>NC_091692.1:20322500-22822500 GCF_041296265.1 Equus caballus
GGGTTTTTTCCTCCTTCACCGAGAGCCTTCGCTGAGACAAGCAAGTATACCCAGTCTTACTCTGTGGAGCAAGGTTTCTTTCTAGTTCATCTACTAAGGATGTTGCCTTTGCAAGTTCTTGGCTTTGAGCTGAGGTCTTGGACTTCATGCACACACACACACCAACTTTGGCCCTAGACTTTATTTCCTGCCTGCCACAGCATAGCCTGTTCATTTTGTACTAGGACATCTAGTCTGCCATATTGCCTCAAGTGGAAACTTCCATATTCTTAAATTCATCTTAGTAATACACTTTTGTGATGTTACAGCAGGAAGATAACAGGAAATTATTCCATTCTAATTTCTGTTGAATTTATAATTAAAAGTGTGCACAGGAATTTAGAATAGAAAGTAAGAATAAATAAAAGGGTTGAGAAAATATTATCTAAAAGCAATAGACAGTAGAACCAAAACAAGAGAATCATATGACAGGCTTAAATTTAGTAATTTAAAGAGTGTTTATGAATAGAAAAGATGTCACGCAAAAATAAGTTAAATGACATGGATTCCAGCTGTGATATAACTGGTTTGTTATCATCAAGTCACTTTACCTCTTAGAGTTGCAGTTTCCTTATTTGCGAAAAAAATAATAATAAGGCCTTTTCGACACCAGGGTTCATTATGAGGATTAAACACAGTAAGATGTGTCAACTTATTTTGAAAAGTGTATGATGTAATACGCAAATGTAAAGTTGTAAAAGAGATATTTTAACGTCGTTGTGCCTTTTAAAAACTGTTCTTATGTATTTGTTAAAGGGAATAACGTTTTAGTCAATAGACAATTCACTATTCATTTTTTCAGTCAAACATTTATTGAGTATTTCCCCTATTCTAGATATGATGCTATGTATTGGCTTACCTGTCTTCAGGAGCACAAAATTTATTAGGGAAAACAAGACAAACACAACTAATTTTTTATAAATGTAGTTGTAAGTAGTAAATTCATCTCTTTAAAATTATTCTAAAATTCTGACATCACTTGTTCTAACTAACCCTCCATCATTACCCATTCCAAAGTAGTGTTCTGTAGTGAGAAATTACTCCATGCATAATTACACTCAACAAAACATATATTTCAGGTATTATGATTATGGTAAAAATAACCAAAACCAAATACGGTCATTGAGGCTCCAGAATTTCCTAAAAACTATATTTTACGTATTATAAGAATCTGTCTTTTTATTTTTACAGCCTCCTCTAAGTTTCAAATTAAAGTAAATAACCAATAAAATTGTGTTATATTGATGACCAACAGTAAGGAAGCATTCAGTTAGGAAAAGACTAAATGCTTTGAAGCTAGATGCTCTGAACAGCTCTTTATCACCAAATCAGGCAGGCTGATATCTTCTCCATTTTATCGTTAAACTTTAGGTCACAAGTCTAAGGCAACAGAGTTACAAACTCAAAATTTGCATGATTATTTCTATTTTCTCATAAAAAAATAATTTTGGTAACATTTCCCATAAGCATCTTCTAATTTAACAGTGGAATCTTAAAATCAATTTCAAAGATCAAAGCACAAAAATTATCTTGGTTTTGATCTTAGTATAAAATACTGTCAATAATTATAAAACAAGAATTATATGCCCTTAGAATGTGCACCATTTTAAGCTATTAAATTCACCCATATTGCAGGCTATTATTTACTTGCATTGCATTATTAGGTATTCATATTCACATACTCAATTAAGAAAAAGTTAGCAAGCCAAGATTACATTCCCTGTAGCATCATTTTAAATTATAATGAGCAATCACATAAAACTCTGGTATTTCTCTAAAACAATTATTACTTATGTTACTTCATAGTGTTAATCTCAATCAGTGATCGCTGATGTGTGAACTTTTTAGCTTAAATGTTTATTTTGTTTATAATACTTTCTTGAGTAAGATAAATTGAACTCATGAAAAA
The DNA here is from genome assembly GCF_041296265.1 of Equus caballus. NCBI lineage: Eukaryota > Metazoa > Chordata > Mammalia > Perissodactyla > Equidae > Equus > Equus caballus. Next base: position 20,324,449 of record NC_091692.1, read on the forward strand.
CTCTGTGGCACAGTTTTAAATAGGAGATAATTTGGCAATACTTATGTTTAAAAATGTTTTTTAGGCCGAGGAGTGCTATATATTGTAAAAAACTTGTCCTGAATAGCTGGTTTCATATTATCTTTTGATTTTTAAAATCATATATATGTGGTTATGAGGAGGCAAATTATCTTAAAAAGATGTTAGGTGAGAAAAGCAAATGATTTGTAAATCTACTTAATTTTCTTTTATTTACAAGTATTCAATAAATCAACTTTTAAAGCACAGGTGACTGACTGTGTCTCCTTATTTCCCTACGAGAACGTGTTGGATGATAGAAGATTTGATTACAAGTATCAAATTATTTGGGACGTAATTTTGCTGTCTGAATAGCCCCACATCCCATTCCCCATGCACACATATACATATTTTCTTATTTTCTGATACTTTCTCTAAAAGTACATCAACCGTTATATTCAGAGTGGTTTTCAATATATTTTAACTTATGTGGGAAATAAAAACAGATCCAAGAAATATCAGTGACTAAGAAGTGTTTTAATAAGTTTATTTGAGGCAAGCTGACCTTGCTAGGCTACAATTCTTAATAATTCTTATTCTGTGGAGTGACGTACTTTTTAAGAACACCAAGAAATGGGAGAGAGAGCCCATGAGATGTGGTCTTTGTGTTGTGCAGATCAGTTTACACAGATAATGAATGAAGCTGAATAATATTGGACAGTATTCTGTTTATTCAGAAAACTGAAATCCAAACTGTAAATAAAGTCTATAATACAGAATGCTGTTGATGAAATGAAATGTGGCTCCTTCAGTAACTGTCCATACACCATTGCACTGGGACACTTGGCTTTTCTAAGAAACACTCCCGTGAGTCATCAACATTTTACAGGAACTTGCCTTAGCCTCCAAAGGTGTTCCTGTGCATTTGAACTAGTCAGTTCAGTATGATTTCACAATTAGGGTAAATTATGTCATTAAATGGACAATCTGTGAAATGATTGCCTTTGCTTTCAATGTTACTCTAAAAAACACTTATTGAGTAAATTAACATTTTGCAGAACTGTCTGGAATTAGCCATGGTCATCTGAGTAATAATGTGCATTTTCTATTCAGGATATAGATAGCTAGAAAAAATACTCAGTGGTTATGCTGGATAATTTGAAGTACATTTGATAGAGTTTATTGTTACTTATTTGAGGTATGGTCTATGTTCTCAATTCCTAAATGTATTCATTTTTATAAGAAAAGACATGATATATTACAGACTACAAGGAAAGTAAATGTTAGAGAGAGACTCATGAAGCATTTTATTTTCCTTACAATATTTTGTGCTTATAGGAGAAATTAGAGGGATATAAGTAACAGGTAAAGGGACTAATATCTAATGACTCATCATTGAGTAAATTTTTAAATACTAATAAATACAAAGCACAGATTGGTTGGAGATTTTTATTTGTTTGCAAGAAAACATTTAATACATATAACTTTTATGTCTAAGAACTAGCCTTTGTAGTTAATGTAAAATGTATATCATTATTACCTGACAAATAACCCACATTTTTAAATAAAATCTTTTGTCTTTTATGTTTAAATTAATGTTTAAATGAAAGGTACTTTTATTCCATAACTTCTAAGAACTGTACAATATATTTAATGCCTTTGTTTTATACTTTAATGGATTTTTTTAAGAATTTGAAATGATTCTGAATTTTTTTGTGAATCTCAAAGTATACAGGAAGGAGTACTTTCTCTGTGTTTTGAAATTAGGTATTCATTTTTTTAAAACTTTATTTTGAACTAACTTTAGACTTACAGAGAAGCTATAAAATTGTATTCATTTTTAAAGAAGAAAGTCCTCAGACTAAACAATGCTTGCAAAAAGTTAAACTAAAGAGTAGTCCCAGGTCTTAGCCAGTTGAAGATCTCAGTTAACCCTTGACCTTTGGGGATAATCCTCCACAATAACTACCCTATAGGGCACCATACTGTAAGTAACAGCTGAGTGGCAGAGAGAATTTGAGTATGTATGCCACTGCGATCCTCCATAGTCCAAATCAGTGTTTTGTTTTCATACAAAAAAAATTTCAAAATTTTAAAAAGAGCTCACTTTGTTGAGTAATTCCAGATTTTACTTAATTTCACTCTCCTGAGAAATCTACACTTCAGAGATATATATACCTGATACTTCTCCAAAAGACAACTAAAGTAAGTTATTCCCAGCCCCTGCTTCCTGATATATGGGGCATTTACTAGATCCATTTCCTTTCCACCTCCATGGCTCTCCATGTGTCTGTGGAGGCCTGGGTAGGAAAATCATTTCTTGACATGAAACTCTCAGATGGAGGGCACAGGCTCAGCCTGGCACCTGCATTTTAACCACAGCTCTGCAAAGAGACTGTTCATCGCAAATGTAGCTATAGTTACTTGAATAGACAGTGCATGAGTTAATGTTTTAACCGGTTAGGTACATAATCTGAGTCTCTCCCCTAATAAGATATTGTCTTCTCTTTTCAAAGAGGAGATAAGGATATTTAACAAAGAAATCCTTATACCCAGTTCTTCAGTAATTGCCAGAGCAGAATAAATGCATAAAATGAGGTTAGGCTATGAAGCATTTTTATGTTTAAATCTAAATTCTCATCTCTAAACATCTCTATTAACATAGCAGATTTGAGTTGCAACCATCCTCCTAATAAAATATGAAATCTTTAAGATAGCAAAGCATTTGTAAATAATGGATCCTTTAAATATCCCTGAACTTTATTCTAAAACTTAGAAGGAGAAATAATAATTGCTTTATCTAACCACTGATACCATTTTAGCATTTGATGAAGATGTTAATTTATGGATGGTTAGCAGTTTATGGCTGCCATTAGTTTTTCAGTTTGGTCCACATTAGAAATCTATTTTTCTTTTTTATTTTAATCTGAGACAATTATATAAAGATATGGTTACGTTTTATCTAAAATGTATCATTCTACTATAGCATTTCAAATTATTCACAGATCATAGTTCTTATATGTGCATATATGAATTTAAAAATACAGCAATAAAATGCTTGAAACAGATCATAAATTTGCTTCATATTTTATTGCATCTCTGAATCAGGTTGAGAAGACAAGGGCAACTATGGGCTTTGGGAAAGAATTAACTCTTTCCCAAGCTTGGAAGGAGAATGATACCATAGTGTGCATAATTAGAGCAGATTCCCCATCAGAGCATCCTGGTGACTAGTAAGATGGGCTTGTCCATCATGTGGGGGGAGGGGGGGGGGTAACTGCAAAGTGCTCTTTGCCTTTGCAGTCTATCTAACCTTCCCAGCCCAGCCATTTCTCTTCCAGAGCTCTCTAATCTGGATTTTTATATTGCCCGAATTAGAGAACACAGGGGAAGGGAAAGAAAGAAAAGTTACACACGCACTCAAGAGTCAAGAGTGCTTGGTAATTTTGCAATAGTCCAGAAGTCTCCTGGATCGGGTTAAGACGAGTCATTTAGAAAAATTGGTACAATTTAACCCAAATCAAACCTCAGGGAAAGCGAGTAAAGAGTTTCCCTGCCCTGCTAGGAAGCGAATTGTTCTTTGAAGTTTAAAACTGGGGCACTTTCGCGGAATTCTCGGGTTTGCCGCGGCAGCGGGGTGGTCCTGACAAGCCTGGCGTTTGCAGGTGAACCCACCAGGCCAGGGGGGTGCAAGGGAAAACCCGATCCTTGTGCCATCTCCCAAAAGAGAGTTTGAGGCAGGGCCCTGAAGTTCCCTTTTTGTCCCAAGCAACTTGGAGGTTGGATTGGCTTTGTGCCCTCAGGAGGGGCCAGAACTCCAGTCCAGCGGGGGCACTGGGAGAAAGGGTGCTCTGCGGCTGTGTATTCCGAGTCCGTCCTGTGGCGCAGCGCAAGCAGAGCAGCGCTGTGGGCGCGCGTATTGCGGACGTCGTTCTGTCTGCAACCTTGGGCTGGCTGGCCGGTCTGCTGGAAAGCCGCCCCCTCCCTTCTCCTGCTGCCCCAGGTCCCCAGCATAAACACTTGCCCTGGCCATGGGGCAAAGTAGACACCTAGTTATTCCGCACAGCCTACAAAGAACCCTGGTTCTAGTAATCATGCATCAATGGATCAGAAGAGCCAGAAATTCGGCAGGGAGAAAAAGACTCCTATCCCGTGTGTTGTTTCAACTCAAACTTAAGTTACTATCTCCTGGCTTTCCCTCCTGTTTCCCTCCTTCCGTCTACTGTGCCCCATGTTTGATTTAAAAGGCCAAATTTAAATCAACCTGCAGCTCACTGGCTTGGCAAATCCAGGGGCATCCGAGTTAACAAGTGCCAACGCAGAGCGCGCAGGAGACGGGCTCCTTTATTTTGCCCGCACAACAAAAGACGTTAAGCGATGTAAAGTTGCTTGGCACATGGATAATTTAGTCTGACCTGCATTTTAATTAAAAGAAAACTTATTTATGTTCCTGGTGTTTATGTTTTGCAATTTAATTTTGTTTAGAGGCGCCACTGTGTGGTTAAGCCTCCCCCTCACCCCACCTCCCCATCTGAATCACATCTTCATTAAAGGTTTTACGAAGGAGCCTCTCCTGACCAGGATTCATTACCTCCTGCCTTCCGTGAGCACACTTTCGGGTCTCCACTCGCTCCGTCGCTCCGCCCGGCAGAGCCGCCACAATGTGCTGCGAGCCGGGAAGTGAACTCTCATCATTATTTTTCAAAGTCTAGGAAGTGTATTATCCTTTTTCCTAGTGGTAATTAGTTACCATAGCATCTAATACGTAAATGTGCCCAGAGCACACCATTAACAGTTAAACGGAGGATTCAATTTAACACATGATTATATCTTTCATAAGTCATTACATTGGAAGTCAATGCCACTCATACTGGAGGAATCCCAGGGTCTGGGGCGAGAAGGAAGGTGGTTCTGGCGTCCGGGACCAAGAGTGCATGGAGAAGCGAAGCTCCTGAGCCCAGCTCCTTCCCTAGCGAGCAGTCCTCAGTAAGGATGGGTGGCGGGTGGGATAGGAGGGAGAGGAATTTAAGCTCAACTCAGGGTCTTGGAGGGGACGCCCAGCTGCGGAAAGTGGAGAGCGCACCGCGCAGTGCGCGCGCGCGCGAATACACATATACACACATACAGACACACACACACACACACACACACACACACACTGAGATGCACCACGAGGAGGGAGAAGGAGGGGTAACTAGCAAGCTCTTCGAAGATGATCATTTGCTGGTCCTATAGGAGTCCACAAAAAGCCCCGACGCTTCTGTAGGTGCCCAGTGTTAAACTGGAGATGGGACCTAAGTGGGAATTATAAATTAGAGAAGGAAATTGAAATTAGAGAGAAATTCGAGAAGGCAACCGGTGGAATAAAAGGCCAAGTGGGACTCTGGGTCCTCTCTCGGCCTCATCTGCCCACTCTGTTTCCTAAAAAACACAAGCAGCAAGGTCCGCCAGGCGGGTTGCGCCCGTGGGGAAGCGCCCCAAGGCGCGGTGGGCGTCGCAGCAGGCTCAGGGGTGGTCAAGGTGCTCCGGCAGTCTGGTACGCCGCAGTCTTAGGGGACAGGCTGTTTGCTCTGGCCCAAAGGCCCTTCCGGAAACCCACACTGATACCCCTGATGCTCAGTTACCCAGTCCTGAAGTGGATGCTCCATACTGGAAGGACATCTGGGGCCCACAAGTGTGCGAGCCAACTTTCCAGACTGGCCCAAAATTCAGGACTCAAACCTCAGAAGCAAAGCGGCCCCTGGGCTTTGCCAGGTGGGGCAATAATTGTCTCTCCAACTGTCGGTTTCTTTCTCTAAAGGCTGCTGCTGAAGAAACTTTGGAAACGTTGGGTTAGGGCAGAGAGGGTCACCTAAGTAAATCACCGAAAACACTGCTTCTGTTCCTTTCAGATGTCCTACATTTATTCCTAGAACTATAGGCTGGCCACTTTCTAGATGTGGTAAGAGAATTGATTTGTCGGAAATTATCACAATGAAGATTAATATTATCAACCCTGCTACTTTTAATAATTGTACACATTAGTCTGACATTTCAACTTATTCTCAACATCCTCTCTTTTCCCCACCCCCATCCACCCCCAGTCTCTCTCAGGACTAAGACTGGAAATTGAGTTATTAAAGGCGGGTGAGCATTTCTTTTTCTCCTGAAGTTCAAGATTTGTTATTTTTACAATTTCTAATAATAGTTGAACAGTACAGAGGTTGCAGAGGAAGTATTTCAAGGAGGGCTTCTTAATAATGAGAAATAGTAAGCAGTAAATCTTGCAGCAAACGTGTCCCCCACAATGTTAATATGCAAAAGGAAAAAAAAAATTCGACTGATGGTGGCCGTGGTTAATTCCTAATCAGAATGATGGACAGCAGGGCCAGAACAATACAAACTAATGGCTGTGTTGCTGATCACTTTACCCCTTGATTAAAGACACCCAATTATGGCACAGAACAGTGTCGTAATTATGTTTCTTAATCACATCCAGGAGGTTTAATTGCCTTAACGATGTGTTTCATTAAATGAATTTAGGTATTATAGTCGACAGTTTTCATACACAGTTGTTTTCAAATTAACATAATATTAGACATCGTCATGGAAATTGTTTTAATAATCATAATTAGACGCACCCAGGCTTTGTCTGGTAAATGCTGAGAGACGGGTCTCTTCCTGCCTGGGGGCTGCCCTGGTCTCTCCCCTCCCTTCCAGACTGGGAGGGCTCCAGCTTCAAGGCCCTTTGCTGTTATGTTTTCTGAAAAGTTACAGGTTCTGATTAATCTTTTTTGATGGCAAGTGGAGCAGAAAATATCCTCCCTCACCCCCCACTAAGTCTGATGGCACTTAGGGATGTCATTATGAGCAGAGGCCATACAGACAAAAATGCATTGAGCATACTGCCTACAGAGGAAATACTCTAACTTCACCACCACCATTTCTACAGCCTCCACCACAATAAAAATCAAGCCTTCTATTTCTGAGGGCATTATTAAAGTCCAAATACAGGCCCATACAGACATCCTTCAATAGAATCAATGCCCAACCAAGTCCAAGCATGGTCCCTAAAAATCTCATTAACAAGCAACACCAGTAAGTTCTGAAAATCTCTATGGGCATTGCTTATGCTTCGAGTTCAACCTGGTGGATTCTTCTGTCACAAAAAAAGTGGAATGCCACAATAAAATTCATCCTCAGAGAATCCAAATCCATCTCTTCTCCTTGGCTTTCAGGCAGCTGGAGATAGAATTTTTGATGAAAACTCTTTAAGAAACTTTACCCCCTCTCATGGGTCCTGGCATGGTTAACAGTGCCAGGCAAGTGGGAAAAGAATTCCGGAGAGAGCATGGCCTTCAAAGTTCATACCAGCAGACAGGGACTCCGGATCTCCTCTGCCTCTCACCATTGACCCCATTTGTCTCTCCTCCAATGACCAGGCCCAGCCACCATCCTTTTAACAAGCAAACAAGTGAACTAGGGCTACAGCTGGGTATCCCTGCCAAAACTTTAGTTCCAGCTTCTTTGAAACTCCTTTCTTTTTTGTTACCTTTCAAGCAAAGAGTAACACAGAAGAGAGGTGATGGCTCCTTCCACAAAGCACAGCATAATAAAATGTTTGATCAAAATATTTTAATAAAGATTCTTCTGACATAGATACACATACAAATGGTCATACATAGCTGTCATAGTCTGATTGACCTATTTGATATATATATCATTCTTTACACATCCAAAACCAGCCAATGGATCCCCCACAGCTCCCAACTCGCCATCCAACCTGACAAACTGAATTTGTATTATCTGCAAGGGGTGGAAAATAGCAGGACTCCATTTTTAAAAAGGTTTTCTTGATTTTCATAGGATAGAAAGGCAGGCAAACAGCCATGCAAACTAAAACTGAAGGCTCACTTTGGGTAAATAGCTTCTTGCTTTTCCTTAGTTTTATTTTCTTTCTTTTTAAATTTTATTTTTTTAGAAAAATAACAAAGGATTTCACACCATAGGCAAATCAAACCAGTCTTTTAACTTAAATAATTCTCCACAGTTAAAATAACTTATATATGTACATATATAATAAAAGCAATTAAATTAGACCTTTTAAAAATGCACAGCACAGCCTGGAACAATATTTGCTTAGCATGTTCTTACTTATAGGGTCTATTGCTGTGATGTCTTTCCCTTTTAGAATGCAAAGGATTTCCCTTTTAAAAAAGAGATCAATTCATTCATCAATTAAGAATACACCTTTCCTGTAATTTTTGGACTGAAGCAATTTATTAAAGCTCAATTTAAATACAGGGATGATGCAACTGAAAATATCCAGGTGATCTTTGATAAACCTAAGCAGCCCAGATACATCAATATGTCTCTTCATACTTGTTGGCAAATAAACCTTTTAAACACTTGGCACACAGTATAAGTTAATCTATAAAACAGAATTTTAGAGGCATTAAAAAAAAATCTGCACACAAGACCCATGACCTTAACACATGATAAATACTGTTGATGTGGAAGGGTCATTGAAGAATAACAAATAAATACTATGACTTGTTAATACATCATTGCAGAGTGGAAGGTAACAAGGTGCACATAAATATTTTTTAATGCAATCCTTTCAGCCACAGTCAGTTTTTTATATCACTCTTGCCAAAACTTTTGAGCATTTTCACAGGATTAAAGTTCAGAGACAATAAAAAATACAAGTCTTTCATAGCAACGTGTCTCTTTCTGGTTGAGTTTTTTTTTTTTTTCTTTTTTCACTTAAATAAGTCTACATTTCAAGTGTTTCTCCTGGCTCAGAATCAAAATTTATTTTCAAGTGCCCTTTCTGATTTGTCTGAATGAATATTCCATCCCACACGCCACCCAACCCCGGACTCCTCCTCTCCCTCTCAGCACCAGCCAAATTCACACTTATTAGTAAGATTAGTATTTTGCCATTTCATACTCTCCACGCTTAATAACCAAGCGACTACTTCTCCACTTATTTTTAAGCTTAAAGGAAAACTCTGCTTCCTTGCGGTCTAGGCTGCCACCAAAGTTGCCACTTTTCTGAGAAAAAAGACATCCATACTCCGTCCAAACTGCACCTCCCTCCTCCCTCCCTCCCACCCCAAAGACCGAGATTCTGGGGATGTCAAGGCTAAGAGTCCGGTTTGTCTCTGATACTCCTCCTCAGTTCTCGCCTCTGCTTTGCTCTGCAAGTGTTTCACAACTAGGAGAGGACCAAAAAAAAAGTGGGTGGAGGGCAGCTTTTCACTTTCCTCTAGCTTTTGGGTCGCTCTTGTGTTTTTCGGGGCGGGGGGGGGGGCGGTGTTTAAGGCTTCTCCGTGCACTGTTTGCAGAGGCTGGAGGAGACGCTGTTGAACAGGGCGCACTTCTCCGGGCAGGAGGCGGCCGGGGGCAGCCCGGCGCTGAACGGGTAGCCGGCAGCCTGCTCGTAGGCGCCGAGCGCCGGGTGCAAGGCAGCGGCCGCCGCCGCCGCGGCCGCGGAGCTTGGCAGCGAGGCGGCCGAGATGGCCTGGCCCTGGTTGAGGTAGGCGACTAGGCGCCGCATCTCCTCCAGGGCCTGCGCCTGCATGAGGATGTAGTTCTTGGCGAGCAGCAGCGTGGCGATCTTGGAGAGCTTCCGCACCGAGGGGCTGTGCGCGTAAGGGATCACCGCGCGCAGCTCGTCCAGCGCGTCGTTCAGGTCGTGCATCCGCCGGCGCTCCCGGGCGTTGATGTTGAGCCGCAGCGCCTTTTGCTCTTTGGATTTCTTGCTGCTGCTGCCGCCGCCCCCGCCGCCCCCGCTGCTGCTACCCCCGCCGCTGCCGCCGCCGGGACCCCCCGGGGGGGCGCCGGCGCCGCCGTGGAGGTGGGCGTTGGAGCAGCCCTCGGCCGCCTTGGCGCCGCCGCCTCCCGCGCCCGGGGAGGCCCGCGGGTCGGCCCCTCCTGCCCGCAGCACCAGCTCGCAGCGGCCGTCGCTGTCGTCGTCGGGGCTCTGCTCGCCGCCGCTGCTCTCGGCCACCGAGCCCCGGCTCGCGCTCTCGCCGTATTTGAGGCACAGGGCGGCCCCAGCCGGCAGGCTGCTCAGGCTAGGGTCGCCCCCCACGCCGGCAGAGCCCACGAGCAGCCCGGGGACGCCCACCCCGCCGCCACCGCCACCTCCCGCGCCGCCGCCGCCGCCGCCTCCCCCAGGCGGCGGCAGCAGCAGCCCTGCCCCCTCGGGGTCAGCCGGCTCGAAGCAGCCCAGGGGCGACGAGGAGGACGACGCCGGGCGCTCCCGGGGCGGCGGCGCCAGGGACAGGTCCATGCCCGGGGGCGTGGAGCGGAAAGCCGCCTCCAAGCGCTTGGCGGTGGAGGCGCTCAGACTCTTGTGCAGGAAAAGGTCGTCTTCGCCCGCGGCGGCCGCGCCGAGGTGCAGCCCGCGCTCCATCGTCCGGCGCCGGCGCGCAGCCCCGGCCCGCCCCGCCGGCCGCCGCCGCCTCGGCTCGGGAGTCGGGCGGCGCCGCAGACGCGCCCGAGCCGGGCTCCGGGGCTGGTGCGCGCGTCGGTCCCGGTGCTGCTGGCGGTCCTCTCCCCTTCTTTTTCTTTTTCGCCTTCCCCCGCGCTCGCCGCCTCCTCTTCTTCTTCTTCTTCGTCTCCAGCCGATGGTGCTGGCTGCTGGGGCTCACCATGGGCCGCGGCCCCGCATGGTGGGAGGGTGGGCGCGGAGGGAGTGGAGCCGCCGCCGCTGCCGCCGCCGCTCTGAGCCCAGCCCCGCGCCTCCTCTCCGCACCGTTTATCTTGCTTGGATTCACCTTCAAGAGATTTCCGGACCCATCAACCAGCCGCCGCCACAGACGGGGGAGTCTTTTACATCATTATCTCTGAGTAGGTTATTATGAAGAAGACTCGCCTGTTGGGACAGCGCTTTCTACCCAATCAGGTTAACGTTTTAATTAATAGGATTAAAACGGTAACAAACAATCGCAGGCGCTATCTGGCCGCGAGTCTGAATAGTTTCATTTCCCAGGTCTGAAGACAGGCAGCAGCTAGAGCTTTATAAAAGGCGCCTGCTCCATTATTCTGCCTGCCATCTGTATACACAGCTTAGCGCATATGTTTGCAAGGCGCTGGGTCCTGTTAGTAACCCAACAACTGCCTTTAGCTTGACATGTGTGGCGACTTTCACTCATCAATGAGCACACTAAAAGCCCTACTTAGAGCCGAGGATGTTCTTTGCTCCTTCAGCAAATTGTAGATCGGCGGCGAAGCCTGGGAGTCCCGTGGAAAGCAGACGCCCCCATCCACCACGCCCCACCCCCACTGCCCTTCCCTCGCCACTGCTGTCTCATCTTGAGCTAAATTATTCTTCTGGGCGAGAATTATACTCCAGCCCTGTTCGTAGGATGACTGTGGCCTGAATTAGGAGATGGGGCTTTCGGGGCAAGTGATGGCCCCCCCCCCCCGTTGACTTGCCCCAAATTCACCCAAGATTCTCAGCTAGTAAGAGAGCAAAGCGATCGTCCACTTGCACACACTGCCTTATTTTCACCCCCTCCCCTCCACTGCCCATTTCCTACTCGATGGGGGGAAAAAAAGGAAAATGAAGAGCAAGTTGATTATGCAGCCCATTAGATATTTCTTTTTTTTAAAGGAAGGGGTGCTTTTGCAGCACTAAGTAACTGCTACAGTGATGGTGATTATGAGGCACATGATTTCCTAAACGAGAAGAAAGTGATTTCTCAAACTTTCCTCAAGATTAAAATCCAGTTGTTTCAGAATAGGCAAATTCACCAGGAGTCAACTCCTCTGACACACCAAGCGGGGCATTTGTGCATATTTATTTACCAGGAAACGTAACCGACAGCTAGGAAGCCCTTCAGGGACATCTGGATCTGCCTGGCTGTTCTTGGAGGGCTGGTAAGGGGAGAACCGTGGAACAAGCGTCCTCTGCGGATGCGAAAGGGTACACGCGGTCCTCTCGCTCCTGAGTTAGCTGTCTGGGAGCCCATGGTATTTAGCGGCTGGTTTTCATCCTTAGGACATAAGTAAAAACAATATTTCCCAACACCTCCAATAAATCTTTCTTATGTGGCAGAATTACTGAAGCCTATGAAATTTTTGGTTTCTCTGGTTTCATTAAAAACCTTTTAATTGTGGCTTTCAGAGTTGGCCCCAGGTGTTGGACTCTTTTCATTACATTTTGCTCTAATGTGATGAAATTCTAATTCTCTCCTTACCATATGGTTAAATTTCCCCACTGAGAATTAGTTGAAAAAGGAGAAATAATCTATTAATCTCTGTAATAGATTCACAAATGAGGTTCGCCACAGAACCTGTTTTTGAATGGTAATATCTGAACAGTTGGGCGCCTTATTTCATCATGGAGGGGTGAGGACGACACAGAAGCGTCTGCATTTTCACCTGGAAAGGATGAAAAGGGGCCGAGCGCTATCTTTCGAAAATAATTGCCTGAGATTCAGTCTCACCGGGACAGAAATACTTCTCAGTCCTCGGTTACCTTCGCGCCTTCGGATTTACTGAAGCCCAAAGACTGAGAAAGAGCTGGCGGGCTGCGGGAGGCTTTCCTGCCCGGTACCCAGGCCGGCGGTTCTGGAAGGCTTGCGCTGGCTCACGTGTCTCGCTGGGGACCCAAAAGCACGTTGATGTGCAGGGCGGCCCCAAACTCACCGCTTCCCCAGCCCCCGCCCCTCCCCGGGCGCTCGCAGCTGTGAAACTCTCCCTTTAGGAAGCTAAAGACACGCTCCTGTTACTGTTTTTCAATTAGCAGCTTTGTTTTCACTGGGATCATAAACAAAGGTTCTCTGTAAACATAGGTGAGTCTTGTGTGCCTGACACTAACTTACCAGAGCTCTCTGGGCACTTAACCGGAGGACCGAGGCTGGCACCGTCGTGGCTCGGGGCGGAGTGGGACACGTCCCCTGATGTCTGACTCGGTTCTCCATCCGACCTGCCTTTCTAAGGGCTGGCGCTTTCCGCGGGACACCTAGCTTCCTACTGGCCCCTCAGCGGGCACTAGAAGGGCGAAGGATCGACCATGCCCGGATCGCGTGGAAGCTCGGGCTTAGCTATGGGCGCCAGACCGGGACATGACCTGCAGGGCCCGAATGGCCGAGCAGGAGCGACCGCCGAAGGCGGCTAAGGCGCCGCCTGCCCGGCTAACCTGGGACCCTCCCCGACCCTGGTCCTTCGCGCTGTCAGAAACTTAGCGCCGGAGAGCACCTCGTGGCCCTTCCCGGACTCCTCCTCCACTCCCTCGTTCCACCCTCCCTCCTCTCCCTGGCCTTTCAAACTTCTGGACCAAACTTTTGCGCAACTTTATTTCACTCAGTAGGAGCCAAAACTCCCTCTCTTTGGTGGTTCGAGAAAATCCCCCTGGTCTCCCGGGAGGAGGTGGCTGCTGGATAGTTTCTGGAAACGTAGCTTTGGGAAACTGCGGGAGAATTTATAGAAGCTTTAAATGTGGGCCTTGTAACAACCATCGGTGAATGGTCTTTGAAGTTTATGCACTCGTAAACTTTTGCTGATTGCTTCTGGGAAGTTGTCAGGCACTTAACATTGCATTTATCTTACAAGGCAATGAAAACACATCTGCCTGGTGTCTCGTTACCTGGTTTAATCGTCGCCAGCCCTAAGTCACGGCCTAGGTTCTCTCTCCTCCCTTTAGTGGGATCCCGCCGCCTGATTTCGGGCGGCGAAGGACTGTCGTCAGCTGCTCACCTAGTGCCCTCGGGCCGCAGGAGCTCTAGAAAACTGTAGGCTTGAACTTTGTTCCACCAACAAGCGGGGAAAGGGCCGCGGCTCCTGATGTAACTAGCAAGCTGGAAAGGTAGCAAAGGAAAAACCAAAACAAACGCTTTCTGGTTGTCCGGGAAGAAAGGGTGGGAAATTAGCTCGCGAGAAAACTCCTGACCCACAGATGACCCCTGAGAATGAAGCGTCAGAAGCTAAATCCTCTGACTCTGTGCAGTTTGAGAAGGGGTCACTGTGAGTTCCTGAAGCAACTGAGGGACAGGAAACGCAGAGGACTCTCCTCTGCCCGAAGCGAGGTGGGGGCAGCTCAGACCACCCCGCGAGCCGTACGGGCGGGTGGGCGCGGTTCAGGAATACCCTGCAAGGCGCCCTTGGTGCTTGGCTGGTTGACCAACCTACATCAGGACAGGGAGCATCCTCTGCCGCGTGTTGGGTACCAAATTGACAGGTGCTGGAGCCTGTTGTGCAAAGATGAATACAGTTTTGTTACAGCAGGAGGGAATAGACCCACTTGGAAAGGCTTTGAAAGGATTCTGAAATATTCAGCAAGCAGCACCTCATTGAAATTAGAGCATTGAGCTTCAGACCAAACTAATTTTTTAGGTCATACTTAAGTTTCTTAGTGATCATCTCTATTAATATTTGCTTGAAATTTGAAATAGGAACCTAAACCCAATCAGAACGGAACATAATCAAATCTACTTTTCAAGAGCAAACCCAGGAGTTCCCCTTCGTTATTTCTATAGCCCTGATAAACAGTTTATTGCTTATCTAAATCAAAAAGTTAGGAGAACCTGGGAACACTGGGATTTGGGTGTTTGTGTGTGTTTTCTGAAAGGGAGAATTGTCCTTGTGTATGTATGTTTCAATTATCTATTTAGTACATTCTAAAATTAAGAGCAAAGTTTGGCAAAAATGACGTGAAATTTCGCTTGAGAGCTGCTCTGGAAAAGCAAACTCCCTAAGAGTGATGAGAATCCTTTCCGGGCTGTGCTGCCCTCGCTGCGGAGAAGTCCAGCCTGGAAGGTCACATCTTGCCCCGACCGCGGAGACCCTCCGGAGAGACTGCCGGGGGAGTAGAGTCTCTCAGTCCCCCCTTCCCCAACCCACGGCCGCATCCAACGCGCCGCAGCAGGGCGCATCCTCAGCGCTCCAGGCCGGGACACCCTTAGCTGTCTCCAGCCCCAGTCGTTAGCACGCTGACCTTGAAGCTGTATTTGCCTACCCCTGCCCCTCGCACGCCCTGCGCCGTCTGGTGGCACTTGGGTCAGCTTGAAGCCTACACAACCAAGGTTCATCATCCTGCGCCTCCGCGGGGTTTGGGGGCGTAAGCGCAGAGATGCAAGCCCATCAAAGCTCCTGAAGTCAAGCCTTTCGGTGTCGTTTTGTCATCAGTATTTTCTCACCCTCTTTCTCAGGTCCTACAAAGCTTACTGAAGAGAGATATTATGAGTCCATGTGTGTCTTGGGGATTGGCCGGGCTAACGAGGAGGGCAGCGAGGGTGCTGGGGCCATGGGAGCTGGAACATTCCTGGCAGTGCGCCAAGGGCCCCAGCCTTGCAATTGCTCTGAAGTGCTTGGCAATTCCGAGGACTTCGACCGTGGAAACGTTGAAACCTGTTGATCTAAAGTTCTTTCGGGAAGATTTTTCTCTTCTTTATGTATTTTAAAGAAAAGAGGTTGATCCTCACGCCTGTTTGGCGACACGTTAGCCTAAGTTTGCACAGACAGTGAGGGGAAACTCTCAGCCCCCGCGAGAAGCAGCTTTTCCGGCGCGAATGTGCGCCCCACGCGGGCTCGCAGGCGGTTCCCCAGCCCCCGCCGGGTCTTTGCGATTGTGGGGACTTTTAAGGGGAGGGGCGCGGTACCGGGAGCCAAACACTTGGCCCCTACCTGACCCTGCTGCGACCCCAGAGAACAATGTATATATGGGTGGAGATCGAGGAAAACTAGTAAAAGGAGTTTCTGAGGAGTTCCCTCCCTCCTTCCTTACCTGGAACAAACTCCTGCACTCAGTCACTCTCCCTAGAGGCTGAGGTTCCTATTTGTGTTACACGTGTTTCCTCCCTGGCATAATATCATTATCGAACTTGGGAAAACACTCGAAATTTTTTAAAAAAGAAAAATTGGTAGGACAAAAAAGATGAACACTTTTAGGGCTTGTGTGGTGTCCACGAATTAAGAAAGAAACAAACTGGAAAGGGCTCATTTCGGCTTGGGGATTTTAGCTCTGCTATTTAAAACCCACAGCGCCATCTCCTGGCAATGAGGAGAAGATCGAGGAGGATGACAAGACTTCAGGGCTGAATATGAAACAGGCAAATAGGAAACATACTTTATTTTACGCCTCAAAAATTATTTCAGTGATAAATTGATTGCGACTACAAAACATGAGCTGGAAATTTATGATCATTAAACGTTGTCAGACAATCCTGGAAACATTATTTGTAAATAGAAGTTCGTATACACACACGTAATTTCTATAGATTCAGATATAGTTATTATTCTCAGGATCTATGACACAGTATGATTCTTCAATGTATCAATAAATACATAATTGGTGGAAGAAATTAAAGGACAGATTAAATTCTAAATCAGGATATGAACTAGTCATTTTATGTAAAAGATACCATAACTTTGTAAATACCCCAGTGCTGTCAGGCATCAATTGACTAGTGAAAACCAAGCGCTGAATTACTGTTCAGATATTTTAATCACCAAAATATTTCTCTTTAAAATATGGGTATTTTCAGTAAAAGCAGTTCTCTTCGTTTACTGTTTGTGGGCGGTGCTTACCACATACGGCAAAAGAGAGACTAATGAGAAATGCTGTGTTGAAACAAGTTCTCGGAGTTTCTCACGGAGTTTTACTAATTGACGTTAGTACAGACTCTGCCCCATTTTTCTCAATACCCCTTCCATTTCTTTATTTAGCAGTCTTCTCATCTCACAATCTTTCAGAACGTCTTGTTTAGGCTTTCAGAGCCTGAAATATCACTGAAGCTAAATCACTTTCCAAAAATTGAACGCACATAATAGAATCATGGGTACCTAATACTCTTCTGAATTAAAATGTTTCTGAAGTGTATTTTTGCAAGCATTGCTCTCTTTTATAAACAAGCTTAAAATTCGGTAAAACTTACAGAGGCTATCCCAATTAGAAACATTTCTCATCTATGATTATATACCCAGGCCAGCTGCTTAAAACACAAATAAAAGTTGATATGCTTTTCGTAGTGTACAAAATATTATGAATATCCTTCAAAAATATTGTAGATCAAACAGACAAATGTAAACTCCACTTCAGTTGAAGGATTAATTTTATTTGATTAAGTAAAGTGAAGATCTATTAAGCCAAATATTTGGACTCATTTGCTCTGTCAACGCAAGAGTTTCTCTTTGAAAAAAAATCTGATTATATATAGGATGAACTAGATAAACAGATGGTTAGCTAGAGAGCTTTTCACAGTTAAATTTTGAAGTTGAACATAGATAAGTTTGACACCTTCTCAAACATTTTTGATGAGGTCATTTGATCTATTCTAGCAATGCAGCATTACTGCACATAGTCATTTTAACTGATGTTTAAAAATATTTAACTTGATTTTTCTATTAATGCATTTGGCTGAAAATCATACTGATTGTCCACTTGGAAAAAGATGCATACATACACACACTCATCCATATATTTGTGCTATATTTACACAGTGGTAAGCAAGAATTATAAAAAGGAAATAAACAGCTGCAAGACATCATGACAAGAGTGTCTTAACATAAAAGTAACATTCCTCTGATGAAATATTTCGTTCTGACTACCTGAAGGAGGCCATCAATTGCTTACAATAGTATTGGCCGAAAAACCAGGCTGCCCGTCTGTTGTAGTGTAATGCCCATGTGGAGAATGGATAATACCATGTGACACTGAGACGTTAAAATTAATCCAAAAAGTGATTTAAGAGCCTCCTAGACCATAGGTACTTCTGAAAAAAATCTCCCATTGTCTTCACAGAGAAGAAGTTGAGATTTTCCCAGAAAGATTGTTTTGTAATCCACATACTTAAATATTCTTACTCCCTTGAGTGGCTTCCCATATTCCCATTGTTTTCGAGAACAGGGGTCATGGGGACGAAAAGGAAGGAAGGCAGGCTGAGGAGAAGTAGATATGCAGATTAGAGGCCAAAGAATGCATTTAGTACATTCAACGTACGTCGAAAGTGCTTGTCTCAGGAAGGCGCAGTCTGTTTTTCTTTTAAAAAGAAGTTTTTGAATTATGATTTTTCCATGTGTCCAGATCTGATTGCACTTCTCTGTGAACTGCTTTGAAAGGTGTGAGTAGGTGTCGTAGAAACAGCATATCCTCAGCCGAGTAACTATGCAATCTTTGGCAATTTTCTTGATCCTATGTAGCTTCAGGAGGAAAATGGCTCCATTAATCTTGGCTTTCCTGACTGCCTCGGGGTATTAATTGAGTGAGACTATGTGGAAGCATTTTTTAAACACTAAAATGTTATGTGACTTTAATGTTAGCACTTTATTATGCTTCATTTAAACCAGTTCAGTTGCCTTTAATTATTGTTATTGGTTTGTATTTTGTTTACTTTTTCTATCACAACTTTCAGGCACTGGCAGACATTAGAGCACCTTTCACTGCTTGGCCCATGTTTGAGGTCATGAGA
Organism: Equus caballus; assembly: GCF_041296265.1. Lineage (NCBI taxonomy): Eukaryota > Metazoa > Chordata > Mammalia > Perissodactyla > Equidae > Equus > Equus caballus. Next base: position 20,342,847 of record NC_091692.1, read on the forward strand.
GTAGGAGCCACGGTGGTTGGACTCTTTATGTTCCCCCCCTTCAGTGGCTGTCCCCTCCACCGCCTCTCTGTCTCCTGAATATTCCTACTGCCCTGCTCGTGGAATGCTTGCTGTCTTTCTGCCATCTTGAACTGAACAAATTTGTCTCTAGTGTGATTTGACTGAACTAACTGGTATGTGGATACAGACGTGGCCGTGGGTTTGGCTCAAAGTTAGTTCTTATTTGAGTAGCCGCTGTGTTTCTATCCTTCACATCAGTCTTTTATTCTAATGCTTCCAAATGTGTGGAGCTCACTTTTCAGTTTAGTGACATTCATTAAATTAGTGATTATGTCATTTTTCTATCTTCCTTCTAGATCGTTAATAGAAAAGCTTTATGAATCCAGATGTGTCACTGATCTTAGTCTGGTATTTGTTTCTTCCTCCCTATAGCTGGATATATCAATGCTATTATTATTTCTGTTGTTTATGCTCCATCAGGCAGTTTTAAATCCAGTTGACAGTGTTCACCTAGAAGCCAATTTGAATTAATTTTTTATGAACGATTTATGGAGACAATGTACATCAAAGCTCTAAATTTATTACACATCTTGCCTTCCCTTAGCCACTAATTTAGTTATTTTTATCAAGAAAGCTAATCAGGTTTGTCTGAATTATTTTTTTCTTTTTAAACCTCAGCTATTGATTGCCCCCAGGTTTCCTTATTCTGTAAGTATTTGAAGAATTTCTACTTAAATTTGATTATTTTACTAGCGTCAGAGTTAAATCAATTCTATGTGGATTGAGAAATGCATTTAAAGTAATACAAGGATAACATTACTGTATTTATAGAGACGGTTTTTGTAGACTGAAGTTGGAAAGGCTTTTTTAAACAAAGCAACAATCCAAAGACTCAACAGGAAAAGGTTGACACATTTAACTACATGTGAAAAAATTAAAATTCCTGTTCTACAAAGAAAGAGACCATAAACAAAATTAAAAGACAATGGCAGACTAGGAGGAGAAAACGAATACATCAAATATATAAAGAGCTTCTACAAAATAGCAAAAAGCTATCTAATATAAAAATAGGAAAATAATTGAATCTGGCAATTAGCAGAAGAAATATAAATTTCCAAAAATGATACAAAAGGATCATTAATTAAAAAAAAACTAAAACAATTTTAAACATAAGCCAAATTTAAAAAAAATTAACAATATTCAGAGTTACGAGGAAAGTGGCTGTAGTGAAAATCAGGACAATCTTTTTGGGAAGATGACTTGGAGTCTAACACTTAAGAACCCATGCTACAGAAATAGTGTCGTGAGTACTATAGATATCTGTAAATGGATTTTTTGAAATGGCAGAAAATATGAAACAACCTAAATGTTCTTCAGTAAGCGGATTATTAAATAAATGATGGTGCCTCCATTCTATAAAATAGAACGCTGTCATTAAAAGTAAGTGAGGTCGATCTATATATACACTGACCTGGAAAGATATTTCCCTAACAGAGGACTAAGTTGAAAAAGCTAGATGTAGAATATAATGTGGTCGTATTTGGTATTTTAAAAAGATTTGTGGGCGGATACATGCATGAAAAAATCAGAAAGTAATTTACTGAACAATTAACCCCTATTCCCTCTGGAACTGGAATTGGAGGGTCAAGGGTGGGATTTTTCACAAGTTATTTTAAATACTTTGGCAAAAAGTAGAGAGACTATAGGTGACAGATATTTACTGTCTGTTATGTGTATAGTTTTTTTTCACAATGAAAAGAGCTGACTAATAGAAGATTACATAAATAGAAGTGTTAATACTCCTTTCAGTTCTTTGTATCATTATTTATTATTAACAATAGTTTTCCTAATTTTAAACAGTTCCTCACCATAATTTTGTCCCTCATATTTCATTACCTAAAACCATTTCTTTCATGTTGTTTGGATCAAGAATGCATTTTAAAATAATAATAATGATATTCATGAACAATGCATATTTTTCCTTAATCATAGATATCTGCCCTTCTTTACTACTAATTAAATTTTTGAAGAAATTTTATGACTATTGCAACATTGGTGACTTTATTGAATTTCTGTAGAGAATAATTCAGTTTTACTTTGTAATTTGAGCCATTTTATGCTTATATTTCAGCATGATCACAGAACTGTTTTTTAAATAGTCAAAGGAATATAGGTTTTTGTGGAGCAAGAATTCTCACTTTCAGCTTTGACAAAATGATTTTGGGTATGACTTTAGCCCTTCGATCTCCTTACATGTGTTTGTATTATCATCTGCCCGTTCTATCTCCTGGTTCAAAAGTGAAAGAACACCGGCTATTGCCTTTGAGGTTACTAAAATTCATACTTTAATCTTTCAGGAACTGCTATTTCCCACACACCGAGATGTCTGATTGTCAGCTTTATGTCTCAGAAAGTATTCCCCGCAATTCAGGGACAGTAAAGCATCTACCTCGAGCTAGCCTCTGTGTCCTATATAACTTTTATAGTCATTATAAAAAATAATTTATTGAAAAAATTTAAACCTTTTCCAACTCAGGTGACTTTTGATTTAAATGTCTGTGATCCTGGCTATGATAATCAGTGATGGCAGATTTTTTTTTTCTGAATTAAGTTTGCTGTTTATATTACAAAGTTTAGAAAATATGAAAGTAACATCATCTCAAAGATAACCAGTTAGAAGAAATGGAGAGTCCATAGTCCACATTTTACCATTACTTGCTTTGGAATTACATTTAATACAAGGACTAGAGAAATTTCTTATTCTTTGTGTCGTATTTTTCCTGTTCTATATATTTTTACTTTATTTGGGCTGCTACATAGTAAAGTCTAAAATATAGCAAGCCTCACTCTGCTGTAACTATTTATTGAAAATATTTTGTTAGGTAAAATTACGAGAAGCAACTTAAGCTATTAACAGTAACATTAGACATTCAGAATAATAATTAATTACTAGAAGACTTTTAGGAGGTCATTTAAAGGTGATGGTACTGGCGACAAATCTCTGTGAAGGCTTCACCTCTAAAGACAGAAATTCTCAATATACTGTGATGTGAGTTTGAAGGCACCGCGCGGACCGCGGTAGTTCCTATGCACACGGATGTCGCTGACGAGATCACTGTGTCCTCTGCACCCTTAGTCACTCTGGTCTGGGACTGTATCTGTTGCTTGCAAGGTGTGTTTCACTACCTATGGGTTGCTTTGTTAACTAGACTTTAGGCATTAAAATGAAATCACTCTTTACTCAAATGCAAATACGAATAGCACCAGGCTATTTTTATATTTGCCAGCTGAGCTCTTCTGACTCGGACTGTGGTCAAAGCAATTAAGTCATCTTTCATCTGTGGGTAGTTTGATGTGCCAAGACCCAGAAATATCATTTGTGTTGATCATGCTACCATTTAAAAGAAAGCAATTTGCATACGACTTTAGGTCAGAACAGCTCTTCACTGTTTTCTTGGTACTTTCGAACTCCCAATACTTTCTAGTTACCGATGCTGATGTGACAGCTTTTTTCCTTTTAAATGCACAGGCTTATTTTTTAATTTTAAAAAGGAATTATGGTACAGAAGTAGACATGTTGAAAACAATCTCAGACTACAGTTAAGAGGAGAGTTGTTTTTCTTTGCTTAATGAATACAAGCACTTTTTGTAGAACCTGATGCTGGTTAAGGTATGAAGATATGATTGTTATCTATCGAAGCTTTTATAGCAATCTCTTCTGTCTACTTCGAAATATAATGAAGGACAATGAAAGACAAGAGAGCAAAACTTTAAGGAGAGACTTGAGATCGGAAAACTGCTAACTTACTTAATAGGAGATCTTAAAGGAAGGCGTGGAAAAAAAAAAACCCTCCCATATGAAAAGAAGCTTCAAAAGAGGAAATGTTTTAGAGATGCTCACAGACGATGATGTCTCTAAAAAAACATTGATTCTGAGTGAGCGTGACTCATAACAGAGGTGACGGTTTTGAACCCTGGCTAGTTTTGAGTGGTAAAAGAAAAAGTAGAGGGCTCCAGCAAGAATTTCTTCAGTCTATTTTTGAGGAGTAACAGTCCTGCAAGGAGAAACTATGCTTCAAAGCTCATTAGCAGGATAAAATGTGATCTTCATCTTGATACGAGTAAGCAGCGAGTTTAAAACTCACCTGAAGGAGCAGAATCACGAAAGCTCCTGCCTCCATGAAGCATGTCAGAGTAATTTTGTAACCTAAATTAAGGTAAGTGATGACAAAACCTATTTAAACATTCCAGCAATGCATCTCTCTGTGCTAACTTGATTCAGTTCGTGCAGTACAATTCAACTCAACTGGATGCAGAGCGATGCAGCAAATATTTAACTATGTACAGGCCTATCTTTCTTTAAATCTCGATTCAGTATTATTTCTTTTGGAAACAGATATCTAATTAATGGTTTATTTGTTAATTCAGTTGTACTTTAATAACAACAAAAGAATTCTGAATGAGACGCGTTAATTGTTGGGAAGCTCCAGATCCCACAGCGAAGAGGTGATGAGGAATCATGATGAAGCTATTGCATGAGGTCAATGCTACCCTAGGTGGCGCCACTGCCACCTAGTGGTAAATACATGAATTTGTAGATATGGTACGTTTATACGTGGAGAATCTAGTTAATTCAACGTAATTTCAGTAGCAGCAATTATTATATCAGATTTCTTAAAAGAGAAAAGAAATTTTCTACTAGTGATTGAAAGTAGCAAAATTTACTTTATTTTTCTCTTTACTACAAGGAAGGACACTTCCTCGTCACAATCTCCCCATCTTAACTCTTTATACACTCCTTTGCACTTAGAATTGCTTACGCACTGTTTACTTTAGAAAAGAGAGAAAATAATTATGGCCTACTAGGCTTATAAATTTATATGGAGGTTACAAAGGCATTTGTTGAAAAATGAGCCATTTGATAGACAAACAGATACTTCTTACAAATCTCAGTTTATAATATAAAAATGGATTTTATGGATTTTCCGTCTGCTCAAATGTGTGACATGGTTTCAACACGTCACATTCTTGTAATTATTTAAAGTTTTTAAGGGTGGCTGGTAAATACCTTCACATATCTTAGCTTTCTCTCTTTCACTGATTTTATCTATTAATTTTTAACATATCTGTAAACACATATTTGATATTTCGTATTCATAATATTCAGATTTCATCTTATTTTCTTTGTGATTTTGCTTTCATTTGTGACTGAATAACTACGCACTTTATCTTATATCTTAAAGAGAAAGAAGATACTTGCAGCCATTTTCTATGAGCCATATCCAGGAATGCAGATTACTTTATTCCTTACCCCTTCATGTTCCGGAGGAGCAGATAAAAAAAGTGAGAAACGACCTCTTCTGAAACATGTTCAAGCATGACGTAAGGTACACAGCTAGCTAACTCTAGCATTTTCTTGCATGTCTATTATGAACTTCAGGAAATCATGGAACCTGGATTCTGGTTTCAATTTTCTTGTTGATTAAATTGTATGACTTTAAACAAGTCTTTTAACTTCTCTGATCCTCAGATTCTGAATCTATAAAATGAATATAATGCTTTCTTATCTGTAAAATGAATATTATCAATTTGGGAGGCTTGAGCATCAGTATTGCTGTATCTCTTCTCCCTATGGTCACCTGGGACTTCTGAGTGAGTCAGGACTGGATTGTATGTTTTAAGAACTGCCCCCACAAGAATATTTCACCTCTCCTCAAACTCCAAGTCTGGCCTAAATACTGTTTAATGTTTTCCCCTATGGTCTAACATAGTTTTGAACAGAAGACAGAAAAGATTGATATCTGTGTGAGACTTTTCTTGCCCAGAAAGAGAGAATCACCATCTGATTCTTTAGTCCCTAGGTGGGTTAGGGTGATGGTTTTGTGCCTTACAGTAACATCTAACTCTTAAATATCTTTTAGTCTCTTGTTCTGATATTTGATTTTTCCAGTATAATTCTTTTTATTGCTGTTTACTTCAGGATCCTAATTACCCCATTTTAGTTTTATTTTAGGCCATGTCTGTTTTTGCAAAAGCAAAAAAAAAAAAAAAAAACACAAAGAAAATAAACTATCCACACATTCCAGTTTTAGCAGAAACTCTAAACTGTCCTCATAATCCTAGGAGAGGTTTTCGAAGATTAAAAAAAAAACTTTTAAAAAACTCTTTTGTTTTCTTAATGTGACATGAAACGATGTTGCATATGGGCACAGAAGATTTAAGTACGTAATTAGCAAAGTATTGATTAGTACCATTCAAATGATAATCAGAATACGTCATATGAGAAGCTTGGGAGAATGGCTTTGTTTTGGATTCAGGATACCTAATCACAATTGGCATTAGAAGGATGCTCCATGCAGGGAGACGTTCAAAAACATCAACTCATATTATTAGAAACCAAGTAATTTTGTTTAAAAAGCACAGCAATTTTTTGGATAACTGTCCATTGTTTGTATCCTGACTTTTTTTATTAGTTATACTGGAATGCGTGGAGTTTCTTTCCTGAAGTCCCAAACAATACGACCGCAAAACTTAAAACATTAGAAACACCAAGGGATAGAAATACAACTGAAAATCCAATTAGTGAATAGAAGAAAACATTGAGTTCAAAGTCTAGCTTATGCAGCTAGAAAAAAATCGTACATGGAAAAAAAGAGTTGGTTCAACGTAAGGATAACTGGTGTTCCTGAAGTTGAGAATCCAACAACTAAAACAGAAATAATTGAAAGAAATCAACTAAAGAACCAGAATTTCTTGAAATAAACAAAGAATTGAATCTGCAGATTGACAGAGCCTACCGTGCTCCAGAGAAGGTTAATATGAATGAGGAATCCTGATTCATGTCTCAGTTAAGTTACCAAACTTTACAGATTGAAAAAAGGTTGAGGGGGCCAGGCCCTTGGCCAAGTGGCTCAAGTTCCTGGCACTCCACTTTCACAGACCTGGTTCGTGGGTTCGGATCCTGAGTGCAGACTTACTCCACTCACCAGCTACGCTGTGGCAGTGTCCCTCGTATAAAATAAAGGAAGATTGGCACAGATGTTAGCTCAGGGACAATCTTCCTCAAGCAAATAAAAGAGGAAGATTGGCAATGGATGTTAGCTCAGGGCGAATCTTTCTCAGCAAAAAAAAAAAAAAAAAAAAAAAAAAAGTGAAGTGTTCAGGCAGAAAGTGAATGGCACCTCGTGGGGGACTATCAGACTGGCCTCAGATTTCTTCACAGCAATATGAAATGCCCAAAGACACTGGAGTAAAAGAAGCTTAATTCTGAGGCAAAGTGCAACCCAAGAATATTACACCCATCAAAACTGTCCATTGGGTGTCAAGGCAAGAGGCAGCCATTCCCAAACAAACTCAGCATTGTCGAGTCCTTCCTGGAAAAGCTACTTGATGCTGAAATTCAGACAATTCATTAAAATGAAGAAGACAAGAATGGAGAGGACCTGATGAAAAGGAACAGAGATGACCATCATTTCATTTCAATATAAAACTAAGACCAAACTTCTGTGGGGATTATTAGAATTGGGATGGAGTGTAAACCTTGAGAATCCAAAGATAATATTTAACAAAAAATGAAATGAAAGGCAGAAAGAAGTGGTAGTGTGGTAATTTCCTCATCTTTTCATATTCTCAATCAGTGGTATTTATGTGAAATATGGTTTAAAAAATAGCCATAATAATTCCAACCACTCAATTTTTTTCTTTGTGATTTTTATTAATTTTGGTGGTAAAAAAATTTATCTAAAATTAGAATGTTTTACATTTTACTTCTGTTTTGCTGTTAAATGCAAATTCAATTAAATAATCTTAAAACATGCATAGAAGAGTCCCTATTTTATAGTCATTTATGTCTCTGTCTATTTGTTATTTATCTTCATTTATGCGTATAGAGATGCCTAGGCTGATTCATTTATGGTTAGTAACAACTTCTAGCTAGTTGGATTTTATTTCATAAAAACCATATATCATTTATAAAAGCAATTTTTAAATAAAAGAATAAAATCTAGTGTTTCAACATCAGCTTATACCACTCCCTTTTCCTATGATTTTTGGTTTTGGATTTTGTTGGTTATAGACATGGAGTGAAGTATTTAAATATTTTGTTAATTTGGGTCACTGAAATAACTGTTACTATTTGACATGCTGAGTGCATAACACAAAGATAGTATTCAAGTTAAATATTACACCAGATGTACCCACACTCCGTACGTGTAGTTTGCAAATGTTGCTTATTGTGCATTATGCATATTATGATTTCCTTTGATACTTAAAACTGTGAACTTTTGTTAGAGTATGCATTATTTTGCTTCCAAACACTTCACTCCAAGTTGTTAAAATTGTATATATTAAAGTCTGGTCCTCAAAAGGGGGACTCTTTGGGCTTCTCAAATGGAGTCTGAAAAAGGGTTGAAATCAATTAGACAGAAAAATCATTTTTTGCAGTGTGAACATGGACATATAATTAAAAAATTCAATATAGGTTCTGGGAAAACCAGCATTTTTGGAATCTTTGATAGTGGTTAATTGACAACAATATATTGCTCAGCGTTTTTGAGTGTACCCACTTAAAATATTAGGATCTGGCATAAAGCAGGAAGGTGCTATCCTTGTCCACTGACAGTGACATAAAAACTCCACCAACTCACCAACATGTGCGAATCACTCACTAACCCTTGCAACTTCTTATACTGTTCTATGCAACCTGCACCGTCTATTACTTTTCCATCTTAGTTATTTCTTGGTTATCTCATTATGTCTTTCTTTAAAATTGTTTTCTCTCTGTCATTTCTCTTTTTTGGTAACATTTTCATTTTATCTTGCTGTGAGTACTGAAATAGACAGAACAAAATTAAACTTAGTGCTACAGTCACTTATTGGACACCTTCAATATTTGAGCGCTGTGCTGAGCGGAAGACACACAAAGGTGAAGAAGACACAGAACTTGATCTCAGAAATTTGACAATGAAGGAAGTAAGACGTGGAAATAATTGATCGATTCTGGTTTATTTGTCTCCAAAGTTATTGCTCCTTCACTGCCTAAAGCAATAGCAGTTTTGAAGTATAATGAGAAGTGAGTTTTTAACTCACACAGACATGAGTTTGAAACCTAGCTCTGTTACTCAATAACTGTGGATGGGATTCCAGTTTACTCAAGTTGAAACAAAATGCAAAGCATACCTCATGCATTTATGATGTGAAAATCTTTGTAAAACTAGTCCACTATTTGGCACATTGTATTCCCTTGATAATAATTTTCTTCTCCTTCACTTAACTCACGATATTTATAATTGTCAAATATATTGCCGGTATCTGTGAAAAAACTTTCTTTTCCCTCTCTGTATTGTTTTATGACATTTCACACCTGTATCCTTATATGTGAATCTATCTCTCTCTATATCTCTTTATCTCTGTCCTTGCAGTTTTCTCCCTTACTTGGTTTTATATTTTTTCATTCTTATTTGGTTGAACATTGTCTTGACGTTATTTCCATTTCTCTTTTTATTATTGATTTAAACATTATGGCTCATATCTCTAAATTCTTTGCAATCCCCGTAGTAAGAGCAGGCAGCCATTTCTCTTCCTGTTCTTGCCTCTCGTTAGTTTGAAGAGGTGGCTTTCCTACCATCAAAGGCAGTCTCTCCACGTGGACTTTGTACTGTGCTCGCTCATCTTCTCAGGGAACTCTCCTGTATCTCACACCACTTCCAATCTGCCACAGTATTTCATTTCAGCCGTACCAACCAGCTTGCTGCATTCTCTCTCGCTTCTCCACTTTGCACATGTATTCTTCCTACTAGAGCTTTTCTTTCTTTCCCTGACCCTTCACTCCATTCTTTGTATAGTCTGCGATAACTGTTGATTCTAATAAACAGATGTTTAGGTCAAAAATCCAACTTTAGAAATAAAAATATATTACTATATTACTAGGAATGCTAACAAACAACTCTGAAATATCAGTGGTTTAGCAAATAAAACTTTATTCCTCACCCATGCTCGGTCCAAGGTGGATGCTCCTAGATGGGCAGCTCTCCTGGGTTACTTTCCTTCAACTGGGGACTCTGGGATTCAGGCTTCTTCTGTTGTTGGAGGGCACTGTCTTCAACATATAGGCTCCAAGGACACCGTGGGAAGGAAAATGATTATGGCAAGAGCACAACTACCAATTATCCACCTCATTCTGGAAATGACACACATCACTTCTGTTCACATTCCATCAGCCAGAATAGCTGCATGGTCCCCCTTGCATGCCGGGCAGTGGGGAAATGGAGTTCCTGGTCTGGCAGGTGCTTCCCAGCAGCAACTTAGACTATACAAAGGGAGCATGGATCTTCGGTGTTAGCCAGTCACAATTTACTGCATTTTTCAACTTTTATATGACTTCCACAATTCTCAGTAATGATTGCATTTACTCTCCCAAAGGGTAATTAAGTGCTCTTTTGTGTCTCACCAATGATCCCCATTAACATTCACTGTTATTTGAGATGCTGATGCATTTAATGTTATAATGAGGTCCCAGGGAATGTAGCAGATTGTCTAAGGAGAGACCTTGTCTATATCTTCTCTCAAGTAAAACAGCTTTCTAGTGTCTCTCTGCCTCATTGATTCACTCTCTCTTTTCAAATCTCATCTGAAAATATGCCCTTCTCCCTGGACTATGCTTCTTAATTTATTTCTTCTGCTCTTAATATATTTCCTCTGTTCTTTATTATTTAACTTTGTGTTGTTTAATTAAATCAGGTTACATTATTGAGCATTGAAGATGCTATTCAAAGAAAAGTTGTTACACAATATTTAGCATTTTTATTTCATTTGATATTTCCACAGCACTTTGCAGTATTAATTAGTAAATTGTCATAACATCCCAGGAGGTAAATTAAGTATATACTTATTGTTGGTTTTTTTCCCGAGAAATAGCCCATCTTAGAAAAGGACAAAAGGAAGTAATCTTTGCTTCACAGATACATCTGTGTTAAACTCTTTTCCCTTGGTCTAAGTTAGTGGAAGATTATAATGATAGAATACTAGCAATGGTTTCCTACAACACACCAGAAACCATGGTAAATACCTTACATGGGTTAAATCTTCCATCTTCACAGTAACCCAGTTAGCTACTTCCAAGTATTATGCCTGAGATCACCCACGTCAAGACCTGAGCTGCCTCCTTCATGTTGTTGGAAGAAGACTGTCACTAGGCAGTACCTTGCAATTAATTCTGGGCCTGTGACATCAACATGCATTATAACTCTTCATTAGTTACCAAAAATTTTCTTATCAGGATGTTCTGTGGAGAAGAATTCTCTGTTGATGAGTTTCTCTGTATCCTAAGGATAACTTCAGTAGAATTTAATCCAAGCTGCATTTTCTATTGCCAAGAATAATTAGGGTTTAAAACTTGGCAGAATAGCAGTTTAGACTCTCCAATGGGCAGTTTCAAACTGGGTCATAGGATGTTTGCTTTGAGTCTCTTAAAGAAATGGTGGTAGAAATCCCTAACTAAGGAAGTCAAACCTGGGCAAAATTTTGAAGCGTCATTTTGACGCCACCTTTCTCCCTATCCTCTTCTGTGCTCTTTTTCCATGAAGATGAGCCCATTCTGTTTAGTGAGCCCTCTTTCTGAACATGTTTCCTTTCTTCTCATGTTGGACTAGGGAGAGATGGGATTAAACAACTTCAGGCCAGGTACGATGACTTCCAGGTGAGACGCTTCAGGGGATTTGCCACACTCAAAAACCCATCCAGAGGGGCTCCTCCTTTAAGTCTTGCCTTGCTTGGTCCCACATGACCCCACCTTTTTTAATTTTTTTTTTAGCTAACTTTAATACTCTACATAGAGGAGAACCAACAGATGATATCTCACTATAGGGGTGACTAAGGGATTATATAAAGGTACTAGTATAAATAATCCAGTATAAATGGAATAAATAAATAAATCCAGTAAAGACTGGAACAAATATACAAACTTTCCTTAAACTAAAGGAAAATAAATATCAATGAAAAGAGATTACATAGTATATAGGAAATGTAACATACAACAGTATGTCAGTACTGATGGCAAGCACACCAGTAATATCAATAAAAGTAATGGCTTATCTCACTTTCTAAAGAAATGAGATTTCATATTAACTAAACAAAGCTCACTCAACTCTATGCCGTATCCATGATACATAATTAAAATAAACTAATTCTAAAGGTTAAAATTAAAAGGATAGGAAAATATATAACAGGCAAATGTAAATAAAAATAAAGCAAGAGTCGTAATTTTGATATCAGAAAAAGTAGAATTCTGGGCAAAAAACATCAACCAAGACAAAGAATTTACTTTATGAAGCTAAAGTCTGCAACTAACAGCAAAAAACTTAATAACAACGTCTATAAATCAGATACTACAGTAGATGAAAGGAAAAACAGAGACACACTAATAATAGGAGAACACACCTCTCACAGAACCAGACAAAATAGGTGGGCAAAAATTAATTGATATACTTAAAAAAACAAACAAAACATTAATAAGTAATTTGATAGGTGCATATTCTTTTCCTCAAAATTAAAGAATATCCCTTTTCCAGTGCACATGGATCATTTATAAAAATTGATCAGAATAGACCACAAGGGAAACTCCAATAAATCCCAAAAAGTGTAAATAATTCAAGTAGCATTCTCTAACCATAATTCAATGCAGCTAGACATCCATAAGAAAATAAACATATTTTTTAGAATGTGTCATCCTTGTAAAAATTTAAAAGTCTCTATTAAACAATTTGGGTTCAAAGGAGGAACATAAAACAAAGTTGCAAAATTTCTAGATAAGAATGGTTAAGAACATACAACATATAAAAATTTATGGAAAACTGATGAAAGAGGTTCTGAGGAATATTTGTAGCATTAATATCTGTATCAATAAAAATGATACAAGAAAGTAAATAACCTAAAAATTCAACCCCAAAGCTAAAAGCTCTCAGCAAACCAAACCAAAAGAAAAATGAAAAGAAGATTAGCAAAGATAAAAGTAGAAGTAAAAAATTAGAAAAGACAAAAACAGTAGAAATAAAATCAAAGAAATGAACACACTGGTTCTTTGAAAAGAATTAACAAAACTTTAAAATATGGCCAGTTGAATTTAATAAAGGAGAATCACCAATGAAATAAGAATGACAAAGGGGAAACTTTACAATGAAGCCAAAAAATAAAAACTCACTGTTATATAAATATATGCAAATAAACAATACTGAAAACTTAAATGAAATGGAAAACATTTTAGGAAGATAAAATGTCTAAAACCGACCCTAGCAGATGAAAATCTAAACATATCAGTTACTGCAGACAAAACAGAGAGAAAATTGAGCATTTTCCTCCACAAAAAGACCAGGATTACTAGACGATTTTAATAGAGAATTCTACCAAACTTTTAAAGTTTAGATATCAATTTTTCTTAAATTGCTCCAGACAACAGAAAAGGAAGAGAAACTTCTAACTTTTTTATGATATAAATGTGACATTTATAGCAAACTCTGATAATGATTGCACAAAAATAAATTGATAAATCACATGGTTTAAAATTATAGTCATTTAAATTACACATTATTCATCAAAAAAGTCTTAAAATGGTGCCAAATGGTATCCATCAGCACATTAAAAAGCAACATAATATTCAAGTGGAGTTCACTGAAGAAGTGCAAAGATGTTCAATATAGTCATCTTCATGGATACAGAAAAGACAGACAAAATTGAACACTCATTTCTGATTTTAAAAAATTTAATAAAATAGGAATGGATGGATTGTTAATATGAAATATCTATTCATCAGCCTAAAAGATGGCTTCTTACTAAATGAGGAATTAAGCTCCACTAAAGTCAGGTATTGTCATGGTATTAAAGTACAAGGAGAAAACATGGCTGAATAACTTTCTAATTTGGAAGTGGGAAAAAATCTATGATTCAAAAATTCAGAAGTAATGTAAAAAAGATTAAAATATTATATTATGTGATATGTTAAAATCAAAAAATCAAAGAAATAACAAAAGAGAAATATATATTTGCAATTATATGCATATTATATATTATATATACCAAAAAGACATCTAAATATACAAAGTTTTCTAAAACAGAAAAAAAGACCAACAATCTTATACAAAATGAGCAAAAGATATGAACAAATATTTCATGTGAGAGATGAAAATCACTCAAACACACAAAAGATGTGCTCAAATATATTCAATATAAGAACAGTGCAAGTTAGCATTGTGTAAGATACACTTCTCACGTTGCAGATCACCAAAATCCAAAGTTCAGTATATTCTCTGTTGATAAAGCTGTGAGGAAACAGACATGCTCACAAATTTCTAGTGGGAATGCAAAATGAAACAACTGCTATGGAGAGGAATTTAGCATCAGTATATCTATATTTATCTTTGACTCAGCAATTTCACTTCTAAGACTCTATTCCAACATACACAGGTAAAAATATGAAATGATTTACACACGAGGTTATTCACTGTGGCATTGTTTGTAACAGCAAAATATGAGAAACAATCCTAATGTCTATCAAGAGGGGACTGGTTGAATAAATTATTGTTCACCTGCACAGTTGAACACTATGCAGATGTAAAAGGCAAATCTATAGAGACAGAAAGTAGATTAGTGGTTACCTGGGTTTGGGGACGGCAACATGGGTTAACTGTAAAAGGGCATGAAGAATCTTATTGGGCTGATGAAAATGTTCAAAAACTGGATTATGGTGATGGTTGCACAGCTCAGTAAATTTACCAAAAATCATTGAATTGTATACTAAAAAGTGGGTAAAGTTTATAGCATGTAAATTATATCTTAATAAATTGTCAAAAGGCTAAGATAGAGTGACCTCTTGCATATATGGTTAAATGAAAAAAGCAAGATGCAGAACAGTGTATAGAGTATATAGATTTTCACTGTCTTCAGATAGTTTTTACTGAACAGAGCCAGGGAATACATATTTTTGAAAAAGAAAAAAATTATGAATTCATACTGATATTTCCAATGCAAATTTAACATTATAGAATTTATTTTATTAAATAATTAAAAACATTATTTTATTTTACACTTTTATCTCTTTTATATTACACTAAAGTTCTTCATTCTTATCATTACCATAATGACTTATTTATATTATCCTGCAATATGTAAAAGTTGTAAAATAATAACACCAGTATTATTGCTGACAATTAGAAGGGGATACGTTCTCTCTCACTCTCTCTTTATATACACACATACACATAAATATACACAGACACATATACATGCATAGACACAAATACACTATCTGAATAACATCCTTTATTATATCTATAAGCAAATACGTAAAATATCCTGTACTATATATATTTAAATATATTTTAAATATAAATATTTAAAAATAATTCAAACGGCTTTGGAAACATATAAAGGTTTTGCATAATCAAAAAATGAGCTTATTTTAAAAACCAGCAATTCATGAAAATAGAAAGCAAATGAAAACAGATGTATCTAACTCTATATCAGACTGCAGAGAAAAAGCACTATTTCAAAAGACTTTAGAATACAGTATTTGATAATACATCTTTAGTGGAATACATTATAAGGGAAAAAATTTTTCAAGAAATCTTAAGCTACATTTAGTAGTCTAATTATCAGTAATGATATTGGTGTTATTATTTTGAAACTATTTTTTATAAGTTTTAAAATAACACTAGTCCGTAACTATGGTTATATTGTTAGGAGCCAAGATTTTCAGTCTAAGAGAAAAGAGATAAAAGCACACAATAAAATAATTTAAATAAAGCTCCTGTAATGTTGGAGCTGGCCCAGTGGCCCAGTGGTTAAGCTCTGTACGCTCTGCTTTGGTGGCCTGGGTTGGGCTCCTGGACGCAGACCTACACCACTTGTCAGCAGCCATGCTGTGGCAGCAACCCATACACAAAATAGAGGAAGATTGACACAGATGTCAGCTCAGTGAATCTTCAGTGGAAAAAAAATTCCTGTAATGTTAACTTTGCTTTGGAAATATCAATATGAATTCATTTTTCTCCAAAAATGCATATTTCCTGAAAAAGCCTAATGGCAATGATTACCCAACAGCAATGAGCACACCTACTCCTCAGTTTGTAGTCTTTAAAGATGGTTCCCCACTAAAGGAAACAGAGTATCTTGAGACAGGATGGATACAGGTCTGGGGCAGTAAATAAACAAGATGAACTTCAGATATTCAAAACTATTAATAATCAAGGAAAGTCAGAAACTATCACAGCCAAGAGGAGCCTAAGGAGATATGACAACTAAAGGTAGTATGGTATTCTGGATGGGATGCTACAATAGAAATAGGCATTAGGTAAAAACTAAGGAAAACTGAATAAAATATGGACTTTAGTTACTTTGGACAATGTATCAATATTGGCTTATTAATTGTGACAAATGTACCATACTACTGCAAGATATTAACAATAGGGGAAAGTGGCTGTGTGGTAAATGAGAACCCTCTGTACTGTATTTGCAATTTTTCTATAAATGTAAAAGTATTCTGAAATTAAAAGCTTATTTTTAAAAAGCTATTCATTTTATGTCAAAGGTCAAAGGAGCCAACATGAAAGGGCTCTCGTTGGCCAAAAATGGGACAACTTGACTGGCACACATATACAAAAACCCATTGGTTCATGACGCAAAAAATAAAAATAGCATAAAATCATTGGACACTATTTAAAGTAATGAGGTAAAAAATTCTTACTCTGAAAATTTGCAATAAAAGGACACAATTCAGAGCAACTATATAGGTCTAGTAGATGAGAAAACGAAATCAATCCATTGATCAACCCTAGCATCAGTGAGACAATGTTGTTTGACTTATGATGATGCTATATGAAGATCACAGTAACGACGACGAAGTATTCTTTAAAAAGAAAAAAAGCTAAACCCGAGTCTAATCAAGCCTGGAGAGCTAACTTCTGTTTACAGGAATTATAAGGATAAAAGAATAAGTAATGGACACCACGAGGAAGAAGACAATTATATTTGAAAAGTGGGAATAGTCTTAATAACAATCGATCTGATTTCTGTCACAATTCAATAGCAAGGAAAAAGGAGCAGAAATTTCTTAGGTTAAGAGAGATCTAAGAGACAGGAAATCCAAAGTAGTGGGTGGGGCTTGTTTAGATTTGATTCAAACCAACCAGCTATAACAAGAAACTTTTAGTTAATTGGGGAAGTTTGATAATGGTTGGGATATATGATCTCAAGGAATCATTAATTTTGTTAGATGTGAAATTGTTGTGGATTTGTAACAAAATTGTTTATGGAGGTGTATAGTGAATGACACAGGGGTGATGTGACGTCAGGAATTTGCTTTACAATACTTTGGCAAAAAAAACCTGGTAAAACAAAAAGAGGGATAAATACAGCAAGAATTGCGAATGCTCGATAATTGTTGACCTTATGATGGATTATGTGTTATTCTCTGCATTTTTATGTATGTTTGAAATTTTTCATAATAAAACATTTTTTAAAAAAGTAAATTTGGTGAATATTTTTTTACTTGTGCTGGATGGGAAGGACTTTCTGAGAATGACACCAGCTGTAGAAACCATAAAGAAAAAGTTTAAAGGTATAGGCATGTAGACATTTAAAAATTTTGTACTGAAAAAATTAACATAAACAAAGTGAAAAAACAACTATATTTGGAGAAACTATTTGCAACACATATGCAAAGTTAATATTTTTAATATAGCAAGAGTTTTTTTTAAAGCAGGATGAATAAAAGATAGGAGAAATGGGAATAGAAAAACAGGCAAATTTATGTTCCATATGTAAAAAAAGAATTACCAAATAAAGCAATGAGATATTATTTTTTACCCATAAGAAAGAAAATGTTTAAAAAGATTGTTAACATTCTCTTAAGCGAGAGTGTGGAAAAATAGCACCTGTACACTACTCGTGGGAATAAATTGCTACAACTTTTAAAAACTATGTATTTAAATTTTAAATGGGCACACTTTGACTCAATAATTTTGTATCTGGGAATTAATCTTAAGGAAAAAATTGAAGATGTGTACAAAGATGTGTTTAGTAGGATGTTCTCTGAAGCATTTTTAACAAAAATGAAACCTTGAAATGTCCTCAATGTCTACCCATATGGAAATGGATACATAAGTTATCATACATCCACACATCAAAGTTGGCTATGTAGATCTATATTTATTGGCTACATAGATCTATATTTATGCTACAAGAGAGTTAGAATGGAAGTGAATGAGCCAGTCTGCTCTGTGATTCTCAGGTATTTAATATTAAATTGCCATTTATGCTTACTATGTAAGGAATATTTTCAGGAGGAAGAACCTTAGGAAAAGGGGCAAGAACATTTCTAGTTCTTTTCATACATACTGCCCATCTGACTTCCAGAAGATGTATACTAATTTACGCTTCTCAGAGGGACCATTTTTCTGAACACTTGTCAATCCCTAGAATTTTAGTTTCAAAAACTCTTTGGCAATTTGACAGATGAAAAATAGCATCTCATTATTATTTGAATGTGCATTTCCTGATGACCTGTGCTTTATACATTTTTTTCATATGTTTTCAGATTGGTTGATTTTATCTTTTGTAAAGAGCTTTTTCATTTCATTTACAATGTTTTCTACTCAAGTTTTCATTTTTCTAATTTGTGAGAGACTTTTAATACCTCAATTTTTTTCTCATCATATGTTGCAAATATTTTTTACTGAATTTTTCTATTGCTTTAATTTTTTTCAAAAAGGATCTTTGATTTACATAAGTTCTAATTTTATATCATCAAATTTAATAGTATCTTCTTTTTATGGCTTCTGCTTTTGGCACAATTCTTACAAAGGCCTCGCTACAACATGATTACATAAATTGTCACTCCAACTTTCTGTTAATATTTTATGGTTTTATTTTTATATTTAAATCTGTAATCCAAATGGAATTTATTTGGGTGCTGTATAATATATGAACTACTGTAATATGTCATAAAAATGATTGGTAATGTGTTCCAACACCATTTAGTGAATAATACATCATTTCCGCAGTGATTGGAAGTTCCAGCTTTGTCAGAAAATGTTATTTTTTAACGTAGAGTTTATAGTCAATAGTTGATAATTTGTAAAATGTATCTCCCTTTCTCATTTAATGATGTGGTCTTCCTATCCCCACTTTTAGTCTCATAATTTTTCTTAATATAAATCTAAATCAACTACTTGAGATAGAAAAAAGGGATACTTATTTTTTTGGATGTTGTATCAAAGCTATGAAGAAAAGTTGTGTAAGTGGTGTTATTTTGACACGGACAGTGCCACGAAAGATACACTCTGAAGACATAATTTAACGCTGGGTGGAGTTACAGAGTTGCTGAAAACATTTGAACTCACTTAAGTTTGAATGCTACCTTCAGTTTGGTAGCATTTTCCTTTTTTGGAGGAGGGAGTTATTTGTATTAAATTCCTTTGGCAGTAACTTAGGGTACTCATGTTTTCTCTCCTTTAGTTGTGAGACATATACAGTTGACCCCTATTTGGGGGCACTGTTCTTGAAGGAAGAAAATATTTGGACAATTTGAGAAAGCCAAGTGGATAACATTTACCAAGTAATGGAGAGGTTTGAAGATGCCCCAAGGAGAAACAAGAAAAATTTGGAGGAATACAGAATCTCGCAGCAACATAATTTCCCCCTGGCTTCATAATTTTGCCCAGGGTCGAACTATGTCCAGGCTCTACCTTTGAGGTAGCAGAGGGCATTTTATTTTCCTGCTCTAAGTGAGGCTGGTTCCTACCAGCCATCTCTTTCACTTAATCAAGAAAGTTCGCAAGGATGATTCATTCCATGATGCTGATCCCAGAGCGGGTTCTGGAAGATGCTTTCTCAGCTGAAACTAAGTGATACTTTATATGTCTTCCCTAAATAGAGAGATTAGAAAGTTATAAAAAAAAAGTGATAGGGAACCACATTAAATATGTGATAAAGTAAGTGGTTTTGTAACTGATTTTATTACTTAAGTTCAAGCATTTTTTTCTTACTAGGCTTTGTCAACTATAAATTAAGATAGAAGAAGTTGGACAAGGGGCAAGCGGAGCAGAGCAGAATGCTCCAGGAATCACGTCTTTAAGGGTTATTAAACACAATTTGTTTTTGTCAGATTCCAATTTATCTGTATCTTAGCAAATCCAGGGAACGTGAGTTCTGACATCTTGTACATCCTTATTAATTATTCATGCTTGAGATTCTGTACTTGCTTGACCTTAAGGAATATGTGCTGTTTACCCTGTGAGAATGAAGCAGAATTCTCTGCCCATTTTGAACGAACACAGCTGAGCCTCCCCGCTCCCGTTTCTGGTTTCAGACACATTCAATGTCTGGTACTCGCCTCCTTCACCTCCAATTCCTCCTTTGGAGAAAAAAGTAATAATAATAAGTGGAAGTGGGGAAATATTAAAGGGATAATTTTAATCCAGGGAATTTTTAAAGATATAAGGATCTTAAAATTCAATGTTACAAGCTCCAAAGAGTTTAATTGTCAGAAATAAGCATCCCACACACCTGAGTTCTGCAAAAACACCTTTTAAATCCTCCATTATTTCTGGGAGTTCTTCTGCTGCACAAAGATAATGTATCTTCCTTTGTGGTTTATAACCACAAATGTCATCTGGTACCAAAGCGCTCTGTCTCTCTGAGAAAGGAGTGAGAAGGAAGTTACGTAAGCTTAAATTTTCTAGGAAAATATGTCAGTCTCCTCCAGCTTACAATATAGCTCTTGGGTAAATATTTAACCAATTCAAAGATCCACTTTCTTTTGGAATGATTTGTCTCTCTTAAATATTCCCCTCTCTACCTTTGCCTTCCCAAGTTGGTATTTGTGTGCAACAGAAAAGCATAGATAACTTCACGGGAGGGGGTCGGGGGATGAGGGCAAATGGCTCTGCTCTGTGTGCTATTTTCCAAACAATGGCTGGCTTCCTTTGATATTCCGTCACTCTGTAGATCTAGTGGATGTTAAGGTGCTGGTGCCCACCGACCTGGTCTTTCTGCTGACAGCCCCAGATGACGGCTCTTGTCCCTGCCATAACTCAGATCTCTGTGTCCTGTACCATTGGACTTTCATGTCTCGAAAGATCTTCTGGTCCCCCCCCCGCCAACTCTTTCCTCACACCACTACTCCTACATCTGCTTCCTGCCCTCCACCCCCACCAATGCTAGGGCTTCTGGATTCCCTACACAACACAGGCAGTCCTCGCGGGCCAGGGCACTACGTCTCACTTCTCTCTCTCCACAATATTGTGCTCTCCCACTGGATCCACATTGTTTATGGGACTGAATTGAATGCTTCCTGGAGAGGCTTTCAACTTATCCATGCTGTGCTCAAGGGAATTGAGGCACTGGCTGTCATGTTCTTAGATCCCCTCAAATCCATTTGACCCACTGCACCTTGGGGTTATACCACCTCCTCAACCCCGGTGTCCCATTCCCTTGCTTAGAGGGAATCAGAATTAAGCACCCTGGCAGCTAATCTCTTGCTTTTCTTTTTCCCTTCTCCCTCATTCTCTCAGTGCTATTGTGGCCTTAAAATGATGACGATGATGAAGATGATGATGATGGTGATAGCTGCTTACACTAATACAGCTCTTACTATGTATCAGGCACAGTTCTATTAATTAACTCATTCAGTCCTCACAACACCCCTGTAGGCAGGTTCCATGATTACTCTGTTTTTACAGATTAGGAAAGTGTGTGCCCAAGGTCACACAGCTAGTAAGGGATGGAGCCAGAATTTGAATCCAGGCAGTCTGGCTCAGAGGCCATGTTTCTGTCATATGATTCTGTCTCTCTCTTCTCCTTCCCATCTGGTCAGATCTCTTATTTTATCTCCGCCTTCTTCCTAGGACAGACTTTTGGGATTACCGTGTCAGCCCTTGACAAAGAAAGCGGATCCTGAGGCCAAACTGATGTTTGATTTGGGAAAAACAATCCCAAAGAAGCAGGAGTAAGGGAAAGACAAGTGCAGTAGGGAAGGAGGGAGAGAAAATATAAGGAAATGTGTTGTTGAGCTTAATGGCAAGTCCGTTTCTTGGTCTCGCGGGATATCTTTAGGGAGGATAAATGAAGGGACTATGTATCCAAGAGTCTGTCTCGGGGAGAGGAAGGGAGAAGCATTTGTCCACAGGCTGCCACATCCCATGGGTCACAGTTAGCCCCATGAAGTTTTAACTGTAACATGAGTGCCAGGTGAGTCCTGGTGTGTTCCCCACCACAGTGAAACAGGAAGGAGGAGGAGAGACATTGTCTGTAGCCACAGAGACAACTGGCTCCATGACCTGTGGAAGAGGATGAGCTCTACTGAGGGCTTCACAGGCCAGAAAGCAAAGCAAGAGCATGGATCTGGGATGGTGCACGAACAGAACCTAGTACATGCTGCTTTCTCCTTCCCTGTATTGATAAATGTCATCACAGAAAAGAAGCAGGACAGAAGAAATATTATCAAAAAAAATTTACATTAAGAGGTTTAAAAGTATTATTCCCATTGCATAAGGAAAATACAACACAGAGAAAACTGCAGCAGGCCAGGACCATGCCCAGGGCGTCCAGTTGAGCTTGGTCAGCTTTGTCCCAGCTTGCCTTCATGCGGGTAGTTCAGGCCCAGCTAGCACCTCGCAACCCCCAAGTTAATACCTCTCCCCAAAGTCTTCATTTGCTGCCTAGAATTTGTCATTTCCTAGGATGGTTGACATTGGAAACGTTAATCCCACTTCAGGGAGAGACTGGCCTTACAAAGCCAAGGAGATAAGTCATAAGATCACCTAACATCAACAGCTTCCAAAATCTTTCTTTGGTCTTAAAAAGAATGTGTAGAATGTCCATAGCATAGCCCAATCTTGGACCAGCTTGTGTTTTTTTTTTCAGTCCCTCTATGGAAGGTAAAAAAAATGTTGAAGTCCAGATTTTCTTCAGGACATTCTGTTATATTAAGGTATAAGATTTAATAAACACTTAGAAAACAGATTTCCGTTATTAGTCCTACCATAAAATTTGGATTTTGAAAAGTTCATGCATTAAGAAAAACTGGAACAAGGAGGTTTATGGGCCTAATCCACATCTTGTTGAAGCATAAACATGTTAATTCTATTACAGTCCAGTAATCAGGAGCCAGGGGTCAAAGAGGGTTTATTAACCCACCCGTTAGGTGAAGGCAGGGACTGGTAAGTATTCAGACATTCCATTTCCCTGATTTGTTTCTATGGAGATAATGAAGACCACAGCCCTCACCCCTATAGTTGCCCGCCTACATATACTCACACTCCATGTCCCTCTGTCATCCCCTACTTTGGAGGACAAGCTCTGCACATAGTTGTGGCACATCGCCACGGAGAAGAAATCTTGAGCACAGTCTGCAAATGGCCCTTTATTTCCCCTGAACTCCAGTAGCTCTCTGTGCATATCTTGTTTTCAATACGTGATCAGATAATTATTTATGGTCTTTCTTCCCCACTAGACTAGGTGGGCAGGGGCTGAGTCTTCCTCATTTTTGAATCCCTTCATCACAGCACAGGTCCGGGCACATAGTAGAGCTCAATGAATATTTGTTAAATGAGGGGCCAGCCCCGTGGCTGAGTGGTTAAATTCACACGCTCCGCTTCAGTGGCCCAAGGTTCGGATCCTGGGCTCGGACATAGCACTGCTCATTAGGCTATGTTGAGGCAGCGTCCCACATGCCGCAACTAGAAGGACCCGCAACTAAAATATACAACTATGTACTGAGGGAATTTGGGGAGAAATTTAAAAAAGCAGGAAAAAAAAAAAAAAAGGAAGATTGGCAACAGTTTTTGGCTCAGGTGCCAATCTTTAAAAAAAAATATATATGTTTGTTAAATGAGTGACTAGAACAACGACAGTGATTTGATATTCCTCTATGAAGCAGATCCTGTGATTGTCTTCTTTTTCTCTGTCTCCCTATTCCATATTTATTCCTAAAATCTTCCTTCTCCATCAGGGTGTGCCCTCTCCCAGGCATAATCTTTTTCCCTGAAGAGAGAATTCCATAGTGAGTTGGGGTAGGGTTTTTATCTGACTATTCCCTGGAGCTAGATGTCTCTGTAACTTGGAATTCTTTCTATCCCTAAAGATCAATTACTTCTCTTGGATGGTTAAAAGGCATTACAAGTCCCTTATACCTGTTTATCCTGAAATTATTTTTAACCTTCTTCAGTCTAAGCATCATTTCACTGGCCATGTTTTTGAGACGTCTATCCTTTTGCAACTACTTCTTGATTTGGTTAATAATTTTCCCCTAAATAATGGTTGTGATGTTAAATATGGTAGGAGAAGACAGTAGTCCCAGAATAATGGATGAACACTAAAGTAGCTGCAAAATCTGCTAACCATGCCTATGGTTGGTCACCACTGGTAATGCTTGTTTCATTCAAAGACACCACTGACTGCAAGATTTACCATTATTTTATATACCACTAAAGAAGAAAAATTGTTGCCAATTAAACCATGGCATAACGATTCCTTATCACTTAGAATATTTATTTTATACTTGTTGAAAAAATTTCTTTTAGCCTTAATTAGACCCAGATATCTCCTATCATGTATCACTCTATGTGCACACATAAAAAGGAAACTGTAAGCTGAATAAATTGGCTAAGGTGTTACTGAAATTTTGTCATACCACAGAGTTCAACTGTTCTGTATCACTAGTTAAGTCAAAGTCGTTGATGATTGTTAGTGATGCAGCAGTTTGGGGATACTTTTGCTATTGTTTCTGGAATTTTCCTCAAGCCACTGAACTCTGTTCTGCAAGTTTTGGGGAACTGAGAGACAGTGGCAGCATTGGCATGGCTGCTTACCGGCAGACAGAAACTACAAGATGAAGCTCGGTTTCAGAGCTCCATAAAGTGTGCCTAAGTGTTCATTTTAAAATTGCTGTATTTTTTAATAGATTTATAGTTTCATATTTTTATGAAAAAATAACCATATTACAGAAAATTTGGAAGACAAAGAAAATTTAAAAAGTGCCCCAAATCTTACTGAACTGTGGACAGTTTTGTGTATGTCTTAATATACACATGGATCTAACAATTGATTGCACGAAATAATGTATGTGAATTTCCTCATATACATAACATTATATAGTAATAGTTTTCTTATTTTCGAGTTACTGTAATATGTTTATAACCATGATCTAAAATTTTACTGAAGAGATTCTGAAATGGGATTCAGTCTTTTTCATCCAGTGTGCTTAGAAGTATTGATGCCTTTTTCTTCATTCATGGGCTTTGTGTTTCTTCCTTCCCATAAGCTTTAAGTAGCTTATTGTCAAGGGCCTGGAGTTAGCATTATTTACGGATTTTTTAATCAACCCAATTTATGGGTTGGGAATTGATCCTCTTTTTCTTATCAGCCTTCCTTTCCAAGTCATCTCAGTCATAAATTTAGTTTTTAAAATATCCAGTGTCTCAGTCATTAATCAAATACTTAAATCTAGTAACCAGAAGTCAAATATAGTCAATCCAACTGTTGGTCAAGGTGCAGCTGAAACAACTGTTGGAGGGGTTGAATGTCTTGATTTTCAACTGGCTGTTTCAGTATCATGTGCTTTGCATCATGCAGTAAGTTGGGATGAAGATAATTCTGTTGTCCGAGAGGCCCTACATTTACTTCTTTTGCTGACATGGAAACAATTATGTTGTCTCACTTTAGCTACTTGGGTTTGAAATCCTGGGCCAATAAGGATATTTGTTAAAATAAAGATTATTCACTATTTAAAAGATGATTAAGACATTTAGACTTTGAGACCGAGTTAGCATGAGAGACTCCATGTCTCGCTCCCTACCCCCGACATACCCCCTCCCCCTCCTGTCTTATTCCCGCAGTGTGCTTTGGAGAAACACTTAGAACTGCATATAGGCAAGCTAGTCAGTAACTAGTCAGTAACCAGTAGAAAGAAAGACTTATTAGGGGATTTATGATACTGTCCCAAAGTCCTCTGCCCAAATTGTTAATTCTCTCCCCCCAAATAACTAATGTTTTCTTAGATTCCTCAGGAATGTCACATTCAGCAGATCCAAAACTTTGGTCTACAGAGAGGAGCCCAAGGGTCTGCAGTCATCCAACACCTGGCACTCCTGAGCCCCGTCCCCAACCACGTTTGCCTTATATGAGTCAGTTCCCCTTTAGGAAGGTTTTTTGGGGCAATAGGCCACCATCTTCCGATCAGCTAGCTCATGGCTTAAATAAAAGTTTTCTGTCTTTCCACCGCCTTGCCTCTTCACGGATTGGCTTTGTCTTGCAGAGAGCAAATTGAGCCCTTGCTTGGTATAAATTTTATTTATTAGAACAGCTAAACACCATAAACAGATTCCTTCTAAATATATGATATGAAGCAATTTATAACATTCATTATAAGGTCACTGTGTCAAAACTTTCCCTAAAATAGTTTCTTACAGCTATTTTGGGTCTACGGTTGTTGAATATTCAG
Source organism: Equus caballus (assembly GCF_041296265.1). Classification (NCBI taxonomy): domain Eukaryota; kingdom Metazoa; phylum Chordata; class Mammalia; order Perissodactyla; family Equidae; genus Equus; species Equus caballus. Next base: position 20,369,335 of record NC_091692.1, read on the forward strand.
ACAGAAGGATGCACTAACTCTAAGAGTTCAGGTTATTATTTTTTTTTAACAAGAATTTCCTCCTATAGCTTGAATAAATTGACCAAATTGAAATAGCCATATTGTGAAAAATATTTGGTTGTGCAACAGACTAATCTTTCTAACATTCAGAGATTTTAATTTTCATCTACAAATTTCAGGAGTTCTGACTTTCCCACACACCCTACCAATCCTGTCTAACCCATGACAAGAAAGTCAAAGGGATTAGGTATCAAGGAGTCATATTTCTAGGGCCCCTTATTTGCCAATCAAAGAGAATAGGAGCAGAAAAAAGAGAATAGTGAAAGAAGTGGCTTTTGGAAATCTTCATTCCCAAAATGTTGGCCAGTGAGAACCAATGAATAAAAAGCAAACGAAAACTAAAAAAGCCATTGTGATACTGAGTTGTGTGGTATAATAATATTTTGGAAATATTAATTAGTATCACTGTCATCAATTTCTCCTCTTTTCCTCTTCCTCCCATTTGAGCAGCTATTCCATTCATTTCCCCAGAGAAGAGATGTAGCAGTTACCAAGCAAATGGCCTAAAGTCTGGTCCCGGCCTTCCCCTAACCCCCAACTTCCCCAATGCCTAAGGCCTTTTCATCAACTGAAAGGCGGAAGAAAAATGCTGAAGAGCAGGTTGAGAGTCTAGAACTCCATCACAACCTCAAACTAGAAAATGATGCTGAACTTGGGGAGAAGGAAAGACAAAAGGGAGGCAATGAGAGTGGCTATGTTGATGGGTCCTGGATAGAAAGGCACTGTTCTCAGGCTTTGGAGCAGAAACCTAGAGGCTAGCTTCCCCCGGAACAGATCTTAAGTGGAAGATTCCTGTCCAAGTACTTAATTATTAAGGAAGGGCTCCCAGGAGAGACCAGCAGGGAAATGAGCAAGGTGGGACGGAAAAGTGGAAAAAGCCAAGCAAAAGTGCCAGCTCAGGTCAAATCCTAGAGTCCTGATCCTGCAGAGAGTAGGTTATGCCTCAGAGTTGTCCCTGATACCAGCTCAACACAAGTGTGATGTAAAGGAAGCCAAACTGTAGCAAGGAAGCCATATTGTAACTATGGATAACCTCTAAGCAATTAACCCAGCTGGACATACTCTGGCTTGCATGTAGGCTAGATGATAAATAACTGGACAACAAAGAAAACTGCATGCATCATGATTTTATGACCCCTACTTACATATATACCTCCCAGCTGCAATAAGATGATAACTTTGTTCTTTTGAGTTCCTCGGAAATCTAATGACCCCTAGACAGAAATTCTATATTGGCATCCATCAGTGATGACAGTTGAAAGGTCTGATGTGGCGACCCCCAGTCTACAGTAGCAGATGGTCAACATTCCCGACTCCCTCCACTATAGACCACTAGCCCTGTATAATTTCTTCAAGATTCTGGGTATCCCTTAAGATGGTTCTTTATGATGCTAGTCCACCATCTTCCGATTAGCTAGTTCAGCACTTGATAAAAGTCCTGTCTCTATCACTGTCTTGCCTGTTGAGAGACTGGCTTTTGTCTTGCAGGGGGCAGATCTTGCCCTTTGCATTGTAACACCCCAATCTGAGCCACTGAGGACCTCCCTCTGCACAAGTAAACCTCTGAGGACAAAGCAGCCTCAGTTGCCCCAGAGCAGCCCTCAGAAGGGCAACAGGTGCTGGTTCTTGGGAACAAAGGCAGCTGGTGTGGGTGTGGAGGTAAAGTTTGCACAAAAATGGTAAAAAGAGGATCCACGTTTTTCTAGATAGAGCACTGAAATCTGCTCCACCCAGGGAATAAGAAATAGAATACTACAGTAATAAACGTAGGATATGTATATATTTAGCACTCTATCATTTTCAATGCTCTCCTTGCCTCATCATCTTTTCTGATCTTCATTACAGCCATAGAAGATACCAGAAAATAGAAGGGGTACATATTATGATACTGTCTCAGATATGTGAAGTTGAGGTACAACATCATCAGGCAAGTTACTGCAGTGACAAAAGCCTGTGTCTTAACTCCAAACCCAGCAATGTGTCTCTCTTCTGCAGCCACTATCTAGAGACTATTTCTGTAGTCTGCTCATACAAATCCAGAATCTAGGGGTCATTATAGAGTCGAGGCTAAGCTATGGTTCCTGTTAGAATTCCTCGGCTGACAACTGAGACCCTCTGAATCAGCATCTGTCAGGGTGAAGCCAATGGTTTCTGTTTTTCACAAGCTCCTCAAGAGATGCCTGTGTAGCTAAGGAAGTGCAGTTGTCCAGTCCTGATTTGGGAGACCGCTGGTTCAGAGCATACTTTTGGGTTTTAGGCAGGACAGGGTTTGAATATAGGTTCTTCCATATGCCCTCTGTGTGAGTTTAGGTAAGTTGCTGAGGTCTCAAAGCTTCACTTTTGACATCTGCAAAACTAGGTAATGTTAGTACTTACCTCAAAGGGTTGTGTTGAGAATTCAACAAGATGTTATCGGTAAAGTGCTAAGCCTGGGGCCAGGGAGGAGAAAGTTCCCAGTAAGCAGAATCTACTATGATTTTATTATTTTTAATCCTCATGCTTTTCTGCAAATTACTTATATTCAGGTCATCCTTTCTCTAAAATGATGTTTTCCCCCATGCCACACTGACTGTCAGAGTGGACCACTTTTCAGGACTTGAAAATGATTCAGCAAAGTGAACCTTTTGGTTAATGTTGTTTACTGGAGTGGGATTTGAGCTGTAGCAATTTAGACACTTGGCTGGCAGATGGTGGATGGCCTTGGGAGGCTATACCATTTGCTTAGAATACAGAGTTCGTAGTCTCTCTTCACCAGTCATTTCAAAAATGAGTCTCACTTAGAATTTCACAGAAGCAAATGAGCCTGTAGTTAAAATCCTGGTGAAATAACCACTTCCTTAGTATTTATTTACAGCCTAGAAACCCAGCAGGTACAATCCCAGGTGTACTTAATCTTAAAAACAAATTCTACAATTCCCTTAGAGTCCCTGTTTTCTGGGTGTCTAGAAAGATACGTTTGAAAATCAGCTTCCTCTCAGCCCCCAGCCCCATGACAGAAATAAAAAATGAGGATGGAATTTTTCTCCCTAATTTGTAAAGCAAACTAGAGAAATAAAAAGAGCAGGAGGAAGCCAGCTGCTGGAACGATATCCAAATAGACCAGTTTTCAATAGGTGAGAAGTCACAGCATGAGTGAAGCGGCAATAGGGGTGGTCTCTGGGCTTTCAGAACTTTCATTACATACGTAAGTAGAAGGAAGCCTCAAGCGATGGTTGAGGGACACTGATGACAGGACTGAGATGAGAAATAATGATTCCTCTTTGCACAGACAGAGCACAAAAGCAAAGCCTGCTGAGGAGCCTCTTCTATCAATCATGGACCCGACAGGATAATCCCAGAACTGCAAGGGCCAGACATAGAGAGGACTCAGTACAGCCTCTCATTCTAAACATGGCAGGAGACGCAAAGACAGTTGCCTTTGTCCAACCAGCAAGACCAGTGGGCACTAGAATGCACATCTCCACATTGCCACCAGCCTGATTCCCAGTGTGCTAGCCTGTGTCAAACAACCTGTGGAAAATTTGCAGTGAAATGGAAGCACTCAACAAAGATGGGATAGAGTGAGCACATAGCTAATACAAAGAGATCTCATCTTTACTATGCCTTTCCTATGTGCTGAGACCTTTACATATATTATCTCCGCTAATCCTCAAATGGCCTTATCAAAGGTGTACTGTTCCCATTTTACAGGCAAAGACACTAACTTTCTAAAATTGTAGCTAGTAAGTAGCAAAACTCACTTTTAATCCCAAGAATTCTGTTTCCAGAGCCTATGATCTAAACCTCTAGCTATACTGTCTTATGGCAGAGAAACCCTTTCACTGAAAATAATTTAACAAAGCCTTCTGATGTCATGGGAGGCAAAGAACAAAGAAATGTGTATCTCAAATGCTTCTCTGGTGAGGTTTGCTGCTTCTTTAGGGGTTACACCACAAGAGACTGAGAAGCAGAGATTTACCTTGAATAAATGAGAGCAGTGAGCAGCCCTGTGTTCACACTGTGGCAGTGAAAGGGGTAGGAATAAGGCCCAGCTGTTCAGACCCCCATCATTTATTTATTTAGCCAAGACACCCTTGTCAAGTCCCCAGTGTGTGCCAAACACTGTGTTCAGCGATGAGAACACTGCAAGATGAATAAAAAGTGGTTTCTTCTCATGAGAATCTTACCACGTAAGAGGAAAGTCCAACAAACAGATAATTATGAAGCAGTATGCAAGAGCTACAGTAGTGATAACAGTGGTAACAGTTGTAACTTTGAACCAAGTCCTTATAGACCAGAAAAGAGATACCAAGGAGGGAGTAAGGAAGCTTTTAACTCAAATATCTGGACGAAGATTGCTTTCTAAATTAAAAGTTAGTGATAAAGAAAAACAACTTAGACCTAAATAAATTCCAGTGAAATTTCAGAACTCACATTTTTTCAAGGAAACTAGAAAACTAGGAGAAAAATGTAGAAATTTAAGAGATTCTCTAATCTCTATAAAAAGAAACACTTAAAAACCATGTAAAAGATGTAAAAAATAATTTAAGAAAAGACAAAAATAAAGACCTATATGAGTATGTTCTTATAACATAATTTATAACAGTAAAATATTAGAAAATACCGACATGTCCTACAATAGGGAAATGGTTAAATTAGTTAAGATCTACTTTTATAGTAGAGTATTATTCATGTTTCAGGAGAGAGGTTTCTTTTTGAATTATTAGACGTTTATTCAACACACTGTGCTAGGCACACAAGTTAGGCAATAATTTGAATCCTTGAATATCTTACTAGAATATGTAAATAACTCTCCGTGTATAATTATTTAGTTTTTTTAATCAAAAAATGTATCTTATCAAACATATTTCCCATGGATTATTTTTAGAACCATAAATTGATTTTGTTTTTGGCAAATATATATGGTCATGTAATAATTATCCCAATTTCCTTCATGCCATTTTGCAACATCTTCTCACCTAATTCTTGCACCAGCAACCATGGATCTGATTTCTGTCTCTATAGTTTTGCTTTTTACCAAATATCACATAAATGAAATCATACAATATGAGTATGTAGTTTTCTGTGTCTTGTTCTCTTCACATAATATAATATGTTTGAGATTCACCTATGTGTTGCATGTATTAGTAATTTGTTCCTTTTTATTGCTATATTCTATTCTATTGTACGGATGTTCCACAATTTGTTTATGTATCCACCAGGCATTGAACATTTATTGTTTTTGGCAATTATAGATAAAGCTGCTAAAAACATTGGCATACATGTCTTTGTGTGAACATATATTTCCATTTCTCTGTTAAATATCGAGGAGTAGGATTGTTGGGTCCTATGATAAGTGTACTTAACTTTACATGAAACTGCCAAAGTGTTTGCAAAGAAGCTGTATATATACCATTTTGCATTCCCACCAACAATCTATGAAAGTTCCAGGTGCTTTCAATCCTTGCCAAATTGGCAATTATCAATTGGCATGTCAATCTCTTTAATTTTAGCCATTCAAGTTCGTATGAAGTATTATCTCATTGCATCAAGGTCCCCAATATCACTCTCAGGCTCAGTGTTTTGCAAGAAAGACTCATAGGACTCAAAAAAGCTGCTTTACTCATGGTTACAGTTTATTACAGTGAAAGAATGCACACTGAAATCAGCAAAGGGAAAAGGTGCATGAGGTGAAGTCCAGGACAAACCCTGTGCAAGCCTCCAGATATCCCCTCCCAGTGGGCTCACATGGGAATATGCTCAATTCTCTCAGCAATGATGTGTGACACGTGCAAAATGTTGGCAACTAGAGAAGCTCACTTGAGCCTTTATGTCCAGAGTTTTGTTGTGACTCAGTTACGTGGGCATGGAGCACATGTGTCACTGACCTCAGCTCTCTGACCCAGGCCTCCGTTTCCCCCAAACAAAACCAGATGTAGGGAATCACATTGTCGGGATAAACTTACCTGGTCAAACTGGTACAGTATGGCCCAAGGCCTTGGGCACACAAAAACAGGTGTTCACCATACGTATAGTTTGGTTCAAGGGCTCAGGCATACAAAAATACTCTTACCAGGCAGAATATCCCATAGAATATTCCAAGAGTCAGTCCTGAATGCAGGCCTTTCTTTGGAATGTGCAGGGTTTAAGGAACTCAGGTCTGCTGAGTTAACCCTTGCCTGATCACTCACTCTGATCTTAATTTGCTTTCCCAAATGATGATTAATGTTGAGCATCATTGCATGTGCTTATTCATCATTCATATGTCTTCTTTGGCTAAAGAGCCCAAATTTTTTGCTATTTTTAAAGATTTGGTTGTTTATTTTCTTTTTGAGTTGTAAGAGTTCTTTGTATGGTCTGGATACAAATCACTTATTAGATATTTTGCAAGTAGTTTCTCCCAGTCTGTGGCTTGTCTTTTCTCTTCTTAAGAGTGCTTTAAAAGAGCAGAAAGTTTTAATTCTGATAAAGTCCAATTTATTAATATTTCTTTTTATGATTTTGCTTTTTGTATCTTATCCAAGAAATCTCTCCTATACCAAGGTCACAGACTTTCTCTTATGTATTTTTTTCTAGAAGTTTTGTAGTTGTAACGCTTTCATTTAGGTCTACAATCTATTTTGAGTTAATTTTTATATACGATGCAATGGAAGAGTTGAAGTTCTTTTCTTTTTTTAATATAGTGTACAATTGTTTCAGAACTATTTTTTGAAAAAGCAATCTTTTTTTCCTATTAAATTCTCTTGGTACCTTTGTCAAAAATCATTCAGCAAATCACATGTGACTCTATTCCATTAATTTATATGCCTACCCTTACAGGGAAGCATTCAAAGCTTCAGTTTTTTGCCATAAGTTGGTTGTTAGTGAAAGTTATTATTTTGTTTAATAGCTGCCCACCTTAGTTTCCTAGGGCTTCCATAAGAAAGTATGACAAACTGGGTGGCCTAAAATAACAGAAATTGATAGTCTCACTGCCCTTGAAGGCTAGAAATCTGAAATCAAGGTGTAGGCAATGTTGGTTCCTTCTAAGAGCTGTGAGTGAGAATTGGTTCCAAGCCCCTCTCCTGACCTCTGATGGTTTGCCAGCAATCTTTGGCATTCCTTGGCTTATAAGTACACTTCTCCAATCCTCCACCTTCACATGGCATTCTGCCCATGATTCTTCACACAGACTTCTCTCTGTTCATGTCTGTCTTTCTGTCCAAATTTTCTAGTTTTATAAGGACATCAGTTATTAGATTAGTGGCCACCCTAAAGACCTCATCTTAACTTGACTACATGTACAAAGATCCTATTTTCAAATGAGGTTCTATTCTGACATACTAGGGGTTAAGACTTCAACATATCTTTTTTTTGGAGGGGGCCTAATTCAACCCATAACTATGTCCTATATCAAGTTGAAAAAGTTCTCTCCTTTTTTTGCTGAGAAAGATTCGCTCTGAGCTAACATCTGTTGCCAATCTTCCTCTCTCTTTCTCTTTTTTTCCCTAAAGCCCCAGTACGTAGTTGTAAGTCCTTCTAGTTCTTCTATGTGAGCTGCCACCACAGCAAGTTGACTGACAAAGTGGTGTGGTTCCATGCCTGGGAGGTGAACCTGGGCTTCTGAAGCAGAGTGCGCTGACAACAGTTCTCTTTTGTTGCTAGTTTGCTAAGAAGATTTATCATGAATGGCTGTTAAATTTTCTCAAATACTTTTTCTGCATCTATTGAGATGATCCTATGGCTTTTTGATTTTAGTCTTTTGATATAGTGAATTATATTGATTGATTTCCAAATGTTAAACAAACTTTAGCTCCAGGACAAATTTCACTTGGTTGTGATGTATTAACCTTTTGACATATATTATTAAATTCAGTTTGCTAATGTTTTTTAAAGGATTTTTGTGTCTATGCTCAGGGAGGATTTTTCATCTAAGCTTTGTTTCTTTTAATGTCTTTATTTGGTTTCGAAATTAAAGTAATAAAGGCTTCATAAATTGAATTGGGCAGTATATTCTCATCTCATTTCTGTAAAAACTTGGTATAATTAGTAGTATTTCTGCCTTAAATATTTTATAGAATTCACCATGAAGTCAGCTTGTTCTGGGATTTTCTTTGTGGGAATGTTTTGAACTACTAGTCCAATTTCTTTAATAGACATAAAGCAGTTCTGGTTATTTATTTCTTATTGAGTAAGTTTTGTTAATTTGCATATTTTTAGGAACTAATCCATTTCATCTAAGTTCTCAAACTTATTGCCATAGTATTGTTTGTGATCTTCCCTATTCTTCAAATGTAGGGTGTATCGAGATGTCTCCCTTTTTATTTCTGTTATTGGTAATTCAAGTCCCCTCCCCACCCCAACCCTTCAATCTTTTCCCATTTTCTCATATTCTTTCTTTCTGATCAGTCTGGTTGGAGATTTATCAATTTTATTGATATGTTCAAAGAACTAGCTTTTGAGTGCATGGATCTTTATTGTTTTTTCAGTTTTCCATTTCGTTGGAACTTTATCATTTCCCACTATCCGCTTGCTGTAAGGTTAATTTTAATTTTTGCTTTTTAACATTTCTTAAGGTAGAATCCTAGATCATTGATTTCTTACTTCTTCTTTTTCTTCTTTTTTTTCCCTTGGTGAAGAAGATTGGCCATGAGCTGAAATCTGTACCAATCTTCCTTTATTTTGTATGTGGGATGCCACCACAGCATGGCTTGATGAGTGGTGTGCAAGTCTATGCCCAGGATCCGAACCTGCAAACCCCAGGTTGCTGAAGCAGAGGACATGAACTTAACCTCTATGCCAGTGGGATGGCCCCTCTTTCTTCTTTTTTTAATGCAAGTATTTAATTATATAAATTTTCCTCTAAGCACTATTTTAGTGTATCCAATAACAATTTATATGGTGTGTTTTCCTTCCTTTCAAGTCAAAATAATTAATAATTTCCTTTTGTTGTCTTTTCAAACCTGTGGGTTATTTAGAAGTATATTGTTTACCTTTTAAATATATGGAGAGATTTCTCAGATATCTCACAGTTAGAGATTTCTAGTGGATTCCATTGTGGTCAAAGAATATATCTTTTATGATTTCATTCCTTTTATACTATTGAGATTTGTTTTTATCTGAGAACATGATCTGTCTAGATAAATGTTCCACATGCGATTGAAAAGAATGTATACTTGTTGCTTTGGGATGAATAGAGTGTTCTATAAATGTCGGTAGATCAATTTATTTTGTAATATTCAAGTCTCTAATATCTTTACTGATTTTCTGTTTACTTTTTCTATTTATTGATTACCAAAAAGGAAGTGTTGAAATCTCTAATTTTCATTATATTTTTGTCTATTTCTCTTTTCAGTTCTATCAGTTTTGTGTATGCCAAAGTTCTGTTGTGAGATAATTTTTATTTCTAGAATTGCCTTTTGACTTTTAATTATTTCCATCTCCCTACTAAATTCCCCATGTCTTCATGCATGTTGTCTGTATTTTCCACTTGATCCTTGAATATATTAATCATAGTTATATATAGTTATCTGTCTGATAGTGCCAACATCTGGGGCATCTCTGGGTTTGGTTCTGTTATTTGCTTTATCTCTGGCAATGCACTGATTTTTTTCCCTTGATTTTATGTGTATCTCATAATTTTTACGGAATGCTGCATGTAGAAGAACAATAGAAAGTGAGCTAAATACTATTCTTGCCTGGAAATCAGCAAGCCTCTTCTTCTCTCAAATTGTTAGTGTGGGTGTTTGAGTCAATCCCGTTTCTACTTGAGATGGTTTGTGGTGTGCTGTTGTATCAATACTTAGTGTGGCACAGTCTTTCATTTCCTTCATCAGTGGGCTACTGCCACATTGTGCTTAGAGTGGCGTTGTGGTTCTCAGTATTCCTACCCTACCCCTAGCTTTCAGCAGACAGTGTGTGCCTGTAGCATAAGGGGTGTCTCTTTTTACGTTCTTGCTCTTCCTTCAGTGGGAAACAGACTTTACTTGTAACTCATTGTGAGGTGTGTGGTGGGCATCTTGGTGGAGGGTCCTGCCTCATCTTAACCAGTTGTAGTAGAGTTCTGCTTTGTATCAGAGCAGGATCCTGAGCTCGAATGTGTTTGCTCCCCTTCAGATGATTTTTGCTTTTACTGCTCTCTCAGCAGCAGTTTACCTTGTGATCTCAGCCCACTGATGAGCTTAAGAAAACTTACGATGTTGTAAGTTATCTAGATTTTTCTCATTTTTAAGGTGGAGTGATATTCTTCTGTGTCTTTCTACATCCCAAATTGAAGTGAAACTCTCATAAGAAATGTTTTAAAATGTGAGAAAGATGATATAATTTTAACAGCAGTTTCCAAAACTGGAAAATACTCAATATACAAAACAGTATATACAGAATAATTCCAATATTAATTAACCTCCTAATATGTGTTAGGCCTTTTGGTAGGTACTGATAAGCAAGATTGATGTTGTCCCTTCTTTCCAAAGAAATTATAATTAAAATTCTTCTGCTTAAACACTGAAAACATCTGTATATCAGAAAATAATGTAACCAGGATTAAAAATCCAACAGTGATCTTGGAAAAACATATTCAATAAGTATGACAAAAGTGAATATTGTTAATGTATAAAGAACACATGCAGTAAATTATACCAAAATTGTCAGTGCTTCGTTTGTATTCCATTGGAGCCTTTACAGTTTTTGTCACACTGGCTTCTGATATGCTTTCTCTAGTAAATACTGGTACCTCCATGTCTCCTCTGGAGACTTCTCTTAGCCTGCCAGAACATGTTTTGCTTGTGCACATGGAGTCAGAACTGCATGGGAATTTGTGTCTGAACCCCAATGTCTTCCCTTTCTGCACATATACTCAGATATAGTCCTTAATCAAGGACCAAGAGACAAATCTCCTTTGTCCTCTGATCAGGACAATTTAGAGGCACGACCTCTGTTTCCAGAGGTTCCTTGGGGTTATGCCAAACTTACCCTCCATGGGACTTTATTTGATACCACGAACTTCTTCAGCCATCCCCTTCCTGTCCCACTTCTCCAATTTCCTACTACTTTTTCCTAGAAACATTTCCTAAGAAATCACTTGGGTACAACAACTTCTCATCTCAGAAGGAGACCAGCTAAGGCATAAATCAAAGCAAAAATACTAAAAGCACAACAGAAAAAGTGTAAGATGAGGACATAGCCTAGGAATTCATACACAAAAAGGAAAACACATCCTTTGCAAGGATAACTTTTCTTTAGTGCACTTGGGGGAAAAAGAGATTTTTGTCTCATCTGCTTCCTAGTCCTTCCGTGGTTTGGTAACTTCTCCACACTGCTACTGAGTTCCCTGCTCCTCTAAGCTCTACTTTGAATGTTCTCTTACCTTGCTGCTGCCACCTAAGGCCCTGGACCTACTTTTCTCCTTCAATTTTAATGCTTACGTTATGATGTTGGCCCCTGTGGATGGGTGATGGTGTACTCAAGGTTCAGGGATAGGCAGGAAATATTTCATTGTAAAAAACCCCCTTAAAACAAAAGTCTAAAAATGACTATTCCCAAAAGCTAAGAGGAAAAAGTTCAAACTCTTTATTAGTCATCGCTGTCATATGCTTCTTAGTCTTGAATTTTTCTTTACACTCTCCATTTTCTCCAAGAGAGGGTCTCTTCTTCAACCTCTCTTGTGAATTCTGCACCTCACTTTAGGAAAACTCTATTCTCTGTCATAGGATTTAGTCAGCTACTGGTTCTGCCTTCCTCTCCATATCAAGGTACATGCTGGGATAAAATTTCCTAAAGTCTAATTTATCAGTCTAACTCATAATGATACTTTGTTTTGTATGAGATGTACGAAGTGTATACGGAGTGGGGTTGGGAGATTCAGCAGGACAGTTCGGATGGGATCTGGTGCTTTTTGCTTGAGTCTTCTTTTTTGGTCCAGCTATGGTGTGAGATTGTCAATTGTGAGCATCATTTCCCAACTCTCCCTTCAGTGATGTCTTGTTGGTAGCTTGTAATCAATCATAGTGGGAATGTTTACACCATGAAAATGAGTAGTTGCTACAAATCTGGGCTTTTTTTCTCAGCCCAGAGAGCCAATTGTTAAACGTTTCCTAGCACATCACTGTCCTAGCGTCTTTTTGGGGACTGCAGTTCTCCCATCCTTAGTGCAGGTGGTCCAGATGTGATGACCCTATTCTCTGTCTCCAAGAGTAAGCAGAGTATCACATCCTTCCTGGCTTTGGTGATTGGTACAAAAAGTGGTAAATATTCCAAGATGGACCAATCAAAGCCCTCTCTTGGACTTTTGCTGAAATGATTGGGAAAGAGGCACCTTCTTTTTTTGAGATCTTGGACTCTAAGATCTCTGCATGTCTGGAGCTGGTGAGGGTCATGTGGAGCAGTATATGGAGAAAGTCTGCTTGAGAATGAAGCAGAGAAGAAAATAAAGGCTAAACAAGGAGAGATAACATGACAAGCTTTATGCACATCATTTTAATTCTTGGGTAGAACCCCTAAATTCCAGTTACTGATGCCAAGAAATACCCATTATTGCTTCAATTATTTTAAGTTCAGTTTCTGTTACATTTGATCATGTAAATTTTGACTTACATAATTGTGAAGGGAATGCACACACACACACACACACAAACACACACACAATCTCCTGAAGGCAGACAGTACTTTTCAGAAAATGAGAAAGACGTAACTTTTCCTACAGGCAACGTGCGACATTACATTATCATGCAGAACAATATCAGTTCTCATTTTCTCATTCTTCTGCTTCCAGATCATGCCCAGGCATTCACCAAACAACAGACTCAGCAAGCTTCATTTATTCCAACACCAAGCATAAGTTTGAGAAGTAAAGACCTTTCTCCTTCCTCCCCTTCCCCATCCTGTTAGACCAGATCAAAATGTTAGGCAGGACCCCTTTCCGCTCCCTAGATTCTGTACATAGAAGCAATATAGAAATTGATATTCTCTCTGTCAGAGCAACTTTTCCAAAAGAGGAGGGGTGTTGCTATGGACAATGAACATTGGGAAGAAAATGTTTAAAGAAATGCAAACTCAAACAATGATATTATTTTACCTCAAATATATTAGCAAGTCTTGATAAAATTAATACCCTAAAGTGGAAATGTTCTAGTGAAACAAACATTCTTTACATAGCTGGATGGAAAGTCGGATGATATAACCTTTCTGGAAAGCAATTTCTCAACATACATCCAGAAGTTCATATATTTCCATTCCCCTTTGCTAAGCATTTCCATTTCTGGGAAAACACTCTAAAGCAGTTATCAGAAAAGAAGATGAAAATTTATACACAACGGTGTCCTTCAGAGCCTTGTTATAATACAGAAAGGTTGGAGAAAACCTAAATGCCCAACAATAAATGAATGGTTAAATAACTTGAGGCCCATCTGTATAAGAATTTTAAATATAATCCTGATATAACATTTAAGAAAGCCCTACAAAAACTGGCAAATAGTATGATCTCAAGTAAAAATTCCTGTATATCTCACGACTCATCTCAACAGAGGCTGAGAACATTCCAATGCCTTTATGCTTTTGCATCTGCTGAGCCTTCACCCACTTTCCCACCTGGCGAATTCTTATTTTTCTTTAAAATTCAGATCACATGTTATATCTTTTGTGTAAATTTTTCTAGAGAAGATGGTGCTGAAGGGGAGTTAATCATTCTGTCCTAAAAAATACTAAAGTATAGATCATATTTCCTAAGAATCTATTTATAAGTTCCTTTTCTCCATCAGTGCATTGTTCTCTGCAGCTTCTACCATCCACTGGCATTGGCACTGAGATGAGACCATTTGCCATTCTGCATCTGTGCTGTCCCAGGAAACCACTGTGATGGCTTGGCCAGCAAAGATCAGTGAGGGTACCCTGGTTCCCATCAGCAACAGGAGCCCTAAGTCTGGGTGCTCTGAGAAGGAATGTCATAGATGCATGTCATTTCTAAAAGACCTTCCTACTTTAGAATGCCATACTTCATAACTGTGAGATGTTGATACACATTACAAAATATGGACTTACTCCACTTGTAATGTGTCAACTATTGGGTGGATTCCATGAATAAAATCAGCCAAGCTTTAAAAATATATATAATTGTCTCTAGAAACCATAAGGAAACCATGGAAATGACTTCTGTTACTAACACAAACAGCAGCCGAGGGCTGCTGCCTCAGGCGATATGAAACCACAGCACAGTGAGACAAGTGAAGAGAAGGTGAGCCCTTACCCTATTCTTAGTTGTTACTAGATAAATGAGCAATGCTATCAATGTAGTCCCTCCATTAGCCTTTGACAAGGTGCCTTCTCCACCAAGCATCACTCCTCTTTCTGCCCAGGCTGTTCCATTTTCAAACACTGTGCTATTATCATTGTTATTGCTATTGTTTTGCCAATAATTAGTTGCTAATGGCACCAAAACTTACTTTTAATATAACATTTTCCTAAAGGATTGTTAGCTTTCAGATAAGCATATCTCTGCTTTATTTGGTTCTGTGTTATTGAATAGATTACTTAACATCACTGAGGACCAGTTAGGAAACTTTCCAGGAGATATTCAGGACATCATGAGACCTAATGTTCAATAGAGAGGCTGTAAGGGTTACATGAGATATCACATGTGATGTTTCATACACAAATCACTTATGTAGTAAGTGCTCAATATATGCCACTCATTAGTTTTGCTATGATTATTGTTATTAGTAGATAAATATGACAAGGAAGTAGTCCTCCTCCACTCCCTGGTCAAGGTAGGTCCCAATTGTTGGAGGTGGGAAGACAGGAAAATCTCCCCAGAGTGGCCCTTGAGTAGACAAAACTTCTAGAGATTATTCATGCTGGAGTCTGAGTTGATGTCTGACAACGAGCTGGTGTTGTCTCTTCAAAGCCACTTTAGGGAGAAGTGGATGTTGTCTGGCCAGTGCTGGAATATCTTCTAGGGAGCTCTCATCTTGGCTCAGAAGCATATTTTCTTAATGTCTTTAGCACATAGAGGTGCAGGAATGGTAGTAGGCTGTGAACGTTTAAGTGACAAGTCATTAGATTAAATAACAAGGTTCTGAAATACTATGGAATAAACCAGGGGAATACCTTTATGGGATATCTAGGCTTGTCTTCCCACAGCCTTTATTACTTTATTTATGAAATAATTGCTGTGTCTTTCTCCTTCATTATTCTGTACACTCTCAAGGGAAGGAATAGAGTGCATTATTCTCTCATTCAGCAAATATCTACTAAGCAATTACGATTGGCCTACCTTGTCTAATGTTGTGTTTCTAGTCCTTAGCAGAGTGACTGGCACATAATTGGTTTACAACAAATATTCAAGGACTAAATGAGAAAATGTATATAGTTTTATGCATGTGGAGAAGGAGATTGCTCTGACCATACCAGGAGAGCAGAATGGGTAGAGAAGGAAAAGACCAGTTGGAAAATTCCCCTAAAGTATAGATATATTACAAGCAAATATTTAAAGTTGTGGCTTAGGAAGTGAATATTGGTAACAGGAGACAAAGAAACAGATAAGGGGAAGAGAGAAAAGAGGACGTGGGTAAATACTGCGTTTAGGATAGAGCTAGCCTCTGGGCAGGGGGGAGGAATTAGGTTTAGGCAACAGCATATAGGGGGTTTTATTTATATTTTTAGCACTTTATTTCTTAAGCTGCGTGGTAGGTAAGTGGGTACTTATTACATTTTTCTCTGTATTTTTCATATTTCATTAAAAAGTAAAAGAGTCATTATTGATGCTTTGTTGCCTCTAAGCATTTTTATAATTTTATTAAAAATTTATAAAATTATTAAATCAGTCACCAAGTTTAGTCAAGTCGATCTCAGTAGTGCGCTTTCCACTTAGACCCGCCACTCAGGCTCCCGGTAACCTCTTCCCAAGGGCTCAGTGATAATCTTCTAACTGTCCTGGCCTCCAGGCTTGGCCTTTCCAAGCCATCCCTGACTCTGCCCCAGAGAGGTCTTCCTATAATGTAGGCAGTGTCACTTTTCTGTTTTAAAACAGTTTGAGAGGTAAAGTCTAAACTTGCCAATGTAGCATTCAAAGAACCCCACAGTTTTGCTGCTATCTTCCCCTCTAGTCTTTTTCCCACTGTAGGATGCTGAGTTCTAATCACCATAGCTCACTTGTCCCCCAGCCCACGTAGCGTGGTATCTTCAGTCATTAATTCTGTCTGTTAAACTTGTAAAAATGAGTGCAAAACCAGATGACTTTGCTTTTCTCGTTCAGTTTGGGAAGATGTCTTCAAATAATCTGAAGCTATTGGTATCTGAGAGCCTCAGGTAAGCATAAGACGAACTAAACATATCAGTAAGCAGGTGTTGGATATATACTGGTGTCCACAGTACCTAGAAGAGTCCACTGCCTCTTACAATAGTCGGATTTAAATATAACATCTGTTCAGAGAGAACGAGATGTAAAGAGATTGAGATGTTGAGATTATGATAATAACTGCACACAATTTAAAAAAATTAAGCATTATGCAAGAGCTGAGAATTTGATTTGTGTGTTTTGTTTTTCAGCATTTCTTGCATGTAGATATTTGTGATCAGTAGGTAGATTGGAAATATAGGAGATAAAACACTGGTCTGTAAATTTTGATTTTAATCCTAATTTTGAAAGAAATTTTTTTCCATTAAATGCTTAAATTCTTGGACTTTCAGTTACCTTTGCTGTTGATTAGAAACTTTAACTACAGAATCTAATCTGTCATGTGTTTACAAGTCTTTTGTCCTCTGTTACTGAAACCTAGTGGGAGATGCCTATTTAGTACCTACTGCAGAACAGCTTGTCTCTGAGGGGTGAGTTTGCTTCTGGTGTTCTGTGAATCCCTTGTAGTTATATGAGTTCAAGGCAATGGTCTTAGTTTGTTAGAAAAGCTGTTGACTTAACAATCATGGTTTGAGCATGTAAGATCACAGCATACTCTAAAGCTAAATTAAACTCATCCTTCACCATGCTGTCTTTTGTAATACCTGCTGCTGCAGTACGGTCCAAATGGTGTGGATGTGTTCAGAGGGATGGCATTTACTACCTCTCTGGTTTGGTTTTAGAGAAACCCTGGAGGTCCCACTAGCTTCTCTTCACTCAACTTCCATCCCTGGAATGCTATTTTTAGGATTTTCGCTTTATCTTTAAGACTTTCATAAATACTGCCTATGTTAAAAACTTCAGCTGGCATTAAAGATCTGAGAAAATACTTTGATGGGAAAAAGGGAAAGTAATAAGAAAATCTGCAAAATAGAGAAAGAAGAGTTAAGTGTCCATAAAAGATAGAAAAGGATAAACACTGTGGAGATTGGAGCCATTGACAGTTTTATTTTTTCTTAGTACTACGAAGACTCAGCACTTACATATTATTTCACAATAAAATCCATGGATTCTAAATGAGAAGAAATGAAAAATAGTTACAGTAGTAGATATTATGGTCCATTAGGTTGTTATTCAGCAAGTATTCACTTCCTACCTTCCCTTCTGCCCCACCTCCATGGGAGAAATACACTTTCTCTCCCCATTGATGAGGGCTTGGCTATGTGACTTGCTTTGCTTCTGATGGTCAGGAACTATAGAAAGCCTGATATTTTACCCTATTTACAAGCTGACATTTTATTCTGCCACAGTTTCATGGATGCTGGTGGAAGACATGAGACCCCTATTTCAGAGACACAGAACTTTATTCCAGTAATAACAGTAGCTAGAGTACCAGCATTTTCTTGAATTGGTTCCCCAAGCCTCAGCTCCCACAGGGTGACATGAAGAGGGTCAGCTGACACTTGCTCTCACAGTGAGTTGTATTACAGGAGAGAAACCCTGAGCTTAGGGAACCCAAATCCTTTATAATGGGCAGTCAGCATGTCTACCTTTTGTTCTGGAGGGAGACCCTATTTCTATCTTCTAAGGCTGTCTGCTATATATCCTTGAAAAGATAGTCCACAATAAAGGCAGTCAGTGCCTCTCAAATATGCAGAAACATGAGTGTAAGATATGCACTCATGCATATGTTTCTGTAAGATATGCAGAAACATGAGTGATCCGTGGAATATTGTCTCCTAACACCAGCCTCTGCCAGGAGAACATTTTCTAGATATTTGTCACCATGTGGGGCCAAGCTCAGTCAAGCCACAGCCTAACAAAGAGCCATTACAGCTAAACTCATCCTGAATCAGCTGAACAGTACTCAGCATGAAAATACATAAATGCAGGAATAAATGTTTGTGGCTGGGATGGTATGTTATGTAGCATTAGTGTAGCAATAGCTGAGTTATATATAAATTGGTAAAGGAAGAGAGGTGCTGCCATATCAAAACCTCAAATATTTAGCTTGGCTTTGACTTTGGAACCACAGAGTGAGTAATGAGGAAAGTGTTATAAGAGGTTGAAAAAATGGTGATCCGCGTTGTAAAATGACACTTATTTGATAAAACTGTTGCTTGCAGTAACTCAGAAGACAAAAAATATATCTAATAGACTGGTACCATTTGGTTGGGAGATTTCAAAAGCATGAGTGAGAGCTACTAACCACAATTTGTAAAGTGCTACAGGAAAGAAATAAGCTCAGTAAAACCTGGTTGGTTTGCAAGGAGGATTTAGAGGGAGTGTAGAGATCCCAGATATGTCAGCTTTGGAAAATAAAAGTTTTTTATCAAAACAAAGATGTGTTAAGTGCAAAGACCAAATTGATGATGAACCTAACCTCCTTTGTTAAGACATACAAACAGATTAAAGTGTGGTTTAGTAGGTCTTCTCAGCTGGACAAAAGGGCTTCTAGAAAAATTAAGGGCAAGGTCCCACAGAAGACTAACGTACCAAAGTATCTGTAATTAATGAAGTCTAGAGAGAGGCATGCCTTGGAAAGAATTGTGGATGTCACTCTTGGCACTTGGATTTATGTAGAATTAAGTATACAGAAAACAGACCAAGCTTTTGATTGAACTATATTGGCAAAAGTGCCACTAGCCTGGACTAAAACACACTGAGACTGTTAGAGAAGTGAAAAAACCTCTTGAGAAATTAAGCTAAAAAAACCCCAAACAACCACCCCTTCTCCCACCAAAAAGACCCCTGCTCAGCCCCCAGGAAAAGCTTATTTTCAAATGCCCTTTTTAGAATTAGTTAAGCAGGATGGTGGCACAGGAAGGACATTTAAGATGGCCAACTCAAAATCTGTGGAGAACAATGGACTGGAGCCACTCCCAGTTAGCAGAACCAGAGTTTTATCAAGAACCACGCCCATGATTCTGTTATTTATGAGTTCTGTATTACCTGAGAGCAAAGCAAATTGCCTTTACTCAACTGACGTGATTGTACAGATATAGGTTCCCACTGAGTTTTCTTGGGCAGGAAGGCTAATCTCCCTCCTCTGGGGAGTACACAGATATTATTCACCATTGCTCTTATTCCTACTCGTTGCATTACAGGATATATCTTATTTTGGAACATCTTTGGAGGAAAAGCAGTTAGCAAGCAATCATTTAAGTTCCTTACCCAGTTTGAAGACCTGAAAACATTTGCTCTGTGGGGTTCCAGAATTGCCACAGACCAGTGACTTTTATATACTTTTTTAAGAAAATAGGAGCATTTATTATGGATGTCCTATCCAAGTATCACTACTGTATATTGGGTGTGTGGGAACAGATAATTTGTGTTTTTAGTTCATGGGCCAGTGGATAAAAAGGAGCTGCATTTAGACCAGATGTAAGTCACGAGGTCCTGGATTTTGAGCCTGATGCCGTGATTTTAGGAGTGTAATGGGGATAAGTATATTTTGCATGTGGGAAGAAAGAGAATATTTGAGAACAAAAGGGTGGATTGTGGGAAATTGCTTTATTGTTAAGGAAATATTCACTCTCTTACCCTACCTCCATAGGAAAGCATATGCCCCCTCTCATTGACGTTAGGCTTGACTCTGTAATTTACTTGGCCAGTGAAATATTAGCAGATGAGATGTAAGAAGAGGCTTAAAATGTGTTTGCATGGTTGGGCTTACTCTCTTGCACTTTGGCCATTGCCATGGAAAGACCTACTGGAGTAGCTGCTGGCCTTCCAGCCTGGACTCCAGTGTTAGATGCGCAGAGCAGAGCTGCCCCCAACCCACAGACCTGTAGTCTAAAATAGAACTGCCTCAGCCAACCTGCAGATGCATGAAAAATAATAAATGCCCCTTGTTATACCATTGAGATTTCGTGATTGTTTTCTTTGCAGAAAAATCTGACTTACATTCAAAGACATAGAAAAGGCTCACTTTTAGAAGAGAATAATGGCAATATTATGGTCTATGTGTGGTAGAGAGAGGGTAAGAACTGAATCTCAGACCAGTTTAGAGTTTCAGAGAAATGATCAGCAATGAGTTTTCAAAGAGGTCTATGGCCTTCTCAAACCAACTATTTCTTTATTTTTCAGGTTGAAAGAATTTAGTGAACTTCTATCCTATGCCATGTATTTTTATTTGAGGATTCTTAAAATCAAGTACTAAGTGTTGTTTGTTTGTTTGCAGAATGTAAAGTGTTGGCATCTAGTACCCTTGGGAACAGTGAGCAGGAGTGGAATTTGCGCTCACTTGGAGTACAATGACTTAGCAGTTGATCACATTTTGCAGAATTCTATTTGCAAGCTTAGAAAATTACCACATAGAGTTCACCATATGGCACAACTGATTTTGCTAAGGGGACTATTGTATCTGGAAAATAAAAAACACTCACTAAATCCCCCATCTCCCTTTTTTTCTCTTCTGTCATGGTTTCCATGACGACATTTCACAGCTCCATATTACATCTTAAATGTAAATGATTTCTACTGAAAAACACTATATCGAATTTTCAGAAGGAAGAAAGTGAGAGGGATGTTTACTCTTCCAGGCAAATGGTATGTGCTGATTTCCACTACTCTGTCTGGGATTGGGTACAACACAAATGAGAAGTACATTTTTAAAGCATGATTTCTCAAGTTTTTAAGATGGAACCTACAACAAGTTTGCACTGGAGATGCAAAACTTCAAACGTCAGATAGGGGCTGGTGAGAGTAAACTTTTATGTAGTGGGTTGGATTCTTATACCTCCTAACAGCCTTTAAATCTTCTACTTCATTTTTATCTTTGTGGTTTAAAGTGTGCTCTGAGAATTATCTTTTTCAGTGGGAGAAGTGACTCTCACATAAACTTTCATTTCATGAATTTTTTAGAATAAATAAAGCAGATAGGTTTTTCTATTTATTTGTATTAGGAAAGAGAATGTTAAAATTAATTACGTAATTAAATTTTACTTCTTAAAAATATTCTTTGGAGCTGGCCTTTCCTAGTGCACCTTTCATTTTATTGGAGACCATATGTTGTTTTCAGTTGCATGAATACTGTCTAGTCGAGAAAGTTATTATTGTGTTTAAAATGAATATGAATACTACTCAGCTTCTGGCAGGCTGCATCCAGAGCCAGGGATCTTCATTGGTATGTTTTGTAAGCTCCAGTACAAGGGCCCTCTAGAGTTGTTACTCAAAAAGAAAACTCCAAATGTGCCTCTCCTTACAAATAGACAACACTGCATAGACGCTTCCCACTCCTTGTTATAGAATAACACCATGCTACTTCAGGAAGAATAACACTTGAAAGGTAGGTTTGATGCAAATAGACACCACTTTTTTTTTCACTTGCATATTTCAAGGTTTAACACCTTTTCTTGTTGGTAATTAGCACAACTAAAATTGGCCCAACATTAGCAGTGTAATCTACCTTGTACAAGGGAAGTTTCAACGAAGAGGCTTTCAACGAAGTCTCTAAGTTGAAGAATCAACATTGGGCGGATCAAGAAGTGGATGACCTGAAAATGCATGGGCCACATCAGAAGCTACTCTGGATATCTTAAAGTCTGGATCTTTGTCTTCTATTTCTCAACAAAGTTGGGGGGGGGGGTGATGTGAAGAGAACGTTCTTGCATTTCTGGTTTCTTTTCTCTTCAGCTATTGAAGGCCAAAGTTTCTGATGAAAGTTAAAGGGTATTGGCAAGAGATGGTAGGGTCATTATCCTTGCAGAAGTTGCTGCTTCTACCACATTCTAGCTCTTACTTTTTCTCTCCTGTGTAGAGGCAAACCAGATGATAAGAATGTAGGGACAGAAATTAGTGTATGTTGGGGAAACAGTAGGAATTGTATAGGAGTGGTTTGCATTTGTGTGTACATACACGGCTATTAGGGGATTTTGCAAATAAAATACCTCCCTTCATGGCTATTTGTGTAAAACTGCATGTATCTGTAGGTATAAATGGAAATTTTATTTGTTATTAAATGAGATCCCAAGGAAAACTTAGGATTCTAAAACTGAGCAAAATTTTGCTCAGACAGATAATATCAGTAAAGAGATAGTAATTATAAAACTAGAAATTATAGAATAATATAATAATTGAAATAATAAATTCACTAGAGGTAGTCAATAGCAGATTTGAGCAAGTAGAAAACAGAATTAGAGAACTTAAATATAGGTCAGTTGAGCTCATAGTCTGAGGAGCAGAAAGAAAAAAGAATGAGGAAAATTGAACAGAGCCTCAGAGACCTGTGGAACACCATTGTCTGTTCAGGTTGCTATCACAAAATATCACAGTCTGCGCGGCTTATAAACAACAAACATTTATTTCTCACCGTTCTAGAGATTAGTAAGTCCAGAATCATGGTGCCAGCAGATTCAGCGTTTGGCGAGGGCTTCTTTGTTCACAGACAGCCATCGTTTTGCTGTGTCCTCATATAGAGGAAGGGGCAAGCCATCTCTCTGGGGTCTCTTTTAGTAAGTCACTAATCTCATTCATGCGATCTACCTTCATCACCTTATCATCACCGAAAGGCCCCAACTCCCAACATTATATTGCACAGTAGGATTTCAACATATGAATTTTGGGGGCATGCAAACATTCAACCAATAGCGACCATCAAGTGTACCAACATGTAATGTATAGTGAGCATCCCAAAAGGAGAGAAGAGATTAAAAAGGATCAGAAAAGATATTTGAAGAAATAATGGCTGAAAACTTACAAATTTGATGAAGAATATTAGCCTACATTAATATGCATATGTGAGCTTGTCATATTTGAGCTCAACAAACTCCAAGTAGAATAAATTTAAAGAGATTCACCCCTACACACATTATATTCAATTGTTAAAAACCAAATACAAAGATAAAATCATAAAAAAGGTTATACTATGCAAACAATAACCAAAAGAAAGCTGAAGTGGGTATATAATATCAAACAAAATTTTAATGCATAGATCTTATATGCTCCAACCTTGTTGAACTAGTTTATTAGTTCTGATAGTTTTTTGTGGATTCTTTTGGATTCTCTCTATATAAGATCTTGTCACCAGCAAATACAAGTAGTTTTACTTCTTACTGTCTATTTTGGATGCATTTTACTTCATTTTCTTGCTTAACTGCCCTGGTTAGAACATCCAGTAGAATGCTGAATACAAGTGACAGGAGTAGACATCCTGGTCTTTTTTCCGATCTTAGATGGAAGGCTTTCAGTCTTTCATCATTATGTATGATTGTAGCTATGTGCTTTTCATAGATACCTTTTAGTAAGCTGAAGAAGCTCCCTTTTATTCCTAATTTGTTGAGTGTGTTTATCAAGAAAGGACATTGGATTTGTGAAGATATGTACCACTGTGCTTGAATGAAATACACTACTTTTATATTTTCTGTTTACTAGGATACAGGGAAAAGTATTCACTATAGCAATAGTTTCATACTCAGGTGCCAGAGACTTAATTGACTTGCTCCAATAAAGAGATTATATCTTGAAGACAATTGCAATTGAAATCACAATGTTATGAAATTTATGAAAATCCATCACCAGTCTCCAAGAATTTCCACACCTGCCAAACAATTCTGCAATCTACAAGTCTTTATTGATGGTATAAATATATGAAATTCATCAAGGGATGTGGTATTGATTCTGATGTAAGATTTGAAACAAGGTGATGTGCCAAAGGAATTATGTTAGCCTTTTCTGCCATAATGATCCTTATCGATGAGTTTGGAGATAATATGGGGATTATGCTTGTTGCTAAGAATATTTATTCTAACTGGGAATTTTCTACTCAGAAACTAGGAAAATAATCTCAAGATGAGTTTGTGTCCCACTGGGTCTACTATTTGGGTTAAAACTCTACTACCTTCTCTTTCCTACTAATCTTCCACTCTGTCCTGGAGACTTCTGTCCATGTCCCGAGGAATTAGTATAGATGTTTGATCCACGGAATAAGAATAAAGATTACATCTGTAACTTACTTAGCAGAAAACCCTGGAAGGTCACAAAACATGGAATGTCAAAACTCTCTCTAGACTGTTGTGGTAGACTTAACTTGCCAGAGCTTAAAAATCTGCCCACTGAGAAGATTTCTCTTGTTTAGTTCTTCTATAATCTTCAAGATGTCTAAGGATATCCCTTTCTCAGTGTTAAATTTCTAAGTTGGAGAAAGCTAGTAGCAAGATCCTCTGACACTTGTGATACCATTGCAGAAAGATCTCAAAGTTACTAAGCCACCCCCTTATGCAAGAGGAAACTGGAAGAAAGATAGTTATTCTGTACTTTAGGAACTCAATTTAGAACTCTGTTTGTTAGACTTTAGGATTCAGTTGTTATTGTTACACAAGATTGAATAGTACTTATGGAGATAGCCATCCTTTTCTGGGCTTAGGCACTGCACAATCAACTAGTCACTGCCACAGATTCACTTATGTCATTCTCATTACAGGATAGTCATGCTACATATTGTGGTAAACATGCCCTGTTTGCTTCTAACACTTAAGTGCCTCTACTTGTCATATCACACTAGGATACTCCAGCTCCTGTTTAACCATCTGCAATCTCTTGAGGACAGTCACAGTGATTCTGGTGCTTTCTGTGTACTGTATATTTTTCATGTCCTTGATGGAGGGAGTGTTTTCTGCTCCCTTTGTGGGAAATAGCTAAAGGTCAATGAGGTAGATACATGATAAACCTGCTGTATCATGTTTTTCAAAATTAACTTATTTGAGGTATAATTTTTGTACAATAAAATTCACTCATTTAAGGTTAAGGACTTTCGACAAATGTAAACATGCTTGTAATTACTACCAAAGTCAGAATATAAAATATTTCCATCTTCCAAGAAAGTTATTTCAAATTATTTTCAAGTGCTTATTGACCATTTATATACCATCTTGTCTGAATCTTCTAACTCTTTAAATATTGAATTGTCTTTTTATTATTGAGTTGTAAGAGTTCTTCACATATTCTCTGTCATGTGTGTTTCTAAATTTTCTCCATCTCTGTAGGCTGCCTTGAAATTTCTTTTACAATGTCCTTTAAAGAGCAGAAGATTTTGGTTTTGATGAAGTCCAATTTATCAGTTTTTTCTTTTAAGGATAGTGTTTTTTTGTATACTAAGAAATGTTTGCCCCAAGGTCTCAAATATTTTCTCCCATGTTTTCTTCTAGATGTTTTATAGCTCTAGCTTTTACCTTTAGGTCTGTGGTCCATTTTGAATTAATTTTTGTTTATGGTGTTAGGTAAAGTTGGTAACGTTTAAGTTTATTTTTTAAAAAATACGAATTTTAGGGGTTGGCCCCGTGGCCGAGCGGTTAAGTTCGCGCGCTCCGCTGCAGGCGGCCCAGTGTTTCGTTGGTTCGAATCCTGGGCGCGGACACGACACTGCTCATCAAACCACGCTGAGGCAGCGTCCCACATGCCACAACTAGAAGGACCCACAACAAAGAATATACAACTATGTACCGGGGGGCTTTGGGGAGAAAAAGGAAAAAATAAAAATCTTAAAAAAAAAAATACAAATTTTACTTTTAAATAAGGCAGATTTTACATCAATACCATACTCTCTTGATTAATGTAGCTTAAGAGCAAGATTTGAAATCACGTCCTAAAGGTTCTCAAACTTTGTTCTTTTTAGGCTTTCTTTTAATTATTCTAGGTCTTCTACATTTCCATATAAATTTTAGAATCAGCTTGTCATTTTCCACCCAAAAGCTGCTGTGATGTGGGTAGGGATGACATTAAATCTGTAGGTTAATTTGGATGTTATGTGGCTTGGTATAATTTTCTTCAAGTTTTTGTGTCTTGTGCTTGGAGTTTGTTGAGTTTCTTGGATCTGTGGGATTACAATTTTCATCAATATTCCTTCTAGTTTCTTGGACACATGAATGTAGCTATGATAACTATTTCAATGTCCTTGTTTACTATTTCTAACGTTTACATCATTTCTGAGTCAGTTTTAATTAACCGATTTTCTCCTCATTAAAGGGTGCATTTTCCTTCTTTGTATGGTCAGAAATTTTTGACCAGATGACAAGTGCTGTGAATTTCACCTTATTAGGTGTTAGATAATTTAGTGTTCCTGTCATTATTGTTGAATTTTGTTCTGGGCTGTGATTAGATTACTTGGAAACAGTTTGAGACTTTCAGGTCTTGCTTTTAAGCTTCATTGGGTTGGACTAGAGCTATATTTAGTCCAGGGTTAATTTTCTCCTCTACTGATCCAAGACCTTCTTAGTACCCCAACAGATAGCTCCCAAAATATGAGATGTTTCCTTCTCCCAAAATATCTGGGTTCCCTTAGTACCCAGATCTGTGCTGGGTCTGAACACGGTTCCTTCTACTTCCTTAGGGTGGTTCTTTTGCTGACCCTTCTTCACCTGCTGACCTGTACTCAGCTCAAGACTGGAGGGGACTATACACAGATCTCTGGAGCTTTCTCTCTGTGTTGCTCTTGCTTCTCTGGTACACTGCCTTGTGAGCTCTAGCTTCTTTGGCTTCCCAGACATCCAGTTCCTACTCCTCAACTCAGAGAGGCTTGTGAGCTCCCCCTGGGCTCCTCCTCTCTGTGCTGCCACCCAGATGCTTCCTCCAGACAATTAGCTGGGCAATCACAGCACTCATCTCATTGTTTCCCATCTCTCAAGAGGCACTGTTCTTTGCTGCCTGATATCTAATGTCC
This sequence comes from Equus caballus, assembly GCF_041296265.1. Classification (NCBI taxonomy): domain Eukaryota; kingdom Metazoa; phylum Chordata; class Mammalia; order Perissodactyla; family Equidae; genus Equus; species Equus caballus. The sequence continues at coordinate 20,396,337 of NC_091692.1, forward strand.
TGAGTGTTATTGTTTCATCTATTTTGTCTGGCATTTTCGTTGTTTTAGGTGGGAAGGTAAATTCGGTATACTTGATCTTGACTGGAAGTGGGGAGACTTTTCAATGATACTATTGAAAGTTGATAAGAATGTAGTAAGATGAGTACTCATATATTTGTGGGATTATAAGTTGTCACAATTTACTGAAAAGCAGTCTGGCAATATCTCCATACCAAAATATTCTATGTCCCCAAATTCCACTTCACAGAATATTTTCTAGGGAAATAATTTGAAATACTGATAAAGATTTATGCATTACAGCATTTTCTATAATAGTTGAAACAAGACAACCTAAAAGTTTAAAAATACAGTAATGTTTAAGTAAACTATGGTTTGTTCATTGGTGAAATATTATGGAGCCATAAAAAAGAGAATTTGAGAAACATTTTAGTTAAACATCGTAGTTTAGATGTTTAGAAACATCATAGTTCATGATGTTTAGAAACATCATAGTTAGATTCTTATCAGATACTTGAGGTGAGAAAAGCAGATTGTGAAATTGCTGAAACTTGTCCTTGATATTTTTAATATATTAATGGTGATGGTAGGAGATTAAGAACAAAGTCAGGAATTTCAAAGTGCAATAATTTTTTATTCTATATTGTGAGACGTGAGACTTGGGGAAGTCTGTTCCTTTGACCTGGGAGAGCTCCTTCAAGGGAACCATTTAACTGTTCAATTGTAGAGCATAATTGCCCCTAGGAAAGCTGTTCGAGTTGACGCCACTCTAAACGACTAGACGGCTACTCAAGCTTATCTAAAATTGTTATGTGTGGTAAGCAGAAGTGTATTTCTTCTGTGTGTGATTCCCCTGAGAGAACTGTTTCATTTCTTGCATAAAGATTTAGGGGGGATGTTTTTCTTGTCCCCCTGGTGAGATATCTGTTTTGTTGGATTGGGTGCTGGGAGCTAGACGCTGAGGGAGCTGCCTTCCTGAGAGACTTGGTAAGACGCTAGGCGTGGCTGCATTCTTCAAGGACCCAAGTGTGATACTTTGAGGCAAAGTCAATTCTTCAGATCAAGGTCTGGGACCCTGGGAGAGTCTGCAGTGTTGGGAGTGAAAGCTGAGGAAACTAGGTAGAGAGCCCTAGATAGGACTGTGGGTAGTAGAGCTGCGTGCCTACAGAAGGTACTGGAAGCAGTGGGAGAACACAGATGGACTTGAGACAATACACCTGGGTGCCCTCAAAAGTGACCTAGGACCCCTTGTGGATGGATAATCACCTGCCTTGGAAGGTAACTTTACCACTAACATAAACATGACCTCAATTGGATCTGCAGGCTGATGAAATCTACCCCATCAAGTTTCTTCTATATGGCACGGCACTGAGTAAAGTTAGCAAGAGAAATGCTTATTTAACCTTAAATTCCAGAAAACAGGAAAAAATATGTGATCAAAGATAACCAAATGCCTTAAGGGCATTAAGAGCATCTCATGGGATTGACCTATACCGTTTGGTCCCACTTAATGCAGTGTGATGACCAAATGTATCTCTTTTTAAGGGGTCACTTTACCGCATATTCATTGTCTTAGTTGTTGGATGGCTTTTCTTTAAAAGGAGAGTATTAAATGCACTAGTTAGTGATCAGAACTCTGCATTTTGAAGCAGCAACACCTCCTGGAGTCAGCTGGGTTGAATTTTTTGCATCTGCATTTTTTCAAGGCCTATATTTTAAAATAAAAAGATGTGTTATCATGAAGTTTACTGCACACAGAGTAGTGTCACAATAAGATTAGTTTCTGTACCTCTATTATCTAATTGGAAAGACGACAAGTGAAAGATAATGCTGCCTCTGTTATGCTGACAGTTACGCTTTCAAAAGTTTATAGTTCTCAAAATCAAGGGTGAGTCAGATCAGTAAATTAAGTGTATAAAAACATAAAGCAATATGAATAAAACATTTTAGAAATGAAAAGCTTTTAAACTATCCTTCCCTCATTCTTATGCTTGCTGAATTCCCTTATTAATAAGAATTATGTTTTTACTAACAGTCAAAGGAACCAAAAAGCTATTATCCACCAGTAAACTATGCTATTATTGCAATGCATAAACTTTCAAGTGTATATAAAAGAAGTTCCTCTGAACACAGAAACATCAAAGCCAGGAATTAGATTTCTGTGAAAGATATTTCAATAGTGCGTTTAGGTATCAGGGAAAGGGGTTTCTTGATTCTTTCCTGGTTTTATATATTTAAGAAGGGAAGTGAAAGAGAAGAAATCTCGCATGGTGGTTTACAATTAAGTGGGAAATGATAGAGTATGAAGACCTTTAGGAAGCATTGTATGTTCACATCGTTTGTTGGCTGACCAAAGTTTTATTTGTCCCCCAAATCTTTGCATTAAGTAGATCATGATGCTCTCTAACAATGATGTGTTAGGGATGTTTATTTCCGAGAAGAGAAAATTTTACAGCAGTCCTCAACATTGTGAGCAAGGTTTAATTTGAAATTTTTGCATACTTGGAAAATCCAGTAGTATGTGCGAGATGGGAGAAGCTTAGAAACCTTTCATACAAACAACCTGAAGATGAACTTGTGTGATTATTCTTCACAATTTTGTGTGAATTATTACTCTTTTTTCTAACCATTTTCAGAGATCTTTGGAGTGAGAGAATCAAGAGAATAGAGATATTTTGGTTTGAGTCCTGCCAGAAGCAGAACCTGAGACAAGGATTTGGCTACGTGGTTTATTTGGGAGGAGATCACAGGAAGCGGAGGGAAGAATGGGGGAAGTGAGAAAAACAAATAAACCATGTGTCAATGAGCAGGTCACTGCTGGGCAACTAGGTCTAGATGGGCCTGAGGAGTCACTCTCTGAGAAGCCATGAGGAAATCCTCAAATTCTCCAATGAAGGATGAGGACACTAGATGTTTATCCTTCTCTCTTCATTCTACCTTGATTGAGAGCTGCCTGCAAGCATGTCAATTCCTCTGCCTTTCTGGGTTGCCCCAAGGGAGATACAGCAAGCCCTCACGATACCAGAGAAAGCCCTCAGGCAGGGACAACCAGAGATGTGGGTCCTGAGGCAAAAAGCTGGCAGCACGCTGGAAATTGTCTGTGGCAGCTGCAGGTGAACTCATATGGACTGAGGGCCATCACCAGTGGGTGCCACAGGGCCAATTCTGATATTTGGAATATCACTTTTGTATTTGGAATACTGTTGTGGAATAGTTTATACCCTGGCACCTTCCTACCCGTCGCATGTTAGTCGATGCAAATGTAGAGGCGTAGTGTTAGCCCTCTTGAAAAGAAGAGAGACGATGCCTTAAAATATAAGTTGGCTTCTGTGAGAGAGATTGAAAATAGCAGTAGCTTATAAAGAGAGTTTTTTTTATACTCACAAATGTAAGTTCAAGCTCATGAGCTGAATAGTCAGTGGTCCAGGTGCCTTTTATCTTGTTGTTCTGATATTCCTCAGGGATTGTTCTTTTTCCGCAGGCTAAGATGACCTGCACGCCTTGTCTACATTCCCGCTATCAGTAGGTGAGATGGGGAAGGGGAGGGCACAGCTGAGGAATTTCACAAAGAAGTTTCCCTCTTATACTATTGGCCAGAGCTGAGTTCTGACTCTAAGGAGTGCTTGGAAATGCTGTCTTTATTTTGGGAAGCCGTTTGCCCAGCCAAAAATTCTTTATCTGGGGGAGAAGGTAAAAACAGATATTGCAGGACAAATAGCTAGTTCTACCACAGACTCCATCTTGATTATGGTGCATCTTCCAGAGAAGATGTGCCTGGATTCTCTTAGTTTCAAAACAGAATCTTTAGGGGCCAGCCCAGTGGCATAATGGTAAAGTTCACATGCTCCACTTCAGCAGCCCAGGGTTTGCAGGTTCAGATCCTGGGTGCGGACCTACACACTGCTTATCAAGCTGTGCAGTGGTGGCATCCCATATACAAAATAGAGGAAGATTGGCACAGACGTTAGCTCAGGGACAATCTTCCCCAAGCAAAAAGAGGAAGATTAGCAACAGGTGTTGTGTCAGGGCCAATCTTCCTCACAAAAACCAAACAAAAAACAAAAACAGAATCTTTAAATTCTATGCAATTATTTAAAAATCTTTAATGCCATTGTGAAAGTTTTAAAATATTGTGAATGTGTGTGTGTGTTTGATTGTGTTAGTATTTATAAAGCTATAGATTGTTTTACTCTGTTACGATATTTTACAGTTATGGAAGTGATTTTATGTTATTGTGGGAAGTTGTATATGCATATATTTTATCTACCATAGCTAGTTGCTTCTCTTCTATGTTCTAGCCTCTGTTTCTTTCCTATTCTCTCTCTTGCTCTCTCTCTCTCTCACACACACACAGACACCCTTAGATGACTTCCTGTTTATTGGTACTTGACAAACAATTAGCCAGCAAGATAATAAAATTGATCTTGATGTTGCTTTGTTTCCTTTCCCTTAGCTTTGACATCACTTTCTTGAAAGTGCTACAATTAAAATTTTCCTTATAAGTTAGTACTTTCTGCTTCAGGTGTCACACCTAATCAGCCAAATTTCTCTTTCTGCCAGATTTCCATTTCTGCTGGTTGGCCCCTACCCTCCAAAAAAGGGAGCATTCCCATCCTCATCTCTTAGGACTAGAATCATCTCCTATAATTGACTGAAGGGCTATGTATACCTCTTTCAGAACTTGAAAAAATTTTCCTCATTTGTAATTTAAAACTCTCACACACAGTGATACTGGACATTAGGATGCTATTGATGATTGTTGGAAAGAGAAGTACAGTGGAACCAAGGATAAGTGCTGTATTCCTAAAGAGTAGGAAATGTACCTATATCTACATCTATATCTATGTCTAACATGTGTATATGGTACGAATTTACTCTAATCCTTACTATTGTGACAGTGATTTTGCTTGAAATTTTTTGTAAACTTGGAAAACTGCTGGATTTCAGTAAGTGGCAGAGAGGGATTTGAGTCCAGCACCCACATCCTTAAGCATATGCTGCTGGTCTTGGGTTGATGGTTGTCAAGGAAAGCTAAGAATGTGGCCTAGGCCGAGTCACAGGCAAAGCTTCCAGGCAAGGCTTCTGGAGACCCTGGCTTAGGTTCCTTCACTGGGAGTGTTTCAAATTGATATAAAGCCTGTAATCACTCAGGTTCCTGGAGATCTCCCACATTTGGTGGGGAAAATCACCTTCCCTTTGGGGAAGATGCTGTGGGTTTCTGCATGGCAGCTGCACTCACACTCCAACAGAGTGGGCCAGAAGCACCCGAGCAGCTGCAGAAACAACAGCCCTCCTTAGGATGGCAGGGAGGGAGCAACCCCTCTCCTCCCCCACCCCCCGTCCCTGGACCCCGACCCTTCACAGGGAAGGGCTAGCTCAGGGCAGTGTAGAACTATAAATGCTCTACCACAACTCAATGGCCTTGGTGAGGTTACAGGGTGAACTTTTGTTTTTGAGGGAGATTAGCCCTGAGCTAACATATGTGCCCATCTTCCTCTATTTTATCTGTGGGATGCCTGTCACAGCATGGCTTGATGAATGTGTGTGGGTCCGCGCCTGGGATCCCAACCTGTGAAGCAGCAGCCTAAGCAGAGCATGGACACTTAACCACTGCGTCGCAGGCCAGCCCCTAGGGCGAACTTTTTGACAAGGATTATTGTTTATTAGGTGGGAGAGCTGAGCTCGTAATAAAACTACGTGGTGCCAGAAAATGGCAATTTAAGTAACAAAATTTCTATGGAACTGAAAGCTGGCCAAGCATTACCTTCACATATGGTTTCTCTTTTGATCTTCCCCATGTCTCGTTTTCTTATTATTTTTATGATTACTATTCCCCTTTTATGGATGAGAAACCAAAAGTGAAAGAGCTTAAATGACTTGCTGATCCCCAGCCAGAAAGTTTCAGAGGAAGCACTGGCATCTTTTTCCTGAACACCTTCCATCTATGAAACGCAGATTATAACAAATAGGAAAATTAGAAGGACTCAATTATCTATTCCCAGGGCCTTTCGTTTTCTCTCTGGTTTATCTTTCTGGTTCTTAATTGCAAACCATAACCTTGTTGCTCAGCCCTCTTGATACTGAGGACACAGAACACTTTCAGTTGGGTCCAGAAAGCACCCCCAACTGGCTCAGGCCCACGGCTAATTCCAGGCAACTCAGCATTCCAGCAGGTGCACTCCCTGAGGAGCCCTGACCTCCAGAGTCAGCCTCCCCCTCGGTCCTCTCAACATGACGACAGCAGCCACAGGAACCCACGCAAGGTGCCGAGCTCTTGGCTAAGCTCTTCTCATGTTTTATTGTATTTAATCCTCACATGCATGTTAGGATATTGGTTATATCATTGCCCTATTTCATGGCCAAAAGACTTGGAACTTAGGAGGTTAACTCACCTGCCCAAGGTCATGGGGTTGATGCTGCAGAGCTAGGACGTGGACCCAGATCAGTCTGTTCCCAGAGCCCACCCTCTGGCCATCTGGACAGGTGCTATCTCCCTCACTGAGAAACTTAGCTCGCCTGGATGTTGCCTTCCTCTCCAACTGAGTGTTGGGCATCAACTTCATGTAAGAGAATACCAAAAATATACCAAACAGGGCATACCCGCATTCCTTGTTTGTCACTTCTGCTGCCGTCAGCCAAAAAGGGAGATTTCTCCTTCTAGAATTGAATCCTTTTTTCTTAATCAATGCTATTTCTCTACGTAGACATTTATACTATCTTAATTTCTCAAGCCTTCCTCCACATGTTCTTAGTCATAATTCATTTTGACTTTAGTTTTTCCTTTCCTCTACCACATGCCTACTTTTCTTCTGAAATTCATTTATATCCCAGAATGGAATTCCAAGCTGATACTAACCTATTGCTGTATATTTTATGAATCATTTTTATAATGTCCTTAAGTTAATATAGGGCTATATAGAGAGAATATGCACAAGAATTGCACAGAAAATGCAATTGAAGGCAGAATTATTCCTCTAAAAATAAAACGACGGTTACTGAATTTTATGTTAGACACCGATCAAAATTCCTGATCTTAGTGACATATGACTTTAATTTTCTTGAGTTTTGTTCTCTATTCTCTATGTACATTTTTTTCTCGTCTGCCACCTATCACATTTTAGGTACTTAAAGTTTGCTAAATGATGAAGTCATAAATGGGCAGCTAGAAATTTTTTATGAAAACATTTTCCTCACAAAACACAAACTTGTTGATTAACTGGTAGGGCCAGTATATATGTATATATGTGTGTGTGTATATATATAAATGACAAAATTAACATATATGACTTTACATGTAAATTTTATAAAATCATGTAAAATGTATGAAGTCACATATAAGTGTTAGATGTTAATATACACAATGTATATGTAAAATCATATATATGAGATAAATATATGAAAATTATGTATCTATAAAATTATAAATATGATTTTATACATATATTGATTATATATATTTTAATCTCAGATATATGATTGTACATATGTATATATGATTTTAACATTTTAAACAAAGCCTGGGGTTCCCCTGTAGTCTGGAAGTCTCATCTCTGAAGGAATGGTCTGAGCATTCTATGGTCTTCTCTCCTGACACTGCCTGGGAAATTCTCCAGCTGCTAAGCTGAGAGTGGAGCCAGGAGAGGTTCAGAGTGGGCTCAGGGGGTGAGGTCTGAGCACAGCCACACAGGTATTTAATGAATTTTCCCCTTGGCACAGCAGGCCCAGTCTAAATGATTTGGCACCGTGGTCACTCGGTGAGGGCTGTGATAGTGTTCTTCATTTGTACTGTGGCTCCTAAGCTTTGATGGGCACCCCGAGACTGATCTCATTTGCACCTTACAGGAATCTGCTCAGGCATCATCAGGGGCATTATTGGCTCTGTTTTAATGAATGAGGAAGCTGATGCCTCCGTATGTAAATTATAAAGTGATTCATGATGTGGCTAGCAAACAGCAGAGATAGAGTTAGAGCCTAGTTGTTCTCTTTCCTAATTTATAGCTTTTTCCATTACATCTTGTTCTATCTTGTTTTCCCTCCAGTTGTTTAATATACCTCGCACTTCTCAACAGCAAGATAAGCAAGCTTGTTGGTACTGGACTAATTGTTTAGATAATGTTTGTGCTACCTTATTTTGAATAGTATAGGTGTGGAACATGAATGAATTCTTTTTCTTTAGATGTCATGGTTTAAAAGTCTTACCCTGGTTGGCCACCTGCTTTCAGCCTCATGTCATTTTACAGGGTTGACATATGAGCCCATCTCTCCTTATTGTCCTCTCCCCCAACCCCTTTCAGTAAATTGGGTTTATAATAGAAACACTAACTCAACATTAACTAAAGTGATACTGTCAAGTGATATGACAAGACTGCTGGGTGATGTTTTATGGTAATAGATTCTCTTTGGGCTTCTTCATTTCCAAAAGCATGAGATGGTCCCTCAGCCCTTAAAGGACAAACAGAAAGTGTGGAAGCCACAGTAGAAGGAATTCTGCGGCAAGTATGTCTTCATTATATTTTCATTCCCAGCTTGCTTAAACAAACAAACAGAAAAACTCCAATCTTTTGTTAAAACAAAATACAGACAAGATGTTTTTAGAAAAAGAACCTCTCCTTAGGGAGATGAGGCCTATAAAATGAATCATAATGTTGTCCAGCCTACCCAATTTTACCTTCCTGTGGGATTGTTAGTATGGTCACACTCATATGAACCTCTTTATTTTAGCTCCTTAGTCCTAAAGTGTTATAAATCCCTTCCATGGTTTCTCTTTCCTGACTTAATGACAAAGTTTTCAAAGAAAAAAAGAAAAAGAAATAATTGCACAAAGAATGGGAAGAAATGTAAAGAGTATTACAATAGTGAGCTTTGAAAAGATTTCTGCTCCTGTCTCAGTAACTTCTAGTGCTAGAGAACTTACAGAATTCTGTGGGTACCTTGCCAGGCTTTGCTCTTTCTAAATCTGTTCTTTATGCCAGTTCCATCTTAAAACTGGGCTTTAGCATCTATTATCTGTGTGATGTGTTGAAATTTACAAAAACTCAGTTATTTAATCTGAAAAATGGGAGTAATATGAACACCTACTCCATTGGATTGTTGGAAGAATTAAGTATTTTTAAGGATTTAGCATATTGCCTTGCCTAGAATTAATACTCACTAAATATTAGCTATAATTATTATCATGTATCTTGATGGGCAAAACCAGGCTCCTAAGAATCTAATCATCTGAGATAATGCCAAAAAAGAGGATTCCAGATTCTCCACACCTCTAGGACCAACTCATTTATCTTTCGCTTTGTTCAGAGGGATGTATTCATTTCTTAGCACTCTGATGACACAATGAATGATCTCAACATTAGCTGAAGCCTCTCCCTTCTAGATGCAGAGGAATGGGAGCTTGTCTTATACATTACATATCTACCTATATAATTCCCTAAGAAGCCAAAGGCCATAGAAGCCATGTAGAAAAGAATGCACAAATTCAACGAACAAAATTCTGATATGGGAGAAGAGGGTAAATATTATAGAGTTCAGTCCTAAAGTTATATGGCTGGATTTGTTGGCTCAAATAGCCTTGCATATTTTTATAGGCCCAAATGTTGAAGACCCAAAAGACACTGGCCAGAAAATAAAGTTGAGTCTCTACCACCTTGCAGAATTTTAGAAAAGCGCAGGGCTATGACCCACACCACTGCTATATAGATATCCAAGCTTTTGGAATCAGTCACTGTGCTTACCACGTGCACTTACTGCATGAGAGTTCTTGAGAATTATTTTTCTGGCCTAAAGTTTTTGGACATATATCATTTCTTGGCAGGAAGCAGAAAAATATTTAGAGTTCCCTAGTTCTGGTTATTTTTTTAATGAGCACTGAATAGGTGCCACTGTAGGAGACAGCTACGTTTTGAGCAGAGTGGCCTGAAATTTGAGAATTTGGAGAACGCAGTAAGTATAATTGTTATACATCCATTCTTGGACCAAGGATCATTCTGTTTGCACATGTTAAGTCCGGGAAATAAAGGTCGGTGGTTTGTGTTAAAAACAGGGCAGATGGCTGGATTTTTCCCAGTGAGAAGATTGCTCGATCCATGAACATTTGCACCTGGTTTCCCTGATGCTTGGCTGTCTTAGAGGCTCCAGGATGACTTGGTCATTCCTACTCCACAAAGATGAGTGTGCATTTGTGCACTGTCTCTTCAGTCTGGAAAAGGATGTGGATGCTTCCAGGGGATTTGCATCTAATCTGAGGACAAAATTAATTCTTTGAGCAAAATGCTGCCTAGCAGGTGTGTACAACTTTATACAATGCAAATGGCCAAGATTCCTCTCCAAATTTTCAAGAGAAAATGTGACCGCTAAATGGAGCCACCTTTAAATGAATAAGATTAGAGATCTGTTTCCTTCTTTCCCCTACAAAGGTTCTTTACAAAGTAAAACAATATTCAAAAGGACTTTGCCTGCTCTAGGCAAGAAGAAACTCAATTCAGACAAAGCCACTGTGACCAAATTCACCTTCACAAACTGCTCTGGTCGAAACTGCACCCCAGGGGCTTGAGCCTGGAACATCCTCTCTATGCTCAGCTGCTCATGACAGCCTCTCAAAGGAGCAGGTAGTCCAGCAGGAATTATTGTTGGAGAAAAGACAACAGATTTAAGAACCAAGATTGTATAGCTTTGCAGTTCTATGCCTTTCACTGAAGTGGAGCAATGAGATTTAAGGATGGGCCCAAAGTGTGAGGTCTGTGATATAACAACTTGTCCCAGTATAAAATAAGACTGGGCATCACTCTATAATCTGTATAGGACTGCGGCTTAATTAGACTATCATAGTGGGATGGCATCTTGGAGGTGCTAGGATGAAACCCTGAATGAGCCACACTGATCTTTGATACCACAGTACTGGAGAATGGGAGTTGGGGAGGGAGGGTGGGCTGAGGACCAAGCATGGGGATTCTGGTGCCCATGCCTGCCTTGATGCCACAGAGGAGAAATCTTATTCTGGCTAAGGTTGCCTGGCAAGTAATTGCCAGGATGGAGTGCTAAGCAAGCAGTCGCTGTGTCAGAGAATCTGACCTTGGGAAGATAATGAGACAAGGAGAATTCAGAACAGATGAAAGCCAAGAGCACCTACTTTATCTACTGACAGCCAGAGAACACCTTCATGCTCAATCAGTTCCTGCTAATGAGACAAGATGGGGCAAGATGGTAAAACAGCAGTAACAGGCAAACTTTTTTTTTCAGCTTAATGATCTATAACTTAGTTAGATAAAATTGTCTTTTAGGTCAGGCAGCAACATAATTCTGAGCATAAAAAATACAAAAGCAACACCTGAATCATTTTGGTTTAGTTTACTTTGTAAGGAGAGTGATAAGCCTGAAGGAAATAATGACACCCCCCCAACACTGACCATGCTCTTTCTTGATGGACTCTACTAGAAGGTCATTGTTTTAATATGGCTGTGCCATGGCCAGTGAATTCCTCGAATCATTCTCTTTTACAAATCCTGTCACTAGCTGTTTCACCGTCCAACGGGAATTTTAACATGCGCCTGACACTTTTAATTAATCAGTTCTTTAGTCTCTCTCTTCTATGCTGCAAGTTATTACATGCCTCTTGAAGATGACACTGCAATTTCCATAAAGATTTGAATGCCTATCAACAGGGGCTTTTCGGGATACCTCCCACTTTCTTTGCAGGTGCAGAAATGGTACCCAGGTCACAGGAGAAGGGGCTATTTACCGGGTGACTTTCATGTGCTTGACATTGCACTAGGTGCTATATACACAGTCTCATTTAATCTTCCCTCCAACCCTGAGTGGCAGTTCTTCTTTAGCTTCATTTATTGATGATATAAGTAAGGTCACACAGATATTAGGAAAGTTCTCCAGATTTTCATGGCTAGCATTTCATCATTTATCTTTCTATTGCTAAAGCTCCTGTCCTTTTTACCGCATCCTGATGCTCCTAGGCAATTTTTCAAGATAAATATATGGGAAGGAGTGAAAGGTGAAATTCAAAATCCCAAAATCATTGTCTTTAAGACATGGGAGAGCTGTTTCTGAATTAACTTTTTGGGGCCACACACAATGTTTTTGAAGTAGTGTGATAAGATATTGGTAAATTGTCATTGGCAATATCAGCGGTACCTCACCTGTGTCAGAAACTAAATGTGGGTTCTTGAGCATCTGAAGACAATATTGTAATCTGATGCTACTGATGTCTGCACAAGAGTTTTCCTGCCTTCTGAAGAGGAGGAAGGTTACATCATAGCCTTTATTCTCTCTACCTGCACTGCTCCTCCCCCAACACACACACACACACACACACACACACACAGGGGAAATCAGAGGCAAGCCAAAGGCTGCTCTCAGGAGTGATAGATGAAGAGAATCAGGGTTCCCATGGATACTTGGGAAGTGGAGCTCTGTCCTGCATGGATTCTTCCCTAAGACATGAGCCGGGTCTCACCTCTGCAAACCTCAGAGAGACCAAGCCATTGCAAGCAGTTAGTGGTTTCTCTATGTCTATAAAAATATATGATCTGAGGAAATGCTTCTGGTGATGGCAAAGTGGATGCTTTCCCAGTGTGGCTCATGCTGACTCTGCTTAGGGGTCTTACAAGTTCAGTTTTCATTATAAAATAACACCACGATACAGCCTTGAGGACCATGTTGGAGCCACCATTTGCTCGTTTTTCCTCATTTGCTTACAGATCCTACCCAAACAGTCCCTGTATGAGTAGAGGAGGTGGTAGGGTGGGAGGAAGGAAAGGGCCAGAAGGGAGAATGTTGCTTTTACAGGCCTATTTGGTACCCTGAATAAAAAAATTACTCCTCTTCCTGAAGGCACATGCCACATATCTGTACACCTCTATGACAATAATAAACCTTTGTTTTTCCTGCATCAGATTACTCATTCTGACATTTTAGGGTTTTTGTCTGTCTCTCCTTTTGCTACAATAAAATAGATTGTATTGTACAAAATCCGTAGTCATTGTAGAAAAATGGAAAATACACATACGCAAAAGGAAAACTATTTAACTATAGTTACACTTCTAATAATAATCACTGTTAAAATTTGTTGTATGGGCTTCCATTTCTGTTTCTATTCATATATATATTTTACCCCCACACACAAACAAAATAAAACAATAGCTAAAGTTCTTTTTTGGAAACTAGCTTCTGCCGTTTAACTATATATGTAAACATCTCCCATATCAGTAAATATATTTCCACATCAAAAATCCTACATGACATTCCGCAGTATGGACGTAGCATACTTTGTTTAATCAGCTATTGAATTTTTAGGCTATTTGTAAATTTCTGATATTTTTCAATAAGCTAGAGTTTACGTTTTTATATAGCTATCTTTTAATGCTTGTCCAAATAATTCCTTAGAATAAATGTCTTTAAATGGAATTTCTGGGTCAAAGGGCATGCACTTTCAAAAGCAATTTCCATTTTTCTTGGAAAATTAGAGAAAAATGGTTTTCATTTGTTATTTTAATTTGCAAATCCTGGGAAGTGCTACCTACATAGGCATTTGGTGCCTGCAGCAGCAGTGTCCCCTTCTTTACCTTGAAGGAATCGTCTTGGTCTAAGACATCACTCTCTATAATAGGAATACTCTAGGGGATTGTTCCCTGTACGAGACAGGGGTCCTCATGGTTGTTCTGTCCCTCACTCCCACACAAGACCTGAAGATACAGATGTACCTGGATGGCAGAGAGCTAAAGGAATGATGTAGAAGAGAAGTGCTAAATCTTACAATGGGCCAAACAAAACAAAACAAATTTAAAAACTTTGAGTGAACTGCAATTCAAGTTTAGTCAATTTATATTCCCAGTAGTTGAGAAAGCTTGAAAAGGAGATCCTGGAAAAATTAATAATCTTAAAAATCAAGTCATGGAAAATTGCTTGGAGATTGGTGGTAAGAAAATTGTTTTTCTTAGTTCTAAATAAAAGTGAAAAGTATATATTCTTGAAACCATATCCTGATGAAATTGCATTCTATCACTGGCAAAATACTAGAATGAATTATTAAACAGGTGATTTTTGAACTTTTGCAAGAGGATTGGTAGTCAGTAGAAGCCATTATTAAATCGTTAAAAATAAGAAATGCCACATCTTCACCATTTATGTCTGCTGGTAAAGCTATTCTGGGGTAGGTATTTCTGGGGAATGTCATAAACATTTTGCTGATTTTGACTAGGAAGTTCACTACCTCACTCACAATGACTCATGGCAATGGAAGGATGTAAGGAGCTGTCGACAAACTGAAGGGAGTGAGGAGAGCACTCATAAACAGTCTAGAAGAGGCAACAAGATCACATCAATATTTTCAAACACTTGAGGAGCTATCATTCTTGGTTATTCCAGGAGAAAGAAGTTAAGTAGAAGTTCAATGGAAGTAGATTTTGATTGGTTTAAAGGAATAACTTTTTAAACAATTCTAGCATTCTGAAAATGGCATCCAGTGACTTATGCGTGAGTTAGTTAGTTGCCATTCTATTTATTGAAATTTTATTTTCAGAGAGATTGTGGAGAATATTTCTGCATTTGGTAGGAGATTAAATGAGATAACCACTAAAGTTCTGTCCAAATTAAGATTCTATAGCTCATTGCTAATATCTTATAAATGTCATGTATCTATTATTCTATCATAGAATAGAGATAAAAGTGGTCTACATTTATTTTTATTTTCTCAAATATTGTAAATTTTATATTTTATTTTCTTCTTATAGGTGTATAATTGTTCTTTAGTATTGATAAAATGCTGTCTTTCTCTCTGACTCATTTATCTGTTTATTATAGTATTATTTTGTTTCAAATTCTTTAAACATTTTTCAGACAAAACAGAACAAAAACAGAAACAAAAATCAAGTGAACAAAAGTTGAATTCAGCAATGTGTCAGGTGAGCACCACCTGAAAGGGGAGCATAATCAGTGAACTCTGCGGCAGTTAGAACAGGACTGAGGGCCAGTGACTGGTATCCAAAATTCACAAGGTGAATGTGGAACCAAAAATCTCTCCATGGAGTTTCTAAAACTCTAGTCCAGAATGGAGACAAGTACAGGAATCAAGGGAGACAACCAAGTATCTGGTTAAGCGGCAGGGCGACGTAGGGAAGTTTAATTCTGCTGTCTGTCTTCTCGGTGCCCTTAGGATGACGATATGATATTGTCATTTGTTATTGGAAAGTAGAGCGGGGTTTGCCCTGTGGCAGCTGGACTGCTTTACTCAATCTCTAAAGATTTCATATTTCCATTGTTTTCCTCTAAACTTTGTATCTTGTGTTTACCTACCTTGAAGCATGCCTGCTCCTTAGATGGTCACTTATTTAGCCACAGTAAGTCCTTCTGTAGTTTGGTTGAAGGAAATCTAGACTTTCTGTAAATTGTAAGTAAAAAAACGTACAATTTTTACAATTGTAATGAAATCCATTTCTTCCAAATTGCTCTTTTGAGTGTTATTTCGGGAAACTCTTAACTGCTTAACTTGACGATCCTACTGGAGCATTCTCTCCAACACTATGGTAATTCAATTTTTCCTAATAGCTTTTGATGTGGTACTTTGTCTGTACTTTTCTAATGGCCTTTATAAACTACTCCATTGGTCTTCTCCCTGTCCATCTACTCACTGTCTTCTTGCCCTCTGTTCTTGGTGAGCTGAGGCTTTCTAAACAAGTTCTCTTAAAAGGTTGCAATGAAGGGACTGATGGTCTTAGTTTCTATCTTGGTTTTATCTGGGTTGTCAGTTCTGGAAAAGCCTCTTTCAGTGTTCACTTTCTAGGATTTTGCTGAAGCTCAAGCTGAGCCTGGCTCACCTTGGACCTTTACCATGGAGGCACTCCACTGGAACAAGAACCAAGAAATAGAATCTTCTTTCTACGTGTGAGTCACACCTCCCCCCAACCTCCCCGATCTTACCTGTTTAACTCTACCGCTTTACATTCTGTGCTCCCTCACCCCACTACATCCTTCCAAACCCTATAACTCTCATAATCAGAACGTAGAGGAAAGGAAGCTAAATGTGTTTCCTGCTTCAATTGCTCAAGAAAACTTTTGCGTTTGAAAATGTTATGTGGAGAATCAATTTTTTCAATCATGAGTTTCATCAGTTTGAAACAATACATTTCCACATCCCAGACCTGAACTGTGTCTAAATTTTACTCCCTGCCTTATTTATAATTAGTCTCAGAATTTAAAGAGTCTTAGCACCTAGGTGTGGATCACTAATTCCAAATTGAGAGGATATTAGGAAGTTTAGGCTTCCCATAAACTATGCCAAAGCTCTTTCCACTTTGTGTCTCTTAAGAGACATTTCTCTTAATTTTCCAATAGTTAGGAATAGAAGATATCTCTTAAACCAGTCAAAGTTGATTTTATTGCCTCCTCTTATTATCTGTGGAAGCATTTTAAAATTGTATTATAGTATTAATCAGATCATATATGTCTTTCTTTTAGACTATGGGTGTTTTCAGGGCAAAGGCTCTATTTTGCCAAACCCTGGTACATAGCAGGCCCCTAGTGAGAGTTTATTGAACAAGTGATCCAAATAATCCAATTGTGTTCCGAGTGTGTGGTAGATTAGACCCCAGGATGGGAGGCAGAGATCTATGCTACAGACGTGATGCTGCCAGTAAGTAGCTATATAATCCTATCAGTTTCTCTACTTGTATAATAAAGGAGCTGGAGGAGCTGTTCTCTTCTAGACCAAGTCTACAGCCTATTCTTCTTAGTGACATTTAAAGTCATTTCCCAATCACCTGTGATAAATGACTCTTGAACAAAGAAAAAGGACGGGTAGGAGGAGGCAAGGCTGAGAAATGGGGCAGTGGGCAATGCCCAAATCCTAATCCTTGCTTTTATAATTAAGCAGATGACTTTGCCCTCAGCTCAAGTTTTCGTTTCCTAATCACTTAGATAAACTTTTAAAAGATCTTATTTTTTATTCTTTGAGTATCTGTCACTAATGTCAGGGGAAGGTGGCTCAGAGTCCTGCTGGGTGGCCAACAGAAAGCAGCTAGGTGAAGAATAGAATGTGACCACTATTCAGACATTGATTTCTAAGCCTTTGTTTCAGTAAAGTGATTTTAGCCACCTGGATAAGAGCTATTTTTTAAAATCCCTCTTTGTAATTGCACCTTCTTATGGGCATGATGGATGGTCAGGATGACAGGCAACATCTGCCCCTGACGGCATGTTATGTTGTCCTGCAGAGAGGCAGTGTGGCCCAGTGGACCTCTCAGGGTGGGGTGAGGCAGAGAGAACAAGTTCTAACCCCAGCTCTGTCCTTCAAACTTGTGGGATGACCTTATGGAAGACACTTTACTAATCTGTAGCTCTGTTTTTTATCATCAATAAACATGGAGGAAATAACAACTTTTCAGCCTTTAGTGGAGGACTAGCTAATAAATCATTGGAAAGTGCTTGGCAATAAAATGCTCTGCAGAAGAGCGGAAGACTAACAGCATGCAAATGCACTAGAAATTGCATTTGTCCGGGAAGAGTAAACTTTGCTCAAACCTGCATGAGGAGAAATGAACATATTCTCAGCAGAATAACTTTGAAATGATGCAAAAGTTTTACTTGATCTGCCTAGCTCCCTGGACAAAATGGGCTGGCCGGGGATGGGTCTCAGCATAGCTTGAATTGAAGAATGCGGTTCCTAATGTAGCGTATGTGTCTTACTGGAGTTCTAATTCTGCGGAAAAAGAAGAGAGTCTGAACTGGGATGCCAGTTCCAAAGAGTCAATCTAGTGCCAGGGGGCGACTAGTTTGGGAGGGAACAGAAGAAAGGAGGCCTTTGAAGGAGAGAGCATCCAGTTACAGTAATCTTTTTTTGTGTAATCATCCTTGTGCTCACACGTCTATGCCTTGAAGGCTAAAGCCAAAGCTTCTCAGACTGAAACAACTGCCACTTCAATAGTAGTTTTTAAATTCAGTTAGTGACCCTACCTTGAACTTTGATGTTTAAATGTCTCTCTACCATAGTACAAGATTACTTCCTCTTCTGCCCACTTCTCCACTGTAAATCCCATCCATCCTTCAAGCCTCCCTCCTTTTGTAGTTTCTCCCAACTACGACTCTTTACCATTGTTGACTTTTGACTCCAAAGGACCTCCTTTTTTGGCCTTAGCTCATCTTGCTAATCTTGACTGCATCTAGCACATATAGCACCTTTGTGCAAATTACTTAAAGGCTCCCCACCCAGGGGATGAATAAATTACCAAAAACTCCACCAGCTCTGCTTCAGCCCCTTTCTTTCCCTGCCCCCCCCCCCCCCACTTCCTCTCCTTGGCTCGTCCCATCCACATTTTCAGTGCACAAACTGCTATGTTCTATGGGGGGCTCTGAGTGAATTATTTTTATCGTCTCTGGTCCCATTGATGTGTGGCTCTCCAGTGTTCTCTGGGTGCAGATGCTGATGATCATCTCGTTGCAAGTCTAGCTTTGAGAGGTGACTGGCCCGGTGCTGACCAAGCCTGATGGATTTACTTAGGAGCTTGTAGCTGCAGGGCTGTCTGGCATTAATCCCGTGTTCTTGCCATCATCCCTGTCAGCCTATGTCTCTAATCCTCACTGGTCTTTCTAGTCCTCATGATTGAACTGTGGTGTGGTTATCTTTTTATTGCCCCCAACAGTTTGCTCTCATTATAGAAACAATGCATAGTCTTGCAGAAATACTTGCAAAATAAATGGTACAAAACAGAAAATATAAGTCACACAGAGTCTCAACTCCTGGCTCATTTTGTATGACTTTCTAGACTTTTAGTGTAGAGTGCATGTGCATATACGCGCATGTGCATACACACGCATTTATCAAAAATGGGACCATCCAAAATGTGTATTTTACATGCCTATGTTTTTCATTTAGTGTGACGTTCTCAGTCAAGAATGAATAGTACCTTTCATGCCTGTTATTAAATATGATTGCAAAAAGTGATTTTGAATAGTTACGTGGTGTTCCTTTATATAAATATGCTAAAATTTATTGTCAAAGCCCCAATGTTGGACATTATCGTTGTTTCCAATTTTGCACTTCGGTGGATAAATATAAACAGAAACGTATCTGCAATTTATCAGCTTCTCTCCCTTTGCCGCCCCCCGGTCCCAGTGATCACATCTGTCTCGTGCACGGCTGTAGTATGGCACAGTGCTTCAGCATGGGCTAGTGTCAGAATGCTTGTTTGGATCCTGGATCTGTGTCTTAAAACTGTGGCCTTGAGGAAGTTATTTGGTCTCCATTTGCCTCAATTTCCTCATCTGTAATATGGAAGTATCACTGATAATGTACCTGCTTAAAGACGTGTTAAGAGCAACAATAAAATGATGTTTATAAGGCACTTAGAACGTTGACAAACGTGTAAGAAATTTTCAATAAATACTACTTTTTCAAGAACTCACTCATCACTTGCATCCACTCTTGCTTGAATGTGCTCCATTCTCCAGATGGTAGCTAACATTCCATCAAGACGCGTATCCAAGCAACGTTTACAAATACGCGAGTATACATTGAATATATGCAGTATAGCTTCTATCTAGATTTAAAAGGGGAGCTCAAATATATATATTGTCAAGAAGGGGTTATTTATCACCCTATGCTTTCAGAGAACAACATAAGTTATGATTTGAAGCACTTTCCTGACATTCGTTAGGCCTTTAGAAAGAAGCAGTAGAGGTGTGTTTTGTACATTTTCCAAATATTATGCCACATATCACCATAATTTGTCCCCAAATTCATCCTCACCTCAAACAGAAGTTTCCTGATGAGGTCATTAGGAGTCAGTAGTGATTCACTGAGAACTTTGTGGGAGAAAGCAGCCCAGATTTATTTGATAAATTCTTCAGAACATTAATTTCACATTTTGTTCTCTAAAATATGTTCTCTTTGATGGTGATAATTATTGCGGATGTTAGTGAAGCTGAGTTTGAATCATTTAAGACCTCATCATTCACAAATAATGCCCAGTGGAGCTTATTTCTGAGATTGAAGATTAGGCAGTAATTCAAATAATGAAGTCTTGTTTTATTTCAAGAAAATCAACAACCAAGTAAACAGCTTGGACTATATGCAAATGATTAAGTATAGGTATTCTGTAAAGGGGAACATTCTCTCACTCAGTTAAGAGGGGCCATTATGGAAGCATATGGAAGGGTTTATAAAGGTGTGCTCCTTTGAAGAAAGACTTGTTTGGGATTAGTGGGGTCAGGGGAGAAGTTTGAGTCAAATTATAAAATGTGTCAGCAATGATAAGTCTGTGAAATTAGTCAAACTAAAGGGCATGTATAATTGCCAATTATTACTGAGGGATTGACCCTGATTCATATTTTAAACAAAGCCTCTTCCATCAGGAGTGATTTTTGTCTAACTTTTGGCAAGTTTCTTTCCAATAACCTTTATCTCTTGTAGGATTATGATATTCTTTGGGTTGCGAAGAGTTGACAATTTTCTAAAAACAAATAAAACTGTTAGAAAAATAGGGCAATTATGAAGATTAAGCAAGGTCCATAATATTTTACTTTTTGTCAGGAGCTGTAGGTGTGTTGGCAAGGAATAGGAATCATATTTCTAGGAAGAAAAATTCAGGGAAAGTCTATAAGCTTGTAGCCAGATATGAATGTTCAGCCTTATTTTCATATAAAAACTTTTTCCTCCTTTCTTTGCTACACTAGAAGGCATTGACGTTTAAATCCCCCAAAACTTTGAGGAAGAGAACCGGTTTAGGTAGATTGGGAGCTTTTGATTAAAGGGCCATCAAAGCCTGTTGGGAAAGAATAAAGGTGTGGTTGTGTTGGGCAACAGAAGACTGAGAGAAAAAAGGGGATTAGGTAGAACAGACACAATGTCTTAGGGAAGCAGTGACAAGAACAGGGTTTTACCTTTACCTCCCAGACTAAAGAGCTTTCCCCGGAATTGAGAGAAAGACAGTGATAGAGAGAAGCCTGTGAATCTCTGGTCCTGGGAGCACTGAGACCGTGATTCCCGTAGCACCAGTCCAGAGGCAGGAGTTGTGAGAGAGGAGAAAGAGTTGGAGGGTACAGCTGGGTCAGTCAGGCCATAGTCTTTGCAAAGATTCTTTGAGATCCGAGTGACAAGAAAGTACAGAGCCCATTCTGACTGCGTGAGGTGATACCTCATTGTAGTTCTGATTTGCCTTTCCCTATAATTACTGATATTGAACATTTTTTCATGTGCCTGTTGACCATCTGTGTATCTTCTTTGGGAAAATGTCTGTTCATATCCTCTGTCCATTTTGTCATCAGGTTGTTTGTTTTTTTGTTGTTGAGTTATATGAGTTCTTTGTGTATTTTGGAGATTAACTCCTTTTTGGATATATGACTTGTAAATATTTTCTCCCAGTTGGTGGGTTGTCTTTTCGTTTTGTTGATGCTTTCCTTTGCCTTGCAGAAGCTTTTTAGGTTGATTTATGTAACGTTATAAACCAATGTGACCTCAGTAAAACAAAATAAAAAGAAAGTGCAGAGCCTTGCCAAGCTTTCAGCAGAGTTTACATCATCTGCACCAGGGACTTTGTCAGTGCTCCCTTCTCTCAGGGTCCAATGAGGAGTTCAGCTCACTAACACCCAGGGTCTTACCAGGGTGCTTTGCTTGACTCACTATGGACAGCTCTCTCTCAAACTAGGGAACCATAAGCCCAAGAAAAGGTGGGTGGATCCTGGACACATAGAGTCAGGATGGGGTCTGGAGGGTTCAGAAGCCTTTTCCTTTGAATTTAGTGAGGCTGAGTTGAACTAGCTTAGATCCCCTAAGTTGGAAAAGTGCTTAGTGACATCCCACCTAAAGCAGAGGAACCCCAACTGTAGGAATGTCTCAAAAAGCCTGAGATAGGTATGGACCGCTTTTTCAAGTCACTTGGATATCTCTTAAGTTCACTAACTCTCAAGACCTGAAAAAGTGACATTTCTCAAATGATGAATAAAGATGAAAATCTCGTGATTGCATTGCAGTGAGGCAGGCTTTCTCCCAAAGCACCAGCTGTGACTCTGTCCTTGTGCAAACCTCTTTTGAGCATCTACACTAAAAAGGTATAACTAGGGAACGGAGACATAAGTATAAACAAAACCCACCTTGGTCTGACTTGTGGCTCCATTTACTCTAGTTCTTAACCCTCCTTCCACCACCCATCAGCTTGGGACTTGCCTAAGGCTTGCAGTAGTGACATCTTCTAATCCATGCGCTTCCATATAGCTGCATTTTGGTGAGATCACATGTAAGCTTTCTAGACATAATGTTTCTTTTATCTGTAGCAGAAACAGGGTGGGTGAGCTTATAAAGACCCCTCAGAAACACCTGACTGAGCTTCCTGCAGCTATATCAGGTAACCAAAATGACAAGCTTAGGTCAGTGGATGTCTCTGTGAATAATAAGAAGTAAAAATACACTGACACAACATACTCAGAATTTGGGGTATTCTACAGGGCAACTGATCTGGTCTCCTTAATAAGGCAATGTCATGAAAAGGGAGGGGGCATTTATAAATTTAAAATGACTTAAAAAACATAAGAGACAAATGCAATGTGAGGACCTTTTTCTGATGTTGATCTGAACAAACCAGTTGTAAAGAGACAGTTGTAGGACAATCAGAGGGTTTGAATATGGTTTAATATTGGATGATAATAGGGAATTGTTAATTTTATTAATTATAGTTATGATTTTATGTTCATATAAGAAAACATCTTTTTTAAAGGAATGTTTATAGAAGTACTTATAGATAAGATGTCATGCTTAAGATTTGCTTTAAACTACTTCACTAGTTAGAAAGATGCAAATATGGAAAAATGTTTATCAGTTTTTAGTGTAGAAGATGTGTTTATACAGATTAACGCTACTATTCACTCTACTTTTACCTCTATTTTTAAATTTTCAAATAAAAAATTTAAAAATGTGCGGACTCTGATTCTCAATGCTTGTTAATGTGAAAACCCAGTGGTACACTTGATTTCTTCCATTGTTCCTGCCAAATGAATTAGTTGACAAATAAATGTTATTTCATCTGATCCACTTTAGTGCCAGCAATATTTATTTATCCAAACATCTAGTAACCATTATTCCATTGTTCATTTATTCAACCAACCCACAGGATTTAATGCCAGAATATACTCATGAACGGAATGCTCTTTCTTTTTCTCCTTCAGGTTCTGGAGCTCAGACAGTGATAATATTCTTCCCTCTGTGCTGCCATCAACCAGTTCCTCCCTTAGGTTTCCTTCTGTTCACATCAACTACAACATGGAATTTATTCCCTCGGCATATTCCTTTTGAATGGGGAAGGAAGCATGGCAAAATAAAAAAGATAATGAACGTTAGAGGTAGATCTGAATTCAATTTCTGGCTCTGCCATTAGTTGCTATGTGACCCTTGGGTACAGGCCCTATTCTCTGAGCCCCTCATTAGTAAAATAAAGGCAATGTATGCTTAGTGCCTGTTTGTGGCAGATGCTGCAGCACCCCTCTCCCAACCTGCATCCCATTGGTACTTGTGTTCTCATACATGCCAACAGCTTCTCACTGCACGTGTCTGTGACTCTGCCTGAAGGTTCTCTCTGGACATAAAGGCTTTTCTTTCTGTGCTTCAATTTCCATTGTGTTGTCTCAAAATACTGAGGAAAGTTTTATTAAATACTTGGGATCTGAATGTATGGTTAAGTGAGAAAATGGGAAAAAGAGATCAGGAAAGAAAATATAGCAATGATCCAGAGCAAGGGGTGAAACTGCTAACTAGGATTTGGAGATATCAGTTCTTAGGAATTCTCAGAAGTATTTGGGGAAGGAGTCTAAACTTCCTACAGATATGTAAGATAGGGTTAGCATTATTTTCCTTTGGTATTGATGATCTGTAATCCTGGAAAACTTGGGGACATAGGTTACACAAAATTTCCAAAATTAGCACATTTGTGCTAACTCAGATGATCTAGCTGTGCAAATCCCAGAACCTCCCCAGTGGATCAAGTGAGGCACAGGCAATTTTAGAAATAATGCCTCAACTATTGAAGGTGGCCAGCAACCTGAGCGACAGTGTCTAAGGGAGTACAATCTCATGGATAGGGCAGAATAAAAAGCATTTCTAGAAAGTAAAAACATTCCTAAGCAGAATACCCATGTGGCTACAGACAGTATATGTAATCTGAAACAGAATGCCAGTAAGCAACAATGTTCTTCCTTTGCAAGTTGGAGATAATAATACTACCACCTCATGAAGTTGTGGTGACAATTAAATGAGTTTATATATGTGGAACACATAACAACGCTTGATGCATAGCATGTGCAGTATAAACTTTGGGCAGTTACCTTCTTACCCTCCCAGCCTGCTAGGAGAGGGCTGTTGGGAAAGAAGGGACAGTTTCTCAAGGTCAGACTCTGGTCCCAACAAGGGACTGAGACATTTATCAAGAACAGAGGTGGAAATCCCAGTGGGTAAACTGGGTAAAATAGCCAGGGTTAGGAGAAAATCTGTAACACAGGGACCCTACGATTCCCAACTATATGGCAGTTCCGTGAGGACAGGCACTATGTCTTCAGGACTTTATCTTTAGCACCTAGTACAGAGTCTGGCACATGGTGGGTACTCAGTAATTGTTTCTTGAATGAACGAATGACTGAATGAAATAAAAATGTAGTTACAACGGATCCTACACTAACATAGTAAAATATTTCCAAACCTTATTCCTAGTATATCTACTTCAACCTCTCAGGCTTGTTTGGAGGATTACTGCTAAATCTTACAGTTTTAAAGGCATCACTGCCTCCGGGTGACAGGACTGGTGGAAGTTACAGAAAACAAAAGTTCTCTCCTTTCTGTCTTTCTTGCATGTCACCACTGTTTAGGGTTTCGGAAATCTCTGTTATAAATCTTATTGAGGAAAAAGTTTTCTATTTCTCTTCTCTGAAATCAGCTGCCTCAACCCCGTTTGAATTAGATGCCACACTGAGCTGCTCAAAGTAGCCTTGGCTTGTTTGTTTTTGGTTTGGCACTGCTTCTGGTACACCCAGAAAAATCTCTTTACATATATGGATATATCCGATTGTCTTCTAAGTCACCTTTTCTATAAAGAGTGGAGAGAGTGCATGCATTTGGGTTCCCCAAATTTGGCACATTTTTATTCTTTTCCCAGCCCTCAATGCCCTTCTCTCAGCACTGTGTCATTTCTGTTCCATGGGAACAGACCCATCAGCCAAGACTAGTTGGAATAGAAAGAGAACCAGGCAGAGGAGGGGTGCTCAGTCTGTCTCCAGGGAATTTGGAACTGGGACTTAGATATGCTCTGTAAAATCTCTGAAAGTCACTCAGAAGTGAAGAGATGTAAACTTAGGAATTAAGAGATGGCTGTGTTGAGTGTGTGTGTGTTTGTACACACACACGCAGAGGCACAAGTTTCTTGGGCTTCTATCAGCATTTGAGTTCTTGGTTCCATACTTTCACATCCTTTAAAGAATTTTACATTTTTACTTAAACTAGTTAGAGGTTTGTTTTTGTTGCTTGCAACTAAGTGAGATTTGCCTAAGTTGCTCTCTGAAGTGCTAACATTGAAAACACATTTCTTGCTCTTCTTGATGAGACCTGACTTCTCCCTGGGAAGCTTTCCTAACCTTCACTTCTCCCTAAAATGGAGAGTACTGCATTTCCCGTTACTATGACCTTATCCACGCCATACCTCTTCTAAGTCCTTTTCTTTTCTTTTTTTATTGATGTCACAATAGTTTATAATAGCATTGTGAAATTTCACTTGTACATTATTATCTGTCAGTCACCATATATATGAGCCCCTTTACCCCTTATGCCCACCTCCCAGCCCCCTTCCCCTCTGGTGACCACTAATCTGTTCTCTTTGACCATGTATTTGTTTATCTTCAACATATGAGTGAAATCATACGGTGTTTGTCCTTCTCTGTCTGGCTCATTTCACTTAATGTAATACCCTCAAGGTCCATCCATGTTGTTGTGAATGGCACAGTTTTGTCTTTTTTATGGCTGAGTAGTATTCTGTTGTATATATATATACTACATCTGCTTTACCATTCATCAGTTTATGGGCACTTGTGTTTCTTCCATGTCTTAGCTATTGTGAATAATGCTGCAAGGAACATAGGGGTGCATAAGTCTCTTTAAATTGTTGATTTCAGGTTCTTTGGATAAATAACCAGTAGTGGAATAGCCAGGTCGTATGGTATTTCTATTTTTAATTTTTTGAGAAATCTCCATACTGTTTTCCATAGTGGCTGCACCAGTTTGCATTCTCACCAGCAGTATATGAGGATTCCCTTTTCTCCACATCCTCTCCAACGTTTGCTGTTTTTTGTCTTGGTGATTATAGCCATTCTGACAGGTGTAAGGTGATATCTCATTGTAGTTTTGATTTGCATTCCCCTGTTGATTAGTGATGTTGAACATCTTTTCATGTGCCTGTTGGCCATCTGTATATCTTCTTTGGAAAAATGTCTGTTCATATCCTCTGCCCACTTTTTGATTGGGTTTTTTTTTTCTTGTTGTTGAGTTGTATAAGTTCTGTATACATTTTGGAGATTAACCCCTTGTTTGATATATGATTTGCAAATATTTTCTCCAAGTTAGTGTGTTGTCTTTTCATTTCACTCCTGGTTTCCTTTGCCTTGCAGAAACTCTTTAGTCTGATCAAGTCCCATTTGTTTATTTTTTCTTTTGTTTCCCTTGCCCAAGTAGATATGATATTATAAAAGATCCTTCTAAGACCAATGTCAAAGAGTGTACTGTCTATATTCTCTTCTAGGAGTTTTATGGTTTCAGGTCTTACCTTTACATCTTTAATTCATTTTGAGTTAATTTTTGTGTATGGAGAAAGATAAGGGACTACCTTCATTCTTTTGCATGTGGCTGTCCAGTTTTCCCAACATTGTTGGGAAGAGATTTTCCTTTCTCCATTGTCTGTTCTTGGCTCCTTTGTCTAAGATTAGCTGTCTGTAGATGTGTGGTTTTTATTTCTGGGCCTTCAATTCTGTTCCACTGGTTTGTGTGTCTGTTTTGTAGCCGTACCATGCTGTTTTGATTACTATGGCTTTGTAGTATATTTTGAAGTCAGAGATTGTGATGCCTCCAGCTTTGGTCTTTTTTCTCAGGATTGCTTTGGCTATTCAGGGTCTTTTGTTACCACATATGAATTTTAGGATTCTTTGTTCTATTTCCATGATGAATGTCATTGGGATTCTGATTGGGATTGCATTGACTCTATAGATTGCTTTAGGCAGTATGGACATTTTAACTACGTTTATTCTTCCAATCCATGTGCATTGAATATTTTTCCATTTCTTTATGCCATCATCAATTTCTTCCAATAGTGTCTTATAGTTTTCAGTGGATAGGTCTGTCATCTCCTTTGTTAAATTTATTCCTAGTTAATTTATTCTTTTTGTTGCAATTGTAAATGGGATTGTATTCTTGAGTTCTCTTTCTGTTAGTTTGTTATTAGAGTATAGAAACGAAACTGATTTTTGTAAGTTGATTTTGTACCCTGCAACTTTGCTGTAGTTGTTGATTATTTTTAATAGTTTTCTAATGGATTCTTTAGGGTTTTCTGTATATAAAATCATGTCATCTGCAAACAGTGAAAGTTTCACTTCTTCCCTGCCAATTTGGGTACATTTTATTTCCTTTTCTTGCCTAATTGCTCTGGCACAAACCATGAATATGGTTGAACATTGGTTGAATGAGTATGGTTGAATACTGTGTTGAATAAGAGTGACAAGAGTTGGCACACTTGTCTTGCTCCTGTTCTTAGAGGGATGGCTTTCAGTTTTCCCCCATTGAGTATGATGTTGGCTGTGGCTTTGTCATGTATGGCCTTTATTATGTTGAGGCACTTTCCTTCTATACCCATTTTATTGAGACCTCTTATAAATGGATTTTAGGTCTCGTCAAATGCTTTCTCAGCATCTGTTGAGATGATCATGTGGTTTTTATTCCTCTTTTTGTTAATGTGGTGTATCATATTGACTGATTTGTAGATGTTGAACCATCCTGTGTCCCTGGTATAAATCCCACTTAATCATGGTGTGTGAGCCTTTTGATGTATTGCTGTTTGCCAATATTTTGTTGAGGACTTTTGCATCTATCTTTATCAGCGATATTGGCCAGTAATTTTCCATCTTTGTGTTGTCCTCTCACTTTGGGATGAGGGTGATGTTGGCCTCATAAAATGTGTTAGGAAATGTTCCATCTTCTTCGGTTTTTTGGAATAGTTTGAGGAGGTTAGCTACTAAATCTTCTTTGAATGTTTGGTAGAATTCTGAGAAGTCATCTGGTCCTGGACTTTTACTTTTTGATTACTGTTTCAATCTCTTCTAATTGGTCTATTCAGATTCTCTATTTCTTCTTGGTTCAGTTTTGGGAGGTTGTATGAGTCTAAGAATTCATCTATTTCTTCTAGTTTATCCAATTTGTTGGCATATTGTTTTTCTTAGTATTCTTTTATAACCCTTGTATTTCTGTCGTATCTGTCGTAATTTCTTCTCTTTCATTTCTAATTTTATTTATTTGAGCCTTCTCTCTTCTTTCCTTACTGAATCTGACTAAGGGTTTGTCAATTTTGTTTATCTTCTCCAAGAACCAACTCTTAGTTTCATTGATCCTTTCTACTTTTTTTTTGTTTGGTTTCTATTTCCTTTATTTCTGCTCTAATTTTTATTATTTCCCTTCTTCTACTGACTTTGGGCTTTGTTCTTCTTTTTCTGGTTCTCTTAGGTGTAGTTTAAGATTGCTTATTTGAGATTTTTCTTGTTTGTTAAAGTGGGCCTGTATTGCTATGAATTTTCCTTTTAGGACTGCTTTCACTGCATCCTATATGAGTTGATATGGTATGTTTTCATTTTCATTTTTCTCCAGATATTCTTTGATTCCTCCTTTAATTTCTTCAATGATCCATTGGTTGTTCAGTAGGATGTTGTTTAGTCGCCACATGTTTGTCACTTTCCCAGCCTTTTTCCTTGTGGTTGATTTCCAGTTTCAAAGCATTATTGTTGGAAAAGATGCTTGATATGATTTCAATCTCTTTAAATTTATTGAGGCTTGCCTTGTTTCCCAAGATATGGTTTATCTTTGAGACTGTTCCATTTGCACTTGAGAATATTTTGCTGATTTTGGATGGAGTATTCTATATATATTAAGTCCATCTGGTCTAGTTTTTGATTTAGTTCCGCTATTTTCTTGTTGACTCTCCGTCTGGTTGATCTATCCATTGATGACAGTGGGAAGTTAAGGTCCCCTACTATTATTGTATTGCTGTTAATGTCTCATTTTAGGTCAATTAATAGTTACTTTATGTACTTTGGTGCTCCTGTGTTAGGTGCATATATATTTATAAGTGTTATGCCTTCTTGGTGCAGTGTTCCATTTATCATTATATCCTGCCCCTCTTTGTCTCATTGTCTTTTCTATCTTGATGTCTACTTTGTCTAATATAAGCATGGTACTAACTGCTTTCTTTTGTTTGCCATTAACTTCGAGTACCACCTTCCATCCCTTCACTCCGAGCCTGTGTTTGTCTTTAGAGCTGAGATGTGTTTCCTGGAGGCAGAAAATTATTGGGTTTTGCTTTTTAATCCATCCAGCCACTCTGTGTCTTTTGATTGGGGATTTCAATCCATTTACATTTAGAGTGATTATTGATATATGAGGGCTTAATGCTGCCATTTTATCACTTTTTTTCCAGTTGTTTTATATTTTCCTTGTTTCTTATCCCATGTATTTCAGATTGCCAATTCACTTTTCTGTTTCTCTATGATGGTTTTCTCAGCTTTCTTTTTATTTATCATTTGTGTCTCTGTTCTGATTTTTTGTTTAGTGGTTACCATGAGGTTTGTAGAAAAGATCTAATAGAGGGTAGAGTCCATTTTCTGATAGCCTCTTATTCCCTTAGTTCCATCCCTTTCCTCTTCCGCTTCTTAGCTGTTGTTACAACTTATTCTGTTATGTGTTGTGAATTTGTGGTTAAAATGAAGTGATTATATTTATTTTTGATGTTTTCCTTCCCTTTATCTTTAGAGTTATAATTAAGTGTTTGCTAATCTGTTCTATAGAGAGCTGCACTTTTCTTATTTTGTCTGCCTATATATCTCCTTGCTCAAAGCTTTGTAAACCATTTCTTATTTTTTTTTCAGGTTTGAGGGCATTCTTGATCAAATCTTGTTTGGGGGGTTCTTGTGGTGATGAACTCCTTCAGCTTTTGTTTATCTGGGAACGTTTTTATTTCTCATCATATCAGAAGGATAGTTTCACTGGATATAGTATTCTTGGCTGAAAGTTTTTGTCTTTCAGAGCTTTAAATATATCATTCCACTCTCTCTTATCTTGTAAGATTTCTGCTGAGAAATCCACTGAAAGCCTGATGGTGGTTCCTTTGTAGGTTATTTTCTTCTGCCTTGCTGCCCTTAATATTTTTTCTTTGTCATTGAGTTTTGTCAGCTTTACTAATCTATGCCTTGGAGAAGGTCTTTTTGCATTGATGTAATTAGGAGTTCTATTGACTTCATGTACATGTTATTCCAGCTCCTTCTCCAGGTTTTGGAAGTCCTTAGCAATTATTTATTTGAATAAGCTCTCTGCCCCTTTCTCCTTCTCTTCTTCCTCTGGAATACCTATAATCCTTATGTTGCATTTCCTAATTGAGTTAGATATTTCTTGGAGAATTTCTTCATTTATTTTTAGTCTTAGTTCTCTCTCCTCCTCCATCTGAAGCATTTCTGTGTTCCTATCCCTTAGATTGCTAATTCTATCCTCCATAACATCAATTCTGTTATTTAAGGACTACAGATTTTTCTTTATCTCATCCATTGTGCTTTTCATCTCCAACATTTCTGTTTGTTTTTGCTTTATGATTTTGATCTCTTCTGTGAAGAGTTTTCTGTTCTTTAATTTCATTCCTGATGTAATTGAACTGTCTTTCTGAATTCTCTTATAACTCATTGAGTTTTTTTATGATGGCTGTTTTGAATTCTCTGACATTTAGATTGTATATTTCTGTGCCTTCTGGACTGATTTATGAGTGTTTGTCTTTTTCCTTCTGGTCTGGAGTTTTAATATATTTCTTCATACCATTTGATGGAGTGGATTTGTACTGTCACATAGTGATAGTATCTGGTCATATGTTCTCCCTGCCACCACTGGGGGTAGGGTGCAAGGCACTTGTAATCTGAGGCTGCTGTGATCCCTGTCAGCTGTGCCTGTCTGAGCCTCAGCCCCTCATTGGGATCCCAGCAGCCCTGTGGGATCACCTACCAAATAGGAAAGCAATCACCTGGGGACACAGGGCTGCTGCCACCTGCTCCCACAGTACCCCCCAAGTTGTGCTCCCCTCTCTGGGGCCACAGAAGTACTATGGGCATTTGAGGCAGCCTGGAGCTCATTCACCTAGGCTTGCAGCTCCACTGAGGTCTGCTTCTAGGTTTCAGAAGCCTTTGTGCTTGGTGGATGGGGCCTCCCCACTGGGTCTAAGCCTGAGCTGCTCTGTGTGGACCACATGGCCCTGTGGAATCTCCCACCAGATGGGAAAGCTATCACATGGGAGCTCAGCACTGCTGTCACCTGTTTCTGCAGCTGCACCAAGGTGCACTCCCATCCTTGGGGCCACAGCTGTGCTATGGGTCCTCCAGCTAGGAGAGTAGTTTCACACATGCACTGGGCTACCTGGGGCCTGGAGGATGCTAACCTATCTCCACCACCTCCCTGGGGGGTTAGTCCATCCACCTTCAGATGTCTAGCTGTGTGAGTCTCTCAGGCATCCTGATGTTCTGTGTGGGTATCCTCCACTGATCAATGAATGCCCATTTAGCTGTAGTTTGATAGGGGAGACACAAAGGGAACAGGTCACTCTGCCATGTTGCTTATGTCACTCTTGTGAGTCCTTTTCTCTTTCCTGATCTGATTCATTTGGTGTCTTTCAATACATGTTCAATGTATGTATTAACAATCTACTTCCAACCTTAACTGAAGCTCTTGGCTTCACCTAGTATTATTATTCACCAAATATTAGGGTCCCATGACACTGGTGGCATTTGCTACTGTCTAAGAAACGTTCCTGCCAGCTGGAAATTTTTTTCTTCCTCCAAGCCCTCCTGACATACTTCCTTTCTCTGTTTTGATGTGCCTCTGCTTTGAGACATTTGCTTCCTGCCATAACTAAGTGGCTATAGTGGTCTAATCTTCCACTGAAAACAATTATAAAAACTGGAAAAGACAAATAATTTGAAGGCATTGGAGAGGAACCAATACAGAAAGGACACAAGGCCATAGTTTCTGAGAGGAGGGAAGCAACTGAGGTAAATGCTGCATTCACTCCAGGGTTTTATTTTTCCCCTTGAAAACATTTTCCAGTTTCAGCAGAGGGGGATTAAGTCTCATCAGAAAGTGGAAGTTCCATTGGGCTGAGCAACAGAGTTCTGAATTCAGAACTTCTAAAGCAGGTAAGCTGAAAGGGAAAAATCTTTGAGGGGAGAAAACCACAGAGAACTGAGCTAAAAAAATCTGCTCACAATTTCTGCTTGAACTATGTAAAGGGAGAATCCAAGCAACCCAAGAGAAAACAGCAACTGAAATCCTAAACTACTGAGTAGGTATTTCAGTAGCCACATAGTGCTAGAGAGGCAGAGTTGGATGTCCAATTCCTGCCCTAGTTGACTGGTTCTGGTAGACACATCGGATTTTCAGTAGAGATCTCACAAGGGCCGTGCCACAGGAATAAGGGCAAAAGTGAAATAGACCAGGCTCTAACAAAGCCAAAAACAACCCTTGACAAGATCAAGCTGATCTGTTGGTACTCTATATTCCTGCCAAAGAAAATGTAACCCTCTTTGTAGGAAGAGGACATCATTCAGCCTCTTTGTACTTTTTCTACTGGAATGTGTGGCACTTAGTACAAATTATTTCTCATGCTAATAAAACAACAGGACGAAGTAATTCCATATCAAAAGAAAAAAAAGACGATAAAAATAGTCCCATCAGTGATTCAAATATTCGAGTTATTATGTAGGAATTTCAAAATAACTTTGATTAACGTGATTAAGAAAATAGAAGAGAAGATGGAGAATTACAGAAGAGACATGGAACATTCAAAAGTAAAATGAAAATTTTAAAAGTAAAATGTACAATAACTGAAATGAAGAATCTAATAAATGAGTTTAATTTAAGAATTAGAGCAGAACTGAGGATTAGAAAACAGAAAGTCAGGTCATCAGAAGGAAAAGGGATGAAAAACACAGTAGAGAGCAGAAAATACATATAGGATATTGCAAAAAAGATTAACAGGCATGTAATTGGAATTCCAGAATCAAAGAGAGAGAATTGTCCAGAAGTAATAGTTGAAGAAATACAAAGAAAACCACACCTAATTACATCAGACTCAGACTACTAAAAACCAAAGACAAAGACAAAGACAAAACATCTTAAAATCAGCCAGAGAATAGGAAAAACATTATTTTCAAAGGGGCAACAATAAAACTTACAGGTGACTTTTCTATAGAAATGGTGGACGCTAAGTTACTGGGCACTAAAGTAAGACAGTGAAAATGAAAAGGCCACATTATCATCTTCCATCTGGATAGTAATTTAAAGCTTATAATGAGTTTTTCACATTTGCTAACTTATCTGATCCTCCTCCTAACTCTGTGCGGTAGTCAGAGAAATTGTGATTGTTTCCTATATTTCAGATTTGGTTAGTAAATTTCAGAATACCTAGGAAACTTGTCCCAGCTCACACAAAGATAGCACTCCCAGGCAACTTGTTAGGAGTTCCAGTTAAAGAGCAAATAGAAGAGAGAGTTTAAATAATCAACCTCGTTGAAAGACAATGTGGCTTTATCACAAACATGATTCCCATTTCCTCACTGGCTCTCCAAATCCTAGGTAACTGGGATTCAGCTGTATTTCCTCTTTTCACATTTGAACTCAGGACTCTCATGAGTTTGTAAATTGCTGTTTTAATAACTTGTTTTTCTGTGTTGTTTCATGTATGTTTAATGACTTGTTTCCCATCCAGCCGATTGTCGCTCCCTTTGGTACTGATGCTTCTGCTTTACAGTCCTGCTGTTTTCAGAAAATACCTTTTATTTTTTCCTATTTACAAAATAATTCATGTTCATTACAGCAATTTAATTCATAATCTCACTCCCTAGAAATAGCCATTGTTAATATTTGATTTATATCATTTTAGTCTTTTTTTCTGTCTGCATTAATGTATATTTTCTTACAAAATTTTGATCATATTTTTAGTAATCCAATTTTTTCTTAAAAGTATATGAATATTTTCCTATGTTATCAACTATTGTCATACATATTATTTTAATAATATTAATGATAAAGAAAATTGCATCATTTTTTATCTCTCTTATTGGACATTTTTAGTTTTTTTCCCCAATTTTTGCTAATAAATAGATAATGAACATCTTTATACAAATCCTTAAATCTTTAAATAGATGAATGATTATTTCTTCAGGATAAATTCATAGAAGTAGAATTTCTGAGTGAGCAGTATCTTAGTCACCTTAGGCTGCTATAACAAAGTACCACAGACTGGGTGCCTTATAAACAGCAGAAATTTATTTCTCACAGTTCTCGAGGCTGGAAATCTGAGATCAGGGTTCTGGTGAGAACCCTTTTCTAGGTGCAGACTGCCAACTTTCCCTTGTACCTTCACATGGCAGAAAAAAGAGCCAGCTTGGTCTTTGGCTTCTTCTTATAAAGGCACTAA
Organism: Equus caballus; assembly: GCF_041296265.1. Taxonomy (NCBI): domain Eukaryota; kingdom Metazoa; phylum Chordata; class Mammalia; order Perissodactyla; family Equidae; genus Equus; species Equus caballus. Next base: position 20,431,064 of record NC_091692.1, read on the forward strand.
TCCCACTCATGAGGATTCCATTCTCATGACCTAATCACCCCCCAAAGGCGACACCTCCAAGAGCCCTCATGTTGGGAATTAGGTTTCACCGTGAGAATTTGGGGGGTGGAGGGAGGAACAACGTTCAGTCCGTAACAAGCAAGTGGGCAATTCTTAAAAAAACATTTTCATACAGTTTGCTGGATGGGCCTTCAGAAAGGTGGTACCAGTTTACAATGCCAGCTAGGTTTTTTTTTGTCATTTGTTTCCTTGCTTTTTAAGTTCTTGCCCTGATTTTTTTCTCATTGCACAGCTCTACACTGATTTTCATTATTTTTTCCGTAAAATAATCAGATGAGAAAAGCGAAGTGATACTCAAAGAATACATTTAAAAACTCCTCCTCCTTTTGAATGTCTCTGTGAGAGCTTTATAGAGAATCAGACATTTTCAGGCTCCATTACCACAGTCCGAGTTTCAGCGTTCCAGGGTCAGGTCTTGGTGATCTTGTGAATGCAGAGCACAATACACTCCAAAGATGTATTTTTCCTTCCTGGGGTTTTCCCACACATCTCCCACAGGTCAAAAGCTGCAGTTCTCTCAAGTTGCCACTAAGTGTCAGGCAGGGAATAGTCAATCGCACAGGTTTTGCTATTTTTTCAGACTTGCAGCCTCATGGCAATGTTTGATAAGAAAGCACATCAAGTAAGCACACGGTGAACTTTCTGATCTGCTCTTCTTTAGACTCTGAGAAGAAAACAATAATCTGGTGCTCTTCTCTCAAAATTGAAAAAAAATCATCTTTCTATTCACAAAAATGTCTTTCTTAAGCTTCTTTTCTCCTTGTTCAGTTACTTGGTGTTTTAACCACTTTTCAGCGATGAATCTTCATTGTGGTGTTTATGTTTACAAGAAACATGCCACAAAACATCCCTGGATGAATGCAAATCAAGCCGAAACACTCCAATTTAATAAACTGTCTAAAAATAAAATACCCATTCAACTCCAACTGTAGATTTGAAAGGACTAAACTAAAAATTTCCCCCTCATCACCACCCAGGGTTTTCCTACCAGATCATGTCAAAAAGATAGGCCTGTCAGGCGGTCCATGAAAAAACGCAATTCAAATAAAAAAACATATGGCTCGACATAGTATTGTAGTCAACAATTTCATAAATAACTGTTTCTGGGAGATGTGAGAGCGCCCAAATTATTTCCTGCTGCTTAGAAACATTTTCTACCCAGATTGTCTCCTAATTCCAGATTGGAGACCTTGACAATTATTGTGGAGAATTTATACTTGAAGAAACATCCAGAGAAATTTAAACACTTTGATCAAATAACCAAACAGCCTGTAGAGTTATTATTATTTCTATTTGACTTTACAACACATGTAGATCTATTTAAGTGTTTACTTTTGTTATGGGTTGAATTGTGTCCACCTAAAAAAGATATATTGAAGTCCTAATCCCTAGTACCTCAGAAAGTGACCTTATTTGGAAATAGGGTCATCGCAAATGTAATTATTTAAGATGAGGTCATACTGGAATAGGATGGTCCTCTACCAGTACGACTGGTGTCCATGTAAGAAGACAGCCATGTGAAGCCAGAGCATACAAGGAGAATGCCACTTGATGATGAAGGAAGAGATTAGAGTTACACAGCTGTAAGCAAGGAATGCCAAAGATTTCCTGTAAATCTCTCAAAGCTAGGAAAAGGCAAGGAGGATTCCCCTACAGATTTCGGAGGGAGCGTGGCCCTGTTGACACCCTGATTTTGGACTTCCAGCTTCCAGAACAGTGAGATAACAAATTTCTGTTGTTTTACACCACTCGGTTTGTGGTAGTACTTTGTTAAGGCAACCCTAGAAAACTAATAACACTTTCTTTGTAACAATACAGATTCATTAAAACTACTTAAAAGTTTACCCATTTATGAGTTGGGAACTAGTTCAAGAATTTGCTAGGATTAATGATTCACCATGTATAACATACAAATAAACATATATTCAGTATTTGACAAGTAGCACTAAAGGATATTCTTTCTGACTGTTAGCAAATTTGTTTTGTAATCATATAGCTTTGTGCTCTCATAGATTGCCATCTGAGGGGGGTAGAAATCAGTACCCCTACAGTGTGCCCCAAAGTGGTGGGATGTTCATTTGGTGTTCCTTTAGGTTGCTTGTCCACGTGCTAACATGTCTCTGAAGACAAGAAGGCCCTTCAGAAGGTCTTACAAGGCCAATTTAGAAGACTGATGTATGTAAGAAGAGCCCAGACCAAGTGCGCTGCTGGGATCCTGTCATACCATATACCATAGCTCGAGCAGAGATTTAGATTTAGAAGATGTCCCATAAATCTCTGTTAAATGCAATTTGAAAAGAAATTAATTAGGAAAATATTTCACTGAGGTAAAACACTAATGTATTCACTACATATGTATTGAGTACTATGACAATGTTTTTGGCAAAAAAAAAAAAAAAAGCATGACACTGTTTTAGAACAACAAGAAAAAAAATAGAGAGGGAATGTGCTGGACTAGCCACACTTTGTAACTCATCCCTCTTGTTAGTAAAGTTCATATTTGCTCAATAAATAACTGGTGACTTGCTGCCTAAAATTAGTCATGAGGTGTAATTTAAGGGTGAGTTAGCACCATTATTTTACGTGGATAGAAGTTACTGATACTGTTGCATTGTTTCACAGTGTCATTGTAGTCTATGAGTTTTCAAAGTGTGGATGTTCAAGAAGAATTCCAATCACACTTCATTTTCTGAACCCCAAATTGGCTACTTCTTAACTAAAAAAAAAAAAAAAAAAGAGGAAAGAGTATATCCTTAACTCTGTGCTGTGCAAATGAAATAAAACTCTCAATTTTTCCCCTAGTGGAAACGTTCTACATATGAAAGATCTGGAATTCTTTCAAATAAAGGACCCATGCAAATCCAAATTATTACCCTAATCACAAAAACAGCCATTTACTGGGAGCTCACAATGTTCTGAGCACCAAGGTGAATGATGTTTCGCCGCGGCCCTATGAGGGAGGTGCTGATGTGCAAAGCAAAGCATAAGAGATTAGTAACTCAGGCTGGGTCTGAGAGCTGATAAGTGAGACAGTGGGGACCAAGCAGGCGTTCTGACTCCAGAGGCTGTGAGCATTTATGGTACACTTACTGTGTGCTGGAGTACTGCAGGGAACAAGGAAGAGGCCGCGTGGGGGTTGGAGCTTATGTTCTGGCACGTCTAACCATTGCAGTGTAGATCGTCATTTTCTTCTCTAGGGATTTTTCCTCTTTCATTTAGGAAGCTGTCTCTCATTACCAACGTGTCATCAGCAATTTTACTGATTTGGGTGGTTTATGCAGTTAAAATATCAGGTGCTCTGGGAGTGTAATTGTGGGCCCCTGACTGAAAAGCTGATGGCACTAAACCTTGGATCTAATCTGTTCAGACTACATACAGTTCATTCACAAAGCAAGAAGCACCATCTGACTAATGTTTTGCACATATCATTTCACTTCCAAATGTCAAGTACTATTTTTTTAAAACTGTAAAGTAGTTAACAACACACTAAAAATCCTTCAAATATGTTACAGTTGAGGTATTCACATGCACATAAGTTGTGGCTGCATCTTACTCACTTTTCGCATGTTTGACAAACATGGTTTTACTACCAAGTTGCAACTCACTAAAACTGACCTTAATTTCAAAAGGCTCCCATGCACATTTCTCCACAATGGATCTTTGTCCAATGTACACAGAGTTACAGAATTGCTTTTTTCACAATTGGCAGGGAGGAATTCTGTTCTCGTTTAGATCACTTTTAACCCTAAACTTGCCTTCTCGCTTTCAATTCCTGTGCATTCTTTTCCAGCATGAGTTCAAATCAAACTCAGCGAGTTGACCTCTGACTCATAGAAAAACGTTTTAAATGAAACAATGCAAATTTTGTTTGTAGGAGTAACATCACTCTACAAACATTAAAGAAGGTTTTGGTTTCAGCTAAGACATATCTATATTTTTACTGGAATACCAAAAATTTGATAATTTTTGTTCTCTAAACTGACTTTGGTCCATAATTTGTCTGCCAGACACTTCTGGTGGCATTTGCCTTTCCTCATCCAGACTCGCTTCTCTCCCTGGGTCTGATGTCTCTCTCCTCTCCAAGGTGTCTTTCTAGTTGGAGATGTCCATATTAGTAATGTGATGGTCATGCATGGTCAGTGGAAAGAGACCTAGGTAGTTACATCTAAATCTGTAGAAACATGCTGGAAACCTAGATGAGTCTTCCAGAAAAGCTCAATTGTGAATGATGCCATCATCCCTTCCCCACTCTGTCCTGTTCCCATTAGCATTCCACCTGTGCTTATTTACCTGTGTTTAGAGATAGCAGCACCTGATTCTTGAAAATCTCTCCCAAATTACAGTGAAAATAGAGAAGGGAGTCAGTTTTTCACTGAAGATCATAAAAAGAGCGAGGGTTAATTAAATCATTTTGCTCTTAGCCTTACCAAATTTAGGACTAAGAACAGCCAATTTTCTAGCAATTTAGCACATTTATTCTTCCAAGTCAAAGAGCACATCTAAACTGTCTTTAATGCAAAGTTCTTAATGTAGGGCCGAGCACACTCTGGCACTTATAGCTATGACTGACTGACTGACCACCCTACAACTGTTTGAGGTTGCCAAGAAGGTTTGGCACACATGTCCTCAATTAACAGATTGGATAGTTGCTAATTATCTGGATGAGGGATTTGGCTCCCTGAGCTTGCCTTTTCCTGCAAACAGGAAGAAAAGATTCCACCATGGTGTTCTGAATTATTGGAATTTGTCCCCTGTGGCCTACCATGATGTCACACTGACATTTTCTCACAAGTAGTTTTTGGGGTGAATTTGGAGTTTAGAAAACTACTCTAATGGATTAAATAAATGACTTAGTCTTAAAAATGCCATAAATCTGAATGCTCTAATTGTGATGCGGACTTTAGAAACGCAGTTTTTGGAAAGCGTTATTTTCAGGATATTTAATTATTTCTGTGGTGAACTACTGACAATCCATTGGGAGACTACCCATCAGGTGTGTTGTCCATGACAAGTTGTTTGTCTAAATTGGCTTCCTTTGTAACCCAATGTACTTCTGATGCCTTCTTATATCATGGTCCACCCTCATGAATAGTACAAACTCACTTGACCTGAGCACAACACAAGGAAATTTTTAGTCAAAATACAAAACATATTGCCCTTATATAAACATTATGCAAAATTAGAGATTCCTTTTGCTTTTAATTCATATTATAAATAATTTTTAAAGACATATAATTCGTTTTGTTATTAAGTAGAATGTAGTGAACATCTTACTTTGATGACCAAGAATCTTGGTGAATCCCAGAGACTTCAATCTCAACATCACTTTCATCATAGACTATCACAACTGTGTTAGAAGATAAATGACTAGACCAAATGCATGCCGATTTCAATCTTCGAAAGATTTTTCATATCATAACACACACAAAAAGAAAGTGAGACTAACAAGGGAAGCAAAACAGAAACTACAACAACAAAGCCTAGCTAGAACATTAATTCTTAAGCCAGACTACCCAGGGTTGAAAATGGCTCTGCCACTTCCTCACCTTGTGACCAAGGGCAATTACTCCAGCCTTCTGTGCCTCAATATCCTCATCTGAAAATGGGACGATAATAATTGTGCTTCTCTCATAAGGTTGTTAAGAGAATTAAATGAGTCAAATAATGGAAAGGACTTGATGCATCATATATGCTAACATCAATAAATGTTAGCTATGGTTAATTAGGGTTTTTAAAATTTATTTAACTTTTAAACATAGTAGGTATAGCAAATTACCCAGTGTAAAGTAACTGTAATTTAAAAAAACTTTTAGAGAAACTGCCTTTTAGAAGGTTGCTAGCAGTTTCAATTTCTAGAGGTAAAAATATTATGACTTCATTTTGATAAACTCCCCAAGATGAGCCTCTGAGTCAAACAGGCAAGGCTTCCTGGAGAATACGGAGAAGCTGTGGTCTGGGCTGACACTCATTCTGCTCAGAGAGGTCAGCGGTGCAGATCATTGCCTGTGATTTTCAAGGCAGAAGAAACATGATTGTCATGAAAAATTTAAGATTTAGATAGAAATTCTGGCACCCCAGACAAGCTCAAAATCCTAGATCTGGAAAATGGTTTGGAGGCTGTTATTGTTGCCTTCTCTAGGCTCTGCAGGCTTCCTTCCGTGGTGGTGGCTGGGTGGGGGAGTGGAGGAGGGAGCAGTGATTCTGGGAAGAGGGTTGTGTCAAGGCATGGAGCGAACAAGTGGGGAACTCTGGTCCTGACACAGATTCTAAAGTCTCTCTTGACCTAGCACCCAGAGAAATCAGTGCCCAGAGCAGTAGTAGTGACTTTGAATAGACATTCATTCTAGATTTCCCTAAGTCCTCAGGTTTAAGGTGGCAACTTGTGGGGATGGAAGTGGGAAACGGGACCCTTTGGTGGACCAAGTAGACAGGTGACAACAGAGGTCCAGAGAGGTTAAGTGGCTTGCTAAGTTTATTCAGGCAACCCGTAATAAAGGTAGAACCAAAGCCTGGTTTCATAACTTCTCTTCAAATGCTCTTTGAATTTCCTTCCTAGCGCTTTTAGAAATTTAGAAATTTGGTTAGAGCTATAATGGTACCTGTAACTCTTGAGAAAAGTTCAGTTAGATGCTAATGTCGCAGACCTTGTCAGTGTACTCTTCAATGGGAATGTGCATGTATATGGGTAGAAGCTACCTGATAGAGTGTAGCTTCAGATAAACAAATCAAGAACTACGCTTGACAATGTGTCGAATAGGAAATATGCTTTCGTCCACTCCTGCTCTCTAGTTATGCCACTTCTATTTCTGGGTACTGACAAGAGCAGAGGGCACCAAGGAAACTTCCTACATACTTAGCATGCCACTTGATATACAGAAGAGAGGTTTGGAACCTGTCCCCCTGTAATTAGGGGAGGCAAAGGTGTTCCCAACATTCCTTCCTGAGTTATGGAAATGAATATCTTGAGCTTTCCCCTCCAGCAAAGACTGTCTGTTAATACCCAAACTACTTTCAGATTTATTGTGACAAGTGATACAGTATCATGTTCAAGGAAGAATTTTGGGATGCGTGCCTTGGAAACTTTTTTTTGTTGCCCATCTGTTTTGCTTGTCGCAATTCCTGTTTGTTTAAGATGTACGTGTGCCAGAAATGTGGAAAGAATGTGTGTAGCGACAAGTGCTATCGAGCCATTTTCACACTGGACTTATGGGAAGCATGTGCTGCCCATCTGTGAAGTTCTCATTTTATGCAAATTTAAAAAATATATTCTTATATCATGTTGCCTTAATGCCCAGGGGTAGATTGGAGCACACATAAGGAGGAGAGAGACGGGGAGGAAATAACCTCAAGTCCGGTGACAGGGTGGTCTTGCTATGACTAAAGGAAAGTCTGAGATGCAAATTATTTGTCAAAAAGGGGAAGGCCAAAGGGAAATTTTCTCTCCAAGAGTGTTGCATGCCATAAAACAGTATGTCTTTAAGTAGACTGATTTTCAATCTGAATGAGATTATAAGAGCCCCTACCTCAATAGGGGCTTTGAGTAGTAGAGAGAGAGAGTACATGCTTCTCTGTGCGTCTTTCCAGTCTTCTGGAACATTCTGTGATGATGGCCTCAGATATTCTCTGAGTTCTAAAGCAGAGCATTTTTAAGGACATTAGTATGTTTTCAGGTCAGCAAATATTTCTGAGGGGTTGTTCTCTCTGGAGCTTTGAGACTATAATTGGAGTCCCATTTATCTCCATATACCAACTTAGTCAATAAGCATGTTAGACTAAAGTCACCATAAATAAATGGAGAAAGAAGCTACTCTTAGGACAAAACCCTTTGGACTTAACGTGGATTAGATAAGGTATCTGAAACTCGGACTGCTTGTGGGCTGTCCTGAGAGTAGGTTGGGCAAAAGGCCTGATGTGTTAAGAGGACTTGCTTCATTTGCCTCCCCACTTCAGGGTGTTGAGTGGAAACAATTCCTCATGTTTTGTGTCAGCATGCATATAACTACTTAAAATTTATCTGAATCTATTCTTAGTTTTCAAGACAATAGCACAGTAAAAAGTTAAATATTAATGAAATTTTTATAGGACTAAGATAGTCAGGACTCCAAGAAACAGATGGTGGAAGGGTCTCAGAAAAGCAGGTAAAATGATGAGGTAGAGTTAGTGGCATTCTGGCTTGAACTGGTGCTCTAAACTCAGAGAAGGACTAAGCAGAAGACCAGCATGGGCTTCATGGCTGTGTGATCTGTGCAGTCCCACAAGGCTTCACGCTTAGGAGGGTCTTGAACTTGGTTTAATGCTCTGCTGTCAACACCATGAATTTATTAATAATTTTTAACAAGGTGTCCCGCATTTTCATTTTGCACTAGGCCCTGGAAATTATGTAGCTGGCCCTCTTGAAGACAAATGCAAGCAAATACTTGGAAACCCCATCAGAGCTTGAGAAGGAAGTTGAGATTGCAAGATCAAAGCTGATGAACAGTAGGGCCAAGTGTAGCCAAGGATCTGCTTCCCCCTCACTCTGTCATCAACACTCCACATCCTCCAATATGCACTGGGAACTAGAGATTGCAGCCACAACCCTCCTATGTGAGCTTCTTGGTGCCTGTCCTCACAATCATAGATTTCTCTTAAGGTTGGATATAAGTATCCAGAACTCTGGTTAAGTTCAAGGATCCTGTATTTGAGCTTCTTAATATCTACTTCCTTTGTTACACAATGACCCAAATATAGCTTAAAGATTATTCTTTACAAAGACTCTATTAAATTCTTAGCCAAGGTCTTCTTTTACCTGTCTAGGGAGGGAGAAGCAAAAGGGTCACTTTTTTCTTTCACTTAGACTTATTCCACTTTTGTATAGTGATAAATAGGTCACTAGGTGACAACGGTGAACAGAGGGATGGCTTGAGATGGAAGTGAATATTGGGATGCAAAGGAGCAGCTGGAGGTAGCCACACTTGGCTGAATGTTTTTAATTGCTGTGCCCTGACTCTTTTATCAGCCTGCTGAGCTTGGCTTACGATGGACTTGCTACCTGAGAGTGGGTCAACTAGCCCAGTGCCTGGCACATACCAGGAGCTCAATAAACATCTGTTAAATTAATGGCATGCCCTCAAAAACTTCTTTCTTCATATTGAAGATAGGGTAAGTTACCTAGGGGTCACCTAGACACTAGGGAGCCCTAGTCATATTCAGAGCCTCTGCATCCATAAGTGAAAGTTTGCTGCCACTGTTGTTCTTATTAATCATTACTGATTTAACTCATGTGTGGTGCACACTGGAGTCACAGAGAGAGAGACACAGAGAAAGAGAGAGAGAGTCAGAATGAAAGAACAACGGTAAAGAGGAGGAAGCACTTTTTTCATCTTTTGTACTTCTCAATAAGGCTTAGTACTTAAAAATGCATCTCTAGTAAATTCTGTGAGAGCCTCCATCACTTCTTATAAGGAGCTAGTCGTGTGCCCTTCTGTTAAACACAGTGCAGAAAATGGACACAAAAGAATGGTACGTTCTTTGTTCACAGAATAAATAGCACATGTTGGTAGAAACAATTTTAGACTTCCTACAGCACAAAGTTTCTAAAGCCAAGCTCCAATTTTGTTCTACACAACTGCTTATGACCTCAGAGTGGCACCCCATTCTCCCTGTTTAAACTAGTGCCCTAGGAATAATCCTTGATTCTTTCATTTCCCCCAATTTAGTCCATCAGCAACTCCTATTGGATTTGCTTCTAAAATCTCTTAAATATGTTCACAGCTCTTTATTTTCATTCTCATATCCTGGCCCAGACTACCATCATCTCTTGCTTGGACTTTTGAAAAGTCCTCCTAACTGATCTTGCATCCACTTTGCCCACCACCTAATCCATTTTCGACGTAACAGTCACGGTGATCATAATCACCTGTGCCTGTTTTTTCCTGTGTAAAATGGGAAGAGTAATAACAGTAATAGCACTTATCTTGTAAGGGGTTCCAGTGAGGACTATATGAGACAATGAAAGTACAGCACTTCATACAGTGCCTGACACAGGTTGCTGTCGTTGTTCTACTGCAATTAAACCCTGAAACAGCCTTCTTCTTTTCATCATTGTTTCATCTCTGATCTCTTTATTATGTATAGTACAACCAGAGAAATTTTTTCTCAAATATAAATCTGATCCTGTTATTTCAAAAACCTCCCATTGTTTTCAGGATAAACTCAAAATTCTTAGCCTGCCATGCATGATTCTTTATGATCTATCCCCTGTCTACCTATCTTATCCTACATTTTGCCACAATTCCTTCTACTTGTCCCCATTCCATGCACACATACACCTGCACCTCTCAACATTTCAGCCTCACCAAACTTCTATGCCAGTTCCAAAGCGGCATGGCATGGTCTGTCAGTCTAGGTCTTTTCAAATGTTTTTTCATCTGCCTGAGATGCCTTCCTCTCTTCTTTCTCCTCTCCTTTCCCTCAAAATACACCAGTGCTCCGTTCACATGGATAACTCCGCCTCAGCATTTAAGATCTCAGATAGTAAATTCCAGGTCACTTCCACCTTTCCCTGAACCCAACGAGGCTGAATTAGATTTGCCTCTGTTGTGTTCCCATAACCTCCTTTATACACATCCAAGACAGAACTTATAAAAGGATGTGAAAATAGAAATCTTAGCTGAGGCCAAAGAAAACAGAAACAGCATCCCAAAGGGGAACTAAAACAAAATGAAATTTACAAAGAGGTAGTTGAGAAATGGTTACCTGACTTTTCAACCCCTTCACCTATATCAAAGATCCAAAAGAGTTAAGAATTAAAGATCAGAAGGATTAGGGGAACATTCCTTTGTAGGGGGTGTGCTGTAAATCCAACCTTCTCTACCTAAAGGAGGAGGGGGGAGGATGGAAGGAAGAATCGCCAACAGAAAAGTATGTCATGAAGAAGGCATGTGTACAAGTTCTAGGATCTAGATTCGAGGGTCCCATCTTGTTACTCGCTGTGTGACTGAAAAAATCACTAGGGTTTAAAAAGACAAAGTTGACTTACATCATTTCAATGGTCCTTTCAAGCTCTAACATTTGCAATTCTACAGGTTAAGTAAGGAGAAATTCATGTCAACAGCTACTCTAAACCAGAGGATTAGATGAGATAGAATAGTTTATTGATTTTTTTCATTTGGGGAGAAAGAGAAAGCTTGAGATTCATGGAAGAAAGAGGCTTTAGAACTGACTCTTCAATTCTGAATATATACCAATTTGAGCCTAGCTACTTTGCATGCTTTTCTATCATGGGTGGCTCTTGTCCTCATGCTGTCTTTTATTTCCAGGAATGCCCCTGTAGTGGGTTGAATGGTGGCCTCCAAATTGATATGTTCATATCCTAATCCCTAAAACTTGTGAATACGATCTTATTTAGAAAAAGATCTCTGCAAGTGTAATTAGTTCAGGAACTCAAGACAAGACCACCCTGGATTATCTGGGTAGGCCTTAAATCCAATGACAAGTGTCCTTATAAAAGATACCCAGGGAGAAGAGGAGAAGGTCATGTGAAGACAGAGGCAGAAATAAGAGTTACATAGCCACAAACCAAGAAATGCTTGAAGTCAGCAGAAGATGGAAGGGGCAAGGGAGAACTCACCCTTAGAGGCTTTGTAAAGAGCATGGCTCTGCTGACACCTTGATTTTGGACTTCAGGCCTTCAGAACTGTGAGAGAATACATCTCTGTTATTTTAAGCCTCTTGGTTTGTGGTAATTTGTTACAGAAGCCCTAGGAAACAAATGCACCTTCTGTGATGTTCTTCTGAGCAGAGCTTGTATTCTAGCATCATTTCTCACTTTACGTCACCAAAATGCAACTTTCTGGGTGATATTCCTTAAGGACCCAGATAGGTGAATAGCTAGGCCATCTGATAAACCAAGGTTTTCTCCATGTCTTGATAATTGTGGATAGCATTTTCATTTCTCTGGAGACCTTTCTGTCTAAAAAAAGGATATAATACTTTTATAATACTTTGTATTTCCAAGCATTTTCAGGAACATTGTCTCATTTCTCCACATGCCCCATGACAAATTAGAGTGATCGTCACTCCTATTTTGCAGATAAGGAAACTGAGGAACAATAGACTTACCCCAGGACACCCAAATAGTAATGACGTAGATAAGACCGGAACCTGAGTCTTTGGCTCAAAGAATACTAAGTTTATTTTCAAAGGACCAGTGAAGAGATATCTTGAACACAGTAGCATATGAACACTTCTTAAATCATAACAAAAATGTAAGTAACTATCTATGCTGGTTACTTGCAAAACTGTTAACTAGTAAATAAACAGCCCTCTACCAGTATTATGAAAGCAACTCCTATTTCACTTAGAGGGAAAGTCAAATTCTTATCAATGGTCTACAGGATCTGGCCCCACCTCTTACCACACTCTCTCCTGTCTCACTTCTACTCCTGCAGCCCTCCCATTGCTCCCCCAACTCTAACCACCCCGGCTGCTGCTGCTCCAATGCTGTTGGCCCTGTTTCCTCCAGACATTTGCCTTTCCTTGTCCTGAGATACTCATCCTGCAGTTATCCTGATGACCAATCCCCTCCCTATCCTTTTTGCTTCCTTTTGATTTTTGCCTACATATCACCTTCCGGGTGAGGTCCACCTCAACTTACTGTAATTAAAATTGAATCCTGTTCGCACCCCTAATTTTGTTTTGCTTTCCTGTTTTATTTTTCTCTGTCTCATTATGTATTCTCCTGATCCCTGGAGGATGAGTGAAACTACAAAAGGTGAAATTGAAACTGGGTAGGAAAGGACAGTTTTATCCATGAAAACATCATTCACAAAGGAATGGGGAAATAAAAGTACCGGATTGTACTGGAACCAATATAAAAGGTCAGCTCTGCCCTTTAAAGCTTCTGTGTCACAGGACTTGTGCTGCTCATGGCCAGGGCTTTGCTTCTTGTGCGTCAGAGAGCTAGTCAGGTGGAGCCCTCTGGGCTCTGGCTGCCTCCAAACCAGAACATCAATGGCAGCCTGGAAATACCAAAATGGTATCTCTGAATGCAAAGTATATAATGATTTGAGAAGTTTTTTGTTTTTTTTACAAGGGAAAAAGAAAATGTATCAGAAGAGTAGGCAATCACAGGAAATGCTAAGATCTTCTGATATAAACAGGAAGTTGGTGTGTGGAACTACTGGTGTGATTCTGCCAGCCACAAGGGCAACTGTCACACCCACCTGTGACAGATAGTACAACGTGAGAGCCAGTATTGCATCCACACACTCCATGGACACACAGCTTGTTCAAAGAGAGGAAAAAGAAGAATATTTTTAAGACGTGGAGCATGGATATCATAAACCAAAAATCAAGTCTTAGTCAAAGAGGTGTGTGTTTGTATTAGTATGGCTGTGAAGTTCAAAATTTTATCCGCAGAACTTTGACACAGAAGTTTAAGGCTGACAGTTAAATTGAAGCAAAAATAAATGAGTTTCTGCTATCTCTAATGAAGGTCTGGAAAGAGACCATCAACTACTTTTGATAATATGATTGGGGAATAATGAAGTGAGCTCTTCCTTTTGCCCTCCTGTCCCTCCATTTTTACAAGAATCCAAGTCGTGATAGAGAAGAAAGGACACTAGACCGGAGTCTCACAAGTCACACAGGCCTGGCTCAAAGCCCTGCATTTTTACTTTCAAGGCAAGTAAGTTTGGACAAGCCTCTAGCCTCTCCCAGCCTGTTTCCTCATCTCAAAATACTACTAATCTCACCTACTTCCAAGACTTGTGGTAAGAATCTAACTTTACCATAAATATTAAAAAGGTCAATATCGCATAGCAGACATGTCAGACTACCTGTGTTCAAATTCTGGCTTCTTCTCAAGCTAAACACTCAAACTTCTGCAAGTTATTTAAAGCCCCTAAGACGCAGTTTTCTCATCTGCAAAGTGGAGATAATAGTGCCATCTTCACAGAGTTGTTGTAAGGATTAAAACAATCCAAAAAGAGCTGCTTAGAGCATGCGTAGATAAAAATCAATACATAATTGTAATTACTGTGACAATCGTTGTTATAATTGTTGGTTAATTAAATAATTGTTATAATTATTTGGTATAGAGCTTGGTGTGTGAAAGGTGCTCAGGAAATATCAGTGGATAAACTAAATTTTGCAGCTAACCACTTCCAGCAAAAAGTGCTTCTCCTTCCCTTGAATATTCCAGCCAGAATGAAATCTACCTACATTGAGTTTCAATCTAGACAGTAACAGTTCAGATGCCAGAACAACCAGGTGCTCTGTGCTCTTCCAGGATTCATATTGGAGAATAAATATGTTGAGGAGGCAATGCATTGAAAAAGATCAACAGTTCTGGAAATGAAAGTCCCAGAGAACCATATAAATTTCCTAAAATATGGGGGATTTAAAGGGACTGATGCATAAGTTCCAATCTATGGGCAATTATTTTGTTTGATCCTCCCAATAACCCTATAAAGTGGTTTTTTACATTTTACATATGAGGAAAGTACATTTTAAAGTGAAAAAACAAATTGCTCTGGATTCAAATTTAGGCTTATCTGATCCTAGAACTCATATAACTACTGATTTAGCAAGATAAAGCCATGGGCAAGACCAAGGCCCCTGCATTTGAAGTGCTTGTCAGTATAACTGTGGAAGTTAAGACAACCGTGTAAATCGTGGAAGGTAAGATAAAAAATGCAAATGTCCCAAGTAGGAGTCTGATTATAAATGGAGAAAGTACCTACACCGAGGTCCAAAGGAGAGAGGTCACCTGTGGATAGGATGAGGATAGGCTTTGTGGTGAGCTGGTCCTAGAAGAGACATTTAGTTTTACTAGGCAAAGCTAAGGACAGGGGATAGAGAGAGAGAGAGAGAGTCCAACCAGGTAAACAGAAGGCCATGCTAAGAGTCAGTGAGACCTGTGTTTTCCCAGCTCTGCCACTTGGTGGCTCTGTGATTGGGCAAGTTATTGATCTCTTAGCCCTTCTGTCTCCCAGAGGCTATGAGAACTAGAGATTATGGATATCCAGTGTCTCAATAAATAGTGCTATTATTACGATTTCTCCTGGTAGCTACGAGTAAGAGGCACAGAGGAGAAAAATATATGCCCTACTTAAGGACATACATAAGAATAGAAATAACAGAAAAAAATTAAAATAGTGAAACAAGAAAGAAAGTTTGTGTCTACAAAAACACACATGCTAGTGCATGAACATGAACTCAGACACGTAAGAAAAACACAGAAATATTTCTTGGGAGTGGGTGGGGCTGGAGACCACTTTTACTTTTAGGAATAAAAACGGTGGTGCTTTGCTAATTGCCTTCTTTTTCCATATCTGGAGAACTCCCAGGACAAGAAAGAGAAGTACCTTCCCCTGACTTCAAATTTTTTAGTCATACATTAGCCAACTCAAATGGAATGTGGGGTCTGGTCAAGGGGGCTGATCCCAGAAATGTGGCATATTTCTCACGACCGCAGGACTAAAAAAAAGCACTCCAAAACAAGCGGCAACCCAAAAAAACAACATATTGCCATCCTGCAAAAAAATCTAAGTGTGCTGGAAAAACAACAACATATGGCTGGGTGGGGTGTGACCAAAAGGAATATAGTTATCACGTTTTGAACATTCCTTTTACAGACTTGAGTGAAAAGAAATTTTCTAGGACAGAACATGGAGTTGTCCCAAAGCCTGTCTTTTTTGCAAGCACAATTGGGGACAGGAAAAGCAAAGAAGGGTTTGTTCCAGGTGAGTTACAGCTGAGAGCCAGGAATGGAATCTCACCCTTGACCCAAGAATACACTGAAAAGAACCAAAGCAGACAGAAGAGGAAGAGATAAGGCTGGACTCCCTGCTTTGTAACCAGAGCGCTGTTGAGATTAAAACAGAGAGTGGAATGGAATGTACCTGAACATGCTCATTATCAACACCAAAGCCACAATAGACACTGATAATAGCTCTGGGGTGCCATCATTATGTACCTGGAATCTGGGTTTCGTTTGAACAAAACAGAAGCAGCTTCAAGTGCAGAGCTCTGCTGGGGATCTCCATTATATAACTGTTTCATAACTCAAGGTGAAGTCGCACAGCAAAGACAGAAGAGTAATGGGAAATGAACTTTCAAACTTTGGGGCTTTTGCTATTTATCTAAACCTGGCCTGTTTACCCACCAGTTACACAAACCAAGAGTGACCTACCCTGGAGCCCCAGTCTCTAGATTGGTATCTCTATGGGTCATTTATTCCTTCACCAGGGATTTATAGAGCATCTCTTTTGTGATAGGCCTAGAGATAGAAAGATGCACAAGAAAGATTCCTGGCCCCAGTGAACTCAGTCTAGGAGGGAAAGAATTATGTGAACAGATCATTAAAATTTACTACTTGTGGCTTGATCACAAGCATCCACGAAAATTCCAATCTACAAAAAAAGGGATGCTCTCTCTTTTAAAATTGATCTCACCCAGTTCTTGTCTCTCTTTCTCATGCTCCACCCCAGCTCCTGGTGGGTGATAAATAAAGAAATCACATCTGTCCATTCAAGGTGTATCATCATGTTTTGGTATAAACAGTGTCTTTAAGATAAACTCTGTTCTGGCTAAATAGCAAGTCAGGGACATTGTCCTAGTCTGTTTGGTCTGCAATAACAAAATAAAACAGACTGGGTAGTTTATAAACAATGGAAATTTCTCAGAGTTCTGGAAGATCAAGCCACCAGCATGGTTGCCTTCTGGTGAAAGCCCTCTTCCTGGTTCAGTATCCTCAGATGGAGGCAGGGACTAGGAAGCTTTCTCAGGCTGCTTTTATAAGGGCACTAATCCCATTCGTGAGGGATTTGCCCTCATGACCTAATCACCTCCCATAGGTGATTTGGTTGTTAGGTTTCAATATATGAACTTTGGGGGGACACCAACATTCAGACCATAGCAGACGTTAAGTATAGTCAATTCTGGATTCTCTGCCCCCTACTCCAAGCCATTCTGCTGCCTTCCTCTCCAGGAGACTGACAATTTTGAATTTGGGGAGAGGGAAGTTCATTGTGAGGGGTAGTACTCAAGTATCATTTTGTTCTGTTGGGAGAGGACTAGCTGATGTCTACTTGTGATGTCTCTGCAAATGAATCCCTGCTGGTCACTGGGTATCCTGTGCGGGGTCACTGAGTGGTCACCCCTTTGGAAATCATGGACACAGCTGTGGCTGAGATCTGGACTTCATGTTATCTATGGTCTCTAAGTCCCATTCTAGGTCCTTCCTAGTCCCTAGGGTCCTGGAAGTACTGGCTCTGTGAATATGAATGAGGCTGTGAGTCTGACCTCAAGTCCTTCTGAGTAGATTCCTCCCTCAATCATTCTAAACTACCTCCTGCTCCTACATGGCACCATCTTTCTCTGAGCAAAGGAATTCTCTAAAAGGTTTGAAATTTTCCTAGGCTTCTGTAATGTAAAGAAAAGCTTCTCTTCTCTGGATTTCCCTAAAGCTCTCTGGTTATTTCTAAGTACACACTGCCACAGATTCAGCACCAAGGCTAGGGAATGCTGACCTCTGACTAATTATTGCCCTCTACTTCCTCTCTCTAGCTCCTCCACCTCACTGAAAGGGTTTTCAATCTTCCCATAGGACAGGAACTGATCCTCTGTTGTTTCCTGACCTAGAGGGCATTTGCACTCCATTTCCGAGAAGCAACATGTTGGGATGATTACAAAACAAACAAAAATATCAAATTACTAAAGCAGGAAAACAGACCAGAGAGTACCTAAAAAATAAGGCCTACACAACAGTGCTATGATAGATCAGACTTTTGAGGCAGGTGCCCTAGTAATTCTGAAAAACATCTTTTCATCTTTGATTTCTGCCTCAAATTGGCATTTGGAGATAGCCGGACCTGAGCGTTTACTATTTACTGAACATTTACTATCACTATACAACTTTTTTTAAGGAAGCACACTGTTGCCTCCAGAATCCCCATGCCTTCAGCTGCACAGGGACTCTGGGAATTTTAACACCCCAACTTTCAGTATTAAAAAATTGCAGTGTTTGAGAAAGGAAATTTTATTCCAGTTATGTTAAATCATAATAATGGTGTCAGGTTGCAATGTCCAAAGTTATCTCCCATAATACGTGCTCTTCCTCAGTAAGACTTTGCCTCTCACCATCAAGATATGAAACCTAATTCTCCTGCTCTTGAATCTGGGCAGGATTGTGACTGCTTCAACCAACAGAGTACAGTGGAAGGGACACTGCAACTTCCCAGGCAAGGTCATAAGAGCCCCTGCATCTTCTGTCTTGTCTGCTGGATCACTCATGTTTCTTGATTTCCATGTAGAACATCCATCTGCCCTGAGGTTGCCACACTATAAGGAAGTCAAGCTACACAGTGAGGCTCAGGGAGGTGCCCTGGTCAGCAGAGCCCAGGCACCAGGCATGCAAGTGAACACACCTTCAGATGATTCCAGATCCCAGACATCAGGTAAATTGCAGCCTTGGAGTCTTCCCACTTGCTCCCAAGACTATTCTCACTGTTCCCTATCCTAATTTCTGATCCACAGAATCTGTTACTATAAAAGAAAAAAATGATTGTTTTAAACATCCAAAATTAGAACCATATGCTACTCAGCATTAGAAACTATAACAACAACTTAACTTATATGTTTGCATATTTTCAAAACTGTCTCAGTTAAGGACTTAAAACCAGACTCTTTATTGAATCCAATAGCCACAGTGAGAATGAACCAGTGAATTAGGTTTCATCTATTGAGGAAGGCAGGAACACCTTGTGTTTCTGTGAATTACATCAACCAGAGTTTGGTGCACAAACATGTTAAATTTTTGACAATTTGGTTTTGGGATAACCCAAGTAAAATTTTCTACAATAACTAAAACTAGATGATACTTGGTGAGAGAGGGATGACTATAAATAGCATGTATTTTTTTGGTCTCAAATAAAAATCTGCGGAAACTACTAGAACAAAGTACATATTATGAAGCTTATAGTGAGAAACACAACACTTAACAGAGCAAAATTTCACTCTGTTAATTTGGGCTAGAGAGGGCAGAGTAAGCTGCATGAAGTTTTGACTAATGTTTCCACTAAATTGAGAAGATTTATTACGTGTTTTTTGGGGGTGAGCATGGAAGGAAAGATTCTGCCTTAGTTTGGGTAGAGCTTGCTCTCTGACAAGAGTCTGGAAACTTTATATTCTGAAATCACTCATTCTAATAGCAGGGAGGGGCTTCCCAATCAAGTAGGCTGTGCTCCTGACTTCCTTGCTGTGTTTCATTGGGCATTTTTATAGACATGAACTAATGAACTATGACAGGCCAAGAATATAAATAGTCCTGGGGTTAGGATATACTATTCATTCTCTGATCAATATGAGCCCTACAAGACTCCTGAGGAACCAATTCTGATCATAACAGAACTATTCCAAGAATCCAACCCAATTTAATCCTTACTTAATCCCTGGTAAGCGAGAGGCAAAGGCCTTGACACTGAGGACCCAAATGTGAAAGGAAATGCTGTAGGTAGTATCAATGAGTAATTACACTAGAAAGCGATTCCTGTGCATATCTTTATGATAACATTTATTACATTGTGTTGAAATTGTCTACATATGTGTCTCTCTCCTTAACTAGGGAAAACATTCTGTCTAACTCATCTCTCTTATCCACAGCATCTAGCATAGGTTTTGGCTCAGAGAAGGCACGCAATAAATGCCCTATAAAAATAATCGAAGTAGAAGTAAAATAATGGAAATAGAGACATCCATATGACATAGAAATTCTGCAAGTCAGAAACCTCAGAGTTGTCCTGGGCTCCTCCTTCCTTTCTTTCAACTCCCACACCCACCTGATCACTGAGCCCTGGTACTTCTCTCTCTTAAATCCATCTAGAATCACTTCCTCTCTCTCCTTCCCCACTGCTACTGCCTTAAGTAACATTTTCATCATCTTTTTCCTGGGATACTGTAATAGTCTTCTAACTGGTCTCTTGCCCTCCCTCTTGCTTCCAGATTCATTAGCTACACTGCCACAAGAGGGACATTTCTAAAAGGCAAATCTGCTTATGTCATTTCACTGCTTAAAAACCTTCAAGATCTTCCCTTTGTCTACAGGATCAAATCCAAACCACCTTGAATAACATCCAACACCCTCTGTGATCTGACCTATAGCCAGTTCTTCAGGTTCACTTTTCACACACATCCAAATTCCCCCTTATGCTTGGTCAAAATGATCCTCTTTTAGCCCCACCAATGTTGTTGTAAATATACATGTTGTTGCACGCCCTGTTCTCCTGGCTATGAATCCACTTTCTTCCTCTCCCTCCTCAGCCCTATCTTTAACATGTCTGGCAAAGTCCTACATATCCTTCAGAGCCTACTCAAGCAGAGCTGATCACCTTCTTTGTACCATCATTATATTTTTATGCTATCATAGAGCGAGAGCTTCAAGTGTAAGATGGTGGCCTCTGGTCTGAGACTGCCTGGGTTCATATTCCGCCTCTGAGACTTACCAGCAGGGTGATCTTGGCCAAGTGCTTAATGTCTCGGTACCTTAGTTTCTTTATCTGTAAAATAAATCTTCTGGGTCTTGGGAGGCTGACTTTTATGGGCAGACCCAAGGACCTATCTCGCCTTCTGTGACGGTTCAGCCAGTAGGAGGCTCTGTCAGATATTTGGAGGCTTGGGGGAAAGTGAGAGTCAGGTTTTCATTCCCCAGCCTCTCCCCATCAGGCCTGCTTTCCCCAAGTCCACAGCTCCTGTAGGAAGGATTCCTCCTGTAGCTGCTGTTGTTCTCTGTGGGTTACATCCCCTTCCTCTGTCTTTCTTGGGCTCCCCTTCTTGGCTCATTTCCCATCCTTTGTTGGTTTGCCTCACTGCTGCCCACACCATTGTAAACAGACTCTTTATTAGACTATCCTCAATTTTTCCATTTGAGTGGGCCACCTGTTTCTTACCAGGACTCTGGCTGACATATCCCCCTGGTAGATTGTGAATATTTAAAGGCTAGGATTTAAAGATCTTAAGGCTAGGCTTTCATTCAGCTGTGTATTCTAGCACAGTGCCTAATGCAACATAGAAGTTAAATTTACACCTCTGAATTAATTAATGAACAGATGAATGAGTGATTAACACTTTGGAAGAAGAGGGGAGAGTCAGGAAAGGCTTCAAAGAGCAGGGTATTGTTGAGCTGAGTTTTAAAGAATGTCTTGAGGGACATTTCTTGCAAAGAAAATAGCATGTGTGAAAGTACATGGCATGACAATGTTTGGGGAACTATAAGTGGTGATTATTACTAGACTATGAAGCCTATTGGGCTCCTACAAAAGATTTCTTTGGTACAAATGATTCTGCTGCTATTACAAAGTTTGAAACCACTGTCGTAGCCAACTCCTCACTTTATAGATAAGGACGATAACATCTAGAAAAGGATATTGTCCAAGATCACTGCAAGCCCTTTTGAGCAGTGTTTACTTTTATGATAGGGAAGTTTGGATCTCTCGACTCCATCTGTTACTTTGAGTATACTAAGCCCTGGAAAACCAAAGAATTTGAGCCACCCAGAACAAAAGCATGAACACTACAGACCTCAAGGTAAGCACATTAGTGGGGCCAAGTTCATTGCTTTGTTAGAGGGATCCCTTGCCAAATGGAGTTGGCTGTGTAGGCAAGGCACTGAGGCAGAGCCCTGGCAGGTTAAGGACATTGCGTTACAACTATCAAACACAATTAGGCCACAATGCATTCTGCATGGTTCCCTTCATCAGAGAGGTGGCCTTGGAGACCAGATTTCCAGGGTGAGTCAGATGGCAGGCCATGTAAGAAGCAGTCTTGTGGTCCAGTCCTGTAGGTCCACATCATTGCTGAAGTACGGCCACAAAAACTGGAGAGTCCGCTGCCTAATGGTGGGAGAAAGCTCCCTGTAGGAAACCACACACTGACACTTATTCCTTATAACTAATTTCCTTTGTGTACTTGCTAGTAGTGACTGGGAGAAAAAGGAAGCAAATTGGATGCCAACGGCAACGTGATAGTAGTGAACATATCTGCCTCCCTCGACATTATATAAATAGAAGTGTTTGGGCATAGCAGGTGCTTAATTAAAAGCCTAATGAATAAGTGAATGAATGAATAAGTGAATGAATAAATATTGTGTACCTTGTCATTGAGTTATTTGAATAACTGGTTGTTATGGACTGAATGCTTGTATCCCTTCCAACTTCATATGCTGAAGCCCTCACCCCTAGTATGAAGGTATTTGGACATGGGCCTTTGAGAGGTAATTAAGATTAGATGAGATCACAAGGCTGGGGCCCCATAATGTCTTTAGTGTCCTTACAAGAAGAGACACCAGAGAGCTTGCTCTCTTTATCTCACCACACATGCACCAAGAAGAGGTCATGTGAGCACACAGTGAGAAGGTGGCCTCTCTGAAAGCCACAAAAAGTCCTCGCCAGAACCCGACAGTGCTGGACCCCTGATCTCAGACTTCCAGCCTGCAGAACTGTGGGAAAACAAATTTCTGTTGGTTAAGCCACCAAGTCTATGGTATTTTGTTATGGCAGCCAGCTAATACACTGGCTATAGTTGCATTGTTTTTCTTGCTGTTGTTAAAGAAATAAAATGATTTTCAGTTGTCAAGAAAGGGCACTTAGAATATTTAATACTGAGATTCAGTGAGAAAGTCTGCTATGCTGTGACGTTCAAATATTGACTCTAACATTTCAGAGGCATGATCATCCAAAGGCTCAGGTCATAATTAAACATTTTAGTCACAGTAAAACAGGCCCCCAATTCCTTATCCAAAACCCTTGGGACTAGATCTGTTTCAAAATTCAGAATTTTTGAATTTTAGAAAGATTAGGTGCATATACCATGTATTTCCTAGCACCCTCAATGTGTTCTGAGCAACACACCGTAACCAAACATACTACCATTTCTGTAGCAAAACATAAGCATATTCACACAAAGTGGAATTAATAAAGACTTTGATTGTATCAACTCAATTCAGGTCATGTTTTGAAATCAAATAATTTTTCAAAGAACTTTCAACTTTCAGAGCTCTTTGGGTTTAAAATTGAGGATAAGGGCTTGTGAACCTGTAGTAATAACAGCTGTATTTATTCAATGCTTACTGTGCACTAGAGCTGGACTAAGCACTTTATATATATTAACTTATTTAATCTTTAAAGAAGAGAGGCAGCTATTAAAAGACCCATCCTGCCAATGTTGAAAAACTACTCCTAGAGAGCTTTTGTCATGTGTCTTTCACCAGAGAGCTGGTCAGTTTTTAGCCACTTTTCCGCACAGCCTCCCACTGTGTGAACAGAGCGGCAGAGAAGGTTGGTTGCCAGAGGGTAGAGAAGATTGAAGAAGGTGCAGAAACAATAGCTGGAGATTGAGGAAACACTTTTTATTTCTATTTTCTGGTTTTAGCCCTTCCTGAGGTCTTGCTTCTTTCCTGGATTGTGACACATCCTTGTTTCCTTAATGAACCCCTAATTTTCACTTAATATAGCCTAAGGTGGTTTCTGTTACTTGCAAACCAATAGTCCCAACCAATACCGTGTGAGGCAGATACTATACCCGATTTTTATAAGTAAGCACATAGCACCTCAGAAAAATTAGGGAACCTAACACACAAAACAGCAAAATCCAACAAAAAAATCCCTCTACTCATGAGCAGTCACGGTAGTTCTCACAGCAGGGTTGTCTACCTGATGAGCTCTTTCTACCACACCATGTTGCCTTTTGCTACATAAGAACAAAAATTTTCCAGATGATTAGCTGAATGCTATATTTGTTGAAGGTTTTATGGTGCAGCATTATAAGGTTAGAATGGATGCTTTTAGTGTAGAACCAGTGCACATAGAAGAATGACACTTAGGAATGTTGAAAGTCTCATTATACATTGGACTAAAAAAATCAACCAAGGTGAATGGGTTGTAATTCTCAGGGTTTGTACACGTTGGACAGGGGTGGAGGGGGTTGAGAGAACAGCAGGAGTGGAACTCTTTGTCAGTGTAAACAATATCCTCTCGGTTGGCCATTAGCTCAAGGCAATTTCCATAATGAATGGTGACAATATTGCCAATTGTTCCTGGGGCGACCATAGATCTTCCCTGAACGCTGTAGGTCTTAGCTCCTCTTTGGCAGCGTAGATGTTTCTTTTATTTATCTGGGCTATCTTACATAATATACTACCTAATTCACTACTTGAGAGCATAACATTTAGCAGGCAAGCCACAAAACACACATTTCATTATAGCAGCTGTCCCATAGCCAGAAGAGGTAATGCCAAATACAGGTAGGCTCTGGTTTTGTTTGTCACTGGAGATGGCTAAGGAGTTTATGGTCATCTATAGGATGGGAATTTTAGCCAAACTGTATACTTGTGTTTTTCAGACAAGGCTTTACTAAAGACGGTTCTATTCTACAGGTATTATCTTAGTGAAGTTTGGTAAGGGAGCGTACTTGTGGTGCAACATGGTATACAAGAAAGTATATTTTGTTAAAAAGACCCCTGGTCTAGGCAGCACTCAGGGTTCCATCCATTCTTGGCTACGAATCAACTGTGTGACCTTGAGTAAGTTACTTAAATTTTCTTGGACTCTGTTTCCTCACCTGGAAAATGAACAGATTACGTAGATGATTTTAAGGGTGCTTTCAAATTTCTAAGCTTTAAAATTTTAGAGTCCTTGAAACTCTTTAAGTATAAAGAATTTAGTATGGCTAGTAGAAAAGACACAGAAGATAGACTAAACTAATTGTTAAACTCTGGACATAGGGCAAGTCAGTGAATTTCTTTGAGGATCAATTTTCTCAAACGCAAACTATTGGAACAATAATTTCAAGCTCACAGAACTATTGTGTGAAGCTAAGGAGGTAACAAATCTTAAAGTGCTGAAAATTTTAAGAAATTTTTCTATTGACTTATTTTTAAATAATGCCTAATCCTTAGGACTGCCATCTAGTGGCCACTATAACAATTAAATGACTCAGATTTCTTTTCTTGGGCTCCTAAAATCTGTAACAATAGTGGAACATAAGTGGGACTTAAGAGTGATGTTTAATCAGTTCTCCACACCAATAAACATCAATTATAACTTAAATTATTTTATTTAAATGTTCAAAGACAAATATTAGAAACATTAGCTTTTTAGAAGTATTACATTAGAAGTATTTGTTAGCTTTTTAGATAGTCAGCCTTCTTAAGTAATGGCGCAAGATTTCTTTTGGGAGAATTATCTTTTACCCTGATGGATCTACATGGGGAATGTGATCCAAGCTGGAATTCGGATCTTGAGCAGAGTGACTACAAGACTAAAGATGAGGAAGTATCTGGACAAACCTGCCAAAAGAGCTCCACAAAGTTACTTGTTACTACTCATTTGTTGTGCCTGAATCTCCCGTTTTCTCATCAGGTTTTTGAGGGCTCCATATATGTTTAATAAAATCTCCATTTTCTGTGTGTGAGGCAAATCATATTTTGTTCTTTGCAACCTAAGGGCCTTCACTTACATATTAAGAACCAGAGTGTACAAGGAAACCATGGTAATATTTGCAGCAAAACAAGGACCATAGGAGATGCCATTTGATCTTCTTACTGTAGGCCAAGTGTTAGGCTAAATTTTTACCATGTACTGTTTATTTAATCATCACAACTATCCTTTGCGTTTACTATAAATCCCCATTTTACAGATACGGCAGGTAAAGTTGAAAGAAGTAGAGTAACTTGCCTAAGCACACGCAGTTAATAAAAGGCAGAGCCAGGGCAGGCTCTAGCCATTTTTGGTGGCCAGAAGAAAGAATAGCAAAGCTACTTCTTCCTGTCATTTGAACATTACATTTCTTTGGATGCATCCTGGGAATGTTAGTAGCTATATCACATTGTGAGCTTAACTGAATTTGTCAGCCAAAACCCTATATTATCTTTCATTTGAATTGCTAGCAAGTCCTTCCCTGTCATTTAGCCTTGCATGGTCTTTCTTCCTTAAAAGACAACACAGATCATTCCAAGCAGAGAAGAGCAGGAACGAGAGCATCCTCCTTTGTCCTGTGACTTTCACTTTGTCCTTGGAGTTGTTCTGATTCCTACTGTCCACGCCAGATCTGGTCCCTGGCAGTGACTGACACCAAACCTAAATACTCTAATGAAGCATCGCCCAACTCATCTTTCTTGAGTTTCTCTTACTACAGGTAAAACAGGGTGAAATTTTTAAGAAGAATTTAATTATCTACTGATAAACAAAACAAAGGCAGGAAATCCCCAAGAGGAAATATAAGAAGTCTGAGTCAGTAATCTTAAAAAGTAGAATTTTCTGATCCATTGATTGCTAACTCCATTAAAATGGATCCTGTTCTACTCTCCATCCTGTCTGATTGACTATGAAGAAAATGATACTTTTTTTTCGTTTTTGAGGAAGACTAGCCCTGAGTTAACATCTGCCACCAATCCTCCTCTTTTTGCTGAGGAAGATTGGCCCTGAGCTAACATCCGTGCCCATCTTCCTCTACTTTATATGTGGGATGCCTGCCAAAGCATGGCTTGACAAGTGGTGCATAGGTCCACGCCTCGGATCAGACCTGGAGAACCCCGGGCTGCCAAAGTGGAACGTGAGAACTTAACCGCTGCACCATCGGGCTAGCCCCAGAAAATGATACTTTTTAATTCTGAAGATTTTCTCTCTTCTCTTCTCATCAGGAACAGAGATCACGGCCATAAAGATCTTTAGGAGACAACAGAATAAATTTATCCAGTCATTGAACAAATATTGTTATAATAAAGGTCTAGATAAATAAATGAAGACCTCAAGTCATTTTTAGAACCAGTGACCTTGGACACCTCCTTTGCCACCACACAATCCCTCTGCCTGTGTTTCAGGCTGCCTTCTTTGAGAGGCACCCTGTGCCCAGGAAAGGGCATGCCTGCCTGCCATCCTGCAGGAAAGGCTCTGATTATGGGAGCATAAAATCCGTGGCACAGGCTTTTCTCTATGTAAAGCCAGTTAGTTCCTATAGGAATTGAAACCTGACACCAGACTCATTAACACAGGTCTGAAAGCAACTGAGCCAACTGGGCATTCCAGCATTGGTGCTCCAGTGAGTGAAGTGATTGTCTCATTGCCTGAAAAACTCGACCACGCCCTCCTCAGGGACCCTGATTACCTGCAGGGGAAAATCTGTGAGTGACTGCAGTCATCCAAGATCCATGACCATCCCAGGAACAGGAAGTGCTATTGTCACCATTCGTTTGGGGCCATCAAAGAGCGTATGACAAACTCAGAGGCCTTACTTTACATTGACAAAGTCTCCACAACCTAAATCCCGTTAGCTTGACGGCCATTTAGCTCTCAGTAGCAGCATTTGCACATCAGCGATGAACTAGTGATGAACTCAGGGCCCAGCGAATGAGTGCCCCCCCAGGTATCTAACTTGCCACAGAACCTGATAAAAGGAGACATGCTTTTCTCCTTCTGGTTGTTAGGACAATCACCACCAAAACAAAAAATTGATAACGAAGAAAAAAATGCCTTTGCTTGTGACTTAATAAATGTTTCCTTCTCTCCCAAAGGCTTGCACACTGCAAACAATGTAATCTACTCTTTTTGGGCACATTCTACCGAGAATAATCTGGTGGTTAAGTGCCTCACTTTAATCAGTTAGACCTTTTTCTAATTGTGTGACGTTGAGCAAGTTACTTAAATTTTCTGAGGCCAGATTTCTCATTATTAAGTGGAAATACTAATAGCCCTACTTGTTAAGTTGTTGATAATATTTAAACAAGATAATAAATATATATAGTTCTTGGTACAAAACCTAACACTTAGTAAATGCTCAATAAATTTAATATTACTACTACTAAATGAACTAATAAATACACACCTGCCTAGGTGATTAACAAATGTTAGGGTACTATTTGTAAATTATGAAGCTCTATTCAAGTGTAAGGTCTGAATAATGTTAGTGCTTGCCTTAGAGATGAAGCTTTCAGTTCTGTCATGGTCCAGTAAGAGATGAGTCAGAAGGAAAATAGGGCATACAGCAGATGGCTTTCCCAAGCATATGACCTACTCAGTCTTGAAAATCAGCCCAGGCACTGGTCAACTGAAATCCTTGGGTATTTTTCATTTGAATTACTATCACGTATTTTCTTTTCTTTCTGTCCTTGCTAAGAGGAATGACCTTTCTTCCTGAAAACACAGAACACTCCAAGGAAAGCATTAGAAGGAGAAAGTTCAGGTCTGGCCTTTGACCTTATCCTCCCTTAGAGTCATTCTGATTTCTGCTGCCTCATTTCAGTCTGGTCCATAGGAATGGATTAGAACTCAAATCTGAGTATGGCCAAAGTCCCCATTCATTGGTTTCTCTTTCTTTGTCTTCATCTAAAAGCAGCTGAGCTGTTCAAGAAGAACTTTATTGCAAACCAATGATTCTTGAACCCATGGACAGTGAAGCTGTGTGTTTTATAATGACAAAATACCTTCTGCTTCTCTTTCCTGGTTATTTTCATTTGTTGTTTTGGGTTGGACACTGTGTATGTCAGATAGCAAGCTGGGCTTCTAACTGACAAGTCTGGGTGCAGCAAAATGGGCCAGGATTGATGAAGATGCCCTACTGGGATGGGCTAAGTAGTTAGGTGGTGTTAGATCATGATTTTGATCCTCTTTGAATGTGCCTAGCTTAATAAACTCTTGAAATTCTTTTCAAGGATGCAAATAACTTATGGCACACTACAACTCTACATCAGCAGTTCCCAAAGCATCATTTGTGGAACTCTGGGGGTCCTGGAGACTCTGGGGTTCCCTGAGGCCAAAACAACTGTCATAATAATGCCAAGATATTATGGGACTTTTTTTTACTAGGGTGACGTTTGCATTAATGGTGCAAAAGCAATAGGGCAAAACTGTGTGAATCAAAGATAGTGGGATCTAACTGTTTTTTATTTGCCGTTGTGTTCTTCAACTCTACACACAGCAGTGAAAGGAGAAAGCGCCAGTTGAAATTTACTTAAAGATGACCTTAAAGGAGCAGGAAGAAGCATTAGCTTTATTAAATCTAGACTTTTGAGCACATGGAACACCATTTTCACTTGAAAGAATGACTGATAAACTTTGGTTATTCAAACTAAGACATTTGGCAGACAATTTCTTCAAAAATTGAACAAAATGAATCTATCACTTTAAGGAAAACAGCTCACAGTATTTGTTGGTGGGGATAAAATTTGAGCTTTCAAATGAAAGTTAGAATTTTTGAAAACTGGAATTCACCGTTGTGGGTGTGACAGCCTCCTAATAGTTAAAGAATTTTCTGATGAGACAGGTGGTGATATTAACAAATACGACTTTTTGATATTGTATAATAGTCTGTGAACACTTGAAAAATTTGTATAACTCAGTGAATCAATATTTTCCAAATGACCAAAGCATGATGTTAAAAGTAGTTTCTTCTTCTACATTGAGCCCAATCCTTAAGAAACTACTTTTCAATGAGTTTTGGTGTAGTTTCAATGAATATTCAAATTACCTAAAAAGGCTATAAAATATACATTCCTTTTCCAACTATACATCTGTGTGAAGCTGGATTTTATTCCTACACTTCAACCAGAACAACATCCATCAGATTGATGAGCAAGCAGATATGAGAATCCAGCTGTCTTCTATTAAACCAGACATGAAAGACATTTTCAAAAATATAGAACAATGCCAAATTTGTCACTACATATAGCTATTTTTCATAAAAATATGTGATTTATGCTAACGTGATGTTTTTATGACATATTTTTAATATATCACAGCTTCAATTTCTTCTGTGGTAGATTTTGATAGACAAAAATTCACATAAAAGCTCTTTGGGGTCTTCAATAATTTTTAAGAGGGTAGAGGCATCTTGAGACCAAAACTTTGAAAACTACTGCTCCTGTTTTCTAGAAAACCTGAAATATTAAATAGCCGTGAGATTCATTCAGCCTTTCTTTTAACATTTACTGAGTCCTTACCATCTTTCAGGTACTGTGCTAGTCTTAATAGGCGAGAAACATGCAAATAATTAGAATCTGTAAAAACAGAGATATGGGTAGGAAAAGCATAGTATTTTCATTCTCAGGGAACTGCAAGTAGTTAACTATAGATGGAGCAAATGTGTCTGTGGAGAAAATGGGGAAACTCATTCATTCATGGAACAAGTATATAGCAGAAGCCTCTGCTGTCCCGTGGCACATCTCTGTTGGTGCACTTCTAATTTCTGCCACAGCTGTTGAGAGAAACTCTATGAAAGCTTAGACTCATCCACAACCGTGGCCTCCCACATCAAACGTGCACCACATCTTCCTGCTCTCTATTTTCTGACTCAGGGCCTTCTCTGATCCCTTGGGAGTCTGTCTGGCCTGTCCTTAAGTTAGTGGCCACGGGGTACAGAAGCAAGCAGGTGCTAACCTCCTGTCCTTCAGGTGGACAACTGTGGGAGGCATTTTATATGCTTTTCAGAGATGTTGGTGAGCTAAAGCCCCCTTGCCTACAGTAGCAACCTTAATAATGCACCCTTCTATGTGCTTTTCCTCCTAGCTTGCCTCTCCCTCACTCTTGCTTCCTGGGATCACCTCCCAAATAATCTGCCTGCACCCAAGTCATAGTCCTAGGCTCTGAGACAACCTAAATCTCTAGGCTTACTATGTGCAGGCACTGGGCAAGTAACTGAGGATATGATGCGGAACAAGGCCAGGGTGTACCAAGCAGCTGAACCTCTGCTATGTTGGTGTTGTGGAGCCATTGAGTGATTTTAGGCAGAGTGGTAATATAATGAGAATTTTTCTCTTGCAATATATCATCTATTCTAATGAATGTATGTCGTCTTTATATACAGGAAAATAACATTCATGTACCCTATACCCACAGAAAGAAATAGAACATTAGCAGTTCCTGAGAAGACCCCAGGGTGCCCCTGTCTAGCATGTTCTGATTTTAATTTTTCAAAGATCACTGTGGCAGCAGCATAAATAATTGATTGGAAGAGGATCACTGGGGACAATAAACCCCCACTCATATTTCAAGTCTCAGCCATATCATCACTTTTCTATAAAATCTTCCCCGATCCTCAAGTTGAATTCCCTCCTTGCTGTCCTTGATGGACTCTAGACTTTAATTGTGACAATTAAAATTCTTTACAGCAATTACTTGGATCTGCTTTTTAAAAAAAAAAACAGGTTTATTGAGATATAATTCACATACAATACAATTCATCCATTTGAAGGGTACAATTTCAGTGGTTTTTAGTGTATTCACAGGTATGTGCAACCATCACCACAATCCCTTTTAGAACATTTCCATCATCTTAAAAGGAAGCCCTATACCTTTTAGCTATCACCTCCTCCTACCTCCCCCAACCCTGTCCCCACTTTCAGCCCCAAGCAACCACTAATCTGCTTTCTGTCTATACTGCTCTCTCTATTCTGGGCTTTTATATGAGTAGAATCATATAATCTGTGGACTTTGTGACTGATTTCTTTCACTTAGTATAATGTTTTCAAAGTTCATCTGATTATTAGCATGTATCAGTACTTCCTTTCTTTTAATGGTTGAATAATATTCTATTGTATGGATACACCACATTATGTTTATCCATTCATCTGTTGATGGACATTTGGGTTGTTTCCACTTTTTAGCTATTACGAATACTCTTCCATAAACATTCATGTATAAGTTTTTGTGTGAACATATGTTTTTAATTCTTGAGTATATATTTACGAGTGGAATTACTGGGTCATATGGTAACTCTATGTTCAATCATTTGAGGAGATAGTAGACTGTTTCTCAAAGTGGCTGCACCATTTTATTTTTTATTTTTTTGTGGACGATTAGCCCTGAGCTAATTACTGCCAGTCCTCCTCTTTTTGCTGAGGAAGACTGGCCCTGAGCTAACATCCGTGCTCATCTCCCTCTACTTTATAGGTGGGACGCCTACCACAGCATGGCGTGCCAAGCGGTGCCATGTCTGCACCCCGGATCCGAACCAGGGAACCGCAGGCCGCCGAGAAGCGGAATGTGTGAACTTAACCTCTGCGCCACCGGGTTGGCCCTGGCTGCACAATTTAAATTCCCACCAGCAGTGTCTGGGGGTTCCGATTCCTCCACATATTCGCCAACAATTTTATTGTCTGGTTTTTTATTCTAGTTATCCTGATGGGTGTAAGACTGCCTTTTAAAAAGAGACTGTGAACTCCTAGAAGGCTGGAATCAATTTTTATTCATCTCTACTTTTCCAGTGGCTAGCATTGTGCTTGGAGTATAGTAGCTACTCCATTTGTTTAATGGTCAGGTGAGCCAACAGATAGAAGTTGAAAAGGTGAATGAAGGCAATTACAATGGAGAATTACAGAAGGGTATTGTGGGGAGGGATGGAAGCAATAGGCCTGAGTGACTGGCAATGGTAGGGATAAAGGTGAGCATGGTTTAATCACACTTTCATTCTCTTCAATGGTGTGACTGGAGGAGCTTCCCTCCACCCCATTCCAGCACAGACTCCATGGTTCTAAAGTGCACAGAACCTCTAATCTGGGGGAGCCTTGTATAAGATACTCAACTCTGTGCCTCAGTTCTCTTATCTGCACAGTTAACTTCTTACAATCGTGGAACACTTGTACAATTTACTTCACATACATTGTTCTGTTTTGATTTTGAGACTTATATGGATGTGAGATACGGATATGTTTATCCTCATTTTAGAAAAAGAAGAAACTAAAACTCAAAGGCCCCAGTCCTAAATAGTGATAGAGCTAAGACTCTTCCTGAAGTTTCTTGACCTTGAGTAATAGATGTTTTTTCTCCAACACCAGGATGCCTGTGGATGTCCAATAAGGATCGCTATTTAAACTCTGTTTGTAATCTCAGGGCCCTGCAATCAGCATTGGCTATAAAGTATTGCTAAAAAGCTAAGGAAAGTCCCTCTTAAGTCAAGTGCTCTCCTTAAATTAAGTAGTCTTTAAATTAAGTAGTATCTTTTCATATCTATAATTTTGGTTTTTCTCAAGGAGAAGGTTTCAATCTGTAATTGTATATTCAAGGAGGAAGTCTGTGTGTTGGTCACGAATGTGGGCTCTGCAGTCAGGCACACACAAGATATATCTTGAGGATTTTCTCAATTGTAGATTTGATATTTCTGAGAGAAATGCACATTTTTAAGAGCTTCCAGAAAGGGATCATCAAGATGGCAAGGTAAGTGTAAATAATTTTGCATGAGGAATAGATTACGGAACTGAACATTGTATAAAAAGAGGAACATAACTGTTGTGAAATGACAGAAAAGACATCTGGTAAAGGAGAATGTTTTGTTTTGTTCTGAACAGGACTAAGGTAAACAAAGAAGAAATCACAGAGAGTAAAGGTTTAGTTAACCAGAGGAAAACATTTTTTAATAAATAGAATATCCAAAAGTAGAAATGCTTGGCCTGGTGATGTACTGAGCTCCTCATCCTTGGACATAGTTAAGTAATCACCATCTCCTTGTCCCTGTTAAAGATATTTGTCTTGGATTCTGCCTTCATGGGAATGGAACTTTATTATTCAGAGATCTCTTCCAGATCTCATGTCCTGTGACTCTAAGTACAATATATAATTTTGATAATGTGAACTAGGTTTCTTTTTTATGTTTGTCAGTACAACATTTTCTTGCAAGCTAGTTGTCTCTCCTGTCTTTCATCTATCTGTCAATTTTACGTAATTCCAGTCACCCAGGCTTAAAAAGTGAATTGACTTTAACTCTTGCCCTATATCCTCTCTTCTTTCCTTAAGTCCAAGTGGTCACTAAGTTCTACCAATTCCACCTCTGCAACATCTAGTTTGTCTCCTCTTTTCCATTCCTCCTTCAGTCCTGTAAGAATAGCCTCTCTACTAGCCACCCCACTTCTGGACTCTCTTCTTTATTCCCCATCTTATTTGGCAGATGGATATATGTGGCCACTCTGTTAACTTTCCAAAAACACTACTCTAGTAAACTCAATTTCTTTTTCACAATTTTCATAGGGCTCTATTTACCAAATAAAGTCTTTCTTTTAGAGCCTAATGTCCCTTTGGTAAGCAATACTAATTCATGCTTCAGGTAAACTGGTTACTTATTAGTCCACCATATTTGCAGTTTCATGATGGTATCTAATTCTCTCCATTGAAATCTTATCCTTTTTTCAATGCTTAAGTTAAATGACAATGTTGTAAAATATTCTCACTCTTCCTGACTTCTCAACTTGCTGGGATTTCTTTTGCCTCTGAAGTTCTGAAATCCTTATTTATATTTCTGTTACTTAGCCTTATATCGGCAAATGCTATTCTTGCTTTCTCTCACTGGTAGTTCCTTGAGAACAAGGACTATGCTTTCATCATCCTGAACAAAATGGCCTATGTGCAATAGTTGTTTAATGAATATTTAAGGAATTAATCATTGACTAAATAAGTAAACAAATATGCAAATGATTTGAACTATAAATCACCTTTATAGAACCAATGTGAAATGAAGATATAGTGAGGTGGGGGTTCCTTACTTCCTGTGGATGGCTCCAACCATAACTCAGTTGTCTATTTGGAAAAGCCATTGTTCATAAGATGAATGAGACAGGAAAGTAGCAATGACTCAGGACAAGCTCACCCAGCGAAATAGTTCCAAACATTTGTTTTACAGAAAGTCATGGGGTTTCAAATTTGGAACTTTAAACATTCTACTTCCTAATGATGATGATGAAATATTTTGTATTCCAGATAAGACTTAGGTTTCCATCCAACCACACCTCTCAATTTAAAAATACAAAATTATTATGTTGTACACCTGAAGCTAATATAATGTTATATACCAGTTAATACCTCAATAAAAAATTTAAATAAATAAATAAATAAAAATACATTAATGCTTCTTTGTATATAATATTCCCAGAGAAGCGAGAACTTTTAACAATTTGTCATTATTTCTATGTTTAATCTTTAGTATAACAAGAATGATTCCAAAATCTTTGCTTACTTGCTTTATAAGTCACTATTTAATCTCAGTGTAAACAGCTATACCTTTAAATGTATTTCCCTTGAAATACATGTTATATTTTTTCTGTTTCTTCCCTTTGATAGCTTTCAAATTATAAGTATTATGAATACCCAGTTTTCTTCTTTGTGGTATCATTAAGTAGAGATATTAAAGAAAAGATTGTATCAAACTCTTTGAAGTACATTTTCTCAACCCATCTTAGTTTATCAATTGGATTTGTCACTAGATGGCACCAGTAGCTAAGCTGGTGAGTGAAAAATCTCCTTTTTGTTAAAATCTGCACTGCCAACCCCTGGCAAGAGTTGTCATAATCATCATTTTGATGCTTTTATTTTTAAGAAAAGCTAATAGTTAGAAAGAGAATTTTGCTATCTGAATTGTTTGCAATTATATGCATGTATTTTAAAATAAAATATTGCCTAGTTTTAATATTCATTATATATAGGTAGTCATTATTACTTTGGGGCAATTTGAAAGTGATTAGCTGAATCTCTAGGTATAAAACCTGGAGTGGTAGTTACAAGCCACCAAAATAATCCAAGTCAAAAAGTGTTCTCATTTATTGAATTTGTCAGGTAACTCAGTCTTCTCCTGCTTCCCAAATTAGTTCCTCAATCCTGGAGACTGTTTGAATTTTACCTCCTCTGCAGTCCTCTGGGCTGATTGTGGGAGAGGAACTGAAATTGACAGGCTGTGTTGATATGCACATTTAGATGATGGCACAATGTGCGTATACCACGATCCTTCTATTTCCATACAATCTTTGCTCACTGTGGACAAAAGGGGTCTGATTCATCTAAGAGCCTTAGGCTAGAATTAATTACTTCTAGAAATCTATATAAGGCCAAACCTTTACATATTCATAAATGACTTCCCATTCCCCCAAGAGTTCCTGTAATTGTCATCTAAGATTTATCTCTTATCTTAGGGAACTGTGTCCACAGGTGAGGTTAATCACTTATGCCCCATTCATACCCAGAGAATACACTTCAACATTATTTCCCACTAGCTTCCTTCCTGAGTAATTTAATTCAGTTAGTCTGATATCCTCATAATGCCAAACTGAGTCTTTCTTCTTCATCTTTTGCTTTTGCTTGAGCTCTTCCCCCTACCTGGAGATCTCATCTCTTCTCTCCATCAGTGCAAACACAGCTGTTTCGTCAAGATCCACTTCCTCCATGAGACTTCCCCTGTCTCCCTCAGTATGATATTTTTCCTTTGTCTCATAGGACTTAGATTCTGTATTAGAATACACAATCTAGCACATTAGTCAAAAATTCAAGGTCAGCACCATGGCAGAGTGAGCTCTTCCCTTCGTCTCTTCCCCCTAAGATACAACAAAAAGGACACTCATAAACCAAGAGAGGACATTCACACAACACAATAGACTTCTGAGAGATACACATAGCCAAATGTCTGAAGGTGGGGTGCTGGAACCCCCAGGAGGCAGTGGAAGGAGCTAAGGAAATCTTCTTTCCCTTCCGAGTGGCAGCAATCTGGGCATAGGACCTTGTGTGGCAGCCAGCACGTGACATTGAGAAGAGAAGGGGGCAAAGGCAGCCTTCCATGGGAATGCTTGCATTCTTGGAGTTGCCTCCCAGCCTCTGGGAATGCTCCACACAAAGGCAGCTAAGACACCAAGCTGACCAACTCAAGTGCACAGCAGTGAGTGCATAGCAGGGGTGTGTGGAATCATGCATGTGAAAGAAAGTGCCCCTCCCCACCTTCCCCCGGTACACCAGTTCGGCCAGTTGACCAGAGCAGAGGATTCCCACTGGAGTGCCTGTACATACATGTGTAAAGCAGCAGTGGCCGGCAGGCAAAGACAGATGAGCCCTGTGACCACAGCTTCTAATGGACAGGTACATATGTTAGGGGCTGCAGAGGGCTCAGAAAACACAGCTCCTTCCTGCCTCAGTGGCAGCAGGTGAAATCTGCAACCAGATACTACCAGTATGAGACAGCAAAAGTCCACCACATCAAATAGCATGAAGAGGTATATTAACACTGTAGACCAGAAGGAAAATGACAAGTACCCAGAAATCAATCCTGAAGTCACAGAAATTTAAAACCTAAAGACAGAGATTTCAAACTAGTTGTCATAAAGAAACTCAATGAATTACAAGAAAACTCAGAAAGACAGTTAAATGATCTCAGGAATAAAATTAATGAACAGAGGGAATTCTTCACAAAAGAGACTGAAACTACAAAAACATCAGAAATCTTGAAGATGAAAAACGCAATGAGTGAGATAAGGGAAAATGTGGAGTCCTTAAAAAATAGAGCTGATATTATGGAGGCCAGAATCAGTAATTTAGAGGACAGAAATACAGAAATGCTGCAGATGGAGGAGAGAGAAATAAGACTAAAAAGAAATGAAAAAATTCTCTGGAAAGTATCCAACTCAATTAGGAAATGTAACATAGGATTACAGGTATTCCAGTGGGAGAAAGGAGGGAGAAAGCAGCAGAGAGCTTGTTCAAAGAAATAATAGCTGAGAACTTCCAAAATCTGGGGAAGGAGCTAGAATTATGTGTAAACAAAGCTAATAGAACTCTTAATTACATCAATGTAAAATGAGTTTCTCCAAGGTATATATTAGTAAAACTGGCAAAAGTCAATGACAGGAAAAATATTAAGGGCAGCAAGGCAGAAGAAAATAATCTACAAAGGAACCCCAATAAGTCTTTCAGGAGATTTCTCAGCAGACACCTTACAGGTTAGGAGAGAATGGATATAGTCAAAATTCTGAAAGACAAAAACTTTCGGCCAAGAATACTCCATTCAATGGAACTATCCTTCAGATATCATGGATAAATAAAAACCTTCCCAGATAAACAAAGGCTGAGGAAGTTCATTGCTACAAGATTCCCCCCTCCAAGAAATGATCAAGAAGGCCCTCATATCTGAAAAAAAGAAGGGTTTCCGAAGCCTTGAGCAAGGAGACAAATAGACAGACAAAATCAGAAAATGGCCACTCTCTATCAGAACAGGTTGGCAAATGCTTAATTATAGCATTAAAGGTAAAGGGAAGGAAAGAATCAAAAATAATTATAACCACTTTATTTTAATTACAAACTCACAACACAAAACAGAATAAGTTGCGACAACAGGAACTTGGAAGAGGAAAGGGATGGAACCTGCTTAGACTAAGGAAATAAGAGGCTACCAGAGAATGGACTATCTCATCTATGAGATCTTTTATACAAACCTCATGGTAACCACTAAACAAAAATTCAGAACAGAGGCACAAATGATAAATAAAGGGGAAACTGAGAAAACCATCATAGAGAAACACCAAACTGAACTGGCAGTCTGAAATACATGGGACAAAAAATAAGGAAAATATAGAACAACTGTAAAACAAGTCATAAAATGGCAGTATTAAGCCTTCATATATCAATAATTACTCCAAAAGTAAATGAATTGAATTCTCCAATCAAAATACACAGAGTAGCTGCATGGATTAAAAAACAGGATCCAACAATATGCTGCCTTGAGGAAACATATCTCAGCTCTAAAGACAAACACAGGCTCAGAGTGAAGGGATGGAAGACAATATTGCAAGCTAATGGCAAACAAAAGAAAGCAGGTGTTGTCAAACTTATATCAGACAAATAGACTTCAAGATAAAAAAAGACAATGAGAGACAAAGAGGGGCAGTACATAATGATAAAAAGGACACTTCACCAAAAGGACATAACCTTATAAATATATATGTACCTAACATAGGAGCACCAAAGTGCATAAAGCAACTATTAACAGATCTAAAAGGAGAAATTAACAGCAAGACAACAATAGTAGGGGACCTCAATACCACATTTACATGAACGGATAGATCATCCAGACAGAAATTCAACAAGGCAATAGTGGAATTAAATGAAAAAGCTGACCACACGGACTTAATATGTAGAGAACACTCCATCCAAAATCAGCAGAATACACATTCCTCAAAGTGCACATGGAACATTCTCAAGGATAAACCATATGTTGGGAAACAAGGCAAGCCTCAGTAAATTTAAGAAGATTCAAATCATATCTAGCATCTTTTGCGACCATAATGCTAAAAAAACAGAAATCAATTACAAGAAAAAAGTGGGAAAGTGACAAACATGTGGAGACTGAATAACATGCTACTGAACAACTAATGGATCAATAAAGAAATTAAAGAAATCAAAAAATATCTGGAGACAAATGACAATGAAAATACAGCATACCAACTCATATGGGATGCAGCAGAAGTGGTCCTAAGAGGGACATTCACAGCAATACAGGCCCACTTTAACAAAGAAGAAAAATCTCAAATAAGCAATCTTAAACTACACCTAACAGAACTAGGAAAAGAAGAACAAACAAAGCCAAATGTCAGCAGAATGAGGGAAATAATAAAAATTAGAGCAGAAATAAATGAAATAGAAATCAATAAAATAGTAGAAAGGATCGATGAAACTAAGAGCTGGTTCTCTGAGAAGACAGACAAAATTGAGGAATGGTTAGCCAGACTCATTAAGAAAAAAAGAGAAAAGTTTCAAATAAATAAAATTAGAAACGAATAAGGAGAAATTACAATGGATATCACAAAAATACAAAGGATTATAAGAGAATACTAAGAAAAACTATAGGTCAACAAAGGACAATCTAGAAGAAATGGACAAATTCTTAGACTCATATAATGTCCCAAAACTGCGAATCAAGAAGAAATAGAGAATCTGAATAGACCAAATGCAAGTAAAGACAGGGAAACAATAATCAAAAACCTCCCCAAAAATAAAAGTCCAGGACCAGATGGCTTCTCAGGAGAACCCCACCACACATTCAAAGATTTAATACCAGGCTTCTAAAACTATACCAAAAAAAATGAAGAAGGTGGAATACTTCCTAACTCATTCTATGAGGCCAACATCACCCTCATCCCAAATCCAGACAAGGAAAATACAGAGAAGGAAAGTTGTTGGCCAATATCACTGATGAACATATGTGCAACAATCCTCAACAAAATATTGGCAAACTAAATAGAGCAATACATTAAAAGAATCATACATCATGATCAAGTGGGATTTACACCAGTGATGCAGGGATGGTTCAACATCCGCAAACCAATCAATGTGATACACCCCATCAAAAAAGTGAGGAATAAAAACCAAATGATCATCTCAATAGATGCAGAGAAGGCATTTGACAAGATCCAACATCCATTTATGATAAAAGCTCTCCATAAAATGGGTATAGAAAGAAAGTACCTCAACATAATAAAGACCTTATATGACAAACCCACAGCCAACACCATACTCAATGAGGAAAACCTGGAAGCCATCCATCTGAGAACAGGAACAAGACAAGAGTGCCCACTCTCACCACTCTTATCCAACATAGTACTGGAGGTTTTGGCAAGAGCGATCAGGCAAGTAAAAGAAATAAAAGGTATCCAAATTGGCAAGGAAGAAGTGAAACCCTCTCTCTTTGCAGACGACATGATTATATATGTACGAAACCCAAAAGAACCTATTGGAAAACTATTAGAAATAATCAACAACTACAGTAAAGTTTCAGGGTATAAAATCAACTTACAAAAATCAGTTTCATTTCTACATTATAATAATGAATTAATAGAAAGAGAACTCAAGAATACAATCCCACTTAAAATGGCAACAAAAGGAATTGGAAGAATAAGCATAGTTATGATGTCCAAACTACCTAAAGCAATCTGCAGATTCAATGTAATCTCAATCAGAATCCCAATGACATTCTTCATGGAAATAGAACAAAGGATCTTGTGGGGCAACAAATGACCCTGAACAACTAAAGCAATCCTGAGAAAAAAAGAAGAAAGCAGGAGGCATCACAATCCCTGATTTCAAAAAATACTACAAAGCTGTAGTAATCAAAACATCACGGCACTAGTAAAAAAAAGACACAGACCAATGAACCAGAATTGAAAGCTCAGAAATAAAACCACACATCTACAGAGAGCTAATCTTCAACAAAGGAGCCAAGAACGTACAATGGAGAAAGAAGAGTTTCTTCAATAAGTGGTGTTGGGAAAACTGGACAATCACATGCAAAAGAATGAAAGTGGACCCTTATCTTTCACCATACACAAAAATTAATTCAAAATGCATTAAAAACTTGAAGATAAGATGTGAAACCATAAAACTGCTAGAAGAAAATATAGGCAGTACACTCTTTGACATAGGTCTTAAAAGCATGTTTTCAAATTCCATGTCTACTTGGACAAGGGAAATGAAAGAAAAAATAAACAAATGGGACTTCATCAGACTGAAGAACTTCTGCAAGGCAAAGGAAACCAGGAAAGAAACAAAAAGAGAACCCACCAACTGGGAGAAAATAGTTGCAAATCATACACCAAACAAGGGTTAATCTCCAAAAAATATAAAGAACTGACATAACTTAGCAGCAAAAAAACAAGCAACCCCATCAAAAAATGGTCAGAAGATATGAACAGACATTTTCCCAAGTAAGATAATCATATGGCCAATAGGTACATGAAAAGATGTTCAACATCACTAATCATCAGGGAAATGCAAATCAAAACTACAGTGAAATATCACCTTACACTTGTTAGAATGGTTATAATTACCAAGACAAAAAATAACAAATATTGGAGAGGATGTGGAGAAAAGGGAACCCTCATACACTGCTGGTGGGAATGCATACTGGTGCAGCCACTATGGAAAACAGTATGGGGATTTCTCAAAAAATTAAGAATAGAAATACTATATGACCCAGCTACTGGGTATTTATCCAAAGAACTTGAAATCAACAATTCAAAGAGACTTATTCTCCCCTAGCTTCATTGCAGCATTATTCACAATAGCCAGGAAGTGGAAGCAACCCAAATGCCCATCAACAGATGAATGGTAAAGAAGATATGGTATACATATACAAAGGAATAACACAGCCATAAAAAAGACAAAAATCATTCCATTTGCAACAGCGTTGACTGACCTCAAGGGTGTTATGTTAAGTGAAATAAGCCAGATAGAGAAAGAGAAACACCACATGATTTCACTCATGTGTGGAAGATAAACAAACACACGGACAAAGAGAACAGATTAATGACTACTAGAGAGGAAGGGGATTGGTGGATGGGCATAAGGAGTAAAGGGACACATATATATGATGACTGACAAAGAATAACGTACAACTGAAATTTCACGTTATAAACTATCATCACCTCAATAAAATGCAAAAAAATTCAACACATATTTCACACATACCTACTATCTCCAGGTGCTATGTTGAGTGATGAGGAGAAAGCAGTGAACAAGAGAGACATACCTCCATCCTCATAGGACTGAGGTTCTAATGGGAAAACATATCATAAAAATGTAATTTACTTGGAACAGAATAGAGGGCCCAGAAATTTACCCTCGTAAAAATAGTCAATTGTTCTTTGACAAAGGAGCAAAGGCAATACAATACACAAGGACAGTCTCTTCAACAAATGGTGCTGAAATAACTAGACATCCACAAGCAAAAAAATGAATCTAGACGCAGACCTTTCAACCTTCACAAAAATCAACTCAAAATGGATCATAGACCTAAATGTAAAACACAAAATGAGAAAACTCTTAAAAGATAACATAAGAGAAAATCTAGATAACACTGGGTATGGTGATGCCTTTTAGAAACAACTCCGTGAAAGAAATAATTGATAAGCTGGGCCTCATTAAAATTAAAAATTTCTGCTCCGTGAAAGACAATATCAAGAGAATGAGAAGATGGACTGCAGACTAGGAGATCATATTTGCAAGAGACAGATCTGAAAAAGGACTGTTACCCAAAATGTACAATGAACTCTTAAAATTCAACAGCAAGAAAACAAATAACCTGACTAAAAAATGAGCCAAAGACCTTAGCAGATACTTCACCAAAGAAGATAAACAAATGAGAAATATGAATATGAAAAGGTG
This sequence comes from Equus caballus, assembly GCF_041296265.1. Classification (NCBI taxonomy): domain Eukaryota; kingdom Metazoa; phylum Chordata; class Mammalia; order Perissodactyla; family Equidae; genus Equus; species Equus caballus. Next base: position 20,474,050 of record NC_091692.1, read on the forward strand.
CCATATATCATACATCATCAGGGCAATGCTAATTAAAACAATGGTATACCACTACATATGTATTAGAATGGCCAAAATCCCAAACACTGACAACACTAAATGCTGGCGAGAATGTGGAGCAATGGGAACTCTCCTACATTGCTGGTGGGAATGCACAACGGTAAAGCCACTTTGGAAGACAGTTTGACAGTTTCTCGCAAAACTAAAGATACTTTACCATATGATCCAGCAATCAAGCTCCTTGATATTTACCTAAGGGAGATTAAAACTTATGTCCACACAAAAACCTTCATGTGGATATTTATATCAGTTTTGTTCACAAGTGCCCAAACTAGAAGCATCCAAGATGTTCCTCAGTAGGTGAATGGATAAATAAACTGTGGTACATCCAGACAATGGAATATTATTTAACACTGAAAAGAAATGAGCTGTCAAGCCATGAAAAGACATGGAAGAACTATGCATATTAGTACATGAAAGAAGCCAATCTGAAGAGACCATACACTGTATGATTCCGATTATATGACATTCTGGAAAAGGTAAAACTATGGAGATAACGAAAAAATCAGTGGTTGCTGGGGGTGGGGAATGAATAAGTAGAGCTCACAGGATTTTTAGGGCTATGAAAACACTGTGTATATTATAATAATGGATATATGTCACTATACCTTTGTCCAAACCCATAGAATGTACAACACCTAGAGTGAAACCTAATGTAAACTACAGACTTTGGATGATTATGATGTATCAATGTAGGTTCATCCTTGGTTAAAAAATGTACCATTCTGGTGAATGATATGGATAATGGGAGATGCTATGGCTGTGTCTGGCGGGGGATATACAGGAAATCTCTACACTTCCCTCTCAATTTTGTTGTAAAACTAAAAAATGAAACAAAGTAACTTACACAAAGAATATGGTAGGGTAAAACAAGGTTGCTATGGCTAAAGCCTAGACACTTGAAGGAATATTAAAAGGTAATTAGATGATTGGGAATAGTAAAGAGAAAGGAGTTCAAGGGAGAGGAAATGGTATGTAGAATGGTCCAGGGGAAGACAGACCAGGGCATATCCACTAATCAAAAAACAGTCAGTATGGGTATAGCATCTGGGTTTCTTAGGGAGGTGGGAAGGAGTGAAAAGAATGGACAAGTTCTGAATTTATCCAAAGGAGAGTAGGATGCCTTGGGATTGACATGGTTTCTCTTCTGAAGGAAACCTTTGTCTTGAAGTACAAAGAACAAATTACAGGAAAATAAGCAATATCAAGACCAATGAGTAGGATGTTACCTTGGTCCACACAGAGGATTACAGTGGTCTGTGCTCATATGGGGGTAATGGAGATGCTGAGGCATGGAGAGGTCATAGACACACTGAAGAGGGACAATGACCAGGACATGGCAACTGTTTGAATGTGATGGTGAGGGGAAGGAAAGACTCAAAGATAACTCAAAATTTGGCTAGACTAGGACTGGACAAATTGTGTTTACAATTACTAAAATAGGGACGCGGCTAGAGAACTAGGTTTGAGGGTAAAAGATGGTTAGTTCAGTTTTGCTCTTGCTAATTTAGAAGTGTCTGGGAAACATCCAGGTGGAGACAACCTAGTAACTAATTGAATCTGCTGGGATGAATCTCAGAGAAGAAGTCTGGGATGAAGGTACATATTTGGGAATTATCAGCATATAAAATATGAACAATGGGAATTTTAGGAAGTCTGTAAATCCCCAAAAATTGCTGTGTGTCTGTGTGTGTTTGTGAATTTTTATTCTTGGGAAATGGTTCCTAATTTTCACCGGAAGGGCACCAAGGGAGAGAGAGAATCTGAAAGGACAGATCTTTGAGGAACAAAGGCATTAAATGATAAGTAAAGGAGGCTCATCCAATAGAGGAGATTGAGAAGGGGCAATCAATAATGGGAAGGAAACCCCAAGCATATGTTATCCAGGGAATCAAGGAAAAGGTTTTTGAAAAGAAGTAAGTGGTTAACAGTGTCAAATGCTGCAAAGAGGTTAAAACTCAGATAAGCCCTAAAAATTTTTAACACAGTTTTGAAAAATGAAGGTCATTTTTTGCTTTGATCACAGGTATTTCAGTAAAGTAGTTGTGACAGGTGATGAGAGTAATATAAAGAGAGTAGACAACTCTTTCAAGAAGTCTAGATGTGGAGGAGAGAAAAGGCAGGAGATGGAAAGAAGGATCAAGAAAGGGGCTTTTAAAGATGAGAAATGTTTCATCAAATGTAAGCACTGTTTAGAAGAAGCCAAAAGAGAGGGAAAGATTGAAAATAGAGGAGGGAAAAGGGATTATTGACCAAGGGAGGTCCCTGAGGAGCTGGCATCCAGAATGCAGGAGGAAGATTATTCATTCTGAAGAGCAAGGACTCCTCTTCCACTAAAAGAGAAAGGAAGAAAGGAAAGGAACAGATGAGTAGCTTTGGCAGCACAAGCTCCCACAGCTGGTAACTAGGGAGCCAGGATTTGAACCCAGACGGTCTGGCTCCAGATTCGGCACTTGTGACCACCATGCTCTGTGCACATTAGTTCAGTGTGTTGCACATCAATTCAGCAATACTTGCTACCGAGGCCTGACATGAAAACAACCACTGTTTCTATAGCAAACAGGATTCCTCTACATAGTATCCCCTGAGTTTTATGTTGAAATTTCATCCCAATTCTCAGACAGGCTTTTGCTCCAGTTCACTAAGGGAAACTGGCTTGTAATTAATTAATGAATTAACTCAATCACTCAGTCAGTCAATACTTATTGAGAGCCTGCTTTGTTCCCACTCAAAGGGACCAGATGGTCATCCCAGACAAATAAAGCTCTTCCATCGTATCACTTTATAGAGTAGTGAGAGAAGCAGACATCAATCACAATAATCTTTCAAATAAATATAAAGCCACAATGTGATCACTGGAAGAAAAGCACATTGTGCTCTCAAAGCCTCTAACAGGAAGATTGGGTTCAGTCCGAGGATGAGGAAAGTCTTCCCTGAAAATGTGACTTTTGAGTTGACTAGTCACTGAGAGGTGAATTGGTATGAACTGGTGAAAGAGAAAAGGAAAGAGAGAGCATCCTTGGCAGAGAGAAGAGTATCGCAAAGAGGCTATATCAGTGGGAGTAAAAGAAAGCCACCATGGCCAGGACACATGAGCAAGGGGGTATGGTCCAAGTGAGACTGAATAGCGAGGAGGCAGCCAGCACATTCAGGGCCATGGGGGATGGGTTAAAGGATTGAAAAGTTACAAGCAGGGAGAGGTAAGAGCTGGAGGTCCATGGTCAGATGAATATTTTGAAAGTTCACCCTGTCCAAAGAGTGGATTAGAAGTGGGGCAGAGACACCACCAGGAGGCTTCAGCAAGTGTCCAGGATGGATGATGCCAGTTTGAGCTGGGGAGCTAGAGAGGAAGAGAAGAGAACAGATTTGAGAGATGTTTTAGAGTTAGTAGGAGATGGGAAACAACATAAGGGAAAGAGACTTTTGAATAATGTGGAGAGTTTTGAGGTAATGTTCAGCTCAGAACATATTAATTCCTCAAAGCCAGGGAGATTTATATAAACCATTCCACTCTGGTGACAGAAGGCATTCATAGAGGATATTCTGTCTAAAAGTTTAAAGACGCATTATAGAATGCTCTTCCACTGGAATACAGCCAGATCCCAGCATTTCCTATGTGGTATATATTTGCATGATATAAAACAGAACAGGAATAACTACAGCAATAAATTTCCATTTGATGGATTTTTTTATAGTTGAGGAGGAAAAGATCAAACCCTCGTAAAGATCAAGTTTTGAGAACATTGTCAATTGACTCAAAGCTCTGTGCAATTCGTAGACTAATTCGGCTACCAGGAGTTGATCAGTCTTGTATGAAATAGAATGGGAAAATGACCAGTGTGTGGTATAAAAGTGAATAAGTCAGAACTAAAGGAGCCTGAATACAAGGATCCTTAACTCAGTGCTGTCCAATAGAACTTTCTGTGTAGGCGGAAATGTTCTATACTCGCATCGTCCAATACAATCATCACTAGCCACATGTAGCTGTGGAGTAATTGAAAAGTGACTAAAGTGACTGAGAAACTAAATTTTAAATTTTCATTCAAATCAATTTAAATTTAAATGGCCATATATGGCCAGCAGTAGTGTATTGGAGAACAAACATCTCAACTAATACCAAGACAAGAAAACTACACAAAGGCTCTCCTGGCTGAAAGTTTCATCAATGTTGGAGTTAATACCAGAACTGCAGTCTACATTATTTGTTATTTGACACATATAACGGTGTTTAAGTTGACTGTTGATAATTTTACATGACTGCACATTTCCGGCACCTACGGGAATGCTTAACACATAGTAGCTGTTTGGTAAATGTTAAACTGAATGAACTTTAATAAGTGAAATAATGCTATAAAGCATTTGTCATAGTGCTTGTCACATACAAAGAGTTCAATAAATAGTAGTTATTATAATTATAATTATTTATAATGTCCCTGTAAACTTTTAGTCCCTTTTGTAAAGTTGTGAGTTGAAAGCATCTTTTACAAAGAGGAATCTGGACTAGTTAGGCCACCTCAACAGCTTCTCTGCTGCAGACTCTGCTTCATTTCCATTAAAAAGCTCTAGAAAAATCGTCTTTCCTAGAGAGCCCAGCCCTGATGCCCACTTAACTGAGAACAGCTTCACTGATAGAAGCGTTTCAATGCATGGTCTTCCTTTATACACTCTACTTTGAATTGAATGTTGAGCATATAAGCAGTATCCCTATAATTTTATGTACCAGAGGAAAATAAGAATGATGGTAAGATAAAACTTACCGTAACCCACTGTATTCGATCTGTTCAGCATAACCCAAGCACCAGTAATACAGCATTTGGCATATCAGAGAACATTCTGAACAGTGGTCAGGAAGTACTATTTACTATAGCTTTCTTTTCTGCTCTTCTAATCTTACTGATTATTTTTCAAATCACAAATTCTCAAACTCTGCCCATGGCTTCCCGTTGTGGCAATGGAAAGGACACCAGGCAAAGATGGTGAGGGAGCAGATGTTGTCTTGTCTGCTGGGCTGTGCACATTAGACTAGACTTACCCTAAACGACGTTAGTGGGCAATGGGTGGCAGTGGTGGGACCACCATTTTCTGAGCACTTGCCTACGTGCTAGGAGCTGACATAGGGGCTAGAAGTTTGCTACAGCTGGAGAAACTGAAGATTTGCCATTCTGAGTTTGAGGAATGAACATGGAAATAGCAAGAAGAGAGTTCACTGGAGAAAGGTGAGGAACAGAAGCCAAATTATCCCCTTTCCTTGGTTTAATTCAGGGTTTCTCAAGAGTGGCTTTATTGACATTTGGACCAGATACTGCTTTATTGTGGGATGCAGCATGTCACCATCCTGTGCATATTATGTTGTTTAGCACCATCCCTGGCCTCTATGCGTTAAGTTCCAGTAGTATCACTTCCCTCCCCAATTATGACAGTCAAAAATGTTTCTAGACATTACCAAATGTCTCCTGGGGGGTAAAATTGCCCCAGTTGAGAACCACTAATTTAATTGAAGTGTCATGGGGCATGTAGATGACTTGTGGGCCCCTTGTTGGGAGACTCAGAATAATAAAATAAGGGCAGTGGTCAAGAGGACATAGTTCTCTTTAGTTCTTGCTTTCAATAAGAGAAAAATAAAGACTCAGAGGCGTATTGGAGATGGGTTAAAACATTGGGCGTTTCCACTTACATAGAGAGGATAGAGGGAGAGCAGCCCAGGAGAAGATCCACTCTTAGATCAGAGGCAAGGCTGGGACTTAAAAGGCAAAAGCCCAGCCAATTGCTAAGCCCCACGTGTGTTTTTCACCTGCACCTATAAGATTTATCCTTCCAAGGAAAAATAAATCACTAGATAACTTTTTTATTATATAGTGTCAATTGCTGCACAATATTTTATCTCTTAATATAATGGGTAACCATCCCAAAGCTGGAGCTATTTACCTCAAGGTAGAACATGGACAGGCCACAGTCTTTAATTAAGATGTTCAATGACAAAATTTAGAAAGTATTGGGAAGGAATCTACTGTATTTATTTTTAAATGCATATGTATATTAAATTTTGTATGCTGAAAGTTTTAACCTAAAAAGTGACTACTGAAAACACTGTTAGGCAATAGATAAAATCGTTATGCCTTCATTTTCCTTCTCTCCCTTGCTGTTCCAGGCAATCCTCCTCACAAAATGTGTAACAAGGAAGGGGTAATGATATAGAACCTGGGGTGGAAAGAGGAGGGAAACTGAGGCCGTTAGACAGCTCTGCCCAAAGGCTGAGGGCTACCAGTCAGAGCTTGGAGAGCTGGATACCTAGGCCACTCAGGTGTGGAAGAGGCGGGCCAGCTTTTATCCTCTAATTGCTTCTTTTTGAAAAGGACCACTCTTTTCGAATAAATTGAAATCAGAGTTTCAATCCTAGGTCAACAGAAATCTAAAAATAACAGAATGAAGAAGTGAAGAAGAATCTCTTTATTATTCCCGCAGAGGGATATTCTACGACTTCCTTCCCTAGAAATCTCTAAACACAAGGCAGATGAGCAGCGATCTGGGACAGTGTGAATGGGAACCTACCTGGAGAAAGGGGCGATGGTCAGGCAATTTGGGGGTTCTCGTAGCTCTCTTGTTTAGGAAATTCTGTTTTCCCAAAGGTGTGTGTTATTGAAGGAAAGTGAACAGCATGGAGAAGAATACTCGAGGGAGAATAGACTCTGATCATGTGTGCTCCTAAAGCAAGAGTAAAGAAATTTAAAAAATAAACATGTAAAAAAGCTGTTCTGAAAATCCGTATTAAATCCTTTCTTATAGATATTAGTAGATATTAGGGCACAGGATTGGGGAAGAAATAAATGATCTGGCCCAACAAAAAAGATGTTATTTAAAATATAATAATTTAACTTTTATCTAATGCACTTTGGGCAAATCTCCTTGGCTTCCTTCTCTAAATTTAGAATTCCCTAGTACAAATATTTTTCTGTGCTTATTACACTAAAGTTTAACCATGGATCTCCAGTTCTCACTGGCCTAGGGAGCACAATGAGGCTGTTGTTCATGGCAAAGATACTGTCACCTCTAGTCCTTCCAAGAAGCTTCACTTCTTTAAATCTCTCCCACCTGGTTAAAGGGGCATTGTGGGGGTTCCCTCCACTCCCCAGGACCAGCATGAAGCTCTCTATATGCCTTATGGAATGTACTCTTCTTTCACTCTCAATACCACGTGCTCCCAGATCACTGTGTTGGCTGCCTTGAGCTTTAAGTTGCCTTTTTTATAGTTTTTAAAATTTTTATTTCTTTGACTTAAACTTTATCTGAGCCTAGGTTAAGGGCTATGATCTCCGTCAGACTTAACACATAAAAATACAGGATACTTTATAAAAAATAAGGTTGAATTTCAAAAAACCAAATTGTAATTGTTTTTAGTATCAGTACGTCCCAAATATTGCATGGGACATAATTCACTAAAAAATTCTTTCCTGTTTATCTGAAATTGAAGTTGAACTGGGCATCTTGTAATTTATCTGGCAACTCTGCTCCTGAAACCTCAACTGCCCTCAAAATGGCCTTTTTTTTTTTTTTTGTCCCCAACGAACATTCTCAACCTGCCTTTTTGGAGGAGTGCATTCTCTCTCTGCATCTTTTTGGTGCGGTGTTTATTGGTTAAGCCATGGTCTTTACTCTCATGTTGCGTACAGGGTCTTTGTCCTTGGTAAACAGGCTTTGCTGTAAGTATGCAGTCATCCACAGGGAAGCAGAATCCCAAACAGCTTATTCTTGCTGCCTTTTCAGATATCTTCACCTGTATTTTAATTTGATGAAACTAATACTCTTAGTCTGGAATCGTTGCTATATAAATAAATGTAAATTCTAAACAGAGTAATGACATTTTATCTAAAAGTAGTAACATCAAAGGGCTTAATTCATTATTTCAAAATCCTAACTGAGGATTCTTACCTAATTCATATCTTAGCGTGCTATTTTAAAATTCTCCCTTTGATCATAATAGTGGTTTAACAGCATAATGAGTATAAGATTCCCCCAAATTGTGCTTGGTGAATGACTCTATATTAGGAAAGTAGCATAGGGGTACTGCACAATTTTAAGAAAATTTTCTATTGGTCAAATTGCCTTAACAATCGACAGAAGGTAAATCCTTTATTCTGTAAGAGTTTATATGTTTGATTAATCTGCATACTGGTTCTTTTGTGAGTATAATAAAGTGTGAAATATCTTATAGTGAGAAGTTTTTGGATTAAGATAACAGATTGAGCACATGCAGCTGATTTTACTCTCTCTAAACATCTTTAGCACTAAAGTTAAGGGATTTTTTTAAAATGACGTAAACTCACAGGAATGAGAAAAACAGGAGAAAGAGCAATAACAACAAACTGTTGGGAACTAGAAGATAAAAGACAGGTAATAACTGACTCAGCAGAGCCCAGAAAGTTGAATCTTAAGCTGATGGGAGAGAAAACTGAAGACCAGCCTAATTTGTACTATAGAATTCCCAAAAGTCTCTGAAACTGTCAGTTCCAGGTATCTAGAGGGGATGAAAGGGGAGGCTTACATAAGAAAGATTGGGTGAAAGAGCAGCAGATTCCTGCAATCCCACCTCCACTCCAAACCACTGAGAAATTGCCCATCCTCTATCTCTGCTTATGGTTGCAAGTTGATTCTCCGGAAACAGGGAAGGTGAGTTGGGGAGGTCTCTGCACTTGAGACTCTAGGGCTGTGTGCCCTACCAAAAATAAAGGAATTGACTCTCTGTAAATTGAATACAAATGCTGAGGATCCCCCAAAACCCAACCCTTTTGCTCTACTCAGTTCCCGGCACACAAGCAGTCTTTCATCTATGTAGGAGATTGAAAATCTCTGCTCTGGTCACCAGCCCAAGAAAGATACCTAAAGCTATAAAATCAGGAGGTCTCCCAAAAGCAACCCATACCAGTCAGACTGTACTTAACCTCCAAGTCCACAGGACCCGCGAGTTCAGATTTTCCAGTCACACTTTTAAGCCCCCACAAGAGTGTGCAGACCACCAAGGTTGACCAGGCAGTTCTTAAAAGCCTCTATATGAAAGACATAGGACAAAACATACTCACTGAATAAAAACAAAATAAAATAGGGGCAATTAAGAAGAAACAAATTATATTAGAGCAAAAATGTAAAACTGTGTTATTAACCTTAGAAATATAAATCTAATCTATAGTAGCAGAAAGCAGATCAGTAGTTGCCTGAGACCAGGGGTGTGGGGAGAAATTGACTGGAATAAAGCACAAGAGAACTTTTGGAGGATGATAGAAGTGTTCCATATGTTGATTATAGTGGTTATTATACAGGTGTATACATTTGTGAAAACATTTAACAGTGCACTTAAAATGGGTGCCTTTATCGTATTAAATCATACTTCAATAAAGTTTATTAAAAAACACCTGCTATTGATAACTAACACCCTAAAAAAGATAAGAGAAGTTATTGCATCTATGAAACAGGAACAAAATGTTATGTATAAGTGGAGGAGGGGCATTCAGAGAAAAAAGAACTGTTTGAAATTAAAAAGTCAAAATGGAAAAATAAATTTGAAATCTCCCCAAAAATAGGGGAAGAAATAATGAAATAAAAAGTAGGAGAGGAAAAAATAAGACAATTAAAGGAACTTCCTAGGAATTCCAATACCCAAATAGCAGAAATTCCAGAAAGAGAATAGAGAGGAGAAAATCATTAATAATTCATGAAGACATCCTAGATATGAAGGACACGAGTTGACAGTTTGGAAGGGTCTGCCAAGTTCCTGTCACAATAAAATTTGACAAATCTGAATGAAAATTGACCTACACCAAGGACAATCATTGTGAAATTTCAAGATAGTAGAGGAAAGAAAGAAGGTTTTATAAGTTTTTAGAGAAAAACACTCTATAAAAACAAAGGATCTGGGATAAAAATGACTTTGGACTTCTCAACAACACCGGAAGCAAGAAAACAGTGGAGTAATACCTACAGAATTTTGTAGGAACCTTATTCCAACCTTATTTCCAACCTAGAATCTATACCCACCTCAACAATCAGCATGAGAGTAAACTATAGACATTTTGAAACATGCAAGATCTGATTAAAAACTCTTGTCAACCATCTCCCAAAAAACAATTGGAAGATATGCCCCACAAGTAAGAGAGAAAACAGGAAAAAGAACAGAAAACAGAATGTCCAACATATAATATCCAGTTCTTAGTGGAAAAATAATTACCAGGAGAATGGAGAAGAGATATTCCAGGATTCCAGGTGTATACCAGATATGGAGGGCCAGGCAGGGTGCATATGAGACTAGTGTGAGAATGGTCATCCTAAGGTACTCTCTTAACCTGAGGACAGAATGCCTAGTGAGCCTGGCCAACATTCTCATCTATATTAGGCTTCCTTTGACCACATGCCTATGAAGTTTCCGCTCTTTCTTACTTGCCTTGCTGCCCTACTTGTGGACACTCACATCACTGCAAAAAAATGTGCTTTGAACTTCTCCTAAGAGGTAGGCTCCGTGAGTTTAGAAACATAAAATACAGAGCAGCTTTTTCTTCCTGACCAGAGTCCTGACTGGTATTTAAAACCTGGTGCATACTTCAGCCCTGCCTGGTGTCACCACTGTGGTGAGCCCTATGTTTCCCAGGACTCATGACCTTGTCCACTGAAGTCAGTTCTTTTAAATTGTTTCTAATTGTTGGAAACTAAAACCAGACTCACAAACTGAGGATGATTTCTCTTTTTCTGGAAGCTACTTTCTGAAAGTGGCAATATTACCTTTTCCTTACACAACTAGATTTGAGCATGCTACTCGTTTCTTCAAAACTAAACAGTTTACTGCTTAGGGATACATGCATAAGTGGTAGGATTATTTTAAAAAGCAGACAGACACACAGATAAAGAGAGCAGATTGGCAATTACCAGACGGGAAGGGGGTGAGCAGAGGGCAAAAGGAGTGCATATGCATGGTGATGGATAAAAAACTGGTGAACACAATGAGGTCTATACAGAAACTGATATATAACAGTGTACACCTGAAATTTACACAATGTTATAAGCCAATATGACCTCAATAAAATAATTTTAAAAAAAAAGAAAAGCAGAGGAATGAGTAACACAAAAGTCAGATCTTGGCTACCTTTGAAGGGGAGGGTGGAGAATGGTATCAAGGAAGGCTTCTAAGGTAAGGTGATGTTCTGTTACTTAACCTGGATAGTAGACACACAGTAGCTTACTTTACATATTATTTAAATTGTACATATATACTATTTTATAGGTACGATACATTTCACAATTAACGACGTATCCTATAGCAAATGTATTATGCTTTGAGAACTGAGATAAAAATGTTCAGCTCTGGCTCTGAACTTTCCAGATACCCTGTGGGCTTCTATAGATGTTGAAGCCCTGACTAGGAGGATCTCTACAAATTAAGTTTCAGACATTTTATCCTCAAATACATTGACTTGCAACATTTCAAAGTTGCTAAAAATTTGTAACTTGATTTCAAATGATAAATATTCAAGAATGCCTTTACTTCTTTGCAGAGGCTGGCAGGTATTTTGCCACTATAAACAAACAACAGTAATTTAATTTTAATTGATCAAGTTTATGTTTCAGATTAAAAAACCTCCATTTGTGATTCCCAATGACATTTTTTTTCAGAAAATTTTTATTGACTGGCCAGACCTAGAAATATCTCAAGTGCTCTTCCCTAACCAGTGGGAACTGAAAGAGAAGAGACTGCTGAGGCTATGGAAGAACTTCGATTAAACTTATGACATGTGAAATAGGAGAGGCACATGAGACATTATTAAATGGTTAGATTGAATATTGAAGGGCTAATGTATCCTGGAGAATTATGAGAAAAGGGAGTTCCACATCTCTGTTGAGAAAATCAGGATCTATTGGTTTCTTTGCTGGACACATTCAAGTCCCATACTTGGTAAATCTAGAAAATATTTCTCATAAAATTTCAAGAATATTCCAAGGCTAGGGATTATAAATATTTCACAGATTTCTATTTTGATTAAAATGCTTTGCTGCACTACCAAAAGAAGTAAGACCTTACTGAGAGAAAGTGTGTAATAGCATGCTATCTCTTTTTCCTAATCTGGAGGATGGAGCCCTAAGGACAGTGTAATATGAGAATAATCTACTCTAATGTAAGTGTTCATTGTGGACGTCTTGCTTGAAAAGGCATTGTTAAGAAGATACTAAGTAATAAAGTTATTTGAAAGTTCATCTCAACTCCTTCATAGAATTTCTATAATTGCAACTCATCAGGAAGATGACAAGTGTTTAACTCTAAACGAAGTTTAAAATCTAATATGTCTTAGACTTCTAGGAGAGTGTAAGCTCTTACTCAACGCTGGCCTGTATTTAGGAGGACCAAGAGCCTAAGCATTCTCCTTGCACTAAAATTAGAAAAATACTTGTCTAGTTAGCCTGGGACCAAGGGCTTACTTTGAAAAGAGAATAAAAACAAAAAGCAAAATAAAACTATAAGCTAATTTTCATGCCACAATACATACTGGCATTGAGCAGGCTAAAATTAGCTACAACCAATTTTCAAGCGAAGGAGGAGTGCTTTTATGCTTCTCTAGACAATTTGGTTTCATTTGTCTTTTTGTGAGCTCCTCCCAAATTTTAAGTTGCCATTGGATAAGAACATCTAGAGTCAAAGAAATGGCTATCTCAACAATTGCATGTGTGTGGCGTACAATCTTCTCACAATAATGTCAAGGGCATTTTCTGGACCCAAATATAAAATTCAGCGTCTAGTTGAATACATTGCTTGTTGCAATATTTATTTCGTATTCCTTTATTGAGTTTTTTCCCCTCTATGATACACTATGTCCACTGTGTTCATTTAAAAAACGTAAGATAGTATATTTGGTTGCTATTCTTCATGTTGAGAACACCACTAGTAATAGCGTCTTTTACCTTCAGAAATGTTTATTTAAGGTATCCAAAAAGACACAAAAAGTTAATACAGTAAATACCGATGTACGTGCCATCTGGCTTAAATAAATAGCATAATCAATAAAACCTGTTTGTGCTCCTTCTGAATTACATCTCATTTCCTTCCCTCACGATCATCACGCTCCAAAATTGCTTTGTCATTCTCATGCATTTATTTACACTTTTTCTACATATAAATGTATTCATAAACAATACAATATAGTTTCACAGAGTTTTCACATTCATATAAATATTGTGTGTACTCTTTTGTAACTTGCTTTTCACACAATATTATGTTTTTTTGGGACTAATATATGTTGCTACAATTTATTTTCAGTGTTGTATGAATTATCCACAATTTACTTATCCATGCTCCTACTGGTCGCCATTTAGGTCACTTCCAACTTTTTTCCAGGACAAACAATGCCATGTGACCATTCTCACACACGTTTCTTGGTGCACATGTAAGAGAATAGGGCGTATGCCTAAAACTGGTCACAGAAATATACATCCTCACTGTTATTAGAAATTGACAAAGTTTTCTTTGCAATGGTTATAGCGATTTATATTTCCTAGATTGTGGATTAAAGGTTCTCTTTCCTCAACATCCTTAACAACATTTTTACAGTAAGACTTCAGATTTCACCAGTCTAATGGGTAAGCCGTGGTATCTTATTGTCCGTACAAGATTTTCAAAGCTGTGGACTGTGTTGTGTAAGGGTCTCTGAGTGATGATAATTTTGGCGTATTTGTAATCATCACATAGTTTCTCCAGCCATGAATTATCAGTATTTCTTTGACAAAGCTAAAGATTGATCCTAGAGTAACCAAAAAGCATAAGATAACATTTCTGTCATCTTTACAACTCTGTCTCCATTCTCAAGTCTCAATCCTTGGGAGGAGTGGTAGGAGATGGTGCTGTAGGTCAGCCTATAGCACTCTAGACAATGTCAGACCACTAGGCAGTGTGTATCAGGGATATTTGGGATGCTGTCATTGCCTCTTCTCCACCCACACTGGGAAAATCATCTGCCCTTTAATAAGGGACAGAAGAATATAGACATATGCTAGCACATTTAGCAGATCTTGTCTTTGAGAGACTGAGAGACTAGATATAAACACGCCTTTTAATAATTGCTGCAACTATGGCAACTTTAAATATGAGGGTAGCTTTTGTTTTAAATGGGATTAGATATCTAGAAATATCATCTAGTTAGTCATACATTCATTCAATAATATTTTAGAACCAAATCTATCGAAGCTTCCGCTGGTGTTGGCAACCTAGTGGGAGAGAGATATACAAACAAATAATTATGATGCCGTAAATCCTTATGAAGAAGATAATGTCTAAAAAAATGCCAGATAGACACAGAAATGAAGAAGCAAAACACTGACAGATTCGTAAAATGATTTTAGGCCGTGCTCAAATGAAGGATGAAGTAAAGTCAAGAACAAAATAAAAGCCGAGGTTGTCCATCCAGTATTTTGTAACTAATTAGGTGCCTGAGTTCAAATTCCAGACCCACCATTTACTAGATGTGTGACTGTAGATAAGTTGTCTATACTCTCTAAGCCTCAGTTTCCTAATAAATAAAATTAAAAAAATAACTGCATATACCTCTTAGGGTTATTGTCATGAATAAATATGTTAATATACGTAAGGCACTGAACAAATTCACTGATATTCAGTTAACATTACAATAAATTCAGTTAACATGGCATAAATATTAGTTAGTCCAGGGTCACTCAGTAATATTGTATGGAGCAGAGTAAAGTTTCCCTTCATCCTCAGTGTGAGGACTTCACTCTACATTTCCTCGTTTCATCTGAATAATCTAGAAACAAATATCACCTACAAAATCATGGATTTGGTCACTTTCAGACGCCATGGTTTTCTGTATCTATCTAAGACTTTGACTTCAGCTGCATGTTTGAATCAGATCTCAAGCCACATTAAACTTCTAATTTTGTTCCTTTTATGGGATGTCAGAACATTTGTTCACTGTGCATCATAGATGCTTTAATCTCTGCTCTACTTTCTGAGTCTTTTATATCTCATTCTGCCTCTGGGAATGGCATTTTCTCTCTTTCCCTTTCGATATTGTTGAAGCTTTGTGTCTAACTGTTCTAAAAACTTAATATCTTCACACTGGCTTCTTTGGTTTTGAATGCCATTATTGGGAGGATGAAGGAGATAAATATAGAATCTCTATTTCCTTTTCATGTGGCAGTCTTGAGAGCCTCAACCTTGTGGCAGTTGCCAGCAGTAGGCTTTTTGTAAAGCATTCTCTGTGCTTTTATCAGACCCAGACCATGCTGGCACGTGAGTGAAGCAGCCACTGGCCGAGCTCCTGTGCAATCTTTCTATAATCTTCCCTGCACTCTCCTCTTCCTGGGTATACCATTACCCTATCTGAACGGAATATTGGGTAAGGGAGAGAGTGGAAGAGAAATCTAAACTGTGAAATAAGAAGAGAAAGGCTAGAGAAGAAGTGGGAGGAAAAAAGGTGGAAGGAGAGATAGTGGAGCAAGAAATTAACATTTATTTAGGATTCATTATACGTCTGGCACTGTGTTAGATGCTTTAGATACATGACCTCATTTCATTCTCTGTGAGTGTGTATGTGTGTGTTGGGGAAGGGCTTCATTGTAGTGTGAGGACTCCCTTAACTAGTACTTACTGAGCTTTCTTTGGAAAGTAAATAGATATTTCGGAGGTGGGGAAAAGTGCACTCACAAATAGATATTTTGTAATATTGTTTCCCAGTTGTTGGCAGGGACATTTAATAAAACTCTTGGATCCCAAAGTATTTATTTTAAGCTAATAATCATAATAATAATAGATAATTGCTCACACTTAAGATTTAACCACAAGTAAAAGAGAGACTGAGAATTATCCACACCCATTAATTCACTGACAGTCTTTGGAAGAATTCTTCGAGTGCCTACAATGTGCAAAGAAGCATGCTAGGTAGTGCTGTGGGTACACACAGTTACAACACCCATAAGTGCCAGAATCCACTTTACCAGTCCTAAATTCTATAGTTCTGAAAATAAAGTTAACTATGTGATCTGGGAAGTGCAGCATTGAAGAAATGAAATTCGATCAAGGTATCAATGGTAGAATACAGACAAGCAGAGAAGAGAGAATAATGGTATTCTAGGTAGATAGAGAAAAAACCCAATAGCAAAATCAGTGGAGAATGCTTTGGAAAGGCTAGTCAGGAATCACTAGAGAAGGATGGCCATGTGTTATAATCTATGTTTGAAAACGTACCACGTCCCAGATGCAGCAATGCCCACTATTATTCTCTAAAGGTGATTTTATGATAGTGAGCCCAGTATACATGACTTCTTATTTGCTATTTATAGAAAACTTACCACTCTGAAGCAAAAACTAGTAAGTCATGAGTCAAGCTGTGAGATTCCTGTGAGGAAGATCGAGTGCTTCATTATCAATTATAAACTGAAGAATATGGCTATTGAAAGCCCATGGTTGGGGTGTTAATTTTGCTATTGTCTGATGGCTCCACAATGAAATTAAATGAAAAATCCAAGTACATCCTCCGTGAATGTTTCTGTATCTCTCTTTCTCTCCATCTCAATTTCCTATAACCCAACACTCATCCTTAAAAGAGCAAAGGAAATCTATGCCTATGGCTGAAAGGCATTCTTATGCTACTCATTAATATTCCTTTGGGAGAAATATTCATAGAAGTTTCTAAAATATAATTGTGCTCCAAGGGAACTCAATTATGTTTTTGAGAATTTCTTATGGAGATTATGTTCTATATCAAACATAGCATTCAGCACTTGATCAGAACTAAGAGTGATATCTTGCCTCACAAACACAAAGCCAAGATACAATGACAGCCATGAATATGCTGCTTGGTGTTCCCTGGCAAAGAGAGGTTTGTGTGCAGCTTGGATCCAAGCCAGTAAGAAACGGCAAGTAGGCATGGCAGGGAGAGGAAAGAGCACTGGATTTCGTATCAGAAGACATGAGCTCCAGTTCCAACTGCCATTGTCCTGTGGCACTTACCACTTCTCTGAACTGCCTTTTTCTACTCTGTACAATAAGAGAATGTTTCTTTCCTCATAGCACAGTTTTAAGCTTGTAAGTCACATGTGTGAAGATGCTATGGAAACTATCAAGTGCTAGACAATTGATGTTTAATGTTATTGTGATTAAAAGGGTCTCAAGCGAACTGTACTCAAATTAGCACTTAAGGCAACCCTGGCAACCCTAGACTTTCTGGCATCTTTAGCCTCTGTCTGATGGACAAACTGCTGAGGGCTGAGGATCTAAAACAGCAGGGTTGAAAACTGTTAATGGATTTCTCTACTTTGTAGAGTTTACAACCATACTTGTTAGATGACACAGCGTATCAATAACTACATTATATCATTATTAATTGATTTGTGAAACATATAGTAGTTACTAGTATGAATTATTTTCAGTCTGAGAGATAATGTGCTCATACCCACATTGTTTAGACCCTGGGACTACTCAAAGAGAAAGAGTCATACAAGCGTATGTGAGTTGTCACCAGCTCTTTATGCTTTTGAGCGTCATGAAAAAAGTGATGATTTCAAAAGGCAGAAACGTATAAGACTATACATTTATCAGTCACTTGAAAGCTGGTTTCGCAGCCATTGAATTAACTACCATGTATTATTAAATTAAATATGTTAATGGATGTGGACCATATCTAAATGGAAGTAGGAAAATGAATAGCAGGAAAGATTATTTAACAAAACAATAAAATATTATTTGGCTGTGGGTTTTTGTTGTTGTTGATGTTATATGAGAGTACAATGACAAACACATACAATAGACCTTGAACAGCTTTCGGAAGAATCCACAGCTCCTTTTGGATCTGGATACTGCATGTTGTGTTAATTAACTCTGAGCAATTGGTGAAAATTTTAAATAAAATACGGCTATTTCAATAAGAAATGATTGTGCAGCAGCCCTCTATAACAAAGGCTAATAGAACCTTCTCCTGAAGCTGGAAGCACATTGTGAAAGTTTTCTATATATAGATATTTTATTATGCATTAAATTATATAGCATTTATACCATGCTTTATAATTAAGTGTGAATCAAATGCTAAAGAAGGATATGTACCATTCTAACAAGATCCAATTAATCTTAAATTTGCTGATTGTAGTCTCAATTACTAAGAACATATTCCCAATGCATTAAATATGATAGATCAAAAATCGTTTATTAAGTTTCATGCACATCTATCTAAATGGAGGCTAATGCACTTGGAGTCAGTGTCGAATTTCTTACCCTTTCTCAGCCTTTCTCAGGTGATACATCTCATTGTGTGCCATCTGAATGTACTTTAGTTTTTCTTATTTCTCACTGCAGCCTGAATACTCTCAACATAGCCCAAATACTCTCCCAAAGTATTGGTACAGCAGCAGCCTGTAACCAGTTTATGTCTCAGGATGATCGGTCAGAGACAACAGAGAAAAAGAACCCCAGAACTTGTATTTGACCATGGCCCTGCTTGCTCAGGAAGCACCATGAAGTACGTCTTTACTTTAGGACTATTATTTGTTTCTCTATTTGCTAACATTGGTGTTTAGAGGTGTCTGCATTTTTAGGAGGTATTTTATTCTTTTTCTCATTGAGGCACATAATTAGTTGCCAAATTAACACATGAAAAGTGCAGAATTGCAGGAACACGGATGCCTTTCACTGCTCGTTTTTTCCACTCTCCTCCACCACAGCCAGAGAGATGGAAAACTGGACCAGAGCTTTGCAGTTTCCCAGAGTCATTAATTGGGAGCTCTCTGGTTGAACTAGAATCTCTACATTCTCACGAAACTAACTTCTTGTTTCACCTATGCTGTAGTTGGAGAAGGTCCAGACAGTTCTATAAAGAGTCGTTTCTGACTTTCAAGAAGTAGAAACTGACTCGACAGAGGAGTCTTGCACTGGATAAGGGTTGGCCCTAAAAACATTTAAGTCCCCTGCCATCTTTGATCCTATATGTTCTTATCTAGTTAAGATTACTCTGCTGTCTTAGCCTAGGTTCCCCTCAGGAAGCACTGACTAAGGCAAGAGCTTATCTAGGCAAGTATTTTATTTTGAGAGTAATGCTAGGGAATGGAGTGGTGGTGAGAGTGGAAAAGGAGAATGAAACAGAGAAAGAGAGAAAGGTCATCCAATAGTGCGTTTGTGAGTTGGCCATGTTATGGGCTTGGTCTTGCTAGAACCCTGTAAGGAGCTGTGCAGAACGTGTCTTAGTGTTATCTATTCAAAGGATGCTGCTGCAATGCAGGAGTGTTCAGCACATGCTCCTAGCCATCCATGGAGCCCTTTATTCACAAAATACCATGAATACCCTGAGAGAAACTGATAACCTTCAAGATCTAGTCTTAGAGCAGTACTCCCAATTTCCTACATGTAAAGTGAAAATGAAGAGCTTTCTTCAGCAGTTTGCTATACATTTGTCAGATAATATCATACATCTATTGTTATTAATGTTGCTATTATTATCAGAATTAATTTAATTCTGGAATATATCTTAGATTTCTAATTCCATCCTTTCATTTTTCAAATGAGAAAACAAGGGTCTAGAAAGGTAAGAAGAATATCTAAAATCGCACAGCAATTCAGAGGAAGAATCTATTTTTATACTAAGAAATTGCTTGACTCCCTGTTTAAGCCTCATTCATCACATCTCACTGCCTTCAAAAATGCAAAAAAGCATCTGAACACAGGTTCTATGTCAGCCGCACTAGAATCCTGAATTCCAGGACCCTTAGAGATGAGGTAGTCAGTCACTATAGACAAATGATAGTGTTTGCAAGGAGTTTTATTTTGGTAAGCATTGCTACTCACCAGCATCTATTGTCTTCAACTTCAGATACAGGGAAGACTCTAATTCTTTGCATGGCCATGTGACCACTTCTAGCCAATAAAATTGAGAATAGAAGAGATATCTATAACTTCTGGGTCAAAACATTTGCCTGTAGTTGAATCTCTAGCCTTCTCTTTCCCTAAAATATTGTTGGGGAAGGTCATGTGCTTGAAATAATGACATCTTTAGATAGTGAAGCCTCCATCAGCTGGATTTCTTGAGACACCAGTATGAACAGAGTCCCCTTTCCAACCTATATTGAGCATGCAATATTAGCAATATACAAAATTTTGGAGTTGTCATTAGCATAGCATAACTTAGCCCATCCTAACTAATACATTTTGGGAGCATAGTATTTATTCTACACTTCTTGAAGCACCCTCCTCTTTTATTGATTGTTGATCCTGTTCATATCCAATCTGGGGTTTTATTAATGTGATAGTAGATAAATATTTGTTAAATTTCCTAGCAACTGACTTTTATTAACAATAGTTTTTGATTAACAATGATTTTTGTTAACAATGATTTGCCTCTCTGTGGTAGCCATGAGAATATACCTCACAGACTTCCAACTACAGGGAGTGTAATTAGCCAAGAGCCCCAACTTCTGTGCTCTGTATCCATCACTATGTTTGTTCAGAGAACACGCTTCCCATGGATGTCTCCCAACCTCTGACTAACTATGGTAAGGATATTGCAGCAGGCATGTTCTTGGGAGACGTGGGACTCCTCTGACAGCTGACTTTGGATGAAGGACTTCCTGATGACCTTGCAAAACCTTCCTTAAACTGTATTTTATTCTAAGATGCTTGTACCCCACCTTCCCTGCCTCTCTCCTTCATTCAAGATCAGACCTACATCACAGTCTGACAGCTCACCCAGCTTACCCACTCCCCCT
Source organism: Equus caballus (assembly GCF_041296265.1). Classification (NCBI taxonomy): domain Eukaryota; kingdom Metazoa; phylum Chordata; class Mammalia; order Perissodactyla; family Equidae; genus Equus; species Equus caballus. The sequence goes on from NC_091692.1 coordinate 20,494,840, forward strand.
TATTTTCTCTCACACAGGCATTTTCCCCAATAATGACATTGCACATTTAATTCCATCTTGGTATTTGCTTCTTGAAGAATCCAGACTTACACACTTTTCATGTCAATAACTAAGATTTCCCCAAAATATCAATTCTTTCTGGGCTTGTTTATCCAGTGATCGGATTCACTGTCTTAGAATTATTAATTTCCATGAATTTATAGCCAGAAAGTTTAGAGCTAGAAAGATGACTGGAGAACTGGTCCAGAGTTTCTCAAAATGTAGACCAATTGCATCAGAATCAGCTGTGGGGCTTATTTAAATGTGTACCAGACCTGTTGAAACTGAATCTCTGAGGATGGGACTTAAAAACCCAAATTTGTAAACTAGCTTCCCAGGTAATTCTTATTGCATATTATGAAGAGTCACTGATTGATTTCACGTAAAACTGAAATCCAGGAAAAGAAAGAAAGAAATCCAAATTTCTCAACCAATTAAAGTCCGCGTTCAGCCTAAAACATAGATCTTCATGTTCCAAAATCAGCACATTAACTATTTGCATGGTATACCGTACTTTACCAACCACATCCCAAACCTGCAGAATTGCCACCCTCAGATCTTTTAAGGAATTGAGTAATCAGAACTTATAGGAAAAGATCTTTGACCCTTTGGTACACATGACACCCTGTCATTGTCTTTAAAAGTTTGACAAATATCTCGTCATTTTCAAAAACATGGCCAAGTTGATAGCCAACAATTGTGAGCAATAAACTGGAGAGATAATCATAGTCACTTTTCCTGGAGCCTTAAATTTCAAAACTTCACAGCTAATGATATGGATTGAAGAAGAATTTGAAAATTATATTTGTCGGAGTATTTTGGAATAGACCTTTGAATGATTGGTTGATTTGATGTTTATTTTAAACATCTGAAACAATGAGGTCATGAAGTTGGTCTAGCTATTGTGACCAGTTTAATAACTAAATTAGATTTGGTATGCACTGTTAATCAATCCAATAAAACAAATCGACAATTTGGTTGATTTATCTGTCAGTTACATTTACAAGCCCTGTAAAAAATGGCATATAAATTGAAAAGAATCTTGGTAATCGAAGAAATAGCTTATTAAAATAAAAGAAAGAAACAAACAGAAAAAGGGAAGAACAAACAGGAACCAAGCAGTAGTGTATCAGAAACATGTATAAATGAGGGTTAAGAACCAAATTACAGAATTTGGATGGACATATATGTAGCAAAAAACACATGGGAAGTCAAAATCTGTGACCAACTAGAAATAAATATAATCAATAAACATAGAGGTCAAGCATGATTAGTAAACCGCAATTAAGATAGCGTTAATATTTTATCATCAATATTAGGTCAGCTTTATTAATATTTTGCTCAATTGATCTCCAAATTTACAGGAGGATAGTGAAAGCTTTCATTGTTACCATTGGGGGAGGGAAATGGGATCGACAACAAAAATGTACATCTATTGGTCTTATTTATACTAAAAAAGTAAAAAACAAATCTGCTTTTACAATGAAGAAAATTCTAATTGTTGGAATAGAAGGACTTAAAGATAAAAGGACTTAAATTAGAGAAAGTGAATTAGTTTATGGGATTGGGAAGTTTAACACTGGGAAAAGTTTCTGGATAAGGAAAGAAATCACATCTGTTACATTCACCGCTGAGTACTCAACACATAGAACAGGGCTGGCACCTAGCAAGCATTCAAACAGTGATGAAATGAAAGGACAAATATGTTTTTACCGCTAGAAATCTAGGAGAGTTTAGGTGCTTACCATGACAAGAAGGAGAGGTTAAAATAAAAACCAATTCAAGTTCTTTTATACATATGATTCGGTGGTATAAATTTGGGTCTTCGTGTATGACTGATGGGTGTGTTCAATGTTATTGGTCTAAAACTTACCTTGCTGGGTTCCATTATTAAATTTGGATAAGAGGGAGCAGAGAAAGACAAGTGGGAAAATAACATAGAAAAATTTTATTCCTCGAGGACATTAACTACTGCAGAAATTTATTGCAATAACAGCAGGAATACGGAGACCAGTCTGAAAAAACAAGCAAGTTTTTAAATGCTCCTTTGTTAATAATTCTCATATACCATAGGGTTCTACCATGTTGATTAGCTGATAGTCAGGAGATAACTGCAGGAAAGATAAGTCCAGGGCACAGCTAAAGTTGATTTTATTTTTTCCACAACCATGTTGTAAATGTTAAGTGTAATCTGTAATACAGATATTCATTATTACTAGCTTTTCTCTCCATACATATGTATGTATATATATACTCACCACAACTCTCCTTCTCTAATCTGACTAACACAACTGCCTGACGCTTACTGGGCATTTATAAATATTTGTGCTTGCTAAATTGAAAAATTAAGTAAAAATAGCCTTTTATATAGAATCAGAATCCTTTTCTTTTAAGTTTATCCAGGTTGTAAAAATAATTCATTGAAGAATGTATTTGTGGAGTGCTTGTAATCAATCTCTATTTGATTATCTGATATTCTCAGGAAAATTAAAATGGACAACTACTATAGCCTAGTTCTGGGAACTGAGAGTAAAGTCAGGCCAAGCCATCCAGAGAAGGGAGAATTTCCTCTGATCTGGAAAATTGATGCTACACAGCTTTGGGCAAGAGAACGCCTTTCTCCACTTAATGTTTTCATAGAAGCCCAATTTCATAACCCTTGACTTGACCTTGGCCCAGGTTCTTAGTGTTTAGTATGCGTTAGTCTGGGACTCACTCCTCACACTAACATAGCATGTTGGGAACTCCTGAGAAGCATCGAGATTGAGTTCCAATTAAGAACCCTGTCTGTCGAAATATATTGTGACTACTGCTTAGAACACTGAAATCAGTAAGAAACAATTTGCTAAACCAGTTTCTTTTTCACATACCACTACATTGTATTTAAACAATTTGAGAAGAGGGAGATATTTTGCCCAACATATGCTATATTATAATAATTCTATTATTTATGCCATGTATATAATTATATTTAAATTGATGTCTTCTTTATAATCAAAAAGTTTGACCAACAACTAGGAATAGAAAAACACAATTCTGCTTTCAATCATGGCAGAAGAGTTGAATAATACACTAATATTTTGCTGATGTAATTTCTAATTTTTTTCTGTTTCTTTAACAAAACAAGGTAAAAACTGCAATACATTCCAATAAAGAAACACTCTGAGATAATATCTTATAATTCCTTAAGAATTTTCTACCAAATAGATATCTTTTGCTGAAACATTAAACATCTTCTACTGAAATATTAAAAACAAAATTGAAGTCAAATCACATCTTAATTTTTTTTACATATATCTCAAAGGCTTACCTTTTTCCCATTTCACCCTATTTTGCCTCAGTAGTATCTTCTGCTTCCAATACAGGGCTTTTTTTTTTTTAGCTTTCCTGGCTATTTGTTCTTCAAGGTAAATATTTTCCCCACACGTTGCAACTACTGATCCTCTAAAAGATAATCAATTCCAATTTCTTGACATTCCAATTTTATTCTGTCTGAAAGCATTCTATTTTCAATTCCTACTCAGCCATATTTCTATATTGTACTAGTTACTTAACAGCAGCTGATGGAAATTGCAGTGACAGCTGAGTCTGAACAGTGGATGAAAAAATACTGAGTGCGCTGAAGCCTGCTCTTTCTAATCTAAAGTCTGTGATTAGGGCTTTATTTTTGTGGTTTATGAGTATTAAATTCTATATTAATTTCATCTAAGAGTGGGCATAAATGAGGGCACAATTATTGTTGTGATTAATTCTTAAATAAAAGTGTCAGTAATTAGTTGCTTTTGCTGTATTAGTGCTGCCTGTAAATATATTGTTCAGATGAATATTACTCCTATAGAAGTGAATGTTTCCATGGATTATAAATAGCCAGTTAGAAGGAGTATTTCAGTTATAATATGTTACCCTTGAACAAATATGAAATAAAGAGAGGTTAAAAATGCTTACATATAAATTCGAACGGCAAATATTGGGACACACTTTTCTCCTTAGGCAGCATCTCTTCGACATCTGAGAAGCTCTTTTAGCTGATTCTCTTTCTCTCTCTTTTTTCAGAATAGAGCAAATGGCTTTTAAAATAGAGAAAAAAGTTTTGAAATGCATTATGCATTTTATTTACTTAGAAGTTGATTTTAAATTTATTAGAACTACTATTAGGAACGTCGCAAAATTATGTCACTCTGTTCATTCTCTCCTGGATAAAATATGAATTTATTTAGAAAGTGAAATTAAGCAGAGAGAAAAATAATATTTTAACTTTTTAAGAGAATGCTTAGAATGAAAATATAAAAATTATAACAATTTTCTTTATTTCAATTATTATGTCATAAATTTGTAAATGCATTCTTTGGAGAAGAAGCTGTCAGAAGACAAATGTACCTATAGTTATATGAAATTTTACATATTTGACCAAATATTTAACTTAGTTTAATATTTAATCAAGACCTTTTTTCTATTATAGCAAATTAAAAAATCATATAATTTAAAAAATTTTAGCTTAATATTCTCAGCAACCTCATAGCTCAATATTCTTGTAAGAATTTTCATTTAAAAGCTAGAAATAAAATAAGTGATTTTAGATAGAATGTCATTCTGACACCATAAGATAAACAGAATTTTATTTTTACAAGATTTATTTAACAATTCCATAACTAATAGAAGTATTTTATTACATTGGCACTGACATAGTCAACAATAGACTTCATGGCAAAGATATGTGTGTGTTTAGAAATAAGCTGTAATTTTGAAATTCACAATTAATACACCTGTACATTTATTTTAATCCATATAAGTCCTATAATACATAAAAATTAAAAAGGAGTTTTAACCTTTTTAAAAAATCTCCTCCATTTCATTTGAGAAGAGATTATTCCGTACTGAAAAACTCATTTTTAATGCAAGTAACACTTCTTATGAGCTTGCCTATGCTGCAACCATATCTGATCATTTTCTCTCAGAGTAGGTTCTTTTCTAAAGGAGTCTTTGCAAGCTAAGTGTGGATACAAATTCGTGACAAAGATTTCAAGGTGAAAAAGAGTGTACATATTAGTGTGAAGCAAAATTTTCAACTCCTTTGTCAAACATAACTCACGTTTTTATTCCCAAACTTAAAACGTGAGAGAAGTTTAGGTTAATCGTCAAAACAAGGAAAATATTTTTTTCTCGGTCCTTAATTTTAAAAAAAATAAACAATCTGTGTTTGATATCTTTATCTTAACTACTTTTTTCCTCTACTAGATCTTAGTTATCTGGAGAAATTAGGAAAAGTCTTCTTTACGCATTTATTCAACACAAAGGTTCTTAACACCTATTTGCAATTTCATATTTCCATATAAAATTCCCGAAAGAAAGGGTGCAGAAATGTAACTACAGAAATTATCTAACAAACTGAAAACTTCAAAACATTGACTTTTCCCTACCCTTCAGAATAGAAGGAAATTATCTGAAGAGTGCTCAAAATCAAAATCAGGTGGCCCCTTCAAAATTACAATATGATGAGAGCTTTTAAATTTCACAGATTAAATGTTTCTAAGAGCTTAATGTTTTCACTACTTAGTGCGACTCAGTGCCATCTGGCTTTTGTAACTGGTGTCCTGCCTCTTTTGGGCAGCAGAGGGCGCTCTGACATTGTTGATGCCGTACACCTCCGGGTGCACTGCGCTTAGCATCTTGTTCACAGGAAGGAAACATACTATTTCCCTGGAGGGTTGTCGTGGAGTATCTCAAAGGGTCAAGCTGTTCCTAAGTTATTCCGAGAAGCTTTAATTTCAGACCACTAAATGAAAGTTGTGATTGTCAAGGGCCCCCACAGTATTCCGCGCTGAAGTTCTCCAATTGTGAGGCTTGAGTTGTTTTATTGCAAAAATGCTGAGCATAGAATTTCATAGCAGGGAGATTGGCAATGGACATTAAACAGGAAAATTATTTTTAAAAGAAATAGAAAATAAATAGTCTCAAAAATTTAGAAATATTAAGGATCAATAACCACTCTGGATTTAATCACTGGCAACCAGGTTACATTGTGTGTTCCCTTAGCTAAGTAGCATTTTACCTTCTCTCTTTCATACCATGTATTTCAGTTCTATTTATAAAGTAATTTTAAAACTGGTTAAGCTTTCACGAGGACCAGTTTAGATCATCCTAAACAGGAAGGATTAGGGTGAGAGGGATTAGGTGTGTTTTCTATTATGTAATAGGAAATGTAACACAACTCAGGCAGGAATATTTTGCAGCCTTGGACCCTTGCTGCTTCATGAAATATCCAAAGCAATGTGAACGGAGGAGATCAGCAGTTGCATGAATACTGGAAGGAAATCAAGGTTTCCGTGATAATGCGTAATGCTTCAAACCCATTTCAACTTCTGATGACTGCTTTTAATTGGTACAAGAGAAACATTCCCCAGGGTTTTCCTTTTATCATTCGAGTAGACTCCTTCTTCCTGGGTGTTTGACTTGCTCCCTCCCAAATTGTATAAAATGAAATATAAACCTAAGTCATCAATGAACATGAAAGACCTAACTTGCAAAGTTCTAAAATCAGAGCACAAATAATATCCATGGTGGGGGGGGGGGGGCGAGGATATCTCCTGCCTAGGATATTACAGCTTCACTGCTTTATTTTCTGAATTATTTGATGTATCTCCATCATTCATGTATAAAAGAACCAATCTGATGAAATGTATAATTCATTTATGGCTCATTTCTACATCTGGAGCAACATCGGTGTTGCAATTCCTTAACCTGGGTTGTTTTATTTATTCCTAACTGTAACATTGTTTACGTTTGTGAATTTATAAACAAATGCAAGCCAACGCATAGCAATTTCTTTTGAGAGCCCAGGTTGGCTACAAATTGGTTTGCTTTCCTGGTTTTTTTTCTCTCTCTCTCTTGCCTCTTTGATTCATTATTTAGTTAGGGCATTTAAATTTGTATTATTTATATTTAATGCTGTCAATATCTAGATTAGGATGATGAAATGTGCTGAGAGATGGAAAGGTTTATTGAATATATTAATACTGACCCTCGACACCTAAAGCAAATCTTTATTGCCTAGGAGTTAGTAAACCACCCTGCCTTTTTCCATCTGCCAGAGCTATGAGGAGGATGCTGCTGTGGTCGGTTTTCCCGCAGTGCGGGTTTCAGGCCTCCTGGCCCTGCAGTGCCTCCCGCCGGCCGGAAAGCGCGGAGCAAGCAAGCTCGGCGCACCAAAGCGGTCTGCAGAGCTAGGCGCTCTGGACCGGCCTAGAAAGGCTGTCTCACTGCGAGCTTGGCCTGGGGTAGTAGATTGGATGGGCTACTGCTTGATCTCACCTAGTCAGTCCCCATCTCATTCCTTCGTGTTGAGTCTCGAGGCCCACACCTGAGTCCGTCGCTAGCACCTTTGGTGACCACACCAACACCGCTAAAGCGCGCAGCTGAGGACCTTATGTTTGTTTGTTTTAAGGAAAGTGATGTAAGAAAGAAAGAAAGGCCTTCATTCTCCTTCTTGCAAGCTCTGCTCATTGCTTAGAGTCGGGTTTCAGCTTAAATAAACCGAAATTGTTTCCCGATATGCATACAATAACTGTATGTGTGTAACTGCGTGAAAACCGAGTACACGCCAAGGGTGGCAACAGCTAGAGTGGACTATTTCGGTAAAATATTTGGTTTCGCTGTATGCGGCATTTTCCTGCTTTTAATTTTTCTTTCGCAAATTACCTAACATCCTGTTATTCTTTCGGGTGGGGGCGGGACGGTCCTATTTCTTTCTGGTTTAATTATGGAGAGAGGAGGGCCGTGGTCAGCACCGCGGACAGCGCCAGGCGCGGAGGGCGCGGCCACTTCAGTGAATCCTCTCTGAGCTCCTCTCCTTTGTTCCCAGCCCTTGCAGGCCAAGGCAGAACAAAGACATCCATCAAGGCTCGCTTTCTCAGCCTGGGTTTGTCTTTGGCTCCAAGGCCGTGGTGCGGAACTACTACCTCAACAAAGTCCACCTCACTTGCTTCCAAATAAAATAATTTACCGAATCCTTCTATAGTTTCTGGCCTGGCCTTTTTCCGTGTCCTACTACTTTGACTGATTTGGCCATTGCCACTGTGCCCGAAACAAGGAAATTATCTTGGCTTTTTTAAGCCAGGCAAGGCCAACTCTAGACTGGGAGAGAAAGAGAAGTGTGTGTGTGTGTGTGTGTGTGTGTGTGTGTGTGTGTTGGGGGGGGGGTTGGTTCGGAGCTTCCCGAAGGAGTTGAGCCATTTGAGGTTTCTTGCGAAATGCGGTGAAGGCGCCATTTAATGTTCTTCTCCTCTCTCTCTTCTGTTTTGTTTCTGCAGCTGGGCCAGGATTGCAAACAATCACACTAGCTACTCTTGAAAGAACCACTGCTTTCTAAATGCTTCAACTCTCCAGAATATTTGCACAAATGGGAACCACTGCTCTCCTGACAGCTGTCACTGAAGCACCCCTAAAATTCCCCTCGGGGATTTGCCTGCGGATTTGTGAGGCACTTACTGAAAACCATGACTCTTTTGCGTTCGGAAAACTAGGTTGGTTCTGGAATCAACTTCAGGGTCTTTATGCGGCAAAGAATGGGTGCGTTCTATCACCCCTCAAATCCCGTTGCAACGGCCTTTTCCCCTTTCTTATTCTGAGGCGCTCTGGTGTCCTTCAGACGCAGCCGTAGGCTCCGCTCTTGGCATTCACCGCGTGCCTTAATTGTATGACATTAAATCAAGGTCCGCTGTGAACACGGAGGGCAGAGTCTGTTCTTGATCCGGAAAGTAACTGACCCATTGCGAATATCACACTTCTCCTCCTGCCCTGCCCCCTCCCCTGAGCTCTGAGTCCCTACGACTCCCCCAGAGTCGTAACTCATAAGCCCGGCTCTGTCTCAGCTGGCCTTCTACCACAGCTGCCAGAGCCGCTGCTAATTAGTCTGTTTGGTGGAAGTGTAGACGACGCATGTGTCTGCGTATACATATGCATATATCTGCATGCCATTTACAGCACACCTAAAAAACATACATACGCCTATAAATCTCGTTTTCAAATGACGGCGTGGATCGAAGTTAATTACCCCTCTGGTACAGATCTAATTTCGTAATCATGTTATTTTACTGAAAGCAATTAACCGAGTTGGTTGGTTCGCCCTGCATCTCTTCTAAGTCACTTGTAAGGAATGGCAGCTTTTAAGGACGGCACCATTGCCTGTTGTGCTGCAGAAAGCTCTGCCAATCACTTCCTGCTGTCGGGGGGATGAGATCTAGCACATAAAAGAGAAAGGAATCATGCGTGTGTGTATGTAAGATAAACACGCAGATATGTCTAGGCTCTGTGTCCTCTGATACCGTTACCGCGGTTTGGGTTGGGAGTTTTGGGGAAGAGATGAGGGTACAAGGGCGGGCTAGGTCATCTTTCTTTGTAATGCAGAAAAATTAACTCAACCGCACCTGCCTAGTCCCGAGAGAACCGGGCGGCCCATCTGGTCTAACTACAGCTTTGCTGCAGAGAGAAAAGGCAGCTCGCTAAGGCTTCCCCACTGCTGGCCAGCGCGGCCCTCGGGTCCGGGCCCGGCTGGGGGTGACGGTTCAGAGCAGCGCAGAGGACGCGCACTCCTCAAACTGCGGCAAGAGTCAAGAGGCTGGAGGAAGCTGGGCCGGGCGGAGGGAGGGCGAGCAGGAGAGAGAGGAAGGGGTGAGGGGAGTTGACCTCTACGGGCGGAGCCCTCTGCGCAGCGGGCAGGAGGCGGCAGGAGCAGCGGCTCTTTTCGCGGCGTCCCCTACGGCGCGGTCGGCCCGAGGGAAAGGCCCGCTGGGCTCCAGCGTCCGAGGAAGCGAGGATCCTCCGCCACTGCGGTCCCCGGGCGGCGCAGAGCCTGGCTGCGGCTGGAGAGAGCGCCCAGAGCCGGTCTAGCTCAGAGACTCCAGAACGCGCCTCTGAAAAAGAGAATCACAGTGCAGAATTAGAGAGGGAGGCAGGAGGGAGGAGGGGGAGGCTGAGGAGAAGGGACAGGAGGCGGGAGAGAGCAGGCGAGGGAAATAAGGTGATGGGAGGACCGGACCCTAGCCGGCGGGCCACGACCTCAGTCCCCAGACTTTAGCCGGGCTCGGAGGGGCCCGTGGCTCGCAGCCTGGGGGGCGGCGCGGTGGCGGTGCGCTTAGGTACCGGCTGCGGAAGCCGCGAGGTGGGGGCCAGACGCTGCGGCACCGCCGCGGCCAGAGAAAAGATTTCCGGAGCTGGAACCGTCAAAACGCGCCCGCAGATGGTCCTTTGGTGCAGTTCAGCAGCTCCCGCATCCTGTGCCCCCTTTTCCCTGCCTCACCCCTTCCCCCAGACCGCACTCTCTAATCCCCACCCCTTCTTGGTTTAGGACCCTGCAAACTGCAAGACCAGCGAGTCCCAGCAAGAAAATCGAAACGATCGATGAGAGAAAGAATTACATATACACATAGCCCTAGAAATCCGAAGCAGAAAGACCTACTAGCCCTGCTCAAACCTGCAGAGGACCAAAGCGTTTTCAATCGCTGCTCAGCGCGTTCGCGGAGGAAAGAGGAGGCTGAGAGGCTTCCGTGGTATAAGGTGCTTTAGGATGGGAGGTGGGGGTGGGGAGGGGGTGGGTCGGAGCAGTCCGGTCTTTCCCCCTCGCTTGCTGATCCAGAATTAGGGATTAATGGCTCGCTCCAGCCAAACAAATAAGGCATCTGCCTTCAGCACAAGAGGATTACACGGGCTGCTGACGTCACCAGTCAGACAGATGTTGGCTCCCAAAGTCCTGAGCAGCTCGCTGTGTCCTTGAAACCAAAGAGCTGCAGAAGGCGCTCAGCCCCCAAGAGCTGCGCCTGGGTACAGCAAAGGGCAAGTGCCTTGCCCTTGCCTACAACCCCCTGACGCCAACACAGTGGCCCAGAGACAGCTCCTTAGGACGTCGCACCCCCAGTATCTCCAGCCCTTCCCTCACAGCCCCACCGTCAATGCTCAGGCTTGCTCAAGGCAAGTCAAAGTCACCATTCTCTGTTGCTTCTACCTAAAATGGAGACAGGAGCCGACACCCTCTGGAAATTTCTTCTAGATCTCTAACTCTAAGCTTTTGAACTCTTGTTCGCTCACAAATGGTTGGCCAAGTAACAGCAAAATAAGCACCTTAGGCCGGACAGAGCCCACGCTCCAGATGAAGGTTGGCCTCTTAATTAAGTGCGCAAGCAGCAGAAGAAGGGTTTATCTCCATCTCCTCCTCTCACCCTGCCGCCATCCTTTCGGCAGGCCGGTCAAGGTTTAGGTTTATGCTTAATCTTATCATGAATGCCATTCCGGAGGAATGTGTCTTTCTAAACAATGACCCTCTGCCAACCTCACCCTGTGTCCCAATCAGAGCCCTGGGCCACTACTCTGTGAGCCACCGGGACCTCACCATGGTCCTGATCATTGCATTTTCTTTGCAAGTACTTTGAAGACATTGTCAAAAAAAAAAAAAAAAAAAAAAGTGTGTGTGTGTGTGTCCAAAACATATCTAGCATCTAATTTTAAGAATCTGTATGTTTAGGCAACTACAGTTTCATTCTATAGCCAAATCCGATGAATAAATATCAAGAATTAATTAGTGTATAAACCCTGAACTCTCTCTAATTTGACGTCATTTTAAAATTAAATTTGAAATATAAACGATTTTAGTTTCTTGAACCTGCATATTACTTTTCCTTTATATTATTTATCAGGCCTTTACAAGTCACACTGAAGTCAGGTTATGAAATAAGCCAAAATATACATGAGATTGGAAATTTAAATAAGCAATTTTGAATGTGTTACGTAATCCACAAATGAAACGGTTTTAAAGGAAGTTCTATTCTGTAAAGTAATAAAGGCAATTCAAACAATGTATGAAACAAAATAAATTGATCTCCGACACAGAGCCACACTGAACCAATCCTGAGCCCCAAATCAAATCCGTATATATGAAAAAATCTGTGACTTCCTTGGAAAAAAAGTGTTTGCCCACAACATTGCACTGTTGGTTATAGACTACAGTGCCTAAACAGGAGTAGAAGGAGTAGCTGGATTATATCTCCATTCATATTATCCCTGTCTATCAAAGTGGCATTTAATTTTTCCAATTCTATGCATTTATAAATTAGCCACTGATAAAAATCAATTTAATTTGCTCTAGTGTCATTCAGCTAATGCCCCAGCCTAAAATAGTAAAATTTTTCTATTCTCACTCTGCTTCAAGGCCTTATAAGAAAAGATCCAAATCTTTAATGGATGGATTTAAATTTGTAATTTACCAGTAACAAAAGATAGACCTCACCTTATTTTAATTCGATGAAGAACATACACTGTTTAAGACAGGGTATACAAATTACCCGTTCTATGAAATTTGGTAGAATAAGTTTGAAATGCTACACTTTAAAGGAGTCTAATGCCTTATACAAATTATGAAGACTGTTTTTGCCTCCCAACAAGTTTTGAACATAAACTTCCATTCTGCTGTCAAAAAATTTTTCTAGAGTCCTTTTTGCTCAGTGATTCAATATTAGTTCGCTGTCCATGGTCTTGATCCACATGATGGCAGATGCTAGTGGTGCATTTTCAAAAATGTAAATCACAATGCTCTTGCACGAATTTGATGCCCCAACATTTTCAGGCAATGTCAAAAGGGGAAACATCTATAGGCTTTACGTTCTTTTTCCCATTCCAGTTTGTTCTCATTTTTCTATATTTGCCACCAAATTGAAAGTACAGGAAGGAAGTGGGGTAAGTTTGCACTTCATTACTTTTCAGCTGACAAAATCACAACCCCATTTAAGGGTCCAAAGAACTGTAGTAATTAGGAAATAGTGTTCTCAACTTGCATTTTTTTTTTTTTTTTTTGCTTTCAAAAGGTAGCATAGACATCTTTGTATAGGCATCCTTGTCTACTTTGACATATGGTTTAAGAAGTGCAGAAATTTTTACAAAAATGACAAATTAAGAAAAAAGTCAAACAACTTTCTCAACTCTCTGTAGATAGATATAGATAAAGATACATCACATACACACATACGCACATACATAAGCACTAAGAGCTTAAATGAAATCTCTTCCTTAACACCCTATAATTTTTTTCTAGTGAAGAAAAGAAGGCATATGCTCTAGTAGTTAAGGCTACTTAATAATTCCTTCTGTCCATAACAACGTTTCACCTTCGGTTTAAAAAACAAAAGACTGACCTGGCATAGTAACATTTAACCTCTCCTGGGGTTTCCTCGAGGGGGTAGAAGAATAAAGAAAAAACTTCCCTCCTCCCTCCAAACGTTTAATCGTCTTTTATTTTTCCCTACAGATTATCAGGAAAAGTATGTTATTTATACATATGTATATAAACAGACACATTTTCCGAATCCCTGAGAGCCGCTGTGAATCTTTGTAAGGCACCGACCTGCACAAACTGGTCATATTCTTGCTTTGATACAAGTATCTCAATGGTAGGAAAACAAGCTCTTGCTCAAACTGAGGTCGGTACCCACGCCAGGCCACTGGGCCGAACTTCCGCGATTCCCACTTTTCCGGGCACGAGAAGGCTACTTTCCCAAGAAGTATTTAAAACTTGGGAAAATCCTTGTACCGGAAGAAAATGGCCTAAACACAATAGGACTCGCCATTTTCTCCTTGTGAAGCACAAAGCGCCTGGCGCTGCCCGGCACACAAAGAAAGCGTGGGCCCGCGGAATTCTTGCACATTTTCAAGAGGCCAAAAAATGCCTCCCCCAGAACCATAATTTCTCCCGCCTGGGACCTCTGAGACACACTCTCCCACCTTCACTCAGTCCTTGTCACAAGAAGATCCGCTATTTGAGATGTAGATAGGAGTCCCACCGAAGGCGCGATGCTAGCTAAGCAGCTAACCCCGGCGAGACTAAGTCCCGCAAACCGAGGGGCCCAGCCCGCGGCGGCCCCGGACTCCATTCTAGGCCGTGGGTGCTCGCATCCCCTCCCTCTTCCTCAGATCTCTCCTTCCAATTCCATCCTGTCTCCCATGCACATCTGGTAGTCTGCGAGCTTGGGGATCTCCGAGACCTGATTTCCATCCAGTACCAGGAACCAACCTTGCAGCCCGGAGCCGGGCGGGAGGCTCTCAAGGATGCTCCCTACCCGGGAACTCCTCGACTCGGCGCCTCCCGCCGCCCCCCGCCCGCTGCTCCGAGTTGCCGCATCCAAGCCAGCCAGTGCCCCGTTCTGCACGCCCACCACGAGCGAAACGCTTCACCCGCTCACGTGCGGAAAGTGCAAGCTTCGAGGAAGTCCCTGTGGATGAAAACACCGAAACAACCGGCGCCCCGACTCACAAAGCGAGCACTCCCAACCCAGCCAGCGATGCAGAGCCCGGCTAACACAGGAAAAGATAGTACTTACAGCCGGTGCGCGTTTGGGTAATCCGCGTCTCAGCCCGTTGGGTCGGTTTGTTTGTTTAAAAATATATACACATGTCTATACATTTGATTTTGTACAGCTTCCACCGTTGAGAAGGAACGAAAACAAAAATCTTGTAGCCTAGCGGGGATGGGGGAGGGGGGTGGAGATTTTCATTGTCTACGCTTTGCACACGCAGCCCAAGGAAAGACGCTCATTGCCTTGTGGGGCTCCTTCTACTTTCTGCTTGAAATTCAGAAGCTTTCAACGCAGTGAAGCTGGGGTTTGGTCTCCCTCCCTGCTTCCCTCCCTCTGCGTTCTCTCTCTCTCTCTCTCTCTCTCTCTCTCTCTCTCTCTCTCTCTGTCTCGCTCTCTCTCTCTCGCTCTCTCTCCGTCTTTTCCCTCCCCTCCCCTCCCTCTCTCATCTCTCCTCCAGCTCGAAGTCTCTCTCTCTCTCTCTCTCTTTCTCGCTCGCTTTTTTTTCAAAAGAGGGCAGGTCGCTTCCTGCATCCCAATGAGTTAAATCAGTCACTTACTTCTCATGCATCAGCAGCCTCTTTAACAACCCGAGGGCTGCAGGCACAAAAGAGCATTTAGCTGCCTCCAATTTGTGTAGAAGGCCTGTCCTTAATTTGTTTTTGGAGTATAATTAAATCATGTATTTCACGTAATATGAAAATACCAAGTTCTCAATTTTGCCGAATGAACTGCTAATGGTAACTCTTGAAAATATACCCCCCTTCTTGTTGGTGTCCTTAGAAAGGGCCTAGGACGCCCCAGAAATGGAGAGGCCAAGGGTTTGGGCCCAAATCTACTCGCCCCTCCCCCCTTTCACATGTCAAGGTCACAGTCATATGATCCCCTATTGCTTTAAAATGGAGCCTTTTTATCAACCCTTTTCCTTGGAAAGGAATTAAGTCTTTTTGTGGTATGGGAAGATCTGAAGGATTAAATAAATAAATAAATACATCTTTAATCTGAAATACACACGTAAGCAGACTCAACCGTGATCAGATGGAGGGGTGGGGGAGACTGACATACCATGTGAGAGCGTGTGGTTTTCCTCTCCCCCCTCCTCGCCTGGTGAATTCTGAGATCTCTCGGTTTTGCTCGGGTTTCTTCCGGCGGCTGAGTGGGCCTTACCGGGCGACAGGGCCGGCGCCTTTTTTTTTTCCCCTCCCAGCTCTCAGAGAGTCTCTGAGGCGTCCGCATCTCGAAGACACCGCCCAATGGTCAGGGGGGTCGTTTTTCGGTTCCCCCTCCTCTAAAAGGGCTGGGGCACAAAGAGCAACTCTGCCTTCCCGCAGTTTCTCTTTCAGGAAAAACTCCAGGCCTGGCCATTGTTCTTCCTCAATGAAGGGCGCTAGGGTGACAACAGAGAGACCTCCTCTTCTCCACACTCACCACCCACCTCTCCTCCCTCACCCCACCCAAGGCCACTGCTGGAGAGAAATTTGGGAATATTTTCTTGCTTTTGAGACTCCTGTCTGGGAGATCATGGGATTCAATATCATTAGTATCTTGGTTATCTTCCTTGTATTTTCTTCAGCAATATTCCGCTAAGTCGTCAGCTACCCACCCCGCCACCCCCATTTTCTGATTCTAACAGCGCTTGTTCAGAAAGATTGCACTCGGGGACTAGGACTGCAGATAGCCGCATTTGGTTCCATCGAAAGGGAATGAAACAATATAACTCTCCACCTCCCGCTTCGGAATAGTCGCTCTTATACCCTAAATCACCCTGGGGTTTTGAGTAAGGCCGTGTTTCACCTTGAACATTTATCAAACCGGACTCTGCCGCCTCTCCTGCCGCGGGAGGATGCATAGGCCGCTGGCACCCAGCTGACATTTGCTTGAAAAATACACAATACCTCCAACGGCGTCGTTTGCAAAAAGTGAAAACCAAAAATGAAAGAGTTTTTTTTTAAACAGAGAGTATATATACATATGTATACATATGTCTGTGTGTGTGTATATATATATATATATATCCCCCAAATGCTGAGGTTAGGGGCTCGTGTTACTTAAGACAAACCAACGTTTCTGCGGTTGAGTCCAAACGAAGGCCTCACTGACACCGGTGTTTTATTAGCGGTGAGAGACCACGTTCTCTTTGGAGGCTCTAGAAGGAATGCGCATCGTCCCCTTGCCCTTTATCTTTCACCGGATGAGGCTCATTCTATCCGTTTCCAGTTTATTGACCTGGGATGTGGGACTGTTAAAGACCGGCGACGTCTTGGCAAAGCCTGAGGGAGGCAGGGTCACGCGGTGCGCATCGCCTCCAGCCTCTGGGAAGGTGCGGCTCTGTGCTCTGGTTGCCAGGAGGGTCTGCTCTGTAGGGTAGCGACTTCAGACGACCTCGGGTGCGCCCTTAACTCAACAAATCCCCCACTCCGACCCCGGCTCTGGCGATGCCAGCCTTGCCACATCTTTCCGGGTCCTGGAATTTCAGCCTTGTTTCTGGGGAGGCCTTAGGAGGAAACCCAGGTGGCGGGTGCGTTTTCCTAGGAAAACACTAGAGAGATCAGAGGGGAATGCTGGAACATTCGCCCGGGCCTTTCACCCGCCACCCCAAACAGATGGCTGGGCCAGGACACCTGCAAGGCAGCCCGCAGCCGCCTCCTCCGCGCAGCTCTCCGGACGCGGACCACGGTGTCGGATCAAATAAGGTCACCTAACATCCTGGGCTCAGATGGCTCAGTCCTCCGCACAAAGAACGTTTCTCTGGACGCCTTTCAGCCCATTCGGAGAAGACAGCTTCCATCCCCGCCTCCCGCGCTAGGCCCAGGAACCTGAGAGGGCGACTCCTTTTCAGCCTCGGGTTTTTTCGGGTTTGCCGTGCGCGCAAACCTCCTCCTGCCCTGAGCACCTCGTCGCCCGGGCTTGGAGCTTATGAAAATGTAACCCAACTCATTGCCAGAAGTTGTTGCTAATTAGTGGATAATAAACTTCTGTAGCCAGGGCACAAAAGTCTTTTAAAAGTGCAAAGGTGTTCTTTGTTATGGCATCAGAAAAGGGATTAGCATATCAATTGGACTGGGGGGACCGGACAATGAGCCCTCCTCCCCCTTCGCTGCCCTCAGCTCGCCGCCCGCCACTGCCGCCGCCTCCTCCTCTCTCTGCCCTTCCTCCTCCTCCTCTTCCTCGCCCGGCTCCCAGAGCTGTCAAGGAGCGGCTGGGGAGCGCGGGGCGGCGGGCCGGGGCCGCGCGGGCAGGCGCAGTGCTGGCTTCCCGCCGCCCAGCAGGCCGCTCGGCCCGCGCCCTCACCTCGCCCCGCGCCCGGGCGCGCGCCGGGGGCAGGTGGAGGCGCGCGGCGGGGCGCGCGGGGCCCCAGCGCGGGCAGGTCCGCGCGGCCGGCAGGGCGGGGACCCGGGCGGGCCCGGGAGGGCGGCCTCCCGCGGCGCCCCCGCCCCCAGCGCCCGCGGCTCGGGCCGCACGCGCGCGCCCTTTGCCTCCCCCGGGCCGCGCGAAGCCCCCGCGGACTTGCCGCTCCTGGGGCGACGGGCAGCCGCCAGCTCCCCACCGTCCTCGGGCCCTCCGCGGCCGCCCCGCTGACCTCCCGACCCCCAGTTGCCCGCGTCGGGCGGCTGGCGAGCGTCCGGGGCGAGCAGAGGCCTCGAGTCTCGAGGCCAACCGGCCCCGGGGGCTGCAGGTCCCGCTCGGCTGGTCCTGGGCCGCGGTGCCGCCACCTGCCCGCTCGGGGGCCTCCACGGCGAGGCGGCGGGAGCGGCCCAGGCCCGAGCAGGCCCGGCCGAGGCTCCGTGCGACCTCGCCCGGCCCCGCCGCCCCACGCGCATCCCCCCGCCGCGGCCGGCCCCGAGGGAGCCGGCTCCCGGGCCGAGGGAAAACTTAGAAAGCCGGCCCGGGCCAGGGGCGGGACCGCAACGCCGAAGTCAGTCTCGGAGACGGAGACGCGGCCCAGGCCTGCGGGGCGCGGGCCCCCGCTCCCTCCGGACTGCGCCCGGGCGCGGACGCCGGGCCTGCGGGGCCGCCGGGGCTCGGGGGAGGAGGAGCGGAGGACTGCGCGCGGAAGAAAGGCGCCGGGGAAGGGGCAGCGACGGCGCGCTCCGCTCGCCCGCGGCCCGCCCGGCCCCGCTCTCCGCCCCGAGCCCCCGGCGCCCCCGGCAACCTCGGCTAGGAAACGCTTTCTTTTCTTTTTCTTCTCCCCTCCCCCCTTTCCCCTTTCTCCCTAGAGGCAGCTTCCGTCCTCTAAATGCATTTCAAGAAAAGGAGATCTCAGGGCTCTCCTTTTTCCATCCTTCTCGCCTCCGCCTAACCCTGGTGTTTGGCGAACAAGCGCCAAACTCACACAAGTTTCCCCGAAAACGAACCGCTTTAACTGTCGCGAGGAAAAATGTCGGGGGAAAAAGTGGAGGTCGGTGTTTCCCTAAATGCAAAACATTAGCGAGGACTCTGAAAAGAGCTTTACTTTCCCTGCGAAATCTCCATTGTTGCTTGGCAAACAATGGGCGCCTGGGCGACTGTAGGGCCGTGAGAATGAATAGGCGATCCGCGGGATGTGTGCGGGTCAGTGCTTGGGGTCCTGGGCCTAAAGCCCCTTTCTCAGCTTGCCACAATAAACCAGAGCAAGGTTTAGTCTTTACTGGGTCACCGGCCATCCTCTATTATTCAACACTTCACAACAAAAAACACTTATTAATCAGCGCTGACCAGAGGCCCCTTTTGAAACAAGAGAAGAGGGGAGAGAGGGAGAGAGAGAGAGAGGGGTGAAAAGAAGATTGAGAAGCCCCGGACAGATCTTTCTAAAGCCAGAGCAACCGCAGGGTACTTTCCTCCAGTGGCCAAAGTTTATTTGACACAACAAAGTTTCTAATCAGGCCACGGAGACCTGGATTTCTCCTCATTTGCCTTGCTCCCCGTCTCTTCCTCTGAAGATGTTGGAGACTTTCTTGCGAGGAAGGATGGCTATAGGTCAAATTGCTAAGGCCTGATCTTAAAGATCTAATTGCTTTTGGAAGAGAAGCCTGTTTCCCAGCTGGGCCTCCACTCTGGAGATGGCGCAAGGAAGACTGTCCAGCCCTGCTCTGGGCACCCTGCTGATGGATGAGGTGTCAGGCCAGTAGTCATGTGAGGACTGGTTTCCAAATGGTATGAGCAGTTGTCCAATGTGGTACTTATTGGTGATACTGAATGCAATCTGTAGATTTTCTACTTCATGATGTTTCAGTCTGGATATAGTAAACGACTAAACTTGCTTGCTAGAATGAAGAGGAACTGATTATTCCTATGCTCAGACAAGGATTTAAGGAAAAGGATGTGATGAATAGTTTTAGAGAACAAAATGGTTCAGAACGTTCCATACCACTAAAATCAGTGGGTTCTTTGCGCAACTTTGATAATTTTTACAGAGCTTATTTGATGTTTGTAACCTAATTCTGTTTCTTTCATTTATCTGCTTATGCGATAATTATAAACACATGCTCAGACATATATGGACACTGGTAGACATCAAAATGAAGTGCTACATACATCAGCTTTATGGATGAATTTAGTCCGTTGGAACTCAGCTAGACATTTTTGATGGCAAAATTTTGTCGCTTTTTGATATGGGGTTGGAAGCCAATATTTCTTGGTTATTCTGTCTGTTTTACATTACTCAGGTTGTAATTTAGCCAAGTGAGCAAAGCTGTTTTGTAATGGCTGATGTGTATGAGTGAACGGAGGCAGCAGATATTGGATCCTGGTTGTCAAAAGACATAAAGCAATTATTTTCCTAAAGAAATAGAAGTGAATGTCAAAGCAGTATTCCTTTAAGTTGAAAATTTCGTTTGTGTGCACTTTTGAATTCCGGTGTAACGTAACTAACTATTTCACTTGTTATGATTCAAAGAAGCCTTTAAACCCAGGAAATATATGGATAGGGGGTTGTGAGTACAGCAAATTAAGCTGTAGAACTAGATGGCTTGGTAATGAAAGCAAGAATGCAGAATTACTTGGTAGTAAACTGCACTGGTATTTACCAGAGTTTATGTAGTAAATGCAAAAATGGGTTGCATGCTTTGGTCTCTGGAAGTGTTTAACTTAGTTGCCTAGTACTTGAGATTGGCTTTTTTGTAGAAAATATTGTGTCACCCAGATTTTGCAGAGCTCGACGGTTCTTGCAATGGAGTAATCAACTGTTACCTGAATTATTTAGAGCCTGGGATTAAAGGCCTTGCAGTTGAATGCTGACAAGCTCTCACATGTAGGCAGGGGAAAGTGTAGTATTCTTCTCTTTCTGTGTATACTTTGAAAATAATTTGGTCAAGTGTGGTGAAGTATTTTTAAAATTTATGCATAGGACCAATGAATAATTCTTTTACAAAGTGTTTTCCAAATGAGCAAATAAGATTGTTCAGAAAAAGAGTAGGAATCTGTTTAATACATAGCAGTGTGTCACCTATACTGCTTTGTTTTTAAAGGACTATTCTTTAAAAACATATTTGCTGTAGAAATCTCCTCTGTTTCAGAAAAGAGTTTAGGGTGTGAATACAAAGAATATATTCATGCGACAAATCCATTTGTGGGACATGACAATTGTATGTCATGTTTTCCTTTTAGTATTTTGGTTGACTGTCTAATTTGCTTAAAGGAAGCAATATTCCATGTATGTGTGTATTTTTACTTGCAAACTGAAAGCATGTGCTAAATGGGACTAATCATTCACAGACTATCTTCTGAGTGAATTCTATTGCATAAGTATACTCAAGAAAAGCTTTAATCATAATATATAATACATTGAATGTGTATGTATATCTTTACACAGCACGTCATTTGAATACATATTTATAGACTCCAAATACTTCTCTTTCTTTCTTTTTCTTCCTAAGAAATTAAGTAAATAGCATTGTAATGACATTGCCCTAAACATACCAGTGAATTTGTATGGAAATTGGAATAGCTTCCACATTTGTCAAAGGAGAAAAGTATAATACATAAACATTATATTCAGCAAACATTTAAAATAGAGAAATGTTATTTGTTGATCTTATTTACCATGGAAGCAATATTTATTAAATTTCGTATATCTTTATGAAATCATTGTTATTCCAAAGTACATTTATTCAGTACTACATACATACTGTTGCATTTTTTTAAAAAAGAAAATACATCTGTAACAAAAACCTAAAAATTACATGATAGATTTAGCACATCATAAAAATTCCTTTATAGGTGTCTAAGTCATCTATATCCTGGGATATTTTTGTTTTTGTTTTTGTCTTAAAAACATCCATCTGGACATTTTAAAAAAAATGACACAAATAAATCTCAGCTACAAACGGAAACAAATATCTTGATAGAACTTGTACATCTTCATCCAAATGAAGGTTAGATGGCAAAGCCTATGGCTATAAAATGAAAAGTATATGCAATCTGGTGAGTTTATTTTGAAACATATTTCAATTTTTGCATTTGTTTTTCTTCCTGGAAGATGCATATAATTCAGACATTTTTTTCCATCTTGACAGGATTTGTCAAATTTGGTTCAAATTTATATCAACATGATCTGACAAAGTATAGTATCAATAGGTTATCATGAAGTATAAATGCAAACTCTACCGAATGTTGCTTTAATACATGCTACTTTTTCTTTTATCAAAAAATGAATCAATGTGGTTTTCCATGATAGAGAAAAGGTAAAAAGGAACTGATAGAAATTTGACTTGCCCCCTGTGATTTGCCCCGTTGCCAGAGAATTCTGGTTAGTTGTATAGATCTGAGACTTATGTGGAGAGACTCAACTTGGTACTTATTTATTTATAAGCTTCCACCTCACTAGAGACTCAAAGTTATATTTCGGAAACTAGAACTTCACATGATATGTGTTTATTTGATTCTTCAATTTAAATACTTCATGAGTACAACAAGAGTAATTTTTAATGGAAAATTTTTATTAGGTTTACCTCCACTGCATCTAAATATCCCTGATATATTTCTGTATGTACTATGATATGGCATCTCATTTTTTGGAAACAAAGGGAAATCAAGATTCTGAGTGAAACTTTTCCCTCCAAATTATTTTCGCAGTTCTCAGTTTAATATTTCCTTCAGCTACTTCCATTTTGATACACATGCTGTAAACTCTGTTTTGGCTTACACAACAATTTTCACCCAGAAATCTGTCTGCTTATATAACCATTTGTGACAAAGCAGAAAATTCTAGAGAATTTCACAAAAGACTCCAAAGATATGTGTGTGTGTGTTTAAACTATTTAAATTTCATTGGTTTGTGGATGTTTATTGTAAGTTTAAAGGGGATTATTCAGCACTCCTTCCCTTTATGGTACTTTTTGAAAATGAAAGCTGAATTTTAGAAATTCCTACAAAATAAAATATATAAAATGAAACACTTCTGTATTTGGATTTTTACCTTGGCAATCAGATACTGAATCTCCAAGGTCAGTGCAGGTTTTCCTTCAATTAAGAAGGCCATTTGGAGATACCATAGGAAACTAGCTGTGTTGAAGTTATGGCAAAGAACTAAGGTGTTTATGTTTGTTTTGTTTTATATTTATGTTTTTATGGATTAGAATGTAGCTCAGTGTCCCTGGGCTCCTCTAATGCCCCTTATATTTGTTATTACTTTTTGTGGGAATGCTAATAAGGACAAGGGTGTTAGAGAGGAGGGGAAGTGGGCAGTAGAGTCTACAGATAGATGGAGTTTGGGTGGTAATACTAATGGTGCTGAACCAGACTCCTTGTGCCAGGAAAGGATCCATTTTTAAAGCTTTCCTTTCTCTGTCATTCTTCTGCCTTTCCACTCAAAGTGCATAAGAGATCCCATGAAAATTAAGTTCTGGTAAAAATCATTTGTTCTGTACCTGACGACAAAAGTATCAAGAGGCAAGAGAATGACTCAGGTCTCCCGTCAGGACTGGCCCTTTGGAGTTTGTGCTAATCTGCAGCAATATAATGTTATGTTTTATGTATGTGTGCGATGTTTTATTTCCCAGTAGTTACATGTACATTGCAGATGCATGGATACCATATTTAAAATTAAAACTCTAAAAATGAGAACATTTACTTGAACATATTTTCTAAGAAAAAAACATCAGAGGGGAAAAGGTCTTAGCTATGGGGAAGGAAAAAATACATAGCCGTGAATATACATAATTACATTACATTGCAGCTAGCTTTAATGAAACTCCAGTTTTCTGAAGACCACAGTGAACTGAAGTTTATGAATATCCCAAGAATTTTTCCAAATACTCCAGCTTCTTATGAAAGGTAGCTTTTATAAAACCAGTCAGCTGAGACTCCACTGTATCTCAACTGCTTTTTATCCCAAGGTGGTTCAGTGATCCCCTGAGGCCTAAAGATAAACAAGTTTGTTTGTACGTATATATCATCACAGAGCCTAGCCCAGACAAGTCATTCCGGGACCACCTGAGAGGAATTGAGATTGGGGCTGTGGGGCAGGATCAGAAAGGCTGCTAAGCTTGACATGACAGGTTCCCTGGGCTTTTGTGAAGGACCTAGCCCTCAGGAGCAGAGCCACCATTTCCCCAAAGTGGTAGGGTAATAGCAATTTCATGCTTTGGCATGGACCTAGGTTTGCTAACATCAATCCTGATGAATCCTACAGCGTTAAAGAAAATGAGCTTGGTGATTAAGCTTTTCTTTTCTCTTCCTTTACGTCCTTTCTTTCCTCCTCTTTCTCCGTCTCTTCCCTCCCTCACATTTCAAACTGTAGTGGCATTGAATCAGCCCTGTGGACAGATACATACTCTGCTATTGGTTTGCTTGCTTTGTTAGTTATGCTTTAAAACTTGTCAAGAGAGGGCTGAAATGAGGCATCTTTACTCATTTTTTTTCTATTTCTTTCTTCTGAATGTTTCACTCTTCAAAGAAGCTAAATGTCATAGGCTAGTGTACTTGTTGAGCACAAGCCTCACTCTGAAGTCTGGAGATCAGGCAAGAGGTGTGGAGGAGACCCAACTGCAGGTGTGGCTTTCTTCTAGGTTGGGCTTAAGGCAGCCTGAGTTTTACTGATCTGAGGCATAGCGCTGAGACTGCCTAAGCACAATCTTATGAACTTAGAAGCCTTTAGGAACTCTCCTGATTTCAGAAGTTCTTCCGGATCTGAAAAGAAAGGGAATGAGTTGCACTCTCTAGATAATTCTATTTTGGTCATGTCCCCATCTCCTTCTGGAATGTGTGTGCGTGTGTGTGTGTGTGTGTGTGTAAGGAGAGAGAAAGATGACAAATCATGGTAGGAATAGTTGTTGAGATATGGGAATGGCTTTAGTTTAAAGTTAGAACGCAGACATATATAAACATGGTGATCAAGGACTATTTAGAACATCAAAACAAGTCAAACAAACTAGGACAAATAATTGTACAGTTTTCCTATGTCTCTAGTTTGGAAATGTACTTTTATAGATGGATCCAGAAATTAAGAGGACTCAAAAATCTGACTTGCCTGGGAAATGGTAGAGTTGTTCGGTTGTAAGAGAGGTTGACTGTTGTGTCTCCTGGTCTTTAAGAAGGGCAGAGGGAAAGTGGGAAGAAGAGAGAACTGACATTTGGCTGGATACTATATGTCAAATGTTCTACCAGCCTCTTTCACAGCACACTGTTTCATGTATTCTCACCAGAACCCCTCAAGGTAGGTTTTAATTTTTCTTCATTTTAGAGATGAGAAAACTGAAGCTCTGGAGGGTTATATAAATTGACCAGGGTCACACAGCTAACACATTTTGGAATCCAGATTAGAATTCAAATGAGCTTGTTTCCAGAATCTGTATTCTTTTTCTTAAACCAGAAATATCTCACATGATTTATTTTCCTCATAATCATTCATGACAGAAGTAAGTATTTAATCACCATTATCTTCCCAGACTCATCTTTCTCTATACTCTCCTCCTTGTGGTTATTTTATACTTCTGTCACAGGGGCAGACACCTTATGCATTTCCACACACTCCTACCCAAAAACTCTATTCGTGGTGCAAACTGTTCAGTTTGCCCACATTGCCTTCATCAGGATGCTGACTTGAGTTGTGTTTTATTCATGTGGATGTGTGAACTGTTTGGGGCCAAACCTATTTATTTAAGTATATACAAACACAGGAATTGGTATTTTATGTTGCATTAAACTGTGAAACGGAGAAATTTGGCAAAAGCAGTAGCAATTTTGCTTTTCAGAAATTTAATTTTGGGATGTGGTAATTCCTTATTCTCTTTTCATTTTTTATTATTTGTTTTAAGAAAGCTTTTTGCTATCCTGTACCCATCCTAAAAGACAATCTAGCCAATTAAATCATGAATCTGAAACTTGGAGGGCTTGAGCTACTTCTTTGTTGAGGTAAGGCATCATTCAGTAGCAGAATTAACTCTTTCAAGCCCTTATTAACTATTTGATATTTAGTACTTTATTCTCAAAGAAAGGAAAAATAAGAGGATGTTAATAATATATCTATTTTGCATGGAGTTTTCTAAGATGAATATACTTTTAATATACTGAATAAAATTCTCTGTTTCAGTTTTCTTATCTTGAAAGTAATATTAATAATGGGAGAACACCTTGAAAATGATAAATAACATCAAGTATAAAAATCAAAATATAAATGCTAAGTTAGAAAACATTTAACTTCAAATTAAACTGATGCTTCTATTTTCTTATAGTTTCTTGTTGGAACATTAATTTTCTCTCAAGATTCTTATCTTAAAATCTTTAAATGACTATTACTCATATACAAAGACTATTCCTGAAAAACTAAAGATCTTAATATAAATAACCTAAGAATTCCTTTCATTGAGCTAAAAGCTCAGAGGAAATGTAGGTTAAAAAAGAAAGAGTAGTACTTTTAACATTACAGTATTTTGGTGATTAAAAAGATTTACTAAATGATGAAATATGAAAGAATATTAAAATGTAATACAGTGGTTTTTCAATAGGAATTAAACATTGGAGACCACACTAAGTATTTGCTTCAAAGATACAAATAGCCTTGAAAGTTATGCTTTTGGGTATAAGTTACTATTTGCAGTGCTGCTCAAAAACCAGAATTGAGGGTTACTATGGGGAACAAAGGAAAAGAAACAATAAGGGCACATACTCATTTGAATTCTTTCAGAATAGTACTGTAATGTCAGTGACCAAAATATTAGCCCTATAATCATTAAATCCTGAGTTTTATTTGGAGTCAAATCTCAGGTGAGCCAGTATAGCTCTTTGACTTTGATTTAACTTCTTCATCCTCAAAATGGAAATAGAATTGCTTACTTGCAAAAGAGATAGTGAATCCTAATTAATTAATGGATTTGAACATTGGTAATAAATTCCCTTTTCTTAATTCAGTTTTCAAGGCTACAAACTCAGACATGCTAAAGATGCAGGAGTTCTATGTTCATATATAATATATCTCGATATTTGGGTTGCTCAGAGGTGTACCTTGCAGACTTAAAAAACACAGATGAGTTTCTTGGAGAGCTTAAAGCTGGTTTTAAGCTAACCAAATCACAATGGAACTTTTGTTGAAAACACTGAATTCTACTGGTTTCACCTATGAGGCTTAAGATTTATAAGTGTGTCTGTGAGTGTGTGTGTATGTGCGTGCTTATACATGAAGTTTCTTTTGCTTTTTAGGTAGAAATGTAGGAAGATATATTTAGGAAAATAAATTGCCAGATCACAATGAACCCAACTAGTATTTATCTCCAGTTGGTAATATGTACGCCGTGTCTGAAGGCATGGCAGTACCTGCCTGTGAATTAGCCCACGTGGGTTTAAATTGAGCTGGTTGTATCTGACCTTCTTAACCTAATTTTAAGAAATTGTTTCAGGTTTGTGGGAATTAACTTAATCATAATAGTATCATCTGTGCCGGGTGGTGAGTTAGACCATGTGGTAGCCTTCCAGGGTTAATGGGTCTCACACATATGTGGTGTCATGGAAAAGGCACTGGAGAAGGAGTCAGCAGCCCCCATATCTAGGCCTGGCTCCACTTCTAACCAACTGAATGAGGCAATGAACAGTGCCACTTTTCTTTTTCAACTGTAAAATGAGTACACTGGGTAACATCATGCTCCCCTAGTCTTGCAACCTGAATCTCTTGATTCCTAGGCTGATGCCCTCCCTTACTGTTTTACACGTTCTTTCCAAAGACTCTTTTTGTGGGCCAGAAATCAACTCCAAGCGAACTACAACATGGCAGGGAGTATTGCCTGCAGAGAGCTGTGCACATATTCAATAAATACATGTTGCTTGAAATACTTGATGATTAATTAACCGTCTAGAGAAAGCCTGTGATCAATGTTGATGATTAAGCCTTAATGACAAAATAGTTAAAATTTATTGAATACCTCTAATGTGCCAGGCACTGTATTTGCAGTTTGGGTATGATATCTCATTTAAGCAATCATCCAGGAAACACATCTAAATCTTCTTGGAGAATTTTGACATTATGGTATTATTGGCCATTCTTCTCAGGAAAAGTCTTTTCTGCTAGACTTGTCTGGAGCCTCCCTCATGATGTCATTTGAAGAAATTCAATAAAAGTAAGTGGATTTTTGCATTGGAAGGAAACAGGGCTAAACATCCATAGAAAACTCACACTAAGGCATTGAATACATAAATTGCATTTTGAAAGCTATAGCCAAGATTATGTTCAAGCCAGAATCTTCCTCATCATCCATGGTTCCAACTCTTCTCTGAATAGTTAAATAGGCAGGTAGGGGGGTTTTTAAAAAATCCTGCCATGTAAACATCTCCAGAATCCATCTTCTTCTCTTCATCCCTGGGATAATGTTTTAGTTCAGACATTCATCATCTGTCTCATGGAATGTTATAAGAGCCTCCTCGCTGGTCTCCCTTCTCACCCTTTTCTAATCTATTCTCTTTTCTTGCTGCCAGAGGGTTTCCTGACACTCAAACTGATCATGTTTAAAATTCTCCTTAGCTCCTCTCGACATCCTACATGAGATATTGCCTCTTTGCCACCTCCTTCCCAGGAGGAGGGAGCTGCCCCATCCTCTGGGTTTCTGTGCCTTTGATATATACTTCTTTTAGTAAGTATATTTTATGAGTGTCTCTCCTATTGGTTTGTGAGCTTTCTATAATAAAACATCTTTGAATCATATCAATGATTGGAACATTGTTAATAATTGTTGAAGGGATAAAGAATTTGGGGAGCCTGAACTATTTTCTGGGTTCAGTAGAGGAGACATAAAGACTCTCTTTTCTTTCCATAACTGTTATCTTGGCAACCAACAAAAGGCTAGATAGAATTTTGATTTTTAGACTTCCATTTCTTCTGACCCAAGAATATTTCTCTCTCAGGTAGGACTGGTTCTATGTTGTTAAGCCAGTTTTGGAGTTCTATCTCACCCAGAATTCTAGCATCCCAAGGGGTTGTATCTTTGTTTATTTGTAAGCCTGTGCATTCCTTTCTCTAGCTGCTATATTTAGAGCAGGATATAGCTAACTAGGTTGATGAAAACGGATTTGGGATCTCAAAGCATAGACAGTAGAGTCAGAAAGAGCTGGTTTCTAACGATGATTCCATCATCTATTAGTTGTGTGAGCTTGATTAGATCTTTTAGGTACTCTGAACCTTAATTTCCCTTTCTATACAATGGAAATAATTATTAGGTTATATTGCTGTTCTGATCATTCAGTGTTATGACACATGCAAAGCACCTAACGTAGTGCCCGGCATAAAGTAGACTCTCATAATGGTAGCTATTCTTCTTCTTACTATTATTTTTTAACATTTAATGCTCTGCTACAGTGGGGAACATCACAGTTCATTAAAATTGCTTTTCCAGTCCCTTATCTTCTTTGACTCTCACAAAAAATCCCCCAATCCTTTAATTTTGATCCATGAAAAGAGCTTGGTTCATCGCCTTAGAATTTTTAATAGGCAACCTATTTGGCCAGGTGACAGTTGGGCAGTGCCCAGAGACAGGTATTTCAGGATTACTTCTCAAGATCTGATCCTCCTTTCTGATAGTAGGAACTAAAGTCCTTGGCCAAAAAAGAATTCCCAAGCAGAATTCCTAGT
This sequence comes from Equus caballus, assembly GCF_041296265.1. Lineage (NCBI taxonomy): Eukaryota > Metazoa > Chordata > Mammalia > Perissodactyla > Equidae > Equus > Equus caballus. Next base: position 20,524,240 of record NC_091692.1, read on the forward strand.
CCGAAAAAGAAATGTTTACATGGCTAAATCTAGGATGGTACAAGAGGGCTACAGGAATTAAGATAGGGAAAGCATTCTTAGAATGACCTGAATGAAGATGAGTGGAGGAGGGAGCAGAGAAGGAAGATTATTAGGGGCCCTGGAGAAGCTTCTCTGAGCTTTAAAACCTGGCACTCTGGGACTTAGGATTTCCGTGTTCTAGCAAATGAAGCTAATGACTAGGGTGTTCAGGATCCCTTTATACTTAGAAGAGAGAGCTAAAGGCCTTTTAGCATCAAGATATTCCTTCAACTTTCTTACCAAATTCCTTCACCTTGCCACACTTCCTGACATCCCATGAAACAGGGACTTGTCTTTGTTAATAAGCCTCTTTTAATACAAAATTGTGCAAAAGGCATCCCGAATTTAAGGTGTCCAAAACAGAGCTCTTGATTTTCTATCCTCCTCCAAACCTACCTTCTGCCAAATCCTCCCAGTTTTGCCCATCTCAGTAAATGACACACCCATTCACTGGAAAAACTTTAGAAGCCATCCAGAATCCCTTTCTTTGTCATCCCCATCCATCCTATCAGCAAACCCTTTCAGCTGTATCTTCAAAATATTTCCTGAGTCTGATCACATTTCTCTATCTTTACCACTCTCATGTTGCACTGAGCTACCATCATTTCCCTCTTGATCTACTGCAATAGTTTGCAAACTGGTCTTCTTATTTTTACTCTTGATTCTCCTACTTTCCAACCATAGCCCATCTTCCACAGAGCTGCCAGAGTGAGCTATTAAAATGTAAATCAAATCACATTGCTCACTCCACTGCTCAAAACCACTCAAAGCTTTCTATCACACTCAGAATAAAATCCAGAGTCCTTGCAATGACCCACAAGTCCCTACAGGATCTATTTGCCATCGACCCTTTCTAGTTCCTTTCCTTCTTTTTTCTCCACACTCATCCCATTCCTTCCATTCTGGACTGCTTATTCATGGACCTTGTGTATTATGAAACTAATGGCATCTTCCTCTTTTAATTGGTTTCTAATAAGTTTGGAGCTAAATTTATACCCTTTCATTATAATATTCATTATAATATTATATTATATATAATATATATAATATAATATTATAATATATATAATATAAAATATAATATAATATTATATTATATATAATATAAAATTCATTATAATATTATGATAAGACATATATTTAAAAAAATTTTCAATCTCACTTCTGGCTCAGCCTTACTTTCTTGCTGTTATTTTTTTCTCTTACTTTTATTAATTAAAAATTAAATATAACCCTTACTGCCTTTCTTATTGTAGAAACAATATACATGTTTATAATAGGAAAATCAGAAAATACAATAAAGTAGAAGAATATTCTTACCACATCACCCCCCACCCCAATACTCCAGTGACTCCCCATTACTTCTATTGTAAAGTTTAAACACCTTAGCATGAGTTAAAAATCCTGGTTTCTGCTTACCTCTAGCCTCATCTCTCAACTCTCCCTCTTCTCTTGGCTGCCTTCTGCTCAATCTTCAGGTTTTGGTGGAAATGTTAGGAGGCTTTCCCAGATATCTCATTCGTGAGACCTCACTGAATCCCAGCACCCTATTATACGGTGATGTCGTTGCCTTGTTGAAGGACAGGGACAGTGTCTTTCTTACTCTTTATTGTACCCACGGCTGTAGCTTAGTGTCTGGCCCATAGAAAGCTCTTAATGAATATTGATGAGTGAGTGAATAAATGATTGAAAGAGAAGCTCTTGCTGGGGGAGGGTTTTTGAAAGTATCTGTCCAGGGTTTACTTTGTACAACAAATATATTATGAGAGGTGGCAGGGAGTAGGAGTGAATGATAAAACACTTTGAACAGGTACACTTTAGGGGATAATATTGTTGGAATCCTTTCTCTTGGAATATACCCAATAGGACTCCATATTGCCAAAGCCCTTCCTTCAGTAGGGGATCTCTTCTGTTATCTTCCCTTTAGTGCTATTCATGGGAACTATTGAGTTTGAGTGCTTGAACATGGTAGAATCAAATAAAAAGTTGGAGAACCGGAATGTGACCTTTGTCATCATTCTAATTTTATTGACTTGCAGTATTTGTTTTATTGATTTATAAAATCAATGGTGTTTTCTTTGTGTTCATAGCCGGGTAGCAAGCATTGTGAGCTTGCAGCAGATTTGTGGCTATATTTTCAAGCTCAGTCTCTTATCATGATGGTGGAGATTTGGCTCAAAAGTAATCTATTTCCTGAATTAATGAAATAGCTTTCATTTGGCCCTGCCATCTTTATGGAGCAGTTAAATTCTTGCTCTAGGCAGAAGTGATGGCAACACCACTGTTTACAGAGACAGCAATGTATAGGGATGGGAAATGCAGATAGTTCAATAAACAGTTCATTCTAGACTTCCTGGTCTTTTATAAAATGGTCCAAATTGTCTCTTCATATGCAGATGGTTTTTATAAAAATGAGAAAGAAAACAGATTGAATTTAGACAAATAACATACAGGGTTTTGGATTTGGAGGCCACTATGATAAAACTGATTTTAAATGTCATTTATTTTTTCAGTTGGACTTTCTATGGACACAAATTGAGTAACCCCATCCAATAAGTAGAGATTTGCTTTCTTTTTCTTTCTTGGTGAGGAAAATTAGCCCTGAGGTAATATCTGCTGCCAACCCTCCTCTTTCTGCTGGGGAAGATCGGCCCTGAGCTAACATCTGTGCCCATCTTCCTCTGTTTTATATGTGGGATGCCTGCCACAGTGTTGCTTGTGCTTAGGTCCATGCCTGGGATCTGAACCAGCAAACCCCAGGCCACCAAAGCAGAGAACGTGAATTTAACTGTCATACCACCAGGCCAGCCTCTGCTTTCTCTTTCTTTACTACAAATAGCTACCATTTATTGAGGCTTACTATGTGTCATATAATCTTCTTGAACCTTCAAAACAACATGGTAGTTGGATGTTTTTACTCTCAATTTACTGGAGAATAAATGAAGGTGCAGTGATGGTAAGTAACTTAACCAAGATCACAAAACTGGGGTTCCACTTGCTTTTCTTTGATGCCAAAGTCCTTGCTGCTACCATGACAAGGATCTAGGAAGAATGAAAGAATTGTCAAGGTAGGATCTAAATTATTTTAAAATGCTTAAAGGAAGCAGTTAGAAATTTTTTTCCCCTCTAACATGCAAATTTACATTATAAATTCATGAATGAGGCTATTGTGAAGGTAGGAGAAAGTTCTCTTGGAGGTAAGGGCAGGTGCTGTGGAGAGAGAATAAGGTGGGATTAAATTGTGAAATGCTCATTGATTCTTAGAGCTTAAAAAATATGTAACAATAGTAGAACAGGAGTTGAAAGGAAAGAAGTGAGGGTGGGCTATAGATTCCTTGACTCCTGTGGTTGATTAAGGAGATGGAGAAGACAGGAAGCAAAAAGTATACCCTAGAGAGCAGATCCTAAAAAGCAGGCTTGGAAACAGACCCCGGTGGAGCAGTCAAAGGAAGAAAAACAGAGGAGCAGCAAAGAACACAGAATGCTTTGATCAGGAGAGTGTAGCCCAAGCCATAAAACTATGCCAATCACTATTTTTAAGAAGGAAGTATGAAGGGTGATACTTACAAAGTGGTTATAGATTCTGCTCTATCAGCAGAAGCAAGAAGGCACTTTCCTTTAAAGACCATAGAGGGGAGGAACAAAAAAGGCAACAAATACTGAAGTTTGATCTAGGACTGTTTAGCAGAAGTCAGGTAGACTAGACAAAGGCCAGAGACCCACTGACTGCCTTCAAACCCAAGGGCAGTGACAACATTTAGTCTCCTGGAAGGCTTGCTGGCCAAATGGCAGACTCCAATATAAATTTGCTACAACTTCTGTGCTGGTCTCGACAAGATCATCTTTTGAGGAGAGATGGAGGAGGTAGGGAAAGAGACAGATGTATAACCAGATAAATCACAGACTACAGTGAGTTATACAATACCTACATATACATAGGAGGCATTTTGAAAGTACAGAAGCAATCATGACTTTGAATGGAAACACAGAAACTATCATGTAAAGTCATAAATGTTTTAATATCATGAGCAAACTGCTATATACTAGCACAGTTACAGAAGAATTAATTCTTCCTGGTGGCTTTAAGGGAAACTTCATCGAACAGGGGATATTTGAGAGATCTTGAAGGATGAGATTTTCTCCAGGCAGAGAATGAAATTAACTACCAAGAATACGAAGGAGGATTCTGTACCCTTGTCCTTTCACAGAAAGATTCTATGGATAGAACTATAATCTACTCAATCAACTAGGAAGAGGCACTCAAACTGTAGACCCAACCATATCTTTCCCTTTCAATTATCATTAAAATGATCCCATGTAAGCAGTTGCCTAGCTCCTGTGACAGTTAAGCTTATAATGATAGGTTTCTTTGTTGTGGCAGTGTGTTTTGTTGTGGGTGTCTACATCGACAGATAAAGCATAGAGGAAAACTACTGGGCTCTAATTTCTGCAGTTGCTGTTGGAGAGAGTTCTGTGTGTCTCTGATAGATGAGAGGGTTAAACGTGTGTGTATGAATGTGTGTGTCTTATAAGGGGTGAGTTCTGTATAGAGGGCAGAGTCAGGGTAATGCCAGGATATAGGAAGGAGGCTGTGACTCCTTCCACCTGCGTTTGAGCTTCTTTATCCATCTTCTGTTTGGGTCCCTGTAGGAAGACTGTGCTGTCCCAGCATTTAACTGATGGCCTTTGCAGAGATCTGGTCTTAGTCAGGTCCACCTCTCATCAATAAAAGAACATGTTTTATATGTGATGATATTCTTCCTCCCATAGAAAAGGAATTAAATGAGACAGTCTCATCTTCCAGAGATCAGTTTTTAGTCTTCAGATTCTTTTCTTTGGTCTAGGAGATTGTGTAGATATGCCTAGGTGTTTTACCGTTGCTTCTCAACAGCTGCCCTATGGTGGGAAAAATCAGGAACAGTATGTACCCAAAACTGTAGAAATGTCAGCATGTGCTATGCTGATATATTAATTCCAATAGTGGTGATTCAGAAATACATATTGCATATACACCATATGGGCCTTAAATATTTATGAAACCTAAAAGTCACAAAAACAATTCTTTAATGTAAAAGTTAAAAATCTATTACTATAATCTTTCCTGAACTATGTTTTAAGCATTTATTTTTTTAATTTATAGATTATACTATGACTGAAAAGACACATAATTTTTAAAAAAATCAATTCTTACCAATGGCCCACTCTGCAAAACACATTCTGTTAGGCACCACGGAGGAATATAAAGAATGCCCCGAATTTGTCAAATTCTTAACTTATTCTTCCTACTTTTTATTTTTATCATTCATTGAGTGGTAACTTCTCATTGCAGGATAAGAATTGAAAGGGAGAATAGGAAAATCTCAGATTTTCAGTCCACTCTCTGTCTTTTCCAAGTGAAGTGGTGTATAGAGAAAAGCAGAGCTTGGGAGGAGATTGTAAAGCAATGATTGTAAAAAAGGTGTCAGGATTAGAAAAATACCACTTTTTTTCTTATGATGTCTTCCAAGCTTGGTGTGCTGCTAGAGTGATTTGGCATAAATTTAGTCAGAAAGTTCTGGGCTAGTAACTTGCAAACCTGGCTTCTAGCTGTGGCTCTGACACTAATTAGTTGTATTTTAGTTTTGTAATTTATAAATGAGAGACTGATTAGTTTACCTCTAAATTTGGTGTTATAAAGATTATCCAGCCTTTACAGCTTTACAATGAAGACTTTAGGCTACTGAGAACTGGAGTCGTCTATTTTGATCACCACTGTATCCCATACACCTAGTACAGTTCCTGGCACGGTGCTTAAGGAATACGTAGAATGAATGAAGGAATAAGAGGATGCAGAAGAGTCGTAGAAGCCGCCTCTATTGTGCTCTGAGAGCCTAGCACAGTTGTGTTGTGGATCTGAAATACCCTATAATTTCCTTGAGTGTAACCTTCCCTCTTACCATGCCTTAATCAAAATTTTTCTGACACCATCATGTCCCTTTTTAGATGTGGCTTCTATCTTTATGGCTTACTTATTGCAATAGGAAGAGATGTTATGTTGAGACTTGCTTTTCACATAATTTTTGTATAAATAAGCTTTAACTATATTTTGAAGACATTTTATCCCTTTTACACTTTTCTTTCTATCCTCAGTGTTATTTATCTACCAACTTCTGTGACTCTTATCCATCTTGATAATTTCAGCTTTGCCTTTAACTTAAAACTTTTACTTAATTATTAGATACTTGATTTTTTTTCTTAACTTCACCATTTCTTCACCTTCACTTCATCAATATGATTATTCCCATGGGATCTCATCTCCACCTAGAATGGTTTATCTTCAATATCTTAAGATCAGCTATAATAATAATAATAATAATTATATCAGTAGTATCATTTTCAGTGTTTCCTTTTCTCATAAATCTTTATAAGTTGCAACTTGAACATTTTCTCACACCAAAGAACCCAATATTTAGTTTTCATTTTTAAAATTCCTTTTTCCCTGGGGCTATCAATTTACTTTTGAATTGTTTTGAATCCCTGTCTGCTCTGGGTACAATGGTCAGTGACTAAACCTTGACATTTTGAGAGTGCAATAATTTTGCATCTTCTTGATCTTGCAGTGGATCTGATGTGTCAATTCTGGGGTCTAATGCAGCCTGACTATCTGCATTCCCAGCTCTTGTCCTTCCAGTTGTAGAAGGTCATAAAAGCAGACTAACTGAGTCCTAAAGAAATTTATGCAATCTGTCCTCAGCCAGACCTTCCCTGTTCTCTGTGACGCTATGTCACATTTGTATGCACCTGTTCCAATCCCTTTCTCTGCTCCGTATGCCCTCAGTCTTGTTCTTACTTCTTTTATTTTTAACAGATAAACTTTCCTGATTTACTGAGAATGTTGAGGGCAATCGTGGCAATAATCCTGTCAACCTCTTCCTCTTCAATTCAGAAAATCTCTGGCACCTCCACTCACTAATTCTCCTTATTACTATCCCTGTTTTCCATGGTTAATTCCAGCAAATTGTGCTTGATCTTATTGCCACTTGATTCCTCTAGGAATCTGTTTATTTCTTGCAAGTTTCATTTTGTGGATCTACCACTTATTTGTTTTTTCAGAAGGTCGTTTGACTTTCAGGCTCAGTTTTCTCATCTGTGAAATAGGAAAATCATACTCATCTCATTGGATTGCTGAAGGATCAAATGAGATAATGGATTCTTATGTGTCTTTCCAACTGCTTCTTTGGTGATATAGTCTTAGCTATTTGGAGTGGAATTGTAATATTTTTTCCTCCCAAATCATTAAACTTTGCTCTAACTAGGATCAGAATCACAGCAAGCAGCATACTCTAATTTCAGAATGTGTAAGCATATTTTATGATTAAAAAAAAATCAGGCTAGAACTAGAGATATGCTGCTATCCCAAAGGGATTTTTTTTCTTCTAGAACTGTGGAGTCTTGCTGGTTAAGAAAAATGAGAACATTCAATTTTGAAAATAAAACTAACAGATGACTTGGATATTAGCATGACTTTTAAGAGCTCAGCTGTTTTACCTACAAAATAGTGGGGTTTGAATGGATGAACTCTAAGGTCCCTTGCAGCTTTTGGAATCTTTGATATTACAGCCGTGAGTCTGAGCTCTTTTTATGGGTATGAAATTCATAGACTAAACTCCTATGTCTCCTGAAATATAAGGCAGCAGCTCAGGGATGGTACTATTTCATCAGACAAAGAAGAACTTCTTGTTGCAAATGATTGTACTATTAGTTTTTGAGAGAAAACTCAATGATCTGCTCAGTGTACAAGGAGCAGTATTGAGTGTTTCCTAGCAGATAGATAGCTGGCAGGCTTAAAATGAGTATTGATGTGTTTATGTGGAGATAAGGACACACGTTAGCTTTTCTCCGAATACCATTTTCAATTACTCTTGAACTAGTTTGAAAATTCATCCTCTTCACGCCAAATATCTTTTAGTGTGCCACGTATGCTGAGTAGCAGACCCTGACATCTCAACAGGGCTCACATAAGTACACTCACGCAAAAATCAAATGGAATCAGGGGAGTGCAGGTTCCTGGTACTGCTCTCATAGTCAGGAATCAAGAAATTTGTCCGTTCAATGATATACCTATATTTTCTCTTTTCATTCATTTCCCTCATTTCATGTTTCTCACTTCTTTTCTCCCTCTCTTCCCTTTTATTTTTGTCTTTCTCTTCTTTCACATAAAAAAACATTGCCTTTTTAGGAAATAATGAGCAAATGCATGAATAGAAGTCTCTCTCCATAATCTGCTTGTGCTAGTTACAAGCAGAGAGAATATCGCAGAGACGGTGGACTGGAGGGGGTCTTGGGAAGTCATTCAGACCACTTCTCTAACTTTAGGTCACCTCACTCTATGCATTAGATGACCTTTCAAGATGAGAAGATTCCATCACCTTTCCCGGTCTTTCTTCCAACATTGACCAAGTTTCCCTGTCAGAAACGCTGCAGTATTGAATGTGCTGCTAAATTGTCTTTAATGCTGCCAAAGTGAATGTGTTGATGAGTTAGAAAAAAAAGGAATATTGAGACATGGTCCCAGAAAAATTCAATGTTTCTAAATATGATGCTTTATAGGATGGCTGTAGGTATATACAGCCTAGAATCAAACTGATTCTCTTGAAATATTATATTTCAAGCCTATAATTCTCAGCTACTTTAAATCCTGTCTTGGTCCCATATGCGGCCACAGCTGTGAGGTCCTCAGTATGGTTATTTTAAAGCAAACAAACTGTTTGTGTAAAGATAGACAATTAATAATGTTAGTAAAATTGTGGGATGCATATTTTTACAAATTGAAATTTTACTTATTTCACAGAATTTCATGGATTTTTGGATTGGAAAGGGACCTTCGTCCTTTATCAGATGCTTAAATTCCCTTTACAATATCCAAATGACCATCTATCCTCTATCTGAATATCTCTTGGGGAGGAACTGTACTTATGAAGCCTCCTTCATTTTTAAAGCACTCAAATTATTAAAAAGTTCTTCCTTGTATGAGAAGATTTGGGCATAATCTAAGTATTTATCTATCCAATCCTTCTTCATTCAGGATCTGTAGCTTGCTTACGATAGACCACTTTCCTCTTATCCCAATAAAACAAAGCAAAGCAAAAATCAACCTGAACATAATTTACAAAGCTAAATTGATTAGTGAGAAACTACTAAATTTATTTAATTATTTAGGTTTTTGGTAGTAGTGCAAAGAGGCTATTTGTTAAAGCAGGCACGCATACAAAAAAGAATACCTAATTACATTTTTTTCCTTTGGGGAGTCCAACCTTTTATTGGCTGAACAGTTGATAATTTCAGCTGTTATATTTTTTCACAATAGACTTAGGCTCTGCCCATTGTTTCATATTTGTCAAAAACATGATCTTAAATACATGTTAGCTTATTTTCATTTCGTCAATGCAAAATCTTTGATATAAATTTGCCTCAAAGCACAGTGTAAAAGTAAAACATTCTATTGGCTAAAAACAAGAGTCAGCTGAAATGAAAATGGAATCTATTAAGAATACTGTATTTTAACACTACAAAATTATTCCTTTTAGTTGGTGTTGACATGAAAAACAGGTGAGTTTGGGGGAAGAAAGAGCCATCTGAATAGATTGTGATAGTTTGTGGGGGATTAGGGGACAGTGTGTTGGCACTCAGAGGTGTAGTGTGGTGAAACATACTGTACTTTGCCTCTGACCCTTGGTTTCTTCGTACAAAAAACTGGTCGATTATAATAACCTGATATACAGAGTGGTTGAAGGGATTACAATTAAAACAAAAAGTATCCAATAATCAATAAAGAATGGCCATTTTTATGATTTATGTATCTAATCTTCAGGTTTATAATGAATCTATAAATTGAGAAGGCTCTCAAGGGAGTTGTCAGAGTTAATGACTAAATCGTTGCTTCATGAATTTGGGAGGTAGCTGTGGTAGAAAGATCATAGACTTTGGAGTCTGAATTCTGGGTGTACCACTTGCCAGAAGAGTGACTTTAGGCAAGTTATTCATCTCTCTGAACCTACATTTCCTTATTGTGAGTATCACACGAATAAAGCACATGGCCATAACAGATGTTTTGTAAGGGCTAATGCTCCGTCCCCCGCCCTGATATGGCCAACCTATAAGCAGACACTCCTGTAGAGTTGAGCATGATCATAACCAGGTGGGCACTATCCAGTTACTTCAGAGATTCCCAGGATTCAGATTGCCAGGCAAGTTGTGAATTTTTGCCATTGTAACATGCTAACAATGTCTCTATTGCTCCTTAAATGTGGATTGTCATTGTTCTGTGTAAGAGTGAGACATTTACTCCCATTTTCACTGAATACCTTATATCCTGAGATCTAGAGCCCCAATGAGATAATGCCGTTGTCATAAACTCAATGCCTTCACTCTAATTGATGCTTCTACCACTTGGTAGAATCCCAAATTCATATGATTTCTTTTTTTGTATCTATCCTTTTTCTCAGGAAAGAGTGTGGTAGAAGTTTTTGAAATATGAGCATTACAGTAGAAATAGAGAAATAGAATTCAAATACTTGCATCTGATCTGAGCTCTGATAATTACGAGCTGTGTGACTTTGGGCAAGTCACATACCTAACCTTAGCCTCAGTTTACTTATTTATAACGTGATAATAGTAATAATAGGTTGACATCTTCACAGAAATGTTTTGAGAATCAAATGAGATGATAAAATTGCTGGAAATTGATATGTGCTATATAAACGTGAGTCTTATTATCTTACCAGATCTAACTGAGCCAAGGATAACACCACCTTTGGAATCTCCCTTAAGACTAAGAGAGCCTGAGGTACTGCATTTCTCAGCACCAGATGGTCCACTAAGGGTCAAAGCCTGGGGAGTATCGTGCTGAGGCCATAACTGCAGGAGATTCCCTCTGGGTTAGACAGCTTCACAAAGAGACTGGTCGACAAAACAGATTATACCTCTGACTCTGGCCAGTCACAAGGGAGACTAGACAATGTGGGTGACTGTAATTGAACCAACACTGTCACCAGATAAATAACTCAAAGTACGTGTCTTTCTTAAGGATCCTCATCATAGATATGGGGTCATTCATTTATATTAATTCCTAATAATTATTTCACCATGCATGTTACAGAATAATTTTATGTATATTGTTTGTTCTGATCTGCATTTAAAACCCCATCATGTCCATACATCAAGTATCATTATGATTCCCATTTTACAGATTTGCTACAAATTAGTCAAGGAGGTTTCCCAATATCATAGAGATAGTTAATGATCAAGGTGGGATGTAAATTGAGGTATTCAAATTGGATTGGATTTCTGATCCATTTTTTTCCCTCCAACTCTCAACATCCTAAGGTGTTATAAGCAATGAACCCAAGCATTGGGAAAATGAAGCTGTGGTGTGTTCAAAGACTTTGAAAGTTGGCGCGAGACCGTTTCTGTTTTACTATGCACACAGATAAGCAGCCAGGGGCCCATGAAAATCTAGCACTTTTTCATTGAGGGGGACAGCAGGATCTCACTCCCTTTTTAGATGTTCTTCTTTTGATTTTCTATGATTAGGGAGAAGAGAATGCTAAATGTTAAGAGGAAAACATGAGCAAGTTAAAAAATCAATAAAGTGCTGGTAACAGAAGTTGTGAAAATGGAAAGTCAAAGAAGGACCTTCTAAGTTTGTGCACAACCTCTTGCATGAATTGATGTGTTGTGCTTGAGTCTTCATTTACTGTGTAAGACTTTGACTTTTAATGTGTGTGATTGGACATAGGGAATTCACACATGAAAGCATCTTTTGCCAAGATAATGGTTGTTTGCAAAACAGCAATGAGTTTGCTCACCTTCCTGTAAACTGACATAGGTTTGGATTAGGATAAAGTAAAATCTCCTTAGCATGGCAAACCTCCAGTGCCCCAACCTTCTTTTCCAGCTTCTTCCACGCCCTTCTTCTTGAATTGGCTTCTACTTTGATGCCAACCACACCAGGATGCTGCCGGTCTCTGGAGAAATCAATTTAAGTAGTGGGTTGGTTTCCCCCTTCCACCACCACCTTTTGATAATAGATTATTACTTTCTGCTGTTGCTACTGTTACTATTGAGATATCAGTTTAAAACATTTTATAAACTTCCCCAGGAGTTAGATTCCTTTCAAAATATGGCACTAAGAGGAAAAATTTCTTTTTCCTTTCTCCTACTTTCACCTCTGATCAAACTTTTTCCTGCTAAATGGGCATGTCATATCCACTCACTTATAAGGATAATTTGAGGAACTCCTGTTTAGAGTAATTTATTTCTGGTTTCATTAGCCAACCTTTGTTCTTCCCTCATCTCTATATCATTCCTTTACTTCAAGGAAAGAATTTTCAAGCATGACAGACTCACAATTTAAGTAGAAGTCAATATCTAGAGTTTATTTTTTATTTCTGTATTTATTTGAGTTTGGGGAAGGAATAAACTAGTCCATAGTTTATAAATAAAACACATCGTTGAATCTGTAATGTATAATATCAATGCTCCAAACAACATTTATATTACATTAGTACATTTATGAATTATCAATGTATCTGACTAATTTATTAGTTGAAGAAACATAAAATAACAGAAAGACTGCATCTTAGCATATGAAGTACAATATTTCATTGGAGTAGACATAGTTTAGAGTTTTAAAACGAAGTGTTAAGTGCTAGATTTAGAAGGGTAGATTAATATAGACTTATGTCTTTAAAGAAGCTCTTATTTTCCATCTTTGCTTTTAGTAGGCAGCTGAGTCCCACTGGACCGGACAAACAACTAGAGAGTACAGGAGGCTGAAAGGAAGGCTAGGGGAGAGGCACGAAGATCTGCCCCAATGACTCTCATCTTGCTCATGCACATTGGAGCCAGACCAACTCTTGTACTGCTCCTCTCCCCTTGCAGACACTGTGTGCCATTCCCCCTGCAAAAAAGGGTGGTCTTCCTTAGCTCATTCTTCCTAACACCTTCCACTTTCTAATAATTTTCCTCCAAAAAGCAAAATAGATTGGTAATTTAGGCTATGCAGAATATACTTTTTAATGTAAGAATTTCAAGGTGTGAGGGTCATGTGTTGTAAGAGTTTTGCATGGTATGTTTGCAGCAATATGATATGTCAATGAATTAATAGCTGGTGAAATATCTTTGTGAATTCCAATGAACTAACAAGTAGTAGTTATTTTTTTATTACAACTGTTAGATATATAATTAACCCCATAATTCTCTCCCCCTTATCTCCAAACTAATGGTCAGACTTGCTTCCCTAGATAATTCTAAAGGGCTTTGATTTAAAAAAACAAACATGTAAACAAATTGAATTAGTTATAACCCAATTGGTTTTAATTATCGGTCCTTATTGGTGCTTTTTTAACTAACTACTTAATTTTTAAATTAGTATAATAAGCACAGGAAACTCATCATCCAGCATATCGACTTGATTTACACATGGGATCCTTTCCCACTCTATAACCCTGCCTGTCCTCTTAGGGGTAATTACTATCCTGAATTTTGTGTTTATCATTCATACTGTTGCCTTTTTTAAAGTATCATTTTATCTTACATCTGTAACCCTAAAAAATATATGATTTTATCTGTTCTTAACTTTATAACAAAGTATTATGCTTATCATTATGCATGTAGTCTTGTACTTTCATTTTTCACTCAGTCATACATTGCTGAGATTCATTTATGTTTTATAGCTATAGTTTATTTGTTCCAACTTCTGTATAATACTCCATTGGCAATCTACTGCAGGTTTTTCCACCCATTTTCCTGTAGATAGACATTTATGTGTTTTCTACACTTTGCTCTTATAGCGAACATTCTTATATGTGTCCCTTCGTGTACATATGCAAAAATAGAACTGCTAGGTTTGGGATATGTCTTTGTTTAATATTACATGACAATGTTTAACTGTTTTCCGATGTGATTATACCAATTTATCCTCCCACAATTAGTGTCAAAGACATCTTGAGTTCTACCCTGTCAACACTTGGTAATGTTAGATTTCTTTGGTTTTTTTTGCCAATTGCTTGGATATGAAATGATACATCATTAACGGCCTTGATTTGCAGTTCCCTGATAACCAATGAGCTTGAACATTGCTTTATTGGCCATATGTGTTTTCTCTTTTGTGAAATGCCTGCTCCTGTCTTTTGCTCATTTTCTATCAAGTGTTCTTTTCTTACTGATGTGCAAAATTTATTTATATATTCTTGATGCTAATCATTTGTTGATTATGTAGTTTGTAGATATCCTCTCTCAGCTTGTCACTCATCTTTTTTCTTTCCTTAAGTTACCTTTGGTTGAACAGAAGTTCTTGAATATCTCAGGTAAAATTCATTTGTATGTGGCTGGTATTATTTGATGCTGTTGTTAATGGTGTGCTCTTCTTTTTTCTTGTTTTCAAACAATTTAGATGCTTTTGGTAGATGCCAGAAAAGCATTTCATTAAGTTCAATATCCATTACTCTTAAAAACCTAGAGATTGAGGGATAGCCACAGATTTCATTGTGATAAAGAAGATCTCCAAGCGGTAGTGACTTCATCCTCAATATGAAACACTCCAGCAGCACTTTTCAAAGCATGGTTGAGGAACACAGGATGCTATTTGCTATCATGCAAGAAAGAATTTTGAGGTCAAATAACTTCTAGAAAACACTGCTGTAAGAGACAGTCCCTTTCATGTCAGTTGCAAGACAAGTGTACCGTCTCTCATCACTGCTAGTCATTGTTCTAGCTATTCAAGCCAATGCAATAGGCTGAGACAAAGAAGTAAGGCAGACCCTTAAAAAGGAGGTTGTAAATTTAATGTTTTGAAATGGATACAATGGTTTTCTTACGTTTTCAAAGTAGACTGAAAAATGACTATAAATAATAAAAATGGTGTGGTGGCCAGTTGCAAAATAAATATGCAAACACCATCACTTTCCTATGTATCAGCAGTAACCAGTTGGTATACTTTATGTTAACAAATGTAGCCAGAGGTGAAGAACCTCTAGCACCTATTTGCTTGGGTGTCAATGAACCAGTGGCTTTATTTTCTGGGTTAGAAAAAAGGGTAACACCCAGGAAATCTCCAGCAGCTGCCTGTGTCTCATTTGTCTCCCTGGAGTCCAGAGTCCCAGGAAATGCAGTGACAGTGGTATAAGTGGTGCAATGCAGAACATTCTGGGTCTCTCTTGGAGTTATGTAGACGTTATCTCTGGGGGCTAAGTTTCCTGTTTCAGTTGTGAGTGTGTGATTTGGAGTCAGGAGAGCTGGGTTCTGATTCTGGTTTCGCTGCGTGCTGGCTACAGGGTTTAGGATGAGTTACATAAGCTCCCTGAGCCAGAATTTCCTTATCTGTGAAAGAGGAATGTCAGCACCATTCTCATAGGGTTATTCTGAGGAGTCTCTGAGAATGTTTTGGACCATTTGCACTTAGTAAGTTGTTATTACAAAGACTGGAAGTCCATTATTTTAAGCTCAGCACCAATCATAGACGATGAATACAACCTGAGGAAAGACGGACCTTAGTACATTCTGAGTTAGGGACTTTCAGAACTTTCCTTTAGTATTATGGTCCCTGCCCCAGCATCCCCAAGACTACCATGTTGAGTGGGAATGAGAGTGGTATTTTGACAAGACCTGGTGAGAAAAGCCTAGTGAGAAGAGCCTGGTTGCTGGAAGAAAATCATTAAGCCCTAGTTCTGGAGGCTGGAAGTCTGTGATCAGGGTGCCAGTATGGTTGGATTCTAGTGAGAATTCTCTTCCAGGCTTGAGGATTGCCTCCTTATGGCTGTGTCCTGAGTTGGGGGAGAGAGAGCAGCATCTTCTGCTTCTTTTTTTTTTTTTTGTGGGGAAGATTGACCCTGAGCTAACATCTGTGCCAATCTTCCTTTATTTTACGTGAGATGCCACCACAGCGTGGCTTGACTAGTGGTGTTAGGTCTGTGGCCAGGATCTGAACCTGCAAACCCTGGGCTGCCGAAGTGGAGTGTGGGAACTTAACCATTATGTCACTGGGCCAGCCTGAGAACAGTGTCTTCTTTTAATGTATCTTTTCTGACTATATATAACTGGTATATGGAAATGCAGTTGGCTTCTATGTATTGATCTTATATGCAGTCATCTTAAACCATTCTGTTGTTTTTTATTTTATTTTAATTTTTTACACATGTGCTCTTTTATCCCTTTCACCCTTTCCCCTCCCCTCTTCTCCTCTGGTAACCACCAATCTATTCTCTGTGTATATGTGTCTGTTATTATTTTTTTTAAAGTATGCTTTTTTTGGTGAGGAAGATTGGCTCTGAGCTAACATCTGTTGCCAGTCTTCCTCTCTTTTTCCTCCCCAAAGCCCCAGTACCTAGTTGTATATCATAGTTGCTGGTCATTCTAGTTCTTCTATGTGGGATGCTGCCACAGCACGGCTTGGCAAGCGGTGTGTAGGTCCACACGCAGGATCTGAACCAGCAAACCCTGGGCTGCTGAAGCAGAGTGCCTGAACTTAACCACTCAGCCATGGGGCCACCCTGATGTTGTTGTTATGCTGATCTTCCACACATGAGTGAAATCATATGGTATTTGGCTTTCTTCATCTGACTTATTTCACTTAGAATAATTTTTAATTTTAATAATTAATTTGTACATAAGTTATTTGGGGATGTTCTTATAAATAATCATATCATATAAATAATAAAAATATGTGTTACTTCCTTTAAAATTCTTATGTCTTTACTTTCTTATCGTGCTGGCTAGGACCTTCAGTACAATATTGAAAAAAAGAGGAGATAGTGGGCATTTTTGTCTTGTTTCTGATAACACAAATTATTTTAACTTTTCCTCATTTAGGATCATGTTTGTTGTAGGATTTTTATTATTATTTTTATCAGGTTAAGACTATTTTTTCTGTTCCTACTTTACAAAGAGTTGTTTTATTCCTACGTTGTCTTGAATTTTATCAAATGCTTATTCTGCATTAATTGTGATGATTGTATGTTTTTCTCCTTTAATTTGTTAATGTGGTGACATCTACTCATCTTTGGATTCCTAGGATTTACTCTGTTTGGTTATAGTATATTATTTATTTTATATACTCTCTTTGTTTTGGTTTGTTAATATTTTAGTTAGGATTTTTGCATCTGTATTCATATATGAATGGGCTTATAATTTTAAAAATTATTTTTCTGGTTTTGGAATAAAAATTTCCTGGTTTCATAGAATGAATTGGGAAGGATTCCCTCTTTTCCCATTTTCTGGAAATTTGTTTACAGTTGGGATGATATATTTGTTCCAAATGTTAGCAAAACTTGCCTATCAAACCATTTGGATGTAGTGTAAAACTTCTAATTTTACAGTCAATCCTATAGGTCATCTTTTTATTTTTTTTTTACCTTTTTTGTCCCAATGGTAAAGGTGGTATGTCTTCTTTGCGGAGAATAAAGAAAAGCATTAAAAACCTTAACAATCACTCATAAATGACCCATTAAAAAAACACACTGTCAACGTTTTATGGAAGGGTGAGGTGGAGGAGCTGGGTCCACCAGTCTCCTCAGTGCAGTTTCTCAATAAGGTCTATTCGAAGCACCAACTTCCAACTGCAACTCCCAAACTGTTCCCTCTTATCTTGTTTAATTCCTTTCCATAGCATTTATCATATTCTAGCACACTATATAATTTGATTATTTCTTATGTTTCTTGTTTGTCATCTCCCAATAGGTTGTGAGCTCCCAGAGGTTAGAGTTTCTTATGCTATTTGTCTGTTTTGTTTACTGTCATATGTTAGTGCCTAGAACAGTGCCTGACACAAAGAAGGTACTCATATAATATTTGTTTAATAAATAAACAAATTTTTTGTACAGAATCCTCTATTTTTATGAGTATCTGCCTATTTTTTTTTGGTTTAACACTGATTTAGAAACATTTTCCTCTGTTACTAATATTGCAACCCTAATAAGATTGTGCTCAATGCACTGTTTTTTTTCTCAGTACCATTGAGTGGATTCTGACTCCTGGCAACCCTGTGTACAGCAGAGTGGAACTCTGCCTGGTCTTTTGTGCCATCCTCTCACCTTCAGGTGCTATATCAAATAACGTCCTGCAGCTTTTTCAAAGTGGGCGGCCAGGTCCTTCCTCCTAGTCTGCTTTAGTCTGGAAGCTCTGCTAAAACCCATCAGCCATGGGTGATGCTGCTGGTATCTTAAATACCAGTGGCATAGCTTTCAGGATTACAGTGACACACAACTGTCACAGTATGACAACCAACAGATGGGTGACTTGGTTCCCTTACTGGGCTGTGGCGATGTGAGCACTGAATCTTAACCACTAGACCACCAGGGCTGGCTCAATGCACTGTGCTGAAATTACATATCTTGAATTTCTTTACACATCAGTATCTATCTATCTGTCTGTCTATCTATCTATCTATCTATCTATCTATCTATCTATCTATCTATCTATTTATCTATCTATCTATCTATCTATATCTATACCTCTTGGTCCAGCCAAGTCACATTTTGATATATTGCAACCATAGACATAGATTAAAATGCTATGCACACATTTAAAAGTGAGACTTTTATTATATTTGTGTCTTGGCTGGACCAAGAGCTATTTGGGTCTTATGACCACTATCTAATTTTTCGATTTGCTGAACTGCTAAAGACCCTGAAAAACCTGCTTTTAGTGATTCCTTTGTCTTAGCACTTCAGGCCTTTACTACTGGAGGTTTTACTTCCCAAGA
Source organism: Equus caballus (assembly GCF_041296265.1). Classification (NCBI taxonomy): domain Eukaryota; kingdom Metazoa; phylum Chordata; class Mammalia; order Perissodactyla; family Equidae; genus Equus; species Equus caballus. The sequence continues at coordinate 20,543,039 of NC_091692.1, forward strand.
TATAATGTGGCACCTTTTAGTCCTCTCTTTACTTGTTGCCATTTATTTCCCTAGAGATGTATTCTCTTCATGGGTATAAACGGAGAGGTGCTGGTGATGGTCAGGGAATGGGACAAACAACAGTCTGACTGCTGCAAAAGATGGCAGCCATACAATAGAGGTCCACCTGCAAAATTGTCCAGCTTTGCAACCAGGGGCAGGCAGTGGGATGGAAGGAAGACACCTTCCTAAGCTCTTTCTTAGTGGCCTAGGACGGTTTGGCCAGTGCCTAACTTCTTAGTTCAGTTCCATTGGCCTGCATATTAATGGTCAGCCTATTGGTTCTAGTTTTCAGAGTAGTTTATTCATTCACTGCATCCAAAGAGTCTTTCTAAAATGAAAGTCTGATTTTATTACTCTCTTGCTTTAAAAATTTTAAGGAGACCTCATTGCTTTAAGGATAAAAGAAATCTGTATTCCTTCACAAAGCCTAAAGGGTACTGTGTTATGTGCTTCCTTCATGCCTAGCCAGTCTTATTTCCCTCCATGCCCCACCACACATTCTACAATCTAGCCAAACGGAATTTCTTTGTTAAAAAGAAGTCTCCTCCACCTCTTGGACCATGCTAATTCCTTTTCCCTTTTCCTTACCATCTTTGCTATTTCTTGCACCTTGTTTTCCCAAATAGTTCTCACTCAATTTTTGGATTTCCTCTTCTATTGGAATTCCTCCAGGAAGCTCCCGTACTAGCTTTAGTCTGGGTGATGTCCCCCTCCGGTGTGCCCCGGGTACCCTGATCTACCTCTGTCATCAAACTTATCTATATTTGTCTCGGGTGGCTTATATTTCCCACTGGAAAATAAGATCCTCAAAGATAAAGATCTCACCTATCTTGCTTTCCGTGATATCCCCAATGGCTGGCATGATGCTTGTCATGTGACAGTTGTGGAATAAACACTTGATGACTGACAAAATGATACTCTTTTCTCTTTCTGTGTCTTCAGAGACTTCAAACAATCATCATTTTAAACCATAAGAGGCATGATTAATGGAGAGGGAGCGTAGTACACTGGTAAAGAGCCCAGAATCTGAGCCTACGAGCCAGTGTTTGAAAGGCTGCTCCAACATTTACTAGCTGTATGACTTTGAGTAAGTTATCTAGCTTCTCTGTGCCTCAGTTTCCACATCAGTTAAATGGAGATAATAATAGTAGATACCTCACAGTATTGTTATGAGGATTAAGCAACTTAACATTTGTAAAGCATTTAGAACTTATGTGACACATAATAAATGTATATTTTGAATGTTTAATAAACAAATAAGTAATCCCTCCAATAACTTTTTAAATTAAGAATTATAAAGGACTTAGAGAATATTTTCAACTGACTTTCAGGTCTATTAACATACCTCATAGCATGGCTGCCTAAAGCAACTTGAACTTTTTTTTATATTATGGTGTTTTATTCCATTGGCAATAAGGAACGAGTAGCTCATAGCACTATTTTTATTCATCATAATCAACTGTATTATTTATGGAACATCCTTATGTTCTTCAAAAACTTACTTCATGAACGAAACCTCTTTAATGTCTGCCAGCCACCATAATGCGAAGTTAGTGGTTGTGATCCTCCTATCTTCTTAGTGTTTCTATCACTGAAAAATTATGGCTGTTGCTTTAGATTATATCCTGATATCATGATTTTAGATGATTCTCAATAGTAACTTAGTCAGGCGTACTATGGGATGACACTGCAGAATAGTTACTTGCAGAGAACTTTGGCGTCAGCTTTACGTGTAATATGATTTGCCAAAGTGGCTCCCTCTGTTAGATGTGCTCATACGCCACCAGCTTCCATTGCAGCATGGGCAAAAGCAGAGATTAAGTACTGCTGGTACCATCAGGGTTATAGGAATTCCTTACATTCCCTACATCTCTAAATACAGAAGTTCCCTAGAGTATATGATGCCCTAGCACTGCTCTGGAACCATAAATTTAAACTAGGATGTGTTAGGAGACTCAGGAAGAGTGAGAAAATATTCCATAGAATCTGTAAGTTTGCGATAACAAACAAAGAAGAGGTAAGTTTTGAAATCATGTTGAACGGTAAAAGGGAGTATCTCAGTAAATCTTATTTCAATTGATTAGAAACACCGGGAAAAGATGTAAACTGGACATTATAAATGCACTTTAAAAACTCATTAAATTCGTCAATATTTGTTGAATGATACTATTACGTTTAGTTGTGAAGTGTCCTAGGATTTCACGACAAATTGTCAGTAGCATGGAGGAGGATCTTGGGATTTGGGTTGACCTACTTATGAAGGTTAAGTTGGGTTTTGGATAAATCAATTCAAATGCAGAATTTAGTTCTAGAGTGGGGAAATGGGAAGTCCAAGGCATAGCGGGGAAAAGGGTTAGTAGGTTTAGGTGTGATTTGACAGCTCTCTTTGCCAAATTAGCTTCTTCATGAAGCAGGGAATAGTGGTTGAGATGGAGCCCACTAAGGAGTAAGGCAAGATAGATGTCCATATTTTGAGACCTGTTCCAGGTTATCCTTACTCTTCTATGGGAATGCTTGGATTTGGGGGAGGAAATCTTGCCATGGTGAGTTTTATGTTTTCCAATGTTTGTATTGGACATCAGGAAACCATATCAGACAGATGATATTTCCCAAGATGTCCCCAAGTTGTGTATTCTGTAGATCATCAGATATTTAACAGTGGTTATATGTGTGTGCTCTGGAATCAGACAGCTTTGCTTTAATACAGACGTTAAGCAAGTTACTCAATTGTAAATGGAAATAAAAATAGTACCTACCCATTGGGTTGTTAGGAGAATGAAATGAAATTTAGCAGTATCTGGCATGGAATGGGCAGTCAATAATCATTAGTCTTTATCATTTTTATGTAATATGAGAACAGTGATGTGTTGCTGAAACTGTTTGGGTTTTAGCATACCCAAATGTGAGCTGCATTTGAACCGTCATTATGCCACTTATTTGCTTGGGCAGGTGAAATTACACACTGAATTTCCTTTTCTCATCTATAAAATAGGGGCAAAAATATTATGTTGTAGGATTGTTGCAAGAATTAAATGAGATAATGCATGCAAAGCACCTCGTTCATAGCAAATTGTTATTGTTGCTTTTGGTTCAGATTTCCAAACACAATGAAAGCAGCTGTGAACAACCAGCATAGGGACAAATTTTATATATGGCCTTTTTCCTCTCTGGGATGAGCCCTTACCATGTGGTGATGATGAGAATGACTCTGATTTATGGCTTTTCTGTATTGTCAGGTCACAGACAATGGGTTACTCTATCCGAGTAATAAAAGTGGTGAAGGAATTTGAAGTGAGAATCCTCACTTCAAAAAGAAAAAGGAAAGAGAGCACTTATACAATTTATTACCTTCTCTATCAGTCTCTGGGCAGTAATTTCAGCTCTGAGTCTCTAGGACCTAGTAGTGTAATATAATTGTCTTGGGAAATTACTCAGGTACATCTGGAATGGGTGAACTTACTTTGACTATGACTAATTTCTATACATATTAATTTTGCTCTTGGATGAGTATAAGATGTTATCCTTGATAAGTCTCAACCACCAATTCTAGAGATCTGGAACAGGCTTTAAGGAAACTATCACTATAAGGTATGAGATCAGAACTGGATCTGGGATTTCTATTTCTAAGGTACTGGAGAAAGCTTGGAGGAATTATCCATATTCTCTAGGATATCTTGGGAAATCATTGGAAGTCTCATTCCAATTTAGTTGACTTCACTTGAAAAGGAGAAGTCTCATTTCAATTTAGCATCTCTAGGATTCTCTATCTTCATCTCCTCTTCTGTTTGGCAAGGGAATTTCCAGCCTATTTCCAGGCAATTTCTAAAGTAAGTTTATATATAATATGTAATTTATAGTGTATAGTGTATAATTAGTCTGACCAACTACTTATGTGCTTCTTTAAAAATTTAGTATATGCAATCTACACTAAAAACCGAAAGATGACAAAACTTTTTTGAGGAGCTAAAAGAAACTTGAGTAAATGTCTAAGCATGGATAAAAAGCACATGGAGATGGAGACAATGAAAATGTAATAAAGAGGAGATGGCAGATGGAAGAAATCTCAGAGAAGGAGAGATAGGCAAGGATAGAGGACACAAGGGTGGAAGAGTTAATATATGTTTCTCTTGGATAAGGGTAAGTAGAGTGGATGATGATGAGTTGTAACCTTTAATTGGATAGTCTCCACCTTTTCAGTAAAGTGACAATGTCACCAGCACAGTGTGGTTGGGGATGGAATCTTGAAACGATTGGAAAGGGTTTAATACAGATGCAAGGTATTATGAAATAGGGAGACAAAAATCAAAATGATTTCTGAGTAGTGTGGAGGATGTAGTTGAAGTTAGATATGATTTGTAATGAGTCCAATTGGCATGATTCTGTAGCTTTCTCTGGTAATGTTGAGTAGCCTGGGAGTATAAACAGGAAATGATGGAATTAAATGCCTTGTCCACTGTAGCATTAGTCTCTCAAGTTAGACTTATTTTCCCCGAGGAAAGAAGTTTTCCTTCTTTTGATTAATCTGATGTAGTTTTGTCACCTACCAATATATTAACATTCCTTTTTTGGGTGCAAACCATGATGAAGTGCAACAATTGATCAAGCATTTCTTTTTCTTTTTGCAAGGAAATCCTTAATATAACGTTTTTCATAATAATAATAATAATAATAATAATGTGGGACATGCCTATTCACTTTTTATATCACTATTGTCTTCTCAGATAACCTTTCCCACATATGTTGCTGTACTATTACAGCATGTCATTTAAAAAATTTCTTCATCATTTAGGAGATTGATATTGAACAATCTCAATCCATTGGATGACATTATATTACTCATTGGATACTGCTAACCAGGTTTTAGAACTTTAGAGTTTATCAAATGATAATATGTTAAGTTTTCGATATCGTGCTTAGCTATACTAGGCAAAATCTCTTTCTTATTTCAAACAGTGATATTTCCAAACAACTTAGGTGCATTTTTCATCTTTTCCTTCTTGAGCAGGCCAAAGATGGTATTGTTATGAGCTTGGTTGTTTTCCCAGCATGAACTGGAGTAGGTATTGACCTTCCCAATATTTTGAGTTCTATTGACTTTTCTTCATTACCTTGTAAAGGTTCAACATGTTATCTGCTTGGATGCAATGTTGTCAGTCATGCTAAGCTTATAACCAGCTAAGAGAGGCAGATTGCTTCATTAAAATATGTAGGCTTAGGGATGTTTAGGGCAGTGGAACTATTTTGCATGATACTGTAATGGTGGATGCATGTCATTATATATTTGTCAAAACTCATGGAATGTACAATTCAAAGAGTAAACCCCAAAGGTAACTATGGACTTCAGTTAACAATAATGTAACAATATTGGCTCATCAACTGTAACAAACGTACCACACTAATGCAAGGTGTTAATAATAGGAAAACTTGTGCAAGTGGGAGTGGGAGGTGTGAGGGGACATATGGGAACTCTGTACTTTCTGCTGAGTTTTTCTGTAAACGTAAAACCATTCTGAAGAGATAATATTTATTAATTAAAACATTATGTAGGCTTCCAAAGAGGCATGAATATTCACAGCTAAAAGAAACAATAGATGTTATAAAGATTGCTATATCAAGCAATACAGAAAGGAACAGAATATGTGCTAATTTAAAGGTCCATAGGTTGCAATATAGCATTCTAGTTATCTGGTTACACATACATTTCAAACAACATATACATGCTGACTTAATTATGCATATAAAAGTAAATCCTTATATACATGTGAACTACTATTATCTATATACATATAGGCATAAATGAGCATGAAAACTGCTGCAGTGGTCGCGAGCCATGTGCACTAGTTATATTTCTGGAAATAGCATGAAATTATGTTTTGTGGCAAGATATGGCTGACCTCAACTTCTGAGATTCAAAATTCCTCCAAAATTTTCTTATTTTCTCTTAATCTAATATGTAATTATCTACTATCTTATCATAGATCTTCTTGAGCCTATTTATATTTGAATCTTCTCTGAATAGGTAACACATTCCAAATACTTACACTTACCAGTAATAGTTTTATGACTTAAAACTATCTCTTAAAAATTTTCTCAAGGGAAATCCATTGTTCTAGTGTTCTGCAATAAGCTTGTTCTCACTTTGCTGAAATTCTCTCTAATTTTAGAAATTAAAAGTACTTAATTCATATTTTCTCCATGATCGCAGAATTGTAGGTTATTTTCTTATCTCTTGAAAAGAGAGCCTTGACATCACATGCTATTCTAAGGAAGAGTATGAGGCTACCTAAACTATGTGAGCTCAGGAATTCCAATAGAGTTTGCTTCCTTCTAGTACCTCGCCAATTAACTGGCTACTGCCCGAGATTTCACTGTTAAATACTTATTCCTTTACTATAATTGTTTGACCACTGTTAAAATCTGACTACTCAGGGACAGACATACAGAATGAAGAGATTGGGAGTGAAGAAAATAAACTTCCTCAAACTTTGCATCTGTGCCTAGAAGAGCTAGAACTTTGTGAGTGGTTTCTGTCAGTGGATGCTCAAGGGTGTGTGATGACGGTCTGTTACATCCAGACACTGGAAACGTTGGCTTTGCTGGCCTGTTAGCCCAGTGCTCAGCAGTCAGGCTACAGTGACTTCAGAAATCCTTGTTGGGTTGTAATTGGTTGCTTGGTGCAGTGACTGACTTTGAAATATTTCTCCTGGAGTTGAAATATTTCCCTTAAAATAATACCATTCTGGCAGGTAGCCTATTATGATGCAAAGAAGCTGAACAGGAGAGGATAGATAGATCTGAATTCAAATTCTGAACCCACCAACTAGATCTGTGTGGCCTTAAGCAAATTTTTTATTTCTCTTTTGCCTCAACCTACTCCTCTGGAAAATAGGGAGCAATAAACTCATAGGATTGTTTCGAGTAAGGAGACAATAAAAATAAAGCACAAGTTCAGTGCCTGGTACATTGTCAGCACCTAATACATTATAACTATTATTGTGGCCTCAAATGAAGTTTATCTGCCACTTTCTTGTGCTTTTGGGATATTCTTATATTTTATCCTAATTTACTGTTAGGAAAAGCTGAGTTTCCTCAACTATCAGAAATTTCCCTATACACTTTTTCTTTCAGATTATTTGGAATCTTGGAATAATAAAATTGGAAAGAACTTGGAGAGAACTTATTTCCAAAGCTTTATAATGCACACCAAGAAATCTGACAACAAAGTGTTCGATATGAAGAGCCTACTCAGTCTGCTCCCTTGCACAGAGTATTAGATCAAGGGTGATCTTGCTTTTACTTTAATGAAGAAGTAGAATGGTAATGCAGCAAACACAAAAGGCCCATAGTTTTTTTGCAATATCCCCCTTGCAAAAATAAAATTTTCTTTCTAGTTCTTTTCTATACAGCCTAAGTTGCACAGAATTGTAATAATAGTCTAGGTATTGTTCTGAATCTTGCTTTTTACTCTTAATCTCATGCCTGTCACTTTTTCCATATTGTTGTGTGATCTTTTAAATTACACTTTTTAATAGCTATATGATATTTAATTTAGTGGAAGTATTACATGAAAACACTTGTCCATAATTGGAAATTCTAGTTATTACTCCCAAGCAATGAATGCCAATACAGAAAGCCTTTGCTTTATTATTTCATTAGGATACATTCTGGAATTTGGGATTTGTGGGTCAAAGTATAAGGAAATTTAATGGATTTTAATATTACCAAATAACTTCCAAAAATATTGCACTAATAATACGATGCTACCAACAATGTGCATTAGATTTACTGGATCCACACTAGTACTATTGTTTTTAAAATATTGTTTGTTAATTTGATAGGTACGAAATGATACCTCATTATTTTAACGTAGATTTATTTGATTATTAGCATGGTTGAACATTTCTCTATGTGTTTACTTACATGTCAGGCTTTTTCTTGTGTCCATTGACCGTTCCTAGCCTTTGTCTGTTTATCTATTAAGATCTTAACACAGTCACTTTCTAACAAATGTTTCCTACGATGGTTTAAATGATTTTTTAATTTTTAATTTTAACAGGAAATTCACGTTTCTGATAAGGAATTCATTGTTAAGTTTTAAGACTATCATAATCATCTGTCAGTGTTGTCAAATCAACTTGTATAAAAAGAGATACCAGAAAATCCCTTTACACGTCAAAAGTATGCATATGTACTATGTTGATTTCAGGTCCTAAGTGTGTGATATAAAGAGTCAAGTGAGGTAAAGCTACCTTACATTTGTATTGCGGTCCTCAGCGCTCTGTTTTCATGTTACGAAAAACAGTGATGTAATAGAAGAAGGGCGCTTTCACAGATTTTATAAAGCATTTAAGAAGTGAGTTTTGAAATGGATATTCAAAGAATATGCTATTATTTATATATTTATATTATTTATATTCAAGGGATGGGGTGTTATTTATATAACAGAGTGCAGTTAACTTTTTTAAAAAAATAAAGATGTATCTTTCCCCTCTTGGTTGCATTCCCCACTTCATAAGTTTGTTTTCTGGATGAAGTTTTTTATTCTGATGTTGGGGAGTTGAGAAGTAGTAATTAAAAATATCCGGCTTGACTTTTTCAGCAGATTCAACATATTAATAAATGACAAGATTATGTTTAGGTTGGGTTTCTAAAGTTTAGAAACATAAAATTTTAAAAAAGCCATTGGCTTGTAAGATACTATTATTGACCAACTGGTCCAATTCCTCTGTCTTTTCTACCATATCCCCTAAAAGTAGTTTTGAATCTATGCTTGAACATTACAATGACAAGAAGATACTACCTTCAGAGGCAACCTGATATTAGGACAACTGTGAATGTCAGAAAATTCTTTTTCATATAGAGCTAAAAGCTGTCTTTTGTATCTTTACCCATTAGTCTTGGTTCTACCCTGGAGATTTGTGGAACAAGTTTAATCTCTCTTCCATATAACACGTTTTCAAATAATTGAAGCCAGCTCATGAACCAAAATCTAGAATGCAAAACACAAAAGAAATGCCATAATTGTGGTATATAGTCCTTCTTGAAGAGCTTCAAAGTGAGTAGAGATCAAATCAGTTTAGGGAATCAAGAGTAGGTGACAATTAAGAGGGACTGAGTTGAATGCGTAAAATCTAAGAGAGGTGAATTTTCCAAGTGGAGTAGACTGCTGAAGTGATGAAACAAAGGAAAGCACAGAGTATGTCCTGGAAACAGTTCAGTTTGGCTGGTGCCTAGGAGAAATGTGAACTCTTAGAAAGGAAGATGGGGAAGATATTATGAAAAGTCTTGCATGCAAGCAGTTATTAACGTTTCAGGAAGTAAAAGGTGTCATACTTTCTACTTTGGGAAAGTTAATTGACCCCAGAACCAGCAGGACTGATGGAAATGTGGAAAAATAGGAGGTAAAAAGATCAATTGGTGTTGTCTTATAAAAGTGTAGTCAGGGGGCAATGAGGAACTGAATGTGTGACAGAGTTTGGAATGGAAAGGAGGAGATGGATGTGGAGTAGAATGCACATAAGTTTGAAACAAATTTAATGTGGTGAGGGGAGGAGGAAAGAAAACAATGGAAAGGAAGGAACAAAATATGACCCAAAGTTTCACTTTGTAGCTCTGGGAGAATGGTGGTGCCAGAAATAGAAGTAGCCAAATGACAATTCATTGTAGATGAAAGACAATGAGTTGCTGTTGAACAAGTAACAAGGAGTTTGTATAGGCTACGACCAGTAAGCATTTGAAAATGCGACTATGGACTCTATTTTGCTCTCCAAAAGGGCCAGAATCAGATCTCTGGCTATATAGGAGTCTAGCAGACACTGCCAGTCAAGCAGGCAAGAGTGGAAGCAGAGAAAGAACCAAGTGAGACGGAAGATTGGGGGAAGGTACCATAAGTGTTGTGCAGAGTCAGCTGGTGCAGGAAAGGGCTGAGAGGTACAAAACAAACAGATAAATGAACAATCCAACAACAAATCTGCGTTGGTGAGGATTTACGTCCAGGTAGGTCTATAAAGGGAGAGTTAAGCAGGTTTAGGCAGACAAGAACAGAGTCTGGGTTTGTTACTCAGTTTCCTTGTCTGTGAGAAAAGGATCACAGTGCCTGCCTCCATGGGTTGTTGTGACAATAAAAGAAAAATTTATGTAAAAATTATCACACTACCTGGAAGAGGTAAGCGTTTCATAAATACTTATTCATATTAATATTATATGATATTATCATATAGTAAATACTTATTCAGCATGTCGTAAATACTTATTAATATTATATGATATTGTCAATTGAGAGAAAAACTCATCATTCCTTATATTACATAAACATTTAAAGACATCATTCAAAATATCTCATCACTTTCATTGTTAAAATTGTAACCTTCTAAAATCATAATATTGTGTAAAAGAAAGAAATTTTGACCGGGGATAAGGCCATCAGATTCCTAGTACCAGCTGCCTGTAGACAATTTTGTGATCTTTCTAAAGTTCCTTATCCCCACTTGGCATCTTCATTTTTCTATGAGAGGGGTAAGGCTTCATAATCTTAGAAATATCATTTATCTATAAATGCAGATTCTATGAGATATGGATTCAGAAGACTGAAGTTTTTTATGACACTATTTATCTTTGGGGTCTGGAAGCAAGAACCTGGAGCTTGGGTTCTCTGTATAAGATAGCTCCTGCCCTGGAGGGAAGAGAGTCTTGGATGTATGTTTGGTGGTATCAAGAATCCTCTTTCCTTGATCACTTCCATCCTCCCCTATTCTGTCTCATTGCTGCCTATCACTTTGAGAGGATTAAAATTAGTTTCATTATGGACTTGAATCCTGTTTAAATAGGTCACTCTAGGAAAATTCAGACTCTGAGGTCATCTCTCATCTCATAGATTCTCATTTCTCTAGTTCTCTGGACATTCTCTTTTCTGACCACATCTGTCATCCACCTCCAATTCCTGAAACCCTTCCACTGGAACTCACAGTGAGTTGTTAGCAACCACTTTTCTTCACCTTCTTGCTTTGATTGAACCTGGATTTTCCTGAGGACACTGTTTCTTTATGAACTCTCTCAAATTTTGGCTATTTTTCTCCTATAACCATTTACCACCAGACGTGGAGGTTAGGAGAACGTTCTTCTTGTTCCTCAATGCTGTTTCCAGCCCATTCTCCCTCCTTCTCAAACTTCCTCAGCTTTAAATCTCATTTCATCAAACCATCCACCACTCCTTGCCACTGTCATCTGCAAACCCTCAAGTCTTCTCCTCATTCACTGAAGTATTTAATTCCTGGTTTACTGTCACTATGCCCAAAACCACTTCTGTCATTAATTTTTGGTGATTGCAATATCTTTGTAATGAACCTTCTAATGTCCCGGTTTTTCAGTTCCTTAAGCTTCTTGCCTCCAACGATTTTGTCCTTCACCCCATCTCAGTCACTCACTCACATGGATATGTCCTATACTTTGTAATTGCTAACATCTGGCATCTCTCCATAATCTCAGTTTCAGGATTCTACTCTTCAAGTCTCAGCTCTTGTTTTTCTAGCTTACGCCCTCTCATACCAACTCCAACAATTTATTGGTTCAATGGGGGATGTTCATCTGTCACTCCATCTACCCTTTTGTCACAGCTTCTCCATCTACTCATGTCCTCACTTTTTTTCTTACCCATAGTAATTTCCCATAATAATCATTGTAATCATTCCCTTGCATATTATCTAAACTCCCTTGCTACTCTCTCTCACTTTGTATACTTGCCTGACAAACTTCAACTCTGGTTATATCCAAATGTCTACCTACCCCATGTTTGTGTCTGCAAAACTGAGTGGGCCACAGAAAAATGCACAATTAGTGACTACTAATATCAAATGTGATCCTAATCCTAATTTTATTTCTTTTCCTTTACCCTTAAAACTCTAAGACATCCTTCTATATTTTCACTCTTAGCAGTGACTTCTCTAATACATTGAGAAAATAACAGCAAACGGAAGAGAATATCCACAAGCTCCCACCCCCATCTTCCCACCTAGCCATCCTTGTGCTCAGTATACTCAGCCTTCTAGCCTATTACTAAAAATGAACTATTTGTGCTCCAATCTAAAGCCAACCCCTCCACTTGTGTACTAGATTCCATCTCCTCTTCCTGACTCAGGTCTTTGCTCAAATGTTCTTATCAGTGAGTCCTTCATTGACAGCCCTCTTTAAAATTTCACTCCCTTGGTATTCTTTATTCCCCTCCCATGATTCCTTTATTTTCTTCACATCACTGCCACAATCTGACAGAGTATGTATTGACAAATCTGACAAAATATATATATTATTTGTTATATGTATTGCCTTACTTCCCTTCTGTAATGGAAGCTCCATGGGCTCAGGGGATCATGTCTGTTTTATTCACTGATGTATCCCCAGTGTCTAGAAGAGTTCCTAGAACATAGTAACTGCTCAATAAGTATTGTTATATGGAAGAATGAGTGAGTGAGTTCAGTTTTGGGCAATGAGTTAGATGTAACCTAGATAAATGTATGGGAATTTCCAGTAGGAAATTATAAAGAGATTTTAGGATAATTATGTAGATTTGGGGTTTATTTTATACAAAGCTGAAATCACAAAAAAGAATGAGGATGCAAATAAAATAGAGGAAACACATTTGGTGGGATGCTTATATGGAATTATGAAAACATCTCTTTCTAAAATAATAGCTCTGTTCCCATAATGGTACTGTATTTAACAGGCTGTGGATATTTTTATTAAATCCTATTAGTATAGGAATATAATTTCCTAAGCCCAGAAGCATGCTGATTACTTTTGGACATTGAAAAACAGACATTAAATACAATTATAAAACAGAAAGATACAGCCACTTTAGGTGGCAAAGGTAAAAATAAGTTAATAACAAGCTCCATTGAGCCAGTCATCCTCAAATCCTACAAGGTCAATTTTGGTGAGGCTGTTTACAGTGGAATAGTCATTTGAATCTTGACCTCTTGAAGAATCTTGTTACATTTAATTCCATAAAATAAAACATATTTAATTACCAAAGTATTTTCTGAGTATGTATTGTAAGTATTGTAGTGCATGTTATGTGTGTATATATAAATATTTATATGTTTCACATATTTTAAATAAATTTTAATTAGATTTTGTCTCAGAGCCAGTGAATCTACATATCTGAACACAAAGCACCGTAGATTCAACCAGTGCTTTTCATTTCAGTTGGCAGTACTGTTCTGATCTTTTCAGTGACATTTTGGCATTTGGTTTCCACCAAACCAGTGTATTTTGTTCTTTAACATATTGCTCATTTAAAAATGCCACTTAAAAAATATTTTTACAGGTTGCATGATTCTGATTTGACTGCCTTGCACATTGTCTAGGGATTGATGTGGTGATGGTAACGTCACCCTTCTATGTAAAGGATTCTATAATAAGCAGCTAAGTGACAATCTCAAGTGAATCTGATGCTACTGGCCCTAAGTCAGCCAGTCTTTTCTTGTCTACCTTTGAAATCTCAGGTGAGGCAAAGATTTTGGGTGAGAAATATCGTCTTCTAGTTTCTTGGTTCTAGTCACCCTTAGAATTAAACTTACTTGAGGAAGTTTCATGACAGAGCAAGGTCTGGCTAACTGTTCTTGCCTTGACTCTTTCACTTTCTTGATTCAATTTAAGCCATCAGCTGCTGTTAGGATGAGGGAGAAAATTCTCGGAGTTCTTGAAGTCCTGTACTGGCTCCCGTGAACATTCCAGGACAACCGTATTTTACAGTTCTAAACATTTACATCTCATGCTGTAGGCAATAAAGCAAAACAATATTTTGGTTTTCTAAAATCCAGTATAGATATTTGCTTGTGTTATGAAGATGAATATCAATTTTAGTTTTTGAAGGAAAAGAAAGAATTACTAGTGATATGTGTGATAAAAATATAAACTTGTTCTAATCTGATTTATTATCATTATTTTTTCCTTAACAAAACAAAGAGCACAAATTCACAATGTAAAATAGGATAGGTTGGGATCTTAAGGGATGAAAAGTTTTACAAACTGTAGAAACCGTAGATTCTTGGCGACTTATCCCAATAAATAAGGCAGAACCTCATTCGGTATTACAAAACTTGTATGCTTTTGATGTTGGGAAGTTAAAATATTAGTTAGCTGATGTCTTTGAATATTTTATGAAACTTGGTGGTTTTAGTATTTTAGTATTCTGATATTTTGACTTGATATCACAGTTTCAACTAAGTTAGGTGAATTTTCTTTTCATATGAAGTTTTTCAAACTTTAATATACGTACAAATCACTTGAGTATCTTGTTAATTTGAGGATTCTGATTCTGTAGGTCTGCAGTGGGCCCTGAGATTCTAACAAACTCCCTGGTGAGGTAGATGCATGCATCATACTTTGACTAGTAAGGATTTAGGGGACTATTAGGGTAATCTTATTTAGGTTATTCATTTTTACTATCATTTGATTAAATGAAATTGTTTCATTATTTAACAGCTAATGCTATATTTCTTTGTGAAAAATAATTTAAATAGTTTATTGTAATGAAATTATTGTCATCCAGAACACCTCATTAAGTACAATTTTTCAGTTATATAACTTGCTTCATCCTTTTTACATGAGTTACTAAACAAAGTAATAAGTAATCTAAAGTAAGATTGTCATCTTTATGAGTTGATTTCATCAATGTTTCAGAGAAAACAATTCTAATTTCTTCCGTTAAAAACAAAAGTGTCATTGTTATTCTGGTTGAAACTGTCAAAACCTTGTATAACAATTGGGGGGTAGATCTATTAAGTTTTTACGTGTTAAATCTCTTTGATGGGATATCAGTGGGAAATGATTAATTAAGCAAAAATTAAAAAGAATCAAAATGGAAGATAAAAATATGCAGAGTTGTATTCAGAAGTGCTGCAGTTGAGCAGAAATAGTACTTCTTGACATCATTTGTCCACTACAAAGTTAAGGGCTATTTCCAAGTTAGGGAAATGTCACAGTATTGTTTGTATCATGCTTAAGAGTAGAGTCTAATCTTGCTAGCATACTTATTAGAATTTGTTTTCCTATGTACAATGCACTAAAGACCCAAATTAGAAGCCTCTTGGGGGATTTACTCATCCATGGTAAATTGCAAACTAGTGACACAGGTTGACTTGAAGAAAAGCCTGGTATTGTAAATGCTTAGATATGAGAAGGGAAATTTTGAGCTTATTTTATGGAAAGGCATATCCTGTGGATGCACACAGCAAAGCGCTATAGATCAGCAAATTTATCAAATCCACGTAACTGTAATCTTCTCTTGGGATTGATTTTAGTCTGATGGAAGCTGTATTGTGCTACGAGACACTAGTGATTAGAGCAAGAAGGCAGAAAATGTTACTGAAGTGGAGAACACCTCCCGGGAGCAGAAATGAAAAGCACTGAATGAAATAAGTATATATGTGGTCAGCAAGGAAAGAGATGTGGACAGTGCCAGAGTCAAAAGGATATACACAAACAAATAAGCTGTTTTGCAAACACTGAAGAGGAGGGCTTAGGTAAACACTAGTGGGTGTAGTGTACTCATTTAGGCTTATAATGCATTAAAACTCTAATACATATGTTCTCCAGCTCACTCATTCTGAGATCCCACTGTAACTTCTCACAGTTTTCTCAGATGGCGAGAACATGGGCTGGTCTTCTAAGGCTGATATGAAGTAAAGAAGTGTGTGGAGTGTGTAGCTTCATTTTAATGTGGAGTCTTAAAATTTTCTCTCATAGAGTTCTTTAAAATAGCCACTGTATCATTCTTTTTCTCATTTTGCTGCTATGTTCTTTCCTTTTGTTTTCCTGATTTTTTGCTGCATCCTAAACATTGGCATTTGCTTTGATTGATACTCTGTCCGTCCATCATGTTATCTTTTGAACATGATTTAGGTTGATGCAATCTCAGGTTGTTTGGTTTCAGAGAACATTTTCTATAGCTGAATTTGGCACTTCTTCGTCTCTTCCCATTCTCATAGTTACCTTCAGTTCAGCCCTTCACACTAACATTTATATAATTTCTCAGGCAACTTCATGCCTGATTGGATTTATTGGATTTGAATTTAAGGGGAAAAATCCTTTTATGTATCCAAATTACGATTATTCCATTATACCGGGAGGGAGGAAATGGTAGTGGGGAAAAGGGCACTAACATCTGTTGACCGTTCACTTTATTTTAGAAACTCCAAATACATTATATTATTTTTTCCTCCTAACAACCCTTCAGATAATGAAAGAAAAAAGATTAGAAATTTTAAAACTTTCCTCAGATCGTCCAGCCAATAAAAACATACTGAGATGAGTCCAGTTCTGTCCAGCTCCCAGAGTGGCAGAATTTTAAATTAATCTAGTGTATAACATCATACTACAATTAGTTAATCTTAATTACATATTAGCTTTGCAACAATTGCCCAGTCCCAGTATCTTACAGGATGTCAGAGGAAAAAGCATGATGGTCATGGTGGGAACAGAGTCAGTCTAAAACCCAAGTGTATGCCAATTATATTTGTACACTCAGATATAACATCAGTATTAATCTAAAGTATATGTATTTTCATTTTCAAAAGTTTACGTGTTTTTGATTTTTGGCTAAACAAATACACAAGCATCTATATCTCTTAGGATGCTTAAGTATAATACAAATAGTAACCGAATTGTGTCACGTATGGTGCTGATATTGGCAACAAATGTACATGTAAGGATTACTACAACTTTGTTAAGATTATTTAGTTCGTAAGTGGTAGAACCAAAATTTAAACCTCAGTCTCCCTCAATTCAAAATCCTTTTTTCATCCACAGGTTTAAAAATGTATATATTTTTACCATGCACAAAATACAGGTAAAGAATTGTATTAATTTCAGTTTGTGCATATTAATAGGAATTTAAGTTGAAATAAAATTTATTCCTAGTGGCTGGTTCAATTTCAGGTTGATGCTAGGCTCTAAGTTTGAGAATATGCATGTTTGAACTGGAAGAAAAGGAGAAAGAACGTTGGGTTGAAATGAACTAAGATGTCAGCTCTTATCTAATCTCCAGACTGTCAGAATTTTCCAGAAGGGCATGTTTGCTTCTGGGGCAATTATAGAGGTTGAGGTTCATGACCAGCGGCCTGCCTCTAGACAGACTTTTTTTTTTATGGTTTTAAATTTGTTGTTTTTTAAAAACAATTTTATTGAGGTCATATTAGCTTATAACATTGTACATTTAAGTGTACATTATTATATTTCACTTTCTATATAGACTGCATCGTGTTCACCTCCAATAGACTAGTTTTTATCCATCACCATACATATAAGCCACTTTACCCCTTTCACCTCACTCCCCTCCCCCACCGCCTTCTCCTCTAGTAACCACCAATCTGTTCTCCTTATCTGTCTATCTTCCACATATGAGTGAAATCATATGGTGTTTATCTTTTTCATTCTGACTTATCTCACTTAGCATAATACCCTCAAGGTCCACCCATGATGTCACAAATGGCATGATTTTGTCTTTTTTTATGGCTGAGTAGTATTCCATTGTATATTTATATATTTATACCAGATCTTCTTTATCCACTCATCCACTGACAGGCACTTGGGTTGCTTCTATGTCTTGGCTATTTTGAATAACGCTGCAATGAACATAAGGGTACATATATCTTTTTGACTTATTGATTTCATGTTTTTGGATAAATATCCAGTAGTGGAATAGCTGGATCATATAGTATTTCTGTTTTTAATTTTTTGGGAAATCTCCATACTGCTTTCCATGATGACTGCACCAGTTTGCACTTCCACAAGCAGTGTATGAGGCTTCTCTTTTCTTCACAACCCTTCTAACACTTGTTATTTCTTGTCTTGTTAATTATAGCCATTCTGACAGGTGTGAGGTGATATCTCACTGTAGTTTTAATTTGCATTTCCCTAATAATTAGTAATATTGAACATCTTTTCATGTGCTTGTTGGCCATCTGTATATCTTCTTTGGAAAAATTCCTGTTCATATCTTCTGCCCATTTTTTGATTGAATTATTCATTTTTGTTGCTGTTGAGTTGTATGAGTTCTTTATATATTTTGGAAATTAACCCAATTGGTGGGTTGTCTTTTCATTTTGGTGATGGTTCCTTTGCTGTGCAGAAGCTTTTTAGTCTGATGTCCCATTCGTTTATTTTTTCTTTTGTTTCCCTTTCCTGAGTAGACATGGTATTCAAAAAGATATTACTAAGACTGATGTCAAAGAGCATACTGCCTATATTTCTTTCTAGGAGTTTTACTTTTAGCCCATCTCTGTCTCTCTAAAGTGGGTTTCTTGCAGTTAGCGTATAGTTAAGTCTTGCTTTTTTATACAGTCTGGCAATCTACCTTTTAGTTGTATGTTCAGACTATTTAATAAGGTAATTCTTGATATGATTAAGTTTAAGTCTGCTATCTTACTATTTAATTTCTATTTATTTCGTCAGTTCTTTGTTCTTTTTTCATTTCATTGAGTAATTTTTAGTATTCCACTTTTTCTCTTGTGTTGGTCTATTAGCTGTGTCTTTTATTCTTTTAGTGGTTTTCTATGGTTTTCAATGTGTCTCTAACTTCTCATAGTCTACATTCATCTAATATCATACTACTTCATATATGAGACCTTTTAACAATATACTTCCACTTTCCCTATCTTGAGCTTGTGCATCTTTTACAGATATTTTACTTCTACACATTATATACCTGACAATACATTATTGCATTAAATAGTCAACTATCTTGTAAATTAATTTAAGAAATGAGAAAAACTGGCTTTTTATATACTGACATATTACCCTTTCTTGCAGCTTTTATTCATTTGTGTAGATCCCATTTCCATCTGGTATTATTTTCCTCCAACTTAAATAATTACCTTTGTCATTTATTGTAGTGCAGGTCTGCTAGTTTCAAATTCTCTCAGCTTTTGTTTGTTTAAAATGTCTTTATTTTTGCAAGATATTTTGGCTGGATATAGAATTCTAGCTTGACATGTTTTCTTTCAGGACGTTAAAGATATCACTCCCTAATCTTCTTGCTTGCAATGTTTCCTGTTAAAAATTGGCAGCCATTCTTATCTTCTTATCTTTGTTCTTTATGCAATGTTTCCTCTTTCTCTGCTTGCTTTCAAAGTTTTGTCTTTATCACTGGATTTCAACAATTTACTTATATTGCTTCTTCTTGTAGGTTTCTTGTGTTATTCGAATTGGAGTTGGATTAGCTTATAGTATCTGTGTTTTTGTCAAATTTGGAAAATTTTTAGCAAATATCTTGAGATATTTTTTGACTCCCCTTTGTATGTCTCCAATTAAATGTATTTTAGACCACTTGATATTGTCATACAGATCATTGAAACTATTATTTTTATTCTCTGGGAATTATTCTTAACATTTTATTGCTCTATGCTTCTGATTTGACAGTTGCTAATGCTATGTTTTCAAATTCACTGATCTTTTTTCTGCAGTGTTTAATCTACCCATCTACTGAATTTTTATTTCAGATATTGTGTTTTTCAGTTCTTGAAGTTCTTTAATAGCTTTTAGTCCTCTCCTCGCTATGCTCATATATTTCTTTAAGATCTTAAGCATATTTATAATAGCTGTTGTAAAGTTTGTGATTACTAAGTCCATCATCTCTTTAATTATGGACCTGCTTCAAGTGGCTGATTTTGCTTCTGGCTAGAGGTTAAAGTTTGCTGCTTCTTCATATGTCTTGAGTGTCTGGATTTAGCTATTTTTTCTTAACAGTTTTCTTGTTTGGCAGGTAGTTAATTTATTTGAAGTGCAACTTAATCCCTTTGTGGATCTAGAATGGCCTTTGTTCTAGGACTATTGCTAAGGCATGACCTTTTATTAGCCGGATTTCTAAAGCATGATTCTTCTCTGTTGAACAGTTCTACTGAGTGCCCAGGTATTCAACAAGCTCTCTCCACGTGGCTTGCAGGAATTTGAATATCTCTCTGCTCTGCGTGAGCTCTGGAAGTTATTTAGCTTCCTGAGTGTTATTTTTTGGCATTATGGAGTTTTACCTTGCACATATTGCAGTTTGTATTCAAACGAGGAGACCCTTATTCAGATTTCTGGAGCTAGTTTTACATATAGCTCCCTCCTCTCTGGAACTCTTTTGTGCCAAGTCCAGCTACTTCAACCTCCCTGTGCTCAGCTCATGTTCTTCCTTCCTCCAAAAATGATCTGTAAACGTCAAGCCGAAAGCTTAGGCAATGGTAGGAGTCACCTCATTTGGTTCCCTTCTCTTAGGAGTCACAAATTTGCACTGTCTGTTTCTCAACGTGTAAAAACAGGGTTTTATTTTCCATATATTTTGTCCAGTTTCCTAGTTGTTTATTCTATGAGGGCAAGTAGCATTGTTGAAAGCACAAATCAGAAGCAGAGTTTTTCTTCTGCCATTCTGGCCTCTTTTCAATTCCTCAAAAAAAAAAAAAATCAGATTAGTATTTGCCTTAAAGCCTTTGCACTTGTTGTTTCTACTTGGAAATTCCTCCCATAAATCTCTACAAGCCGCCTCCTTCTCATTCTTTATCTTCCAAAAGAAGTCTTTATTGACCATACTATTTAAAGTCATTATTTACCATAATAGTTCTTTCCTCCTTTCTTTCATAGAATTTATCACAGTCTTATTATGTTTTAAAATTTTTTGTACATGTATAATTTCCCCCCTCTCCTTACTACGTGAATTGCACAGGGAGAGAAACGTGTTCACTGTACTCCCATATTTCTTAGCCTCTTGAATGGTATCTGGCCCATAGGAGGGAGCTAGCAAACATTTACTGAATGAAAGTATAAATAAAGGTAGTATCTAGCCATATACTTGGAAATTGTGAGGTAGAGAGGTGCTAAGCAATATAGTACTGAAGGCCTGCACATTAGAGTGGGTTATGCTTATGTGTTTCTATAGAATCTTCTTCACTCATAGTAAAGAGAATTTTATCTATTATGTTCACAAGAAAAAATATGACTAAATTCTAGATATTTAGCTATATTTGCTATTGGCCTCTACTTCTCTGTATGTAACCTAAATATGCTATGCCATTATTGGTTGCTTTATATGTATGGTCTGTGGCAGTTCATTTGAAATAGAGGTACTTAACTGTTTTCTCAAATTTAACCTGTTTTAGTGAAACATATTGGTATGGTGGTGTCTTAGTTTGGGTTTCTCTAATAAAAATCCATAGATTGAGTGGTTTCAACAACAAAAATTTATTTCACACAGTTCTGGAGGTTGAGAAGTCCCAGACAGGGTGTGGCAGATCTGGTGTCTGGTGAGGACACTCTTCTTGATTTGCAGACGGCCATCCTCTCATCTTCTCTCAGTATCCTCACACGGCGGGGGGAGATAATCTCTCTCGTGTCTCTTCTTATAAGGACACTAATTCCATTCAAGAGGGCTCCATCCTCATGACCTAATTACCTTCGAAAGGTCCCACCTCAAATACTGTTGCACTGGGGGTTGGTCTTCGACATGCGAATTTTGGGGGGACACAAACATTCAGTCCATAGCTGGTGGAGAAAATCATATTTTGTATAATGGTATATATAAACATTGTGTGTCAGTTTTAAATCTGGTTGACAATGAAGAGGCTGGCCTGCTTTAGTATGAAATAACTGTATTCACGTTACTGGTTTTAATTCTGAAGTAGATAGAAAAATAGCTGACCTAAATAGTCATGCTGTACTTAGTTTTACATTCTCTTAGGTACATGGTTTTTATTAACCATCCACTTTACTTAAATGTAGGTCTGCATTTTCCTGCATTTTTTAAAAAAGAATATCCCTGTCCAAGGTCTTGGGATTTGATGTTCTCTTCGTATTATTGGCCTGTGTGATGGAGGGTCTAATTCTTTCCTCAGCTGGGGATTCGTATTTGAGAGCATCGAGGACTTTGTGACACGTTTTAGACCCATACTTAGCTATAGGAACCCTCTTGGAATCTGTAGGATAGCTCTTTCTGTTTGTTTTTTAAACTGTCCTCAGAGCTTTGTTGTTGGCGTTATGTTTATGGACTATTTTTCTTCGTCAAGTACTGGTAGCTTTTAGTATTTCATTTAAAATCCTGAGTATGTTTTGATACAAACCAAGACATTTATTTCATTTTAACAAGTTGTGCCTCATGATAATAAAATCACTTTAATAGTAAACATTCTTTAAATTCATCTGTGCTATATTGTCATAATTCAGCATAAAATGACAAACTTAAACGTCGCTTTAATTTGTATAGTCAAGTAATTCAATGATAGTATTTGTAGTATATACAACATTTTAGATATTTTTCAAAATATGTAAGAAGCATGACTTCCTTGCCTAGATGATAACAGTCCTGCGTGAATACTTAAAGGTAAAAAAAATCCCTGTGATGTAGTTAGAAGCAGGTATTTATTTACTTAATATACTTTGCTTGTAGTTTTTTAGATGTGAAAGATTAGTTTTATCTCCTCAAAATTTCCTGAACATTATGACTTTCAGGTTCTTATATGAACACTTTTATGTGGAAGTGGGAGTGGCTTTCAAGGTCTCATGAAACAGTGGTCCAAGGGTAACCTACCTCTAAGTCTATAATTTACTTGGCCTCACTTACTGTCCTCATTATTGAGAATGCTTGATTTCAAGCCCACTTTCCCTAGAGTCCTAAAGATCTCTGATGATAAAATAGAAGCCTCATCCCCATAAGTAAGTGAGGTCTGGAAATAATTTTATTGCCGTAAATATGGTGTCTAGTGTTTTGGACTTTTGACTTATTAAAGGTACCATGGGTCCCTGTCAATTTTCTCCCCCAGATTGATTTTCTTAATGGATTAAGATTTAGTTCTGTTGTTGATTATTCTTTCCTTTTAGATTGTTTGGGCTGGCTCCCCTTTTACTTGCCAAAAAAAAAAAAAAAAGAGAGAGAGAGACAGAAATGATACTTAACCTCCTTTTGGGGGAGAAAAATAAAATTTGTAGAGTTGAACGGACAGTAATAATACAATACAAATGTAATAACTGATCATCCTTTGTAAGTATCTCTGCCCTTCTGCATAGTTGACTTCCATAAATATGTGTTGAATAAATGAGTGAATTAGTGAATAAATCAATCATATTAAGATATTTTAAAAATTCTTACAGAAAGGGGAATTCATTTTTAGATAGCTAAAAACCCAAAACCCAGAAGAATTGGATACTTAAAACTATTATTTCATTAGCATATGTACTAATAAATATTTTTAAAATAATGAAAACTGCTTTTTGTGAGTAATGCAATTCACCCAAACCAATTGCTGATGGCTCCACTTTCTGTTCAATAGTCATCGTAAAGGGAGTACGAATGCCTCTGGCGAGAGATCTCTATATATCTGTATGCCTAGAGCTGTAGCATTTGTCATTTTATTCTGTAACTTGTAAACTAAAGAAGGTCAATCTGTTGTTAACATATTCCAAATATTTGAATTGAAAAGTTATGTTCAAAAGTTTGGATAGAAATTTGCTGAGAATATGGCAATTGTTCATAAGCATCATCATTTTGTTTGACCTTTTTATAAGCTGTCCTAGTTGCGACACCCACTTTCTTGTGAAATTTCAAATTCCTCATTTGCTTTTTGTACTCAATTATTTTCCATGAGTCTAAGATGATTTTTCTAAGAAGGAAAAGTGTATCAATAAGTTCTTCAGCACTGCTAAAATTATCAGTGAACATCTTGTCAGACAGTGATGTGTGAATCTGTTTTGTATGCCTCTATCCAAGGCCAGGTTTGTTGACGGAGGGAAACACTTTCTCATTTTTAAACCCGAATCCCATCCTGTGTAGAACACATTTGTATAATGCAGAGACTGTGGGAGAAGACAACACTTTGATTTCTTTTCTAGCTTTCTTCTTTGTCCATGTTTCTCTCAACATTACGTTTAAAACAATGGACTCTGTGCTCTCTCAATGTTCTTAATATTCGTTGGATGCTTTCAGAGACCCTTTATTTCTTTTAGTTCAGGCAGAATTATGTCCTACTTCTAAGAATCTGTGAGTTGGGAGTGGAGTTTTCTTTGTTGTGTTCTTTAATGTCCTTTGATCCAGGTCCAGCATGCATCAGCTGCTGCAGCTACTCCAGAATAATTTACTTACCCACTAATGCCATCTATGAAAGAGCAAATAAACCAGGTTTGTATAAATGTAGGATTCTAATGACCACTAACATTAAGTCGCTAATGTGACCCTCTCATTAGCTATTACTTTCAATTAGGTGTTCTCAAACAATTAGCTTTTGAGCTACATAATCTTATTTATAGCATATACATTCCCTGATGAGAGAAGAAATTACTTCTGGGAAAGCTGACTCTCGAACTTTAATTTAGGTGCTAAATTCAGATACATTACCTCAGTTGGACTTTCTTCTTGTGGAATTACTAAGTGCAGTTCTCTTGATCATGTGATTCTCTAGGCATCGTGAGCCTCCTAAGAAGAGAACAACTAAAATCCATGGGTGCTTAGAGCACACAGGGAGATAAATGCAGCAAAGACCTGCTTTTTGCAAATAGCATTAAAAATTTTCAGACTTTCAAAGCATTCTTAGCAAAAAAATCCTCACATCTTATTACTTAAAGACACATATTTGTAGGTCCCTATTCTTATGTATTGATTTGTCAGACGT
This sequence comes from Equus caballus, assembly GCF_041296265.1. NCBI lineage: Eukaryota > Metazoa > Chordata > Mammalia > Perissodactyla > Equidae > Equus > Equus caballus. The sequence continues at coordinate 20,567,707 of NC_091692.1, forward strand.
TTTTGTTGTTGCTTCTTTTATTTGATTTTCTACGATGAAGACTGAGACTCTGGCGTCACTTTAAATGATGATCCAGAAAGAGTTTTCAAAATCTAAAATAACATTTATTGCATCTATAGTCATGTGGCACTTTCCAGGGTGCCATATCAAATTCTCTCCAAATAAGACATGGTCTTTGTCTGCGAAGAGTTTCCTATAAATGTAAAGTCATATAATAAACAGTAAATATATGCTTATCCATTCTTTCAAGAAATCCATACTGGGCACCTGATATTTTCTAGTCTCTGCAGAAATAGTCAGAATGTAGGAATAGACAAAGTCTTACCCTTATACTACTTTCATTTTATTGTATGTGGAGGAGAGGTGGGAAAGGACAGATAGTAACAAGAAAACCAATAAAGAAGATAATTAAATTATAAAAAGTGCTATGGAGGAAATAAACAAGGTGATGTGATAACTCAGTAGAGAATATTCTAGAAAGAGTGATTAAGGAAGGGCTCTCAGCAGAGGCTGTCATTTCATCTGAGATCTGAAGGATGGAAAAGAGCTAGTGATGGAAGAGAATCCTGGGCAGAGAGAAGATCAGGTACAAAAGCTCAAGGCAGAAACGAGCATGACCTTTTGAGAAACAAAATTGTCAGTGTTGCTTGAGTGTGGTGAATGAATGAGAGAGATATAGATAAGGTTGGTTTTGGAACCAAGAGTTAGATCATGAAGGCCAGGTTGAATTTATTTTAGAGACAATGGAAAGTCATTGAAGCATTTTAAGAAAGATAGAGTCTTATTAGACTTTGAAAAGGATGTCTCTAGCTGTTATATGGAGACTAGATCATAAAAGCAAGACTGGAAACAGGGAAACACATTAGGAGCCTATTCCAGTGTCCTAGTGTCTTAGTATCCATCTAAGAGATGGTGGTGGATAGGACTAGGGTGGGTTCAGTGGTGATGAAGAGCAATGGCTATAAATGAGATGTATTTGATATATTTTGATGATAGATTGGCTGTAGGGAATAAGGGAAATAGAGAAGTGAAGGATGATTTATTGATTTTGGGCTTGAATTACTGGGTATCATTTGCTGAAAAATAGGAAATAATGGAAATATATAAACTGAAAGATGATAAGTATAGAGGAAGTAAACTTGTAACAAGTCTTGGGGTCATGGTGGCTATTTTTTCTTTGTTTATGTGTTTTGTGTATGTCATATCGAACAAATACAATTATGTGCAGGTTCTGTATTAAAGGCTTTCTGCAAGAAAAGAGCTCATAAAATTTTTGAATCAACCAATCCCATCTTACTGAGGGACCACTATGTTCCATGGACTCTGCTAAATGCATGATAGTATTAATTCTTGCTCTCTGGGCAGAAAAATGGACATGCCAAAAGCAATTAAAACATGATGTGATGAATGCTGTAATGGAGGTATATATAAAGGACTGTGGGAAAAGAGAGGAAGACATCGTCACCCCTGAAGGTGGGGCAAGGGCACCTGGAAACTGTGTTCATTCTAAAATTCCTAAATGTGAGGGGCTGAGGCTTGCAGGATGTCTGGAGTTAGGACAGAGGGCCCAGTGACCTTGTCCTGATACTGTGTTCAAGAAGGGGCCTGAGGGTGATCATCAGGAACCCAAGTTCTCATGGCACTGTCACTGACTTGAAGACAACATCTATGCTGGCCTTTCAAAGTAACAGAGGAACTTTGCCAAGTAGAAAGGGGAAAAAAGCTTTCTAGGGTGAAGAAAAAGTATAATGTCCAGGTATAGAGGGGAGAAATGACAAAAAATGAGGGTGGAGAGGTAGACTGGAACCAGCTTGTGAAAACCTTGGAATCTGAATTCAGGAGTCCTACTCTTGCCTTCAAGGAGCTTCCCATCCAGAGAGCTGTACCACTCATGTGCGTGCAGATTGACATACCAGCCTTACATTTGACATGATAGATTGACAGCATAATGAATTCTCAGCGAAGACTTGGTGATCAAGAGACTGATGTCTTTGCTGAGTTATCATATTAAAGGTGTTGGGATTTCTGTTTCTCATCATTCAGGAAGGAATCAACAGCATCCTGGTGGGAGCCAGGGGGTCATGATGTGAGGTTAGATTATTGAGAAGCTTCGAGGTTAATTTTTAGGACTAGCTCCCTTTCTAAACTTCTATTTTTCTTTTCTATTATAGGCTTTAGGGAGTGAGCCCAACTTCCTTTCCTCTTTAAAGCTACTATCTTCCAATTTATGTCTTGGATTTCTTCTACTAGGGAAGAATGGCTTTCAAGTACATGGTGATCCTGCCAACTTCCAGCTTCTAGAACAAATTGAGACAATAAAGTGGTTGGGAGTCTGGCCACAGTGATCAGATTTGAATTTCGACTGTCATGTATTAGCTATGTAAACTAAGAGATTTCTTAAACTCTCTAAACCTCAATTGTTTCTTTTTAATTTACAAGCTGAATATAGTACTAGTACCTACTTCATAGGGTTCTTGTAAAGGACAAATAAGATAATGCATGGGAACCTAGTGTAGTGCCTGAAGTACAATTATAGGTTCTCAATAATGAGTAGCTATAGCTCAGCAATTGAAAACGACTCTTATGTAAGTATTTTATAAATTTTGGCTGCTATAATCATTAATCCTCATCAGTATTAACAAAAACAACCATGATAAATCTTAACCAAATCATGTAGCCTGTGTTTCCAGTGGCCATATTGCCATAGAAGCAAAGATTGAGTCATGTTCAAACAAACTAGTTTCTCTGGATCCTTTCTTTTACTCTGAACAAACAACATATTTCACCCATTCCTCCCAACTGGCTCGAGAGCACCCAGAGGCAGCTCTTGTACTCTGGCAAACTGGCCCTTTGGTCATTGCTTAGTTGCCTGCACCTCCTCTGGTTCCCTGTGGTCATAGCTCCTTTTGCTGTTTCCACTGTAACTGCTACCATCATTGCTCCCGATGTCTAGACCTTACTGACACCTACTGCACTCCCCAGTACAGGTAGATCTGAAAAGGTTTGGCTCCTAGCTTATTCCACTGTTTCCATTCTGGCTCAGCCTTGGATCCAAATGGAGAAACAGACCTTTCCCTATTGGTGGGAACTTCTGTGACATAAGCTACTTTGTAGTGCTGCCTCATGCTCTTAGTGTGTAGCAGAGCTCATGTAAGAGGTATTTGAACTTTTACCAGCTGCTTTTCTGCATCTGATTCTTCCTAAAATTCAGACGTTATTCCTCAAGCATTAGTTTGGAAAACATTGAATATGGAGGATATCATGATGGTCTTAGAAAGCATCCTTCCTGGTCTTGGCTCTGTTGCTGAGATAGTTATTGAAAGCTACTCTAGACTTTTACTTTTCACTTTTATTCTAAAAAAAAAATTTCCTATGCTCTTACAACTTTCCTTAGGAAAAGCATATTCTGACTGTGTCTGGGAAGGTCCTTTTTAGTTTCTGTGGAGATCCAGCTTAGCATTGGCTTACCAGATATCAACACTGTAACAAAAGAATATTACTTTCCCACCTCCAACAACAAATGTAGGGAGAAAAAAATCTATAAGAAAGCTCTAAAATTATAGCTATATGTAAGATATGAACAAAAAATGTTTTGTACATAACCACAAATTTTAATTTTCTTGCTATATCAGTTAATCTTTTTTTGAAGATAGGAGAAAAATAAAAGGAAAGGCAGGATTTTAAGAATGATTAGGGAAAATCACTCAGCAGAATGAAGAAAGATAATAAAGGAAAGATAAGACAAAAGAACAAACAGATTGAAAGAAAAAGCAATGATTTTTTTTTTCCTTTTCAGTACCTTGTACCTCATAAAAAGAAGCCACGCCTTCTGGCTTTTCCTCTGCTTTAATTTAATAATATTTCTTCCTTTTAATTTAAATATTATCTTTCATATCAAACTCTAAGCAGTTACAGAATCTAAGTAATCTAGAAGTTTGACAGTCCCATTTTTAAGAGTTTAAAATATAACTTTATGATCAGGTAAAATTATTGTTATTTTTTGTCTAATGGCTACTAAAAGCACTATAAATAATATATTGAATTAAAAGTCACAAGTAACTATGTTTGTTACATTTCTATTGGCAAGTAACTTGGCACCAGATGGGATTCCCTAAATAAATATTGTTTTACTGTCTTAAGAGAAAATTTTTGTTACTTCAAATAATCAATAAAATATGTGGAAATAAAGCAAAAATATAGGCAAAAGGAATTCCTTATTTCATAAATACAAAGTAAAAATTGCAATATATCACCTAGTACTGGATTTTGGAAAGGAATCTCAAGAAAGCACTGTTTAGTGTTCATAGCGTCTCAGGGAGTATAGGTGAGCCAGGTGGGCAATGGTGAGAAGATATGGTTGATTTATTTAGGTTCTGTAACTGCTTTGGATAGGAGTTGGAAATAACAGATACAAGCAGAGCCAGAGGGCAGGGCCGTAGGTGGTCCAGTCAATTCTGTTGTTCCATCAATGGCATACCCATGACCTTGGTCCAACACCTGGCTTCACAAAAGCCCACTCACTTCTCAGCAGGCCTAGACCAATCCCTCCTTAGGAATCAGCAGATGGATGGAGGTAGTTGGAGAGAGAAATGGTCTCTTTATTTATGTACAAAAGTATATTAAGCTTTACTATCAGATATTCTTATAACACTAAGTGAAAGCTGTTCCTTCTTTTATCCTCAAACCACAGAGACAGAAGTGGGTGTTAATATTTGATTACTTTTCTTTTTGCTGTTTTCTCTTATGTATACTTTTGTTAAAACCCACCCAATTTTGAGAATTTTGCCATTTAATTATAGGAAACATTTCCTGCTTTTGATTGTTGTGGTCTCTAATTTTCATGACACTACATCTTGGGGAAGCCTTCTTTGACCTTCATGACTGGAGTAGTTCTACTTGTGTGTACTATTGGAGCACATCCAATTATAACTGATTATAATACTTTTTACACTATTTTCTGGAAATGATAACCCATGCTTTTCGGAGCCAGGCAAGTAACATGAAGGCCTGAAATTCTAGGTGTAAGAACATAAGGATTAAATTACTTGTCTGGCAACAAAGCTAAATTTATGCCATGTTCTTAGTGCATTAAACTCTATGAAGATGGGAAGTATTACTATTTTGTTTACTGTTGTGTCTCCACCAATAAGTACAGGCCCTGATGCTTAGTAGACATTCATTGAGAATGGTTTAATGATTGAGTATGTGAGTTAATGAAATCTGGGCTTTCCTCCTATCTGATACTTTGTGAAAGTGTCTCCCTTTTAGGTGACCAGTGACCCTTAGAATTGCAAAATCCAACACTATAACATCAAATCATACCATTATATACCTTAAACTTACACAATGTTATGCATCAATTTTATCCCAATTAAGCTGGAAAAAATTAAGACAAAACAATCCAACGCTATATATTTAGACCTTATTACTTGACTTCTTCAAAGTTAAAAAAAAAGTATTTTACATTACAATCTTCCACTTATTAGAAAATTTTCTTACCTTAACCCTGTTGTCATTTATTCCAATTTTCTTCCCACCTCTCTGGCTGCTCCTATTAGATCTCATTTCTCTATCTGTCCCTTATATACTTTGTACCCAATAACGATGTCTTCCTCCCTATTCCTCTCTGTGGCTTTCTTCATCAATTCCCATAGCTTTAAGTACTCTCTGTTTACTAATTACTCTTAGATTTGTGTTCTGCTCAGAACTCCCACCTGAATACTAAAGCAAAAATTCTAAAAAGAAAAATTGCCTTATGAACATTTCCACGTAGATTTTCACAGATATCTTATACTCATGTTTATTCACAAACTCTCTTCCCACTATGAAACTCCTTCTGTATTCCTTTCAGAATCCACCACTACATATATTTAGGGGATCCTCATAAATAATTGACCGTGGTTTAAGCACTATGGATAAAGAGTGACCAAAATAGACAAACTATTTTGACAGAGGCAGGTATTGAGTATATATTAATCGAAATAACTATATAATTTCAGTTATGGTAAGAATTATGAAGCTAAAGTTGACAGTGCCATGAGAAGATGTACTGTGGTAATATAACCCAATCTGGAGGCTAGAGAAAACCTTCCTTTAGGCTGAGGGTGTGGGTGTGAAGGGTAGGGAGAGATTGTTCCGAGGAGAAGGATTAGTAGGTATAAGACCCTGGGCTGGGCAGAAAACGGGTGAATTGTAAGGACAGGAGCATCATAGAGGAAGAGGCTTGGGTTTTTGCTCATGCTCAGTTTTATAAGTCATGCTTAGGAATTTAGGCTGTATTCTAATAGCATTAGTCATTAATGTTAAGCATAATAACATAACTTTTAATGTTAAGTCATTAAATAGTTTTCAGTGGAGGAGTGACATAATCAATTTCACGTCCAAAATGATGTAACTGTAGTAAACCCAGTCCCCCGAAGCAATAGAGTTGAAGTCTTCTGACATTCCTCCCTTTTTTTGAGCTGTCACATCTGCCATATCAACCAATCTGTATTTGTCCAAGTGGTCGGGCTCCTTCTCTCCTCAGGGTCTTTGCACATGTTGTGCCCTCATCCCAAATGCCCTCCTGTTCTTTATCTACTTGGATAATTTCTACCTGTCCTTTGTGACCTGGAACATCACTTCTAGGAAGTCTTCTAAGACTTTCTGTTCCTCTTTATCTCCATCTCCAAGTCATCTGGTTGACATTCCCATAGTGGTCTGCATGCACCTCCACCTTAGTACTTATCATATTGTATTGAAATTATTTGTTTGCTTTCCTTCTACCCGTCTAGACTATAAACTTTTTGAGATCAAGAAATTCTTTAGGGGCCGGCTCCATGGCTGAGTGGTTAAGTTCGCGTGCTCCGCTGTGGCGGCCCAGGGTTCAGATCCTGGGCGTGGACGTGGCACTGCTGATCAGGCTACGTTGAGGCGGCATCCCACATCCCACAACTAGAAGGACGTGCAACTAAGATATACAACTATGTACAGGGGGGTTTGGGGAGATAAAAGCAGAAAAAATAAAAAAAGAAATTCTTTAATTTCTGTTTTTCCAGAGACTAGCACAGTACAATGGTAACTGTAAAATATATAGGTGTTAAACAAAGGAGGTTTCAAAAAGCAAGACTCATCTGTTATTTTGGCAGTACTAGATATCAATTTTCTAATAAAGATTGTTTATCTATATTTATTGGATACATATATTGGATGTACATTGGAATTATATATGGATATACATAAAACAGTTTTGTTTTGTTTTTTTTTTGCTGAGTAATATTGGCCCTGAGCTAACATTTGTCATTAATCTTCCTCTTCTTTTGCTTGAGGAAGATTGGTCCTGAGCTAACATCTGTGGGTCGCTGCCACAGCATGGCTGATGAGCAGTGTAGGGCCATGCCCATGGCCATGGAAGTGGAATGTGCTGAACTTAACTACTACACCACAGGGCTGGCCCCAAAACACAGTTTTATGGAAAAAGCATGAGTCCATGTAGGAGGAATGTAGGAGGACTTAAACCCAGCTGGGTTTACACTTTGGCTTCTTTTACTCTCTAACCATGTCATTTATGGGATGTTAATTTATTTATCTAGGCTTCGGTTTCCTTATCTACACAAAGGAGATGATAAGTGATAAGAAAATGTTATGAATTAAATAATTGACTGAATCAACATAGTGCCTGACATAGTAGGCTTTCAATAAATAGTAATTCTTTCCCTTTTCTTTTCTCTTCCCTTTCCTCCTCTTCACCCACATTCTCACACTGCCTTTCTTTATAACCACTGCAACTGAGCACACAAGAAAATCGGGACTCACTGGTTATGGAAAATGATGAGTTCTTCTGAGAAAAATTGTGTGAAGTGATAAAGGACCACATATCTCTGCTAGATGTGGTAGATCCAGGAAGAAGCCCCAAATCTTTGAGGGTAGGCAGTGCAGTCAGGAAGACTAGTATTTACTCATTATCTTTGAATATCATAATCTACCTTGTATATCATAGAAAATCATTTATACTAAAATATTCAATGGAATTTACTTTTCTACTATTTATGTTATACTGTGATTTGTTTTTTATTAGGTCAGAACTTTAGTGTCTAGTAAAGTACAACATATGGTTTGATGCAGAATTCATTGTGAACTTATATATAAAATATCATATTCCCGATAGAGAAAATAACATGGCAAAGGTGTTAGAGTAATTTTAAATATGTATACTTGTGTGTGTATTTATATGTATTAATGTATTGAAATGAATTTGTTCTTAATAGCACTCTTTACCACTGATGAATAACTATCCCTAATTTTAGGTCCTGTTTCTCATTTTGTATTGCTTAAAAGTACAAAAAATAAAGCACTATGTAATAATTAGGAAGAATTAAATAGGTTTATAAATTTAAAAATCATATTTTTGATTTTTTTTTGAACTGTGGACAGCAAACTGTCATACCTTGTGCATTATTCTCAAGAACTAAATTACACTGACGTCTCTTAAAGTTCATGAAGATAGTCTTATTTAAAAGGTTTGGGCTGGGGGCTGGCCCCGTGGCCGAGTGGTTGGGTTCGCGCGCTCCGCTGCAGGCGGCCCGGTGTTTCGTTGGTTCGAATCTTGGGCGCGGACATGGCACTGCTCGTCAAGCCACGCTGAGGCAGCGTCCCACATGCCACAACTAAAAGGACCCACAACAAAGAATATACAACTATGTACCAGGGGGCCTTGGGGAGAAAAAGGAAAAAAAAATAAAATCTTTAAAAAAAAAAATTGTGTTTAAAAGGTTTGGGCTGGTGTTTTGTGTTAGAATAGGTTATCTAACTCTTGCGGAGTGGATAGTTACTGGCTCCCAAATTCCATTTTACGTTCATTATAGACTAAAAGAAGCAGACAAAGAGTTGGGTCTTGGCAGAGTTACAGGCCTGGGAGAGTATCCATTCTGATAGAGAGAAACACTGTCTAGAAACACCCTCACAGACACACGTGGAAATAATGTTTAACCAAATATCTGGGCACTCCATGGCCTATTCAGGTTGACACATAAAATTTAAGATCACAGCAAGGTATAAGTCAGACAGAGTTCCAGTATCAAACCACAAACTCAAACATTGAGTTCAACTGACTAGGGTCCAGGTCAGAGAAGTAATAAGGATAACTTCCCATTGAAGCTGAAGATCTGGCTTGGTGTCAGAGACCAGGGGCAGACCGAATAATGGAACTTATCCTAGCTGCGGGGGTAAGCGAAGTGATGTAAGACCGGATATGCCATAGTTAACATAAATCTCTAAGTGCTTCTGACTTATCAGAGTGGGGCTAACTGAGGAGGACTTGAGCATAATTGATTTGACACTGACTTTCACTATGACTCACACATTCAAATTGAACTGTGTATTGAAAATGTCCCTCTGCAAAATTTGAACAGAGATTGAGAGTTTCCTTGGGCATGGATATTCATAACATTATTCAGATTTCAGAATGTCAGTATTCTCTAACATTTGGAACTCCTGTGCCAGGAAGCCTATTTAATAGTGGTGTTTTTACCTGGAATGGAGCAACTTTACACTTGGAGTTGCCAGGTAATGTGAAGAACTGGAGTAGCTGGAGGAAGGAACTCAAAATGAATGAGGAGGCTGAAGACAAGGACAGCACAGATGGGTAAAGAAATGCCCATGTTGGCTGTGAATATCTGGAAAGCTGTGGAAAAGGAGAGAAGCTGTTGAGTCTGGAAACCATCTGGGCAGCATTTTAAATGGTAGGAAAATTATCACTGAGTTGGGATGGAGTAAAAGTGAAATCCTAATCTGGAGCTAAGATTCCAAGGGAGCTTGAGGCCTTATAAAGAACAGTATTTCTTGAAGAGTGGGGATCAAGTAATGAGCCAGTTGACTTGGAAATGAAACCTGGATGAATAGCCTTTTAAATGCTTGACTATTATGTCAAAGTGTATCAAGTCAACATGAATGTCTTCATGATTATCTACTCTGTGAGTAACTCTCTAACCTACAGTTTAAGATAAGAAAATAAAGAAATCCCCTTCATGAGAGTAAAGTTGTTGTTTACACTCTCTGGCTAACTAAAGCTTGAGTGATATTGTTTCAGCAAACATTTTCTAATGTAGCTATTTTTTCTAATAGAGAAATGTAAAATACATATTTGTTTAAAATATATGAAAATGTATTCCAGACCTCTAGTTATGTGGAACGAGTCTGTGGTTCAGTGGAATCAATTATAATCCTCTATTTATTAAGGCAACCAGCCCTGGTAGTCTAGTGGTGAAGATTCAGTGCTCTCGTGGCTGTGACCCCTGTTGGTTGTCATACTGTGGTAGCTGCATGTTGCTGTAATGCTGAAAGCTATGTCACCAGTATCTCAAATGCCAGCAGGGTCACCCGTGGTGGACAGGTTTCAGACTAAGAAGAAGGACCTGACCACCCACTTCCAAAAATAAATTGACAATGAAATTCTTATGAATAGCTGTGGAACATTGTCTGATATAGTACTGGAAGATGTGAGGATGGCACCAAAAGGCCAGGCAGGGTTCTACTCTGATATACACGGGATCACTGGGAGTTGGAATCAACTTGACAGTACTAAAAACAACAATTTATTAAGGCATTCCTTCATCAAATTTATTTGTAACTGCTACCATACTAGGTACTGATTATGGAGAAATAAAGAATGGAATATATACTCCCTAGAAGACTATGTCTAATAGAGGACCAGACAAGTACATGTTAAATATCATGAGCTATATAATAGAGGGATGTCATGGAAGCTTGGAAGCAAGCACCTAATCCAGATTAGAAAGAACAAAGTGGTCCAGTTCAGTAATTGTTTATTGGAGGCAATAACCTTTGTGTTGAGTTTTGAAAAACAGAACAATTAGCCAAGAGAAGAACACTCCAGAAAGCATAACATAGACAAAGTCATAAAGACTTACAATAACAAACTGCATTTGACAAATTACAAATAATTCACTACAGAGAATAGGGTATAGGTATTAGAGAATTGGGAAAGAGAGGAGGTGCAGAGAAAAATTAGAGAGGCATATAGCAACTAGGTCATGAAAGAGCCTGATAAGTCATGGTAAGGGCTTTGCATTTATCCTGACATCAGTGATAGTCTAAAATCTTTGAGGAGTGTTCAAATGCAGATGATATTTTCAAAGTTGTCTTTTAAATGTGTTATCATGACAGTAGAATGGAACGTGGATAGAAAGAGATGCGCCTGTGGGCAAGATATATGGAAACCCAACCAGAATGTATGAGCTTTTGAACTAAGGTGATGGCACTGAAAATAAACAGAGAGAAGCATATTCTGAGGGTATTAAGAAGACAAACTTGATAAAACTTTGGCGAACAATTGGATGTAGTAGGCAAGTGAAAAGCATAAGGGTAAAATACTGGCATTTCAGGAAGGCCAAAGTAACTAGAGTTTCAGAGTAGAGTACTCAGAGAGAGACAGAGAGAGAGACAGAGACAGAGAGACAGAGAGAGAGAGAGAGAGAGAGAGAGAGAAAGTGAAACAGCTCTGGAGATTTTCAGTGTCTTCAATTCTCAACTGAGTACTGATCTTCACACGTATATGAGGGAATTATCCAAGGAGAAAACCTGAGGAAATTATCTGAGGAGAGGACCACTTAAAAGTAAAAGAAGAAAGAATCAGTGGAATTCACCCAGGATTAGGAAAACTACCTCTTCCCATTAGCTTTAGTGGAAAAACTTGTAATTGATGGCGCATCAGGCATAGAACTCAAAAGTGCCTTGCTATAGCAGTGAGTCAAAATTTTCCCTAGACTACAGGCTGCTTTGGTTTTCCCTACAAAATCAAGCTTCAAAAGGATCAGATTGTTTCCAACCAACTGACTATGTCTCAGAAAAAAGTTCAAGACTATTTATAAGGATACAAAAATATCTAGCACCCAGAAATATTTATAGAAATACAAAATGTCCTAGACACAACAAGGTAAAATTTACAATGTCATGCATCCAGTCAAAAATTTCCAGGCATGCAAAGAGGCAGGAAAATAGGGCACATAATGAGGGCAAAGTCAATCAACAGAAATAGACCCAGAAATGACACAGATGGTAAATTCACTAGATAAGACATTAAAACGGTTATTGTGACTGTATTTTATATGTTTAAGAAGGATTGAACGTGGTAAGTGGAGACATGGAAGATATAAAAAAAAGGCAAATAAAAATTCTAGAGATTAAAAAAATACTGTCTGAATTGAAAAACATACTGGGTGGTACTAATAGCAGGTTAGAAACTGCAGAAGAAAAGAGTAACGAACTTGAAATCAAATCAAAATGAACTATCCAAGAGGATACTCAGAAAGAAAAATGACTGAAAGATAAATCACTAATGAGCAGCGGAAAAATATAAAGCAGCCCAATATATGTGAAATTGGAATCCCACAAGGTAAAGTCAGGGAAGTATTTGAAGAAATAGTGGCTGAAATGTTTCAATATTTGAAGAAAAGTATAAATTCAAAGGCAAGACACTTGGAGAAAACTTCATCAAAACACATCATAATAAAATTCCTTAAAACCGGTGTTAAAGAAAAGTCTTTAAGGACTCAGGGGAAAAGGACACATTAGGTACAGAAGAACAAAGATAAGAATGACAACAGCCTTACATTGGAAACAATGCAGTAGAACGTTTCACTGCTAATAGCAGAGCAGCGTCTTTACAGTGTTGAAAGAAACAAGAAATGTCACTGAAAATATCTTTCAGAATTAAGGTGAAATAGAACCTTTTCAGACAGACAAAAGCTGAAAGAATTAACCAGCAGATCTGCAAGGTAAGTAATGTTAAAGGTCCTTCAGTTTGAAGGCAGATGACACCAGATGGAAATCTGGATTTACACAGAGGAATGGAGAGCACCAGAGATGGTAAATATATGAGTTAATATCAATCTTATTTTTAAAATCTTTTTAAAAGATAATTGACTGTAGTGTCATGTTTATGACATATTTAAAAGTATAATATTTTAAGCAATAGTACAATGGCTGTTAGAGCAGAAATGCAAGTATTTAATTGTAAAGTTTTTATACTGTATGTACAGCTTTATAATATTAATTGAAGGTAGACTGTAATCAGTTGAGGATGTATACTATAAACCAAAAGCAATTGCTGCACACACACAAAACAGATTACAGCTAACCAGTCAACAAAGGAAATAAAGTGTGATCAGAAAAAATACTGCATTAGTCCAAAAGAATGCAGAAAAAGAGGAAACAATGAAGAAAGAACAGAGGAGACAGATAAAAAACCTATAGCAAGATGGTAGATTTTAACAGAACCATATCAATAATCACATTAAGTGTAAATTGTTTTAGCACCCACGACTAAAAGGCAGAGATTTTCAGAATGGATAAAAAAGAAAGACCCAACTATATGCTCCCTACAAGAAACCCACTTTAAATATATAGACACAAATAGGTTAAGAATAAATAGATGGAAATAGATATACTATACTAACATTAATCAAAAGAAATCTGGTGAGAATTTAAAATGATACAACTACTTTGGAAAACAGTTTGACAATTTCTTAAAAAGCTAAATATACACTTACCATATGATCCAGACGTTCCACTCCTAGGTATTTATGCAAGAGAATGAAAGCATATGTCTATACAAAGATTTGTACATGAATATTCATAGCGGCTATATTTGCAATAGCTGAAAACTTCAAAAAATCCAAATGTCCATCAATAGGTTAAGAGGTAAATTGTGGTTTATTCACAAAATTAAATACTCCTCAGCAATAAAAAGAATGAGCCATTGATACACATAGCAGCCTAATTGAATCTCATAACAATTATGCTGAGTGAAAGAAGCCAAACATAAAAGTATACATACTGTATGAGTCTCTTTATATAAAATTTGAAAATGTAAAGTAATCCATAATGAAGTAAAGCAGGTCAGTAGTCTCCCGGAGAGGAAGGAGATAGAACAGAGGGATTAAGAACAGGCGCAAGGACACCTTTTAGGATGCTGAGTATGTCCATTATCTTGATCGTGTTGATGGTTTCACATGTGTTTACTTATGTCAAAAGTTATGAAATTGTACACTGTAAATGTGTGTAATTTATCATATGTCAATTATATCTAATAAAAAATAGTTATTGTGGCAAATGGTCAAGAAAGCTGATTAGTCAGATGGAGCTATTACTACCAGGAAAAGTTGAGAACACAACCGAGGTTGAAGACTATGAATTTATTTGTGCACGAATTTGTACAACTGCATGATTTTTTTCATCAGTGTTAGAAGCTGAGTTACAGGAACAGAGAATGTGAAATTTTCAGGGACCAGGTTAGTTATTTTCCAGAAATCACAACTCTGTTAAAATGTAGCATCTACTAACGAGGGAGAGGATTTAAGTCTCTCAGGATGAAGCCAATTTTATGAACTTAACGCACAAGAACTGAAGAAATAACTCACTAAACTTCAGCATGAAAGAGTTAATGTTCTACATCAAGTGTCGAATTTTCTACTAGTGTTTAAGTACTAGAGAGAACCTGACAATGTACTTTCAACTATCTTGATAACATGCTGTATTTAATAAATGTTTTCCAATATAATATTTGCTCCACCAGCTCATTTCATATCTTCCTTGTACTTTTTAATAAACTGATTATAGATGAGCTTAAAAGCACTGAGTAACAATGGACAGAGAATTGTATATTTAGTAACTTTCTTGACCTACAGCTTTAAAACATAAGCTTTCAAATAAAAATTACAAAAGAAAAATCCCATTTAATTGTTCTTAATTCTGCTGTTTGCATTGTTCATGTGTACAGCACCTTGCAGTCCTAGTATTTAGTGTTCTGCAAGGGTAGATTTTCGATGGGTTCTCCTGCTCCCAGCAATGCTATGGTAGACTATAATTCAAAAATACCAGATGGCTGAATGTAATCAAACAATATAGCAGAGAAAGATTAATCCTGATTTTTGAATATGATGTTAAGCTTTTGCAAATCTATTTCAGATTAAGCTCAGGTGATTGATTTATGGTATCATAGACATATAAAAAACAGTGTTGTGATATTGGAACTATGGGTCTAGATTTGTCACTATTCACTGTTGTAAGAATCTCAGAATATGATCTCAACTCATCCTTGTAATGTGTCCATATTTGTGTACATAACTAAAAACAAGTAAGTTTAACTGTACAGTGCATTTAGAACCACAATGAGAGCCTTCCTTAATTCCATTAAGGAGCAGGTCGGGCTCTTCTCCTTTGTCTTATTCATACCTCATTCATAGCATTATTGCACTTATTGGAATTATTAATTTATCTTTGTCCCTTCTGTGACCTCTTTGAGAGTAGGAACTGTGTTTTTCATCTTGTGTCACCAGCAACAAGGCATAAGGTGTTTGTTTAATTAATGAATAAATAAAGTTGGAATCATGGAATCCAACAATTATAATTATCCTTAAGACCTTCAATATTAACTGACATCATTAATAGTAAGTTTAATAAGTGTTTTTAAAATGCAATTTTGTTTGCATAACAGTCCAGTTTTTTGCTTATTTTATGTTGAACAGTGCTAAGCAGGTGGTACTCTCATGGAAGCACATTTGATTACCTGGTTTCATGGGCCAAGAGAAAAATTGATAACTGGATTTTCTTTATTGTCGATTTCTGAAACAAATAGAACTAAATTTTACACAGTCATGGAATTGCCATTTATTCATGTAGCGTTTCCCAGAAGGTAATTGTGGATTTTTTTCCCTCAAAAATAAATACCCTTTCAATTTTAAAGTTGTTTCCAAATGAGTAGAGTATGGCATCAGGATATCTTGGCATCTGCTCCTTCTGCTCTCCTTGAAGCCTGTCGAAGGCCAGGTGCTTGTATGTCTGGTTCTGCTGAGACATCACTACTCATCACTTTATTTTCTTGCCAAAATCCTGAACTTTTTGTTCTATTTTCCTTCCATTGCATTCACATGGCAAATAAGCCCCCTGAATTAGTTTAGATATCTGCCTTTTTGATACCTACCCTTAATCTACTTAATACCACTGGAGAAAATAAACTGGATAAGTAATACACAAATTTATGGTTTCCACCTCACCTGTGCCTTTGACACTGTCTAGCACTCCTGTCTTTATCTCCAGTCAGTTCTTACTCTTGTTCTCCACAAATGTTATTTCAAGTTTTAGTATTGTTTTAAAATTTTGATGCCACCAAATCTCATTTTCTCTCTTTCTTGCTGCCCCTCATGTCAGCAGATGATCCCTGATTCCTGTTCCAAGAAAGATTAGAAGTCATTGGGCAGGAATGCCTTACATCCCTGTCCTTTACAATAAAAAGTCTTTTCTCTTTTCCTAGACCAGTTCTTGTGTCCTTTCCTGCCTAAGTAGGAGGATCTTTGCACTATAGAGCATCTTTCTCTTCCATCTTCCTTCTTTACTAGAATGTTCCTATCAGCATTTAAACAGGCTCAAATCTATTGTATATTAAAAATCCTCAGATTCTCCCTAGCTTATGCTGTCCTTATCATAAACATCTTTTATATTTTTTGTATTCCTGTTATTTTCTACATCTTCTTCCTTTCACTTTTTAATATGCTGAATTGGTTTCCAGTTAAACTAATTCTACCACTGAAACTCCTTCAGAAAAGTCAGAAGTGTCTTCTTCATAGAAAAATTCTGTGGATACCTTTCTGGATTTATCTTATTGATCTCCTGGTGACATTTGGAATTGTGGCTCACTTCTTTCTCCCTGAAAAAACTTTTCCTTTGGCTCTTCAGACAATTCTCTCTCTTAATTTTCACCCGATCCCTTTGGATTTTTCCTCTCAGACTGGTTTGCAGCCTCCTTTTTCTCTGCCTTTCCCTCAAGTGTTGGTTTTCCTGGAAGGTCAGTCCAAGACCCTGTCTTCTACTCACTGTCACATGTTGCCTGGATGATCTCATTCACTCTTTGTCTTTGAAGTACCATCTATTTGATTATATCTCTCAAATCTATATCCTAGATCTTTCTTGTGAACTTCTCTAGGTACCCAACTATCTTCTGGAGACCTCCACTTGAGTTTCCTGTATAAATATCAAACTCTACATGTCTCCAGAAAAGCTATTAGTTTTCCTCCCAATGTGCTTCTTTTCCTGTGATTTATAGCAGTGAGTGGGAGAACCCAGACGTCCAACCCCCTGTGTCTTCACAGATATCTCTCTTTTCTCATGTACATATTCAGTTAATCACCCAATGTTGTGAATATTGTCTCTAAATATCTCCAAGTCATTCAAATTCTCTCTAGGCACGTGATCCTTTCCCTACTTCAATCATCACACTCTCACTGGGAATAATAATTAATCCAACTGGTTTCTCTACCTCCAGGTTGACTTGCTTTAATCCTGTCTCTACACTGCAGTCTGAGTGATCTTTCTCAAAGATCTAACCATGTAACACCCACACTTAAAACTCTTTAGTGACTCCACATTACCTTCAGAATAAAGCACAAGCTCCTTAACATGGCTTACAAGTCCTTCATGATTTGCCCCCTGCTTATCACCCCAATCTCATCTTTTACCAATTTGAGCTCTCTCTCTAGACTCCAGCCATTCAGCACTACTTCCAAATCCTCAACGTGCCAGGCTCCCTCTCACTTCTGGAACTTCACATATGCTGTTTCCTATGCCTGAAATATTCTTACCAATCCCTCAACATGGGCTTTTAGTTTTCAGCTTAGGCATCCTTTACTAAAAGTCTTTCCTAATAACTTGAATCAGGTTTAGGTGCTACTTCTATACACTCCCATAACATTCTATGCTGTGTAGACAGATCTGTTGTAGCATCTGTCAAAACTTATCTGTATTTCCGCTACACTGTAAGCTTTTCTTTTTAGGTTGCACTTTTATTTTTTTTTATTGAGGTAACATTGGTTTATAACATTATATGAATTTCAGGTGCACATCGTTATATTTTGACTTCTGTACACACTACATTGTGCTCACCACCTAAAGTCTAGTTTTATAAGGGGTGAGCCATGTGTGTTTTTCTACTAACTATTTTTTCTAGCTGTATTTCTAGCAATTGAGATATATTGGTGCTTAATGAAAGTTAACTGAATGAATGAATGAGTGTTTGTGTGAATAAATGAATTAAATGTCTCATTTTCCATTTATATTACCTGGTTTCATTCATTCCGTTTTTATGAAACTTGCATGTCAGCTCGGGTGTCTTATCTCCTTAAGATCTATATAAGGTTAGCTTGAACATGTATTTCTATATTTCAGGAAATTCAAAGCTCCTCTCGGAATTTTGCCACATTTCTGGCAGGGGTTTGCTGTTACAGATACTGATCCTCAGCTCCTGTGACTGTTCTTCCTTTTCTGCATCAAGTCAGCCCAGACAAGAAACTCAGATCCTTTCACAATTTTCAAAGAGGCTGCATATAATAATTGTGAGTGTGGCAAATTTTACTGAAACAAGGTGTGCGAGGCTATGGATGGGAGATACGGAGGGTTTTATATTCCAGCAGTGCAAACAGCTTCAGATGGAACCACAACCACCAGGGGTCTCTAACTGGTCCATTTCAGTGATTCTTTTCACCATCTTTATGTGCTCCTTTTCTCTGTTTTTCCTTTCTTAACTCTTGCAAAAACCAAATTCCTCTTCATCTTGTGCAAAACAATTTAGCTAGTCTCTAACTTTCTGCCTTCACTCTTGCTTTCTAATCCATGCCTTCAGCTCTCACTTTTTACTTCAAACACCTCATTGAGATATCTCATCAATCAAAGGAAGTTCCTTTCTTAAAATAATGCTTTTTAAGTCTCATTGTGGTTCTTCTATTCACTCCTTCATTCAACAAATATTTTTTTGAGGTGTGTGATATGCTAGGCAGTATGCTAGGTATGGTGAAGACAAAAGTTAAGAGGATGAGGTACTTTGTCTTGAAGAAGAACTTAGTCTGGGGGGGAAATAAGTGTGCCGTGAAGAGGTATGTTTGCAGTGCTGCGAGAGCACAAAGGGGATGGCTACACCAGTCTGGGACTGTAGACTGATGCCTGACTGAGGAAGTTTGAGGAGTCACTGGACTAGAGAAAGGAGGTGATATGCTCTAACTTCTTTTTCAAAAATTTTAGTTATAAAAGGCAGGAAGTAGTTGTGGTGGTATTTGAATGGGAAGAGGGCTGTGGACGATGTTACCTCATTCATTTTGCAGCCAGCTCAGAGATTTTCAGAAGAAGCAGGTGGATGACCAAGGACATTGGAGTTTAATAAGCTGTTTTCTGGGGTTGGGTTTTAGAAAGAGTAAGCATTGTGGTACAACAGAAAATCTAAAGTCTAGATATGTCGGCTGTAAATCTACCTCCCCCACTAACTAGAAAGTAACCTGGAGCGAGCTGTATAACTTCTGTGACTATATTTCTCTGCCTTTGGGAAAAAGTACTTACACTGTTTTGCAAGTTATTGTGAGGGTCAGGTGAGATAATATGTATGTATGTTATTTAAAAAAATATAAAAAATACTAGAATGTAAGCTATTCATCAATAGCTACTGATTTTGCTAGGATAAACACTAAATGTTCAGAAATTAAAAGCTGTAGGAGTTATGAACAAAAAGTTCCAAGCCTTAAGCAAACTCCATGCATATGGGCACAGTGATTCACAAAGTAGACAAATAAACACAAAATCTTTTATATCCAAGTTCATTTTATTTTACATTTGCATGTACTTGGCAACATTTCTAAATTGATGATGCAACAGAAAGATGAGCCACAATAAAGCCGACCCTGATTTTTTCCAACTTGAGCAGATTGAAGATGATGAGTCCAGGATTCTTAATACTGATTGTGGTTCCAAGTTTTTGTCCATTCAGTCTGATGGTGCATTCTGCCTGGAGAGAGTCCCCTTTTTCATGTGTGTTTAATAACAAAAGAATGCTTTCAAACTGTGAGTCAATTTACAAAACTGCAAACTGTAACATCTCTGAAGGCCACACAAGCACAAAAAGGCAAACCAGGATCTATAGAAATGTTCCTAAGCCATTAGCTGGCTCTGGGCTGAAATTGTTTCAGGAAACATTGCCAGAGGTACAATGTAACTTTAAAACAGAAAAGGCTGCAGGATAAAAAAAATGGGGGAAAAAAAGTACTATGATTGATGTATATCGGTATATAATTCTCAAAAGAAACATTTTAGAACAATGCATTGAGCTTAGCAATTATTTGCTGATAAACTTCTTTTCTCAAATACACAACGAGCTATTATTTGCAGTTTAGCCTTTTGTGTAATGAAAAAAAAGAGCCATGTACAAAGAAATCTAAGTTATTACTCCCATCCTTTTAAAATTAAAAACTTCTAACAAGGTATTCTTCAATGAGCAAAATCATAGTGAATGGAATTTAAATATTACTATTTCTATAATTAAATATTTTATATAGGTCTTGTTTTACTTACAAACATAACTTTGGAAACAAATTTGCTTAAAACTGATTTATTTAGTGTGTTTTAACGTGTCTTAATTGAAATTCATTTTCTTTATTTAAAGAGTCAAAGTTTAAAGTTAGTGATTCAGTTCTAGGACAAAAATAAATGGATAAAATCAACAATAAACTTGATTCGTCCTTTATTCAGTATTAATCTTAAAAATAGAATGAGACTACTGTTCTATTTTAATTCAAAATGACCCAAGGAGTCTAAGTATAAACTATACTTTTGCTTCCACCTGAAAAACAAATGTTTAATAGAATTCATAACTATTATAAAATAATGCCATGACGTTTAGCCTTATGTCTTCAGGATTTGATGAAGTGCTTGGCTGACTAGTTTTATATAATAATATAAATATTATGCAAAATGTTCATTTGATCAAATGGAATTTTAGTTTCTGATTTCATGTAAATAAGAATTGAAATGTGAACTAATGTATTATTTTGATCATGTCGAACAATAACTAACTACACGTTAGGCCAACTTCATTCGAGATTAGTGCAATTACGAATCTATCAAGTTCCATGAAAGTGACTTTGGTCATTTGATCTAGCATTGAGTCAACAAAGAGTACGCTGACCTCTTTATAGAAGTTCCTCTCTTCCAAAAGAATATTCTTTGAAAAATTGAAAGTTTTATAATTGTTTTGTTTTCAACCTTTAGAAAAGAGAGAATACATTCAAATAAGAATTATACAACAACCCTATAGCAATAAGTATTCTCGTATAAACACAGTATTCTCAAGAGGGTATGAAAGGAAAGATGTCTTAAAAATTATGGTGATTTAATTTTATTTTGCCCTAGAATGACATTCTCTTGAGTATTTGTGAAAATGAAGATGAATATGCAGGGATGCATTCGGTTGATTTTGTGCCAGATGGCCAGTTGCAGAGGCTGAACTAAGCTGAACTGATTGATTCGTTTTTGCCATATTGCATGCTGGCGTTTACCACAGTTCACATCATTCAAGTAGTAACATATTTGGTAGCTTTGAGTTTTTTTAACCATTTTTTTTTTAAAAACTTTCTTGGGATGACCTCTGTTTTAAAATGCATCTTTTCCTTTATTATATCAAATGGTCAGTTATGCCAAATAGTTTCTTAACTTTAACAGAAAAATTTTATGCTTTCAGTGTACTATTTTGTGCTCATAAGATAAATTATTCTTACTGAGTGATAAATATTTAAAGTAAATAAAAATAATCACCTGTTCAAATTTTGGGGGAAAATCCATGGTGAGTAATAATTATGATTCTAATTAATAAGTCCACAATAACTTTAAAGGAAAATAAAATCACAGTTCCTACCTTCAAGGTGCTTGCCTACTAACAGGGAGAAGACAAGTGCCAAATCTATTTTAATATTGACGCTATAAGTACTTATATATACGCATTACACATAATTATGTAGCAATCTATAGAAAAACTAAGTGATTAAAATGTGAAAATACAAATGAGCAGGGTCCAGATCCATTATATACATATATATATATATATTCCATTTTAACAACAAGAGCTTATTAGTCTCTTGGGGTATTTTGACAATTCCACACTCATCTCATTGTGATTCTTCTCTGTTTTGTTCATCAATACTCTACTTATTTGAAGGGAAAGAGAGACAGAGAGAAGTGTGAAATATCCAAGCTAGGCTGTAGGACTGATACAACCAAAGATGCACCAATTCTCTTTCCTTTCCTTTTCAGAGTCTCTTCATACAGATGACTTCCAGGGTCTAGTATGTGTGGGCTTTGAATATGAGCTATTTTATAGTGACTGATAATTTAAGAACAAACAGTTGCAAAAGCAGTTGCCAAAACCTGAACGAGAAAAAAAAAATTGCTAAAGGACTATTGACCTGGGGTGAGTGGTTAATGCGATGTATATTTCATTCATGGGCGTTAAACTCAAAGGCATAACTATATTTGTAAAACTTTAGCGTCTCCCATTTTTAATACACATTACATGGATCACAGTACAATGAGACTAGTGTTTAAAGAATTGTGCATTTAGCACAGTCATTTAATTTTTTTCCAAAAGTAATATGTTCTTGGTATTAACGCCAAACAAACCTTTGTAAAAAACATAATGTAAAAGCAAAAGAGTGGTTATCATAACCGTAACAAAACACAATTTTAAATACTCTAATTACAGCAAAGGGCTTGAATTCTTTATTGGCAGAAAATTTCACATTATTTGGGAAGAAATATAAGCTGGAAAACACTTTTCAAAGAAAAAAAACAAATTATCTCTGAGTATGAGATATCAAGTTTTGAATTTTTACTTATTCACACTCCACAGAAATTTTAGAGAAAAGCATAGGAAAACGAAAGGGATTATCTCAAGGTGCATAAGGCCAAATTCTAATCGATTTTAGTTCTCATTTATATGTTTATCAAGATTGTGTAATATCTTCTGTGAATGATGGGTGGGTGAAAAATTTAATAAGGAAACAGATTTTATTGTGAAAAGAGGACTAAAAATGGCATTACCTAGAAATGAAATTTGGCCTTTATTATTTGAGTAGAGAGAGAAAAACTTGTCAAATTATTCTGAGAAATTAGTTTTTTTCATCTTCTGAAACTTGAGATTGACTGAATACATAAATTTCCTCTCTGCCAAAAAATTTCCATGACATCCATGGTACCTATAGTGATTTGGTGAGTCCAGCAGAGCAGTCAGCACCGCGGACTATAGGATTGAAAGAGATTAAAGCTGCAAACCTACAGTACTTGATTGACCTAGGTCCCCACATTAACCTGATCTGATCCTGTAATTACTATGAATAGAATAGGGCTTACAGTTCTCCTTAATAACACCCCACGCTTTTTTAATTCTATAAAGAGATTTTGTATTCACGTCCTTTACCCCTTTTCAGATGTACAGATTTGTAGCAAGAAAGAATGTGTGTGGCTTTGCTGACACACCAGGAGAGAAAGATATCTAATGTTCATGGGCAGTAAGTGACATAGTTCAACGTGCCCACATTTTTTTGAGCTTAACTTACTTGAAAATTTTTTCTCCTATTTCCAATTATCCAAATTTCCTCCTGCTCTTTAGAAGTAATAAAAACTGAGTTACAACCATTGCTAATTATGAAGGAACGTTTGGCTTTAAACTTGGAGAATGATTAAAACACCATAATTTCATAGCATTCTTCTGATTTTAACTCTTAGAGTGCATACCTTTAAAATTATATTGAAAACCATTACCTAACTTTAACCTATTCAGAATGATATACAGTCAGAAAGATCATGCATATGAGTGATACAAAATGCTATAATTAATAATCAGTATTTTCTTTCAATTTAGAAAAGCAGCTGCAGTTAGCTGATAAGGTATATTATGAGACTAAAGTAATACTTGGCTATTAATAATTATGATTTAGGGTAATCAAAAATACTGATGTAATCATTTCACTGTTAACAAAAGATTACAATCTCTCAGTAGTTGATTAAGAATTCAAAGGTAAATAGTGGTCAATATCAGGAGTTGGCAATTTAGATTATCATGAAGTCTTTAAAAATGTTATAAAGTAAAAATTTGACTTGCACATTTATAGTTTTTAATTTTCATTGCAAGTGTGCAAAATTTCAAAAGCACAACTTCAACATTCAGAAATGATAAATGCACTTGTGAGTGAGTGAGCAGGTGACTGTAAGAGAATAAAAACAAAATGGCTACGTGAGTCAAGGTAGGAGAAGAAATTAACATATTAGAGAACTAGTTTTACAAATATTACATTCAACACCTCAAGTGAAAATATATTTTGTGCAATTTCTATAAATATTACATTTGTCGAAATAACTATCTTTCTAAAGTGTCAGCATAAATTATTCTTTTCCATGAGAATAAATAAAATAAGCCCAATAAGAGAATAAATTTTGTTAGTTAAAATTTTTGAACAAATATTTAAAAATCAAGCATGTTCAAAAAAAAATGTGAGGTACAAAATAGAGTAATACTTTGACAGTTATAGAATATTGGATGGATAATATAATTTCATTTCTTTTTAAGGTTCCTGTTTAGAGCAATTAATACAAGTAGAATATAGCATTTAATATCACGACTTTGTTTTAAAATCTTTTATTATAATTTTCTCATACTCCCAAATAGAGGGATTATTATAAGTCAATTTGATTAGTCTGTCAAAAGCCTCTTTGTTGCATTTTACCAAGGGTATGAATAATCTATATCATGCTTTTAAGACGTAAGAATTTGAAATTAGGCAGGTTAATAATTTGCCAAACAAATTCAGTTTGCTGGTATTTGTTGTGAGAACTATATTGATGGAAAAGTGTTGTGCGCATAAAATCTATTTAATAGTGTGATTCTTTGATCCTATTTTGGTATTTGAAGTTTTACTATTGAGGGAATATTGATAATCTAACAAATGACATTATGAAAATATTTCAGGCTTAAAAATACAAATTAGCAGTTAATGACTTTAAAAAAGTATATGCATATATTTTATATTTTGCAACAGTGTGTACTTGGTAAGAGATGCACAGTGAAAGCCCGTCTTTTGGGTAGCTATTTTTACCATTAGAATGAAAAAGCATTTGGAAACAGTAGGGTAGTTTTCATCTGTAGGATTAAAAAGAATCTGAACAGAAAAATGGACTCATATCATCTTCTTTTTGGGTATTAAACCTAGAGAAATATAAAGCACTTGATTTATTATAAGTGGGTTGAATTTTCTCTCCTGGTGGGCTTTTCAAACCTTTAGTTGCTGTTCTTATCCTTGCTGTGTGAATATCATTTTTATATCACTTTTTGTTAAAAGGAATTTCCCATGAAAGCCCGCAACCCACAAAAGTAGCCTGGAATGTGATTATCCTCTTTCCATGAAAATTTTGATGGGTTTGGGTCAGTATTACACCTCTGTTCACTGATTTCATTTGCACCAGTCTCTATAATAAGGGAATTGTTCCTGAATGAGAGTGGGCATTATAGCCTTTAGGACCAGAGAGGATTTCCTCTGTGAAACACAAAAGAACCAAAATGACAGTAATAGGAAACCATGCCATTAGGAAAGGCTGCAAGATTTTGGTGAATTTTTATGGTGATAGTGTATGATAATGTAAACATTTTCCCTCTCCATCTTGGAAAAACTTAGCTGATAGAGAGGATAGAGAAGAAAAAGTTTTTTTTTTTTTAAAAAATCTTTCCCAAGTACTTACTTTAAGCTGCTCAATTTTGTAAAATTTGTTAAATTGTTTAAATTTTCTCTGGTCCAAACCTCTTTGTTTTATTGAGAAAAAAGCTAGAATGTGATTAGGGCCTTTAAGTTGAAGATCAGAGTAAACAAATAGTATATTTTAAAATGCAGTTACTCTTTTGCTTTACTGTCATAAATGTAGGTTTGTAAATAATAAATAGTACTTTGTATAATCACTCACAGAGTCAATTACAATAATGTTTGGTTGGAAAATAGACTGTGAGTCCTAATGAGCTTAACTCAGACCTTAGAGGTGATATCTACTGTTGACAGAGATTTTACAGTTTTGTTTTAGAAAAAATTGTGGCTTCTAAATGCTTTCTTCTTTACAGCCACAAATAAACAAATATTTATTTTGATTTAGTAATCTAATATATAACACATTATGTTTTGCCTTAAAGTATACAAACTTTGTGTTATCATAACCTTATGCTCTTGCGAATTGGTTGATATTATCTTATTGCTAAGAAACATGCTAAAATTATTTAATGTGTAACATTGCACTCTTAGCCGTAACTTTAGAAGATCTGACATTAAAGATTGTAAGAGAGGCCTCTCAGCTGAGCAATTTTCTTTCCAAATATAAACTAAAGCGATGAGATTCATGTTTCTATTCAGAGAGCTAAGTCTTATAAGTGATTTAGCTTCTTACTAAAAAATTATTAAACAAGACATGAATTTTTGAATTTTTTCTATGTAAGGATACTATACATTTTTATTTCATTGTACATTTTTATTTCAAAGTTGACCGTATGGGAATTATGAGAATGCAGTCAAATGCTACAGAGACTTTCAGTTTCTTTTTTAAAATTGCTATGATTTTCTTTTCTTTTTTTTTTTTTAAGGAAACATATATTTATTACACAGGTTACACTAGGTAAGGTTTGTATACTTTACTCAGTGCCTCTATTTTTATTCATTAAAAAAAACCTAGGTCTGTTGGAAAAGGAAATCATTTAAAAACATCATTCCTTCTTTGACACAAAATCTTATGGTTTCCATTTAAAAGAAAAATATTAAACCAAATTAGAAGGCAAAACATAATACTGCCTGACCATTCTAAACGGTGCAAGTAAAACTAAAAAATGAATTAAAAATGAGGACACACAGGAACAACAATAAAAAAAATTTAACTGAATTCAAGAAAGCCCTCCTTAAACATTAGTATTGATTGTTGCTTTGCGTTGCTCATGTAGCATGAATAGTGGGCTTTGCCACATTCTAGATAATTCCCCTCTTTTGGTTTGATAAGTATGTTAACAGCATGAATAATACACGTGTTCATGGGCAAAATTCTTGGCTGTGGGGATATAAGCAGAACTTCAGTTTTCCAGCTTTCCATCATGTATTTCTCTTACTGGTCATCAAATGCTGGAATTCTGGAAAACAAAGTGGATGGCTATTTTTTTCCCCCGAGGTCAATTACCTTCCTTATATCATTGCAAAGTTTTAGTTACACCAAATTTTCCCACTGGTGTGTGTGTAATTGAGTGTATGTGTATGTCTATATTAGCCATAGGTTTCCAAGCAGGAAGACCTTTACCTAAGAAAAATTACAGTAGATGTATGTTACACACCTATTTAAACAAATCTAACTGTCATTAGTAGCATAGTATATGAAAATAGGGCTATGATCATGATTTTTAAAAGATTACAAATAGTTACAACTCACTGAACACCTACCCCATGTGATGGACTTTTCATACTCTTAAATGGTAGATATTATCATCCTAATTTTATGAAGGAAATTAAGTTTCAGAGAAGTTAACTGACTTGCCAAATGTAATGCCACCAGTAAATGTGAGTTCTTATCTTTGTCCATTTGAGTCCACTTGGCCTCTTTATGCAAGCCTTTGTATAAAGATGTAAAGTTTACAAAGCATCCTGAGATAAAGGATTTCAAGCTCACAAGCTCTAATAAAACAAAAAAATTTTTAAACGCTTAAAAAGCAAATGAATTTGACTGCATTTGTGGTAGCCCATACATGATAGGTTGACAAGGATAAATGCAAATTATTTTACATTTTATAGAAAGACTTCAAACAGGCTGCAAGACCCACACACTTTACCCAATATAAGTGGCCTGTTGGGCATAGTGTTTCAAATGTAGTCTTCTATTTGCAAATTAGAACCAAGCACTAGATAATGTACGACTGAATGGGATTAGAAAGCACATATTAATGATCCCTTCTTGATTTTTTGCTCTAAAAAATGACAGAACTCCATTTTTACTTGTAAATTGCCAGGTGGATTGAAAACAAGTAGATACCAGATATTGTTGACACTTTTTGGAGTTCCTTTATTTTCTATCAAATACTTCTTCCTCCAAATTTTTCCAATCAGTGAAATATCTTTATACTGGTTTATTTAATACTATTTTTAAATTATAGAATTATTTTAAAATTTTAAATTTGAACAATTATGTTTAGTCTTTTGATACAGTCTCTGGAATAGAGTGAGGAAACTTTTTTTTCCAAATAATCTTTCTTTTTCTTTTCTGCTGGGTGTTCCAAAGATGTAGTGCTGATATATTAAATATAATATACATTTAACAATGCTGGAAGAAGCATTCATTATGTTAGCTTAGAACACAAAGGTGCTAAGAACTCCTGTATTCCCCATCTGGCCATTCTATATCAGCTGTCAGGAGATGGCTGGGTTGGGGGATGGGAATTTAATCACAAAGTGTTCAGGCACCCCAAATTTTCATTATAAGTCACATGAGTAAAATGGCTGAAGGATCTGGACCCAAAGTGTAATAAACTAAATTACTTTAAATGAATTGTAGGATTTCACACTTTCAGTGACAGTAGCAAATGACTGTGCTCTCCTAGCAATTCATTCAAATTAGTAATAGAAAAATGAACACACCCAGGATAGAGGCTGGGTACAGTTCTTTATCAGAAGGTAATCTTTTATGGCCAGTCATAACATTTACCTTTGTAGTACTCTTGCCAAAAACGTTTAACCTAAATCTAATTGTTAAAAAACAACTAGAAGAAATTCAAATTGCGGGACATTTAAAGGACTGACATGGATTCTTCAAAAATTTCAATACGTGAAAGACAAATACTAAGTAACTGTTCTGAGCTAAAGGTGACTAAAGAGACATATAACGAAACGCAACATAGAGTCTATAATTCCTGACTGGATTCCAGCTCTGCCCCCAACCAAAGAAGTTATAAAGAATGCTATCAAGAGATCTAGAGAAATTTTACGTATGGATTTTATAATAGATAATACTATTGTAACAATGTTAAACTGACTGCATGTGATAATGGTATTGTGGTTTATGTAGCAGAATGCCCTCGCTCTTTAGAGGCACAGGCTGAAGTATTTAGGGGAGAAATGTCATGATATTTGTAGCTTGAGTTCAAATGGTTCAGCATAAGAAAATATGTTTTAGGTTGAAATATGATGTTGCCCATAATCAACAATTTTTGACAAAGAGAAAGCAAATGTGGTGAAAACTGTTAACAATTGTTGAGTTAAGTGAAGGATATATGGGTATTTGCTATACTGTTTCAAGTTTTCTATAGCTATGAAATTTTTCAAATAAGTTGGAAAAAAGATTACATTTTTGTGTTCTTTTAGTGAGCTATAAAAAATAATTTACTTGAAATTGGCATACTATATGCAATGTACACAGCTAATTCCTATTATTCAAGCCAAATAAAACCTTTGTATTCTTAGTCATGGGGAGTAGTACTCAAATTATCCAAATAATTGCTTCATGGATTCATGTCACTTTTACAGAAAATAGCACTTATGGCTCGTTCATCAGAAAACCATTTTAAAGTGTAGTTTGTATTTCCAACTATAGGTGTATCCTTTACTATATTAATTGGGATGTATTCTATTATTAAAGAACTCAAAGAACTCCAGCGTTTTCATTAGTTTAGCAATGGCCAATTTAAATCCTAATCTTTAAAACTGTGCAAACTAAAAGTTTTGTTGTTAAAGTGTCTTTGTTGTACAAACTGAAATGTACTACCTTCCAGATTAATATAAAATATATTGAGAAGTGATCAATATTGAAAACAATCCAATATAATTTTATGTTTCTTATTATCTAAAAGACCTGGCTTTAAATCCTGGTTGGTAAATTTGCATTTACTTGAGTGTGAGTTCTCTGCCCTGTATCCCAATAAAAAGCAAGTTGTAATGAATAGGCCAGAAATATCAGCCTTCAGAGCTGCAAAAGGTGCCCCCGTTGTATGTATCAGGTTGGGGATTTGTTTTGTGGTGATCACCCTTTCTGATCTGAAGATTGCATGACAAGGAACTATTAAAGTAAAGGGCAAAGAATTCAATTTCTTGATGTCGCTTTTCTTGGACAGGCTTTAAAAATAGGTCACTTAATGTTATCTGGATTTGTGTAATACACAGCACCTGCTAACACTGCAATGCTTAAGGGCCTATCAGTGTTTTCATTTTTAGGTTTTGTAGACTGTATCTTGATTCTCTAAACCGAAATAAGCTTCCATCCAAATGGTAGTGAATGAGGTCTGTGGGAAGATGCATATTTTTATAGTATACTGCAATTAAAAAATGAGTGTTTGCTCTAATATATGCTAAGAGGTGAAAAATGAAAACATCAGATTAACAAAATCGCCCTAACATTGGATAACTCAGCATTTGGTTCTTTTTAAAAACGTCTATCAATTGTGCAATTGTATATCTACTTAAACATCCATTAAAATGGTAATTATAAGTTTCTGGAATTTTTATGTTATATTTTAATCATGAATTTCGCCTTTTAAATGTGTCTAAGTAAAGCTTTTTAGAATGGGCAATTATGCTTTATTATCATGTACTATTCTACTAATATAAAGATAATGCCACTAATACTTTATATATATATACGTACATACATACATGCAGAGATTTTATATATGACTATTTCATTCAAGAAATATCCTCTCAGACATGTCTGGATGTAAGCTTTTAAAGTGATATCATAAAAAATATTGTTTTCGACATAAATATTAAAATCAGATAGCTGTCATTAACACTTGATACCACCTATGTCTCTCTTAGAAGTTTATGAAGGGCTTTATTTTAACACAGCTCCATTTCAGCAAATTAGCTATAAGAGCAGAAATATATTTGATATATCTTTTATTTTGTGGATTTATGATTAGTTTAAAAAACCCAAAAGCTAAAAATTAAAAGGTGGTCATTCTATATTGTAGAGCAAAAATGCTGTGCTGCCACAAGAATCTAATTAAATACAATAAAAACTACTTACTTGCTTGTCTGCTAATGAGTATTACGTCCTATAAATTAGAAAGCAAATGGTTATATTGCCCTTAAGTAAAACACTTATTTTTAGTGATAATTCTTAGCTTTCTAAGAAGTTTTGCACCTCCAAATAAGAAATTGAAATATTAGAAAAAGATCAGTAAATGATTATTGTTTTGGTGATGTTAACCCTATATTTGCAAAAATATGGTCAACTAATGGTATATTGTAAGTGATTTCTAAGTTAGTCATATTGTGCCTGTGCATTAAGAGATGCTATCTTTTATGGGACAAATTTATCAGATATTGCGGTATCAAAGATTTTTGCAATATCCAGGCTCACCAGAGTTACATTAAAAATTAGTTTGAAAAAAGTATCAACGATGATTTTCCTACCATCTCTGTTCTTGGGTTTTCTCTTTAAGGACTTTGATATGGGGATCACAAGCTGCAATATTTAAGCTTGACGGGATGGGTTAAGGATAGAGGCTTAAGATGGCTTAACTGGCATTTCTGCTTACATTTTAAAGACTCGGATCAGTGTCATCTAGGCATCTTTGTGGTCTGTCCTGGAACAACAGAAAATATTAGAAATACGGAAAGAACTTTGGGCCACGGACCGTGCTTTGCATGTTAGATTAATTTATATTTTGGCGAAGTTGCTTGTTTCATACAAAGATTTCTATGGGCATTGATATTTTTTCCTGTTGACATTAAATGAGAAAGCAAAAAAATTTTTTTTCTGAAAGCCAACAGTTTTTTACGTAAATGGGTTCAGACTTAATTTTAATGGAAGTGAAACATAGTCAATAGAGGCAAATTAAAACCATATAATTTTGTAATCTTAGTTTAGCTATAATTGCAGCAATAAAACAGTGGAAAGAATAATTGTGGAACATATGTTTGTGAGTGACATTATCTAGGTGACTTCCCCTTTACAGCAATGTGCTGTCCTATTTGTTCCCCTCCCGATGTATTGGAATGACAAACCTGCAAGCCTGGAGTTAATGCTGATTGCAGCAGCTGCTTACACATGGAGTCTCCATAGCAACTGTGAAGGTTGCCATGCAACCATATTCTTTTAGGGACAGTGAAAATGCCCAAAGGCTTACTAAAAATACATGGGGAAAAAATCTGAAATTTTCTTACTACTTTTAGTGGTTATAAAGAACTATGATACAAGTTGAAAGCACAGGTCAAGCAAATAAAAACCCAGCTCTGACCTTTCAAAAATTGCTTGCTGTTGCCTGAAATCTCAAGCTTTATTCACAGAGATGACTTTTGATCGATTGTAAAATTGGTAGCTTATGCTAGGCAGCCCTTGAAGATGGGAAGATTCAGTATGGTAGTATTGGTATTCCTCATGAGGTTAAAGGTCGTGGAAAGTCATCAATGCAATATTGATTGGTGGGGCTGAAAAATGCCCATGTTTACACCTTCTCACTGCTTAGGGTTTCGTATCAAACCTTAAGTAGACTCATGCAGCCTCTGAGCGTGCTCTGGAACAAACCATTCCATCAGCAAATGTGACATCACTTCAGTCAGCTCAGCTGTTTCTGCAGCTTTCTATAAATAGCTAGATAAAAAATTGAAGACTACTTGCCGAGCATTTAGCCAACCAATCTGCTTATCCGAGTCATTTAAGATAGTTTACGATTCTGGTTTCTAAAATCATATTATCCATGTTTTTTATTGTAAATTGTTATTTTAATAGTAGAATATTTCTTGTATACCTATAAAATATGCTTGTGTATATATATCTTTATTACAACTTGACTCTTTTAAAAGGTGACTCTTTGAAAAATTGAATAGATATTGGCCAGCACCTAATAGGGTAGGCTATGTCTTACCATCTGATCATACGTACAGATTTCTTATTTTAGAAACAAAACTTTAGTGGACAAATAATATATCAGACAAGATGACTGTGATCAAATTATAATATTGTAAGGTTTTTAAAGATCAGCTGAGACAATAACAAAGAGATGAATATTTGAAAGGAATAAAGAATTTATATGCATTTTCTTTAATCGTATTTCACATGCAATCAGTCATATTCTAACATTGTTCTATGCAATTTTCTCAAAGATAGTTACACGGTTATATTTTCAAATGAATCACTGTCTTTACAAATACTCTGAAATTGCAAACTATTTATATTAGACTAATAGTAACACTGTGATGTTTTGTGATTGAGATAGTCCTCAATTTTCCATAGATTTTGTACCAGTAAAGATGGTAGCAAGTTACCTGGGTCATAGTAATAGATAATTTCACTACTTCAAATCGATAAAACAGACTTCCTTGAAACCTATTATAGCCTGTGTATAGAGTTTACCACAATGTGTGGTTAGGCCACTTGATCAGTTAGAGGATCAAAGGAACGCTTGGCTTCTCAGACTTCAAATATCCAGACTGTCCTAAGATGTGAACATAGATGGACACCCGGAAAATAGAATAAACCTCCATCAGTCTGAAGCATCCTTAAGAACAGTAAAGAACACCCATCTAGTAAGAAAAGCTCGATCTACGTACCAGATAATTTCTTACTGTTTAGGTTTTTGCTTTTGCTTTCCTGCCAGCAATTGTGTTTTTAAAATACCTCATCCCCTCCTTTAGGAAAGATTATGGTGGGCAGTATAAATTTTACTCAAGTCTACTCTTTTCTTAACATAATAAATGCAGATATCCTAGCCTACTAATGTGCTTTTTCTGTTTGGTATTTTTCTCTAATTGGCAATTCATAAAGACTATATAGCAAATGACATTAAATTAATGACTGAATTGATAGCTAGGTTTGTTTTTTAATAAAGATCTACTTTATTGTGCAAGCAGATAATACCTAGAACCAGTCATAAATTAATCTATAGTATAGTGATTGGAAGTAAAAGTTGCTTTATGAAAAGTCATTATAAAATTAAATATGTAAAAAATTTAATAACCATTAGATTTGATACCAAGTTATCTGAACACAGCTAATACTTTCATAAATTTGGAAGTATTTGAATTGATATTATTTACCCAAACTGTAAACATACGTATGTAAACTAAACAATAAGCTGTACAAAGGGCGTTAGGTTTATACTCCACACTGCTGCTATTTCTTCAACTGCATATCTTATGCTATAAATGGAAATATGATATAGCATGCAAGCTTGAAAAGAATTAGATTAGCATTGTTACATCACTATCTCCCCCATTCTGGCATTTAAAAGTACGAAGGAAGACTGTGCTAGTTTTAAGGTTATTTTTTCTTACAGCTATTTGCTGTACATCCAAACTACACATTTATATTTTATTTTACTCTGGCTTGGTTTTCAGTTTGAATCTTTTTCAGGGAGCAGTTTTGAATTTGTATTCCATCACCTTGTTTATGTTCTTAAACAAATTTAAGAATATAGGTGGACTATTTTTACTTGATTTGATAGACAAGCCTCTTTCTGAATATATGCAAATCCCCAAAATGTTCTGGCATTTTAAGGTTATTATAATTTAAATTGTTTTTGTAAAGAGCCATTCTGAAGTAGTGAAAAAAGTTTCCTGCAGATTTTCTTTGAAGACTGAATAGAATAAAAATGTAAAACTAGTCTAGCTTTATTTAATTCATCTCAAAATATCCCTACGTGTTCATCTATGCCTAAACGTAATACCAGGGCCAAAATTACACTTAATTTTTGAGCATATGTTCTATGTGCTCTCAAAGCTTTTAAAGTCAGCGTTTAATAATTTGGAAAGAGAAATTATTAATAGCAAAAAAAAATAACTGTTTACTAAAATATAATAAAATGCATTTAAAAAATAAATACATAATCCTATTTTAGATCAGTATGTTTCAGGGCATTATCAACACTCCAAAAAAATGAAAATTGAAAAAAGTCTTTTCAGCTTGTTTTAATGACAGTGGACCATTAAATCTCATGAGTAATGTTGAAAAAAACTGGGACTGTGCATAGATTGCTCTTTACCCAGGATGCACTTCTGTCTGCAAGATCCTGAATAGAGACACACCTGCTAGCTAGCTGATAACACTCTGGGGTCATTTCATTGAAGAAACTGTCAGCCAGGAGGTACTTAAAATAAAGTCACAGACAAAATCACGACCTGCACTGTTGAGAGTAAAAAGGTGTAAAAGCAGAAAGGAAATGTAGATAAATGCACATTCCTTTGTACCATAACAAAACTTTTACATGTAAATTCAGCTGAAAAGGAAAGAATGGGGAAGAATGTTTCGCTCTACAGTAGAAACAAATTAGATTGTTCAGCTGCACATTTGGCTCTCCGCCAAAGGAGTCGTGTGCCATGCTTGTTTGCCTACCAGTGCTGCTTAGATTGGCAAATGCCCATGCAGTTTGAAGAGGGCAGGCGGATGACTGGATGCCTGCCAGGAAGTGTGTGGGACTGATGCCACTGCTGGACTCCATAGCCTGGTAGGAATGAGGAGTACAAAGGCATTCAATAATCTGAATGTCCCTTTGCTTCAAGAGAGTGGTGCCAGGCAGCATTTAATGAGAGATTGCTTTGTTACAAAGTCCTCAACATCAAGTGGGCTGGTGAGCTCATTAACCTGACTGCAGCAAATAAAAAAGGCACACTCAGAAGACTCCCATGATAGCCTACTCAATGGTGTAAGAGCCCTTTTGCTTCCTTTATGGTGATCCATTAGCAAGCAGCAGTGTAAACACCATAAAGCAAGCCAGGTTTCTGATTGTTCAACTAAAGTCTGTTTCCCCTTGGGGATTATACCACCAGTTGATATAGGATTTTTCCTCTTAAGGTTTCTATCTACTATATAATGACCTTCTTTGCAATGAAGGATTTTGGGGGTTGCTCTTAAGAGCATAGCTCCAGTTAAGGAAACATGAATAGTTCAGGTGTCTGAAAGAAGGTAATGATGTAGGACATACAGAGAAACAAACTACAAAGTGGAGTGATCCCAAGGGGAAATCTTGCCGTGCACTTCTGAAGCCCCAAATGGCGAACACATTACATTACTTTTCTATGTTCTCTTTATTTTTAGCTTTCATGGGGCTTTACATTGATACAGGAGGTAGGCCACCCCTGCAGTTAGGAGACAGCTAGTTCACTGCGCATCTGTCTCTGAGTGCTGCTCTGGCTCTCTGGGGATTGCATTACTCTGCAAAGGCTCTCCAGCAAGGATTCATTTCTCCTCCATTTGAAACATGATGGTCGGTTGTGCAAAAATTCAACCTAGAGCATCTAAACAGAATGCTATAGAATAAACTATTTTTTCTAACTGTCAAATTAGAAAGGCAGAGGAAGACCAAAAAGAAAACACCAAACATTTCAACATTACTAAATCTTTAGAAATCCAAAGGCCATCTGTTGCTTTGTTATGTGTCCAATTACTGCTCTGGGGATGGCAGACTCGGGGGAGTGTGTGTGACTTTAGGGACTGGTTTGAGGAATGGGGAGGAAAAAGCCTGTTACTTTCAGGTCACCAGTTCAAATCCAGGGCTAGTCACTGATGAGTGCCTGTCACTGTCTTTTGGTTGATATTTTGTGGTCAAGATAAAATGAATTAGTCATCTGGTTTTATTTTTAGCTGGCATATGTCTTCAGTAATCAAAATTACTACCTATATTTGCAACATAATCTGGACATAGAAGTTGTTATTTTTGTTTTCTCCATAACCATTTTGAAAAAAGGATCAAGGCGAACTGTGACAGAATTGTGTGTAAGACTGTTTTGTCACTCTGTTAACTTTTTAAAAAATAGAATATATCAAATTGACTTGCATCATATTTCTGAGTGACATATGATGCCATGCCTAGGGAACTGAATGAAAAGTAAACAAATACTGAAAATGCCTTATATGTTAATAGCATTGCATCCATTCATCTGATAAAGCAGCTGTGTACCTCAGTGTCCCAATTTGTATAAAGAATAAATTATTTTAAAGGAAGTTATTGTCTTCATATATGAATTCCCTGAAAATTAATTAGTTTGTGTCTGATCTATATATCTATATCTATATGTAACACATATAGATATCTACCAATACAGGTGCATATATCTGTATATATCTGTATCTATCGGTATATCTATATATACAAATATGTCTTACATATAGATATATACGTACATATATAGATATTGATGGGTAGACAGATAGATAGGTGGCAAGGTCAAGCTAAAAATGTTGATGACTTTATTTTGAACTAGTGACTTGTTCGACTTAAAATGGGAAACACATATATATGAGAAAAGTACCCTTTGTTGGCATATGGGAAATAGATTTTTAAAGATATAGTTAGACCACTAAAATATCAGGAAAGCTTAATAAATATTTTAGAGATTTTTTTCTGAACAGTGAGCTTTTTGAGGGGAGACACCATAATTTATTTTGGTCTTCTTTATCTTTGTTTTCCTCACTATACTTCGCATAGTGCTTTACATAAATAAATTTAAAAATTTCTTTATTGCATAGAGATTTCTAAGTAGGGAGATGGGATTGCATAGGAGAAAAAGCAAGGGTTTTGAAGTAAGGCAACCCTGGCTTATAATTCCAGCTTCTCTATTTGTGAGCTATGTGTCCTTGGATAGGTTGCTTGACTTCTCTAAGCCTCATTTTTTTCCACATATAACATAGATGAGGAAACCTGCCTCACAGGAGATTGAAGGACTCAACATCTGAAAAGTAACTTGAGCACTGCTGGCAGATAGTAGGTGATACTTTACTGTTTTTCAGTAATGCTGCTATTTTGAGTTCTTATTCATTCCTCCATCCTGTGTTTATTGAATTATCTACTGTCCTATGCTCAATTTATTAAGCCATGTCCAGTGATCGCCATATGATATCTGGTACTTCCTACTGCTATCACCAGTGGCAATAGAATCCCTTAGGATTTTTTAAAAGTTATGCCTACTTCCCACAGAAGTAACCATAAGACTTGATGCAGACAGCTCACTGATCAACCCTCCTTTGGCAATGGTAAATCTAAGAAAAAGGAAAATTCTCTTTTAAACTCCACAGTATGCCCTATACAGAGAGCTGGATATTGATATTCTTTTTATTTTCAAAGCAGTTCAAAAATAGTTTTGACTCATTTGCTTTTGCAAATTACAAAAGTAGGTCAAAGGCAGGTGTTCCACTAGGAGGCAGCATGATGTCGTGAGACGGTCCAGGACTTTGAGGTCAGAAGAACTGGGTTCAAATTAGCCCAGTCATTGATTAGCTGTGTGTGACTTGAACCAGGTCTTTTTACTCCCCCAAGTCTCCTTTTCTGTCACCCAGAGAGAGGGCATATAGCTTTCTTTGAAGAGTCACTGTGAGGATGCATGAAATAGCAATGTATAGTGCAAAGTGCATACAATGCATTTTATAATTTGTTGTTATTTCTACCTTGTGCTAGAGCTGCCCATGTAGCTGAAACCCCAAGGACTAGCAGAGGAGCTGGAGAGCTGCTAGGTAGCTCTGAAGGTATGTAACAAAATGGAGATAGAGAATGTGATTCTACAAATGGCTGGGAGCGTCAGAGGGCAACATATTGGAGTAGTGTGGAGTGGGGAAAAGAAACAGATGTTTCTTCTTCACCTTAACCTGAGTCAAGAAGAAATCATCCTGGTTTCGTTATGCAGTGGAACTTCAAAATGACTGATCAGGGACAACGGAATAAGCCTAGAACTGTTTACCACAATATGAAATGATCTAGTCTAAGAAACCATCTTCTCTTATTTAGGCTGCTGCCTTAATCGCCTACTGGTCTCCTTTAATCTGCTCTTGCGCTCTCTTAAACCCCTTTTCCACACTGAAGCTGGAATTTTTTTTTTTTTTTTTCAAAACGCATATCACTGTCTTAGTATCCTTCCCTTGACTTTCTCAGCCAAATTCTCCTGGCCTGGCTCAGGTCTCTCTGGCGATATCAATGGGCAAGGGGAACATTCAATGGAGAAAATGGCACAATTGCTGTAGTCTAAGACAGTTAACAAAAGCCACTAAGCGAATGGATTCTATTGTCTTGCTGTCTAGAGTTTGTTCATTTAGTGAAAATGAGCAAGCTAGTGTTCTGCTCAAGAAACCAAATTTCTCAAGATCCCAGGCTCTGTGGATTCAGCTATACTTATCACTCAAGTCTTTCCCTGTTTTGTAATCTCGCTTTTTGTCCTCTCCTTATTCAAAGCCCTTATATCTCAACTCCTCTCCCTGACAATGTGATTCTCACAAGACCACATGTTACTCTGCTTCTGATTATTAGTTACCACATTTGCATATTTGTTTGATCATTATAATGTTACTAGCTTGAGGAGTAGATCTTGTAACAGAAGTTATCAGGAGTGACACCGTGCAGTTCTTTTTAGCAAAGACCTATTCTCAACTTGGAGCTGACATTTTTGTGATTGCAAGAATACAGAATCTTCCTTTTCTGGCTTACGTTACTAATGCTTAATTATGCTTCATATATTTTATGCACCAAAACATCTTCTTCAAAATCCACTAAATTATTTATTACATTTCTACTAACATTATACAAAAATATCCCCAATTGTAAAAGAATATGTGATTGTATCATAACAAACTATCCACATATATATATATATATATAAGCTTAATTTAGTGTCCCTATTTGTTATAAGGACCTGACATATTATAATGCTATTTGTCTCCAAATCTTTTTCTAAAAATAACCTGTATGCATACTCACTCATATATAATACAACCATAAACTCTCTGGGTATAGCTCTCCATGCTTTGTGTGCTGGCAGAGTCTCTCAGCCAATGAGAGCCGGTGTGGCAGTCTGTGCTAGACTTACTCACCCAGCCAATGGGTGTCAGTGTACCATACTGCAACTGCTGTCCATTTCAGTCTCTCTTTCCACCATTATTACATAGTCCTGTGAATATTTTGACTCAGGATGGCTGCCAGAAAATATAATGGACATACCCATCCCCTCAAAATCAAGTAAGGAATATATTACCCAATATAAAGATTAAATTTTACAAGTGGTGGAAGGAGCTTAATGAAATGGTGGGGAGAGCCAGATAAAGATCACAGACAATTGGGGACTAGTGCTTTGACTTTATATAGGCATCAAAAACATTAGCATGGCAGGAAAGTACTGACCAACCATTACAAGCACGTATGGCTGCAGCTATGCCATGATTTCAGGAGATTTGAAGAGGATGAAAGAGTGACATTATCCCTCTGTCTATCTAGATGATGCTGACAGCATACATCTCTGTAAGGATGATCCAGTTATTGCTGATTTGGTCTTCCTATTTCTAGAAATGCATCCAGTATGCTAAATGGGATACCCTTTCTATGCCAGCTTCTTAGCCTAATAGACTTCTCTGATCCAGGAAAAAGTTTCTTTTTCAGATCGATACTACCTGTCACCTTCAACGGTTCCCCAATCCTCTGATGAGGGACTTCAGGCCATGCATAGTTTGTTTCCTGTTTGCCTCTCCAGATTTAGCTCTCAATTTTCATCCTCACATTGTGCCTTTTTGAATGTGCCATTCTTTCTGTCTAGGCTGTTTTTGTCCTCCCACCTCTTTTCTGAGTGAAATGTAATCCTTTTGATCTTCGCCCTAGTGTTCCTCTTCAAGGAAGCTTTGCTGAACCTTCAGATAGGCCAGGTCCCCATGCCAGGCCCCCATGCAGTATGCCTCCACGCTGTTAACCTCTCCTTCATCTGCCTGTCACGGTTTACAATTCTTATTTATTTATGACATTATGTTCTGATGTAATCACATGAGAGCAGGAACTATGTGTATACCTTTACTCACCATATACCCCCAGCACCTAACATGGTCTGCTTGGCACATTGCAGACGCTCGATTATTATTTGTTGAATTACTGAATGGACTCAAAGTCACTTTCCAATTTCATTTCCCACCATCGTCCCATTTCCCTATGCTCCTTATTTTCCAGTTATCTTAATGTCAATATGATATTCCCCAAACACATAATGAGCTTTCACATTTATCTGCCTACATTTATCATCTCTCTTCAGTCTGAAATGCATTTTATGCTTATTGAAATTATGCTCATAGCTTAAATGCCTTGTTCTCAGATATTCATTTCCTAGTCCCCCCCTAAAACTTTGTTGTCTCTTTCTCAGCATGTCTGCAACATTTAATTATATCTTTAGCACTCTCTCCCTGCCCCTCCCTCTTATTTTTACTTTTACCATTTTGCATGTTCTTTGTCTTGGTCAGTTTGGGATGCTATACAAAAACCATAGACTAGGGGCTTAAACAACGCTTACTGACTTCTCACAGTTCTGGAGGCTGGAAGTCTGAGATCAGGATGCCAGCATGGTGGGGTTCTCTGTGAGGGCCCTCTTGCTGATTTACAGATGTTTGTTTTTTGCCCTATCTCTACATGACTGAGACAGAAGACTCTAGTCTCTTTCTCTTCTTACAAGGATGCTAGTCCCATCATGACCTCATTTAAACCTTTTTACCTCCTAAAGAGCCCACCTCCTAAAACCATCCCATTGGGGGTAAAGGTTTCAACATAAGAATTTTGAGTGAACACAAACATGTATTCATAGCACTCTCAGAGGGGAGAAATGATATAAATGTCCTCTGTTCCTCAACTGATTTTCCTAGCACTTAGCCATCAACATTGAACACATATTATTTGTACTTTGAAATGTTTCTCGTTTTTTTGAATTTAATTGAAATATACCAAAAGGTTTCTTTCCAGCTCTTCAAGAGGCTGATCCTTGATAAGGAAGAGTCAGAGTACAAGACATGGGTGCACTTTGCAGTAGGTGGTTTTGGCAGAGAGGACCACATGTAGGGCGCGTGGTGGGAGAAGAAGGGAGACAGGGCAAGGGAGAGCCTGCTTGGAGCGAGTGTGCTTATGAGGGGCGGAGCGATTTCCCGGCAGTCTCTGTGGGGGCTTCCGGGCTTGGACTGAGGAAGTGCTCAGCCTGCGTGACGTGTGTGGCACAGCTCCATGCTTTAGATAAACCCTGCTTTCCCCCTTCAGGAAAATCTGCAATAAAGGTCTGCATTATTCTTCAAGTTTCTAGAATGGAATTTGTGGGATTTGGGGAGTGGTTGTTAATGAGAAGATAGAGGCGTCAAGACAGTTTGCTTTCTGTAGATTATGTAATAGTAAATGCTGAAAAGAAGAGGTAAAATAGAGATTAGGAAGACACAGACAGGCTTCACAGGCACAAGGAGAAAAATCCTTTTTAACATTTTAACATAATCCTTTTAGAAATTAAAAAAAAAGTGTTTCCCTCATGTCCTTTTGTTATTTTATATTTCTACAATGGTCCCCAAATTAGTCAGTCGTTAAAAAACTTACCATAACATTTGATGCAGTCGCTGGTGCGTCAAGGATCATTTATGGTTTATGTGAAATTCCATTGTGTGAAATGACATATCAAGTCCTGATGGACTAAAGAGGAGATATACGGATTTGAGGTTAAGGATGGTCTTAGGACAATGCGTGTGATGTGAACTCTCACAGTGCATGGAATCTGGTAAACTCTTAGAGAATAAGAATGAAGCTAATTGCTGACGTCAGTTGAATAGGGACATGGAAACAATGGGAACCAACTTATTTATTTGTATGTTTTAAAGTCTCTGCAGCTCAGCCCTGCTGGAGCACAGAGTCTCGGGATTCCAAGGTTGAAAGCCCAGAGGAAATCATTTAACTCTTAACAGAAAACTTGGATCCATCAAAGTCAGTCCTGTTAAAAAAGATCCTGAGGGGAAAAAGATATTACGATGTTTCACTGTGACCTTTTTTTTTCTTTTTGTGAGGAAGATTGGCCCTGCGCTAACAGCTGTTGCCAATATTATTCATTTTTTTTTTTAGTTGAGGAAAATGATCCCTGAGCTAACGTTCGCGTCAGTCTTCTACTTTGTGTATGGAACACCACCACAGTGTGACCTGATGAATGGTGTGTAGGTCTGCACCTAGGAACTGAACTTGCAAACTCTGGGCCGCCAAAGCAGAATGCACAAACTTAATCACTACACCACCGGGCAGCCCCCACTGGGACCTATTTTTTAAACAGCTCATTAGAAAAAAATTATTTTTATGTATAATAAGGGTTTATCATTGTTCACTTATTTGACCTTGATCTGAAGAATTACTTAGCAAAAATTAGGAGACATTTTAAAGTTCTTTCTGCCATGGAGTTAGGCCTAGCAGCCTTAGTGTGTAGGAAATTGCTTCTTATTTTCCTAGGGAAATTCCCGTGTGAGGGAAACAAATCTCTCCCATTTTCTCTTGACATCACAGGTAGATTCAGTTCAGCTCCACCTCCCACAGTTACATTTGGGTAACTGAAAATGACAAAAAACAATGCCATAGTTTTAGCCTGTTTTGCGTCTTCTTTTCTGTAAAATAAATGGTGGTATTATGGATACCGTAGTCCCCAAAATTTGCATAGCTCTCTCATATACATCATAAGAAATAATAATTTCTTCTCTAATATGTGTATGTTAGAATTCAGTTGTTCAAGTTTTCCCAGGCTTTGCTTTTCCAGACTACATTTCTAAACCTTTTTTATAGGTCTTATATTACAGTGACTTTCTCTACAATAATCAGTCTCTACAAAGCCTTTTCTCCCCCACAATATATACTGCTGAGCACATTCTAGGTGAGAGTAGATGGTAAACAAGCAGTCGAGCTTCCTGTCTTCTTGGAGCTTGCTTTCCAATGAGGCCCTCACACTGCCTGAGTCATTGGGGAACCTGAAAATGTGTAAGACACAATTCTTACCCCCTAAGACATTTCACTAGTCGAAAGGGAAGGAAAACATAAAATCAACTTTTATTAAACTTATATATTGGGTCCTGTGCCATGTGCTTTCACAAAAGTAATGTCATTTAATCCTCAGATACCCCTTCAAGTTATGTATTATTTTCTCCATTTTTCTAGAGGAAGCCGAGGTTCAGTGAAATTAAGTGACTTCTCAAATATAATACAGGTAGGTTAAGTCAGGACTGGAAATAAGTTCTTTTGGACTCCAAGGCCCTAACTTCTTTTTACTAAAATTACATACATTGGGTAATGCAAGGCACCGTTGTAATATCTGCCACATAGGAGTTGTACTAT
The DNA here is from genome assembly GCF_041296265.1 of Equus caballus. Classification (NCBI taxonomy): domain Eukaryota; kingdom Metazoa; phylum Chordata; class Mammalia; order Perissodactyla; family Equidae; genus Equus; species Equus caballus. Next base: position 20,611,631 of record NC_091692.1, read on the forward strand.
AGCAGTGCCTCTCAAACATTAGTGTGTATGTGAATCACCTAGGGACTTTTTAAAAAAACTGAGAATCAGATTCAGTAGGTCTGGGTGGGGCCTGAGAGACGGCAATTCTAACAAGCTCCAAGGTGATGCTGGTGATGCTGGTTCAAGGACCACACTTTGAGTAGCAAGAGGCTATAGGGAAACAGAGGTGAGAGGATCACTTTAGGTATGAGGAGTGCCTTAAAAAAAGAGGTGACAGTTGGAAGGGTCCTTGAATGCTGGGAAGAATTTCACAAGGCAGAGATGAGGAAGAAGAGGTGGAGCGAGCACTTCAGGTAGCAGAAAGGCAGAAGGTCATGAAAGTAAGAAAAGTAAAAGCAATGTGTGTTGTGGAATGGTTAAAGAGTCTATGATAACAAAGATATAGACAACAGGCTAGGGAGCATGAAATTAATTCTGAACGCAAAAGAAATTTATTGGAGACTTTTGAATGTTGTAGAGATAAGAAAAAGATATTGCTTTAAGAAATGTAATCAGGTAATGTTATGTAGGACCCAAGTAAAAAATGAATTAGGATATTTTGCAATGATTTAGACATTAAATGATAAAAACTTAAATTTCAATGATAACAGGAAAAACACAGAGAAGCCAACCAATGTAAATATTGGTTTTACCTTGCAACCACTTAATTTGATAGGAGAGAGTATGGAGTCAACAATGAATCTGAATTTATCATCTATGTTACTAGCAGAATGATGCTACCATTGACAAACTTAGGGTACAGAAGGCTTAGCTTGTTAGAGAAAAAAAATGATATGCCCGCTATATCATTTGTTTCTCAAATCCACAGTCTTTCTTTACTGGATCTATTCTTACAGAGACTGTCTTTGGTGCCCATTCCTGTTAGGAAGATGTTTGTGTTGATTCCAGAATGAGAATTTGTGGTGAATGAAGCAAAATGGCATTTGATAATAAAGATTTTATGATGGAGTGTGATGTCTGTGCTATATAGGAAATGACCTGAAACTAGAAGTTGTGAAGGATGAGAGGCTGAGAAAAAAACAGAGGATCTAAATTTACTCTATGTCTTAATGAATTGTGAGCAGATGAAGTGAAAGTAAAGGATTAAGAAAGTAGAAAGATACAGATTGTGACAAGCATGTAGGATATTGGAGTAAAATATTTCAGAAGTGGGGCAAACACAAGTGATAGCAAAATCCAAAGTTGCCATAGAAGTGTATGCCTGAACTGGGATGGTGGAAGACTATTTGAATTAAGAAGCTCTAGAAATTTTGAGAAGAGACTATTGAATGTATTACCTGCATGGATGATAAATCTGCTAGGTTGATGTTAGAAGATAAGATATAAAGAATGTGAGCCCGTACCAAATTTGAGGATGTGGTTCAATAACTAGTAAACTAGAGTGAGAAACAAGAATAAAAAATAGTACAGTAGAATGGCATTAGACTTCAAGGAGGAAGGAATTTGGATAAGGGTGTAAAAGTAGAAATCTGAAAATGACAATAGGATTTGGAGAATTCCATTACAACTTCCTGTTTCATGTACATGTATTTATTTAATTTTTTGGTAGGGATTGGGGTTGGAGAAATGGCAAAAGAAGGGTTGAATGATAGTCCTATAACAGAAAGAAATTTAAGAACTAAGTGGGGAGTGAGGTGGAGATGGAAAGAAGGAAACTACATTTCATCGAGGAAAGAAGGTCAAAAGTATGTGTTGTAAACAGATAACAGATGTTATCTGTAAGCATACCATGGGTACCAAAACAAGGTGGGATAGCAGTGGAAGGAGCCATAGTAGACATTGTACCATACCCTGGCACCTTGGAACTTCTCCAAATTTCAAGCTTTTAAGTCACCATGTGACAAAAACTATTGCCATACTTTGTTTCTTTGATTCTCACAACAATCTTAGGTTACAAACACTGTTATTTCTATCTTGTAAATGAGCAAAACTATCTGAAAGAAGGTGAGTAAGAGTGTTGGAGATAAGTAGGTCAAAGAGTTTTGAAGCTATAATGTTAAATGTGTCATTTATATGAATGCTGAAGTTGACCAAGATAATGACAAAAATTAGTGTAGAGAGAATCCAACTAAAGATCATTCAGCCAGTAGAACTTACCACAAAATTAATGCTCTTGGCTTGGGAAGACATATCACGCTTGTGATACATGGAGGAAGAGAAAATCTGAAACTTATGAAGTTAAATAGAAGAATGCAGTAGCAAAATAAGTAAAGAAGCGCTTCTGCAAATGGGATCTTATTTTTGGAATAATTTGGAAGATTTATCAATCTTTTTATTCCAAAGATAATGTTTGTGTGTATGCATTGTCTAGACCAGGGTTCAGTAAGCTTTTTCTGTACAAGAAAATAAATGTCATAAAGAAATGCTTTTGCAAGCTATACGATCAGTCACAGCTCTGCTCACAATTGCTCAACTCTACTGTTTTGACATGAAAGTAGCCAAAGACAATACAGAGATGAATTAATGTGACTGTAGTTCAATAAAACTTTACTTACAAGAGCAGGCAACAGACTGGATTTGGCCTGCAGGCGGCAGTTGGTCTAGACATTTCTCCTTCTAAAAGATGGACTTGCTAGCACCATCTTGCTATGGAGAGCCCTAACCTTGAGCAGGTGCAGGAAGAGAACTACTCAATGATTCCTGCATTCAATATCCTAATCATTCAATTTATAATTCTCCAATACCATAGATAAAGTTCTACCATAATCACTACTTGTTTCATTATCCCTCATGCCCCCACCTAGTTCTGTGACACTGGGTTTGCCTTTGGAGGTTGACTTTCTCTTTTCGCCTTTTTCTTGTGTTTTTGATCTCTACGAGATATTGAGATCATGTCAAGCGATAATACTGTCTCTCAAAGTATTAGACAGTATGCGCAACTTGGTGCCGTGAATTTAATGAACATGCATTTTATTATCTGGGCTGTTGGCTGGAGAACTGTGGAAATATAGGAAATTAAAAGTTTCCTGAAAGATATTAGAAAAATACTTCTTAGGTCAAAGGCGGATTTACCAAACTCTTATTTAAAAGTTTGAGGTAGGGCTAGGTGTGGAAATTCCATATATTTTCATAAAGAATTCCTCTCCAGTAGACTTAATACGTGTTTCTTCATGACAAAGGATCACGTCGATGTGACACAACATCACGTATTTAAACAACGTTATTCTCTGGAGAATGCGTGGCTTAATAGAATGCCTCAGATAAAAACAAAGGTTTGTAATTTGAAGAAACTTTTTGGACAATCCCATTATACTCCATCTTAACAAGATGTGTCACTACAGTGGTATTAAATATCAATCTGGCATTAAACAAAATAGGCCACCAAGGCATGCTCACCAACTGAGAAATAGAGTTGCAATAATTATGAATAACTTTTGTCAATTGTTTTCAGTTACTTAAAGTGAGCTTTGTGCTTTTGCGATGCTCATAATTTTTCTTTTGCTTTTTCCCCCTATAGTGTAAAGTAATATAATGCAATGTGTATTTGAATTCCCTTTGCTACCTAATGTTCATTAGGTATAACATTTCATTTTAATGTTCCTTTACAATTTCAGATTATATAAATCTAGAAATAGAGCTATCATTTATTTTTATTTTTTAAAAAGCGTTCTCTTGTATTTCACATCGTTGTTCTGGTACCTCCTCTAGTGTTCTTAATGTTATGTTACCATCTTATTTACCTCCTTTGTGCATTTCAGAAAAAGACCTTCTCAAGGTGAGAGATGGGTAGCCAGCTAGAGGAACTGAAAATAATTATTTTTATTAGCAGTCATAGAAACATCTACCTAAGAGATACAGGACAGGTAGAAGGAAGTTATGGCTGATGTCAGGATGGGAAAAAGGGTAGGCGTAGGTAATAAACAACATTTATTTATCTTCTTATTTGTTTCTTCATCATATTTTGAAACGTGAGATTTTCTAACTGTGAATAGTATATCTAATTTATTTTAGGTTAATTTGAATTATGCATATTTATGATGATGTGTTTGTTCTTTGAAGCATGCTAAAAAATTTAGGGTGAATTTTTAGTTTCTCTATAGGTCTTATTTACTTAGGGAAATGAAGCTACTGAGCCCAGGCTAATGCGATTAAAGTCCAGTGTCCAATATCCCAGTGTGAGTCATATAGCTTTTCTTTGTTCTGTAGTCACCAAGTGAATCTGTCATCCAGCCAAATACATCAAAAAAGTCCATCACTAGGTGGATCAGGTGCTGACATAGAGATGAGGCTGTGCACATTCATTTCAACTGGAAAAACAGTAGACTGTGCATGTCTTATAGACAGTAGATTATTAAAGTGATCTGCTATACAAAATATCTGAAACATGAAAGAATATATAAAGACAAATAATTTGGGAAGTGGGTTTCCCATTCATTTTATTCATTATCCTAATAAGGTAACCACAGTAAAATAGTAGATGCTAAATACATGTTGAATCAAATCAAACTTCTGGCTAAAAGTGGCTGAATTAGAGGGAAATTTTCTAGATATGTATTGATATGTGCACATTTTCCTCATTCTGATCCCGTTTCACCCCCAGCTGGGCTTTTAGCTCTCATTTCATTGTTCTCCATTCCATTTGCTATGCAACAAATTACTCAACACCATTTCTTCTTTTCTTTTGGAAGCTTTCTCTTTACTTTCCCATTAAATTCAAACTTTGGATCTTATAGTCTATGCTTGTTGTATTTATTCCCTCTTTTTACTTCTCTGAGGACTGTAGTGAGCCTAAGAAGATATGCAGTCGGTATGATGAGTTTCCATTATGTGTTTTCAGTAAATGAGACCCTGGCAATGTGCGATGAGGAAGCAGAAGATAGAATGTCTTGTGTGTGCCCTAGAGATTGTAATATTAAGAAAAAAAATCCTATATCATCACTGCAAACCTTTTTAAAACTCTTAACACTTATAAGGCACTGATCAAGGCCCTGTGACTCAAGTTGCTATGGTGACTTGAAAACTGCATTGAAGTAGAGCATCTAATTTGGCCGTAAAGTATGTATGAGTACCTCAACAGTGACTTAAATCTGTCAGTCTGAGTTTCCTCATCTGTGAATTTTGAGGAATGGGCTAAATTTGATATTTTTCACTTTTTATTTTAGTAACAAAAGCATTTTAGAATTAAAGTCTTGTTTGGTACTGCAATATGTAAAACAGATAAGAACAAAGCATCGCCTGCTGAAGAGGGAAAGGAGCTCACTCAGAACCTCCTGGTCCAAGCTCCTTGTCACCTCTCTCAGAGCTCTGCAGGTACTGCCTTGGACACAGCTTCAAGCCCAAGGGACTAGATGAGTTCCAAAGTCTTTTGCAAATTTGGATTTCTAAACGTCAGATGTGGTCCACCATCTTGTCCCCCACAAACAGGAGGTGCTGAATATGTGTTGAATTGAACTAAATGGAAGTGAATTGAATTAAGCTAGCATCATCCAGTATCTCCAATGCTTCTCCTAACTAGCTTTGACAAGAACAGAATGGAATATTTCTGACGTTTTATGTTCATCTGGCTTCCAGCAGTTCGTAAGACTAAAGACTCAATTACTTGTTTGGTGTCATTTACATGATATTAGAGGGGTACATATTGAGTTTCAGATGATAAGTGGTTTAATGTTTATTTGGCCTTCTTTATACACAAATATTTGGTTGACAGTACTTAACAAAAATAAACAAATGTGAGATGAATAAAATGTGACATAGAGTAAAGGGTTGGCAGATTTAAAAGAAATTGGTCAATAGCTTACTTTTAAATAGGCAATGGATTATTGAATATTTTAAATTCATCTACTTAATAATAGTTCCTCAAAATTAAATTGATTGTGATATTTTAAGAATTATATAAGATTTCCAGAGATAAAATTGGTGCCTGTATAAATCTTTTTTCTGGGGCAAATAAGACTTTAGTAGGTTAAAATTTTAACAATTTAGAATAACTAAAGACCATATTTACTACACATGAATGAAAAATTTTAGGTAGAACCCAGGTTATTTTGGAAAAAAAGCATTTCTCTGAGGGGAGAAAAGAGAGTTTTTTTTCACCTTATTTTGAGTTTATAGCTGCTGGAATGCTATATTGAAAAACATACTAGGGCCAGCCCTGCTGGCCTAGTGGTTAAGTTTTGCATGCTCCGCTATGGCAGCCCAGATTTGGTTCCTGGGTACAGACCTACACTGCTCTGTTAGTGGCCATGCTGTGCTGGTGGCCCACATACTAAAAAATAGAGGAAGATGGGCATGGATGTTAGTGCAGGGCGAATCTTCCTCAGCAAAAAATAAATAAATAAATAAAATAAAATAAAAAACTAACAGGAAGTAAATTTTAAAAATAAAAATATAAAGGTTTAAGAGAGTTATTAAATTTTTTTGAAGTTTAAATGCAAATATGCCTTTCTCTTCTCCTCTCTCAATAGGAAGAAATGGATAATCAAAGAAATACAAGAAACTTTTGTTTATCTTTGGTAAAATGGGAGTAGGAAAAGCAAGGACAACTAACTTTTACTACTAATTACCAAGACTCATTTTAAGGCAAGTAATTTTAACCTCATTTCCCATTGAAATCTGGAACTACTAACCAATTGAAAATCTGACTTGGTTTAATTTCATTTCCATTGTTTTTCTTGCACACGCTCTGAAGTAGTGTCTGAATGAAAAGAGAGTAGTCTGTGAAAGAGAAGTGGATAATTGGAAGGATGACTAATGAACAAATGACTCTATGGGCTCAAAAAGAAAGATGACTGAGATTTAATTGATCTTCTGTGTTAATTTGACTGAATTGTCCCTAAATATATTCTGTTGATTTATTTCCCTTGATATCTCCAATGGATATAACCATTTCCAGGCCTTATCTCTAAGAAGAAAATGCCATATATTAATTCTAGAGTTAAAATTCTGAGAAATCTGGACCTTTCCAACTGTGGAATCCATTTCCAAGCATTTACTTTCCTTTAAGACTGGTTGTGATGATGTGTATTATGTAGGAATTGAGCAGTGACCATAACTATTGGAATGGTCTCCTTTTTACAACATTGTTAAGATATCAGAAAGAATTCCAGTGGTGTACCATTGTTAATATGTAAATATTATTTTTTAATGAAAGCATATATTTTGAATCAATGCCATAGTATGCCACATCCACTTGTTTCTTGTTTTTTTTTATAGGCTTCATGGAATATGAGAGCCAAAATAATGACTGGGTATGTTTTAAGGTCTTGAGTATAAAGTTGATGATCCTGACTTTAAAAGTCCTGCATTTGAAATAATTTGTTGCATTGTTTTGGTTTAATATTAGTGCATAGAAGTGCTAAATATAGTCAGAGGATGTAATGAGGACGTGTTTACAAACTTGAACATGAGGAAATATTAATTGACCTTTGAGAGAGCCTCCTCCCAAGCCAGTGAAGGGCTGACTTTTTAAAAATTCTATTTGAACTTCTACAGTTTCGCACACAGAGACTTGTCCCTTTTGGAGACCAATGGGACGCCTATTCAAGATGGTCCTCTGAACTCAGGTGCATTCTGGGACCCATGAACCCAGAAAAACAAACAGAACTAAGTCAGGGAATGAGTTACTCAGACTAGCCACAAGAGCACCACATTTTGCAAAGAAGAGATTAATGTGGATGCATGTTAGTTTCACTGCATCTCTGCCTCTTTCTACATTTCCTAGCTTTCAATACTGTGATCACTGCTGTTTGCTACCTACCTCTGAATCTATTAAAGTGATGACACTGAATGGTAGGCAAATGTCTATTAATTTATCATTTCTTTAATAAAATAAGAAAACACAAGTTTAGGTCTTGCTGAGATTGTAGAAGTTGTGGAGAAAGATTTACGAGAACATGAAACATAGCAAGATTTTGTTATAATTGAAATGGCTGAGGATTCACATATTCGGTCACTTCTAGGTTAATGTGGTTGAAATGATCATCCTGGAGTACAGGCAGGTGATGGAAGAGTAGTCTTAGAAATATATTAGTCCTAGGAAAATGATCACGTATGAGATGTAAACCTTAATTATTTGATTAAATCCCATTTTCCCTGTTACAATGAGGTTTGTGTTCTTAACAAATTCTTTTCCTGTTAAATTCTCAGTAGCCAAAAAGTGCCTGGCACATAGTATGTGCTTTGTAAATATTGGCTGGATCGTATCTATTTAATCTGTAGCCCTGTTCCAAGTACAAGTGAGAAATTTAAATGTACTTATTGCTGGCAGTTGGATGGGGGACAGACTTTAATCATGAGACTCTTCCTACAACTTCTTTTCGAGGCAGCATAGGGAGGGAGGTAGGGCCCTGTTAAGCTTCCAAAACTCCATTACTGAGTGGCCATTACCAGCATTTCATGGAAGCTCCATCTTTATCTTTTCTTAGGTGAGTTTTCTGAGGAAACTTGTTAAGTTTCAGCTTTACTGTAGATAGAAAAACAAAATCATTTCTTCTGGATTAGAGCTTGCCTTAACCTTGACACATTAAAGCTTTAGCCTCAGTGTCGATCACCTATTTATAGATATGAACTATTACCTATTACCAAAGCCTGTGGTACACTTTGTTGAAACATGACGAACTATCAAACTTAAGCATCTGAAACAAGTCTTGTATTATCTTCATTCTGACACACATCTCAAAATACAGATAATCAGCACATTTTAATTTTGAAATATTTGGAATCACAAATTTATGTAATGAATTCGACATCAATCATTGATATGGGTACTAGTTAATTACCTTGGTGAATGTAGTGTACTCAGAGTTACTTGTCTTTGAAAGAACTTTGTATATTAAGATGGCATAGCTGTACTTATGCCTGCATAAACAACTGATGAAGCTTTTCCAGGAAGCTGGTATTCTGCTAAGAGCTGGGACTACAATGTCTAATGTAACATGTTTCCAGCCCTGAGGAGATCTCAATCTAGGAGGAGAGGAAGGAAATGAGGGAACATGGAATACTATACACCCAAATACCTAAAATGTTATAGAAGCGTATAGAAAAAGAGCGATAAAACAAGGCGTTGGAGGGATATCCAGGAAGACTTCTCAAGTGAGTATGTATTGGTTTGAGAAAGAATGAGATGGAAAGACTAATGGAAATTTGAAAGAGAAGGACATCATTGGATGAAGATCTGCAGATGATAAGGCTAGACTGATCAGTGGGAGATAGTCCATTTTGGATCTAAGGCGAAAAGTTGAGGCATTGTATTCTGAACGATATGGGAAGCTCCTAAAGGATTTTAAGAAAGGAAGTGTCATGATCAGACTTATGGTTTTGAAAAATCATTTTGAAATCTTGTGAAAGAAAGGCTCTGGGGAGGGGGCTGAAAATGGCAGCCATGCTGGGAAAAAATAAAAAGAAAAAGGAGACCTTTTAGGTGATGAACAGTGTTGAAGTCTGAATGAGACAACAGAAATTAAATTATTGGAAAAAGTGGATGTAGAGATACAAAATTTTCATTTCTTGGGCTTAAAAGATGTTTAAAATTGGGCATGTGGGATGAATTAGAAGGAGGAATTTATGATAAATCCAAGGTTTCTGGAATATAGGAGGGGAGGTGAAAACTATGAATTTGATATATCATATTTGAGATGCCTGTTGGGTATCAAGGTGGAGATGTCCAGTAGATGGTGAGGTGTTTGTATCAGGCATCTAAGAGTGCTGAGTTGGAGATACAGATTTAGGAGTCTAGAATGGTTTGTAAACAAGAGTATGCAAGTGAGGGAGTACACTGAGTGATGAAATGAAAAGACTAAGAATGAATTCGTTGGGAGCAGCCACATTGCAGAGAAAAATGAAATAGGACATGCAAAAGAGAATAGGAAAGAGTGGCTGTTGATGTGAGAGGAATGTGAGGAGAGGAAGATGTTACAGAAGTAAAAAAGGCAAAGAGTTTCATGAAAGAGGGTGTGGTCAACAAGGTACAATGCCAGTAGAGAAGTCAGGGATTTATAAAAAGAATCACTGCTGACTTTAGAGAAACCATTTCAGTGAGATATGAGGTAATGAATCAGGATTATAATGAGGTATGGGATGAATAAGAGAGGAGTAAGTAAGCATAGTTAGCATAAACTTACTGATAGTATGCTATGAATGCCATTAACACCTTATAAAGAAGTTCACCTTATATGGGAGTTTACAAAAGGGAGTAAAGGAGAATTAGTAACTAGATGCTACTAGAAGAGCAAGGAAAGTTTCTGACAGAAAGATGATAACATTTGACTTGAGCTTTGAAATAAAGGAGTAAGGTTTTTATAAAAAGGAAAGTAAAGGGGATATTACAAGTGGAAGGAATGACATTAACATGCATGTGATGCTGAAAACATAACCTCAAACTTTGGCAAGCATCTGACTCACCTGGAAGGCTTGTGAAAACACACCTAGCATTTCTGATTCAGCAGGTCTGGGGTGGGTCCCAGAAATTTCATTTCTCACAAATTCCCAAGGTGATGCTGAGATTGCTGGTCTGAAGCCCACACTTTGAGAACTGACTTAGGGAAGTGTTTGAGTGGCAACGAGCTATACATAAAGTAGTAGTAGCAGAAGAGGCTAGAAAAAAGTTTGGGGTCGGATGAAAGAAGAGGTTGAATATTTGAATAAAGGCTATTTTTCTTCCTTAGAAAGTGAAAATAAAGTTTTTGAATAGTAGCATGATTCAAGTTTTACTCTTGGAGGTTTCATTTGTTAGTACTAGGAAGAGTTAATTCATTCTTGCTTGCATGAATTTACAAATATTTATTGACCATTGCAGAAATTATGGTGCTAGATAGGTAGAACTTTTAGGAGATTATTACAGTAGTTTCTCTCTAGGTCAATGGTGATAGAAACCATTAGAGTGACAGTGGCATTGAAAAAATAAGATGGGTTCAAGACTTTCTTTTGAAGAACAGACGAATCAAAAAAGAATGGCAAGTTTTGTAACTGAGGAAATATTATGCCATTAAAAGAAATGTGAACATCAAAAGGAGGAGGTGACTTTTGGAGCGAATTCATTCTTTGAACTATGATCACATAGAATTTCATTGGGGACCTGCTAAATTTGAAGTACTTGTGGGGCATCCAGGTTAAAATGTCCCCAAGGCAGTAGAACTGAGGGGAGAAAATAAGCCTAGTTCATAATTGAAGCCGTGGGAATGGAGATGCTGACCAAAGCTTAAAGAGCTTGAAGTATTGTGGGTTGTGGAATTGCATACCACAGCTTCAGATTTCAGGCATAAAGCAGGTTCAGGTGTTAACAAGTTTTAGGATAAGACTGTAGAAGTGTGGGGCTGAAATGGAGTAAGACACTAAACTTGCCCAGGAGGAGAGTTGAAGACAAAAGTTGAGTTAATTGTTCAAGTGTTCAATGAACTCTGGAAAGTGACCAGGGAGACTACATATGACAGTGACATAGAGGAATAGGCTATCATGTATTTACAAGAGTGTGAAAATCAAAAGGGATATATATATTTTTTAACAAGAGGGTGGGCTGGGAGCAACAAGAAAACTTCTGACTACTCTTTCCCAGCCTACTCCTCATTCCTCAAATCCTGTGAAGTATGAGGAGCAGGAGAAAAAGTAGCCCTTAATTGAAAGGGCCATGTGGGGAGCAAGATTGAGAGTCCATGTGGATGACCCAATGCCTAGGAATGCTGGAAGATGGGCATTTTGTGAAAAGTCCATGGCTGGAGGTTTAGGGGGAGATTTCATGGGACAAGGGTTTTAGTGAAAGTGTGGGCAAAAAGGGCAGAGATGGAAGGATTAACTAGGGATGGTAAATACGGTATATGAATGATTGTAGAGGAAAGGTGAGTTGGGCCACACACATCCTGAGGGGCAGTCTAATGTAAATATTCCTGGTAATTCAGACATGGGAATTCATTTAAACTCACCTATCCATATCATTTTTCTGCTAAATCCACTGCAAAATTTATTTTGTGTTTTGCAAATGATATAAGATTGCACTATTTTTAAAAAGTGTGCACAGTTAAATTTTCTTTAAGATTTTGAATTTTGTGTAATGTCATTGCAAAATCTGTGAGAATACAGTGGTTTCACAGTGTTCAAGAAATTTAGATGTGGATCTTAGAGATATAAAATTCTACTATAATCTGGATGCTTCCTTATTTTTCCGTTATTACTAAAAAATAAGCAAATAGAAGGGTCCAGTTGGTTGACTGGCTGCTCTGAAAAATTTATAGGAAAATATATCATCTTCTAAGGTGATTTGTATAATTCATTGAGATTGTAGTACATCGTTTTAATTTTATTTTCCCCTTAGTTCATCATCAATATTTCTTTATCAACCTTACCTGTTTTTTATTCCATCTCCCAGATCTCTTTTGTGGTGTAGTTACAACCACAAGTTGGCTTTACAAAAATTCGCTGGTTTTAAAGGTCAACATGTAAATGAACTAATTAGGTCAATGCAAATCACTATAGCACTTTCTGCTACAAACCTCACACCTTTTAAATTCCTTCTGAATTAAATAATGAGCCATATTGTTAACAGAGCTAGCATAACATTAAAAAAAAGATATTAAATACTTGCGATTCCTAGATAAACAGAAAACTCATTTGCAGATATTTTACAATGATAAAATAATGCATAAAATTAGAAGCATAAGATTTACACAGTACAATATTTACAAAATGGAAATGTAACCTTAGCGCTGAGAAGGACAGGAAATTATAAAATGGAATTGAAAGGAATCAAGGAAATGGAACCAACTCTCCATTTGTCTAAAAAGAATTTCTCTTTCAGCTTTCTAAAAGCCCGTTTATTAATACAACAAACAAACAGACAATAAACTAAACTAAACCAACTCCAAACTAAACAAAAATTTTTATCATCTAAAGTATCTCTATTATTTAGAAATGTTGGGATTTCATTGCATTAATTGCTTTTGCTATTAGTAATTTTGCCTGCCATAAAGTAGAATATATATATGTGTATATCTGTGTAGATATAGATATAGCTGAGCTATATATTGGCTTAAGGACAGATTATATAAAAAATATTCTTCAACCCTTTTGGCTGCAATGTGGGTAACTGCTTACTCTGAGTCAGGAATCCCTAGATTACTTAAGTTCTTTGAATATTTCCAAGAATGGATATTAAATTTTACTATTCAAAACTCACGAGTAGATTAAAAAATAATTTTAATATTTAGTGCAAACTAGAGTTTTTTATATTAAGAGGTAATTGGAGTAAATAAAATACTAATGCTAATTCTTATTTCTGGTGTTATATACAAGCTATTGAATAAATTCCATTCTTAGCCTTGCGTCAGAACTAGAAGTAGCAAAACCCTTGTCTTCTCTTTCACTGCTTTGAGCATTTCAAAGATACCAGCTACCTCAATTCTGAAAAATAATAAATACTTACATTTTTTATTTTGATATGCAAATGAATTGATCTCTAAAAATATAATGAAACGGACATAATTCTCTTCATGGTACTATCCACACATGAGTTCTCTGTAGAAATTTCATTTCTTTTAAAACTTTGACTATTTTTATTTTTAAAATATAGTGGAATTTATAAAAGAATAACAAATGAGAGAGTAACATAATATATTAATTCATGCAACAGCAGCTGCCTCTTTTGCTATTAGAGAGTGCTTATGTTCTCAGTTTGGGTGAAAGAGCTCATGTGCACATACTTCTCTCGTAAAAGAGACAGCTGCTGCCGCCTGTATTAATACATATCAAATGGCTGCAGAGTAAACAAAATGCTCTAAATGACTCGAGGCCTTCTGCTGACGTCATGAGCCCTGAGACTCCAGGAGAGCTAACAAGGTTCTTTTCCTTCTATGTGACATCATGGCAATCACGGAGATGGAGAATGTATTTTAGTTTTGTTTCTTGGCCTAAACACAGCATCCGCAATACCATTCATATTCTTCTTAGTTGATTCACAGAAAAGGGATAGTTGCCTTATTTTAAGAAGTTCGGTTTGTATATTTTAGCCTTTTTTTCCCCCTCACTGATACATTCCTGGTCCTTGATAGGTGCTGGTACCAACAGAATTCTCAGTGTCCAATCAGAACTGGCGCATTCTCCCAGAAACTGTGATGCAGAAGGGAGGCAGAAAAAAAAGAAGCAATCGGTGAAGTAACCGATGCACCTTGGGAAGCCTTTAAGTTAATTTAGGCGGACCCTTCTATGCAAGGCTCAAGAATACAGGCTAGGGGGCTGGTATCGGGGCCGAGCGGTTAAGTTCCCATGATCCGCTTCCGCCGCCCAGGGTTTCACCAGTTCGGATCCATGGCACTGCTCATCAGGCCACGTTGAGGTGGCCTCCCACATGCCACAGCTAGAAGGACCCACAACTAAAAATATACAACTATGTACTGGAAAAAAAAAACCAAAAAAAAGAATACAAGCTAGTTGGTGAAGGCCAACATGTCCTGTTGCTGGTGTATCCTCTTGTATGTTTATGAGGATAAAGTCGAAAGCATGGTGGACTTTTAACAATATTAATAACTTATATTTATATTGTTTACTGTATGAACTTTTATTTTTGGCAAGTATGCAAAATTATGCAAGTATATCATAATATTTATATTCACAGATAATTTAAGAACCTTATTTAAGCTTCCTAAGAGAACATTTCCCATTTATACCTTTATATTAAGAACAAACACATTAAATCTTAGAACAACAAAGAAACGTTTCTCGGAAACGTTGCATTTTTCTTTTCTTTTTTTTTTTTTTTGCTTGAAGATTAGCCCTGAGCTAACATCTGCTACCAATTCTCCTCTTTTTCCTGAGGAAGTCTGGCCCTGAGCTACCATCCGTGCCCATCTTCCTCTATTTTATATGTGGGACGCCTGCCACAGCATGGCTTGATGAGTGGTGCCATGTCCGCACCCAGGATCAGAGCTGGGGAACCCAGGACCGCCAGAGCAGAAGGTGTGAACTTAACCGCTGCGCCACCAGGCTGACCCCCGGACACATTGCATTTTTATTCTACATTTTGATAAAGTAAAACCTCTTTTTGTAGTCCTTTTCCTGTAGGAATTTTAATAATTTACTTAGTAAAATAAGTAAATTCATGGTTCTGTAAAAGAAAACACATGTATTTGTTCATCTTAAAGTGTTTGTAGAACCAGATAAAGAAGGCTGTTAGGACCTGACCTCTTTCAGTTAATCAGGATTGGGACTTCTAATTGGCTTAGAGGAAATTTTGTATCCTGGTAACCTCGGGACATCCTAGATACACTGAAGCTTATGGTTCAAGGAGAAACCATTATTAAAGATAAAAAGGAGTATCTGATTTGAAATAATTTCTAGACCTCTCTATCATCCAAAGGTTTTTCTTTTCTTTCTTTTTTTTTTTTTTGAAAAAGCAATGAATAAATTAGGAACTCTATCTTTGTTCTAAGAGGCTAATTCCAAAGACATCCTAATAGAGTGTCAAAGGTCACGTGTAAGGCATTGTAATGCAGATCTGCAAATCTATATCTCACAGAGGCGTGAGACTCCACTGCCACAGATGAGCGCAGACGCATCCCTTTAACAGCCAGGGAAAGCAACGAATCCCCCACCCTAACTTCCTCTTGGAAATATTACACACAAGCTTCCTTGAAGCTGCGAACTTATGTGAACTCTCCTAAATTGCAAATGTCTTTAAGATTTTATTATATTATCCTTCAAGTGTGGTGAAAGACCATTTCAAACGCTATATTAATTACATACAGAGACATATTTCCTTATTCATACTAAGTCAAGGCCAAATAATGAAAGGAATCATTTCTGATGCTTGGGATGAGACCTGTCTCCTAATCAGAAATAGACATTAGAAATCATTTCATCCAACCTTCATGTTTCTTATTTGAGGAAACTGAGATCCAGCCAGGTGAAATAATTTGATCAGAGGTCAAGCTTTTCTTATTAAATATTGTCTTTAATTGTAGTTTTTCTTATGCTCTCAATACCTTTTTAGAAAATAATAATAATAAAAAGGATATGACAGGCTTTGCCTAGTGTTGCTTAAAGAAAGAAAGGCTATCATTCTGTGTGTTGGTTATTTTTAGTTTTGTTTTTTCACCATTACTACGCAAGAAGAGAGATGTCCCAAAGAGAGGCCCTGCGTAAGTAAACTGACCCAATCCTAAATGTGGACGCATACTATTACAAAGATGTAGTTAATAGGCACCAATTTCTTAACAGGATATTTGGCTAGTGAATGATTCACTGGGAAGACCAATGATGAAGTGTGACCTTGGCTCATGTAAAGTAAGAATGACTCACAAAACTTTGTTTTCAGAAAGTTTTCAGAGTGATTTGTATTTGAAAATAGAAAAAATAGCAGTTATTTTCAAATGAATCTTCACAAGTGGCCTCCTTTTTCTTTTTTAACTGATTATTGAATTAATTTAAAATGTTTCCCAAGAAGAAAAGTATTTGATTTCCTATAAAAATCACACTTTTATTCTTCCTTTTTACTTTTTAAATTCCATATTTATCTATCTGTAAATTTTCAGGGCAGGTGAAATGTTGAGAGGGACAGCTTGAAAGCTACCTGTGGAACCCATGGAAACGCTATCAGAATCATCAGACTAAGCCATGGCAATTTGGGTGCATAGACTTCAAAGTTTTTAGATTTTTTTCGCAAGGTAGAAGGAGAGTTCCTGGCTCCTGTTGGTGCTTCTGGTGGGGTAGAAAAGCTCTGTCCCACCAAAGAGGCATGTGTTATAAAAGGAGATTAGAAAGGATTTCAAGAAAAGGGTGATGTGGGGGAGGGGAGTGTCACCCTACGCAGAAAAAAATCAACAAAGAGGAAGAGAGAGCCTGCCAGCTGTCCCGCTCCATTTCATGGCAAGAGCCTCCCCAGCTGTTCCCTAAAGGTTCCAATGAGAATCCTCAGACACGATTTTGCCCTATTCCAAGGACTCCAGTCACCAAGTGCCTACTTTCCCCGAAAAGGGATAACATTTGGAATAAGGAAACTTGAGCAAGAAGACATGCCATGGACTCTGGGTGGGGTTTAGGTAGATTTACCAAGATGTTTTGGAGATTCAAATGAACTGAGAGCTATATGACATACCTGGTGCCCTTGGAAACTCTGTATATTTGGAAAGTTACCTAAATCTCAATAATTCTCATTACTGTGCCTAGTACTGTTTTATAAGAAATATGCAGATATTATATTTGAAAGTATTCTATTTGAGAATGGAACATTTCCATTGATAACGCATTTGCCTTGTTCCCCAGTAACGATGCTGATTTGTTAGTAGCTCACCCTAAGTACAACTAAAATTACTCTATCTAGTAATTTCTAGACAAAAACAGTTGCAAATATGCTCATTGAAAAACCAAACCAGACAGAAGAAAAGCTCCCTTCTCTCCATAAAAGGACTTGGACAGATGATAAAGTTAATTTACTAAGGGTAGAAATACATAGACTGCTCTTCTGGGACCACTTACGCATTAGCAGTCCTTTTGTTAGTTCTGAGATTATTTATTATTGATTCAATTTCTACAAAGCCCAATATTATAAAGTGCTGAGTCCATCAGGAATTGAATACTGTTTACCATTATTTTTTCTACCTTATGTTTAAAGTTGCTTCTATTACAGATTTTAAACTTCAAAATTTGTATCTCAGGGTGTGATACAACATTTCCAGAAATAATTATTTTATTCGTCAAAGAGTGATAAATATATATTATTATTGGTTAAACTTTTTGTTTTCTGCTTGGTAACTTAATTGTATAAAATTGCTTTAATTTGGATTAGAGGAACAAAGCAGCTTAGTCCAAACGAGAAATTAATTATAACACCCTGGAACAGAAGGTCCTTATCTTTAAGCCAAATTCTAAAATGCTGTCCTTCTCCAATATTTAGGTCATTTTAATCTGTGTTTTGGTGCCTTGTATTTCTCTTTATAGTTCTTACAGGTGTTTATGCAGTTTTGTACAGAGGAGCTTCCCAATATGACCTACTGAAGATTTGAATGTCTAAATTTTTCATTTGGTAATTCTCATTTCATAGTTGGGAAAACTGCAGCACCCAAAACTTAACGTGAGTTCGTCCAAGACATTCAATTACTGAGCTTAGTATGGGAGGCCAAGTCTTTAACTCTCAGCAGAATTCTGTAATCTATCCTTGACAACCCTCAGAGGATTCTTCTCCTTGCTCTAGGAAGACTTAGTTATAGACCCTTATTGAATTCACCCAACTGTGACTTCAGGTTGGCTTCGATTTTGGAGAGCCGTGAGTAGGCTTAGAAAGTTACCCCATTAGTTCCCTAAAGAGCCTTCTGGGTGGTTGTGGAAGAGCTGCATGATAGAGAGACCGTAGGATTTAGAGTCAGGTAGAGCCTGGTTGGTTAGAACCCCGGTTCTCGTTTTTATGACTTGTATCATTGAGGAAAAACTACTGAAATTCGCTAAGATTGTTTCCCCATAGCCATGCCTAAATCGTACCATTAAAGGTATATAATCCATCTGCTGTGGTGAATGTTTAATTGAAAGTTTCTTTCCTTTCCTATTGAACTGCTTAGTCAATCCTTAGGCATCCTCCAGGCTGGGGTCAGTGGGGGCCACAAGTGAAAATGCTTAACCCAAATACTCTAGTCTCATTTTAGGCTTCACCCAGCTGTCCTTATGAACTCCTAAATCCTCTCCTGGTGCATTAAAAATTGATGTTTTGGGGCCAGCCCAGTGGCATAGTGGTCAAGTTTGCACACTCCATTCTGGCAGCCTGGGCTTCACAGGTTCAGATCCCAGGCGTGGACCTACACACTGCTCATCAAGCCATGCTGTGGAAGCATCCCACATACAAAATAGCAGAAGATTGGCATAGATATTAGCTCAGGGCCAATCTTCCTCACCAAAAATATTTTTTAAATAAAAATAAAAAAAGAATTGATATTTGGTAGTTAAAAGCTACTTTTCTGTTTGGTCTATTTCAAGGGTAACTGCATATAGTGCCTTAAATAAAGCAGACAAAACCCCAAACAGCAG
The DNA here is from genome assembly GCF_041296265.1 of Equus caballus. Lineage (NCBI taxonomy): Eukaryota > Metazoa > Chordata > Mammalia > Perissodactyla > Equidae > Equus > Equus caballus. The sequence goes on from NC_091692.1 coordinate 20,630,585, forward strand.
ATTTTGAGTTCTGTGACATGAAGAGTGGGTGGTGAAAATCATGAGAGAATTCTGAAGAGAGTTTTGATTAGGCTGTAGCCATGCTGCCCTACTCTGCTCAATTAATTGTGTGAGTTACTATTTTTTCAAATATATGTAGATACCGATGTGCTTAATAAAATATAATTTAAAAGTTGCAACTAAATTTATGTAGTGTTTTGTCTTTATCTCAAAAGATACCAAAAGGTCAGTTCCCGTCACATGGTGGGTGATCCATGAAACCGTATGGTTTTGTTATATGGTTTTGCTTTCGTTTCTTTTATTGAAGAAGTGCAGGATCCAGTAGTACAACAGAGAGAAGTATGGCCTAGGGTTTAAGAGATGCTGGTTTGAGTCCTGGCCCTGCCACTTATAAACCATAAGACCTTCATCAACTTTCTTTTCTTTCCTGTTCCTTTTTTCCTCATTAGGGGAAATAACTAAATAAAAGCTTTTTATTTACGTCATTAATATTATAGTATAGGAGAATATTTTGTAGTTTATAAGTAAATTATCAAAATGGTCTTACCCAAGTACAGTGACAAGCTTTATTTGGGATTAAAAAATTGAACAAGTTAGGTGGTTTTGAAAAATCCCTTGTGCATTACTCTTTAACATTTGGAAGATGTTTTTATTGAGCACTCACAATGAGCTTCGAAGTTGCTCATTGCTACTAAATTGTTACTTTAGGAAAATTCTAGTATTTTAAACATAATTACAAATAATATTTCAATTCAAATTGATTTTTCATGCCTGAATCAAACTTTCCCCTAGCCGTGCACAAGGGCCTCTTCCTATATTCCATATGAATGTGCCATCCATAGATGACATATTTTAACATAAATATCACTTGTTTACATATATGTGTGCATTAAATATCACTTTCTAACATCTCTGTTGAAAAGTCTTCGTGGCTGAGTATAAATGCTGTAATCTAATAATTATTGTTTGGAATTCATAGTGTGGGGGCAATCACAGAAATGTGAGAAAGTATTACTCCTTTGGTATTCAGATACCGATGTCTTGAATATCTCAAAGGCTTCTAGCACTTTACCTGTAGTAACTCAGTTAGAACTCATGACAACCCACATGAGGTAGGTGCTATTATTGTCTCCCATCTTACAGATGAGAAAATTTTAGCACAGAGAGATTAATAACTTGGCCAAGGGCAGACAGCTTCTCAGTGGTATAGCCAGGGTTTCACTCAGTTCGGTTGCTGGGTCTATCCTCTTAAATGCAATGTTGTTACTTATTGAATACGCATAATTAGCCAAATTCTGGGGGCTCTAGATTCATTATTGATAAAAAGCCACCATCCCCAAAGTAACCCAGTTGATGAATGGAAGAGCTGAGAGTCTAATCAATTTCTGTCTAACTTTGATTAAGGCTCTATATGTGTGTGTTTAATAACAGCTTTATTGAGATATCCTTTACATATCACAGTACCTACCCTTTTATGAATCTCCAATTCAGTGGTTTTTAGGATGTTCGTAGTTGTTCAACTGTTATAGCAACGTAATTTTAAAATATTTTCATCACCCTCAAAAGAAACCCTCTGCCCATTATCAGCCACTCCCATTTCTCCCTCCACCTAGCCCCTGGAAACCACTAATCTACTTTCTGTCTGTATGGATTTGCCAATTCTGGAAGTTTCACATAAATGGAATTGTACAGTATGTGGTTTTATGTGTGTGTGTGTGTGTGTGTGACTGGCTATATTAACTTCAGCACAATGTATTAAAGGTGGATCCATGTTGTAGCATGTATCATTATTTCATTCCTTTTTATTGTTGAATGATATTCCATAATATGGATATAAAACATTTTGTTTATCCATTCATCATTTGATGGACGTTTGGATTGTTTCCACTTGACTATCTTGAATAATGCTGCTATGAGCACTTGTGTATAAGTTTTTGTGTAGACACGTGTTTTCATATCTCTTGGGAATATACCTAGATGTAGAATTTTGGGGTCCTATGAAACTTTTTGAGGAATTTTCAAAAAGTCCACAGGAGCTACACAACTTTACAATTGCACCAGCAGTGTATGAGGGTTCCAATTTCGCTACATTCTTGCCAACACTTGTCATTATTTGTCTTTGATTATATCCAACATGGTGAGTATGAAGGATTATTTCATTATGATTTTTTTGTGCGTTTCCCTGGTGACAAATGATGTTGAGCATCCTTCTACATGCTTATTGGACATTTATGTATTTTCTTTGGAGAAAGGTCTATTCAAATATTTTACTCATATTTTAACTGGGTTATTTGCTTTTTTATTGTTGAGTTGTAAGTGTTCTTTGTATAGTCTGGTTACAGATCCCTTACCAGATATAAAAATTATAAGTATTTTCTTCCATTCTATGGGTGGTCTTTTCATTTTCTTAATGGTGTCTTTTGATACTCAAAGGTTTTTAATTTGATGAAGTCAAATTTATCTATTTTTTCTTTCTGTTTTCATACCTAAGAAACCATTGCCTGACTCAAAAGGTCACAAAAACTTATTTCTGTGTTTCTAAGAGCTTTATAAAAAAGCTTTTACATTTAAAACCTGTGGTTTTGTTAAGACAATATTAAATTTTAAAATTTTTGACAGAAGCACAAATCTTTTAGGTCATTTCCATTCTCAATAATCAAGGGTCAGGATATTCCTAATTATTTTGTTCCTCATTAAGGTTATAGGGCCTCTCTAAGTTATTTTAGTGTAGGTATGAATAGACCTTCAAAATTTTGTGATGTGATAAGTTTGTTCTGTCGATTTTCCTTCTCTAAATGGGAAGAAGGAAACAACTAATTGGAGCGAGGCCTAAACTTTTGATTAGCTCATAACTTTTTCCCGTTCTAAGGTCTTCTTGGTTCTGCATCTCCATTGGCTTTTAAGCTTTGAGTGAGATAAGCATTAGTAGATGTTCCCCTGAGGCCTGGTGCTTGAGGTGGGCATGCCTCTTGATGCCTGGCATATCGAATGCCACTGGGGTCTCTGTGATGTATGGTAGGATACTCGTCACTGTGAGTTGAGGCAGATAGAAAGGTTAACAAATTAGAACACTAATCATTTTCTCATGTTTAGATTAAATCTTTTTGAACATGTCGTTTAGAGATGTCCTCACCAATGATTAGCTGTATGAAAGTGTGAATATTTCAAAGGATGTTTTCTAAGGGGTCAAAATGACCCTGTTGATTTATCTATGCACGCATTCTCAGGCTTGATTTTTCTTTGTCAGCCTATTTTGGTCATATCTTTGAGCGTCCATTTGATATGTGAACTGGAGAAATGGCATAGGAACTGTCTAGGTACATTGAACACTGGTTCTTGGGGGAGCTCTGACTGAGTGAATGGTAGTCTTTTGACATCGAGATTTTTCCATCTGTGAAACACAATAATTCCTTTTTCTTCTCCAATGACATTATGTGGAGAATATATAAATTAAAAATGGCTTTAATTCTAATGATATTTCTAAAGAGTAGCTTCCTTCTTCCAGCAAACCTTTATATCATAATATTACTCCATTTGATTCCCACACTAAAAACTTGGAAATTCCTATAAAATAGAAAGTGTTACTTATTTTTATAGTTTTAAAATGGGAATAATTTTGACTATAACTGAGTGTTCTAGTCTGGATCTCTAAAATATGATATATTTATTATCTAGAAAATGCTGTTAAACTTGGAGTTTAAAAAAAAATCACAGAACACCTCAAAATATGACAACTCACAGATGTAGTCTTACCTTCTTTCTCACAGATTATAGCCAAAGATATGTCTGAATATTTGTTTAGTCCTTTGAAAGCACTTTTAAAATAATAGCCATTTACTTTTCTTTTTTTTTTTAAAGATTTTATTTTTTTTCCTTTTTCTCCCCAAAGCCCCCCGGTAAATAGTTGTATATTCTTCATTGTGGGTCCTTCTAGTTGTGGCATGTGGGACGCTGCCTCAGCATGGTTTGATGAGCAGTGCCATGTCCGTCCGCGCCCAGGATTCAAACCAACGAAACACTGGGCCGCCTGCAGCGGAGCTGGCCAACTTAATCACTCGGCCACAGGGCCAGCCCCCTAGCCATTTACTTTTCTAAAGTAAGCATTCTGTGGAATAATAGAAGTGAGTGTCAGAGACTTATACTTAAAGCCTGATATAACATTCATAGTCTACATAAAAATATATATATTTTTAGAAAAGGATTTTTATAAATTTAAAATATTGGGTTTGAAAGTCAATGATTCCTCCTAATTTCTATAATTATTTCAGAATTCCTTAATAATAATGACTTTCTCCAGTGAAATACAAAAATAATGATATATGTAATATCAAATCAAGTAGTTTTCCTTCTCATCATCATTTCAGAATAAAGATTTCTAGTTTTTTTCATCTAAAGTCAGAAAATTCAAATGAGATACATACAACTTGGTTGCCTCATAATTTGCAATGGAAAGCAGGATTATCTCAATATATTTTTAACCAGGGTGGTAGCAGACATATGAATTCCAGTCTAGAAACCTGCTGTATGTTCCACTATATTCAGTCCAGAATGTATAAAAATAAGCCTTTTTTTAGTGCATACACACACACACACACAATGGTAATTGCAATGTACATAAAATCTGTCAAAGCTCCAATTTCCAATATTTCAATGAATATCAAAAGAGTCCAGTATTTTTGACTTTGACAAATTGCAGATGAGGTTTTATTCATTAAGAGGGGCTGCTAATGTTTATTTAAATGCAATTTACTGTTGCATTATTGATTAGCTACTGCAAAATTATCTTACAAGGAGCACGTGTGGCAAGAAGATTTCAGGTTGAGAGCCGATTTATCTAGGGAAGGCCTGTAGGCTTGATTTAGGCCCCAGGACATGAGAGTTTTAATTTATCTGGAAAGAAAGGCCTGGTGGAAGGTTTGCTTTGTTTGCATTTAGACAGCAGATGAAAGGGGTTTTGATGTTGAGCTGAGAGAAAATGGCTGCCACTCTTGTTATTCACGCAGAGAATTCAGCAAAAGAAAAAAAATCTATTACTAGGCAAGATAAAACAAGCCTTTTCTTACCCTCAAATCATTTTTCGAATCGAATATGTGCCTCTTGTTATCTTCCAAAGAAGAAATAAAAATTTTTAAATGTTGCTTGTTATCTAAAATCTTAAAAAAATTTTCCATATTGCATTTATTACTAAACCTTCACTTTCTATTGTGGTTCTATGTACTTTGGTGGGGTCGTTGTGTCTGAAATGTCTTCAAATGGGAATGCAACTTAATAAAAGAAGCAATGCTAGACTTAAATATTTTCATGAAAAGTGAACAAACCAACATTCATATGCTTTTTTTGAAAAGAGGTAGTAAAACCAGTATTTAGGCAGAAAGACTGTTAGACATACTAATAATACATTATCGATTCTGCGAGGTAGACACATTTGTCCTAAGAAGTAAAGCTTTTTTGTGCTGATTTATTTTAGCTTATTCACCATGAATATATTAACGGGTAAGACAAAGCCATAAGGATTGCACCAGTGATCTTAATGTAACTAATAGTAGTGTGTTTCTAAGCATGTATATGAAAAGATCACAGATCAAGAAGTTAGTTAAAATGAAGAAAATGAGTACTAAGAAAATTCCTGAAGTTTATAGAGGAATATTTTCATCTCATGGTTTCAGTGTGTATATTAAGGAAATAATATAAACGTCTTACATTTCTTGCCCACATGACTGATGATTTATTCACAGTCAGCAGTGGGATTTCGTTTATTTAGCTCTCTCCATACCCAGGGTGGAGAGCAAGTTTATAAAGATAATTTGGAGATTCATAATTTTTTTTATTATTTGAAGCTGAGAAATACGTACGATGAGAGTTGATGCTTAAAACTCATCACTCCTACGTCCTGGAGATCAGTTATCAGTTTGGTATTCCTAGGAATCCCATGATAATTATTTTGAATATATGTCAACCAACCACAAGAATTTAGAAAATGTCTCAACTGATCAGCAAAACATGTGAATTAGCTTTCAATATGCAATCATGTGATACCTAAATCTGGAATCTGGAATGTTATCATTCAGAAGACATTTCAGCTGGCTTATTATTCTACAAAAATCAATTTCATAGGCAGCATTCTGCATTGAAAAAGAAGCAGAAAAAAACTTTCTCTATGTGATTTGGGGCCACAAATGAGAGTGACAGCAACAAGAATTATGTTTTCCTTTGGGGTTTATACCACTGGAGACACAATGATGACTGAGTATCAATTCTGACAACCTGAAGGTTAATTACTTATCCCGTATTTCGAGTCTGACAGAACAGGATACTGCTATGCATTTATTTACAAAAGTCTGGAGTATTCGCTGATTTTTTTAACTTTGACTCATGGTAATTCAACTTTAATGACTTCATAATTGTTTTTGTTTCCTATGCAATTCTTAGTTTTGATTTCCCTTCTGGTTAATTTTCTCCTCTGTTCTTTCTCAAGGAAGCTCTTGCTATTTTTTCTCTTCACCTTCAGTGCTTGGCAAACACTGTCACACTTCAGAAGAACACCCAGCTCAGAATAAGAGCAATTAAAAAATAAAGCAAGCTAGATGTTATGTGGTCCACTTCCAGATACACCAGTATGTTGCTCCCTTAAAAATATTTAAAAATTGTGATATGTCTTTCCCAAATGAAACTTGGTCCAGATTTGGCCTACTAAGTAAAACCATTGGGAACAAGAGATCAAGCAAGATAATTCCAAAAGAGAGATTTATTTAAGATGCTATTAATGAAACATGATATATTAAATTGTTCTACATTTATTTAAAAAGGAGAAATGCGGTGGCCGTGACTATGCTATGCAGATTAATATTTAACTTTTTAAGCTCACTGAAATTTTATATACCAAAGTGCTCTAAGTGAGGAAAAAAAGGAAAGGACACTCCAAAGTAAGAATTAAGGGAGAAAGTGGAAGCTCTAAGAGTCATTAATTAATTGCCCATAGCATAAAATAAGTAAAAAGATGACAAAAAAAGACTAGCAAGTGAACCTATTAAGACATAAAGTCTATTTGCTCATTCATTCATTCATTCAACACATGTTTACTAGCGAGCACCTACCAAGTGTCAGGACTGTTCTTCATGCGGGTCCTACAATAACAAAGCTATTCTAGCTGAGGAGATAGATGAGTGGATATCAGGTATTGGGTTGTGAATAGAGGATTTTTATAAATCTCTTCCAATGCTGAAACATCTGTGATTACTTCCCTTCGTTTTCTCTTGGATTTATTTTGGCAAAAGCTTAGCCATATTTTCCCATTCATTTGTACTTGGTTCTCATATCTTTGAGATTAATTGATGGCTTTCATTTTCTTGGAGAACTATGCTGCAATATTTTCTTTTTTCTGTCACATAATCCAAGATTTAGGATGGGGATGATTAAACAAACTCACATTAAATACAGTTATCTTGTGCCCCCTTAAAAAATAGGCTCCTGAATCTAAAGTCTATAGTGAAAAAGTTACCGTTTCCACAAAAAGTAATGGGGATGTTGCATAGAAAAAAATAGTCTCACTTCCTAAGCCAAATAGAATTTTTATAGAGCGTATGATTTTGAAAATGGAAAATTGGTAAAATGAGCCAAGGTGTCTTTCTTAACTCTATTCTACATTCCTTGACTTAAGTTAATGACATAGTTTTATGCTTTAAAATTAAATATGAAGAGATTTTGACACAATGTCTAATACCCAATAAAAGCTGCACATACAATGTACTGCACTTATTTTCATGTGTAATTACTCAGCTATTTCTAGTTTCTCAACGTTTTTGGTAAGTTTTGGAGAGGTACCCAGAGAGATAAAAAGTTTGAATTTCTTGGGATGAAAACATTGTGAGTTATTTATTCCTTCTATCATTATTTTTTTTATTTCTATATTTCTATTAGTTTCATTAATGTGGTCACTACTTAGTTTGTATCACACAGAATGATTAAAATACACTTTCTTGTAATTCTCCATTGAAGAGTCTCTTTTTGATTTCCATCATTAGGCCTGTTGCTCTCTTTGCAGGGCCTAGGGCAAGCGTAAATAGATGCCTGCATACCGTATGATTGAATATTTGAAATTTATAAATCAAACCAACAAACTCTTATATGTAACTTTCTATTGTACCTTCTGGGCAAATATACCTTGGTAGGGACCTCGAAGGCCAGGTTTAAATTTAGAATTCCCAGACTGCCTCACTGTGTGCACCGAAATGTGGAGAGACTGTGCCTTCGTCCCCACAGCCTGACCCCTTTATGATTTCATTGCATCTCACATGCACCTATCTGTATACCCTAGTTTGAACTTTCAAACTCTGTTCATGCTCACCCTTTTGGCCCCCAATGACAGCCACTCCTTGACCATTCCTCACACTTATGAGTAGCATTGTTTGCCTTGGTTCAGACAATTCCCACTGCAGGCCATGGAAGCAGGCTTGGGGATGTCGTGGTGTGCCAGTTCCCCTGAATATGATATAGTCGTGGAGTACATTGTCTGGTTTGGTGTATTCTTTTGGTCCCATGGACTCATCACCCTGTGGAAGATGGCCAGAGTGGGGACTTCTAAAGCCTTGCCCAGATAGAAAGATGGCACTTTGCAGCATCATTTTCAGACTTCCAATTTTCCTACTGTTGAATGACATGACTTTCCAATTTTTAGTTATGTGCTATTACAATTTGTGTTGTGATGAACATTCTTGAACACGTGTCTTGATGCTCATGTGCAAGGGTTTATACCTAGAATAGAATTACTGAATCTGAAGATCTGAACATCTTTGACTTCACCTTATAATGCAAAATTGTTTTCCAAAGTGGATGCATCAATTTATACTCCTGCCAGGAGTGCTCTCATCATGTCATCACTTTGCAAATACTTGTCAGGCTTTAATTTTGCCAAACTGATGGATGCGAAATGGAGTCTTGCAGTGGTTTTAATTGTTTTTTTCTTTAATTACTAATGAGATTGAGTGCCTTTTCATATATTTATTGGGCATTTCCCTGTTGTGTAAAGTGCCTGCTCATGTTTTTTGCCCACTTTCTATTAGGTTGTTTGAGGTTGTTTTACTGACTTGTAAGAGATTTTTCAGGGTCGGCATACACATGTTTTGGACATACATGATTTGTTGTGTACTGCTCGGGAGAGTACACCTGCAGACACGCTGTTCATGTATGATCTATTTTGTTAACTTATATAGTAGAGTGCAGGCAGGCCCTAGTCCTGGAGCAGCAGGAGAAAGTCCATTCCTCCAAAATCGCACATTGGTATGCACAGCTACAAATCACCATGTACGCACTTGGGAAAGCAGATACTCAGCCATCTACTGAGCTCTGGGCTTCTGCTGAAATCACTTCTCTCTCCTGCCTCCAGTCTTGGAGCCTCAATTCCTACCTCTGCCTAAAATTTTGGCCTCTTCTAAGAGGTCGAAAGAGGGCATGAAGTATGTACATTGCTGAAATGTGTGCCCAGGATATGGAGGAAGGCAAGGGTGTGTGTGTGTGCACACATAATTATGCAAGAATTTGGTAATATGCAGGGATGGCGCCTACTGAGGCTGTTCAGGTTTTACAAAACTATACTCACAAAAAATTTAAGTCATGATGACTTTACTAATTTGTCCAAAGGTGCCATATGGTCTGCTGGTGGCTGACCAAGATGTTTATGTACTCCTATCTCATATTGTGGCTTATATGTTGACTTTTTTACATTGTCTTAAAGACAGAAGTTCTCAGTTTTAATGTAGTCAAATTGATGGATCATCCATTTATGGCTTGGATTTTTTTTTTATCTTGTTTGAGAAATTCTTCTTTACTGTGAGGTCATAAAGTTATTTTTCTGTATTGTTTTCTGGAAGCTTTATAGCCTTGTTTATTACATTTAAATCTTTAATGTGCCTGAAATTGATTTTTCTGTGAGATATGAGTTAAAGGTCCATTTTAATAAAAACAACCAACAAAAATATTGGAAATAACATTGAATTTATAAACCAATTTAGAGAGAATCCTCAGGTTATATAGTCTTCCAATAAATGAACATGATGTATATCTCTCTAATTATTTGTCTTCTTTAATGTTTATCAAACATATTTTTAAAAATTCTCCAAGAATTTATTGCACAGATTTTGTTAAATTTATTACTTGGTACTTCATAATTTTGATACTATTGTAACTGAAGCATTTTTAAAAATTACATTTTCTAACTATATAATTTTCGCATATGAAAGTGAAATTGACTTTTATATATTGATTTTTTTTTAATCTAGAAAGGCTGATAATTCTTCTCATTGATTCTAAATAGTTGTCTACACAATTTTGTCATCTCTATATAACAAAAAAGACAGTCTTTGTTCTTTCTTTCTAATTCTTATGTATTTCATTTCTTTTCTTGCCTTACTGCAATGTTTAGGATTGCCAGTATGTCATTGAATAGAAGTGGTACTTTTGCCTGTTCCTGATATTCTCCACTCAAGTTTTACTTTTAAGTATGATATTTGATGCAAGTTTTGGGTAGATAATATTTATCGAGCTAAGGAAGTTTTCTTCTATTCGCAAGTGTTTTTTTGCAAGTGTTTTTATCATGAGATAGATGTTGAATTTTATCAAATGCTTTTTCTGTATCTGTTGAGACGATCATATAAATTACCCCCATTAATCCATTAAGATGATGAATTACATCAATTGACATTTTTAATATTAAATAACTTTGCATTGCTAGAATAAACTCAGCATAGTAATGATGCATTACCTTTTATGTATATCTCTATTGTGCACTTGCTTTCTATTTTATTATTTTTACACTTATCTTCATTATTTCCCTGCATCTTCATTCTTGGGTTTTATTTGTTTTTTCTTTCTATATGCTAAGTGAGATTCTTAGTTTTTCCAATAAATATTTGAAACTATAGATATGCCTTGAGGTACCACATTAGAAGTATCCCACAGGGTTTCATAAGATTTTCATTATCATTTAAAGCAATTTCTAAATTTTCATTTATGTTTGATCCATTTACTAATTCGAAGTGTGTTACTTAATTTCTAAACTCTTTGTTTTTAAAATACTTTCTATAGTGATCTTTTGGTTTTTGATTTCTAACTTATCTGCAGTGTAGTGGGAGAATATGGTTTGTATACTAATTTCTTGAAATATTTTAAGATTTATTTTATGCTCCAGCTTATGACCAGCTTTCATTAATGTGACATATGTGATTAAAATGTATATTCTCTAGTTTTAGGACACATGTTCTCTATATGACCGTTAGATAATGCGTGTTAATTATTGCATACAGAACTTTTATATCCTTGATATTTTCTTCACTTGATCAATTAGTTACTTAAAAAGTTGTATTAAAGCCTTTCAATATGATGATGGATTTTCCATTTCTCATTGAAATTGTTAGAATTTTTACTCTATTATTTTAAAATTATCCTAGTAAGTTCATATAATTTCAGAATTTTTATATCTTTGTATGAAGTAAAACTTTTATCATTATTCGCTGATGTTCTTTATATATAGTAATACTTTCTGCTTTTAACTCTACTTCATTGTTACTAATATAGCCTTATCAGCTTTCTTTTGATAAATAATTATGTTATTGACTATTTTCGACCTGTATCAATTCTGTATCCTCATATTTTAGATATGTATCTTGAAAATAACATGTGGCTGGATTTTCAAAAACTTAGTCTTACTCTCTTTATCCTTTAACCAACATATTTAGTTGTTTTCTTAGATTAATATTTATTTGGTTTTATTTCTGCCATTTTTTGCTTTGATTTGATCTTCCTCTATGTTCTTTTTCCTCTTATTTTGCCTCCTCCTTTTAAATTAATTACTCTTTTATCATCCAAAATTTCTCTTCCTTCGTTAATTGTGTTATTCATTCTATTTATATTTTTTAGAGATTCCTTTAGAAATTCTATCATATCAAAATTTATCATCCCTTTTCTGACTTATATACTATTGTTATATGTTTTAATGCTATAATTTTTAATTCCATTATTTTATTTTCTGCAGTTAATATCAGTTTAAATGTATTTGCAAATTTACCACTTTCTTTGTTCTTCATCCCTTTTTGCCACCACCACCTGGGTCCCTTTCCATCAATAGGTGGAAAGTATATCTTTTATATTTTCTATTAGCAAGGGTTTTTTCATTGAAAACTCTTTGGGGATATTTTTTCTGGTTTAAAAATGCCTATTTTGCCCTAATTTTTGAAATACATATTTTGCTGAGTGAAGACTTCTAGATTTATAGTAATTTCGTCATAGCATGTTAAAGTTTTCATTTATGTTAGTTTTCTATTGCTGTGTAACCAATTACCACAAACACAGCAGGTTAAACCACAGCCATTTATTAGCTCCCAGTTCTGCAGGTCAGAAATCTGGCATGGTATGGCTGGTTTCTTCCATCAGGATATATAAAGGCTGAAATCAAGGCATTGACCAGTCTGAACTTTCTTCTGGATACTCTGTGGAAAATTCTGCTTCCAAGCTCTTTCTTGTTGGAAGAATTTAGGTCCTTGTGGTTATAGAACTGAGGTCCTCTGTGTGTCCTTGCAGGCTGTCTGTTGGGGCCGCTCTCAGTGCTTGGAGGTTACCCACAGTCCTTGCCGTGTGGCCTCCTCCACCTTTAAACCAGCTACAGCATAGCGAATCTCATGCTTCAAATCTCTGATTTCCTCCATCTCTGACCTCTAGACCAGATTCAAGGCCTCTTATCATTAGGTGAGGCAGACCTGGATAATCCCCCTGAAGTCAACTGATTTCGGACCTTAACTATATTTGCAAAATATTATTCACACTTCACAGCAACATTTGATTGATTAACTGGGAGAAGATGTGTGTCCACCAGGGGCAGGGAATATTAGAATTCTGGCTATCATATCATTACACAGACTTCCAGATTCCACTATTATTGTGAAGAAATCAATTTTCAGTCTAATTCTTGTTCCTTTGAAGGTGATCTATCTTCATTCTCTGACTGTTAAGATCTTATTTTTGCTTTGGCATTCTCTTTGTCTAGATCTGAGATTCTCATGCATACAGTTTGAGATTTGTTGGGTTTCCTGGATCTGTAACTAGATGTCTTTTCAGCTTTGGAAAATGCTTGCCATTGTCTGGTCAGTTATTACCTCTCTCTCATTCCTTTTCCTATCTCCCTCTAGGTCTCTGACGACCTGTGTTTAAGACCTGTCCCCTTTACCCTCCCTGCCTCTTAACTTCTCTTTTATATTTTCTATCTCATCATTTCTCTGTCATACATTCTAGGTAATATTTTCTGTTGTATATTTCAATAAATATTTCCCTCTTTGCCTATGTCTAATCTGTTACTATACCTCTCCCTTGAGTATCTAATTTCAACTAATAAACTTGTTTTTCTAGTTCTTGTTTCCTTTTGTGTCTGATATCTCCAGAATCTAAGGCTTTATACTTATAACTTGGCTTGCTCTCTCTCTTTCTCTTTTTTCCTGCTGGCCCCCTCTTTTGATGCCTTGTTTCTTTGTGCACTTGTAATTATTATGATTTTTGTGTGTGGAGGGGAGGAAGATTGGCCCTGAGCTAACATCTGTTGCCAATCTTCCTCTTTTTGCTTGAAGAAGATTGTGGCTGAGCTAACACCTGTGGCAATCTTCCTCTACTTTGTGTGGGATGCTGCCACAGCATGGCTTGACTAGTAGTGCTAGGTCCACGCCCTGGATTGCACCAGTGAACCCTGGGCCGTTGAAGCAGAATGCGTGAACTTAACCACTAAACCACTGGGCTGGCCCCTGTGATTATCATGAGTTTTTCAACCAAATGCTCAAATTCCTTGAGGCTGTGAAAGTTCTTGGAAACCTGCATTGAAGGTTAATTTCTTCAAAGAAAGTTTATTTTTTCTTTTATTAGATATTTGTGGGTACTATCAATCCAGCATTGCTGTAAGCTTAATTCTTGGCTTGATGGTTGTTTTGTTTCGTTTTAGCTCCTTCATTAATGAGAATTATGCTTGTGGAACCAAGATGACTGGCTAGTGATTACAAATTCTTGAGGGAAATACTTTTTCCTACACATACTCAAGTTTAAAATGTTAAGACATGATTTCCTAGTGGGTGACAGGGGAGGAATGTTTCTAGGTTACCTTTGCCTTGAAGTTGTAACCTTTGGAGACCAGCTTTATAAGGGAGTGTTTCTATTAGATTCTGGTTGTTGAGCCAATTCTGTGCTTTGGTACTTGTCCCACATGCCCTGAGAAATCTGGAAACCAAAGTTCAAATTTACTAGATTTTGTAAAACTGTCTTTATTCTCTGGGCTCCTGTTCTCATTTAATTTTTCACTTCTCATTATGCCTTAGTTTTTTGCTAGCTCATCAATGAATTTAACAAGCTTTTAAAATACATTTTATTCAGAAATGTCTGTTGTTGTTTCCAGTGGAAGGGTTAAACAAAGTGTTTAGTCTGTCATACCACCAGAAATACAAATTCTTCAAAAATGTGTGTGTGGGGTGTGTGTGTGTGTTTACCGGTTAAAAACTGAGAGAGTAAAAAAAATGTATTAAGCTTTTGCTATGTTCTCAGCACTGGGGATACCATTATTCTTAAGTAAAATAGATATGATTCTTAACCTTAGAGAGTCACTAACTTAAAGGCCAGTCCAGTGAGAAAAACAGGCCAATCAAATAACCAAACAAATAACCCTCACTTTCTTTCCTCCTCTTCTATTAGTTATTCTGATAAAGCTTCTATATTCCTCTTTGTGGAACATTTACTCCTTTCCATATTTATTCTCCTATTATGTGTACAATTCTATACATTTTCAGAACTTGGGGCAAATAATATCCTATTTTCCATCTACCGTCTATGATCTGCTTTACACCTTTCTCTAAAACAGGATGAAAAGAGCCTCAAGGGGACTCTGTAAATGTAAAAGAAGTTCCAGACATAGTAGGCCTTTCAGCATTGGGACACTGAGTCAAAGTAAGGGAGGCCCTTTTCATCCTCAGAACTGTGTTCATAAACTAAGCAGGGCTGATATTCAGAAGGTAACATTGTACCCTTTCACAGCTGGTGTCCTGATTTTGGAGTATCTATTCTGATTGGTAGATGCTGCTGTTCTAGCTGTTGAGTCTTTTGACTAACATCCCTGACTATTTGTGTGAATCTGAAATCCTTTTCAGTAACACCTTACACCACACAAGCTACCCCCAGAAACAGCAAGAGAGAACATAATCTACTCTCTTCCACCCAAGTGTAGAATCTGTAGCATATGTCAACATTTGAGTTGATCACAACATCTTACCTCCCCCTTTGGTAAAGAACAAGATTCATCTACAGGCCTGAAACCGGCTATGCTCGACATCTATCTAGCTCATTGCAGGAAACAAGGCAGAGAGCCTTATTTATGAGTGTGCCCTTATGTGAAACCAGCTGACCTCTGGGCTTCTAGATTTGACTTAGACTTCGTGTCAGTCTGGTTCTCTGTGTTTTAATTCACCTCTTGGGATCCACCCCTCTTTTCCTGCTCCACACATCTGCAGAATCCTTCCACTTCACTGCTGTCTTATTCTGGTCTGTCACAATGACAATCCCTTAGCCATTGCTCTTCTCATCTCAGAAAGTCAAAAAGAATGCTGTACGCGTCCGTCTGTTCTGAGCTTCTGGACTCTGCTTTTTGAAACAAGATGTTTTTCTTGTTCTCCAGTTTTGTGTTAATTTCTATGCTTTTATTCAGGCCATTTTTTCTCACTCTGGTCCAGCTTTAACTGCTGCATTTATTTCTCTGTTTGTTCATATACCAGGGATTGAAGTGGAAAGGTCTCTCTAAGTTAAGAGTGCATGTAGTTTACGATTCAAGTAGACAGAGTGCTTTTTGTGGGAAGGGTTATCGTTCAGCTTCTATCTCAGTGTTCTATGCGCTACATCAGTCGGATAATGCTTCATTCATGTAAACTTCTCAAAGCTTCTAATTCTTTGATGACTACAAGGAACGAAGGGAACAGTTTAAAAAATCCTTGTTGAAAGGCAATGTCTTGATAAAGTCAAGCTTGCAGGCTGTAGATTTGTATCTGTTGAGGTTTTTAAAATTGTTATCAAGTACATTTAAGTTGCTTGTATGATCAAGAAATCAAATTCAGGCATTGAGGGTAGCAATTTTTTCACAGTTAAATATTTAACAGGGATTCATTTCTCATAGTCGGATATATACCTGCATTGCTGTGATTCTTTTTGTCCTTAGGTAGGTTTCTTTTGTGTGTGTGTGTGGGGAAGATTGACCCTGAGCTGACAACTATTTCCAATCTTCCTCTGTTTTTGTTCTTTTTGCTTGAGGAAGATGGTCCCTGAACTAACATCTGTGCCAATCTTCCTCTACTTTGTATATGGGATGCCACCACAACATGGCTTGATGAGCAGTGTGTAGGTTCACACCAGGGATCCAAACCGGTAAACCCCAGGCCACTGAAGCAGGGTGCATGAACCTAACCACTATGCAACTCGGCCAGCCCCTATCCTTAGGTAGTTTTAATACCTCAAAAGAGAAAGCAAAAAAAGGGTAAAGTACACTTTAAAGTATCAATTTACCTCTTAAGTATTCCTTGTCCTCTTTTTTGCTTTTTCTTTTGAGGCATTAAAAACGAATTTGTGGAAGAATAAACAATTTGGGAAGATGTAAAAACTAATGTAAGAAAAATGGTTAGAATCCCTCAGTGTGGGTAGTGAGGAGGGAAATGTAATACACTGTCAACACTGTGTGAAAGGATAGAACTTCAGAGCTGTACATTCCAGTATAGTCTTTTCACATATCTCTGTACCTAATCCAGGACTTCCTATCTACGCCATCTTGGTTACGTAGCTACTGACCAAATACAGGATTGGCCGGACTTGTATGCTTAAGATGCAGCAAGTTTTTAGTGTTCTTTCCTACATTGAATCAAAATCTACCTCCTTCTAACTACTCTTACTATTTGACTAACTTTTTTCCTTCTGTTAGAAAATTTATTGAGCACCAACCATGTTAGGTTGTATGTTCAGATATATGGATACAAAAATGAATAAAACAGAGCCCTTTTTATGGAAAATCTCACAGTCGACATGGGGAGACAGACCTATAAACAAATAATTAAAGTAGAAGAAGAAGTGCTAACAGAGGGACTCACAATAGCATTTTGTGAGTAGAGTCCTTGGAGCTGTTCATCGTATGATGTGGTTTCCAGACCCTTTATCATCATAACAAAAGACTCTTCAAGGAAACGTTGAAGAGATCTTACAAATTGCCTTCGTATGTGAGCTGACGGTTCAGAGGCATTCAGTTATAGTAAGTATGGCAATAATTAGGACTTAGCTACAAGGCGGTTTTAGATAGAAATAAATCCTAAAGGTTCAGTCAATCCTGCATTATCCATGCACAGATCAGAATATGTATTTGAATGTATAAATGTAATTCATAAACAGTAATGTGATTCATTGGCTCTCAGAAATAAGTTAATGATGTTTGTCAATTTAATGGAAGAATTTCTGAATTTTAACTTGTATTAATATTAACTAATGCATTAGCCATGCTCAGTGTTTTAGAATTTTCCAAGTGCTTCCAGTTACATTGATTCTTTTTACTTACAGTTACTTCTCTTTGTGCTTTGATCTATGATTTCTCATTCAGAAGTTTACGAGGATTTATATTGTCTGTTGTGTTAAATTGATCTGGAATAATCGTATACATTCCATTATTCCTTTCATTTTAAGTAGGTGGAGGTGCCTTAGTATTTGGGACTCGAATTCAGTGTGACTTTTAGAATGAGGCTTGATTTATGGTTTGGAGTGCCTTATCTCATAAACAAAAGAAAAAAAGAAAGGGCTTCCAGATTGTGCAGGCGATTTTCTTTTCACAGAAAGTTTTGCTTTGCACAATGTTCTTAACTTGGGCTTTTTGGAAATACTTGAAATTTTATGTAAAGTCTTGGGTTTATGTGCATTTTTCTGGGAATGTCATCCAGAAGATTTATCAAACACTCAAGAGGGGCTGTGTCCCTATAAACATTTGCAAATCCCTGCAGTAGGTCCTCCTTGCTAGAAATTCATGCAACCATATCAAATGACAATGCTCCCCAAAGCCATGAACATGCTTTATGTCCTTCATTATGCCCCACCATCCTTGCCATAAATAGCATTATACATTACTGTAAAAATGGATTCTCCTAGAAGGGATTAGGTAATAAAGGTCGTGTTTATGCATCTCTTTATGGTTTCAAAATACTTTCAAATGTAGTCTATCGTTTAATCCCTAAAATGTATTTAAAAATTATCCCCATTTTGCAGAAGAAGGAATGGAGATTCAAATACACAAAGCTCAGAATTCATAGAACATGGACTCAAATCAGCTATCCAAAGCTAAATACTCTTTTCCACATCAAATATTTATCAAAATTTTCTTTTTGATTACCTTCTGTGTCGGTATGAATAAGAGTGCCTCGGCCTTAGACTTGCTCTGTAAGAAGGGAATCATCTGCACAATGAGCTATGAATTCAAGGAAACCATGCAACCTCTGGGGGCCTCAGTTTTCTCACATGTAAAATGAGGGAATAAACCCAAGCCACACTGAGATATCTGCCAGCTCCTACATTCCATGTGTCCTTGTCAAAGTTTGGTCCAAAGCTTCTTCTCAGGAGAGCAGAAGCATTCATTACATCTGCATATTAGCTGAGCTGGCTTGTTTCCCACCACCTGCAGATATGCCACTAGTCCCAGTGACCAGGCTGTGCATTCATGATCCTTAAAGGGTTTCTTACTGTTGTGAGCACCTCGCTTTGATCAATCTTACAATAACAGTCTATCATGGCTGGCTTTCATTCATCTTCTCTTCATCCACTTCTTGCCTAGAGGAATTATGTTAATCATTGCCTTAGTGCTGTTAAGCTAGCTATGTTCTAAGATGTTTCAGTTTTCTTGAACTATCATGTGATAGAGAGTAGGTAAATCGCTCTTTAGAGTATGTGCTTGGGTGACATCAAGCTTCATAATAAAAGAAATTCTGTTTAAGAAACAATATCAGGAATTAACTTGATTAAAGTTCCAGACACTTACAAGGCATGAGTCTTAGCATTATTATTGCCAGATCTGTTTCGGAAGCTGCATATCCTGGTGGAAGGATGATTGAGTTGTAGATCTGAGGTAGAGGCTCATCATTGACAAGTCACTCGCTTGAGCCTTAGCCTTGTCATTTATCAGTGAGAAGTTGAACCAGATGAGCTCAAAGAGCAATGCCAGTAGGAAATTGCCTGATTTTTGAACAGTTTAATTAATGATCCTTAATAAGCTATTTCTTTCCATTCTTCTTATATTTTGTAGCATGATTGAACCTTCTCATGTTGTCATTTAAGAGCTTTAAATAAGACCTAGACTTTTCTCTGATAATTACATGATATCAGCTGTGTGATAAGTGCTCCTCCTCACCTTTCCCCAACCTAACTCCCAAAAGTTTTTCTCTTAATTTTTGACCTTATAATTCTATTTCTTTTAACTTTTAAGTTGGCTGCATAAATGGAAATTGAAGTCACAGTACAAACTCCAAGCACAGTAGGTCAATACCAGCTCATTTTACTGTGAACTCCATATGTAGGCTGGGTAGTTTTCTCAGGCTCAGGAATGCCTACTTTCTTGATGTAGATCCCTTCATGGGTTATGTTCAGCTCTCCATATCCCCTGATGCAATGCTCCCTCCAGAGCTGAAATCACAGGCTGGATTTTTATTATGATGGGATCACCCACTATTGAAATAGGATTTTGCTGTTCCATTTGCAGCCTGCCACTTGATAAATGCTAGATTATGAGTCAGAATAATAAGCATGGAGGTGTTGTAGTAGGCCAAAAAGCTTCCCATTGTCTAATGTTACATCTGTCTTTTTAGGAGTATTCTCAAAGGAAAACAAAATTTGAATGTATGCCTGTATACTAACAGTTTCTGGAAATGGCAGCGCCTATCCATTTTCTTTTTAAATAAAGGCTTTCTGTAAATGGTTCACATAACCAGTTATTTGGCTTGAAATGGCCTCCCCATGAAAATGCCTGCTTTAATGTCAAGTCAGGGAATAGTGAAGCTTTGCTGGAGTCCCAGTGTCTAGCAGATATATTATAAATTTAATTTCATGGCAAAGCGAAGTCTATTACAGAAAATCAGAAAGAACTACCTTCTCAGCAAGGCCATCTCTCTTTTTTAATTGAGTCCATTTTGTGTAGCTTTCCAAGCTTTGTCTGCACCTGCCAATAAAAAGGGGCTTTTTGTTTGAGGACAATGCTGACAAATTAACCAGCAAACATGTTTCCAGTGGTGGGAGGGGGCAGAAGTTCAGGAGAGGGCCATGGCTTCTACCTGTCTTGTTACATCTGTAACCCAGGAGCTCAGTCTTGTTAACAATTTTTATTCCTCCTAAATTTGAAAAGTCTTGGTTCCCTTGTTGTCTTATATATTTGTCAGTGAAGCTGGGGCATTTTTATAAATTTGCTGCTGCAAGTGTAAGCCAAGAAAGGAAGATGAGGAGGTGGATGTTAGAACCATGGTGCCTTGTAGGAATCCCAAAGGTTCTCAAAGACAGGTAAAAAACTTCTGAGCCATACCTAAAGTGTCTTCTTAATTGCTGTATGTGGCATAACCCGTTAGTTAAAGATCTCCTGGGTACTCTGAAAACCAGCTGACGAATTTTTAAGTGGCTGGCTTGGCCAGGAATCATTCTTTTCATAGGGTCAACATAAATTTTTTCTTGGGCATTCAAAAAAGAATGACACTCACATATAATGTGAAAGAGATGAGCTAGTGCTGTCATTATTATGACCTCTGTAACTTAGGTTTTTGGGGGATTTCCTTTTGAAAATTACCATGAAATACAAATACTAGGTTTCTCTAGTATTTGTAGAGGTGAACTAGACAGTATATTAAATATGGAAAGAAAGAACCACAACCATTGCCACAATTTTCCTGTAACTAGATAAATAATCAGTTATTTCATTGAAGTCTGGTGGTTCAGTTTAAACAAGATCAATTTCTTATGAATTTTTTTATCAATCAATTCTCTATGAATACCTGTGATGCTGTTGGTACTCTTCTAAGTTTTGTGAAGTACAAAAATAATAATTATGGTCTCTATCCTCAAGGAACTAATGACACATTCAATGATCTCTATAGATTTTTTATTTTTAAAACTAAATTCTTCTAGGAGTTTCAGGTCTTACATTTAAGTCTAATCCATTTTGAGTTGATTTTTGTGTATGGCGAAAGATACAGATCCGATTTTATTCTGTTGCATGTGGATGTTCACTTTACCCCCACCATTTGTTGAAGAAACTAACCATTTCCCATTGTATGGCCTAGGCACCCTTATCAAAGATCACTTGACCATATAGAGAAAGGTTTATTTCTATGCTTTCTATTCTGTTCCATTGGTCTATATGTCTGTCTTTATGCCAGTACCACACTGTTTTAATTCCTGTAGCTTTGTAATATGTCTTGAAATCAGGAAGCATGATGCCTCTACCTCTTCCTTCTCAAGGTTGTTTTGGCTATTTGGAGTCCTTTGTGACACCATACACAAGAATCAACTCAAAATGAGTTAAAGACTTAAACATAAGACTCAAAACTATAAAACTCCTAGAAGAAAACATGGAAGAAAAGTTTCATGACATTGGTCTTGGCATTGAATTCATGGATATAATGGATATAACACCAAAAGCAAAAATAGACAAGTAGGACCGTATCAAACTAAAAAAGTTTCTACACAGCAAAGGAAACAATCAACAGAATGACCAGGCAACCTATTTGGGAATGGGAGAACATAGTTGTAAACCATATATCAGATAAGGGATAAATTTCCAGAACATATAAGGAGCTCTCATAACTTAATAGCAAAACAAACAAACAAAAGGACAACACTAACAACTCAATTAAGAAATGGATAAAGGACTTGGATGGACATTTCTCTAAAGAAGATGTATAAATGGCAAACAGGTATATGAAAAGATGCTCAACATCACTAATCATCAGAGAAATGTAAATCAAAACCACAATGAGATATCACCTCATACCTGTTAGGATGGGTGTTATAAAAAAAAAAAGACAAGTGTTGACAAGGATGTGGAGACATTGGAATCCTTGTATACTGTTGGTGGGAATACAAAATGGTGCAACAGCTATGGGAAACAGGGTTGATGTTCCTCAAAAACTTAAAAATAGAACTACCATAAGATCCAGCAATCCCACTTCTGGGTATTTATCCAAAATAATTGAAACCAGGATCTCAAAGAAATATTAGCTCTTCCATGTTCATTGCAGCCTTATTCACAATAGCTAAGAGGTGGACACAACCCAAGTGTCCATCCATGGATGAATGGATAAAAAAATGTGAGATGTATACAGTCATTCAGTCTTTAAAAAGGAGGAAATCGTACAATAATGTGTCAGCTTAGATGAACCTTGAGGACATTATGCTAAGCGAAATAAGCCAGTCATAGAGGGAAAAATACCAAATGATTCCACTTATGAGAGGTATCTGAAATAGTCAGGTGGTGGTTTTCAGGGACAGAGGATAAGGAGAAGTGGGAGAGTTGCTAGTCAATGGGTATAAAGTTTCAGTAATGCAAGATAAATAAGTTCTAGAGATCTACTGTACGACATTGTGCCTATAGTTAACAATATCGTATTGCACAATAAAAAAGCTGTTAGAAGTGTAGATATGTTCTATTCTTACCACAATAACAGAAAAATAAAATCTTTTTTAAAAGCAGTCTGGTAATGATAATCATTATCACAAGTAACATTTGTAGAATATTTACCAAGTGTTGGGCACACATTATGTGTTGTGCTCGTGCTTGGGTGTCTCATATAATCCTTATAACAACATTTATGGAAGATTTCATCATGACCATTTGACCAATGGGAAATCTGGTGTTTAGAATGATTTTGTAATATGCCCAAAGTTATGCAATTAATGTTAGTTCTCAAGTCTTTTTGACTATGACTCTGTGCACTTGATTACCACTCTATTCTACTTTCCCAATGAAGATATTGTTTGAGATATAATGAATATATTTCTTGTCAAGTATTTTAAGGTCTGCATGTAAAACATCCCAGGTTAGAACAAAGGAAACACATTTTATTTCTGTGTTCAGAAATAAACATTCATTAACGTACTTAGTGAATATTTGTTGAATGAATTATTGTGTGGATGCATTTTTTTAATTAAGAGAATTATACTAAAATTTTGAATTTAGCAAAAATTTTCCATGTCATTTTCTCATATGTTAAGAGACTGGGGGAAATAAAACATAATTCTCATGATCATGTTCCATTTACTTTATTAAATTTTGGTAAAATATGCATAACATAAATTTACCGTTTTGAACATTTTAAGGTGTAAAGTTCAGTGGCATTAAGTACGTTCATATTATTGTGCAGCCGTCACCACTGTCCATCTCCGGAACTTCATTATCTTTCCAAACTGAGACTCTGTATCCATTAACCCATTCATTTTTAAAGAAAAGCATATTTGGAAGTGTTTACATTCTATTTCAGTATTTTCCAGGCAATTATTTAACATGTTATCACTAAGAAATTTGATAGATTTGGTCTTCTAAGAAAAAAGATGAGAGAATAAGTTTATCCTTGAAATGTTATTTACTTTAAGGTCACGCGATAAATTGAGCTTAATTCTCAAACTTGGCATCGTTGGGAGCACAAACTAATCAGTAGAACTAACTAGCCACAAACTGAAAAATTTGCCAGCGCCAGATAATGAATGCTGAACCTCAGAGGTTGGTTTCAGAGGAATAGAGACACCGAGGCCCAGAGAGCTGGGGAGATGGCCCAAAATTTGATAATTAGTTGAGCAGCACGACTAAGTTTCATACCTAGAACTAGAATGTAGAACTAAAAAATAGACGGGTGCAATTTAAAAATTATTGTGTTGGGGACAGAACCTAGATGACTGAAGATGTTAAAAGGGCCTTTACAAAGCGGTCTGCTCATCAGTGGAGCCTGGCCCATGTATGATTTCCTGTACCCTTTATGCAGATGCAATGAGAGATTTGGGAGGCCATTGTCCTGGGTGAAATGTGTACATATGTGTGCCTGTGTGTTGAGAATAAACATTACAGGGCCTCCACTTGTCCAAAACCTGCCCTCAAAAACCTTCCAGTAGACTAGAGGCGTGGGTGTTATATCCTAGTAACAATAGCACAACTAGCTGACACGACTAACAAGTATCTCTCATTGTAGAACTTTGGAGCTGAGAGGTACTTCAATAATCTTCTAGATAAATTCTATCAGCCAGGTTTTGGGGATGTTAATAGATGTTACCTGAAAAATATGGGGAAAATATGGGATAAATAAAGTGAATTTGGTTTTTTTGTTTTTAAACTGCTGGGTTTCTCGGCATCTTTAATGTCAATAGACACTTGAACATTTATAGCAAGTTATAGTAAGAAGCATTTCCTAAACTTACTTGGCCATGAAGCCAATTTTCTTTGGGAGCATCTTTATGAACTAATCTTCCAAGAAACACTTTGGGAAACCCTAACCTATTCCAACAGTTACATCCTAACAAGAGCCATGAAAAACTTATTCATCATACTATCACTTAGTTTTATATCTATAACCACTCTAAACACATATAAGATTTAATCTAAAATAGATAGAAGTTATTATTTATTTTGAGACAAAAATAAATATCTTAGCAAATGAAATGTCCTTGTTTATTAGAATTTAATAGTTTAAGAGTCTGGCCTAGGTACATAGTTTGACTAATTAGTAAATAAGCTGCTCTGGGCTTCTTAGTGTAACAAAATATCTAAACTTCCAGGGTCTTAAACAGTAAGGATGTATTTCTCTCTCCATAAGAATAAGTGGGCTGTAGAGTGGCTCAGTTGCTTATTGAAGTCAGTGAGGACTCAGGCTCTTGCCATCCTTCAGGTCTGCCCTCAGTGTGACAGTGATGTTGCCACTCATGGTT
The DNA here is from genome assembly GCF_041296265.1 of Equus caballus. Lineage (NCBI taxonomy): Eukaryota > Metazoa > Chordata > Mammalia > Perissodactyla > Equidae > Equus > Equus caballus. The sequence continues at coordinate 20,655,560 of NC_091692.1, forward strand.
AAGGTGGCTGCAGCAGCTCCAAGCATCACATCCTCACAGCCATGTCAAATATGGAGTTAAGCTTCTCTCAGAATTCTGCACTCTATCCTCCATCCCCCTCACCCAGCTGACATCCCTGCATGTCCTTTGTACTGGAATGGGTCACACAGCCAGGCCCCAGCTACAAGGGAGACTGAGAGAGTGGATATCTGGCCTTTCAGTCTCCATACTAGGTGCTATCTCTACCAGAAAGAAGAAGGGAGAGGATTATGGTTGTGTCTTGTGTGTGTTTTTAGTATGTATATTTAATTATTATTTTGCTGTGGCTATATGCTGGGTTTCAATTGTCTAAAACTTTTTTGTTCGGTAATTTAAAATGAAATTAAGTGCTGAAATACTTTAGAGCAAGTCTGCGAATACAGATTATTGCAGAAAATGAAAGTATTGTAAAAGGACAGATTCTTTCGATATGTCTGAATCCTTCAATTATCGTTAGAGTTTTTTTCCTCTTCTTTACTAGTTTGTTTTCAATTAAAGGCTTCCTAGCACAATTAAAGACCCTAATTTCAAAGAAAGCTATTGTTTATGGGGAAAAAAGTGAGGATCCATCAAGTGCTGACTTTTTAAATGCTCTTTCTTCCCCTGTCCGGTTCCAGTTTAGGTTCTCATGTTTCTTGCATTTTCATATTCCTAGCTAGGCTCCTGGATTCTATTTTACTCATGATGGCCCAGAAGGCTGCTGATTTCTTCTGTTCTTCCCATTTATAGGAGATAAATGGAGGCAAGGAGGACTGCTCAGCGGTTCCAGCAGAGATGTGACTGGTTTTGTTGTTGGTCGCTTGCTTGCTTTCCTTTAGCCCAGCTTGGAATATATAGATTAAAAGTTTGGGCGTTGCAGGATAGAAGCTGGGTCCCTGGTCTCCCCCATTCTCAACTTCATGTAGTTTTCTTCATACCTCTTGGCAGTTAAACCAAAGTAGAAAAAGCAGTGTAGTGAGAAGACAATGCTAAGTGTAATCCGAGAATGATCAGGTTAGTTTGTGAATTGGATAAGAGATACAAGCCATGCGTGTGGCATGTGTGAAATTTCCTTAGACTAAGTGCCAGGGAGCCTAAGCTATTTGAGGTGTCATTTGAAGGCGTGCTGATGGTCCCTGAAGACCTATGACTCATTTTCAAGTATCTTAATGAGGAGACTTGGAAAGAGGGAGAAAGTACATTTGACAGCAAGTGCGTGTAGAATAATGTGGCACCTTAATGTATGAATGAAATAAAACTTTATTACAAAACACCCATTCATTCAGGCAACACTTATTGAATGTATACTTGTGGCAAGCATTGTGTTTCAATGAAATAAGTTATTGCCCCTACCTTCTAGTTATACATGGCATAACGGAAGAATCATATTTGTTAGCAGAAAAATTATAGTAGCAGACGGTAGAAATTACTCATTGAACTGAAATTTATTGAGCCCTTCCTGTGTATTGGGTACTGGCTTAGGCCCTGAGAGTAGAGAAGTGATGGATAAAGATGATGCTTTCATGAAGGTAATATTCAAGAAGGCCAAAAAGAAATACAAACAAAAAGCCCAAAGGAGAGAGTGACTACATCTGCTCAGGGGAGTCCAGGCAGACTACCCATGGATAGAAGGTGACATATGATCTAGATTTTAAAGAATTTGGAAGAATTCTGAAGTACAGAAGTGAAAAGAGTCATTCTAGGCAGAATAGTAATCATCATATGACAGAAGGAATAACTTCATTCATTCATTTGTTCATTTTCAACAAATTTATAGAGCATCTACCTTATCTAAGGAACTGTGAGGTCCATGATGACCAGAGAATTCATAGTTGAATAAGACATAATACTTTTTAGGGCTTATGATTTACTAGAGGAATTCACAGAAGGATTTGTAGTGGCTAGAAGATAGAAAATATGGGCCATATAAATGCTTGTCCTTGCCTGACAAACAAAGGAATTTGAATTGTATTCTCTAGACATTAGAAGGCTGTAGAAGGCCAAATAAGGGAAATGGTGCACCCAGATTTACCCTTACGAAGGTAACTCTGACAGTGCAAATAGTGAACTGAGAATGGAGAAAAGTCTGGTGGGGCTTAGGGCGCTGGCCTAAGAGGAGAGATGAGGGTTTGAAATAGAGCAGTGCTAATACCGCTTTCATGCATTTTTAAAATTCTTTCTTCATTCAAGAAATATTTCTCCAAGGTCTGGTACTGTTCTAGATACTGGTAATTCCTTGCCCTCTGGGAGCTTACACTCGAGTTGATGGAGAATAACATTAAGAAACAACAAAAAAATAAGCAACTGTATAATTTGTCAGACTGTGATAAGTGTTAGGGAAATAATGAAGCAACACAAGGAGCACAAGAAATGTTGGGGCTGGCGTAGGGTAGCAGGTTGTTATTTCACAAGAGGAGACAAGGAAGTCTTATTGAGAAGGTGACTTTTTAGCAGAGACCTGAAATAACTTGTGGCCATGTCTGGAGAGAGTGTCCCAAACAAAGGAATTGTAAAAAGCAAAAACCATGAGATGGGAGCATGCTTGGCAATTCTGAAGAATAGCAAGTAGGCTACCGTGGCTAGAGAAAAGTGAGTGTTGTAGAAGATGGGAATGGACAGGCAGATTATGTTTGTCCCTGTAGGCCATTATAAGGACTTTGGCTTTTAGTCAGAGAGGGAAGGGAAGCCACTGGAGATATTTTAGCAGAGGAATGACGTGTCTTAAAGCTTTCCTGGGTGCACAATATAGACTGATTGTAGAAGCTGTGAAACAATTAGGAGGTCAGTACAATCACAGTGAAAGACAGTGGTGGCTGGGACCAAGTGGTCAGATTCTGGATATAGCCTGATATGACTGGGTATGAAGCAGACATACTATATTGGTGGATTTGATTTAGGTGTGGAGAAAAGAAAAGAATGAAGGGTAGCTCCAAGGTTTTTGGCCTGAGAAATTAGAATTCCCATCTGAAGAATGGAATTTACTTGATGGAGACTTGTGGAGGAGCAGGCTGCAGCAAATCAGGAATTCTGCTTTGGATATGTTAAGTTTGAGCTACCTATTAGATGCCTCAGTGGAGGTGTTAAGTAGCAGTTGGATATAGAGCTCAGGTAGTGGGGTAGAGCCGAGGTCTGGGCTGGAAAGGAAAATATAGAAGTCATTATCATGTAGACAGTATTTTAAAACATGAGGCTAGATAGTGTTACCTAGGTATTGGTGTAGGTGGGGAAACCACAAGGACACAGAGTTGGAGTAATCAAACTTCCGAAGTTGGAGAGATTAGTAATGATGAGTACAAAAGATTGGGAAGGAGTGGCCCAAGAGCACTGTGTCTCAGGAGACAAGTGTAGTCAATGTTTTGAGAAATAAGAAGTGATCATCTGTGACAAAGCTGCAGATGGGTTGAAAAGGATTGGGACTGAAAACTGGCCTTAGATTCAGCATCAGAGAGGTGACTTCAATAAGAGATTTGGTTTGTTTTGGTGGAAAGGTAGACGAGAGCATGTGAGTCATTTGTTTAACAGAAATTTGAAGGTTGATAGCAGACTTGGTGATTATAGATGACATTTTGAGGACATATATTGTAAAGAGGAGCAGAGACATGGTTTGAGAGCTGAAAGGTCAAGGGTGAGGGTTTTTTGTTATTTATTTCTTTGTTTTTGAAAGACTGGGAATATTTAGTGTGTGATATGCAGAGTAGAGATAAAATAGTGTAGCACAATTCAAGAGTCATTTGAAGATAAATTCCATAAGATTTGGTGACCTCTTTGCATGTGGAAGGCAATGAAGAAGTAATTGGAGAGTATGCCAGTATTTCTAGTTTGGGAAATATATGAGTAGTACCAATTTAAACTTTGTAATTTGAGAGAAGAATTTTTTCTGATTTGTCTTGAACTTTCACTTTTTGACAGAAATTTCTGATAAGATTCAACGGGAGTTAAAGATGATAAGAATAACACGCATAATAGTGATGGTAATGTAGTTAACATTTATTGAGGAATTTCAGTGTAGCTTAGATCCACTGTCTAACAATACAGTATGTAAAATTGTTAACCCTGTTTTAAGGATTAGGCAACTGAAGCCCAGAAGGATAGAGCAACTTGCCAAAGGTGTCAGAGCTTGTTAACGTCAAATGCAGGTGTACTAATAAGAAAGTACAGTTTATGCAAGAAATTCCATTAACTAAAGTAAAAATTCGAAGTGGATAAATTTTTACTGGGTATAGAACCAAACCTGGAACTTGGTTCTTAACAGTCGCTCTAGTTTTCTTCCATCACTTTTACATCTTCATCAGACAAACGGTAATTGCCTAATCAACTGGAACTGGTGTCATCCAAGTTCATTCTTTTTCTGGTTTTAGTTCCCTTGTTTCATTTCAGCTCTATTGGGGGCTTAACTAGAGATTCAAGGAATGACTTCAGGTCTGTGTGGTCTTACTGATATTTCCCTCCATCTTGCTATTGGGGAGATACCTATGTTTCTAACTAGAACAGAAAGACCAGGTATTAATTTAAGCCTGCATTTTAAAGTATACATGAATGCACACAAACACTCACACATATATGCACACACTCCACACCACTGGAATATATTATGAACCACCACCGAAAATATATTTCAGGGTACTTAGACACCTAATTCTTTTTAGGTTCTCTTAAGTGTGTAGGTTTGCCAGCTTCCCACTCCCCATGTGGTCCCAATTCTTTCACCTAATCTCCCTCCAGAAAGGAGGTGAACTCAGATACTTTGTGGATATTTTTAATACATATTTCCTATCCCTGTTTGTACCCCTCAGTTCTATTACTGTTTTCAGGTATTGCACACATGTCTGTTTTGAGAATTGTATAATGAGATCGTTCTTATGCTTTTCAAGCATGTTTAACATGTAGAGTCCTTCCTTTTCCTGGGTCTTTTCATCTTAGGGATGTGAACACAAATAGCTTGTGCAAGAACTGACAGTAGTGGTTAAGGGCATGCCTGTTGGTTTTAATTCTAACTCCATCACTTATTGTTTGTGGACCTTGCTTAAGTTATTTCCTGAGTGGAAGCCCATAATCATACTGTTATTTTCCTATACCTACTGAAATCTTTTGAGTTAAAGTTTAAGGATAATATAGTATATTTTATCAATTTATTACTTCCCCCAAGTATTTTTAATGTGTTAACAATATATAAATAGGTTGTAAACAGATGTGAAATATTCTACACCTGTCCAGCTGTCATTTTTAAGTGATAAGTCATTTGGGGTGACATCCACACTGGCAGGATTTTTTGAAGAATAACAAACAGATCTCAATGCAAATCTAGTAGAATTAGTATTTTCTCCTACATGTATTTTGCGTTTTGTTAAAGTTAACTCTTGAGACTAATTATGTTCTTAATGGACATTCAGACTTTCAACTGCATGTAAATATTTGAAAAGGAAAGAAGAGAGCCGAGCAGGCAGTCATGTTTGATATATCAGAATTATCCTTCCATTTTGGGGGGACACAATTAAATGAAAAGTAAATGAGAGAGAAGGTGCCAGGAAATGCTAAAAGATATTGAAGTTCACAAACACATCTATTCATACTTGCACATAATAGTCTCATGTATATGAAAGAAAATCCCCACTCCTGTAGCCTCGTCTGTCCCCTAAGATACATTTTCTTTTTGTGATTCTGTACCCCATCAAGATTCTCTTGCTGTTCATTTTGATAAGATTCTATTTGTATAGAAAAGTTTAGCCCTTGGGGAGGGGAGGTAAGGAGAAAAGAATAGAGTATGATTTGCTTCATGTGCTTCCTACTTCTAAGAACGTCTTGGTCCATAGAAAATAATTACTTTCACCTTGTCCAATTCAGTAAAATATAAGCCACATGCTAAAGTAATGTCAAATCTTCTTAGAGGCCAGAGTGACATAGAACAATAGTCACGAAGTCCTTTTAGTTTTAGTTTTAATCCTTTTGCAGCATCCAACACTCTTAATCATGCCTCCTTTTATTTTAAGGAGTTATGATGATTATTATTATTTTATTAAAGTATAATTGACATGCAATATGATATTGGTGTTAGGTGTGCAACATCATGATTTGACATTTGTATATGTTGAGTGATGATCACCACAATAAGTCTGGTTACCCTCCGTCACCATACAAAGTTAATACAACATTACTGACTATTGTCCCATGTAGTACATTACATCTCTATGACTTATTTTATAACTGAAAGTTGGTACCTCTTGATCCCCTTCACCCATTTCTCCCACATGCCTCCTTTTGAAATTTTCTCCTCTTCAGTTATTTTCAGGCCACCCAGTCTGTTCCTTGGGCTCCTCTTCTTCCATTTAACTGTGAATTACAAGTTTTCCCCAAAGGGCTATGTCCTCTGTCCTTCTGTGCTTTTTATCCTTTGTGATCTCCCTGGTGACCTTTTCCACCCCCTCAGTAAGATGTGCTTGGTACCCAGACCAAATCTTTCTGTTTAGCTAAGCTTCGTCTATCTACCTACTTGGTATCCAAAACTTAAAAGTCACTATTTTGCTCCAAAGCTTGTTTTTCCTGTAGGCCTTCTTTTTGTGAATATCTCCCAACAACCGTCCTGTCACCCAAACCAGGAATCTAGGAGTCATCTTTGATTCTTCCCTCTTCTCCACACCTAATCAGTCATGGTTTTCTTTAGATTCCACTTTCTTGATATCTGAACCCTGCCCCTTTTTTGCCATGCCCACTGCCACTGCCTTAGTTCTCACTCTAATAATTAATTTCTTGCCTAGTTTCAATATTCCTATATTGATACCTAGATATTCCTATATCGATTCTCCTATATCCTATGTTGATTGCCTAGGACGATATTCCAATATCGTTCTCTGATCCATGCTTTATATTACCACAATAGTAATCTTTCTAACATACAAAACAGGACCATGCTACTCTCTGCTTAAATCTTTCATTTCTTTTCTAGACCATTCAGAAAAAAAATTAAGACATTTTTGTTTAGCACACTAGATAGTGAATGATCTGTCTTCTGTCCACAGCTCTGATCTCATTTCCCTCCGCCCACACACACCCCTGCTTTACTCCAGCCATCCCTATTTACAGGCTGTCTTCTGCATGTATCACGCCACGTTCTCTTCCAGAAGAGCTTACCGTCTTCCTTCTGTACTTAACTCCAAGCCATCTTTAAAATTTCAGCTTGTGTCATCTCCTCTTAAAAGCTCCTGATAGTTAAGAGAGTTTCTCCAGATTAGATAGTAAATCGAGCAAAAAAGATAAACTTGGAAACAGGTGTCTGATACTTTAACAAACACATATTGAGCACCTATTATGAAGTTTTTAAATTGAATGATACCAGCTTCATGCCTTCAATCAACAGACAGTCCAGTGAAGTAGGCAGAGAAGGAGATCATCAAGAAGCGTGTAGCCCAGTGTCAAGCAGCATGGTCTTTAGAAGCAGAGGACTTAAGATCAATAACTGCCTATACCTCCCCTAGCTGGGTGAACTTGGGAAAGACACTTAAACTCTCAAATATGTTTTCCTATCTGTTTATATTAGAGTAAAATTATCTACCAGAAAGGGCTCTTGTGGAGATTAAATGAGATCATGTTTCTAACTCATTGTAAATGCTCACATCATGATGGTGAGGAGGAGGATGTCGATGATGAAATAACAACTGTGGTGCCCTGGGAAAGGGTTTCAGCAGAGTATGCAGGAGGTGCTAATGAAAGTACAGATAATAGGCACCTCACCTTTGAGGGCTAAGGAAGCTTTTAGTTACTTAAATCTCTTCATTGATAAAAATGGAGATGATGAAAGTCTAATAGAGTTGTGAAGAATAAATGAAACAATGTGTGTGAAAGGACCTTCAAAGAATCTGGCACATTTTGTAGTCTTAGTAGATAATAATTAAATTTGGAGCTTACATATTGTTTTCTTTCCCCTCTCCATGTTGTTCTATTGGATAACTTGCTGGGATTCCTAATGATAATCCACTATGGTGTAAAGGTCACCTATGGAATATTTATCACTCAAAATTTGGTTAGTATCCAGAAACTCTTTACATATATGAAATCAAGAAAGCTTCCATATTCACAATAATTCCATATGTATGTATCTTACTTATACCACAACCACACTTGTAAGTTCCTCCATGTAACCAACACCTAGTGAGAGCCAAAGTACCTAGCACGATGCTGGATATTTATCAGATGTCATCATAGAGGAGGATGTCTACAGAGACCTGGAAGAATAACATGTCTGTCTTTGAATCTATAACTTTGATCTGTCACTGAGAGGAAGCCTATATAAGGTCTTTACACAAACTTTGAGAGAAGTTCCAAGTACTGTTACAGTGATGAAGTACAGATGAGCCTGTGGACTGAATAACATTACTTCAGAGATCCTAGGAAATACTGTGTACCACCTGTCACTCCATGGAGCACTGAAGAAATACAGCCATCACAAAGAAAGGGCTAATGTTGAAGTCTCAAGGCCCTGCACATTAGAAGGATTTAATAAATATATCCTGACTTAAGAAAAGAAACCAATGCTATTTAGGGCAATAATCCTAGCACTTTCCGCATTTTTGTTACACTTGAACAACAATATAATAAATTCTTGAAATATTATGTAGCTCTAGATCACAATTTGGGCATGATACTTACTATGTCTCAGATATGACCCCCTTAAAACCACAAATTTGTCTCACATTGTTTAAACACATTCCTAGACCTTACATCAATTAATGATGAAGCTTACATCAATTAATTTATTAATTGAACAATTATTTATGAGGCAATCATTGTAAGTCATGTACTGTCTTAAACCTTAGGAATGTATTGATATGAATACTCTTGCCATATGTGCCCTCGAGTAGCGCATAGCCTAGTAAAACAATCATGTTAATAGAAATATTGCAAAATTACAAAGTGATCCCAATAATAAAGATTTAACAAAGTGCTAAGGAATCCCAAAGATTGAAGCCACTAACTTGGCTTAGGGGAAATTCCAATATGCCTTCCCATATCTTTGAGCTCGAGCTGAAGGATTACCAGAAATATGCTATGAAAATATGTGCGAGGGCATTCCAAGCATTGGAAACAAAATATGCCAAGGTTGGAGGTCAGATAGCAGCCTGCTATGTTTGGAGAAGTTTAATCAGGTAGGAGAGCAGGCTGTATAAGGGAGGATGGTTAAAAAGCGAGTCTAGAGAGTAAGGCAGGGGCTCTGTGAAGAGATCTGAATACCACTTGGGGCTTGGATTGTATTCATTTTCTACAGAGTAGGGAGGATAGACTAGAAAGGGCAGGCTCTGGTGTTTGGGAGACCTATGGTCAGGATCTAGAGGACGTAAAATAGAGTCTGAACCAGGAGAATAGACAGAGAGGGCTTGAGAGACACATAACCCAGGTTTCACCTGGAGGGCTTTCTGTCTTAGAGTTTAACTGAAATTACCTTGTTCCACAACCCACTCTCATTTTTACCACTGGTACAGGTCCAAATCCTGCCCCAAGAACTTGGGGCTTGGATTGTATTCATTTTCTACAGAGTAGGGAGGATAGACTAGAAAGGGCAGGCTCTGGTGTTTGGGAGACCTATGGTCAGGATCTAGAGGACGTAAAATAGAGTCTGAACCAGGAGAATAGACAGAGAGGGCTTGAGAGACACATAACCCAGGTTTCACCTGGAGGGCTTTCTGTCTTAGAGTTTAACTGAAATTACCTTGTTCCACAACCCACTCTCATTTTTACCACTGGTACAGGTCCAAATCCTGCCCCAAGAATTTGGGGGAAATGGAGAAAAGTCTTATGTTCTCCTGGATTCTCTTACCTATTTAGTTTCCATGACCAAATTTTTCCCAGACCAAGTGTTCACAAGTTTAATGAGCTTCATTCAAGTTGTTTTTTGGGGGCATCATTTAGTACCCAGAACTTAACACTTTGTCCATTCCTCTTCTCTCTCTTCTTCCCATTGCTGCTCCTCATACCTTACATCCTTGTAAGGTCTAAGCGTGATGTCCAATAAGTGATGCAAAAATTTCTCACTGTCTCATTCAGAGTAAGTTAGCTCCCCCAATTCACTCAAAATCCTTCCACCAAATGTTTGTCGAGCTGCTCTCAACAAGCTGCTGTGCCTCGTGCTCTGTGCTGGGCAGAGACAGGCGAATAAAAATAAACCCCATCCCTGCCCTTCTGGAACTTACAATCTGTGAAGAGAGTTTAGTCAAACAATCACACAGATACATGGATTATTATAAATGAAAAGCACTGCTAAAGAAAAAGACACTGTGCTAGGAGAAGGGCCAGAGAAGTTCCCCTGGGCACATTTGAGTTGAAATCCAGGAGGCAAGCAGGGAACTAGCTAAAGAGTTCTTGGGGCAGGAAGCACCTTTTGAGCAGATGAAACAGCCACACACAAGCCCTGTGGTGGAGGGTGCTTGCTGAAATTGAAGAACTGTTGGCAGACTAGCATCTACTTGCAAACTTCCAACCCCCAAATCAAGTTGTTGAGTAAACAAGGGCTTTGATGTGCCCAGCTTTAAAGCTTGTTTTTGAAAGGGCTAGCATCAATCTCTTCTTCAAAATATTCCCTAGGCTTCTTAGAAGAAATGGCTTGCTCTCTGCCTTAGAAAGGGCTGACATGAATAAGATGTCCCAAACTCAAAACCATTTTTCAACTAATATTTACTAAGCACCCTTTATGTGCTAAGCCTGCCATTCTACGTGCTGGGGGTGTAGGAGTGAACAAGACAGATAAAAATCCCTGCCTTTGTGGAACTTACGTTCTCCCAGGAAAGAAAGTAGACAAGACGAATAAATAAAATGTACAGTTTGCTAGATAATAAGTGCTAAGAAGAAGTAAAATGCAAGGAAAAGTCTATGAAGTTTCAAGATACGGGGTCAAATATTGCAAAGGCTAGCCAGAAGAGGACTGACTACAACGATATCTTTTGAATAAAGACTTGAAGGAAATGTCGGATGGAGCCAGCTACCATGTGGCTATCTGAGGAGAGAGCATTTTAGGCAAAGGGAAGGGAACAGGTGCATGGGCCTGGTGGCAGGAGGTCACCTGGGGCGTTGGAGGAAGAGCAAGGAGCCCAGGGAATGAGAGGTGTCAGAGAGACAAGTGAGAGAGGTGACAGCCATCCACAGTGCTTGGTTTGTTGTCTTACGAACTGTGACTCTCCTCTGAGAGAGATGGGAACCTGCTGGAAGGTTCTGGGCTGAGGAGAGACTTGATTTGAGTTATATTTCAAGAGGATTGCTTTTTCTATCTCCTTCTCCAGGGCTACAACTCTACATGGTGTGTAACTAAGAGGGGTCTCCAAGTATACTCCAATGGGACTCTCTGTCTCCATCTGAACTGAGAACAACTAGTTGCCTTTTTACTAAATAAGAAATAAAAACCATCTCTGGAGGGCACCTGGCCACCTCATAAATGTGGCAGAAATAAGATGGCCTCTCAGAACTTCTTGAGGCAGAAGGTTGGGGGGAACACAGGAGTGACTGTTACTTATGGTAAACTTCCTTCTCAAGGATTAGCTTCACTGACACTTACAGAAGCAGTCAGTGAATGAATGTATGAAAAGTAAAAGAATGAATGAAGATGAAGCATGTGCATTGAACAGGTTTGCTCAAAGCTAAACAATTTGCCCAAACCTTCAGTGAAGAAGCTGAACTTGAAGGAACTAAGTTCCTGGTTCTTTCTTGCTTATCAGTCATTCACATCTTTGCTTTTTGGATCTGGGCACTTTCTGTCTGGGTATGCATGGTGTTTCTGTGACTGGGCTTGCAGTGACTACTAAACACTGATTCCAGAAATCATTAACCCTGATAATTCCCTACTTAGCCACCAGTTTAACTTAAACTAATCCTTTCCTTGCTTCTAAGATGGCGGAAGGGGGAAAGACATCCTGATGAGAAGATATAGTGATGTAAAAAGGCAGAAGGTAGTTTAATGGTGGGAAAGTCCTGGCTCAGGTATCAGTGTCCCTCTAAGGCACGATGCTTTGGGTTCACTGTGGGGCTTGAGTAAAGACACTCCTATATTTGTGTCTGATTAGTCTTATATCATTTTAGCAAAACCCATCACAGTGGACCTCTCGTGTTCTGACTCTGTCCAGTATAGGGCCTCAAACTTTTTTGCCCTTGTTTTATAATACTTTAGAAATGCGCGAAAGTAGAGTATCCATTTGAACATTGAAGTTGGATTGAATTCTCAACATAGAGAATAGTCTCCAGAATTATGTATTAAACAATGAAGTGCACTCTTGGTGTAATTAAAGTTTCTTAATTCACAGATATATGTCACTTTTCACGTCATTGAACACTCAAGTGTCTCTAAATGAACTAAAACGAGGAGGTTGTGATTTTCTTTACAACTGTATTTTTCATCGGCCTTTATGGGAAAGCTAGTCTGACAAGGTATTTGAAGGACTCCTGCAAATGTTAAAACCTGCCTATTGTTGATAAAGGAATTTCATATCGTGGGGCTGACAAAAGGAAAACCAGCATATTAAATTGATACTTAATAAAAATTACCGGCTAATTCAGTTCATAAAACCCTCGACCTTCATATTATGAGATAACATTTTTAATCATCAAAAAGTGAATTAGATAACCAAAGTTTTAATCCTTCATCAGATGCATAAAGCATTGGCATATTAATTTCACTATCAAAATGTATGATTCAACATCACAATTAAATGTTTGTTTTTATTTATGTGGTCTATAAATCAGTTTTGTTTGCCCTTTTAATTAATGATTGATTGTTCTTATATCAGCGAGATTGATTTTAAAACCACTGTGAATAATAAAGTAGTTTCATGATAAAAATAAAGGTGAGGTATGAAGATAAGAAAAAGTAATTTATCCCAAACAGATAATTATGCTTTTAAGCACAATAATCTTCAAAAAGTGACCACTGTGGGGTCTGATAAAGATCTGAGTCACCAAAGTTCCAATGGATTCTTATCCAACTGTAAATTTTGTCTTAATATTGGAAAACTCTCTTAACAGAGGTCTCAGTTGTCGAAAGAATGGCATTATTATCTCCTTCCACTGAGTTCTTTTTGTGTATAGGAGTGTAGAAAAGATTTTAAAAGTACACATGTTTCTAGAAAAGCTTTTTCGAGAGTACTTAAAATCATGCATTTATTCATTCAAGATTTACCAAACCCCTACTATATACCAGATGTGACAGATGCTAGGGGCATCAAGGTAAGTACAAATCAGTCATGACTCCCAGTAAGCTCACCGTCTAGTGGGGGAGACAGATAAACTGCAAAGTGACAGAGGTGACACTAAGGGATGAGAGACCAGCCCTGCCTGGAATAAGAGAGGAGTTCAAAAAGAGCTTCAAGAAGGAGCTTAAAGATGTCTTGAGATGGGTCTTTAAGGACATATAGGAATTAGCCGGGTAGTCCAGGCAAAGAAGGCTCCAGGAGCAAAAGGCAATTTGGGTACAGAGAAGAATGTGTTAAAACAAGGCGTTGGGTTTTATGCCTGGAAAGGGCTTTAGAGACCATCAGGTCTGCGCTCTCTAATTCATAGATGATGAACTTGAGGGTCAGAGAGAGGCGAAGTGCTTTGCTACTCTTCCTTTCTACTCTTTCCCCTGGACAGCTCCTAGTCATTCGTTTGATCTCAGTTTAAATCTTACTTTGTTACTGGGAACATTCGGAATACCTCTAAGCCACATATCTGCTCTAGGCCCCGTAGCACCCCTGTCCTTCTCCTGTCAGAAGCACACGTCTCCACACTGTGACCGCTTTTTGGTACATCAGTCTTTCTGCTACTCTGAAAGTTCTATGAAGGCAGAAATACTGCTCACCGTTGAGACTCTAGGGCTTAACGTGTATTTGCTCAATTAACTAATTAAAATCACACACCAGTCTCGTTTATCTCAGCCTTCATCCTTGAAATTTCTTGAATGCTTTTTTTCAGCTTATCATTGAAATAAAATATCTGGAAAAGTTGGATTGAGTCACCACTAGACATGGTTGTGCTTTTAAATATACCACAAAGTACCTATTATCATAACTTACTTAAAAGGTGGGAATAATATGCATAATTTACATGTGACTCTGTGGAAGGCAATTTTCATTAGCTGAGTGCTAAATTTAATATTGCAGTAAAAATTCTAATGGATAAAAGAAGACCTGTTTTATGATATATTATGCAGGTCCCTTTCTATCTCCAATGTCTATGCTTCTATTGCAAACTGAGTTTTAATCTGTAAGAATCATTCCTTTCACAATAACCTATGTGGGTGACAAAAAGAAGCAAGAGCATAAAGAAAACAAATGCAGGATTCCCGGAGTTAGGTAAACTGGAAAAGTTGTCTAGGACCATTTGGGGACTCATTCCTATACAAATTAAATAAGGTTTCTGAAGGATAAGTTTTAGACAATTAATAAAAAGTTTTATTGAAAATAAAAGTAATCAGTAGGTTTTGTTCATCTCCTGTAATACAAATGTAATTCCATAACTAGACATTTAAATAAAATCCAAGGCACAGTCTTAACTGGTTATGGTACTAGAACAATTTTATTTTAGTAAAATAGATAAGCTCATCTTCTCTTCTTGTCCCTAAAAGATGGATATTCCCTGATGCTGAATCCTTAACCCTTCTTCTTCTTCCGTTTTTTTTTTTTTTTTTTTTTTTTTGCTGAGGAAGATTCACCCTGAGCTAACATCTGTTGCCAGTCTTGCTCTATTTTGTGTGTGGGTCACCACTACAACATAGCCACTGATAAGTGGCATAGGAACCAAACCTGGGCCACTGAAGCAGAGCATGCCAAACTTAACCACTGGGCCAGAGGCTGGCCCCCCCTTAACCCTTCTTGATGAGGTCGTTCTTTATTTCTGTTGGAATGATTATCAAAACGTATCTTTGGCCTCGGTCTCTGAAATTTTCCTGGATGTCTCCCTGAGACGTCAAATGCAGTAAGTTCAAAAATTAATTAAAATATTAATTACCTTTTTGTTAAACAAATATTCTCCCTTTCCAAAACAGTTTCTCCTGTTGACATCTCTGCTTTTGTAAGTGGAATAGTCATTCTCATAATTACCAAACTTTGAATTAATTCTAAAACATTCTCTCCTACTTTCCTTACCTCATTAGATTATCAAGCTTTGTGGATTCTTCTCCTGAAATATCTCTTGACCTATCAGTCTCCTTAATGCTTCTGCCATTATTTAAAGACTCTTGCTACCAGCATCCTAGGCTACTGTTCAAACTTCTCACCAGATTCCTTCTCATCCTGAACAGAAGTGCCAAGTTAATCCTCTGAAAGTGAAGTTCTGATCATATCACTCTTCCTTTTGCTCTACAACCTTCATTTGCTTCTCCTGGGATGATGGACGTAATAAAATCTCAACAGCATCTTTGGGGACTTTCACAAACTGACCACAATCTACTTTGTAGCTTCATCTGCCAGTCTCAGCTCAGATGGAGCTTAAACACCAGCCAAACTGGCTTATCCACTGCTCTCAAACACACCATGACCTGCCACCAAGCACTTGCTAAGTTAACCATTCTAATCTCTGGCCTATCAGAATCCTAGTGTGTTCAATATTATTTCCTCTGAGATATTTTTCTTGGCTGCCTCTCCCCGACATGATAATTGCTATTAAATATCAAGTGCCTGCAACACTGAGAAGGTGTTTTACAGAAATTGCTTTAATTCTCACAATAATACTGTCATACAGTTACAACTTTGCTAATTTCACAGTTTATTTAGTCAATTGGGAAACATTTGCTGGGTACCTAATATGTATACGGCATTCCCGATGTTACCAAGAATGGAAAAAATTTGCAGTCATGGTATTTGCCATAAACTAAGACTTAAGAGATTGAATGACTTGGCCAAAATCAGTAAGTGGCAGTACTGAGCATTTCTCTGTTTGCTTAATATCCATCTGAATCTGACACATTTTTAAATGTACATTTGTCGTAGGGAGTGGGGTGGGAGTTGGGTTGAGGGGTAGTTTGGGACGGTTGGGGGAGTTAAAAAAGCTTCCCAAATGTTTCTGATATCTCATTCTCCTAGTTGAGTACTACTGTATTAAAATATATATAGCAAAGCTCCACATTATTCTCTATGTAATTGGTTTATATATTCAGCACATATTACCCTGATTATAAGTTTTTGCTTCTTAAGGAGTAAGGAAAGTCACATTGATTGACTGAACACCAATATTTTGTTAGGCACTTTATGTACATTGTCTCCCCATTCTCATAACAATCACCTCAGAAAGGCATTTTTATCCTGATTTTACACATAAAGAGCCAGAGACCCAGCTGGCAAGGGGCAGAGATGGAATCTGAACAGAGTCTGTGTGTTCCCAGAGTCCGTCTCTCTCCACTTAACCACACAGCCTCCTGTCTGTGTTAGAATGTAGTTTCCTTAAAGAGAGAGACTGTATTTTTCCTCTTATCCCCTACAGCACTTAATACAATGCCTTACACAGAATACGCTCTCTACATACATTTGTCTGAGGAATAAAGAACCAAAGCAGACCAGGAAACACTTCTTTGTTCAGGGAAATCAAATGCACATCAATGTATAAAGCCCTTGAAAAATAAATAAGCCATTGGAAATTATAATGTCAGACACATTATTACATTTCACAGTTTTTCACAATTTGCACATTCCTATTGATCCATGAAATAATTTAATTACAAAGATTATTGCATTATGATATAGTTTGGTATTGCCATTTTCCCCAGCATGTTGTTGGACGGAGATAAATTCTTTCTCAGAAAGGAAATACATTACAGAAGAGTCTAAATAAAGATGAAAGGACTTACATTCAATTTTTCCATCCCCAGGATAGTACAGGCTAGTTCCCTCCAGCATCTTTTAACGATTTTTTCTAGACCAGTATTCCAAGTGCAGGAGCTTCAATCATTTCTCAAGGAACACTATGGAGAAACTGAGATATTTTAATGGAAAACTGTTCTGGCTAATTTGTTTTTGGAGCGGGAGAACATATCCTGACAGTTGTCCTCATTGGAACTCTGGAGAAAATCAGAACCTTAAAAATGCCTTTCTATTACATTTTACATTTGTCTTTTTATAAATACAAGTAGTATAATTAGTTTTTTTTTCTATTCATTCTAAGTAATTCTTTATCTTTATTGAAGTTTGGTCTCTTTAGACACATACAGTTGTTATCACCCTTTACTATTAAAAAAACCCCGTTTTATGTAGTTTTTAATATTTTAAAGCACTTTTCTATTTAATTTTATCCTCATTTGAGGCTCATAGGGCTGCTTGTCAGACTTCCTGGTTTCAATTCACAGAAACATGATCAGGTTACTTCAGCTAATGGGGGTTGTGTAGATCAATAGGGAAATGAAAAAGAAACTATCTTAACCATCTAGTAGGCAGAAGTCAGAGAACTTAGATTTCAAAATTTACATAGTTGATTTAATGTACTTTTGACAGTACATTACAGCAGGGGTTTTTTTTCCTTCTTGATAGTTGTGATGTGGGGTGGGGAGTAGACATCTATTTATGCTTGTCTCGGTGTCTCTCTGCCTCCAATTTACTCTCTTCTCTACTTTGAACTTCATGGTTCCAACTCTCTCACAATTTCTACCACTTCATGGGTTTTGCTTACTGGCTTCTCTCTGTTTTCCTGTTGACTTTGTTTGAACTATTACCTGTGTGTTTCTCTGTGTCCATGAATGTTGGACCAGCCTATTTGTGTTGATTTCATGTCAGACATGAATCCTTCACACAGGGGTAAATAAATTCTTTTTTAGCTCCTTGTGCAGGATGGGGCTGTGGGTGTGTCAAGTACTCAGAGTATTGTACTCTCCTCCCCCAATGGAGCATGCATTGTTTTGATATGACAAACGTGGAAGTGAAATCTAGAAAAATTGCATGATTTGTTTATATCCTTGCAGCTACTGGAGGCAGACTCAGAATCAGAGAAGTTTTCCTGAATCTTACATCCAACGGTCATACAACCATCTCACTGAGCCAAGCTATTTTATGCAAATTTAGCTTGGTTTAACTTAATATCATAGATACCTCTAATAAGTTATTCATCTTTATGAGCTTCAGTTTCGTGAAACCAAAGCTCAGTTTTATTTGTAAAATAGGAGCCTCCTAGGGTTATTGTGAGATTAAATGAGATGCTATACATGAAGCTGTTAGCACAGTGCCTAGGGGTTAATGATTGACAGCTATTGTTATTAGGCTCTATAGTGTCTGAAGTATTTGAGCATCTGCTTCTCATAATTTATTTATTTTTTTTGCCAAAATGTTCTATTTCTCTCTTCTCTTTATTGTCTCAATTATTTTTCTTTTAAAAATGTTCTCCCGTTTCTAAAACTACTTTCAAGTTATTCAGCAGTGATGATGATAAGGATGAAGTTGAGGAGGATGGTGATAGCTAAGATTTATTGATTAGTAATCTGCTAAGCACTTTACTTATATTGTCACTGAATTTTTATAACACCCCTTTACAGTGTATACTTTTATTATTCTCATTTACAGAGGAGGGATCTGAGGCTCAGAAAGGTGAAGTCACAAAGCATTGCAAGACCCAGGTCTGTCGGACTTCACATCCAAGTCTTAAGCAGGATACGTGCTGAGACATTGATTATTTTCCTTTATCCTTTTTGATAACAGAATCTATCCCTCAGGACTCACAGGGTCCATAATCACCCACTCATGGTATATCGTCATCAGATGTCCCTCTGATGGGTGCCTGGCTACTTAATCATTCACTTGTTTTATTTATTTATTTATTTGACACAGACCTGGAAGACAAAACTCCTTATTTCTCTGGGTGCTAAGCTTTGAGAATATTGAATGCAAAAGCTATAAATGGCTGTGAATATTTCCAGTACTCAGGCTAAGCCAGAATGAGAATGGAAGTGGAGCAGAGTGAGGGAAGAGTCCTATTGGTTTCACAGCCTTGGTTTCTGTTGTTCCTAAGGCAACTGTGCCCCCACTTTTAACTACTTTGGGTGGAATTAAATGTAGTTAGACATAGTATTCAGCGTTTCTTTAAAACTAGTTCAACTTTCTAACAAAGCATTTTGACTTGTAAAATACTGTAACTGGTAAAATAAAGAGAATCAGAATATAAGACTGTACAATTTATAAAATGAGAAAAATAATCACAATAAAAAGAAACAAGCACAAAGACATTAAAATTAGAGATATAAAAAAGGTTGAATGCAAAAATTTTAGAACTACGCTGTAGAAAATGATTATTAAATAGTGGTGAGTTTTAGGAATTGAAACTTTATCATTTTGTGAATGAACGTAATTAATGCCACGACAAGGTTAAGAGTACATTTAGCATCATACTGATACTAAACTTCAAATGTGATTCTTTCATTCATTCACTAATTCATTTATGCATATTAATTTATGTTCATTTACATATTCATTTACCAGCTACTATTTATGTCATGATATTTTGGTTTTTCTGTTAACTAGAATATAAAAACAAGTATGACGTAGTCCCTACCCTCTTGGAACCCACAATCTAGTGATGGAAACATAATTATACGTTAACCTGCTGGTCCTATAGTAAAGGTAGTACTATGGGAGCAGCATGGGCAAAGAGATTCTATTGAAAATTAAAATGCTGTGTCAAGGAAAACCTTTATGAGTGTGATGTGAAAATAAAGATCATAAATGCAAAAAGGGTTAATAAACTTGACTCTAAACGTAACAAAAAAATCTAAAGCAAACAAGATTCTAAAAAAATATTTGCCACATAAATGAATAGTGTATGTAATATTCAAGGAACTCTAACACACTGATAAGAAACTGATAATAAAATGGGCAAAAGGTCTAAATACAGCTGTCCAAAGGAAAGAAATATAAATGCCAATAAACGCAGAGAAAGGCATAATGCTACACATAATAGAAAAACACAAATTATGACAATAAATTTTCAAATATTAAATTGGCAAAGATTGAAAACATTGATAGAAGATATGAATGTGAAACAGAAAGTTTCATCTACATTTGAGTCATGAGTTTGAGCTTTTTGGAGGCCAATTTGGAAAAAAAATATCAAACTTGGAGATGTAACCCAGGAAATAGTTTATATTTGACACAGCACATATTTAAATTCAAAGATGATCATTGTTGGGGCTGGCTGGGTGGTGCAGTGGTTAAGTTCACACGTTCCGCTTCAGCAGCCAGGTGTTCGCTGGTTTGGATGCCAGGTGCGGACATGGCACTGCTTGTCAAGCCATGCTGTGGTAGGTGTCCCACATATAAAGTACACCGATGTTAGCTCAGGGCCAGTCTTCCTCAGCAAAAGGAGGACGATTGACAGCAGATGTTAGCTCAGGGCTAATCTTCCTAAAAAAAAAAAGATGATTGTTGCATTGCAATATGTAATAATATGATATTGGTAAAAACATAAATATCTGTTAGCAGAGAATGAATAAATGCTGTGTAAAAAATGGTATACACACACATATATACAGGAATGTTTGTATGAACATCAAATATGTACCAAAATATTATTAGTAATTGTTTCTAAGGAGTGGTTAGTGATCTAGGCAGAATGGAAAATCTTAATTTCTACTTAGACACAGCTACATATTTTTGCCCATTTTTTAAAAAATCAGTTTGATTTAATCATATATTGAAAATACCTTCAAATGAAAAATGTTATAAATAAAAATTGTTCAAAAGAGGAGGCAAAATGTGATTTTCTATGAAGATGTGTCGTTTGAGTTTTCTACTGGGGAAAAAACAGCTACTAAATGAAAAGTAGAGTTGATCCTGTAAAGTGAACAAGATGCTAGTGGAGAGACTGTGTAGGAGCTGAGGACGTGGATGATGGGGGACGAAAGCAGTCTAGGAGGCAGAAGAGAAAGAGGAAAACAATCACCTTGGCTCCCGGAGCTTTGAAATTCCAGAGCGCTGTTGACAGTTGAGCTTGCAAATCTCTTGTGGTTTTGATATACGTATTTTTTCCTAGGATCTCCCTGCTTAAGATTGCTTTATTATTTAAGCAGAAATCATCATCATCATCTTTATTGAATCCTATATAGAAATTCTTCCACCTAGATTTTCTACACTGCAAAATGGGATCTTTGGAATTCAGAAAGCACCAATTGATCAGATCATCTAATCCTTCCCTTCTTCCTTCTATACCACACTTATCATTTGGTGTCATCTATTTCAAAATGACTTAAAAAATGGAGCTCTTCTTTCTCTTGTGGGACCAAACTACCAGATAATAGATCTAGTTTTCTGGAAACGTTTGTGGTGTCCAGCTAAAATACACTGCTCTCTGATTACAATCCCTAACTTCATTATACTTTCTTTGTAATATTTGTAACCTCTCTGACTATAATTTTTTTAATGTTCTTTGGATATTTTTGAATGAATATTTCATTTTTCTTCTGCTTGTGTCCTCATTTCTCTTTTAGCTAATGAAATATTTTTTGCTAGTTGAATTGAGACTATAACATTATGTAAACCATAATAAATTTTTCTAGAAAAATTAAATGCTAAATTAATTAATTTTATTGTGCATAACATCAGATAAAAACATTGGATTATAAAGCCATATTCCCAACACCTAGCATTGTTCCTAAAAATACCTTGCTTTCTCTATGGGGTAGCTGTTGAGAAGGAAAGAGTTCTCTGCATTCTGACACGTGCTTTAAAATTCACGGCCACTTCTCATACCTTCAAAAGCATTTCGTGGGCTGTATGACGGCAAAGGGGGATGGGAGGCAGTCTCAATAGGGTTTGCATTAGCTCATTAAAAACTGAAATACCATTTCTATTTTACATAATTTAACATGGCAAACTATAAAAAAGGTGAAACCAGCAACCCCTAGGCATGCGTTTTAAAACATCCTCATTTAGATGCTAATTTTGATTCTAAGTGTATGACTGGCTTAAAAAAAGCCATTAACAACGGGCCAGATTACTTAAAAGGGATTATTAGGCAAATATGTGAGGGTGTTCTGATACCAAGTGGCCCTTTCCATGAACAGATCTACTACCCTAAATAAAAAGGGATAAAAGAATTTGTTTTAAAATAAAAGAGACAAATCATACAATAGATTTGAAAAAAGAGAAAAGTAGATAATAATCACCCCAAACATAAATCATGCAGCTAAAACACAAGATTGGTTACCTTTTCCCCAGTGCTAGAAGAATGTGGATTTCTGTAACAACTATAGCTTTTAGAAATACGAGGCACGGGTTGGCAGGACGTAATGGTGAAGTGAGTAAAAAAAAAAGAATCTGTTTAATAACAATTTCATACCCTGCCTTTTGTGTTCATAAAATCCACCATGGCAGAAAAAGTGAGAAAAGGAAAATAACAGACAAGAGGGAGAGTATGCTCTCTGCAGCTGAGATTGAACTCATAACTGGCAAAAATGATGCTATAATGATATTAAAATGAAACCTGTCAGACAAAAGACATATACGTAAATGTATCACCCTCCGTAGACAAATGAGCAGTAGAGGGTGGGCAGATGGTTCTGTCAGTAAATCCCGGCTGAGGAATGCTGAACTGGCCTTGAATGTGGTTCGCTGCCAAAGTCATACACATTTCTCAGTAAAAGGAGGACAAAGGAATTGACCAGCAGAGCTAGAACATGCAAACCCACAGAAATAGTTACATTTCACCTTTGAACTTATTGGACAATTCTCCTTTTCCATTTCATAATTGACTTTCCTACTTTCAGTCTCTTACAGCTCACAGTTCTTCTCCAAGAGGCTGCCAGATTAATTTTCTTAAATGGCTTCTTCTTGTGTTATTGCTAAATGTTTAACAGTTTTATACCTCTTGCAAGAGTATACACAGTAAAAGGACAGGAGTTCTTTCTCACTCATTTTCTCCTGTACCTTGTAGAGGGTCTCGCCTGTTGCTGCTTAATACATTCTTGTTGGGATGGATGGATGGATGGATGGATGGACAGTTTTAAATTCTTCTTCATTGCCTACTGAATTTGAAAATAATATTCACTCTGACAAACAAGATCCCTTTTATCTTTTCAGCATTCTTTTCTATTACTTCAGTCTACACAGTGTTCTCCAGCCAGAATGGATGACTCACTGTTTGCTAAATCCACCCCTCCTTTCCGTGTTCATCTGTGTGCCTTGGCCCACGCTGTGAACTCCATCTGGGATATCATTTCTACTCTTCTGTATATCTGCCTCTCAAAATCCTACCTGCTTTCAAGTTCCATCATAAACATCAGCTTCTCCATTAAACCTTCCTCTTGACTGAGTGTGATCCATCTCTTTTTCAGCTTTCATGATGCCTATAATAGTTTGTCTTTTGTTATAATCTCTCCTTTAATTAACCTCTCAGGCTGCTTCTTTTTCTCTTCTTGTTATTGTCTCTTTTTATGTTTTTGTTTTATCTTTGTTATTTGACCATAAGCTCCTTAAGGGCAGGAAATAGAGTATTATTTATCTTGCTATCTCAGATATTGTTTTTAAACTGTAAATTTTAACCCATTATTGTATTTTAAAATTAATTTAGTGGGTTTACCATCACTTTTACTAAATAGAATTTAATAAAAAATTATTAATTAAAATAGGATAGAACATAGGATATATCACACATGTTAAGATTAAATATTCTTTCATGAAATGTTGTTACATAAATATATTTGTAAGTGTGTACTGTGTCATAATATAAAATATGTTTCTTACTGTTTCTTGCAATCAAAATTTCTGAAATCACTTCCCTACAGTATGTACTTCAGTTACTTGTACATAATAGGCAGCTAATAAACCCTTTTTAATAAAAGAATGGATTTCCATGAATTTCCTCATTTGCTTTTAAAATGCCACCATGCGCCATCAGTTATACATATTTCTGCAGGTAGACTTTGATGTTAAAATAACAGTGCTAACCCCTGTTTAAGTTCAGGAACAACAGAATACTTAACATTGACTGTGCAGTTTGAGAACAGGAGAGGAAAATTTCTACTAAACTGGAAAGTAATGTTAGTTTTTAGAGGCACTTTAATGCTTTTGGGGTTTTTCTGTTTGAATAGTGTGGTCCATTTCTATTCATTCCTAACGCTTTTTGTTTCTTAATTCCAGTCTCATGAAAAGGCTCTAAATAAATGTAGATTTCAATTAAAAGAGGCTAGACTGTTATTTATAATTAACCATCCTAATAGTGTGAGATTGTTTACTAGCCAAATGCAATAGAAATGGTGGCTTTTACGATAAATTCAGGGTTGGAGCTTGTTGCTGCACATTTGACTTTCTGTTATGCCAACACAGCTGGAGGCAGATGGTGGAAGTGGTTCCGAACAGCCTGCCCATGAATAATGGTAGGCAAGGGGAGCCCAGCCCTGCAGGAGGGCCCAGGCTTTGCCACTTAGGAGAGACTCAGAAATACCTCTGTGTTTAGAGTCTTGTTACCTCTGAACAGGCTAGAGACTCCCTGGGAAAGAGCAGGAAATAGTCAGGGAGCAATGCAGTTTGAAATTAAAGTGAGTACTCTACATACAAACACTTATACCCCTTGGCGGGCTGCACATGGGCTGTGGAGTCTGCCTTCCCTTTCTGATCAGGCTCACTGGAAGCGCTAGGCTCTGTTTATCTTAATGGTGATCATAGTCTTCTATCCCTGCTATTGATGTTGACTCATCGTCAGCACTGCAAATGATGGTAAGAGGACAAGGATGACAATCTTAGGGCTTAATGTAAATAAACTTCTCCAAGTTGATAAGAAGTTTAAAGTTTTACTTGTAATGGAGTTGGCAACGCTGTACATACATTTATGCTGTTATGCCCACTATGGCTGCCCACTCTTCTGTTTTGTACACCTTCACCTCTTCTGTTCCCATTTATCACTGTATTTTCTCACTTCCTCTCAACATTCCCTGCTCAATCATACAATGGAGTTGGCAGGACACTGGTCTGAGTAACACTTTAGTCATCTACAACTCTGGCTATCATCGCCATACCATTGTCATAGGCAACAATACCCTTCCTTTCCCACGCCTCCTGTAAGGCTGGGGTGGGGGAGGAAAAAGTTTTCCTTGACCCTCTTAGGGTTCCTGACTGAGCCTGAAGATTAAATTGACAGAGACAGATTAACAGGAGAAAAGCATACAAATTTATTTAATATAAGTTTTACATATCATGGGAGACTTCATAAGGAAATGAAGACCCAAAGAAATGGTTAAGCTTGAGTGTTTTTGTGTTAGGTTTGTTAAAGATTGAAAAGTAGTGGAAAAATGTGATAGGAGAAAAGGGTATGATCTATGGGCAGTAAACTGGGGGGAACTTAGTAAGGCGTGTTGTTTTGGATTCCTCTAGGCGTCCCTCTTGTCTTCAGAGATAAGGATACCCTTTCCTCCAGGTACAGGGAGGGCATCTCTCACATGAGGGTCGGCTGACCTGATTTGGGGGAGGGAGGAGATTAGAGAATCCTTCTTGCACCTACCATTTCTCAAATTCTTGCGACATAAAATATTCAATATGCCAAGGCAACATATTTTGGGGAGGATGTTCTGAATCCTGTCACTGACATGACAACCAGGTAGGACTGTACTGGCCTTTAAGAAATTTTAAAGAATTCATTAAGAAACTTTATAATTTAGTTTGAAGATCATTGTTTATATTAATTAAAGGCTTCAATTCAATCAGAATTATTTTTCAGAAGATAGTATTCTATCTTCCAGTCACAAGAGAATAAAAATAGTTTTGTTAAAATGTGAGCCTGATTTTCCCTTAGTCTATTCTAAAGTATTTGGTTGGGATGACTGTAGATTGTTCTTCGGCATCAAAAACATCTCTAAATGTCTGCATGTGGCCTAGTGCCGATTTTTAACCTAGAGCTGTTCTGTTCAATATAGTAGTCGCTAGTCACATGTGGCAATTTTATTCCTAATTTAAATGAATGGAAATAAAATAAATTCAATTCCTTAATTGAACTAGTCACGCCAAGTGATCAATATCCATGTGTTCTTAGTGTTTATTCTATTGGCCAGTACAAATATAGAATATTTCAATCATTGCAGAAAGTTTTATGGCACTGTTCTAGAGACTTCCATCCTTAGTCCCATACTGCAGGATGCCAGGATGGTATATAGAATCTCAATGGCCATTTGAAGAGTTGTGCACTGGCTGGAGCTATGTTCTATTTTATCGTCCACTTAACTTTGACGTACTTTTATTTCTCCCTTCCTTTTATTTTATAAGGAAAAAGAAGTATCCAAGGGTACTTTTGTTGAAATTATGAGTGAGTGGGGTAGAAATTGATACATTTTTTCTGTAAATATTTTTTGAATATTCATATACCATGCAATGTAGTAGACATTGCAGATAGCATAGCTATGACAACAGACATGATCCCCACCCTCATGGTGATAACATTGTAGTAAGGGACACAAATAAAAACTAAAGGAGAATGAAAGGAAAAAGTCTGGCAATGCTGAAGATTAACCAAATCATTTAAACTGGGCCACTAACCTCCTGGTAATTCATTTAGTTTCAGAGTATCTAGTATTTTTAGATGAAACTGAAGACAAGTCTCAAAACCAAAATACATTGCCGCCTATGGTCGGGCAAAGGACAGAGTAAGAAAGAATAGTGGAGGAAGGATCGAAGGAGAGAGCAAAGGGTATGCTCATTTTAGAGCTGAGTCTCAGAATGGAACTTGGAAAAAACTTTCAGAACTTTGACTTATCTCAGAAAAATGTGAGCCATGCATTCATTCATTTTCTTGTTCATTTATCTATTTAGCATTTTCTATGTTTTTTAATGTGCTAAACATCCTGAGAGTCAAAGAACTTCAGAGTCTATTTAATTTCAGCCTGTAGTCACGAAACAGCTGGAGTACACTGGAATTGGATCCAAAATTTGAATGTCCCTTCCACATAGTTAAATGAAAAAGATGGAAAAACCCTGTTCTGTTATAGTTTTATGATGCCCACTTAAAAGTTAGAAACCTTGAAAGGAAGCTTGTATGTTCCCAGATGAATTTGTTTTTATCCTGCCTTTGCCTGGTTCAGGCAAGTTTGATTTAACACGAGTGCCTGATTGATCCATTGGGCGAAGTGGGGGATTAGATTTGGGACAAGATGTTAAGCTATCTCCAGGACTTTGTCTAAATGGACATTTTGAAGGTCAAATTGTTACTTGTTTTCTGGTTACCAGAGATAAATCGCCCATTTTTTGGTCAGATGCATTCTGATGTCAATGATACCTCTTCCTAGACAGCGCCTCAAACAGCTTCTAAATATCTTCTTGAATGTTGGTGTTTCTATCCTTCTTGCTAAAAAATGCCTCTGCCCAATTATTACGTGCTTTGCTAGTTTTCTGTGCTTCTAATCTCATTATATTGTGTGGCTTTCTTTACAAAATTAATATATTTCATTATTTTTTGTGACTGGTACAGGAAGCACGCTTGTCGATTTCAACTATTCTGAGAACTCTCTTTAAGCAAGGAGGCTATGAAGCCTCGTCTCAGTTGTATTTAGTTATTCACTTGTGTAGTTATTTGAATCCTTAACCCATAAGCCCTATGAGGGCAGGAACTGAATTTATGTGGTCCAGTGACGGTTCCTCATCACCAAACACATAACTGCATGACTGCCACATAATTTGTCCCCCTATACACGCACAATTGTTGAAGGGATGAACGTGGATGAGTTAATCTGCATGTAATCATGACCTTTTCTTCTACACAGCTCTTCAGAATTTTGGTAGGAGTAATCCTAATGGGGCTGTAGTGTATTATTGCATATTGTATAGACTGCATCCCTTTTTCCTTGGTATATGTGGAAAGAAATTACTCTGTATTTATTTCCTTTTCTCGCAAAAGATAAGAATAGGGCTGGGTGCCAGATTCTGGACACTGAAACAGGCTAATGGTTTGAGTAATGGCTTGGGGTTCTTTTAGGTGAGTGTATAACTATGATTGCTGGAAAGCAGACTTTCTGGGCTTGAATCCTGGCTCCATTGATTATCAGTTCTATGGACTTTAGCAATTTACTTAACTTCTCTGTGCCTCAGTAGTCTTATTTGCAAATGAGAATGATAATTTTACCTATCCTACATACACTGTAAAATACTTAAAACTGTGCCTGGCACACTGCGAGAGCTTAATTAATTTTAGTTGTTATTCTTTTATTTTCCCAAGATTTGGAGCCTGTTGTCAAATGTAATAACTGCTTAGCATTTAAATGAACAAATGAATGAGTGCATGGTGAACACTTTCCTTTGTGTAGAACAGAGTTCTGGGAGAATTTTTTTCTATTGTTGCTAAAATAGAAGTGTGTGGAGAAATGATATATATCCATCCAGCGTGCAGGGCCCTTTACTGCTATGGAAAAGAGAGGTGAGAGCCACACGTGAGTAGCCTTTTGCTTCCTAAAATTAATAATTTTATTGCCATTCATTAATTGACCCCATACTGCCAGATTTATTTATCATTAGATTACATAAAATGTATTATTTTTATGTTTATTGAATGACAAATGTGGGAATTTGTCTCAAGCAGTAGATGGAAGTGGATGCAAAAGTTTATTTTATTAAAAAATTAAAATAATAAGAGGAAATAATACTAATAGCATCAATATTAATATCAATTAGCATTTATTGAGTACCATACACATTCATATATTTATATAAATCATCTCATTTAATCCTCACAAGATCCCTATGAGATAGGAGCAACTATTACCCCATTATGATAAAACTAATGTTTGGAAAAGTAAAGTAGCTTAGTCAATGTCATACAGTAAAATGAGTCTTTGGACCCAAGTAACCTGATTCAAGAACATGGCAGTATAACATGATACTATCATAGTTTGGAAGAAAGATTTGTCTATCAGCAGTGTTCTGGTGAACCAGCTATCTGAAACAAAAAATAAAAAAGTTCTGATTTGTTGCATTTGTTGATGTCCATGTTGGAAATGCTCTTACCGTGGTCAACTTCGAGATGCCAATGTGATATCATTCAGCTCCCAAAATCCTGAATCTTAACAATCAGCTCCAGCGACCTCCAGCCCAGCACTGGTGGAGATAACTGACCCCATTGGAGAGGCCCAGGGCCTGACACCAGAGGTTTGGCAGTGGCAGTGATAGGTATCAGTGGGTTAGCATGATGCACAGCATGGATCACATTTCTCTGCAGTGCATGTGAAAGAAAAGAGAAAGAATCTGGGCTAAGCAAAGAATGTTTGTGGTGGTAGGAAGGAAGAATTTGAATTTAGGATCGTTGGGCAGAGAAAACCAGAAACCAGTTGCTGGAAAGGATTTGCTCTTGGTCTAGGGACTTGTGCTACTAAAAATCAAATAAAAAACTTTCCTTATTAATTGAGATAGAAATTTGATGGTGGAAACATTTGCTATTTTCCTTACTTGAGAGAGAAAACAGGTAAAAGAATAGTCATATTTTCCATTTCTGTGAATTCACAGGAACTTTCCCACAGAAATATGTCTGTTTTGCCTGAAGGTGAATTGTCATGAAAGTAAAAAAGAGGAATTAATTGCTCATTTTTGCGAGCTTAAACCATTTCTAGAATATGATCTGATATATGTATATGTGTGCATATAGATATATAGACATGTATATATATAATTCATTGATAAGTGGATATCTGACAAAGCACAATTTGAGATACTGAAGCATCTAGCTTTAGATTTACCAAATGTCTGCTAGCCCATTCTTTCTAATGTTCACGTTCTGGAACCATGCATGTTGCAAAGTGAATGGAAATTCATTGTATTTGAGTACCCATCAGACACTGAAGGATACAGTGTGTTGTAGCAGCTGTTATTTTCCAACAGAGACCAAGTCATTTGGAATGCCACAGAATGAGAAACTTTCTGTCCATTGGTGGCACTTACCACAAAGGAGCAGAAGCCTTTTTATATCTGCTTTTATCTGTAGTTCTAGGAATTCATTCATTTTTCTTAATCAGCAATGTCTACCTTTCTCATTCACAACAAGAAAAATCTGTGAACAGACTGACTATTTTGCTCCTGCAGTGTCTGGGGAGACAAGCATTTGTATATATGGTGGGTGATATGGGTGGAATTAGCTCCTTTTTAATATTTTCCTATAGTCTTCTGTTTAACCTGAATTAAGCCCTTGGTATATAGAAAGGAGTATTAGCCTATGCTAGAAGAATTAGCATTTTCCTCTGAGTATCCTGGAATACCCAGCCTGGATATCAGACTCCAGAGACTGTGAAAGAAAGGTAAAAATTAAAGGGAAGGCGCAATTGTGTTTCAATTACTTTGGTTCTCACGATGTCGAAATTAGGATACTCTTTGCTGCTCACGAGCGGAGTTGGTTGTAAGCCCTTTACATTCATGTTCTTCTCCATGAAACAGAAACATGGAAAATTGCTTCTTTCTTGGGACACAGAAGACTTTGTAAAAGATAGTGTAGTTTTATATGAGGTTCTACTTTTCACCCTTTTACAATTTCTGTGTCTCTACCTCCATATCTTCACCTCTGTTAGAGCTTCTGAGAAGCTGAGGTCCCACATACAAGATCTAAAAGAGTAATATCACGTGGGTTTACATGGGTCTGTTGTCTTTGGGTCCTTTATTTATTCCCACACATATACATACACACACACGCGTACACACACACTCACACACACACATTTCTTCTCCAATCAGGTGATAGTTGAATTCTGCTCTTGGTTTAATCATTAAAGTTAGTGAACTTCCAGAAAAATTAGTGCCTAATTTTATTCTCTTTTCAAGAGTGTCAGGGAAACTGGCTCTTGAATGTATTCATTAACTTTGTCCAACAAGCTTGGCCCTCCTGCTGGGCAGCCAGGACGATGCCTGTATTTGGTCGAACTACGGTTATGTATTTACGTATTTGTTTTTTCTCAACACAATCACCAAAACGAAGGAAGGTGCAGGAAATTTGTCTTGTCAGAGAACAGCACTTCATGGCCTACAACCAAACAGCTATTTTCCAAGAAACCACTAAAATTCAACTCAATTCAGTTAGTTTTCCCTGAGCACCTGCAGAGTAATAGTGCGCTGTAGTAGATACTATCAAATACTCGAAGTCTAGGGGATGTGACAAACTGTCATCACCCTATTTTAAGCCTTCTTAGTGCTTAAAGTATAAACAGCGGGCTGAAAAACTGAATCCTCCCTTTACAAAACTGTATCCGTTCTCTTGCTGTGTAATAAGGCACGTCAAACCTCTCTTCATCTGGTTTATAGGTGGCTCCCTTAATGAATATTTTGTTAGCTGCTAATTTGCCATTTTTTTGAAAAGTACTTGAGGATTATTCACTTTTCTGTATTTCTTTTTCATTTTGTTTAATAAAATGAGTAGTAATATTCACAAATGAATTTTTAAAGATTAATGAAAAGCCTCATGTAATGTGATATGTAAAAAAAAAAAAAAAAACCAATGAATCCAACGTCTTCATATTATATTACTTAAAAAAATTACTGAAAATTTTTACTTGAACTCAGGTGTGAATATCACACAGGGTTCTTTTTGTTTTTCCTCCTTCTTTGCATTCAATTCCAGAACTTAATATTTTGGTGAAAGATCTTAACATTTTCCATTTTTCCATGTAAATAATAAATTAGATTATTATAGACAGACATATCACAAGTCTATAAAATACCATTGTAAGTTTTAAAAGAGCAGCAAGATCAACTTTAATATAATCACTTAAAGAATTATTTCAAATTTCGTTAAAGTTATTTCTAGTCATAACAATAATGGAAGCTAGTAAAGCAAAATGTGTTCACTTGAGCTGATTTTTTAGGCAAATTAAAAAGATTGTGTGCTTCTTTTTTTAAAATAAATTTCAATATTTGCGATTTGATTAGTTTTTTTTTTTTTAAAGGTTGGCACCTGAGCTAACAACTGTTGCCAATGTTCTTTTTTTTTCTGCTTTTTCTCCCCAAAGCCCCCCAGTATATAGTTGTGTGTGTATATATATATATATATATATATGTATTTTTTTTTAGCTGTGGGTCCTTCTGGTTGTGGCATGTGGGATGCCACCTCAACATGGCCTGATGAGCGGTGCCACATCCGCGCCCAGGATCCAAACTGGGGAAACCCTGGGCTGCCGAAGTGGAGCACGTGAACTTGACCATTAGGCCATGGGGGCTGTCCCCAGATTTTGTGCTTCTGACATCTATCCTATTTAACCCAAATAATACAAAAATCAGGGGAAGGGGCTCAAGATGGTCTCATTTTGTCACAATCAGAAATCTTTCTGATTCAGTATGAGGTCTGAAAAGAATGCACCAGATTCACGTCCTGGGGAATCTTCCCACAGTTGAGATTTAGGGCATGAATCTGATGCTTTTTTAAAGGGATAGGTCTATGGACAATTCATATTTTTCAGTTCAAGAGATCCATGAGCTTATTTTGCTGTTGTGCTGTGCATTAGCAGTGTGTATTGACTTTTAAGTTTGGTTTGAAGTTTAGCTAATTAAAAAACAATTGCCAATTTACTAAATCTTTATTTTGGTGAGTAAAACACCCCTACATCACTTGTTTTCATAGTTTTGGGTTTTCAATTTTCCGGAATATTTTCAAAAGATAAATAAGATTTCACTAATAAAAGCTTTAGATGTCAACTTTTATAGTCTGGAGAGACAATGTACATACATTTTGTGATCATTTTTAAATATGCATTGCTGTTCAGAATTACTCAACAGAAAACTATCTTCTATTGAAAATAACATTTTCTTATATTTATATCAGGCTTCTCACATTTACAAAATGCTTTCCCATCAATGCCTTGAATTATGCCTGTTGCACTTGAATGAAAATATGAACAAATTCATTGTTTCACTTAGTTCTCACAACTACTCTGAGAAACTCAGTTTTATTACTCCTATATTTCAGAAGAGGAAACTAAAGTCCAGAAGCCACAGAGCTTTTACTGGCAGGACTGTGTCTACAGCAAATAAACTTATCCCTAATTCAGTCCTGTTTGCTCTACATTTTTAATTAATAAGATAAATTGTAACACCATCTTGACTGTTATTTTTGATTCTAGTCGTTATTGCAACATGAATCTCAGTGTTGAACATGTTTAAATTTGTGGAGATACCCATTTTATTAAAGTTTAAGTAAATGAACTTTCAACAAACGTGCATTGGGCACCAAGCAAAATAGGCACAAATTCTGCCCTCTTGAAGCTTACATTGTAGAGTGGTAGAGAGTCAATAAAACCACTAAGTCAGTCAATGATGCAATATGTTAGTGGGTGCTAAATGCTGTGGAGAAATAAGCAACAGGGACATGGGAAGTGTGGCCTGAAGCAGGTGGCAATATTAAAGAGAGTGGCCAAAGAAGGCCTCACTTATAACATGGTGTTTGAATAAGGATTTAAAACATGTGAGGGAGCGGGCCAAGCTGATGTGTGAGTGACAGTTGTTCTAGACAGAAAAGATGACATGTGAGGCTCTGGGGCAAGGCAGCCATGGGGTGTGAGATGCATGAGGAGGTCAGGGCAGTTGAAGCAGATGTGAAGGGTAGTAAATGATCAGGTCAGAGGACAGAAGTGGGGGAAGGTGGTAGAAATCATGCAGGCCTTGTAGGCCATTTTAAGATCTGTGGTTTTTACTTTCATTGAGATGGTAAGTGGTTGGAGGATTTTGAGCAGAGAAGTGACATAGTTTAACTTACATTCTAGCAGGATTGGTCTGCTATGTTAACAGTAGACTTTAGGGGATGTGATGGAAACAGAAAAACCTATTCAGTAGCTACTGGAATAATCCAAGTCAGAAACGATGGTAGTGTGGAGAAGAATGGTAGCAGTGTAGATGTATTTTGAATGTGCTACTGAGATTTGCTAATGGATTGGACGTGGGGTATAGGAAAAAACAACAAATCAAAGATAACCCTCCAAGATGTTTGGATTTAGCAACTAATAATATGGAACTGCCTTCAACTGATATAGAAAGGAGTGTGGGAAAAGCAAGTTTGGAAGTGGAGGGAGTTTGTTTTTACTGTGTTTAGTTTATGTCATTTAGCCATCGAAAGGAAATATGTGGGCAGTTTGAATATAAGTCTGGAAGTCAGGGGTTTCTGGATTGGATATAAAAATGTGGCAGTTATTAAGGTATATAAATGGTACACAAAATCTTGAAATTGGGGCCAGCCCCATGGGCGAATGGTTAAGTTCATGTGCTCCACTTTGGAGGCCCAGGCTGTCTCTGGTTTGGATCCTGGGCACAGACCTAGCACTGCTCATCAAGCCATACTGATGCGGCGTCCCACATGGCAGAGCCAGAAGGACCTACAACTAGAATATACAACTTTGTACTGGGGGGCTTTGGGGAGAAGAAGAAGAAAAAGGAAAACATTGGCAACAGATGTTAGCTCAGGCACCAATCTTTAAAAAAAAAGTCTTGACATTGAGTGGGATAAGCTATGGTGTGAATTTAGATAGAGAAGAAAAAACAAACAAGAACTGAGCCTTGGTCTACTCCAATGTTCAGAGGTTGGGAGATGATTAGGAATCAGAAAAAGAAGTAGAAAAGAAGTGCCAATGAGTTAGGAGGTGAGATTGGAGCTCAGGAAGTCAAGTGAAGAAAGAGTTTCAAGGAGGAGAGACCAAGTATGATGAGCCCTGATATTACATTATGAAGTTACAGAAGAAGGTTGGAGACAAAGGCCTCATTGGAGTAGGTTCAAGAGGGGATGGAAAGAGAGGAAATTGTGATGATTGATATATAAAAATCTTTCAAAGAATTTTGCTATTTAGGGTGGTAGAGAAATAAGTCTTAGGTAGTGGGTGAAATGCGGCTAAGTAGTTTTTTTATTGGAGAGGGAAGAAATACAGCATATTTATATGCTGATGTGAATAATCCAGCAGAGAAGGAAAGATGTTAACATAAGAGAGAGGAGAAGAATTTCTGAGACAATATTCTTGGATAGGCAAGAGAAATAAGATCTAATTCATGGAAAAGTGGATTATCTGGGGGTGCAGATAGCTTATCTATAGTAACAGCAAAGAAGGCAGAATTGAAGGGGCAATTATAGGTAGAGGAGGAGGTAGTGATGACAATTTGGAATGTCTCTATTTTCTCAGTGAAATAAGGAGTTAGGACAGATGCTGAGCATGAGAAGAGTGGAGGGAATAGTTGCCAAAGATTTGAGAGGAGGGAGTATGAAATCACTAACTGGGGGATTAGAATAAACTTTGGAAACAGTATAATTACGGGCCATTATAACAGTATAATTATGGTCTCATGGACATAACAAAAAAGAAATCATTAAATCATCCAGTTGATATTTATTTCTTCTTGTGATTCCAGCTACTACCAGACACAAGTTACAAAATATGGTACTTGCTCACAGCGAAATGATGATTCATTTGTGAAAATAAGATATTATGTACAGCATCTCAATACTATTTTTATATAAAAATTACACACAATCTAAATGCAATTCAACAAACTTTTATGCCATGTCTGCTTTTTCCCTTACACTGTGAAGTACTGTGAGGGAAAAAAAGGAGTGGTTTCTGTCCTTTAGAGTTATACAATCTCAGAATTTAATGAAAGAGAGAGCCACATCATGATAATAGAAAGCCTGAGATGAATACAATGGAATTCCATGAAAGAGAGATCAATCTCAGTGGGGGGAAGTTAAGAAATCAAGAAAGACATGAGACTTGATATTGGCACTCAAGGATGTGTAGGACTTTGACAAATGGAGCAAATGGATGATAGCAGGAAATTGTGGAGCACGTGAAATGATATATATGGCATATAATTAGGTATTAACTTTAGACCACTCAAAATAAATACAAAAGCTTAGGGAAAAAAGGATATTTTTATGTTGTTCAGGAGTGGAAAAGGTAGAAATAAAATGGGGCAATATAGATTGGAGCTTTTAAATTGCATCAAATTTTGATTATCTGTTCTAGAATAATTCTTTCCCTCATGAGTAATTCCAATAATAGTAACTGTAAACATTTGTTTATCAGTTAGATGCCCTGTAAAAAACTGAACACTTTATATGCAGTATCTCCTTTAATCCTTAAACATGAAGGAAAGGCTTTAAGGAAGTTACCCAGAGTCGCACAATTCTTTAGCTGTACAGCAGGACCTGCTCATATCTACCGGACTCCAGAAGCATTTTACTCAGAAAAGCTCTTCATCAAATGACTTACTTGGCCTTGTATATTCTTAAACTGAATTGGTGAATTAAAGAAGGGAGGCTGGATATTTCAACAGCCTGGCTGGATACCATATCCTGGTTGGATCAGCTCCAGCTAGCTATGTGACTTTGGGTAGGCTACCTTACCTCTAACTTTCAGTTTCCTCATCTGTCAAATGAGAATTATAATGTTTCAATCTCATAGAAATGAGGTGATGATTAAATGAAGAAAAATGTGGTTTTGTTAGCCTTACCTAGATTAACCCTATGATTGCACACCTATAATTAATTCTTAGATGTAAGTAAAAACATAAGACTCAGCTTTGATTCAGTATCTCTTTGTGTTTGGAACAATAATATTTCACGGTCAACTGGCAGCATTGATTGATTTTTAAGGTAGTCATGACCTTCAAGTGAAACTGTCCGGTGTGGTATGATGCTTCAGCACGTTAGATTCATGTATAAAATGAAAAATTGCATTTGATTTAAGAAGTAACTTTGAAAAAGAATTCTCAGATAGTATATAGTGTTTATGATAAGCTTTTCTTCTTATATTTCTTTCTTTGGGTCACTAGAATTTATTCACTTTTATAATGAGGAATTATGACCATTGTATGGTGACTGTATATTTATCTACATTATATATAATATTATATATATATTTGACTTTTTCAAATACATTGCATTGTGCTTCTCAGCACAGCACTTGTAGAGAGCACTCAGCTCCTTACAAAATACTGGTTGAGTAATGCAAATCATGGTCTTGATTTTATCAGTTTCAGGCTCTTTTTATGATCCAATAAAGTAAAAATATGAATAAACTAGATCAGCATTTCCCAAAGTATGTTCCTTGGAGCATATACATCAGTGACGCTATCAGAAGGGGATACTATAGTCAATTATATTTGGATAATCCTGAATTAAACAATGTTAATTACTGAGAGCTTTCAGGATGTAAACATTGCAAATTTTCTAGCATATGCAGCACTTTATAGCTTGCTGAAGTTACCTCACTATGGAATCCTTATTTTTTAAAAGACATATTAACAATGTATACCTTAGGAAAGCTGACCTGGATCAAATTAAATCCACTTCCAAAATATTAGCATTGTTATTCTTCATCTTTCCTTGAAGCTTTCCTCAGAAGCAATGCTTTTACTATCACAGCAAGGCTAGAGCAGTCCTTCCTGCTGTTTTGGTTCCCTCAGTCAGCCTCTGGCACCATCTCTTCATCTATTACTAATAACACTGGCCAGAGCTGAGGCGCTGCTGATTCAGAACCTCAGAAAGCAACTGATGATTCACTCCTTAGGTAAGCAGAACCTACCAGTACAAATGGCTTTATCGGATGGTAGGACTGCTTCATAAAATAGTATTGTGCAGGTGAGTAGGAGAGAAGAGCAAATCTGTAGCTGATGGATTATTAAACCGGGAGAATAACTGAGAGAAGGAATTAGACCTGCTTTTGCTCCTGGGAGAGAGAGACCACTAGATATGTTACGGGGTCTTAGAAACCGTAAGGCAGGAATTAGTAAGTGAAAGACAAAGCAGGTTTTCAGTATTTGGTTTGGGATGCAGACTGGCTGACACTACGCAGGGCTGAAAATGTTTTACGGATGTTTCACAATCTTTTAAAAGTTCATGTTACTATAGATGTTTGGTTTCATAAGAAACATTTCTTTCATAATTCTGAAGGTTACTAGAAATTCCTCAGGTACACAGATAGGCTGATTGACTATCCTAATCCCTAATTCCTAATTCTTGGAAAAGTAACCTCAGAATTACTCCAATTATTATGAAATATCATGGCTTTATAAGAGACCGAGGAAAAGAGAGCTTTTAGTACAGAATGATTAGGCAAGTCAGATTTCATGGTGATTAATACCCTGGACAAATCATGTGGTATCCATTGACCTAATTTTCTTTGTGAATGAGGATGCTGAGGAGGAAGGAAGAGACAGAACACACACACACACAAACAGGGAAAGGTTCTTAGGTAATTAACAGCCAGACCCTGCTGAGGCAGAGTCAAAGACGAAAATGACATGATTCTTGTCCTCAAAAAGCTTAAAATGAAAGAGGAGGAATCAAATGTGACACTAAAGTAAGAAGAGCACACTATGGAAATTAGGAGGGAGGACTGATAGTTTTCATGGGACATATTGGGAAGGCTTCTTGGTGGTGACATGTGCTAAAAGTTGTGATTAATAGGTGTGATATCAATGGCAAGAAATTGGAAAGATTAAAGGAGGAAAGTTCAGACTAAACAAGATAGTAGAAACGTTAACATCTTTCTTCCCCCCCAGCTTGAGTTCAAAGGAGACCATGAAAGTCCGGGCAAGTGACTTGGGGAATTTTTTCAGGTTTTACCCTCTACTTTCCACCTTAGACATTTCTTCTCTTCTAGCCTAGGTTGCTTTTCCATTTGTCTCTACAAGGATTTTTTATTTCTATTTAGCTCATTTGGATTGACAGTATTTCCTCTAAACTTTTGGTGACCTTTTGTCCCCAACTTTGCCTCCCCTACTCTGCCCTGCTTCTGTTTCTGCTTCCAAGCACCTAAGACGCCAGATTTCCCAAGTCCTATTTGCCTGGGAGGTGTAATCACATAGGTGGGCCCCAAGCTGAGGAATCAAAAAGAGGTCGGAAAATGAGAGCTACATTCACAGAAGAACTTCAGTTCCATTTTGGTTGGAAATCACGGTAGATGAAAAGGAGTAGTGTGAAATACATCCCCAAAACAGGTGAAAGCCCTCACATGAAATCCTTGAATACTCATTTAGGTAAAACTGTTTTTTTGTAGGAAATGGAAGAGTATTTAATATATCTAATCAAAGAAGTAACATATTCTAGATTTTTCATTATGAAGGTAAATTTGATGGCTATGAATAAAATGGATTGATTGGGGAAGAGGCTTATGCAATAGTTAATAGAATTTGGTCTGGAGTCATGGAATTGAGAAGACAAAAGAGAAGGAACTATAAGAGAACAATTTGGGAAGGTAAATCGTTAGGACATTACTACTGATTAAAAATGGGAATGAGGAAAGGGGACAATGGTGAAATCATGTCTCCAAGAAGTGCTGGATAACAACAGGTGTCTTTGAGACTCAGTGGGTAGGATTATTAACAAGGAACAGGAAAGTCAAGAGAAGGAAGTGCTTTTATTCCCAGAGGAGGTGGTGTGGAGTTGTAGGAAGTACTCTTTATTTGGAGCGAGAATCTTGGACAAAATGTAACTTTTGTGAGTTTATTTTTCTCAGATAAAACCCCTCTTGCAGATTGGTTAAACGAATTACACGTAATAGTATGGACGTTCCTGTCCCGCAGTTGGTGCTTTATAGAAGTTCATTTGGAATTGAATCTTTGGATTGGAAGGGGGCTTAACCTTAGTTCACCTAGCTCAGTCACTCTTCCTGTGTTTAAGGATGTCCCAGTTTCTGCATCAAATGGCCATTCTGCTCATCCTTGGACCCCTCCAGAGACAGGAAACCTTTCACCTTGCAAGATAACGCGTTTTGTCTGTGGACAGTCCTGAGTGTAAACAATCTCCTGTCCATTGTGTGAATTGTATTCTTAAAGCATCTATTCTCAAAGTTTATTGTGCATGAGAACTGTTCAGCAGCTCAAGGTCCCTGTGAGATTAATATTAGGTTGATCTGTGGGCAGTGAGAAAATTTGTTTTAAACAATTTTCCAAGTGATCTTGATGAGGAAATTCTCTGACAAACATTACCCTAAAACTTAACCCACATGTCTTATTTTGATCACTAAGTGCTGTATAGAATAAATGTATTATGATTTAAGAAAATTGAAATTGTGTCTTCAATCACCGTCTTCTTCAAGTATAATATGAAATTACATGGGTAAAAGTGCTTTGGAAAAAACAAAGAAGCATACAATATAACATTAAACATAATCTAGAGGTGAAAGAATGATTTCCTAAGAAAATAGTGAAACTACTAATGGTAATTTTTATCATAAACACAACTTACATTTATTGAAGCTAAGTACTATTTATATTGCATGCCTTATTCTTTCTAATATTTATATTTTATTATTTTCCCGTTGTACAATTGGGCTTAGAAGGGTTACGTATCTTTCCCAGGGTCATAAAAGTGGCACGACCAAATTTCAAACACCACATTTTATTGCCTCATTTTAAAACTAAGGAGATGTTTTAAAAATTTTTTAGCCAAGAAAAACTTCAAGGAGCCTTATGGATGTTGTACCTCAAGAGAGAAAAATGCTCACACTTAAAAGTAAGCACAAATATTTCATCTAGTAATGTGTTTGTCTTCATTATACGTCTATTTGTTAGCGTTGTTATCGGCATCAAGTTATCAGGAGTATATTGATCAATAAAAACTTGACTCCAAAGAAGGAGTCATTTATAATTTTTTCTTGAAATATTTTCCTGTGACCTTAGCTTCCTAGAGGAGCCTTATGTGGTGAGCCGAGCATTGAAAGTTCAGAGAGATGGGAATGGAGAATGAAGAAAGGGAAAGTAGGGCACTGAAGACTCATTTTGTTCATTTCACAATTTTCTTCAGAGCTAGCTGTGATCAGTCTCTGCATTTTGGGTCTACACCAATTAATTCTGAATCTACCAAGAGTCGTTTTACATGTTGAAACCTTTGGAATAATGTATGAATAATTCTCTTTTTACCATAGTATGCTTCTTTTTAGCCATGTGCTTTTTAAGGCTTATATAATTCAGTGACCTGAGTTCTAATCTTTCCAGGCTGAAATATTCCTTTTATGGTGATTATCCTCATAGGAAAAAAAGGGACAGATAGATCTTGCTTTCTTTAGCCAGTGTTGCCCAATCCTAGATGCAATCTAAAATAATTTAAAGAGGTTCAAGAACTATTGATGCTCAGATTTTACTGGAGACCAATTATAATTACAGAATCTTTGACATGGGATCTGGGTGTAGCATATGTTAAAGCTCCTGGGTGATCCTGGTGTGCACCAGGGTTAAGAATGATAACTTAACATCGTGTTTGGAATCAAGCACAGAACTGGAGGCTGTATCACAGTTGTTTATGAAAAACAAGAACAACAACAATGAAAACAAAACTGAGCTCTCAATATCTAGACTCATTAAGAGAAGTACTGGCTGTCAAAGGGTAAACTGAAAGCTTTGTCCGAGTCAACGTAATAAATTCATGAAATTTATTTGAGGAGAAAGATTTTTAGGTAGAAATGTGAATGATTTTCAAAGAAATGGAAATGATACTCAGATAATTCTTGAGAATCTGGAGATAAAATTACAATTTGAACATTACCTGGGTAAAATCTAGCTTTTTAATATCTTTGTATTAATGAATCTGAGTTTATTTTAATCTTTATTCTTAAAAAGTTAAAATTTTATTTAATGTTGCAATTTATATCAAGGCTCTGCTTCCAAACAGAACAATTTATTTTTTATAAAGTTTGCAAATTTCTTTAGA
This sequence comes from Equus caballus, assembly GCF_041296265.1. Lineage (NCBI taxonomy): Eukaryota > Metazoa > Chordata > Mammalia > Perissodactyla > Equidae > Equus > Equus caballus. The sequence goes on from NC_091692.1 coordinate 20,697,104, forward strand.
GAACTGTATTGTGGACATTTTTACTGAAATAACACATGGTTATTGCCTTAAGTCAATTTCATGACCAAAGAAAGCAGGAAAATTAAAGCTAAAAAACCCACTACATTATATTTCTGACTAATTCCTTCAGTTCACATTTTCCTTGACATGTGGAGTCCTGGTCACAACATATTATTTATTTAGTTTTACCTAAAAGGAAAATACTTTGATTTGATAAAGTACTTGAATCTTCTGTAAATGATAGATTGCTTGTAGAAGTTGCTTTAGAGTCTTGGTTGAATGTTATTAGATTCTTTTCATATGTCTCTAAGGTTTACTTGAATTGAATATAAGTGTACTAGCTCTTAGACAACTGTTCATGTTGCGAACAGATCCTAACCATCTCAACATGCCAGTGGTATATCATAATGGCCACTGTAAAGACACACAGCCTGGAATTACTTTGATTACGGGGGTTCCAAGGAGTACCTGTGATTGACTCCCACAAGGCTGAGGGCTATCTTAACTGCTGAGGGCATTTATCGTGATGTACTATTTAAGTGGTCTCAACAGGATACCATGAAACTAAAAACGGAGTTATTTAGACATTCTCTTGCCAAGAGTGATTTGTAGTTTTGGTGTCATTATAAAAGCCCTTTACTGTTCCCACTCTCTCTTCCTCACATAAATCTTTACCTTTGTGATACGCTTTTACCTCATTCATTTTCAGGGGAGGTTGGTTTGGTGCCATTTGATTTCCTAATCATTAAACTATTCTTTTGCCATAGGTTAGCTTCTGCCCCTTCCCTTCCTTCCATCCTCTCTCCCTCCCTTTCTTCCTTCCTTCTTTCCTTCTGTCCTTCCATTATTTTCTTTCATTCACTTGATTCTCTCTTCTTCCTTCCCTCTCTCTCTCTTCCCTCCTAATTACAATTGCTGGTCATAATCAGAATACAACTTAGTCAAGAAGTATCTATTGAATGCTTTAAGTGCGCAGTACTGACACTTCCCAATTGTTGGAGGTTGTTTTGAAGGGCATAAATTAAGCTATCAGTTCAGAGTGTTTGAGCTTCTTTCTTTTTTCTGGTGCTTTTATTTAGTTTCTGACTTTTAGATCCTTTGCATCATTTTGCAAGGTTTTTATAAAGTCATCCCTTTGTGAAAATGTACTGCTTTGTTGAATCTCATGGAATTTTTATTGATTTGCAGTTCCTTCATCTTGGGACAAATCCTCAATTACCTCGGATGATATATTTCGTGTGTTAGCATTCCTTTTATTGTTTGCTATATATGTTTTCTTTGACGTTCTGATTTTCCCGTCTTCAAGTGAAGGTTTTATCTTGAGTTCTCAATGCAAAGTTTCGAAACTTCACATTTAAATACTTTCACTGAGGTTTTTTTTTTTTTAACAAAAATTATTAATAAGCGCATGCTCTTCCCGTAATTGGTACTATTTGGTAGAGTTTACAAAGCATGTGACTGGCAGTTGTATTTCTCTCTCTATGGCTGATGATCTGGATTTGCCCCTTTCTCTGATACTAGAAACTGCGTCTTGGCTTCTGAGTGTTACTGAAGTCAAATATCTTCTCCACCTTGATTTCACAAGTTTGTGTTGAATCTTGAATGATGTGATGTATGATAACCCTTGGTTAACTCTAAAGCATTGTGCAAAAGTAAAAGATTACTATTACCTGAGAAAAAAATGTATATCTTAATCAAATTTAAGCTTTGAAAAATATCAAAACAGTTTAGTGAAATTATAGCATTTGATGGAACAAAGGAAAAAGGGGGAAAAGAAAAGTGGAGTATATAAAAAGTCAAATTACGAAGAAAAAAGGTGAATAGTATGATTTGAGACATCTAGGAAAGAAAAAGGAATTTGGAAATAATTCAGTTGTATAGTCTGTAATGACAAAATTCATCTTGAAAAATGGAGAAGAAATTTATATGTGTTATTTTAATATTTCTTAACTAAAGAGAAATTATAGAAGAGATGAAGATAGATAGATGGAGCAGATATGAATAGAGGAGTTTGTAACAAATTGATGACATTTAAACACACATCCAGGAAAGTAAATAAGCTTTATTCTAAAATGAAGGCTTTCACCTGAACTCCAATTTCTTCTTGTTGAAGATAATCTCCAGCACATCTGTAGACATTATTTAGAGCTAAGTGACAGTTCCTTATTCCTTCTTAACCATTACCTTCTACTAAACTATGTTTGGGAAAGCTGGTGAATAGGGAGAAAGATCTAAGGGTAAATTGTCTCATGGTAGCCTCTAAAGAGAGTTTACTTGATGTAGTAGAAAGATACTAACTTTAAAATTTAAAAGCTAGGTTTGAAGCCTGGCATTTACACTTTAACAATGAGGAACATTGATACAGAGCAGGGTTTCCTAAAGTTCTGTGTGCATTTGAATCATCTTGAAATCTTGCTAAAATGCAGATTCACGTTTAGCAGGTCTAATGTGTGGCCCAAGAGTCTCCTAGGAGATGCTCGATACTCCTGTTCTGCCACAGACCACATTTTGATTAGCAAGGGTATTTAATTTATTTGCATTCTGTTACACAGTTGACAAGAGCTAGAATTCAAATTCAGTATTCTTCCTATCAGACCTCACAAAACAGGCATTAGCTAACCATAAAATTCCTTCTCCTTTCCTGAAGCATGAATTTTCATTGATGTAAAAAATCAAGATTGACAAGCACTTCTCCTGCATCGTTTACATTCTGTGCATATGCTGAAAAATTGATTTATGCAGTGTACATCTATGATCTTATCCACTGTAAAGCAACATATATGCTAGACACAAGAAAATTATCCTTTTCCTTTTATGCCCCTGCAGTTCATTAATGGTAACAGTGTAATTTGACAGAGATGCTGGCGGTAGCTTCACTGTTTTCACTTCTTTTTTTATGTTAAGGTAAAATTCACATAACATAAAATTCATTGTCTTGACCATTTTAAAATCTACAATTGAGTGGCCTTTAGTACATTACAATGTTGTGCAAACATCACCACTATCTAATTCCAAAGCATTTTTATGACCCCAGAAAGAAACCCTTAGCACAGTCACTTAGCAGTCACTCTCCATGCTCTCTCCCCACAGCTCGTGGCAACTGCTAATCTCCTTTCTGCATGTATTTGCCCATTCTGAACATTTCATACAAATGGGATTGTACACTATGTGGTCTTCTGTGTTTGGCTTCTTTCACTTAATATAGTATTTTCAAGGTTCATCCATGTTGTAGCATATATCAGTACTTTATTTTTATGGCCGCAGAATATTTCATTTTATGGATATACCACATTTCGTTTATCCATTCACCAGTTGATGGACATTTGGGTTTGTTCCAGTTTTTGGCTACTATGAGTAATGCTGCTAGAACAGTAGTTGCAAGTTTTGGTGTGGACATTTGTTTCTATTTCTTCTGGGTATATGTCTAAGGGTAAAATTGCTGGGTCGCATGGTAATTCTACATTTAATTTTCTGAGGTGCCACTAAAATGTTTTCCAAAGTCACTGCCTCATTTTACATTTCCGCCAATAATGTATGAAGGTTCTAATTTCTCCACATCCTCACCAACACTTGTTTCCTGGTTTTTTGCTTGTTTGTTTAATTATAACCTTCCTAGGGATGGGAGTTTCATGTGCATTTCCCTAATGACTAATGATGCAGAACATCCTTTCATGTGCCTATTGGTCATTTGTATATCATCTTTGAAGATACATCTACTGAAGCCCTTTGCCCATTTTTAAATTGAATTGTTTGCCTTTTTATTGTTAAGTTGGGAGAGACCTTTATATATTCTGAAAACTAGACCCTTATCAGACACATGATTTGCACATATGTTCCCCCATTCTGTGGGCTGCCTTTTTACTTTATTGATTGTATCCTTGATGCACAAAGTTTTTAATTTTGCTGAAATAAAACCTATCAAACTTTTTTTTAATCTCTTGTGCTGTTGGTATTGTACTTAAGAATCCACTGCCAAAATCTAATATCATAAAGATTTACTCCTGTGTTTTCCTCTAAGAGTTTTATAGTTTAACTCATGTGTAGACTTTTGACCCACTTAGAGTTAATTATTGCATATGGTACGTGGTAATAGTCCACCTTCAATCTTTTGCATGTAGTTATCCATTTGTCCCAGGACCATTTGTTGAAAAGACTATTGTTCCCTCATTGAATTGTCTTGGCACCCTTTTTGATAATCAATTGACAATAGGTATACGGATTTATTTCTGGATTCTAGATTCTATTCCATTGATCTATATGTCTATCTTCATGCCAGTATCCCATCATATTGATTACTGTAGCTTTATAGTAAGTTTTGAAATTGAGAGTGTGAGTTGTCTCTCTTCTTTTTTTCAGAATGTTTTGGCTTTTTGGAGTTCTTTGTGCTTCCCTATGAATTTTGGATCAGCTTGTCCGTTTGTGCAAAAACAGTCATTGGGATATTGATAGGGATTGCATTGAATTTATAGATCTTTAAGTAGTATTGCCATCTTAATATTGTTAGGTCTTCCAATCCGTGTTCATGAAACATCTTTCAATTTATTTAGATCTTCTTTAATTTCTTTCAACAATGTTTTATAGCTTTCAGTGTACAAATCTTGCACATCTTTGGTTAAATTTATTCCTAAGTATTTTATTTTCTTTGATGCTATTGTAAACGGATTGTTTTCTCAGTTTCACTTTTAGATTGTTGATTGCTATTGTACAGAAATGCAACTGATCTTGTATCTTGCCACATTGCTGAATTTGTTCATTAGCTAATTGTATTTTTATAGATTCTTTAGGATTTTCTATATGTAAGGTCCAGTCATCAGCAAATAAAGAGAGTTTTATTTATGCCTTTCCAATTTGGATGACTTTTATTTCTTTTTCTTGCCCATTGTCTCTGGCTAGTCATTCTAGTACAATGTTGAATAGAAGTGACAAGAGAGGACATGTCATCTTGCTCTTAATCATTGAGGGAAAGGATTCAGTCTTTCACCACTAAGTATGATGTTAGCTGTGGATTTTTCATAGATACTCTTTATCATATTGAGGAGCTTCCCTTTTATTCCTAGTGATCTGTTGTTTTTGCTTTTAAATCATGAAAGCATATTGGATTTTGTCAAATGTTTCTTTTGTGCCAATTGAGGTGCTCATGAATATTTTTTCTTTTGTTCTATTAATGTTGTTTATCACATTGACTGATTTTCAGAGGCTGAACTATCCTCGCATTCCAATCACACTTGGTCATGGTTATCTGTTAATATGCTGCTGAATTTGGTTTATTAGCATTTTGGTGAGGGGTTTTGCACCTATATTCATAAGAGATATAATATATAGTTTCTTTTATGATATCTTTGTCTGGCTTTGTTATTCAAGTAATACCAGCCTCATAGAATAAATTGGAGAGTTTTTCCTCCTCTTGTATTTTTTTAGAAGAGTTTGGGAAAGATGGGTGTTAATTATTCTTTAAGTTTCTTTGTAGACTTCACCAGTGAATTACTTGGCAAGTGAATCCTTGCCTATTTTTTGTTGGAAGTTTTACGATTAATGATTCAGTCTCTTTACTTGTTACAGGTATATTCAATTTTCTATTTTTACTTGAGTGATTTTGGTACTTTTTGTGTTTCTAAGAGTTTTTCCATTTCATCTAGATTATGTAATTTGTTGGCATACAATTCCCATACTATATTCTTGTAATTATTTTATTTTCATAAGGTCAGTATTAAAGTCTCCACTTTTGTTTTTGATTTTTATTAATTTCAGTTGTCTTTTTTTTTCCTGGTTAGTCTAGCTAAAGATTTGTCAATTTTATTGGTGTTTTCACAGAATCAACATTTAGTTTTATTATTTTATTTACTATTTTTTACTTCCTATTTCATTTATCTTCACTCTACTCTGTATTATTACCTTCCTTCTTGTTTTGAGTTTAATTTGTAATTCCTATTCTAATTTCATAAGATAGGAGGTAAAGTTTTAAATTAGGGGGATATTTTGTCTTTTTAAGCAGGGGCATTTACTGCTGTAAATTTCTCTCTGAGCACTGCTTTCATTGTGTGCCATACCTTTTGATGTATTGAGTCTTTATTTTCATTCTTGGCAAAGTATTCTCTAATTTCCTGGAGATTTCTTCAATTGATTGGTTGATCAACAATCTGTTTAATTTTAACATATTTATAAATTTTCCAGATTTTCTTTTGTTATTGACTTCTACTTTCATTCCATTGTGATAAGAGAAGACAATTTGTATGATTTAATCTTTTAAAATTTACTGAGACTTGTTTTGTGGCTTAACATATCCTGGAGAATATTCCATGTGCACTAGAGAAGAATGTGTATTCTGCTGTTGTTAGATGAAGTGTTCTATATGTGTCTGTTGTTTAACTGATTTATAGTGTCCTTCAAGTCTTCTCTTTCCCTGTTTATCTTCTTGTGTAGTTGGTCTATCCATTATTGAAAGTGAAGTTTTGAAGTCTCTAACTATTATTGTTGAACTTTCAATTTCTCCCTTCAAATCTATCAGGTTTTGCTTTGTATCGTTTGGGGATCCATAGTTAGCTGAGATGTATTTTTGAAATTACGTATTTTTGCTGCATTGGCCGCTTTATCAGTATATAATGTTCTTATTTCTCTCTTATAGCAATTTTTCTCTTAAAGATTCATCTATCTGATATTAGTTTAGCCACTCCAGCTCTCTTTTTGTACTGTTTGCATGGATTATCTTTTTCTATCTTTTTATTTCAACCTATTTGTGCTTTGGATCTAAACTGAGTCTCTTGTGTACAGTACATAGTTGGATCATTTTTTAAATCTACTCTGCCAATCTCTGCCTTTTAATTGGAGATTTTAGTCCCTTTAAATTGGAGATTTTAATCTATTTACATTTAAAGTTGTTACTGATAAGGAAGGACTTACTTCTACTATTTTTCTATTTGTTTTGCTTATGCCATATCATTTTTATTTCTCACTTCCTCCATTAATGCCTTCTTTTGTGATTAATTTAATTTTTTATAATATTCCATTTTGATTTTCTTCTAATTTCTTTGCTATATATTTTTAAGTTATTTTCTTAGTGATTGCCCATTAACATTTGATTGAAATTAACATCTTAATTTATAACAATCCAGTTCAAATTAATATCTAATTGCATTTAGGTTCAAGAGTATACAAAATCTTTACTCTTATACAGCTCCAACCTCCCTTTCTGTTGTTATTGTTACAAATTACCTCTGTGTACATTGTTTGCCTGTCAGTGTAGATGTGTAGTTAGTGTTTTATGTAATTCTGTTTTAAATCATGTAGAAAAAAAGATGAAATAAACAAAAAGTACAGTAATACTGACTTTTTTGTTTACCTATGTAGTTATCTTTACTCATGTTATTTCTTCATATGGATTTAAGCACTGTCCAGTGCTCTTTGATTTCAGTCTTAAGAACTCTCATTAGCATTTCTTCTAGGGAACATCTACTAGTGGCAGACTCTGTCAGTTTTTGTTTACTTGGAAACGTTAATTTTTTCTTCATTTTTTTACGGACAGTTTTCCAGACATAGAATTATTGTTTAACAGTTTTGTTTCTTTAAGGACTTTGAATATGTCATCATACTGCCTCTTAGCCTCCATGGTTCTGATAAGAAGTCAGCTGTTAATCTTACTGAGGATCCCTTGTACAGGATGAATCTCTTCTCTCTTGCTGCTTTCTAGAATCTTTCTTTGTGTTTGACTTCTAATGGTTTGATTATAATGTGTCTCAGTGTGGCTGTCTTTATGTTTCTCCTACTTGGATTCATGGTGCTTCTTAGATGTGTAGATTCATATATTTCATCAAATTTGTGAAGTTTTCAGCAATTATTCTTCAAATATTATTTTTCTCCTTTTTTCATCTCTTTTTCCACTAAGATTCCCATTATGTGTATGAGGATATATTTCATGAGGTCCTACCTGTCTCTTAGGCTCTGCTCATTTCCCTCATTCTTTTTTCTTTCTGTCTTCATACTGAACAACCTTAATTGATCTATCTTCAAGTATACTTTTCTTTTGTCCGTTCAAATCTGCCACTGAATCCGTCTAGTGAAATTTGCATTTAAGTTATTGTCCTTTTCAGCTCTAGAATCTCTATTCAATTCTTTCTTGTAACTTATATCCTTTTATGGATATTTTTATTTAGTAAGACAACATTCTCATGATTTCCATTAGTTCTTTGTACAAGGCTTCTTCTATCTCTTTGAGTATACTTAAAATACTTGATTAAAGTCTTTGTTTAATAAGTCCAATGTCTGGGCTTCCTCAGGGACAGTTTCTTTTAGTTTCTTTTTTCCTGCATATGGGCATTATTTTCTTGTTTCTTTGTACACATCATAATATTTTGTTGGAAACTGAACATTTTTTTTTTTATTAATGTTATGATAGATTACAACCTTGTGAGATTTCAGTTGTACATTTTTGTTAGTCATGTTGTGGGTACACCACTTCCCCCTTTGTGCCCTCCCCCCTCCCCCCCTTTTCCCTGGTAACCACCGATCAGATCTCCTTATCAATATACTAACTTCCACCTATGAGTGGAGTCATATAGAGTTCGTCTTTCTCTGACTGGCTTATTTCGCTTAACATAATACCCTCGAGGTCCATCCACGTTGTTGTGAATGGGCCAATTTTGTCTTTTTTTATGGCTGAGTAGTATTCCATTGTGTATATATACCACATCTTCTTTATCCAATCATCGGTTTCTGGGCATGTAGGTTGGTTCCACGTCTTGGCTATTGTAAATAATGCTGCGATGAACATAGGGGTGCAACGGACTCTTGAGATTTCTGATTTCAGGTTCTTAGGATAGATACCCAGTAATGGGATGGCTGGGTCATAGGGTATTTCTATTTTTAACTTTTTGAGAAATCTCCATACTGTTTTCCATAGTGGCTGTACCAGTTTGCATTCCCACCAACAGTGTATGAGGGTTCCTTTTTCTCCACAACCTCTCCAACATTTGTCGCTCTTGGTTTTGGATGTTTTTGCCAATCTAACGAGTGTAAGGTGATATCTTAGTGTAGTTTTGATTTGCATTTCCCTGATGATTAGCGATGATGAACATCTTTTTGTGTGTCTATTGGCCATATTCATATCTTCTTTTGAGAAATGTCTGTTCATGTCCTCTGCCCATTTTTTGATCGGGTTGTTTGTTTTTTTGTTGTTAAGCAGTGTGAGTTCTTTGTATATTATGGAAATTAACCCTTTGTCGGATAAGTGGCTTGTAAATATTTTTTCCCAATTAGTGAGCTGTTTTTTTTGTTTCAATCCTGTTTTCCCTTGCCTTGAAGAAGCTCTTTAGTCTGATGAAGTCCCATTTGTTTATTCTTTCTATTGTTTCCCTCAACTGAGGAGTTATAGTGTCCGAAAAGATTCTTTTGAAACTGATGTCAAAGAGTGTACTGCCTATATTCTCTTCCAAAAGACTTATTGTCTCAGGCCTAATCTTTAGGTCTTTGATCCATTTTGAGTTTATTTTGGTGTGTGGTGAAAAAGAGTGGTCAATTTTCAATCTTTTGCATGTGGCTGTCCAGTTTTCCCAGCACCATTTGTTGAAGAGACTTTCTTTTCTCCATTGTAGGCCCTCTGCTCCTTTGTCGAAGATTAGCTGTCCATAGATGTGTGGTTTTATCTCTGGGCTTTCAATTCTGTTCCATTGATCTGTGGACCTGTTTTTGTACCAGTACCATGCTGTTTTGATCACTGTAGCTTTGTAGTATGTTTTGAAATCGGGGATTGTGATTCCGCCGGCTTTGTTTTTCTTGCTCAGGATTGCTTTAGCAATTCGCGGTCTTTTGTTGCCCCATATGAATTTTAGGATTGTTTGTTCAATTTCTGTGAAGAATGTTCTTGGGATTCTGATTGGGATAGCATTGAATCTGTAGATTGCTTTAGGAAGTATGGACATTTTAACTATGTTTATTCTTCCAATCCATGTGCATAGAATGTCTTTCCATCTCTTTATGTCATTGTCAATTTCTTTCAAGAAAGTCTTGTAGTTTTCATTGTATAGATCCTTCACTTCCTTGGTTAAGTTTATCCCAAGGTATTTTATTCTTTTCGTTGTGATTGTGAATGGGATTGAGTTCTTGAGTTCTTTTTCTGTTAGTTCATTGTTAGTGTATAGAAATGCTACTGATTTATGCATGTTAATTTTATACCCTGCGACTTTGCTGTAGTTGTTGATTATTTCTAATAGTTTTTCTATGGATTCTTTGGGGTTTTCTATATATAAGATCATGTCGTCTGCAAACAGCGAGAGTTTTACTTCTTCATTACCTATTTGGATTCCTTTTATTTCTTTTTCCTGTCGAATTGCTCTGGCCAGCACCTCCAGTACTATGTTGAATAGGAGTGGTGAAAGTGGGCACCCTTGTCTTGTTCCTGTCCTCAGAGGGATGGCTTTCAGTTTTTGTCCATTGAGTATGATGTTGGCTGTGGGTCTGTCATATATGGCCTTTATTATGTTGAGGTACTTTCCTTCTATACCCATTTTATTGAGGGTTTTTATCATAAATGGGTGTTGGATCTTGTCGAATGCTTTCTCTGCATCTATTGAGATGATCATGTGGTTTTTGTTTTTCATTTTGTTGATGTAGTGTATCACGTTGATTGACTTGCGGATGTTGAACCATCCCTGTGTCCCTGGTATAAATCCCACTTGATCATGGTGTATAATCTTTTTGATGTATTGCTGTATTCGGTTTGCCAAAATTTTGTTGAGGATTTTTGCATCTATGTTCATCAGTGGTATCGGCCTGTAGTTCTCCTTCTTTGTGTTGTCCTTGTCAGGTTTGGGGATCAGAGTGATGTTGGCTTCATAGAATGTGTTAGGGAGTACTCCATCTTTCTCAATTTTCTGGAACAGTTTGAGAAGAATAGGTATTAAGTCTTCTTTGAATGTTTGGTAGAATTCTCCAGAGAAGCCGTCTGGTCCTGGACTCTTATTTTTGGGGAGGTTTTTGATTACCGTTTCTATTTCCTTACTTGTGATTGGCCTATTCAGATTCTCCATTTCTTCCTGATTCAGTTTGGGGAGATTGTAGGAGTCTAGGAATTTGTCCATTTCTTCCAGGTTGTTCAATTTGTTGGCATATAGTTTTTCATAGTGTTCTCTTATGATCTCTTGTATTTCATTGGTATCTGTTGTGATTTCTCCTCTCTCATTCCTAATTTTATTTATTTGCGATTTCTCTCTTCTTTTCTTGGTGAGTCTGGCTAAGGGTTTGTCAATTTTGTTAATTCTTTTGAAGAACCAACTCTTTGTTTCATTGATCCTTTCTATTGTCTTTTTTGTTTCAATATCGCTTATTTCTGCTCTTATTTTTATTATTTCCCTCCTTCTACTGACTCTGGGCTTTGTTTGTTCTTCTTTTTCTAGTTCTGTTAGGTGTCTTTTGAGGTTGCTTATGTGAGCTTTTTCTTGTTTAGTGAGGTGAGCCTGTATTGCGATGAATTTCCCTCTTAGGACTGCTTTTGCTGCATCCCAAATGATTTGGTATGTCGTGTTCTCATTTTCATTTGTCTCCAGATAATATTTGATTTCTTCTTTAATTTCTTCAATGATCCATTGTTTGTTCAGAAGTGCGTTGTTTAGTCTCCTCATTTTTGCTCCTTTCTCTGCTTTTTTCTTGTAGTTGATTTCTAGTTTAATAGCATTATGATCAGAAAAGATGCTTGATATTATTTCAACTCTCTTGTATTTATTGATGTTTGCTTTGTTTCCCAAAATATGGTCAATCCTTGAGAATGTTCCATGTGCACTTGAGAAGAATGTGTAACCTGCTGTTTTTGGATGAAGTGTTCTATATATATCTATTAAGTCCATCTGGTCTAATTTTTCATTTAATTCTATTATTTCCTTGTTGACTTTCTGTCTGGATGTTCTGTCCATTGGTGTTAATGGTGTGTTGAGGTCCCCTACTATTATTGTATTATTGTTGATGTCTTCTTTTAGTTCTATTAAGAGTTGCTTTACAAATTTTGGTGCTCCTGTGTTGGGTGCGTATATATTTATAAGCGTTATGTCTTCTTGGTGGAGAGTCCCTTTTATCATTATATACTGTCCCTCTTTGTCTTTCTTTATCTGTTTTGCTTTGAAGTCTACCTTGTCTGATATTAGTATAGCGACACCTGCTTTCTTTTGTTCATTATTAGCTTGGAGTATTGTTCTCCATCCCTTCACTCTGAGTCTGTGTTTGTCTTTGGGGCTGAGGTGTGTTTCCTGGAGGCAGCATATTGTTGGATCTTGTTCTTTGATCCATCCTGCCACTCTGTGTCTTTTGATTGGGGAGTTCAATCCATTTACATTTAGAGTGATTATTGAGATGTGGGGGCCTACCACTACCATTTTATGTCTTGTTTTCCGGTTTTCTTCAATTTCCTTTCTTTCTCATCCCATGGTTTAATCTGTTCTGATGAAGAGCTGCTACTCTCTGTTGTTGTCCTTCTACTTATCTCCTCTGCTCTTGGTTTTGTAGCCCCTTTCCTTTTTTTGATTTTTCAGGAATGAGGGTTTTCCTGAGGATTTCCTGGAGAGGAGGTTTTGTGGCAATGAACTCCCTTAATTTTTGTTTATCTGGGAAAGTTTTTATTTCTCCATCGTATTTGAAGGATATTTTCGCTGGGTAGAGAATTCTCGGCTGTAGATTTTTGTCCTTCAGATTTTTGAATATATCATTCCACTCTCTTCTAGCCTGTAAAGTTTCTGCTGAGAAATCTGCTGATAGCCTGATGGGGGTTCCTTTGTACGTTAGTTTCTTTTGCCTGGCTGTCCTTAGTATTTTCTCCTTGTCGTTGACTTTTGCTAGCTTCACTACTATATGCCGTGGAGTTGGTCTTCTTGCATTGATAAAGTTTGGAGATCTATTGGCTTCTGTCACCTGAAGATCCATCTCTCTCACCAGATTTGGGAAGTTCTCAGCCATTATTTCTTTGAATAGGCTTTCTGCCCCTTTCTCCTTCTCTTCTCCCTCTGGTATACCTATAATCCTTACGTTGCATCTCCTAATTGTGTCTGATAATTCTCGGAGAGTTTCTTCATTTCTTTTTAGTCTTGCTTCTCTCTCCTCCTCTGCCTGCAGCAATTCTATATTGCCATCTTCCAAATTGCTAATTCTTTCCTCCATATTATCGGCCCTACTGTTCAGAGCATCTAGATTTTTCTTAATCTCCTCTATTGTGTTCTTCATTTCCAATATTTCTGTTTGGTTCTTCTTTATCATATCCAACTCTTTTGTGACATAGCTCCTAAACTCGTTGAGTTGTCAGTCAGAATTCTCTCTTAACTCATTGAGTATTTTAATGATGGCTGTTTTGAAGTCATCATCATTTAGGTTATATATCTCATTTTCTTTGGGATTGTTTTCTGTGTATTTGTTATTTTCTTTCTGTTCTGGAGATTTAATGTATTTTTTCATATTGCTTGATGTTGTTGATTTGCGCCTCTGCATAGAGATAGAGTTTAGTTGCTCCTTTCATTTGTTTCAGCTGCTGCGGTGGGGGAGCAGCTGTTTACACTGCACCAACCAGGAACCCTGTCCGCAGTTGCTAACTGGGCCTGGGCCCCTCCTCATAGTCACAGTGGTCCTTTGGATTCCCTCCTCTGCCATGGGGGCTGTCACAGGGGGGCTTCAGGCTGCTAGTGCCTACTGTTGCAGCCAACCTAGATGTGCTCCCTCCTTGGGGTCTGCAATGGTGTTATGGGCTTTTCCAGCAGCCAGGGGAGGGATCACTTATATTTGTCGCTCCGTCGCTGTCGGCACCCACAAAATCTCACTTGTCCACTATGGGTCACAGGGGAGCTATTGGCATCTTCTACAGTCTGTGGTTAGTTCACCTAGCTATGCTACTTTTGTCCCGGGGTCTTCCAGTCTTGTGGCTGCCAGATGGGTGCTTTCTACTAGTGCTGTGCAGAGGCTTTCCCTGAGGCTGCTGTGATCCTGTAGGGTTTCCCCCTAGGCTATGAAGCTGGGTTGCTGGAACTTCCCCCAGCCCCAGTCCTGTTCCCCAGGAACTCGGGGAGCCCTTTGCCCTGTCTTGGGGGATAGCCGGAGATCCTGATTTCAGTGGTAGCTGGTCAGCTGCTGCCCTGCCTGATATTCTCCTCTCCGGGACCCTCCCGGTATTGTGGATGCTGGGCGTGGCCCCTCCGCTAATAGCAGACAGAGAGTTTTGTCTGCTGCCCGGGCAGAACTCTGGAGCTTCCCCTCCGGGCCGCGGAGCCGGCCTCTGGAGCTTCACCCAGCCCCAGTCCTCTCCGAGATCTCCAGCAATCCCCTGCCCTGCGGGGCGGGCAACGGCAGCCTGGGGTCACCTCACCCTCTGGGATTCCCTCTGGGACCTTCCTGGAGTTGTGAATGCTGGGAGTGGCCCCTCCACTAATGGCAGACAGAGAGTTTTGTCTGCTGCCCGGGCAGAACTCTGGAGCTTCCCCTCTGGGGCACAGAGCGGACCTCTGGAGCTTCACCCAGCACCAGTCCTCTCCGAGATCTCTGGCAATCCCTAGCCCCACGGGGCGGGCAACAGCAGCTGGAGGTCGCCCCGCCCTCTGGGATTCTCTCCGGGACTTTCCCGGAGTTGAATGCTGGGCGTGGCCCCTCCGCTAATGGCAGACAGAGAGTTTTGTCTGCTGCCCGGGCAGAACTCTGGAGCTTCCCCTCCGGGGCGCAGAGCCGGCCTCTGGAGCTTCACCCAGCCCCAGTCCTCTCCGAGATCTCCGGCAATCCCTAGCCCCACCGTGCAGGCAGTGGCAGCCGGGGGACCTCCGTACCCTCAGTGACTCTCCCTGGGACCCTCCGGGCGCCGCGAACACCAGGCAGGATCTCCCCGCCAATGGCGGGGAGAGACTCTCCCCGCGGGCCCAGGTGTGCAACTCCAAAGTTTCCCTCTGCGTTCAGGAGTAATTGAGGGGGGTTTAGGTAGGGTTCTGGTCACCTGTTTCCACTGTCGCTCCTCTGTTGTGTGCTCGCTCCTGCCCTAGATGTGTGTTGATCTTCTGGGGGTGTCCGTTGGAAGAAAGCCGCTTGCGGGTACTAGGCTGTTCAGTCGGGGTCGGAGAGTTTTCACCTATTTCCACATCCTCCCGGAGGAAAGTCCGTCCGCCTTCCGATGTATAGTCGCGTGGGTCTCTCAGACGTCCAGAGATGCTGTCTGGATATCCTTTGTTAAGTGATAAGTGTCCAAATAATTGTAGACTCGAAGGGGGAGAGACAAAGAGGACTACTCATGGCGCATCTTGGATCTCCTCTCCCAGAAACTGAACATTTTGAATATTATAATATGACAACTCTGGAGATCAGGTCTCCCTCCTTCCCAGGGCTTTTTGTTGCTGCTTGTTGGAGTGATTGTTGTTTGTTTGTTTAGTGGTTTTTCTGAACTAATTTTCTAAAGTCCGTATTCTTTGTCGTGTATGGCCCCTGATGTCTCTGTTTTATTAGCTTAGTAGGCAGGTACTGATTTGATAGAATTTCTTTTTAAAACTGAGATTCAGTACAACATCTGCAAATCAATCAATGTGATACACCACATTAACAAAATGAAGAATAAAAACCACATGATCATCTCAACAGATGCAGAGAAAGCATTTGATAAGATTAAACAGCCATTTATGATGAAAACTCTTAACAAATTGGGGCTAGAAGGAAATTATCTCAACATAATAAAGGTCATATAAGACAAACCCACAGCCAACATCATACTCAATGGGGAAAAACTGAATGCCACCCCTCTGAGAACAGGAGCAAGACAAGGATGCCCACTATTACCTCTGTTATTCAACATAGTACTGGAGGCTTTGGCCAGAGCATTTGGGCAAGAGAAAGGAATAAAAGGAATCCAAATAGGGAGTAAGGAAGTGAAATTCTTGCTGTTTGCAGATGATGTGATCTTATATATAGAAAACCTTAAAGAATCCATCAGAAAATTATTAGAAATAATTAACAACTAGAGTAAAGTTGTAGGATACAAAATAAACTTACAAAAATTGGCTGCATTTCTATACTCTGATAATGGACTTACAGAAAGAGAACTCAAGAACACAATTCCATTTACAATTGCAACAAAAAGAATAAAATATACAGGAATAAATTTAGCCAAGGAGGTGAAGGACTTATACAGTGAAAATTATAAGACTATTGAAAGAAATGGATGATGACTTAAAGAGATGGAAAGAGATTCCACGCACATAGATTGGAAGAATAAACATAGTTAAAGTGTCCATACTACCCAAAGCAATTTACAGATTCAATGCAATCCCAATCAGAATCCCAATGACACTCTTCATGGAAATATAGAACAAAGAATCCTAAAATTCATATGGGTCAACCAAAGAACCTAAATTGCTAAAGCGATACTGTGAAAAAAGAGCAAAGCTAGAGGCATCACAATCCCTGACTTCAAAATATAACCAAAACAGCAAGGTACTGGTACAAAAACAGGCACACAGATCAATGGAACAGAACTGGAAACTCAGAAATAAAACTGCACATCTATGGACAGCTAACCTTTGACAAATTTGCCAAGAACATACAATGGAGAAAAGTGATAATCTCTTCAATAAATGGTGTTGGGAAATATGGACAACCACTTGCAAAAGAATGAAAGTAGACCCTTTTCACATGCCGTACACAAAAATAAACTCAAAATGGATCAAAGACTTGAAGGTAAGTCCTGAAACCATAAAACTCCTGGAAGATAATATAAGTAGTACACTCTTCGACATCGAACTTAAAAGGATCTTTTCAAATACCATAACTTTTCAGACAAGGCAAACAAAAGAAAAAATAAACAAGTGGGATTTCATCAGACTAAAGAGCTTCTGCAAGGCAAAAGAAACTAGGATTAAAACAAAAAGACAGCCCACCATCTGGGAGAAAATATTTGCAAATCATATATCTGACAAGGGGTTAATCTCCATAATATATAAGGAGTTCACACAACTGAACAACAAAGAAACAAACAGTCTGATCAAAAAATGGGCAGAGGATATGAACAGAATTTTTTCCAAAGCAGGTATACAGATGGCCAATAAACACATGAAAAGATGTTCAACATGACAAATCATCAGGGAAATGCAAATCAAAATTACATTAAGATACCACCATACACCTTTAAAATGGCTATAATCACTAAGACCAAAAACAACAAATGTTGGAGAGGGTGTGGAGAAAAGGGAACCCTCATACACTGCTGGTGGGAATGCAAACTGGTGCAGCCACTATGGAAAACAGTATGGAGGTTCCTCAAAAAACTAAAAATAGAAATACCATATAACTCAGCTATCCCACTACTGGGTATTTACCCAAACGACTTGAAATCAACAATCCAAAGTAACATACCTACCCCTATGGTCATTGCAGCACTATTCAAATAGCCAAGACATGGAAACAATTCAAGTGCCCATTGATCAATGATTGGATAAAGAAGATGTGGTATATATACAATGGAATACTACTCAGCCATAAACAAGACAAAATCATCCCATTTGCAACAACATGGACGGACCTGGAGGGAATTATGCTAAGCAAAATAAGCCAGATTGAGAAAGACAAACACCAGATGATTTCACTCATATGTGGAATATGAACAAGCACATGGACAAAGAAAACAGTTCAGTGGTTACCTGGGGAAGGGGACTGGGGGTGGGCACAGGGGGTGAAGGGGAGCACTTACATGGTGACAGACAAGAAATAATGTTCAGCTGAAATTTCACAATGATGTAAACTATTATGAATTCAATAAAAAAAAAAAAGATTGGCACTTGAGCTGGAAAAAAGAAACCTACCAAAACTGAGATTCAGCTCTTTTGTTCTTGTTTAAGCATTTACTGGTTGCTGTAAACTTTTGGTTAATTTCAAGATTTCTCATAAATTTGATCATGATTGTTTCTGCCATTTTATTTGCTACTGTGAGGAGGAACAGGGTTTTGGAGTTCTCTGCTCTTTCCTTTTCCCTGACGTCATTCTATATATATTGTCCTTCAATCTTTACAGTAAGCAGCTCCTGTCTGAGGTGATGCAAATAGGAGTCCACGTACTTGCTTCCTTCCTCATGTGCCCACATGCTGGACCTGGCTTCATGAGAAAGTCTCCAGATGGGAACAACAGGCTCCGCTTAAACCCGAATGCTTGGTCGGTTCCTCTATTGTGACCCTTCCCACTGTGCTCCAGCAGTGCTGAAGCAAGCTTCAGCTCACAAGCTGGGACCCAGAGCAGCCTCTCCCTCTGCAGTTCCCCTGACAATAGATTCGTATACTCTTTCTGCAGCATAGCACTTGTTACTATCTTTGTGACTGATCTTACAAATTTTTCAAAATTAGTGACTTATATTTGTTTTTTTGTACAATATTTCCAGAGAATGAGCATTATTTTATGCTTATTTGTGAAAAATTTGATTTACTAGAAGAGTAATTATGCTTTCTTTGAAAATAGCATGAAGCTTTGATAGCTTCATCCCACTGATTGTCGTAGTTTTAAAACTGACAATAGTCTAGCTATCAGAGGTAAAACAAGGAATCCTCAGGTATGTATTATCTTATTATCTTGTTTATTATTTCATTGCACTCTTATTTTTTGGGTGCATGTATGAAATAATCATATTTGTAGGTTCACATTTTATATTTGCCCTGGAATTCTGTTTATTATTATATTTAAAACATTAATCTGAGTAACTATATTTACAGTGCTATTTCATCAATATGTTTTAGTGTCTTGACAAATCAGTTTCAACCATTGTTCTCGTTTTGGGAATCAATAATTTAAAGAAACGTAATAATAACAAGAAAAGTAAAAAATTAACAACTATTCCATGCAAATGATGGGAGAATACATATTTTCCAGGATAAAAAAATAGCCACACAAGGGGCCGGCCTGGTGGTACAGTGGTTAAGTTTCCACATTCAGCAGCCTGGGGTTTGCCAGTTCAGATCCCGGGTGTGGACATGGCATTGCTTGGCAAGCCATGCTGTGACAGGCATCCACATATAAAGTAGAGGAAGATGGGCACAGATGTTAGCTCAGGGCCAGTCTTCCTCAGCAAAAAGAGGAGGATTGGCAGCAGATGTTAGTTCAGGGCTAATATTCCTCAAAAAAAATTAAAAACAAATAGCAGCACTATATCAGAACCACAGAAAAAAAATCTCAAAAAATACCAGAATTAATATTGTTATAATGTTCATACTGCCTGAAGCAATCTACAGATTCAATGCAATTCCTATCAAAATTCCAATGGCCTTTTTCAAATAAATAGGAGAAATAATCCTAAAATGTATATGGAACCATAAAAAAACCTGCATAGCCAAAGCAATCTTGAGAAAGAAGTAAAAAGCTAGAAGCATCATGCGTCCAGATTTCAAACTATATTACGAAGCTATAGTAATTTGAACAGTATGGCATTTTCATAAAAACAAGATACCAGATCAATGGAACAGAATATAGGGTCCAGAAATAAATTCACACTTATATTATCAATTAATTTATGACAAAGGAGCCAAGAACAAACAATGGGGAAAGGATAGTCTCTTCAATAAATGGTGTTGGAAAAACTCGACAGCCACATGCAAAAGAATGAAATTCAAACACTATCCTATACCATACACAAAAATTAAGTCAAAACGGATTAAAGACCTGAACATGAGACCTGAAACCATAAAACTCCTAGAAGAAAATAGAAATGGTAAACTCCTTGACATAGGTCTTGGCAATGATTGTTTTAATCTGACACTAAAGGTTAAAGAAACAAAAGCAAAAATGAACAAGTGGAATTACATCAAACTAAAAAGCTTCTGCACAACAAGGGAAACCAACAACAAAATGGAAAGGCAACCTACTGAATGGGAGAAAATATTTGCAAATCATATGTCTGAGAGGGGGCTAAATTCAAAAAATATAAATAATTTATGCAACTCAAAGCAAAACAACAAACAGTCCAATTGAAAAATGGGCAGAAGATCTGAATAGACATTTTTCCAGAGAAGACATACAGATGGCCAACAGGAACATGAAAAGAAGGTCAACATCCCTAAGCACCAGTGAAACGCAAATCAAAACCACAATGAGATGTCACCTATTAGGATGGTTATTATCAAAAAGACAAGTAACAAAAAGTGTTGGTGAGGATGTGGAGAAAAGGGAATGCTTGTGCACTGTTGGTGGGAATGTAAATTGGTGTAGGTACTATGGAAAACAGCATGGAGGTTCCCCCCAAAATTAAAAATAGAACTGTCATATGATCCAGCAATTCCACTTCTGGGTATTTATCCAAAGAAGACAAAGACATTAACATGAAAAGATATATGTATCCTCATGTTCATTGCAGCATTATTTACAATAACCTAGATATGAAAACAACCTAAGCGTCAATCAATAGTTGAATGGATAAAGAAACTGTGATATATACATACAATGGAACATTATTCAGCCATAAAAATGAATGAAATCTCACCATTTGTGACAACATGGATGGACCTTGAGGACATTATGCTAAATGAAACAAGTCAGATAGAGGGGACTCATCTGGTGGTGTAGTGATTAAGTTGGAGAGCTCTGCTTTGGTGGCCCAGGGTTTGCCCGTTCGGATCCGGGGGAAGACCTATGCTGTGGCAGGCATCCCACATATAAAATAGAGAAAGATGGGCATAGATGTTAGCTCAGGGATGGACTTCCTCAAAAACAAAAGTCAGACAGAAATAGACAGATACATTATGATCCACCTTATATGTGGAATCTAAAAAACCAAAAAACAAAACAAGCTCATAGATACAAAGAATAGATTGGTGGTTGCCAGAGCCGGGGGTTGGAGGGTGGGACAAATGAGTCAAGGGAGTTAAAAGGTAAGAAGAAAAAAAATCTCAGTAGTTTTTTATATTGATTACATGTTCAAATGATAACATTTTGGATATATTGCATTAAATAAAATACATTATTACAATTAAAAAAAATACCAGCACAGTCTTTGAAAGTGCATGCACAGCAAATAATCAATGATTATTAAATACATTTGGTCATTTTTGTAAATATCGTGGTCTTACATTTCAAATTTGTTAAATATGTGTTAGCAAAACTGTTTAATTGTCTCTTGTCCTAAAACTTGCAAACTATCGGCTGATTCCTTTGTAGTGATTGCTAGTGGTCTATGCACCTCGCCCTGAAGAATTTTGCACTGAACCACACTTTTAAAATGGCTATAATGATAGTAATGAAGGTAAGCCTCTGCTGCAGAGTTTTAGATGCTTGCTGACACTGCTTTAGCAGTGTATGTGTGTGTTTGCTTGTTTTGTTTTACTTTTACTTCAGCTACATTAGATTAGTACTGATCTTAGAGCTGATGTTAAAACCAAAATAAAATAAAGAAGTTTTCTTCAGAAGGATAGCAATTTCTGTCAAATCATATTCTCGGAATCTTCAGGTTTCATTTTGCACAGTTTCTCTCTTCTTCATTTACAAATCTTTAATTACGTAAGTTCATTAATTGAATTTCTATATTATATATGTTATAGTTATACATCAAAACAATAGCTACCAGATATTTTACTTTCTCTTTCCCAACACTTAAATGCTGACGTTTTTACAGGTTCTGTCTTTGGCCCTGTGCTCTTCCAGCTATTTGATCTCCCCTGACAATCCCACACTCTTAAGGATTCACCTGCTGACCACAGCCGATGAATCCCAAATGTATGTTTCTACTCTTGATCTCTTTCATGAGATTCTAACAGCATCTCCTCTTGGATATTCACAAATACCTCAAACTCATCTTCTTCAAAAAGCAATTAATTACCTTCACTCCTATAATGTATTAGTCAGGGTTCTCCAGAGAAACAGAACCAATACGAGAAGGAGATCTCTATATATGAAAGGAGATTTATTATGAGGAATTGGCTTACATGATTACAGAGTCTGAGAAGTCCCATGATCTGCCACTTGCATGCTGAAGGCCCAGGAAAGACAGTGGTATAATTCAGACTGAATCTGAAGGCCTGAGAACCAGGGGAGCTGATGGTGTAAATTTTAATCCAAGGGCAGGAGAAGATGAGGCAAAATGTCCCAGCTCACACAGTGAGGCAGGGAAAAAGGGATGATTTCCTCAAATTTCTCCTTCCTCCACCTTTTACTCTCTTCAGGCCCTCAGTGGATTTGATGATGCCCACCCACCCTGGGAGGGCCATCTATCTTAAGGAGTCCACTGGTTGAACTGCTGATCTTGTCTGGTGACACCCTCACAGACACACCCAGAAATGCTATTTAATCCGGACACTTTGTCCAGTCGGGTTGACACTTAGAATTCACCATCCCACCTATCTATCTCCAACATGTTCTTATTCTTTTTTTTTTTCTACGTCAGTTGATGGCGTTATCTAATATCCATCACTCAAACTAGAAGCCTGGCAAGAGGTCACCTGGTGCTTCTAATATATGTGAGAAATATTTTTTCAGTGTTTTCTTCCTCTCTACCTCTACTACTTTTACCACCTGCCTTAGTTCAGGCCCTTCTTGGTTATGTCTCCCTGCCCTTCTCTGTTGGCACAGTTCTCTCGCTGATCTCTGCTGCCAGGATTTCCATTTTCCTTTCATTTCTCTACAGCCCCCAGAAAAGCCCATCTACAGTGTGAATCTGACAGTATTAGTCACTGTGTCTCAGTGTCTCCTTGTCCTCTGCAGTGTAAAGGATTACTATTCCTTCAGTGTACCTAGAAGTACTTCCTTACAAATTAAAACTTACTCAGAAATTCAAGAGAAAGTTGAAGAGAGATGCTAGTAAAATCAAAAAAATGTATATGAGCACCACCAACTAGTTTTTAAATATGGAATAGCTTTATATAAGGCTTTAACAGAAAGAACTTTTAAAAGCTTGAAGGTGCCTCAAATGGCTGTTTTGCATCAAATATTATTAAAGCCTACATTCTATGGAAGAATATTGCATATTTAATTTTTATATGTATAATTATATCTCATATATATGATGCATTTATCTAAACAAACTAGTTTCTATTCTTGGAGCTTTATTTTGAATAGTGTGATATAAAACTGGCTTTTCCACAAGAACAAAGTTACATGAGGGAATTGTGCTTCTGGAAAGGCACCAAAAGGGCTGTGCATATCATGAAACAAAGGAAATAGAGAAGAAAAGTTAAAACAAGGCTTAGACCGGAATAACATCAAAGAAAGCCATCAATAATGAGTGTCTTAGTTCAAGAACTAAATGTTTGCTAAAAACAAAATCAAGCAACAGAGAAACACATGAGATTTGGCCAGCTGAGTCACTAAGGGATATTTGCTCTATTATCCTTAACAATTTGGACACAAATGCTGATGTTCCACCCTTTCCATTAAATCTGTTCCTCCTTACTCCTCCTTGTCACGGTTAAATATTCCTATTATCCACCCAAATGCAAAGGCAAAACCTACAAATGCTCTGTGAATCTACTCTTTCCTTCATCCCTAACATCTAATTTATCAGCAAGTTCTCAGGGCTTCTCCTCCAAAAGGTAATCTTAAGTCCATCTGTTTCTTTTTGTATCCATCCTTCCTCCTAGTCCATTATTTGTCGTCTAGATTCTTTCCATTCCTTCCTAACTATTCTTGGTTCTTCCATATTATACTATTTACAACCCATTCTATACACCGAGAGGAAGGTGGGTGATCTTTTAAAAGCGCCAATCAGATCACGTTAGTCGTTTTGAAAGCCATCCATGGTTGCCCGTCACTTCAATGAAACTCAAACTTCTTCCCATGTCCTACAAGGCCCTACATGATCTGGCCTTGCCTCCCAATTTGGCCTTGTTACCTACCACCCTCCCCTGACTTATTTTGCTCTAGGCACACTGGACTTCTAGATGGACCATCCTGCCTTTGAGGGGAACTCACTCTTGCCCTCAGAAACTTCATGCACTTCTTCGTACACTTTCCCTGGAATTCTTTGCTAGGGTGGTTTTGCTTTCTCATTAGTCCGTGTGTAACTACCTGTTGTGGTCTGAATTTTATCTCCCCCAAATTCACATGATGAAGTCCTAACCTCCAGTACTTCAGAATGTGACTCTGTTAGTTTGTTAGGGCTGCTGTAACAAAATACCACAGACTGGGTGACTTAAATAACATAAATTTATTTTCTCAGAGTTCTGAAAGCTGGAAGTGCAAGGTCAAGGTATCAGCAGGTTTGGTGTCTCCTGAGGCCTCTCTCTTTAGCTTACAGACCATCTCCCTCCTGCTGTGTCCTCATACGGCCTTTCCTCTGTGCGTGCACATCACTACTATCCCTTCCTCTTCTTGTAAAGAACCAGTCCTATTGTGTTAGGGCCCCACCCTTATTATTTCCTGTAATCTTAATTATCTCCTTAAAGACCCTGTCTCCAAATACAGTCACATTGTGGGTTAGAGTTTCAACATATGAATTTTGAGGTGACACAATTCAGTC
The DNA here is from genome assembly GCF_041296265.1 of Equus caballus. NCBI lineage: Eukaryota > Metazoa > Chordata > Mammalia > Perissodactyla > Equidae > Equus > Equus caballus. The sequence goes on from NC_091692.1 coordinate 20,721,513, forward strand.
CATAACATTGACTGCATTTGTTGATGGGGTCCTTAAAGAGGTAATTAAGTTAAATGGAGATCATCAGGTTGGGCCCTAATCTAATAGCACCGTTGTCTTTATAAGAAGTTAAGATTAGGACACAGACATGCAAAGAGAGAAGACAACATGAAGATGCTGGGAGAAGATAGTCATCTACAAGCCAAGGAGAGAAACCTCAGATGAAACCAACTTTGTAGACACCTTGATCTTGGACTTCTAGCCTCCAGAATTATGAGAAAATGCATTTCTGGGGCCTGCCCTATGGCAGAGTGGTTAAGTTCGCTCACTCAGCTTCGGCAGCCCAGGGTTTCGCCGGTTTGGATCCTGGGTGCGGACATAGTATTGCTCATCAGGCCACGCTTAGGAGGCATCTCACATAGCACAACCAGAAGAACCTACAACTAGAATACACAACTATGTACTGGGGGCCTTTGGGGAGAAGAAGAAGAAAAAAGAAAAGATTGGCAACATATGTTAGCTCAGGTGCCAATCTTAAAAAATATATATATATTTCTGTTGTTTATGCCATGCAATCCATGGTAGTTTGGTCTGGTAGTTCTAGCAAACTAACAAACCACCTCAACGAGGCCTTACTTGAGCACTCAAGCTAAGCAGCCCTTTTGCTGGCTTTATTCTACTGCCTTGTCACTGAAAGGTAACCCCATGACAGCAGAGACCTTGTTGGGTTTTCTCTGTATGTCTTCAGCACTCAGGGAGGGACTGACCTATAGTATTATGCCTTGTTGGTTGAATAAATGTTGGATGATGGATTGACTGACTGAATAGTCGAGCGGATGAATCATCTTACAGACAAAAAACCCAGAAAAAGTGGGACATGAGCTGGGTAAATTTTGAAGAAAGGAACTTCATGAGGCCCCTGCCTGGGAAAGACCAGTGAGATGGTAGAGATGAGATGGTTTTAGGTCAAAGGATTAGTGGGAGCTTGAAGAGCCAAGTAGGAGAGTGCATGAGAGGAGAAGTGGAGACAGAACAACCTCAATGACCCTGACTATAGAGTTGAACAACTACAAATACAGAGTTGGAAATACAGTGTGAATGTCTTCCCATGAGCTTGCAGCAAATGAGAGAGGTTATTAGCTTAGGGACCTAGTAAAAAGGGAGAAGCAAGACTCTACTGATTTCCAAAAAACTAGGCCTTTAATTCTGGCTGAAACGGGCCTAGAGTTCCCTTTCGAATGCAGCCTACCTGTGTGTTATATTCCAGATGCTCAGGCCCTCCTTTCCTCTGCATGAATCGAGAATGCCCTAATTCTTGCTTAAATCTGACAACTCTCAGCTCCACTTGCCAAGCAAACCACATGTATTCCAAATACCAGGCAGCATTTGCTATAGCTGTGCTTATATTTCCCCACTTTGAGTCCTTGCTGTCTGATCCTTGCCCAAGATGACTCCTCTCTCCTTTTTACACATCCTAATACCAAGAACTGATATTCCATTAAAATTATAGAGAAGGTGGTCTTTGCCCAGGTCCCAAGGAAAGGCCAGAGGACAGGAAAATCATAAAATTACCAATCAGCATACCAGCATCCAAGGCGAACAGCCCCCCAAACCAAAAGAAAATAAATAAAAGAAAAGCAAAAAATTTTAAAAGCACATGTTTGATATTGTATAACTATTAAAGCACATTAACTCTACATCAATCGTATGTATTTGTGTTTTATTAAATTTCTAATCCAATGTAATTCATTGTCCACATGAACAAAAGTATTAATATGAGCTGTCAGCCTGAACTTGAAAATTAGCTTGTAAAATAAAATCAGCTGCTATCATGGCATTATTAAAACCTGATTGAACCTGTATAAATACACTGATTTGAGTACCTAGGTTGTAAATGATTTTTAAAAATCATTATTCAGAGATCAGAATGAGTCAAAACTTCCAAGTTCAGTTTTGGGGACTAACCTAATATATTTGTCAGTGGAATTCAAACTTTTGTAGGCAGGTTTTACTTCTCGGACTTTTCAATTAATTCTATTTTCTAAATAGTGAGTAAATTATGAGTTTTAAACATTACCTTATTAATTTTTTACAACTTTGTGAGGTAGGCACTATTATTATCTTGATTTTACCCATGACAAAACTGTTTCAATATCTTGCCCTGAGTTCATAAGTGGTAGACTCAGGAATTAGACCCAGATAGTCTGATTCTAGAAAGGGTTTCTTTAACCATTGCATATACTGAAACAGAGGAAAAACGTTTGTTTTCTACAAATTACATATACAATTTAAAATCAAAGTTTATTTTCCTTACGCTTCTAATTATAAATTTTGGTGGCCATCTCATACATATATGTTTATACTCCATGTGCTTTGGGCAAAATTTTGTGTAAAGTCTTCAGCATAAGCAAAAGAAAAAAAAAGGACATATAGTCATATACATGTGTGTTATGGCACTTGATTGATTGATTGGTTGATATTTACCACATCCCTGCTTTGATTTCATGATTCAAACTTTTGTCTGGTCAGGAGCTTGACAAGGATAAATTGAGAATGGCTTTGAAGTTCCTGCCTTTAATTGCTGCATGTGTAACGAGATGTTATTTGTTTGTAGAGTTGATATTCAGACACAGTTCCATTTCTCTTTTGTTCACATTATTTTGCTTTCCAGCGACAGGCTAAGCCTCATAGTCATGTTTTGATTAAGGGACTAATGCTTTATTAAATTTTGAATAGAGTCTGTTATCAGCGTAGTGTTATTCTTATTGAAATAGCAACATAATATTCTTCAGCTGCTTTGTGAAAGAGGAGCAAAATGTGATTTCTGTCCTTACTCTGATTCCTAGTTGTTTACAGTGGTTTAAATAATTCTTTGTGTGAAAGGCTCCCAATTTTAGTTTGAGATGATACTGGGCTGTATCACTGAGTCTGTTATCTTCAAATACATTGGAGGTGTGGTCCACCTGTTCCAATTTTATTACTTCTTCAGAGACAGAGATACATTTCCATGAAATACTGATTCCTAATCTGAATTCTGCTTAGTGGGTCCAAGATATGCAGTTTATTTCTGAGAGTCAGATGCCTGCTTCAAAGTTTTCCTTGTATCTTCTAATTCTTTCAATGTTACTTGGTCTGCAAAGCACAAAATCTGTGAAGACTTTTTTACAAAAGACGCATGAAAAAGGCCAGAGTTTGGAATTTGTGGTCCTCTTAGATATGCAAACCACTCAGAAAGAATTCACTTTCATGTGTCGAAGGCTCAGTTACAGCATCTATGAAAGGAAGGAAGGAAAGGAAGGAAAAAATTTTAATCCTTCTAACTCTGAATTGTATGCTGACTGATTTTATTACTTTAGTCTTCTATGTTGTAGTAGGCTCTATAAATATACTGACAGCACATTCACATATTTACTGAATATCTAGTTGGATAGAAAGATTTGAGCCTTTTAGTTACTCCCTTATGGCAAATGTTTCACATGTATGAGATACATTTATTTATTCAACAAATGCTTAGTCTCTGGATGTTATGTGCAAAGCACTGTGTTATGTGAATACATAATACATGCAGGATAAATAATAGACTGTGAATACTCAAGCTGCTTCTTTATTTTTGGGAATTTGGGGAGTAGCATATGTCCATAGAAGGTAGCAGAAACAAATGGGCTGAAATAGGATTCAAATTTATGATCTTAACTTCATTATCAGTGGGCTGAAGTGGGTTGGCAGGAGTGCATTCCTTCTAGAGGTGCTAGAGGAGAATCCATTTCCTTTTCCTTTTCAAATTCCAGAAGGTTCCCGCATTCCTAGGCTTGGCTTATGGCCATGTCACTCAGACCTCTGCTTCAATTATGACATTTCCTCTGACTTTGACATACCTGCCTCTTTCTTATAAGGACCCTTGTGATTGCATTGGGCCCATCCAGATAATCTAGGATAATCTTTCCATCCCAAGATTCTTAACTGAATCACATCTTCAAAGTGCCTTTTGCCATGTGAATTGAAGTAACACATATCCAGGTTCTGGAGATTAGGACATAGACATCATTGGGCATCTATTATTCTGCCTACCACACATTTTTTTCATGAAAATGTATATATTAATAACAAAAATACATAGAGAATTTCTACTACGCAGGAAGTCCATATAGTAATATATAATTTTTAAACAATCCTACTAATTAATGTGACAGTTATGATAATGTGGCCACTATGGCTCAGACTGTTTCTAAGATGTCTACTTGGCAACTGCTATTCAAGCCAAGAACATGTTCTTGACAGATCTTCATCTTCCAAAAGTGAAATGTATTTATGTAATACTTATTATATATGAAGGCCAAAACTGATGAACAAAATGGTTACTTCCAATGGATATTTTGGATTTTAATAAAAGAAAACAAGTAACTACTGCTACAAAGAAATGGAGGTGATTTTTTAATGTGATAATAATAATCAGTACAGTAATTACCAGGCACATACTAAGTGCCAGGCCATATTCTAAGTGCTTAAACATATATTAATTCATTTAATACTTAAAACAACATGATGAGTTAGAGGCTAGTATTATCCCCATTTTAAGATGAGAAAACTGAGACACAGAGGCTAAACTTGTCCCACAGCACATGGCTAAAAGAGAGAGAGATGGGATTTGAACTCAGACCCTCTGGCTCCAGTGTCCATTCTCACTCTCTACGTAGCTCTGAAAAATATTTTAGAGCCAAAGTCCTGCAGGGGGATTCAGATGAATTTATTCTTAATAACAGTTGGAGATGTGACGAGGCCAAGGGGTCAAGGTACTTCCCACTGCTTTTATTGTGAAATGCTCATTCTGAATTTTAAATGACTTTTCTCTGTTATTAAGCTGTGTTTTGGGATCATTCCTTGCTTTACTCTTTCAACCACTAACATTCTAAAAAGACTCTAGTAAAATGAAAGTGAATGTTGTGATTATAATAATTTTAAACTTTCTTTCTAGGCCACATTCCTTGTAATCAGACATGATTACAAGTATGTCTACCAGGTAATATGATTGACTTTTAGCAAACATGATAGAGCTTACCTATTAAAATGAACACTTTTCCCAGTATGGTCACACAATTTGTTCATTAGAATTGGTTTGGAATGCCATTTAGCTATTATCGTCTCAAATTCAATTTACCCTCTAAAGAACATATTGTCTCTTTACAAAATTCAAAAGCTTACATCAGGAACTCTGACAGCAATTCCAGAAGAGATCTTCCTACAATGGTTTGAGCATTGCCACAGTTCTTCAAAGAAGTACCTACCTCTTCTCCCAAGATGGCTACCCTGAAGAGAATTCACAGAGCCGCAGGTGTAGTGGGTAGTGTGGTATCGCAGTTGGTTTGGCTCTCAGGAGTGCTACTTATGTGGTCTACTCACAACGAGTATCAAAATTTTGTCTGCAGTGGTCTATTTACAATCTTCCCTGGAGGAATTCTTCTCATTAAACATTAACAAAATAATTAGGTTTGAATTAGTGAATCCACAGTCAAGAGTGATACCTAGGTATACTTGATTTAAATATTATGTACAATAAGCCATAAAGGATACATGAGGGTTCTGAAGTAATTTCCGATATTCCCTCATTGAAAAATATCCTTAGCCAAGCATAGTTAAGAGAAATATCTCGGTCTGGTTCACACTTCTCATCTTCAATTGTTCACATCTTGCTAAAAGCGTCCTGGGTGACTCTTCCTAACCATCCCATTTTGGTCAAATTCCTTCCTTTCATCACTGAGCTGCTTCTTTTTAAATCATGGACTTCTTCAAAGCCATCTCAAGTGTAGGGTGTTATCAACAGGATTGTTTCCAAGGCTTTGCTTACCTCTACTCTACCCTTCAAAATGCTTGCACCTGTGTGCTTATTATTGGGGAATGGCTTCTGTTTATATTTGTGTGGCCCTGCAGCTTTAATCTCCGTATCTGTGTTCACCTCTGTGTGTCGTGGTCAGCCTCTGTGGTGGTGATGAAAGGAGTGTTTTTAATCTACTTTTTTCAGTAGGAAGAGTGAGTTACTAAATGGAAACTAAGCTTCAAATGGATTTTCCCCATTGGGGAAAATAAAACACACACATACACACGAAGACATACATGTACGAGGGCTTTAAAGCCAGCGAACTTTTTTGTGAAATACAGTTAAGCATACCTCCTGGCTTCCACTGCTCAGGACGTTGCTCTTTATCCAATTCATGTCCAGTGTCATCCAGGCTAAATCTGCATTTTAGAGGTTGCCTTCACTCAGACTCACTGCTGGTGGACAATGCTTCAGTTCCCTATTCCCTATAAGTCCATCTTAAATCATTTGGCTTAGCTTAATGTAAGCTAATGACTTAGGCAGCAACATATCGCTGGATATTATAATCCAGAAGTCCCTTAACTTGAAGCTGAAGTATAGAAACCCTTATAAATCCAGAGACAGCTATAAAGTTGCTTAAGGAGCTGAGGCCAGCACCTAGAAGATTCTATTTTCTTACAGGGGACATGGAAGAACTTTTCTCTGGAGAACAATGGCCCAACAGCTTTTAAAAAAGAAAGGGAGGTAGATAGAAAGTTTGTACCTCGTAAAGTATTTTAAGCAAGTGCTTCCTCTTTAGTTTTTTGCATGCAGATAATAATAAATATAGGCAGAAAGGCTGAGAAATTTAAAAAACAATAAAATCCAGAGCCAAAAATATAAAAATTTGTAGGAATGTGTGTTTGGAAAACCCATAATTCAAGGTACATGATAAAAATATAGATCATTCATTGGACCAACAAATATTGAACTTCCTAATAGGATTAAAGTCTATTAAGACATAAATACAAATATCTAAAAAAAAAATCTTGATTTTCCAAATATTGAGCAAAAATCTCTAAATTATTCAATATTATAATAATTCTTCCTTATTTGTGTGCAGCTTATTTTGCATAACACCTCAACCTTTGAGTCATTAAATAAGAAATTTGAAATAAGGGAGCTTGGTCAATATTTACTAGAACGTACCCTAAATGATCATCTACTAAAAGTTTGAAATATGCCAGCTTATTTATTTTAGATTAGATATTTGTCCTTCTATATGTTAAATATTTTATACATGTCTAAAATATTATCTTCATTTAGTTTTAAGCAATTTAAGCATCAACTCTTTACCATCTTGATAATTATTTTAATTCCATGAAATAATTACTAATGTTAGAAATATGCCTATGTTAACCAAGGAATAAAAAATATAAAGACATGAGGAGTATCATTCTTAGATGTAGTTAATAAACCTGGGAATGAATGCAAAGTGTGCTGTTAACTTAATGCTCATAGTATAAGGGCTGCTCAAACATTGCTTTGTAATGTTAAGTATGTAATAAAATTGCTTTAACAATGTACTCAACTTACATTTTCATTCTCAAAGAAATAGACCAGCAATTTCTTCCTACATTTTAAATATACTTAATAAATTCTTGTTGGGTAGACTAAACATGTGTTGACTAGACATTAGCCATTTTGGAAGAGATCTAACATGCTATAATGAGAACTTTATAATACCTAGAGCAGCAGGTTTCCCAAGGATCAAGACAATTACTTTGACATTATGTGAAGAAAATGACCAGATCAGTATATAGCTGCTTCAGCAGTAAGTTTCCAGATCGAGCAGCTGTTTACAAAGGCATTGCAAAACTTTATCAGATGTTTTATTTATATTAGAGGTTAAATGAAACATCTGGCCATACCTGATAGCAAAGTTACAAATAAGCATCACAATTAACCTGGTTAACTAATTAAGGCAATGGCTGGGTCTGGGAAAGAGGCTTTGAAATGTCCTACTTAGTAGCTCTAACTTTGGCTAATGAATTATTTCTCTTCAAAAAGCTGCTTTATAATTTGACTAGTAATCTTGTACTCTGACTGCTAGTAATCTTTTGCATTTGCTTATATATTTTCCTGGACATGAAGACATTTAAAATATTACTTGAAAAATTTATTGTTTTATTTAAGAAAATACCACCAAGAATTCAAAATCTATACTTGAGTAAGCCTTAAAAAGTTAATAAATATATATGAGGTTTAAGTTTTCAAGAAAAATACTAGATAGAAAGTGAATCTCTCATAAAACTCATAAGAAGTTACCAAACAATTTAAATTCTGACCAAAGATGATATCTTAGAGCCTAAGGTCCAATTTTTTGATGGTTAATACATTTAAGTATAACCCTATTACTACAACTAATGTTTAGAAAGGAGAAAGTCAGTCAATGACAAGTTTTTCAGTTGATTGGTCTAGCTTATGATTTTTTTCTTCTTGTCTTCTGTGATGTAGAAAACTAGATGTCCATTGGTAATTGGAAGAGAATAGGGGAAGGGAAGATGAAAATGTAGCCTATCTTTCTCTGGACAAACATCCATAGGAAATTCTGAAGGATTTGCAATCAGTTTTTTTTTCTTTTAACTTTTAGCTTCAATAATATAGTACAATTTAGAGAGATTCCCAAGGGTAGACTTGATCTGAGGTGGCTTCACAATTCTGTTCAACCTCTCTCCACACTCAATGCATGGACACGGCTTTTCTGATAGATCCCAAGGGTATATCACATGTTCCTTCCGGGGGATGGTCTTCCTTAGGTCTTATCTTCTACCCCATAACTCCTTTCCCCTTTTAACCTCCCCACAAGTCATTCACTGCTGAATAAGAAGAGAAGAGGAGATTGAGGGTGCAGGAAGATGAGCCCTCTTAACAGTCTGAACCCTGGGGGGAAATTTTAAAAATAAGCAAACCAAGCAAACTGTCAAAGTGATCCTTCTAATAGTAAAGCTCCTCTACCTGCTTGGATTAAAGATTCCCTGTCTCACTCCCAGTGTTGAACTTTATTACATAAGGCTCCCTTGTGATATCTCAACTCCAGAACGATGTAAGTCTGTATATGTTTGTGAGGGAGTGCACGAGGGGGGGGGCGGGGAGGTGATAGTGATAAGGTGCGAGATTGGGAAGAAAAACGTATTCCATTATAAAACCATATAGGCACATTAAGAGAACAAAAATCCACATAATCTTGTTCAATTTTGATTCATGAAAAAGTCATTGTTAGATCTGAGCTGCCAGGTTTTTATATGAAATATTTTTCTTACCAGGAAAAGTTCTGTAGAATGTGATTTTTGGCATGATTTGTACCTCACTTGATAAAGACCCTGATCCCTTTTCACTGAATAATACATGCCAAGAAGCAGTGCTATGAAGTACATTTTGATAAACTGAATAGTATTTCCTCATCGGAATGTTATAAGCATAGTTTTATCCCTAATCAACTACTCAGTGCCAAACAAATCATGGATTTTATATATAATACGTCATAAAAGCAATTGTAAAACAACTATAAACATCTATAGTAGTGCAAAATCATAAAAATAAGCTGCTGGTTCTATAAAAAGAGCATAAATATCCAGTATATGCTATTTATAAAATGGACACCAATGTTCAATAAAATGTACATATGAGATTAAAAAAGAACCCTAGTACTTGATAATTTGACCTATAGCTAATAATATTGATAAAATAAATAATAAACATATTAATAAACAAAAGCAACAAAATGTGATAACCATTTTGCTTGTTATCTTAAAATTTGGAAGATACTTTATGAAATAGTTTTATTATTCCATGCTTCTTTTTTTTGCTTTGAAAAGTCTTGTAAGCTAGAGAAACATTTCAAACTATTTTAGTTTTAGAATTATCTGAAAGTAATATAATGAGACTGCTACAACTGATCATTTGAGGTATTCATTCTACTTAGAATATTACAAGCCAATAATAATGTTAACAATAATAATGGATACCATTCATTTTAGCTCGCATATTGTGCCCAGTACAGAGTTGTCTTCTCTCTCAGTTTACTCTTTCATTGTTTTCTGTATTTGCAAATTTCTTATGTCTCTGACCAAATAATTTTAGATCAAATCAAGACTCCCAAGAATATAAGTGATGGCTGTGAAAATACTTCATTTTAAAGAATAAGACAATTTTTCTGCTGATCAGGAAACTGGAGAGTTTCAAACCTCTCTCACCTAATTTCGAAGGCAGACATTAGGTAGCACGCTAACTCCACATGAGGTATTAGGAGAGTAGTTGAAGTCATCCTCTGAAAATAAAAGTAGGAGTTCATTTGGAAGTGAGCTGTGGCATATTTCAAAGTGCTTCCATTCTCATACTCTCCATGCATACTAAATAATCTATCAAAACAACACTAAACGAGCCACTGTTTAGTAGAACCCTGCTGTATTAAGGGAATCATACCTTACGGAAAATACTTAGTAATAAGCATAAGTATCTCTTATTTATCTATTCGTCATGTAGTGAATTATTTACTTAAGTGGAGACAATCATCCTTCAGAGAAAAGCAATCCCCTACCCATTTCACTGTCTCTACTAGTATTAGACTAATTTATTTTACTGAATTGGAAAAATTGATTTCCACTGGATTTTTATATTTACAATATTAGGATATGTTGCACGAACAGTGATGGCTAGTCTGCTTTCTATCTGCTCTTAAATAAAGGAAGATCTTGAGACACTCTTGCCCGTGTCTGGCATCACCACCTCACTGCTGGAGGCAGTGTTTTCATACAAGTTCCTCCACCTGGAGACAAGTTCCCCTTCCTGTGGGGTCTCAAGAGCATCTTGACTCTTGAATATTGGTTTTTGTTTTTCCTCAGATAGGGGTCATCTGTGAGTCCTAAATATTCAGACTTACAAGTTTGTGAGAAATATAGATGGAAAATTAAAGCTGATATATATAGTGAGTAAACTATTCTCTGAAAATGTTTTTCAGAAAATATGTGGTATGCACCTCCATTATGCTATATAAATAGTATTTTAAAACAATAAAATGAAATAAATGTTTCATCATCATCCTGCTAAGCATTACACTTGATTAGCTGCAGGCTTTTTTTGGAGCAAAAAAGCTGGGAAATCAGTTTAGGTATTATTTTCCTTTATTTTTGCCCCTCATCCTTTCTTCCACCTTGTTTTAGAAATATATATGTATGTGAGAAACATATATTTGATGTACATATATAGTAAATATATTCATACATATATTTTGAAATATGTATGTATATGTATTTTTAAATAATCTTCACAAAAATGGATCATATATGGAAATGGTATTGCAGTGATAGCTCTGGTAGTAATGGTTTTGTTGGTGTGTATTTAAGTATGAGAACAATGTTTTCCAGTTTGGTAAGTGGTACCAAAATATGTGCAAAAGCTAATGCAGAGAGTAGTGAGCAATGAAGCTTGAGGTTCTGACTAGGGAGCAAAAATCAAAGACCGGTGTTCTCCAGAGCACAGCATACACGAGCACCAGACATTACAAAAGTCGTTTATTCAGCAAATATTTATTTTGAGAGTTGTATCTATTTTGTCTGTTATTGAACAATTCTGCTATTTTATACAGTTAGCTATCATCCTTTGAAATTAAACAAATATTAGGTATTAGTAAGTCAATAAAAATATTTAAGCTACACCCAAAGTGTCATAAGTCATGTAAAACATGGCAGATTTAGTTCTCAAGGGACACCTGCTATTAGCAGTAATATCATAATTGTATGTACCAGTAATATTAACATAATAATTATTACAATTGATAATGCTAACCAATTATTTACAGTTCTAGAGGCTGGAAGTCCAAGATCTAGTTGTCATCAGGTTTGGTTTCTCCCGAGGGCTCCCTCCTTGGCTTACAGATGGCCTTCTTCTCTCTGTGTCATCACGTGGCCTTTTCCCTGTGCATGCATGTCTCTGCTGTCTCTTCCTCTGCCTACAAGGACACCAATCCTCTTGGATTAGATCCCCAGCCTTATGGTCTCATGTAACCTTAATTATCTCCTTAGAAACCCTATCTCCAAATATACTCACATTGGACATTGGAGCTTCAACATATGGATTTTGGGCAGACACAATTCATTCCATAACATTCTACTCTCTGGACCCCCAAAATTCATGTCCTTCTCACATGTAAAATACATTCACCTCATCCAAAATATCTCCAAAGTCTTAATTTACTTCAGCATCAACTCTAAGTTTAAAGCCTCACCTAAATATCATCTCAATCAGGTATGGAGGAAACCCAAGGGAGGTTATTCCTGAGGGAAATTCTTCTCCAGCTGTGAAACCAGTCAGTTCATGTGCTTCCAAAATACAGTGATGGGACAGGCATAGAACGGATATTTCCATTGCAAAATGGAAAAATTGGAAAGAAGATAGGGATCATGGATTCCAAGCGAATCTAAAACCTAGCAAGGCGAAGTCCATTACATTTTAAGCCTTGAGACTAATACTCTTTGGCTCAATGCTTTGTCCTGTTGGCCCACTGTGGCAGCAGGAATGCCCACATCGCCCTACAAAGCGGCTCTGCTTCCATGGCTGTGAATGTCAGCCTTACACCTGAGGCACTGGGTGGCTGCAGGCTGGCCCACTGAAACCGGGAGGAGACAACCTCACCCTTTAAAACCTAAGGGGAGGCAGCCTCACCTTGAAAACTGAAGAGACAGGCTTGCCCCCTGGGCAGTGGCACCCTCAGGGTCATTCTTCCCTTTTCTGGATAGATAAAGCATGTTGGCAGCTGGATACCTGTAATTGTCCTATCCTGTAGAATCTCAGAAGTCTGAACGCCTTCATTTATTTTTTTCCCCCTCTGTCCCTTTTAGTCCAAACTGAAAGTATTTCTGCTGGTGTAATCCTGTCTCTATGTTTGGCTTCTGCTGAGATGCTGGATTAAATCCATGGGTGATCTCTTTATGGAGTGACTGCCTAGCCACATACTTGGTGTTCTCTTCAGAACAAACATTCTCATTTTTTTGCAATATAGATATAGGCTTAGAATATTCCAAATCTTCAAATTCTGGTTTCCTTTTGCTTAACAATTCCCTCAACTTATCTCACTTCCCATATTTTACTATAAGCGGTAGGGAGAAACTAGGCCAGAAATCTTAGAAATCTCTTCAGCAAAATATCCAAGTTCACCACTTTTAACTTCTACTTTCTACAGAATACTATAATGCACTTCAGTCAAATTCTCTACCACTTTATAACAAAGATGGCCTTTCCTCCAGTTTCCAACAACATGTTCTTCATTTATGTCTGAGATCTTGCCAGAATCAACTTTAATGTCCATATGCCTACCAACAGTCCCTTCAAGGCAGTCTAGGCTTTTTCTAACATATGCCTCAGTACTCTTCTAGCCTCTACCCATCATTCAATTCCAAAGCCACTTCCACATTTTCAGATAACACTGTAGCACTTCATTTCTTGGTACTAAAATCTGTATTAGCGTTCTCCAGAGAAACAGAACCAATGATATATATATATATATATATATATATATATAGAGAGAGAGAGAGAGAGAGAGAGAGAGAGAGAGAGAGAGATAAAGAGATTTATTATAAAGAATTGGCTCATCTGATTATGGAAGCTGGCAAGTCCAAATCTGAAGTATGGACTGGCAGGCGCAGGACCCAGGAAAGCTGATGGTGTAGATGAAGTCCAAAGACAGTCTGCTGGTCCTTTGTTCTATTCAGGCCTTCAACTAACTGGATGAGGCCCACCTACATCATGGAGGGCAATTTGCTTTACTCAAAGTTCACCAATTTAAATATTAGCCTCATCCGAAAACACCCTCCAAGTTAACACATAAAATTAACCATCACAGGAGTATATTGATTAGTCTGAATGAGAGATGGTTAGATTTTGAACTATAGCAGTAATATGAATGTGGGGCGAAGGATGACTTTTAGTTTTCAGACTAGGGTGACTGAATAGCTGGTGCTGTTACAAACTAAAATTCAATGTGCTTGAGGAGGAAAAAATTTAGTGAAGAAGATAGTAAATTCAGTTTTGAGCATATTAGGTGGGAGGTGACTGTGGACCTAGAGAGAGAAGGGACTGCAATGGACACAGAGATTTGGGGGCTCTCAGCTTTTGGATAGCAGTAGAAGCTGTGTGGACATAGACAAAACTTTACTGAAAATAGAGAGAGAGATGGGAACAAAAGATGGGCCTTTGATGTGTTAGTGTTCTATTGGCCACAGGCAACAGAAATGTATTTAGAGTAAGCTTAATTGAAAAGAGAGAGTTTTTTTCAAAGAGATGTGTTTCCCATGGAAGCCTGCATTTTAGATCAGCAATAAACTGGAAGCAGTTTTATTTATTTGCTCATTTGTTCATTTATTTTATTTTATTTTAAGTTTTTTGCTGAGGAAGTTTCGCCCTGAGCTGGCATGTATGCCAATCTTCCTCTATTTTGTGTGTGGGTTACCACCACAACATGGCTACCAGTGAACAGTATAGGTCCTCACCCAGGAACCACATCTGGGATGCTCAAGTGGAGTGCACAGAACCTAACCACCAGGCCATGGCGGCCGGCCCCTGTTTTGTTTTTTAAGATGAAAAATAATCAACCTTGTTTACATGCAGTTAAGAAGGAACCAGTGAAAGGGAAAGATTGAACATAAGTTAAGACAATAAATAATTAATGGGAAAAGATCCATGAGGAGAAAGGGATCTGGAACAGTACTTCTCAAACTGTAATATGTATGGGAATTACCTGGGGATCTTGTATAAAGTCCAGATTCTGATTCACTAGGACAAAGGGGACCTGAAATTCTGCACTTTTAACAAGTGCTCAGGTACTGGTAGTACTGTTGGTCTGCAGATGTTACCCTGAGTCACAAAGATTAGGGCAGCATTGCAGACTTTTCGTTAGCTGTGTCCACCTCCTTCTCTAAAACATGAAAGAATTGCTCAAGGAAAAATTATGCTTAGAATCTGACCTGATTGATTCTCAATCTCAAGGTAGATAAGCATTCAAAGATACTTCTGGTTGGAAAATGAATTATCTTTTTAAAATACACTTTAATATGAAAATGTTCAAACATACAGATGAAACCGCATATACCTGTGAGCCACTTTTGATAATTTTCATTTTGCAGTCTTGTTTCCTCACCTATTATAGCTGCCTCACTTTACCTCTACTACTGGACTGTTTTAAAGAAGATAGCACATGTCTATCATTTTGTCTGTAAAATCGTCAATGTATATCTCTAACAAATAAGAATTGAAAAAGAAACACAGTGTCATGATCACAAGGTTAGCATTGGCAATTGTCTCAAAAATGTATTTTCATAGTTAATTAATTTGAATCAAGATCCCACAAGGTTCTTACACTGATTTTTTTGACCTATCTCTTGTTTTTAATACATAACAGTTAGTTCTCCCCCTTTATCTTTCAAAACACTTATTTGTCAAATAAATTGAATGTTTTAATTTTCTATGACATTTCTCATATTCTGAACATGCTGATGGCATCTATATATGATGTTCTTTAACGTGCTCCATTATCCCCCATATTTCCTGTAAAATGATAGTGGATCTAGAGACTTGATTCAATCTGGTTAATTATTTATTGACCAGAATACTTCGTGGATGGTGCTATGTAATTCTTTGCATTGCCTCAGAAGGCAAGGAATGTCTTGTCCCGGTCTGGTGATGTTGATATTAATTGTGGGTTCAGGTGTTGTCAGCCTCTTCTATCCATTATAAAGTTCCCTAATAACTTCTCATGTAGTGATTCTAACAGCCACTGATGATTGCAACTTAGATACATTATTTGAATAGAGGTTTCAAAATGGGAATTTTTCTTATTTTGCCATTTCTTTTGTATTTATTAATTGTAATTCTTCTATAGAGAGGAATGTTCTATAATCAAATGTTTCATGCCAGAAAGGCAAGATAAATAGATGACTTTTCTATTCATTTAATAATTTTCAGAATAGTGACTGGTATCCTAGCAATTTCCAGAAGTGACCACAAAGATGTAGATAGCAAAATTTAGAATGTGGAAAAAATATGTGGATTAAAATTCTCAGTTTCTTCAACTAATAAATTGAAAGGGCTAAAAAAGAAGACAGTGGAGGAGTGAGAAGCTATAAATTAAAACAGATTGAGATATCTTGCCACCAAACACAGTGTGTGAGTCTTATTTGGACTTTATTTAAATTAATTTTAAATATAATTGAAAATCAATTTAATTTGGAACCTGATGAGATATTTGATGACATGAATGAATTATTGCTAATTTTAGTTGTGATAATATTGTGATTATCTTTAGAGATATCTGCTGAAATATTTATGGATGGAATAATATTGTATCTGAGATTTTCTTAAAAACAACATGAAGAAGATATAGATAAATAAGATTGCTCATGAGTTGATAATTAGTGAAGCTGGTGATGTATACACGTGAATCCATTATACTATGCCATCTTTTTTGTAGATGTATGAAATTTGCCATAACGATAATTTTGAGAATCTATTCAGGACAGAAAAATTAAAGTAGCAGTCAAATTAAAGTCACAGAGCACATTTTCTTTTCCATTTGAGATCCTTAAACATTTGCATATATTAGCTTGATATTCTGGAATAGCTCTCATCATATACTTAATTCTGTGTCTGTTTAGTTGTTTTATTCTTAACCACTGAGGTACAAGAGGGCAGAAGCTGTTTTTGCTTGTGTATTTTCAGCATCCAGCAAAATTGCATAGAATTCTCACCAAATGTTTGTTTAATAAATGGCTGACGTTTTCAATATCAGCCTCATATGTAATCAGAATTCCAAAGGGGAATTTGCCATTTAAGAGCCAAGTGCATATGGCCAAAATGATAATTAAAAAGGCTAAAGTAAAAGAAAATTAGGTAATATCAAAAATTCTAAAATTTAGATCTATTTAAAATTTTTGGAGCTATTGTAACTGTCCCATATACTTACATATGAAGACATGACAGCTTTATCTATTTTAACTGTTGTCTTTTTCTTTGGCAATCATTTGGAAGAAATTTTATGTTTACAAATTGCTATGGAAAGCAGTTGTATTTTATTGTTAAGAAATCATTATATTCTTGCAATAATCAGAAGTTGAGAATGAGGACTGATCATTAGTTTCTCTAATGCTCAACTTCTTCCATATTTGTTCGCTCTACGATGCAACTCTCAGGGTAGATCCCAACTCTAATTAGGGGTCTCGTTTCCCTTTGATGTTGACAGCAACTCTTATTAGTATTAATGTATATGGAAGAGAGAATAGATCTTTAAATAATTTAAAAACAGCTTTGTGTATTATGAATACAGACATATAAAAGATTTAATGATGTGACTTTTACATATTTATACTATGATGCATATAAACACACACTCCGTGTACTGTATATAACTATGTCTTGGGGACTAAATGAAGCTCATAAAATCTTGCCATTAATTATGTTGACAGAGGGAATATTCTTTTGTGTTTATTCATTCATTCCTAGAAATGGCTGAAGCTTCTTTTAACAATGATCTGCCTAATTGTCAAAGCTCAGTCTCTCAAAAGAGAACCCTAGCTTAGATTTCCTGAAATTGAAGAATACACATTTTAAAGCCATGGCAAATTTTAAAAAAAGGGAAGCCTCAGCTTTATGTCTTTATATGTCAGGCATATGAGAGTATACATTTCTTAGTAAAAATGTTTCACAATAGTTGACATTTTCTTTTTTCTGTGTTTCTTTCATAAATATTGTGCGCTACAGCTGTAATCCTTCTTTGGGCACAAGTGACCTACGGTGAGATTGCACTGTATGGTATTTGTAAGTCGTAAGTGGTGCTTGACACGGCAGTAAGAATAGCTTGTCTGTGACTTCCGCTGTGAGAGGCACTGTGGTTTTGTTGGTCAGAGGTGTATTTTTCACTTCTTATAACACAGCTTCTGTATTTGAATGGTCCAGTTACATTTAACCTACACACTCTGGCTTTATATATGGATTGCTTAACACCTAAATTATATCTTAAAGAAACTTTCAAAAGCAGAAAGGAAAAAAATAATATGAAGCAGGTTTTCATTCAGGGATCACAGAAATAAAGCTAAGAACAAACTCCTTCTAGGGTTTATTCTATTAGCTTAGAGGCAAGGCTGGAGCATTTGAAATTTCCTATACGCATAAATAATTTTTTTCTTTGAAAACCCTGCCCCTGAAAAGCAGCCATGAAAAGGTTGCAGTAAAACCCCTTTTGAAGGACTCTCAGCACAGGTCAAGAAACAAACAATGCCAAGGGGCAAGGTCTTTGTTATGCAGGAGGCCGCTGGCCATTTCAGAGCAGCTCTGGGTATCAGGGCACCCAGTTGATGACAGATGGTGTGACTGTCCTTGCAAATTTTTCACCTTACAATGACAGCCTATGTGGAAATAACCCTGTAATCATTGGGGAGAGATACTCTAAAAGCCCCTTGAAAATTACATAAAGAGAAACGGTTTTTATTTCAGGTATAGTTCTGGGCTCTTTTGGTACTTAAGAAAGCTAGGATTTTTGTAATGAAGAAATAGGAAAGAAGGAAAATATTTCAGTTCAAAAGGTACTGTTCTCCTACATGCAAAGCAATAAATGACAAAAAAAAAAAAAAAGATAATCCATATCCTTTCAGATTCTGCCTTTTAAATGCATATATTGTTTGACTTAACACACTAAGTCTGTTAACCATATACTATCCTCTTTGGATGAAAGATAAGTTTTTTTGATAACTTAAATTACTGCAGAAACCAGCAGAAATGGTTAGGGAGATTTCCCAGGTATATCCCAGGCCAGACGTATAATACAAAATTAGGCGATAAACTGCTTTATGCCACTTGCTTCAAAAATTGCCATGAATATGTGATTAAAGGATAAAAAAAAAATCTTCCTCTTTTCTCCGTTTGTTCTTATTGAATCTGTGAAGGAAGATGAAGATGGGAGGAGAATTCTGTAACTTCGGCAACAATTTTGTATTTCCTCTGCGTCTTTTTAATTTTTAATTATGTGTGATTGTTCAAAATCATCAAGGAAATGTTGTTAAAATTCTGAGTGACAGTGAGGGGTTTCTAGCTTATATACTCTATAGATTTCCAGTGGCAGTCAGGATCATAAAATTAAGACATATTAAAAAGGCTTGGTTAATTCTGAATGCAAACATTGTTTTAGGTTGGTTTTAATGAGAAAATCATAGCTGTCATTTCTGCTTCACATTTTCCTTCATGTACTATAATTTGCTCATATAATACACTGTGGTCTCAAAGTATATGTCAAGGCGCGGAATGAGTTCACAACAAAAGAATCAATAGTTCATTATTTTTTGATTCAATTATTTCTATGTTCCTTTAGTAACTTCATTAAAATTAGAAGATTGGAAGTTAGAACAATATTGGGATCAATTCATTAAATTGTTGGCTTATGTTCTTAAATGAGATTTTGCTTTAAGCTTTGTGAAAGAAGAATATTAATTCTCTCTCTATAAAATATGAGACAGCAGCAGTTACTAGGAGAGGTGTACTTTTGATGGGGATGAGTGGCTTCCTCATGCATCCCAGGTTGGCCAATTTTACAAAGTATGTTCTCCCACTGTCCATTCGTCACTTCCGTCATAAATGCCCATGATAACCCAAGCCTCCTGTGGCTCATTGTTGGAATTCTGTTCCTTGAATGCGGCTGGAGTTCAGTTATATTTTGAGATTTACTGTCTTATTTTTAGGGAATGTAAGCATGGCTGAGTCAGTAAACTAAATTTGGGGGATTTACCTTTGATTGACAACTGTTTTATGAAAATGTAAAGAAAGAGAAGGAAGAGGAAAGAAGAAAGAAGAGAGAAGGGGATGAGAGGAAAGAGAAGGAAAGGAAAGGAAGAAAAATAAAAGGCTTCCCTACACATATGGCCAACTCCACTTTAATATATTGCCTTCTAAATTCTCTGCTCTCTCCCAAGATTTTCTGGTGTGGCCACTTGCGATAATAAAAAAAGAATAAAACACCATGAAAATATAAAACTGTCCTGAAAAGCCTAAAAATTATCTTCAGAAATTGTCACCTCATCTTTTTTTCCTTACTTGGAGCACTGTGCTAAAGTAACAAAAAAGGCATTGGGAGCTCAATGCTCTGCTAAAGCTAAACTTTCTGTCTGTAGCTCACTCCTCAGCTTACTTGCAGTGGTCTTGTTATCTTTCCCATCATTCTTCAGGCTTCTCTAACCAAAGTGTAGTGCATTGTTCCACATGTCATTAATCAGTTTTAATGTGTTAAGAATCTGTTTGGAAATTTGCTGAGGTTGAAGTGTGCTACTTAGATGAATAGTTTTCTTGCATACAGCACTTCTCAGAACCTTTATATGCTGAAGTAAATTGTGAGTATCAAAACTGAAGCCATGCTATATAGAATGTTTCAAACTTAATTGACCATTGAGGTATTTTCCCTCATTCTAGAAACAGTTCACAAGACTCCTGGTCCACAGGACACTTTGGGGGGAAATTCCGATGTGAGTTATAGTGCTCTGAAGTTACACAGTTTGGATCAGTGAATGAGCGGGGCTTAACAGAGAGCGGTGGAGAAAAGCTTCATCTCAGGGCAGGTCTGAAAACCTAGTCTGACTGCAATCTTTAAAGGATCATGCACACAGAAGGAACACGTGTTTGTCAGATAAGAAGCACCAAAATAGGCGCTCAATCACTTAATACCTAGTCACTTAACTATTCTCAGCTATAGGATCAGCTGGCTCTGTCAGGCTTACTTTATAGGGTTATAAAGAGCAAACTACGTTTGTAAAAGCACTTTGAAAATGGCAAAGCATGAAACCAACAGGAGAAATTGTTATTGTTGGAGCTAGTCATAAAGTGGAAAAAAAAGCACAGGATCTAACATCACAAGTTTATGATCCAGTTTTGCAATTATCAAGATGTGTAAACTTGGGCAAGCTGTATGAACTCTTTGAGTCTTGATTTCATCATCTATAAAATGGGCATAATCATGCCTACCTCAAAGGCTGTTGAGAAAGTCAAATGTTTCAAAGCTAGAATTATGCAAATGAGATAGTCAATTCTGTTAGGATTTCTTGCTGAGAAATATTCTTTTGGGCCAGACAACTCCTGGGACACATTGAGAAAATACTTAAAGTTCCTTCTCATCCGGGGCTTGAGACTTTAGTACCCCTGCATTTATCAAAGAAAACTGAAAAAAGTAATAGTGCCAGAATTAGGAATGAAGATGTTGAAAGTAGGGCAATAGATAAAGAAGTACCATAAATGTGAGTCATCATTATGGCCTTGATTCTCCATTAACCCACTTTGTGAAATTTTCTGAAAATGGTCGAGTATAGGATCCTATCTGGGATGATTTTCATCTTGCGCAATTATTTGAGAGATATGCTCTATTTCCTTCCTTCATAGTTTCCCGTGTTGCTTGTATGACTTTGCCAAAAGACTAAGGAAGCAGAATAGATGTTATCAGATAAATCACTTAGATATAATTATGGAATATTATGTATTTCGTGCTTTTACGTTTAGAGTTGATGGTATTTCTTTTCTATAAGCCCATAACAAACGCGGAATCTACCCTTCATTAGCAGTATTTGTAGCAAACAGAGGGGCAAAGCCTCCTTTTTTGTTCCAGCTTCACATCTTCCTCCCCACTTACATGGAAGTGTACAAGATATGTGAACTTGGCCCCAAGCCATATGAAATGCCCATAGGAAAGAGAATGTGCAACTTGTTAACAAACCCACAGAAGCTTTATTTTTTCTGTAAGGAGATGTTTTATTTTTCAGGTTAGAAGTGCATACATCAGGACAGTTGATTAAATATTTTCCCATACAACTAAAAAGGGACAATATATCAGAGACTGTACCCTTCCTCTCTTTCCTGAGAACATTCTCTTAGATCTTGTCCCAGGGCTTTCATCTTCTCCCTTTTTAAATTTTGTCTCAAATGTCACGACTTCAGAACTGCTTTCCCTGACACCCTCTCTAATCCACTCCCCACCCACTGTCCCTCTCCAGGCTTTACTTATTGGTTTTGTGTTCATTTATTATTTGTTTATTGTTTGTCTCCCCACCGGACCCTTTTTTGTTCCTAGTTGAAACTTGGTACATGTTCTAAATATTATTGAATGAAAATGTATCCAGATTTGGAGTGACAAACATAGCTTTTTTGTGTGTTTTGCAATATGATAAATAATAATTATTGAATATGTATTATGTGTATTATGTGTCAGATGTTGTATGTACAATTTCCTTTAATCCTAACAAGATTGTGAGATAGATACCACTGTTATCCTCATTTTAAAGCTGAATTCAATAAGGACAAAGAACTCTAGAAGAAATCTAAACTATAAAGAAATCATCGAGTAATGATTTTTACACTCAATAGCAGTGTAATCTTGACAAGTAACTTAATCTCACTGAGTCTTGGTTTCCTCATCTGTTAGAGTGGGATAATAATTACTCCCACCTGGGGCTTCCCTGAAGATTGACTAGACAAAGGCATAAGGCTACTTTATTAGGGACAAATCACTATACAAAAGAATGAGCATATTCTTTCTATGTTTTAATTCCTCTACTTTTCACCCACTTCTCCTCCTGATGTCATTAGAATTTACTTAGTCTCCAGGCAACTCAAGCCGGGTTACAATTCTATTATAAAATCTCACTGAGATGGTAGGTGAGATTCATCTAAGTCAGATAATTCCAAATATGGAGCTCTCTAAGCTCTGAGTGATTCCTGACCTGGAGTGGACCATTCATATGAAAAATGAGGCTTTAAGACAAGGAGGAATGTCCTCAACAGGTGAGGACTCCTCTGAGAATAGAACTTCCAGACTCTGCACGGCAGGTATCCATGAACTGGTAGACACTGTGCACAGAAGGGCCAGCAAGAGCCAGACATGGGTGGGTAGGAATGAGGCCTTTAAAGCCTCTTGCCTCTGACTCAGGTTCCCTAACGTAAGTCTTGTACCAGACTATGTATTGAGATTGTGGCTACAAATTTAGAAACTGAGCCATATTGCTGAGCTCAGATATAAAGTTAAAATTGTGAGGCAGGGGAGCTAAATTGGTGATAAAAGTGTATAAACTAAATATATTTATATATTTAAATATATATGTATATATATGTATATATGTATGGTATTGTATATGTATGTAGGTATATAAATACATGTACACATAAGCATACATTTTCATGCATATTTAGAAAAAGTGTAATTAAAAAATAACAACTTGCCCCGGGTCATAAGGTTAGTTTATGTCAGATGTGAGATTGTAATCTGTGTCCGTCTGACTCTAATGCTCGTCCTATGATCTCATACTACTGTTTGTAGTTAATAATTATACACACGCACAGAGTAATAATCTTTTTTTAAGTATTTACTAATTCTCATGTGCTATGCTGTGTCTCGTATAAGCCTCCTAATTAGTCCACAAATATAGATGTTTTCAGGCTCAGTTTAAAAATGAAAAAGTGATTTCAAGAAGTTTATCCAAGGTTGCCTAGTTGGTAAAATCAGTCTGAGAGCCGAACCACATTCTCCCTGACCCCACGTCTCAGCAGACTTTCCTCCTTGTTCTCTCCCTTTCCGTATGCTGCTGCTCCTCGTTTGCTAAATGTATAGCAAATGTGAACTGAAAGCATGTCTTTATTTTCATAATGTCCCTTCCAACACGATGGAGCTCACATACCAGTACTAATCTCTCATGTTTCCTTCTAACCACACAAAATACGTGATTTATTCATGGTGTGGTGAGAAAATGTTAAAAGAAGAAAAAATTCAGAGATCAAGCAGTTTCTATGTAAACTCCGCTGTCTCTTCACTATTTGGCTATTTTATAGTAAATCAAATCCCTTTTATATGATGAAGCTTGTCTTTATTACCCCATTATGACTACCTTAGAAAGGAAATAGTGTGTATGCCTCAGTTTTGGGTCATTTGTAATTATAAAAAGATATGCACGAAAGCCACACACTCCTTGTATGCTTTTAAAATCTTCTCCTTTGGTTGTTCTGCACGTTTTTACCATTTTATAAAGAAAGTGTTAGAAAGCTGTGTTTTTATTGCCCTGATGTCTTTAATAGTACATACTGTGAAACTAAGCTGGATACCTGATTGATGCCATTCCTACCTGTCTAGGAAGATAATGATCAAACATCGAGGGGTCTGTTCTCCAGGTGATGTGTGCATGGAACTCCCATTAATGTTAATGGGAATCCTGCAGCTAAGCACAGTGACTAGCGACAAGAGGCTGAAGGTGTGGTAGGCCCATTAATACTTATTTCTTTCATAGCAGCTGGTCAGAATATAAGTGGTAGGCAGTCCTTTTGAAGCTCATGATCAGCCATATTTAAAAGGTGCTGCTTGTGCAAAATATGTAGATTTATGGGCAATAAACTCTTTGTATTAAATGTACTTATGCTAAATTTTACCATACAAAAAGGATTCTTATGGAATGCTTCCTTTTTCAGAAGAATATGATCATAATTTATCTTCCTCAAAATGGCTGATTAGAAGTCTATAGAGAATTTTGATATTTGGAGGTTAATTGAAAAATAAAAATACGAAACTTAACAAAAAAAAGTAGTTAAAAAGGTTGATGAGATAAACTGATTAAAGTCTAAACAAGAGAAGAAAAGTATAATACAGAGAAAAGATGAAATTCCATGCTTACGCAAAATCGTATATTTAAATAGTTCAGAGATAAAATTCATGTATACTATATATATGTGTATCTATTAGGAATTATCCACTAATAAAGCAACATATGTAAATATGTATTCCTTAATTTATTCTATAATATTTACTGAGGGCCAGGGCTTATCTTAGACAATCAGGATTTTTCACTGACAGATTTGGGCCCTCACTTCATGACGTTATAATCTGAGGAGATTATAAAGGAGAAAGGAAGCTTAGAAATAGTCATGTCCAACCCTCATTTTCTGTAGACAGAAACTGACACTCAGAGAGATTTGTTAACTGGCCCATTGTCACAAAACCAGCAGATGTCAGATCCAGGATCCAAATACTGGCTCATATGTCTAGCAATGTATTTCATGAGTATACTCTGCTGCTGTGTCCCCGTACCTAACACGTGTTGGGTATACAGCAAGTACCCAGTAATAATTGCTTAATCAATAAATAAGGGAATTGCTTTACAGAATTGCTCTTTACAGCAGCTTCTGTATACTGAAATAGTCTAAACAGTGTGAAATCAAGGAAAATCAATCTCAACACAATAAATATATAATTCAAATTAACAAATGACTTCATTATATGAATTTTTGTTTTTGTCACTTTAGAAAGATGCAAAGCAATCTTCTGATTCTGATTATGATGGAGTACCTTGCAGTAGGCAAAGGCTTCTAAGAAAAACAATTAGAACAGCCATAAAAACCCACCAGTATTTGGTGGGCTCCATCTGTAGAGGAGAGTCAGGCTACCATAGAAGGCATTTGGGCGCAGAGATTCATATACTAGCAACTGGAAATCAGGCTGAAGTGGTAACATTGTAAGACTTGAGGAGAATTTGGAAATGACATTTTATAGCTAGAAACAGGGACAAGAGGAAAAATAATCAGATAATAGAAAGAGATCCATGGGTAATCCAAACATTGGAGCTATCAAACAGGAATCTTGTATAAAACTATGACTAATGCGTTAAAGAGAATAGTTGACAAGAAAATTCTTAAAATTCAATAATATCATTAATCAGCAGGGAAAAAGAAGTTAAAACTGCTGTGGCCACTAGAAAGGCTAAAATTTTTTAAATTGATAATGCTAAGAGTTGATGAGGGTGTGGAAGGTTTGGAACTCTCTGATGGAAATGTATATGTATAATGATGTATAGTCATAAAATGAATACTTGCAAACTCAGCACCCAAATTAAGAGTTCAAATATTGCCAATTAAAAAACTACAAGTAAATAAAAAAGAGCAGGTGAAGCATCTATAGCTGTGGAGGGAATGACGGGAAGTGGGTGTTGGAAGTCAAGTCTTAAAACATAGTTCGACATCTGAATTTGAAAGGCATTGAATACTAAATTAAGGAATGCGGGCTCAATCTTAAGGGCATTGAGGAAGTATTATAGGTTGTAAATAGAGAACATGATCTGATTAATGTACTTCAAGTGATAGTTTGATGGTTGTATGAGATGGACTGAGTCAAAAGAGACAATTGGCAAAGTCATCAATTTGGAAGTATATGTGATATTTAATGTAAGAGATGCTAAGTGTTCGAAAAGGTAGAAATGTGAGTGAAGAAAACTGAATTTTAATGACAAATATTTGATGGTGGCTTTACAGGCCTTGATGACTACTTTAAATGGGAGAGTGAGGGAGATTTGAGAAATAGTTTTGAGAGACAATAGCATCTTGAGAGTTGTCAAAACCAGGATATGAATGAACTATATCAGGAAAAGTGAAGAAGCCTGAGAACAGGATGCTAAGGAACATGGATATTTATCAGGCTTACTGAGAAAGGAGAAAGGGCATGTGGAAATAGATTAGGAAGAGTTGATATGTGAGCTTCTTGATAATTTACTTCATATGGTGAAAATATTTAATCATTATATATGTTAAAAATAATGCTTAATTCTTAAAGATTACACCCTATTGTTGTAAACTGTTGTGTTATCTAAACTTTGGTATTTGTTACCTGAATTCTATTTAATCTGCAGTAAATAATGAGGGTCGTTGATAACCATAATCTGAGATTGATATCCATCAGATTGCATTTGAAAATGCTTTGAAGACTGTATACCTGTGGGAATGCAAGTTGATATCATGATCAACTCAGTCTTACTTTTCAGGAGAAGTTATACAATAAACTTCTTTCATGTCATACACTGACCCTAGAATGGTGCTAGAACTTAGTAAACACACAGTACACATTCTAAATTAATTTAACTATTATGATTATATTGGGCCATAAAGATAATCTACATATTAACCCGATGGTATGGAAACTTCAGTTGGATTGTGCTTTTTAACTCAGATAGCATGATATGGAATACATTTTTTAACTGCCCTACCCATTAAAAAATGCATCAGTCATGAAGTCTTGCCTTGTCACAAGCTAGAAGTCATGGTGACAGAGCAATATTTTTTACTGTCCAGATAAAAAAAGAAATTATTAATTCAACTCGTTTCTGGTGACGCAGTTAGCTCCCAGGGGTCTCGGTGGTTTTACTTCACTTAATATGAAGACATATAGAACTGACATATAAAAATTCCCTGCAACACTCATAATTGTTACAATTTTTAAGTTAGTAAACATTTTTGAACTAAATATAAGGAAGCCCTTTAAAATATCAGTATTCTTTTCTAAATAAACACACTATGTCTTATTGCAGAAGGCTATACATTGAATTTACTTTTTCTTCCATATATACACTTATTTCCTTCATTCTTAAAAAGGCTAGGATGTCATCTTATCTATTCATTATCAAATGCTTTATATAATAAAAATATTAATAAAGTTTTCATTGGATTCTTTAAATCAATGTTACTGTGCTATATATAGTTCACATACAATAAACCAAATGTCTCCATTTCTAAGTGGACAGTGTGGTGAGTTCTGATATATGCATGTACCCATGTAACCACCACCTTAATCAAGATATGGTACATATGATCATCCCGCAAGCTTTTTTCATGCTCCTGGGGCCCGTTCTTAGGCAGCCTCTCTACTCCCTTCCCAGGGGCTACTGATCTGATTTCTATTGCTATTTATTAGTATTACCTATTTTAGAACTTCACATAAGTGGAATCATATAGTATATATGCTTTTGTGCATGGCTTCGTTCGTTCAGTGTGTTTTTGAGATTCATCTGTGTTGTTTGTGTGTAAATAGTTTAAATAGTATAAATAGTTTGTTCCTTCATATAACATTCTATTATATGAATATGCCACAATTTGAACATTAGGTTTCTGTTTTGTGGCTATTACTAATAAAGCTACTGTGAATATTTCATGTTCTAGTCTTTTTGTGGTTATACATTTTCCTTTCTCTTGGGTAAATACATAAGGGTATAATTTTGCTGAGTCATAAGATAAGTGTATATTTAACTGTATTAGAAACCGTCAAATTGTTTTGTAAAGTTATAACATTGTAGAGCTAGCCCTGGTGGCCTAGTGGTTAAGTTGGGCACACTCTGCATTGGCGGCCCGGGTTTGGTTCCTGGGCACAGATCTACACCACTCCTCTGTCAGTAATTGACCATGCTGTGGTAGCAGCTCACATACAAAAAAAGTGGAAGATTGGCAGTGGATGTTAGTTCAGGGTGAATCTTCCTCTGCAAAAAACAGAAGTTACAACATTGTAAACTCCAAGGAACAAATTTTTCCATCAGAGAGTTCTAGACCTTCCACACCCTCATTAACTCGTAGCACTATCAATTTAAAAAATTTTAGTCTTTCCAGTGGCCACAGCAGTTTTAACTTCTTTTTCCTTGTTGATTAATGATATTGAATACTTTTTCATGGGCTTACTGAAAATTTGCATCTCTTTTATGAAGTATCTGTTTAATATTTTTGCCCATTTTCGCTTTTTGCTGACGAAGACTGGCCCTGAGCTAACATCCGTGCCCATCTTCCTCTACTTTATATGTGGGATGCCTGGCACAGTATGGCTTGACAAGCAGTGTGTACTTCCACACCCAGGATCCAAACTGGTGAACCCTGGGCAGCCGAAGCAGAATGTGCGAACAGAACTGCCACACCACCGGGCAGGCCCCTGCCTTTACATTTAATTAATGACGTCTTTTGAAGAGCAGAAGTTGTCAGCTTATCATTTTTTTCTTTTATGGTTAGTGTTTCTTTGTGTGTGTCCTATTAAAGAAATCCTTGCTTGTATCAAGGTTTTAAAGATTTTCTTTGGTTTTCTTCTAGAAGCTTTAAATTTTGGGGTTTTTATTTAGCTTTATGATCTATCTTGAGTTTAATTTTCTGTATGGTGTGAGGTAGGGTTTGATTTTATTGGATTTTTCATATCAGCTGTTCTAGCACCCTTTGCTGAAAAGATTAATTTTTCACCCATTGGATTACCTTGAAACATTTATTCAAAATCAGTGAACCTTATATACGTGGATCAATTTTTTACTTTCCATTCTGTTCCATTGATAGATATGTCTATTTTTATGCCTATTCCATATCGTCTTTTCAATTTAGCTGTATATTAAATATTGAAAGTCCTCCAAACTGTTCTTTCTTCTTCAAAATTGTTTCAGCTCTTCATGGACTTTTGTGTTTCCGTATAAATTTTAGAATCAACTTTTGATTTCCACAAAGGATCTGCTGGCATTTTGATTGGAATTCATTGAATGTACAGATCAATGTGGGGTGAACTGACATCTTATTAATGTTTAGTCTTTCAAACCACAAACAAGCTATATCTCTCCATTTATTTAGACTTTCTTTAATTTTACACAACTGTTTTTTAGTTTTCAGTGCATGTTTTGGGTCAAATGTACCATTAAGTATTTCATACTTTTAATGCTTTCATAAATGGTATTTTTAAAAACTTTATATTCCTGTTGTCCATTGCCATTGAATTTTTAAAAATTTGGTCAGAATCTGTCACAGTTCAAAAACTTCTAGCAGTCTCTGAGTTCACATGATAAAATCTGAAGTCCTTCAATGAACAAAAGGGTTTAGCCTCAAACAATCTTGCCTTTGCTACCCTACTGACCTGGTTGTCCTTCATTTACTCTGTACCAGGCACACTGGCTTCCTTGCTCTTATTTAAACATGCCAAGCATTCTTCTACCCTTGGGTCTTGCTCTGGGTTTTCCCTGAAACATTCTCTTATCTATATTCACACAGTCGGGATGCTCACTTACTGTGACACCTTCTCTGACTGCAGTGTTTAGAGACAGCCCCTTCCCCACTACAGTCTATGGAGACAGCCCTCTCCTCCTCAAGCTCTAGGAGGTGCCTATCCTCTCACCCTCGCTTGATTTTATGCCACAGCACTTTATAACACCCCACACCCTCTGTATTTGTTTGATTATTTTTCAATTTCTTGTCATTCCAATTATAAGCTCATGAGGGAATGAACGTTATTTTATTCACTGCTATAATTATAACAGTGCCTGTGTGCTGTAGATGGCACTCAGTAAATACCGTGATGAATGGCCTGATAGTGAGAATTGTTTCAACTATGAGGGCAGAGATCAGATTGCTATGGGTTACAGGATTGCAAGTGGGTAGAGGAAAAGATGGCTAGTGAATAATGGTGTTCCTTGGGGAGGCTTGTATGAGGGGATTATCTGGGTAACATGGAAGCCACTTGGGGAGCTGGTGGCAAAACAAGACTTGGTTGCTTAGTGTTTTAACTATAGAAGAGACTTAAGCATATTTATTTCAGGGATCCAGGAAGTCATCTTAATAAAATCAATGGAATTCTCCTAGGTTTCCAAATGGAGGGGGAATTTCCACATAAGTTAGAGCAAAGGACTCTATAACTTTAATATTGAATTATTGTCATTCTTCTTCCCTTTAGAACTATTTGCTAACTTCTGCTGGCCTTGAGGTGGAGGTAGAGGTGTGTGTCAATGCTACCCCTTTTACACTGGCCCAAAGTTAAACCCACAACTGTTAATTTATTGTCACCAGCTGAGACCATGATGGTCAGTACAGCAAAACCATGGTTCTCAAAATCATTTGGGGCCAGAACAAGATGAAGAGCTTGGAACCAGAACGACCTTTGATGAATCCCAATTCCGTCTCCTACTAGCTGTGCTCCTTAATTCTCTGAGCCTCAGTCCTGCATCTACAGGCTTTCTCCATAGGGCTATTAAGAGAATTAAGTTAGATAATATGTGTAAAACATGAGGTAAAGTTTCTGGTATCTAGCAGAGGTTCATTAATTGGTATCTACATATAACACTTTATGAGTGAGCGTTAAATTCTGATATAGTTTTATCATTCAGATTTTGACTTAACACAAATTATGTATTTAATTATTTGTCATTTAGATTTTAAATTTCCTTAACATGTTTAACATGATTAACTTTGTAAACTGAAACCAATATAAAATCAAAACCATTGTTTCCATTAAGAAAACAAGCTTCTGAATTTAACAGAACCAAACATTTGAAGTTTGTGGTTAATATTCTTTTTTCTTTAAATTTATGTTTTTTCATTTGCGTTTTTGTCTATTAATGAAACTGACACAAAAGCTGGAATAGGTAGCAAAAATTTAAGGTAAACTTTAGGTCAATAAAACAAAATATAGAAAATCCCATTCAACATGTAATTTATTTGTCATTTTAAAATAGAATATCTTAATTCTTTCTTTAGTATTCCCGTACAAAGCAGTCAGTGTAATGTAGTGGTGTAGCTCAGTGGTCATCACACTCCAGGGTGCATCAGAATCACCTGGAGGGCTTGATAAAACGTGTTCCTAGATCCCAGACCAGAGTTTCTGATTCTGTAAGTCTGGAGGGGGATGCGTGAATTTCCATCTCTAACAAGTTCCCAGGTAATGATGCTGATACTGGTTTAGGGACCATAACTTTAGAACCGTCGGTCTAGACTTAAGGCAATGGCTCTCCAACCTGGCTGCATGTTAGACTCATCTGTGAGGGTTTTGTTATTTCTTAGTTCAGATTTCCTAACTGTACTTAAGATTTATTAAATCACTATCTCTGGGAGTGGTACATTGGGGTCTATATACTTTTTAAAAACTGCCTAGATGTTACCGATGATAACTTGTGTTTGAGAACCACTGTCCTAGAGCAAACGTGGCTGCACAATGGTTCTCAAACGTGGCTGCTCGTGGTTCTCAAATGTGGCTGCACAATGGAATTAACTGCGAGGCTTTTGGAACTACAGATGCCTGGGTCTCACCTGCAGAGTTTTTGATTGAATTGTTCTAGCATATGTCCTGAGTAACAGGATTTTTAAAAGGTACCTGTTTGCTCTTTAAATTTGAGAATTGTTGGTCTCGGTTTTTATTTTGTTCTTTAACATTAGGCTGTTTTCTTACCATATGCCTCTTTCTGATGACCTACATATATTTTTTAAAAATCTACTATGGGCAATGTGTTACGCTAGTTGTAACACAGAATATGAAAGCATAAAAGGTAAACCTTCTGGGCCAGCCTGGTGGCTCAGTGGTTAAGTGTGCATGTTCCGCTTCAGCAGACCAGGGATCACCAGTTCGGATCTCAGGTGCCGACATGGCACCACTCATCAAGCCATGCTGTGGTCGGTGTCCCACATATAAAGTAAAGGAAGATGGGCATGGATGCTAGCTCAGGGTCAGTCTTCCTCATCAAACAGAGGAGGATTGGCAGCAGATGTTAGCTCAGGGCTAATCTTCCTCAAAAGAAAAAAGGTGAACCTTCTTCCTCAAGTAGACTACAATCTAATTGAGGAATTTAGCAAATACAGACATGAAAAGTTAACTAGAAATATAAAGTGTCTGGGATTACTTCTGCCTAGGAAGATTAGAAAAGACTCATATATTACAAGTGAATTTAGTGTTTCAATCCTTGCTAACTGAAGCTTTGAGGATATTTAATTTCTGGATTTTAAGAATATAATGTTTAAAGTATAAAAGAGATGCCAATAAGAGAAAACGAATTAATTAGTCACTCAAATCTATTGAAATATACTGAATTAATTTTAATGAGAATAGTAAGTATGATGTAGTCTGTTTCTTGCAGACTATAAGAAGACATCAATAATTGAAAGACTATTTTTGAAAAGTGTATAAAACAATACTTATCTTCATTGAACTGAGATACAGAGGGAAAATTATGTTTCTCCTTAGGCTCACTGAGTGACAAAGCTTGATTTGTATTTTGTTCTCTTTAAAACCCTATATTTTAAGCCAGATTTATGAATTTTCAGAATATTCATTTGTATTTTATCCTACGAAATGGTCAACATCACTTCCCGTTGTCTGAGTAATTTGGAGTTAAATTAGCACGTTTGGTTGGAGGTCTGTGCTAATGATACCAATCTAATTAGTTTGTTCCCCATATAAATGAGGTAGCTTTGCTTTGTTTCCCATCTTAAATTGTACCCCTGTGGCCATTTTGAAATTGTGTGACATTTTTACAGGAAGATATCTTACAAGGAAATGTGGATGTATTAGTCAAATCCATAACCTTTATTCCAAATAATAAATGTGCTACACTTTATTGACGCTGAGTCAGTTGTATAATCTTCACATTTTAATTTTATCTAGTTTACTTGTCTGCCTTTTGATGCGGCATTTCTTTGTGGGCACCTGAAGCTTATCTGGGTGATCCACAGGCCAGCTGATGACACTTCTGTGTTCTATTTAAGGCGACAGCTAAAAACTATTGTTAGAGCTTTGTCTCTTGAGGAATGCCATGGTCTATTTACTTCAGAATTCACAGGTCTTGAGTTTTATAGTATCTTGGTAGATTTAAAACTTAGAAAATCCATTATCCTCTTATGTGTTCCTTAATTTGTGTATCTAAATGCTTTTTTAGAGTGTAGTGGATGTCTAATTTACGTTTCCTAGGTTGAACGTTACACTCCTTGTATTTTTTTTAATCACTTCATACTATAACAAATTAAAAAGGGTGGCGGTACTTTTAGTAATCTCACCATGATATACTAACAAATCATTGTGCTCTTAAACAGGATAGAGAGGACAAAACTTAGTTAAGATAATGGGTTGTTATAAGCAATAGGAAAAAAGAATGAGAGAGAACTCCTTTAAAATAGCCCTTATTTAAAAACTAATGTTGTGAGCTTAGAAAAGGAGAGAATTAACCATTTAAAAGTAACCTTGATTCCTAAAGTCTTGAATAAAAACTAACCTTTTGCCAATATTTTTGGTATAGCACATATAAGTTTTTGATATTTCATAGAAACAGAAATTTTGAGATAGCAAATAGTGACAGCAGTAGGATACCAAGGATTAGATAAATATGTGATTCTTGCTGGAGCCTGAATAGACAGAGGACTTAGTGAGTGACTGGATATCAGAACATCAAGGATGACTTCCCAGGATTCTGGTCTAAGTAATGGAGTTGCTATTAACTGAGATGGGGAGACTGACAGAGGAATACATGGTGCAGTGGTGGATGATCAAGGCTCGTCTTTGATATAAATCTGAGATCTTGTGAGACACAGAGGTAGAGATCTCATTTTGGCTGTTGGATTGAACATTGAGAATAGATCTGGGCTGGATATATAAATTGAGGACTTGTTGGCAAATGGATAGTATTTGAAGCTATATGAGTGAATGAAATAATGTAGAGAATATGCTGTGGGTTGAATTGTCAAATCCCCAAATTCACAGTTTCCAAATCCCGCACTCCCCACCCCGCCACGTTCCTGAAAAAGACTTGTGGGCGTCTTAATTTTCAGTATCCTATAAAGTGGCCTTATTTAGAGTTAGGGTCTTTACAGAAGAAATCAAGTTAAAATGAGGTCATTAGGATTCTAATCCAGTATGATTAGGGTCCTTATAAAAAGGGGACATTTTGACACAGACACATGCAAAAGAAGAATGTCATGTGAAGATGAAGGCAGAGATTAGGGTGATTCTTCTACAAGCCAAGGAACGCTAAAAGTTGCCAGCGAACTCACCAGAAGGTAGGAGAGACATGAAACAGATTCTCCTTCATAACTCTCAGAATGACACCTTGATCTTAGATTTCTGACCTCCAGAATCGTGAGATAATATATTTCTGTTATTTAAACCACCCAGTTTGTGGTACTTTGTGATGGCAGCTGTATCAAACTAATACAGAAGGCATGTTCAATGAGAATATAAGAGATTGCAAAACTGAGCCCTGAAGTGCTGCAATATAGAGAGATCAGAGAAAGAAGAGAAGCCCATAAACGAGGCTGAAATTGAGAGGTCAGAGAATTAGGAAAAAATCACAATAGTGTAATATCATGAAAGTCAAGAACACAGAAAGAACCTCAAGAAGGGATTGGTCAACTGTCCTGCATGTTACTGAGAGACTGGCGCTGTGGCTTTAATGTTGTATTTGTTTCTGAGAAGCTATGATTCTATTATCTGCTTTAGGGAAGAGGTTCATCAAGGAAGAATAAACCCATTCTTTTATAAATTACAATCCCAACAGCAAGGTCACAGGGTACCTGTTAGGCTCACAGCTAAACTTGTCTTCTCTAGAGACCTTGAATGATGTTTTAAAAAAATTTTCAGTGGATAACTCCAATTCTGACAGCAATTCTGGTGTGTGGGTTTTCCAACATCACCTAGCAATTCTCTGACATCAGCTGAGAGTCCTACAATTCAACTCAATTCGGACACCATATTCCTGGAAATAACATCAGGACTGTCTCCCCATCATGCATCCCCTGCCCCCTCTCCCGCCTCCCCGCACCCCAGGTTGTTTCGTGTGCTTCTGACTGGCTATAAATCAGAAGTTCCCAAGACTCCCCCTTTGGGGTCAATTAATTTGCTAAAGTGGCTCGCAGAACTGAAGTAACATTTTCCTTCCTAGATTACCAGTTTATTATAAAAGGCTATAACTCAGGAACAGCAGGACGGAAGAGATGTATAGGGTAAGATATGGGGAAGGAGGAGAGAGCTTCCAGGTTCTCCGAACATAGCACCTTCCCCGAATCTCTCTGTATTCCGCAACCTGGAAGCTCTCCAAACACCATCCTTTTGGGTTTTTATGGAATCTTCATTACATAGGCATGATTGATTAAATCATTGGCTACTGGTGATTGAACTCAATCCCCAGCCCATCTCCCAGGGTGGGACTGAAAGCTCCAAGCCTCTACTATCACAGGGTTTACTCCAAGGGCAACCAGCCCCCATCCTTAGATTACTTAGGTGCTTTCCAAAGTCCTGATTAACATAATAAAAGACATCTTTCTGCTCTCATCACTTAGGAAATTCAAGGGTTTTAGGAGCTCTGTGCCAGGAATGGGGTCAAAGACCAAATATATATTTCTTGGTATAAATCACAATATCGCAATAACATAGCCACATGGTTCAAAATTAAAAAGTGAAAAGTCCCCTCCTGTACCTCCTGTAGTCATTCAGTTCTCCTCCCCAAGGGTGCCTATGTTACTCTTTTATTTTGTGTCTGTGCAGACATACCTTAGGCATATACAAGTATTTATAAGAAAATGTGAATATAGGGGCCGGCCCAGTGGCGCAACAGTTAAGTTTGCAGGTTCTACTTCGGTTCACCGGTTCAGATCCCGGGTGTGGACCTATGCACCGCTTGTCAAGCCATGCTGTGGCAGGCGTCCCACATATAAAGTAGACGAAGATGGGCACAGATGTTAGCTCAATCCTCAGCAAAAAGAGGAGGATTGGCAGCAGATGTTAGCTCAGGGCTAATCCTCCTTCTCCTCCAAAAAAAAAAAAAAGAAAGAAAATGTGAATATATATTTTCCCCCCTTTATAATGCAAGAGGTGCCATGTTATAAACACAGTTTTGTGCCTTACTTCTCCCTTTAGTAATATGTTTCCAAGTTCTTTCCATACCCATATACAAAGAACTTCCTTATTCTTATTTATAGCTGAATTATATTCCATTTTCTGGATATAATTTATCTAATCAGTCCTCAGTTGGTGAGCGCTTCAGTTGCTTCCACTTTCCTAGCAGAAAATAATTCTGTCATGAATGTACTTGTATCTTATTTGAATGTGACCAAGTTTGTCTGTATGATAAACCCCTAATGGCAGAATTGCTAGGTCAAAAGATGGTGATCTTTTAATTTAGATGGATATTGCCAAATTGCATGCTGTGTGGGTTTCAGCAATTTGAACTTACATGATCCAAGTAAAAGGATCTGTGTTTCCTGTACCCTTACCAAAGCAGTCTTTTACCAAATTCTTCATTTTTGTCAAATTGGTAGGTAAAAAATGGCATCTCAGGATAGTTGCAATTTGCATTTCTCTGGTTATGAGTAAAACTCAATGTCTTTTCTTCTGTGAAAGCATTTGCCCATTTTTCTATTGGGTGGTCTGTTTTTCTTGTAACTTTGTAAGGATCAGTTTATATATCAGGGAAACTGATTCTTTTTCTATGACATGAATTGCAAAATTTTCCCACATGGTCATTTTTTGCTTTGTTTATAGTTTTTTTCACCCTGCCCAGATTGTTCATTTTTACAAGGTCAAATTCATCAATGTCTTCCTTTATGGTCTGACCCTGCCTTCTGTCCATTGGGCACACTTTAGACTAAACTGATCTTTCCTTAACCCCAAATCATATTATGACATTAACTGCTTATAGTTGGGATATTAAATACTTGTTAACGCATGCCATAGAAGTTCTCGAGTCAGTATGACCTCTTAAATTGTTTAAGATTTTTCTCCAATCTTATTTCAGCCTTAAAGGTAGTTTGAAAAAGGAAAGAAAAGGGAAAGTTTAACCTAATTCTGATATTATGTAAATAAACTTGAATTAAAGAAGAGTAAATAAATAAAATCTTAAAACATATTTGGTAAGTGTAGCCGGCATTCTAAATGTTGACTTTTTCCTTCCCTCTGGTGTATATTAAACTACATGTAGTCATCCAACTTCTTTTAGGTGGTATTATGAAAAGATAAATTCTTCAGATACAAAATTTTAAAAAGGACTCCATGAAGGCGTCATTTAAAGTATTATTAAATTTGTGAATTTTGATGTGAAATCAAAGCATATTTTGTTGTTTGTTTTTTTCCCTGATATTCTATTTAAAATACTTTATTGTAAAATAAGTAAAATTAACAAAAAGACAAGGAGCAAATTGCTTTACAGTTCATTCATCGTATTCATATAAAGGTAAGAACTTCGTTGTAACTTTTACTTCTTATGAAAGAAAAACGATTTCACAAAGCACATTTCTATGACTGAAGTCAGAAGGGAAAGATTAACCATAGCAGAATCACTGTCTGGTGACTGCGGATGTGACCAGTAGGATTGATATTTGGAATATCCAGGAGAAAAGATGTATTTTGATGCTTAAAGGAACAGTTTTGCAAATGATACCTGATAATGTGATTTTTTTTAATCTGAATTGAAGTAAAGAATACTGACTTTGTTTTTCCTTGACAATATTTAAAAGGAAATGGCTTTTGCTTGATTCGACCCAGGTGGATAAAAGTGAAGAGGACAAATGACCAGAATTTCTATTATCTAAGACTTGTATGTTTCTGCCTATAGTCTTGTATGGAAAAATTCTTTCTATAAATAGATTTTGTTTTTTAAAATAAGATACTAGGCTAAGCACAAATTGCAGACAAACAAGTTTAGGTTTCTGTGGGACTCATTCACTAAAAGTCTGACCAGGCCAACATTCTGAATTAGCTTTTCTTGAAAAATTCATTTAAAACTCTGCCTAGGCTTGGAAGCCCAGCCTGGTGAGTTACACTTTAAAATGTATGGCGGGAGGGGTGAGCTTGTCCACTGACTTATTGCTTGACCTTGGCCAAGCCATCCGACGAACTGTAATTCTGGCCACTTGCAGAATCCACACAAAGTGACACTGTAGCCTTTCCATCAGAGAGGGTTTTATAGAGCCAGCCTTAAAATTAGTTTAAGTTAGTCTAAAATTCTTAGCACAAATTTCTGGCCCTATGGTCATATATCTGCTGACAGGATGCACTTAACTTTGTTCATTTTGTGTAAGAGTGTGTGTATTCTGTTTGTGGGCACGATAAATTTCACTATACTGAAATTCATTATTTCTTTTCCTGCTAAGTTGATACTCAGGTTACTGCAGATAAAAACGACAAAACCTCAGTGTCAAGATAAAAAGAATTCCCCTTTGTTAAAAATGATCTCATTTAAACATCATTCATTAACTCCATGCAATTGATAGAGTTTAACACTTTATTTGCTACTCTGGACACATTATTTTTTCCAGGGAAGAGCAAAAAATGAATGAATATTCACACTTAACTTTTAGCTTCAGGCAAAAATGTATTATGCACTGTATTTTGGTTTTTAAAAATAATCACCTTGTCATAGTTCAATGGCAAAGTGAAGTCAACTCTGTCAATAGAGACAATCTGAGGGAGAAGAAAACCACTCTTCACCCCCTTGAGTATCATTTCATGTGAATGCTCCTGATTTTTCACCTGCTACTTTTTTGGGAATGCTCCATGGGACAATATAATGAAGTCTAAAATACCACACACTGAAAACTCATCTTTGCTGACAGCAGATAGCTGACAAGTACTGATGTTCTCATACATTGTCCCTATTTGAACACTATATTTTATGTACGTAAAATGCATGTCTAGAAGGTTCCTTTTAAACTCCTCAAGCACAGAAAAAACCTGGATCCCCATATGTCTAACAATGTATTGCATGAATATATTAACACCATCACAGCACCAACTGCTTTCATTGTTTTGCTGTAAATGAAATCATAGTCAGGATATATATCACTTAAATGTATTTTTCGACATAGCCCAGAAGAAAGTGAAAGCGTTGTTAAAATATATTTAGGTAAAACAAAAAGAATAAAAGTAGCAGATATTATCTATAATAGAAGATATTGGCAATTGAATGCAGCTGACATTATTTTTTTTGGTAAAGAGAGGTGATAGGATTGTAGAGGACGTTTCAGTTGTATTATTTTAAAACTTACTCTTGTTGAATGAAGACTTAAATGATTTCCACAATTTTGTGTTGATATTTTAGAGGCCAGGTACTTTTAAATTTTACTTTTGCCTCTGTCTAAAGCAGATTAAGAGTAAATTAAGATTATTCCCTAAGGAAATCAAGATAACTTTAATAGCCTGAGTGGTTCAGTTTTCCTACCTTCTATATTATTATTTTTATTTTAATAGGGATCAAAAACTTTAACTAAAGAATTGATACTACTCTGGAACTTTTCAGATATTTCACAGCAAACGTGAATAACTAACAATGAATTAATGCATGAAGACACGAAGGGGAGTTCCAGGATCTTTCTAAAAATCACAGAAAAGAAAAGGTTATTCTTCATATGAGTGTGGATATAATTAATATAGGTTTGTCTTTAATATTTTATTTTTTGCCCTGGTTTGGCACCCTGTGAAAATCACTTAAGCTCTCAAAGATTGGGATCACAATGACCACAGGACTAATGGTGTCTAGATTCTATCTTCTGATAGTG
Source organism: Equus caballus (assembly GCF_041296265.1). Lineage (NCBI taxonomy): Eukaryota > Metazoa > Chordata > Mammalia > Perissodactyla > Equidae > Equus > Equus caballus. The sequence goes on from NC_091692.1 coordinate 20,761,414, forward strand.
ATATTCTGAGGTCATATGAGAGTTACAGAGACTTTGAGATCTTCAGAAGAAAAGCTTAACATGAATTTACGTGGAAGTCACTGCCAAGAATTAAACATACTGCATCTGAAAGAATCTTTGGTTTGATAGTCTTTTCTTAAATTTCGGGAGAATAAGTTAAGAAAACTCATGTTATGACAGGAAGCAAAAAGCCAGCAGTCGTTCAAAATGGTTGATCCAAGAAAGAAATTGTATTGAGCTGTGGTAAATGAGCAGAGTAAGGACAACTTCAGTGAATTTCATAAAGGTCAAAGACAGCTTTGTAGACAAAAGTCCCAAGCTGTTTGTGTTCTTCAGCTCCCCAAGATTTTTTCTTATAGAATTCCATATATGTGGACGTAATTTTCTAAGGGATTGTAATAAAAGCCACAAAAGCAAGTGTGGGTAACTATACAAATTAGTAGTATATCTATAGATAGATAATTCCATAAATGCCAAATAAATGCATGTGTGAGAAACATGTGTGGTTTTTATATTTGTATATAGTTTGTAATTATTTTTAATTCCATTTTACAAACTTAAAAACTTTCTGGACAGAGTGAGAAAGACATGCAGATAGTGTGACATTGTCGATGGAAGTAAGATGGATGAACTAAGAATATTTTTGTCATGGTTTAAAATGGCCATCAGTTACACATCACTTAACAAAATCCAGTTAGGTGGTCAATTATAGACTTTGCTCATTTCTTCACACCATGTCTCCCTTTTCTTCTAAGATGGTTTATTAATAAGAGCAACTTCGTGCACTATTTGAGAACAAAGGAGATGAAAATCATATCTCGTTATGTGCCTTGAGTTTCTTCTCTCTTCCTTCCACCCCCTCAACTCTTCCTGAAGCACGTTGGATGTACCTCTGTCATGGCACTGACATACATTGAAATTGTATGTTTAGAATCCTTTCCCTAGCGGACAAGGGCATCTCTTTTTGGTATCACTAGTGCCTGTGCACAGTATTTGGGAATTTTTATTGAATTGAACTGAGTATTGTGCCTATGCTCAAGAAATACCACTAAGACGATGTTTTCAAAGGGAAGGTTATGGAAATTTGGTGGTAGCTTAGGAGACCAGGCATAGGCATTTAAATTATTAGGGTAACCATGGTGTGTGTTAATAAACATATAGCAACAAAATGTAATGGGATAGCTGTTCTGGTAAGACCGAGTTTGGAGTAATGTGTCAATTTCTCAGTAATGCTCTTTTGAAGGTCGTTAGTGTACAACGTAATTGGAGAAAGGGTTGAGGAAACTAGAAAAGTTCAACCTGGAGAAGGCTCTTGGGGGCTTTATCTTTGTTTTGATTTTATTAGGTTCTTATGAAGAAAGATTACATTTCTTTTTTTGTGGCTCCAAAGGGAAGAATTAAATGAGTGGCTATAGTTAGGTAGAAGCACATTTAGCTATATATAAAAATGAAATTTGGGGGCGGGCAGCCCCAGTGGCCTAATGGTTAAGTTTGGCGTGCTCTGCTTTGGTGGCCCAGGTTCCATTCCTGGGAGCAGACCTACACCACTTGTCAGTGGCTATCCTATGGTGGAAGCCCACATGCGAAATAGAGGAAGATTGGCACAGATGTTAGCTCAGGGCTCTAATCTTCCCCAGTAAAAAAAAAAAAAAAAGAAGAAGAAGAAAAACTTTCTATTTTTCAATGTTTTTAGCATTTTAAATCAAAATAAATACATAATTACATATACTATTATCCTTTTATAAATGTAACAATGTTTTCACAGTAAAGTAGAAGAGACAATCTCATAATAGAGGATATTTTCTTACTATGAATAAATTTAAGATAAACTCAGGACATCATTCTTACTTCTCTCAATTTGTCATGAGCCAATGAAAACATCATGAATTGGCCCTGATCTAAGGAGAACTTTTGGGAGCTGTTGGCCTCAATTATATTTTTATTTCCCTCTCTGAGTCTTTAATTCCATGAATTCAATATAAGGGCAAAGGACAACTTTTGGTAGTAGTTTTAATTCATAGATTTTAAAGTTATTTAGAGTGTAAAAGCATCTTTAATCCCTTATTAATGAATCAACAAAACATTAATCCATATAGAACTAGAAGAGAAAGAGAGAGTTAAAAGAAAAGGATTTCACTTGCTTAAAGTCCTCTAAAATGCATCTGGATATTTCTTCTCTTCTCAGTAAACTCTATTTAGTTGTTGGTGCAAGTGGTAACTGAAATGGAGTTTTCTGCTTCCTCATTTTCTCTTCATTCTTCTGATGGGCCGACTGGTTTCAAATATCAAGAGCTCTAATGATAGGCCATAATTTATATATGAGGGTTAGCAAACTCTAGCTAAGTGGTCCTAAGAATTGAAGAATGTAGTCAGTATTTTTCCAATGTCCTACAGCCTTTTACAGCTTAAGAAAGAAGAGTGAAGCAACATAGAGTTAATTTCTTCCACTGGAAAGTAGCCACCTTTCTATCCAATTGTAACTAAAAGAAAATGTATTTAATTTATTATTTCAATTTACAGAAGTGCATCCACAGCTCAGACTTCAGTGTAACACAGAGTATATATTTCATTTTGGTAAAGAAAGACTAAACTGAATCAATATTGGAAGGACCTGGCACTGTGTGGAGGTCAACACACTCCAGATCATTTGGACTACCCAGCAAATCTGTGTGTGTGAATCCTGAGTATGTGTGCCTTACTCATTGCCCTGCATATTTAAAAATAGCACACCTAGGGGTGTTATTATCTGAGTGCACAAAAGTGCTTATTAGATCTGGTGCATATTCAATCCATAGTCCCCCCTCCCCGCCCCCCATCATTGCACGTGTAGCTCGTCTGTTGCTTAGACCAGAATCATTAATTTTAGGACCTTATTCTTCACTTTCTGGACTGAACAATTCTTACATTCAAAACAATTATTGAATTCTGGACTATAGGCTAAAGTGGCTTATTCAAACATCATAAAGTTTTATGTTTCTTTAAAACCTTCCTTTTGAAGAGCTTTTGCTCCTTTTTTTGTTTGTTTGTTTCTATAAAGTTCTAGGAATTTAAATAGCAGCTATATCACTCAATACCCTTGTTTAACCAACTCCAAAACCTTGATTTCTGTTATGCACTGGGTTATCTTCTTTCTATGTTCAAAGTAACATGTACTTTTTCTCATGATCATCACAAAAATAACACGATTCCAGCAAAAAAAAGATAATCAGTGTCATAGAGGATCATCCCACAGCAACAACTGATAATGAATCTATTTGCCAAGTTAAGCAAAAGAGTGTAGCACAAAATGGATCTTCTATCGACAGAGACATTCTGAAATCTAACTTAGGTTTGTTAACATCAAGATCAGTCCTCTCCTATGGGGCCCTGTATTTTCGTGTGTTTTTGGTTTCGATCCCACTCTCCTCAGTTCTTCTCAAGTCCTGCCATAGGCTCAACAGACTTTTTATTTTTTAGGTTCAGAATCAGAGTTATACCATAGCACTCAGGAGGGCAGTGCAAAATATCTCATTGGAGTTCAAGGACATGATCAAAGTCGTCCACATAAAAGTGAAAAGCGTGCAGTAATCTGAGGGAAGCTTTCCATGACTTTTTCATGGTTTGGCACTGGAGTTCTGTGATAGTCATCCAGAATAGGATTAGCAAAAATGAAATTGTCTCCAACTCAAGGGATATACTTACAACTGAAGGCATACACTTACTTTCATCTTTATCTTAAGACTCATTACTTCCGGATATTTGCTGAGGTGTAGCCAAGCTGTTGTTTGAAGTGCCAACCAAAATAACCTGCTACACCCTTACTAACTAAAAAAAAAAACCCCAAACACAATCACACCTAGAATAGAATTTTATTGCAAGATCATTTCTAGGCATTTATTTGGAATTAAAAAGGAATCTTCTAATACCAAATTATTAAAAATATCATTTTAAATTGATATTTCCCTTTTGAGACTACTCTGGTATTCTGGCATTTTAGCTGATCTATGTCATTTTCACTTCAGTTTGGAGAATTTTCTAAGATTCGAGGCACAATTTTTTATAGCAGATGCTGATGCATGTTTTTCAGGAGATTTTTTTTTTTATCCTTAATCACTTCCCTACTCATTTGATTCTAGACTCTAAATAGACTCTAGCTCAATCAAGGAGCCTTAGGCCGTAAGAACAAATGGAATATCAAATCTGCAAAAACAGAAAAGAATGGAGAGGTTGATGAAGATATGAGGGCTTCACTTATCAACAGAGAAGGTGAAGGATGGAGAAGGTAATTGAAAACTGACATGGAGGGGCTATTAGAAACATTCTTCAGAATTCTAGAAGCACTTTCACGAGGTGTCCTAGTGAGAAAAATAAGACTATATAGCAGAGTCACTTCTGAGGCCCTTGCTTGCACACAAAAATTAAAATTCTAAGGGTATTCTTCCTTATTTCTATTATTTCCAGAGTACAATTTGATGTGCTAGGAAATAAATTAAAATACAGCTATTTTATCTAATTTTAACGAATTTAACTGATTAAACAAATGTCTAACTTTTCTCTCTCTTTCAAAGATTACCTTTTCATAAATGAGAATCTTCAGGTGGATTATAATTTTTTCTTTTACCAATAAAATGATTACCAATGGTTGTTAATTTCTTTGGAGTTGTGAATCCATTTGAGAAGCCCAACAAAAGGTTTGGACCCTCCTCCAGATAAGTGTTTATGTACACATACAATTTTAGAAACAATTTTTATGGGCTTTATAAAATGAAGACCATAAACGTTCATCCATGAATGCTTAAGAGGTCCTAGATTAAAATAAGATAAGATTGTAGGTTAGGTGACAACTTATCATGACTGAAAAGAATTTTGTTGGTTCCTTGGAAGTAAAATATAGCTGACAAGGCACTTGATCCTGGTTGTAATCTTCAGAGATGACATAGTTTATTGGCCTGTAATGAATGTTCAGGGTTTTTGGAGTTATACCAACTTCAATTTTAAAGTAAAACTTCTTCATTGCTATCCTTTGCTGCATCTATTTGAGAAGTGAGAATAATTTCCAGTATGCTTTCCAAATAGAATCCAAGTTAATTTCTGTTAGTGACAGGATGCGCAATATCATATGTAAACAAAAAGGGCTACCTAATTAAAAGATTTCTGAAGGAGATTTCAATTTTCTAAATGTTGGTGCTCATACTAAATAACATGTCTCAATTGAGCCAGCTTATATCACTGCCAAGTTTCTGTCATTTGGCAGGTTGTTCCAACACTTAAACTCAAATATTCAATGAAAAGAGCTCTGCAGAAAAGGACATTTTTTCTGAATGAACGGTCTTACCTGCCATCCACATATGAAATCAACTATTACCCCATGCCAGTTATCATTGGTGGGGCAGTCAGTGAATCATTAACATTGACTGAGTGGTTACTGTGTGCTAAACATTGAAGTAAAGTACACAATCTCTCTCTTAAAGAGCCATGGTGTCTTGGAGAGGCAACTAGGATTTAGAGTGATAAATATTATCATGGGGCAGTATGAAACCAAATCTAGGCCCTCATCCAGGCTTGGAGGTTAGGGAAGATTTATTGATCCTGTTAATGTCTAAATTTATAAATAAAGATGAGTAGAACATAGTATGAGCAATGCAAAGTTATTTGGGAAAACTATTATGGGAATGGAAAAGTTGCTGTGGTATCTAAGAGGAAGATATAGCAAGTATAGAGTACAGAGAGCTAAGGATTTTGATCCCAAGAGCAATGTGAAATCAGTGCACAATTTTAAGGAGAAGAACGAGATGCACTATTTGGAAGTTTAGAAACGCCACTCTGGCTGCAGTAAAAAATAGTTAGAAAGTTGGATGCCATTGAATGATTGTAGGTGAAAGATATTGGTGACCTGAGTAAAGGTAGATAATGTACAGGAATAAAGTATTAAATAATTCACTGGAATTAATGATTTTGGAGGGAGACCAAAGAGTAAAAAATGACCCTGGGGTCAGTTGGTGGTGTAGTGGTTAAGTTTGCACACTTGGGCAGCCAGGGGTGCATAGGTTTGGATCCCAGGGGCAGATCTACATACTGCTCATCAAGCCATACTGTGGGGATGTCCCACATATAAAATTGAGGAAGATTGGCACAGATGTTAGCTCAGGGACAATCTTTCTCAAGCAAAAGAGGAGGATTGGCAACAGATGTTCACTCAGGGCCAATAATCCTCACCAAAAGAAAAAAAGAGAAACAAATGATACCCTCATTTCTGTTTTATGTAACTTGATAAATGGTAGAACAATTCACAGTAAGTGATATGATAGAAGAAAAAGTTTTGGAAGGAAAGAAGATGAGTTCAATTTGAAGTATGTTGAGTTGCAGTTGAAAATGGAAAATCCACTTAGTAACTAGATATGTGGATTTGATGTTATGAGTGAGACCTAGGCTATAAATATAGGTATGGGTATTATTCATGTATACACAGGTAATTGGTCTCATTTACTTTTATTGAAGTAATAATGGTCTATAATATACAAATTTCAGGAGTACTTCATTATGTTTCACCTTCTGTATGGACTACATTGTGTTTCTCATCAAAATTCTTGTTGCTATTCTTCACTGTACACATGTGCCCCTTTACATCTTTCACCTCCCCACCCTATTCTTCTCCCCTTGGTAACCACCAATCTGTTCTCTGTCTATGTGCTTTTTTGTTTATCTTCCACATGAGCAAAATTAGACAATATTTGTCTCTCCTTGTCTGGCTAATTTTGCTTAACATGATACCCTCAAGGTCCATCTACAATGTCACAAATGGGAGGGTTTCACCTTTTTTATGGCTGAGTAGTATTCCATTATATATACCACATCTTCTTTATCTATTCATCCATTGATTGGCACATAGGTTGTTTCTGAGTCTTGGCTATAGTGAATAATGCTGTAATGAACATTGGGATGCATACATCTTTTTGAATTAATGTTTTCATGTTCTTTGAATACATACCCAGAATTGGAATAGCTGGATATTTCTTTTTTAATTTTTTGAGGAATCTCCATACTGTTTTCCATAGCGACTGCACCAATTTGCATTCCCACTAGCAATCTACACAGATAATTGAAGTCATAAAAGAGGATGAGATTAACCAGGAAGAATGGAGATAGAGAGAGAGAGACTGAGACAGAAAGAGAGAGAAAGAGAGAGAGAATTGAGAGGAAAAGAGTCAGGAAATGGAATAGAAGAAAAGGGAAGATATGGACAAGATGCAATCAGATTTGAGGACAGAATTCTGCAGGCACCAATCCTATAGGGGATGATGGAGGGAATGAATTTTAAAAAGAAGGCTTGAAAGAAGCAGCCAGAAAGTAAGATAAAAACTTACTCGGTTGCCCAGATGCCAGGAAATATGAGTGCTTCGAGAAGGCAAGAATTACCAACAGTGTTATTTCCTACAGAGACGTCATATCCCAATTAAAATAAGAATGAAAATGAATCATTGGATTTATTGACAAACACAAGTATGTTTGTCAAGTATGTTTTATGTTTATTGACAAACATAGAACAAACATTGAAAGTGCCCGATGAACATGAGCTTTTGAGAACAATCTCAGTGAAGGTGACTGTAGAAGCCAGAATATCGTGGGTTGAGAAATGGGAAGGGAGAAAGCGAAAGCAGTGAAAGGAAGTGCTCTCCCACGTAGCTGGCTGCTAAGTGGAGGGCAGACGATACCAGACACTATTCACTTAAAAAGTATCTCCCATCTGTTGCCCAAAAGAGCTGTATTTTTTTCATATAGGTAAAGCAAAATGCTACCAACTGTGTATTATTGCCAAACTAAAATAAACTGCCAAACATAGTTCTGAGATTTATTAGGTTTTGTATATTTTATTTTCCTTCCCTTGTTAGGAAAATCAGCAAGTTTACAATCACTGTGAATACTATTTGGCTTTTGTTTTCATATGCAATGTCAAGATTGGGTATAAGAGTCAGAGACAGACAAAAGGGAGAAGAGAAACTCCACCATCTTTCTCTTGGGTTTGGATCAGCTGAGGTTCTCCCTAAGGGATAGAAGTAAGCCTGTTGAGAGGAGACTACCTGCTCTGCTTTAATTCTTATTTCAAAATGCTGAATCACTGGCTTGAGGGCCTAACTGAGCATCAACTCTTGAAATAGTCAAAAGATTCCAAGTAAGAAAGTGAGTTTGAGAGACAAAAATCTCCCTGTTGCATTGGGTTCCAGTGATCACAGCCTTGGTAGGTTAGGGGAGCTATCCATGATAAAGGTCTAGAGAATCTGGGTGCCAGTGTATTTCTGCAGGGCCCACCATTAGCTTAGCATGCAGAGATATGGGATATTAAATTTACACAACGCAAAGATTCTGATCATCCAGTTCTTTAATGTTTGTTAGAGAAACGATGAACTGAACTCTGCACCCAAATTGACCCGATGCTGTAAATGCGTAAGTTGATGAGCTAAGAAATTTGTCAAATTTGTAGTAATTATTTTTCAGTTTATAGTAATTCTAATTCATTGGTCACCTTGTTGAGTGCACCATATCATGCTATGACAGCATATTTAAAATAATTATTAATAATAATTGATTATTATTAATTAATTATAAATAATATAATAAACCTTTTTATATTATAAAATACAATATAGATGATATATTATTATATATATTTATATGTGATATAAATATTATACTATATTTACAGAATATAATAAAAACCTATAGTTTTTATATTATAAAAATATAATAAAAATAATATATAAAAATAATATAATAAAAAACACAATAAAAACCTATTTAAGATAATTAGGTAAAAATTCCTTGATCATTTGAGTTCAAATAAGGGAAGTGATCTAAAATATTTTAAAAACTATTTTGAATATAATTGAATTAGTATCTAAATCATATTTTCCTGTGCTTTTTATTTAGCAAAATCATCTAACATACATCATTGTAATGGTCTTTACTATCTTTATTTTTATAGCTGGCATTTTTTTGTGTGTGCAAGTAATGTGGGATGAAACTGTAGTATAGGGGTTAAAAGCTTGAGATCTAGAATCAGACAAGCTTGGTTAGAATTCTAGTTCTGCTGTTGACCAGCTGGGTAATCTTAAGTGAACTGTTGCATTCCTCTGTGCCTTAGTTTCCTCATCTATAACAAGATGATTGGAGGCGGCTGGCCCCATGGCCAAGTTCTTCAGTTCACGCACTCTGCTTCGGCGGCCCAGGGTTTTGCTGGTTCAGATCCTGGGCACGGACCTAGCACTGCTCATCAAGCCATGCTGAGGCAGTGTCCCACACAGCAGATCCAGAAGGACCTACAACTAGAATATGCACCTATGCACTGGGGCTCTTTGAGGGGAAGAAGAAGAAGGAAAAAAAAGATTGGTACCAGATGTTACCTCAGGGCCAATCTTTAAAAAAAAAAACAATGATTGGAATGGTACTTAGAGCCTTGAGATGTTGTGAAGATTAAATGAGGTAACTCAAAGCTGGATGCAGTAAGAATTCAGTCAGTGCTAGCTCTCATTGTTAATATTGTTATTTTATTACCTGGGGGTTGTAGAAATTTAAAAACATCAAAAAACAAGAAGAAAATTAAAATCACTGCAAGACAACAAAATGTCACCGCAAATATTAATACTAATATTAATACTCTGGTGTAAAGTGTGTACGCAACTTTACATAAACAAAAATGGGATCGCATAGGTCATATTACTTTATAATCTATTTTTCTTTCACTGAATAATATATTATAGTGATTTTTCCTAATATATTCCATGGAATATTTATATTCCATAGTATATTTACACGGCATAATTATAAATACTTACCTATGTTTATTTTATATGCATACACCATAATTTATTTAACCAACCCTATTATTGAATATGGTTTGTTCCTACACTTTGCTATTATAAACAGCACTGTGATGAACATCTAGGCCTACTAAATGTTGTGTATATCTTTAATCATATTCATAATTATAACTGCAAATATATTTCTAGACATAAAGTCCTGAGTTAAAGGGCAAATTCTTTTTAGCTTTTTTCTCTAGACACACGTGGTTCAAATTTATAATTGAACTGGTGGTGAACAAGAGTATTCTTCCCCTGCAAACCTTGAACATGGGATGCTATCCATTTTTACAGTCTGCTAATTTGATGTTTCTTAGTACTTTTAGAAATTCTGTTAGCATACATCTTACAGGCTTTGATTTTGGAATGTTTATAATGCCTCCAATTTAATTTATTTTGCATGCCTGTCAGAATAATTATCCCGAGCCTTGGTACTTCTTTCTTTAGAAATCCATTTAGGAAATGTTGACATTTTCATTTTTATCCAGCAATTCTCTATGTAGTAGTATGTAAGAACAATGATAGGAAGTAATAAAAGAATATTGCATCTGTATTACCTCTGTGGGTTAAATGATTTTCTCATGGTTATGCATCTTCTTTGGGGCAGAGGTGGCACATCCAGTGTTCTCTGTGATTCCTTTCAGCTTCTTAAAACCCAAGTCATATATGACCAGTGAAAATACTCATTTATTTCAAAATAATATTATTTTTATATCAGAAACAAACATACAAATAATAAACCAAATATTGGAATACTTAAACATGTTGAAAATATCTGGCTGTACTTGTGCTATGTTTTGTTGCTGTTATTCTAAGTATTTGATGTGATCTAATATTGTTCTGAGATTCTTGCAATGAGAAAGAGTAAATTTTCAAGTTATAATTACCATTGATAATAAACCAATTATAACACAGGGACTTATACAGAAATAGCTCAGTAAATAGTGTTATTTAAGATTAAGTATTATTTAAGATGAAGAAATACAAACTTGAGTTGTTGAATAATATCTATAAGTTGGCTTGTAATGACTTGGAATTTTGGCAATTTATAGAAAAGTTTGATATGTAGTAAAAGTTGATCAAAAAAGTGAAAGCCTTTAATAATAAATCAGAAGCTATAAATATATTATACTTTGTTGTCAGGCAATAATGCCCTAGATATTAATGAATAAACTAGCTATTATAATTTTTAATATTATGATAACTAATGAATAAACTAGTAATATGTTTCTTCCAGTGAAACTTTCAATAACTTGCTTGAAAATAAATAAACATCAAGGTTTATATATATATATATATATATATATATGTATATATCTTAGTTTTACCTTATATATAGTTTTGTTTTTTCCTTAGGAAGGAAGTTTTATTTCCAGACCCCTAGGAAGACATTACAAATAATGAAGATAGAAGCCCAAATCAAACCCTGAAACAAACAGAGACAGGCCTGTGGGAGAGCCAGGAGGACCCAGCCCGTCAGTGGTGAGAAGTAAGCAAGAAGCATTCTAGACAGGGACCTCACTCGAAGTCTGAGTCTGTATATTAGTGTGACTACTCTGGGGAAAGAGGGTTGAGAATCAGAAATCCCCACCCCAACAACCCCAGTGCTGCCCTGGATGATTAGGAGAAAGAGAAGGCAGCAGCACACGAGGGCAAGGATGTTACTCAGTGTGACCTTGGCTTTTACTGCCTGCTCTTATCCCCAACAGTCCATCAATAAATTACCCTGCCTATCTCAGGGGCTGAGCTGGGAGAGAAAGCAAAATGGTCATAGCCTCTGAAAGAAGCGATGGGGCAGCTTCGCACTGGGCAGGGCTACAGGAGGACACAGTCTGACTCTTGCTTCGGCCTCTGCTGATGATCCATGGCTGGGCATCCACACACAGGTCCTCTCCCCTGCGACAATGGAGCCACGTTGGCACAGTCTGGAATGCTTGTTGCCATTGGTACTCTTTTTGCTGAAGTGTCAAGTCCCTAAGACCCAACATGCCTTGTGGCTGCTGCTGCTGCTGCTGCGAGAATAAGGGGATTAGGTAGTCCTGGTCTTCTTGCCACTGCTTTTCTGGGGAGCCACTCCCACCTTCTGCTGCACGCCTCTTGTCCAGGGCATGATTTAGTTGAAAGCCAGAGTCACAAAAGCAGCTGTCTCCATCCACAGTGTGCAGGCTCTCCCACATCACTTGCTCCTCCTGTAGAAAGCCCTGGTCAGTGATCAGTAGGTATAAGTAACTCTTGTGCTTAGGCATGATGCTAAAGTGGTTGTTTCAGAAAAAGACACTAAGTTCACCTTCTTGGCACCTGCCATTAGCTCAAACAGACCACAGTAGCTCAGCTGTGCTGCGGTGGTCTGCAATCAGGCCTCTGTCACAAGGCTGGTCTCGCTGGAGTGCTTGCAGGAGATAGTCTTCTCTACCAGCTCATTGAAATTCAGTTTCCCAACTACACTCACAGTCTCAGATTCTGTGGATCAACAAGCCAGCCAGGATACAGAGGTAAGCCTCGTAGGTCGAAGATACCGCACTCAAATGTGTACTCAAAATCAGAGACACCCGTGAATCATATGTTGACATCCTGACCTGTGGCCAGTTCAGGCAGCACTGTCATTGCATCATCCTCATTCTGCTGAAAATTAAGCTGAAGTCCCTCTGACTTCTGGGGCTTGATGGACAGGAGGCAGTCTCCAAGATGGGCCCTGAACTCATCTAATGTGATCACTTCCCTCTAAGGGAGCAGCACATACACATAAATACATATACATATATATACACACACACATAAATATGTATATATATATACATATATGTCATGTGTATATGGCATCTTTATATAAAATTGTTACTTGGATCTTTCATTAGCTCTTACTACATGCTCAAACTGTTCCTTTAAAGTCATGTTTTCAATCTTTCAGCAATTGTCTATAAAAATGCTTAAATTGCTATTATTTCATATAGCTCATTTTGATTTCTAGCCTCATCATCTTTCACATCACTTTTAAAGTATGGTGAAATGAAAATATTTAACAATTGAGAGAGAAAATAGAGAACATCTTTATGTAATAGAAGCTGAAATATGTGTGCATATGTACATATGTGTGCGCGTATACAAACATACACATACATGCACACATATGTATATACATACAAGGATATGTATAGACATGGAAATGTATATATTTATACATATATATGTATACATGTGTGTATACATGTGTGTAAACACATTCACATTATAAGCATATGTTGTATGCTAGATGAATCATATGTGTATTTTCCCTATATTTTAACAATGGGAAATGTATAAATTTTAAAACAATCAAATAGAAAGAGATAGAAACTGACTTAGTTTAAGGTAATTATTGTCGTGGACAATAATTTTCCCTTCTTCTGACAACTAACATGAAAAGACTTCAAATCCATCTTGACATATCACACAGTTTACTTACGTGACAAACACATTCTCTGTTCTCCTGAAAGAAAAATAAAAGAATCTCTACATAATCTGACACTAACTTTATAATGGGCTCAGTTGAAGGAGATGTGAGAATTGGCAATTCTGAAATTGATTGTTAGGAAGTTTGGTTGCTCTTCTAAGCCCCTTTTGTTATATTTTAGCTTTGAATGTTAAAAACAATTTCAGTAGAAATAGTGGTAATGACAGTGCCTATAAAAACATTGTCCAAAATTTTTAATCAGTTTCAACAAAAATCGTTTACAAATACACATTTGAGACCATCATCAATGAAATTTCAGTAGAGACAAACTTCTTCCTCTGCGTGTGTGTGTGTGTGTGTGTGTGTGTGTTTTAATCCATTAGAAAATTCAGTCTAGTTTGCCTGACATAAGGGCGGTAGGTTTCTATCTCTTAGTCTAATTAACACCTTTAATCTTTTTTAATGGTTAGGCATTCTCTCTTTGGTTTTGAGGCATGCTAGAGATAAAAGCACAGAGGCTGGAGGTTAATCCTTCTTGTACTTTATTTCTTAATTTCTGCCACAAGGATTCCCTTTCCATCATGGCTATTTATTCAGGAACCCTGATGATACACTTTCAGTAAGAGACAACAGATAGTTGGTTTAGAACTATCATTCCATATTACTTAGATATTAAATTATATGGGCTTTAATTAATAACTGTTAAAAGGAACATAACTCCAATTTCTTATATGTCTTTATTATTATGACTAAAACATGAATCAAATTAATGTTTTTAGAATTGGTATTGAACTCAGATAGCACCATACCCGGAATTATTCTAGCAAAGTGATAAAAAGAGTGGTAAACACCCCAGATTTAGTATACTAACTTATTGATGATGATTTGGTTTTTCTCACTAATAGGAAAAAATTTTCATTTCCTACAATATTAATAATAGAAATACATTAGCTAAAATTTTGCATTCAATAAATCAGAGATTTGACTTTTCTTCTTAGAATTAGGATTTTTAAGTGTGTTAATATGTCTTACATGAGGTAAAAACGTTTTGACCAATTGCCCTAGTAGCTTTGAAATATTTTTAAGACAATTTTTTTTTCAGAATTTTGGAAAATATATGGAGAGATTTTGTTTGTAAAAATGTACTCTCCTTCAAAATTCTCCATTTGGAATTTTAAGCAAACTACAGATTTTTAAGTATTTTGAAATTAATAAAACCTTTTCAATAAATTTTCACGGTTTGAGATTTCAGCTCAAATATATTATAATATATGTCTTCAAACGGTTTTGCTTTAATTGAACCAATATGCCATCTCTTCAGAATTGTAACTTAGGAGGAACTTTTCAAAATGGACTTGTTTTCTTTAAAAAAAATAGAATTAAAATATTCTCAATTTGACAAGGATTATTAAAGTAAACATTTCTGAATTACACACAAACACGCACACTCTAAAGATCTCTAAATAATTTTAGGTAGAGAAACTCAGAAGTCAAAGAGTGCTAATCAAATTCTTTAAAATGTGACAAATTCCTTGGGGAAAATCCAAATATAGGTAAATTACAAATTAAAGCGCTTTCAGAATTCGAAGTTGTGAGCTTTGTAGAAAGCTCATTAAAACATATGTGTAGAACACATTTGCAAAGAAAAATATAATAATTGTTCTACTTTCACTTCCTGCTATGAGCTATACTCTCATTTAGCATCTATAACTATATAAGATAAAAATATATTGGTGTAACAGAGATTTATTTTCTTCCCAAAATATTCTCTTCAGTGATTTGTGAGGGGAAAAAAGGAATAATGAATAATATAACAGCAGTCTGATGATTAAGTTTGAATATTACCTGCTATGTTTCTTCATAAACCTAACTTCTCCGGTAGAAATTTGTTGTTAGTGCTGTCGAGCAGATTCTGACTCCTAGTGCCCCTGTGTACAGCAGATCAGGGCCCTACCCAGTCTTTTTGCGCCATCCTTTCACGTTCTGACGCTATATAAGACAATGCTATTCATAGGGTTTACATGGCCAATTTTTTAGGAAGTGGGTGGCAGAGTCCTTTTTCCTAGTCAGTCTAGTACAGAAGCTCCGCTGAAACCTGTCTACCACGGGTGACTCTGCTGGTGTTTGAAATACCAGTGGCAGAGCTTAAGCATCACAGCAAAACACAGCTGCCACAGCATGATAACTGACAGATGAATGATTTGTTTCCCTAACCTGGAAACAAACCTGGGACATACGGGTGAGAATGCCTAATCTTAACCACTAGACCACCAGGGCTGGCATGGTAGAAATAGATGAGTATTATTCATTCTCCCTTTTCTTAATATTTTTTCTGACTATGCAACTTCTATGTACTCTTTGAAGAAAATCTAAGTATAAAATGTATTTTGTGTGCCCTGCCTCCTCCCCTGCCATTCCACTTACTAGCTATATGCCGTTGACTAGAATAATTGACCTAGAATAATTTGAACTCTATTTCTTTATCTGCGAAATGAGGACAATGTCTGCTTTAAATTGCATGTGGGTGAAAACCAAATATAATGGTTATAAAGCTCCCAGCACACAGACTGCACTCAACAAATGTTAAGGATGTCTCCCATTTTACAGACTTCTCATCTTGTAAGCAGCCGCACATCATACCACCTAGTTATACAAATCTGAATAAAATATGGCATCTTTTGAACAGCCAGAAAACCATGATTCAAATAAGTATTACTTTTCCCAGTGAAGACTCTGTGTTTACTCTTCTTTCACTTTCTTCATTATTTTTATTTTAAATCTCTAAACTGAATGCTTTTCTATCTTTCCAGCTTCTTTTCCTTTTCTTTTATAATCCTTGCTTATAGAAACTCCAGAAAGTTGATCTGCAATAGAAATCACAGCACATTATGTTATATGTCTACACAGAGATTAGACAGTGTGTTTGGAGGTGTTTTAGCCATGAGGGTCACCCACTAGAATGAACCCCTGCACTCCTCTCCTCACTGTGCTCTCAGGAGCCAGAAGACAGAGCCCCTGGCTTTCGCTTTGGACATTTGCTATCAGGCAGGCTTCACCGGCTTGCCATCAATGTGGTCACATACATTCAGAAAGGTCCCACCCTTGGAGTTTAGTTTTCTGCTCTCCAGTCTTGAAATTCTGAAGAACGTTATCTGTGGATTTATTTCTTGTAAGTGAAGTTAGATGGGACAATGGAGCATGCAGTTGAGACTTAGAGCCTGGCTCACACACGGTCTACCTCTTTGGAAGGAGCCCTGGGCCCAGATCCCAGCTCCTTGCTATCTGCTCTCCGGTGTCCTCGGCCTCTGCCAGTATCCTCTATCTGCCCCTGTCCCATGACTGCTGATGCCCTCGGCCTTTGGCAGCCACTTGGATAAGACTCTCATTTCTCCCTTCCTGTCTGATCTCTGTGGGGCCTGGGCAAGGACCTGGGCTGGGTTGGGGTCAGCAGCGCATGTCCGGCCGTGTTTCAGGGCAAGAAATGGCATCAACATCTCTGTCCCAGCTGGCCACTCAGCAATGGTGATCCTGTCTCCCATCTTCTGGCATCCAGGAATCCAGCATGTCCAGCTGCGGAGGCTCCAATCTCTAGGCGAGAGGCCCCTCTGTCCACAGTGTGTTGGGCGGCAGTGGTGGGAAAGGGAAATTGACTTCCCTGTTAAGGCGCGTCTGTCATGGGTGCGGGTGGGGTCCCTGGGTGCCTGCCAAGGTCTGCACTTTCTGGCGCGTATTCCCATGGCAAGTAAGCATACATTAAACAGAAAATAAAAGAACTAGAACAAGTCAAGAGAGCGATCACAGAGAAAGGAACAAGTTTAGTATTTCATTACCTTTAATGGCATTTTCACTCTACTTTTTGAACAAGGTACCCTGCATTTTTATTTTTTTCTCAGCCTCCACAAGTTATGCAATAGTCCTGCCTGCTGGCTTGTTCTCTGAGTCTCCTTCTTTGGCCACTAGGACTGTATTCACCTTCCTTCCTTTTCCTCTCTTTCAACCCCAATAGTTACTTTAACCCCAAAGGGTGTTGGTCTGCTGAGGTGGTGTGCAGCCACGTGGTCCTGGACCTCACTTCCCTAGTAGTATCTGAGTCTTTGTAACCCAAGAAGCAGTGACTTCAGTAGATTTGTTGACTCTGTAAACAAGAGAGCCAAGATTTTTGCTCTTGTGGAGTCTCTGTTTTAGTAGGGTGAGGTGCTGTAGACAGCCAACAAACAACTCAACAATTAATGTCCAACTTTTGTTAAGTTTAGCAATATTTAGAGGTTCTTGAAATTTTTTGAATTTTCAAATTACTTTTACAGAACGATGATTGCATGTAGACACACACACACTTGCTCTTTTAGTGGTAGAAATTGTGGATTGATTTTTCTAGCACAGGGAATTATTTTCTTCTATGTACCTTGTATTATCAATAGCCAATGGAAATTAATGATAGATATAATCATTAAGTGCCATGTGCCTAAATGAACATAGCTTAGGAGGAAGTAAAGACTCTACTGTCAAATAGCTCAAGACACAATTAATAATTCAAAGAAATGTATACAAGGGCCAAACCAGTGGTAGAGAAACAGAACTACCATTGGATCCAGAGTGAAATGGCCAGTGGAAGTCAGAGTGGGGAACTGATCCTGAAGACGTATCCTGAAGATGGCTGGGAGCAGAGAGTTGGAATGGATAGAGAGGACTTTCTGGGTGGAGGAACAGCATGAAGAGAAAGGGAGAGACTTGTCTGGGTAAAGGCAGTATTGATAACTACAAGCGAGACTAAAAAGCTTGGGAAGACTATGAAAAAATAAGTACTAGGCAAATAATTTTAGACATCAGTTTGTAGGTCATGTAAGATGCTAAAAATTTTGAGGAAGACATAATTAGAAATGAGACTTAAAGATTAACATTGCATTCGTTTATTTGGTGGCTTTGCTCACATAAGAACTCAAAGAGAGGGATAAATTATGATGCTATTGAAACCAGACAGTTGTAAAAGGACAAAAATTTAAATCAAGGTGAGAGCATTTGGATTAGATGTAAAATATGGATTGGCATGATTTGGGATGGGTGGTATGGAAGATAGAAGAATCAAAAATGACTGAGCTTTCAACCCTAAATGATGAGAAGAATGGAAACTTTCACAGAATTAAGAATAAACGATGAATTAGAAAAAAATTGAAAAGCGATGAGTCTCCCCCACCTCCCACCCCCAGTGCTGTTAAAAGCTGGAACCCACCATTCTCCCTCGTCACCAGCTCCTTGACTATGTCAACTCAAAACTTGACAATGAGACTGACAGTCCCATTTGCCCTGAGAGGCCAAATAGCATTCACTGTCATTGCAAATAACAGCATTTCCTCAGTGAAGGTTGAACTAAATTACTTTAACAAGGCTAAATTAAAAATCAAACATGTTGATGCATTTAATGTGAGGCACAGAGGACACGAAAGATCATCAAAAATGAGTGGGAATATTGATTGTCATAAACAACCCTTCACGGAGTAAAATAGATTCAGTGCTGACCCCTTGATGCAGTTACTCTATTCCTAGTATATTTACTCATAGGTTATGTAATTTAGGAGAATTATTTCTTTTTTGTCATATTTTATTTTTAATGTGTTTTCTTAACCTTTCTTTCCTTACCACAATCTGCTTTTCTCTTAAATAAAGATAATGGTGATAATAAGAATTCAATCCTAAAGTTTAGAATTTTATGAAGGTCTTTCATTCTTTTATATTAAATGTAGGAAGTAGAGAAAACGTGTCTAATTATACTTACTTCGTGGAAAGAAATCTTACATGTTCTGACAGGGGGCTGGCCCTGTGGCCGAGTGGTTAAGTTCGCGTGCTCCGCTGCAGGCGGCCCAGTGTTTCGTCGGTTCGAATCCTGAATGCGGACATGGCACTGCTCATCAAACCACGCTGAGGCAGCGTCCCACATGCCACAACTAGGAGGACCCACAACGAAGAACATACAACTATGTACCTTGTAACCGGGGGGCTTTGGGGAGAAAAAGGAAAAAAAAATAAAATCTTTAAACATGTTCTGACAGATAACTTGGATATTGTGAGCCAGCAAAATCTTTATTGACTCTGCTCAACTTTTACTGTATTTCCATCCATTTCCTAAAGGAAGTATGTGCCACACCGTGGCCTTACTATTTAGGAAGTTTGAATTCTATAAAATAACATAGGATGGTCTTTTAATTTGGTAGTGTTATAGAATGTTGGCAAACACTGTGAGATTATCTGCAATTTGTTTGGATTTCGTTTTTACAGCAGACCCTCTCAGATTAAATTCTTACAGTTCATATCTAAGAAAATTTGAGTTGGGATTAAAAAATTTCTGGCAGAAATAATGGGCATTAATATGATAATTCATTATTAAAAATGTGGCGATCTTTCGCAAATATAGAGGAAAAAGTATTTTTTAATACTTATCCTTCATCTTCATGGGCAGTTCCACCAACTCCTAGAATACCATGTGACTATCACAAGGCCCTAAGTAGAAGAATTTAGGAAAATTTCTATAGACATTGTCAAATAAACTGTGGAATGTGTTGCTCCAAGAATTTAAATATAAACACCTACAGATTGGTTTTTATAAATTTGTGATTGATCCAGTAATATTAAGGTATTATAAGAAGCTAGAAATATTTTTGGAATAAATGGTTAGGTCCCTCATCTATTTAATTAACATTAAGAATGGTAATCATGCTTTCCTGGTTAATATCTGTTATCAGAATTGCAGGACTGGATAGGATATGTCATGGATATGAAGCAGATTAAGAGTTTTCTTGGAGAGACTCTCCTTTCTTCATTGTATGCTCTTGGCTCCCTTGTCAAATATTAGCTGTCCATAAATGTGTGGGTTTCTTCTGGGCTCTCAATTCTGTTCCATTGATCTGTGTGTCTGTTTTTGTGCCAGTACCATGCTGTTTTGGTTACAATGGCTTTGGAGTATATTTTGAAATCAGGGAGTGTGATTCTTCCAACTTTGTTCTTTTTTCTCAGGAATCCTTTGGCTATTCTGGGTCTTTTGTTCCATATAAATTTTAGGATTCTTGTTTCTATTTCTGTGAAAAATGTTGTTGGAACTTTGATGGGGATTGAGTTGTATTTATAGATTGCCTTTAGAAGTATGGAATGGTCAAGGGCATATGAAAAGATGCTCAACATCATTAGCTATCAGGGAAATGCAAATCAAAACTACAATGAGGTATCACCTCACTCCGGTCAGAATGGCTATAATTAATAAGACAGGAAACAACAAATGTAGGAGAGGATGTAGAGAGAAGGGAAGCCTTGTTCACTGCTGGTGGGAGTGAAAACTGGTGCAGCCACTATGGAAAGCAGTATGGAGTATCCTCAGAAAATTAAAGATAGATCTACCATATGATCCGGCTATCCCACTGCTGGGTATTTATCCAAAGAACTTGAAAACACAAAGGCGTAAAGATGCTTGCACCCCTATGTTCACTGCAGCATTATACACAATAGCCAAGACTTGGAAGCAACCTAGGTGCCCATCAAGGGACAAATGGATAAAGAAGATGTGGTATTTATACATGATGGACTACTACTCAGCCATAAGAAATGATGAAATCCGGCCATTTGTGACAACATGGATGGACCTTGAGGGTATTTTGCTGAGTGAAATAAGTCAGAGGGAGAAAGTCAAATACCATATGATCTCACTCATAAGTAGAAGATAAAAACAATGACAAACAAACACACAGCATTGAAGACTGGATTGGTGGTTACCATAGGGGAAGTGGGGAGGGGGGAGGGCGAAAGGGTTGATTAGGCTCACATGTGAGGGGATGGACTATAATTAGATTTTGGGTGGTGAACATGATGTAATCTACACAGAATTCAAAATATATTATGATGTACATCCAAAAATAAACAAATAAAAAAAAGAATTATCTGGCAATTTATTAAATTAAATTAAAAAAAAGTTTTCTTATGTTTTTTCTTACTGTATATTCAAAATGTAATTCAGTCCTGACGTAAAACATTACCTGAATTATATCCCATTCTTCAACCTAATACCCCAATAAATCCATAATTTTTCTCCAGACATTTCTTCCTACCCCACAACAAATATCCCCCATCTTCAATCCATCTATTACTCTCCCAAGTAGCACCTATATTTCATTATGTCCTCCTGTGCTTCAGAGCTGTGTCTATAGAATAAAACTCCTTAATGTGATATTCAAAGCCCTCCAAAATCAAGCTCTGGCAAACATTTCACTGTCTGAATAAATAATTATTAAACCTTTGCCTCATGCTAGAAGCAGCAGGGGTTCCTGGAAGGGGAGAGAGAAGACATAGTCTCTGCTCTCATGTAGCCCATGGTGAACAAGCAATTACAACCCAGTGTGGTCAGCCCTTCATACTTGTGTGTGTGTAAAAATCAACTCAGATTGGAACAGTTAAGGAGATCTTCCCAGAGGAAGTGGTGGCTGAGACTTGTTTGATGGCTAGAAATTTATCAGACAGAAAAGAGGTAAAAGGGGCTTCTGGAAAAGGAAAATGACCTACACAGCCTTGGAGGCATTACCAAATGTAATATGCTCAAAGAAAGGCAAGCAATTCCATGTGACTGGTGCATAGGGTTCAATGAGAGCCTTGGAGAGATGGGATGTTGGAGCCAATTACAAATAATTTTCTGGTCAAAGGGATGTGCTCTTTATCAATCTATTGGAGGAAGAAACATTGAATGGTTTTTAAGAAGACTCATGAAAGGGCCAGTCCCGTGGCACAGTGGTTAAGTGCACACCTTCCGCTTCGGCTGCCCGGTGTTTGCCAGTTCAGATCCCGGGTGTGGACATGGCACCGCTTGGCAAGCCATGATGTGGTAGGCGTCCCACATATAAAGTAGACGAAAATGGGCATGGATGTTAGCTCAGGGCCAGTCTTCCTCAGCAAAAAGAGGAGGATTGGCAGCAGTTAGCTCAGGGCTAATCTTCCTCAGAAAAAAAGAAGACTCATGAAAGATTACCTGTGGAGAATTAGTACAAAGGGAAATGTGTAGAATAAAATGAGGACCAGTGCAGGAGAGAGCAGATAGTTGAGCTAGAAGGCAGTAGCCTACAGGATATGAAGGTAGGCAGACCAGTGAGATGTATTAAAAGCAGAATTGTCATAATTTCATGACCAGGTAGATAGAGAAGTGAAGGAAAAGGAGGAATGCAAGATGACCTCTGTTTTCAGCTTGGCAATTGGGTCAGTACTCACGTGACACTCCAAGAAAGAGAATGCAGAAAGAGGAGAAAATCTGGATCAAATTAGGACAGAGAAGAGATTAAAAAAAAAGGTTGGTCTGGATTCTGTTGAGTCTGACGTCCCATTGGGGATCTGAGTAGAAATGTCTCATAGGCAATTGAGTATAGACATCTGTAGTTTAGGAGATAATTCTGAGTTTAATTATAGCTCTGGGATCACTGGGATACAGCTGATACTGAAAGTTGTAGCAGCTGGACAGGGGTATAAAAGTGGCTAGTGGTATTTCAAAAGTCCATATTCAAGAGAATTTTTTCCAGTTCAGACTAAAAGGCAAATTTGGTGCATTCCTTTATCTATTCTTAATTTTCTCTTTTTTTCCTTCTTAAAAAAGCCTCAAGGAATTTGCTCACCTTCCCTTTTAGACGAATTCTCTACTAGCGCATATATTACTGCTACTACATCATGAATCAAGAAGTTTATAGCTATTGGGTATAAAACACATTCTTATGACAGGGTATCATAGTAATTCTTCTAAGTGACTGTGTGCTTTGGTCTCTCATTTAATTAATTAGGCACCCATTCTACGATTGTCTTTTCCATTTGAGTTGCAGTGCACTAGAAGGTGTATTAATTTTATAAAATTTACCAGACCTTGAATACATTGCAGCCCTCAATTTTTCACCACCTAAAGTGAGAAATTTACTTCTAAAGCACACATTTTTTTACTTGGATAATCTGCCTATATTATATTATATTTATTTATTTTTACTATAGGTTTATTCTTTTTTTATCCCTCTTAATGCTCACTACCGTGTGCCACTCCCTATTTAACCAACCTACAATTCCTTTAGTTATTTTGTTTGAATGTCCTAAACCATACACAACATAAAAGGGAAAAATTCTAAGAGATTTCAGCAAAAAGTTTAAAAAATAAAATTCTAGTTTATAAAATCTAAAACTGGCGAATTGTTCTAAAGATGTAGAAAAAATTTTAAATACCCCTGGTGTACAATGGAAGAGCAAAAACATCAACATTTTTCTCATGGGAAAGAAAATTCTGATAAATATTCTAATCTTTTGCAGAAAGTGTCATAAATAATAAAATATAAAAATAGTATCCAAATACGAAGAAACAAAAACTTAAGATATATAACTGTTTGTGGAGGAAACTATATTTCTTTCTTCTCTGAAACTATCAAAGGAACCAGACCAATAAGGAAACATTTCAGTTATTCTTGCATGTGTCAACACTCCTTCAGCTATGAATCAAATGCTGCTCCAGTGCTATGCACTTAAAATAACTGTAGTGACAGATGATACTTTCATTGGGTTTTAATTCTTCTCCAAGACCTACAGAAAGTCTATCCATTTGTGTGGGCATCACCATCAAGAGGATCTTGGGTGTTGTAGGGCTTTGCTCCTACTGAGCCTGATTTGCCCATTATAAAGGACTACAACTCCCCGAACACAGTTAACCAGTTTTCCATAGTGTCTAAGTTGACACTGTGATGGAACTTAGAAGGAACAGACAGATGCGACTACAGAAGTAAAGCCAGAGCTTCAGTCTAAACAAGGTGAGAGAGAAACAATTTATAAAGAACATCTTTCTCTGCAAAATAAAAGCATATCCCTGTATGAAACATGGGAATAAACTCAAGGAAATTGGACTAAAATTGTCTATTACATATAGTGAATTCTCTATATATGTGCCTTTCAGAATTTATGTTGAATTTTTAGGGCAGTGAAACTCTTCTGTATGATACTGTAATGGTGGATCCGTGTCATTATTCACTCGTCAAAACCACAGAATGTAAAACATGAAAAGTGAAAATTAATTTAAACTATAGACTTTAGTTAATAATAACGTACCAATATTGGCTCATCAATTGTAATAAATGTGCTACACTAATGGAATATTTTCATAATAGGGAAAACTGTGTAAGAGAGGAGAGGGGTATACTGGAATTCCATACATTTTGTTCAGTTTATCTGCAATCCTAAGACTGCTCTTTAGAAAAAAGTCTATTAATTTTTTAAAAAATTACTCTTTGTAAAAATTCAGAAAAATACATCGAAAAAAATGTTATGAAAAATCCTACAGCTCAGAGATAACTACTCTTGAGATTTTTCAGTGATCATTATTCATTCTTTGTTTCCATCTCTCTTTCTCCCTCCCTGTCTCTTTTTCTCTTTCTCCTTGTCCTCCTCCACTCCCTTCCTCCCTTGTATTTTATTGTTTTTCAGAATTCAAGTTAGAAACATAGATTGGATTCACGTTGCCTCTGCCTGGGTTCTAATCCTGGCTCTGTCCTAAACAAGTGGGTGGACTTAGGCAGGTTATTTACCCACTTGGGCTTCAGTTGTCTCATTTGTGAAATAGGAACAATTGTAGCTTTTACCTCATTGGATTGTTGAGAGGATAAAATGTATTAACTTTTAAGGGCTGAGCTCACTGCCTGAGTCTTGCACAGTGAGCAATCCGTAAATGGTACTTCTCTTGTTCCTCAAACTCCTTCTGTTACCGAACCTGAAGTGAGTTCGCTCACCCGTTGCGCAGCAAGCCAATCTCTGACACCGGGTGTGGTGGAAGAAAGTAGGAACTTTATTTTTGCACAGCGCTGAGCAAGGAGAGAGGGCAGCTAACGCTCAAATCCCAAACTCCCTGAAAAGCTAAAAGGAAGGGTTTTTATTTGGGGCTTTAGGTAGGGGAGGGGGAGCATATGGCCTTGCTGGTCGGAGCTTTCCCACCAGCCTGTCTTTGGCCTTGAGACACTTGCAGACAGGAGGGAGCTCATGACCTTGCTGGTCAGCAGCTTTCCCACCAGCCCGTATCTCTTTGCGGGAGGAGATAGTCCAGGTGCTTGTCCTTGATGGTGTCTGTCTCCATGGAGAATAGTGGATTCTGGAGCCAGGAAGCCAGAGAGCAAGCAGGGAATGGGTGTTTTGCTTTTAACTCCATATATGCTGGGTTTAATGTGGGGAAACTGATATCAGGGTCGGTATCACTTCTTCTTATTCTTATTCTTCATACAGTGTTGTTTCATGTCAATGAATATGTAATGTATATCATCATTTTAAGACTACCAACCCCATTAATTATTTTTATCAATCTCCTTTTGATGACTATTGAGTTTATTTCCATTGGAGGGGGTGCAGCCTGGATAGCTTTTATATTATATTGTAAATATCCTCATCTGTGAATCTTTATTGATTTATATGATTATCTCCTTAGAATGAATTCCTATATGTGAAATTGCTGGACTCTCGATTATTTTCAGGATAAATTACCTTCATGTAGTGTATTTGGTTCTCTATGACCTTCCCCTTACCTTCCAGTCCAGGCTCATCTCTTGGCCACTGCTCCCACTTCTACTCTACTTTCCAATCATATTGAGATACGTGCAGTGCCTCCAATGCACTACATCCTATTTTCTTCTTAGGAAACTTGTACATGTTGCTCCCTTTGCCTAGGACATGGTCAGCACCCTGTGTCCTTATCATCTATTTTCTTATCTAGATCCTTTCCTAGACTGTAAAGTTCATGAAAACAAGATGCATATCGGTCGTTATGGGGTGTCTTATCTCACTTTTGACGCCAACTGAAATAATGTTTCTGGAGTTCTAGAAATTGAATGAAAAAGCTCCTTCACCCCCCTGAAGTAAATTAAGTTCCTCATTTAATTATCCATATAAATGAAATTTTATGAAAATTGATATATACACATGACTACACTGTGTATATCTCACTTACCAGTGTAGCTTCCTATGGCTCACTGAGACTCTAAAGGCAGCACATAGCTTCTGGTAATACTTTTGACCCAAAGCAGGATCTTAGATTTGGGAATCTCCATTCCACAAGAATTTATGATAATAATTTACAAGCTTCTCTTTATGTTTACAATATCAATTTCTCCTGTTCTTGAACCAAACTCAGCATCAGAAAGACCCATGGTGGAGTGACTTTCAAAATTTTCTGTCCTCTTTTCCCACATATATATGCCCTGAATAATCCCCAGGACTGTGAGTATGATGAATTTTATTTCTGTGATGTGCTTGTGTTGTATGGCACCATTGACTTTAAGGAGATTATCTGTGTAGGCCTTATCTAATCACATGAGCTCTTTAAAAGCTGAGAGTTGTCTCCATCTGGTTGCAAAAGAGAAAGTCAGAGAGTCCATGCAGAGAAGGATTTGACACACCACTCCTGACTTAAAGATGGAGAGGCCATGTGGCAAGGAATTTTTATGGCTTCCAGGAGCCAAGTTCAGCCCCTGCTGAACCAGCAAGAAGACAGAAACTCAGTCCTACAACTGCAAGGAACTAAATTCTGCTAATAACAGGAAAGATCTTTGAATTGGATTTCCCTTCTAGCTTCCCCAAAGAGAACTCAGTGTAGCCAGTACCTTTAGGCTTGTGATATCATGAGAACTCAGCCATACCATGCTGGACTTTGAAACTACAAAACTGTATGATGATAAATGGGGATCGTTCTAAATTACTAACTTTGTAGTAAATTATTATGAAACAATAGAAAACTAATACAACAGGGGTAAGGAACAGGAATGGAAAAGCAGAGTAGATGCCCAGGTGACCCTGAAAAATATTTCTGCCTCCTATTTTGAGCCTTCTTATGAGTCTCTAAGTATTTGTTGAGTGAGTGAATGTGAATCGCATCAGTGGGAGAAGTAATAAAGAGGGCACACACTAGGAAAGACCTGTGGCCTGCTGTGCATGGTACCAAGGCTCTGCACAGCTACAGAGCCCCTGACTTCCTCTCCACTGAGGATAAATGACAAGGTTGTGTTCATACCTCTGATCATTTGGAGTTTGAGACTTTTATCCTCAATTTCTTAATTTTTAAATTTATTGATTATTAAATATTTTCCTTATTCACTAAAAATATTTCTACAACAGTGTAAAAAGTGTGATTGCAGAACAAAATAGGGAGTGGAATGTGGGGAGAATATCACCTATCCAGTAGAGCAGATGTTTTCATGTATACCAATACAAGTTAAAGGTAGGGAGAAGATCTCCCCACTCAGAACTGAGTCCTTCCCTAGAAAATGATTAAATTCAAAGACTTAGAAATGTTTATTATGTACCATTAAGCATATAGCAAAAAAATAGACACATTTCTGTACTTGAGGATACATTTATAATATGACCATAGATTGGAAGGAAAGAAGAACTGAGAGAAGGATGTGCTGGGTTTGAGACAAAGGCTTGAACTAGCTCTCTAAAGACATCATTAAATACTCAAGGATTACGTGAGCCAGTGGTCAAACCATTGATAGCTTGAAATCAGTCTTTTTCTCCCTTCAGGTTTATTGAGATATAATTGATATACAACATTATGTAAATTTAAGGTGTACAACATGATGATTGAAATCAGTCTTGCTGGGAGTATTTAATCAGTAAACATGACAAATCAAGGCTTTTACTTTTTTGAGTTCATTCATCAGCAAACCACTGTTTCTATACAATGTGCGAAGTGCCTTCCTCATGTAACTTAAAATCAGATGGTCATCTCCAGGTAATGCATGTGCTAGTAATTTGTAAATGGCATAAATTCATTCTGAAGAAATCTCTAATAAGAATTAAAATCATATAGAAGTAAAGTTAGTGGGAAAAAATTTCTTGAGGATGTTAGTGTTCAAGTAGGCCCTGCTGTGTTGGCAGTGAGGAGAAGGATGGAATTACAAGACAAGTGGAGAAGGATTATTCAAATCAAGGATATGAAAAGAGCAGAGAATCACAATAAAATGGCTGCCTAGGTGTATTGGTTTCCTATCACAGTTATAGCAAATTGCCACAAACTTAGTGGCTTAAAACAACACAAATTTATTATCTTACAGCTTTGGATGTCAGAGTAAAAAATGGCTCAGCAGAGTTGCATTCCTTCTGTAGGCTCTAGGGGAGAGAATCCATGTCCTTACCTCTTCTAGCTTCTGTAGGCTGCCCACATTCCTTAGACTGTGGCCTACATCACTCTGACCTCTGCTTCTTTTATTCCCTCTTTTCTCCAATCCTCTCTGCTGCTTTCCTCTTTCACTTAGAATGACACTTGTGATGACATTGGGCTCAACTGGCTAATCCCAGATAATCTCCCATCTCAAGAACTTTAATTTAATCAATCTGCATAGTCTCTTTTGCCATGTAAAGTAATATATTTAAAGGTTTTGGGAATTAGGATCTAGGCATCTTTGAGGGTCTATTCTACTGCCTAACACAATGGGTAACATTGACCAGTCGATCATGGGCCTTAAATGGCTGGTTGAAGAGATTAGAAAATCATTGATATTAAGCAAGGGAGTGATTTAATGAAAACAGTATTTTCGTAAAATTAATATTGCGGCAGATGGCTCATTGAACCTGGAAGCAGTTTCTGTAGTAGATTACTTGTAGTAATCTGTGTAGGAGTGATTAGAGTTTGCACTAGGAAATGGCATTGAAATAATTCTAACACTAGGTATTGCCAGACTTTGGCATGTACATGTCAACTCGATGGTTTTTAGTATATTCACAGAGTTTTGTAACCATCACCAAAATTAATTTTAGAACATTTGCATCACTCCTAAAAAAAATTCCTATACTTGTTAGCAGTAACTCCTCAATTCTCTCCAATACCTCAGCCCTAGGCAACAGCTGACCTCTCTGTCTCTACAGATTTGTGTATTCTGGGCATTTCACATAAATGAGATCATACAAAATGGATTTCTTTTGTGGCTGACTTCCTTCACTTAGCATAATGTTTTCAGTGTTTGTCCCTCTTGTAGAATGAATCAGCATTTCAGTCATTTTTATTGCCAAATAATATTCCATTGTATGGATTTTCCACATTTATTTATGCACTTATCAGTTGATACACATTTGGATTGTTTCCACTTCTTGGCTATCATGAATAATTGGGAGTTCATAAAGTTATTAACATCTGTGTAGAAGTTTTTGCATAGACATATGTTTTTATTTCCCTTGGTATATATCTAGGAGTCAAAATGCTAGGTCATATGGCAACTTTATGTTTAGAGGAACATTTTGTGGAACTGTCAGCCTGTTTCCCAAAATTGGGTGCATCATTTTGCATTCCAACCACCAGTGTACAAGGGTTCTAGTTTTTTACACCCTTGTCAACATTTGTTACAATCTGTCATTTTTATTTTAGCCATCCTAGTGTGTGTGAAGTGGTATCTCATTGTGGCCTTGATCTGTATTTCCCTAATGAGTAATGATGTTGAACAACCTTTATTGTGTTTATTGGTCCTTTGTATATCTTCTCTGGAAAAATATCTTTTCAGATCCTTTGCCCGTTTTAAAATTGTCTTATTTGACATTCTATTATTGAGTTGTAAATTTCTTTATATATTCCGGATACAAATCCTTCATCAGATGTATGTATGTGAATATGTTCCCCTATTCTGTGAACTGCCTTTTCATTTACTTGATGATATCTTTTGAAACACAAAAGTTTTTAATTTTGCTGAAGCCAGTTTATCTATGTTTTCTCTTCCTATTTTTGCTTTAATGTCATACCTAAGAAGTCTTTGTTTTACCCACGTTCATGAAGATTACTTCTCTATTTTGTTCTAAGAATTGTATAGTTTTAACTCTTAATGTTGAAATTTATGATCAATTTTGAGTCCATTTATTGTGCATGGTGTGATGAAGTGGTACAGCTTTATTATTTTGCGTGTGCGTATCCAGCTATCTCAACACCATTTGCCAAAAAGACTAGTCTGCTACAATTGAATTGTTTGGGTATGTTTGTTCAAAATTAATCAACGTTAATGTGAGAGTTATTGCTGGACTCTCAATTCTATTCCATTGATCTTTATGTCTATCCTTGTTCCAGTATCACACTGTCTTGACAACTTATAGCTTTATAGCACGCATTGAAATTGGGAAGTGTGAGTCTTCCAACTTTTTTTTTTTCCATTTCAAGACTTTTGCCTATTTTGGGTATTATAAATTTTTATATGATTTTTTTTAAGATCAGCTTGTCAATTTCTGAAAAGAATCCCGCTGGTATTATTAGATGGATTGTGTTGAATCTGTAGATCAATTTCAAGAGTATCGCCATCTTACCAGTATTAACTCTTCTGATCCATGGATTCAGGATGTCTTTGAATTTATCTAGATCTTCTTTGATTTCTTTCAACAATGTTTTTCGTTTTCAGAATATAAATTTTGCCTTTATTTTAAAATTCTATTCCTAAGTATATTATTTCTTTTGATGCTATGATAAATGGATTTTTTTAATGATTTCGTTTTTAATGTTCATTGATAGTGTATAGAAATATAATTGATTTTTGTATATTGATTTTAACTCTGAAAATATGCTGAATTCATTTATTAGTTCTAATAAATTTTTCTTTGACTACTTAGGATTTTCTATATACAAGATCATGTCATCTGTAAAAACAGTTAATCTTACTTCCTCCTTTCCAATCTGGATGCCTTTTATTTCGTTTCTTGCATAATTGTCCTGGTTAGAAGCAATAATATGATATTGAATAAATGTGGTGAGAGAGGACATACATTTTGTTGTGTACTTAGGGGTAATCATTTAGTATTTTACCATTAAGTATAATGTTCACTTTTCATAGATTCCTTTTATCAGGTTGAGGAAGCTCCCTTCTATTTCCGGTGTATTGAGAGTTTTTACCATGAATGGATATTGGGTTTTGTCAAATGATTTTTCTGAAGCTATTGAGATGAAAATATATGGTTTTTGTCTTATTTTCTATTGATATGGTGCATTATACTAATTGATTTTTGGATGTTAAACCAATTTACATTCCTGAGATAAATCCCACTTGGCCATGTTGTATAATCCTTATTATATGGTGCTGGAATCTGTTTGCTAGTACAAACAATCCTCATTATTCACAGTTTTCATATTTGCGAATTCACCTACTCACTAAAATGTACTTGTAATCCACAAATCAATATTTGTAGCACTTTCTTGGTCATTTGTGAACATGCATGTAGAGTGAAAAATTTGAGTTACGCAATGTGTACATTCTCGGCTGAAGTTGAAAAAGGCAACATTCTGCTTTCTTGTTTCTGCTCTCATACTGTAAACAAGTGCCCTTTTTGTGTTCTATTTAGTGTCACATTTTCCACATATTTGTGCCTTTTGTTGATGATTTTAATGTTTAATTGGCCCCAATGTTAGTTCTGAAGTCCTGTCTAGTGTTTCTAAGTGCAAGAAGGCTGTGTTGTGCCTTACATCAAGAATATGTTTGTTAGATAAGCTTTGTTCAGGCATGAGTTATAGGCCATCGGCCATGAGTTCAGTGTTAATGAATCAGTAATAAATATTAAATAAATTCCCTTTAAACACACATAAAGCAAAGCTATTATTGATCAGTTGGTGAAAATGTTGTGACCAGAGGCTCTCAAGAACCTAACCCTATATTTCTCTTATGAGCAATGAGCCAGTGTTTACTAATTCAATGTTCTCAGTGAGTGTACAGACATAAATTCTGTGAAAAATAAGGCTTAACTGTATTTTTTAGAGAATTTTTGCATACATACTTACTAGAGAATTAATTAGTAGTTCTCTATTCTTATAATGTGTTTTTAGTTTTGGTATCACGGTAACACTGGCCTTATGTAAGGAGTTGGCATATATTCCCTCCTCTTCTTTTTCTGGAAGCATTTGTGAAAATTTGTTATTAATGCTTTCTTTAATGTTTGGTAGAATTCATCAGTGAAAAAAACTGTCTTGGCTTTGTGGAAAGTTTTATATGTTCTAATTGTGCAGAAGAAAGTTAACGTAGTAGGCCTAGGATCCTTAGACAAGCAAGCTTGCAGTTGGCGGTGTCTGGGAACTTGGATTTTGGGAGGGTTCCTACCGTCCCCAGAATTGATAAGAGTGGCTCACCGTGCCTTACCTGTTTGTACAAACAACGTGGTTTATGTTGAACACCTTCTGGGAGTCTAGAATTTTGATACATACTAGGCAGAGGCTGTCTACATGACCAGGCCCAGGATGCTGAGTCTCATGAGCGATATTTCACAACTTGTTGCTGGAGCAATTAAGCATATCCTGTGTGATTCCAGTGAGAGATGCCCCTTGGAAGTTTGTGACTTGTTTCCCCAGGATTTTGCCGTATGCACATTGTCCCTTTGCTGATTATACTTGGGATTCTCTCACAGTAATAAGTCATAGCCATGAATACAATTATATGCTGAGTCCTTGTAGAGAATTACTCATCCTTAGGGTGGTCTTGGAGATCCTCAATATATTAATTCAATCTCTTTACTTGTTAAATACCTATTCAGATTTCCTGTTTTTTCTTGAGTAAGTTTCAATACTTTATTTCTTTCCAGGAATTTTTCCATTTCATCAGAGTTAACTAATTTGTTGGCATGTAATTATTTATAGTATTCCTTAATAATCTTTTTATTTCTGTAAGGTCAATAGTAATGTCCCTTCTTTTATATGCCTGCATTCAGTCCAACTAAAGGTTTGTCAATTTTGTTGATCTTTTCAAAGAACCAACTTTTGATTTTATTGATTTTCTCTATTGTTTTTCTATTCCTCATTTTACTTATTACATTCTAATCTTCATTATTTCTTCCCTTCTGCTTGTTTTAGATTTATTTTGCTCTTTTTCCAGTATTTTAAGGTGGAAAGTTAGCTTAGTGATTTGAGATTCTTTTATTTTTTAATTTTTTTATTGTTAAAAGGCATTCACATATTGCAATTGGACAACTATAAGTTAATATTTTAATCCCATCAGTTGCCAAATTCTATGAACACCAGGAATGAAAAATATCTTGAATTAGTTCTCTTTCCTGTTGCCAATACTCAAGCTCAGCATGCTATATTTTTTAAAAAAATGATATATAATTGCTATTAGTTTCAGGTATACAATGTAGTAATTTGATATATTTGTATATTACAAAATGATCACCACGGTGAGTCTAGTCCACATCCATCACCACATGTAGTTACAATTTTTTTTCTTATGATGAGAACTTTTAAGATTTACTCTCTTAGCAACTTGCAAATATACAATACAGAGTTATTATCTACTGTCACCTTGCTGTACATTATATTCTAGGACTTATTTATTTTAAAACTGAAATTTTGTAGCTTTTAACCACTTTCACTTATTTCTCCCACCCTCTGCCTCTGGCAACCACTGATCTATTTTTTGTATCTATGAGTTCAATTTTTTCTTTTTTCTGGATTCCGCATTTAAGTAAGATCACATGGGTATTTGTCTTTCTATATGTGACTTATTTACTTTTGCATAATGCCCTCGAAGTCCATCCATGTTGTTGCAAATGGCAGAATTTCCTTCTTTTTATGGCTGATTAATATTCCACTGTTTATGTGCACCACATTTGCTTTATCCATTCATTTATCAATGAACACTTAGGTTGTTTCTGTGCCTTGGCTATTGTAAATAATATTACAGTAAACAAGGTGGTGCAGTTATATTTTAGAGTTAGTGTTTTTGTCTCCTTGGATAAATATCCAGAAGTAGAATTTCTGGATTGTATGGTAGTTCTATTTTTAACTTTTGAGAACCTCTATACAGCTTTTCATAGTGGCTGCACCAATTGACATTTCCACCCTCCCAACAGTGAACAAGGCTTTCCTTTTCTCCACATCTTCACCAACACTTTTGATTTCTTGTCTATTTGATGATAGCTATTCTAATGGGTATGAGGTGGTATCTCATTGTGGTTTTGATTTTCATTTCCCTGGATGGTTAGTATGTACCTGTTGACGATCTGTATGTCTTCTTCAGAAAAATGTCTATTCAGATCCTCTGTCCATTTTTATTTGGATTGTTTGTTTTTTACTATTGAGTTGAATGAGTTCTTTATATATTTTGGATATTAACCCTTTATCAGGTATACGATTTGCAAATATTTTCTCCCATTTGGTAGATTGCCTTTTCATTTGTTGATGATTTCCTTTGCTATGCAGAAGCTTTTGAGTTTTATGTAGTCCCGTTTGTTTAGTTTTGTTTTTGCTGCCTTTGTTTTTGGTGTCAAATCCAAAATAGCATTGCCAAGGCCAATGTCAAGGAGCTTACCTCTTATGCAAAGGATTTTTGTATATTGATTTTTGTATCCTGCAACTTTACTGAATTTGTTGTTAGTTCTAACAGTTTTTTGATGGAGTCTTAGGGGTTTATATATATAATATCATTTTATCTGAAAATAGACGATTTTACTTCTTCCTTTCTGATTTGGATGACTTTTCCTTCTTTTTCTTGCCTAATTACTCTGGCTAGGACTTCCAATACTGTGTTGAATACAAGTGGTGAGAGTGGGCATCCTTATCTTGTTCCTAATCTTATAGGAAAAGATTTTAGATTTTCACAGTTGAGTAAATACTATCCATGGGCTTGTCACGTATGGCCTTTATTATGTTGAGGTACATTTCCTCCATACCCACTTTGTTGAGAGTTTTTATCATAAATGGATGTTGAATTTTGTCAAATGCTTTTTCTGCATCTATTGAGATGACCCTATGATTTTTTCTTAATATGGTGTATCACATTGATTGATTCGTGGATCTTGAACCATCCTTACATCCCTGGAATAAATTCAACTGGTTCATATTGTATGATCCTTTTATTGTATTGTTGAGTTCAGTTTGCTACTATTTTGTTTAGAATTTTTGCATCTATGTTCTTCAGGGATATTGGTACGTAATTTTATTTTCTTTGGTTTTGCTATCAGGGTAATGCTTGCCTTATAAAATGAGTTTGGAAGTATTCCTTTCTCTTGTTTCTTGGAAGATTGGAGAAGGATCAATGTTAGTTCTTCTTTAAATATTTGGTTGAATTCACCTGTGAAACATTCTGGTGCTGGACTTTTGTTTGTTGAAAGGTTTCTGGTTACTAATTCAAACTCCTTACTAGTAATCATTCTGTTCAGATTTTCTATTTCTTTGTGATTTAATCTTAGTAGGTTGTATGTTTGTAAGAATTTTTCCATTTCTAAGTTGTCCAGTTTTCTGGCATAAAATTGATCATAGTAGTCTCCTTGATTCTTTGTATTTCTGTCATATCAGTTGTAACGTCTCCTCCTTAATGATTTTATTTATTTGAGTCTTCTGTCTTTTTTCTTGGTGACTAACTACAGGTGTCTATTTTATCTTTTATAATATAAGCATTTACAGCTCTAAATTTCTTTCTCAGCACTGTTTTCACTGCATCCCATGGGTTTTGGTATGTGAGGCTTTGTTTTAGTTAATCTCAAAGTATTTTATAATTTTATTTTTGCTTATTCTTTGACCTATTGCTTATTTAGGAAGGTGGTGTTTAATTTCCACATCTTTGGGAATTTCCTATATTTATTTCTGAGATTGGTTTTAATTTCATTCCCTTGTGGTCAGAAGACATACTTTGTATGATTTCAGTTCTTTTAAATTTACTGACACCTGTTTTATGACATAGTTTATGTTCTATTTTTGAGAATTTTCATATGCACTTGAGAGGAATGTGTATTCTGGTGTTACTGGGTGGAGTGTTCTATATATGGCAGCATATCTATTTGATTTACAGTGTTGTCCTCCAGTTCTTTGTTGATATTCTGCCTAGTTGTTCTACCCATGATTAAAAATGAGGTATTGAAGTTCTCAACTAGTGAATTGCCTTTTTCTTCCTTTAATTCTATTAATTTTTGCTCCATGTATTTTGGAGCTCAGTTATTAGGTGTATATATGTTTATAATTGCTATATCATCTTGATGGATTCTTTAATTATGAAATATCCCACTTCTTCTTGATAATATTTTTGTTTTAAAATTTGTTTTGTCTGATGTTAATATAGCCACTCCAGCTTTCTTATGGTTGTTTTTTGTGTGATATATCTTTTATCATCCTTTTCTATTCAACCTATTTGTACTCCTGAATATAAAAATTTACGTCCTGTAGACAGTATATGGTTGAATCATTTTGTTAATACAGTGTAACAATCTCTGCCTTTTGATTAGATTGTTTAATTCATTCACTTTAATGTTATTATTAATATATTTGGATTTATGTTGCTAGTTTCCTTTTTTGTTCTGTTTGTTGTTTCTTTTTTGTTCCTCTATTTCTCCTTTACTGCTTTCTCCTAATTCTACTGTAACATTTTAATTCTTCTAATAATTTTTTCACTATATTTTTTGAAGTTGCTTTCTGAGTACTTGCTCTAGGGCTTACCACATACATCTTCACATATCGGATTCTACTGCATATTTATATTAACTTATTTCCAGTGAGATATGGAGATGTTGCTTTTAAATTGTTCTATTCACTTTTCTCCCTTTTGCACTATTATTGTTATACATCTTAAATTAACATTTTTTTACAAATCCAGCAATACATTTTTACAATCATTGTTTTAAATAATTTTTTGTATTATAAAGGAGCTGTCTATTTGTAGAGATGTTATATTAACTTTATTTACAGTTTCTGCTTCTCTTCATTTGTTATTGTGGATCGAATTACCATTAGGTCTCATTTTCTTACTTTAATACAGCATTGCTCTCACCTACCTCCTCTCTACTGTTATGGTTAAATATACTATAATTCTATATGTTATAGGCTTAATAATGCAATTATATACACATTGTTTTATGCAACTGCTTTTAAAATCAATTATAAGATTAAAAAGGAGGAAATATGCATTTATACTATCATTTGTTTTTACATAATTAGCTTGCCCACTGTTCTTTGCTTTTTTTGTATAGGTTTGAATTACTGTGTGGTGGTACTTTCTTTCAGCCTGAAGAATTTCCTTTAATACTTTTTGTAGGATAGGTTTTTTAGCAACAGATTATCTCAGGGTTTTTTTGTGTGCCAATGCCTTTATCTCGACTTCACTTTAAGAAAAAACAAGATTCTTGGTTGGTTCTTTCAGCACTTTGAATATCATCCCACTGCCTTCTGGCCTCCATTGTTTCTGTCCATCTTATGGGGTTTCTTTGTATGTGACTAGTTATTTTTTTCTAGTTGCTTTATATTTTTTTCTTTGTTTTTTCCTTTCAATCTTTTTTTTTAGGAAGATTAGCCCTGAGCTAACTACTGCCAATCCTCCTCTTTTTGCTGAGGAAGACTGGCCCTGAGCTAACCTCCATGCTCATCTTCCTCTACTTTATATGTGGGACGCCTACCACAGCATGGCTTTTTGCCAAGCCATGCCATGTCCGTACCCAGGATCTAAACCAGCAAACCCCCGGCTGCCGAGAAGCGAAGCATGCGAACTTAACCACCCAGCCAGCCCCATCCTTTCAATATTTTTTACTGTAATGTGTCTGGATGTGGATATCTTTGTGTTTATCTTAATTAAAATTAATTGAGCTTCTTGAGTGTGTAGATTAGTACTTTTCATCAAATTTGGGAAATTTTTGTCAATTAATATTTCAAATATTTTTATGCTCCTTTTTCTCTCTCTTCTCCTAGTATTCTTATTAAACATATAATGGTGTATGTTGGTGTTTTTCCTTCTTCAGTCTTGTTTCTCTCTGTTCTTTGAATTGCATAACATATCAATTTATCTTCAAATTAATTGATTCTTTTGCCTGTTCAAATCTAGAATTGAGCTTCTTTAGAGAATTTTTCATTTCAGTATCTTGAATTGATATTACCTTGGGATGAAAGAAGTACAAAATAAGAGAGATTAAACAATATCTGAATAACCTTGGACAAATAACCTCATTTTGCTCAATTGTAAAATGCAGATAATAACAGTTGCTACATCATAATGTTATTTCATAAATCAAAGTAAGATAATGAATGTAAACATTTAGCAGAGTGTCGGTCACACTCAACATACCTAAAAAATGTTGTTGAGCAATAAAATGAATAAACATAAACATTTGGAATGGGCTAGGTGTCTTCCTTGTTAATCATTGCTGCTCCCAGATCATTATTCCTCCTTCTACCCTAATAATCATCACTTTGTAATTCTTATTGTTAGATTATACCGATGCCACTCTTCGTAGTGGTCATCTTTACACCAAAACTCTTTTTTGTTTTTAAATTCTTTCAAGATTTTAGATCCTGGATCACTGTCACTCTATCTAATATTACTTCTTTCATAATTTCTAGTGATTTCAATTTACATAAGTAAACTTTCCAACACTTTGGCTCCTCAATTCCTTGACCTCTTCTTTCCAATGATTTTGCTCCCCTCTCTACCGCAGCCTTACTTCCATGCTCATTCCCTTGAACTTTTTCTTTCCAATAGCAATAATTCCACTATAATATCAATTTCAAACATTTGACTCTCTGACTCTGGCCTCCTATCTTTTGAGTCACAGCCTTTTATATCCCAGCTCCAACATTCCTTAACCCCAACTAGACCAAGTTAACATCAATTCTACCAGATTTACACTGCCCTTCATCTCCTAATTTCTTTTGTTTCCTCTTTACCCACCT
The DNA here is from genome assembly GCF_041296265.1 of Equus caballus. Taxonomy (NCBI): domain Eukaryota; kingdom Metazoa; phylum Chordata; class Mammalia; order Perissodactyla; family Equidae; genus Equus; species Equus caballus. The sequence goes on from NC_091692.1 coordinate 20,800,298, forward strand.
TAAATTCTGTATTCACTCATTATAATCACTCTCTTGCACACATCATCAACTCCCATGCCTCTCTTGCTTCATCGTATTTTCTTGATGAAACTATAACCCTAGTTAAATAAAACTTTTTTTCTGCTATGTGCCTGCACCTGTATAGTTCAATATTGTTGGGGAAACTAAGGAAAACACACAGCCATGATAATTGGTCTCACTTTAAATTCTTTATCAGTAGCTTCATGTGAATCTCTTAATGCAAGCATACTTTACTTTCTTCATCCATTTTCTTTTATACTCTCCTGGATGATTTTTTCATGATTTCTTCTATTTCTTCAAAACTCCAGTACCTTCTCCTTCATCATCACTTCCAGATAATGCCTTGGTTTCCCATTTTACTGAAAAAATAGCAGCATTCCACAGAGAACTTCCGTAGCTACCAATATCTGTACTTTTATATTCCTCAGTCTCTTCTGTTACCACGTTCATTCATGCTTCTACCCAGACCATGTCTCCATCTGTGCACAGATAACATCCATTCTTGCCTGCTCTGCATTTCTTCATACTTCCAAAAGCATCGTGAGTTTTTCCTCTCCCTACACAGTCATTCCACTAACATACAAGCATACTATTCATTAACTCATCATAAAAACCCTCACTTGATACCACTTTGTTCAACAGCTACCTCCCCATATCTTTTTCTCTTTTATAGCAAAATTCCTTGAGGAAGTTCTCTACCTTGTCACCAATTTCTTTCCTTCCTTTCTCTCTCATACCTATTGTGTTCAGGTTTTTCCCTCACATTCCATTAGAATTGCTTTTCTCAAGGTCACCAAAGGTATTCATATGGCTAATTTCAATTGCCAGTTCTCATATTATTTGTTCTATCGGTTACATTGAACACAATTGATACTTGTCTCCTATAAGCATTTTTTTCTGTTGATGTCCATCATTTCTCTGACATTTCTGGCAACTTCTCAGTCGCTTCGCCAGTTCCTCTTTAGTTCCCTGAACTCTAATCTGTAGGTCTTTTTTTTTCTTTTCTACCTATATTTACTCCCGAGGTGATGTAATTCTCCTCTCATGGTGTTAAATACCATTTCTAACTCTATGACCAATATGTATATTCTGCAGCTAGGATCTTGCTCTTAATTTCAAATCTATATATCCAACTGCCTTTTCAACATACTTTTGTCTATGTATCAGATAACTCTAGCTTAAAGTGTTTAAAACTCAGTTACCGGGGCCTGCTGCGTGGCCGAGTGGTTAAATTTGCCGTGCTCCGCTGCGGCGACCCAGGGTTCGGATCCTGGGCGCGGACATGGCACCGCTTGTCAGGCCACGTTGAGGCGGCGTCCCACATCCCACAACTAGAAGGACCTGCAACTAAGATAAACAACTGTGTACGGGGGTGGGGGGCTGGGTTGGGGAGATAAAGCAGAAAAAAAAAAAAAGATTGGCAACAGTTGTTAGCCCAGGTGCCAATCTTTAAAAAAAAAAAAACTCAGCTACTTGTGTGAATCTTTTCTGCTCACTTACCTATATTGTTTAATGGTGGTTTCTTCTTCCATTTACTTGGGTCAAAAACATTGGTATCAATCTTGATTCAATCTTCTCAAATCTGGTCCATCAACAAATTATGTCTACTCTATCTTCAAAATAGATCCAAAATTCCACCCTCTGTCTCTTTACTCCAGCTGCCACAATTCCTCTCAATGATATTATTATCTATCTCCTGGATTCTTGCAGTACTTTTTTAATTGGTCTCTTAGCTTCTGCACTTATCCCTGAAGACTATACTCAGAAACCTATTTAAAAATTTAAGCCCACTCCTGATATTTCACGTAGCCTCTCTTTACTTTAAATTTTCTCTTTAGCACTAATTCTCCATGATATTAATATTTTACTTTTTTATAATGCTTATTATTTATCTTCTTCACTAGCATACATATCCCATGAGGGCATGTATTTTTGACTTTTTAATCACTACTCTATCTTTAGTGCCTATAAGAATGCCTGGCATATAGGTAGATACACGAACAGTTCTTTATTTGAAAGAATAACTAAGGGGCCTATAATACATTTTGGGGAATGGGACAGGAGGGAAAGTAGGAGATAGGATGTCCAGGAGACAAGAATTTTTGAGTGATCAGTATAGAGGAGAGAATAAAAAAAAAACTCGAATGTATAAAATCTATAAGTATAGAGGAAAGCTGTCAGATAGACAACAAAGATAATCATTAAATTGGGGGGTAGAAAGAAGAAGCAGCCCTCTTAGTGAGAGATATGAGAAGAAAATTAGACATAATATAATGAAAACTAAAAATGAGGAGATAAGCTATGTGAAGTGTAATGGAGAATTTGAAGAGGATCAGAATTAGGAAACTCAATTCCATCAGGAAAATGATTTAAATGAGAAGTTTCAGGGCTTTGATGGGTCCATAAATCAGGTTATAGGAGTTTAAGGAAGTAAGGGATGGCTGATGAGAGCAATGGGGTCTGGAAGCAGGTTTTGTTTAAGGAGCTTAGCTGTAAAATAATTTTGGGTGGTAGGAAGGTGATTAAAACGAAGTAGTAGTTTCAAAGAGGAAGAATTTTCAAAATTTTGGAGATTCAAACATATTTCAAGAGTAAATGAAGGAATTAAAGGGAAAAAAACTCAAGTAGAGAGGGTGAGCACTAATATAGGAAAGTGGTCTCTTTGGAAGAATGGATCCCATCCAAAAAAAGGGAGGTCAAGCTTTACTTTGTGAGCAGATGTCTAGTGTGCATGTGACTTGAGAGGACTCACAGGAAGAGAATTGCCAGGTTAAACTAAACACAGCGAACTAATGACCTGTACTTTTAGGAAATGATTTGAAAATTCACTATGGGGAAAACGTAATTTCAAGTGACTAATGTTAAACTGACACTATGGATTGCTTGTCAACTTTTGTGGAGAGCTCTCTTAGAAATTCTGTAACTCTGATTCCTAAATATCCAATACATGTGTTTGACTCTGCCAGCATGAGAGTGTCTTTGTGGTCAATGCACAACTAATCCAAAGACTCCGAGAGCTCTCAGACTACAAGATGTTAGTCTGAGGCAACCACAATCTAGCCTTGGTGAATAAAGTGTTGGGTCTCTCTCTCCCTCCAGGCTAGCTGCTTCAGGCAAACTCCTCCTTTGACTCTGCTTGAGGCAGGTCTCCATCTGAATATAACCTGGGAGAAAAGGAACTGCTTGAAAACCCAAGTTCCACCACTTTTCCTTCTCTGATCTTGAGCCTTAACCTCTTGATGCTCCAGGTTTTTGTTATCTGTAACAATTTCCTCATTGCCCACCCTGAGAGTGGCAAATATGTGGGTAATTTTTATAGTATCCAAAAAACGTAAAATTTAGGTGCTACTGATATTGTGAGTTAAGATGGAGGAACCCTCACTTTATGAAAAAAAAATTGATACTGATGATCATGATGTTGAATGGCCTGATTTACTTACAAAAATATGTTTGTTCATTTGTGAGTTCTATCACAGTAGTTATTTTCATATAAAACTCAGTGTTATTCCTGACTGGATAGAAAAAAAGTCTGCTCATTGAAGAGGTCAAGAGTAATATTTTGTGGTTAAGACTGATGTTGACTATTACTAAAGATAGCCATCAAACCACGAGGGAAGAGACCAAGAGAAAAAGAAGGGAACAGAGAAGAACTACTAAGACACCCAGGAAAAAAAAAGGGACAAAATGGCAATAAATGCATATTTATCAAAAGCTACTTTAAATGCCAATGGACTAAATGCTCCAATCAAATGCCATAGGGTGGCCAACTGGATAATAAAACAAGACCCATCTATATGCTGCATACAAGAGACACAATTCAATCCTAAAGACACTCACAAACTTAAAGTGAAAGGATGGAAAAAGATATTCCATGCAAATGACAAGGAAAAGAAAATGGGGGTAGCAATACTTATATCAGACAAAATAGACTTTAAAACAAAAACTGTAACAAGAGATAAAGACAGGCACTGCATAATGATAAAGGGAACAATCCAACAAGAAAATATAACACTTGTAAATATCTATGCATACAACATAGGAGCACCTAAATATATAAAGCAATTATTAACAGACATGAGAGGAGAAATAGACAGTAACACAATAATAGTAGGGGACTTTAACACTCCACTTACACCAATGGATAGATCGTCCAAACAGAAGATCAATAAGGAAACACTCGCCTTAAAGGACACCTTAGACCAGATGGACTTAGTAGATATATACAGAACATTCCATCCAAAAACAATAGAATATACATTCTTTTCAAATGCCCATGGAACATTCTCCAGGATTGATCAGATGTTAGGCCACAAAACAAGTCTGAATAAATTTAAGAAGATCGAAATACTACCACGCATCTTTTCTGACCACAAAGGTATGAAACTAGAAATCAACTACAGGAAGAAAAGCAGAAAAGCTACAAAAATGTGGAGATCAAACAAAATGCTACTGAACAATGATTGGGTCAATGAAGAAATCAAAGAAGAAATCAAAAAATTCCTGGAGACAAATGAAAAAGAAAACACGACATGCCAAAATCTATGGGGTACAGCAAAAGCAGTTCTATGACGGAAGTTTATAGCAATTCAGGCCCACCTCAACAAGGAAGAAAAATCCCCAATAGACAATCTAAAAGTGCATCTAAAGGTACTGGAAAAAGAACAACAAACAAAGCCCAGAATCAGCAGAAGGAAGGAAATAATAAAAATAAGAGCAGAAATAAATGAAATAGAGACTAAAAAAATAGAAAAAATAATGAAACCAAGAGCTCGTTCTTTGAAAAGATAAACAAAATTGACAAACTCTTAGCTAGACTCACCAAGAAAAAAAGAGAGAAGGCTCAAATAAATAAAATCAGAAATGAAAGAGGTGAGATTACAACGGACACCTCAGAAATACAAAAGATAATAAGAGAACACTATGAGAAGCTATATGCCAGGGCCGGTCTGGTGGTGCAGTGGTTAAGTTCTCACATTATGCTTCTTGGCAGCCCGGGGTTCGCCAGTTCGGATTCTGGGTGTGGACATGGCACAGATTGGTATGCCTTGCTGTGGTAGGCGTCCCACATATAAAGTAGAGGAACACAGTCACGGATGTTAGCTCAGGGCCCGTCTTCCTCAACAAAAAAAGAGGCGGACTGGCAGTAGTTAGCTCAGGGCTAATCTTCCTCAAAAAAAGAAAAGAAAAGAAAGGAAAAGCTACACACCTCCAAATTAGATAATCTGGAAGAAATGGATAAATTCTTAGACACATACAACCTTCCAAAACTGGACCAAGAAGAAGTAAAAATTTGAATAGACTGATCACCAGTAAGGAGATCGAAACAGCAATCAAAAACCTCCCAAACAGTAAAAGTCTAAGACCAGAAGACTTCCCTGTTGAATTCTACCCAAAAATTCAAATAAGACCTAATACCTATCCTTATCAAACTTTTCCAAAGAATTGAAGAGGAGGGGAGGCTTCCTAACTCATTCTATGAAGCCAACATCATCCTGATAGCAAAACCATACAAGGACAACACAGGCCAATATCACTGATGAACATCGATGCAAAAATCCTCAACAAAATACTGGCAAATGGAATACAACAATACATTAAAAAGATCATACATCATGATCAAGTGGGTTTCATTCCAGGGATGCAGGGCTGGTTCAACATCCACAAATCTATCAATGTGATACACCACATTAAAAAAATGAAGAATAAAAATCACATGATCATCTCAATAGATGCAGAGAAAGCTTTTGACAAGATACAGCATCCATTTATAATAAAATCTCTAAATAAAATGGGTATAGAAGGAAAATACCTCAACATAATAAAGGCTATATATGAGAAACCCTCAGCAAATATCATTCTCAATGGAGAAAAACTGAAAGTTATCCCTCTAAGAACAGGAACCAGACAAGGATGCCCACTGTCACCACTCTTATTTAACATAATATTGGAAGTCCTAGCCAGAGCAATCAGGCAAGAAAAAGAAATAAAATGGATCCACATTGGAAAAGAACAAGTGAAACTGTCACTCTTTGCAGATGACATGATTTTATATCTAGAGAACCCTAAAGATTCCACTAAAAAACTTTTAGAAACAATAAAGGAATACAATCAAGTCACAGGATACAAAATCAACGTACAAAAATCGGTTGCATTTCCATACACTAACAACAAAGTAGCAGAAAGAGAAATTAAAAATACAATCCCATTTACAATTGCAACAAAAACAATAAAAGACCTAGGAATAAACTTAACGAAAGAGGTGAAAGATCTGTATACCAAAAACTATAAGACATTGTTGAAAGAAATCGAAGCAAACACAAAGAAATGGAAAGATATTCCATGGTCTTGGATTGGAAGAATTAACACAGTTAAAATGTCCGTACTTCCTAAAGTAGATTAGATTCCTAAAGCAATCTATAGATTCAATGCAATCCCTATCAAAGTTCCAACAACATTTTTCACAGAAATAGAACAAAGAATCCTAAAATTTATATGGAACAACAAAAAGCCGCGAATAGCCAAAGGATTCCTGAGAAAAAAGAACAAAGCTGGAGGGATCACACTCCCTGATTTCAAATTATACTACAAAGCCATAGTAACCAAAACAGCATGGTACTGGCACAAAAGCAGACACACAGATCAATGGAACAGAATCGAGAGCCCAGAAGTAAACCCACACATTTATGGACAGCTAATATTCGACAATGAAGCCAAGAGCATACGATAGAGAAAGGAGAGTCTCTTCAATAAATGGTGTTGGGAAAACTTGACAGCACATGCAAAAGAATGAAAGTAGACGACTCCCTTACACCATGCACAAAAATCAACTGAAAATGGATTAAAGACTTGAACGTAAGACCTGAAACCATGAAACTTCTTGAAGAAAACATAGGCAGTAAGCTCTTTGACATCAATCTGAGCAGCATATTTTCAAGTCCCATGTCTGACCGGGCAAGAGAAACAAAAGAAAAAATGAACAAATGGGAATACATCAAACTAAAAAGCTTCTGCACAGCAAAGAAAACCATCAACAAAACGAAACGACAACCTAACAGTTGGGAGAAGATATTTGCAAGCCATATATCAGATAAGGGGTAACTATCCAAAATATACAAAGAACTAATACAGCTCAACAACAAAAAAAGCAACAATCCAATTAAAAAATGGGCAAAATATCTGAACAGAGATTTCTACAAAGAAGATATACGGATGGCCAACAGGCATATGAAAAGATGCTCAACATCATTAGCTATCAGGGAAATACAAATCAAAACTACAATGAGGTTTTACCTCACTCCAATCAGAATAGCTATAATTAACAAGACAGGAAACAACAAATATTGGAGAGGATGTGAAGTGAAGGGAACCCTTGTTCACTGCTGGTGAGAGTGAAAACTTGTGAAGCCACTATGGAAAGCAATATGGAGTATCCTCAGAAAATTAAGGATAGATCTACCATATGATCCAGCTATCCCACTGCTGGGTATTTATCCAAAGAACTTGAAAACACAAAGGCATAAAGATGCTTGCACCCCTATGTTCATTGCAGCATAATACACAATAGCCAAGACTTGGAAGCAACCTGGGTGCCCATCAAGCGACAAATGGATAAAGAAGATGTGGTGTTTATACATGATGGGCTCCTACTCAGCCATAAGAAATTATGAAATCCGGCCATTTGTGACAATATGAATGGACCTTGAGGGTATTTTGCTGAGTGAAATAAGTCAGAGGGAGAAAGTCAAATACCATATGATCTCACTCATAAGTAGAAGATAAAAACAATGGGAAACAAATACATAGCATTGGAGATTGGATTGGTGGTTACCATGGGGGTTACCAAGGGAGAAGAGGGGAGGGCAAAATGGGTGATTAGGCTCACATGTGAGGGGATGAACTATAATTAGTTTTCGGGTGGTGAACATGATGTAGTCTACACATAATTCCAGATATATTATGATATACATCTGAAAATAAATAAATTAATTAATTTTAAAAAAGACTGATGTTGGCTTAGTGCTGTTTATTCATTGTTATTGCTATTGTTATGTTATGTAAATAAAACTGGCATTTCTCTTCAGTGTATTGTGTTGTGGATTTAATTAAATTTGAAATTAGGGAAGGGCAAGGAAGCTTATCAGTTTTAAAGAAATTAAAAGTGGGTTCTAACAATTTAGAGCTATAAAGCATTATAGTCTGTTTAAAGTTAAGATATTAAAATAGGTTCTTTAATCAACCACTGTTGTATTAACAGATTCAATCTGTTAAAAGCATTCAATAGAACTATATTTCCTACATAAAATTATCACGTCAGCATTGCTGCATAGTATGGAACTGACCAATGAAATGATTTTTACTTAATTGAAGGTCAAAAAAATTCAGATTTCTGAGAAGGATACAGAAATAGTTTCTAGTCAGCTATATTATCTGAAATAATCTCAAGTAGTAATAATGGGATAATGACCATTTTGCCATTTAAAATCTTTCTATTAAAGACATTTTGGTTTTCAACTAATTAAAATGCTATTTTTTTGTTGGTACTTTTCTGAGTTGAATGTTTTACTCTGCCACAATATGGGGTTTCTGCCCAGGAAAAGATATAAATGTAATTTTTTTCCACTTGAACACTAGTATAGAGGTATCTGTGTTCAATATTCAGTATTTACATATTAAATACAGTTTGTTCATTACAGATTATTTGCCTCCCTTTCTAATTACGGAAGATTTGTGCATAGTGAAAAGTCATTATTTATAATCTTTGGCCAATTTAGTTAGGGCATTAGATGAATCTTTATTCTTTCGTAATATGGGGAAGTAATTATGATAGAAGAAAGAAATGCCGATTTAAAAATAAAGGCATTCTTATCATGTTTTTTATGTGAACGAAAGGGTTTTAAAGATAGTTCTAGTTTGGATTAATTTATATTGCTGTGTATAGCTAAGGAAAGAGTTTACATTTGGGATCAAAACATGGAAAATCCATAAGCACTAACAGAAATAATGATGCCCAGTTGATTATTCAAATGTGACTTAATCACTATTTTTGTCTATTCCTATAAAACTGAAAAGACAGTTGGTCATATCAATTGTGGTAGAAATAATGATCGGTATCAGCACAGCACAGCCAGTAAAATCTATTGTGTTCAGTTAAAATGAGGTAGAGATTTTTAATCCAAGTAATAGGAACCACCTTTCTTTCATTATAGTTCAATATCCACCACTTTATTTTTTTATTTAAAAAAAGCCTGTTCATTTTTTTCACAATTTAAAAAATAATTTTAACGTTACTTAAAGTAAAGGAAAAAGTCTTGTATTAAAAAAACAGCTGCCCATCTGTCTCATTCCCACGCAACTGTTCAAATTGACAAGCCGGATTCTGAGAGCTTATTCCAGCAAATGTGGGACACTGCATTTGCAAACGGCTAAAAAGTGATACTGATATTTTAGCAGCATTTTCATGTTGCCTCCTTCATAGATGAAATATGGTATTCTTTTCTTTAAAAAAAAAAGACCTTACTATGTCACATGATTGATTGTTATAGAGTTTTTCTTTTAAAAGACATATCTGACAACGCAGAATAGCAGAATGTATAGATGGCATTCATAATTTTCTGCTTTATAACCTGAAACTTGTTTAGTAAAGTACATTTTAAAAATGGGGTTGTGTGTCATGAGTAGCACAGTGTTGCAGAGGCAGCTAGAAAATAGGCAATGTGCAGTTGTCTTTTGGGGAAAGCAGTAATATGGCTACCAGAAGCTTTCTGAGAATGTGTGGGGTAAATTCCAGCCTCTGACCGTGTGACGGAATCTAAAATGAGCAAAGGGAAGATTCCTTCCATGTTAACATATTTCCGCTTCAAATATTCTGAAGAGACAAACTCAACCTTGCTGGAGTATCTCATGTATGTGATTTTATAATCAGAGGAGAATTACAGTGTCCAAGCCCCAACTGACAGAGTGTTCAGGATATGATTCCAATATCTTGCAGGGGCATGCGCGTGCCTCACTTTTCAACATGCGTATAAAATGGCTACATGTAGAAAGGCGTTATAACCATGGTAATTGTCGGGATAAATGAATACTGAATGTAAGAATTGTCACTATGACATGTTTTACAGTACCTCCATGTTAAAAATTCTTTTATCCGAGGAATTTGCATAACTTGCTTAGACAAGCATATGTTGTCCCTCAATTTCTTAAAAGAAATAGCCCAAGTTAACAGTACAGAAAGAAATGTATTCATATTTCATTGTATACAGTTAGTGTGGGCTGTAGATGATCCCACACTAAATAATAGAAAAAAGATAGAAATAAGGAACTGCTAAACTGATAGATCAATCACAACCAAAAAATATATTTTATATATATATATATATATATAGCCATTTTGCATTTATCCTTATTATGCATGTTCTTCATGTTCTGTTTCTTTTAAGGGAAATTCCATCCTAGATGGTCAAAATCTATTTGTAATATTTAATGTGAGTACTCACTTGATGTTTAATCTGAAAGATTTAAATCTACTAATGCAAGTAACTATAACCAGTAGAGTGGTTTTCTAATATGAATCTTAAAACCGATTGTCAAATCTGAAGAAAGATTAGGCTTTGGGGATCCTTGCATATTTTTTAAACAACTGATAATCAATTTATTAAAATTGGTGATTTAAGCATCTGCAATAGTGACTTCAACCTCAGCTCCTGGCTATATATTTTTTTGTACTTTGTCTATCATGTACTTTTATCCCAAATATCATCTTCTAAAAAGTAAGCATCTTACTTTAATAGACCTACTCCAATAATATAAAATGTGTTGCTAAAAGAAAATTTTGGAAGCCAACACACAGTGTACAAAATAACACAGCAGACCTTGTATGCTTGAAGAATTCATGCCCAATGGAACTGCTGCTTTTACCTTTTCCTTATTTTCACTGTTTACCTAAATTATAATATAAAAGTCCCATTTATCTACTTTAGTTTGAAACTGTATACCACTTTCTTTAAAGAAAGGTAGCAAACAAAACTAAAGATTTTTATCAGAAATGGGAGAATCGGTGTCACTACTTAGAATGAAGTATCATGGGAATGAGAAGCTTGACCTAGATATCACGTTTTTGACAGAGATTTCCTATACAATCACCTGAGAAGCAAGTAATGAACTATAGTTAGGTAGTTTTGTGTTTTGTAATTTTTGTTCTCAGGTATTTCAAGCTGACTTCTTACCTGCACAGGTTTTCGGTCAGGTAAACTCTGCTCTAAGGATTAAAGTGTCAGATAACATATATAAAGCACCTAGTTGCATAAAACACAGTGAGTTTTTAACAAATATTAAGTTCTTTCTCCCTTTGCCATTTCAGATTTATTTTGACTCATACTTGTGACACCTATAATATTTGGCTTCAATTCTATAATTCTAGATTTTGTATCAATTCTGCATTTCTTTTAACGAGGATTCTGGCTGGGAACTAAAACTTTTCACTAAGGCACCTCTTTCCTAAATGAGAGGAGTCATCTGGATAAGGACTAATGAGTGATCCTGCTTTTCTTCTCCACTTTGGAAGTGAGCAGTAACCACCCCCCACTCCCCATGTCTCTCCCTCCTCTGTCTAGATCTTTGCATGAATCAAGCTTGTGTTTGGGGCAGGGGCCTGAGATGAGATTCATGGAATTGAATCACAAGCTGGAGAAGCAAAGATCTTTTTCAATAGCTGTTCTCAAATGGCCAAGCTAGATGTTACCTGGTTCATATGTCTTAGGCTGTGCTCAGTCCATCTTGTGCACCCATATATTACACCGACAGTTGTCATCCTTGGGAACCACACTAACAGTCCTCGCTCCTTGGCAAGGCTGCAGATAAATCAGAGGAAGGTACTTCATTTGTACCTACCATAGTACTTCACTATCAGCTTTTCTTTTTGGTGAGAAAGAAAAAGAAAGAAAAAGAGAAAATAAAAAAGATTCTTTATAGTATCTACACTAGTGGATTCATTTCAATTATTTTCCTTCTTTGCTGTGGCAGGTCAAACACTGTACTAAGTGTAAGATTCTGGGGCTCTGGTTTCATCACTGCCCTACCCACCTATTCAGAGCAATTTGCTCACACTCTGAGACTGTTGCCAGCCTATAAAATGAGGAAAATAGCATTTTTAATTGCGCAGATAGTGCCTGTCACATAAAGTTTGTTAAATGTAGAAGGTGAGATATTATATTAACTCTACAATCCAGGTTCTTTCAACCTTCCTATTATAGAAATTCACATATATTGTATACAATCTCCATCTGTACATATACGTAAACACATATACACACTGATCTAATATTATATACTGCACTACCCTCCTTTTGTTTCACTGACAATATATTGCAACTTTCTTTCCATGTCATTATATACTACAACTTTAGCTTGAATATTAGTATAGTATTTTATAATAGGCATATACTGTAATTTAACTAATTGGTCCCATGTGGATAAAATATAGACTGTTTTTAATTTTTCACTATTACAAATAATCATACAATGATATCATTATGTCGTCTTGGTTTTTTGTTTTGTTTGCTTGGTTTTTGTTTGTCTTATTTTACTAAACAGAATTTTGCTGTAATCAAATTTGTCCACATTTTCTTTTTTGTTTCCAGTTTTTATGACATGGTTAGAAACGCTTTCCCTAAAGCCAGTTTATAAATATTTTTAGCATCACTTTCTATGAGAAAGTTCATGATTGCATTGATGCAAAAGGAATTATTACTATTTATATCCTTGTTATTATTGTTCTTAGGTATAAGAAATGAGGTAGAGATCCAGTTTTATTTTTTTCCCAAATGACCAACCAGTTGTTCCAATATCATTATTTAATAATCTATTTTTCCACTAATTTGAATATTTTCTTGCAATATCTTATTGAATTTATCTCTATATTGTCTATTATATTCATTTGGTTTGTTAATGTTTGAACTGATACCACCCTTTTTAAAATACTACAAGTGTTGTGAATAAAACCATTATTTATCAATCGCTAACGTAAGGATTTGGATGTTAGTAGGGAAAATCTCCAGCTGAAAGTATGATTGGAAGTATTGTTTTTGTGGTTTACAGAGTTTGAACAATGTCTGGAAAGGGTAGGTAGGAGCAATGAGAGAAGTAAAAGATAAAAGATAAAGGATGAAGAAAAATATATATGAACAGCATTGTAACCCACCAGGGTTAGAAACCATATATATATATATATATATATTATATATCTCCTGATTTGTACTTTCCCATATAGTATTTTTATATTTGTATCAGAGTAAGGAAGGGATATGATTGGATTATTCCAATACGGGAATTTAAATGGTGGTAGTTACAGAAGAACAGACTGATGTGGACCGAAATGCGCCAACAAAAGGCAAGGTAAGATGGTGACCTGCGGGGCCGACGCTAGTTGCAGAAGGACATAAAAGCAAGATAACACTGACAGGCTGAGCAAATAAGTCAGATTAGTTAGGAAATTGTAGATGTTGATGAAATTCAAGAGCAATTTAAATTTAACTTAGGGAGTGGAAGAACTGAGTGAGTAGTGTTGGAGACAAAGATACCGAAGCTTACGTGGCAGTCACGAGTGTAAGGAGTCCATTGTTCTTCCTTTGTGTGGCCTATTTTTACACAAGAAACTTATCAGAGGGGTGAGATACAAACTGGATAAAATGAAGTTGGATAAAACTTTATGGAGAGAGAAAATGTAAAATTCTTCTGCTGGAATGAGGCAGAAGAAGTTTAGAAGAAAAGGACGGTAAACTATATGAAAAAAATAACTTTTATTAGGATTTGGGGTGTGAGGCAATATACTTAACAGAAAAAGAAGAATGGCGAGTATTTGGAAAAAACGAAAGTGGGTCTGATCTAAAATGTAGTACAGAATTATTGATGATGTGGCAGGAGGAGAAAGAGAAAGTGGGTATAAATATTTGAAAGGCGTTCTCCAAGTTCAATTAAATGCTTAGGCAAGTCCCCAAGTTAAATTAGACGCCAAGAAATAGTTGGCAAGTAAAGTGTAGCAATTAAGTGCCATAGGGCTAGGAATGGGGCCGAGCATTGCCACATTATGTCACCTCTTCATGGCCCCGTTCACCATTCTATACTGGGAAACTTAGTAGATGAAACAAACAGATCCCAGTCCAAAATGGCACACAAAGATAACTGAAACTAGTTACTAAGGATAAACACAACTGTGGCCAAAGATGTGGATTCCAAGGGCAGCTCTGCACTGGCCAAATGAGAATTTACACTCTTGTATAAATAATGTGCCAGGCTCCTGGGGTCCAGCCTGAATGAAGGAAGATGCAATGTTCACAGATGAAAGAAAAGCAGACTGTAAGTTAATAAGCTGTTAGTGTTCTTCAAATAAAGATGTGCTTGGGTTTTAGCCTGGGTAATAACCAGAGCTTCAAGCTTTTAATATGAGTCCTAGCACACAGACAGTGGGCTCATGTTGCAGTCTTGGCCGTAGCCAGGAGTATAAGTACCAAGGGTACAACCCCAACTAGAATTTCAGATAATATGTAAAGATCAGAATCTTGAAATATCTAAGAACCTCTACCAAACTTCCAATGTTAATTTACTATGTGTAAACTATTTAAATTTATATACCTATATTCATTTTGTAGTTTGTTCTTATTTTGGTTTGGTTGTTACAATGGTCTTTAAATTATCACAGATAATGCCACCTACAAATCATTTATTCTGGTGTTTTTTTTTTTTTTTTTAAAGATTTTATTTTTTCCTTTTTCTCCCCAAAGCCCCCCGGTACATAGTTGTGTATTCTTCGTTGTGGGTCCTTCCAGTTGTGGCATGTGGGACGCTGCCTCAGCGTGGTCCGATGAGCAGTGCCATGTCCGCGCCCAGGATTGGAACCAACGAAACACTGGGCCGCCTGCAGCGGAGCGCGCGAACTTAACCACTCGGCCACGGGGCCAGCCCCTATTCTGGTGTTTTTTTTATAGTTGTTTTTGAACAGCAGAGTGGCCTGTGTGGTGAGAGTTGAGGAGGCGTTCGAAAAGAGTGCAACTGCCAGAAGGAAGTTGCTTGGAGTTTCTTTGTGCCTTAGATCCAAGTATCTAGCAGACACATTTAATGACTTCACCTCTAATGGATAGCATTAGCTCTGCTGTATATGAACACAAACTAAAGAGGAAATTGCAGCAGCTGAAAGAGATTCTGGTGCTACCTAGAGCATTTTGCAAGGATCAGAAACCCATTAATCTAAGGAATTAAAACTGTAAGGTATTGTAAAAAGTAGAGTACTATTAAAAACTGGTAGAGGACCTACAGAAGGTCCTCTGCTGCGTGGTTATGAAATAAGAAGTGTTTTTCTTTCGTTCATCCTTCAGACCAATTATTGTTTTCATTCACTCAGCATCCTTTGAATGAAATAGATCCAGTGACCATGATCCTCTGTTTAGGGATGTGCATGTGGATACAGAACCCTCTCAGTGAACGGTCCAAAGAAGTGCAACTAGTGGCAGAGCTGAGACTAGAGCCCTGCTACTGATTTAAACATCTTTCTGACTGGCCCACACTGTCTCCTATACTCCCTAGACTCTTCAAGTCAAAATGGCCACTAGAATATAATCCTTTAATAAAGCAGATTGAGTATTGCAATATTATAAAAATCCTAATATGGGATTTCTCAATGCTTGATAAATCTAACTAAATCAACAACAATATACTAAATTTCAAGTTATAGCCTCAAGTGTTTTTAACTGAGTTGCAGAAATGCATAGAAAGCAGAAAAGTTTTCCATTTTTATAACTGACAGCCAAAAATACGTATAATAAGTTTTGTATAAAAAATTACTTTTGAATAGCATTATGTATTAGAGAATTTTGCCTAAATAAATAAATTATCCGTGAAATGGGAATAAAGCCTATGACTACTTTGTTTCGTACAGAGTGAGGATTAATGAATAACCCTGACAGACTGCTCTAAAATGATTGGAAAAGACTTGAAAGAGGGATTCAGGGCATTGTCAAAACACTAGGATTAATGGGAAAAGAGATTTTGTCCAAGAGGAAATGTTAATTCATTTATAATTTAAGTGGGGAATCCAGAAGACACTTACATGTGCTCACCATTAAAAGCACATCCTAAGTACAAGGTTAAAGCAGTTTTATTTTATCTCCAAAGAGAAACAAATAAGAGAGAAATTTAAATTTAAGCAATATATATTAAGACTACATATTTTTAAATCTCATTACTTCACAATCATCTGCTAATTTATAATTTATAACAGTTCAGCAAGGAATAGATAGAGCTTTAACATAACACTTGTCTTAAAAGAAAGAAGCCTTCTTAAGTTAACAAAGTAAACAAAATTGTTCTGTTCCTTTAGAAATATTTATCTTGCTTAAACATTCAGACTGGTTTTAAGTAGCTTAATAGTAGCTACTGGCTACAAATAATAACTTTTCAAATGTTCATTCTAATACTCCAAACATTTTGCAGAATATCTACTTTACAACACTTTATTTACTACTATTGTTGTATTACTGCCTGTAATTGAAAGTCATTCAATAGCCTTTCAATTCTTTAATCATAAACTTCAAACTTTATAGTGTTCAAACTGACCTTTCTCCTAATAACTAAGCTTTTCCATAACATGTCTCATGCCCGCTCTCTCTTTGCCAGTCTTCCCTAATGGTGTCTTTCTGGCACGGACATTGTATCTAGCTGGTGTTTCTCTTTCCCAGTGTCCATGTGAACTCATTGTTGCTATAATGATCTTTGGAAATGGCATTTGTTATTACTATCTTTTTAAAAATATTCTTTAATGATTCCCTATTGCTTAGAGAATAGAGTCTGACACCTGAAACGTATCCTACATGAGGCTTCGTGCTTCACCCAAGTGTTCTTTTACATCTTCATCTCCCAGCCCTAGACTCCACTTGTAAAGCCTACGCTCAGGTTTATTTGTTTTTCCTGGATCCCTACCCCTTCATTTTTCATGCCTCTGTATCTTTTTTCATTGTGGTCATTCTTTCAGAAATGCCTTTCATTACTATCCCAGTCCTTTCTATAACAAGTGAACAGCTCATATATCCAGACATATTCAAGCTTTACCATTTCCATGTTGACTTTCTCAACCATGATTTCTTATGCAGACCTACTAAACTCTGTAAACACATTAATAAATAATAATAATGATAGCTAATGTTTATTGAACAATTTTGTTAAGCACTTCATGGGTTATCTGTTTAAAAGCTACCACAGTTATGTGAAGATGATACATATTAGTTCCTTTTACTGACCCAGATCTTAAGGCTTAGTGAGATTAAGTAAATTTGTTCAAGGTAATATAGTTAGTAAGTTAAGGAGCTGAAGTCAGATCCAGGCTCTGCTATCATGTTTCCCAATGGTTTTATGGTTTCTTTGGTTTTAGTTATTTTTTCCCCTACTACAAAGGAAACTCTGAGAATAGAAACGATGCCTTTTCAGTTTCTCCCACAGCCAGTAGAGCTTGTAGAATGAAATGTAAGAATATAAGAATAATCAAACAGTGGTATGAACTACAATCATGCACCACATAATGACATTTTAGTCAATAACAGACTGCATATAAGATGGTGGTCTCATAAGAATAGTACCATACAGCCTAGGTGTGTATTAGGCTGTACTATTTAGGTTTGTATAAGTCCTGTAGGGGAGGACAAAATTTTCCTCTACCCTTTTAGTTTCTTCTGGCCTCTCTAAAAATTAAACTGACATGAGACAGATAAATAGGAGAGAAGCAAAAAAAGTTTAATAAAATGTATACAAGAAAGAAACCAAGGAAAACTGTGTATCTTGCCAAAATGTCTGAAGCCCTCACCTTAAATACCATCCTCATCTAAAGACAAAAGAATATGATAGGGGGTGGGAAGAGTCAGGGACTTCGAAGGGAAGAAAGGCAATTCACAGGTAGGTGAAAAGGAACAAACATTTGGAAAACAACAAGTGTTTGTTTAGCCACACAGAAACAGAAGAATACAAAAGGGAGTCCAATAGGCTTTTCTAGATTCCTGACTGTCTACTACTTAGCTGCGTTATGCTAAGGTTATAGCTCCCTTCCTGAGAGAGGGTTTTTTTGGTTTTTTTTTAATCTGAATTCTTTTAGGCAGTTAAAGGGGAGGTAATAAGAAAAACTTTCTGAGTCTTTTGTTTCTTAAAAACAATCAGCCTAAAATAAGCTTCATATTAAAGCCACACATTTTGGGGTGGCAAATTTTATTCATCTCCAATATACTTTATTATCTTCATACAGTGACAAAATTGCCTCACGATGCATTTCTCAGAACATATCACTGTCATTAAGAGATGCATGACTGTACCCAAAGATGTGGTGAAATCATTGGTAGTACAATTGTAAGATTTAAGATTATGTTCACTCCTTTTTTCTTGAAATATGAAATTGTTTTGTACTACATGTGTACATTTTCATTTTAATAAATGCCAGCACTTCTGGTTTTCTAGTCAACAATCATACTCTGCTTTTACTTGTTTGCTAAAAAAAAGCAGTCCTGGCTTGGCAAAGACCAATATGAAAGACCACGTACTTCAGGAGAGGCTTCAAGAGTGAATATTAATTAGCCTAAGCCAATCAATCATTTCTTTTTTACAGTGATTAGTTTAGGAATAAGCATGGGGTACAATTCTAACAGGAAGAGCCAATCTCCCAGGAAGTTTCTGGGAAGATTTTATTGCTCTTAAGAAGGGATATAAGAAAGAGATCCTCTCTCTCCCTTCTGGTATTTGGATTTGTGCAATGATGTGCTTCCTGGTGCTCCTGTAAGCATCTTTGATCACAAGGGGAGCAGACTATTTGCTAAATATGGCAAGGAGGAAAGATGCAAAGCATCTGGGTTCTTGTCATGGGTGAGATGCTAAATTAGTCAATGCTGGAACTCCTCCATTGCCAGACTTCTTGTGATATGTTACAATTAATTTTCTTTTCTGTATATGTTACTTAATTTTTTTTAATTGTTGGCTTTCAGCAGTTTCATTATAATATGCTTAGGTGTGGTTTTCTTGGTACTTATCTGACTCAGGTTCATAGGCAAATTTATTTGTTGTGGGTTGTGGTGGATGTGTTTCACTAACTTTGGCAAATTCTTGTCCATTATCTCTTTAAATACTCTTTCTAGCCCATTTTCTCTTTACTCTTCTTTTGTGACTGCAATTATTCGTATATGCACTGTTTGCTATTGTTCCACAGATCTCAGATGCTCTGTTGTTTTTGCCTCTTTATGTTTCAGTTTGGATTATTTCTGTTGACTTGTCTTCAATTTCACAGATTCTTTCTATTCTGTGTTCCAATCTACAGATAAACCCATAAAATGAATCCTTCAGTTTTTATATCATGGTTTTCATTTCTACTTTTTCCATTTGGCTCTTTTTGAAAATGATTTCCGTGGCTCTGATAAATTCCTTCTCTGTTTATTTATATGGTCCACTTTTTCTACTTTCGTTTAACACATTCATCATAATTATTTGAAAATCTTTGTCTGATAATTCCAATTATCTATTCCATTTCTGGGGCTGCTTCTATTGATGATGGGTCACAATTTTTTATGTGTCATAATTTTTTTATCGTATGCAAGAAATTGTGTCTAAAAGAACAGTAGAGACTGAAGTAAATAGTAGTAAAAGTCAGAAGAAAGAAGCACCATTTTTGCCTCAGGCCACTAGAGTGGAGGCTCATCTGTAGATGAGCTGAGGCTCCTGTTGCTTTAGTTTGATTCAATTCAACACTGGCTCGAATGATCTGTGATCAGGACTTCCTGCATAGCAATGTTGGACAGCTGAGTACCAGGAGAGTCTAGATACCTCACTTGTGCTTTATAGCACACTACCAGCTTTCAAGCCATGGGAGATCTCATCATGTTCACAGTAAGCTACCAGCTGGATGGGTGGCTGTGGTCTTCTCTGCCCTCCAGTGTTAACCCTAGCTTTCTTAGCTTTAGGAGACCTTTTTCCCACTCTGCTGCCATGTGCTCCATTTTGGAGGGCTGAAGGGGTAGGTTTGGTGAAGGCCTGGAGTGCCCATGAAGGGTTTTTCTCAGTTCTCTGGCCCTGCCCCCAGCTTTGGCCCACCCTACGTGCCTGGCCACCAGGAGGTAGTCTTTCTCAGCTATTCTGTCCCCCTCCAGCCTTAGGCAGCCATTGATTTATACTCTGTGGGGAATGTGATTGCCCACCATGCCCTCAACCTTCTTCAGGCCCGTGGCTCTACTCAGTCTTCAATGTGAGTACTAAGGAAGAACTTTGGGAAAGAACTGGGGGTTGGGTGCAGATTCTGTATGTGGCTACTGCCCACTGGATTCTACAGTCATGCCTGGTCTTTAAAATTCCTAAAAGTTTCAGTGATGTTTTTCTTATCCCTGTCCTTCTCTTCTCACTGCTCCTCCAGGAATAAAAGTGGTTGTGAATCTCTTTTTTCCTAGAAAGAGCTTGTCACTCTCTAGATTTCATTTATTTAGGTTTCTTTGCATCCTCAAGTCTATGATGATTAAAAAAAAGTTATGATTATAAAGGCTATCTGGGTTATTCTCATTGTTAGAATGGGGCCAACATTATCCTGCAACTGTCCTTATCCTGAGAGGAAGATGAAGTCTTTTAAAGACACTTTTAATTGAGTTTTCTAGTACTTAAAGCTGAATATACTCTAATCAGATCTATATTATATTTGAAATTTTTCTTAGGGATGATAAAACTATAGATTATTTTAATTACTTTTTTGCTGATAATAAAATTAACTTATTTTCTGTTATAGAAAATATTAAAAATACAGAAAAGTTACAAAGAGGAAAATAAAAATTACCCATAGACACTCATTATAGATAAAAGCATTATCGTTTTGTTACATATCTTTTCAACTATTTTTCTGTAATATGTATCTATTTATTCACAGTTTAAAACAAAATATGCAATTTTATAAACTGCTTTCTATTTATATAAGACTATATCAGGCACATTTTCTATAAAATTAAATATTTTAAAAGCATGACTTTTAGTGTAGTATTATATTTTATGATTTTAAGAAATTTTTATTTAATCAATCATATATTATTCATTTGGAATGTGTCTAATTTCTCTCAATGACAAATAGGCCTGTGATGAAAACTCTTATATTCTGGAACAGTTGAAACATCTTGAAGGTCAAATAGCTGATTAGTGGGTAATCCTGTACAAAGTATGAGGTCTATACTACCGTTCTTTCCCCTGCCACTGCTCTGGACTTTACCCCATGCTGCTTGTAACAGAGCAAGAGGAAGTGTATAGGTCAAAGGAAAGATGAAGATCAGAGAACTGATTATGGCAAGAAATCAGGTTCTAGTCTAGAAGCCCAAAGTGTAAAGTGTGGGGGACGCAGGAAGAATCTATGTTAGAGAAGACTGGAGCTAGGCAAGCCATCTGGCTAAGTGTTATGATTGGACCTCTTTAAATATTTCCTGGCCAGGCATCAAATGAATCTAAAGTGTAAGATGCTTATAGTCTCGATGCCCGCTGATTGCGATCATCTACTTCTCTCCGAGAGAACACATCTTACATTGCTTTCTTTCTTTAACAAAGTGGAAACTTCATCTCCATTTTTCCAATCCCTGCTATCAGAGCCTTATTTTAGGATCTCACTATTTCCATCCTTGATTACTGTTCCCTTTCTAATTTATTTAATCATATTCTCCTTGATTTAAATTCTTTAAATTTTTTATAGATTTCAGTAAAAATCAAACTCCTAGTTCGCTAGACAAGATTCTTCATGATCATGCCCCTGCCTAGCATTTTTGCTACATCATTTGCCAATATCCAACACAGATGCTTCACGCGGTGAACTTCTAGTTTCCAAAACAAATGTGCTTTCTTTCTGTATGCATTTGCTCATGTTCTAAATGTCTCAAGTATCTCTCCACCTCTCCTACCAGTGATTGTCTTTGTTCATTTCAAATCATCTTTTGAAACACAGCTTCAGTTCCATCTTTATTGGGAATACTTGATAATCCCTCAAACTAATATGGATTGCTTACTTTCTGCTGCGCAAATATCCTCTTCATACACTAATCGTAGTACCAATTATTCCATATTAGAATATCTGGTTTGGTTTTGTTTTTGTTTTCTTTACAAACCAACGGTTTTATTTTGACTTTATATTCCCAGCACTTAGCACAGAGTCTGGCTCCTAGCAATTCCTCAATCAATGCTTATTAGAATGCTTTAATAATGGTAATATATTAATAGGAGATAAAAGCAAAAATGCCTAATTACTCAATAACCCACCCCCAACTCTCTCCTCCTCAAGCTTTCTACATATCAGCAAGAGAATTCACCACCATTCACAGAATTTTTAGGACCAAAAATCATCCCTGATGTATTTCTTTCTTTCGTATACATCACTTACTCCATCAGCAAGTCCTGTTGGGCAAAATGTATTTTAACTCTTTTTTGGGGGTGGGGGGCAGTGAGGAAGATTGTCCCTGAGCTAACATCTGCACCAATCTTCCTCCATTCTACGTGTAGGACACCACCACATCAAGCACGACTGCTTGATAAGCAGTGTGGAGGTCCACACTCAGGACCCGAACCTGAGAACATAGGGCCGCAGAAGTGGAGCTCACGAACCTAACCACTGCACCACCGGGCTGGCCCCTATAACCATTTCTCCTCCTTCCTTCATTGCCGTCATATACCACACCACTGTCATCCTGTTTTTCCTATACTTCTATTGGCTTCGCGCTAGTCTCTCTTTTTCTTTGTTAACTAACATTTTCACAATGGTCTGTTCTCCACATAGTACCCAGAGAGCTGTTTGAGAAATGGAAATTGTGCCATAGTTCTCCATGCAGCTTCACCGTCATACTTAGGATGAAATCCAGAGTTCTCTGTATAGCTGACAAAGATCCCTTTGATTGGCAGCTGCCTCTGTGTGTGTGTCTCATTTCAACCACTCCCCGCCTCTGTCTTTCCAGTCCTCTTATACTCACTTTCTTGCAGTTCTCCAGTATGTACTAATCTTGTTCCTACTTTAGGGACTTTGCATTTGTTGTACCCTTGGCTGAAATGCTCTTCTTCGTGCCATCGGGTTCTGATCAGAAGTTACCTCCTCAGTGAGCTTCCTTTAACATTTGTATTGCAATAGCCCCCATCCTACCCCTGGTCTCATTCTCTAATCCTCCCCTCTTCCTTTCTTTTCTTTATGGCGTTTATCATTAGAGATTAGATCACGTGCACATTTTGTTTATTTGTTTATTTTCTGATTTTCCACTATACCATAAATTCCTTGAGGCCACAGATGTTGTCTGTTTACTACTGTACCAGTGATAAATATTTATTGAACATATCAATTAAGGGATGCATTTCATAGTCTAGGTTCTATTTTTTTATATATTCTTTACATGCTGCTTTATTGGAAGATTTTCTAAACTTTTATGAATACGATTCAAAGTAATAAATACATAATACATCACAAATATGCACTCAGACACATGTCCATAACACAAACATGTCTCACAAATCAGTACTTATCTTTATTATATGAAATCCATTTTCTGTTCTATTCTGTTTTTCTTAAAACTAATTTTACCACTTAATAATTCGTTATAACCAGGTTATTACTTATGGTTTTGTAGGCTGTATCCTGCCAAAGGGGTTATAATCAGATATATGTGTGTGTGTGTGTGTATATATATGCATCTATGTAAAAATGAGTGTATACACACACATTTCTGAAAGTACTTATTGCATTAAATTTTATTTTCACAGTAACTGAGTTACAGCAAAACATAAATTGAATAAAACATTTTCTGAAAATTAGGGCCTTGCTTTTTCATTCAACTAGCAACTTCTTTTGAAATATTGACTTGGCCTTGAGACAATATTCGTTTTTTTAATTGGGTTAACTGTAAAAATTAATTAAAGCTAAAAATAATTTAAAAATATTTAGTATGCACAGAAATACAGTTTTATTAAGAGAATATGTAACAAAAACTTAAAAGTAAATGTAAGAATAAATGAAAGTCTACGAAATTCATTGCTCATGATCAAAAAGTAAGAGTCTCCTTTTCAATTAAGATTTACCTTTATTTGCAAGCCGGTTACCAAGGACAGGATTTGACAGCCCCAAATGACTTCTAGGTAAGGCAACTGTTCCTTTTCATAAACTCTGTAAAAATAATCCCTGCTCTGGCCAGCCTTTCCTTGGCATTTACAATCTGATGGAGCCTTTCCCAAGAAGACCATTTTCTGACTGCTCCAGAAGAGGTGGTGAAGCTGCTGGTATTAAGTAGGGAAAAATGCAGCTTGGTACCAGAGTAACTCCAGGAGTCCAGCTACAAAACTCAATTGTGCTCAGAGATGGATACTTATGCAGAAGCTCACTACTAACTCAGCTCTTCACCAGTCTTAGGTCCTGGCATTACCTGGGGCCCTGGATCTGACTTCAAATCCAGTGGCTGTATTTCAGAGTTCATGATTAACCTTCCCATTAGCACTGAATTGTATAAAGGTCATAAACCAATACTGCCACCCAATTTGAAAACAAAAATAAAAACAAAAAAAAGTCCTAAATCTTCTTAACCAGTCTAGAGAAAGCCAAATCAGTCTGTCCTCTGTCTGGAGTTTTGGAGGGTGGGAAAATAAGCTCTCCCTGACACTGTTTCCACCCAAGGAATTATTTTCTAAACTTAAAATGTTTTCTTCTATGTTATATAGTTAAAAGAGTGTCAACGTTGAAGTCAGACACCTCTGAGTTCATATCATAGCCCTGCCACTTAGAATCAGTGACTTTGGACAATGCAAACTCTGTATTCCTAACCAACCCTTTGGCCTAAAATCCCCTCTCTGGTCTTCTCCCCAGTGAATTGACCTACTCTATCTACGAGTTAAGAATTCCTGCTTGAATTTTTAGCTATAAAAAAGCCACTCCAGTGTCCAGAGGAGGGAAAATGAGGGTTTCTAGCCAGTGAAGTTTCAGTGATAATTTCCTCAAATTTCTATTTATGTTACCAATTATTCTATCCTCTTTTAATCCTACGAAAAGGGGTAGATAGAAGGATTTATTCTGGGGCGACCCTAATGTGCCAGTTGGTCAACCACATCCTTCACTCCCAAATTCCCCTTGGAGAAACAGAGAAAGGAATTTGTGAAGAATCAATAAATGAGTGAATACCTGTAAAGCACTTAGAACTGTGCCTGACACACAGTGAACGCTGTACAGAAGTTGACCATTAAAATAACAAAGAATACAGGAAACTCATTCGCTTGAGTTGTGATCTCTTTCAGCCAGAAGTCCAACTTCAGGTGTAAAGAGATGAGTGTACTCTTCTTTGTGAACTTGTCTTTTAGAATTTAAGTTGCAGAATGATAAGTGCACATTTAGGGGCTCTGTGGAAAAATGGCACTGATGAAAGAGGGTCAGAAAAGTTAGAATAAGGTCAAGGGATTATTTCTACAGCTCTTTTTTTTTTTAAAGTCTGTAAATTTCACTTTGATTTGTCATGTTCATTCATCTTGTTGCATTTCTCAGGCAGAACACTGGGGAACAGCAAAGAGAATTTTATTTATATAAATTAATGTGCTAATTAGCTGCAGTCTCACAGTTCTTGGAAAATTGCCATTTCATTTTATTGCGCATTAAAGATTGGTTGTCCCCACC
Source organism: Equus caballus (assembly GCF_041296265.1). Classification (NCBI taxonomy): domain Eukaryota; kingdom Metazoa; phylum Chordata; class Mammalia; order Perissodactyla; family Equidae; genus Equus; species Equus caballus. The sequence goes on from NC_091692.1 coordinate 20,825,976, forward strand.
CTTGTATGCCTTTGGAAATGAAGAAATAACCCTACTAAAATATTTTTGCCACTCCAAAGGGAGATGTGAAATGCAGTGTGCCTAATGTTCAATTTCAGAGTGCTCTTTTGTAGCCTATTTTTACTATTTGTGCCTTTAGTCTAGAAAGTTTCTTTTTTGGGACAGGGGAGGGAATAAAGTTCCAAAAAGTTTTAGCTCTTGCACCTTATTATGTTGGTTAGTAATCGTGTTTATATATAAAACACATGATATAAATCTATGTATTCTGATATACCCAGAAAAAGCACTATGCTGATAAACAAATAAATCATGCAAAATACGTAAAATGTGAATCTCAAAGGCTGGAATATTTCAATTAATATTTTAAATTTTTGGATGCCATATTCTTAAAGGATGGGTTCCAGAAGGTTTTATTCTCATATCGGATCTACCGTTATTGAGCTGAATAACCTTTATCAGCTAATTGAACTTTTCTTCACTTTGATGATTGCACAATGAGTGCAATATTTGCCTCCTTCATGTTTTAGAATAATATTTTAGAAAGAAATAAAAAGTGCTCTGACTTTCTTGGAAGAGCTAAGAACTTTTGTAAATTCAATGATACACATAAGATATTTACTACCACCACACATACACACACAAAAACCCAACTAAACTAATATACATGAGTGTTAGTTATTAATTAATGTCACATTGAGTGCTAAACTGATAAAAATGTGCTCTTTGTTTCTGTCTATACTTGTTACACTTAAGATTTAGGACAACTGGCCTGGTTCTCTAATTTATTTTTTTTCCTTCAACTGCTGCCTAAGAGGAGTGTTGGGTTTATTCTACAATTCTTATGGCTACCCTCTATCAAAATGGGGACATGACTCTTTGTAACGAATAAACAGTTAGCCAATTGAAGTTTAATCACAAAATAGCCTAGGTCTTCTGGGAAACTCTACTCCTGATTTTCTTCCCATAGGTAAATTCCGGTGACTGCTGAGAAGGATGTCCTGTCCTCTCTATCTGCTCCATCTCTTAGAAGTTAAAGGAGTGTTCCTGTTTTGAAATATCTTAAATCCTTCTTGTGTATCCCAGAACATCTTTAAAAGGATCACGGCATTTAACAATTCTTTTCATCTTCTGTAAAATGGAAAGAACACCAAAGAAAATGTCATGAAAAGGGTAGAGGATGAAAGCAATGATTGTGGAACATAGAAGAGTTAAGCGTTTCCATAGGGATATAGGATTGTGAGTGACACGGCAGAATGCAGAAGGGGTAGGTAGATTTCTTAGATGGCCTCTTCTCATCCTCCTTCCTGAAAAAACAAAGAAAGGAAGAAAAAGGTGAAAGTATAATATGGTAAAAAGAGCACTGCCCCAGTATATTATGTGGCCTTGGTGCTGGTCTTGGTTCTACTGCCAAAGATTTACTTCAATTCAGGCCTAATTGTTTTATTTCACTGACATGTTTTCTTTGACCTGTCGCCCGAGATGGTTGGCGTCAGTAAGTCTTCAGCCCCATTCTAGTTCCATGATTCTGTAACTATATTTTTATTTTTGAGAGAGTATATAACCTGTTAATAAGTCTCTACTCTACATATTTGCTATTGCAAACCATTAAACAAATTATGAAAAACAGCAGTGGAAAAAGTGAGAAAGAACTCTGCCTACAATGCTAACTTAGGCAGAGTTCTCTAAAAACATTATATAATAAAAGTAGTAAGATAAACAAGCAGCTTGGTAACTTTTAACTTTTGTGTTTAAAATATTCTAAAATTGAAATAAGTAGCTCTCAGCTGTTGATAACTGTGTGCAGTGTGGCATGATTTCCTAAGAATACTGTACAGGAAAGAAAAACTGAAGGAGATCCTGCAGAAGTGATAAGTGATAGGCTAGCAGCTTTTTAAAAGCTATTGCATACTTTATTCTGTTTTAAGTCTTTTCTCTAGAAGCCAATCAAAAGAAGACTATTTGGGAACATCGGCATTAGCTTACTAGACAATGGCATTAGCATCTTGAATTATTCTATTAGATTCTAACCTTGGCACAGTATAACCCTTTTACTGAAATATTTATAATTGCCTAGTAACATGGGAAATAAACAATTTATTCCTATAATCTGTGTGCATGTTTTGATACAAAAAAGCAAACTGTGAATGACTAGATACTAATAAGATCATGGAATGTCCCCAGTTTGTCATAATGGCTCGTAACAAATATTTGCATCAAGCCTTGGTTATCCAAATATTCCTCGTGAAAAGTGGCTGAGTGGGTTTAATTTCTGTAACCTCGCGGAACCGTTTTATTCTGTAGCTCCTGTGATGGATATGCAGGGTAATGCAGTCCAAAGCCTTCAGGCAATGCAGGAATTGAATCTTTGCTATTTGTACAGCATGTCGTTCTGAAGCGTCTAATTTGGGAGTGATTTAGTAAATACAATCATCAAGAATGTGGTGATGTTTTCCCTTTGGTTTTGCAAAGGGGGATTTTGAAAGTGTCTCCCTCCCCCCAGTCATTTATAAGAGAATGGGAAAACATTTGTATCTTGAAAAATGGGATAAGAAGGAAAATATATGTTTTTTTGGGAGTAGGGTCATCGAGTTTGAGGGAAGAAAATGGTTTCAACTAAATACGTGAATCCACACTATGAAATAGCCACATTTTGATGTTAACTTTTATACCACCTGACAGAAAAACTCTGAAGTTACTACACAAGAGTGCTAACACTAAATGACTCTGGTTAAGAAGATCATCTTTGCCGAGCACACATGTATTGTCGTGAACATTATCTGCGAACCTGAACATAACATCAAAAGGAAAAGGCCTCATTGCAAGTCAGAACTGTTTTAATTTAATGAACTAATATTAAAAAGATTCACATAGTATATCTCTCACCATCTTTCAGCTGGAAAGTATTCATTAAGGAAAATCTATGCTAATGTCAGCAGCATAAACAGAATTCCAAATAAGGAAGGATACAATGAACATCCTGAAAAGCCCTGTGGTTTCTTTAAAGCATTCACTGCTTAGCTGATCCCTGCAGCAGGCTGCCACCCCCATCACAGCGCCCCAGTCCCTCACTGGCACTGCTTCAGTGCTGATAGGGGCTCGAGAGACAAGCTTGCTCCGGGTCACCGTCACTATGGATAGTGAGGGGACACAGACGGCTTTGGAAAAGTTTCGGACCAGCTCCAGCTTGATGGTTTCAAAGCTTGACCTGATTTAGTCTTGACTTCTGTTTTTATTCCCTTAAGAAAAATGTATCTTTGCATGATCAGAAAAAAAAAAAAAAGAAAACAAAAAAACAAAAACCCAACCCAAAGGAGTTCCAGGTCTCTTCAGATAATAAATGGCATTGGATCCAGCTAAATGCAAAGAGATCAAGGAAAAGAGATTGTATCTTTCTTTCTACTATCTAAGGAATAGCGTGGTATGTCCTAAGACATGTTGGTTGGAAAAGTTCTTCACATTTTACTGATACCAGCAAGCTAAGTGACCTTGAGCAAGTTACCTTCTACTTCCGGGTGTTGGTTTCCTCATGTACAGAATATAGGATTAGACTAGATTATTGCTAAGTGCCTTCTTGCTCTGAGAATAACCTATCAATCAATCATATTTTTATAACTTTAGTGTTTGGTGTTTTAAGAAATGTATAGGAAATGCAAAGAGGATAGGAAGAAAACCTTGCCTGAAATGTTCAGAAAATCCTTGAGCCCTACAATTAGTAGAAGTGGTTCTTGAAGTTGGATTTTAAGCCCTAATGGTTAGGGGATGAAACGGCATATTAACAAGTTATAATGAATTTTCACAGCCCATTTAAAAAGGTTGTCCTCAAACAAAATGTGTAGACTTCTCCATTTAAGTAAAACAAAACAAGAGGGAATTAAGAAGAGGGATTAAAATGTTCCACATATTTACCTTTCAAAATCCCAAACCTACACATAAGAAATTGGACCAGGAGAATATATTAATGGATGTATTGGCTCCCTGGCCAGAGAGTGTCCTATATAAGCCATGGACATTGTCAGTAGATAAAATGTTCATAATTATATATTGATAAATCCAATATTTCTAAGTTTTGGGTGGTTTTTTTCCATTCCTCTCCCACAATGCATCGAAATATATTAGTCCTTTCAAATTCCAAACTTTTGTGGTCAAGAAAATTGACCACAGTTTTCTCCCAACAACAAATGATATTTTAACAACCCATTTTCCTGGAATGAGGGGTGAGAGTAAATAAAATGTTACATCTTAGAATGATTTTATTTTACAATTAAAGTTAGTTTTAGTATGCCCTTTAATCTAGCTTTTATTCTGAGTAGATTTTAAACTCTAAGTAAGAGGTTATTCCTAGAAAGAAAGCAATCATATGACTTGAAGTCATGACATTAAAAATTTCATAATTGTTCTGCAATAAAGAGGTGTGTGAAAATAAAATTTCATGAAAATGTGTTTTAGACACAAACATCATAAACTGGACACAGAGTGCTGGCCCCTTTAAATAGTAAACTTAAGCCAATGAGTGGACATTGATCAAAATATTACTATAAGGGACTTTTTGGAATTATTTTCACAACCTGTGACATGTTCTTCAAATGACAGACTACCATCAAAGGTTGAGAACCTTTTGGTTTAAGGATTATTTTGGTTTGAGAAACAATGAGAATTCATTTAAGTCTAATACATAAACTGAGTATTCCAAACTGAATTAGGTCATTTTGGGGTCCAAAATCGCGATGCTAAGTTAATAAGACTGACTTTCTTGTGTGACTAATGGAAGAAATAACCAAATAAAGGACTCTGTAGGCAAAACCCAATGAATTGAGACCAAGTGCACAAGTTCTCTATTTACAAATGGTAAACTTCGGAGAAAATGGTCAGGACTCAAGTTACAGAATACACTATTGCTTCATTTACTAACTGCACCGCTGATAATTTTTTTCTTTATCAGGATAAAAATGCAGTGAAAGTCATATAAAGTGTTGCCATAAAGTAATGAATATATATAGTTAAAAGTAGCAAATTAGTGTGCATATATCCAAATGAGTATGATCCTTCAAATGAGTCATCTTGGAGCCCGTACATCCAGTTCTCCAATGCTACTGTCTTTGTTCAAAGTTTGTTTTCAAACTCATCTTTTAGAACTGTCTTCTGAATTTGTTTGTGAATCACACAAGAAGACTGGTCACTTTGTTATATCTACCAGCCTCTTAAAATCTTTCTTTTCTGCTTTATTTTTTCTCATTTTTACCTTAAACAAGGTAGATCACCTACACATTCACCAATATTGGCACACGATATGACAAATCCTCTTAATACACAATTTAACTTCATTGCAGATTTGTAAACTGGATGCTCATCAAGAAGGTAATTTTAAAGAGAAGAATGGTCACGCAAATGGAATAAAGATACACTCTTGAGGTCATTCCTCTGAATTAAAAGACTTATTTGAAAATGTAAGTCTTGGTTTTTTACATTGATCTCATTACTTTATACTCAGATCTCTTATGTTTTATATAATTTTGGTACCCCAGATCAGAAAACAATCATATGGTGTATGAATGGGATCTGCCAGTGGAATTGCTTGTACCATCTTATAAGGAAGTAACTAAGTGAGAAAAGGATACTTAATGAATATTTTAAAAAGATTGAATATATTTCACTGGACTTAAGATATTAATTTTTAATTCACATGTACATTCCCTTAGAAAGACAAGGATTACGTTTTCAAGGAATTAGCCTCATGTGAAAACACCAGCGTTTCAAAGATTTCTATCCCATATCATATGTGAGATATGGGGGAAAAGGAGAAAGTGGAAACAATCCTTGAAATGTTCTAAATCTATAAGGTATCAAAGGTAATTAAATTATCCACAAAATAAAATTTAACTTCCTGGTACAAAATAAATTGGAAAAGAACAAATCTCCTTTTACACCCCCAAGGAAAACGGGAAAGAACATCTTTACTTTTCACTTTCCTTCAAATTTAGTAGTGCTCATTCTTCAATTTGATGATTTGCAGGGAACAAAATGGGACCGATTACTTTTCTCATTAACTAAAGAATGAACACTTTGTTACTTCACAAAATGAGGGTTGCAAAAAACAGGTACTCAAGCTTAGGCCCTTCCTTTGTGTTTGGGCTCTTAATTCCTCCTCTGCTTTGCCTGTCTGGAACTCACATGATATCAAGTGTATCCTAATTTGAAATAAATTAATACATTACATAATCTTCTTAACAAGCGGAGATTAGATTATTTTTTCATATTAAAATAAACCAGTAAAACTGAGAGGGCACATACTCATTTTTATAGAATCATTTAAACCCACCCTTTTCCCCTTTGCGAGCATGGATACATCAAAACATATTTCTAAATATATCCTGTACACTTTGCTTTGAAAATAAACTCCAATAAGAAAGAGTACAATTAACACTCCACTTAGATCTTTAACATGCAAATACCATATATTTTGGCTCTCTAAAGTAATGGAGGCAGGATCATTTTATAGTTGAAACATGTGAGAAACATTTGACACTTGTAATCAAGGCTTCGGAGATGCCTGCGTGCGTTATTTTAAATACTGTCTGCATCTGTGATCATTTCTACTTCTCCTCAGGCAGGAAGCTTTCTTCCCCATCATTCCCTCTTAACACACACATACACACACACACACAAAAAAAACACACAAAATACATCCCCCAAACTAAATAAGATGATCAATTAAGCAAAATAACTGTTCAATTAAATAAAAAGTTCAATCAAATTGTTAAGCTGATCATTATATTTATTTCAAGATATTTCACCCTGTCTTTAGCATAAGGTCATTTCAGTCCATTAGAATGATCAGTGAAAGAGAGGAAAAAACTGTTTGCCTGTATGTCAGAAGTACTATGTAAGAAAGACTGGAGATTTTGTTGGGTTTACAGCAAGCTGTGCCTAAACACCTCCAAAATCCTACTACCATAAATGGAACCACTGCTTTCTTTGGGGAAATTTTGTATAGTGAGAAAATGGGCAAGGAAAGGAGATCTTTTTGTTATCTGAAACATTCTGAAGTATTCTAAAATGGGCATCTTGTTTACACACCTCATTGCACATTTTCCTCAATATTTGATTTAGCAGTTCCTGTGACTTTGATTCTCACTGCAACATTTTAAGGTGGAGGTACACACATCACACACAAATATCATCGCAGCATACAAAACAACAAGGTTATCTGAAACGAAATATGGAATTCCCAGCTATGTGTCCTTTTTAAATGACATTTGCAAATGGTCACACTGCACATCTGTGGTTTGCTGTGAATAAATGTAAGATTATAGCATTACCTTTTTAAACCTGCAGATTCTTCTTTCTGTAAAGCTTTGGCTCTAGCAAATCTCTGCGATTGTTATTACAGCCCTTCCACAATGCCCCCAAGTGAGGGATGCTTTGCAAGCTTTTGGGTAAGATGTGTTGTTACAGCTGAGCTATTTATCTGATAAGCATCTTCACTATAACTCAGTGTTTGTTAGTTTTGCCTTTTGTTTTAAATACCTGACAAAATTCTAAACTACAAAAGAGGGGAAAAAAAATAAAAGAACCCAGGAGTAATTATTATCTTCACAAAAGTATTCATCATAACATCGTTCAAGTAACAAATTTCCTTCCTGTTTCCTTGAAAGTGATTTGGCTAACATTTTCATGTGACTGACTATCATATAACCTTTACAGTTTTATTTACAAATAGCTTTCACTGATGTGGGAAAATTCTAATACTTTGGAACAAAAGTGCAGAATACCAAACTATGTAAAATTTATAATACAAATTTTTATGAAAAGCAAAATCCTAGGGGGAAAAAAAAGACTGGAAGGAAATATTCTAAAATATTTCCAGTAGTTGTCTATGACTACTACAAGTGTAGATGATTCATTTTCTTATTATACATTTTTCCTATTTTTTTCGGATTTTACACAATGGGTTAAAAAAAGAAAAAAAAATTACAAAGATGTTTTCCTTTAAACAAAAAGGGCCCAGTGAATACTTTAAAGCATTATTTTTCTGCTATAAGGCAAGGAAGACATAAATGCTTTATTTTAAGACATAAAACCTTAAAAATTTTTTCTAAACAGAATCAGACAATGATTTGAGTAGAGACTAGATAATCTGATTGCGTGATTTAGAGTCTCTGAGAGTAAATTCCTAATTATAGGGGAATTTTTATTAACCAAATACTACTTGGAATGTGTTGATATTTAAGAATTCTTGTTTGACAATAGTTATTATCCTATGATAGGTCTGTTTCTTCCATGTGGATTTTAAGAGTAACGTTCAACCAAAAATTTTAATTATTTGTGTTATAAGTAAAAAAATTTACATAAAGCTAACGGTCATTTTAATAATACCAAAATTCCTTTCAAATATATATTTTAAAAATTCTTAGTTGGCCAGCAGACTTCTCTCTTCTTCAAATTATATTCTCCAGTTTTCTATTCTCCAGCTGTCATCTATATATTTGGTAAACAAATAGTTTAAGGAATTTTTTTTCAAGTAGAGATAATAGCATTTCAGGTTTTAATATGATTAGCAAGCCTTTTGATACTATTTTCATTAGAAGAAAACAAGGTTTTACAATTTAATTTTTTACAGAAAAAAATCAGTTTTATAAATCATCCCTCTACATGCTTCTTGATTCTTTTATATAGACTAAAATGGTGTTTTTAAAGCATATTAAGTATTGATTATATTGTTTAACGATTATATAATAATTTAAAACTCTTTTCTCAAATGGTATGCAGAAAGTAGATGAAATGTAGGTGGAGAAAAGGCTAGTAAAAATGGTCTGGGTTTCAGTCATGCATGTGTACTCAGCAATTTTCAAATACTAATTTTGTTCCATTGAATGGTAAAGAAATATTTCCTTTTCCTTCTTTGCCTAAAGGTCATCTATAATTGAGGACAAGTTAGCAAGAGTCCAGAGGCTGAGTGTGGCTTTGATCTAGGTGTCCAGCCTTTCTCAGTGCAAATATTTCTGGGGAGAATGGTGGGAGTCACATCAATGACTTCCTTGCCACACTAAAGGTTATCAAGACCCCTCTCCCCCTGCCTCCGCCCTCCTCCCACTCTTTGTGAGCACCTCTGCATTTCTGCAGCAGTCTGTCTTGCTGAAATTGTATTCAGGTATAATACTGAGGCTTAAACCTGTTCGTCTTATTTGTGCTCAGTTACCCAGATTTTACTGAGATTCATGGCATGTGTTTTTCTCTAAGACCACCTTTATCAAATTATTTAAAAAAATATATAGCACATTTTATTTAATTTTGAGTAATCAGAGTATTCTCATTCTCAAAAAAGGATTAGAATATCATTTGTTATATAAATCACTTCATACAATGCTTTCATTCAAGCATTAGGGCAATAACATTGATACTGTGGATTTTCTTGAAACAAAAACAATGGCATTAAATTCTCCAAATTAGAAGAAATCCTGGAAATGTTAAACAAGTACATATAGAACCTAGGTACATGTATGGAATTCTTTGGAAATATTTTTAAATTTTTACTTATATAGAAAATTATCAATAAAAACAGGAAAAAGATCAAAATCATTCTGCCAATTATTTAGCCTGCCTTGTGGAATTTGTAAACTTGGTGTTAATTTTATCAAATATCTTATAAATCATTGTCAGAACACTGTTGAACAGTCATTTTGAATTACACTATAACCGATTATTTTTATAATTAAATATTTCATCAATTATAAAACGCATTAATCTCATCCCATTTAGATAAAAATAAGTTAGCTACTTCCGAAAGCAGTGCTTCTTGTAAGTACTTTAGCATGATCAATTTATGTTCACATAATTTTGCACTTATTGCTATCAAACAAAAAGTATTTTTCATTGAAGCAATAAAATAGTTTTAATTTCAATCTCCATACTATTTAATAAAAAAAATTTATATTTACAAAAACATTTTAAATACTGTTCTAAACTAAAGAGGTGATGATGATAGCTATGCATCTGTTTCCCAGCAATGTCTTGAAGTCATAGGGCAAATTCTTTTGGAAAAGAATAAATCCTGTGACAAATGGTTACAGATACTTCCATTTCTTTCTTCGGTGACTCAGTCTTCTGGAGAACTTTCTTATAGATACATTTAAAATGAGTATAGAATTTTTGATGCATAAAATGAGTATTTATTATTGCATACTAAAATGAAAATATATATTTTTATATTACATACCTTTCCTTTGGAATAATTCCATTTCATTTAACATACTAATTCTGCAGTGTGTTTTAATAATAACGAACCTCTAATTGCCCACATCTCTGTACTATGTATGTGGTTAAGATAAAAAACAATTTGAGTATATGTGAATGGATTTAGTTTATAGATTTATAAATTTTGCACTATTTACCACCAATTTGGATATTTTTATGTTATATCATGCTATGAACACTTTTGTGGCAGCATTATGAAACATCAAAGTTTATTACCTTCAATCAGTTATGTAAAAGCAGATCTCAGGGTACATATGAAATAATTACATTTATGAATGACTTTTTGTACATTATTATATTTATATATCATTTTTGTTTTTAACATTTTGAATAATAAATTCTTTTAACTTTTAGAAACCTATCAACATGGAAACATCTATTTATATTTTTAATCACGGCAGGACTATTTTCTAGAGCACTCTATCTTAAAATTGAACAAAATGTTGCTATTGAATAATATTAATTTAATAATTGAAAATAAGTTTCATTTTGAAAAACTTCATACATTTCTCTATTCTCTAATAAAATATTATTTCATTTTTATGCCATAATTATTAATCACTTTTGTCCATATATTCTGCTCATATGTTATATCATTTAGTCTTAACACTTGCTTTCCTGAAAATATTCAATTCCAGTGTTAACAAACAGAAAAAGCTTTTGCATGTGATATTTTATCCCCAAGGAAAATAATTCTTGGTTTTATCTGAATATCGTTTATAAAGCAAAAGATAGTTATTTTTCTAAACATGCGATCAATCTGTGCCAATTTTCATACCTTTGTTGTAATAGGAGCAATCTCATTTAGGAGCAAGGCCATTTTAATGTAAGTGTATCCTAGCATAGAGCGAAGCTTGTCACACTCCTCTCTAATAGTGAAGGATTTCAGTTCCCCTTTATGTAGACATTTGCACCTAGTATTTTCCAATTCAGTAATGCAAACATTCATGGAGAGGTTAAATACAATGTTGGCTTGGCAATATGTATGCAGAAGAGCTGCACGCATTTTGCACAAGCTTCGTTGAATTTAACCCTGGGTCAACAGACATGTTTAAATGTGGACTTGAACATAAATGGTGCCTACCAAAAGAAAGTAAAGGAGTGTAAAGTTTTTATAAAATGTCACAGTTGATATAAGAACAAGATCTCAAAGACAAAAACAAAAAAGGTGGGGAAAGATGTTCTAACATCGCTTGGTTGAACGTATATTTCATCATTTTAATTTGGTTACTATACCAAATCACAAATAGCCAAACTAGAGTTACACTAACCACCAACGTTTTCTTTTCTAGATTCCTGGTATGTTCTCTCACTTTCCAACTCTTCTGTTTCCAGGCAGTTGTACCATATGAAACTGACAGCAATTGTTCTGATTCATGGTTTAGGAGGAGTAGCTGATTAATCCCATGTCAGCAGTCTTGACCCTACGTGGAAAATAGAACCTTAGACGGCCCACTCAACAATATATCAGGGAGCAGAGTTGGGCGGCTTGCCTTGCACTTAAATGTAATGAAAGTTCAGGGCCACGCTGAACAGTGATTTGATGCCCCCCTCCCCCTTTTAAACCTATGTTTCAAAAGAACATTCTGGAGTGGGGTAGGAGTGCAATGGGGAGAGGGGGTAAACAATTAAGATTCTCTGGGACCAAATATTATGTTTCTAAATATTCCACTTGTGTCTTTCATGAAATGCTTCAAAGTGTTTTTTTTTTTTTTGTAAGCATAATTACTGATTAAAATAAAATAACAGGTTGTGTGTGTTTATTTTAGACCTTTAAATTTTCAACCTTGGCAATTTTTTTTCCTCTTTAATGACTATAGAATGCTCTTCTACCTTTTAGGCAGAGATCTAATTGTACTTATTATAAAGTAATTGCAAATAACTCAAATCCCAGAATCGTGTGGAACACGACACACTCAATTTTAAAGAAAAATGTACACGTTATGTTTTAAAAACACAAAAGACAAGCTTTGAGGAAACCATTTCGTCCTTAAGATAGCATTTTTTCACAAAAGCCCTAAACTGTGCATGTATTTCTACTCTGAATTAAGAGAAAACCTTAGTACTCTGTATTATGCTCTCAGAATTTATAATTAAAATAAAGGGATAAAGTGGAATTACATCTTTTTCGAAGAGGACCATGTGCATGAAGGCATTAATGTGTGAATTTTATTTACAACTATAAAGCAGATTGAAATGCCAAAGCAAGTTAAAAATCTGTCAAATAATGCTAAATCTTAAAGCACAGGGGCTGTAAATGGTGGTCACAGAGTTTACGTTGGATTTCAGTATTGGAAGCCACGCACAACTAGTAAAAGAAAAGAAAACACACACACACATACACGACTACCTAGCATAACTAGATAAAGCTGAAATGTGCTCAAATCCTCCCGTGCAAACTGCATAATAGCACTTCCAATGGCCCCTTTCTGTCACCCACCGTCACTGTCAAGCCCCGTTTCTGCTGCAGTCAGGTGAACGGCCACAGAGCTCCTATGGTTGGCTGCATAGAATTCCAAGGAAAGACACATTTGTACAATTTTTCCTTCGACAATAATAAATGGTACTTTTGGGAACATTTAGATTTTTCCTAAATAAATTTGAAACTAATTATGCAGGATTTTCTTCTGCATCCTCCTAAAGGAAAGGCTTTATTTTGACCGAATCCTTCACTATGAACGTGCAGCCCTTTGATCAAGTAACATTTGCATTTCTGTATGGGGTAGGGTTTTATGTTCTTTTCATACATACTGTCTACTACGTGTATCATGTTGGTTTGTGCTAGTCATCATTTAAAACACTAGGTATCAAGTGTTGCCTTGTGAACAGAATCCATATGTATAAGCAGAAGACAATAGAATAGCGTAATTTAAAATTCAAAATTAATAGGTCTTTTGAATAGAACATACTTGTAGCGTGAGTATTTTAAATATTATATGGTCAGACACAAAATGCAATATTTTGATTTTTAAATGCTGCATCTTCATAGTAGCCTTGACTCATTTAAAACAAAAAAAAAGAACAAATGAAATGCTTTTCAAGGCTTTTCTTCAGAGCCAAGCGCTCTGCACATACTGTCAAGATAGGTAGGCTTAAAAAATAATAATAAAACAAATCGTAGATTACATTATGTTGCCCAAAGAGTTCTTAAACCTGAGGCTCTGGTTTTACGAAAATGTGTCTTTTGAGGGATCAGCAAGCATACTGTACGGTCTACAAAAATGGAAAAAATTTGTAAGTGCGTGTGTGTGAAATGATCTTTATCGTCATCAGTTTTTTTTTTTTTTAAGAAGGCAACAATTTTTTCTTTGCTGCCCAGAGAAATGTTCTTTCACTTTCCCTCCAAAAGCTTGTAGAGAATAGTTTTCTCCTTTTCTCTGGTTTTGAAGGCATCTTTTAATAAAGAAATCGCCAAATGCTGTCTGTTTCATTTATCCATGTGTGGCTATTAAAACTGCCTGGATCTCAAGGCATACAAACACCTTGTCAATAAAGTAGTAAATTAAACAACTGGTACTAAAAAAAAAAAAAAATCTTCCAATGAATTTCCTCATTAGCAGCCAACTATTTTGGGTGCTTTCAGGCTTAGAGCTTTAACATTTGGTAAAACTTAAGTAAGATGGGCTTTGGGTTTATTGAGAAGTATATTATAACAGACATTGAGTGAAGTCCTTCATTTTATCATTTTCAAGAAGATTATTTCAATTTAACATAGTTTCTCTTAAAAGAACCATAGCTTTATTTATTAGGAATGCACACTGCACATTCTTTTCTGAAATATGATTTAAGTTTGCATTTTGAAGCATTGTGATAGCGTTCATCAAAAATAAAAGCTAAGCAGAATACAAATTACATATCTCTCAATCAGAGAGAGTTTAGGCTCTAATGTCAAGAATATATTATTGGAGGAGAGCCTTTTTGTGTCTTCACTAATCGGATGGTTCTTTCTGCTTCTCCTCACCTACTGAGCAAGGCAGCGTGTAGCATCTCTGAAGAAGCCTGATGCTTCTTAGATAATATGGTTTGGAAGATGCTGTTTGCAAGCTTATTTGATTCTGTGTTGTGTTCATAAGCAGGAGAATATAATTCATTTCTGCATATCTGCTAGACTGGACAAATCAAGGTGACAATCCGTGGTTAGCTCTGTCAGGCCCTTTGTCCTAGGGCTGCTGTGAATGGAAGTACAATGGAAGCAAAGTGGAATATATAACAGTCCAGCTGCCTTGTTGTGACAGCCCAGTCCCACCATTGCGTGTGTCAGCTCATGTTTGTGTACCAGTAGCCAATCCATAAGATGACAATGCAAATTGTGTGAAAAGTCTTCTATAAGATAACAAATCATGTTGGGGGTTGAGGTACAGGAGGAGAGGAAAGGAGGAGGTTGGACACATGTTTTAGAAAAATAATGACCCGTAAAAGGTTATATTTTTGGTACAGTGATTACATTCAAATGCAGGGCCCTCATCCTAATTCTGGCATGTGTCTCAAAGACGCAGGTAGGCGCTTACACTTAAATCTATCATACCATTTCTGTGTGCAAGGTTCTGCATTAATGTTACTTTTAAGGCTGTTTATATTTCATTTATGCATGCAATTAATCATCTTTACTGTGTTGATGCTACTGGCGTCAGCAGTGTGACTTAATTAAATTTGAAATTATAGTACAGTAAATATAGGCTTCCAACTAGCCAGTCCAAATTAAATGCTGTGGTCTATTTCTTACCCATGGTGTTTTCCAATTTAAGTGTTCATTTGAAAGGTTACATTTCAGACTGAAATCAGGTTGCTTTTTTAAAAACTTAACTGTTGCTAATCTAGAATAGCTCTTTCAATGAGTACTTTATCCCTCTTCATTATCTTTATTCTCAGTAAATAAATACAATGTAATCTGTATTTATTACATTACCTTTAATATTTATCTGATTAGATACCTAATAATCTTTAAGGAATGTTTTTACCTCCTCAATATGTTTCCCTCTGCTATATCAGCCCTGAGCTGCTTTGAAAAGGTCTCCCCTCCATTTTGTTTCAGGCTGGTAATCAAGCAATTAGCCCACAAAATGGAGGTTCTCTGCTCTGCACTATATACTGGCTCTCAGATGGGTGTTTTTACCTGTTTGAAGGCTCATGCAGAACAGTTTACTGTTGATCTTATTAAACTTGCCTCGAAAGTATGTTCTTATGATGTCAAATAAATGACTTGCTTAGAAGAAACCTTAGAAGCTTGAGACATTTATGGTGTTCTCACTAGAGAATAATCGTGTGTGCAAGACCTACACATCTCTGCTCTTCTTACTTGATAGAGTGAACATTTAGACTATTTATGCAAAAATTATGCAATGGTAAAGTGTCAAGCTCTAAAACATTGCTAACTTAATTTCTTTAAATGTTTATATTTTATGTATTACCGTCTTCTTCAAACAGCTCATACATGTCTAGCAAGGTATCTGACCAGAAACGCAGTCACACTCCTCTCATATATACAATATGCGGTTTGAATGCTAGAAAATTTGTCATCCGTAAAGTGCAGCACAGGACTTGTGTGTAAAAAGCACAAGCTCTTTTTTTTTTTTTTTTTAATGCAGTGCTGCCTTGTCTGCACTTTTTGAAATTGCATATTTATCAGCTCATGAATTATTTATGAGAATGGAAAAGTGAGGCGGGGATGCCTAGAGGATGAGGAAGAAGAGCATACAAAAAATATATGCTTGAAATCCTTGGGACGGGAGATGCTTTTAATGTGCATCCTAGCAATTCTGCTCAAGGATAGCTGTATTTTGATTTTTTTCTGGATGTCTTGTTTAGATTCAGTGTTGTATATGTTGGTATTTAAAAATTGTTTTGCTGTGTTGTCTACTTGCTTTCCGAGGAAATTAGGAAGAGTGCAGCTTGTTTAAAATTAGGTCAAATGGGGACTAAAATGAACAGAGCATTTCAAAAACTTCTAAAGTGTAGAGTGTTTAATAAATTTTAATCTTTTGTCTGTCAGCCTCTATTGTTGTCAAGAAAGAGCTGACAGATTGAGGATTAATGAAATGTTTCATAAATTAGAAATGAAACTATCAGCAGAATGTCCAAAGTAGGACTCAAACATTGCTCAAGCACGAGCTTTGGGGCAGTAGAATAGTCCTTTCTTAAATCCAATCCCCTGTTAATCTCATGGGGGCAAAAATAAACCTCCCATATCCACTGGCTAGAACACATATTCATCTGCTTTCATTAAAGAAATCTACATGCTTTCTACATGTTTTTAGCAGGCTGATATTTTTCACTTACATTTCTCAAAAATGAACAAAAAACAAAAGAAACTAGGAAACAACCTCAGAAGTGGCTTTAAGACCAAAAATCTCAATGCTGAGAGTTTCATTAATGAGTATGAACCTTTTAACAGGTAGAAAACACCAATTATAATGTGGGATTGTGAGTCTCCTATTCCCAGAGCACGTTATTGGGGTACACGTGTGCCATGGAGGGGGGGGCATGAGTTGGGGGAGGACGTATGGGACAAGAAGGGGTGGATGTGTTTCAGACCTTGCTGTAACTTTCATTATATTCCACAATATGACATGATGATGAGTCACCAAATCTCCAAGCCTGACCCTCATTGTTAAAGAAAGATGAATGGTAAAATGGTAAATTATAAAAATCCTATTTTCTTATTTTCGATCTCCACAGAATTTTTTTTATATAAAGTGTGCAATAAAGAAAACGTTAGCCTAAAATAAGTAATTGGGACATGTGATGTGTTGAGCTTTGAGAATATGCTATACTGAAAAAAAAAAAAAAAAGATTCTGTTTGTGTTATGTGACCAAGTTCTCCATTTTTGGTTCAGAAAATCCTGATTTAGGTATTAGCATGTTAAAGTTGAAACAAGAGCTCTTTTAATTTTTCCTCGTGCTGTTCTATTTATTTGGATTTATTAACTTTTCTGCATGGTTGTTCCTAACACTCACCTGAAGTACCTTTCTTGCTATCATCCAGAGATATATAATTTGAAAGTGGGCTAGTAGAGTGTATAAAAATGTTTAGCCTAATCACTCCCTAATGACAGCGACTTATGTCCTTAGTGCAGTCGATTTGTTTCCTGGGTTTTAAAAGTAGATTATTTCCATGGTGCAGGCTTAGTGTAAGCTGTTGAGAAACCACAAGCACTGCACTTCAGCCTGAGTTTGGGACGTTCGCCAAGGGTAATCTGATTAAAAGGGCATTTTTTACAACATTGCGCTGCTTTGAAAATTCTGCGCAGCCTGATAGACTGGGGGCCAAAAAACTGCTTTTTGAAGACTAGTTTTCTTGAACAAAATTAAAAGCCTGATGATTCTCTCCCACCTAAGTACAATGGATAAACAAAAGCCCTTAGTAACACATCTGTTACCTGCCCCAAGTCACTTCATGATCTAGTTAACGCAGCTGTTTAGCAGATTTTCCTTCCCTCACACGAACTTCCAACATAGGTGCCCGCTCTTTAGCCTGGTTCCCTGGAGAAGTATGAAAACAGTAAGTTTCCAGTTCTCACTTTGTTATTGTGTGACCTGCATCGTGGTCTGTGCTGAGAGCCAGTCACAGTTACGGTTACCTGAGAAGTTTAGCAGCTCTTAGTTGTTGAAAGGTAATCATCATAGCTCACATCTCGATGTCTTTTAAAAGATGGGATATAATACTAATTAAATATGTCGTGTTTGCCCACATCAGAATGCACTCCAAAGAATCTTTCTTGCATCACTTATTTTATTGAAGCATTTTCATTTTCTTCTGTGGGCTCTAAGGAGGCAAGTAAAGATAGATAACTAAATCTGCTCCCGTTGTCCTCACATCCCTAGAGGAGAGTGAATGGTAAATTCACATGAGAATCCATCCATTTAAATAGCATCGGGCTGTTTGCACCCGAGCATTCGTATGTGCTGCCTACAGATGAATATTTGGTCTCTGTTGCTTCTTCAGACCTGCTCTGATGGTGGATCTTATCTGCATTGTGTCTTTGCTGGAGGGGCCTTATAGACTTTCTTGCCTTTCCTCCAACAAATCAAAGCTTTTCAAAATAACTGAAACATTGTAACAAGATGCCATGACACAGTTCTGAAAAGAAAAAGAAAATATATTTTAATTTCACGTACAATTGGCTCGGCAAATGTGGCAAGCATTGTGTTAGTGCTGCATAGGAATCAATCCCAGCCATAAGCTGGAAACATTCTACTGAGGGAGAGAGAGTATGATGCAGAGGGGGAAGCATTATATTTAATCCAGAAATCAAATCGCTGAGGGACCAGCGAGGAGGGAACAGTATTACTTCTTGAAAGAGATTGGCATTAGTGAACCATAGTTTAAAACAAGTATTCTTTCCAAGAGCAGAATGTTTTATAATCCCCAACTTTACCTGTCACAAATAAAAACTAATGTCAATGAAAGGACACAATTTCATGTGTATGCTTCACAACGTTAAGATCTCATTATTGTCTGGCAAAAGCTTTCCTACATTTTAGTGGTATCCTAAAACATGCTGAATTCTTCTACATAGTGTGTTTCTAAATTCTGCGGTCTACATTTTCATGGAAATAAATCCCTGAGCATGTCGTTCTCAGTAAATATAAAAAATGGTGGCATTTCTTAAAATATACTTTCTAACTTTTGGTAACATGGAGAGAATGTGCTGAAAACAACTTCAGTCAAAATAGAAACCCAGAGATACTGTAAATTAAATTAGGCCTTCCCCCACGACAAACATCTCTTGCCTTTCTTTGTTAAAGATGACAGTTTTTCTTCTGAGCCATCTTTAACTTCCCAGGAACATTGCTATGGAGTGGTTCAGGAGAGCGTGATATGGTAAAGAGGGGTCAATGACAAAATTTGGTGCTTCCAAAGAAACTCTTTGTAGTCGTTAGGTCATGTTTCAGGAAAGCAGTGCTGTCACTTCAGAGTAAAATTCCCATCTGTGCCAATGGGGTTGTCCTTATGGATTCAGAGAGCATTTTATGGTCTTTCTTCCCCCTGCAGAATAGAAAGGGTAATTTGACTCAGGCACATTAATATGAATGGCTTGGAGTTATATGATTGAAGATTTTTTAATACTAGCACCAATGTCAGCATGCAGGGTAGAAACAGTGCTCCAGGGTGCCAATGAGCCAAAGTACATATTCCTGTGACCAGAGAGACAAAGAGAAATTATTTTCTCCTGGAGAGGCATAGGTAAGAGGGAAGAGGTGTTTTCCTGCTTTCTCCGTATTTGCCATGTTATTTTAGAAGTAATCCTTTGAAAACCTTCTAGGGAAAATTGGCCATGAGAGGTCATAACTCTACATATCTGCCTATATATCCTTTTTGTAGTATCAGTAATGTTTGTTAACCAATTTTACCCTTTGAAGTTCAATGGTAGATATTTTTTAAATTTAGGTTTTGGATATCTCTTTAAGATTTTTGAATTTTGTGCCGCTTAAAATGGCTTAAAATGAGATATTCATGTCAGGGAGATGTCCTGCTGTTCTAGGAAAGGGAGGGGGACACCATTAAAAAAAATGTTGATAATCAAGGCCACCTGTGATCCTGGGCTGCTTTTTGGAGCACAAAGACACTGAGGAAAGCTGTTCTCCAAACTAAAGCAAAATTTCTGTGATCCACAAGACACTTCAGCTTCTTCCCACTAAGAAAAAAAGAAAATCATGCTACAGCAGGATCAGCTGCTCTCTGTTTCTTCTTTAAAAAAAATCGAGGTGGTTGCTATTTAACACAAAGCCCTGTGACCTTAGTACCGTGGCTGCTTTGAAACACCAAGCTATTTAATGATGCAAATTACAAACAGAGGGAAAACATCAGAAGAGTCTGTCTGGAAATTAGCTTGTTGGACTGAAAATTAGCTAGCTTAATCGAACTTGCAGGACTCAGATTTTCTCTGCAGAAGCCTGGCTTGGAGCTTTGGTCCATTTGCATTATCTTACTCCTCAATAGAGCCCTTGGAATTGTTGAAAATTAGAGACAGGAAAATCTATCTTCTATTTACATGGTTGAAATGGCCAAGAGACCCCATGGATTTTTACTAAAGGCCTTATGTTTTCCAAAGAAACATTACGTTAGATACTTGCAGAGAGTCAACTTAGAAAAATTAAATTATGACTATATATCAACAGTTCCTAAAAGGCTGAGTCAAATTATTCTTTCATCCTGAAGAAGTAGGATGAATCATATGTGTTGATACATAATCATATTTTTCTTTGGTTTAAGGACATTGTATGGTAACATGGCCCAATTCATGCAGAGAGAATCCTTGTAAACATTGAATCTAGTCAAAGACTTCAAAGACATGCTTAAAACACAGGACTATGTTTGCAGTTTATGAATAATTCCGAAGGTCAAAAAATTGTACCATGTAGAGATCACAGCATCAGGTCATCAAGATCTATATTAAAACATCAGCTATTAAATTAAGGGAAGGACTCGACAACTTTAAAGCTATATTTTTATTTTCTAAGAGCTATGAACAGGACTGTGGGATGATTTCTTTGAGTAGTTCCAGGAATATTTGTGCTTTCCTGTATATTGTTTTGAAAGACAAGATGACTATAAGTTTGTTTGTTTTTATAATACCAAAGGAATAAAAGTCCTAAACCATTTTGCCAACCAGATCTCCTGCTTTACGTCCAGCCTAACAATCAAACATCTCTGTTTGATGGAGAAAAATAACACAGATAAATGATGACACCCCCAGTATGGTATATCCCTTAATTACTAAAATAATCACTAAGTGGTAAGAGTCTAACTAATTATAAAGTAGCCTCAGATCCTACAAAAAAATAAGTTTAACTTAAGAAATGTAGTAGTTCAGAATATAGTTGGAAGCAATCTAACAGCACAGGCACAGTAAAGAGAAATTTACTGCTATTATTTGGATTTCATAATAAAATAATGATGACGTTGGGCAGAATTCATCAAAAGGAAATGACAAAAATATTTTTATCATTTTTCACCTTTAAAAAATAAAATATGCCATTATTTGTTATTTATAGACCTTAAATTTTAATGAAAATCTCTGGTAATCGTTTCTGAATTTCTGTTGAGACTACTGACAATTCATAAATATGTCAAATTTAGTTATTAGGAACATATTGTAATTTCTAACTTTTTACAAGATGGGTAACACTATCTTTGAAACTATTTTAAAACAACAGAGGTTATATGAAAACTTGATCTCTGTTAAATTTTTTAAATTGGCTGTTTTTCAGTGATGAAATAGCCTGTAGACGTCCACAGAATTCCAGCATCAATAGCCCCAGGTAGCTGACTGACTTAATTGTCATGTTCTACTCCGTCATAGCCTGAGTAATGGCAATTCTATTTTTAAGCAATTTTTGCAAACTAAACAATAGATACTATTGGTTAGCGTTTTGACAAGTGTTGAATGAAATTCATTAGCTATTATTAAATGCCTCTAAAGTCATATTTTACAAATTAATGCACAAACTGTATTTGCAAAAAAATGATGCTATCAGTATCTGCAGTCTATGTTTAAATAGCATGTAATATTTTGAGTTATTTATTTTCCTTGTTGTCTTTAAAGTGATAGAGAAACAAGACAGCAATGGTCCTCAAAGAAAATAGACTGTGGAACTGTTTTATTAAGCCTGCGTTTCTTTGATGTACACAATCTACTGTGTGTTGATTGCATACATCAGTGGTTTCTGGTTTCATTCTCTTATAACTGTGATAAACACTTTATACAAAAAAATAGTTATTTAAGCAAGATAATTCTGTATGTCATTTTGACAATACATTCAGGAGATGATAAAGTATTTTCTTCCTCATTATCCTTCAGGATCAATTTTCATAGTGCTGCTCAAATTTGGGTGCTTGGTTCTGAACAACTTCCATTTTGTAATCTGAACAATTTTCTGAAAATATTTCACCTCTAGCAGGAAATTACCCAAGATTCCCTCTCTTGACCCTTTCCCTGCCTATCCTTGTTCTACCTGTCCAATTTTCTGAATAGGGGAATACATTATCACCTGACTCACTGTTTAAATGCATTGCCCTCATCCAGCTGTTCTAATATGTCAGCCGTAAGTTGTATCGTTCCTGGGGAATCCTCCAGCTGATGACATAGTGGTCATGCCAACAGAGGGACTCCAAAGCACAGAATTGTTATCTTTATTCTATGAGATACAGTTCGCACTGTGAAATTCACATTGGTTGGTATATTTTTGTTATTAATCTATTTGGTTGGCCTTGATTCTTCTGCTAAATTTGGTGAGTGAAGCCCCCCATGACTTAAAAGCATTGAATATGTAAGGTGTATTTCGTGACCAAGCTAGTTCTGAAGCCTATCATGCTTACACAAAGAATGGATTATAATAGGATATATGTATATATGTATACATTATGATATATTTGAATATATGTTGTAAAATATAGCAAACACAATACACATAATGTATATTTAAACTGTATTAATATACAGGCATATTTACCACTCTAGGTGGCAAGTAAATTTATTTAGTTCGTGTTGTTTCAGAAAAGGTCCTGTAGGCATTAAAACAACAAATGGTTTCTAGGCAGAATATACATTTTACTACGGGGAAAAAAAATCTTTCTTTAAAAGACCATAACGGTGGTTAGCTTTTAACGTCCACATTGATAGATTCGGAATGAATCATCCCAGAAGGTGGGAGATGGAGGAGAGTGTGTCAGGATGCCCTCCCGTCCTCTTCTCTGTGTGGAGCAGCTGGTTACAGTACGTAGGATGGGGTGCGGATCGACAGAAGCGGCCTCTGCAGCAGAAGCGCATCCGTCCCGAGTGCAGGCTGTGGACAGCTCCTCCGTGGAACCGCATAGTGTCTCTTTTCACCCCCCACCCTCCATCCCCTGGCTACGTTCATGGCAAGCTGAGCTCTGAACGTGAGCTGCGATGCCTGACATTCTTGCAGCAGAGTCTGTAGCAAGAAACAATATTGGGTGCAAATGCGGGGTGGGAGGGCACAGGAAGATGGGAGGGGGAGATGGGGAGGCAGGGAGGCACAGGTAGGAAGGGAGTTGGGGTTCGGATGAGGCTTATCTCTTCCCACTAGATCTCCCTTGATCTCAAGGCCGAGAATAGAACTGCCTATTAATAAAAGCAAATCCTGTTTAAACACATTGTCTCCCTCCACCGACTAAGGCTGTAGGCTTCAGGTATCCGAATTCACTTAGCAACCTCTTAAGTGGATTTCAAAGGCCAGGAGACCACCAACATTTTTTTCCTTACAGAATTGTTTTTTGTAGAAAGCTTCCACATGTTGACTTGTATTACCAACAGGTCATTTGTGTCTCAGACATCCTATGGTCATTACATAAAAGTAAATATTATTAACAACAAGAATAGGAATTTGGAATGACTTTACCCACGTGTAAAATTAATGCTTTCCTTTCTTCAGGAACAATGAAAGCTTGAGAAGCTTATGTAAAAAGTGCTACAGAATTGTAAGACTAAGCATTCTAAGACCCAGCATCATCTTCATTTTAAAAAGTAAACATTTAAGGAGTAATTAGCAAAGAAAATACTGCTTATTTAAAAATAGATAGATGTCACTGTAGCCAAATAAATTCTGTCTATTCTAAACTTTTAACTCTCATCATGTGATTTCCCAAGTAATAACCCTCACTTAGCATCTTCTCATTTTCTCAGCATAGGCCTCACTGACTCGTTCAGCGGCAGCGATCGCACTGAGTGTACACTTACACCCTTCAGGAAAAGATCTGATGGGAGGCAGCCAGCCAGAGAGAACTTCAAGGATTTGGCAAAAGGCAAGGACGTATCTTAACCTATCCCAAATTCTCATTTTGAACATGTAGAATTTCAGTCACTTTAAAAAATAAATTTAATTATGTGTAGCTCAGTACTTTCTTCACAGTACTTGTACTCGAAATAGTTTAAGAACAAACTGTTCTAGGTTTTATTTTTACGGATCTGTAGGTAAGACTGCCAAAACTGTCACTTAAAAAATGTTGTTTGCAACCAGATTTTGGAATCTTCGTTTCTGGTTCAGAACTTTGAAAATAGCAGCCAAATGTTTGGATACTTGTTCAGTTGTGCAGATAAAAATTCCAGGACAGTCCAAAGCATTCCTATCTCTAAATGGAAACAACAACAACAACAATAATAATAATATAAGAGAAAGGGAGAGAGGAAGACAGGAAGGAAGATAAAAAAAGCAACCTAATGAGAAAAGCTACAAAAACTGTGCTTTGACCTACTTTGGAAACTTTTCTTTTCTGCCAGACTGTATTTGCAAAGACAAAGTCAGCTTCCTCTCAGGGTAACATGATTATTCTTTCATGACACCTTAGAATTCCAGAAAGGAAAGACCTCTGGGGTCACCTTGACATCCCTTGCCACTGCAGGCTTGAGCAGAGGCCTCGCCGGTTGTGCTGTGGGATGCATTACGGCAGGTTCAGATGTTAATGTAGCTCCCATGATTAGAAGGGGAAAAGATTTCTTTTATAAACTAGGTTCTGTAGCTCCCATTTCCAAATTACTCAGCCAGAGGCACTGGTTCTACCTTCCTTCTGTTCGTGCCCTCCCTCCCTGTCCAGACAAAAGGAACAGTACTCTCAACATTTTTTGTTGTTCTCTGGGTTGCTCTGGTTGGGCAAAGATCATCATGCTCTGATTTAGTGTTTTCAAATAAGTGTGCCCTCTGCTGCAGCGCTCTATTGAGAGACAACACAGCCCAAGCGGGAGAGTTCAGCATGGCCACTAATAAAACACAAGTGCGGCTTTGTCAGGCCACGAGTGATTACTTGAACAAGTGCCAACGAAGAAACCAAACATTAGAGCTCAGCGCTTCAGACCCTCAAGACAAAGGGCCAATTGACTTTCCTCATTAGTTTTTGTGCCAAACATGTAAACACAGTTTCCTCTCTATCTTTGATGCTCAAAACATGCCAGCTTGTTAACATCTTGGGTGGTACTGTGGTTTATGAGGCTATAAAGACTATTATGTTGGGTTGGGCATTTTTTTTCTCTTCTTATTGGAAAAGATTGGCTCATCCTATTTAACATTTTTTTTTCACGCAAGGAGAATCTTTGGGGCACTTTTCACTTGTCGCCAATTCCGTTGATTCAAATGTGGTAATCCATAAATGTAAAAAAATTTTGAAAAAGAAAAAAGATAGAAAGAAAGAACCCCAGAGAGATATGATCCTTACTAATTCCTGCAGAACGTGTGGGGTAAAAAGTCTGTTATACATGTTTCAAAAGGAAAATCTGTAATTATATAATTGTGAGAATAGGAATAAGGAATCTAGAGGACTGGTGAGCAAGAACTAATAATGGTTGTTGAGTCAAGTCAGAGCTCCATCTTGGGGTGACTGATATTACACCTCCTCACCACGCTCTCTTTTAATCAGTCTCATATCCCTATCTCAGAGGTCTCATTGTGCTATTTCAGCTATGACTTTTATTTCTTCTCCCTTCCTGTTATCTTTCTATTTCGCTATTCTTTTACACTTGTGCTTATCAATACTTCATACCTCTCTTCATTTCAGTCCTGACTTCTCAGGCCAGATGCAGTAGATATGTACAAATGTGTTGTCATTTGTGCAGTTATACAGAAAACTCTTTTCTCAAATTTGTCTTTAACTAGGCTAAGAGGAGAAAAAGAGCACTGGCTTAATGTCAAATAGTCATAATTGTGAATCTTGGCTCCATAAGTCAGCTGTATTAACTTCTTCCATGTGAAATCATTTTTCACCTATTAAATTGGCCAGCATCGAAAGGTGATAGAGTATGTTGTCAAGGTAATGTAAATTGTTACAGACTCTGTGGATGCTTATTTAATCACATTTATCAACATTAAAAATGCATATATTGTTTGTTTCACCAATTTCACTTCTAGGAATTCATCATAGATATATACTCACACATATATATAAAGGCTGATTTATACGTATATAAGGCTGATACTGCATGTAGAATTGTTTGCAATAACAAAAAGTTGGGCGGGGAGGACCACTAAATATCCATCATTAGGGAACTGGTTAGATAAATCATGGTATATCCATAAGTGAAAAACCACATATTTGTTCAAAATAATGCTGCTCCTCTGTATCTATTGAAATAGAATTATCCTCAATTTGTATTTTTAAGTGAAAAAGTAAGATGTATAGCAATGTGTTTAATAAGTTAACATTTATGTTAAAGAAATATTTATACATATATGTATATATATTTGTGTATATGTGAACATAGATAGTTGGTAAGAGAAGTGGCCCTAGAAAAGGGGGAACTGGGCTCAGGATCAGATCAGGGAAGGAGACTTACATTTTACTGTATAACTTTTTGTACCTTTTGAATTTCTTATAGTATCAATGAATCCTTGGTCTAATGAATTAAAATACATGGATTTAAAGCATGTCTTAGAGGCAATGCAATATATTCACTATTAGCTATTAACACCATTATTAAATGATTTAATTTTATTGAATGGTTTCGTGGTTAATTATTAAGTTGTTATTAAATAACTCATATTATTGAAATCTTAATGGGAGTTATTTTGTCCTTTAATAAAAACTGGCTAGTGTAGACCCCTATGGAAACGGGACTGAGTTTTGATATATTTTGTTATGGAAGATGGAGGAGTTTGGGGCCAAGACAGAAAAATTGTAAAGAGGGATCACAAGTGTTGATGGCACAGCAAAATGAACCCCTGGAGGCAGTGTGAGGACTCTGGGTCCCTGAATGAATAAGATACTGAATGAAAGGGAAAAGGGTGGAGGCTGAATCAGTGAAAGCAGAAATAAGACCTTTGAAATCAAAATAAACTCAAAGCACAATTTGATATGGTGCCAGCCTGGGCCAGCAAACCTTAATAAATGCTTAAATGTTCTATGAGGTGAAGGGATTTCAGGAGCATCCCTGAGCTTTGCAGCAGGTTTAGCACTAAGGAAGGTGCATTAGGTCTTTTGGGCCACTAGGGTACCATTTAGAGTAGTGTACTATCATTGCAGCCAATGGCCTAGAAACAAATGATTTCAAAGTAATGATACCCCAGTGGCCTAGAAGAGTTAATGTGCCTCCTAAGTGACTAATTTACCATTAGGGAGTTATTTAGCCTCTGGGGAAGATAGAATTTGTTCTCACAAAGGCACAGTAGTTTACTAGATAACGTTGAGAAGGAGAGCACAGCACAGGCATGTTCTATTTTGACACCTTTGTAGATTTGTTCTGCTGCTTTGGTCAGCCACTTAATATCTCTTTGTTCCAGCAGGTCCGTGAAACAGGGCCACGGTCCTTTAATCTATGCAAATCTCAGGCAAGATATATGGATTGCTAAAACAGCACATCGAAAGGACTTGAAGGAGAGTACTCTTAATATGGAGGTGGCAACCTGTTATAGAGGCCAAAATCATGTACTGAAAATTAAACAACCAGATTTTAATCCTCAAAGTGCTAGTAACTAGCTAGTTGACCTTAGGTATGTTTCTTAACTTCACTAGATCTAAGTGTCCTTATTCATAAAATAAGATCAGATTTGATAACCTCTGACACACATTCCAACTCTAACATTCCTGAATTTTAGCCAAATACTTGAGAAATAGTCAATCAAATGGAAATAACATGTACTAAGAAGATAAAATTTAGAAAAATACGTCTCAGCCAAAGAAGATAAATATGAATAAAAAAAGATGGTGTCTATTGCTGATAGATTTATCCCTCTGTTTTGAAAAATGGAGGATATACTCATGAAAAAGGCAAAAGAAAACATTTAGCAGCACAAATAATATACATAATGCAGACCCACATTAAAAAAATACAAAAATCAATGATGTACAACTGTAATTTCACAAGGATGTTAACTTTCATAACCTTAATAAAAAAAAAATCAGGTGTGGTTAAATCACAAAGGCTTCCTGGAAGATGCAAAGAAAAGAGGATATTTGAGTTAGCAGAATAAAAGAAAGAAGATATTATGGTGGGAAATAATTAATATGCAAAGGCAAGAATTTAAGAAGAACGAGTAATATAAGCAGAATGGTAAGCAAATTGACAATATTAACAATTTTGCATACAGGATTAATAATATATTGGAATGAGGAAGTTAAGAATGTCATAGAGGTAAAAGTTTATTGATGAAAAAGCTTAACAACGATTACAGAGAGGAATTTTTATATGAAAATATAAGAAGTGTAAGGTTCATAAATGTTTTGGGACATAATCATGCAATGATAAAAGCATAGCTTAAAAGAAAATTATTCATCAAAATAAAGTAATCAAGGCTGAAAGAAAACTCAGGGAGACCACCAAATAAATACAGATTGATTACTGTAATTAATAATATTTCACTGTATCATATTACTTTTTCTTCTGCCTGTCTGGAATCCTAACAAACAAAAATCTGAAAAGCTTGTTGGATGAAATAAAAACAATATGAAGTTAAAGGAGAAGAAACATTGTTCCAAATACTCTACAACTTGATAAATTTTAGAATCTACCCAATGACTAAATAAATTGAAATTAGCATTAGAATATTTAGGCATAGAGTTTAGAGGAATTACATCACCATTTCTCTTCTGATTAGGGATTAGATTGGATTGTAAGAAAAATTATAACATTTTATTGTATTTACTATGCTTTTTGCACTGGGATGAGCATCCTTAAAGAGATTATTCTCTTATAAGTATTTAGCTTCCTAGTGAGCCTATTGCTGATGGAGAAAAACACAAGTTCCTGAAAACATATCTAACTATGGGGCCGGCCTGGTGGCATAGCAGTTAAGTTCACTCGTTCTGCTTTGGAGGCCCAGGGTACTCTAGTTCGGATCCCCGGCACAGATCTATGCCCCACTCATCAAGCCATGCTGTGGCAGGCCTCCCACATATGAAATAGAGGAAGATGGGCACAGATCTCAGCTCAGGGCCAATCTTCCTCAGCAAAAAGAAGAGGATTGGCGGCAGATGTTAGCTCAGGATGTCAATCTTTCTCAAAAATATATATGTATATCTTTACATCTGTTAACAAACTTTTTATTCAATGTCTTGTCAGCATCTAACGTTGAAGACCAACACAGCACAGACAGCTTGGACTCAAGTCCTGTGGTTTGTAACAGTCCTTTGGTTTCAGAATAATTTCCTATATAAATCTCCATCTCAGGATTTAAATTTTGCAAGTTGACATTGCTGTATAGTTGAATTAACTAAGTACATTATCACAGACCTGGTAAAACAAAGCAAGAAGCACAAGTTAGTGAGCAAGTGGTCTTTGCAAAGCTCACAAATAAAGCGTACGGATTGTACTCCTATTATGCCTTTCAGACCTCCACTCAAATTGTGCTTATTCTGAGTTTATACAAGATTATTGTCAGTCTGGTTGCATATACTTATTTCTATTAGAGTAAAAATTACTAGGAGAAAGGGGACTGTGATTGGCAAGCACACTGCCAGCAGAGAGTTGGGAAGAATGTCACACAGGACAGAGGAGGACAGAGTAAGATTTCAGAACTACAAATACAAGAACTCGAATAGACACAGGCGAAGGCCGTTAAGTGAAGAAGCAAACAGCTCTGCAGAACTCACTGGCTCTTCAGAGCATGACATCATGGGCTATGACAGCTCGGTATGATAGTTGATAAAAATAATAATGAGCATGAATTACCAAGACCTAAATAAATTCTGATAGGTACATGTTGTGACTAACATAAAGAGTCGAAACCAAAGAATTTTGTGTTTATAAGGATTAAAATTTGACTATCCAGAAAATTCTGATATTTGGAAAAGCATAGTTCCTTGGGATTATAGGTTGCCAGGTTTATATATAATATACCTTTTTTTCCCCCTATTTTTCCTGAAAGGGTGTTCTGTGAAAGCATTGTTTGTGATCCATGAGCAAAACCTCTGTGGCTTGAGTTTGAATTTGAATTTTACTATGTAAAATGCACAGCAAGTTTATGGATTTAGTTTTAGATTTTCTCAGATGTAAAATGGTGGTACTAAGACCCACCTTGAAAGGATGATATAATGTTTAACTGACAATGATAAACATTTTTAAAAATCACACTTAGAAAGTATTTATCATGTGCCAGTGTCTGTGCTAAGGCTTTCTGTATATTAATTCAATTCTTGCAAACACGCTGTCAAGCAAGCCTGATAATATCAGCCCCAGATTATAGTTGATGAAAGTGAGGAATAGAGACATCATGTAACTGGTCTAAAGTCACACAGTTATACAGTAGCAGAACCAGGATTCAAATTCAGGTGTCTTGGCATCAATGTTTACTCTTTAATCACTAATCTCATATATACATATATATAGAATACATATGAAAATTATAGTGCCTAGCATAAATTCAGCTCCAACTAGCTTCTTCTGACTTTCCATTTCCTTTATACAAAAATTTAATACCAAAACAGAGAACAATAATTTTATTTTTCTAATTACTGCTTTTTTATTGATGCTAGTGGCTGTTTCTCCTGCTGTATTTCACAAAGTTATGATATGACTCTGCATTGACTACTTATACCATTCAACATGTATTAATTATGCAATTTCTATATGCTAGGCACCAAAGGTGCAGAGATGACATATATTCCCTGTCTTTGGATTGCTTATGGCCTGGAGGGTGGGTGGCACTATGCAGAACTTTTGAGCTTCCCTGTCAACACTCTGCCTTCACAGATAGGAAAGGAATTCTGTCCATGGATTTTTGTGGTTTTGTCTAGCATAAGGCATGCTCAGTCAGTAGAAGCATGAACCTCTAGACCTCGCTTTGACCATGATTTTCAAATGTGTTCTTGATTTTATTGCCCACCAGTTGAACTATGTAGGAGCCATGAGAATACATTATTGCAGAATAAGGAACTGCTTTGAAGACAATTTTAGGGAAAAACTAACGGGAGATATCAGGAAAGTTGAAAAAAATTTCATTACCTTTGGTGGTTCCCTGCAATGTTTGGAGACAGCATAGAGAACAGAGAGATGGGATGCCAATAACCTGATTTTGGAGGCTGGTTTAATTGAGTTTAGTGTAGCTTTGCTAGAAATCTTGACCACTCTTCAATTTGTCTTTATGAGGAAGCATTTCTTAGGATTCTATATCCAAGTAATTGTCAAAGAAATGACACATATAAAAAGAGATATACCATTGAGAATCATATGGGACCATCTGTCTCCTAAAATAAAATACATATATATTGTTATATATAAATATATGTAGTTATAAAATAAATTTGAACATTTGACAGAACATTTAGAAAAGAGAGGAGAGGAAAGGAGAGGAAGAGTGAAGCGAAGAGGAGAATTGGAGAGAAAGAGATAGAAGAGACTGAGAGAAGAATGAGAATCAATTCAAATTTTAATATCCTGAAGGACAGACTTTAGCAATTTGTGTATATTTTCTTCCAGGTTTTATTCTAAGTAAGCATGTTTTACCAAGTTAAATGCATGATAGAAATACAATTTTGTGTCCTGTTCTATTAATAGTTTTTAAACATTATAACGTAACTGCATACCTTAAAAATTTATGTTAATATTTATGTAATATTTTTAAAGTCTGTTTTATTTATTCATTTATTTCTTTTAAAAATTGAATGAAAAATACTTTCCAGGCACTAGGTTATACTTTAAGAATGCATAAATTAATAAAACTACTTCTTGATCTCAAATACCTCATAGTTTATTTTTTTGGTGAGGACGTAGACATATAACCAAGGAAGTACAGTAGAATTATACACATATAATAGTAGATTTATGTACAAAGTAGTTTGGAAAACCAAAAAAGAAGAATGATCAATCCCTTTTTGGGAGAAAGGGTCATAAAATGCTTCATTTAAAAAAGTTGGTTTTGAAGGATTGTTACAAGTTCTTGAGGTTGAAATGCTGGGGAAGAGCAAGAGAAGTTGAACTTCCAGGCAAAAGGAGAGCGTGAGCAAGGAGACTGAACACACGACATGTGCAAGGTGCCACAAAAGTCATTCTCAGAGAAGCTTCTGGTGTGAGAGAGCTTGCAAAAAAGAAGTGAGGCTGAAAGTAAGCAGAGGCATAACGAGAAAGTCTTATGAAGTCACTGAGGGTTCAAAACTGGCACCATCACCTTTGTATCTGAGTAAGGTCACCCCGGTACAAAAGCGGTAGATGGTCGAAGAGAAACACAACTAGAGGGAAACTGGTTAGTGAACTATGGTTAGACTGGACTGCAGATGATGAGGGTGTGAACTACAGAGATGCTTGGATGTACTAACATGAAAACAAGGAAGAGAACTAAATCTGAAGAGGAAGGTAGTTGGTCTGGTGTTACTGTGTTCGTGAGAGGTATTGGGTGTTGGATTGAAGCCCAGGAGAAACATAGGCTAGAGATAAGGATGTCGGAGTCATCAGAATGTATGAAAAGTGTTAAAATTCAATTCCTCCTGGTTAGAATTCAGATTGAGATTCAGAGGCAAGATAGTAGATACTTAAGGGCTCACGGATTCCTACAGCAAACATAGCCCCAAACTGGTTTTTCCAAGTTCATCCATTAACCACTTCCAGACTATATCATAGAAGACCAAGTGTTTATTATGTAAAGAATGGACAACGCAGGATTTCTTTGAGGGAAACCCTAAGCCAATCAAGGAAAACTTGGAGAGCCTGGCATGAATGTTTTCAATAATAGCTGGTACCTGACTTTCACAGGAAAATTGTCTGACAGGGATCCTTTGGCTGGTGAGGGCAGACTGTGGCAGCAGGAGGAGGAGGCTGCCCAGGGAATATCTCAATTGTTAATTTTTTAGGAATTTTGTGAGCTAATTGTCAAAGAGGGCCATTATTAAAAACTAACTATATAAACAAATCAATTGTATTAATTGGTTTAGATTATATAAATTTTATTAAAAACAGAAGTAATATATATTTAAAACATTCCTTCTTTTTTATTTCATTACATTTTTACTTTTATCTATGCTCTTGTGTTTATGATGGAAATACCATAAAATACTGTGCTACTCCTCATTTACTGACATCCCGTTGATAGCTTAGAATTGGCATAATAGGAGTATATATATCCAGGAAATCAAAATTTTCCTCCCCAAAGAGGCAATTGTTGAATTTTTCACCACCATACCACTGGGCATGGTATATATCAGAGAACTGTAGGAAATTTCTAGCAATTAGAGATGATGTCTCCAAAGGACTCAGAGAGGTGCTCCAAAACAGTTAGTATTTGAGTATCAGCCCCATTCAGGGAGGCTCCATGCAATCCACTCTTTCCAGGAAGATTTTGTCTGTGCTTTACCTCTCCACCCACCCCCAGCTCTAACACTTTTCAGTGGTTTAGGATATTTTAACAAAATTTACCTATTTCCCTATATTATAAATTTACTATGTTTCAATGATTTGCAATTTTAAACAAGGATGCAATACATATTTTCACGATTATAGCTTTTACTATAGCTTGGATTTTTTTTTAAGGAAAATTCCTAGGAATTGCATTAGAGATTACAAATGTGGTAAAATTAACATTATTTTCATAATATTGTTATACACAATTTTAAAATATTTTCTACACAATGGAGTTTATATTATATCTTGATCTCTCATCCTGTTATTTTAATGAAATTTGTGTTGTAGTTTCTGACATTAATTCATATTTTTGAGAATATTAATCTATGATAGGGAAAGTCACTCCTCAAAATGCCTTGTTTCCTTTTATCTTTCCTGAGATTTGTAAGCTATATATTCCATTGAAAATTCTCTGAGTGGTTAACTTATCTTTTAATAAAAATTATTTTTAACATAAAAGTAAAATGTGTGTTCCATGAAAACAGTTAAAATTCACACAGTATAAATGAAAAGAAAAGCTTCAATTCCTATACCTCCAATATCCCCCTGAGAAACCATCACTCTCATTCATGGTTGTGTTTTTGTTTCTCTGGTGGCTGCCACCATAATTCTAAATAACATTGTTCTAACTCTATGACTCACCTTTTCAACTTTAAAGCATTTACACTTTTTCAACTAACTGAAACCATTCCCATAACTGTTAGGTACATAATCATTTTTACTGCTTCAACATTATTTTATTCATGGTGCCAGATAATATTTAAAGCTTTCTATCTCATTTCATAAATCAGAGTCATTATATAAGTATTATTCTTCACAGGACAAAGCACCTGCTGGGCCTGTATAGAAGGAATGTAATTCCATGTTTTTATATATTTGTTACTTGAAGAAGAATGTGTTCCAAGCACCAAATTCAAGCCGAATTAATTTATTATTGACCACCAATTGCTCATTATTTTGTACATGTTCCTTCATTTCATGTTTGCACCATGACTTTATTAAACAACTTTTTTCCTTGGCATTTCTAATTTCCTTCTGTTTTTAACTGACAGAAGAACTATTTGCCTTTTTCACCATCTTGTGGAGATCTTCCAGCTTTTTCTTCACACAACATTGTGAACGAAATTCATTTTCTTTTTTTTAAAAAAAAATCCCATGAAGCTTTTGACATCTTGCTCTAATTTGGATCAACCGCTTTTCAGTTCTGTTGTACAGCTGATATTCTGGAAATTGTTTTCATCCTAGAGTAGTTCCATTTTTTTCCTGTAGCTTATGTCTAATGAGTATATAGTAAATACACAGCAATCTACATGGTTGTAAGTTATAATTTCTTTCTGAAACTCCTCTTATTTGTTACATATTGGCATTCTATATTGATAAATTCTCTTAAATTCTTATCGTATTTTCCTTGGTTTGGTGCTGACAGATTTTTATATTTATTTAATTAGAAACATTAAAAGCTTAGAAGATCTTACATAAAAATCTGCATTTCTGCCTCCTCTTGAAGAGTAACAGGCTCTGTTAACCCTGAACTGCTTGATAATTCACACCGATTTGGAAATGAAGAGTTAAGTTGCACAGTGTAGTAGCTGCCATGGATTTTCTCTGCATGAGTGTAGGTAAAATGGGCTTTTCTCAGAATAGCAGAGCTGAGCTTGAGGTCTGTGTATTTGCCTGGGGCATGTCTACCTACAAGATTCATGTTTTGGCATGCAGGCAGGAGCAGACTGCACCTTGACCATGCCAAAACTAGGTGTTTATTTTAGCATATCAAAACCCACAGCCAGCTTACCTCTCCCTAGGCAGGTTTTTCCATTTCTTTTACAATGTGGATCTCAAGTGCAAACCCTGATTCAGCCAATCTGCATTTCAGAAGACAGGAAGAGAACTACCTAGCTGCTTGACATTGGTCCCTCCTGTCCCCTGCCTGAGTCCTGTTAGTTCACAGAGGCCTTTACGATCATGTGCCTTTTCTCTTAGTTTGAAGGGTTTTTTTTAAGAGCTGCTGTTTTTGTTTGTTTGTTGTTTGATGCTTATTCTTTCTTAAGTGGAAGAAATTCATTCCAATGTAGTGTTTACTCTAGTCTCATTCTCTGTTCATTTGAGTGCTCCTTAAATCTCCTTGGCATAATACTAGCTGGAGGGCAGGTTGATATATTCTGCTGCTAGACCAATTTCCAGCATCAGCAAGCATTTATCCTGTGGCTTCTATAGCACTGAGGTGTAATTTTCTCCTATTCCCATTGCCTGGATATCTTACTCTGATGCAGTGGGGTTTAGGAGAATCTACAATCCCACGGATGCCCTAGTATCCGGCTCCACGTATTGCCGTTTAGCTTCTATTGACTTACTCATTTGGCATGAGATCTCTCAACGTGTAACTCTGCTATGACCACTGCTCTCTGCCCTATCATTTTGTTGGAATTACAGTCTCCAAACAGATGTGGAAAGAAAATTTTCAGAGGGAAAGGGAACAATACATTGATCTACTCAAAAAGCAGTAGAGGGATGGTCAGCAGGGTTTTATTACTACAAAAAAATGGGTATCTGGAGTGGGGTTCGGTTGGGGCATCTCAGAAAAAGAAAGACGTTAGATTCTATCTTCTTTCTTTAAACTGGTAGGTTTATTTCTTTTGAGGTGGGGTATTTTAAATGTCAGCAAATTTTATTCTAAAATTATATGAATCTATAACTCTTGGTTAATAAAAATCTTTCCTGATTTTGGCCAGCAGTTGACTGTCAGTAGGTTTTGTTCTCTTTTTCTTGTTTTTTGTTTTTGTTTGTTCCCTATATATTTTTTAGTTATAAGATGGGAGAGACTGAGCTAAATAGCAGTTTTTTAACATGCATCTGTTGAAGTCTATTGTGAGAGCTGTTATGAATTTGGTATATAACCAAGTAGTTTTCCTAAGGTAATGTATCAAATAGTTTTACAATGCCAACAAATGAATTTACTTCCATTAATTTAATAGATTGAAAGAATTTTTCTCTTGAAAAAAATATATTAAATAAGCTTCTTACAAAATAAAGAAACTAACTTTTCCCCGTATTTTCAGCTGTATTTATTTTTCCTTTAGTCTGTTTCTTTACCTGTGTTACGTCAGAAGTTGGTAATATTTAAAAATTTGTGTACAATGTAGTGGTTAAGCACACAGGGTTTGGAACTGTAGCAACGTGGTAGAAAGGCAATGTTCAATTTTGCTGGCACTCTTAACTGCTCTCCATTCTCTTACATTAAAGGCTACAAAAAATATGTTAAGCTACGCTCTTTGACATTGTGATTTATCCCAGATATTTCTCTGATTCTTAGCCTTGAATCTTCTCTTTCTTATCTATTTACCTGCTTTCCTCCATCTAACCCTATGTGCTTATGTCAAACTTGAATAGCCTGTCTTTTCTTTTTTAAGCCTCTATCCATGAAATTCAACTGAAAGTAAGAGATTCCCTACATTGGATCCAGAATCCAGGCCTTCACATCTGTAAGTGAGCTTGAATAAAATTTGTCTTATTAAGTAATCAAACATATTATAAAGCTACCATAATTGAAAGATTTTGACCCTGAGGTAAGACTAGACATTTCAACAGCTCAGAATAATTAGACCACACAGATGTTACTATTTTTGTAAGAATTTAATATTTAATTAAATTAATACATCAATATGGAAGAATAATATTCAATGAAGTATTTAAAAACTAAGAAGATTGGGGAGGGATGGCATTTGGGATTCCAAACTCATTCAATTGAACATTAGAATCTAAGATTTTCCATTTATTAGCTGAATGACATTCCTCAGTCACTGGACCTCTCTAACTCTGTATTCTCAACAAGGTAGAGATAGCAAAGTCCACCTGTAGAGATGCTTAGATGTAAAAAACACAAAACCTGTGCAGTGGGCGTTAAAAACAAAACAAAAGACAACTCCAACATGGTAGTTCATCTTCTCACTTTACTTATTATTATTATTATTATTTTTGTAACTAGGTAACTGGGCCTGAGTCTCAAGCCAGATGACACGAATAACTTGATTCATGAAAAAGAGGGAAATAGGGATGATTTTTTTCTTCCTCAATCCTTCACCTTTTGGATTGCAATCCTCTGTTCTCTCCTATGTCTACCCCTATTGGCAGTCCATATTATAGATAAAAGTGATCATATCAGACCCGCTGTGCTGACAGTCATTGACAGTTCCTCATTGTTTGCTAGATCTTGGAAGATTAATTGTTTCACATGTTTGGACTTATCAATGAATAATTATCTGGGGCTTTTTTGACTAAAAGTCTTTCAGTAGTTTCAAAACTGTAAAAGTGAGCCCAAGAACCTGTTGGAATTAGCAGCATCAGCAACCCTAGGTCCTAGTCACTTCATCAACAGAGCACACGCTTCTGAATTCCCTCCATTGGCTTCTCTCTGTGGGTCAGAGGCCAGACTACACACTTCCAGTCAGTGCAGCAAGAAAAGGCACACACTAAGAAACTAGCTTGTCCGATGGTTAAGGTATCCCACTTTTAACAACAACTTTTTGGTTAAAAATAACCAGCGTGATTGTAATTTTGCTTCCAGCAAAGCTATAAGAAGAAACACCTACCTGCATAATTTATAGGGGAAGGAATCGATCGATTGGGCTGTGAACAGCTGAGTGATCTCACAATGTTAGTGTGAAGAGACACTGATTCCTCTTGTTGTTCATGGTGATGGCATTGCAGTTATTGAGCATAACTTGAAAGGCAAGATTTTACTGAAATTCACTGTATTTGTTGGTCACAATGAATAAACACTAAACCCTTGAATGGGTCCTGGCCAATGTGAAAATTGGACTGCAAGACCCAAGGGCTTGGCTGTAGAGTTCATTATCGTAACTTCTAGGCTTAGTTCAGACGATGTTTTTGTCATTTAAAGTCTGATAGAGAAGACATGCCAAAGATCCACTTTTCTTTGTTTGGAAAACAATGCTGCCTAGCATATTTTATAAATAGATTAGAATGGTTACCAATATGCAACAAATGCTGCTTTTCGTGTGTCATGATTTTTCCAATACAAGCTTAGAACTGAGCCAGATCAACACACCAAATGTTTTACCAACTGCTGAAGGAGAGTGATACTGTCTCATTCTGATCACTTAATTTGGAACTCTAGTGTTGACTTTACCTTTTAAAGTCATATTTCATGGGTACCGTGACTATATTTTCTGATCCAAGTGTTGTTGAACACAATGTGGTGAGAACTTCTATAAACGGGTGAACAAAATGATAAATTTTTATTGATGTGGACTGTTCCTATAAATGACAGCTGTATTGTCATTTTTACTCTGTGTCTAAGTTTCTGCATGTGTAATATGAAGACTATAACGCCATTCTCATTACCTTAATGAACTATTTACCAGATTAACCAGTTTATCACTGATGACAAATGAGAAATAACTTGATAGGAAAAATCATTGAAAAGATGACTAATAGTGAACAAATATGGGAAAATATATAATCAAAATGATCTAATAATTTAGGAAAGAACATTGAAAATCTATTGATTTGATCATTGACTAACTGATCATGTTGTTGAAGTATATCCGTATGTTTATACACATTGAGGATTGATCATTGGATCACATTGTAACATATATGCATTTTATGGTAGTTGAGTTTTGTATCAATGAACATTGGGGTTTTGTTGGAAGTTAGTCTTCTTTTTACAATGGGTATACTGTAAACAGATACCTTTCTATAGCAGGGGGAGTTTTCCAATCTACTAAATTCTAACAGAGAAAACATTTGGGTAAAATAATAATATATGGAAACGTCTGCGATATTATGTGCTTTTCAAAAACATCTGTGTTCTATTTTCCTGGCTTTTAGATATTGCTTTGTTATCTGTTTATGGAAACGTTTTTCTTTTATTCAAGCACCGTAATATTTATTGAGTACCTACTATGTGGGACTCAGCATGCTAAATGCTTTCACACGTCCTCCATTTGCTCTGAATGAACAATAGGACATGTTTACAAGTGAAAAGACATGGACAAATGTGTGTAATTGTGCCTTTTCAAAGATGCAATGGGGCAGTAACATATTTGAGTTCTGAACTAATCAATCACCTTAGAACACAAAACGAATTTTGATTAGTCTCATGCTTAGAAGCCTCTTTCAAAATTTGCAAGCTTTACTATATATTGGAATTCCAAATATCATGCTGTTCTTCCTACCTTTGTTCTTCTGCACTGATAGTTTTTAAAATGAAAGCCCTAATCTGTATTATATAGGATCATTAATTTCTGCATTTTACACTTGAGCAACAGCACTCTGATTATCTGCTGCAATGAAAAGTAAGCAGCCCTGCTTTTGCAGACTTAATTACCTACTGCAGGGCCTTTCTTTTACCCGTTACCACAAACAGTCTGGAAATGGGGTCAAAAGCATGATTAGAAACCAAATTAGTCACTGAATCCAGAATACAAACATGGAAACAGATCCAATAAGCCACTCTCATACCGAAATCAGTGTCCTATCACACCTGGGTTTATCCAGAGATCCTCTTAATTTCACATTCCTCACAAGAACAAAGCCATGTAGCAAAGGCTGTCCAATGACTTTTATATCTGAGAAAATAAAATGAACTTAATAATAAGCAAGGGATCAGTATTATGGGTGATCAGAGTCAGTCTAGGTAACAGGATCTCTTAAAGAATTTGATTTACAGGTTATATCATGCCAGAAAGAATGCCCACATAGTTTTTAATAATCACTCTCAGATTTTAGCTTAAAAATGTCATAGAATAGGCAATTCATTGGTTTATAAACTATTTTTATAATAGTTTAAAAATAATTAGCATTAGTCTTGATTTTTTTGTATATATCTGTCCTTTATTTGAGAATTTCATTATATGCCATTTTATGGGGGTTTTCTAAAGCCTTGTCAGTTGATATGACAGATCATATTCATTTAGTGTTTTACTTTATTCACATCCAGGTTCTAAACACAACACTAAAGTGCCAACAGAATTTGGAGGTATTTTCTAGCTAGTACATAGAAAAGAAAGATGTCTTGTAGATTAAGATCTTCCTTTTCAGGGAATTTAAAGGACAGTAATAGAATTTTCTACCATAAATGAAATGCTGGTCGATTTATATTAACAGGGATAATAGTGTTTACTTACAACATTGATAGGTTCAGTAACATGATGATCTAATTTAAAAGATTGTGGGGCAAGATGACTGTTGTTTGAAAATATGCATAAAAGGCAACAGGGAAACAAAATGAGAAAATATTTGAGGAATATACAGGGAAATAAGTCAATAAAAGCAAGTTGACATTAAGAGATCATTCAGTTCCATTTGGAATTTGCTTATTTGAATCTATTGCACACAATTAAATGCCACTAGTCACGGTAGCTAAAGCTTAAGATATCAAATATAATCCTCTTTTATTTATAAGATGAATGTTCAGAAAAGCAATAGTTTAACGAGCTTTACTTATCAATAAACAGTCTTGACTAAACAATCTGGCTATATTTAAAAGTCATTGTTTATATATTTCAAGTGGCTACATTCTTGTGACATACAAACAAGAGTCCCCATAGTCACTTATAGCTATAAAACAGTTATCTATAAATCCCCATGTCCATCGAAAAATTGAGGAAAATACAGAGATTTTCTTAGGATAGCTATTCCTTCTCTGGATTTATGTCTATTTCACTTGTATTTTTACCTAATCTCTTTAATCCAGTCATAACCAGAGATGAAAAAGTTTACTCTTAATAATGAAGATGTCGTGTATCCTTAACCAAAGCAAAGTAAAGATCTGAACAATTATGTAGTGAATATATGGGAAATATACTGAATAGACAGAATGAGCTAGGTCACGAAGCTTTTCCTTTAATCAAAGTTCTTTCATTCTTTTTTCTTTTAGGGGATGTGTGTAGGGTGAGGGGAAGGTTCTTTCAGTCTGCATTGTCCAATAATTTGATGGATGCTTCCATTTTGTGGCTGTGGCCTTGACTAAAGTGAAGACTGAAAGCTCACTGAATTAGTTTTGAAACAACCTTAGAGAGGCCTACTATTTCCTGACTTTTTAGGGGCTATCAGTAAAATATAATATCCAGGTACTATTGAAGTAAGGACATTTTTTTCAAGGAGAAAATGGTCTCATTGTTACTAACCCATTTTTCTAGAGCTATTTTCTCTCATCAAGGGGCCATTGTCCAGTGAGTATAATTTTGGAGCAAAAAAGCCTTATATTCTATCAATGTTGAACATACTTCTGCTACCTGCCTATTCTTATTTTGAGGGATTCTATCATAAAGATTCAACTAGTTGATCAATATTTATTGTCTGCTGAGGCAATTTGTGCTTGGATGATACAAAATCCTAAAAGACCTCAAAAAGCTTACAGTCCAACTGAAAAGACTTAAAAAATAACAACATTCATAACATAAAACACATTCTATCAGAGTGAGTTTTGGCACCTTAGCAAGTATAAGCTTTGGAGCTACACAGATGTGAAGTAGATTCTCTCTTTCCTAATATGAAGCCTGAGACCTTACATAAATGAGAGGTTTCTGAGACTCAGTCTTTTCACTTATAAAATGAGAATACAATTATCCGATTA
The DNA here is from genome assembly GCF_041296265.1 of Equus caballus. Classification (NCBI taxonomy): domain Eukaryota; kingdom Metazoa; phylum Chordata; class Mammalia; order Perissodactyla; family Equidae; genus Equus; species Equus caballus. The sequence goes on from NC_091692.1 coordinate 20,868,099, forward strand.
TCCAATTCAAGAGATTGTGTGAATATTAAAAATACTGTATTTTTAGCATCTGGCATAGAACATGTGCCAAGTACATAGTTGCTAATTATGACTATGATTGATTACTCCTAGTAATCCTGTGTATAAGCACATTATATATAATACAGATGCAAGTGTTCTAGCAGATATATGCAAGGTGGTTAGGAAGGCAAAGAGAACTGAGGCAGAAAATACAGAAACTCAGAAACCTAAACAATGGTGATAAAGAAGTGAATTGGAATTCACAAAATTGAAAAGCAGGCTACTTTGGAAAGAGAATTGAAAAGCAGGATTCAATAGATAATATAAAGAAAGAATCAGAGAACTTAGTGGCAATTTGGATATACGCACAAAGAGAATTGAAATACGAAGTAAGCAACAATATAAAATTCATAATGTTTTTCACTTAAGTGAAGACCATCAGGCACACAAAGGAGCAGGAAACACAGCCTATAATGAGGAAAATAATCAATTAAGACCTTTTTAGAGCTGACATTTGTTATAATTAGCAAGATTCTGGATATTATTCAGATGAAAAATAAGTTGCATTTCAAAATAGAAAAGATAATTGGGAAACAAAATTTAAGGAACAATATCACTTAATTATTACCAATATTTTAAACACATAGGATAAATCTAACTTATCTAAGGGAGCACTAAGATAATACTGTAATGTAGAAGGACGATCTTTTCAATGATGCTGGGATGATTAGATTTTAATACGGAATAAGTATTAATTCTGATCCTTATCTCACACCAAATACAAAAATTAATTACAATGGGACTGTAAATTTATCCATGAAAGTCAAAAAATTAAACTCCTTGGGTATAACACATATCATCATAATCTGGAGTATGAAAATACCCCTAAATAGAACATTATTCATAAAAGGAAAACTCAATACATTGCATTAAATTAAAATTAAGAATGTCTGTTCTTCAAAAGAGAGCGAGAAAGCAAATCACAAAGTAAAAGATATTTTTATACATATAAATAATGAGGCTCATATCCAAGATATAGAAAGGATCTTTTTATTGAAAGAAAGACTACACAATAAAATAATATGCAAAAGACTTAAACTGGTACTTCATGAAAGAGGCTATCCAAATGACCAATTAAAATATGAAAAGTTTTCAACCACATTAGTCATCAAGGAGATACAAATTAAAACTACACACCTACAAAAATAGCTAAAATTAGAAAGATGACACTAGAAAGAGTTGGTTGAAGATGTGGAGCAATTGTTGCTCTTATACACTGGTAGAGGGAATACGAACTGATATAACTTTGGAAGACTTTTTGAAATTATCTATAAAAGTTTAACATAAACATACTCGAGAACTTAGCAAATCCAATCCTTGTTATATATGCAACAGAAATGTGTGGAAATGTTTATTAAGACATAGAAAAATATTCATAGCAATATAGTTGGCAATAGAAAGCTGGAAACAACCATTTTTTCCTTAACAGTAGGATAGATAAACAAATTATAATATATTCATATAATGGAAAAGGACAAAGTAATGAAATGGATGAACTACTGCCTTGTGCAACAACATGGCTGAATCTCACAAATGTAATATTGAGTGAAAGAAGCAAGGTAGAAAAAAATACGTTAAGTAATATCAATTATATGATGCCCAAAACAAACAAAAGCAAACTCTAATGTATGAGATGAAACTATTACTCAAGGCCAGGGAAAGAGCCATGTGAAAGAATTTCAAAGAATAGTACTCAAAGCCCATGGAGGGCTGAGAACAGTACCCATTCACACCAGTCAGAGTGGAGAAATTCATAATTCACAGAGAATTGGGTAGAATACTCATAAAGATCATGCCTAGGTAGTAGGGAGTAATTAGCTTTAGACAGAAGACTGCTTTGGACACGCCTACTGAATCATAAAAGCAAGACTGAAAAGATAAAACTGTTTCGAAGTAACATAACCACATCCTAGAACAAAATTCAAGAAAATTGATAAGATCTGCAAAAATCCCAACACCCAGAAATGTGAAATTCACAATGTCTGGCATCCAAATAAAGATTATCAGGCATGCAAAAAGCAGGAGAACATGACCAATAATAAGGAGAAATATCAATGAATCAAAGCTGTCCCAGAACAGACACAGATCTTCAATTACAAGACAATTATACTACAGAATTATTATAACTGTATTTCATATGTTCATAAAGTTATGTAGAAACCTGGAATACATAAGAAATATTCTGAAGAAAGCTTCCAGGAGGAAGTGACTTCAGCATCATGGTTGAGTGAGCTCTTCCCTTAGACTCTCCCTGTTAAGATACAATGAAAAAGACATTCATAAACCAGCAGAGGATATTCACACAACACAATAGATGTCTGAGAGACCCACGCAGCCATATGTCCAAAGGTGAAGGTTCTAGACCCTCCAGGAGGTAGTAGAAGGAGGTAAGGGGATCTCATCTCCCTCCCACAACTGCAGTGACTTAGGGTGCAAGACCACACATGTCTCTGAGAGGAGAGGGAGGAGGGAAGAGTTCTCCACAGGAATGCTTTTGCTCTCAGAGTTGCCTCCCAGCCAGTGGGAAAGCTCCACACCAAGGAGGCTAAGCAATTGTGGGGACATATTCATGAAGCTGAGCAGCCCAGGAGGGCAGAGAGGGAGCATCCACAAGATCGCATGCAAAAGAAAGCATGCCTCCCCTTGCTTGGGGCACTGGCTCTACTGGTCAGCCAGAGCAAGGGACCCCTGCCAGAGCATTGCTGCATACAGTGTGTAAAGCAGCAGTGACCAGCAGGAAAAAACAGACGGGCACTGTCAGCATAGCTTCCAAAGGACAGGCATGGCTACCCGGGATTGCAGAGGCCTCAGAATTCACTTCTTCTGCCTCCTCCCACAGTGGCAGCTGCTGGAATCTGCAACCAGATACTACCACTATGGGAAGGCACAAATCCACCCAATCAAATAGTATGAAGAAGTAGATTAACACTTCAGACCAGAAGGAAAATGACAAGCACCCAGCAATCAATCCTGAAGGCACATAAATTTACAAACTAAATGAAAAGAATTCAAAATAGCTATAGTAAAAATATCTCAATGAGTTATAAGAAAATGCAGAAAGACAGCTCAATGAAATCAGGAATAAAATTAATGAACAGAGGGAATTTTTCACAAAAGAGATTGAAACTATAAAGAAAAACCAATCAGAACTGTTGGAGATGAAAAACACAATGAATGAGATAAAGAAAACTCTGGAGTCCTTAATAAACAGAGCTGATATCATGGAGGACAGAATTAGCAATGTAGAATACAGAAATATAGAAATATTTCAGATGGAGGAGGAGAGAGAACTAAGACTAAAAAGAAATGAAGAAATTCTCCAAGAAATATCCGACCCGGGGCTGGCCCCGTGGCCGAGCAGTTAAGTTCGCGCGCTCCGCTGCAGGCGGCCCAGTGTTTCGTTGGTTCGAATCCTGGGCGCGGACATGACACTGCTCATCAAACCACGCTGAGGCAGCGTCCCACATGCCACAACTAGATGGACACACAACGAAGAATATACAACTATGTACTGGGGGGCTTTGGGGAGAAAAAGGAAAAAATAAATCTTAAAAAAAATAAAATAAAATAAAATAAACCCTTACTGAGCGGTCAGTTTAAAAAAAAAAAAAGAAATATCCGACCCAATTAGGAAATGCAATGTAAGGATTATAGGTATTCCACAGGAAGAAAAGAAGGAGAAAGGAGTAGAGAGCTTGTTAAAAGAAATAATAGCTGAGAACTTCCCAAACTTGAAGAGCAGACTGGAATTACAAGTAAAATAAGTCAATAGAACTCCTAATTACACCAATGTAAAAAGATCTTCTCCAAGGCATGCAAGAGTAAGTCTGGCAAAAGTCAATGACGAAGAAAAAGTATTCAAAGCAACAAGGCAGAAGAAAATAAAGTACAAAGGAACACCTATCAGGCTTTCAGCAGATTTCTCAGCAGAAACCTTACAGGCGAGGAGAGAATGAAATGATATATTCAAAATTCTGAAAGACAAAAACTTTCACCCAAGAATACTTTACCCAGTGAAAATATCCTTCAGAGATGATGGAGAAATAAAAACTTTCCCAGATAAACAAAAGCTGAGGGAGTTCATCACCACAACACCCTCCCTATAAGAAATGATCGAGAACACCCTCATACCAGAAGAAAAAAAAGGGTTTACAGAGCCATGAGCAAGGAGATAAATAGGCAGACAAAATCATAAAATTGCAGCTTTCTATCAGAACAGCTTAGAAAACAATTATAACATTAAAGATAAATGGAAGAAAAACATCAAAATAACTATAATCATTACCTTTTAACCACAAACTCACATCACAAAATAGAATATGTTGTGACAACAATAACTTAGACAGAGAAGAGGAAAACTCTGGAAAACCTGCTTAGGCTAAGGAAATAAGAGGCTATCAGAAAATGGATCATCTCATCTATGAGATCTTTTATACAAACCTCATGGTAGCCACTAAGCAAAAAATCAGAACAGAGACATAAATAAAAATAATGAGAAAACCCCCAAATGGAATTGGCAGTCCAAAATACATGGAACAAGAAACAAGGCAAATACAGAACAACTGCAAAACAAGTGATAAAATGGCGATATTAAGCCCTCAGATATCAATAATCACTCCAAAAGTAAATGGATTGAATTCCCCAATAAAAACAGACAGAGTGGCTGGATGGGGTAAAAAACAAGACCTAACAATATGCTGCCTCCAGGACAAATCTCAGAAAGACAAACACAGGTTCAGAGTGAAGGGATGGAAGATGATAGTCCAAGCTAATGACAAACAAACAAAAGCAGATGTTGCCATATTTATATCAGACAAAATGGACTTCAAGACAAAATGGTAACAGGAGACAAGAAGGGGCAGTATATAATGATAAAAGTGACACTCCACCAAGAGGACGTAACACATAAATATATATGCACCTAACACAGGAGCACCAAAGTACTTAAAGCAAGTATTAACTGACCTAAAAGGAGATATTAACGGCAACACAATAATGGTAGGGGATCTTAACACACCACTTACGTCAATGGATCGATCATACAGACAGAAAATCAACAAGGAAATAGTGGAATTAAATGAAAAACTAGACCAGATGGACTTAACAGATATATAGAACACTCCATCCAAAAAACAGCAGAATACACATTCTTCTCAAGTGCACATGAAACATTCTCAAAGATAGACCATATGGTGGGAAACAGACAAGCCTCTATAAATTTAAGAAGACTGTAATCATATTAGGCATCTTTTCTGAACATAATGCTATGAGACTAGGAATCAACTACAAGAAAAAAGCTGAGAAAGTGGCAAAGATGTGGAGACTAAACAACATGTTACTGATAAACCAATGGATCACTGAAGAAATTAACAATCACATGTATAGAGAGTGAAACAATAATCAAAAACCTCCCCCAAAAATTAAAATCCAGGACCAGATGGTTTCTCTGGAGAATTCTACCAATATTCAAAGAAGATACCTATCCTTCTCAAACTGTTCCAAATAAGTGAAGGTGACAGAACACTTCCTAACACATTTTATGAGGCCAACATCACCCTGATCCCAAAGTCAGACTGGGACAACACAGAGAAGGAAAATTACAGGCCAATATCACTGATGAACATAGAAGCAAAGATCCTCAAAATATTGGCAAACTGAATACAGCAATGAATTAAAAGGACCATACAGCATGGTCAAGTAGGATGTATACCAGGGACTCAGAGATGGTTCAACATCTGCAAATCAGTCAGTGTGATACACCACATTAACAAAGTGAGGAATAAAAACCACATGATCATCTCAATAAATGCAGAGAAAACATTTGCCAGGATCCAACATCCATTTATGATAAAAACTCTTAATAAAATGGGTATAGAAGGAAAGTGCCTCAACATAATAAAGACCATATATGACAAACCAACAGCCAACACCATACTCAATGGGGAAAAATTGAAAGCCATACCTCTGATAACAGGAACAAGAAAAAGATGCTCAACCTCACCACTCTTATTCAACATAGTCCTGGAGGTTTTTGCCAGAGGATTTTGGTCAGAAAAAGAAATAAAGGCATCCAAACTGACAATGAAGAAGTGAAACTCTCACTGTTTGTGGACAAGATGATTTTATATATAGAAAACCCCAAAGAATGCATTGGAAAAATATTAGAAATAATCAACAACTACAGCAAGTTGCAGGGTACAAAATCAATGTACAAAAATTAGTGGCATTTCTATACTCTAATAACGAACTTACAGAAAGAGAACTCAAGGGGCTGGCCCCGTGGCTGAGTGGTTAAGTTTGAGTGCTCTGCTTCAGAGTCCCAGGGTTGCACCAGTTCAAATCCTGGCAATGGACATGGCACTGCTCATCAGGCCATGCTGAGGCAGTGTCCACATACCACAACGAGAAGGACCCACAACTGAAAAAATATGCAACTATGTACTGCGGGGATTTGGGGAGAAAAAGCAGGAAAAAAAAAGAATATTGGCAACAGTTGTTAGCTTAGGTGCCAATCTTAAAAAAAAAAAGAAAGAGAACTCAAGAATAAAATCCCATTTACAATTACAACAAAAAGAACAAAATATTTAGGAATAAATTTAACCAAGGAGACTAAAGCCCTATACAATGAAAGCTATAAGACATTATTGAAAGAAATCGATGATGACTTAAAGAAATGGAAAGATATACCATGTACATGAATTGGAAGAATAAATATAGTTAAAATGTCCATACTGCCTAAAGCAATCTTAAGATTCAATGCAATCCCAATCAGAGTCCCAAGGAAATTTTTCATGGAAATAGAATAAAAAGTCGTAAAATTCCTATGGGGCAACAAAGGATCCCAAAAAGCTAAAGCAATCCTGGGAAAAAAGAACAAAACTGGAGGCATTACAATCCTTGACTTTAAAATATACTACAAAGCTATAGTAATCAAAATAGCATGGTACTGGTACAGAAACAGACACACAGATCAATGGAACAGAATTTAAAGCCCAGAAATAAAACCACACATATACAGACAGCTAACCTTTGACAAAGAAGCTAAGAACATACAATGCAGAAAGGAAAGTATCTTCAATAAATGGTGTTGGGAAAACTGAACAGCCACATGCAAAAGAATGAAAGTAGACAATTATCTTTTGCCATACAGAAAAATTAACTCAAAATGGATTAATGACTTGATGGTAAGGTGTGAAACCTTAAAATTCCTAGAAGAAAATATATGCAGTACACTCTTTGACATCAGTGTTAGAAAGATCTTTTCGAGAGCCATGACTCCTCAGGCAAGGAAAACAAAAGAAAAATTAAACAAATGGAACTTCATCAGACTCAAGAGCTTCTGCAAGGCAAAGAAAACCAGGAATAAAATGAAAAGACAACTCACCAACTGAGAGAAAATATTTGCAAATCATATATCTGACAAGGGGTTAATCTCCAAAATATATAAAGAACTCATACAACTGAACAACAAAAATCAAACAGCCCAATCAAAAAATGGGCAGAGGATATGAATAGACATTTTTCGAAAGAAGATATACAGATGGCCAATATGCACATGAAAACACGTTCAACATCACTAATCATCAAGGAAATGCAAATCAAAACTATATTGAAATATCATCTTACGCCCATTAGAATGGCCATAATTACCAAGACAAAAAATAACAAATGTTGGAGAGGATGTGGAGAAAATGGAACTCTCATACACCGCTGGTGGGAATGCAAACTGGTGTAGCCACTATGGAAAACAATATGGTGATTTCTCAAAAAATAAAAAATAGGAATTCCGTATGACTCAGCCATCCCACTACTGGGTATTTATCCAAAGAACTTGAAATCAACAATTCAAATAGACTTATGCACCCATATCTTCATTGCAGCATCATTCACAATAGCCAAGATGGGGAAGCAACACAATTGCCCCTTGACTGATGAGTGGATAAAGATGATGTGGTATATATATAATGGAATACTACTCAGCCATAAAAAAGACAAAATCATCCCATTTGCAACAACATTGATGGACTTTGAGGGTATTATGTAAAGCTAAATACGCCAGACTGAGAAAGACAAATACCATATGATTTCACTTACATGTGGAAGATAAACAAAGACACGGACAAAGAGAACAGATTAGTGGTTACCAGAGGGGAAGGGGGTTAGGAGGTGGCCATAAGGCACAAAGGGACACATACATATGGTGACGGACAAATAATAATCTACAACTGAAATTTCACAATGTTATAAACTATTACGACCTCAATAACATTAAAAAGAAGAAAGGTAAAGAAAGCTTCTTGATACGGCAACTATATTGTCTAAGATGAGAATGACGAGAATGACACCAAGAGAAATTAACTGCTGATTAGACTTTGCAGATTAGTGAACTTGAAAACATATCACTAAGAAGCTATCCAAATGAAACACAGTGGAAAATAACTTGTTATTATTTTTGTCAGTAGCTATGAGACAACTTCAAGGAGACTAACGTATGTGTAATTGGAATCCCTAAAGAAGAGAAGAGAGGAGGACAGAAAAAAATGTTTGAAGGATAAATAGCTGAAAAATTTCCAAACTTGTTGAAAACTGTAAACCCATATATCCAAGAAACTCAATGAATCCAAAGCGCAAGAAGCATAGAGAAAACTATATCAAGGCACATCACAATCAAATTACTCCAAAACAATAATAAACAGAAAATCTAAAAAGCAGCCAGAGACAAAATAAATGTTACATACAGAGGAACAAAGATAAGGATAACGGCAAATTTCTTTTTGGAATCAATTCAAATGAGAAGACAGTGGAGCAAAATCTTTAAAATACTAAAAGAATTAAATGGTCATCCTTGAAATTATACATATATATGTATATAATATATATATACACACACGTAATTTTTATTGAGATAAAGTTCACATAACATAAAATTCACCATTTTCATCATTTTAAAGAGTGCAATTGAGTGGTTTTTAGTTATAATTTCTTCACAATTTGTCAACACTTGCTATTTTTTATTTTGTTGATTATAGCCATCGTAGTATATATGAAGTGGAATCTCATTGTGGTTTTGATTTGCATTTCCCTAATTACTAATGATGTTTAACATCTTTTCATGTGCTTTTTGATCATTTGTATGAATTATTTGGAGAAATGTCTATTCAAATCCTTTTCCCATTTTTAAATTGAGCTTTTTGCCTTTTCACTGCTGAGTTGTAAGAGTTCTTTATATGTTTTTGATACTATACACTTATCAGATACATAACTTACAAATATATTATACCGACTGTTGGTTGTCTTTTTACTTTTTTTCATAACGTACTTTGATGCACAAAAATTTTTAATTTTTATGAAGTCCAATTCATCTATTTTTTCTTTTATTGCTTTGCTTCACCCTAAAATTTTTTGCTCAGTGAAGTAATTTTTAAAAATAAAGATAAAATGAAGATATTTTCAGACACAAGAAAGTTGAAAGACTTCATCACTAGTAGACCTGCCCTCCAAAACTTTTGAAGAAATATTTCAGGCAGAAGAAAAATGATATCAGACATAAAGAATGCCGGAAATGGTCCTTGCATGTATGAATATACAAGAATTTTTTTTGTAATTTAAATTCTATAAAATTAATCAAGTATAAATAATAGTAATAGCAATGCATTGTGGAATTTATAACATGTATAAGTGAAATATATGAAAACAACAGGATAAATATCAGTAGAGGAAAAACAGAGGTATAATATCGATATATGAAGAGGCATGATATCACTTGAATGTAGACTCTGCTAAGTTATAAATGTGTACCATAATCCTAAAGCTAAGTGCTATACTAGGAAAACAGAGCTATAGTGATAGACAACCACAATTAATAAAATGGAATCATAAGAAAGAACTAATTTAAAAGAAGACTGGAAAAGAAAAAGCAGAAATAAAGAAAACAAGAGACAAAAATCAAATATGAAGATGATGTATGTATTTGATTAAGTCCTATGAATACTCACTTTAAATGTAAATGATCTAAATTCTGCAGTTAAAGTCAGAGATTGTCAGCTTGGATTATCAGACCCAGGTATGTGCTACTGCCTACAAGAAATTAATGTTAAATATAAAGACACTTAGAGGTTAAAAGCAGAAGGATAGTAAAAAGTGTACTATGTTAATGTTATTCAGAAGAAAGCTCTAGTGGCTATTAGTATCTAAGAAAGTGGATTTCAGAACAAAGAATATTATTAGAGATGAAGAAGTTCTTATAATAATGATAAGGGGGTCAAATCACAAAAAGTACACAAAATTCCTAAATACTTATGCTGCTAGTAACATAGTTTTAAAACACATGAAGCAAAAACTGACAGAATTGAAAGGAGAAACAGATAAATCCACAATTATTGTCAAATATTTAAATAACCCTTTCTCAATAATTTATAGAACAAGTTAACAGAAAATTAGTGAAGATATAGAAGATTTGAATGACACTATCAACCAATTAACCTAACTGACATTTATGGAACAATCCACACAACAAGAGCAGAAAATACATTCTTTTGAAGTGCATATAGTATTTATCAAGATGATCCATTCTGGGCCATAAAACAAGTCTCCATAAATTCAAAAGGTTGAAATCAAACAAAGGATGTTCTCAAACCATAGTGAAATGAAACTAGAAATTTGGGAAATTCACAAATAAGTGGAAATTAAATAACACACTCCTAAATAACACATGATACAAGAAGAAATCAAAATGGTAATTAGAAACTTTTTTTAACTGAGTTAAAAAAAACCCACCACATCAGAATTTATGGGATTCCACTAAGGAAGTAATTAGGGAGAAATGTATGGCAATAAGTGTACATGTATAAAATAAGGATGATCAAATCAATGGCCATAGCTTTGACCTTGAGAAGCCAGAAAAAGAACACAGTAATCTTAAAATAAGCAGTAAAAAGAAAATGTTAAGGTCAGAATTGAAATCAATGAATTAGAAAACCAAAAAACAACAGAGAAAATAAATGAAGCCAAAAGTTGGTTGTTTGAGAAGATCAACATAACTGATAAATCTTTAGCCAGACTAGTCAGAAAAACAAAGAGAGAGAGGGAGAGTGGGGAGGAAGAGAGACAGAGAAAGGATAAATTATCAATATCAGGAATGATAGCAATTAAATCATTGAAATTCTACAGATAGAAGACTAATAAGGGAATGCTTATTGTTTATGTGAATTTAATGCCTATAAATTTAACAACTTAGATGAAATGGCTCAATCTCGAGAGACAAAAACAGCACAGCTCACTCAAGAAGAAATAGATAACCTGAATAGCCATATATATATATATATGAAAGAAATAAAATTTTTTGTTTAAAATCTTTCCATAAAGAAAACTGCAGGCTGAGAGAGCTTCACTAGCAAATTCTACCTAACATTTAAAGAAAAAATTACATCAATCTTACAAGATCTCTTCTAGAAAACTGAAGAAGAGATACCACTTGCCACCTCTAGGAAGCTAGCATTGTCCTGATTCTAAAACCAGAAAAGACATACAAGAAAAGACCTAAATAACAATATTCCTCATGAACATGTATAAAAATAATAAAAAAATTTTTAGTAAATCAAGTCCAACAATAAATCAAAAAGATAATACATCATGACAAATTGGGATTTATCCTTGGAATACAAGCTTGAATTTACATTTGAAAATTAATGTAATTCACAATATTAAAAGTGAAGAAAGAAAAAATATAATCCTTTCGATATACGCAAAAAAATCATTAAAAAAAATCCAACATCTCTTCCTAACAAAAGCCCTTAGAAAACTAGGAATAAAGGAAGTTTTTTCAAACTGATCAAAAATCTACAGCTAACCCTATACTTATTGGTGGAGGATTACACGATTTCCCCAAGATGAAGAACAAGCTATCTATCCTCACCAATTCTATTCAACACTACAAACGTTCTAGTTAGTACAGTTGAGAGAAAGAAATAAATGCATCTTGATTGCAGCAGCAAAAGTAAAACTGCCTTTATTCTCAGACAACATCATTGCCTATACAGAAAATCCAACAGTATCTACAAAAAGTTACCAGATCTAATAAGTGAGCTTAACAAGATTGTTGGATACAAGATCAATACATAGAAATCAATTGTGTTTTATGTACTAGAAGTGAAAAATTAGAAATTAAATTTTAAAAATGCCATTTGCAATAGTTCAAAAAATATGAATGCTTGGGGATAAATCTAACAAAAGCTATGCAGCATCTGTAAACTGAAAACTAAAAATCATTGCTGAGAGAAGGTAAAGAAGACCTAAGCAAATAGAGAGATATATCTATGTGTTCATCAATCAAGACTCAATATTGTTAAAATGTCAATTTCCCCATATCTATCTTTAAATTCAATGAAATTTCAAAAAAATCTCTGCCGGTCATTCTGTAGAAAGAAAAATCTTATTCTAAAATTCATATGGAAATACCAAGTATCTAAAATAGCCAAAACAACTTTCAAAAAAGAAGGAAAAGTTGGAGGGCTTACACTATTTGATTTCAAACTTTTAAAGTTACAGCATGATATTGACATGAAGATAGACAAATATATCAATGAAACAACATAAAGAGCCTAGAAATATATCCATCCACATATGTACAAATAATTTTTAACAAAGTTTCAAAGCCAATTCAGTGCAGAATGGATCTTTTTAACAAATGTTGCTCAAATACTTGAATCTTCCTATGCAAAAAAATAGTGACTTAGATCTATACCAAACGCATATACAACAATTAATACAAAATGGATCATAGATCTAAATACAAAGCCTAAACATGTAAGAACTGTAGAAGAAAATAAGAGAAAGCCTTTGTGGTCTTGGATTGGGCACTTTTCTTACCTGTGACATCAAAAGTACAATCTTTTTATACTTTTGCAATTCAATGGAGGAAAAAGTTTTTTCAAGAGATAGTTCAAAGACAATTAGAAAGTATAAGAAATTGATAAATTGAACTTGATCAAAATTAAAAACTTTTCTCTTTGAAGGACAGTTAAGGGAATGAATACACAGCTCACTGACTGGAAGAATATATGTAGACATCTGATAAAGAATTATATCAAGAATGTATAAAGATGTCTCAAAACTCAAGAAAACAAACAACTCAAATGAAAATCAGCAAAATTTTTGGTAAGTATGCCACTGAAAGAAGATATATGGCAAAGAACGTATGAACAGATGCTCAACATAATTAGTCATTAGAGAAATTCAATGCAATGGGGTACCACTATACATCTATCAGAATGGCTAAAATTTTAAAAAACCAACCATATCAAGTGTTAGTGAGAGTATGGAGGAACTAGAACTTTCGTATAATACTGATACGATTGTAAAATTATACTATCACTTTGAAAAACAGTTTAGCCTTTCCTAAAAATTAAACCTATGCTTAAAATATGATCTAGTCATCCCATTTCTAGATATTTACACAAGAGAAATGAAAGTATATATCCATGTAAAGATCAGTATGTTAATGTTCATATTGGCTTTATTTGTAATAGCCAAAATTTGGAAACAACCTAAATGTCAAATAACATGAGAACATATATACAAATAAAAACATGGGATTATTTATAAATGCTGTATACCTATTAATCTCAAAATAATTATTGTAAGTGAAAGAAGCCAGACAAAAATGAATATATACTGTATGAATTCATTTTTTCAAAATTCTAGAAAGTACAGACTAATGTGGAGTAACAGAAGGCAGATGACTGGCTGCCTGAGAACAGGGGACAAAAAGGGGCGTGAGGGAGGGATCATAAAAGGTTATGAAGAACCTTTCGGGGATAGTGGATATGCTTATTCTTGATTTTGGTTGAGATTTGACAGATGTATACGCATGTGAAAAATTATCAAATTGTTCATTTTAACATGTGCAGGTTGTTGCATATCAAGTATACCTTAATAAAGTGGTTAAAAGTTGGCTAGGAATTTACAAGTTGGAGGATAAAGAAAGCAGTATAAAGTACATGAGATAGTCCTAAAAGAAAATAAATTAAGTTTGAAAGCAAAAAGATGTGTAATTTTATGTCAAATTCATGTAATCACACAAAAGCATTAAATCTAATTTAAAAAGAGGTACTCAAAAGTAATATCTGGTGTAGTTCAACAAATTAAAAGTATTGTAGAGGACTGAAGGATTACTTTAAAATTTTTAAAATACAGGATCCACAATAAATATAACTTTCATAAAACTATCTGAGTCAAATCATTTAATATTAAATAAATGAAGCCACATTTGTTGGAAATGCAAGGAGAAGTGAATGATAAATAATCATAATAGTAGACTTTTATACTCATTTCTCAGTCATTGGTAGGTTAAATAAATTATAGTAAACACCAAATAAGGAATCTAAAGTAAATAATTAATAATGCTGATCTAATAAGCATATATCCAATTCTGTAATCTGTCAAATAAAATATGCTTTCTATTTAAGTGCTATACCACTTGATTATATATTATGCCCAAGAAAAGCTCAATAAATTACAAAAACTAGTCAAAATATAAACTATATTTTCCAATGACATTTTTAAAGAGCTAGAAAACATTTTAACAAGTGGGAAGAAGCAAATACTCTAACAATTTCAAATGGTAAAACATTGAAAACTCTTAGTTCAAATAGAAAATAATCACAACCATATATCTTATTATTTAAATACTCTATAGGCTTTATATTAATGGTCAAATGATTTTTGACAAAGATGTCAAGGCAATTCAATGGAGGAAATATTTTTTCAACAAATAGTTCAGAGACAATTAGATATGCTTACACAAAAAGATAAATTTAGACCCTTACCTTCTACCATACAGAAAAAATAACTCAAAATGAATCATATATATAAATGCAAGAGCTTGAACTATGAAACTTCTACAGGATACATAGAAGAAAATTTTCTGACCTTAAATTAAGCGAATAGTTCTTAGTCATGACACCAAAAGCATGATCCATTAAAAAATTTTTTGATGAAATGGACATCATCAAAATAAAATATGTTTACACTTCAACAGACATCATTAAGAAAATGAAAAGACAACACAGACTGGGGGAAAGTATTTACAAATCATATATCTAATAAACGACTGTATTAAAAATATAATGACTATTAAAACAATAACAGGATGACTAATGACTCGCAAAAAATGGGCAAGATATATGAATAGATATTTTACCAAAGAAGATATGTGAATTGCCAACAAGCATATGAAAAGATGCTCAATATCATGAGTCATTAAGGAAATGTACATTAAAATCATAATGAGACACCACTACACATCAGCTAGGATGGCTATAAGAATCCAGCCAGACAATAACAAGTATTAGCAGGAGTGCGTGGAAAGGGGAACTCTCATTTATTGCTGGTGAGAGTGGTACAGCTCCTTTGACAAACAGTTTGACAATTTCTTAAATGGTTATACATAAACTTACAATGAGACCCAGCTTTCTACCCACAAGTATCTACCCAAGAGAAATGAAACCATATTTCCACACAAAGACTTGTAGTAAACATTCATAAAAACATCATAATAGTCAAAAATTAGAAACAACCAAAATTTCCATCGATTGGCCAATGGATTAATGAGATGGGCACATCCTTACAATGGAATACTATCTGGCAATAGGAAGGAGGGGACTACTGATACGTGCTATAACATGAATTAACCTCAAAAACAATGTTAACTGAAAAGGGCCAAACATGAAAGATGACATATTATATGACTTAATTTATATATAAGATGTTCACAAAAGGCAAATGTCTAAAGACAGAAAGAGGATCATTTGTTATCAGGGGCCAGAGGATGGGTGTGAGTATTGACTGCAAAAAGACACAAGAAATAGGGTGATGGAAATGTTGTGCAACTGAATTATTGTGATGGTTGCACAACTATAAATTTGTTAAAAATTGTTTCATTATGAACTTACAAGTGAATTTTATTATGTATACTATACCATGATGAATATATCTTTTTAAAAACTATGGGGTTCAGCAACAGTTTCACCTAAGGGAAAGTTCTATATTCATTTTTATTTCTAAACAAAATTAATAAAATCAAATAAATTTACCATTTAATTCAAGAAGCTAAAAAAGAACAAAAATGTTAAACCTAAAGAAAGTTTAAGATGGAATTAAAATTACAGATTGGATGATTGCCCTGAAAACAGCCATGACAAGATGATAGATAGATAGATAGATAGATAGACAGACAGACAGATAGATAGATAAAGCACAATAAAATTTTACATTAAAAAATAGAGTTACATATATAAGGTAAAAAATTTGTAATAAGAAAAGAGAATATAAGTACAAGTACAGCTAAAATTAAAAGAAATATAAGTGAAAACATAGTTCTTCATAGGTAAATATGAAAGCTACATGTTATAAACATACACATAGTGTGTACATATATTTTAGGAAACTTAATGCTAAGAAATAGACAGTATACTCGATTGATAACCAAAGAGGATCTTGATAAAGTTTTATAAGAGCTATTCAATAAAAGTACAAGATTTAGATGTTTTCTGGATTCATTTTATTTCAAGAATTTCTTGAAATAAAGATTTCAAGATTTAAGAAATAGACAATTCTTATGCCAGTAAAACTATGATGAGAAACAACAAATAAATAAGAAATAAACATGCTTCAATTAATTTTCTGGAGTCACCATAACATTGACAATAAAATCTAGCAAGGATATACCAAAATAAGAAAACAAAAAAATTAGTCTTACATGTAATATTGAAGCAAAAATCTTACAGAAATATTAACAAATTAACTCAGCATGAAAAGCATAAAACACTATCAACCTGAGTTTATTGTAGGAGTTTGCCAATTTTTGTTTATTTTAGGAAATTCGTTAATATATGTCTCCATGTGATTTTCTCAATTGACACTAAAATCATAGTTAATAAAATCCAACATCAATTCACATTTAAAAAATGTTTATAAAATTAAAAGAAAAAATTTAACATGAAAAAATTATGTATTACAAACTAATAGGCAACTCATTTGCTTAAAACATGTGCATGATTTTAAAAAATACATATTCCAACAGCTGCAGATTTTAAAGCACTTTTAATTCATAGAGAAAATAAAAATCTCAATCTCAGCATATTTAGATAATAATAAAACTTATAGGATGCAGCAAACTTGTACCTGTGGGAATACTATATGTGCATTTTCATTTCCAAGAAAAATCACCAAGTGCAGATAAAGTTAGCATTCAACTATGACTCTCTTTCACTATCATGAAAATATAGTGGATACAGTAATAGTGTATATCATATACATATAATACACAGAAGGAGAGTTGATAGAAATATTTGACACAATAATTGTGGCTTTCCTTAGACAGTAAAGAGAAGTATGAAATAGGAGTACAGGAGACCTTTTCACATTCTGCTTTTCTATATTTCTGTCTTTTTGGCATTTTTTAATCAGTAAATTCTACTCGTGATTTAAAGCAATGATGAAAAGAGAAAATTCAAGGATAAAGTTATTTATTTATTTATTTTTTGAGGAAGATTAGCCCTGAGCTATCATCTGCTGCCAATCCTCCTCTTTTTGCTAAGGAAGACTGGTCCTGAGCTAACATCCGTGCCCATCTTCCTCTACTGATAGAGTTATTTTTCAATGTTGCAATTTTGAACTTGCAAGTGGTCATCTAAAATTATATAATGCAAATAGGAAATTTGTAAACATGATCTCAACTTAAAGAATTATGTGAATATATGTGTCTATCTTTTCCCCTACCTAGCTCCCCCTAAATCAAATTCATAAAAAATGATAAGAACCTACAAGTACACAAAAGATAGGGGAGTGGGGACAGACGAGAGATGCCTCACATTTTTTGGAGAAGAATTATGGATTGAGTAATTCACACTGCTGGATAATCTGAAAACCACATTTTTCAACAGGAAGCATACAAAATCCTGCCATTGTACTCAGGAAGGCCTCCAGAATTAGAGATATCAACTGTGGCAGAAAACAGAAAACAGTACTTACATACTGTGGGACTTCAAAGCATGATGCTTCAATAAAGGATTGGTTTAAACCATCTACATTAGAAGCAGGTAGATTCACAGGCACCCTTTCTCATTCCTTTGGTTCCCATAATACCTTTCCTCCATCCAAAAAGCATTATTCCACGGCAAATTTGAACCTGAATGTTTCCAAAATCAGAGACACTAAACACACTAGGGGACAGAAGCTCTATATAAAAACAAGGAGATACTGTTGCAATCTATATATGAAACACCATTTGTCTCAGAGTTTATGAACACCAGCAGCGATGCATAATCACTCCTTCCTCTTACCATGAAGCAGTAGGTGGTTGAATATTTCTCTGGAGAAATTGAGAGAGAATATCCAGCAGAAATGGATATTCAGGGGAGAACTATCAATAAAATGACTGGCTCCACTGGTCTGTGAGAGCCAGCTACCACTGCTTTATGAAAACTAATTGTTAAATTTTCAGGAATTTTATAACGATTTGATGTCAAATTGATAGCTTGACATCAGCCATGGTGGGCATATTTACACCACAAAAATCAGCACACAGTGCATATCAGGGCTTTCCCCACCTTGAAAGCCTTGTTAATATTTATCAGCACACCACTGACCGACTCCCTACCTAGTTACCGGATAGTGAAATTGATCATCTAATAAGCCACACACATACACACAGATTTTAGTGTCTCACTATTAAATATGAATGTGTATCCAAGAACCCTGAGTAACCTAAGGAAACTGTCCAACAGAAAGACAAAGAATCCAACAAATAAATAAAGGAACTCAAGTGAAATAGGGATGATACCGGAAGAAAAAGAAAACTTCTAAAAATGTGTCGTTAAAATTCTCAAAGAGAAAAATAAAAATATATCTAGAAAACCAAGAGTATGAAAAAAATTAAAGAACACTCAGAAAGCAAGAAAGGGGTTTTGCAAATATGCTAGTTGAAACAAAGAACAATCAATGGAAGGATTATTAGATATAGTTAAATAGCCCAGGAAGTACACCTAAATGACAGAGGTGATTAAAGCATCACTCCAGGTCTGTATCATGTGACTTACTGGAAGAGATAACAGAGCCAATGTAAAAATACCAAAGAAATAACAAAAGAATAGAGTTCTCAGAACTCTAGAACATGAATTTTCATTGAAAGAGTTTGCCAAATGTTCAAAACAATAAATGATACACATACACATACCCACAGACTAAGGCATAGAACCATAAACTTTTCACATAATTGAAATTAAACAAAGAAAATTCTTCAAGCTTGGGGAGTAAAGGGATAGGTCGTTCAAAGAATAAAGAAACAAAATGAGATTACATTTCTTTATTGCAACACGGAAAAGCAGAAGAGAGTGGAGTGATGCCATCACAACTCTAAAGGAAATTTGGGTTTTGTATTATTCTGGACCCAACCAAACTACTAAATGTGATCAGAGAACAATTATACATTCTACATAGATATCTAAAAAAACTATTTCCCACAAACTCTCAGGAAGCTGCTACAGCATGAGCTAAAACATGAGAGAGCAAACCAAGGAAAAAGGCCACAAGAGGTCCAGGAAAGAAAGGAACCCACAGGGGAGAGAAGGGAAGGGAAGTCCCAGAATGAGCGCTATGCAGACAAAGCAGCTAATCCAAACTAAAAGGAGCACGGATCTCGCCGGAGGGGAGGAGGTCAAAATTTGTTAAATCAAGAAATAAAATTATTAATCATGTTATTTACAAATAAAGTTATGCTATTATAAATAGCTACACTAGTTATAAATAATCTTACATTATTTAGAATTGTGGAGGTAAAGACCATAAGACACAGCTAGAAGGGTAGAAAATGATTACCTCTACTGTGTGAGAGTGGGACGAAGTGCAGGAAAAGATGCTATGTTTCATTGTAAGACTTTTAGTATTTTAGGATGTTTTAACATTGATACATGCATTACTTTCACAACGCAAACAATTGATTTCAAAACCCACATAGCCATTTCTAATTAACAGAAGTTATGTTCCATTAATGGAATATGTGTTAACAGGGAAATATCAAAGACACAGTACTCTGTTAACTGGAAGTTGCGCATATCTGAATCACATCCTTGCTTCGCACTTTAGTTACCATGGAGCTGTGCAAAGCAGGTGTTGAGTTGGTTCTAACACACAAGTTTTCATTAACATAGTACCATGCAAATCAGACTCCCTGTACAAGTTGTAATCAATTCCATTTAGAAATTGATCCTTTATTATTATTTAACTAGTATCCTAAAAAGATTCATTTTCTTCTCAATCCAGGTAAACGACAATTTTATAAATTTCATTTGGAAATAAACTCCTTTAAGAATGTATAGGTCTTAGAAAAGAAACCATGTCAAATATATTTTGGAAGACATTTCTAGAAGATTCCTGCCTTGTCACACCTACTATTAATATCTTTCCTTGAGGAATCTTCTGCTTACAGCACTCAGTGAAAATAGGGTGCTTGGAAGTGCACTGATGTGCGAAAATCAATTAAAAGCACAACTAAAGTTTTAGGATTTTGCTTAATTTAGTTTTAGTTTTAGATTAGAGTTCAGGTCAGTTCTTACTTTATCCCTATCAATTCATCCATCGAAAATTATAATTGCCTTTTTTTCTAGTCCTTAATTACTTTTACCAATAATCTGTATAATATTCAAGATGGTTTAAATTGTATTATCCAAAAGAAAATGTTTAATTCAGAGTGATTAGTCTGTACAGTTGATAGCTACATTGTTTTCCCTACAGGGAAAGGGCATTTGTTCAGGATAAAGAGTTTTAACACAAGCAACTAAGTAAATCCATGCTACATAATACGAAAGTGCAAAAAACCTCAAATCTTATTAAATGGAGTATATATATGAATGTGAAGACATTGATACAGTGAAGAGTTTAGAGATGTTTAGAAATTACATTCTTATATAAAATCGTTTTATAAATGTAGTTATAAGTTCTATGGTTCCTTGTTACTTTTTAATAAAACTTTAATGAAGTGTAATTTAAGAATAGAGATAAAAGAGTTCTTACACATGTATACACCTGTGTCACCACTGCCACAATTGGGATATGGAACAATTTGTACCCTCAGAATTTATCTTAGGCCAATTTGCAGTCAACCACACTTCCTCCCACCCCAAGCAACCACTGTTCTACTTTTCTGTCACTGTGGATTGGTTGGCTCATGTAGAATTTCAGATTAACGAAATCACACGGTATGTGTTCTATTTGTTCTTGACTTCTTTTGTTCAGTGTAATGCTTTTGGGACTCATCCGTGTTGTTGCATACATCAATAGTTTGCTCCCTTTTAT
Source organism: Equus caballus (assembly GCF_041296265.1). Taxonomy (NCBI): domain Eukaryota; kingdom Metazoa; phylum Chordata; class Mammalia; order Perissodactyla; family Equidae; genus Equus; species Equus caballus. The sequence continues at coordinate 20,889,510 of NC_091692.1, forward strand.
TGCTGAGCAGTATTCCATTGCTGATGAACATTTGTATTCTTCTGAATTTTGGTTATTATAAATGAAATTGCAGTGGACATCTGTGTACAAGTCTTTGTGTGGACAAATGTTTTTATATATTACTGGGTCATATAGTAAGTGAGTGTTTAACTTTCTAAGAAGCTGACAATCTGTTTTCCAAAGTGTGTGTACCATTTTATACTCCCACCAATAATACATGAGAGTTCTAGTTGCTACTGTCCTTGTAAATACTTGTTATTGTCAGTTTTTTAAATTTTAACCATTCTAGTGTTTTTAATGGTAAATCATTGAGGTTTTAATTTACATTTCCCTAATGACTACTGATGACTAATGATATTCAACATCATATTATGTGCTTCCTGGCCATTTATATATCCTCTCTTTGTGGAGTGTCTGTTCAAATCTTTTGCAAATTTTAAAAAGTGAATCGCTTATGTTCTTATCATTGAGTTGTAAGACTTCTTCATAGGTATTCTGGATATAAGTCTTTCGTCAGCTACAGGTGTTGTTAATAGTTTCTCCTTGTCTATAACATGCCTTTTTATTTGCATAGTCTTTTTTAAGGGAAGATTTTAAGTCCAATCAATATATCCATTTTTTCTTCATATTTAGTGCTTTCTATGTCCTTCTAAGAAATCTACCTACCCCAACGTAGAGATATTTCTCTAATTTTTTCACCTGTTAGTTTTATAGTTTTAAATTTTAAGTTCTTTCCTCAGTAGTGGTTTCTTTCTTGGCGTCTTCGAGTCTTGGCCTATGGACAGGCAGCTTAGTATTCAGCTAAAGACTCAAGAGGACTCCAGTGCAGATGTCTGGAGCTCTTTTTCTGTGACTCTCCATTCTCTCAGCCCTCTGTTCCATGATGTCCAGCCACTTCTGGCTCCTTGAACGTCAATCTATCTCTTCAACTTGGCTCTGCTTGAGTTTGCCCTTCCTGCACCATAGTCTTTAAGGCGCCTAAAGACAGAAAGCTTAGGGCGCAACTCCTGTGATTCTCTTCTCTTTGAGATCGTAGTCTGAAAATTGTTGTTTAGCACATTTCGTCCAGTATTTTAATTGTCCACAGTAGGAAGCCAGGTCTGCTTTCAGTCACTCAGTCATAACCACAGGTGGACGCTCTATTATGATTTTTCACCACCCAGACAGGTGGGCTCATACATAAAAACACATGAAACACATACTAGGATGAAGAACAAATATTCAAAATCACTTGATTTTCTTCAATTTTTACGTTCCTAAATCATAACTAGCAGCAGAAGTAAACAATATGAAAATAGTGCCCATTTCAGGATGTTTTTCAGGTAAATAATCAAAAAAATTAAAAAATAAGGCATTCATATCTCAACAAAGACATCAGGCTGTGATGTTGAAAATAATAAAGCCATGGGAATTATAATATGCACAATAATACCAGGGAGCAATTTACTTGCTCTCCAAATATTATTAATATATTTTATAAACTTTCTCCCCATCAGTCAACATTGCGATAATAGATATGCTGGGCTGGAGTTGATGATTAGTTTTCCTTCTACAATGCAAGAAGGCATCCTGCAGGTGCCATAAGATTTGAGGCCGGGTGGTTGCTTCTGATTAAAAGAATTTAAAAAGTTTGAAATGCAGAGAGTTGATGTTAGGGAGGGGAAAAAAGAGAATTTTGTAAGAAGATTTTCCACATGTGTACTTGTGGTTGCCTGCTTATTCAAGTGATTTGGATGAATTAATCAGTTTCTTTAAATTTACCAGCCAATTTAATCTAACATCTGTTTTTGACTACTTTTTTATCACTAAAATTTGACTGTGAGCAACTGAGTATAGTTTTTAAAACTATGCAGAAATAGTTGAATGTCTTTTCAACCTTAGATAGTCCTTAATCTATTCCTTTGTCTCATTTGCATTCCCTAATCCACTTAATTACTTTAGCTTCTTTGCGAGCATTTGAGTTTTTTCAGGCCATTATTATACCATGGAATAAGAGTGATAAAATATTTACCAAATTTTCTTCCAGACTGATTGTTCTATTCAATCTAAGTGCAATGACACTTAAAATAACTATTGTTCATTATAATGACCCGGATCAGCAAAGGACCAATATAGAGAGAAAATAGTAATAACTATCTCGTCTTGGACCCTTGCTGATGCTGCATGCTTTGCCTACATTTTCTGTCTTGTGTTATTTCATTATTTCACATTTATAGCTGGGTACCTGGAGCTCTAAAATGTTGAATAACGTATCCAAGGTCACATAGCTCATAAGTGAGAGAAGCCAGAATTCAAACCTAGATTTATCCAACTTCAAAACCCATGGTCTTTGTACCACATTGCTATCTATTTTATCTGAGTTCTTGTGGGTATAAGTTGATTCTAGTGAATTATCTTAAAGGGTGTAAGAGGTTCACATAAAGAAGGCTATCAAACATTAATATTCTCCAAGAAATTTCTTCAAGACTTGAAGTGGGAGGCCTTAAGAATATAGAGGTGTCACTTCATCTCATACAATTCATGGAAGGAGAAAGAATAGCACAGCTCCGCTTCAAACACTCCACTGAATCTTGGACTTATCCCCCAGTTCTTCCCACGCCATAAACTTCTGCCTTCAAATTGCACTTACACTCAGGATTATACACACCCAGTTATGTATTGAAATTGCCAAGTGATGAATCTTACAAATACATCAATAGGAGTTTACATCATTTCACTAAAATATACTACACCCTTTTCTGTCAGTTGTACCTGAGATAAAGATTACTTTAATGCCATTTCACTGTCTGAAAATAGAGGAAAGTTTAGAATGTTATCAAAATTTGTTTCATTGCCAAATTGGCTACCACGATTTGGGGCAAGTTAGTAAATATTCTGCTTCAGTTCCTACATATCAAATATAAAAATAATCGTTCTCCTACTCCAACCAAATGATGTGACTGAGTAAATAGTGATTCAAATGAGTGAGGATGCCTTCAATAGAGTTTTGAAGAATCCTAGAATGTGCAGGATCTGGGCGTCTCTCCATATAAACAATTTGAATGAAAAAAATCTATTACAAAATTCATGAGTCTGTGAGAGGTCTGGTCATTTATGAAGGAAGATTTAGAATAATCGGTAGAGAAAAGGGACTTAGATATTTTATTGTCCAATAAGTGCACGTGAATATTCTTCGGGGTACTCAGTCATCATTGCTTCATGTTCTTTAACTGTCATAGACAGTGTCCTAGGTTAGTTTTATATTTCCCACTTGAGGAAAAAGGCAGAAACACTGTTATTATTTAAATTCTATGTTCTTCAGCAGATGTTTTTATTAAAACAATATAGATCTTCTTGCCTCTGCAGTTTCCTAGTACCATATATTCAGTGCTAGTAATATCATTACTCATTATGGTTCTGAAGCTCTGAACAGGGGCTCCCAGTGACTCCTTCAAAGGTTGTTACAATGACCACAAATACAGGGAAATATGAATGATGCTTTTTATTCCTGTTCATTTTAAATTTACTACTTAGAATTGTATAACATAAAGTTAGAATCTTTTGTTTTAGATGTCTCTTTTTTTTATTGAGGTCAATAATTTTATTATTTGTCAGTCACCATATATATGTACCCCTTTACCCTTTATGTTCACCCACCAACCCCCTTCCCCTCTGGTAACTGCTAATATTTTTCTTTGTCCGTGGTTTTGTTTATCTTCCATATATAAGTGAAATCATATGGTCTTTGTCTTTCTCTGTCTGGCTTCTCTCACTTAACATAATACCCTCAAGGTACATCCATGTTGTTGCAAATGGGACGTTTCTGTCTTTTTTATGGCTGAGTAGTATTCCATTGTATATATATACCACATCTTCTTTTAGATATGTCTCTTTTAAAGAAAGTATGGCTGGCTTTTATTTATATTTTTCCAGTTCAACAATCTTCTGTCTTTAAGCTAGAGCTTTTAGACTACTTATATCTATAGTAGTTATTGACACATTTGGATGCATTTCTATGTTACAATATGGTGACTTTATTCTTTATTACCTTTCCCCATTATCTTTACTCTTTTTTTCTCTCCTTTGCCTCTTTTGGATTAAGTTTATTTATTTTTCTCTTCATTCAAGTTCTTTCTTCTCTAGTAGAATGGAAGTTATGTGTTTTGTGTATATTTTTATGTGACCATTCTCAAAATTTCTACAAGCATATTTACCTCAACAAGATCTAAGATTAATTAATATATTTTCTCCTTTCCAAAATAATACTAGGACTTTAGAACACTTGAACTCCAATTGTTCCTCTTCTGACTCATATGCCATTACTGTCTAGGATTTCAGTTCAATATTGTTATGTTTTTATACACATTCATTTTTTTAAAATATACCTTTCGTTTCTTCTTGCATCTCAGACATTTTGTTGTTATTTTTTTCTTCTTAAATTACATAATCTAGAGAAAATTTGGCAGTTTTTATATAGGAGGGGAAAATACGATGAGATGATGGAGGCAGAGATGGAGGTTCTGTAGCTACAAGTCAAGGAATGGCAAAGATTGTCAGCAAACCATCAGAAAATAGAAAAAGGCAAGGAATTATTCTCTCCTGTAGGTTTTAGAGAGATTATGGTCCTGTTGCTGTTTAGATTTTGAACTTCCACCCTCCAAAACTGTAAGACAATATATTTCTGTTGTTTTAATCCACTCAGTCTGTGGCATTTTCTTATAGGAACCCTAGGAAACTAATACAGAAGTCAACTATCTCAATTGTTGCATGTCTGGAAGATCCTTTATTGTGGCCCTATTCTGAAAAGATAGTTTTACTAAGTACAGAATTCTATTCCCTGATATTTTTATCATGTTAAAAATACGCTCTCTTGGAAAAGGAAAAAAGGCAAAATTCTATGTCATCATGGAGCTTATAAGCTAGTGAGGAGAGAGACAATTAATTATATATTAGCAAGAAATAAGTTCTATGGAAGAAAGAAAAGAAAATAGAAGAGCAAGGTGGATTGGGAGTGCAGGCAGGGGATGAGCTGGGCTGCAATTTCAGACAAGGCGGTGAAGGCAGAGATGGGGGGGTCAAAAAATTAACATCTAGGGTAAGAGAATTCACAGTGAAGGGAATGGTCAGTGAAAAGGCCCTAAGTCGTCTTTGAGAAACAGAAGAAGGTCAATATGACTGAAGTGTAGGGAGAGAGTAGTATGAGATAAAGTTCCTTAGCAAAAGAACAGGGTTCAGATCGTGGTGAGCCTTGAAATTTATTATAAGGATTTCAGGTTTCATTCTAACTCAAATAGGGAGCCACTGGAGGGTACTGAATACAGGAATGACATGATCTGGCTTATGTTTGAAAGTATCTTTGGTATTGGTGTAAGAATGGACAAATAGGTCCATGAAACAGAATGGAGAACCCAGAAATAGGTTCACATAAATACAGTCAGTTGATCTTTGACAAAGAGCAAAGGAAATTCAGTGGAGAAAAGATAGTCTTTTCAACAAATGGTGCTGAAACAACTGAACATCTACATGAAAAACAATGAATCTAGATGCGGACCTGGCACCTCTCCCAAATTAACTCAAAAAGGATCATAGACCTAAATGTAAAGTGCAAAACTATAAAACTCCTAGAAGACAACAAAAGAGAAAATCTAGATGGCCTTGGGTATGGTGATGACTTTTCAGACACAACACAAAAGACATGATCCATGAAAGAAATAGTTGATAAGCTGAACTTCATTAAAATTAAAAATTCCTACTCAATGAAAGGCACTATTGAGAGAATGAGAAGACAAGCGACAATTCGTAATTACCAATACTTGAAACAAACAAGATGTCCTTCATAGGTAATAGGTAAATAAATTGCGGTACATCCAGTCAATAGAATATTACTTAGTATTAAAAGGAAATAATCTATCAAGCCATTAAAAGACATGGAAGAATCTCAAATATATATTACTAATTGAAAGAATTCAATCTGAAAAGACTACATACTGTATGAGTCCAACTATATGACATTCTGGAAAAGGCAAAATGATGGAGAAAGTAAAAAGATCAGTGGTTGCCAGGGGTTACGGGGTGGGGGTGGGCGGGAAAGGGATGAATAGATGCAGCACAGATCATTTTAGGGCAGTGAAACTACTTTGTACGATACTATATGATGTCTACATATTCTCATAAATTTGTTCAAACCCATAGAATGTACAAAACCAAGAGTGAACCCTAATGTAAATTATGGGCTTGGTGTGATTATGATGTGACAATATAGGTTCACCAAATATAACAAATGTACCACTCTGGTGGGAAATATTGATAATGGGAGAAACTATGCATGTGTAGAGGCAGGAGGTATATGGGAAATCTTAATACCTTCTGCTCAACATTGCTGTGAACCTAAAATTGATCTACAAACTAAAGTCTACTTAAAAAATGACTGTATAGGTGATGTGTAGATAGTCACCTAATAGGAGCAGAGATAGAACCAGGAAGATACTTAGGAGTCTTAACAATAATTCAGTTAATAAATAATAGTATTGGATGTGATAAGAAGTGTTTGGATTTTGGTATTTTGGGGCTATAATAGTGTGGGCTTTGATAGAACAAGAAGAGCAAAAAGTAATTCCAAGATTTTGGTCCTGAGCCATTGGAAAGACGGAGTTTCCATAAACCAAGGTAAGGAGAAGACTGGTTGGCACATGTACAGTGGTGAGGGAGGTAAATGATTAGGAGTTACGTTGGGGGCCTGTTCTGTCTGAGATTTCTACTAGGCCAAGTGCAGAGAGCATATCTAAAAGGAGGCGGTGACAAACTGTCAAAGGTCACTATTAAGGAAGAAATATATTTTTCATTGCATTTTATAACGCAGAGGTCATTGAGGACCTTGACAAGAGCATTTTGAATGTATTAGTTGGGGAAAACCTTACTGAAGGAGGTATAAGAGAGAATTGGAGTGTGTGTGCGAGAGAGAGAGACACAGACACAAAGAGAGAGAGAGAGAGAACAATCTATTCTGGTTGTTCTCCTGTTAGAAGAATTTTTGCTCCAAAGGAGGCAGAGAAATGGGGCAGTGTCTGGCAAGGAAAATGAGGTCAAGAGAAGTTAATTTTTGTTTTATTTTTAAGATGAAATAAATGAGAGCATGCTTGTTGTGGTAAATAGGTAAAGAGAGGAAAGGAAGATGTAGAAGTAGGGGAGAGACGAGAAGCCTCGCTGGAGCGCTGTCTTTGCATAGGCTAGAAGGTAAGGGATTTGGTATTTTATTGCAACAAGGGAGGACTGGCTGTAGATAGAAGCAGGATTAGCTCACCTAAGGCAGAGGATATCCATGCAGGTACAGCTGTGGGAGAGCATCTGGAGAAGTTCTCTTTTGATGGCAACATTTTTAAAAAAACTAGGTTATGTAATCTGATAACGTGAAATTTAAGGAGGAAAAAGAAAAACATGGTTTAGAAGCAGCAATAAGGAGCAAGGAGGGCATCCTTACCGCCCCTAAGGTACAAAGATCATTGAGAAGATAAAAACAAAAACAATGAAAGAACTGTGGAATGGAGTATCCTCAAGATTCCTGTTGGAGCATGATTTTGCAGAGAAAGGTCAAGTGGAGGTCAATGATAGAGTAGATTATGTTAATGATGGATCGGGCATTGCAAAATGTACAGAATTGAGGTGGGATGGGAGATGAGGACTGTGCAGGGGATGTAGGGAGCCTTGTAGAGCTTACAGTGGGGAGGGGGAACCTGAGAGTCTGGGGATTCTTGAGATGACTGACATGAGCAGAGTTAATGGAAGAATGAGATTAGCTCTGGTGCAGTCAAGGTATATTGTGGTGGTGGGACTCCGAGTATTGGCAGGAATGACAGGTGTGCTTTTGGGGTCTCTCTTAGCTCCTATTAATGTAGCCCAGGGCTCTCTTGACTCCTGCTAAAGTGGCGGGGGAAAATGAGGTAACTTGAAAGTGTGAGCAAAGGGGGAATGCTCTCAGCCCTTCTAAAAGGCCTGGACCCTTACCTGACCCCTGTTGGGAAAGGGCAGAATAACACTGTTCACAGTTATTTTGTTTCCTCATCTGTTTCAGTAATTGTTAAATATGTGCTCACGGTATCTGAGGTTTTCTTTGTAGGGATTTTTGAGGTCTTTATTTAAAACGCTTTCCTCTGGAGAAGATTTTGTTCTACCTCTAATAGTTACCTGGTGGCACAAACAACCTGGAAGCAACCTTATTAAAAATTGGATTATGGTCATTGGGGCACACCCTTATGAATTCAGACCAGAAACCCTCATGAGTCAAGATCTGTGGTTAGGAGACCTCAAGGAATTTTTTTGCCCCTTTTTTTCTGCTCTCCTTGGTCAAGCCTGAGAGAGGTCATGATGGGTACTTTCACTCTTCATTGGGAAGTTTTCCCTGAATTCTCCCCTGAGTGCAGCCCTTCAGGAATTTACATTTCATGCGGTAATGAGCAATGCACCCTCTCACCCTGCTCAGGCCCCAAGTCCTGTCTCCTGCCTGTCAGTGGCCTTCTGAATGTAGCTTGTTGATCATCTCCATGGGTCTGCAGACACCACCTGGGCAAACACTGGCTCCACAACTCCCTGCCCTTCTGGGTTCTCGCTTTCTTTCTATTTCTGATCTCTGTGGAAATCTCTTTCCTCTATAATCTGCTCAACTATAAATTTAATAAAAAATTTCCTATATTTCTCCACTGATTTTGTGTGCTACATCTAAAAGCGTGGCTATGAACATCTAGTTTACCATGTTGCCAGAAACATAAATCCTATCTTCTTTGTTACAATAAATATTTTATACGTTTAAAAAAATAGTATAGTCAACAATGAACACTCACAGACTGACCACACAGTTTAAGATAAGGATATATTGCAAATACAGATGATGTTCTCTGATTCCATTGATTTCATTTTCCCCCATTTCCTCTTCGGAGCAATCTCCTATCCTTAAAGTGGTGTTTTTAATTTTCATGAATGTTTTTTCACTTTTACACTATATATGTAGTCCCATAAACAATCTTTTAAAAATTGATGTAAAAGTTTACATAAATGCTATGGTAAGTAGGCTTCCACAACTTTCTTGTTTCACTCAATGCTATGTTTTTTAAACTTATCTCTACTTCTTTCATTTTCAGAGGTGTGTAGTATTCCACTACAGATTTATTCAACAATTTTCTTATCCATTCTCCTGTTAATGGACATTTAAACTATTTCCAATTTCTTGGTATTACAAAAGGTTTCTTGTATGCTCACTGTATTAGTCAGGGCTCTCCAGAGAAACAGAACCAATAGCATGTATCTATGTATATATAGAGAGAGAGAGAGAAAGAGATTTATTAAGGAATTGGCTCAGGGGATTATGGAGAAGTTCTAAGATCAGTAGTCAGCAAGTAGACACCCAGCAGAGCCAAGGGTGTAGTTCCACTATGAATCCCAAGGCCTGAAAACCAGGACAGTTGATGATATATGTTCCCGTCTGAAAACCAGCAGGCTCGAGACTCAAGAGGAGCCGATGTTTCAGTTGGAGTCTGAAGGCCAGAAAAGACTGATGTCCAATCTCAAGCAGTCAGGCAGAGAGTTCCCCTCTTACTCGTGGGAGGGTCAGCCTTTTTGTTTTATTCAGACCCTCAACTGATTGGATGAGGGCCACCCACATTAGGGAGGGCAATCGTTATTGCTCAACCTACCAATTCAAGTGTTAATTTCATCCAAAAACATCGTCACACCCAGAATAATGTTTGACCAGATATCTGGGCACCTTCTGGCTCAGTTAAATTGACATATAAAATTAACCATCACACACCCCTTTGTGACTGTTCCAATTTCTCTAGTATAGACATAAAGTTGTGTGTGCACACTCAACTTTACTGATACTGTCAAATTGCGCTTTAAAGTGATTTTCCCTATTTATATTCTCAGCACTTTTTCACAAGTTTATTTGATATTCAGCCTTACCCTTTGTGAAGTGCTGTTTAAATTTTTTTTCAATTTTCTATTGAATTGGACATGTGCATTTTACATTTTAATAAGAATTGTCTAAATTCTTGGGAAAGGTGTAGCAATTCACATTCTGATCAGGAGTGCATGGTAGAATTGCTTGCACGCATCCTCATGAGCAGTTGATATCTTCCCTCTTTTTAATTTTTCCTGACCTAGTGAGTAAAAAGTAATTTCTCATTGTTGCATCATTCTGCTGGTTCTATTACTAGAGAGGATTATCATTCTTTTGTGTTTATTAGACAAATGAATTTTTTTCTTTCATGAATGACTTGTTCATATATAATAGACAAATATTTATCTAATTTACCTAAACACTAATACTCAAAGAATACATATCAAGCTATTAGAAAAAGACAGCAAACACTGTAGAAAAATGAGCTACAGATATAAATAGGCTAAATCCAAAAAATGAAGAGCGACCTATCCTTGAATTTCCATTTGATCATGCTACATCAGCTTTTCAATGCATGCTAGATTTGTTTTGCTTGAAATATATATATATCTTCAGTTCAGTTTGTGGTTTTCCAACTGAAATCCACTGAACCTGGGAGTTTGGTATTGGGAATATCGTAAGGAGATTTTTGTCAAGCATTGGAACCACATAGTCATTGGATTTTTTTCACTGCAGATAAGAATTCCAAACATCAATTTAAACTGAAATAAATCTGATCTGAATGAAACTAATCTTTTCATGATGTTGTCAAATCTATGGTTTATTTGTGATATATTTTGCTCCTGAATTTTGTAACTTTCAAACACATTTTTCAAGAATTGCACAAAGGAATTTTTTTTAATGTCTAGAATAGTGGAAAGGATTTATTTGTAGATTTCAGCTACAGTGAAAACTACTCTCTGCCATTGCTGACTTACACATTTGCAGCTCTAAGTAATTAGCCGTTACATATTGCTTAAATCCCTTTTAATTTAAATATCAAGTTAAAAAAAGGATAAATGTGTTGGTATATAGAGCTATGCCATAGTCAATATTGTGCAGTGTATCTCCCTATCACTGATTATGGATTAAAGCTCATTTCTAGAGGTTAATTATAAATTTTGCACCTACAGTTAAAGTGTCAAAATCTGCCTTTTTCAGTCTTGAAGAAAACGAATCTTATCCCCAAGGGTACAGTGGTCAGCTTTGTCACTACAGAGACTGCTTTTCTTTTCACATCCTGACAGAGTTGAAGGAAAGCCAAAAATAGAAAATTAAAATGAACTTTTAAGTTTCTATATACATACCCATGTCTCTTATCATTATTTTAAGGCTCTTTCGTTATAATGCAGAAATTTTGATGACAGCCATGGAAGAATGTGTGGGTTCATAGAGCAAATATGTAAGGAACTAAAATCAATAAACACATCTAAATCTTTCATTTCCAGTTTGTGCACTTCTATTTATGGCAAACTGGTAGGCAGTAACGAAAAAAATAATAAGCGTATTTAATTTTTTGATGTAATGTAAAAATTTTAGAGAAAGACAATTCATGAATGAAGAAGGAAACATATACAAGAAAAGAAAATGTTTAAAAGGTTATACCAAAAAAAAAAGATTTTTAAAATATCAATGAGTTGAAATTGGAATAGATTGTGAAAAAGAATTGACATTGATAGAGAGACAAAATAGTTACATTATCTTAATACATTTCTAAAGACTCTCTCTTGCAGAATATTCCTTAAAATCATGTAAAAATTGATATCTAATATATCTCAGTACATAATAGTTTTTGTGAAGTCAGGAATTTGTTTCTACTTTAGAATGTGTTAATCCTCAGGAAAAAATAATCCTAGAACACTGTATTTAATGACTATTTCTATACTTGTTGCTTATTTTCACATTTTGTCCTTGAAAAGCATGCATTTACTAACTAAGGTAGAAGCTATTTTGCTGAGTAAAACTATATTGCTTTATAAAATTTCTATTAGGGGAATAGCAAATATGTGTTTTCATATTTTAAAGAAAAGTTACTAAATTACATTTATAAGTAACCTCTTCCTGGATATTGGGCTCTGAATTATTCCAGTAAGAATTCTGATTGACTATGTTAAAATGAATCTTTTAAAAATAAGCAGCAAAATACGTATGTGAAAAATATTTGAAATATTTTTCAGTAGAAATCTAATGTTATGAAAAACATTTGTAACATCTTTTTATTAAAATCCAGTATTTTTTAAAATACATTATACTAAGTGAAATAAATCAGACAGAAAAAGACAAATATCATATCATCTCATTTATATGTAGAATCTTAAAAAAAAAAAAAAAAAAAGAACCCATAAATACAGAGAACAGAACAGATTGGTGGTGGCCAGAGAAAGGGGAGCCAGAATGGGAGTTGAAATGGGTGAAGGTGGTCAAAAGGTACAGAGTTCCAGTTAGAAGATAAATAAGTCCCAGGGGTATAATGCACAGCATGGTGACTATAGTTAATTACACTGTATTGTATATTTGAAAATTGCTAAGAGAGTAGATCTTAAAAGTTCTCATCACAAGAAAAAACATTTTGTAACTCTGTGGTGATGGATGACACCCAGAATTATTGTGGTGATCATTTTGCAGTGTATACAAATATTGAATACTAGATTCAATATACTAAACACCTGAAACATATAGAATGTTCTATGTCAATTATATCTCAATAAAAAATTTAGTGTTTACTAAAATACTAAAATCTAGTATTTATTAAAATACTGGAATCATATTTTATATCTTTTTTGAAAAGAGCAACTATTATATGATTAAGAACTTTTAAGATTTTCCCATGTAAGTGTATTAAAAAGTAAAATTGCCTACCAGCTGTAATCATTAATATTCTATAAATTTAGAATATTTTAATTAACACAAAAAAATAGCAAAAACAATCTCTGAAGGAAAACTTGAAATGTATGGACTTTGCTCCATGAAAAACTCACTCTGTTGGCATTTTTACGTTTTCAGGAGACCAGTAAGAACTTTGTCAAGAACTGATTCCAGGCCAGGGCCGCACATTCAGCATTTGCAGTTTCCCTTCTCTTCAAATCCAGCTTTCTACTAATAGACCCTGTTGAGGCATATGTGCTTGAGACTCTCTGGGAAAGCTCTCCAGGACTGCCTCTACCTCTGGTGTCCACCATCAAAGTCTTGGTCTTCAGTTGTGTCAAAACTACTGGCATTGTTTCCCACAGCTGAGAATACCCTGGGAGCACACTAAAGGCACAGAGCTATTGTGCTTCTGGGGTCTATGCAGAGAGGGCTGCTTCAATTGCCTGTGAAGTTGGGCTGTCCCTGCTGAGAGCCCTGATGCATCAGCCATATGGCAAGCTCAAAGGCCTTCCGTGTTCTGTGCTTCCCTATGCCCTTTCAGAGAGGAGAGAATTCCCTCCTGTAGCCTTGCGTGGTATTCCAGAACACTGGTCCCAAAGTACTTCTTTGAATCCCAGTGTCTAAAGTGAGTGTGTGAGAGAGAAATACCTCCAATATTCTTATTGGCAAAATCTCTTTCTCTAGGAGTTGGATACAAATTCTTACTTCTAGGACAGATGACAAATCTGAATAGCAAAAATAATGTCCACTCTGACAACTGGGGCATTGTTAATCCTATTGAGCAATAGTTTCATGCTTTCTGTTATATTTCTTATTAAGACAAGTTCTTTTCCAGCTTCCCCTTCAATTAATCCCTTGGCGCAATCTCCTCACCATTCTTCCAGAAATGCATATACATACACATATATTTCTGAATGCTGGGAGCCCTGGTTCATTATGTATATTGAGGCAGTCCTACAAAAGAGAGCTTGTGAATCAACTTCTACGTATCATTGTCAATCAATCACTGAACTCATGCTTTACAATAGAAATTATTATTGTGAACCTTAAGATTATCTACAAAAACATTTGTGGGTATTTTTCAGCACTAACCCAACATCAAGGTGTATTGTATGGATTATAAAGCCCACCAAGGTATATTATGGTAGGAACTGTGGGAGAGAAGTTATAGGATCTCATTACAAGAAATGCCGAATTCTGACCATTTTGTTAAACAAGGGTGTTTTGGAAAAATAAGATGGTTTATCTATCTAAAGGAGGTATTATATACACTGAATTAAGAGTAGAGGTTCTATGGTCAGACAGCCTCTAAAGCTGGGTTGAAATTCCAGCTCTATCATATGCTTGTTCTGTAAACCTTTAGCAAGTCACTTAGCCTTTCATTTCTTACCTGTAAAATGAGGACAATATTAGTTCCACAAATCTGTTATGAGAATCAAATGCTTTAGTTTGGAAAAGATGCTCAGGCAAAAATTGAAAACACAAGGTCAGCCTCTTTATGGAAGCCCTACAATTCTGAACCCACGTGTGCATGAAACGGTGCAGCAGAGCTGCCGCTGAATTCAGAGAGGGAGTCTGCTTAAAAAGTATGCCAATTTCAACAGATAAATGTCCTTGTGGATTGACTCTCTTTTTATAAATATCCCTAAAATGTTCTAACTCCTTTTTTTCTCCAAACTTCTCTCTTCATCAAGGGAATACTTCTTTCTTACATATTCACATAGAGTGAATATGTTAAGATTTTAGAGAATATGAATAAAAAGTCACAGTGTTAATCAGAGATTTTCAAGTTTCAAAAATAGACTGATTTTACCAAGTGCAAACATGAATTAACGTTTGGCAATAAATAGCATATTTCAAAGTTTTCACCAAGCATTGAGGTTTTTTTATAGAAACTTGAGCTTGCCCAAAGACATGGGCAATACTTGAATCTCTGGGAAGGTGTCTATTATTAGTTTCTGGCTCAAGTTTGACTCTATAATCCTGTAATGAAGTTAGTTGGTCATGGTAGCATTCCTGTTTATATCCACTTGATGCTTTTTAAATAACATAATAAACTATAATTAACATTGCCTTCTTGAAAGCCATCAAGAATTGGTAGGAGAGTAATTGCCAAATTTCTTTAGGACACACATGGATTAGAATTCCAGTGTTTCAATCTGCCAACGTGTCCATAACAAAGGTCACAGAGTGGCCATTTCTTATTAACTGTTTTCTCACATAGTTCTCACACATTCAGTTTTATGACTTTAGGCAATTAAATTCTGTGTGTCTCTTCTCCCTCCACCAGATCACACGATAAGCCACCAGGAGACAAAATTATACTTAGACCTGTGTCACTCTGAATCCCTCAGCTTATCTAAGTTCTTATAAACACCCATCTATGCTTTTGTCTGCTTTTACACTTATGTTTAAAAGATAGAATTAATTTTGGATGTTAACACTTTGCATATTAAAATACGTTCTTTGTATATTAACCCACTGCATTCTTGTTGACCTGTTGTCAATAAAGATGATCTTTTTAAAACAGTATTCTATTTCACTTATGCAATGGCTCTCTCATAAACTGAGAAGGTTGACTACCTTTACAAGCTGCCTAAAAACCTTTATTCTGACATTTTGCTGAGTTGTGTGCTAGAAGATGAAGAAAGAAATATTTTAACCAAAAGCCCAACTAGAAATTCCATACTCTACACTTACAGTTCCAGACCACATGGGAAAACACTTGATTGTGTTTCTCACATTAAGACTAAAACTTTCTTATGTATAAAAGCCCTTGATGACATATCAATTCATGCCTCATATTTGGGATCATTGAGAATTGATAGTAACTGGGAATTGAAGATTTCCTGTGAGATTCTTTCTTTCTGCTAGTAAAAAAAGGGCCAAACTAAAACAAAAAAAATTTTCTCCTTCCTACTTCAACAAGTCTGCTTCTCATAGCGTGCTATGGGAGAAAACACCGAAAGATTGCTTTGAAACTGCAAATTCACGGCTACCACAGAGCGATGACTTTCATTTCACCTTGTAAGCCATGTCCACCCTCTCCGTGACATGAATGACACGTCTACCTTCCAACTGACAGAATTGTACAATAAAACGATCAATGGGTCTATTCTGTTTCTTCTATTGATTCTACAGATGACCTTCAGGAGAACTTTTGTACCTATTGAGTCTTGAGCAATTTGATGCCTAAAATGAGAAAGGTAGAACTTCCTTAGAAGCTAAGTAAGGATTAATGAGAACTCACTGGTAAAGCACTTCAAGCTTTAAGATAAAAGACCTCCTAAGAGGGCAAACAATTATATTTTCCAAACTAAGCCAACCATCCTGTGAAAGCATCCACATATATCAATTGATTCAGATCTATCTAAATTGAAGAGGTCATCTGAGGATGAGCGTTTTCATTTCTTAATTTCTTGATGGCAAGGAAAGAAATGAAAATTTTCAATCCTTTAAGTATATAGCCATTCATCTCAGTATAAATTAAATGGCTCTCATTGGAAGTAAATGAGAGAGTAAGATTTTTATCACAACTGTTTTAAAACAGGATGATATTTTTGTCAGGGAAAGTAGTAAAGAGATCTTAAACTTCTTGCCCTTTGTGAAGAAATGTAAAGTTGCTTTCATTTCTATCGGCATTTTACTGGGCAGACTCTCTCTTCACTCTAAATGGGAGGTCACAATTTGTTTTGAATTTGAGCTGGAAATAAGATAACAAATATTGCCTACAGCTTTATGGAATGCCTTTTATCTCTGCATTAGATTAGACAGTCAGAAACTATTGAAAATCCTTTACTATTTTGTTTTAAGCCCCCCAAATCAAAAGGAATGCATAAAGGCAAAGTACATTTAAAAAGTTAGCATTATACCACAAGGGCTCCATGTGTATCTTTTCCTATATTAGTCAATTTAAATGGAGAATAAACAAATCTCCTTTGTCTATTAAACCCTAATTTCTAAAAATCATAAATTTTTGCTCTCATAGGTTATTTTTAGCGCAGGGTGGGTTGGTGTGTCAACTTTAGTGTTATTACAGAAAAAACAAGTTTTATTTTTTTTTCTTTTTCATTGGAAAAATTCATGTTAATTATTCCTCTGCACCTGCCTAATGGAGCTGAAGTAATTCGATTGTCATATTGTTGTAGATTGTTGCTTTGCGTAATGTATCACCCCTGCTGTTCCATTAAAAAAATTCTATACTCTTCCATTATTCAGCAAGGCCTAATGATTATTCCAGCGTTTGTACATGCTGCACTGTTATTTTAATTTTAATTGACTTTACTTTTTAAATTAAGCACATTGGTTTTAACACTGTTGTTGACAAGCTTAATTTTGTCATTATCAGCATTTGCTCCCATATACATTCCATACCTATTGACATTTTATTTAGATTCATTATAGAAGATGAGAGCAATAGGTACATTGAAGTTTATCATCAACACTAGCATCAATTCATGTCACATATTATTGATATAGAATGGTCTGCCGAATATTTTAAAGGACCAGTTATTCTGTTTAAATTACCTTTTAAAATTAAACTGTTAAATCTTATAGTTTGCAAATCAGGAATAAAGGTTTGATTATTGTTGAATGCGTAATAATCTTTCATGAAAAGGACGTGTTTTACCCCACTAGATAAATAAAATCACATAATAAGCACACATGGTGATATCATGTCGTTGTTTGTGTTTGGTGAGACATATAATATTATGGTTTGTATAAATTTGAAAAATCAACCATTTATAGTAATTTTTTTAGGAGGAGAATCGTTTCACATCTTTAAGTTGTTTAAAGAGTTATTAAAAATAAATTCTTAAAGAATAACTGACTTATCCTGGACAATATGTTCTTTTAAGCATAGCATAGCACTCTGAAAGAAAATAATACCCTTGCCAAACCCATTGAAATGTCTCCTTTTGAATGATATCTCAGTCATTTATCACAACACAAGATAATGAAAAATGGGCCATAGACAAAATAAGTCAAGCTTTATTTAGCTGAGATGCTAGAAATTGCCGAACCGAAAGGAAGAATTGGAAGGAGAACAAAATAATGATAAATTTTAAGATGAGTAAATGTCTATATGTTTCAAAATACTGTATGATCATGTTTTATGTTTTTCACATTTCTCTGAACACAAATCTCACTTGCAAAACTATATAAAAGGTATAGACATACCTAGTTTCAGAAAAGGTTGACATGAGAACCCTTATTTCCACTTTGCCATTTTTGTTTTGTTAGTGGACATGAAGTGAATGAATGAATGGGAGGGTGAATGAATAGGTCACATGGGATTTGCCTGCCATTTGGTCATCTGAGCGACAGAGGACAAAGATTTCAAAGTGGGCCCTTCTGCCCTTGTTAGGTGCTGCCTCATTGCTGCAATCCTGACTGCTGACGAGTCTGCTGCCTGGGATTTATGTTCAACCTCTCCTTATGCCTTGGTGTGCCTGATCCAGCTCTATTAGCATAACTTCCATTCCCAGTGACAACATGAATAAAAGATGACTGGAATGACCTCAGAATGTGCCAAGATAGTATTGATGTAATGAGCCCAATATCCACTGTTTTATGCATTGCCATACAATAGCAATCTTAATAAAAGGTTAAACAGCATTATAATGAGTGTTTCTTTGATGTCTCTCTGACTCACTGACTTCACTTTTTCATTCACTGTTGCTCCTTTGAGGATCACCAATAATAAAAAAAAAAAAGATTCCCATTATTTTGGTGAGCCTAAAACGAAACAAGACAAACAAATGAGAAAAGTTTTGCTTTCAGAGTCTCCTCAATTTCAGAAAATAATTTCTCTTTTGCTTGGCTTTGGTTTCTATTCGACAGTAACCATTATTGTTAATAGACTGGAAAAATTACTGCCTATTCTCTGACGTGAACATCCCATTTTAATCCTCAAAATTCCACACTATCACTTCATCTTCTTTGCTTTCCACATTTTTTGTGATTGTGAAAATCTAAACTACAATATTATTACTGGAAGACCCTCAATACCAGCCTTGTGTTGCATTTTCTCCTTTTCACCTCGATATATTTTAAGGACTTGTTATATATGGAATTCTTAGATGCGAATGCTTGCATTATCTTGCTCTGAAAAGCCCAATAAAAAGAATTTCAATGTCCATAGGAAAAGATCAAGGAATCCCCTTTATCTGAAGCTTCTTGACCAAAAACAACACCAGTCAGTTAATGTTTTCATCACCCTTCTTCTTAGCTGTGTAAACAGGTAGGAAGGAAACGGAAAATGAGAACATAACAGGCACATGTCTAAAGTAATATCACACCTTGCCAACAGCATCCTTTATTATATTTTTCTTTAAAAGCAAAAGCACAATACACTAATATTCACCCTTTTAACAACAAAGAGAAAATGGTGTGCTTTTTATACTTCTTTCAGATAGCAAATCACAGGTGCTCTTGTAATATTATTCTCTGCTTTCTTGCAAGGTCTGTTACTTAGATGATCTGGAAATATGACAATATGTTAACAGCTAACACTCTGTGCATCTTTGGGTCTTATAGGTGGATTAAAAAGTGTTTAGAAATGAGCAATTGCTGAAGCATCCTACCACTTCAAACCTCAAATTTACTGCTTGACACATTGGTTGTGTCTTTCTGCATTTTGAAAGGGTGACAGTGAAGCTACAAACAGGACACAAATTTTTCAAATATCTACCATGTTGCCTTGATCATATCATGTCTTATTGGAGCATTGCATATCTAACATAACAGAACGTGATCTGATATGATTTGACAAGACATTATGCAAGTAGGCACTACTGTCAAAGATGTGAAATGGTAGTTTTGGTATATCAAGACGCAAAGTTAATTAGACCACATTCATTGGGGCTTTGTCTTGATAGAAAACAAACCACCCTTATATCTACAGCCTCTCTAGGATACTTGAGTAATGAGAAAATTATGTAGTATTCTTTATCTACTGAAGACTTGTAGATGATTATTTATTTAAGAAAATTCTAACAATGCTACTTCATTTGTCTCCCTTCAGTTGATAGTGACTCCAACAAATGACAGTTAATGAAGTTTCTTGTATGGGAAAAAGTTGTAGGAAAATGAACATTCTCCTAATCATAGTTAAAGCCATACTTGATGTTAAAAAGGAGCAGAAGAAAAGAGTCAGGATTCTAAAACACACAGCGCAATGTAGTTTATTACACTACTTAGAGAGGGATACTTGATGAGGACTAAGTAGATATGAACACAGCCCTCCAAAACTCAACCTTGAGATTGCCGGAAAAAAAACAATAAAAAAAACTGGCTGTTCAAAAAATTGAAGCAGATGTCAGATGCAAGCAGCTGTGGCCTGGGAAATTCAACAAAATTCCAATATTCAAATTGCTTCTCTGCATAAACACTGCTTGATAGCACAGTTTCAGATTTGATCTGGACTGCCACTAAACCATCTGCGTACAATGAAAATAATCTGCTGACACTGTTGATACAGGTAGGCATCAGCACCATTTGGTTGGAAAAAGAACACTGCGAAGATGTTTTCTGGTGAGCTTGTCAGGAAAGTATGATAGTAACTAACTCCAGTTTTTATAATAGTGAACACCACAAGAAAGAGAGAAAAAGTGCATTTGCCTCATTGTCTAAGGACTATTTGCAAAACAACCAACCAGCCTTCACTCTAATTTTAGGATCAAAATGGAATATTCCAGTAGAGATTGAGATTGAGTGAGAATATTGGGAAATTACATTCCCAGCACCATGGAAAAGTGATGATCAATCTGTGAAATCTGACCTTGCAAGAATGACAGAAAAGTCTGATGGATTAAAGAAGCAAATTGTTAGGCAAATTGTGAGCTTTAAAAATTCAGTATCACAGGCAAAGGAATAATTCTCTGGAGGATTAGAGAATCCACTTTTTATTTTACCCAGCTATGTGCTGGATAAAATAAACATATGTAGATGCTGAAAGGTTGCTCACAAATAGGTCAGCTTGTGGCGGAAGTCTTTCATAATTCAAGATACATCAGCCTTGGCAGTAGCTGAGAATAAGAGCGGGTAATCAAAAGTGACCCAAACAATGACACCAGAGTTTCCAGATGGTATAGAAAAAAAGTCCATGATTTATGATTGCCAGTGCAGTAAATAAATCTAAAACAATAGGCGTGGATGGGGAAGCAGTCACAGCTGACCAAAAGAGCAGTTGTAATGCAACCCACAGAAAGCTTGGTGCCAGAAGTAATTGACATAGTCGTCAAATCAATTTCCTAGGGTGCAGACACTCAAGCACTCAATCTGATTCTGTATGCTGCTCAACACTTGGATTATACAGCTGCCTCTAATTCAGATAGCCTTAGCTCAATATGAATCCAATTCAAGGAACTGTCTAGAAGTGAACAGTAATTATTTAGCCTTCCTTTCCGCAGGTTTACTGCCTGCTAGTCATATTACTCTCTTTTGGAATTACATACATTTCATATTGATTATTTAACATTTAGCTGATATTTTTTCTCCTCCTATATTACCAAACCCAATGACATCCTTGAAACCCACGATCTTTCTGCTCAGGGCACCAATGGGATACTGTTTCAGGACAGGACAGGCTTATGCACAGTATGATGTTCTTTACATGGACTGTGGAATCAGCCATGTGATTGCAAACGTGCAATACCCATGAGGAAGAGGAGGGTCGTCTATCTATCTATCTATCTACTTATGTTTCTGTAGTTCAATACAATGCAATTCAAAGATAAGATTAAATAATCTTTTGCTGCAAATAATTTCATTGGCTTTCATTCATTTTTCATTCATCCAGTGTTTATAGGATGTCTGCAGCACACGAGACCCTGGAGTATCGAGATAAGCGACAAAGACTCTGCCTTCAAAGAATTCACAGTTTAGTGAACTGATGAGATAGCTAAAGAATCACATGAGAAGAATTATAGAGAAAATACAAAACTCGGGAAGAGGCACAGGGGAAGCCCCTAACCCAGCTGTGGGTATGGGGATTGGGAGAGAAGTAGAGGAAGAATTTTGAAGATGCCGATATTTTCCCTGAAATTAAAAGGATGAGGAAAACTTTGCCAGGTTGAGAGAAGACAGATAATATTCTAGACAAGCCCAACACCAAACAGCATGGAATTTTCAGGCAGTCACATACTCTTTAGTGCAGGGGGAACACTGGATTTGGCAGTGAAGAGAGTTGGAAGTATTGAGGAAAGAATAAGGGATAGGTATGGATCAGATGGCAGAAAGCAAGGATGGGAAGTCCTTTAGAGCTTACAGAGCACTTTCACTCACTGTCTTTCGCTTGATGCCCACAAAAGCTTGTGAGAACATGATGGCCCCTATTTGAAAATGAGCAAGGATAAAGGTTGAGAGAGGTTTGATCATTCACCAAAGTCACATGGCTGGGAATTAGGCCCAGGTCTGTCTGCTTTAAAGACCATATTCTGAACACAGCTTTCATCACTTGGTTTCTCAGTCAAGGGGTTCCCTTGATACTGTGCTCAGCCACTTACAACAATTTTTAAACTTATGGAAAACAGAAAGGCAGGGTGATGGAGATGACTTTTCCCTGAAGGGGAAAGAGTAAGCGAGAGAGACAGTAGAAGAAAAGGAAGAAGAGGAAAAGAATGTATATTAATTTTATAATAATATAAAGACAAAACAAGCTGGTCAGTCCCCTTTAGGGTATATGGAAAGAAGATAATTCCATGGGGGCTGCAGAGTCAACAGAATTTCTATTGTTGCAAAAGATCTGTAAGAGAGCAGATTAGAAGATGATAAATCACGTCATTAATAAGCTATTTGTTTGCTATTAATTTACCATTCTATCTTTAGAAATAGAGAAGCCTGAAGGGTCAAGAAAAAGAGATAGCAAGTTGATTATGGGTGCAAACGGGCTGAGCCATCATCAAGTGCAGGGATGGGAACAAAGAACCAGGCTATGACAAAAGCTAGTTGTATTAAAGAAGCAAGCAGCAAAGACAAAAGAACAATAAAAGGAGTGGGGACCCAGAAAAACCTCTGAGAAACAAATGAGAAAAGACTAATAAAGAATATAGCATAGCTCACAAAAGCAAATTGATCAAATCAAAGGGAAAAAAGTTACTTTGAGAAGAAATTAAAAATGGAAAAAAAGGCACTGAAGACTGAAACCTGGATTATTTTTGAATAAAATGCATTTCATATATATTTCTAAAATAATACAGCCAATTTTAGAAAAATTAGAGAATAAAGAATAGCGGAACAGAGAAAAAATACTTCTATTTCACTAAACAGTCAGTTTATGTTTAGCTGTACTTCCTTCCAGTCATTTTTCTCCAGACACTGACATAATTGTGATCTTAATGTAGGAAATTTTAGTTTCCTTTGTCTTCTAATATTTTAGAATAAATATTCACAATGCTATATAATCAACCTTTACAAATATTTCCTTGTAAGTATGGCTTAGCAACACTGGAAAATAGCATACTGATATTTCTTTGAGAATAACTATTTTAGTTAATGGGTAATTTCCAGATGTAAGAATTACCTGTTTGTTGTATTTTGATTTAAAATTTTCATGACTGTAGAAACAATTCTACTCTCAAAGTTAAGAAATATTTCAACATAACTAATATTCAGAGTCAGGTTGAAATACATGGTCCATGTTATCCACACACATGATTCATGCTTGGCATCAAGCTGCCTGCAAGGTAAAAAAGATGTACCGTGGGGGAATGCATGGACTTCTCTTTGCCAATACAGAAATATAAGAACACATAAGGCAGATAGTGTTGAAAGCACTCAATCCACTATTCTGTCTGATAAAACATCTGAGATCATTATAACCAGTTGGCATATCTCAGTGGCTATCAGATTCAAATATCCTGATATTCCAGTTGCATAGGAATTTGTAAATCTATGGTAGATGCACTTGGTCAAATTAATTTTGTCTAGTTCTAAAATGTTTCATTTGTTATGATTACAATAAAACATTGCCCAAATAAACTAAATATTATCTTACACGCTCTATATCAAATTATTAGTTTCAATGCAATGTATCAGATTTTTCTTTATCTAGAATAAATAAAATAATTTGATCAAAGGAAGAGAATGACAACCCCAGCATTTTTAAAAAGTGTGGATGAGATGATCTTCTGAAATTTCCCAAAGGAGATAATTTATTAGCCAAGTAATAATCCATTCACAATATTTGCATTGAAATGCACTACAAATAAGGCTATTCAAATTATGGTGGTCAACATTTGGGGAAACAACTAGCAGAAAAGAAATATGGAGCTATTGGACTATTCAGATCACTAGATTCAAGGTTGCAGGTGAACAGATTCATTTGAAAAAAAAAAGATGCCTTTACAATGTGCCTGCTTCTCAGTCGAGCTCCATCGCCACAAAATGGCCACTACACTAATGCATTTAACAAAATTTGTTCCTGTCACATGCCAACCACTGAGTAAAGACAAGTGAAGACAATAAACATAATCTCTGTTCTCGTGGAGTTTTCATATGATACATTTTCAATGTTTTTTTTAGGAATGACAAAAATCATCAAATTCATTTTATTGTATCCTAAGAAAGCACATGAGCTGCAAGTTTTTGACACGTGTGTATGTATAACAATTTGCTGAATTGGATGGAAAAGAAGGAGGACTATCAATATTTAGAGGATTATGTGAGAATAATGACAAACAAGCACCCTGAACCTGAAAACATTCTGACCTTTCAAATTGCACGTTTAATTGCCTGAGTTGTATTTTTCGATATTGAAAAGCACTGGACAATCTTTGAAGAAAGGATTTCTCTTTGACCTGTACCATTTCCTACACTATTTGGTGGTTAGATTTTGTTTCCATCCCCTCTTTCTCAAGCGCAATACATTCATTGAACTCAAAGAACACATTTTTAAACTAATAAACTACATAAAGAAATGTTTGAAAACATCATTGTATTAATTTTAATTCATATTACCTATTCCTCTTAAATGAATATTTTAAATTCTAAAGCCTTAGGAGCAATGAAACATCTTGGATGTAAATGAGAACAATCTAATAATTAACCCTAGATTTTTTCCAGCACCAAATATGAAAGCAAAATGAATCAGTGTTAATGAGGAAGGAAATTTCAGACCCAATGGCCCAAAGGTATCCAGATTTTTCTCTTAGTCAAGGAATGTATCAATTATATTTAGCTTTTCAATGGGGTTTGTTTTGAAGGAAACTTCTCTAAGTAGTTTTTCATCAGTGATGATCATGATAGTGTTACTTTCAAAGCTCATGCTGAGAAATGATTTCTTATCATTTTGTTTCTGTCCAATTGACATAATACATTTATTTATGTGGGGCAGATGACTAGTCTCTAACTCTCACTGAGAGGTTCAGAGAATATTGCTCGCTGTAGAATAGTTGTTAAACACTTTCTCTTGATGCAACTATTGGGTCTAATTATCAAACCAGTTCATAATGCTCCTATTGCTAATAGAGTGTGCTACAAAACTAGGATGGGAGAAACTTGCTGCTTCACCCATCTTACTCCCTATGCTTAGAGTGGGTTAACTCAAGATATCACCACCTTTCAGTAATTGAATTTCATTAAATGTAGAATTGATTCAATTGAATAATGGTTCAAATGTACAATTCAAGCAGGGAATGACATTTGTTTTCCCTATGAGACAAACAAACACAGATGTGCCAATGTGTACTTTAAAAACGTTTTTCTACTATGATCATGAAATTAATATATTGTCCAGGAGGAAACATATTTTTTAGAATGACATAAGTGACATATTAGTTAACATGCTTACCTGTAGACATATAGCACTTGTATAATGAACATATACACGTATCATGAGACAAATTCTTTGAAATGAGAAATCTACTATAGCTTCCCATACTGTCTGGGGAACAAGAGGCTATACAATGAGTCTAAAGGAACCAAGTGATTAGCTAAAATATCAATTAAATCAGAAAAAACTAAAACTTTCCAAGATTAATGGTTTTGTTTTATAAATTTTGTTGAGTATCTGCCTATAAGAAAGACACTGCAAGAACTATGAAAGGTGTTAAGGTAACTGTGGAGAAGATAACAGTGACAAAGAAAAACAGAAGACTTCGCCTTATTTAGCAGCAGAATTCACTTTGTTCATCTCTTTCTAGAACTAGCGCCTCCCAGATTTGTTTGTTGTTCATGATAATAGGAATAATGTCTCCCTCCTGGGCCAAATTTGAAAAGTTTGCTTGGTAAAAGATTTGGGTTCCCTTTCTCAGGATTCCTCAGTTGTGATATAAACCCACTGTATGTACATCTGTCTGTCACCCCAGAGGGACTTGGGGGACAAGAAGAGCCAAACGTGAAGCTCATGCTGCTGCTGTGTCATAAGTAATAAAATCCTAGAATTCATGAAAGTGGCTGGCTAACTCGTTAGCTGCAGATGGAGAAAATCTCTGATCCTTCACACTCTTGACATTTCCATGTAGAATTTTTTTTTTTTGCTAATATAAGCATGTTTTTCACTCTCCAAACTGAAATAGTTTATTTATATTATCCTAGTATTTTGAATTTGGCCCCCATTCTCTTTCTCTTCCACCTTTTCATTCTCTTTCTCTTCTGCATGTTACTGTTTCCATGTCTGATTGATAGCATTTTCTGTACCATCCGTATTACTCTTGAAGCTCATTAAGGTCTTTGCTGACAGCAGCACTAGGACAATATGTGCTTTTACAATGTGCATTCTGCCTGTGCTCTCACAGCGTCAATTGTAAGGAATTCAATCGGGGTAGAGTAGTTTTCCCTCATGAATAGATATAGGATGGCTCCATGCTCTCTGCACATGCTCTGCAGGGCTCCCATCAGGAACCCAAGTGGTCTAGACAGAAAGAGAAACCTCTGTCTTCGGGTGGGATTATAACTGTTCAAACACCAGTGCGTGGCCACAGATGGGGCATGTGTCTTTCAGAGAGCTAAAGCTATTTCTTTCCCTTTCAATATAATGACCCAGAAGAATCAAATGTGTAGAATATAAACACAAGGCACCAGATATTAGAAGGAAAGTTAGTTATGACAGAAAATCCCTACGTGGGCTGCACAGCTGACCGCAAGAGCCACATGTCAAGCTACATTTGGATTTCCTTCTCTAAAGGATGTTAAGATGTCATCCCAAGGTGATAGACATAAGATGATTTTGTGGGAAAAACTGTAATTCTGAGCTTTCTTAAAACTGACTATAAAAGTGTGAGAACTAAGGGCCGACCCAGTGGTGTAGCGGGTAAGTTCATGCTCTCTGCTCGGGAGGCCCGGGGTTCGCCGGTTTAGATCCTGGGCAAGGACCTATGCACTGCTTATGAAGCCATGCTGTGGCAGGTGTCCCACATATAAAATGGGGGAGGAAGGGCACAGAAGTTAGCTCAGGGCCACTCTTCCTCAGCGAAAAGAGGAGGATTGGTGGTGAATGTTAGCACAAGGCTAATCTTCCTCAAAAAAAAGTAGTACAAGAACTAAGTTTCAGCTCAGAAAAACTCTGGCCCCTTGGTCTTTTAGTATTCTGCACAGACACAGAGAAGATTCAACCATCATGCTTCTCAGTGTGGCATGATATTACATTCAGTCAATGTGTGAAATCTCTGCAGAAAATAGGTGGGAGAAAGAATGCTATTTTATTCTGCCAAATAATTCCTCGGAGTCATGGAAATAAGCACTAGCCATGAGTCTGAATAGAACCAGGGTGATACTGATCAGAACATTCCATGAAGTAATTTTATATGCTTAGGCAATTCTTTTGGTTTCTTCTGGCTTTATTTTCCAGAGGCTCTGTTGGATTTCCCACAGACAGGTGTTGTATACTCTTAGCCTTTTGAAGTTTATTGATTCAGAGAGACAAAAAAAGGGTAAAGATGACTACAGGAGAAACACAGAGGCATATCAGGGCCTTCCTAAAATGTCCTTGGAGTCTATGCCCTGAGACCAGAGAAAAGAGGCCTTATATGAGGATATTTGCATGGTTTCCAGTGTTTATTTTGCATTCCTTCCTAGAACAAAAGACCATCACGCTAATAAGTTTCAAGACGTTTTTATGTGGAAGTAGAATAGGAAAAAAATAAATAAATCAGGATAAAGAGAAAATTCCACAAGTTCAATAATTTTCTTAACTTTTCTGCAATGTCAGGTTAATTTAGGTCCTTTCATGAATATGTCTTCCCTTATCCAATACAGGGATCCCACTGTGTGATCCCAGTATAGGAGCAAAAGTTTGACCACAGCACAAAGAATGACTGAAGAGTTCCCTCTCAATCTAGGTTTAGAGATTCTGAGAACTCCCAGAGAACAGAGAATGCCCTTCTAAATTAGATGTACTGTGTTAGATCTGACCCTGAAGAATTTCACATCTATAATTTCCCCTTCAAAAGAGACAGTTATAATCAAGGTCATGACATTTCTCCCAACAACACACAATTGATTCCTCACTTCTGTTTTATTTTGAAAATGCAGAGCAGGCATTCAGGGGCTAAATATCAATATCATGAAAAATGGAAAGATGTCAGAAAGAACCATTTGCAGCTGACCATGTGCCTGCTCTGAGAGCTGGTTACACAACTCAGCAAATACATGGCATGCACTTGTCGAGAGGAAGATGGACTGCAAATAAATTATTAAGCTTTTCCTACTGGCGGATGGGACATTTTCACATAGACTGCAATGCGTGTCATCACATAAGGCAAAAGGATAAACAGGCATGGACCAGCTTGAAGAAAATTGATAGTGACTTGTACATCCTTATTCATAACCACTTCTTTCCAGATTAAGAAAGCTTCGAACAGCAATTTCTATAATAATCCTATGGAACTCTTTACAGATCTTCAAAATTACCAAAAAAAAAAAAAAAAAAAACCACCCCAAACATCAAAAACAAAACCAAAACAGCTACTGATTGAAAACTAAGAGTTTTAATTTGCTGGCTGAGACATCTGCTGAATAGTCAGACTAGATTGCATTTTACGGGAGGTGAGTGAGGCAGAGCACACAGTTGGCTGGAAGGTTAAAGAGGAAAACTTATTTTCTTGTTATTCCATGCTAAGAACATCCACATGGCTCTTTTCACTCTTATAAGCAATCCTGTTCCCCCCTCAGTCACAAATGTCTGTTAACCTTTGCCTATGTTAATAGGAGGAAATTATTTAAGGCAATAGGTGATCGACAACCTTGATTTAGGCTAAGGAAACCAGAGAAACTAGTGTAGAAATAAAACCTAAGCAAGGATTCTTTTCTTATTATTATTTCAAAGACAGAGATAAAGTAAAAACTGTTAGGAGATAGGTACAGGAGCCAAAAACAAAAAGAGAAAAGAAAAAGAACCTACTGTACTTTAGTGTGAAAACTGCGTAAGAGATTGGAAGTGGTAGAACATAAAGAAAGTCTTGGAAGTGCATCTTTTTCATGAATAGCAGGGGAAGCCATAAAGAAGAAATTTGGGGGCAGCCTAAGCCTCAACTCAAAGCAAGAGCACTGAATTGAATTTATGTTCTACCCTCTGCCTTCTCTTTTCAGTAAGGAAACATGTGGTGAGAAGAGACTTTTGTAGAGAATCTTGTCCATAATAGTAATCCGACAAATCGTACTTGGGTCTGTATTCACGTGATGATGGATTCAGAGGTTTTATATTATTTTTTAATTCTTGCATCAAGATGAAAACCTGCCTCCAATTTGAACTGTGTAATTATACAAAGCAATAGATCCTATTGAATTTTACATCTCAAGGAGTAAGAACAGGTGTACTCTATGCCTTTGCAGGTATCTCTAGAAATAGCGAGATAAAACCTGAACTCCGAATAAATTTCTCAATGTGACCTCACTGTGACCACTCACCAGTTAGATAAATATATTAAGGTAAGTGACAGGAGATTGAGCCTAGAGAACTTCCTACCCTCACTAGCACTGGATTCTGTAGTTTCTCTGGGGTGGACACAAAAAGCATATGAAATCATAATATCAGAGGGAGATAAATCTGGATGGCCTGAGGCCCATTTCTTCCCTGATCAGTAGCTCAGCCTAAAGCTAGCTCAGAGGATGTGACTTAGTTCAGTGGAAGAACTGCCTTACTAGATGCTGAGCTCAGGAAGCTTCTATTTCTAAGGCTCTTTCCTAGATCAGGACTCTCCCGCTGTGTTCTCTGCCCCTCTGGAAGCTGGCTCCCTCTCCTGGAACCCTGTGGATGGTACATTCTGTTCAGCTTTACCTGGCTTACGCTCTGATGAGATCAGCAGAGCCAGATGAGGATTTTTTTATTTCTCAGCTAATAAATTACTCTCCTGAAACCCTGTGTTGTGTTCACACTTTATAATGTTGGTGGTGATGTGTGTGCATCTAGCTCCCTTGGGAACAGCATCTGTAGGACCAAATTGGCAAAAACTAAGCTGATAAAAATCTGAATTCTTTTTCTCAGAAGCTGCTTTCCTAGACATTCAACCCTGGTCTTGACTCCAATTTGGTTGTGGTCTCTTTTTCTAAACTGTCCCAGTTCTCTGAGGCTGGTCAGTTCTGCTTTATTACAGATACCTAGTGTGTCTGTGTTTCTGTGTGTGGGTTTTACTCTATTATTTTAATGAAAACAAAACCCACTGATAAAGTGCTTTTCTATGTCAGGCAGTCTTCTAATGGCCTTATATGTATTAATTAGTTTAGTTCTAATAACAGCCTTATGGAATAAGCAGTATTATTATTCCCATTTTAAAAATGAGGAAAATGGATGACATAGAGTTTGCGTACTTTGCCCCAAGTCACCCAAGCAGGAAGTGGTGGAGTCTGGATTGGATCTAGGTGGGCTGGCTCCTAACTTGCAGTTTATGCTGCCCCTGCTCTGCCATGCCATCATTTTCTTTTAAAAAATAAGTGAATAAATCAACCCAGGATATAAACTTCAAAATGCACGCAATATTCTGTGAAAGGAAGTTCTTTCATGACCAGTTCTCTCAGCCTTCAGGTTTCTCTCTCCAGAAGTAACCACTGCTGTTACATCCTTGAGTATTATTTCAGAAATATTCTGTGTAAATATGAGTAAATATGGCATATATACATTTTTTCCTTCTCTCAATGCTAATTTCAACTTACTAAAAACATCATTTAACATCTTGCGTTTTTTCCGCTTAACCTTGTAGCTCTTGTATATCAGTTTATAAATATTGATTCATTATTTTTAAGTGGCTGAATATTTTTCTAATATATGAGTGTAACAAGTTGCTTTGACCAATCTTCTTCTTCTTCTTCTTCTTTTTGGTGAGGAAGATTGGCCCTGAACTAACACCTGTTGTCAATCTTCCTCTTTTTGCTTGAGGAATAGTGGCATGCTATGCCCATCTTCCTCTGTTTTGTATGTGAGATGCCTCCACAGCATGGCTTGATGAGTGGTGTTGGTTTGTGCCTGGGATCCGAACCTGTGAACCTGGGCTGCTGAAGCAGAGTGCCCAGAACTTAACCACTACACCACTGGGCCAGCCCCTCAATCTTCTTTTAATTATGCAATTAATTTATTGCATGTTGTTTGCCATGCATAAGATCTTACACATCAGTTTGCACACCTGTGAGTTTTCAACTAGATAAATTTCTAGAAATGGTATCCCTGATACCATTGCTGATGTTAAAAGTATTTATTTTTTAATTTTAATTTTTTTTAATTTTTATTGTTAAATTCCCTTTATAGAGGGTTGTATTAATTTGCATTCCCAGCATTAATGTGTGAGAGTGCCTGTTCCCCATACCTTGCCAAAACAACACGTCATCGAACGTTGCCAACGTACAATTGAGTCTTGGCCAATCTAAGAGGTGAAAGCAGTATCTCATTGTAGTTTCAGTCTGAATTTTTATTTAAGCATTTTCCCTTTTCCATGAACTGTTTTTTCATTTCTTTGGCACATTTTTTTATTGTATTGTCAGAATTTTACTTATGGATTTGTCGGAAACTTTTGAGGTTAAGAGCTAGCCCTCTGATATCCTATAAATTGCAATTATTCTTTCTCAGATTAGCATTTGTCTTTTGACTTTATCTATTTTGAATCATAAAGGAATTCTTTATACATGGTTGATTTAATTAATCATTTGTTGTAATGATTTCAAGGATTTATTTCATACTTAGAAAGGCCTGAGCTTTCCTGGAGTTAAAGAAATCCATTTTTTTTCTAATAATTTCTGGTTTCATTTGTACTTTTTACATTTATATCTTTGGTCTATCTGGAATTCATTTCTGAATAAAAACTAGAGTTAAGATCAAAATTTTTATTTATTTTCCCAAATAGCTATCTTATTCTGTTGCCTTACCACTATTTTTAAAATAATATTGCTTTCTTATTTTGAGATATTGATTGTATCACACATTTTTTTTAAATGTATTTAGTTACATTGGTGTATTTTCTATTCCATTCCATAGATTTACTATCCATGTGCTAGGGAAAAACTATTTTAGTTGTTATCACATTATAATACATTTTGATATCAAGTAGGGCAAGTCACTACTCATGAGTCTGCAGAGTATTTTGGTTACTATTGCTAGTTAAAATTTTCTGTATAAATTTAAGAATTAGCTTGTCTAGTTAAAAAGTATGCTGGTATTTTTTTTTAGCGATCATGTTAACTTAAACTTAGGCAGAATTGACATCTATATGTCAGTGTGAGTATATGATATGACAGTGAGTATTTCAAAAAAATATGACTTTCCATTTGCTTAAGTCTCCTTTTGGGTCCTATAGTAATATTTTATGAATTATGTTTTTTAAGGGTCACAAATATTTGTTTTTACATTCTATCCTAAATATTTCATACATATTTCTACTACTAAAATTGTGGACTTTACTGCCATTGTATCTTCAAAGTAGCTGATTTTGTATATAAAGGCTATTGATTTCTATAGTAATTAACTATTTTTTACTTTTTTCTTGACCACTACTAATAAATATTTTATGTTCTACTCATGGCCATTTCTTTCCCGAGCTTTTGAATCTCTGTTTTGTGCTTTTCTATTATAAACATACTTACTCTCCTAAGTTTTTAAATTCCTGGGAAAATATTTGATTGCAGTTTTCATGTAAGATTGTTTTCTATTCAATATTCTTCATTTGCCATTTATTTTTCTTTCCTTGCCTCTGGTTGTGTGTGTGTGTGTGTGTGTGATCTTCCTATAAATTTTATTCTTTTTCTATTGTTGCTAATTCTTGAGGGATATAATTTCTTCCTGACCAGCTATTTTTAGGAGATTTGTATCAGAGAAGGCCAAGGCCATACTTCAAGATAGTAGAGATTCTTTTTATGATACAAAATGGTAGTATAAATGACTTTTTTTTTTAGTCTTTGCTTCACCCTAGAACAAAATTTGGCATTATTAGACTGCTCACAGTGTGGAGATTCCTCAGCCCAGACTCTTTGACAGATGGTTTTCTGAGAATACAGCCTGTCTGTGTGATTCTTAATTTCTTCTCAGGTCCAAACCAAGTCCAGGTATGCTTACTGGCTCCCATAGGTCATTTCTCTTGTCGTAATGAGATTTCCAGTTTTGGGCATCACCCTGGAGAAGTATGCTCAGCCTGCTTTTTCTGTGACCTGCTGCAATGGATGTCTTCTCTCTTTATGCTCTTAAACCTTTATATAATTTTCACTGTTTTGGGAATCTTTATTCCGATTTTATGGCTCAAAATTTTAGCTGCCTCCTAGTTTTATGGAAGATCAAACGTGATTTCTGTTTCATATTTTCTTTGTCACGTTTAGGTATTTTCCCTGAGAAGAGGTAAATGCTAAATTTATTTCACTCTGCAAAACATGTTTTTTATAGACTGGAAGCTTAGGACATTTTTTGAGGTGACACAAAAAACAAAACGATAACACATGTCCTATTGACAGATAAATAATAATATTTCATATAAGAGGTGATATTATTTTTATTATTCAATATACTATCGGGTTTAAACATGGGAATAACAATTTATTAATTCAGATTGTGATTTCTTTTTTAGATATAATGCTTTTAGTTCATTCAACAAATAGTAATAGAATATCTACTATGTTCCAAAAACTGTTCACAAGAAAAAAAAAATTGTGAGTATATCACTGCTTTTCTTAAAGCAGTTACAAGCTATTGGAAAGAGAGACAAAAACTGATGTAAGAGAATAAAAGCGGTGCACTGAACTCAACCTGAATAATAAGGCAAGTTTTCCTAGTAGAGTGAAAGCTGAACTGAGTCTTGAAGAAGAAATAACAATTAACTGGGCAAAGAATTGAAAGAAACACTTTCCTGTGAAAAGAATCCTATGAGCAAAAATAGAGAAACAAGAAATATCATGATATGGTAAATAGTTTCATGTCTGCGGCTCTACCCACTTGAAAATCCTGGATATTTGCCTTGGAAATAAATAGCATGGTATGTGAGCATCTCTAAAATATATATTTTTTCCAGTGTAAATTTAAAAATTTCTCCTTATAGAGATTTCTTAATGTTACTTTGTCCCCTTCCTACTGACCAAAATAACAAGAATAATAATGATAATAATAATATAAGAAGTAGTTATTATGTGACTTTAATCTGAATTGAGCTTATTTCAATACGTCTTTACTGAGAAGCCGTGATTTGTCTGACAATGTACATACTTTCGTGGAAGATAGCAAGACTGTGTTTAGACCCTCAAAAGTTAAAATTTTTACAGGGAGTAAATATAAAGAAAATAAGCCTCTTTTGCTGTCACTGCCAAAAACCTCAATTCATCTGCTCCTACTGTTTATTCTATCATTTTTATTGTTGAAGAAATAATTTGTATACGTACTACTTCTATATTTTTATCTCGTATGGTTCTCTTGTCACATGGCAAGATATTTCTTTGATATGAATATTAATGTGCATTTCTTAATGCTTTTTTATCCATGACCTAATTTACTTGGCATTTTACTTAACAAACTTGCAAAATGTTTTTAAAAAAACACTTTATGTGCATTATTTTAATGTTTATTCTGCCGATTTATCTACAGAAAACTAAGCAATTCTTTAACTTTAACCCAAGCAGCTAACGATCTTTTTGAACCTCTCGTTTATTCTTGACTTTGATCGTTAAGGAAAATCAAGGTTAACTATATTACCCTTACAAGTTTTTGTTGTTTGGTACAGAAAAAGAAGATAAAATTCTAGATTTGTTTCCCCATTTTTCTCCTTTTAACATAAATGAATTTCTTTTAATATGTACTTTTGCTACAAAGCATGATATAAAATGCAAAGTAAACTAGAGAAAACATGTTTTAGAGTTAGGATCTATCTGATTTCTGAATCCAATCTTATTTTAGGAGGTTCTTTGGGAGACTAAACCTGAGACGATCATCCTCTGTCTGACAAGTGGATGAGACCCAAGTTTCCTCTTTAAATGTTTGCCAACATTTACATATTGCAGTAGCTTGGAGCAAATATCGGCGTGGTAGATGCTGAATAGAGTAGCTATTTGGGTCTACATTAATCCTAGGTTTCAAATGCAAGATCATCCCCAAAAACTATTCTGATGAATTAGAATAGTGCAGTGGAAGTCTGAACGGGACAAAGAAGATCATTTTGAACTAAACATAGATGCTAGTTATCTATAGCTCATCCAAAAATGTCTAGTTTCTCTGAGAGAAGACGAGCTGACAATGTTTTCAGTCAGTAGTAGGTTTCTGAGGGTTAAAACAGTTCATTGATTCTACAGCATTCCTGAACATGCTAGGCAGAAATATGAATGTTTAGCAGATCAAATGCCATGCTTTTGAGGAATTAACTAGCTATTCATTCAGTCTTTAAGCATTATTGCAACAAGAATTACATTTGAATTTTTTAAATGATTATGAACTGGCTAAAGGCTGAGAACAAACCTGCATTTCTCTACCACTGCCATGGGAAAAGGAAACCCTTAATTACAATGCTTGTCTTTGAATAATATTTCAGTTGTAACAGCACATTTTTTCCAATTTTGCATGATAAGTGCATTAATATTTATTCATATTCTATGACCTTTACATAATTCTCCTGGGCACTATTTTCCAAACTATGATGTTTGCTTTTTCTTTTTTTTTTTTGCTCTTTAATACTTATCATTTATGCACTTCTTGCCACTCCATATTTTATGAGAATGTCAGGATTATTATGGAATGAGCTGGAATGAACCACTGGCGTTGAGTCCTTCTCACCACATTTATTTTATGGAGGTGGGTACACAATTTTATAAACTTGTCAAAAATCATTAAGTGGAGTGATGTCAGCAAAAATGGCAGCGTAAGGAATTTAAAAAGTGCATCCCTCCACAAAAGCGATGAACAAACTAGCAAAAACTATCAGAATCAACTTTTTTGAAACTCTGGAAATTAATCAAAAGCTTGAAGCAACCATGCAATCAATTAGAAAAAAGAAGAAGCTGAATCTTGGTAAGACAGCTTTATGGAATTTTAACTTATCCTACTCACATTCCTTATCCCATTGCTTAGTAGCGGACCTGAACAACAACCCATAGCCAACAAAGGTGCTCATATTACAGAGTA
This sequence comes from Equus caballus, assembly GCF_041296265.1. NCBI lineage: Eukaryota > Metazoa > Chordata > Mammalia > Perissodactyla > Equidae > Equus > Equus caballus. The sequence goes on from NC_091692.1 coordinate 20,925,797, forward strand.
GGAGAATGAGTCTTATTCTCAAAGAATTGTGATTCGTTGTTTTAACCTGTCTGGTGGCTCTCTGGAGTACTGGTTCAAAGGGTTTTCTTCATCTCACCTAACTCTGAAGTCTCCCAGTGCTGTGGTGGAGCATTTGCTGAATATATTTAAAGCAAAATGTATTAGTTTCTGCTGCCTAGGGCAATGGCTAAGAGTAAGAATGAACAACAGAGTAACCAGATGCCTAGGAAGAAAAGTCGGAGAATGAATAGCATAGAGGAAAAGGGATGTGAAATGCTCTGACATATTCCTAGGAATCCAGAAGGCTTTGTGCATGCCCATAAAAGATCTGAGAAGGCCCTGACTCCCATGTCAGGCTGACCTTCAGACTCAGTGAAAGAAGAAAGTGAAGGCTATAACACAGCTGTAAACTGCCTGGCTGAGTGTTGAAGGTATGCCCCAACACATACACAAAGGGCATCTGCAAAGACTGGGAGAATTATTTTCCTTTTGTTTTTTTAAACCAGTTGTTAAAATCCCTGTCCAATCACTAACTAACCACAAAGCTCATGAAATATAGATGCCGGTGGCCATACATAACAAAGAATATTGACTTTACAAAATTAGATCAGAATCATCATTAAACAAATATACAACAGCAACTGCAACAGTCAGAAACAAGAAACTCTTGGTGAGGGGGAGAATCTGATTTCCAGAGTTGCCACATTATAATATTTAAAATTTACAGTTTTCAACAACAACAAAAAATAGGAAACATGCAAAAAAACTAGAAAGTTTGATTGATTCACAGGAAATAAAGAAACTAGCAGAAACTGCATTTGAGGAAGCCCAGAAGTTGGACTTTACTAGGCAAAGATATTAACTGTCTTAAATACAGTTAAAGAGCTAAACTAGGGGCCGGCCTTGTGGTGCAGCAGTTAAGTTCGCACGTTCTGCTTCTCAGTGGCCCAAGGTTTGGTGGTTCGGATCCCAGGTGTGGACATGGCACTGCTTGGCATGCCATGCTGTGGTAGGCGTCCCACATATAAAGTAGAGGAAGATGGGCACAGATGCTAGCTCAGGCTCAGCAAAAAAGAGGAGGACTGGCAGTAGTTAGCTCAGGGCTAATCTTCCTCAAGAAGAAAACAGAAAAAAGAAAAAGAGCTAAACTAATCCATGAACCAAGAAGTAAGAGAAACCAGGAGAACATTGTCTCACCAAATAGAGAATGTAAATAGATAGAAACTATAAGAAAGAATCAAATGGAAATTCTACAATTGAAAAGCACAACAAGTGAAATGAAAAATTCACTAGAGGGTCTCCACAGCAGATCTAAGCAGAAAGAAGAAAAAAAAGTGAACTTGAAGATAGATCTATTGAGATTGTCCCCTTTTGAGAAGCAAAAGAAAATTGAATGGCAAAGAATGGCCAGCACCTCAGAGACATGGGGGATAACATTAAACATACTATGATATGTATAATGAGATTCACTGAAGGAGAGGAGAGAAAGGAGTGAAAAGAATATTTGAGGAAATAATGGGCAAAACTTCTCAAATTTTATGAAAAACATTAATCTACATATTCAGAAACTCAATAAACTTCAAATAAGATAAATTCAAAGATATCCACACCAAGATAAATTAAAATCAAACTGTTAAAAGACAAATAGCAAGGAGGCATTTTGAAAGCAGCAAGGGAAAAATAACTCATTAATTATAAAAGATCCTCAATAAAATTAAAAGTTTATTTGGGCTGGCCCAGTGGTGCAGCATTTGGGTTTGCACATTCTGCTTCAGTGGCCTTCGGTTTGCTGGTTTGGATCATGGGTGCAGACTTGCATGCTGCTTGCCAGACTATGCTGTGGCAGGTGTCCCACATATAAAGTAGAGGAAGATGGGCAAAGATGTCAGCTCAGGGCCAGTCTTCTTCAAAAAGAGGAAGATTGGTGGAAGATTTAGCTCAAGGCTAGTCTTCCTCAAAAAAAAAAACTTTATGTCTCATCAGAAACCACAGAATTCAGGAGGCACTGGGATGATATATTTAAAGTGCTAAAAAAAAACCCCTGTCAACTATGAATATTACATCTAACAAAACTGTCTTTCATAAATGAAGGAGAAATTAAGAGATTCTCAGATAAACAAAAGATGAGGGAGTTCATTACTAGCAGACCTGCCCAAAAGAAATCATAAATGTAGTTCTTCAGGTGGAACTGAAAGGACACCAGACAGCAACTCCAATTCACACACAAAAAATAAATAACACAGTAGAACAACTACAAAGGCAAATGTAAACATCACTAAGATATTTTTTGGTCTGTAACTTTTTTTTCCTACATGATTTAGAAGGCCATTGCATAAAAATAACTATAAATCAGTGTTAATGGGCACATAATATATAAAGATATAAATTGTGAAGATAATAATAAACCAGGAGGTATACTGAGCTATAGAATAGCAAAGATTTTATACAATATTGAAACTAAATTGATATTAATCTTATCTATAGTGTTAAAAAATAAAATGTTAATTGTAATCCCAAGGATTATCACTAATAAAATAAGTCAAAATATCTAATAAATATGTGATAAAAATTAAAATGGAAAGATGGCTGTAAGAGAAGAACTGAGGAACAAAGATGACAAGATATATAGTAAGAAAATAGTAAAATGGCAGAAATAAACTCTAACTTATCAGCAATTATATTAATTGTAAGTAGATTACAAGGTAAAGATTACCAGAATGAATTAAAAATGACCTAATGATATACTGCCTTCAAGCAATTCACTTTATTTTCATAGACATAAATAGGTTGAATATGAAAAGATGGAGAAAGATATTCCATGCAAACAGTGACCAAGAAAGAAGTGGAGTAGCTACACTAATATCAGGCAAGTAGACATTAAGAAAAAAATTATCATGAACTAAAGTAGAGATAAATTAAATTGAAATAGAAAAGCAATAGAAAAAAATTGATGATATCAAATTTTGGTTCTTTGAAGAGATCAACAAAATTGACAGAAATTTTCTGAGACTTAACAAGAAATAAAGAGAGAAACTCAACTTACCAAAATCAGGAATTAAAATGGGTACATTACTAATGACCTTACAAAAATAAAACAATGATAAGGTAATACTGTGAACTAGTATATGCCAATAATTAGATAACCTAAATGAAATGGAAACAATTTTAGAAACACACAAAATACCAAAACTGACTCAAGAATAAGAAAATTGAATGGAGCTATAAAAAATAAATAGATTGAACCAATAAAGAACAAAACCTCCAATAACAACAAAAAGTCTAGGACCAGATGGCTTTACTGGTAAATTCTACCAAATATTTAAAGAAGAATTACAACCAATATTTCTTAAATTCTTCCCCCCAAAAATGAGAAGGTAAAACTTATCACTTCATTCAAGTAGACCAGAATTATCCTGATGTCAAAGCCAGACAAAGACATCACAATAAAACTATGTAACAATATCCCTTATGAATATAGATGCAAAAATCCTTAACGAAATAATAGTAAACTCAATCCAGCAGCATATTAAAAGGATTATACACCATGACCAAATGAGATTTATCCCAGGCGTTTATCCCAAGTTCAACATATAAAAGGAATCAATGTAATATACGATATTAGTAGAATAAAGAAAAAAACATGATTATCCGATTTGGTTGGAGCAAAAGCATTTGACAAAATCCAAAACCATTTCATGATAAAAATGCTAAAAAAAAGTGCTAGGCATTAAAGAGAACTTCCTTAATCTAATAAAGGGTATTTATGAAAAATTTACAGCCAATGTCATTCTCGATTGTGAAAAACTGACAAGTTTTACCCCTAAAGTCAACAACATAAAGACGTCCACTCTCATCACTTTTATTCAACGTTGTACAGAAAGTTCTAGCAAGGGCAACTAGGCAAGTGAAAGAAGTAAAAGGCATCTAGTTTGGAAAGGTAGAAATAAAGCTATCTCTATTCACAGATACCATGATCTTATATAGAGAGAATCCTAAAGAATCCACCGTAAACTATTAAAGCTGATAAATTAATTCAGCAAAGTTGCTGGATATGATATAAACACACAAAACTCAGTTATATTTTTATATATTAGCAAAGATTTATCTGAATATGAAATTAAGAAAACAATTCCATTTACAATAGCATCGAAAAAACTACTTAGGGATAAATTTAATCAAGGAAGTACATGTACATTGAAAACTACAAAATATTTTGGAAAAATTTAAAGAAGACCTAAATAAGTGGAAAGAGGGGTTGGCCTGGTGGTGTAGTGGTTAAGTTTGCACACTCAGCTTCAGTGACCCAGGGTTCACAGGTTTGGATCCTGGACACAGACCTACACACTGCTCATCAAACCATGCTGTGGTGGCATCCCACATACAAAATAGGCACAGATGTTAGCTCAGGGACAATCTTCCACTCTCCCCCCGCAAAAAAAATTGGAAAGAATCCTGTGTTCACGATCAGAAGAGTTAATGTTGTCAAGATGGCAATACTTTCCAAATTGATTTATGAATCAATGCAATCCCTATCAAAATTCCAATGGCCATTTTGCAGAAATGGATAAGCTGATTCTAAAACTCATACTGAATTGCAAGATATCCCAAATAATAAACCAAAAAAATTGAAAAAGTAGAATGAAGTTGAAGGACTCACAGTTCCTGATTTCAAAACCTACAACAAAGCTACCATAAACAAAACAGTGTGGCATTGATATAAGGATAGACATATAGATCAACGGAATTGAATTGAGAGTCCATAAATAAATCCCTGTATCTTTGGTCAATTGATTTTTGACAAGGATGCCAAGGCCACTCAATGGTGGAAAAAAAGTCTTCAAAAAATGGTACTGGGAAAATTGTACATTCACATTTAAAAGAGTGAATTTAGACAACTACCTCACACCATATACAAAAGTTATCTCAAAATGTATCAAACACTTTAATGTAAGAGCTAAAACTATAAAACTCAGAAGGAAACATAGGTGAAAATCTTTATGGCTTTTGATTAGGAAGTGGTTTCTTGAATATGACACTGAAAGCAGTAAAAGAAAAAGTAGATGAATTGGACTTCATCAAAATTAAAAACTCTTGTGCATGAAAGAATACCATCAAGAGCATGAGGACAATCCACAGAATGGGAGAAAATATTTGCAAATCATATATCCGATAAGGATCTTGTATCCAGAATATAGAAAGTACCCTTAAACTCTACAACAAAAATACAAGCAACCCAGTTAAAAAACAGGCAATGAATTTGAATAGACATTTGTCCAAAGAAAATATAGAAATGGCCTTTATACTCATGGAAAGATGTTCAAGACCATTCATTATTAGGAAAATACAAATCAAAACCACAATGAGATATCACTTCACACCCACTAGGATGGCTATTCTCAACAATATGGAAAATAGCAAGTGTTGGCAAGGATGTGAAGAAACTGGAATGCTTATATATCGCCGATGGTAATGTGAAATGGTGCGGTAGCTATAGAAAACAGCTTAGTGGTTCCTCAAAAGTTAAATATAGAATTACCATATGACCCAGAAATTCTACTCTACCTCCTATATACACCCAAGAGAAATGAAAATAACTATCTACACAAAAACTTGTACACAGATGCTCATAGCAGCACTATTCACAAGAGCCAAAAGGTAGAAACAACCCAAATGTTCATCAACTGATGAATGGATAAACAAAATGTGATATGTCCATACAATGGACTATTATTCATCCATAAAAAGGATGAATGCTTTTCTGAGCTGATATCTACTACAACATGACTGTACTTCAAAAACAGCAAGGCACAAAAGTCACATATTGTATGATTCCAATTATATGAAATGTCCAGAATAAGTAAATTCACAGAGACAGGAAGTAGATTACCAGTTGCCAGGAACTGGAAGAAGGGTGAATCGGGACCAACTGCATAACCAGTACAGTTTTTTGGTTGGATGATAAAAATCTTCCGGAATTAGATAGTGGTGACAGTTGCACAACATTGTGAATTTAATAAAAACCATTGAGTTGTACATATTAAAATGGTTAAATTGGTAAACTTTATGTTACGTGAATTTTATCTCAATTAAAAAATCATCAAATGTGGACTTAATATTAGTGACTTTTTATTGTAAATTATAGCTCAACAAAGCTAATGGAGTCAGTGTTGTGAAATAAAAGTAAATAAATAAAATGTCTGGAATTGCATATTAACAGAAAATAGATACTATTTAAAACATAAAATAAGGTTTTATCCTTTGTGTATTTAGTGTAAATACTTTATAGTAGAAAATGCAAGATAAATATATATTTTTTCAGAAAAGAAGGCCTCATTTTCTTACTTAAAAAAATTAACTCGGGGCTGGCCTGGTGGCACAGTGGTTAAATTTGCACATTCCACTTTGGCGGCCTGGGGTTCACTGATTTGAATCCCTGGTGCAGATCTATGCTGTGGCAGTGTCCCACATGTAAAGCAGAGGAAGAATGTTAGCTCAGGGCCAGTCTTCCTCAGCAAAAAGAGGAGGATTTGTGGCAGATGTTAGCTCAGGACTGATCTTCTTCAAAAAGAAAATAATTTAATAATTAATTCATGAATTTTAAGAAAATTAATGTATCATTTATTTCTGTGGCATAAAATTAACTTTTGTCCTATTTTAAAATTACTATTTTGAACCTTTCTGTTAAACAGCAATACAAGATGTTTCAGACTCCCAGTCTGATATATTATTCCTGGAATTAATCACTTGCTGGTTTGTGTGTGAGGAAAATTGGCCTTGAACTAAAATCTGCTACCAATCTTCTGTTTTTTGCTTGAGAAAGATTCGCCCTGAGCTAACATCTGTGCCAACCTTCCTCTATTTTGTATGTGGGATGCTACCACAGCACGGCTTGATGAGCAGTGCTAGATCTGAACCTGCGAACTCCAGGCTGCTGATGTGAAGCTGAGCGTGGGAACTTAACCACCATGCCAGCTGGCCAGCCCCAATCACCTGCTTTGTAGACTGGAATTTTTGACCTAAAAAGGACCTAGAGTTTGCCCATTGCAACCTCTTAATATTCTGCCTGAAAAAACAGGAGACCGAATATACCAAAATGCTTTCCTTCGGTCACATAGCTGAAGTCAGAGGCCCAGCCTCACTATTTTTTCTTAAATTAATTGCTTGTAATATAGTCTGGATTCTTTAAAAAAAAAAAAAAAAGGTCAATTTGATAACTCATTCCCTTGCAGAGTGTGCCTAGGAGATGAATCTATGGCAGAAACTATGATAACCTAAATACACACCACATAAGACAGAGAAATCCAACAGGAAACCGGGGGTTGCTACAGAAGAATCTGAGAGTGAAGATCACCTTAAAAAACGTTCCAGCTCTGACAGAATCTTGTCATTCTGAAAAATAGAAAATAGTCAAACTGTTAAATTCAGTGAGACTGTTGGTTTATGATTTAAAAAAATACAAATTCTGGGATTTTTTCAATATTAAATATCAGGAATCATTATAAAACAACGAGAATGAGACTTTACTCTCATAATCTAGAGAATTAGACTAAGGTCAGAAAAAAAAATATATAAAATAATTCTTTCTTTGATTTTAGTAATATTTTCTTTTTTAAAATATTTTTCCTCTCTTTTCTGTTGCATGCTTCATATGTTTGACTTAATTTTTAATTATAATGTAAAATATGTAACTTACATATATCCTAGATATTGAAGACAGGGACTTAAGAGTTTGTGTTTTTCAAGACCAAATTATATTCCTTTGCATAATTAGCAAGAGAGATCGGAGAAATAATTATGCAAAGTTTTCAGAAATTTACTTAAAACCTCAAATAATAATGGAAATGCTATTTAAATATATGGAAGTAAAGTTTACTATACTATGGTGTTTTTCTGGATTTAGAAGGATATAGTATGCTCTGGAAAACAGGGAGAAGTCATGCTCCTTAGCAATGTCTGCCCTTAATGCAACTTAAGTAGAATAATTACAGGACCAAGATTCCAGAACTTGAAGAATGCACTGCCAACCTGATCATTCTTTACATTGAACTATCCTTGTGCCAGATTGTCTACCAAAGTTTTCTTCCATGACTTTACCCTTCTTATCCACATTCCCTTATCATTCTCTCTCCTCTTTTATTGGGTGAAAAATAGCTTTTTGACCTACCACCAATAAAAACACACTGAATGTCACAAGGGGAACTGTAAACCCTTTTGCACTGGGTGGTATTAATGCATACATTTAAAATATATCCCTTCCTAGAGGTATTTGCATTTTATCAGGTAGCAGAAAACCTGCAAAGGGTTGTATCTCTATATGTGACAGTTCAAACATTTCATGCAGCGTGCTTTTAAATTTAAGAATATTTCCAGGACCCCTAAGATTTTACCACATGAGTGTACACCTGCTCTGATCACCTGCAAGGTTACCACTGTGTCTCTCTGGTGCTCAGATCTCCCCTCACCACCTGGAATCTCCCCTCCAGCAAAGCAGTGTAATTAAAAATATTCTCATTCTGCACTTCTGCTCTGTTTGTCAATATAATAGGAGAACTTGAGAAGGGCATTGATGGGGGTTGGGCCGGTATAAAGTCCATCTTGCTCTTCTGTAGCGTGTCTTTCCATGCCGTAAGGACTCGTGGGTGCAGGAGCTGCAGGCAGACATATTGCCACGTCTGGCCTCTAGTAGCTGTGTGGCAGATGCCGCAGGCCACTTCCACTTGGTGACTAGAACTTGGCAGTGCCAACAGAAACACACAGCAGGGGGATGCTGATGGGCAAAAGAAGCAACTGCCCTTGTCACAGGTAAGAAGAGCTTGTTCTTCGTGTGGAGGAAAGTAGGGCAAGCAGAATGGTGAGGGAGTGAAAACTAAAATGTTCTCTCTGAGCAGAAACCTCTAGGGATGTTTTGTCCATTCTATAAGGCCTGATATAGATAGGGTTTTATGCTCGTTAACATAGCATATTCACAAGAGAATATTCCCTTAGCCGGTATTAGTTAGTGGTATTCTATGTGGATCATCATAAGGAAAAAATAAAAATAATGACATATTTGGGAACAGAATATAAAGGGAGAGGTCTCACTTTCAGGCTGACAGTAATGTGAACAGTGTAGATGGGAGTGTACATAGAAGGAAGGATAAGAGAAGTGGTTCAGTGAGGGGCAATGGAACAAGTGATGGCATTAGTTAAACAAGAATATAGCTACAGGATTGACAGTTTGGAAAACGACAGAAGAGACTGGCCCTGAAATTGGAAAACCAAAATTATGCGAGAGGAAAGGATATTCCGTAATAAAACCAAATATATCTGACTGGAATTTTCATTTAAATTTGAGTAGTTAATCCAGTGAAAAGTCTTTCAAAGTACAAATGAAGAGCCAGAGAATTTACCACTGCGGCTGGAGATAAAAACAACAGAGGCAGCCAGCAAGACTTTAAGGGGGAAAGTTGTATTTTGCATCTTTGCATAAGATGTTGCAGTTTCATTAGTTCTAGTTGGAAGATGATTAGACATTACCCTGGGTTTTGGTCATAACCAGATGGTAATTTACTTCATTTTTGGTGCCTCTATTTTGAAACCCTGACGGGTCCACTCAGAGAGGACTGTCTATTGGTATTTGGAGAGAATGAATTTCTTTTTGTGCAAGAAAATAGAGCTTATCTAATTTCCTTATTTCCTAAGGGTAAAGTCTAATATCTGATATTTATTCTTTAGGAAACAAAGTTCTTTTTTTTTTTAGGTTTAATATTCCCAGAGTAGTGGAAAGATATCCAGGCAGGTCGGTACTGGCTAAGTTATACCCGATATTTATCTGCCTATCAGCAAATCAGCCAGTTATTTCTGTTCTCGATAATTTAGAAAAACAAAGCAGCATTTCTTTCAAAAACAGTCTCTCTAGATAAGCCCATATCTCAGTGCTGTGTTAAAGACTCTTCAATAATGTAGAGAATCAAATTAGTATCTAATCTTGTGCTTGAACCTGCACAAAAGGTTTTTGTAGAAAAGAAGAAAAACAATGTTAAAGAAAAATATACTTCCTGAGCTTTTCAAAGTCTCTGAATCACAACACAGCTGAAATGCTGCTTTCTGAGTAATGATCCTTTGTTTCAAACAATTGCTAAACTTGTTTTAATGTAACTTTGATAATAAAATAAATAGGAACAAAAACCAATTGTTGAAGATGCCGATCTACTGCTAATTCTTCTCTTGGCTGCCTGGACTCTTTAAACCTTGCCCTGACAAACACACAGGACAATAGTTTAGACACTTAGAATTGCTAAGGAGCCTTGAGGTCATCGAGTCCCACTGACTTATTTTGTGTATCAGTAAATTGAAGCTTAAAGAGATGAGGTGAATAGCTGGGAGTGCAAGGCTAGTTACATGTGTTTGTGTGACTTGGGTCTCAAGATTTTCTCTTGCCAACTGTCCTTATTCATTTTTGGATTTCCTTTGCATGCACCTTCCCCCACTGAAAACATATGGTATATTGTTATAGAAATGCATGTTTAATTGTCTCTCTTTCCCACTAAGTGGTCAACTCCCAGAAGGTGAGAAAGAAGTTGCTGGTCCAACTTTGTATACCTCTAGCCCATCTCTGACAGAAAGAAGAGATCCATCAATGGTACTCAATTTATTTGAATTATAGACCTTCCTCCACTTACAATGGAGTTACATCCTGATAAACCCATCCTAAGGTGAAAATATCCTAAGTCAAAATGCATTTGATATATCTAACCTACAGAACATCATAGCTTAGCCTATTCTACCTTAAACGTGCTCCGAACACTTACATTAGCCTACAGTTGGGCAAAATCATCTAACACAAAGCCAATTTTATAATAAAGTGTTGAATATCTCATGTGATTGATTGAATATTGTACTGAAAATGAAAAACAGAATGGTTATATGGATACAGAATGGTTGTTAAGTATCTTGGTTGCTTTCTCTCTTGATCATGTGGCTGACTGGGAGCTGAGGCTCGCTGCTGATGTCCAGCATCATGAGAGAGCATCACACCACATATCACTAGCCTGGGAAAAGACCAAAATTCTAAGTATGGTTTCTACTGAATGTGTATCATTTTCGCACCATCGTAATGTTGAAAAATCTTAAGTCAAACCAATGTAAGTTGGGGACGCATGTATATTGAATTTCACATACATATCAGTACAGGGTCCTCACCTCATCATTACCACTCTTTATTGCCTCTGTCTAATAATGACGTATAATCTTTATTTCCCTCAAGTTCTCTACCTTGTCTGTAAACTCAGTCTAAGCAATTATGTAGTGATGCCCTCTCTGCCTTATGATATTCCCCTCCCCACTTCTGCCCAGTCCTGACACCCTCCACACTGCAATCCTTTCTTCTCCTCCTTCTCTCCTCTTCTGCTCCTCCTTCCTCTTATCATTTACTATCCTTAGAGTTGTAGATAGAGTTCATTCTTATAAAAAATGGGCAGGAGGCACAGACTCTCCTGGCTTTCAGTCCTTGAATTTTTACTTATACTTTCCCCAACATGAACTCCACAAACTTTATCACAATGAATTTGCCCTTTGTTTATCAATAATGACAGGTGCTTCTTTTTTATATCGTTTGCTTTGCACTTGGCCTTCGTTATTGGTTGCATCTCAGATAAGTAATTCAGAGCATGATGTCAATGAAGCCTAGGTCCTGGCTTGATCTACCACCCTGGTCCAGCCGCCTTCAGCTCTAGCCTGGTTTATTCCAACAGCCTCCTCACTGCTTTTGCCCTTTCCATCCCGCCAGTACGTAGTTCATACAGAAAGAAATGTCATCCTCTCAAGACCTAAGTCAAATCAGTCCCCTGCTCCACTCAGAACCTCCTCACTAATAGTGAAAGTCAATGTCCTTCTAATAGTCTGCAAGGCCCATCGCTGTTAGCTTCCTGACTTTATATCCTACTCTTTTCCCTTACTCACCTTTCAGCCCCTGCTATGCTGACTCCATGCCTTCCTCAGTGTCTTTGCACTTGCCTTTTCCTCTACCTGGAACATTCTTCACACAGGTAACTCCATCACTTACTCACCTCCTTCAGGTTTTGACTCTGATATCTCCTACTTAGTGAGGCTGCCCTGATCTCCATATATAAAATTACATATACTTCTTCCCAACACTCTTTATGTCTCTTCTTGATCATTCCTGATAACCTCCTGAAAACTCTTCCTATAGGGTTGTACTAAAGATTAAATGAAATATACACAAAGGATCTGCATGCTAGCATAATTTCTAACAGCTCATTGTTTCTAACATCCCTGGGATGACCCAGCCTTGCCTTGCCTTTTAGGTTCCTGCCTGGGAAACCTCATGTTTGCCAAAAGAATTTACACCTTGATTCAACTCTTTCCTTGCCTAACTTTACTTGGAAAACAACCCCCCTACTCAAGTTTTGTAAATTTCCATCTTCTTGACTTCTCCAGCTCCCATTCATTCCACCTTCCTCCTTCCTCAATCTCCCTTTAAAATGTCCAGTCATCTCTTCACAGATGGAAGTTGAGCTCAGTTTATCCTGGAGTCTCTCTCTCCTGCTGCAGTAGTCTCAATAAAATCTGTCCAACTCTGCTTCTTTTTGGCAAGTCTCTGGTCTAAGCCTGAGAGAGTGGAGACATGATTGACTGAGTGACCTCTGGGCTGCCTCATGCTTATGGAAATTTTTCTAGAGCACCGTTTCCCAAGAATTTTTTAACATAGAACTTATTAAATCCTGCAATATCACTTTTGGAGAGGGTATATGGAAATACAAACATAAATCATAGAGTTTTCTCTTAAATTTTTTGAAAAGAAAAGGCATTAGGGAGTAGATCTTAAGGAGCCTATTTCAATGAACAAAGATATATTTTTTTAGGAAAAAAAACCCAATGACTTTGAAAACTACTCATCTGAAAAATTCAAGATTGTTGCCCTCAGGCTTTAGTTCAATAAATGCAGCTACAGGACATAATGCTATCATCTACTTCTGCTTAACAAGACTGTCTTATAATTCTTTTAATTTATCTGGATTTCCAAAGCATTTTCTTGACAGATTTTAGATGAGCAGCTAATCTGTCATTTACAGAAGGGACAGTGATGAGAGGGAACAATGCTTAATTCATTTATATGCTCTTTTATTTGTTGATATAATTTATTTAGTTCATTTTTACCAAAAGTATTGACAGAGGGGAAAAATATTTAATCACCTTCTTGCAGGTTAAAAAAAAAGATGCCGATATCAGGCTCAGGGCAGGAGGAAAAAGCTGGAATGTTTCTGATCCCAGGAGGAGAGGAAAATGTTATTGAGTGATGTTTATCTGACTTATTTTAGCCTGAATTGTTATGGATGCAGCAACAGAGGAGAAAAGCTTCATGCATGTGACAGGTATTCACCAAAGGATTTTTCCTGCACTGTGTGGAATCATGGACATGATTTCTTACCCACATCCCACTGTAGCATTTATGTGAGGATTGTGATTGCAGCAAATCAGAAGCCAGAATTGTGATGATATTTTATAGAGAGAGAACAGTCGTTTCTTGTTGCTCAGGCTTTGAAGAATTTTTGTTGTTTGTTTTGTTTTAAATTTTTATTTCTTTTACTTTTCATTTAACTCTCAGAATTCTTGGTCCTCTGGCCACGGAGATATCCAAAAGGCATCAATATACTATCTCAGCTACAAAAACTGTTTTCGTTTTGTTTTTACTCTGTTGCTCTTGATGGTTATAAAGCTAGGGATAAAAATATTTGAAATAGTAGGAATAGGATTCAATTTCTATTCTTAAAAATCTATTCTTAAACAATTATTATTTACTTCTCAGTAAAATTTAGGAAAAGCATCCCTACTAATAATCTTGCAATTGGGGAGGGGGGTGGTGTCTGGTTGATCTCGGCTTCAATCAACTCTAGAGTGGAAGCTTAGAAATCATAAGAAATCTGCTGCATAGAAATAGAAAATTAGCAAGACCTATTTAAAGATTACTTAGGGGAAGGTAATCTAAGGTCCTACGACTTTTCTGACGACTGGCTTAAGATTTTGACTTACTTTTGAATGAAGTTCTTGAAATGTTATCCTCTAGTGGAGACTTCTCCCTCTGAGATGTCATCTACGTGTCACAGAGTCACAAGGTAAAATAGTTTTCTCAAAAGTACCTAGTGTCTCAGAAATGTTAACTCAAAGAACAAATTGTATTCATTTAACAAATGTGTATTGAGCAGCTACTATGCTCTGGAAACGACTAAATTCTGGGTGTTCAGTGGTGAACAAATGAGACGATTTCTGTTGTTACAGAGTAGTGATAGAAATAAGTTGTAAACCAAATAAGCAAAAGAAGTATGTATAGAATTTCTAATTGTGATAATATCTATAAGTAAAAATAAGAGCATTTTTTGAAGGAGAAACTTAAAAAAAAATCAGATTGAAAGTGAATGTTAGACATACTACTTGAAAAAGTGACATTTAAGCTGCAGCTAGAGAGATCAATATGAGCTAACCAAGACAAGAGATGATCTTAGGGATGAGGGTGGGGCAAGAGGAGGGAGGAATGGTATTCCACACTGAAGGAAAAGCATATGCAAAAAGCTTTCCAGAAAATGTGTGAAATTTCTGAGGAACTAAGAGAAAGCCAAAGTGACTCGATTGAGTGAACCAGGGAGAGAGAATCAAGATAAGGTTGGACAGGGAAGCAGGGCCAAATCATGCAGGGTCTGACAGAGTGAGTTAGAGTGCGTGGAATTTTAGCCCTTATTTACTAGTTTTAAACAAGGTGGTAAAGTTGAATGATTTATATTTAAAAAAATTAGTCTAGGGGCTGGCCCCGTGGCCGAGTGGTTGGGTTCGCGCGCTCCACTGCAGGCAGCCCAGTGTTTCATTGGTTCGAATCCTGGGCGTGGACATGGCACTGCTCATCAAACCACGCTGAGGCAGCATCCCACATGCCACAACTAGAAGGAACCCACAACGAAGAATATACAACTATGTACTGGGGGGCTTTGGGGAGAAAAAGGAAAAAAATAAAATCTTTAAAAAAAAAATTAGTCTAGTTATTGTATAAAGAATATATTGCAGAGTGGTAGCAATGGAGATGGCAAGATTAGAAACAAAGAGAATATTGAGAAATTATGGTATTAGCCTAGGTGATAGACAACTGTTCCTTGGACTAGTGTCACTACTAATTGTCCTGAGTAACTCAAGGATGGGTTTGGAAGCATTTAACTGTTTTTCCAAATTATTTCTTTTCCTTTGTTATGTTAAGAAGATGCAATCACCAACAACCCTGAACCAGACCAAGCCTCACCACAAGAGCTACACCTACAACTTTTGCCTTATTTTTAATGTGAAGATCTCCTCTCCAGAAGGAGCTTAAACCTTATTACCGTAACCTGAAGTGTACATGGAAGCAGGTCTTCCAACTGAGCCTGCGCAAGCGAATATCCCCCTCTTCCTTTTGAATATTCATTCCCCATCTGAAATAAGAGGTCCTTGCTTCCATTGGTTCAGGGACGCCATGACTCTGGAAACGATTTTGCATGGTCTCCTATTTGCCGCAAACATACTTTACTTTGTGAGACAACTGCTTCTGGTGGAGAGTCTGATTTAACTTGCCAGGAGGCAAACTCGTTTTGCTTCAGTAACACTAAGGTGGTAGCAGTGGAAACCAAAATGATTTACATTTGACATTAAACGGAAAAAATTTCTTAGACTTGGTGACACATTGGTTTGGGGACATAAGGGACAGGGATTTGTCTAGACTAACTTCTGGGTTTATGGTTTACGGAATTGGATATATAGAGCTGTCATTTACTAAGATGAGGAAAATCAAGGGTCACTTTTGGGATGTTTTAGTTTTGTGATGCCTATGACAGTTGAGCAAATATGCAAATGTGCAGTTGAAACCCAGAAAAAAAAAACTTTGCTGAAGATAAAAATTTCAGAGGTAACACATATATTACTCAGGGTTCTCCAGAGAAACAGAACAAATAACATGTATATAGAGAGAGAGAGAAAGAGAGAGAGAAAGAGATTTATTATAAGGTATTGGATCACATTATTATGGAGACTGGGAAGTCCAAAGATCTGCAGTCAGCAAGCCAGAGATCTGATAAGTTCCAGTCCTAAGCCAGCAGTTTTGAAACCCCAAAAGAGCCAATGTTTCAGTCCAAGTCTGAAGGTCAAAGAAGACCACTGCCTCAGTTCAAGTAGTCAGGCAGGTGGAATTCCCTGTTACTCAGCCTGTTTGTTCCATTCAGGTCTTCAATTGATTGGATGAGGCCCACCCACATTAGGATAGACAATCTGTTTTACTCAATCTACCAATTCCAATGTTAATTTAATCCAAACACACTCTCAAAGACATACCCAGACTAATGTTTGGCCAAATGTATGGGCACCTCATGGCCCAGTGAAGTTGACACTCAATATTAACCATCACAACATATAAATGCTACTTAAAGCTATGGCGAGGATGAGATTCCTGAGGGCGAGTATAATAGACAAGAGAAAAAAGCCCAGGACTTGAACGAGTGGTGTTCATCATTTAGATTTTAACGAAGGGAGAGAACAGTGCTCTAGGTACTGTTGCTATGTAACAAACTAGCCCAAAATTAGTGGAGTAAAATAATAACAACCATTTAATAGTATTATGTCCCATGGTTCTGAGAAGTGACTGGACTCAACAGATGTTTCTTGGTCAGGGTCTCTCATGTGGTTGCAGTCAGACATTGATGAAGCTGGAATCATCTCCAAGGCTTCTCACTCTCAGGTATGGTACTTTGATAGCTCGTGACTGGAATAGCTGAGGCTCCCCTGGCTTGTCTTCATCTCTAGATGGTCTTTTCAGCATGGCAACTTCAGTATAGCCAGACTTTTCAGATTGCATCTCAGGGCTCCAAATGTATGTGTCCCAAGAAAGTAAGAGCAGCCTTTTATGACTGGACTTGGAAGTCACACAGGAGGTCTCACTTCTGCCTCATTCTAGTGCTAGCCGTGAGTCATCAAACTCAGCCCATATTTAAAGGGAGGGAATTTAGACTCCATCTGTTGAAGACAGGACTGTCAAAGAAGTCATAGATAAGGTTTAAACTCCCCACGATAATTTAGAAAGAGGGGAATTCAGCTTTTTTGGAGCCAAAGGAAGAAGCGGTTTAAGATTTTCTTTGCTAAGTTTTTATTTTGGCAATCTAGGAAATCTTCACCCTCTTCTTTCTGACCTTCCCTTTTGTGGGTAGATGGAGAAGTTGATTCATAGCAAATGACTGTGTCACCTACTTTAATCCGTGATTGATTATGTAAAAAGAAAGAGAATAACATTTGCTTTCAAGAAAAGTCAGTCAGAGGCAGAAGTAATTCAATTTATGAATTTAATATTGCAAGCTATTGAGCCAGATCAGGCAGAGACAACACTGCTTTGAAGATTGTTTGTCCTCAACTGAATCAACTTGGTGGTGTCAATCATATTTTTTTCAAAGTATTTTGATGAAAAGATAATGAAACCAAAGTAAAACATTTGATTCTATGACAGTGTGTGAGTGAGCACAGCAGAGTCAATCTTCAAGAGGGGCTTCATGCTCTCACTGAACTGAACGAGCCAGAAAGAATGCCAGCTACCAAGTTGTTGAGAGTTGGAGGCAGTCAACAAGCCTTATTGGGCCCACCATGTGCAGGCATTGGACAAAGGCAATGGGGAGACCATTACCCACTGTCCCAGGCCAGGAGTCTCTGATCTGGTCTCTTCTCCAAGTTTCACTTTGTCTAGTGCTCCACCTCCCACCTTTTTGTTGGTTTGTTTGCTTTAGTTTCAGGACACTCTGGAGCACTGTGAGAAGGTTATTGACATGAAATAGTAGATGTGAGTCAAGAGGATGTTTGTGATTGTGCTCTACTTCTTCTCTTTGTCTATTCTGATTCACTCTGCACCCTTCTCCACTCTGCCTCTGTCCTGGGAGGCTCATCCTCTAGGATTACATCAACAGTTCTTTTTGTCTTGCTTCATGGCTTCAGGAACAGTGCAGGAGTTCTCAGGTGCAGAGTGGAGTGACTCTGAGGTATTGTTTCCAACCTGCACCTCTCAGCACACTAAAGGCTGCCCACATCCATTGGCTGAAAGACACAGACCCTGTCAGGTCCTTTCCACACAGCTCTCCCTGCCTCAGATTTCAGTAACTGCGCTTTTATGTTGCTCCTTCAGGCTTAGGAATGGATTCTGAGTCCTCTTGTCATTATTTCAAAGATACTACAATGTTACTTGGTGATTTCTTTAAACTTGACCCTCACCTTTATAAATATTTCTTTATTAAACTCTCTTTAAATTATTTAATTTAAGGATGGCTGGAATGACTTCTGGGTTTATGGCTTAAGCAACAGGATGGGTAGAGATGCTCTTTACTAAGATGAGGGATATCAGAGGTCAGCTTTGGGAGTATTAAGTTTGTGATATCCATGATACTTGAGCAGACATACAAATGGGAAGTTGAAGTCAGAAGAGAAATCTGTGCTGAAGATAAAAACTTCAGAGATGACATATAGATGTTATATGCCAGAACCCTGTTCTATGCAGATGGATGCCAGTGGCCCAACTGGGTGGCAGGCACAGGTGGGAAGAGAGCTGGTGAGGTGCTGAATGTTGCAAGGTAAACTTGCCAGGCACCAGAAGTGCCACATTCCTAGTCCCTGAGTAGAGGATAGGAGAGACGCCAGCTCCAGTGAAGGCTAGCATGAAGAGTGGCCTGTGAGCTATGATTCAGCTCTGGTGCCTTCTGGGCCCTAGGACAAAGCTTCCCCTGAGGTTCTTTACTGAGTCCAGCCTCTCAGTTGTGCCTGAGCTTTCCCTTGTTGCTGAGCCTTTCTCCCATTTGTCCCTACTTTCCCAGGCTCCCCTTCTGTAAATCTTATCCTTTCTTGGTTCACTTTCCTAGATCGTCCCTGTAGTGTTAGGGAAATCCTTACCTTATCCTGGCTTATCCTCTTCTATTTTCCTTTAAGACTCTCTTTTCCTCCTGTTATTACTTAGTAGACTTAGATGGACCATAAACCCAGAGTACAAATCATTAGCCACAGAAAAACTCATTCTTCTTCCCAAAACCTCCCTTGAAGGAAAATATTTTCCTTCTATCCTTTTACTGCAACAAAGGAAGAAGAAAAGCAGAGCCCTTGCCCCACTAAGCATCTTAAAGAATTTTAAGGAAAATGAAAAATATGATCATTGAGATTTTATAATCTGATGGGAGGGAGAGGTTGGATGGGAAAATGAAAATATAAAGTTCACAGTGAATTTGGAGCATAATAAAGTGATGAATAAAAATCCACCTGAGGAGGAAAATGTAATCAGACGTTGGGACAAACTAGGAAGGTTTTAAGGAAGAAAGAAATTAGGGATAACAATTGAAGAAGAAGAAAAATGTGAATCATAAGAAAAGAGGTTATCCTTGGTGATAAAATAAGGACTATTCAATGCATAGGCAGAAACAAGAAAACTGTATTTTGAATATCCAAGCAATTTTCTTTCTTTCTTTTTTGCTGAGGAAGATTTGCCCTGAGCTAACATCTGCTGACAATCTTCCTCTTTTTGTATGTGAGCTTCCACCACAGCGTGGCCACTGACAGATGAGTGGTATCAGTCTGTACCAGGGAACTGAACCCAGGCTGTGGAAGCAGAATGCTCTGAACTTAACGACTAGGCCACCAGGGCTGGCCCCAGATTTTCTATATACAACTGGTGATGAGGAGCAACAGAACCAAGAAATGAATAGAATTTATTCATGAGATCGAGCTTTTACATCTCTGGGTCAGAACTTAGGATAGCCCAATAGAATGTACTGTTCTTGGTACCAACTATAACTGTTGTGTAAGGCTTTTAAATTCCCTATGCCTTCCTATTACGACCTGTAGATGTAGAAAGCTTTGATACATAAGATTCCCTTCCTCAAGTCAGAGGGGAATACTGTGCCACTCTAAGAACGAAGGTGAGAAAATATGGCAACCCCTGGGTGAACCCCCCGACCTGAGGCACTCAGTCAGGCTCAGGCTTAGTCAATAAGGAAAGAGTTCATTCTAACCAGAAAAGTACCAAGGCAGCACCAGCTTATGGAGCTTTGGTAAGCACTACAGAGGACATTTTTATTACAGAAAGATGAAGATCTGGCTTGGTGAGATCTAACCAACAGTGCTCAGGACAAGAAACATTCTGGATTCAAGGTAGCCTCTCTAGATGGAGAGGATTACTGAACTAGGAACTGCATAGGAAGATTTTGTTCCCAGAAGGCTTCAACATTACATTGCAATACTTAAAGCTTTATACAATTACGAAAGTCAAATTTTAATTTTGAAATTCTGTTATGTCTTCGTAGAACATAAACATCTGTCAAATCAACAAGCTGAATAAGAAAAATGCAGTTGGACAAACTCTTTATTTGAGAAAATTGACCTGGGTTTGAGTGACAGAAATAATGACTGCAATCAAAGAGAGGGATCTGAAAGTGAACTTGTGTTGATCTAGGCTCCTACAATTATCAGGAAAATACTACCATCATTTTTATCTTTGAAACTTGGGTTCTTATTTTTCCCCTTGTGAATAAGTCACCTAGAAATATTATGTTTTCTTTTAGCTCAGAAATAAAATGCAGCTTGAAGAAAACATTTTCCTTTGAAAATGTAGTACAAACTAATTTCTAGTTTCTCTGGCTATTGAATTACAGATGTTAGCAAAGGAAACATGTACAAGAGAAATAAGCCCATCTGTCTGTCAGAGAAGAATGGGAAAATAAGTTGAGAGTTTAATAAAAATACAAGGGAAAAATTATAATATATTAAATTTAAAGTACTCTGTACCTCAAACACATTCAGCGACAAATACACTGTTCCTTGACTACAAAAATCAGATGTCCAAGGGCTACTTGAGCATGCCATGCAGTGTTTCCGGACCACATTTAAATATGAGATTGTTTTCTTTTCACTGACCTGTCATTAGTAGTTTGTGGTACTATTTTTATTTCACAAAATGCCTCATAATCTTTCAGGGAAAATTGTTTGGGAAGTTAGTGTGGAAACACTCTGATCATCAATAAAAGAAGCACTAGATAAATTATTTACCAACCAAGAGGTTCTGGAGATTAATCTGCTATAAGTTAATGATCTGGCCCAAATATATGAAAATTAAGAAGAAAATATTATTTTTCTGCCTGTGTGTATAGTGACCTTACCACTATTCATGGGAAAGAAGAGGTGAGACCTGAGGAGGAAATAGAAAAATATGGTAAGAGTTAGAGAGAGTGTGATCAATGGTAGCAGACCAATAGCCTATTTTAGTCCTCAACTCCTAGCCCATCAAATAGTATCTCTTTTAAATGAAAGGCACTCTAATGTAGAAGATACAGTTCCTGCACCAAGGAGCTAATAATCTATTTAGGGAGAAATATAACAAATGCAGGAAATACATCTAGTGGGATAATTTGGTTAAACACAGCGTTCTAAGGAAGCAGCTAGGAGGAGGTATAACCCAATCTTGGAACAGGTGGGAGTTGAGACTTTGTTCAAGGAAGACTTTTCATATAAGGAGTCATAGAGTAAGCTGAATCCTGAAGGATGAGTATGAAGCAGCCAGAACAATTCTGGGGAGGAAGGATGCAGGATACAGAGGATTTAAATAATTACACATGAAAGTAAGGGCAACTCAAGAAGTGCCTAAAATTACTGAGAATATTGTACTCAGATAAGTGGAGAAAGATTAATTATCCACACATGTTGAGTAAAGGGAAAAGATCTTGCCTAAGAATGAGACTATATATTTTGGTCCTAATATATCTGTCAACACGTTCTGAGACTTAGGTCAGGAAGATGCTTGGAATCCTAATTCCCTTGTCTCTATATTGAGGGTTAACTATAAGACTAGATGCCCCAGGAAGTTGCTTTCAGCTACATCAATAATATGAATCAAGCAGTATTGATAGTTAATGCTTAATAAAATTGATCAGGCATTGCTGTCAGCACTTTGCATGTGGTAATGATGAAGACACCAAGACCCAGAGGATGTAAGTGACTTTCTCAAGGTTTCACAGCCAGTCAGACAGAACTGGGATCCGAAATGAGGCAAGCTCATTTCTGAGTCTGCACTCTTAACTATAGGCTAAATTGCCTCTCAACATAGAAAATATAGGTAATATTAAAAAATTACCAGATTTTTATTACTTTTGTTCTTTTTCTTCAAACCGTATAAATAACGTCTTTGTAAGAGAGGGAAACAACACAAGTAAACTCCTTCAAATATACTATATTTGGTTCAAAATATTTTCCAAATATTGAAGAATTATCAGGTTGGAGAATATTAAATAAATACATGTGTGAATATCTCAAATACATTCTAATCACTTAAGAAAAATTACACCATGTGGTAATCCAGATCTAGTATTTCTAAAGATTCAATCTAACGTTCCAGGTGAGTTCCACATAAAAGTTGTGGAATTGGTCAGAGTTGATAGAGCACTGGAACTAAGACAGAACAATAAGCAAATTCCACATTAGCTTTGTGATGTAAATGTTGAAAATAACCTACCCCGTAGCCTTATTGCTATGCTGTCTTTGAGGCATGTGTCAAAGGACATTTTTAGAGAATCTAGTTATCACAGAATCCTTTTGTCCTCAGTAATTAATTGTCTATGCATGAGTTCCAAGATAGATAAATCTGTTTACCAAATGTGTTATGGTCAAATTTCATTATTTCTAAGACAAATGGGTGAATATATTAGGGTAATTCTTTGAAACATTCCTTTAAACTAACTTTATTCTTGATATGTTTTTATATGTTATAATGGCTAAATATATAAACAAACAGCAGCACAACAAATAATGAGTCTTAGATTACTCAGTCATCCATGAGAATCATCCATCTTTGAAACATGACTTTAACAAATGCGTGGCAGTAAGGATATTTCTTTTTTCGCAAGAAGTTTTTAGAAGACTACATAGCAGGGTGAAAAGAACTTGAGTGTTGAAGAAACACTCCTTTTCACTTTCTTAGGGTGAATTATTTAACTCCATTGTGTTCAATTTCCTCATCTGTAAAGTGAAATAATTATACCTACTTTGCAATATTGAAAGACTAAATGTAAACACTAAATATAGTAAGGATACATAAATACTGTAACACATTGTCTTACACAGCAACAACATTCAATAAAAACTACTATATTACCACTGACATTATTAACACTATTATTAAAATTCATGCCCAAATCCCAAGTCAACTATAAAATTTACATTTTGATCTTTAGTATTTTATCTGAACATTTTAAAAAACTCTTTTACCAAAAAATAAAGAAATTTGAGGCCAATTCAATTTATCCAATTCTGTTAGCCATTCACGTAGATGAACATACTAATTCAGCACACAGAATTAACGCTGAGTATCGCTGATGGTGAAAGAAAATAAGATCTACTTAAACAAAATGGGAAAAAAGGAATAAGGATGTTGATGAGAGCCATTTGAGAATTTTCTGTTCACCACTGACAGTAAATATGCTGCAGCTTCTTTGTTCTAGATGAAATAAAATAGTCCCTATTGAGTAATGGAACTTAGTTTCTGTCTTGAAGGAATAATTACAGAATAATAATGGGATCACAAGAAATTTATGAGAGTAAAATGTGTCTTTACTATAATACCAAGATACGATGAAGTAAAAAAATTCAACAGACCTATCTCATCAAAGCCACTCGAAAGTGTTAATGTCTTCCAAATGTCAAAACAACACGACAATTTAGTTAAAAAATAGTCAAATTCCTTGAGTGCGTGTTAACAAAACACATGAAATATATGCTTAAAAGACTAAAGTTTTACATTTTAAACCAATTTCTTTGAAGTCTTGAAAGAATTTCAAGGCATTGCACCATCGTGTCCCCAGTGCCAGGGCCAGCTCCATGGCCCAAGACAGTGCAGTCACACAGGGCACTGTGCTAAGAAGCGTCCTATGCTTGGAGTTTAATGCTTTGTGGTTGCCATCTTAAACTTCTTAACAATTTTATCTTTGAATTTATCTGCGTTTCATAAGCGAAGTCCTATGGGACATCAGAGAATGCACCACAGGATTGGAGTCTTGGCTCACACATGATTCTGCCTCATGCCTGCCTCCCTAACATGGGTTCTCTACTGCCCAGTCTTCCATCCCTGGCACACTGGGTGCTATTAAACCTCTCCTTTGATGCCCCTGCCCAATAATATTTACTGCCTTCCACACCAGGTGGGTGCTTGTGTCCAGGAAGAGTTGGGATTACCTGTATGGCCTCCATGTCTTGGGACAGGGCCTGGTGGCAGCTGTCTTTGTCCAAGGCTAGGAGCACAACGGGAACATTCATGGTGACTATCAAACCTCTGATCCAGACCTAAAGAGGTACCAAGCATAGCCTGGTGCAGAAACCGTAATGCCTTGAAGTGGCTCATCCATCATGGTGTCTGGCAGTGAGCCTGTGGGAGGGGAAGAAGCCCAGGAAGTGGAGTATTTCATTGCCTGAGGGATCACAACATTAAACAGCAAATAAAACACATAAGGACAGGTCTAGAAAGAGAGTAGGAGAAAAGAAAAGAGTTGTATATGTTAGTACCTTTAATGGTATCTTTTCTGCATTATGAATAAGAAGCTCCACATTTTCATTGTACACTTGTACCCACAAATTATTTAACCAGCCCTACCCAGTCCCTATTTTGCCAGACATAGTGTAGGTACTCAATATACTTCTTTAATGAATGGTGAGTATAATCTTTGTTGAAGAGACTGTCATTGTCAATCTTGACAATTTCACTTATCAAGTAGTGAGAAATCACTTTAGATTTCTCCATCAAAGAGAACACATTCTTCTAGGTACAAGGAGGTGAAAGTAACAGTAGCTGGTGTACCATTTTTGCATGACAAGAAAATCTTGGTAGAGTTTTTGTTCTTGTCCTTGTACTAGTCATAGAAAAAGATCAAGAGTCAGGACCATACTATGCCTAAATTAAGCACCTTTTACTCTTGTCTCATTACAAGAGTATCAAGGAGCCCAACTTATGGAGCTTAAAGCACTATTGTTTTATTTCTTCAAGATTGGTACCTGAGCTAACATCTGTTGCCAATCTTCTTTTTTGTTTTTTCCTTCTTTTTCTCCCCAAGCCTCCCAGAACATAGTTGTATATTCTAGCTGTAGGTCCTTCTAGTTGTGCTATGTGGGGCACCACCTCAGCATGGCCTGATGAGTGGTGCCATGTCTGCGCCCAGGATCTGAACAGGTGAAACCCCGGACCCCCAAAGCAGAGTATACATGAACTTAACCACTTAGCCTGGGGTGGCCCCCTGAAGAATTTTTTCAAATAATTCCATTTTTTTCCTCATTCTCAGCTTGACTTTTGTATAATATTTCCTTTGGGAAAAAAAGTTTGAAAATCACTACCAGAAAAGGCATCTTTAAAAAATAAAATCTAGGGGCCAGCCCTGTGGTTGAGTGGTTAAATTCACGTGCTCCACTTCTGTGGCCATTGGTTTCCTGGGTTCAGTTCCTGGGAGCAGACGTGGCACCACTCATCAGCCATGCTGAGGCGGCATTCCACATAGAACAACCAGGAGGATGTACAACTAGAATATACAACTATGTACTGGGGGGCTTAGGGGAGAAGAAGAAGAAAAAAAAGAAAGATTGGCAACAGATGTTAGCTCAGGTGTGAATCTTTAAAAACAAAAAATAAATAAATAAATAAAAACAAAATCTAGAGACTTTTGCTTCCAGGAAGAGGAAGTCAACATAACTTTCTCCACTCCTTCCACTAAGTACAACTAAAATCCCTGGACATTATACGTAAAGCAAGCTGAAGAGGACTCTGAAAGTGGAGAGGAGATGGCAGACCAGCCAGGGACCTCAGGATCTGAGAAATGATAGAGTGGCAAGTTTTTTGGATTTTCTTATTGCCTCAGACTAGGAAGTGAAGAAGCTGGCAACCCAGAAATGCCAACAGGTACAGACGCAAAAAAGTTTCAAGAGAAGCCTGCTTTTTCTAGCTAAAGGACCTGGAAAGTGGCAGTCAATCAAGAAAGAAAGCTTTTAGACAGAAATTGCTCTACTCCAGCCAAACACTACAGGAAAAAAAAAAAAATTGACCCCACCCCCATCCCTGCCAGCTGAGGATCCTAGACTTCCACATTCATGAGGCTATAATGAGGTATTATAAACCTCTACCAAGATGGTATCAGAAAAGACCAAGTAAGGAGCCGGAGCTTTAATCCATCTGATAATGACATCCCCCCTTCTCCTCCAGAGACAAAATAGGAATGCTGAACTTGCATGCTCAACTAGCGTTAACGAGATGCCCATCCTCCTCACCACTGGCACCGCGTCAGAGAGAGCCCACTGGAGGGTCAACACCTTCACTATCACCAAGCAGTAATGAGGCCACCCCACTGCGGTATCAGTGGAAACCATGTAGGGAGCTGGAACTCACACTCATGCTCAACAGTAATGAACCCCCCACATCAGGTGTCAACAGAAGCTGAGTGGCAGCAATGAGGTGGCATCCTCCTTCCCTTGCCAGAGCAGAGACATATAAGCTCAGCTAAAACAGAAAGTTTAAATAAGATCCAGGGTCTCAATCAAAATACAGAAATGTACCATTTTCCATAGAAAGTCACATCTCAAACTAAGAACTAGGAAGATCTCAAACTGTACGCAAAAAGGCAATGACTAGAAGCCATCACTGAGACGCCAGATCTTAGAATGATCCCATCAAGATTTTAAACCAGCCACGATAAAAATGTTTCAGTGGGGAATTAAGAACATACTTGAAACAAATGAAAAAATAGAAAGCCTCAGCAAAGATACAGAAAACTTTGGCAAAGAAATAGAAGATACAAAGAAAAAGCAAATATATATTTTAGAACTGAAAATATAATCATCAAAATAAAGAGGTGCAACAGATGGGCCAAGAGCAGAATGTAGGGAAGAGAGAAAAGGATCAATGAAAGGCAAGATAGAATAATACAAATTACCTAATCTGAGCAACAGTGAGAAATTAGACTGAAAAAATAAACAGAGCCCCAGAAACTTGTGGATTGAAACAATAGATATAACCTTCATATTATCAGAGTCTCATAAGGAGAGAAGAATAAGGGTGGGACTGAAAAAGTACTCAAAGAAATACTGGCTGAAAAGTCTCAAATTTGGCAAGGGGTGTAAACCTATAGATTCAAGAAGCCAAACAAATCCTAAACAGGATAAACAAAGACATGCATTTCAAGATACATCATACTTTTACTTCTCAGAACTAAAAACAATAAAAAATTTGAAAGGAGTTAGAGAAAAAGGACATCTTACATGTAGGGAGAAAACACTTTGAATGATAGCATCACTTGCCAGAAACTGTGGAGACCAGATGAAAATGGCACAGTATATTTCAAGGGCTGAAAATATAAGAATTGTCAAGTTAGAATCATACACCCATATACCAATATATCCTTCAACAATAAATGGGAAATCAAGACATTGTCAGATAAAGGAAAACTAAGAGAATTTGTTGCCAGCAGATCTATGCTAAAAGAAAGCCTAAAGGAAATTCTCTAAACAGAAAGGAAATTATAAAAGAAAAAACCTTGGAACATCAGGAAGAAAGAATATGACAAGCAAAAATATGAGTAAACTAGTTTGCTTTCCTTCTTCTCTTGAGTTTTTAAAATTATGTTTGATGGTTGAAGAAAAAGTTCTAAGATCATCTAATGTGGTTCTAAATGTAAGTACAGGAACTATTTAAGCCAATTATATTGTAAACAGAGTAAAGGGAGGTAAATTTTCTGCTTTTCACTTGAACTGGTAAAATGATGATATGGTAGACTGTAAGTTATGTAAATACAATTTAATATCTAGAGAACACACATACTCTATATACGTATAATGAAACACACTCAAAAACAATACAGATAATTCAAAATGACATTCAAATAAATATACAAATAACCCACAGGAATGGAAGAAGAAAATGTGAAGAAAAATCAGCCTTATCTGATTTGAAGACTTACACTGTAACTGTAATAGTCAAGATGGCGTGGTTGATGTGGAGAGTAAGACATGTAGATCCATGGGAACAAAAGAAATAATCCAAAAATATACACGCACAAATTTGCCCCGAGATTAGTGGGAAAGTAATTCAACGTAGGAAAGATAGCCTTTTCAGCAAATGGTACTGGAGCAACCGGCCAGCAAAAGCAAAAACGAACTCTCAAAAACAAGTCTCACTTCTTAGATGGAAATTCCCTCAGTATGGATCACAGACTTAAGTGTAAAACATAAAGCTATAAAATTTCTAGAAAAAAATAAGAGAAAATTTTAGGGATCTAGGCTTAGGCAAAGAATTCTGACACTTGACACCTTAAGCAGTATGCTTAAAAGAAAAAAAATGATAAAGTGGGTTTCATCAAAATTAAAAACTTTTTTCATGCAAAATATCCTATTATAAGGATTAAGAGATAAGTTACGCAGTGGGAGAAAATATTTACAAACCACATATCAGATAAAGCACTAGTCTCTAGAATATATAAAGAACTCTCAATTTCTCTAGTAAAAAAAAAAAAGCAAACAAACCAATCAGAACATGGACAAAAGATATAAAAAGACAATTTGCTTAAGAATATAAATATATGGAAGAAAGTACATGAAAAGGTTTTCACGTCATTTGTCATCAGGGAGATGCAGATCAAAACTGCAAATAGCACTACACACCTGTCAGAATGGATAAAAAAACATGGTGACGGCAGCACATGCTGGTAAGGACACAGAGAACCTAGACTACTCATATTTTACTGGTGGGAGTGTAAAATGGTACAGACCCTTGAGAAAATAGCTGGGCAGTTTCTTAAAAAACTAAACATGCAACTAACATACAACCCAGCAATTACACTCCTGGACTTTTATACCAGAGAAATGAAGACTCAAGTATACACAAAGATCTGTTGACAAAGGTTATAGCAGCTTTATTCATTATAGCCCAAATTGGAAACAACCCACATCCTTCAATGGGTAAATATTAAACAAACTTCAGTACATCTATAGCATAACATACTACCTAGCAACTATAAAAAGAAATAAACTATTGATACCCATATCAACTTGGATGAGTCTCCACAGAATTATTCTGAGTGAAAAAAAAAACAATCCAATCTTGAAAGGTGAGATACTGTATGATTTGAGTTAGTGTATAGCATCCTTGAAAGACAAAATGATAAAAATGGAAAATATCTTTCCAGGTGTTAAGGAACAGGGTAAGGGCTTGAGGGAGAGAGTGTGGCTCTGGAAGGGCAACATGAGTGATCCTTGTGGTGATGGAAATGTCCTCTATCTTGATTGTGTCAATATCAACATTCTGGTTATGATACTGTGCTGTAGTTTTGCAAAAATGTTATCATTGGGGGAATAGGGTAACAGTTACATGAGATCTCTGTATTATTTCTTACAACTGCATGGGAAACTACAATTATCTCTACATAAAATGCTTAATTTAAAAAAGCTAAAATAATATTAAATCTTAGATTAACCAACATCAAAGAAAGAATCTTAACAACTGCATTAAATAGATTATGCTTTCAACAATTAGGTTCATTAATATCTCAAGAATTCTAAAAGGTAAATTCTTACCACCTATGCTTTTTATAGGTCCTTTCTGTCTTCAAGTGCTTCTAACATAATGAAGTAAAAAATAGAGTAACATGCTTAGGAGATCCTTGATACAAGATTGCAAATGATCATTTAGTATTTCTCAGCACAGCAATGAAACTAGAAAGCTTTGGTTCAGTCAGAAATCATTGTAAAATTGCCACAAATCAAAATACAGTGAAAATTAGAGAAGAAAACCTAGAAGAAGAGTCTACTGAGCACCATGCTGTAGTCATGAAAGTGTTAATGCACTTTTCTAAAAACCCCAGCGCACAAGCTTATGTACTTCCTAAAGACCCTTGCGTTCTAGTATTTTAATATATGCCTTGGGTGTTTATTAATAGGCACTTTGGAAAATCATTCAGGCCACTGGCTTTCTTCCTTTTAGTGCCAGGAAATAGTAATTTACTAAATAGCAACTCATTAATGTGAAAGAGTTAATGGAAAGACTACGTTATGCATTTTGATAATCCGTTTCCATAAATATAACCACATAATGATGATTATTTAGAAATATAAGCAGCAGTAGTAAATCTAAATAAAGGCATTATTTATAAAGTTGGGGCCAGTAATATTTTCCCACATATTAGTAGGATAAAAATGATATTTTATCTTTTCATTCTAGATTGTTGGTAATTTAGAATTAAGAAGAAAAAGAAATCAATTCTGGGGAAGTCCAGAGAAAAGAACCCTGACTAAGGATGATAACAGTATCTTCTTTAGCCTTGAAATTGTTGTGAGTGTTATCAAGTGAGCTGCATTCCCTGTCCTTGTACTGCACTCACAAGGCAAAGCATTTCAGTCACCACAACGTTGGCGAGTCTCCTCTGCTTTTTCTGTACAATAGTTATCCAGTGAGAAGGAATACAAAATGATGCAGAGATGGAGGAGACATGCTACCAGACTGCTGCTTTCCTTTCATTTCCTGGAGCCAATCTGAACGAAGGCCCGAAGGGAGGGGGGAGGCAGAGGAGCTGCCAAAGACAGACAATGGGAGAAAAGACGTGAGAGGATGAGAAGAACGGGCACCAAAAGTCTCCTGGGATGAAAATGAGAAGAAGCTGGAGATTTGTCGTTTTCACGGTTATCGTTGTCTGCTGTATTTTAAATTTGAGAACTTTGATGGAGGAAGTATATGCACTCATATAAAGGCTTAGAGAAAATTCATCTTTCATTTAATGCACATGTTCTCGATTGAATTTTTTCGTCCATTTATTCCTTAGCATTGAAAGGATTCACAGGCAAACAAACAAACAAAAACTCTAAGTGCAATGGTGAATTCTTTTTCCAATTTGTTCAGTTATTATAGCCATGGAATAGCTATATATTTGTATCAATCTTTTTACTAAATACCTATTCTTTAATTTAATATTCACTAATTTACCAGTTTTTGGTTTTTTGTACTTCTTGTTTGTACTTTTGGGGCCTGAAATTTGCTTCTGATGGGAGTGTATTTCAATCTGGTAGAAATTAACCATTGATCAATAACCATGATTGATTATTGGTCAGTAACCATGGATCAGCCATGGAATGATTTATCTTTGATGATGAGGTCTTAGCCCCTATCACAGTCATTTCTATCTTATACAGGGCTTAGAATCTCAGCAGATTTTCCTCTGATACTCTGTGGATGGCCTTCATTCACTTGCTCAAAATATGTCAGTCCCAGCCTAGTCATGCCTAACATACAGCTTTATTGAGTGTGAGACTAGCTCCTAAAAAGAGACTCTGTTTGAATACTTTGATGATGCTTCACAGAGACTGGATCTCCAGGGCCTGTGCTCACTGGCTCCCATGATTGAAGGAAACTGGTGGAGGTACTTTGCAAGGAAAAGGAAAGGAACGTATTTGCTTCCCCAAAGAGCCCTTGGAGAAGGCAGAATGGTCTGGTGAGGATATATAGCACTGAATAATCTGCTTTTTGCCCCACTCTCAAAGAGAGTCTAGGACATAGTCCATGCCAGACACACTCCAGATCCACTCTTCCTCCTTTTGTACCCTTCTTTCTGTGCCAGGAGGCTGAACCACATGGACTGCATCAACTGGCTCAGCACAGGGTAACTGCTGAATTCAGCCAATGGGGAACCTTGGCAAGAGAAAGAGAGAGAAAAATGGAGTCAGGGCACGTATTCCCTTGACTCCCTACTTAAGAGGTTACTTCAAGCTGATGATGTCACTTGACAGAGATCACTTTTCCTCTCCAGGACTTCTTTCATTTGTAACCATTCTTCTGTGTTGCAGCATTTCCTCCCACACATCATCCCTCAGAACGACGGATAATAACAGCCCACTACTGTTAGCCTCAGGTTCCTCAACTATCGCTTATGATTTCCCTACACTCTTGCACACACCTTTGTAAATAGTCCTTTTGAAAATAGATGCTCCTTGAATTATGATAATTTGTGTATATCCTTTGTTTCCTGTTGAAATCTTGATGTATGGTTACTAATTAATAGTTAATATTTATTAAATGTTTACTATTCTAAAATATTTAGGGGTATTGAATCATTAAATCCTCCTAGTAGGACATTTTAGGAGGCACTATTATTACCCTCACCTTTACAACTGAGGAAAGACAAAACCATATGCCCAGAGTGCACAAAAAGAAAGTGCTGGGATGTGACTCGCCCCAGACCATCCTGTCTCCAAACCTCGGGCTCCACACAAATGCCCTTTCAGTGAATGGCTGCAGCCAGAAAGGCATGAGGGTTGCAGTTTTACCGTTCCTGGGTGTGACAATTTACATTTTTAGCTAATTTAATCTATGAAGAGTTACCTCGTTTTCATTTGCATTTTGTTGATTTATGATGAATATTTACTTCCCTATGTTGTCCCTAGTTATTTGTCCTCAAAAGAGATTGTCATTTTGTGGTCTTTGAGTACTTATCTATCGAGATCTCTGGGTACTTTTCCTATTTTATGACCTCTTTATGTAATGAGATTTATCTAGTTTTATGCATTTTAATTTTATATTTTTAGACACACAAATGTATTTCTTCTTGGTAATTTTATTCATTTAGAAAAGGTGAATTTATTATTAAAGAAAGATGTGGTCATTGAAGTGTGTTTACTAAACACATAGAAGGAAATGAAACAAAATAAAACTCCTTTAGAATCATGCCAATCAGAGACAACCATTTTTCCCAACTTGAGCTGCTTTCGTATAGGCTCTATTTAATGCTTGTAAATGATGTTTTACCATATATACTGTTTTGAAACTTCTAAATTTAAAAGACTGTGAATATCTTTGCATTTCTTCACATTTTTGTGTATGTTATCTGATTTTATTTCCATTTATAAAATTTGTAATTAAAATAAAATGCATGGTCACTGTAAAATAATCAACTAATAAAAATTTTTCCCTCTGTCATCACTGCCCACACTTTGCATGGGGAGATGCTCAGAGCAGTTCATTGTATGGACTCAGAATTTCTTTTTATGGACATACAAACATACATACATCATGAATCTTATGGGCATATTGCTGGTTTAACTAACCATCTGTTTTTGAATATTTACGTTGTTTCCAGTTTTTTACTGTTGTATGGAAACCCAAGGCTTTCGGTAACTGACGTCCCAAGGATATATGGTCATATTTTGGAGATAAAAACTGACCAAAAGCTCAGACAAATTATACCTTTCCGTTGGGTACTAGAGTGAGACTACATTTTCTTCTAGGACTCCTCAAAGAGAAAACAGTAAAACAGTAAACCACATTTTCTACACCATACTCAAAATAAACATAGCAATTTGCTTCAAAGAGAAATTTTCGTTTTTAATAGTTATAATATAAATTTTCCTTTTATAATAGTTTTTTTTGTTTTAAATTTTTATTCGGATGTACATCATATTTCAAATTCTGTATACATTACATCATGTTCACCACCTGAACACTAATTATAGTGCATCCCCTCACATGTGACCCTAATCACCCCTTTTGCCCTCCCCCCTTCCCCAGTGGTAACCACCAGTCCAATCTCCAACGCTATGTGGTTGGTTTTTTTTTTGTCGTTTTTATCTTCTACTTATGAGTGAGATCATATGGTATTTGACTTTCTCCCTCTGACTTATTTCACTCAGGATAATACCCTCAAGGTCCATCCATGTTGTCACAAATGGCCGGATTTCGTCATTTCTGATGGCTGAGTAGTAGTCCATCGTGTATAAATACCACATCTTCTTTATCCATTCGTCCCTTGATGGGCACCTAGGTTGCTTCCAAGTCTTGGCTATTGTGTATAATGCCGCAATGAACATAGGGGTGCAAGTATCTTTATGCCTTTGTGTTTTCAAGTTCTTTGGATAAATACCCAGCAGTGGAATAGCTGGATCATATGGTAGATCTATCCTTAATTTTCTGAGGATACTCCAAACTGCTTTCCATAGTGGCTGCACCAGTTTGCACTGTCACCAGCAGTGAACAAGGGTTCCCTTCTCTTCACACCCTCTCCAACATTTGTTGTTTCCTGTCTTGTTAATTATAGCCATTCTGACCAGAGTGAGGTGATACCTCATTGTAGTTTTGATTTGCATTTCCCTGATAGCTAATGATGTTGAGCATCTTTTCATATGCCTGTTGGCCATCTGAATATCTTCCTTGGAGAAATCTCTGTTCATATCTTTTGCCCATTTTCTAATTGGATTGTTGGTTTTTTTGTTGTTGAGCTGTATGAATTCTTTGTATATTTTGGATATTAACCCCTTATCTGATATGTGGTTTGCAAATATCTTCTCCCAATTGTTAGGTTGTCTTTTCGTTTTGTTGATGGTTTCCTTTGCTGTGCAGAAGATTTTTAGTTTGATGTAGTCCTATTTGTTCATTTTTTCTTTTGTTTCCCTTGCCCGGTCAGACATGGGACTTGAAAATATGCTGCTCAGACCAATGTCATAGAGTGTACTGCCTATGTTTTCTTCTAGAAGTTTCATGGTTTCGGGTCTTACATTCAAGTCTTTAATCCATTTTCAGTTGATTTTTGTGCATGGTGTAAGGGAATGGTCTACTTTCATTCTTTTGCATGTGGCTGTCCAGTTTTCCCAACACCATGTATTGAAGAGACTCTCCTTTCTCCATCATATGCTCTTGGCTCCCTTGTCAAATATTAGCTGTCCATAAACGTGTGGGTTTACTTCCGGGCTCTCACTTTTGTTCCATTGATCTGTGTGTCTGTTTTTGTGCCAGTACCATGCTGTTTTGGTTACTATGGCTTTGTAGTATAATTTGAAATCGGGGAGTGTGATCCCTCCAGCTTTGTTCTTTTTTCTCAGGAATCCTTTGGCTCTTCGGTGTCTTTTGTTGTTCCATATAAATTTTAGGATTCTTTGTTCTATTTCTGTGAAAAATGTTGTTGGAACTTTGATAGGGATTGCGTTGAACCTATAGGTTGCTTTAGGAAGTATGGACATTTTAACAATGTTAATTCTTCCAATCCAAGAGGACGGAATATCTTTCCATTTCTTTGTGTCTTCTCCGATTTCTTTCAACAATGTCTTATAGTTTTCAGTGTACAGATCTTTCACCTCTTTCGTTAAGTTTATTCCTAGGTATTTTATTCTTTTTGTTGCAATTGTAAATGGGATTGTATTCTTAATTTCTCTTCCTGCTACTTCGTTGTTAGTGTATAGAAACGCAACTGATTTTTGTACATTGATTTTGTATCCCACAACTTGACTGTATTCCTTTATTATTTCTAAAATTTTTTAGTGGACTCTTTAGGGTTTTCTAGATATAAAATCATGTCATCTGCAAAGAGTGATAGTTTCACTTCTTCTTTTCCAACGTGGATCCCTTTTATTTCTTTTACTTGCCTGATTGCTCTGGCTAGGACTTCCAATAATATGTTAAATAAGAGTGGTGACAGTGGGCAACCTTGTCTGGTTCCTGTACTTAGAGGGATAACTTTCAGTTTTTCTCCATTGAGAATGATATTTGCTGTGGGTTTGTCATATATGGGCTTTATTATGTTGAGGTATTTTCCTTCTATACCCATTTTATTTAGAGTTTTTAACATAAATGGATGCTGTATCTTGTCAAAGGCTTTCTCTGCATCTATTGAGATGATCATGAGATTTTTATTCTTCATTTTGTTAATGTGGTATATCACATTGATAGATTTGTGGATGTTGAACCATCCCTGCATCCCCGGAATGAAACCCACTTGATCATGATGCATGATCTTTTTAATGTATTGTTGTATTCGATTTGCTAGCATTTTGTTGAAGATTTTTGCATCGAAGTTCATCAGTGATATTGGCCTGTAATTTTCTTTTTTTGTGTTGTCCTTGTCTGGTTTTGGTATCAGAATAATGCTTGCTTCATAGAAGGAGTTAGGAAGCCTCCCCTCCTCTTCAATGTTTTGGAAGAGTTTGAGAAGGATAGATATTAAGTCTTCTTTGAATGTTTGGTAGAATTCACCGGGGAAGCCATCTGGTCCTGGACTTTTATTTTTTGGGAGGTTTTTAATTGCTGTTTCTATCTCCTTACTGGTGATCAGTCTATTCAAATTTTCTACATCTTCTTGGTCCAGTTTTGGAAGGTTGTATGTTTCTAAGAATTTATCCATTTCTTCTAGATTATCCGATTTGTTGGCATATTGCTTTTCATAGTATTCTCTTATCTTTCGTATTTCTGAGGTGTCCATTGTAATCTCTCCTCTTTCATTTCTGATTTTATTTATTTGAACCTTCTCTCTTTTTTTCTTGGTGAATTAGCTAAGGGTTTGTCAATCATGTTTATCTTTTCGAAGAACCAGCTCTTGCTTTCATTAATTTTTTCTATTGTTTTTTTAGTCTCTATTTTGTTTATTTCTGCTCTGATTTTTATTATTTCCTTCCTTCTGTTGATTTTGGGCTTTGTTTGTTGTTCTTTTTCCAGTACCTTTAGGTGCACTTTTTGATTGTCTATTTGGGATTTTTTTTCTTTGTTGAGGTAGGCCTGAATTGCTATAAACTTCCCTCGTAGAACTGCTTTTGCTGTATCCCACAGATTTTGGCATGTCGTGTTTTCATTTTCATTTATCTGCAGGAATTTTTTTATTTCTTCTTTGATTTCTTCATTGACCCAATCATTGTTCAGTAGCATTTTGTTCAATCTCCACATTTTTGTGGCTTTTCTGGTTTTCTTTCTGTAGTTGATTTCCAGTTTCATACCTTTGTGGTCAGAAAAGATGCATGGTATTATTTCGATCTTTTTAAATTTATTGAGACTTATTTTGTGGCCTAATATGTGATCAATCATGAAGAATGTTCCATGGGCATTTGAAAAGAATGTGTATTCTGTGGTTTTAGGATGGAATGTTCTGTATATATCCACTAAGTCCACTGGTCTAATGTGTCCTTTAAGGCGAGTGTTTCCTTATTGATCTTCTGTTTGGATGATCTATCTATTGGTGTAAGTAGAGTGTTAAAGTCCCCAACTATTATTGTGTTACTGTCTATTTCTCCTCTTATGTCTGTTAATAATTGCTTTATATATTTAGGTGCTCCTATGTTGGGTGCGTAGATATTTACAAGTGTTATATTTTCTTGTTGGATTGTTCCCTTTATCATTATGTAGTGCCCATCTTTGTCTCTTATGACAGTTTTTGATTTAAAGTCTATTTTGTCTGATATAAGTATTGCTACCCCTGCTTTCTTTTCCTTGCCATTTGCATGGAATATCTTTTTCCATCCTTTCACTTTCAGTTTGTGAGTGTCTGTAGGTCTGAAGTGTGTCTCTTGTATCCAGCATATACATGGATCTTATCTTTTTAGCCAGTTGGCCACCCTATGGCATTTGATTGGAGCATTTAGCCCTTTGACATTTAATATAGCTATTGATAAATATGTATTTATTGCCATTTTGTCACTTTTTCTTTTTTGGGGGGTGTTTTAGTAGTTCTTCTCAGTTCCTTTCTGTTTCTCTTGCTCTCTTCACTTGTGGTTTGATGGCTATCTTTAGTAATATGTTTGATTTCTTTTGTCTTACTTTTTTTCCTGCTTGTTATAGGTTTCTGGTTTGTGGTTACCATGAGGATCCTATTTAATATACTATGCATATAACAGTCTATATTGAGTAGATAGACTCGTTAGCTTGACCTCTTTCTAAAAGCTCTACTTTTTCACTCCCCTCCTCCCACGTTATATGATTTTCACATCATATATAGTCTTTTGTTTAGTGTGTGTCTATCCATTACCCTCTTATCATTGAAATAGGTAATTTTAGTACATTTGTCTTTTCACCTTCATGTTACCTTCACAGGTAGTTGATCTGCTGCCTTTACTATACTTTTACCTTACAAGTGATTTTATTGCCTGTTTTTTCTTGTTGTTTTGGTTTTTTTTGATAATTTTTTTCTTTTATCTCTATTTGTGGTCATTACTTTCCCACTTAAATAAGTTCTTTCAGCATTTCTTGTAGAACTGGTTTCTTGGTGATAAACTCCTTTAACTTTTGCTTGTCTGGGAAGCTCTATATCTCTGGGATATCTTTATCCATTCTGAATGACAGCCTTGATGGATAGAGTATTCTTGGTTGTAGGTTTTTTCCTTTTAGCACTTCAAATATGTCGTGCCATTCTCTTCTTGCCTGTAGGGTCTTGACTGAGAAGTCCGCTGACGGCCTGATGGGCTTCCCTTTATATGTCACTTGTGGCCTTTCTCTTGCTGCTTTTAGGATTCTCTCTTTGTCTTTAATTTTAGACATTTTGATTATAATATGTCTTGATGTGGGCCTCTTTGGGCTTCTCTTGTTTGGAGCTCTCTGTGCTTCCTGAACTTGGATGTCTGTTTCCTTCCTCAGGTGAGGAAAATTTTCCTCTATTATTTCAACAAATAAATTTTCTGCCCCTTTGTCTCTCTCTTCTCCTTCTGGGACCCCTATAATCCGAATGTTAGCACGCTTGATATTGTCCCAGAGTTCCCTTACACTGTTCTCATTCTGTCTAATCCTTTTTTCTCTTTTCTGTTCTGCTTGGGTGATTTCCTGTAATCTGTCATCTAGCTCGCTGATCCGTTCTTCTGCTTCCTCTACTCTGCCATTGAGTCCCTCTAGTGAATTTCTCATTTCGAGTATTGTATTCTTTATTTCTGATTGGTTCTTTTTTATATCTTCCAATTCTTTGCTGATGTGCTCACTGTGTTCATCCATTCTTCTCCGCATATCTGTGAGCATCCTCATTATATTTTGTTTGAATTCTTTGTCAAGGAGGTCACTAGTTTCTGCTTCACTTAGTTCTTTTTCTGGTGTTTTGTAGCGTTCCCTTGCTTGGAAAGTATTCCTTTCCCTCCTCATTATGCCTCTTTCTCTGTGCTATTTTCTTTGTACTAGGTGAGTCGGCTATGTCTCCTGATCTTGGAGAAGTGGCCTTATGTATGAGATGCCTTATGAGGCACAGCAGTGTGCTTCCCTCTCATCACCAGACCATAAGAACCAGGAGTGACCCCTTTGTGGGCTACTTGTGTTCTTCTGCTGTGGCAGAAGGGTTGCTCCCACTGCAGGTACCCAGGGAGTCTGATCTTTCCTTCCCAGCTGTTTGTAAATCCAGTTTGGAGTGGCCTCAGCACTGTTGGCTACAAAGTCTATTAGCACACTCTTATTGCAATCACCCTCTTAATTGGGTTGGTACCCAGCGTAGCTGGTTGCTAGCCTCAGGGGCGTACAGTTGCGATAGGCCTGAGGCCAACAAGGCTGATGTCAGTTCTCTTAGGAGAGCAGCTGAGTGGGGTTAGCCCTTGGCATGGAGGCACTCAGTTGTTTCAGTCTTTGGAAGGTGGGGCTGATCCTTTTTATGGCTATTTGTGAAGTACAAGTCTTCTGCCGCTGATAAGCCTCACCCCCCTCTGGACCACATACACTGTCAACACAGTCCTGGTCCGTGTATACTTCTCAACCCCCTGGAGAATACCCCACCGCCACACTGCAGAGGCCCCCACCTCTGCCCCAATACCCCCCACAGTTCACCTGGTCCTCACACAAGCCCTGCCCCACAGAGGCAGACACCCTTGCCTGTCTGTAGAGGATCAAGGCACTCAGTCAATGCAGGCTGAAAAGTAGCCTGAGGGCTTGCTGTTAGTTGGGGCCAGTCCCTAGGGCAGGTTCCCTGCCCTGGCTGAACTGGATTAAATCTGTGCTCTGGTGGGTGTGGCAGACCCCTGGGCTAACAGCCCAAGGGAGGCACCTCAATGGCCCCCACCAGTGTCCTGTGTCTGTATCAGCACGCCTGGACCAGCTCAGAACAATGGCCCCCACCAATATCTCAGTCTCCGGAGAGGATCCTCCTCTCACCAAGATGCCCCCAGAGCCCACCAGGTGAGTCTTGTTTCACCAAAGGACAGTCAGCCTTCTCTCTGGTTATTTTAGGTTGCTGCAGTGAGTGAGTTTGTGTGTGGGCCCTTTAAGACCCAGATCTTTTTGGCTTTCTGCCGATAGCTTTTCTGGGGTGTCCTCGCTGCAGTTAATAGCCAGCAAAGCCAGACAGTAAGACCCCCATCTCAGTTGGGCTGAGTCCAAAAGATGGTTATAACACTATCACCCCCACCCTGGACCTCACTCCTCCAGGGAGGGCTCGTACCTTATGTTGGCTCCCGCCTGGCCAGCTGAGAAGCTCCGCTGCTCCCAAAGGTGGCTTTTTTTCCTCTCCAGCGGGAGTTTCTGCCTCTTCTGCTTTCGTCACGACTGTCCTTTGTCGTGGGGGTTCTTTTAATCCAGTTTTCAGTTTTCAATCCAGGGTGATTCTTCCCAAAATTGTTGTAACCTGGTTGTGTTCGTAGGAGGAGGTGAGTTCAACGTCTGCTCACAGCGCCATCTTGACGAGAACTCTATAATAGTTTATAATAACTATTATAAACATAAAATGATGTACGTTTATTGTAAATAACTTAAAAATTAAGTATAAAAAAATCTAAAGAAGATAAAAATTCCCCATCATTCTCAATACTCCAAAAGGGTAACATTTCTCATTTTAATGTGAATTTATTTGTAATATTTTCTCATCATGAAAAGACTACATTTTACGTATTACTATCAAATGTTCAAGGTCAGGAATGAAGGATTGGAGTGAATAGGTTCTGACCAGGTGTTGTGCTCCTTGAGAGTCTGTGTTTCTCTATGTCCTGCTATGTGTCCTTCTAAGAAGGCCCTGACTCCCTCCCTTTCTCCATTTGATATCACTACCTCCTCTTAATTATAGTCACCAATATCCTCCCAGTAAAATCCAGAGTGGTTTCCATTACTTGATGCCAAGAACCTTAAACGGTACCCTGTGAAGTGAGGATTTCCACATTATTTTTCCAAATTAAATTTTAGCCCTCACAACACCATCTGTTGAATAATCCTTACCCTTGTCCTTTCTCACTCAAAACACTCTGTTAAATAATTGAGTCTCTTTCTAGGCAATATTCTTCCTTTAATCTATCTGTGTAATTTTCCACTTTGACATGTCTGTTAGCACCTTCATTCATTCAACAAATATTTATTGAGCTGCTGCTATATGTCAGTCATAACAGTGATTAAAACTGACAAAGAGAGACAAAGACAGAAAGTGTAGTGGGCTATGCTATTTTATGGTGAGAGGTCAGAGAAGATGTCCCTGATAAAATGGCGGTTGAGCAGAAAATGGAATAAAAGGAAAGAAAGAGTTGTTCAATTATTTCAGAGGAAGAGCAATTCCAATCAGAGGGAAAAGCAAACGTGAAAACCTTGAAGTTCTAGCGGGGCTGGCACATTTCAGGAAGTGCAAAGAGGCCAATATTGTTGGAGCTAAATGAGACAGGGAGAAGCAGGAGAGGAGGCCAGGGAGTCATTGGGATCCAGCAGCTCCAACCTTGTGGACTCCTTGTAGGCCTTTGGTTTTTATTCTGAGGGAGGCAGGGAGTGAAGTTCACTGCCATTGGTGGCTGTTGCTTTGAGACTAGACCATAGTGGATGGAGTGGGGGATGAGCAGGGCAAGAGTGGAAGTTGGTCCACTCATTAGGAGGCCATTGAAGCAATCTAGATGAGAGCAGTATAATGTGTCAGAAATGGGGACTAGGGGATAACACTTAGATGGCATAGGGAGGGTTAGTTGCGAGCCTCTAGAGAACTAGCGTCACAGCTTATTACTCTGTGTATTCCTGGTATCATCCGGCCTAGGGCTTGCACTATGTCCCACAATCGCTCCTTGAACGAACTCCTTCATTGGACATTCAAGATCATAGCCTGCTGGACTTCTAGGCCAGAGATCTCTCCTCTCTGCTACTGTCTCTCCACTTTTGGTCCTTTCCCCTCAGAGAAAATGTACCACAGAGTCTAACAGAAAGGCAAAATATGTTTACTGATTTTAAGAATCATAACAGTATACACTTATGTAACATTTTATAGTTTACAAAGTGTTTTTACACTTAAAAAATACTTATATGACCTCATATCATTGTTGTGTGAGATATCATTTCCTCATTTAATAAATAGAGATAATGAGACAAAGTCATAAGATCTTATACAGAAATGTAAGTGACAGACAGAAATATAGACCAGCTTTCTGAGAAAAAAAATATTCTTGAGAATTATATCCTATGGTGGTTTTTAATATAAATGATTTTTTTGGCTTTGAGTCATCTTTCCATTGATGCATATAGCATACACATAGTATCAGCAAATTGTGTAGTTAAGTGCATATTAATATGAATTAAAATCAAGGGAAGTGATACAAAGAGTTTATTATTTGTCATCAGCTATATATATTGGGTCAGAAATCTTAGGGTTCATAAGATCCAACTTGTTAAATAAGACTTGCTATTTTGTTTTACATGTACATAAAATTTTTCATGATAAGTCTATTTATTGATTAGGGGATAATTTGGATCTCACTATGAAATCCTTGGATCTCATAATAACAAAGGAAAATGTGGAAAAACTTCAGAAAGGAAGAATATTGCCTGAGTGGAGAATGGGAAGGAAATAGACTCAATTTTCACACAATTACAAGAGTAGACCTTGAGCGGGGCCTGCTTACTGCAGGTCACCTGCACAATTGCACCTTAGAGGCCTCCAGAAAGTAAGCAAGCTTCCTGCTAGAGAAGAAGGCACCACGCCAGGGTCTCGAATCAATCATCATTAGGAAGTTCAATGTTAACCTAAAGCCTCCTTTTCTCTGCACCATTCCTCTTATTTTGCTCTAATATTTTAAATTTGGTTCTTGGTAAGTTGTTTTAATACAAAAGCATGTCTATGCTATAGAATCATGTGTCTTAAGCATGCTCAATGTGATGATATAAGTGAGTCTTTGCTTGATAAATTAATATGATATTGAAGAATTTTTTATCTGGTGTGAGCAGCAAAGAATAAATCCATAATCTCTCACTTCTATTTTTCACAGAAAGATTATATAATGCCTTTGGGAAAGAATTCTAAATTAGCCTGGTCTATGCAGTCTTCCAACACAGTGGTTGACACAGGAC
This sequence comes from Equus caballus, assembly GCF_041296265.1. NCBI lineage: Eukaryota > Metazoa > Chordata > Mammalia > Perissodactyla > Equidae > Equus > Equus caballus. The sequence continues at coordinate 20,968,842 of NC_091692.1, forward strand.
ATGTTCCAGGAGGACATCTAGAAGTGACAGTCACAGTGTGACTAGTCCAAGAGAAATCAAAGATTGCCTCCTTCTGATAGCATTATGGTCTCCTGCACATTTCATGGCAGTTTTAATGCTGGCAAATCACTCTTTCTTCAAATTTTAATACCATCCTAGTGGGTCATTTATTGGAGTAATTACCCCATTTCCTCCTACTGTGATGTTATAGGAAAATACTTAGCTTTCCAATAGTCACATTTCCTATGCTGTATCATATCATAATATAAGTTAATACTCCCTTTTGGCTAGCATTTTTATTTAAGAAGCAAAATTACTACTTTGAAAAGAGTTACAGAGGATCATTCTTTTAAAAACGATCTAAAAATTCTATGCCAAATACCATACCAAACACAACATAAAAGAGATAGCCAAAGTCTCTGATTCATTTATGGCTGTTAGCCCTACTGATTACCCAAAAAATGTGCGTATCTTGTGTCTTCTATTGAACTGTGTTGCATGGTTTCATATGACAGCAGAGGGAAATGACTTGGAAAATACAAAAAAGTATAAAACTTTAGAACAACAGCTTAAAGTGTTTAATGAACTATAAACAGCTTCCACTGTTTAAATGTCTATGAGCGGTGCAATGACAAAGAACAGCAAGGAAGGAATAGAAAACTGTGCAGTTTATAATTAGAGCTATTAGGAATACTAAAGTGAATATAGGAAGCAGCTACTAAAAGCGAGCTGCTCACCAAACCTTATACAAAACATATACTCGAGGGTGCGTCTACACTAGCCCTTTAAAGGGAAACACATTAAAGCACATTTATATCTGCTTGGTGTCAGCATGTAGGCAACAAAAATGCATTATGCCCAAAAAATGCTTTCTATTATGTGTAATAACATCTATATTATACATCACAATGATGGGCATTACTGTGGTGTCACTGCCGTAGCTCTCAACATTAACACTCTGGAAAAACGGACTCTTTCTGAGTAACTTAAGCTTAAAAATGCTTGATGGAAAACAATATTCATCAGTGAATTCATGTCACTCCCAAATGAATTTTATTTATCAATAATGCATAAACGTGCATAACATAGGTAAGTCCAAGATTTTTCCCTTTCCCTTTTATACTTGGGAGATACGTGGCAACTTCATTTACCATGAATGAGTTGTTTTGGTGTTATAGTGAGCTACTTGGTGTTGTTGTTAATTATAGCGTGACTTCGAGTCTAAGAGCCATGTGTGAAAAGGAACAGAGAGGCTGTGCCAAAAACACATCATGCTCCTTATAGTGCCCATAACTCATAGTGTCCGTAATAAAACAAAACAAACAGACAGAAACAACTGCTCTACAAGTTTCGGCGCCCAGTCTTTGTTCATACCCCAGTTGTATTAACTGCCTGGAAATTACTTCTTCACCATAGTCTGTTATAGCACAGAGTGTCTGCAAATGGCAATAGCAAAATTCAAATATGGATCATTTCAAGGGAACTTATATGGATTCAAATATGAGTAAGTTCAAGGAAGGTACGGTGACTATTTGATAGCAAAGATATTTGATTGATCACAGCTGAGTTCCCTAGGCCTTTGTATTTGAAAGAGGCAGGCTTGAGAGTCTATGAATGTCAGTCCCTGTTCTTGTTCTATTACTAACAAGCTGGGTGGCTTTGCATGTTGACTCAACCTCTCTGAATCTCAATTTCTTCTTTTATATGATGCAGATGATGTGACCCAGTTCATAGGTTTTTGTTAGACTAAGTAGAATACATATATAAATGAATACATACATACATAAATATATACAAAATTCATCCAGAGACTATCTGGCTCAATAAATTGTAGCTCATCTCCTCAGTCTTGGTTCCTAAAGCTAATAATTCCTAAAGACAATAGTGCTACTTTTGCTGTCTTTATTGACTTTAGAGGCAGAATTTGAAGTTTTCTGCTCTTCTCCCAGGCAAAGAGTATTTTGTAGTTGGTTCGTTTTTCTGCTTTGATTTTTCACTCACTGGTTGGAGGAAGGTCAGATGCCCTTGTGTGAAAGAAGTTGTAGCCTTTACTATTGTAAAGGTGTCCATCGCTCTCCAATGACTCTGGCATTGACTGGGTTATGAGCAGAACTTGGATCCTATCCTGTAGGCTTCAGAAGCAGCTCAATGCCACCCCGACCTTGTCCCCTTTGGCCATCAGTCCTTTGACTTGACAAACTACCCTTCTTCAGCCTCTACTGTCCTAGCTTCTATCTTCTATCTTGGAAATGAATTCCCTTTGGGTTCTTCACATAAATTATCATCCAAGCCAGGACGATCTTGAGAGTGAAAGAGGGCGCTATTACTAATTATGTCAATACTAAACACATGAACAAAAACTCTACTCAGCAAACTGAGCTGTGTAGGCTCTCTGCTTAGAGTCCATAGACTCTGATAGATAAACTAAATTATCTAGTTTCAGCACTATGTATGAGCCACAGGACGAATAAAAAAGGGTATAAAGCAAGGTTCTAATCTTGGACAGTTAAACAAATATGACAGAGTAAATATTGTAAGCTATAACGTGATATACAGTCACATCTGTAGATATATGTACTTTGGCAGCAAAAAATCTAGTTCTATCAGAGAAGGCAGGAAGTAATTTTTGAGTCAAATCTTGAGGGAATAGTGACCATGAATTGACAGAAAGATGGTTTTTAGGAGAGTGAACTTTAATGAAGGAGAAGAGAAATAAAGTTGTGTTAGTCTCCGCTCAGCTTCATTTGGGAAAATTCTAAATCTTTACCAATTTTCACAACGGTGTTGTCACTACCCCCATCCCAATGTGAAGCATTGGCTCTTATTTTAGAAAAACAAATCAAACTGTCAGAAGAGAAGTTCTTCCATTTTGTTCTCTCTAACTATATAGAAATAATTTATACTGAGGCGTATCTCCTTTTTAGTCCCATAGAAAAGTCTGCCTCTTCTTTAGTTCATGACTTTTCCCTGGGCTTTCAAATCTATCCCCTTCTCATCTCTTCCACATCCTCTATATCGTTTATTTACCTTCTCCTTTCTATTTTTAGCTTCTCCTTTTACTGGATCATTCCTTCTAAGTCCTTCTCTGCTGTCTATAAATGTGCCTAAGTATCTCCCTCCATGCATTTTCTCTAATTAATGTCTTATTACTCTTCATGGCTATGCTCTTTAAAGAATATTTTTTCTATAGATCTCTGTATTTCCTCCACATTTTACTTCCAAGCAGCCCAGCCCATTGTCCACCATACTATAGAAACTGCTCTGGAAAATATCTCTAATGCACACCTAATGGCTAAACCAAGCTACTCTTCATCTGTTCTCGATTACTGTGTGGCTTTCAGCACCATGACCACCACCCTCTTCTTGAGATTCATCTCAATTATTTCTCAGTTACTCTTGTTCTCTCTTGATCACTTCTTTTCAATCCTCTTCACGCATTCTTACGTCTGCTCAGGTCTAAATGCTCTCTGGTAGTTTGTCTTTACCCTACTCCCCGTCTCGCTCTATATACTTCCTCTTATTTCTTCTCTGAACTTCAGCTACCACCTGTATTCTGGTAAGTCCCAAACAAGCATCTGTAGCCTCGATCTCTCTTGAGTGCCAGAGCTTTATCTCCAACTATCAACTGGCTCTCTCCACCTGGGTGTCCAGAGGCCCTTCACAAGCAGAATGACAGTTCCTGCCGAGTCCCTCTCCCAAGTGAATGGCATCAGTTTCACTGAGGCAGCTTAGCTAGATCTAGGGAACAGTTTTTAATATATTTTCCCCTTCATTCTCTCAAGCCATTTAACATATCCTACAGCTTCTATGCCTCTAGCCTCTTGAGTATCAACTCCCACCTCCCTCCAGCCCCAGTCCATTTCAATGGTTACTCTTTTAGTTTAAAATCTCATCAGTTCTTGTTTGGATTCTCAAAACAAATGCTCTGCCAGCCCTGCCACTCTCAGATCCATCTCCCACATATCTTCAGAGATCTCCTTAGAACTGCCCAGCTTAAAGATTTATATTTATATTTATTATATATAATATATATATATATTTATATTTTTCATTTTTTGAGGAATATTTTCCCTGAGCTAACATGCACGCCAGTCTTCCTCTATTTTGTATGTGGGACTCCACCACAGTGTGGCTTGATGGGCAACGTATAGGGCCACGCCCGGGATCCAAATCTGTGAAGCCCAGGCTGCTGAAGTGGGGCACATGAACTTAACCACTACTGCACTGGGCCTGCCCTTGAAGATCCTACTTATTAAAAAAAAAAGTCTAAGATCCCAGCTGTATTTGTTTCCTGAGACTGTGTAACAAATTACCACAAACTTGGTGACTTAAAACACCAGAAATTTATTCTCTCAGTGTTCTGGAGGCCAAAAGTCTGAACTCCAGATGTTGGCAGGGCCATGCTCCCTCCGGAGGCTCTAGGGGAAAATCCTTTCTAGCCTCCTCCAGCTTTGGCTGGCTCCAGGTGTTCCTTGCCTCGTGGCTGCATCACTCTAATCTCTGCCTCTATGGGCACACAGCCTTCCTTTCTGTCTGTCAAATCTCCTAAGTGTGTCTTTTATAAGGACGCTTGTTATTGGATTCAGATACCACCTGGAAATCTAGGATGATCTCTTCACATCAATATTCTTAACTTAATTACATATGCAAAGATCTTTCTTCCAATCACATGTTCTGGGAATTAAGACATGGATATAACTTTTAGTGGGCTGCCATTCAACCCACTATACTAGCTTATAAGAAAAACTTCAAACTCCTTCATGTAGTATCAAAAGTCCTCCATCTAAATATGGACTCTACTGAATCCCTTGGACATTACGCTTAGCCATGCTGAACCGCTTGCCATTTCCAGAGTGCTACTTCCTATTCTTCCCTCAGGCCCTCTGCTCACTGTGTATCTGCAGGCATTCGCTTCACTATTTTCCTACCTACAAAATGCAATGCATCTTTAAGACTCAGTTCAAGTATCGTTTCCTTTATGAAATGTGTCCTGAGCCTGCTTCACCCTCTATCATCACTGAGTTCTCCTCCTTCCATTGTGATATTATTGTAACCACATGGACTTTTATTACACTGACATTTTGAAGCTTATTTGTAACTATATCTGGACCCTCCCACCCTCAATCCTCTCCCTTCATCCTCACCAGCTTGTGCTTTTTTAAAAATTTACATCTCATAGAGTTTCCATCTCCAGAGTCTAGTGTGGCACTTGGCATATAGTAGGCTTTTAGTAAAAGATTGGTGAATAATGTTGGCAACTGTGTACCTAAGGAGTACTGGTCACTGTGCAGGGTATTTAGGTATGAGATAATATTTGTTGTAATCCTCACAACAAGACTGTAAGGCAAGTATTCCTAGCCCAATTTTGAAAGTGAAAAACTAAGACTTAGAGTAGTAAATAGCTTACCCAAGATCATAGAGAAAATAATGGGCAAAATTATTATTTGAACTAATGTCTATCCAACTTAAGCCAATGCTATTTTCACTTAAAGATGTTGATCATCTAAACATTATTATTAGAAATATGTGTGAAATATTGAAGTTGGTCAAGTAGGCTTTTGCCATTGTAGAAATCTGAAATGTAGATAGAAACTTCATTTGTTCAAAAAAATATTTTTGGGTTGCCTACTATTTGCCAGGTATTATTCCAGCACCGCAGATATAGTTATGAATAAATAAGTTGAAATCCTTACTCTTACAGAGTTTAGTTTAGTGGGAGAGAGAGGGACAAATAAAGCTCAAGCTGTGATAAATGCTAAGGAGAAGAAAATGAATCAGAGTAAGAGGACAGAGTGATGCAGTGGTCCTTTTTTAAGAGGGTCCTCAGCAAAAGCCTGTCTGATCAGGTGCCATTTGAGCCAAGTTGTGAATGAAGTAATGGAAAGGGACAGTCTCGAGGTGACTGAGAAATGACCTCTCTGGGCCAAGAACAGCGAGTGCAAAGGTCTCGCATCAGGAAGCTCTGGACAGCATCAGGAAGTCAAGGACAGCAAGGAGGCCAGTGTGGATAGAGTGGAATAATCAATGGGGAGAGTGTGTGAGATCCATCCCAGAGGGAGTAGTTGGGCCACATTCTATAGGTCTTATCAGATATTAGATTTCTCAGTGAGTGAGATGGGAAAACATGAGCGATTTCTGAGCAGTGCAATTATGATGACTCGGGTCTTAAAAGGTCATTCAGGCTGTTGCGCATGGCAGTGTGAGAGGATGAAGGAAGCATTCAGATAGTTGGGGTCAATAGTGATGATGTCTTCAAGCGGCATGGAGGTAGAGGAATTGGGAGGAGTTAATGTGCTTCTGTATATGTACGGAAGCTAGAGACAAGAAAATGTGCTGTGGAGCTGGGGCATAAAAGAAGCAGCAGGTTGCAGGGTGACCCTAAGATCTGGGGAGTCTTTGGCTTCTGCATGTTATCTCAAGTCATGAGAATGAGAAAGGTAACCTGTGGTGAGCAATGAGTCCTTGTGAAACTCCCACACGTATAATAGTGTTTATAGACTCCTACAATTATAACCAACAGAAATACAATGTGAGCCAGTGTGAGCCACATGTGTATTCTTAAACTTTCTAGTAGCCACATTAAAGTCAAAAGAAATGCATTATTGTGTATTTTGCTTATCCCAATATGACCAAAATATTATTTCAACATTAATCAATATAAAATATAATTATCATCATTATTTGTAGATTCTGTATTAGTAAATTCACCTACCAGCTAAAATTTATTTGTAAAATCAATATGCACAGCAGTGTTACACATTTGTAGACGTGCATGGTAAAAAGTTAAGTCACCTGACATGCATGTTCCCAGCTGAGGTCAAACAAGACGATGCTCTGCCTTCCTATTTCAACTCTCAGATTGTAAAACAAGCGTCCTTTGGCGTTATAGCCAGTGCCACATATTTCTGCTTTTTCTTGGTGATTTCACTGTTTAAAATGGCCCCCAAGCTAAGTGCTGAAGTTCTGTCTAGTGTGGTAAGAATAAGAGGCTGTGGCATGCATTGTGAAGCAAATACATGTGTTAGACAAGCTTCTTTCAGGCATGGGTTATAGTTCCGTTGGCTCTGAGTTTAGTGTTAATGAGTCAACAATATACATTATATAGGTGTCTTTAAACAGAAACAAACATAACACAAGGTTACGTATTGATCAGTAGATGAAAGTGTTGTGACCAAAGGATCACACAAACCTAACCCTGTATTCATCCTGAGAGCAATGGTTCAGTATTTGCTAATTTAGTGTTCCCAGAGATTTTACAGAATGTTACTATCACAAATAATGAGAATGAACTGATTTTTGCATACTAAGTTTTCAAATTCTGATGTGTATTTTACATTTACAACATATTTTAATTCAAACTAGCTACAATTCAGGTGCTCAACAGTCACATGTGGTTAATGACTACCATTTTGGACAGCAGAGATTTAGAACTAAGGTAGAGGAGAAGGAAAAGGCAAAAAAGATTAAAAGGAAATAGTCAGAGATTAAGAGAAGGAAAATCAGAAAGGGCTGATGGTGTGGAATAAGACATGAAATGAGAAGTTGCACAAAGAGAAAGTTTCACTCACGTGGAAAGCTACTGAGACATCAAGGACAGTGTGTGTTTTATTTCTGAGAACATGGACTTCATTACTTATCTTAGCAGGTGATATATGGTTCAAAATGGTGCCTGAGGGGCTGGCCTGGTGGTGTAGTTGTTAAGTTCACCCACTCTGCTGTGGTGGCCCAGGGTTCGCAGGTCTGGCTGGATGCGGAGCTACTCACCACTCATCAACCATGCTGTGGTGGCGTCCCATATACAAAATAGAGGAAGCTGGACACAGATATTAGCCATGGCCAATCTTTCTCACATACACACACAAAATGGTGCCTGAGACTAGGTGAAATCATGTTAGGGGCTGGGGAAGTGGAGAAAGTGTATAGAAAACCCTTTTGCAAAGCTTGGCTCTGAAGAAGAGCTTAGATGCAGATTTTATACTCGAAAAGGTATTATGAGCACAAACACCTAAAAGTGTAGGGAATCGCTGACATATTTGTGAAACCAGCTGAGAAGAAACTGCTAGAGCTTTTATTTTTTTTTCTACAAGGAAAAATCTACCAACTGCCCATTTTTTATTTGGGCAGGAACGCAGTCATAATACATAGCAACACTGTTGTGCAAATTGCAACATGGAAAACGAAATTCAAATATAGTTAGCCGCGTTGTGGCAGGGCTTTATTGGTACAGAAAAGAGCTTTCTTTCTTCCTCTCTGTGATTATAAAGTGATTCCTCCATGGTAATGGAATTGGGCTGATTCTAAATTTGCCAACTTCACTTAGCAGGATGATTGGAAGCAAACAACTTAAAAAAGATTGTTGCCTTTGGTTGTTTTTGATTTCTGTTTGTGGCATGCTTCATGTCAGTGTTTTTGTATGCAAGCATTATGGCACTGTCGACCTGAACACGAAAAAATAAAAGTTCACATGGAAAGTCTTATAAGTATTATGTTGGCCAATACTAGTGTCTTTGGTGACTAAGTCTTAATTTTGAGAGGATGAGGCTTTCCAGAGCCATTGGTTTCTGGAGGGTCCCTGGAGACTGAGAAGCCTCCAGAGTACCATTTCCTCATCTTACTAACTACTCTGTAGAATTATTTCCCCAACGTGTTTTCAAATGGGAAAACAAATATTTGAAGTTATACAACCAACTCAGACTTCTACTTTCTCCATTTTGAATGTGAGTAGAAAGATATTTCAAAGAGGGAACTATTTTTCTGCTTGATAAATAAGAATGCCACATTTTCACCATTTGAAGAAAGAATATAAACATAAATTCTTATCGTGTTTCAGAAGTAGTGAGTGTGAAACAAGGCATGAGAAATAGTGTAATTTCCTTACTAGATAATAAATACAAAAGAGCTCTCCTAAAATGTAGATATTGGTTTGTTTAGTTGTTTAACAATGCAAAGTTTATTCTCTTATGCTGGGTAGGAAAATCTCTTCTGTGAGATACCACATGCTGTCCCCAATCTTTCTTGGGGAGAAACTTTGAGAATGAGACGATGAGGCTCTGGGCCTGTGTGAATGGGTGTCTATGCTTCCTAAAAGAATGAAATGATTCGGAACCTGTGAGGGAAATGGAAATGGGAAAGGCAGTGATTTTTCTGGGCACAGTGTAACTTCCAGCAGAGGATATTCCAGACCAATAAAAAATTTGAACCTACTAATCACAAGTAAATGCCTTATATGAACTTGACAAAGACCTAGTTTTGAATATATCAGAGTCAAAATAGAATCAACGCATGGTGGACAGGTTAATAGTTGACATCAGCATTACACAAATAAATTTATTCACTTACACTTCACATTTCTTTTTATAATATGATTTGGGATACCTTACAATAATAGAAACAAGTAAAATAAAATGTAGGGAAAAAAGGAAAGTAAACTGTGAGGGGAGAAATTTTAATGGTTTTATTATACCCACAATTAGAAATTTAAAAATCTCATTAGTGCTCCAAGAAAGATAAATGTGTTCTTGATTCTACAGGACAATGTCTTCACCAGGGCACAGCCAAAAGTGACTTTAATAGGAATCTTCCTTTCAACTGACTTGAATGAAAGTTGAAAGAAAGAAGGAAGCATAACAAGAAATCCATGTCCATAGAAGGAAAATGAACATGGTCTAAGTTCACAGCTTTTAACCATCTCATCTACTGATGGGACTTCAAAAATCCATAATAGGGGAAGCATACCTTTGTCTCTAGCCCGTTTCCAGGTGTTCTCAAACTTTTTCCCCCTTATTTTATTGCCTCTAATGTGTTCATTAATTGCTTTGGGATTCTCTATTAAACAACAACAACAAAAAAATCAATGGGAAGATTTCATAACAGTGTAGAAACAGCTGGTTCTAGGTTCATTTTAGGTCCAAATTTAGCACCTACAAGATTCATGTTCTTTCCAGATCACTCAACTTTTCTGAAGTTAAGTTTTATTGCTTTTCAATTAGGGACAGTAAGAATGCTTATTTTACTTCCTTATTAAGTATTCCACTCATGTCCAATACGCAAATGTTCAGAAATAAGCAAGTGTTAACAGGTTCCCTCCTCTATCCATTTCCCTTTCCATGGGCAAAGACAATGTCAGGAATGTGTTTGAGTACATAAAGGACTACAGTAAGATTCATGAGTATCTTAAGGGAAACCCTAATTTGATGAATATTCTGGAAATGTAATTATGGGAATTAAGAGTTTCACAGATACTATATGTACCAATCTGTGGAGAAGAGGGAGAAGGAAAAAAGAGACTAAACCAGACAACATGAGGACTTTAGGAGGAAAAAAGTGAAAGGGATGAAGAAAAGTCAAAGGTAGTAGGAAGGTAGAATAAGAATTTCCATAGACAGAGGATCATTTGAACTGATTATCCGTTTGTTTACTCTTTCAAACAACACATATTCACTGAGGTTCTATGTTATAGGTTAGTCCTGGATGTGTCAGAAACACGCAAACATTGATTGGAGTCAGCAACTGCTGTTGTCTCAATTCATATTAATTGCTCAGATTTTCCTATATGAACATATAGCACATAACGAAGTGGTATTTGAATAAACATTAAGGGATAAGTTCATGCACTCGGAAAATCATTAACACTAATATCAAGACTTGCTGAACTTCTCTGTCATGATTTCCTTTGCTGTATTTATTGATGACGCCAATCTTGGACCATTGTAAGAATTCTCTTAGACTATTTTAAGCCGATGCATTAGCTTAATCTTCTTCAGCCTCTGAATTCACCATTCTGAGTTTATTCAAAATGGTAGCTTATAGTGCCAACATTGGTTGTTCCAGCAACCTCTCTTCTGCAGCTACAGCAAAACTATTATGACTTCTGATGAACACAATTCACCAGGATTTTGAAATATTTGCTAATAACACTTTTCTGAAAATGCAGTGTGCCAACACAAAACAGATGGAATTAAATGCAATTCTGCTTTACTCCTCTTGTGATAAGACAAAAAAGTGGGATAGAGCACCAAGAAGTTCCATAAAACTGGCTATATTATTATAGAACAAAAATCTGAAGCAATTAATGAAGCACTCAGTAGAGCAAATCCATTGTAGTATATGCAGAGTAGAGCCTACGAGTAGTATGAAGCTGCTAGAAAATGCACAATGGATGACGGAGAACAGATGGGGCTGGGAAGTCAAAGAAAGAGACCATTAGCAACATTTGAAGGCTTACGAGACATAGCTGGAAGTTGATTACATCACACCATAAACCCACTCAAATGGTTTACATGGAATTTGTGTAGATTCTTTTAACATATATTTGAATTTGTTAGGAGTGTATTTTCTGTTTTCACAGCCTCCTGGATTCTCTCAGATCACTGAAATATAATTTTATACACTGAAGACAAACTGCTAAATGTTCTGAATATCACCTTGATATTTAGAAAGAGTTTACATTCTTCCATAGTGTTTAGTGAATCTAAAATAGACCCATACGAAATGCTATATAAGTTTATTTTATTTAGTTGCATTAACTTTTGATGAAAACTGGCCTTTCAATTTCAGGTGCAACCATATGTGAATTAAATGAGTATTATATATCTCACACCACCTTGAAATTTAATGTTCATGCTTTAGTCACAAGTTTACCATCGCCTTTTGACTTAGAATCAGGTCTTCATGTGTTCCATGTGAGCAGCTAAGAGTGCATTGATGCATTTCACTGGAAACAAGAAAAACAACTGAATTGAGAGAGAGAAAAAAAAATGCCAATTGATTTCCACCCATGGTGATTATAAGCTCTTTCTTACTTTGGGCAATTGCTGCACAAAGTTAATCATCCTTTAACAATAATCAAAATATTAATCTTTTTCACATGTTAATGATGTTTGCAGTGTGTTTTAAGGAAGTCAATAAAGTCTTGTGAAATTGTTTCAACATTTCTTTAGAAGCCTATAGTTTCCTCTTTAATGCTCCTCATTCTGAAGTGGCTGGCTGCCTCGTCATTGAATTTCCACCTCTTTTGCCTTTGCTGGATTTAGTCAGTACCAGCCAGACCTCTAATGTTATTTTAATGTTGGAGGGGGGGTTGGTTTAATTCAAATATATTTTCATTTTAAAGTTATAATGACTAAGTACACCTGCTCACTTTAAAAATTAGCACCTAGTTAGGCAGTTTTCAATAGCCTAATCATCTTTTGATTGTCTCTACTTGTATCATAGGCAGTTCACCTGCTCTTCATCTAAACTTAAATGTTTCCTGTTTACACGTCTGAAAACACTGAAAGATGATAATATTTAGAAAACAAAGAAAACTGAAACCTACATTCAAATGCATTATTTATATAATTATCCTGTAATTAAAGTAATTATAGTTTGTGAAAAACTAGAGTTTTTTTTTAAATTTTCATTTAGATTTCTCATGGGATAAGCTGTGAACATGTAAAAAGCCTACACCCACACTCACACACACACGCATACACTCACAAGTTATCAGTGATGTTATCTGCACAATAAATAAAATGTTACTTACAGATTTAGGGATTTGAAATCTGTTGTTTCTTTCCTGAAACAAATATACCTGGAAAGCTATTCAGTGAGTTAATCCTGTAGAAGGGATTATCCAGCCTGAACTTTGGGAAATCTTTAATCCTCTATAGTTTCAACAGCAGCTAGAAGAAAATGCCCCAGTTATACCTTGCTGAGCTATACACTGGTGCTAGGAATAGTTGCTCATGCCATATAAACGATGATTCTCTAGCATTTCCTGTAAGATTGGGACATTGTCAGATAAGGCCATGAGACACGAGTGTGCTTGAGGGTGTTCAGAGGAAATGCAGAATTTTCAAAGAGACCCTGACAAGCACTCACAGTTGGATTTTCATTATCTTCAATGAGGAGCCGTATCAGTCAGTTTTTTGCTATATAGTGCCATCCGCATTACTGCTTTTTATATAATTTCAAAGTGGACAGCACAGTTTGTGTCCAGTTTTTCATTCTAAATATCCTATTCAGTAGTTATTCTTCTTTTTTATACCTTTAAACAGAATTTTTTTTTTAGCCACAGTGAGATCACATCACACTTCAGGAGCATTAGCTTGAAAGTGAGCTAATATACCTGGCTCTTAGACCATCTTCAGAGGCTCCTTTAGAGAAATACTTGGAATTGAATCACAAAAGTTTTATGTTCTCTTTTTTTGATCAAGTTTTCTGGGAAGAAGTGAAAAGTACTCAGAATATCTTCATGCAGTTTTCACAGAGATTCCATATTCTTTTTTTAAAAAATGTATTTAATTTTTTATTGAGGTAATATAGGTTTATAACATTATATAAATTTCAGGTGTATATCATTACATTTTGATTTCAGTGTAACCTACATAGTGTTCACCATCCAAGGTCTAATTGCAATCTGTCACCATACACGTGCCCCTTTACCTCTTTCACCCCCTGCCCAAACTTCCCCTCTGATAATTACCCATCTATTCTCCGTATCTGTGTGTTTGTTGTTGTTGTTATTTTTATCTTCTAGATGCGAATGAAATCATACAGTATTTGGCTTTCTCTGTTTGACTTATTTTGCTTAGCACATTGCCATCAAGGTCCATCCACATTGTCAGGAATGATAAAATTTCATCTTTTTATTGCTGAATAGTATTCCATTGTATATATCTACTACATCTTTATCCATTCATCCATTGATAGGGCACTTAGGTTTTTTCCAAGTCTTGGCTATTGTTAATAAGGCTGCAAGGAGCATAGGGGTGCATATATTTTTTCAAATTAGTGTTTCCATGTTCTTTGGATAAATACTCAGAAGTGGAATAACTGGATCAGAGGGTAGTTCTATTCTTAAGTTTTTGAGGAATCTCCATACTGTTTCCATAGTGGCTGCACCAGTTTGCATTCTCATCAGCAGTTTATGAGGGCTCCCTTTTCTCCACATCCTCTCCAACACTTACTTCTTGTCTTTTTAATAATAGCCATTTAGATGGTGTGAGGTGATGTCTCATTGTAGTTTTGATTTGCATTTCCCTAATAATTAGTGATGTTGAGCAACTTTTCATGTGCTTGTTGGCCATATGTATTTCTTCTTTGGAAAAGTGACTGTACAGATTCCCTGCCCATTTTTTAATTGGGTTGTTATGTTTTTGTTGTTGAATTGTATGAGTTCTTTATATATTTTGGATATTAATCCCTTATCAGATATATGATTTGCAAATATCTTCTCTCAGTTGTTAGGTTGTCTTTCATTTTGTTGATGGTTTCCTTTTGTGTGCAGAAGCTTTTTGGTTTGATGTAGTCCTATTTGTTTATTTTTTCTTTTCTGAGGAGACATGATATTCAAAAAGATACCGCTAAAACTGCTGTAAAAGAGCATACTGCCTATGTTTTCTTCTAGGAGTTTTATGATTTCAGGTCTTACATTCAAGTCTTCAATCCATTTTGAGTTAATTTCTCTGTATGGTGTAAGATAATGGTCTACTTTCATTCTTACATGCATGTGGCTGTCCAGTTTTCCCAGCACTATTTATTGAAGAGAGTTTTCTTTCTTCATTGTATGTTCTTGGCTCCTTTGTGGAAAATTAGCTGTCCATAAATGTGTGGGTTTATTGCTGGGCTCTTAATTGTGTTCCATTGATCTGTGTGTGTGTTTTTGTGCCAGTACTATGCTGTTCTGATAACAATAGCTTTGTAGTATATTTTGAAATCAGGGAGTATGATACCTCCAGTTTTGTTTTTTTCCCACAGGATTGCTTTGGCTATTCGAGGTCTTTTGTTGTTCCATACAAATTTTAGGATTCTTTGCTCTGTTTCTGTGAAAAATGTCATTGAGACTTTGCTAGGGATCATACTGAATCTGTAGATTGCTTTGGGAAGTATGGATTTTAACTATGTTAATTCTTTGCATCCATGAGAGCAAAATATCTTTCCATTTCTTTGTGTCTTCTTCAATTTCTTCCAACAATGTTTTACTGTTTTCACCATACAGGTCTTTCATCTCTTTGGATAAATTCATTCCTACTATTTTATTCTTTTTGTTGAGATTGAAACTGAGATTGTATTTTTGATTTCTCTTTCTTCTATTTCATTTTTAGTATATAGAAATGCAACTGATTTTTGTATGTTGATTTTGTACCCTACAATTTTACTGTATTCCTTTATTACTTCTAATAGTTTTTTGGTGGATTCTTTAGGGTTTACTATATATAAAATCATGTCATCTGCAGATTGGGACAGTTTTACTTTTCCCTTTCCAATATGAATTGTTTTTATTTCTTTTTCTTGCCTAATTTCTCTGGTTAGGACTTCCAGTAGTATATTATCTAAGACTGGTAAAAGTGGGCATCCTTGTCTGCTTCCTGTTCTTAAAGGGATAGTTTTCAGTTTTTCACCACTAAGCATGATATTAGCTGTGGGTTTCTCATATATGGCCTTTATTAGGTTGAGGTACTTTCTTTCCTATATGCATTTTATTCAGAGTTTTTATCATGAATTGATGCTATATCTTCTCAGATGCTTTCCCTGCATCCATTGAGGTGATCATGTGATTTTTATTCTTAATTTTGTTAACGTGGTGTGTCGTGTTGTTTGATTTGTGGATGTTGAACCATCCCTGCATCCCTGGAATAAATCCTGCTTGATCATGGTGTAAGATCCTTTTGATGCACTGTTGTATTTGATTTACTAATATTCTGTTGAAGATTTTTGCATCTATGTTCCTCAGTGATAGTGGCCTGTAATTTTCTTTTTTTGCGTTGTCCTTGTCTGGTTTCCACATCAGGGTAATGTTGGCCACATAGAATAAGATAGGAAGCATCCCCTCCTTTTGAAGTTTTTGGGAAAGTCTGAGAATGGTAGGTATTAAATCTTCTTTGAATGTTCAGCAGAGTTCACCAGGAAGCCATTTGGTCCTGGGTTTTTTTTTTTTTTTGAGAGAGGTTTTTGATGACTGTTTCAATCTCCTTACTAGTGATTGGTCTACTCAGATTCTCTATTTCTTTTTGATGCAGTCTTGGAAAGTTGTAGAATTCTAACAATTTATGCATTTCTTCTAAATTATACAATTTGTTGGCATATAGCTTTTCATAGTATTCTTTTATAATCCTTTGTATTTCTGTGGTATCCATCGTAATTTCTCCTCTTTCATTTCTGATTTTATTCATTTGAGGCTTCTCTCTTTTTTTCATGGTAAGTCTAGCTAAAAGTTGTCAATTTTGTATATCTTTTCAAAGAACTAGCTCTTAGCTTCATTGATCTTTTCTATTGTCTTTTTAAGCTCTATTTCATTTATTTCCACTCTGATTTTTATTTCCTTTCTTCTACTGATTGTGGGCTTCATTTGTTCTTCTTTTTCTAATTCCTTTAGGTGTACTGTTAGGTTGTTTATTTGAGATTTTTCTTGTTTCTTGAGGTAGGCTTGTATTAGATAAACTTCTCTCTTAGTACCACTTTTGCTGCATCCCATAGATTTTGGGATGTTGTATTTTCATTTTCATTTGTCGCCAGGTATTTTTTTCATTTCTTTTTTGATTTCTGCATTGACCCAATAGTTGTTCAGTAACACATTCTTTAATCTCCACATATTTGTGACTTTTCCAGCTTTCTTATTGTAATTGATTTCTAGTTTCATACCATTGTCACCAGAACAGATGCTTGATATTATTTCAATCTTTTCAAATTTATTGAGACTTCATTTTGTGCCCTAATTTATGATCTATCCCAGAGAATGTTCCATATGAATTCAAAAAGAATGTATATTCTGCACTTTTGGGATGGAATCTTACGTATACATCTGTTAAGTCTGTCTGGTCTAATGTGTTACTTAAGGCTAATGTTTCCTTGTTGATTTTCTGTCTGAATGATATATTCATTGATGTAAATGCGGTGTTAAATTCTCCTACTATTATTGTGTTCTTGTCAATTTCTCCTTTTATGTTTGTTAATATTTGCTTTATGTATTTAGGTGCTCCTATGTTGGGCACATAGATATTTACAAGTGTTATATTCCCTTGTTGGATTTTTCCCTTTATCATTATGTAATGCCCTTCCTTGTCCCTTGTTATAGTTTTCCTTTAAAGTCTACTTTGTATGATATAAGTATTGCTACTCTAGCTTTCTTTTCATTTCCATTTTCATGGAATATCTTTTTCCATCCCTTCATTTTCACTTTGTGAGTGTCTTTAGGTCTGAAGTGTGTCTCTTGTATGCAGCATATATAGGAACCTTGTGTTTTTTTCTATTCAGCCACCCTATATTTTTTTATTGGAGCATTTAGTCCATTTATATTTAAACTAAATGTTGATAAGTATGTACTTACCACCATTTTGTTACTGTTTTTCTGGATGTTTTCCAGTTCTTCTCTTCTCCTTTCTTCTCTTGCTCTCTTCCCTTGTGATTTGATGGCTTTCTTTAATATTAAGTTTGGGTTCCTTTCTCTTTATTTTTCATGTATTTATCACAGGTTTTTGGTTTGTGGTTACCAAGAGGTTCAGATATAATAACCTAAATAAATAGCAATCTATATTAAGTTTATGGTCTCTTAAGCTCAACTGCTTACTAAAATCCCTACACTTTTACTCCCCATACCACAGGTTATGTTTTTGATATCATATTTTACTGCCTTTATTTTTATGTATGCCTTAACTTCTTATCATAGATATAGATTATTTTAGTACTTTTGTTTTTTGACCTTCATACCTGCTTTATAGGTGGTTGTTCCACTATCTTTTCTGTATATTTGCCTTTACCAGTGATATTTTTTCTTTGATAATTTTATTATTCCTATTTGTGGCCTTTTCTTTTCCACTTAAATATGTCCCTTTAACATGTCTTGTAAGGTCAGTTTAATGGTGATGAATTTCTTAATTTTTTGCTTTTGGAAAGCTCATGATCTCTCTTTCAATTCTGAATGATAACCTTGCCAGGCAGAGTATTTTAGACTGCTGGTTTTCTCCTTTCAGCACTTTGAGTATATTGTGCCACTCCCTTCTAGCCTGTAGGGTTTCTCCTGAAAAAGTCAGCTGATAGCCTTATGGGGTTTGCTTTGTATGTTACTTGTTGCTTTTCTCTTGCAACTTTTAGGATTCTCTCTTTATCTTTAATTCTTGACATTTTAAGTATAATGTGTCTTGGTGTACACCTCTTTGGGTTCATCTTGTTGGGTGTTCTCTGTGTGTCCTGTACCTGGATGTCTGTTTCCTTGCTCAGGTTAGGAAAATTTTCAGCTATTATTTCTTCAAATAATTCTCTGACCCCTTGTCTCTCTCGTCTTCCGGGATACATATAACATGGATGTTACTATGCTTGATGTTGTCCCAGAGGTCCCTTAGACTGTCTTCATTCTTTTTTATTCTTTTTTCTTTTTTCCATTCAGCATGGGTGATTTCCTCTGCTCTTTCATCCAGATCACTGATCTGTTCCACTGTCTCAACTATTCTGCTGTTGATTCCCTCTAGTGAATTTTTCATTTTCATTATTGTACTCTTCAGCTCTGATTGGCTCTTTTTATATTTTCTAGTTCTTTATTGAAGTTCTCTCTGTGTTCATCAATTCTCCCCAGATCATTGAGCATCCTTATGACTATTAGTTTGTACTCTGTATCAGATAGATTGTTTGTCTCTGTTTTATTTATTTCTTTTTCTGAGGATTTGTCCTGTGCCCTTATTTGGAATGTATTTCTTTGTCTCCTCATTTAGGCTACTTGTCTGTTCTTATGTCTATGTATTAGGTGTAGCAGCTACATCTCCCAATCTTGGAAATGCATCCTTATGTAAGAGTTGCCTTATGGGGCCCAGCAGCATGCTCCCCTCTCATCACTCATGTCACATACTTCATGGGTGTCCCTTGTGTGGGCTGCATGTGTCCTTCTGTTGTGGTGGGGTTGCAATTGCTGCAGGCACACAGGTTGGCTAGGCTGGCTCCTGGGCTAGCTAGTTAAGAGGTTCAGCCATGTGTGGCTGCTACAGGCACTTTATTTGTTGGGACAAGACCCCAGCATGGCTGACTGTAAATGCACAGCTACTGCAGTTCTGCTGCTAAGTGAGTCAGGTCCCCTGTGTGGCTAGTTGCTAGACCTGGGGGCACAAAATTGCTGCAGGTCCCTGCTGCCCTCCCAGCAGTGTTTGGCTGCCTCTATGTTGGTGGGTGGGGCAGGCTTTAGGTAAGGCTAGCTGTGTGGTATAAAACTGTTGTCAGCTCACTTTTGGGTGGGGCAGGCCTCTGGTGAGAACTGGCTACACTGCCTTGAGGCACACAGCTGCCTCAGGAGTGCAGATGGCCAGAGAAGGCCCTAGGGGTGGCAGTAGACAACCTTTTCAGGCATTGGTAGATGGGGGAGATCCTCTGTGTGGCTGTTTGTGATGCCCAGAAACAGAAGTCTGCTGCAGGCTCACAAGGGCACTGTGGGCTCATTGCTTGTTGGGGCCAGTCCCCAGCATGGGCTTCCTACTGTGGCTGTTCTTAATTGCCTTACTCTACTGGGCAGGGCAGAACCCTACACTAACAGGATAGAGGAAAGATTCCAATGGCATCTAATAGCTGTGTCATCATGACTGAACTAGGTCACAATAATGGCTGCCATCAGTGTCTCAGTCCCTGGGAGGTGGGCCCAGCTGGCTCCTGCCTCTCTGGGACAAGCTCTGAGCTTAGTAAGTGAGTCCTTTTTACCAACAGACTATGCTCTTTTCTATCTGGTGTTTTTGTGCTGGTTTCTGGATCAAGTGAGTCTTTGCATGGGACCTTTAGGAGCAGGTTTCCCTGAAGTTCTATAGTTTTCCTGGGCGTATACCTAGTTGGTTTTCAAAGCCAGCGAGCCAGGTATTATGGGATCTCATCTCTCCTGTGCTAGGTCTAAGGGCTAGGGTGCCTAATGTGGAGCTGAAATTCCCCAGTCCTCTGGGAAAAGTTCTGTACCTTTGAAATAGCTCCTGGCTGCGGACCCCTATGGCTAGGGTGTGGATTTTTCCTCAGTGAGGTTGTATCTCTGCCTCTTCCACCCCTGTCTGTGTTAAATATTTCTTTTTGTTTTGAGGAAGATTAGCCTTGAGCTAATGTCCATCCCCATCTTCCTCTATTTTATATGTGGGATGCCTGCCACAGCATGGCTTGATAAGTGGTGTGTAGGTCCATGCCCAGGATCCAAATTGGCAAATCCCAGGCTGCTGAAGTGGAGTGTGTGAACTTAACCATTAGGCCACTGGGCCAACCCCATTGTGGAGGTTCTTTTTATCCAGTTGCCAGATTTCCCTCAGAGGAAATTGTTCTACAAGTATTTGTAGGTTTGCTGTGTCCATGGGAGGAGACAAGTTCAGGATCTTTCTACACTGCCACCTTCCAAATTTCTATCAAGAGATTCCATATTCCTACGTGTAACCCCATAACGCTTTCCAAATACCTGGCTTCGATTCTGCACCTAAGGACTTAGGTTGTCACTTTTGTTGGTTTTAAGACTAGATCATCACCATTGAAATTAAAGGGAAAATAGATGATGAAAAAAGCTCTATGTCTTTGATCTTTTCACTTTCAGGTTATGTTAGTGATAATACCCCAGTGGCACCCAACTCCTGGAAAAGATTGTCCATGGGTTGCCCAATACCTAAAGCAGCAGTTACTGCTGTCACTCATTTCTTGATGTATTAACTTCAAAACTCCAGAAATAGCAAGAACAAGAAAGAAGAGGTGAAGCAACAACAACGCTACATTCCCAAACATCAACATTTTCTCAGATCAAAACTCCAAGACCTGAAATGTCAAGCAAAGATGAACATCCTTTTATAGAGTGTCAAACAAGTGGTAAATAAGAGGGTAGGAGCCTGAATGTCATGATGGCTTGTTCTCAGATGTCCTGCATCTTGGACCTCTGGAATCATGCTGCCTGTAAGTCACCCCTTACACCCACACCCCTTGAACCATTCACTCATGCTGCTTTGAATGCTTTTCAGGTTAGATTACTGAACTCACAAGACCTTCTGTGAAAGCAACCTTTACCAGGAACCATTGGTATTATAAATGGTAGGAAAATGACAAGAGTGTTGAAGGGATACAACACTGTGTCGTGGAAAAACAAGCAAAAGGGATTGAAAATGTTTAACTTGGACAAGAGAATATTCAGACACTGAAGACGCTGATGAAGTTGAAGTGAGAATTTCTGTATCAGACTGTGCTAGATGATGTCTAAAGAATTGGATTTCCACTGCAGTATTCTATGCTTTTTTGAACAGCTTTTTAAGGAAGACAGAGTAGCACATAACGTTTGACACACAAAGTCTACCAGTTGGTTGGTATAATCTTGGCAAAGAAAAAAATTCAATAAATCCAAAAAGTTCCTTTCCCAAGAATACAGGTACTGTATATTCTCTGCATGAAGGAGAAAACTAAGAGGATGCTGGTGAACGCACATCCACAGCAGAAACAATATTCTGGATAGCTGTCCTTAGGAAAGAAAGTATAATATGTGATATATTATTTTCTATAATTCAGAATAAAAATTTAGAAAACAGATATTTTGTTTTTGTGACAGATATGTGTTCTTTCATTCATACATTCATACAACAAAATATATGGAGTGGCTTTTATGCATCAGACACTATAAATGTCCTGGGAATACAGCTGTGAACAAAACAAAGTCCCTGCCCTCAAGGAACGTACATTCTAGTAAAGGATCATTTATAAAGAGATGAAGAGAGAGCCATTTAGATTGTATCACCGAGATACTGTTTACCAAATTCACGTCTCAGAAAATTTAAGCAGGATGGATTTTTCTAAAAGCATAGTTTTATGTCATTATATATTCCATATTGACATACACTTTGCCCCCTCCATAATATAAGAGAAAGAAATGGAACAAAAAATCACGGAACTATAAACTACGTCTGGACATGCAGTGGTCAAAAAATATCTGTCTACATATTTGGTGCAATCCGTTTTTGTGTCGATCTCTTACAATTTCAATGAAAACACATACTGCGTCAGCCTGACCTTCCACTATAGCTTCAGAGACTAAGACAATTCCTGACACAGAGTTGATGGTCAATAAGCATTTGTTAAATTAATAAAAGGATGGATGGGTAAATGAACAGGAAGCACAAAATTAAAGTAAATGTCACCTAATTTTCTAGTTCTAAACGAAGATTAGTTAAGGAGAAAACTATTCTCTCCCTTTCCATCAAATAATAAATGCAAGGAGAGTTCAGCTGATTTGATAGTGTTCATGACAATAATATCTTAGAAGTAGCAAATGTAGAATTATATTTAGTCAACCCAGTGAAGACCTGAGACTAACATTGAAAGGAGAGAAACCCATAAATATTGGCAAATATGAGGCAAGGTCTTAAACTCTGCAGAGGTGAGCCATGCACTTCAGTTTTGGGTAACACGTCCAATTTGGGTGACCAGTATAAGACTGGAGAGATCTTGAAGGGAGTAAATTTAGGGAAAAAGCTTAGTTGACAATAGAGCAACTCTGCTTATAAACTTAAATATGAGAAATGGTTCCGTATGTGGTGGATGGTCTTTGTGATGGTCCCCAAAAGGGTAGCAAAGAGTAAATACTGGGTTTCTGTTTGGGACTTAGCTTCCTCCTGATTGTGTTCCCATTCTTGCCACTCAAGAGCATTCCTTTCATTTAACCTTCACTGAGGTCTCCCTTGTATGGAATATGTCTACCTCAGTCCCTCTTCTTTGTGGGCTTTTGGTTTCCCTGAAGTTTGGGAACAAAGCAACAGTCAGAAAGACCTTTTTTTTTTTTTTTAGAAAGACCTTTTTTTTTTAACAGTTAGCATTTATTAGGCACTTAATATTAGTGTTAGTTAGCATTAGTGTTACTGTGTTAAATTCTTTATGTACGTTGCCTCACTTAATCATCACAGCAGATAAGGATTGTTACTCCCGTCTCACAGGTGAGAAAACTAAGTCTCAGAGAAGTTAGGTAAGTTGCCCAAAGTCACACAAGTAAAAAGTAGAAAAGCCAAGATTCAAACCCATGCCCACAGACTCTGAAGTCTGTTCTCTTTGTCTCCATGGCTTCTCGTCTGTCCTCATATAGCTCAGGTCCACTTTGCAGTCATTCTACCAGGGCACACTGATACCAACAGATTCTACTCTAAACCATTTTCCCCAAATGTATGAAGGGATTAAGTTCCAACAAAGAACAAAAAAGTAAAGTACTGGCCAAGGACACAGTAAATTTACTCCGTAAACAAAATTCTGACTTAGCTCTTACAAAGAAAAAGAAGAGGAAAGATTTTTCTTTCCTAGTCTATCAGAAACTCCATTTTCCCTGGCCAAGACGAGAAAGTCTGAACACTCTCCTTTTCCACATTTCATTCACTTGAAAAGGCTTGATGTTTACATGGGACTTAGCCTGGCAAACTTACTTGAAAAAAACTCTAAATGAATGTCTAAATTTAAAATCTACTTGCTCTTCCCTGATTGCTTCCGACTAACGGAAGTCAGTGCTGGTAAATTCTTCTTGCTCCCTGAAATTGACATCTTCATCTCAATTTGCACATATGTGTGCATATTAATTTACCCATTTTTGCCATTTTGGGATTGCACCTAGCACACAGAGTCTTGAATCTTTCCTCCTTAGGGGTTTGGATGTGATGACAATCCTGGTGTCAAGCCCATTCATCACAGAGCCCTCATCAGTATCAGTTCCACGCAGTGTGTAGGTATTTTTTAATTAGCTTTTTCAGCCCAGAAAGAACTAATTAGGGGTGTGCACTAGAACAGCGATCATGCTGAAGACAATAAATATTTCATGGCATTTCTTCCGTGATGGCTTTGGATAGAAAATTTGCATTTGATTTTCTTTCTTGATTTTAGACAGCCCAGAACCACCTCACTTCTCCATTCACGCTTCTAAAATATATATATTCATTTCTCTGTTGCTTACTAGGCTCTTCTTTGTCTACTTATTCTCGCTCTGTGATGGCTAAACACTTATATCTCCACGTTTGGCTGAGCCACTTAGAAATCAGACTCACAGTCTATTTAATCAATCTGACAACAATTCGTCACCAAGTATTCATCAAACACTACTAAACTGTCAATAACACTAGACTCAGCTTTGGGGAAAATAAATAGATGCAAAGTAAAAATAAAATACAAAGCTTCTGTCGAACAAAGAGGCACAGTAATTCATATGCTTGTGTGTTCCGATTCCAAAAATTTACATATGTAATTGGCAATATTCAACTGTTTTTTACCTAAGAAATGGAAATTTTGTATGGTTCAAATTAATATGTTCACATATATAATAAATGTAAACTTTTTTCAATCTAGATAATTTGAGATTATGATAGAATAAAGCGTTAATTTTAGGTACAAAAATAAGTATGACACAAGAATTCAAGATTTCTGCTTAAATTAGAAATCACATTATTTCAAAAGAAGTTAACTTCTAAGGCAGACAAACATTTTAAATCTCAATTTTTCATCTTCTACCCTGTTTTATCCCATGCAATCAAATGACTCAAACAGAAAAGCTTCTGGGTTACAACTCCTGGGTTTTGGAAGGGGAACCACAAATTGAGAAGTCCCAATATCATCATACACGTGTGACTATTAAACAATAGAGTTAGAAGAAGCTCATGTTAAGTTCAGTAAATGGATATTATAATTTGAAGGAATTCCACCAAACATTTATCAATCATGTCCTAATAGCTATTTCCTGTTATAAATGAGGTGAATACTAAATATTTGAGGATATTTCTGCTACTATTCGTGGTGCTCACTACACCATACTAATAAACAACTTCCTAAACACTTCTCCATATTTTCTCCTGCTATTGGGTCACAATTGCCTGGCCTGAGGCTGACACATTATTTTACTGGGCTTCCAAATTTAGAAGTTGATGGCCCATCTGTTTGCCTGTTTTACGGAGCTATTTGTCTGATTAAACTTATTGTTAAAACAAAACAACTCAGTATGGCAACTCAGAATGGCAGTTGTGTCAGAATGCAATTTACACCTTTAGAAAGGAATTTAGGAGAACAATATTGTTTTGACACATCCTTTCTCCTCTGAGTCTTCATTCAGATTTATGGCTCTGTTTCTTTGTTTTAATCTTGACAATCTGGAGGAGTTTTCAACTGAAAAAAGTTTTAAGGCTCATTTTGTTGTTTTAAGAAGGCATAATTCCAAGAGTTGGAAGGGACTTGAGAGATTTTTATTTATAGTAACTGAGAGCTGTTAGGGCCCTTGTCCAAAAGTACATAGCCAGAGGGTGGCAAAGTCAAGATCCTCCTGCCCATGGACCTGTAATTGCTCTGTCCAAAATTCCTCATTGAAGGCACTACCCTCGTTTCAGTGACACTGAGTTAACATTTTAAGTAATAATTTGCAAGACTCACAGATTCTGCTACTTTACTTATATAAATTCTTTATTTGATCAAAGTGTTTTATTATTGGCATTTAGGTGTGTCATAAAAGACTGCACTGTTTTATGGTTTTCTAAGCATACTAAAGTTTGTAAAATATTACAAATTATGACAAAATTAATTGTATATATTGTGTTTCTAGTTGTTCCATACTGAAGTCAAAGGATGCTTAAATGGCTTATGGGGAAAGACTTTCTATCATTTATGATCCAGCAAAATCTGTTAATTTTTTTCCACAAGAAAGTTGTGGAAAGTTCTTTTTATGTCTTTTAGGCAGAATAAACTGTAGGTACCTTCCAGCCTAAACGCAGAAAGATGGAATGGTTGTCTTCTGGAAGTGCTAAGCACTTTATATTTATAGAACTATGCTTGTCTCAAAAAAAATGCTCATGTTGGTAAATGTTTCTTGTTTTGTGGGTGGTGAATTCCAGCTCACTTCAGTTTAGTCCAATAAGCAGCTACTATATGCACAGAGCAGAACTAGGCCCTGAAGAAACCGACTCATCATTAATTTCAGTTTTCTGTTACTTCTTTAATGAGCTTTGAACTTTCTCAGTTCCACATCATTATGCCTTTGGTTCCTTCCACTGAGAAGTCCTCCTCCGCATTGCTTATGCTAAAATTCTACTCCGTTTTCAAGGTAGACCTTGAATGTCACTATTCCCATGAAGTTTTACCTAATATTTGTCCCTTCCCAACTAAACTTATCTTTGTTTAAATACACAACTTTTCATTAGACTTCTATCATAATGTATCACACATCTTTTATTAAAATTATTTGTGTGCATAAATCACCTCCAGCGCCTTGAGGACAAAAACTGTATCCTGTTTAATTTTTGTTTCCTTTCAGAACCTAATACAATGTTCTGCATAGAAGATAATTATAACAAATAGTGGCTAAATCAACAAATGTTTGTAATTATTCAGTCAAATGGCTGAGTCCAGAAAATTCTAACGTTTCCCAGGTGACAATATAGTTATTTGTTCTCTGCTTAGACATCTGTAGGGATGGATAAAACTCCCTGCTACTTTTAACTTTTATTTATGCCTCAATATCTTCATTAAAAACAGTACATATTGCACCATGAGAGTACAAAAATAATAACAAAGAAAGAAAACAATTTATTCAGGAATAAATTAGCTAATTTTCTATAAGCAAGAAGTAAATATATATTTTTGAACACTTTTGGAAAAGTGGAGTATCTGGTTAAAAGATTTTATTCTATGAACACCTTTAGCTTTACCAGATGCATCTCCTAAAACTGGAAATATTTGATTCCCCAATATTTACTGGATTGATCGTAGCTGGCAAGCATCATCTCTATATAGCAGAGTTACAGCCATTGTAAAATGATCAGGGAGTAAATTGTACTCAGAAATTACTTTCCAGAAAAAGTCAGAAAATTCTTCTGCAGCATAATAACTACTTTATTCCTCTCTATATCACTCTTTATAATGTTAAGTCTCACCTCAGTAGTTCAAAGCTACCTTCCATAAATTCACACATATCTGTCAACTGTATTATTTATAAACAGTTTAACTTTGTAATGAACACTGGAAAAGAAATATTTATTTTTTCATTTAAAAGAGAATCGTACAGAATGTAGTTTCAATTCTCAAATTTAGGTGTATTCATGAAACAAAATACTCAATAATTTTAATTGACTTTAAATTTGCAAGTATTTAACCTGTCATCCTTTATCAGCTGTGAAGATGTTACCAATTTATAGAGTGCTAATTTTGAAAAAGGCTACCAAATTTCAAGAGTGTTTTTTATAAAACTAAAGTAATACTGATCCTTTCACCTTTAAAATGCTTACACTTTGCAAGTTATGATGAGAACTGCATGCTTTCTCTTTTGAGATTCTCAAAACCTTTAAATTCTTTACTACTTCCCTTTTACTAGTAGATATGATAGGTTAGTTTCTTAGAAATATTTAGCTGTCCTGTAGTAGCCTCAGTCTTATTCCCCATTTTGGCTTAACTTGTATTAATGTTACAGTGGAGTCCTTTCCCTTAAAGGAAAGTCTCTTTGTCTGTCTTATTCTCTGTGTATTTCCAGGGTCTAGAAGAAATTCAAATATATTTGAGAGAGGAATGACTGAATGACTTCTAGAAGGCATATGCTCAGCGGGATACCACCAGACAGCAATGATATTTTTTTAAAGCTATTGGAGAAGCACATGATTTACCCTCTTGCTAAATGGCTCTGGTCCCCTGTGTGTTTTTGCTTTAGTATACCTTGGAGTTTTTAAAACCTGAGTAGTATATTTGCCCTTAGAATGAAGAGATGTAGAGATATCCTTGAATGACCCACTTATGGTGCAACACAGAGACAAACTTACAACCTATTAAAACTAAAATTATTTGTGTCCAGCCCAATGTGCAGAGATGCTTTATCTCTACCATCATCTCCAATGACAAATGCATTGCCTAGAAATTAAATAGTAATAGTAACAATAATAAAATTCATTGAGTTCCTCTCACATGATCCAAATGCTGTTAATAAAGCAAATATTCTTCACAATAATTCATAAGTTGGATACTATTATTATACTTTACAGATAAGGAAATTGCAATATAAGTTGGGGAGAAAAACATTAACAACTCACTATACAAATATATATATAAAATTTATACAGATATATACACACATATATATATACATACACACACATATATATATAAACTATATATGATACATATATACCTAAAATTATAATTGTGATGGTGCTAACAAAAAAGTATAGAAGGTGGTGAAATGTCTAACAGGGCTTTGGGATCAAGAAAATCCTCTCCAAGGAATATTGAACAAGAATTAATTAGGAGAAAAATGGGTGTGAAAAAGCAAACATGAATACAACATTGTCTCAAGGATCACATAGATTAGTCAGGGAGATATATAGTAGAGAGTTAATGCACATGACTTAAGTATTCTAACAGAAGTATGAAGACCAAGCTATGTAAAGAGTGGAGAAAACAATTGGTTATTTAACACCTGAGGGCTTCATTTATTTCACATGCAAAATGAATGGTCTTGGAATGATCAAGGTTCCTTCCATCTCTAACATTCTGTTACGTTGTCTCTTGTATTATTCTAACTTTCCTATGAAGTAAGAAAGGTATTATCATTCCTGTTTTCAGTATGAAAGCAGAGGCATAATGAAGGCCAGAGACTTGTCCAGAGATACACAGCAAGCTCATGGTGGGGTTGAGTCAAAAATCCAACCTGTATGCCTTCTCATCTATTTCTGTTTTCTACAATATTTACACTGCTGCTTTTTTTTAAATATTTTTTTTAAAGATTGGCATCTGAACTAACATCTGTTGCCAGTCTTCTTTTTGTTTTTTCTTCCTCTCCCCAAAGTGCCTCAACATATAGCTGTATATTCTAGTTGTATGTCCTGGTTCTGCTAAGTGGATGCCACCTCAGCATGGTTTGATGAGTGGTGAAATGTCCCCACCCAGGATCTGAACTGGCAAAATCCTGCACCGCCAAAGCAGAATGTGTGAACTTAATCACTAGGCCATGCGGCCAGCCCATTTTTTTAAATTAACAATTGATTTTTTGAAAAGCAGATCCATCATTTTTGGCTTATACACCTTTAAGAACATTTCGTACATAAAAAGCTGTACAATTAATACGGTTTCTTTTATTCAAACACCTCAAAATATTTACCAGTACTGCAGGTATGGAAGAATTAGGGGCTTTTTTTGGTTCTAGATGAGGTCATTTCATCTTCCTGTGATCAGAAATTCACAAAAAGCAAACTTGCAAGAGTGGAATGAAATCTTCCTTCATCATCTTGATATAGTCATAAAATCCATAGGTTAGTAGATTGAGAACCCCTACTATGTGTACTTCATAGCAAATCAAAAGGTTTTCTTTTATTCAGACAAGTCTACTGAATACATGATCTGTAGACTCACTGCCTACGTGTGGCTTTCACTCCATTCATGGCCTCTCTCATTCTTCTTTTCCATATGCTCCATGGTGTTTCCCAAAGCAACTAGAAATATCTGTGCATTACCTGAGAAAGAAAATCTATTCTCTGCCCGTTCAAAAAAAGACGAGGAAAGATGATGTTGCCAACTATAATGGAGGAGTAAGCCAGCCATCTAATAGCTCTTTGCTGACAGCAAGTGCTCAAAAGCAGCTACGAAAGCACACTGAATTTACATGGGATCCATTTAATGGAGTTCCCTAAATAAAAATGAATCCATTTTTAAGCAGAATTGTACAATACATCATTTTTCAAGAAGAAGGAATACATTTCTGATTGCAACCCCTAGTAGAACATTGGAGCAACCTGTAAAAAGCCCTTTAAAAGTTAACAGGATTTCTGCTAATATTTACTATGTACCACTTAAATATGTGCTATGGAATGAATTAAGCTCAAGACTATGTGAAACTTGCAGGGATAAAATTTCAAGACACAACCAAATAGCAGAAGACATGGTAAAAAAAGAAGAGCTATCATAAGCGGGAAGTACGGACAATAATAAAAAACTAATACCTTCAAATGTCACAAAATATTTCTCAGTGGAGATGATTCTATCTCTTCAAAGAGAAAACAATATTGTTGTCACTGCATAAATGTTTTATTTGGTTAAATGTGGATACTAGAAAATTATTTTGCTTCTTTATATCTACAATGGTTTGTTTTGAAGTTTTTCTTAAAAAAAATCAAAAATGTTATTTTTGAAGCATATAAAATTTATTTTTTATGTAATTCTTTGCCACACTAATAAACTTTTAGCTACTATATAATTTTCTTTATTACTATAAAAAGCAAATTACAAATTATTCAGATGGAATAATCTAAATATTAAAAATTTAGGATTACAAAAAGGATTAATAGTCATCACTAACCTTCTCCTATGTTATGAAAAATAACTGTATCAGAAACGTTTCCACCTTGAGAAAGAATCCTATTTTTGACCTTACATAAACAGCATGGAAAACACCTTAGATTACTGTTCATTCCTGTCAAAGATGTTTTCCTATGAGAAACAAATCAATTTCAAATTAGTTCAAGAAAATGATGTGTGTGTGTGTGTGTATGTGTGCGTGTCCGCTTGCTCATCAAGAGTGAGGGTGATGGGAAGAGGTTGTCAAAGACTCAGTTTGGACAACATCCAAGAAGAGCAAATGAAGTACAAATGGGTCTCATGAGCATCGGAAATCTACCAGGAACCTGGGTCATACTCTCTTTTACTGCAGGCTATGTGAACCCATGCTTTTGCTTCTGTGCATATGTTACTAATTATTTTTCTCTCTGTGTTTCTCTATTCTTCAGTCCCTCTGCCAAATACCTTCCTCTGCTTTCTCTTTAGTTTACACATGGTCCAAAATTGTCCACTCCATCTCCCTAGACCAAATGGACTTCTAATTCTAGAATATGCCACCAACTGATTCAAATTTAAAGTTTTGCCTCAATTTCAAAATCCCATGGGAGGAATCCAACTGGCCTTTATTTCTTTGTTTAAAGCAGGTCTTACATAGGTTACTAAGATGTGTTTACCTCTTGTCCAATCAGACACGCTAAAGGTTTTCTCGTTCCCAAAGGACTCTGAGAGGAGCAGCAATGGCTATCCTCTTCAGCCTATCCTCTATAAAGAAAAATCCTTGAAGATGAAACATGGGGATCCATGTATGGACTTCAGGAAAATATGGTGTTTATGTAACAAGCCGTAAGGAATCTGTGAACCATCTTGGAGAAAGCCCATAGCTGTCATCAGATTCTCAAAGTGCCTCATTTATCCTCTTTGCCCCCAAATTAAGAATCATTTCTTTAAAGCAATCTTTAGATTTATCCCCAAAGCTCCCCCCCAACACCATTTGCATTTTAAATCATTGGTATCAATTATTAAGGGTCATGGAGCAAGTTACCAACGTAGATGATTATCAGGTAACACAGATCGTAGAGTCATTTTTGTTGTGTTGTTTTTATTTGTTTTTATCTGTTAATTTTCAGAATAATTGCTTTCTGTATCCACTCTACACTAACTATATTGTTGGTAGCAATGATACAAAAGGAAAATCTGCCCAAAAGGGCCTCAGTAAACTAATCGATGAACTTTCATTGAATATCTATTACATACTTAAACTGTGCTAAAAGCTATAGGCTACAACAGAAAAAGAAGTCCCAGTGCATGCTTCTGGAAATCTTACAGTCTAGTAGAGACAGAGCATCCATATGTGAAATTGCTGCTGAGCAAGGAACATTATGAAATGCTAAGCTATTTGCGTAGAAAAGATTGTACAAGGTTTAGAGCTTGAAAGTCCTTTCAGGCTCCTCCTCATTTTACGTATCAGGGACCTGAGGCCTAGAGATACGAAGAGGTTTACCTTAGTAATTGACAAATATAAAAGTCCAGGCCAGGGTTCTCTCTATGGTACCAAGATGGGCCTTAATCATTGCTCAGGGAATTAAAGAACTAACATATTAATAAGGGCAGACAATGAGGAAAGACCTAAACTGGACTTCTAGAAAGAAGTGGCCCCTAGAGATGAGCAAAGAGGTAGGAAGAGGCAAAGAGGCAGTAGCTTTTAGTAATGGTTGGAAATAAGAGTAAGAATAGATTGAGATGATGGAACGTGTTGAAGGGGAAAAGAAGAGAGGGAAGATTCTGTACAGGAACCTGCTCAAAGAGATGTGGGGTTCATGTTGGGGCAGAGGTAGGGTGTGAAATAATTATGATCAATTATTTATCTGCTTTGAGATTTACGGACAAAGGCTATCATCATTGTCATGCGTGCATTTTGTTTGGTTTTGTTTTAGTCCATGTGCACTCATATTTGTGTGCATGCATCGAAGTGGATGCAATAAAATTGCTCAGTGCCATGAAAGGGAAGTAAATGTAGCTTTCTCCATTTTCGTGTGTCCACATGTGAATTTTACAGAACTAATTTAGCTGGTGGCACCCTATGTTAATTTCACAAATCGCCTTATTTCACTCAGTTGTATTGTTTTCCAGTTTTACTTCATATAACACTGAAATTTTCTTCACACATCTTGTATTTAATTAATTTCTTTGCTTTTAAAAACCAATTTTTCAAATCATATACTAAAAACAGTATCACTATATATTTTATGACAGGATAGCTAATCCAAAGCATTAAAGTTTTTCAAGACACCTCTCTCCCGGAACTGAAGCTACATTTTTAACCAGAAAATAATTTAAAGAGTTGTACTTATAAGTAAGCTAAATGCTTTGAAGAAAGATTACAACAGTGATCCTTTCCTGGAGGTAAATTTTACAAAGAAACAAACCAAAATATCATAGTCAGAAAACTCCCACAGAAGACATCTATTTCAACATCATACAAAAATATATATATTTTAAAATCTTCTTAAAATAAGATTTTGTTTTAGTTTATATTCTAGTATAGATACTACATTTCCCCTAAGACTATTAGTCTACAGAGAAGAAATACGATGACGTATATTTTTTGGTATTCAAGACAGGACCCACCTCTGACCACTCTCCAAGTCCGTTGAAATTAGACTGTGTGAATAGTAAACTTATCTTCCATATTTTACAGACCACTTTACGGAAAAGGAAGAAATAAAGTTCAAATATCTAAAATATTTGATTATCTCTTCACATATACACTTTTTGTTATCTCAGAGGTAATTGGCTGAAATACAATTATTAATCATCATCTATATTGAAAAATTTAAACAGAGGGGGCAAGTGGTTTTCCCCCACCCATCACTCCCAGCACAAATTACTGCTTGATTCTAATTACAATCTTAACCACTAGCTGCTGAGTCTTTTCTGGGTGGTGAGGTAATCCAATCAGGTGGATTGGTAGCTCATGTTAAACACACCACACATAGAAATTAAAGTATGACTGATGGGTTTAAAAGCTGTTAATCAATATGTAGAGTTAGCTAATTCAATTCCTTTGTATTTCCTCCCCTTCTAAATCGTTGCCTGAAGCTTATCTGAAGTTCTCATTCTTTGGTGTAAGGAAATATCTGTGTCAGGCTCGCTTTTACCTCTTTTCCAACTTTTCAGACTACTAGTTGGCTGAATTAGGTCTGCCTAACTTGTATTTTTTTCTTTTGTTTAAATCAGAGGCTTTGAGGTAATAGTATATTTACTAGGTATAGTCACAGGTCAAGGCATTCCAGGTTTCATTAATGTGCAGGTCCATAGGACAGTTAATCTGCATCCATAATATATTCACTCTAAGATACACTAGGTTTATTTCTTGAAGTACCTTTTCAACTAATACATTTAGAAGCATGCAAATAGCCAATTATCTTTACCTCCAAGGCCATTAAGAGTCTACCTGCATCAGGGACAGGCAACAGTGGTTAAACCGTGATTATAAATTGGCAGCTTACCCAGAGTACAAGCACTAAGGCTGAGATGAGGCACATAGGCAATTAAAAACATTCCCAAAATCTAAAGTATGTTTTCCTTTGAGAAATGTTCTTGGTTTTGGATGGTGCTGTATATGGAGTTTTCAGCTGCACATTCTCTGTGGTGCATGTAAGCAAGCCATATAATTTGGAAACATCTTAAAAATGATCCAGCAGAAACAAATGGGCTTTTATTTTTTTTGATCAGCACACTCTCATTTTTCTTAGGACTCAGATTGAATGGGGGTGCTGGAGATGGGGTCCAGATGGCTTTTGATATATGTAAAAAGAATTTTGGTTTAGAAAGTTATTTACTTTGTGCTGAACTACTGATGTTCTTAAAAATTTGAGGTGAGATGGAAACCTTAGAATTAGCCATTTTAAACAATGTTTTTTTCTCCTGATAAGTTTAGAACACCAGTTTCAGTCTGATGGGCTTTGGTTAGAATACAGAATCTATTGTATTGTAGAAATATCTGATTTCAGAAAACTCATGTGATTCCCCATCATCTCTTTCAAAAAAGCGAGCATATACAAATAGGCTTAAAATACAAGTTTATACTAGTTAATGCTCAGTGATTTATAATAAAGTGTGTGGCCATAAAGTATTTTATTTGCAATCGTTAGTTCATGATCATCAACCAAATTTTCAGACTTCTGGTTGGGTCTCTCTCTCTTAATTATTTCAATGTGCTTCGCTTGAAGCACGAACTTTACCATTGCCTGGATGCACACCCCTCACTATTCTGCTGTCCTGCCCTATTTGGATCTCCAGACCCAACCTCATCCTTGATCTCAAACATTTCATGTGTCTGTTCTCTTGGTCCTAACCTTCATTTCTGATCTTAACTCTCTTATTAGGTATTATAAAAATTACACAACTTTTGCACTTAAGATTGAGTATAATACCCACATTCTGCCGTAGACCCTGCCTAGCCTGTGGCACCATAACTTGGCATGGACAGACTTGTGGAATTATTTTCCCCTTTTCAAGACAATGAGAGGGGCTATAGTCACTGTATCTATGATTCTATGAGATATTAAGATATTGTTGCCCATAACTATGATCTATGAGACGATATGTGGCAGACAATGAAAAAACATATTGCAGATGATGGGGGTAAAGAAAGCTCTCCTCTAAGACCTAGGTTTGACATTTACTGTTACCAATGGCCTCAAATTCTTTCCTACAGAATGAGGGTTTTCCAAGCTTACAATAGCAACTATTTGTTCATTGCTTACCATGTGTATTGCTTTTTCTCATTTTCTCCTTAGACACTTCTGTAAGGTATGTATCATGTTACAGATAAGGAAAATGAAACAGTGAGTAAGCAACAGAACCAGACCCAATCCCCAGCCTCAAGTGCATTCTTAAGCAATGTGCTAGACTCCTTCTTAGTCACTTCCTATCTGAAGGACCTCTATGATAATCCATCTTTCAGTACGAATTCTAGAAAAAAGAAAGGACTAAGAAAAAGAGAAAAAGGAAGACAAGAGCTATCTGCATGGGTTTTTTCCCTGACCTCTCGTCCTAGAGTGAGTCCTTCTGGAAGGCAGGTACCTCATCCTATGTCTAACTGTAATTTCTCAGTAGTGTCTAAGTACCATGCCTTGCACATTTTAGACACAATAATAGATAATTGTTGACCAAGTGGGAATTATATTGGAAAGAAAATATCTAA
Source organism: Equus caballus (assembly GCF_041296265.1). Taxonomy (NCBI): domain Eukaryota; kingdom Metazoa; phylum Chordata; class Mammalia; order Perissodactyla; family Equidae; genus Equus; species Equus caballus. Next base: position 21,004,273 of record NC_091692.1, read on the forward strand.
ACTTACCTGAGGGTGGGAGAATATCGCAGACAGGCACTAAACTATGAAATGGGAAATTGATTACTTATAGAATCAAACCTTGGGAGAGAAAGATAGAGTTTATATAAGTAAGTAAATGTAGGAATATATAAGAATTGCCATTAATTAGGATGTTCTGTTGGTGAACAGTGGGAATTCTGACTCAAATTGAGGTAAAGAATAAAGAGTTTTGGGGAGGGGGTACTCATATATCTGAAAGTCCAGAAATTAAGCTGACTTTAGAAATGGACTGATCAAAAAATTTTTCAAGGACTAATTTCTTTCCATCTCCCTACTCTGTTTATTGTGTTGGCTTCATTCTAAGTCTGGTTTCCTCATCTCATGAGGCTTCCTGCTTCTTCATTCATGGTCAGCAAGGACAAGACTCAGTTTTAGCACTCCCAATAAAATACTGTGATTCTCTCAAATTGGTTTGCCTTGAGTCTCATGCTTACCACTGAACCAATCACTTTTTTCAGAATATGTTATTTGACTTAACATAGATCACATGCTCCACCTGGAGCAGAAATGGCAACACGTTTTCTGAATCACATGGACTACCAATAGGAATTAGGGGTTTTTGGGATGGGCAAATGGGGACACTATCTAGTACTGGGGATGTACCCAAAAAATAACCATTAAAGAACCTTCCTGACCAGTTCTTGAAAGCCGAGATTTTCTTTCTTTGTGATGGTTGTTCAGGTCTCACATAGACCTTGCATAGATATCATTGTTTGCTATGATGGTACGTTGCTACTTGTGTCAATGAAAATAATCCATAACCAATCTATAAATGAAAATTTGGGTCAGTTTATTCTGAGCCAAAATGTGAGGACCATGGCCTGGGAACTTTATTCCTGAAGGAAGAAAGGGCACCGAAGAAGTAGGGCATACAGAGTGGTTATATACCCTCAAAGAGGATGTTTCACATATGATTGAAATGTCCCTTTTACAATAGTCATGAGACTGCTCTGTCGGCACAGCGATTGATGGACACAGCAGGTAGGTCTGCTGTCTCAGTGAACACAGCAGCGTGGCAGGTCTGTTGTCTCAAGCTGGGTGGTCACGGGTGAGCTGGGTGGTCAAAGGCGAGCACAGCAATCATTTCCTAGCCTAAGGAAAGATCCTTATCCCTAAGGAAATGCCAATGTCAGGGGAAGTTGCAGCTTTATCTTAAGGCCATTTGTTCTTGCCATAGTAAATGTTTAAAGCAGATATGCAATGCATGCTCAATGGCCACGGTCAGGTCCTTTTGGAAAAAACAAAGTCAGGCCGAATTAGGTTTACACCAAATGGCTTCCTCATATATTCCAATATATCCTATTGCTTGCCATTTCAATTTGTCACTTGGCTGACATGAAAGCATGCTGGTTGATTGTAGTGTCCTTTACATGCAAACTGAACCACTTCACTTACTAATTGCGTCTTTTCCATGTGTGAAATACTCTAAAATTTATAATTCCCCAAAACACAACGTGTAATCGTCATGATTTTATTGTTCCCATTCGCTACTTTCTTCTTTTAACATCTTTTCTTAGCATGTGCGATTTTATGCTTAAATACCCTACAGAGGGAGAAAATTTCTAATCTATTCTGAGAAAATTCATGGGTTTTCCATAAACTTCCAATGTTAAAAAATATAAAGGAAAGGAAACAAAAATTAGGTTAAATGTCTCAGGCATGCACGATTTCTAAACATTGTTCTGTATAATATTTCTTGTATACCCAACTTTCGACCATTCATTTTTCTTTTGGGCTTTCTTACATAAAACAAATACACATTTATGATCTTAACTCACTATATTTCTAAAGAAAATATATGAAATAGGAAGCTAAAGATTTCCAGCTACTTTTCAGTGAATCAGTACTTTTTAGAGGACAAAGAGATTTTAGAAGACATGCAATCCAGAAGGTTTTGACCTGATATGGATCTCATGAAGCCTGTGAGCAACCAAAAATTGTATGCAAGTATTTGTGTCTATGTGTTTTATATTAGTCTTCTCATAACAATAAATCACAAACTGGGTGGCTTAAATGACATAAATTTATTTTCTCACAGTTCTAGAAGTCCAAGATCAAGGTGTTGGCAGGTTCAGTTTCTCCCGAGGTCTGTCTCCTTGGCTTGTAGACCCCACCTTCTCACTGTGTCCTCACATAGCCTTTCCTTTGTTTGCATACATCCCTGGTGTCTTTCCTCTTTTTATAAAGACACCAGTCATATTGGATTAGGGTCCCACTCTTATTACCCTATTTAAACTTAATTATCTCTTTAAAAGACCTCTCTCCAAATACAGTCACAGTGGGGATTATGGCTTCAACATATGAATTCCAGGCTTGAGGGATGGGACTTAAGCCAGTCCACAACATATTTATTTGGATTTTCCAGAATGAGGTTCCATCCCATTATTGGATTCTGAAAACAGTCTGTGACCACCAAACAGTTTAAGAACCATTGCTTGGATCCAAATCTTTCACTTTATATACAAGAATTCTGAAAACCAGAGAGGTGAAATGGCCCATCTTAGATCTTACAGCAACTTACTACTTAGCTGAGGTGAGAACCCGGATCTCCCTGATACCTTGTCCAGTTAACGTCCTCTGTGGGTCTCTGGAACTAGTGTTCACGATGACTGAAAGCCAATTTAACATGAATTCACAAGGCTAAGTTATACATGTATTGGGGTAGCTTAGTTGGACCTAAACAAGATCACTTGAGTTATAATAGAGAGGCGCTGAAGGAAGAGGAAGTAACTTAGGGCAGATTTAAGGAGATTGTGAAAAACTGGAGAAGTTTTTATTTGGGGTGATGGTTCTCATTCCGTCTGATAGACTATCTCTAACCCCACATAGAGAGAAAAGGGCTGCTGCAAACAGAAGATAAAAGGGCCCTTTGGATGAGGAATCTTGTGAGATTTACGAGGCAAGCAATGCAGTTTCAGAGACCCAGTGACTAATGGGTGATGGAATTCTCTCCATTTCTATATGGAAATCAATAGCATCCCACGGAGAATCTGCAAGGAGCCCCTCCCAGGACAATAGCAAGATGAGGGAGACCAGTGGCAGCGGGGCCAATATGGAGGTGTTTCTTCAAAGGACTTCTATTTAGTGGGCTTCAGTGAGGACATCAAATGAAAGCAAAAAAGCAGGCATTTCTGAATACATGTGACATACCCTTGGGTACTCCCTGAAATAACCAGTGTGAATTTAATCGTCGTGTTGACATGCGAAGTCATGTAGATTGGGGCCACAAGCAAGGCAAATTTGATGATTATGATAATATGACCTCACTGATATTCAAACTGGGAATGGCAAGCCTGGGGGTATTCTCTTTTCTCTCTCTAAATATATATTTATACTATAATTTATATGTATTTTTTCCTCTGATCATACTTTTCAGATGTGGATATAATCCTTAATGCAGTGAAAATTCCAATGCGAATGGATACCCTTTCCATTTACACTGTACTGAAAGAAATGTAAATACTGACACTATTAATTTCCATTGAATGGTGATAATATAGGTCTGTCAAGTAGCTCTTATTTAGGAGTAAATCATTTCCTTCAGGTGACCTGATCTTGTTCTCCTATCACAGATAATTCACAAGGAAAATTAAAGATGCTAAATAAGCTTCCTTATGTTGCCTAGTTCCTATGATATTGAGAGCTGCCACCTTGAAGTGGCACATGAAGAATTCAGTCCTCCTTCAAGGAACTATTTCTTGAATTATTAAGTGGTACACATGAGGACTGAGAAATAGAGTTCAATTTCCCAAAGTTTCCGGTATTTTTGAGAAGTAGCGAATGCTAATGCATCTGTATCAATACAAGGGCTTCCTTATACTTCTAGTTCCTCTGTTTCTACTCTGACAGAATTAGAGTGGCATAGTGGCCACCATCTCTTCAAACTCCACCTCTAACCTGTGTACCTAGTACTTACAAGAAATGATAATCTGGCAAAAGGCAAACAACCTCCGTCCTAAGATCAGAGATTCTTTCTGGATTTCTCTTTGGTTTTGCCCATGCTTCAAAACCCCGGGGTGCCCTGTACTCTGGGCCTTGTTTGCCTTTGAGCTCAACATGGTACTCGAGGCTTGCTTGACTCTTAAGCATCAACCAACTGTCAGATCATGAAACACCATCCATCTTTCTCCTCTTGATGAATGAACTTGGGTTTTCCTTTGCCTGCTTGGCTATGGGAATCTGCCTAATTTCTCAATCCTAGACTCCCACTTCCAGCCTTGTCAAATGACCTCTCTTTATTTCTTCCCAATCAAGTCACCCAGAAAAGAAGCTGACTATAAATAAAAAGACATTAACAATTTAATGTTAAACCAGCACTATGAATTTAAAACTTTAAAAAAAGTGGAACATTAAATAGCAACCTTAAGGAATAGTCAACAACACCTCCTGGGTCTAGCTTCCTTTTATTAGCTAATAAGAGTTCTGATAACAGCTATTATTTTTGGAAAGTATACATGTACCAGCAGGGTCTGGCATTTCCCATATATAATCTCCTTTAATCCTTTCTTCCATCATGCTAAGTAGAGATATGTAATCTTATTTTACAGGTGGCGAAAGTTCTCTCTTTCTTTACCCCCACAAACAATAGGAAAAGCAATTTGATTCAATGAATTCATTTAACAGTGTCCTTTCAATTACTATAGTAATTCTTGCTTGTTAATTCAAATACATCTTTAAATATTTGAATTTTAGGTTTGGGGAAAAAGTTTGAGGATGCCACAACTTTCTCCTTAAACCACAACAGTTACTGCCAGTGTGGTCAATTGCTATGGTCAGTGAAAATGCATAGACAGAACCAAAGACACATTCATGGTCCCCATCCCTGACCCTCTTAACAGGGGAGAGGGAAGAGTGGAGGCCTGGAAGGCAAATGATGGTCCCATGACAATCCTGGAGTAAAATATGTCCTGAACTATTTTAGGAGATGTAACCTAAGGGGTTGAGTATGTGTCTGAAGGAGGTGGGAGAAGGAGCTTATGTTGTTCAATCTCCTCCGCTCCCTCAGAGAGGTTAGCTTCTTCTTTTCCTTTCACTGTGTCACTCGGGGCTTTGCTGATGCACTTTGAGTTTCTCTGTGTCCTGCAATGTGGGCAAGGAACATTTGAAAGCACAGAGTAGAGATCTCATTATACCCTCAGTCCAGCCACTCATGCGCTTGAGGCTCTGTCACTCATAATGCATGCCACCCTCAGGGACTACCATCAGTCCCAGGAGCAGGCTGTCCCTGAGACTGGGTGTCTGAGAATTCAGAGGCCTCAACATGGGCTTCTGTCAAGCAAAGCATCCTTCCAGTGTTCCCTTCTCCTCCTAGAAAGCTGAAAAAATGCTTACCCTCAAGAACTTAAAATAATTCATGTAATTTATACAAGTCTCATATGCCTTCAGCATAATGATGAATAAATGTAAGATCAAGCATTTACCAGAATCTATTGAACTTCTATTAGATTGCATCCTTTCAGGATATTTTGACTTTAGAGCGTGTTACTCATCTGGCATAGTCACCTGCTGAAAGGGTTTATTTATTTATTTATTTTCATGAAAAGAAATGATGACCAGGATGCCATGCTCAGAACTCAAGTGAAGAAAATCAGGCTAATGGGCTGGAGAAGGTAGTAGACGGAAAAGGAGTAAGCTGCTAGCTCCAGGAAGAAAGTTCACAGCATCAGGCTACTCTGGAAATACCTATCTCTATGGAAAAATCTAAACTTTGTTATTCTTATCCTCCAGGTCGTTTTAGGCAACATCATTTCCATTCTGAGGCCTGAGGCCTGAACCCTCTTAGGCAGATTTGGGAGAACGAGTGAAGAGGGCAAGTGGTCCAAGCTCCCGATGTCAGTCATATTCTACCCAGCATGTGTCTTCCAACTACAGGAATCTTGGATCCACAAAGCGAGTTATCTATGACTGCTCTAACCCATCAGGAAACACTGTTTATTACAAAACTAGCCTTCTAGATTTTGGTCTCTTGATTTCTTAATATGAATTCCTCTTAAAGTGTTTATTGCTTTCAATTTCAGTTGAAATTATTTCCAACCTGTCTAATAATCGACAACGTAATCATATGTTGACAATCCACAACATAATCAATCCACAATCCAATTATGCCCATGGCATATTTCCTTCCTAGAGTTCAATTCTGACTTTGAGAAGTGTTTGGAGGCTAAGGGGAAAGAGGTCGGAAAGGTTGAAACAGCCATGGCTAAAGCTATCAGCTTCTTTGCTAGTCAGGAAACTGAAAGTATTTAACTGACACATGACTTTTGGGTTATACAAGAAAACAATTCCATCACATAAGACTGAATCCTTGCAGATGGGCTGTGCAATGCTATAATATGGGAGATAGCTCCTTTCCACTGGAACAATTACAGGAGATGTGGACGCCCAGATGACCGGCAATGACAGTGATGAATTCATGATTGGCTGGGCAGACAGCTATTGAACAGCCTGAAGCCAAATGTAATGAATGTCATTATGGACATGCCAATGCTACACACGGAAGAAGAAGTTATGGCTACAACCTCCAAGATTTACCACCATTGGAACTTTCTTCTCATCGCAATAAACTTCAGGGAATAATAGCTACTATCCAGTAATTAAAGTTTTAAGGATACTATGCTTGGCTCTCTTCTGACAATGACCCTTTTCAGGTATAAGTACAGTGTTTACCTCAGAGGTACGCAATCTTTTATTGAAATGAAAAACGAATATCTCCTTTATTACTTTGTCAATAAATTTGGAAATCTAATGCTTCAACATGTGCTTAGAAAAGTTTCCCATAGGTAGCTTTCATTACGTATGAAATTAAAATGAGATGCAATTGAACTTTTAAAGAAAGTTTCTGTAGTAGTGGAGAACTTCCAAAGTGAGCTGAAATTCTTTCAAACCAATGCAAAGATCTCAGCAAAATAATCCAGTATCCTGAGAACTTATTTTACGTCCCTAGAAAAATATGGCTATTTTTCATAGTCAAATAAAAACTGGCTTGTGTTCAAGGAAGGCATTTAACAATTCTAAACACTTTATTTCATAAAATATGTGGCTTACTTTTTACTATAACTCTCCATATATAGTCTGATTTCATTTTTACTTGTTAAAAAGTCATATTTTTATGTGAAATATAAACTATTGGAATCATTTGTAAATAATTTAGGGTAATAGTACATACATTTGCAATGTTATACAAAATATATATCTTGAACAATTACCAGAGGGTACTGGTGTTTCTGAAGAGCCATATTCTTACATGCACAGTTATACAATTTGAACTTTCTTTCATAAAATATAGTGTGTGGTGATAAGTGATGTCCACAACAATGACAAAGTTTAGTGATTATTTGAACTGGACCATCAGCTTCAATATTCCAGTGGAAGTTGTTTATGCTTGCTGGTTCAGTAACAAAGAAAAGCAAATATTAGCTCTTCAAGTGGTCTGGTTTATGGATTGGAAAAGATGACATCTTCAAAAAATCCTTTGTTTCTCTCTCAAGTTTTTAAGTAATAAATATTGAAAATACTTTGAGCCCATAAAAGAAAATAAAGATTACCTATAATCTCATTAGCAAGAGGTAACCACTGATATCAAAGAATACCTAACTTGGATGTCTTTCATTATAATCTTGTGCATGAGTTTTTGTTTCTCTACAGTAGTGCCAATGTCGGTGTTTATAATTTTTAAAGGTCCATCAACTTGATAGAGGGCAAACATCATTTAATGTTAATGTATATTTCTTTGAGAACCAGTGAAGAAGGACTCTTTTCCTGTTCGTTATTAGACAGTTTTATTTGTTCCCTTCTGTGGTAGACTGTATAATGGCCCCACAAATATGTCCACGTCCTAATCCCCAGACCCTGCAAATGTTACTTTACATGGCAAAAGGGACTTTGTGGGTGTGAATAAGTTAAAGTTCTGGAGATGAGGAAATTATCCTAGATTATCTGGTTGGGCCTAATGTAATCGCGATGGTCCTCAAAAGAGGGGCGCAGAAGGAATCAGAGTTAGAGGAGAAGGTGATGGTATGATGGAGTCTGAGATTGGAATGATACACTGTGAAGATGGATGATGAAGATACAAGCCAAGGAATACAGACGGCCCTGGAAGGTGCAAAAAGGAACTAGCCCTCCTGCCACTCTGAGTTTGGACTTCTGACCCACATAGCTGTAAGATAATAAATTTGTGTTGTTTTAAACCTTGTGGTAATTTGTTACAACAGTGATAGAAAACTAACGCACCTTGTAAAATGTTTTTACCTATTTTTTATTAAGACGTTTTTCTTATTGATTTGCAAAATCTCTAGGTATATGAAGACGATAACCGTTTTTCTTGCAAACAACTTTACTGAAACATTATTGGCATAACATAAACAGTACATAAAGTGTACCATGTGACAAATTTGGCATACCTATACAGCCATGAAACCATTACTATAATCCAGATGTTGAACATATCCATCATACGCAAAAGTTTCTGACTGCCCCTTTGTCGGTCCACCCTCCTACTCCTACCTGCTCTTCTTCCTCAGACAACCATTGGTCTGGCTTTCTGTTACAAGAGATCCATTTTCATGTTTAAGAATTTCATATAAATAGAATCATACAGTGTATACTATATTTTGCTCATTTTCCGCTGCCTTCAAATAGTTGTTTTTAAATATTTTGTCTAGAGTTTCTAATTTTTATCTCCTGGTGGATAGTTGACAATCTGTCATTATTGAAAGTTGAACTCTAGCAGAACCATTTTGATGACAAAACCCCGCAACATGATGTTTTCATTGATAGTGTTAATTTAAAGAGTGGTAGTGTGATTTTATCTTGCAAACTACAGGTAGTTGTTGACAAATTTTAGACATCATTCAAATACGTGTTTTAGAACCATATCTCTCTAGCAGCATTATGGAGAGGCAGACTGAAGGCCAACTTCCAGTCTAGTGTTCAGGATAGGTCTTTCTTCTTAGCTGGAGCCTTACTGGACAGGTCCTACTGAACAACTCCTGTGAGTACCCCAAAAGCACTTTAAACTCATCATGATGAAAACTAACTCATTAGTTTTTCCCCCAAATATTTCTATATCAGTTGGTTCCTGTGGTCATCCATCCAGTCATTCATGCTGCAAACCAAGAGGTCATTCTTGTCTCCACTCCCACCCTTATCATCATACCAAATACAGTTAGAGACTGCAGTAACTTTGTGATTGACAGTAATGCCTTTAAATGTGTTTTGGGGTTCAGGAGACATTGTGAAAATAAAAAGTTTGTGGCTGACTCCATAGTCGGCTAAGGGAAGAGACTGAGTAAGAAGACCAAATTGGCCACATGGAATGAATTGTGTGATGAAAGTTTTAGAGAAGAAAAAAGAATAAGTCTGAATTCCTGGGACTGGGAACTACAGCAAGGAAAAATCAAGAGAGGACTCAGGGCACATCACTACTATAATGTACTTATCGTCCTCAGCAAAGGAGAAATGCCTAAGAGGGGAGGGTTATGTCAGACAGACAGAAGAGTGTATACAAAGCATCAAGGTAAAAAATGTAAGACCAGGAGCGTGGGAGGATTGTGACAGAAAAGGAAAGAAGACACGCAAGGGGCTACTATATTATAAGGGATGTACTATATTTTCTGATGAGGCAAGAGGTTGTCAATAGAAATTTTTAAATAAGAGAGATTAACGTGTTCATATTTATTATTTAATTTTTAATTTTTACTGTTTTATTAATGAAGATAATCTTGTGAGTAGTCTGTAGGATTAAGCTTGGTGGGGGGAAAGACCAAAGTATTAAGAATACTGTCAGAGGGCTCTTGTAAGTCTATGAGAAGAGGTAATGCTGTGTGAACTGAGTCAATGGTAATGAAGTAGAGAGAAGAATTTGAATAAGTTTTAGGAATAATTCTTAGGTAAAACTGAAAAGTGATAAATTTAGGTATTGGGAAAAGAGAAAAAAAGAAAGATGACTTCCAATTTCCTGGTTTGCGCAATTAGTAGAAGCATACTAAATTCATTAACTGAAATAAAGTGATGTCTATACATCTGCTATCAAAGATTAGTAAGATTTAGGAAAAGGGATGAAAGATTGCTCTGCATTTGTTGTAAAGCCTGGTGATGATTACCAATTAGTAGTTGGATCTGAAGCCAAGAAAAAAACATAGATTTTTCATGTTCTAGATATCTGTCAATAGGGACCTAAATGTTCATCTTGTGTAGCAACTCAGGTAAATTGGCCATGCCTGCCTGGAAGTCATACTGAATCTGAATTTACTTCCAGGTTCACTGGGGGAAAATGTCATGTATAGTAACTTCTGTAATGGATAGAAAGTGGATAGTAATGACATGCATCTCTGTTCTAGATAGGCATTGGATCATTAATAAGAGTAGAAGGAGAAAAAAATACCTAGGACAGAATTTTTGAAACATCAATATTTAAAGTGATTGACAGACTTGGAGATGCAGAAGAAAAAGGCAGACAATAGGAACTGATGGAGAAGAAAATAAAAGCAAGGCCAAGGAAAGAAATTTTTCCAAGACAAAGAGAGTAGTAAAAATATCAACAATGAGTAGGAAGAACTCTCCACCAGATCTGATAGGGAATGGTTATGGCCCTGGTAATAGTTTCAGTTCCACCTCTAAAAGTCTATGACTATTCTAAGCTATCAGTACTTAAGAGATTGTCTCCCTTTTTCCATAGCAACCTGTCACTGATCCCTCCAAGCCTTCTAAAATCAGAAGAGGAGGCTACAGGAAAATGAATTCCAAGTGATAAATAACTGTATTTTGATGAAACTTTTAGGATAAATTCTATTCCTCAATTGATTGAAAGACACCTGATTATACTAACATTGCGTCTTCAGAGTTGGAGATAATTTTGATGATGTAAATATGGTAAATGGTATTAGTATATAACAATGAACAAACAGTAACCTTTGTGCAATAAATATTGTGTTATAAGTAAAAGGGAATTAGTGAAGAATTAGAAGTCGTTTTCCCTGCCATTGGGAATTTTACAACATAGCTACATGAGAGTTTAAAGAAAGGATATTTATAAATAAACTCAAACATTGGATAACTTTATATAAGGCTTAGATAAAATAATTAAATGAGCATAGGAAATATACTTGATGAGAAATTGACTTCTACTAAGTAGTGAACTAGGTTTTGAAGGAAAAAAGGACTAGGGATGACGTGTCAGTCAGAGTTAAATCTAGAAAACAGAAACCACAGTAAGCATTTAAAACAATTTAATGCAGAGAATTGGTTATGTGGATGATAAAAGCCATGTTGCAGGAAGGGACATCAGTGAGACAACTCAGAGAGTAGCAATGGTAGGAAGTTGCTATCTCCTCAGCTGGAGAGACCAAAGAGAAGAGGCAGTATTCCTAAACTCCTGGAGAAAGGGAACTTGCAGAATCCAGAGCCATGATATAACCATCCAGAGGGAGCTTAGCCATGGAAGAGACGAAGTTTTTGCCAGAACATGACACTGCCTGCAGCAGGGCAGAGGGAAAAGGAGAGGTACTCTGGCTTCTTCCCACTCACTCTTCTTTCCAATTCCCACATCCTCCAAGTCCCCAGTCCCCGCTGTAGTTCCTGAACCCAGCCAGAAGCCAGTTGGTGTGGAAACCTGGGAACTTCAGGCCACAGGGTACAGCCTTCCTGACATACAGAGGCAGGCTGGGAGAAGGGCTAGAGATGGAAGGCAAATAGCCTCAGGAACAACACAGACGATATGCAAGGAAAAAGTCAGATATAACGCTTTATCTTTCCAATTCACATTATATATTCTAGAGAAACGGGTCCGAACCATTTCAGACCTGATGCTTACTAGTTTGGGATGTCTAACTGCTGTAACAAATAGGCCCCAAATTGTGGGATAGTTCAAAAACAATAAAAGTGTGTTACTTGTTCAATCAATAGTACTGGGTGGGTGAACAGGTTTACAGGACATTTGTCTTCAGGTCTCCTGGCTGAAACTCAGGCCAACGGAAGCTCTGCAGTCTTCAACATGTGCCTTGCTGGGTGGTCCGGTGGTCTGAACAGGACAGGATTGTCTTCAGTCCTGTCAACCAGAAGGTGTGCATATGGCATACTTTCATGGTACAGGTCTGGAAGCATTGCTTCTTATTTTTATTCACATCCCACTTCTGGAACTCTGTCACAGAGCATCAACTACCTTCAAGGGATGCTGGGAAATGTGGTTGATTTGTGTGTTAGGGGACAGAAAAGAAACTGGATTTGGGGGAGTAACTAGCAGCCTCTGCTCCACGTCTTTTTACAACAAATATTTCTTGTTGCTTCCATTATAAATGATACACTTTACATGTCAATTTTAAAAATCAATAAAGTCTCCTAACTATATTATAAAGGTGACATAAAAGGGAAGTGATGCTATCTCAATGTATAAATGCATCCCAGGGCCACACTTGAAGACCTGATAAAGTAGTCAGATGTTTGTTTCTAGGCAGAGTCTGCTTTTGCAGACCGATACAGAGGTGTTGTGTTAGTGACTCAAATGGCACTGCTACAGGTGACATGATTTTCTCAAGTGGTGAAGAGCTTTTCGTAAAGCTCCAAATAAAACAAAACAATTGTTTTTTTCTATTTATACAAGAGTCACATTCTGAAAATTTCATGTTTGTTAAAATAGTTGCAAAACTATTCTGTGTTTATATGTAAAATGGTTGGGTTTTAGGCTTAGATAAATATCAACATATTTATATAAATGTATATAGTATAAATATAAATAATTACATAAATTTATTTATTTATCCTATTTGAATGTCCAATGAGACTTCTGAATGTTATGAGGGTTGAAGGACAATTCTTCGTGTAGGACAATCCTGGCTCCCTCCTATTATAAATATCAGCAGCATTCCCCATCACTGTGACATAAATATTCCCCCCAAAATTTTAAAAATTCTTCCTGGTGGGTTGTACCATTGAGAACCACTGTGCAGAGGACATATGTCTAACGTAGATGTCAGCTGAGGTTTTCCTTCCTCTTAAGATAAAGATTAGTTAAAGACCCAACTCACAGCCCATAGAAGTCCTTTGTATCGCCGAAGGTTGATGAGAATTTCCAGGGGCAGGGTTACTTTTTCAGATTACTACTTCTGCTGAGTTAGTTGAATTTGCAAATCATCATTCCATCTATTAGAACCATCTGTGTCCTGTGTCTTATCAACCTGCAAGTGGACTGTTGCCATGTTCTTCAGTTTCTGAAAGAAATCTTCCCCCCCACTCCCCATACACACCACTCTCCATCACACACACACAGAATGCATTTGTCTTTGAGATGGATTTGACTGAAGGTTTGGTAAACAACATTGCAAAATCGCAAACAACTTTTATTAGATATTAGAAATACTACTTTAAAAGTTCAACATCCACCCTCAATTCTTTACCTTCTTTCTGCTTTCACCACCTCCCAATTTACTATTAATTTCTAATGCAGAACCATATGATTATAGTGGGTTTGTGTGTGTGTGTGTGTGTGTGTATGTATGTGTTTATCTTTCTCTGGTTGCTCATAGCTTTACTTTCTATCTCAGTAACTCATAAGAGTATTTTCTGATACTTACTATGAGGGATACCTACCTCTCTGATAATTCCATTAAGAGAAAGATCATGTTCAAATCTGTATTTTCATTTGACTCATTGAACGAAGCTGCCAATTTCCAAAAAAATGTACATCACCTTAAATGCCTCTAAGGCCAGGTAGGCCATGAAAGTATGTTCAGTTGTGTGTCTATAACTCAACACAGTGTGATGGTCACTGTAGAGAACTAGAGAGGAATGCTCTGCATTAATGACCAGAGATATTAAAGTGAAATTGATTTAAAAGTCTTCAACTTTTATTTGTTTCCTACACATATAAATATAACACTAGATATGATTCCTGTTAAAAGCAAAAGATTATGAAACTGGAAAGAATGAAACTGATGCTTGGGCTGAATGATGGCCAGAACACAAGGCCTAACTTGAAAAGGTCTTTAAGCTCCGAGAGTACCCAGGAAAACCTTTTGATAGTTACGTCTCCTGAAAACACTGGGTTAATGGAATGAGGACAAAGTCCTTTCAGGCCTGCAGTCTCAGGAAAATTTAGGGAATATGGGAGTAGTAATGTGGGAGTAGATCATGTTATTTTGCAATTCCACTCTAAGAAATAAGTTGTAATAATAGTTACATAGGCTAAGCCTGTCATCCTAAATGTGTTATAACCCTTTTCAGCTGAAATGCCTCCTGTATTAATAGGAATTAACTTCAATGAGATACCAGAAGAGTGAACCTGAAAATTTGACCTTCAATTTCTAATTTGGAGGTGGTTCCCAAGAGCTCTCATTAGGTAAGCCTATCTTTTGGTGAGCTCTAGATATCTATGGCTTTAATCACCCCCCTACTAGTGCAAGAAAGATCTCTGGTTGCATTTGGGACCACTCAACATCTTATCACCACAGTTGGGTCACTCTTAGATCCCTCTCATATCTAGCATTGGAATCAAGCCAAACACTCTCATAGGGATATCCTAAGTGCCTCACCTTTGTCTTTGGGCCTAGGTCCTAAGAGAAGTCCAGAAAACAAAAGGGTAAAGCATCTACAAGCCATTTTGTACCCTGCATCCAGGTTAGACAACCTGAAAGAGCAGTGATATCTAAGGGGTATGCAGAACACTTTTGCTCTTTGTGAGCACCAGTGCCCAGGGATCCCAGGAATGTACTTTGCTGGGACTATGGGAGGTCTGGGGTCGTGTGGGGGAGATATGTGGGAACTGAGGCTGGAGAAACAGGTCAAGATCAGAACCCAGAGCACCAAGAATGCCAGCTAAGTAAACAGTGAGTCACTGGGAGTTTTAAACTTAGAATATTCATGACTAAAAGTGTGCTTTAGAAAAATTTAATCTAGAATGGATGTTAGTGATAGACTGGCATTTCACGTTGATGAAATTCTCAGAATGATTGTTAGACTTTGCATTTTGACTGTACAGCTATTGTTTAGCCATACTTAACTGTATAGAGTTATATTTTAACCTTTAAAATTATTTCAGAATGAACTAGAATAAGAATGTGATTGAAAGACTAAGAAAGAGTTGTTTTCAAATTTTTTCTTAAATAAAAATAATCTCACCTATACTCATTGCTTTCAAACTTTTTAGATATATAAAATTCTTTCTGAAACTCTGCCATAAACATGTTTAAAAATGCTCTATCTACTTCCAAAAAGGATGTAAGGTGGCTGAAATTGGAATATAGCTCTAGCAAAACAAGTAAACTACGGTTTCTTTATAAGTATTACTTACATGAAAACTTTCTGAACTATTTGTGATGCAAGGGACATATGTACAATGGTCAAATCCTAGAACCATAGGAAAAAAATAGTTCTCTTATTAGCTGGATATGAATTAGGTCAAAGAAAACATGCTTTATGTTTTAGTTTCAGCTTAGATTTCATTTTTTTTGAAAACTTGGAATCAAAACCATGTGTGACATATCTGGGACAAACACACATAGGCAAACAGTGATTTTATTATACTGCATCATTTCCCAGGAATACTCACAGAATATATTACATATCTCTAAAAGAAGGAAGTTATTCAGAATTGATCTCTTTAGGCTAATATGGATTGGCATAGTATGTCAGCCCAAATCCTATCATTTGGGGAAATCTCAAGATAATAAAATAATTTAACTGTATGTTCTGTAAAATTTAAAATGTCACTTTCCCAATCTTTGAGCATTGTCATGTTCCTTTCAAGTCCTTGTCTCTACATCTCTCAATCTTTAGCTCTCACTTTCTCTTACTTTCAATTCATCTCTTTCTTCCTCCCTCCCTCTTTGCAATCTTTTTAGTCTTTTCATCTTTGAAATGAGATTGGAAAGCAGAGGCAGCCAGAACAAAATACATGGTTCATTTTCTTCTAAATATACTCAAATTTCTATTCAAAATAATAGCTTCCTTCTATAATTGTTTTAGAAGCAGTAAGCTGACTCACAAACCACAGCTAATAACAAAAGCAACTCAATTTAGTCCTTTCTAGTAACTGCCTAAGGCACTGGCTAATGGCAGAGAAAGCCACAAAGAATGCTCCAAAGGGGGGAAAACAGCTACAATTAAATAGCTTTTGTTAAACCAATGTTTTAAAAGGCATATACTACAATTATAAGTGGGCCAAAGTTGGCAAGAGTTTATAGGAGAAGGAATGTGGAAGGTCATTCTCCGTTTCTTTCCTCACGCCCTGCACAGAAAGGAGTGCTGATTTGAACTGATCAAAGCCAAGAAGACTGACTGGGCTACAGTCACTGGGGATAGAGCTTTCAAAGGAGTTAAACTCTTAGCAGTATTTGCTTGTAACTTCATGGGCTGTCTCTAGGACATGCAAAAAACTGATAACCCCAAGAAACAGAACTGAAGTTCCTGGGGAGATTTTAATATATCTTGAATTTTGTAACATGTTTATATATGGCCAATATGACTTTAAATATGTCTACAAATTCTTTGATACTTCTCTTCTCCTCAAGGGGCGGTATTGAACGCACCTCTCTCTGAGTGTGGGCTGGACTTAGTGATTTGCTTTTATGCATTAAAATATGACAGAAGAATGGGACGCCACTTCTAATCTTAGGTTATAAAAAGCCTGCAGCTTCTGTCTTGAGCACTCTTTCTCTTCCTTCTGGAATCATTCACTGTGGAGTAAGACAGATGCCTGAGAAGGCGAGCAAAATAAGAAGACACCCACAGAGAGTCACCTGAAGCCCCCTCTCGGATTACTATAGCCCTGGGTCAACAACCTGACTGCAACCTCCTAAGAAACCCTGAGTGAGAACCATCCAGTTAATCGCTCTCAGTTTCCTGACCTTGAGAAAACTTGAAATAATAAATATTTGTTGGTTAAGCTGCTAAGTCTTGGAGTAATTTGTTATGCAGCAATAGATGACTAATACAATTACTGGTCTAAAAATATAAACAAACAAACAAAATAAGTTAAATGGAAATGGGAAGTGATTGTATGTGCCTGTGTTCACTTTGGTGTAACTTGCTTCTTCTGTGCTTGAGTGTTAACAACATTTAAACTACTCCAAAAAGGGAGGTGACCTGACTATTTCTTTTCTCTCACCCTGTTTCGAACTCTCTACCAGCATTTAAAGAACATAGGCTGCTATGAATCTGATCTCCCTGGCCCAGCCAAGTTACTTTCTATTTGGCTCCCCATGAGTCTTCCATTTGGTTCTGCTTACACGTAGGTTACCTGGTAAAAGGATATCTCTCCTGCATCTGAAAAGATCTGATGACACTCTAATGGTTTTTTTCCACTCCATGAAATTGAAAATAATTTCTTGGTTTTTTTTTAAAGATTTTTTTTATTTTTTTCCTTTTTCTCCCCAAAGCCCCCCGTACATAGTTGTATATTCTTCTTTGTGGGTCCTTCCAGTTGTGGCATGTGGGATGCTGCCTCAGCGTGGTCTGATGAGCAGTGCCACGTCCGCGCCCAGGATTCGAACCAACGAAACACTGGGCCGCCTGCAGCGGAGCGCGCGAACTTAACCACTCGGCCACGGGGCCAGCCCCAATTTCTTGGGTTTTTTTGCTACTGCTCTTCATCTCTCAAAATGCTTCTCCCTGATATCTGACCCCAGTTGGAGAAGGGCATGGGTTTTATGGGTCTTTAGTTCAAAGTGGAAGATATGGCCATCAAAATATGCCACTCATATCTCTTACTGCAGGGAGGGTAATTAATGGATAGCCCTAGTTGCTGTGTTTTGAATCTGTCGCTGAGGCCAGGCTTCTCACAGCTACTCCCAGTGAAAGACCAAACATGGAGGGATGCAAAGGCAGACCCATTCCTGCAAAATGGGGCATCTCTCTGACAGAGGACTTCTTGGACAGATAACTTTGGCTGAAGAAGAACTTCCTGTTGGCCTGACCAAAATATTCCTAAAACTTGCCAGAGTCTGCCGCTCTGCCTGTTCTGCCTTCCTTCTTTCTCTTTCTCCTTCACAGGGGTAGCACCTGCAGCCCTCCTCTCCTCCTCCAATGCCCTCCCCTCTTTTCCCTCACATGTGCTTTTCCCGGTGTATCTCTTTCACAGGTAACCTTGGAGTCTCCTTCTCAGAAGACTCAACTAATGCATCCCCCTTCCATTCTAAGGCACTCAGGATGACTGAGCCTTAGTAGAGGAGCTCTCCACCGGGCCAAGGACCATATTACTGGAATTCTGGATCACAGTTTGGAAGCCAGTAATGTAAATAGTGATTAAGGGTAAATTTGCTTTACCTTGTTCTTTGTGCTCTCAATCATGGTTTTCACTGCAAAGGTAGTTGACCAAAGACAGCACGGCTGTAGATGACTGGATTCCTACTCATTCTTCTTTGCTCTTAGTAGCAGATCCATTACAATATCAGGACAATGGTATACCTAGCTAAACATAAAATTACATTTTTGATGTCCACCTTGCAGATATCTTAGCCAATGAGGTATAAGGAGGAATCATTGGGTAGAGCTTTTAGGAACCTTCCATAGGAGTTCCTGAGGCAGCTGAGACATAGCCTTTTCTCTCCTTTCTCTTTCCTCTGTCTAAAATGAGGATGTGATAGCTGGAGTTTGAGAGGCCATCTAGTGAACATAATGTGACTTTGAGAATAGAACTCACCTGTGAAATATGGTAGAGACTTATCTTGTGTGAAAGTAAACAAATTTCTGTCTTGCTAAAGATACAATTATTTGAGGTCATTCTTACTACCAGTAGAATCCAGTCCTAATTGGTAGATAGATTCAATTATTTATTTAATCTCTGACCAATTACCATCTCTATATGCTAGCTCATTAATTGCACTCCATTGACCCCAAAGGCTGGTGTAGTTAACAGCACCCTATTTCAAAATGACTTACGTTTTACTTTAAACAAAACCAATATAGGTAAATTTGACTCTGTGAGAGTGGTCAGTTACATTAAAAAATTAAAAAATATTTTAATTCCAAAGCGGGTTTACTTTAGCATTCTATTAAGTAAAGTGTACGGTATTTCAATATTAGTTCATATATCATTAAATTCATGACAGACGCTGTTGTTGGGGAAAGGGAGAGGGAGCTTTTCAGAGAAACTTACAACTAAATTCTTTCAAGTTTTTCCCACTGATGAGGAATGAGAAAGGAAGATAAAGGCACACTAATGATAGGCCTAATGCAAGGCTCTTACCGCCACAATTTAAGCTCTATCCCTTTTCCACCCTAGTCTAATGACTGTCTTATTGGCAAACTTGTGATAGTCTTGCAGTTGTCTGTCAAAATCTGCTTTCCCTTCTCCCATTTGTCCATTGCACTAGAAGAAAATGCAGCAACGGCAATCCAAATAGAAACCACATTTTCCAGCCTTTCTTGTACCTAGGGTTGGGCCTGCAATTCATTGATCATTTGCTTAGAAGGAAATAGTTTCCTATTTAGGAATAAACTAGGAAATAGTTTTCCTAAAATACTTCCATTCTTTCCTTTTTCTGTAAGCTGAAAAAGCAAGGGACCACTACACTCAGCATTAACCACGGAAAGGACATGCCTCCCTAAATGATTCATTAAAACAGAGCTGCCCCACAAGCCTAGATTGCACCCCTCACAGCTTTAGAGAAAAATAGATTTTTATCTTCTTCAAGCCACTGCACTCTGAAGTCTCTTTGTTTTAACACCTTCATCCTTTTCCTAAGTAATAAGCTTAATAATAATATGGCTTTGCTTATTATCCTGGAATCATTAAAAAAGAATGTGTGTATGAGTGTGTGTTTGTGTAGGCTAAGGTGCTTTCAGGACCTCTAAAAACCACAGACTCATCCACACTCTATTTCCCATAGCACAAATATATTAATACTTTAGGAATTCAAATTAGACTACAACAATAAAAAACATAAGAATATATCACAGCACCCTTAGCATAAACAACAACCTTCTCCTATTGGTTAACAATGCTTTAATCAGTACAGGCATAGTCTGTTATAGGCTTATTTCTGAGTCCCACAAGTTCACGTTTTCTGAACTACCTGGAAACTACCATGAATAAGAATCGTGTTGTTTGAGAACCACGATCCTAGCAGATGGTGGATTACTACGGTCCTATTTCAAAGATGGCCAGGGTGGGTGGGTGACATTTTCTTTGGCAGTGATGCTCTTATGACTTCTCTGAGGGTAAAGTTGTACATCAAAGTCAGAGTGGCTCTGGAGTTGTGCTTCTCAGTCTTATCAAACCAAGTAATTTTTTGCAACAGGTTCCCATCCTCACTAAGAAGATGCACTAAGAGATAAGATTGGGCTGTGGTGGGCCAGCCCAGTGACGCAGCAGTTAAGTTTGCATGTTCCACTTCTTGGCGGCCCAGGGTTTGCTGGATCGGATCCCAGGTGCGGACATGGCACCGCTTGGCAAAAGCCATGCTGTGGTAGGCGTCCCACGTATAAAGTAGAGGAAGATGGACATGGATGTTAGCTCAGGGCCAGGTTTCCTCAGCAAAAAGAGGAGGTAGTAGTTAGCTCAGGGCTAATCTTCCTCAAAAAAAAAAAAGATTGGGCTGTGGTAAGAGGGCTCTGAGTGGACTCATTTAGCCCTTAGTTAACATAGTGAGGACACATCATTCCATCTCAATTCTTGGCCATACCAGAATAACCTTTGGTTATTTCAATTACATTGGTCATAATTTATTTAGATTTTAGTTAAATAAAGGGCATCAGATGTTCCCTGTATATGATTACACCCTAAAATCCAAATTTACTTAATCTTTATGAACATCAGAATAGTTGATTTTGAATAAAACCCAACTTTTTGAACAATTCCTTTCACAGGGCTTCTTGGCTGCGGTAACAACGTACAGAATTTTAACGTAACCTTTGATGTGATTATAGACGTGGTATTTTTTAATGGGAGAATTCTGAAAAATTTAAAGAATAAGACAAAAAGCATCATAAATCCAAACTAGCAGAAATATCTACTCTTAACAATTTGGTGTACGGTAAATTGTAATAGAGTCTCTGAGAGAAGCACGTACAGGACCCAGTGTGTGTTCAGAAGAAATGATGGTTCATTTCAGGAGAATGAGACAAGCAAGAGAAGGACTGACTCTAAAAGTTCGGTCTTGAGAAACTAGTAGAACGCTCTGAGTGTCAGGAAATGGGTGTTCCGTCCCAGACAGAGGGAGCAGTCTAGGATAAGGAAGAAACGTGTGTGAAGAAGAGACTCTTCAAGTTAGGTAAACTTCAAACAGTATGCTAGATATGAAGCAGATTATGTAAAAGAATATGAGAAATAGGCTTAAAGAATAATTCTACTGCAAGTAATAGTAACTAGCATAGATTCAAATATACTGCTCATTGTGCTAGCCACTGTCCCCAGAGTGTCAAGTGTTTACAAAAGCCCCATGAGGTAGATTTATCATAATTCCTACTTTATAAAAGGGAAACTGAGACTCAGAGAGGTCGGGTGACATGTACAAGGTAATAAGGTAGTAAAAAAAATAGCTGAAATTAAAAATTGTTTCTACCTGACTCGAAAATTTTAACTCAAGGTAAAGCTGATGATAGGACAGATGAAAGACATGTATCTAAGAAGTGGGACTTTGTAAGAAACAAGAAACCATTAAACAGATTTTGAGAAGGGTAATATGATCCGATTTGTTTCAAATGGTAGATTAGCAGCATCGAGACTGGACACAAGGAGAACAATTAGGATACTCCTGCAGCAATGTGTACCAGGAGAGAAGAGAGCCAGGACTAGAGAGAGGAACATGAGGCTCATGCAAGCCACGGTGGGAGGAATAATCCATAGGAGTCTGTAACTAATAAGCTGTGGGTAATAAAGGAAAAAAAGAATAGTCTAAGTCAATGACTATCAAACTTTAAGTGAGCATCAGAATAACCAGGAGGGCTTGTAAAAGCACAGATTGTGTGCTCATTCCAGCAGTATCTGGTTCCATAGGTCTGGGGCAGGACCTAAGAATCTCTAACAAGTTCCCATGTAATATAGGTTGTGTTAGTACCAGAACCGCATTTTGAGAATCCTGCATTAGAAAAAAGATGTTTTGAATTTGTTGAATATCAGACAAAGACATCCAGGAGTGAGCTGGATAGATCTTTCTGAGCCCAAAAGGGTAGTTAGAACTAAAGATACAGATTTGGGAGTTGTCAGCGTATATTGATGGTATAAGATAAGCATCCAGAAGAATGCCTGGCATTAAATGGGTGCTTGACAAATGCTCACTGATTAAGTTAACAAAAAGAAAAAAGAGAAGAGACAAATATAAAAGCAGCCTAACATCTAATGCCTAACAGAGGAGGACAAAGGCTGGAAGAGAAGGAGGGAAGTAGGGTGAGACTGTTGGAGGAGACAGGAAGGTGGTGTCGTTGTCAAGAAGGAGAGAGTCCCAGGGGAAGGGAGTATCAAATGCTTAAAAGAGATCAAGTAACATGGTAGAGAAAAGAATTTTGAATCTGGCAATTAATAAATGACTCATCACCTTTCCAGTGCAGTAATGGAAGTGAATTGAAGAATTAATTAAATAGGAGAAAATAGAAAAATGTTTCTAGACCAAGGCTGTCCAATAAAACTATAACGTGAGCCACATATATAATTTTGAGTGTTCTAGTAGCCACATTACAAACTGGTGAAATTGGCTTTCATAATATATTCTTTTAACCCAGTATATCCAAAAAATTATCATTTCAATAGTTAATATTAAAAGTATTTATGAGAAAGTTTACATTTTTTCTTATCAATTTTTTTCAAATCTGGTCTATATTTTACATGAATAACACATCTCAATTCACACCTAGCCACATATCAAGCACTTAGCAGCCACATGTGGCTAGTGGTTACCGTATTGGACAGCACAGTAATGAACTATCCATTTATGGATTTGATTGCCAAGGAAAAGGGAGAAATCAGATGCTAGTTAGAGCAAAACAGAAAGCTGAGTCTTTATCATCTCTCTCTCTCTAACTCTCTCCTCCTTCTTTCCCTCCCTCCTTTCCCACCTTTCCTTCCCGCCTCCTCATTCTGCCATAAAATTTGCACGTTTAGATCCTGTGAATACACGGCACTCTGTATTTACCCCTTCTGTGATTTGTTCCACTTTGTTTTCAAAAATTATTATAAAATGTTGCATACTTACAAAATTAAATATAACAAAAATATAACAACATAACATAACAACTATTTACCAACCATGCGAGTTAAGTTACAAATGTCTTGGCATCCTGATCTATACCTGCACAAGCACGTAACCCTCCCTTTCCTCCCACAGGCAATCATGATCCTAAATTTTGTGTTTATTATTCCTGTACTTTTCTTTGTATACTATTATGCCTTTAGATATCTCTAAATAGAATATTGTTTGTTGTGTGCTTTTAAACTTTATATATATGTATCACACTATAGGCATTATTTTTCCATATGGTATTTTTGTTCAACATTTTGTTTGTGAAAATGTTAACGCAAGACACTAGAGTTTATTTTTATAGTATCTCATTTCTTAAATATAAAAATATTTGGGTTATTTATTTGATATTTGAGTTATTTATTGTTTCACGCTCCTATGAAGCAATCTTCTCATCAATTTTCTTACACTTATCCCCTGGTTAGGGAGAAAGAGAGAGAGAGAGAGAGAGACCCTCAGTTCTGATTTCTCTAAGTTGTCTAACTAAGAGTGAAATCATAGATCTTCACCCGTATTAAACAATGTCAAGTTATTTCCAGAGTAATTGTATTAATTTTTATTTCCAAGAATAGTTACCATTGATCCACATCCTCATCAACATTTGATGTTGTCAGACAGTAATTTTTGCCAGCCTGGTAGATGTAATGGTAACTCATTGTGATTTTAATTTTCTTTCCCTTGATTACTAATGAAAACTTTCCTATATTTAATGGTCTTTTCAGTTTCATTGTCTCTGAAATACATGTATAATCTTTTGAGGGTTTTTTGGGTCTCTCTTTTGTGTTTTTTGTTTTTTAGTTTTTTGCTTTTTGATTTATAAGACATGTATACAGCTTTCATATTAGTCATTTGTCAGTTGTTTGTGTTGGCAAATACCTTTTCCCATTTGAGTTTTGTGTTTTGTACTTTTTTTGATTAACATTTTTTAATTAAAGAAAAACATGCTTAAAAAGATATACAAATCATAGATGCCCATCTTGATGAATGATGCTTTTTTGAGTAGCACCACCCAAATATTACCACACCCCAAATCCTCCCAACTGTCCCTAAGTCATTGTTCCACACAAAGGTCATCAATATTCTGACTTCTCTAACAATAATTGAGTTTTGCTTGGCTACTTTTACATAAATAGAATAATACGGTATGAACTCTTTTGTGTCTGGATTCTTTTATTTAAAAAAGTGCTTGAGGGGCCAGCCTGGTGGTGTAGTGGTTGAGTTTGCACCCTTCACTTCAGCACCCTAGGGTTCGAGGGGTCAGATCCTGGGCAGAGATCCAGATGCGGTCCTACACACCACTCATCTAAGCCATGCTGTGGCCACATCTCACACACAAAATAGAGGAAGATTGGCACAGACACAAGCTCAGCTACAATCTTTCTCACCAAAAATAAAACAAAACACAAAATTAAAGAAAAACTGCTTGAATTCATTCATGCTGTTGCATATATTAAGAGTTTATTATTTCTCAATACTGGATAATATTCCCTTGTATAAACATACTACAATTTATATAGCCATTTACTGAAGAGCATTCATGTTGTTTTCTGTTTGTGGCTCTTGAAAATAATGCTGTGGATGTTCTCGTGCATGTCTTTTGATATACACAGTATGTGTTGCTGTTGAATATATACTTAGGAAAGGAATTGCTGCATCACTGAGTTTGTTTGTATATCTACAATTTTAGTAGATACTGCCAAACAGATTTTAAATTTGTTAAACTGATTTTTACACTCACTAGAACATATGATAATTTTTGTCATTCCACATCCTCCTAAGATATTGCTACTGACAGTCTTTTTAACTTGCACCCATTTGGGGGATCTCTACTAGTATCACATTTTGGTATGAATCAGTATTTTCTTGATGACTAAGTCTGGTTGAGTATCTTTCCATATTTGGGCATTTCGATGTTGACTTTTGTGAAGTGTCTGTTCAAATGTTTTTTCTATTTTATTTATTAGATTCTTTGCTATTTCTTGTTAATTTGTAAGAGTTTCTTTTGGATACGAGATCTTTGATGAACATATGCATTCCAAACATATTTATCACTCTGTGGTTTGCATTTTTAGTTTCCTAATACCGTTCTTTGGATGAACAAAAGTTCTTAATTTAATTGAAGTAGAATTTTCCAATCTTTTCTTTCAAGGGCAAGTGTGTTTTTGCCGAGTTTAAGAAATTTTGTCCACCCCAGGTCACGAACACATTTTTCGAAGTTATCTTCTAGTAGCTTTATTAATTTAGATTTTATATTTAGGTCTATAATTCATCTGGAACTTATTTTTTCAATCAAGTAAGGTAAGGTCAAAATTCAGTTCCCTTATGGATAGCCAATTTACCCAGTATCATCTATTGAAATGACAATCCTTTCTTCACTGAATTGTAGTGGTAACTTCGTCAAAACTCAGGTGACTTTACATACAGTTTTGGACAATTATTCTGTTCTGTCGGTCCATCTGCCTGCCCTGTGTGCTTATCACACTGTCTTAGTTACAATAGCTTTTTAGCAATTCTCCAAATCAAGTTGTGCAAACCTTTCAAATTTGTGCTTTTTTATTCAAAATGTTTATTGAATATTCTTGAAACTTTTCATTTTCATACTAATTTTGAATCATTTTTTGAAGCTTATTTTTTTTCCACACACAAAACATCTCTTGGAATTTTGATTGGAATTGTGATGCATTTTTAGATCAATTTGGAGAAAATTGGCATCTTTGCAATACCAAACCTTCCAGTACAGAAATATGACATATCTTTGCATTTGTTTAGGTTTTTGTAATTTCTTTCAGTAAGGTTTTGTAGATTTCAATACTGACAATATTTTTCTTAGTTTTTTCCTAAATACTATGTTAAATTTTCATGTTTATTATCACTTGCTGCTGGTACATAGAAATAATTTTAATTTTATGTATTAAACAGGCATCTAGCAGCTTTGCTAACTTCATTTGTTAATTCTCATAGCTTATCAGTAGAGTCTTCAAATTTCCTACATACCTTATTGAAATTGTTAACACCTCCTGTCTTAACATCGACCATAGGACTGTAAAGAATAGAAGTGGTTGAAAGAATTCCCTCCCATACTTCAACATGCATATGAAACACCTGGAGATCTTCTTAAAATGCAAATTCTAATTGAGTGAGTCTGAAGTGAGGCCTAGGAGTCTCCATTTCTAACAAGCTCCCAAGTGATACAGATATTGTCAATCTACAAACCCCTACTTTAAGGAGCAAAGATGTAGCGAATACCGTTGTCTGATTCTCAATAGAAGGGACAAAGCATTTATCATTTTAGCCCTAATCTAATGTGTGCTAGAGGTTTTGTTTGTTTTTGCAAATTTCGTGTTTCAGATTAAGAAATTTTTACTTCTACTTTATTTGCTAAAATTACTAACAAGTATTGAATTTTCTAAAATTATTTTGCTTTTAATGCAACCATCGTATAATTTTTCTCCAGTATTCTGTTAATGTGGTGAATTACATTGATTGATTTTCAAAGTTTAATCAATCTTACATTCCTGAAATCAGCCCAACTACGTCCTGTTATTCTATTTATTTATTGCTGGATTAAATTTACTAATATGTGTTTAGAACTTTTATGTCTATGTTCATAAGTGAATTGAAATGTAATTTTCATTTCTTTTAGTATACCTGTCAACCTATGGTATTATGATTACACTGATCTCATAATTATTCAATTTGGGAATGGTTCTCCTATTTTTATCCCATGGAATATTTTGTGGAAAAATGGTCCTATTTCTTCCATAAATGTTTGAAAGAATTTACTGATGAAATCATTTAGGCCTGGGAATTTTTTTGTGTAGAGGTTTTTAATTGGGAATTCAATATATTAGATAAAGCGTTTTCAAATTGTTTTATTTTTTCTTGCATCAGTTTTGGTAAACACTGTTTTCCTGAGAATGTTTCCTTTTATTGAAATTTTCAAGTTAAATTTTTTCGTAATATATTCTTATGATCCGAAGAATCTATAGTGATTCTTTTTTTTATTCCTGAGATCAAGAGTTTGTACCATCTTTTTTTTGTGATAAATCTTGCCAGATGTTTATCAGTTATGCTGTTCTTTTCAACAACTGATTTGTGGTATGGTTAATTCTCTCCATTTGTTTCCTTTCTAATTCATTGATTTCTGTATTGTCTTTATTTCCTTCCTTCGATTTTCTTTGGTTTTCTTTTGCTGCCCTTTTTCTAACTTGTTGAGACAAGATTTAGATGACTGAATTTCATCCTTCCTACTCTTCAAACATATCAGATTTAAAACTACAAATTTCATTCTCATTACCAGTTTAGCTACATCTTACAAGTTTTGACAAATCTATATTAATTACTACACAATAAAAATATTTTCTGTGATCCACTGAGAATTCCTCTTTAATACTTTGGTCACTTACTACTTCTAATTTCCTAATCTCCAACATTTGGGGATTTTTAGGTTAACTTTTTACTGTTACTTTCAAGATTAATTCTACTATGATCAGAATACATATTCTGAGTGATTTTCATTCTTTGAAAGTTTTGGGGATTGGTTTTATGCCCAGCATATAGTCAGTTTTGATAAATAGTTCATGTGTACATTTACCTCTCCCCTTCAACCACATTTTTTAAATTGTTATTACGCCTTTTAATCGTATATGTATTTTAGGTCCAAAACACTGTAGCTATGTTTTGTTTAGCCAATATTCACTTACTTTTGCCCGCATATTTACTTTATCTTGTTTCTTCATTACTTCCTGCAGTTTTATGTTTCTGTACAGAATCATTTTTCTTCTGCCTGAAAAGTCCTCTCATCTTTTTTCTTTAATTCAGATTGGCAATGAATTAAATTATGTCAGTGTTTTTTTGTTTGGAAATGTCTATATTTTACTGACACTGTTGAAAGATAATTTTCTAGAGTGTAAAATTTTAGGTTGTTGTCTATTTTTTCTGCTCTCTAAAATTGTCATTCTATTGCAACTGACATCTACCGTTTCTTATAAGGAGTTAGTTTTCTTTCTTACTATTGCCTCCTTGAAGATAATGTGTTTTATTCTCCTCTGTCTTCTTTTAACTTTTAACTTTGTTTTTCTCTTTCATAAATTTTATGACGATTTTTCAACCAGGAGTGGTTTGTTTGTATTTATTCTACTTAGCGTTCATGTTTCTTCTTGAATTTGTGAGTTGATGTCTTTTCTGGTTTTCAAAATATATTTTTGTCATTATCTTTGCAAATATTAGTTCTGTCATATTTTCTCTTCCCTGCCTTTGTGAGGCTTCAGTTGCCCATATATTAGACTCTTACATATTTCTTTTTCCTTTTCTTTTTTTTTCTTTCTTCTTGAGAAAGATTGGCCCTGAGCTAACATCTGTGCCAATCTTCCTCCACTTTGCATGCGGGATGCCACCACAGTGTGGCTTGATGAGCAGTGTGTAGGTCTGAACCTGAGAGCCAAAACTGTAAGCCTCCTGCCACTGAAGCAGAGTATGGGAACTTAACCACTATGCCACTGGGTTGGCACATTTCTAATATGTTTCTTATACCCTTTTACAAATTTTCCATCGTTTTTGACCTTCATGTTTGATTCTGGATATTTTCTACTATCCTATCTTCAAGTTCATAAAACCATTCTTCTGTTGTATCCAGTCTGTGGTCAAACCCATTTACTAGTTTTTAATTTTCATGATTGCATTTTGTGATTGTATAATTTCCATCTGATTCTTTTTATAGATGTTAGTTTTTCAGTGAAATGCTTTATTTTCTCATATATTTTCTGGAACCTGATAATTACAGTTATTTTAAAGTTTGTGTCTAGTAACTTCAACGATTGGGTGATCTGGAAATATTTTATCAGCTTTCTTTCTCTTGACCCTTTGGTATTCCTGTAATTGTTTTTAATGAAGGACAGATATTATACAAGAAAAATCGAGGAGGCTTTGGAGGATACGCACCTCATCATCTGGCAGTCTGCCTGCGTTGGAACAGATCCCCTTAATCTAATTAAGGAAGGAACCAACTAAACTGACATTTTCTAAGTCACTTTCTACCTCTGGCTCTGCTCTGTCCCCAGGCTTGACTCCCCTGGGTCCTATCTGATTGTCTAGGATGCTTTCTCTTTGGCAAATCCTGAAGTCTAGTTCGTATGCCCTCAGCACAAGAAGACTACTGAAAATTCAGGTTTTGTGTGGTGACTTTTGCTTTGTTTCTTTGACTGTCACCTTGTACATTAAAATTTGTCAAACATCTCTAGGAGGAAAAATGAAAGAATCTTGGACTCCTTTCTCTGTGCATTCTTCCTCTCAAGGATCTCTCCCTCATGCTTCAAACCTCCATTGAAAAAAGAATTGTCAAATATTGATAATACTTAGATATTCAGACCCTATTTTGGAAAATGAGAGAGTTTTTAGTTACCTAATGGACCAGAAGAACTTGAAAGTGCTTTAGTTTAAATGTTTTGTTTCTGTAGAAATCTACTTAAATGTTGTCACAAAAATACACAGTTTTATTTATTGACAAATAGGCAAGCCTAGATAATATCTAATATTAAGTTTAATTACATGTAACATATACATAATTGACCATACTTCTTAATCAGACATAAATAGAAACAAAAGGTCAGGAAATAGCAAAACTCAAAATGAAAAAGAGACACACTAAGAGTCCCGGTACTCTGGCATACACAATAGCTGGGACTGAGATTTTCAAAATGGCTGATTTTTGACTTACTGACAGACAGCGTTTTTAAAGTTGGTTGTTTTTATTAGCTGAAGAGTAAAGTTGGCATCCTGTTGAGATGAGTTTCAGTGAGGTTTATGGTTGTTCCTTCCATTTCTGGGCTCTTGTCCTATGAGATATTATCCATTTCAAAAAGTTGTGCTATTTCAGCAATTTCTTGTTCAACATTGACAGTTGCCATTTCACAAATATCAGAGAGATTGAAAAGGCCTATGAGATCATTAAATCCATCCCCCTGGCACTGTAGGCGAAGCAAGTGAAGCAAAACTATTTTTTGTGTGTGTGGGTTATATTTGGTATAGTTGTTTCTAGTAAAAGTAATATTGAGAGGAATGGGTGAGGGTGCCTAGATAAGTGAAAAGTTTCCTTAGGAATTTTCATTGTTTCTTTTCTTCCTCATCAGTTTGAATAGCATTAATCATTAGGTCCTTATTTTATACCCCGAATGCAGATTTTAAAACAATTTCTGAGGTTTAACTTTTACTTTTCATTTACAGTCCATGTTCTCTTAGTTTTAGCACCGACCAGATAATCTGGGACTGAGTGGCATCCCATAACTAATAGTCTGGGAAATCTATCACTTCAATGTGTAAAGCCATGAAAAATATATAGACTGTGTTATCTTCAATTGAATGATAACAATTTAATATATGTTTGTAGTTTTTGTAGCATTTAAAGATGGCAAAAGTGTTCTGGTTAATATTAAATAGCTAAATAGTACTGAATTTAGACAAACTTACTCCTTCATATCAAAGTCCACATGATAATATACTAAGGAAACATCCATGTATTGTTATTCACATATCAGTGCTGTCTGTTCGTGACATTTAATTATAATTAAAATTTAGAGATTTAAGCGTCTTACAAATATCTACTTTATTATAAGATATCAATGGACCTATCTCTTGAGCACAAAAAATGGCTGAAATATAAAATATTGTATTTAAACACAAGAAGGATTCCTTTATAATCATATAATCCAAACATACTTTCTGATCTTGTTTGTTATTAAATTCTATTTAATTAAATCACCAAAATTATTTTATATCATAAGCTTTGTAATAAAAATCTGGCCACATATAAATGAATAACAGTCTCCCTTAGGCAATATCAAAACATCACCTCTTATTAATAAATTACAAAAGAAAATAGCAAGAAAATAAAGGAGACTATATATCAACTATTACATTGTCATTAATACCAGTTGGTTCTAAAAGTTTTGACTCCTAAGCTATTGAACAATGGAATAAAACAAAGTTATTTTTTTGGAGCCTTACTACATCATTTATTTAATTTTTGATTACGTTTTTTGGGAAGCACAAAGAACCAAATATTTTATACAAGTCCTTTAGCAGCTCCCAAAATGTTACAGAATCAATTATAGATCCCACCATCACATACCTGGTGGTAGACATATCCATAGAACATATTCCAAAATGTTGATTAATTGTTGGTACAAAATAATTCAATATTATAGCACCATACACTCAGATCACACTCAGAAAACAGGTACTGCAGGCAATCTCAACTCTTAAGGAGGCTTTACGACTACAGTTTGAAGTTCAGAGCCAGGCATAGGTAGTGGCTGCTCCCATTCCACTACCAAATAATGAAATGCCTCTTGCAAGATTCCACTGCTCTCACCCTGCTTTGAACATGTAACGCAGCACATTATTTGAATAATTGAATAGATCTTCATTAGTAAAAGCAAAGTTCTGGCATAACATTTAAAGAATATGCACGAAAAGATTTTCATAGGTACAGAGTCCTTCTATTATAAAAGTAATTATGTAAATCCACATATGATATCATGTTATATTGATATTAATACATTATCTCTAGAGATGTTAACAAGATAGAGACTTTTTGGCAGGAGACAATGACATAAATAGGTGAGAAAGGCTTAAGGTAAACCTTCAAGAAAGGCATTCTTGAAGGATAAATAAAGAAGACCCGTCCTAATTAAGAGTTGTAAAAATATCTTACCCACTGTAAGGTACATTAGAGTCTAAACTTCCACTTCCTAGGTTCTGGAGAGCAGGAGATGGGATATATTCCTTCAGTTGGTCTCAGGAGTATAGATTCTTCTCCTACCGTGAGCATCTTTCTACACTGTGATTGTACTTTAAACACCTTAGTACATATTTTTCACATAGCATCATCCCTAAACACAAAACATCTCTTTTATTTGATGCTCACTCCCCTGCCCCACAAAATATAGTCTGCTTCAGAAGGAAAAACTTGAAGTGCCAGATTTATTGAGAAACTGCATGTTGATTTCCAACATGGTGCCCTCCTAAAGAACGTCCAAGTGCAAATTCGATCATCCACCAAAGTCATCTTCACTACCCTCTGTATCTTCTATACTTCACTTCTACACTTTATCTCTTCACTACATCTTCTCTACCTCCTCATTCTCTGCTTAAGAAACATCCTCCCTGTAATCATACGTTAGAATCGTAAATATTCAGGGACTTTGTGGATCATCCAATCCTATTCTCTCGTTGAAGGAGAAACAAGATATAGGAAGAACATTTGAGCTGCCCAAGCTGCATCAGATTGCAATAATGCTGTCCCTAGATACCAAGTCGCTTTGACTCCCAAGTTAATGTTGTGCCCTACAGCAGGTGGTTCTTTATGAAAGACTGTGCCTTCTCAAGGACAGGTGGTATGTCTCCTCCCAGCTTAATAGTCAGGAGTCAGTCTTGTTGTCCTAGAGGTGATGGGCACCTCTTGACCTATGTTTTGCTGCCCAGTTGGCCCCTACACTGGACTACTGGAAGAAATTCTAGATTTCCAACTTTGAAAGAACATAAAAAATAAGACATATTAAACATAATTGTAGAAATTCAAGATAATTTGTTAACTTTGGTTTATAAACTTAGGCGACCACAACTTCAAATGTTAGAATGCTGGATTAGGAATCAAGAATCTAGTTTTGGGCTTGCTTCTAAGTACCTTTGAAAGTTTGGGTAAATTTCTTAATCCCTCTGTTTCTCATTTGCCTTATCTGGAATTTAAGAGGATTGTACTAGATAATTCTTAAGGTCCCTTCCAGCTAGAATTTTCTGTGATTCTTTATCATGCAAAGTAAAGTGGAGAACTGAGATAACCACATAGCTTATCAAAGAGTAAACAAGGCTCAGTAGTTTGCTTTACTTGTCTGCAAATTTCAGATGAAAATTATTTTTTAATCCTAAATCACTAGTACTATTACTTCTACCTTTACTTTACTGTGTGTGGATGCAGCCAGAATGCCATGCTTCACTCATACGTACTGAGTCCAGTAGACCATGTTAAACAGAATGCTAGATTGAGCTATGAGAAATTGGCATACACTGTACTTATATTCAAATGGATCCACATTCCCTGTGGCAGAATCAGAAAGGCAGTGCACACAAATATAAATAAATGGAAAACTTCAAGGCTTGTTTATATAACTACATTCTAGTATATATATGAAGATGTTGCAATTAGGAAAACTTAGCTTGTCAAAACTGGTCATTTAAAATTTGTTCTCACTTCCTTTTCCCTGTGATTTTTTTTAACGATGATTTTTAATCACCTCCCTCACCAAAAATAAGTTTAAGTGTCTCTTCAATTCATTTGCACTTTACTTTCCCAGCTTTTCCTGACAGCTTCTTCTTGTATGTAGCATTAAATAGTTCTGCTCTGGTTCCCCTGTATTAACCCTGGGGCTGAATTTTGCTTTATATGCACATACCAACGCATTGGAAGTACAGTCAACTTTTGGTTGAGTCCTTTAAAGGAGATTTGAGCCTATCATGAGAACAGTGCATGCATCTAAACAATCATTTGTACACCATTTTCTGTATTTCAAAAATTTTCCTGAGAATACCCGATTTTTAAAACCTCCACTAGTAAATCCTGTATTTCCCAATGAGACTAAAATGGAAATAGGTTCCCAATTAAATGTTTCCCTTTATTGCATCCCCAACCCCCAGGCCTAGTCTCTCAAATTTTCTGTTCAGTCCAGCAGTGGACACTATATTCAAAGTAGGAATCAACTAAATGCCTTACGAAGGTGCAGTTTCACTCTCTCTTCTCATCTCCTTCCCCTTTGAAGAGATAACTTAGTAAATCCAGGTTGCTTTTTCTAATGCGGTTGCGCTCTGTGCTGATGGTTTTGCAGATTTTCCCACAATATCCTCCAAATCCTTTTCTGGGTGTATGTTCTGCATAATTGGCTCCTTGATCCTGTACTTATTAGTTTGTGTCTTTATACCTGAACTGCTTTTGGCATCCTCTGCCTTAATCACCCACAATTCAAATCCTCTTCAATCTGATAATATTGCACCTTATTATTTGCTAAGACCTCAATTTTAGTATCACCAGCAAATTCAATGGTCTTTTCTTCTCTGCACATGTCCCCAAATATGTAGGCCTTATTCCCAGAGCTCTGGAAAGCATGCTATTTTTAACCCCCTTCGAAGCTGAGCTTGCCGTCTATGACTGCCTTTTGTCTACTAGTCTTAAATTGGTTTTCTGCTACAATACGCTATTTTGCCTCCCATTCCCTGGATCTGCTTTAGATATAAATCTTCGATGTGAAACCTTGTCAAATGCTTTTTGAAAACAATTTTTTCTTACCTATTGAGGCAGTGGTGCCTTCCAAGAGCTCTGGACATTTAGAGAAATATGGCCTCCCATGCGTGAGTCCATCTTGACTATCTCGAAGCAATCTTGCTAGGATTCTCTATTTACGTTCAGAGAAATACAAGCAGTCTCTTAAAGCAGATGGACAGATTAAGCAAACAATAAGCATTTCCTGTTTTATTTTTCTACATGTTTAGGGACAGACGACTGGGCCT
This sequence comes from Equus caballus, assembly GCF_041296265.1. Lineage (NCBI taxonomy): Eukaryota > Metazoa > Chordata > Mammalia > Perissodactyla > Equidae > Equus > Equus caballus. Next base: position 21,039,030 of record NC_091692.1, read on the forward strand.
GATTTTTCCGTGCCTCTTCTGGAGAGCACCACATGTTGGTAACATGGGCTTTGTCACATAAGATTTGGGGCAGAGTGCAGGTGTGTGCAGTGTAGGAGATCCTGGCAAAGCAGTCTGGGCAGACTGAAGCTACAATGGCACTGGTGATGACTGACTAGCCTTTGTTAAGCATTTACTCTATGCCAGGCCCTATTCTAAGCCACTTACGCTCTTTTAACCTGAGGACATTATTTTGAAATAAATAAAGGCTTTCAGAAAATTTATTAAAATGGTACAGAGAATGTCTGTGTACCTTTCACCCAGCTTCCCCTAGTGTAAGCGCCTTATATAATCATAGGATGATCAAGACAGAAATTAACATGGGTGTAATACTATTCACCAAACTACAGACTATTAAAATTTTTACAAGTTTTTCCTCTAATATCCTTTTTTCTGTACTAACTTGTTATATCTCCTTAGTCTTCTTCAATCTGTGACAATTCCTTGTCTCTCCTTGCCTGTCCTATGACAGTCTTTTCTTGTCTCTCATGATTTGGCACTTTTGAAGAGTACTGGTCAGGTGTTTTGCAGAATGTCTTCCAATTGATTTTTTTTTTCCTGATGTTTTCTCACAATTACCTTAAGATGATACATTTTTGGCAACAATACCAAAGAAATAGTGTGCCTTTCTCAGTGAATCATAACAGGGATGATACCAACCTTGATCATTTGATACGATGATGTCTGCCAGATTTCTCCACAGTAAAGTTACTATTTTTCCCTTTGTGATTAGTAAATATTTGGGGTGACACACTTTGAGACTATGAAAATACCGTGTTTCTTTTCAAACTTCTGCCCACTAATTTTAGCATCTATCAGCATAGCTTACCTATAATCATCACTCTAGTGATTACCCATTGGTGATTTTCAACTTCTCTAATTTCTTCCACATTGATTAATCAGAATTCTTCTGTAAGGAAGAGCTTTTCTTTTTCCTCTATTCATTTATTTTCTTCAATTATATACCGATATCAGTATGAACCAGTGGATATTTACTTCATTTTAAGGATATTGTGTAAGAAAGCCTCCAAAGAATTCACCAATATAAAAATATATTGCTACTTATATGGGGAAACATTGGCAACATCTATGTAGAAAAAGTAAGTCTACAAAAATATGCTTAGATAGTCAGCATAAATAGACTTGTCTGAAGGATAAAATGGCTTACCAGGACTGCCCCAAAGACCACCAGATTTACCTCATTGGATTTAAAATAAAACAGCATCATCACTCCTGCATCTTACCTCATAAAATGTAGAGTTGGAGAGAGGGAAAGCAGAGGTGTGTACATGCAGTATTGGAAATGATTGAGTAGTTGATAATTCTAATCATTCAGGAGCAGAGCAGGTAGCAGGGTATGATAATGGAAAGAAACAAAAAATTGCCTATAAGCCGTCTATGGAGGAAGTCAAGTCTGGGAAGTGGGACGTACTGGCATATAACGGAGGAAATTGAAACTGATAGGAGGGATGATGAAGTAACCCTGCCAAATATGCGTTGCTCACCCAAGGCTGTTATTAATAAGTTGCTGACACAGCCCCACAACTTATTCCTGATGCATTAGACCTTGGTAATCAACAAAACTGAATCCCAGGAGTGTACGACTGAGGGAACTGGTACAATTCCTGTCTCTGTCATAGCTAGCTCAGAGCTGGTGTGGGTCTGAGACTATAGGTATTTCTGCCCACAGACCCAGTTGCAGAGAGTAGAAGAAAACAAAGGCAGGAGACATGAAATAGATGGCAAGGATGCTTCTATCAAGCAGAGAATCAAAGCTTTACAGCAATACTTTTGTTGACAGCGTCTATTCACCCATCATTCTATATATCCCTTTATTTCTTCAATTTATTTACAGAGTGCATACTGTATTCTAAGTGTTGTGCTAATTTCTGAGAGCTCAAAGGTAAACAGGAGACAATCCCTGCTCTCAAGAAGTTATTTATAATCTTCAACTTCCCTCTAAGCCCCTGTTTGAGAATTACTGCCTCCCATTTATTCATTCATCAATTAAAAAATATGTAATGGAGATCTACAATGTTCCTGCACTATGCTACATCATGGAGATATACAGATAAAGGTCTCTGCACGTGTTCTAAAGGAGCTCATAAGTGAACCTGATAAATAAACAGAATTGTGATATGGCTTGATGAGTGATATGATGGAGATGTTCTCAAGATCTGTGAGAACAAATGGAAGAGGCACCTAACTTAGACCAGAGCATCAAAGATTGCTTTTTCTTTCTTTTTTTTTTAACACATCCAAGCCAGAGCTCTTTTTTTTTCTCCCCAAAGCCCCAGTACATAGTTGTATATCCTAGTTGTAAGTCCTTCTAGTTCTTCCATGTGGGACGCCGTCACAGCATGGCTTGATGAGTGGTGTGTAAGTCCATGCTCACAATCCAAATGGGCAAACCCCAGGGTGCTGAAACAGAGTGCACAAACTTAACCACTGCACACTGGGCCGGCCCCCATCAAAGGTTTCTTAACAGCAAAGGCACCAGCCTGAGTCATGAAGGAAAAGTGAAGGTTTTCAAGATAAGTATGTGTATAGAGGACAGCAATTCTGGATGCAAGAGGCAGCAAGTTCATTTACTATATAAATGCAAATCATACGGTGAGGCTGGATTATAGAGTTCAAGGAGGGAAGAGGTAAAATGTGAGAGTGGAGAAGCTGGCAGGAACCAGATAATGGAGAAAGCATTGGAAAATATTCTATAGAGTTTAAATTCTATCCTAAAGACCATGAGAAGCTATTTAAGCAAAAGAGGTGACTCACTCACGTTTAGATTTTAAATGACCATTTTGGAGGCAGTGTAAAGAATAGATCTGAGGAACATAAAACAATAGACAAGGCGGCAATAAAGGATGTCATTAAAATAAATCAGGCAAGACTTCCCAGTATGTATCCAAAGGAAATGCAAACAGGCTATTGGAGAGATATCTGCACTTCAAAGTTCATCACAACGTTATTCACAATAGGCAAGATATAGAAACAGCCTAAGTGTCTGTCAAAGGACGAGTGGACAAAGAAGATGCGATATATATATAATATATATATAATGGAATATTATATATATATAATATAATGGGATATATATATATAATGGAATATTATTCAGCCATGAGAAAGAAGGAAATCTTACCATTGACAACAACATTGACGACCTCGAGGACATTATGCCAGGTAAACTAAACCAGACAGAAAAAGACAAATACCACATGGCATCACTTATATGTGGAATATGAATAAAAAGTCAAACTCATAGAAACAGAGAGTGGAAAAGTAGTTGCCAGGGCTGAGGGGGGAGAAATGAGGAGAAGTTGGTAAGAGGGCACAGATATTCAGCTATGAGATGGATGAAGTCTGAGGATCTAATGGATGACATGGTGACTATAGTTGACAATATGGTGACTACAGCTGATAATGCTGTATTGTATAATTAAAGTTTGCAAAGAAAGTCTAACTTAAATATTTTCAGCAAAAAAACCAAACAAACAGGGGCTGGCCCCATGGCTGAGTGGTTAAGTTCGCGCGCTCCGCTACAGGCGGCCCAGTGTTTCGTTGGTTCGAATCCTAGGCGCGGACATGGCACTGCTAATCAGACCACGCTGAGGCAGCGTCCCACATGCCACAACTAGAAGAACCCACAACGAAGAATATACAACTATGTACCGGGGGGCTTTGGGGAGAAAAAGGAAAAAAAAAAAAAAAACCAAACAAACAAATATGTGAAGTGATAGATATGTTAATTAGATGGGGGAGGAATCCTTTCACAATGTATAGGTATATCAAATCATCATGATGTAAGCTTCAAATATCTTACAATTTTATTTGTTAATTATACCTTGATAAAGCTGAAAAATAAATGAACAAAAAATAAATAAACAACATAGAGTACTAATATACTGATACAGAATGCGTGAATAGTGAATAAATTATATTTTGAAATAAAAAATAAAATAAATCAGGCAAAAAATGTCTAAACAAACAAACAAAGGAATAGAACTTGTAGCCATGGTTTCAGAAAGAATGGGATGAATCCTATAATTATTAGGGGGTCAAGATATAATAATGGATTGAATATGTGGTTAGGGACCGTCTAGGACTTGAGAAACAGGGTGCTATTTTCAGAAAGAAGGAAAATGAGAAGCATAGTAGATTTAGGTGAGAAATTAATTTGCGTATGTCAAATTAGAGGGACCTATGACAATAATTCTGGAAATGTCCAGATAGATGTCATAATTCTAGGACTCAGGGGAAATCTGAGCCTGCTGTGAAGATCTTGGCGTCTTTATTCCACAAGTAGTCATTGATCATTTACTGAGTATTAGACGAAATGCTAGAAATGCTGCTGAATGATACTGACCCGGTCCCTACCTTCCAGGAACTTACAGTCGTGAAATGTAGATCACAGCAAAGCAGAAAAGTGGGAAAGACCACTGAGGGTTAGTGCAGGGCTTTTTTCCTACTCCTTTTTCCTGAATGTGTACACAGTTTTTCTAATACTTGAGTATATGTATGAATCACCGGGGGATCTTGTTAAGAAGGAGCTTCTGATTCCATAGTACATCTGGGATGGGGCCTGAGGTTCTGCACTTCTGAGAAACTCTTGCATGATGATGATGAGGCTGCTGGTCTGTGGACCACACCGTGAATAGTGCACTCTTTCCTTCAGGTCAGAGTAGCTAAGAGTCATCATCAGCGTGAAATGTGCCGGAGAAGTCAAGTAAGGGAGGGTCTGACTGCTGGGAAAGAATGAAGAGAGCATGTGGTAGTAGCGGGGAAACCAGTCTTCACTAAAGGTGACCTGTGAGTATTAGCCACCCTCATTCAGCAGATATTATTCACTACCTTCCCAGGAACCTGCTCAAATTCAAGCACGTTGGATAATGGCTCTGTTAAGGAGTGGGATGAATTCCAATGAGACACTTTCTTGTTTGAATTCTTAAAAAATTCATGAGGAGTCTAGGGAAGGAATCTGTAAGAGGCTTCCCTCCATGGTAGAAAGCACCGGAATGGAGTCAGAGCTCCAGTTGGACCTCAGATCTACAGCTTAGTAGTGTTGCTTGAACGGTGTTTACTTTCCCACTCTGGGACCTGGTTTCCTCTTCTGCCCAAACCCAGACTGCATTTCCTTCATCACAGGATGCTGCAAAGGCCCCATGGACTAAAGGACAGTAAGATGCCCATGCAGGGCTTGGGGGAGGGTTTTGCTACTTCTCTTTATTTTTTTCATTTTTTCTTTTCCTGGAGGAAAGGCTTCTCTCCATGTGAGAAAGATGATTCCCTGATGCTCTGGAGACACAGAAGTCATGGCTCCCTATCCCTGAAACAGGGAGCCTCTCAAAGTGTGATTCTTAGACCAGCAGCATTGGCATCCCCATGAACTTGTTGGAAATGCGATTGCAGGGGCCCACTCTGACCCACTCAATCAGAATCTCTGGAGCTGGAGCTTAGGAAAATATGTTATAGTAAGTTCTCCAGGTGATTCTCATGTACATCAAAGTTCAAGAACCACCACTCTACATGATCCCAGCCTGAATGGCTTCCCTTACTCCAGGGTTTGGGGGTTATAGGAGCCTGAGGAGTATTGCCTTCTCTCCAGCCAAAAGAAGATCTGAGATGCAAAACTTGTCTGTGAAATAGACGTCACAACATCCTTCCAGCCTTCATGTCCTGGGACCCAGGGCTGAGGGGACTGGAACCTCCCCAAGTTTCATAACCCAGGTCAATGTTATTAGACGAAACTTTATTTTCAGAGGATCTGACAATTACAGTTTACACACTCATGTATAACAAAATCTCTCTTCTGTAAGATTTAATGAGAGAAGTCTCAGAGAAGAAAAGTAACTCTGCTAAGTGGCTGACCTGGGGTCCACACCGATGCTCAGACTCCAAATTGTTTTCCTGCTTCTTAGAAAGGATTCCTGACAACAGCTTCCAAAGTTGAATCCTTCCTCTTCTTTTCTAAAACATCTCATAAAATCAATACATTTTATGAACCAGACTACATCTGGTGTTTGTTTTGAGAGCCTGCACAATTTGGGCTGTCTTTCGAAAAATCTCTTAGCTTTATAGAAATTACCCTGCACACACTGCCTTTTTCCTCTCAATTAGCGAAAGACCCGCTCATGGCTCAGTCACAAGAAAAATAATAATATATGTCAGGAAAATGAAAAGGGCTTGTGTTCCTGGCAATTGTGGTATCGCATAATGAGCAGAGAGACCACGGAGGACTGTGCAGGAAGGTCCTAGAATTCCAGCATAGAGACAGGCCAAAATCACCAGACAGTTTTAAAACTATAATCCTAGACTACTTTTAAAATATATTTGGCCTCCACTGCTATGATGACCAAAATTCCATTTTAACTAACCAATCAAAAATTCTAATGCATAGGGGCTGGCCCCGTGGCCGAGTGGTTAAGTTCGCGCGCTCCGCCGCAGGCAGCCCACTGTTTCGTTAGTTCAAATCCTGGGCGCGGACATGGCACTGCTCATCAGACCACGCTGAGGCAGCATCCCACATGCCACAACTAGAAGAACCCACAACGAAGAATACACAACTATGTACCGGGGGGCTTTGGGGAGAAAAAGGAAAAAATAAAATCTTTAAAAAAAAAAAATTCTAATGCATAGTGGGGAAAGTTCTTAAGGAAAGAAAGCTACAAGACTTTTGTGCCAGTGTCTCTCTCTGTCTCTCTCTGTCGCTCTGTCTCACACACACACACCCACAGGCATCACTAAAATGAAAAATTACCAATGGCTTTCTCCTCACAAGACAAAACTCAATTCCAAACAGTTTTAAGGCAATGGAAAGGGATCCAGAAACTTGCTCACAGATTACGAAAGCTTGCACGATTTCTTGTGATTAAGGGATTGATTGCTTTGAAGGCCAATGAATTCTCAATTCTGCAAGCTTACGGGGAACAGGGAACCCTTGGGTCTGTTTGAATATCTGGTAAAACTTGCTTTTTATGAAAACAGTGTATTGATATGCTTCAAGACTTTATATCATAGACATCGAATACTGTATACAGGAAAACATATTTTACATTGTCATTAGGTTTCTAGCAGGTAAATGACAATCTTTACACAATAAAATTATAACTATAATGTTTTCAATCACAAATTTTAGCCATGTGTTTTATTAATCAATTTATCTTGAGAATTTATCTTTATTTAATCTTGATAAAATAGCTGACATTTATACGTTTCTACTTTAAAAATATTTTATATACATATTTCATTTTGAACCTCACAACTAAGTTACTTCAGATGGTCATATTATCAACCGCTTTACCTATGAGTAAAGAAAGTGATTAGGTGAATTTTCCAAGTTTAGAAAAGAAGCTAGTGTCAGAACAGGACTATAATCCAGGTTGCCTGGCTCCCATTTTCAACATCCTTATCCAAGCAAACTGGCAACTTAAATGAAGATTTTTATATGAATTATGCTATACATAGCCGCCAGGATTATTTCTGATTGTAACTTTGAGAGTCCCAGACAATCCTTAATTCTTGAAGTCAATTATATCCTATATTGGTAAGTCTACAAATCAAATTCAGAAATTCAGAAAAATAAAATACACATTTGAAGAATAATAATAAGAACAAGGATGAGGAGGAGAAGTACCTGAATCCAAAGAATATACTGCCTGAGTATGAAACTCAAACGGGAGGGTAAGAACTAAAACTGAGAAATCACCACCACAAACACCATGTATTCATTCATTTAACTCAAATTATAAATATGATATATGAGTCACTGCTAGATACAGAAAATGAAATAGTTCCAGACTGCAAGGAGCTCATAAAATGAAATGGATATTAGATAAAAATGAAAGTATGCAATATATATATTTTAAACAAGGTATAATCAATATTATATGATGATAATTTGTATTTGTGGTAGTTATCAGTCCGTATGGATAGTTACTAGATTATTGTTATGTACTTCTAAAATGTTGTTAACGTTTCAGTTGAAATAGAAAAATTATTAAGACACTGCCAAATAGAAGAGTTCATAGGTAAATCAAATAGTTGTATTTAATATAAAAGATTTAAATCATATAAAAAGTATATTTGAGAATCTTAATTCTTTGGGAATCAAAAGATTAAATAACTAAAACCATCAGAAAAAAATAATAGACGTCATATGGCATTCTCTCATGCCCAATACTTTGCTGTGCTTTTTATGGGAAATTGTAGCTGCAGAAGTTAATTTAATTTAATGTAATGTAATTGTTGAATTTGTATTTTGTACACATCATTGGAGGCCCTAAAGCAATGGTATGTTTTTGTTTAAATAAATAATTTTATCTCACAGTTTAAAGAAATGATTGGTTTAGAAGACATTAGTAGACTGTAGAGAACAATCAAAATATTCAAAGTACCACACAGAAAGATTTCCCTGACACCAACCCATCAGTAAAAGCACTGAAAGGATTAAGTAGTCTATTTCTCTCCTTTTACAAAAATGTAATTTAGTCTTAAATTCTCACCAAATACAACTGCCCTGATTACAGAGCTTGGAATAGATGTTACATCTCTCTCACGACTAACCTTCCCTTGCCCAACTTTTCCCAGCATGCACTTCATGCTCCACCCTCTCACTTTGACTCTATGAATGCCAGTGCATTGACACTTGTGTAGAGGGATGTGTCTCACATTTAATTTATTCATTCTATAAATTGTTATTAATATCAATAAAAGTACAATAGTCCCTAATTCTAAACAGGTTAATGGGCTTACTTCAGGACACTGAACTTTAGTGAAAAGAAGAATGAAAAATGAAGAAAAGCTGTCTTATATCAGGCTTGAGTTGTGAATAGTTGGGTATTTGATTCTTCTGGATGTCATTTATTTTCAAGTCACATCATCTCTCCTCCTGCCCTGCCAGAAGCCCTCATCCTAACAGGGCTTCTAGTGTGAATCCCTTTTCCAGAGAAAAAAGAACGCCTGCTCTTGAAAATTCTCATTCCTCTTCCTTTTTGAAGGCAGAAGGATATATCTAAAAGCAAATGATTCATGAGATGGAGCTACAAGATATACTTGTCTTTTTAAAAAAAAAAATTTCAACTTATGTGTTTTCAAATTCTCACTATGATTTTGAAACTATATACTTATTCAATCACCATTAAACCCTAGTGTAGGTAACGTTCTTATCTGCATTTTACCAAAGGAGAAACCAAGGCAAGTGAGGTTAATAACTCGCCCAAAGTCTTGCCCAAAGGACTTACACAGCAAGTAAAGGCACGGTTAGAATTTCTTCCTTGGTTATAATCAGCCTGAGCTTATGTTCAGTGAGATGATCAATTACTATACCATGTTCTTTGTGCTGCCTGACTTCTACACAGGTGTTCATTGAGACATTTGTGACCATACTTGATTGTCGTCTAAAACCTCATGCTGAATTCTGCTCTCGTGTTTCCTCTCATGACAATGAGATTGCTTTGTTATCCAGGCTCTCGTATTCAGCCAAATGCTCTGCCCTTCTCAGGAGCAGAAGGAAAGCGTAGCTTCTTTCCTCTTTCTCCATCACCATGGAGACTCAGTGAAAATTGCTCAGGCCTGTCTGACAGTGACCTACATACCCATTCTTACCTCTTCCATGTCATTATGGTTGTAGGATGGAGTTCCCAGAAGTTCCTGAAGCAAGTTTGATTGTTCAGGAGTAGAACAGACTGTCCTATTTTACTCTTAGATATTTAAATTTAGTGGGAGTTCTACTGACAATTTCCTCTTGAAGCTAAATAGTGGAGTGACGTAGTCAGTGAGGCCCCTTCTCAAAGAACTTTATTAGTCCCTACCACTTACAGTGTTGTAGGGAGCTCGCACATACCAGCCTGTGAGGGCCAACTGTTAGCATCTCCTCTCAACTCCACATTGAGTGACGGCACATTGGCAGCTTGAAATTAGCTATGGTGAGAGTATTTATTGCACAGAAGTTGGAAAACATTACAAACTACAGCTTCCCCCCGCCCAAAAGCTGATTATTAAACAATTACCAGCATTGCTCAAGTTTTTCTTTGAATTCCTTTTGCTTTCCTCAGCCTAGAAGAGTTTTTAAATTTTCCTCTCCTTTTCTATAGATAAAGTTGAAGAAAACCGTATCCACATGTATTCTTTCAAATATTTTAGTCTTATACTTTCTCAAATCCTTTTTCGACTATTGGAAATCTTTTTTTAGTGGTCAAAATAAGGGAGGGTAAATAGGTTAAAAGAAAATGGGGAAAATTTGCTTCATATTTCTCAAAGTATACTCACAGAAATAATATGAGGCAATTGCACATGGAACATGTCCCAACACTTTCCAATGGGTACAGTATTGTCAAAAAGGAGTAGCTAGCAGTCCTGGGCGTCCAGAAACTCATTAGAGTCATCTTCTTCATGGCCTCCAGGGGATGACACAAATGCTTGCTGCTTTTAAATGCTTCTTGCCCTTAATTAACATCCTGGTGACAAAAAATCACTAAGACCTCCACTTCAAGGAATATGGAGTAGGTGTCTTTTCCCCATTCATCCCACTAAGTACAACTAAAAACTATGAACATTATATATAAAGCAAAGTAAGAAGACTCTGAAAGATGGGAAAAAGAAGACTGATCAGTTAGGGACCTTGGGACTTGAGGAATGAGAGTGGAGAGTTCCCTGGGTTTTCTATTTGCTTCATGTATCTCCGGTAGGGGCTGAAGAAGTCAGCAACCCAGATATTCCAGGGGCACAGACAAAAGAACCCCCCACTAAAGCCTATCTTTCTAGCCAAAGGACCAAGAAGAAGGCAGCCTAGGAAGACAGAAAACTTTAGACAATCACTGTTCTCCTCCAGCAAAACGCCACAACAAAAACAAAGAAATGAGTCCTCACTCCTACCCATGACAGTAAAGGCCATGTGGGGAACCCAGATTTGAGGCAACCTCCTGAGGCTGTAACAAATGGCTCAACATCTCTGCTGGGGTGGTATCAGAGAGGGTCAAGTGGGGAGCTGAAACTTTCATACTCACCAGCTGGTAAAGAGATTCCCTCCTCCTTCATGGTATCAGTGGAGATGATGGCAACAATATGAGTATCCTGAAGCTCCACCTCTCCATCTCAGTGGGTTCAGTGGACACCACTTGGGAAGTCATCATTTCTGCTCCCAACCTGCAGTATGAAAGGGTAAAGCTAAGGTGTAAGTGGAGGCCAAAGGGGAGCCTGGATTTCTACCTCCACCTGGCAGTAACAAGGTGCCATCCTCCTTCCCTTGCAGGAGCACTGTCAAAAAGCAAGCTAAAAGAGAAAATTAAAATAAGATCAAGAGACTCATAAGAGAGAGGCCCGCCCCGTGGCCAAGGGGATAATTTCGCACGCTCTGGGGCGGGCGGCCCAGTGTTTTGTTGGTTCGAATCCTGGGTGTGGACATGGCACCGCTCATTGAGCCGTGCTGAGGTGCTGTCCCACATGCCACAACTAGAAGGACCCACAACTAAGAATATACAACTATGTACCTGGGGGCTTTGGGGAGGAAAAGGAAGAAATAAAAATCTTTAAAAAAAAAAAAAGAGAGAGACTCATAAGAGAATACAAAAATGTCCAGGTTTCAATAGCAGGTTACTCATCATACCAAGGACCAGGAGGATCTCAAACTGGACGGAAAAAATGATCAACAGGTAACAACATCTGGGAAAGCTGGATATTCACATAGAAAAGAATGAAAATGGCTCCCAAACACCACTCATAAAAATTAGCTCAAAATGGATTAAAGACTTAAATGTGCAATCTGAAATTGAAAAACTACTAGAAGAAAAAACATAGGGAAAAAGCTCCTTGACCTTGGCTTTGGTGATGAGTTTTTACATAAGACACCAAAAGCTCAAGCAATAAAAGCAAAAATAAACAAATGGGATGATATCAAACTAAAAACTTCTTCACAGCAAAAGAAACAACTGAAAAGATAAAAAGGCAACTTATAGAAAAGAAGAAAATATTTAAAAATATTAAAAAATACTTGAAACAAATAAAAAGGTGAAATATACACATCCACAATCACAGTTAGAGGCTTCAACATTTCTCTCTCAACAAGCGATAGAACAACTAGGCAGAAAATCAGTAAGGATACAGAAGTACTCAAAAACGCTATCAATCACAGGAGCTAATTGACATTTATTGAACACTCCATTCAACATTAGGATCCAAGCTCTATTCAAACGCCCATAGAACCTACACCAAGATAGACCTCCTCTTATGTCATAAAACAAACTTCAACATTTTTAAAAGTATTGAAATCATACAAACTGTGTTTTCTGATCCAATGGAGTTAAACTGGAAGCCAGTAATAGAAAAATAATAGAAAATTCTCCAAACTAAACAACACCCTCCAAATAATCCATTGGTCAAAAAAAAAAAAAAAAAATGGTCTCAAGGGAAATGGAAAAAAACCATTAAACTGTATGAAACTAAAACCACAATATATCAAAATTGCTGTAATGTAGCTAAAGCAGTGTCAAGAGGGAAATTTATCACACTAAATGCATATATTAAAAAAGAAGAAAACTACTAAATCAATCATCTGAGTAGCCACATCAAGAACCTAGGAAAAGAAGAGTAAAATAAACCCAAATCAAGTAGATGGAAGAAAGTAATAAATATAAAAAGTGATATCAATAAAATTGGAAACCAGAAAACAATAGAAAAGATAAATGAAAAAAAAAACTTGTTATTTGAAAAGATTAATAAATTTGAATAATCTTCTTGCAAGGCTAACCAAGAAAAAAGAGAGAAGACAGAAATTACTAGCATCACAAATGAAATGGGGCTATTACTACAGACCTGAAGACAATGGAAAGATAAGAAGGAAATTCTACAATAACCCTACACAGTACAGATCAAGTTGATAGCTTAAATGAAAACAAAACCTTTCACAACTCCCCAACATGAAATATAGAATTTGAATAGCCATACAACTATCAAGGAAATTGAACTCATGATATAAAAGTGCCCCAAATTGATAACTCTAGGCATAGGTGGTTTTTCTGAAGAATTCTATCAAGTGTTTAAAGAAGAATTAACACCATACAAAGAACAGATTGATGGTTGCTGGAGGTGGGAGGTGAGTGGTGGGCAAAATGGGTGAAGGTGATGAAAAGGTGCACACTTCTAGTTATAAGAAAGTCCTGGAGATGTAATGTACAGCATGGTGACTATAGTTAATAATACTGTAGCGCATATTTGAAAGTTGCTAAGAGGGTAGATCCTAAAAGCTCTTATCATAAGAAAAAAATTTGTAATTATGTCTGGTGATGGATGTTAACTAGACATATTGTGATGATCATTTCACAATATAAATAAACATCAAATCATTTTGTTGCACAGCTGAAACTAATATAATATGTCAATTATACCTCAATTTAAAAAAAATCAACATCAATTCTATATAATGTCCTCCAGTAAACAGAAGAGAAGGGAACAGTTTGCAACTCATTTTATGAAGCTAGTATTACCCTGTTACCAAAACCAAAGAGTCTACAAAGAAAGAAAACCACAGATCAATACGCCTCATTGAATATTGACACAAAACTCTTCAACAGAATATTAGCAAATAGATTTCATCAGTATACAAAAAGAATTATACACCATGACCAAATGGGGTTTATTCCAAGAATACGAGGCTGGTTCAGTATTTGAAAATCAATTAATGTAATCCATCCTTTTAACAGGCTAAAGAAGAAAACCAGTGTGATGATATCATTCAATGAGGAAAAAATATTTTACAAAATACAATATCCATTCATGGTAAAACTCTTAGAAAAGTAGGAATAGAGACAAACTTCCTGAACTTGAAAAAGTCTGTTATAAAAACCCTACAGCTAACATTACACATACTGGTGAAATATTTGACACTTTTCACTAAGATCAGGAATAAGGCCAGGGTGTCCTCTCTTACTACACTTTTACAAAATAGTGCTGTAAGGTTTAACCAGTACTAGGGCAAGAAAATGGGGTAAAAAGCATCCAGATTGAAAAGATTGAAAGAAAATCACCCCTACTTGCAGATGACATGATTGTCTCTGTAGAAAATCCAAAGGAATCTTTAAAAAACCCCTAGAACTAATAAGTAAGATTAGCAAGTTCAAAGAATGGTGATCATGGATTGGAATACTCAAACACTACATGTGTCAATACTCCCTAAACTGATATACAGGTATAACTCAATTCCCATAAAAATTCCAGCAAGATTTTTGTAGATACAAGCAAAGCTTTTCTAAAATTTATACGAAAAAGTAAAGGAACTAGAAGAGCAAAAGCAATTTTATAAAAGAAGAAAAACAGTGAGAGGAATCAGTCTACCTGACTTCAAGACTTATTATATAACTACAGTAATCAAAACTGTATGGTATTGGCACAGAGATAGACATACAGATCAATGAAACAAAACAGAGAACTCACAATAAACCCACGCAAATACGATCAACTGTATTTTGATAAAAATGCAAAAGCAATTCACTGGAAGAAGGATAACTTTTAATAAATCGTGAAGTAGCAATTAGACATCCATAGGCAAAAAAATAAACCTCAGTCTAAGTCTCATGTCTAATAAAAAAAAAAGATGCAAAATTAAGACTAGAAAACTTTTTGAGAAAGAACCATATATGAAAACTCTTCAGGATCTAGGACTAAGTATGGAGTTCATAGCCTAGACAATGAAAGCATGATCCATAAAAGGAAATATTGATAATTTGTAAACTTTGGCTCCATGAAAGACCTTGTTAAGAGGATGAAAAAAAGAGATCAACACAGTGGGAGAAAATATTTGCAAACCGTGTATCTGATAAAGGCTGGTATCTAGAATATATTAAGAACTCTCAAAACTCAGAAGTAAAAACAAACAATCCAATTACAAAATGAATAAAAGACTTGAGGAGACATTTCACTGAAAACGAGCACATGAAAAGATGATCAACATCATTAGTCAGTAGGGAAATGCAAATTAAAACCACAATGAGATATCACTACACATCAATCAAAACGGTTAAAATAAAGCAAAAAAGTGACAAACCAAAAGCTGGTGAGGATACAGAGAAACTGAATCACCATTGCATAGCTGGTGGGAAGGTCTAATATAGCCCCTCTGGAAAACAGTTTGGCAGTTTCTTAAAAAACTCAACATGCAACTACCATACAACCTAGCATTTATCCTGGAGCAATTGATGACTTAGATTCACACAAATTCCTGTACGTGAATGTTTATAGAACCTTAGTTTACAGTTGCCAAAAACTGCAAACAATCCAGATGTCCTTCAGTGGGTGAGCAGTTGAAGAGTCTGTGGTACATTCAGACCATGAAATACTATTTGGCAATAAAAAGGAACAAACTATTGACATGTACAACAACCTGGATGAAATTCCAGAAAATTCTGCTGACAGAAAAAAGCCAGTTCTCAAAGGTTACATTCTATATGACTCCATCATATAGCATACTTGAAATGACCAAATTGTAGAAGTGGAGAACAGATTTGTGGTCACTAGGGGTACAGGAGGGAATGGATATGGCTACGAAATGGCAACCTGAAGCTCTCATGGTGATGGAAATATTCTGCACCTTGACTGTATCAATGCCAATATCTTGGTGGTGATATTGTACCATAGATTTGCAACATGTTGTCACTAGAGGAAACTGGATAAAAGATATAAGAGCTCTTTCTATATTCCTTCATAAAACTTTGTATGAATTTACAATTATCTTAAAATTTAAAAGTTTCATTAAAAAGAATGATAGATATAACCAAATTATGAGAACACATTAGGAAAACTGAGGCGCTGCTTGCTCCTCTCAGCCTGTCAATCTCATGCCAGGTCTGCCCTGTGTCTACCAGCAAATACCCATCTAAAGCAGCTCTGACACCCTTGCAGTGCTCGTGGCTTTAGGCTCATACATATGGTCATAATGCCTCTCATCCTATGCTTCCCAGACTTGACTGGCTTCCAGCCTTATGATTTGTCTTCCTGTTTATGATTTCAAATATTTCTTTACCAGCCAACTAAATCCCTTCTCTGTCTTCAGTCATTCACTGATTTCCTGGACAACACAAGCACTTTCACCTACTCCCTAAATGTGGCCATTCCTGTCCCTCTCTCCATGGGGAGGGGTCTCAAATGTGCCATCTAGTAGGTGGGGCTGGATGTTTTGGGGCAGGAGACATAAAATTGAAGCTAACTGAATTAGGTGGAGGTCACTGAGACATGGTAACTAAGAATTTGAAAGTGAGGCATTTTCTTCCTGCTTCTGTTTGTGAATTGCCCATTTCTGTGGCACAAAGGATTTTTGAACAAGACAGTGGATTATACTCTGCACCAGATTCAGGCTCCTGAAAGTTTCCTTTTCTTCAAATCATCCATGACATTTTTCTATCACAAAACAAAGCCAAAGAAATAATATACATAGGGAGAGAATTTCAGAGCTTTTCCAATTTTACCTTTTAAGTGTCATACTGTTAAAAAGCGAAAGTTTCTAAATTTACATGGAACAAGAAAAGACCCCAAATAGCCAAAGCAATCCTGAGAAAAAATAACAAAGCTGGAGGTGTCACACTTCCTGAAGTAAAAATATACTACAAAGCAATAATAACAAAAACAGCACGGTACTGGCATAAAAACAGACACAGAGATCAAAAGAACAGAGTTGAGAGCCCAGAATAAAACCACACATCTATGGACAGTCAATTGTCAACAAAGGAGCCAAACACATAATGGAGAAAGAAAAGTCTCTTCAATAAATGGTGTTGGGTAAACTGGACAGCCACATGCAAAAGAAGGAAAATAGACAACTATCTTGTACCATACACAAAAATTAACTCAAAATGGATTGAAAACTTGAAGGTAAGACCTGAAACCATGAAACTCTAGAAGAAAACAGACAGTACACTCTTTGACATCAGTCTTAGTAATATCTTTTTGAATACTATGTCTCATGAAGCAAGAGAAACAAAAGAAAAAAATAAACAAACAAG
The DNA here is from genome assembly GCF_041296265.1 of Equus caballus. Taxonomy (NCBI): domain Eukaryota; kingdom Metazoa; phylum Chordata; class Mammalia; order Perissodactyla; family Equidae; genus Equus; species Equus caballus. The sequence continues at coordinate 21,056,054 of NC_091692.1, forward strand.
ACTACCTCAGACTAAAAAGCTTCTGCACAGAAGAGGAAACCATCAACAAAACAAAAAGGCAACCTACCAACTGGGAGAAAGTATTTGCAAATTATATATCCAACAAGGGGTTAATTTCCAAAATATGTAAAGACCTCATACAAATCAACAACAAAAACATGAACAACCCAATGAAAAATTTGGCAGAGGATACAAACAGAAGTTTTTCCAAAGAAGATACACAGTTGGCCAACAGGCACGTGAAAAGATGTCAACATCATTAATTACTGGGGATGTGCAAATCAAAACCACAATGTGATATCACCTCACACCCATCAGCCTGGCTATTATTAAAATGACAAGGGCCAGCCCTGGTGGCCTAGAGGTTAAGTTTGGCATACTCTGATTCAGGGGCCCAGGTTTGGTTCCTGGGCACAGGCCTACAGCTCATCTGTCAGTGGCCACGCTGTGGTGGCAGCTCGTATACAAAAAAAAAAAGAGGAAGATTGGCAATAGATGTTAGCTCAGGGTGAATCTTCCTCAGCAAAAAAAAAAAAAGAAGAAGAGGAAGAAGAAGAAGAGGAAGAAGAAGAAGACAAGAAATAAGTATTGGAGAGGATGTGGAGAAAAGGGAACCTTCATGCACTGCTGCTGGTAGAAATGCAAACTGGTGCAGCCACTGTGAAAAACAGTATGGAGATTTCTCAAAAAATTAAAATAGAAATATCACATGATCCAGCTATCCCACTTCTGGATATTTATGTAAAGAACATGAAACTACTAACTTGAAAAAATATATGCATTTCTATGATCATTGCAGCATTATTCAGAATAGCCAAGACTTGGAAACAACCGAAGTGCCCATCAATGGATGAGTGGATAAAGAAGACGTTGTATATACAAACAATGGAATAATACTCATCTATAAAAAAAAAGCTTAAATCTTGTCATTTGCAGCACCACGAGTGGACCTTGAGGGTATTATGCTAAGTGAAATAAGTCAGAAAGAGAAAGACAAACACCATACAATTTCACTCATATGTGGAAGATAAACACACAAACACAGAGGTAAGGAGAATAAATTAGTGGTTACCATAGGGGAAAGGGGGAGGGGGAGGGCACAAAGGGGCAAAGAGGCACATATGTATGGTGACAGATGGAAACTAGAAGCCGACATACAACAATGTACACCAGAAATTTACGCAATGTTATAAACCAATGTGACTTCTATGAAATTTATTTTTAAAGTGAAACTTCATCCTTTAAAAAAAAAATCCTATTTTCCCTGTTTCATCAACCTTGAGTGATGGATCCACATACTCCCTAAACTGACATCCTGATCTCCTACCTGGTATGCATCGCATTCACTACGGTGCTTATATACGGTGCCTAAATAGCCTGATTTTATTGGCCTTATTTAAAACAGGAAGAATACACAGGGTAACAGTACCTGTGCTCTAATATCAGCTGATAGCATCAGGGCTTCCCACTGGAGAGATCTGAATGAATGTCATTTGTTTCCAGAAGTTTCTTTGATGGTCAGTAGTTCTTCAGAGAGAATTGCTGCACATACCACACATCTCGGCTGCACTGGAACAAGACTCTCAGGAGGGAGAATTGGATCACAGAGCCCTCGGACTGCATAATAGCTGATCTCAGAGGAAGAGGTGCTTTCCCCAGCTCAACTCCTCCCGAGCTCCTCACCTCTGTGCACAAGCTGAGCACCTTCTCTGGTGGGCGTTCAGGTCTCCAGTCTGTCCGGGGTGCAGATGCTGTTCTGAACCCACACTTTGGGCATGTTCTGTTTCCGAACGTTACAGCAAACCTGTCGCTGACATTACTCTTTGCTAAGAAGCAATTGTAAGACCAACTCCTGTGGTACAAACAAAGCAGGGGAGAAATGGTGGTGCTCCTTTAAACAGTATGTCTCTAGGCAAAAGAGGGTGAAGGAGAGAGAAAAGAATAGACACCCCAATGGTCAGTGTTCTGACTTGTTTGAATTTCTCCTGAAATCAGAGACACTTTTTAAAATAAGTCCAACAACTGTCCTGGGCATTCTTCCACCCTCTCCTTCCAGGCTTTCCTCACCTTCTAGAATTGCATGGAATTCCATTTTGTAATTTGTGGTATAAATTTATAAAAACCTCAAACACTCTTTGGGGCTATTTACTTTAAAATTTCTTCCCTTTTTAAGCTGAAGAATCTTTGTCCCAAAAGATCATAAAATATTAAACATTTTCCCAAATCCAAAAAGAGAATGAGATTACACAGTGTTTCAAAGAGGCGGTCAGCCTCTGACCGTGTTCCAGTGTTAGTAGATGTCCCACATGTTCCGAGATGTTAGCAGAGCACCATCCAGAAGGAGTTTAAGGAGAATGGTAGCTTTTCAAAACTGTCAGCTAAGCCACAATTTCTGTGCTCATTGAAATTAACATAGGGCGCTCTTTCAGAAAAAAGTAATTCAGAGTCTTCACAGTCTCCTTGGTTGTTCTACATCTGTGTCTGGAGCCAGCCAAACTTTGAGTGACAATTCTACCTCCCCTCTCTTACTGTGCCCCTGGCGCCTGAATTCAGTGATCCCATTTTATTCCCAGCTTCACACCCAAGAGGTGACTCATTTCGGTCATAAATGAAGAATACGCCCAAGATTTAAAAATTTTCAACTCAGAGTGTTAAGTGAATGCAGAAGATTATACTTAAAATACCTGTCACAGCTCAGGTGGCATCTGTTTCAAGAGCACAAATAATGCAATATTTTGTCGTCTCATCATTCACGGCTCTTTGAGAGAAAACAGGAAGCAGAACAAGCTACACATGAAACCAAATAAACAAATTTGGGTTTAGACAAGGGGGACAAACCAGGCTATTTTAAAACGTGAAAATGTAATCACCTTACTTGCTTGTGTGTGACATGCACATGTTTTGACAAAGTTTTAAAGCCTGCATTTTCTGAATTAACATAGTTGTCCAAATACCACTTGATTTAAAGTGAGAATGATAGCAGTGAGAATGGAGATGGCATAGCTTCTCTGCTATATATAAACTACATGTAAAAAATTACACATTTACACACACACACACGTATCTATATAAACTTTATAAATGATCAGACAGAACTTCTTAATTTGTATAATAAAAACAACCATATGCTTTATGCTAGAGACCAGTTGATGCCTTTGGAGAATTTAAAACAGATAAAAATCCATCAACAGTACATTTTGTCTCTTTTGTATTTCATTTTCTATTTGCGCAAACAAAGCAAAATAGAAATGTGTATCTTAAAGATTGCCATGCATGTTGCCGAGATGCATGATTCTATATAATTCTATCACTCCCATACTCATATCAATATTTAGAAATTTGCTCTAGAAAGAGATTGATTTACCATATGTGGTGATAACAACCATTACAAACTCCCAATATTTCACAAACCATGATATAAATTGACTTTACTTCACACTCCTGGATCCCATTAGGCTCCTCCCCTACCGGGGAAAATGTTTCCATGGCAACCGAAAGGGAAAAAAGCACAGAGAGGGAAAAAAAGGCATAAAAAGCTAACGAAATGAGATATCTCTGAAATAAACAAAACATGGACAAGTGTTGGATGTCATAACACTTTTATTGCTTCTCGATCCACATACTTCTAGAGACGCTGAGGCCATAGTGTCTGACAGATGAGACGAGCAGGGAAGACGGTGCCCGAGGTTGGACTTGTTAAAATGACCAACAACCAGCAGGGCTGCCTGCTATTTCCCAGTGTAGATGACGCCTTGTAAATGGAGCCTGCTGAATCTTTCTATCGCCACCAACTCTGCAGAACCGTGTGGACGTGGCCGGACTAACTCAGAGTACGGCAAATAGTTAGATTGGAAGCAGAGCTGTTCACAGGAGCGTCGACTCGCCCTTCCTAAGGTAGCTGCCGTCCTCGCTTCAGCCACACACAGAATTCTCCAGTGGGTGTCGAGCACTAAAATCCATTCAGATCAGTTGGGGCACCCCGGAAATTTTCTAGAACGAAACATTAGGTAGCACCTGCTTTTATCTTTTTCCTCATGTTGCTGAAGTAAAACATGCAGCTAAAGCAATTTAATTTTTATTAGATTCTGCCTATATGTGGCTTTTAGAATGAACTCAGGGGAACACACATTACTTATAAACATATACTTTTTAATTAATTTTTCTTTGTAATTCAAAGTAGATGTCTAATGCATTCATGGAACGATATGTGCTCCCTCTGGGGGGCGATTTTAATACCTGCAATTCCCTAGCTTGTTAATCAAAGACTTTTTAGCCTTGTAGATAATTTATATCTGCTTAATGTTCAGAAGGTTGAAATTGCAGCTATATGAATAAAAAAATCCTTACCTCTCACAAAATCAGAAAAGATAAAAACCTCATGGAAACTCTACAGAAATGGGAAATGGTGCAAATATTCTTTGTTTCTGAGCTGCTTTCTGTGAAAATATCTTGTAGTTTTGCTTTTTTTTTTTTTCCCCCAGAAGACACAACGAAATTGCTTGGTTTAAAATGCAGCTATGTTCAGGAATCTCCCTCTCAGAACACGCGTATTTCTAATAGTTTTGTATTTTGAAAAAATACCTTTTTTGCTTATGAAAATATTATTTGAAAAAAATTCAGGTTTTGTGGGGGTTCAATTTGTCTTAAGTTCAATTTCCCTAGCTCTGAGGCTCCATTTGTTGGTCTCCTGTTATGTTTATGTGTCGCTCTGTCATTAAGCTCCATTTTCTCCCACCCACAGTCAGACAGGGTGAGAAGAATGGTTCCAACTGCCCCCAGGGCAGTGGCTTTAGACGTAGAACTGTGGGGAGGAGGTGCCGTAAGTCAGAGAAGGAAAGGGGATGGGAGCACCTTGTTTTCTCTGTGATCCTTCTCCATGGTGTGGCACTACTCCTTCAGATGTGTGTGTGTGCTTCTGTGAGCATCTGCACATATACAAACACATTCACTTGGACACACACACACTTTTCCTTGCAGGTACACAGCTACATTTAGTTGCAAGTGGCAGTGCTACAATGGGAGTAAGGTGGCTCTTCTAGATGAAGGCAGGTTTGAGAACTCCCAGTCTAATCACTCACGCAGTGGGAGAATCCCCCATAGCAGTGTTATATGGGGAGAATTCAGCCTCAGTTTAAGCACACCAGGGAAGAGAAGCTCGCTACCATATGAGCCAACCTAGAGCATTGTGAGACAGCTGAAATCATTAGAAAGGTATTGTTTATATCACTTTCACATCTACCTTTTAAAAAATTCTACAGGTATTGTTATCTGAAACCAAATAAGATGATTTTTTTTTTTGTTGCAGCCTGACAGTCCTCAAACACGTTAAATGTGATTGCCACCCCTTTTTCTTGAGTTTAACAATTCCCTTTGCCTTATTTGTTTCTCCCATGATATGGCTTTGGGAACCCTACTGTGTTGGTTGACATACTTAAGCCAATTTGGTACCCAAACTGGTTACAGTACTCCAGATATGGTTATTATTTACGTAGTCAAGAGTGCAATAGACAGTTTTAATTTATTAGCATAATATGCTTTTACTGGTGCAGTAGAGGATCAGATGTGACCTTATTTTCACAGCTAGGTCATGCTGCCAGCTCACATTGAACTTGTAGTTACCTTAACACTCCTAGATCTTTTTAGTGCTTGAAGTCCAGCCTTTCCCTTCTGCACTTAGGCAGCTGACTCTCTGAAGCTAACAGCACGTCATTATGTTTATCACTATTACAATTTATCTCACAGTTTTAGGCCTTTCAGCCTGTTCATATCGTTTTCAAGCCTAGTTCTATTATTTTAGTATTTGCAGGATGTTGAGTCAGTCACGAAGTTGGACAGAATGTGATTCATGACTCAGTCTAAGTCCTCAGTGAAATTTTACACAGGCCCAGATGAAGAAAGGATGTCTGGGCTCCTGCTAGAGACTTCTCTTGGAATAACCAGAATATACATTCTCTGACGTTGAATTAACTGTGACTCCACCTACCTATGCTATCAGACCACATTTCTAAACTTCACCCATTAAAGGAAACTATGAAAGACTTGTATGAATGCTTCTTGAAATTCAGGAGTATTCTTGTTTCTCATTTACTGTTTTATGTGTATATCAAAAGAAAGGCAATAGCGATTAATTTGATGTGACTGGTCTACCTTGTATTGCTTCCAATATTGTTTCCTCTGTTTACTCTTCACCTTTATTGGGCATTTCTTCTTACTGCCATTTTTCTATGATACAATTAGCTTCCTCCATAGGGATTATTTTAATAGTTTTATCTGGGCATTTTTCTTCCTCACTGTAAAAACTTCCCGCCAATGTGAAAGAATCTCTTGCCACATACATTCTTCCTGATCATCACACTGCCAGTCCCTTATCAGGAATCCAGGTTTCAGTGTCACAACCTACAGTCTAGAAAGCTGGATTCTATTATTTAACACCATCTCTTTGCCTTGCTTAAAAGTCACAATATGCAGTAAGAATGAAATGATGACATCACCTACAACCTCAAGTTCTTTAAAAAGTGTTTTCTTGTTTTCTTTTTAAATATCTGTATCATTTCTTTACCTGAATCTGCAGAAATGGGAAGGGGCTAATGATTTGATGACTGGATAAGTTCTCTGTCCTTCAGGATGTCATTTTCAGGAAGAAATCATGTGCTTGCAATATGTCAGAATGTCGGTAGCTTGGCTGCCTCCTCTCTCTGTGGTAGGAACTCTGCTCCAGTTGGGCAGCAGCTCAAATGGGCTGAAAAGTTAGGAGTAGAAGAGACAGTAAGTAGAGATAAGGAAGCCAAAGAGTGATTCTGGATCCTGACTGAGCTGAGCGCTCACCAACCACTCCATAGCCATGCACCAAGGTCACGGGTGCCAAACAAAAGATCTCATGACTCTGCCCCAGAGGGTCAGACAATCCCTTACAGGTCCATATTGCACCACCACATATCCCAATTCAAACCCTTGTTTCTGCGCTGGAGTTCCCAATTTCCAACCTAGGAACACAAGCCTTGTCTTGTCCCATCTAGTTCATCCCTTCTTATTGAAGCTTTCCTTGAACTCTCAGGTATTAATGTCAACTTCACCCTAGAAGTTATTTCTTAGATGTGTTAGATGATATTTTGAGTGTCCATTTTGTTAGATGGACATTTTGTGGCTCTAGGTATGAGATGAAGTGAGGATGAAGGATGGAGCAATTGTTACTTAGTAATTATTTGTTTACATGAACATTTTCTTTTTGGAACCAGAAAATACCCATGGTACCAAAAGCCTGTATTAAAATGGTTATTTCAAAACATTTTTTCACAGCTCTCTGTTCAGCTTCTGACCTCAGCTCTGTTGAAGTAGGTCCCACCCTACCTCACTCTATACACCTCACACCCAGGCCTGGCCTTGGGAACCAGGCCTTGAGTCCTGACACCTACTTGCCAAGGAAAGAAGCTCAGATAATTGTTGGAACCAATTGTGGGAACCTAGTTTTACACAGTTCCGGCCACTCCTAGCTTCTTTGTTCTTATTATGTAGAGGGAATAAAGCCAAGCCCTTATGCGTGCTGCTCATCATTCCTTCACCTTCGCCCACACAAGAACAGAATCTGTGGCAACCAGTACACAGTGAAAAGATCTGGGAAGGCATAAGAGTTCAAATATGGAGGCTGGTGTTAGAAATGCAGTAGTGGCTAGAGTTTGGAGTATGAGAATATTCTATAGATTTATACAGTTATTTTTGTATAATAGGGAAATAAGCTTTCAGATGGCTAAAGAAAGAGGTAGAACACAACCAGAAATCAGTGATGGACCACTGCAAGGGAAAGGACTATTTCTATGAGTTTGGAAGGCAAAGGAAATGGAACAGTAAAAGGATATTTGGTTTAGTTCTTGAGTGACGTTAGAATTTTCCTATGACCTGGCTTTCAGAGTCTTAAATTTGGGGTTCTGCCAAACTTCACAAGGCAGTAAAGTGATTGTACTGTCAGGGCAGATATTTCTGTGCTTTTATCCACTGCCCCTTGATGACTCACCAACATGTATGTCCAGCCCTGGCCCCTCCTTTGTGTCACAAAGTGATAACTCTAACTCCCAAAAATATCTCAAAGGTATCTAAAATTTAACAGACCCAAAACAGGATGCCCGACCTACCTTCTTTCTCAAGCCTGCTCCCTATATCAGTAAATAGGGATTCCTTATATTCAGTTAGTAAATAGCATCATCATCGACCTAGTTCTATAGGAGTCCTCCTTAATTTCTTCACCACCCACCCAATTCAGCAGGAAGTCCTATTAGCATCTCCTCATAAATATATCCTAAATCAGCCCGTTTCTTCTTATATCCGTTGCTACCATCTCAGTCCAAGCCATCATCATTTCTTGATTGTGCTACTTCAATAGCTTCTTAACAGGTCTCTCTGTTACTCTCTAGATCAATTTACATTCTTCCCTTGTTCAAAACCCTTCGATGGGTTTCAATTGTAGTGAAACAAAATAATATGCAAACTCTTTGTGAGGCCTATTCAGTCTCATATGATCTGGTTCCTGGCAACCTTTTTATCTTCATCTCCTTCTACTTTCCCGTCCTCCCTCTGTTGTTCTTTCCATTGTCCACTCCAGCCAAAACTTTTCCCACCTCCAGGGCCTTTACGGTGACCCTGTCTGCTGCCCAGAGCTTTCTTCCTTCAGATCTTCACATGATAAGCTCTTTACTATTCAGGTCTCAGCTCAAATGTCCTTCCTCAAAGGTGGCTTCCAACTACCCTATTTAACATTTCTGAAAGTCACTCTTGATCTCATTGCTCTGTAGTATTTTCTTCATTGTAGTCGCCACCAAAAGTTGTCTTACTTATTGACCTACTGACTTCTCTACTCATTTATTATCTGTTTTCCCCACCAAAATGTAAGTTCCATCAGAACAGGAACCCAGTATGTCTATTTCACCACCACATCTCTTGTGCCCAAAATATGGCACTCAATAAATACTTGATGAGTGATGTAACACCATGAAAATCCACCTCTTCTTTAATTTCTAAATTCTCTTATACAAATAAATAAATTTAGCTGTACTTTCTGAATATTAACAAGATACATAAAATATTAGGTCACCATGACAGTATAGAACATTATTGATTCAAATAAAAATTATTTAGCTACTGAAACTCATGAACTAACAGTTATGGATTTATAACAGTAAAATGTTTCTAGTGAACATTTTCACTAGAAACCATTAATTCTTTTTAATCTGCTATAGGAAATTATGATGTAAGTTTGTAACATAATACAAAATAAAGTGAATGGCAAGAGAAATAGTCATTTTCATTGGCAGTCTTACCTTATGACTTACTTATAGACATCTTTGAAAAATGTAAAAAGTTATTAAAAGAATTGATAGGAAACACTTCTAAATCATGGTTTGTAACGACATGATTGAACTGGGAATAATCTCAAAATCCATATCTGAATAGTAGTGTGCACAAGATCAAATAAAAAACTATTCATGTATCTATAAACATGTAGCTGATAAAGACTCAGTTTGAACATGTATACCATATTTGTATATAGACATATCAGTCAGCAGAAGTTCATTCAGGTAGAATAAATAGTAGATACAAAGCCAGAAGTCCTGGATTCTAGCAAGGTGATCATCAACCAACTTGCCAGGCCTATAGAAAGCAATGCAATTGAAGATAGAATAGCTAGTGTTTATTGAGCAATTACTATATGCTAGGCACTCAGTTCTAAGAACTTTACAAGCAGTGGCCCCTTTTTCATAATGACCCCAGCGTTAACAAGCATTTTTAGGATATATCTAATGAAGAAACTCACAATATATTAATTTTTCCAACTTACAATGTCAAAGATTAAGTAGTTGAGGAGGAAGATGATATTAGCAAAAAGAACTTCGGAATCAGGAGTGGAATCTGAGTGGCATGAGGAATATCATTCAAATATCTCAACCTTATGGGAAAAGGCAAACCTGGACCAGGTCAGTAGATGGTTTTCAGAAACCATGAATTTGTATAACAAACAGCAGGAATGGATATTGAGAAATAAGAAAAAGCCAAGCCAAGAGGGAGTCCTTTACAACCTTACAACATCTGAAGTCTTACTTGGTCTACAGGTTCCACATATGTTGGCCCCCGTCTCGCCTCTGACTCATCTACTAATCTCAGCCACCTTGGCTTCTTCTGTGCCTCTAAAGCTCTGGTCATGCTCCACCTTGGAGCCTTTCTACTCTTCTTGTCTCTGGCTGGAATGCTCTCCCCAGAGATCCTCATGATTAACTTCCACATCTCTTTCAAGTGCTTGCTCATTTATTAACTTCTCGATGATGCATAATCTGACTATCCAATTAATATTGAAACCTCTCATCTTCTACCTCCAGCACAACTGATCCACTAACCCTGCTTAACTTTTCAATTTTCCCATAGCATTTATCATCTTCTAATATATTAAATAATTTACCATTTTTATTATGAATATTGTTTATTCTCCACTCTGGAATTTAGGGTCTAAGATGGCATAGATTTTTATGTGTTGTAATAGATTGCAAAACAAGTCTTCTATTTTTCATCCCTCCCTGTATTAGTTTGCTAGGGCTGCCATACAAAATGCCACATACTGTGGGTCTTAAATAACAGAAATTTATTTTCTCACAATTCTGGAGGCTAAAAGTCCAAGATCAAGGTGTTGGCAGGTTTTGTTTCTCCTGAGGCCTCTCTCCTTGGCTTACAGATGGCTGCCATATTGCTGTGTCCTCACAAAGCCTTTACTCTGTGTGCATGCATCCCTGGTGTCTCTTTGTGTGTCCAAATTTCCTTTTTTCGTAAGGACACCAGTCATATTGGTTTAGGGCTCACCCAAATGGCCTCATTTTAACTTTGACACCCATTTGAAGGCTCTATCTTCAAATTCAGTCACATTCTGAAGTACTGGGGGTTAGGACTTCAATATATGAATTTCAGGGGGACAGGCTTCAGTTCATAACACACTCTATATATCCATACACTTTGTCGCATAACTTTGTAGTGTTCTCTCACCCTGTCTCTGGGCTTGGCCGTGAGATTTGCTTTGGCCAATGGGATGTTAGAAAATATGACACAAACAAAGCCTTCAAAATTACATATATGATGGATTTGTTCACACTTGCTCTTCTGCCATGGCCACAAGAACAAACCTAGACTAGCCCGTTGAAGAATAAATGAGATGTGTAGACTAGAACTAAGTTTCCCCAGTTGTACCAGCTAAGGCCTTCTAAAATCAGTCACAGCCAACTGACCCCAGCTGTGTGAGAAAGCCCAACCAAGATCAACAGAGTCATCAAGTGAATCCACAACTGCCTGCAGACACATTGGTGTCCCAGGCACGATTGGCCAAGCCTATCCCGTATCAGTTGAACCGTGCAACTCATGTTTATTGTTGCATGCTGTTCTGATTTTGTGGTTGTTAGCCTTTTATTGTGGCAATGAAAAACTGATAGACCTGTTTTGTTCACTGATGTATCCCAAGTGTAAAGAATAATGCCTGGCACATTGTAGGTGATCAAACAAACATTTCTTGAATGAATAAGTGGACCAAGTCTAGAGTTAAACACATATAAACAAGTTCCTGCTTAGAGAGGGCCTCTCTTGAAGAGCCATTATACCTCTCTCATGAGGATGACTTCCTTTGGTTTAATATCCTTGAGTCTCTAAGTGGTTTCATGAGCTAGCATCTAACGTATGCTTGATTAGTCTAATAAGTTTACTACTCTTGGAGAACTTCACATTTTTCCAAGGAATATTGCCTGAAACAGAAAAGTAAATGTATTAGGCCAATAAGGGAAATATTGTGGGAAAACCTTTGAAGGCCTTCCTGCAGCATCTCAGATTTCACCAGGTACAGATGACCACTAATCCACCCATAGTAACTGTTGGCGCTGTGCTGTCCTCATGAGTCCAGCCTAAGGCTATACACTGAAGGTAACTGTAGGTGATAAGGGAGTATTGGAAAGAGGGAGACTGAGAATAATTTTAGTAAAAGTAAATAAAAATATAGGAAAAACTACTCTTTGGAGCCCAGGTGATGCTAAACATCACTTTTACATGCTGTTACCTCATTCTGGACAAATCTCCACCTCCCCACTCCACTTCATCTAGTTCAGCCCTATTCCTCCTTGCAGTACAAACATCACCTCCACTGAGTGGTGGGTGGGAGAAGGAAGGGAAACCCTTCCATGTCCCTCCCAGCCTGACCCCCAGGACTTCTTATATACTCTCATACCACCATGTGTTTTCCTTTATAGCATTTTCCACAGTGTGTGATTACAAATTTGTGTGATTAATGCTTAGTGCACTTCTCTTGTACTAGAACCTGCCTCCATGAGAGTAACATGTCTATTTAGCTCAGTGTTATATTCTTAGAATCTAGGATAATACTCCCAACACAGATTAGTATACAATAAATCCTTGTTGAAAATTAGGGCAGTGACCAAATATTATTTGTTGTGTGCCTTCCCCATTTATTAATAGATATCACTGATAGACAGAAATCACAAATGAAATTAAATACTACTGAAATAAAACATCTAAAAAAGTCTGATCATTACCAAAGAATTTCTGAACTTCCTTACTTAAGGAAGGTTTTCAGTAAATATTTATTAAATTTAATTGACAAATTGCTTCAAAGAAAACATTCTGGAAAATTATAAACTGAAAGGCAAAGTTCTAGATTAATATGTTATTAAGACTTTTTCAAGCTTTCTCTATTAAATAAAGTTCCGATAACAGCTGACTCACATTACTGATCAGCCTTTGGCAATCCTGTCATGCCATTCAAAGCATCAAGTCATGAGGCCAAATCTAGAATAAAGGCATTTGGAAGTGGACTGCATTCCAGACATTGAGATTATGCTTAGATTCTGAGCTACTAGGGTATGAATACAAGACAATTTATGAAAACCCTGTTTCATGAACTTCAGGAGGCCTTGTACATAAGCTTGGAAGGTTTGATTTTGATGGAGAATTCAACATAGAGTGAGTAGCATTTGAGACAGCCCTGTCACATGGGAATAACTGAGAGAAAGTGAGTGAAGCTGGAGGGCATCAAGCCTGAGAGGAGGCTACAGTGGCGCATAGGAGCCAGATCGTGCCCAGCTTGGAAGGACACATTAAACGTGTTTGTCCTTATCCTAAGTGCAGCGGGAAGCTACTGAATATTTTCTGAGCTATAATCACTCCTTCTGTCATGTGGAGGATGGACTGGAAGGCAGGGGGCGGTGAGGCTGGGGCGATGGTCCAGCAATACTTGACAGAGCTTGTGGGAGAGAGCCTGGCCACAGCTGTCTGCTATTTCTTTTTCACAGGCATAATTAGGAATGTGTTTTGAAATTAGTAAAAACATATTTTAAAGGGAATAATAGACTAGCCTTGTTGAGACTTTCTCAACAAAAAAGGTTTTAAATATCTAGCAGTAAAGCCCTATCAATGAACTATAATTCCCATTAAAAGAGGTTGTCAATATAAGCAAAACTCTAGTGCTTATCATGACATCCAGCAATGGCACTGTTAATAGATACTTGATGAATGAATGACTACATGAATCAAAAGTTACAAAAAAGGGTTACAAATAATGAGTGACTGTAAGAAACATGTTGGAAATAGCAGAGAAAGCCATTTTCCTTTCTAAACCTCTAGTTTCATTACTTGCAAGAATCCAATAATTTCTTTCATTTTTTAAGCATTTGTACAGATGCCCAATCTATATGCTGAGCCATCAATTAAAAGAAACTGTACAAAATGCCCACTCTGCAAAGTGTGCCTGCCTTGGGCACATGTTCCATTTCAATACTGGCATAACCAAAATAACTAACGTGGTTGTTCAATTCTAGGGTCAGCAATTTGTTCTCTCTCAATTTCTAAATCCCAAGGCAAACAACTTTGAGATGCTAGAATGGGCAGATCTAAAAAAAATTACCAGTTCTTTTGTTGCCTTATTAAGTCTGGAGTATTCTATTTAATCATATTTTCCTCTAGGAGAAATCAACTATTTGAAGGAAAATACATTCCTACTATCTGAATGCTGTCTTTCAACAGAGAGCAAAGATCAAAGAGGGTGCATTTTCTCATCTTTGAACATGAACAATGTCCCTGTACTGCAAAATGGAATTACTTAGAGCTGTTAGGGAGACCCCTGCTGTTCTGAGCATATAAATGGAATGTCTTAATACAGCATATGAAATTAATTGTAACATATTTAACATCCCTCAAATAAATTGGAAAGAACAAGGTATTTGGCGCCTGGATATTTATTTAAAATATTTCACCAAGTGCGTGAAGCTCTGTAATGTGTCTGAAATGTTTAACACAAGTAAGATATCGTACCCAAGCTCAGCAATTTTTTCTGATGTTTGTAATTTTTGTTATGAGAAAATTAGACAGTTTTATCACCAGGTAATATTTGTTAACCAGTGTCTGGGAAAGGGGAAAGATGGATGACTGCTCAATCAGCACGTGGCCTGCCAAGAAAATAAAAGGACACTTGTAGAAAGTGATTTTAATCTGTTGGTCGAGATGTCGGATTTCTTTCATGAAAATGCAAAGGAAAAGGTTCATAACACATAGTGGTGAAGCATATAACTTCTGTTTCATGATTTGCAAAGAATAGGTAGCTCATTGCTGAATTTATTCTGTATATTTGAAAGCTAGCACTTGGACTACCCAAAGAAAACCTTCTCATTTTTGTAGTTGCTTTATCGTTCCAAGGAGATTCTGGTGCATGATGCATCTTTCTCTCCTTTTAATGCCCCCTGTACTTCTGCTTCTTAATCACAGGAAACTTTGCCCAAGAACGCATTCACAGAAAATTGAGATACACATTCTGTATGGATGAAGGCAACTGTGTCATCTACATTTTCCACGATTCAGCCATGCCCTTTGTTCTTGGACATGATAGAAAATCTGTTTTCACTCTCAATTGGAAAGCCAGCATGAGTTAGACCAGATGGCTGTTGACCTTCAGGCAATAGAGAATGGGAGAGATTCCCAACTGTTCTCATTACTCGGGGCAGTGACCTCCTTTGGAGCAACAGCCTCAAGAAGCTGACACCTAGAAAACTTACTTTCTCCTTGAACAGTAGACACTTTACTGGTTATGTGTTGAGAAGCTAGCTCTAACCTACTAAGCTTAGTAACTTAGCTTAGTAACCTAAGCTCTAGGTTACTTAATTGTCATGGTGTCAATGCCTGGTGCTAGTGTTTATATATATATTACACTTTATCCATTGAAGCTGCTGGTGTTGTAAACGTCTTGCTAAGTAAAAGAAGACATCTGAGTTCAGATGGTTGAAGATGTTAGAAAATTTTTCCCCATTTTTATATCCCCGTGCATAACCCAGTGAATAGATCATAGTAGATACTCAGTGTTTGTGTGTATATATGTGTGTGTGTGTGATTGAGTGATTAAAAGATGAGCAAGAGCCAGTCACCATTCCTTACATTATTTGTAAGGTATTTTCAGAAAATATATATATATACAGAAACATAACACATTGCAAGCACTATCTGAATTTGTTTCCCAATAGTGACAGTGAGGTAGGTTCTGTTATTATCCTCTTTTACTAGATGAGTAATTTGATCTTATGTAACCAGTAAGTGGAAGAAATGGGACTTGATCAAATCTGTCTGTCCAATTCTGATGCTCAAATATGTAACCACAATGTCCTACTGCTTCCCCTTTTGTTACCACGGGGAGATGACTAACTAGGGTTAAAAACATGTCCTGAAAACCATGGGATAGTTTCCCTGTAAATTTTCTTTCAGATCCCATGCTTGCTCATTCTTCATTTATTTGCATACTTTAAAGGAATGAGTGGATATATGTGAGATATAATATATCAATACGCTTGCTACAAAATTGAAAGAGTTGATGAATGCTTGACAGAGGTTGGGATAAGAGTATTTTTCTCTTCTATTTCTATCAGGTTGACTTTCAGATTTGATCTGATCTGACATCTCCCCCCAGGATGTCTGTGTGTGCAGAGTTATCAGTTCTCTGTCTATTTCCTATCATCTAGCCAAGGAAAAACTGGCATCTTGCTGGGCTGGGTCTCTAGCTCTCCAAACTGCATATATTAAATGAATCAAACCAAAAGAACTGGGTTATTGAAGCAAGTGTATCCATTTATTGGGCTATGGATGAAGGGATATTTATAATGTGCCCTTCATTATGGAATGTATCTGAATCCAGTGTTATGTCACATAGTGGTTGAAATCATGGACAGAACAGCCCTTTTCACCCACATAGCCATACAAATATAGCTTCATGGCAAATTTTGTTTCTATGTTGAGCTTAAAACAATCCACTTTCTTTACATCTTAGTGCTATAATTCTGTCACCTGGCTCAGCAAAAATAATCATCCCTGGGGCCGACCCAGTGGCGCAGCGGTTAAGTGCATCCGTTCTGCTTCCGGTGGCCGGGGGTTCAGTGGTTCGCATCCTGAGTGCAGATATGGCACCACTTGACAAGCCATGCTGTGGTAGACGTCCCACATATAAAGTAGAGGAAGATGGGCACGGATGTTAGCTCAGGGCCAACCTTCCTCAGCAAAAAGAGGAGGATTGGCAGCAGTTAGCTCAGGGCTAAACTTCCTCAAAAAAAAAAAATTAAAAATAGATTAAAAATAAAAAAAAAGTAACCGTCCTTCAGGAGGTAGAGCAGAGTGAGATGAACCTCAATTATGAAAAGAGGGAAAATTTCACGAGGCCGGGTCTTAGCGGGACTGAGGGAATAAAGGAGTGGTCTATGGCTGTTGCTCCCCATCGCTCAAATCTGTTAACTCTGCAGTTGGCTCACTGGGCACATTTGTGCTGGACTTACAGGGAGGTGGACCCCAAGTCAGAGTGAATCTCTCATTTTCATCTTATACCCTCCATAGCAGAACCTCTGCATAAAGCTAGGAACTTCCTGCCTCACCTTGTGTCTCATCTCCCCTGGCTCACTTCTTATCCATTCTAAGTATGCTGCTTATCAAGTACCTACCAGTTTAAAAGAAGAATTTTATAGATATTTTCCTACACATTCAGAAAAGAATGATCACAAATCTTTAAGGCCTTAGCTTTTTAATCTTAAGGAAAAGTGTAATTGGGCAGAAGGTTATTTAGTAGGTACTTTTGAAAAGATCAAATAATAGCTTTTCAGCATATCCTACATTAAGCAGCATCAAAATGATGCATGAAAATAGTATCTGACAATGACTGGGTAACTATGTGTATACATGGTTATGGCATTTTAATGCATCTGCCTCTATTCTAGATTCCATTCACAAAATTGTTCTGATCTATTCAGGGATATTTTCACTTGACTTTTTATTTATTATTTGGCACAAACCTAGTCATTTCATGATCATCATTTTAAAACTAACACAATTGATATGAAACCATGTTGGATTTGAAGGAAATTAAGCAATCAATAATCGGAGATGACAAAAAACAGCCCAACTTTTTAAAGTATTCCTCTTGTTGCATTGTTAAGAAAACTCACTTCACAATTCACACACCTCACAGTCTCGTTCCTAAAAATGTTTAAAGACAGAGCTTTTCTTCTCTGAATTAAAATAGCTATTTACAATGATGACTTTCAGGGTAGAAAAATGCCCTCTTCCCCCTTCTGGCTTTGATGCAGTCAAAATAATAGCAGATTCTAAGGGTCACTTCTTACATATTGATTTTAGCTGCTTGGAATGTTGAGAAGAATTTTGGGGCTTCATCCAGGCACAGTGGAAAAAGTGTTATCAGTTAGTGACGTCTGCCTCAGGAGCACAAGTGAGGAATTGGGTTCCATACGCCATATATTTGTCATCTGTGCTTTAAGGCTTTTCTTAAATATAATCACTTTTATTGAGTTTAACTATATGAAAAAAACAGTTGCACATAATGAGATTAAATGATTTGTGTTTATTGAATGTTGCGTTTTGAGAATATTTAAATTTTATTTTTGCTATATAGTGCAAAATATAAGACATGACAAATCTCATTAGCCTAAAAAGCATAACTTCTGTATTGCACATTCCAGGTTTCAAAGCACTTTTCATAGACATGATTTCAGATATGTGTTCCAACAAACTGGTGAAGCAGGATTATATTTTTCCTATTTATAAGTGCTTGGGTTAAGACACAAAGAGTTTCAATAACTTTTCGAAAATTATACCCAGGTTGAAAATGCCTGCCTCACAGAAGCGGTGTAGTGAGGTTGTTGAGAAATTCAAGGAACTTTGAGAGGGTACATTCTCTCCTTATGAGGGTTCTAAAATCAGCCTGGGAGGATGCTCTCTAGACCACCCAGGGCACAGCTGATGCATCATTGCTCCACTGTGTGGTCCAGCCAAATAAAACTGCTTATAGTTCCATGGTAAAAAGCCCAAGAACTTTCTACATCCGTCTCCCTGCTCTGGAATGTCTCCTGCCCATTTTCATCATCTGGCTAGCTCCTACTTATCTTTCAGGGCACTCAGGCATTAGTTCCTTTTGAATGCCTTACCTGTCCCTTCCCAGAACTGGAAGAAGTTTCCTTCTTCTATACATTGATCAACTTCACACCAGGAAGCTTTAGACTTCTGAGCGTTCTGGGAGAAAAAAAAAAAAGGGAGTTTTTCTTTAATTATTCTCATTTCCAGGACAGTCATTGGGCTATATGGATCACCATGCCTTAAAACACACAAAGATATAGTTGATGCACTCTTTTCCACCTCTCTTGAAAATTCTACTTTTCCTACCTGTGTGTGATAGGTAGAGCCTAGAAGGACCTAGCCCCTGGGAGCCCCCAAGGAAACCTCTCTCTCTTCCACTTCACAAGGGGGTGGGTTCTTTGACACAAACTGTTGTCTTTTCTCTTTTGTTTCCTCCCCCTCACTCCTTCTCTGCTTCCAGAGATAGGGTCCAAGATTCAGAATACAGGATAAGAAGTTCTTTTTACTAAGAGTGTCTGCTTAAGTGTTTAGGCTCAAGAAACACCCTCCAACCCAATTCTTTGTTGGAAATAACGGAAAAATGGAAATTCTTTGTTGAATTATTACATACATACAAAGTCATGAAAAGTTATCTTGATACTTATTCTGCTGCTGTTTCTTGTGGCGGTAATTCCTCCAAAAAGGATCACTGATAGGGAAGGATGTGGGCATTCTAGAATCCCTGGGTATTCTAGCATCTAATAGCAATAAATCCGTACAGTTGTAGTACTCCTTATGCAGATTTACATTAGTGTATTCACAAATTAGTCTGACTAAAGTAGACCCTGCAACTCAAAACCTACTAAATCTTTTCTATTCAGTATTATTTTTTAGAATCTGTCATTTTTTGATTCAATCAATTATTTGATTCAATAATTTCCTTCATGCTACCTCTATCAACACAGCTTAAAGTCATATCGAAGTCTTTGAACACATTCACTGAAAGGTATAAACATAGCTCCCCTGTAGCTACGAGGCAATGAGATAATAATCACATGTTTATTGGGAGGGTCACTCGGGACAACTACTGGTAGCTACTGTCATGCATTTGGTTTTACTCTTATTATTATCATTATGTGTAGTAACACAATGGTGCTCATGTCAGAGCCAAAGGGCCAAGGTATCAAATCACTCCCATCATTATTTCCTTTTCTTCTATTAAATCTCTTCAGAATTCATCTGTCTTTGCAAAAGAATATAAACTAGACTAGATAGGATTCGCTACACTTTTACTCTGCTTGTTTGCAGATTATTTTTAAATGACTAGAAAAGCAAGGAAGAGTAATATTGCCAGAGATACATCAAGATTGAGGACATTTAAGTGTCTGTGCTAATATACCGCAAATATAGTTCACTATAGGTAAATGAAAAATAATGAGCTTTCGAGTAAAGAATATAAAATGGGAAATATCTGCTTAATGGAAGGTGCTGCAGCATCTGATTAGGAACACATTTGAGAAGTTGCTGCAAAATTGTATCCATTTAGCCTTTAGCCCAACATGGAATTGCAGAGAGGTACCAAGTTAAATTACTAAAAAAATGTATTGTAAACAAAGGTAGAATTACTGTAATAAAAAGTAAGTATACATTTGCCCTTAGAAAATACAGAGCATGGGTCACCTTGTTTTTAAATCAAGATATCAAAACAGTTGAAATGGGCCATGTGCTGGGTCTAAAATAACTCTGAAGTTCAGAATAGGTTCTATGAAACTGAAAGATAAAATTATCTATAGGATGGTAAAATAATTACACTAGAAACAAACTGAAAAGTAAAGAGATTTAATGTTTCAATATTGGAAAAAGGCAAAAGAAGTGTAAAACTTATTTCACAAAATTATATAAATATGACTCTGTTTTAAAAATATCTTGAAGATAATCAATGAACCAAAGATACAATAAAATACTTTCCAAGGTAGGGCTACAGAATCTTGAATGAAATAAATCAGATGATAGTAGGAAAATCCTTGGAACCAAATTGACTATTAGTTTTACAGTTTTTGATATGACACTGGTATATTTTAAGTTAATTCCATAGATGAAGTGAGCTGCCTCGCTAACCCCCAGACAACCAGTTGTTTGGACAAGGATTTATTGAGAAAACCCTTAGCCAAAATACAAATGTATTGCTTCAAGGATAGAGCCTAAAATATTGCAAACTTTACTTAATTTGCATCCAAATAAATAAGAGTTCTATACAACTTTAGTCTCAAAGAGAAAAGGCTAGATATCCTACTACTATATGATCAAAAGTATTAGGCAAAATTACTTTTTGATTCACAAAAAGAGAAAACTTTCCTAGTGAAAGTGTAAGTCATAGAGTGCCATTGTTGTGTCTAGATAGTTACTATCATTTTTACTTTCAGGAAAAGGATGAGTGACTGAAATAATATTCTTTATCAATAAATTACGAAATTTTTTTCATTTTCTAAATTATTTTTGTAATTCCCTGAGATCTCATCAGAATTCTCGATCTATCCATTAGCCTTTATATGTAAATAAAAGCATTTCATATATGTTACATCTATGAAACTTTGTCTACCTACTTAGCCAACTATTCAACTTCAGCTTCCCTAGATTTCACAACTAATATAGATTTCCTTTGTTCTTGTTGCTCTTCTTTAAATAAATTTCCGTTGTTTGTTCTCATTGCTTACCACAGTGCGATAGTACAGACATTAGCAAGCAGCCCCCAAACACATATCTACATGCAGTTTGAGAAAAGAGTGCTGAAAGTGTCTGGAAATTTGAGGAAAAATACAAGACTTCTGTTCAATTTTATTTAAATTGATTCAGTGCGTATTTTTTCAGTGTCTATTTTGTGCAAAGCACTTTGATTTCCCAAAGGTGCCCCTAAAAGTCCACAAAATGGATAATCTCTAACTCAGATCATCAAAAGCAAAGCAGCTTCGTATCCTTTGCTATGGGGGTTATCATGGCCTTCTTGGTCCAAGGAAGGTTTCTTTAGAGGAGTGTCTTAAGGCTTCTTATCGGGCTAGCACGTCTGTGGGGTCTAGTGCAATTGGGGCTCAGGAAATGTCATCGGCTGGAATAACCTACAAAAATTGGCCGTGATATTGTAGGATAGGCCTGAAAATAAAGTCCTGGAGCTTGCACTCCACTTCTTTCATCTGCCCTTTAGAGTCTGTGCGTTCAGAACATGGTCTGGAGATGAAGGATGGGTAAATGAGAGGGAGCATTTACCGAGCATCTCTCTCTGCTTCTCAGAATGAATCCTGAAGCAACTGCTCAACGCTCTTTCATGTTTATTATCTCTCTGAGCTCCTTAATCTTCCCAACATCTCTATGAGGCAGACTATACTATTATTCTCAGTGTACAAACGGGTGAAGTTTGAGAAAATGAATCATCTGGCCCTGGGAAGCTGTGCTTATCTCCTCATGGGTTTCATCAAGGCCACCGGGTATTTGGTTTAATCTCAGGTATGGGTTTGTCAATGCCTCAGGGAGGAAGAAGAAACAGGAAAACTAAATCTATGTTTTGCTGAAAAGGAAAACTGGCACTCCAGAGTTCTCTCTTTCCCTTACAAGTCTGTCACCTTGACTAACTCTCAAGGCACCTCTCTAACCTCAGGCAGAGGGTTGAAGGAAAACTCTCACTGATTGTCCTTCCAACGTTTTTCTAAATCCTCTCTGCAAAGGGAATACTGTGTTCACTTTCTAAATCTCCAAACAATTAACTAGGGATTTGGTAAGCTCAACCTTGTCAATATCAGTCCCTCCCAGGAACCTGTACCAATGGCTACGCTCAGTTCATGCCCAGGCCTTTATTCATTCATTCAACGAATGTTTACCCACCAACTACTGTGTTTCCTAAACTGTGTTTGACATGAGAGATCTACAAAAGGCCTAAGGTTTCTGAACTTAAGACTTTTATTTTCTACTAGATGAAATAGCTAATAAATATGATATGATAAGATAAACTGCATGATCAAGATAAGCATAGTGTTATGGGGATATAGAGGAATGAAACTTACTCAAACAGAAACAGGTCAGGGAAGGACTTTCAGAAGTTTTGAAGGATGAGGCAGGAGGGTTGGTAGAGAGAGAAGCAAGTGTAAAGGAACAAAGCTGTGGGTAAGTTGCTGGTATGTTATTACGACTGGAGGAACATTAATAGAATCCTGAGAGAAGATGAAAGTAGAGAGGAAGACCAGAGCCCTGATATGAAATATGAATTTTGTCCTGAGGGCAGTGGAGAGCCATTGAAGGAGTAAAAAGGGGGCTACATTTGATAAAGATCACTCTGACAGCAGTGTGGGGAATGGGTTGGAAGAAGGGAGATCTCACACATTAAAGAGTAAGTGACACAACTACAATGGAAGCAGAAACTTGCATTCTCTACCACTGCACAGGAAAATTATTTGTAAACTGGAAAAAAGTGATTTTCGTGTCCCTTTTAGAACCATGCAAACCAGTCTTGATAACTGAGTTGTGCATTTTAGTCATATCTGATTATATTTCATGTCACATCTTACCTCCTGGTCAAATGCTGGTTCAAAGTTAGAATGGGCCCTGGCTTCTGAACCTTCTTGTATCCAATTCTAATAGTATTCATAAATTTACCGAGAAGAAATATATGTTTCCTTTAAGAAAAATTTACTCGTAACTAGAGACAAAAACCACAACTGACATAAAGAAAGAAATCTGACAGGAAGGTCATCGTATACTTTGTGCATATTTAGGCAGATATTTGCACATTGTTGCACATTTTAAAAACACCTAGAGACGATAGCATTCTAGCATAATTTGATATGAAATAAAATGTGCTTTAGTGTGTAAGAAAGCCCAGGCACTGTTCAACGAATCTTTGTCCCTGTTCTCTAGGTTAAAATCTGTCATTTACAAATGGAAATATAGATTCTACACATGGTCTGAATTTTTTTTTAACTCTTTATTAAGATTATGGTAGTTTACAACCTTGTGAAATTTCACTTGTACATTATTGTTAGTCATGTTGTAGGTGCACCACTTCACCCTTTGTGCCCTCCCCCCACCCCCCATTTCCCTTGGTAACCACCAATCAGTTCTCTTTGTCTCTATGTTTAACTTCCACCTATGAGTGGAGTCATACAGAGCTCATCTTTCTCTATCTGGCTTATTTCACTTAAAATAATACCCTCAAGGTCCATCCATGTTGTTGTGAATGGGACGATTTTATCCTTTGTATGGCTGAGTAGTATTCCATTGTATGTATATACCATATCTTCTTTATCCAATCATCAGTTGATGGGTACTTAGCTTGCTTCCACATCTTGGCTATTGTAAATAATACTGCAATGAACATACGGGTGCATGGGACTTTTGGAATTGCCGATTTCAAGTTCTTTGGATATATACCCAGTAGTGGGATGGCTGGGTCATAGGCTATTTCTATTTTTAATTTTTTGGGAAATCTCCATACTGTTTTCCATAGTGGCTGCACCAGTTTGCATTCCCACCAACAGTACATGAGGGTTCCTTTTTCTCCACAACCTCTCCAACATTTGTCACTTTTTGTTTTGGGTACTTTTGCCATTCTAATAGGTGTAAGGTGATATCTTAGTGTAGTTTTGATTTGCATTTCCCCGATGATTAGTGATGATGAGCATCTTCTCATGTGTCTATTGGCCATCCGTATATCTTCTTTGGAGAAATGTCTGTTCATGTCCCCTGCCCTTTTTTTGATCGGGTTGTTTGCACATGGTCTGATTTTTGAACTCAAGTTCAACAAGTCAGTGTCTGATATAATGTGTTATTTACATTTTGCAGATGAGTAATTAAGATTCAGAGAGATTAAGTAATTTTCTGAGGGTCACACAGTAAGGAGATCTCTGTTCAGGAGAATTTGACTCAATAGTCCATGTGCTTTCTTCCCCATCAAACACATTATTTGCAAAGTGATTTATATTTCACAAAGTGCTTCCATATACATTTTTTCATTTGATCCATTTTATAGATGTGAAAACTGAATACAATAGCTATAAAGCTATTACATCACTTCCAGGTATAGGGCTATGAAGTGCTAGGCACAGCACGAAACGCCATCATCAGGATAGAGAGTATGCCTCCTTTCCCCCACATCTTGTTTCTCTGGGCTATATTCCACAGAAAATAAAGCTAGGAAATTACATGAAAGTCTTCTGAGAGAAAGGGAAGGACAGAGAGCTCAGGCATTTTGACTTTTCTCCCTTTGTGAATCATTCTTGAGACTTGCACCCATACACAAAATCTTCCTTCTACAGGTAGTCAGAGAAGAGCCCTCTTGTAATAAACTCTACAGAAAAATGAGGGTTGAAACATCAAATATGGAGAAAAGGTTTTAGAAGTTGCTCTTGATTTTTTTTTTTTTTTTTTTTTGATGAAGATTAGCCCTGAGCTAACTGCTGCCAATCCTCCTTTTTGCCAAGGAAGACTGGCCCTCAGCCAACATCCACACCCATCTCCCTCTACCCTACATGTGGGACGCCTGCCACAGCATGGCTTGCCAAGCAGTGCCATGTCTGCACCCAGGACTCCAACCGGCGAACCCCGGGCTGCTGAAGCAGGACGTGCGCACTTAACCACTGTGAAACCGGGCCAGCCCCCTTGTTATTTGTTTTTTATGTAAACAAAGAGTTTCATGCATTTATGAGAATTCACACACACACACACACACACACACGCACATCAAGTTTATGTTATTCCTATTGAAAATCTAAAAAGCTGAAAAGAACCAAGATTTCTATAAATTCTATTAGCTAGCTATTTATATCCTGTAATCATAGGCTGTGTAACACTAAGAAATAAAAGTGTTACTTCTGGGTTTTTTCTCTGATGATTAAATAAATTTAACCAATCGATGACTTTGAATAACCAAATTTTCCGGATGTTTATTAAGGGGATAATGCATGATAAGCTAAAATGATAACTGTAAAACAAAAAGCCTGTAGCAATGTTACGTGCATCCCCAATAACTTCACCAATTTATAAAGTATCTAAAATGTTAGAAAGAAAATAGAGGTTCATGGGTTCTAGTGCTGCTTCTGTCACCTATAAATTTGTAACCTTAGTCTAGTCTTCTCATGTTCCTTATCTACTAAAAGCAGATGATGCTTTCTTCCCTGTCTACTTCATGAGTTGTTTTGATAAATGATTTGATTTATGTAAAAAATATCTTAAAAACTATGGAACGCCACAGTATGATATTTTTTATTATAGCTATTTATTTATTTAGACTGAACTACTCTGCTCAATGAGACCTTTTCAAGATATGAAAATTTGATTAAAAAAGAGATAAAAAATGCAAAGTAATTTCATCAAATTCATCATGACCATGAGTCAGGTGTAGGTGCATTAATGCAACAGTAGAGACAAGCCATTTTTTAAAAGAGAAGAAACAGCCTCTTATTTCTGATAGTTATATATGGAAATATATTGATATCACACACATAGAATCCCTTGCTTTATAGTTCCTTCTCTTTTCAATTTTAAAGACCTTCAACTCTACTCCCTTTCAGCAACCTACTGAAATATTATTGTTACCCTAGATGCATTGGTTTCTGAGATCTTAATCTCCGACATCTCCCTCTTTCACCATAAGTTCACTTCATCAAGCTCTCCTTTTCTCTCATCCCTACCCACCTGTTTTCTAATGTCACCAAGGCCTCCACTTCCTTGACCCCTTCCTTCGTAGTCAATCAGTTTCTTCTTGCTTCACTATTAAGCAGTGAAGTGTGGTCTATCTCTAAAATCTCTCACCATTACTCTCAATCCTTTTACCCTCCTTTCTTTCTACCTTAATGACCCACCAAGTTCCCAGGGTTCTGATCAGTTCCCTGATCTTCCCAACAAGATCAAAACAGCCATCCAGCTCCACAGCTACAGGTGAAAAGCACCGTACACTGTATACCGACACTGCTGCTGGGCAGCAGAGTTACAGATTGATGCCAAAACAAATTTTACTGACCTAATTGGTTCACTGAATGAACCAAGACTAATTTCAGACTCTGGAGTTGATTGAACCTCATTTTACAGACACAATATGTTACTCTAGTATAACATTTGTCATGCTATGATCCACTGTGAGACAATGCTTTATCTCCTCCCTCTCTGCTAATGCCAAAAGCTGTATTTCAAAGGCAATTACCTTCATGTACCTCAGAGAGCTGCAATAATCCCCTCTCCCCTTGCTCCTCTCCCACACTATACTCTGGTTTCTCTATCTTTATCCCTTTGGCTTGGTACCTCTCTCTCTGCCTAATTCTTTTGATTAACTGTTGAATGGCTTTCCTGTTTAGCAAGATAGTCCTTTGACCTAACATCCAAAACACCTCACTTAGCCTGTAGACTTTCACAGCGATGGGAACCTCAGGCCTCCGCTTGCCCAGGAGGGAGGATCACACATATTATGATTGCTTGTTTGTACACCTGTCTCTTTGGTGGACAGTGAGGTACTTAAGACCAAGAACTGAAGTTGAAGGAGTTCAAGACATAAAAGTTTAAAGAAATCCCCCAAAATAGTGTCTTCCATGGACAACTCGCATCAGAGTAACTTGGAATTTTTTTAATTATCATTTCCTGGACCCCATGCAATTCCCATCATATTGGTTTCCTGGAGGTGGGTCAGAAGCATTTGAAGAATTTTCTCGGGTGATTCCTTGGTACAGTTTGAGAAGCTTTGCTCTAGAAAGACTTGTATAACAGTGGTGAGAAATTTAAGTGTCCTAGGGAGTCCAAGCATGCTGTAAAAAGTAGAGGTAAGGGGCCATCCCATGGTGCAGTGGTTGAATTTGGTGCACTCCACTTCAGCAGCCCCGGTTCACAGGTTCGGGTCCTGGATGCAGACCTACACAACTTGTCGGCCATGCTGTGGCAGAGACCCACATATAAAGTAGAGGAAGATTGGCAACAGATGTTAGCACAGGGCTAATCTTCCTCAGTGGAAATAAACAAAGAAAGAGGAGGTAAGTGTAGGTCTTGTCCTACTATTTGCATCCAGAAGATTCTTGCCCCCTCAATAAGGTGAATCCAGGGTTACCAAAATTTTAATTTTCTAATGTTAGAAATCTTGGTTTTTATGTGAAATATACTGATTTTTATGCAATGGCAAATAATTTACAATTTGCTGAAAGCACTTAGAACTACAAAAAACATATCTACAGCCAGTTTGTAATTCTGATTTTAGAGCAACCTGAACAAGTACAACTAGAAAATATGTATTTGAGGACCAAGCAAGGGGAGGGACACAATTGAAACAGTCCACAAGGAAAGAGAAGAATGAGGAAGAGGTCAAGAGAAGAGAGAATTACAAATGAGAGCTGGTCAGCAGTGTTGTACGGCGTGGAGAGGTCAAGCAGGACAGGACTGAAAATACACAATTGATAATTAGGAGGTCATTAGTGACTTTGGTGAAAGCACTTTTAGAGTGGTAGGGCAGAAGCCAGATTGTAATGGGCTGAGAATGAGTGGGATTAAAAGAGAGACAGAAAGAGAGAGAGAAAGAGAGAAAGATAGAGAAGTCAAGGATAGACTATTCTTTCCAGACATTTAGCGATGAAGCTAAGGAGGGAGATAATGTAGTCCATCAAGAGAGTAAGACAGTACAAAGTTGTTCTTATAACATTTTTATTGAAATATAACACATACAGAAACATGTGCAAATCATAAGTGTCTAGCTCAGTGAATTCTCCCAAAGCAAACACCCCTGGGACCACCACAAAAGTTTAGACACAGAACATTAGACTATTCCCAGCACCACTAAATCCTTCCTCTGCCCTCTCACTCAGGCCTTTCTTCTTCATCACCAAAAGTGACTGCTATCCTGACCTCTAACACCACAGATTAGTGTTGGCTTTTGTGAGCTTTGTGTGAATGGAATCGTGGAGTATGTAATACTAAATGTTGATTTATTCACTCGAAAATAATGTTATTAAAATTCATCCACATTATTGCATAGACCTAGTTTTCGTTTATATTCATTGTTGTGTAGTATGGGTAATTTACAATGTATTACAGACCAATTTCTAGTTTCAGTAATTGTGAATAATGCTGCTATAAACATTTTGTATATGTTCTTGTGCATATGTACGAGTTGATCATATGCCTATGAGTGGAACTGCTGGGCCGTAAGATAAGCATATGTTCAAATTAATAAATGGTATTCCATTTTTCAAAGTAGTTGTACTACTCATATTCACATTCTCACCATCAGTATATGAGAGTTCCTATTGCTCCATATTCTTGCAACATTTAATATTGTCTTTCTAATTTTAGCTACTTGGTGTTTTGTAATGTATCTCATTATGACTTTAATTCCCGTTGCCTTGATCTTCAGTGAAATTGGGTCATTTTTCATATATTTATTGGCCATTTGGATATCTTCTCTTTTTTTTTTAAATTCTTTTTTATTTATTTATTGTTTTTTGGAGGAAGATCAGCCCTCAGCTAACATCTGCTGCCAATCCTCCTCTTTTATGCTGAGGAAGACTGGCCCTGAGCTAACATCTGTGCCCATCTTCCTCTACTTTACATATGGGACTCCTACCACAGCATGGCCTCATGAGCGGTGCCATATCTGTACCCGGGATCTGAACCAGCAAACCCTGGGCCACCGAGGTGGAAAGTGGGAACTTAAATGCTGCGCCATCTACTTGAGCCTGCCCATTTTTTTTCTTTATTGAGTGATCTGAATCGTTTATTGTTGAACTGAAGGAAAATTGTTTATATATTCTGTACAGGAGCATCTTTTTAGTTATGTGTTACAAATATTTTTTCCCACCTTAAAAATTCATTTGCATTCTCTTATTGGTGTATTTTTAAAGGAAGATTGGCCCTTAGCTAACATCCATGCCCATCTTCCTCTACTTTATATGTGGGACATCTGCCACACCATGGCTTGATAAGTGATGCGTAGACCTGTATCCTGGATCCGAACTGACATACCCCAGGCCACCAAAGCAGACCACATGAACCCAATCGCTGCACGATGGGGCTGGCCCCTTATTGGTGTTTTTTTATGACCAGAAGATCTTGATTTCACAGTCAAATTTATTAATCCTTTTCCTTTATGTTAGCACCTTAAATCCTGTAGCTCTGTAGTAAGTCTATATCTAGTACAGTATGGTCTTACAGCCTGCTTTTCTTTTTCAAATGTGCTTAATTATTCTTGACCATTGCACTTCCACATAAATTTAAAACTAGGTGGTCAATTTATGCATGCATGTGCACATGGGGACACACAAATAAAACCTGCTATTGTTTTCATGAGGATTCTGTACAATTTATACATTATAAGTACGTCTATTTCTTTTCGTAGTTGTGTTCATTTTTGTTTTATATAACTTAAAGCCACATTATCAGTTACATGTTAACTTCAAATTGTTATATGTTTCAAATGAATCAAAATTTTTACTATAAAAATTTATAAGACATTGTTATTTATACTATCAAGATTCACTTATATTGCCCAAATAATTATCATTTTGTCCTTTATTCCTTTTGCAGATATTCCTATTAGGTTGTTTTCCTTTTGCCTGAAGAATTTTCTTTAGCGTGCATCTCCTGGTGAAAAATTCTCCTAGGTTTCCTTCATCTGAAAAGATTTTTTATCACCTTTATTTTTTTAAGGGCCTACACATTGTGTATAGAATTTGATGCTGGCAATTTTTGTCTTTCAGCACATTGAGGGTAGCATTACTTTTGTCTTTTGGGTTTTATTTTTTATGAGGAGAGATTGTCTGTCTGATTGTGACTCCTTCCAAGGTAATGCATTTTTTTTAATCTCTGGATGTTTTAGGATACTTGTCGTTGTATTTGGTTTTCAGCAATTGTTCTATTATGTACCTAGTTATGACTTTTTTGTGTGTTGATCCAGTTTGAATAACTAAGGTTCAGAGTGCTTCTGGAATTGGTAGTTTGTTTCTTTCCTCAGCTTTAGAAAATTTTGTCGTTATCCTTTAAATATCTCCTGTATTTTGAGACTTCCAACTACCTGTATGTAAGTCGTTTTTACTGTATGTCTACGTCTTTTATGTTTTCTTCCTTTTTGTGTTCTCCATCCTTTTGTCTCTCTCTCTTTTCTATTGTGGCTTTTTTCCTCTGTCCTATCTTCTAACTCACTAATTACCTCTTCAGCTGTGTCTCTTCTGCTGTCATTCCAGCTATTGAATCCTTAATTTTGATTAAGAAATTTTTCAGTTGAGAACTTTAGTTTGTTTCCTATATATAAGTAAACTTCTCAAACTTGTTTTTATTTCCATGACCTTTTTAGGCATACTTGGCTTCAAGTCCTTGTCTAACAGCTCCATCACCAGAATTTCCTGTGGGTCTTTCTCTGTTATCTGGGGTTTTTTTTCTTTTAATTTTTCATCAACTTTCTTTTGTTTCTTCACTTGCCTAGTTATTTTTGATTGAGTGCTGACCATCATATATGAAAAATAAAAGAAACAATTTAAAGCCTGAACTTATTTTATCATTCATCAGAGCAGATTTAGCTTTATTTCCCGTAGACAGCTAGGAACATGAGCAATCTCAGATCATCTTAACACCAGAGTCTGAGATAACTCAAAGCTGATCTTTGGTCCCTGTAAGAGCAGGTCTATTTCTAGTTTAACCTTACTCCTAGTATATTGATTGATCTTTGTTTTTCAACCTAAAGCCTGGGTGGTATTGCAAGGGTCCAAATAAAATGGCCAAATGATGGCAGTTTGGACAGATATGATAGCAGTAGAATTAGTTAATAGTTCTCATATTTGGGATATATTTTGTAGACTGACACTAGAGGATTTTCTGGTGGTTTAGATATGGGAAGAGGCAAAAAATTACCCCATAAGTTTCTGACATGAGAAATTAAATACCATGTACTGAGATAAATACGAAAGATGGAAGAATGTGGTGGTAGTGGATAAATATTAAGAATTTTATTTCCACTTGGAGGGCACACATTCTTTTCCTCTGTGAGCTACATCTGGAGTACCATTCAAATGGTGGCTGCAGGATTAGCTACTGCCCATAGTTAACCAAAGTTTTAAAGATTGAAAACTCCCCCTGAAGTCTTAGTATTGTCTTGTCCACTTAAAATATCTGCTATCGAGTATGTTGATAAATGAAAGAGACATGCCATTCTGTATATCTAGTATGTACTTGGTTACAATTCTAAGAAGTTTGCCGTGTTTTATTTCACTATTATTTGCCATGTATTATTCTCGGGATAATACACACTCATCCCATTTTAGGGGATGGATAAACAGCTAAGGCACACAGGTGAAGAAACTTGTCCAAAGTCACACAAGGAATCAGTGGGGAAGGCAGATTTACAGTTAGGTCTGTGGGGCTCCAAAGTTCATGCAGAATATTTGTAGATGGCCATAAAAACAAAAAAACAAAAAACCCCACAGTCTTTAGTGTGGCTTTGAAGGAACTTCCCTTCTCCAACTTTCATCCATCTTCTTGAACTTCTCAGTCACTCCATACGAATCCCTCTCTTTTGTGGAAAAAAAAAAGAAAAGAATTTTATTTTGAACATGTTAAGTTTGAGATGCTTATGATACATCTGTTATTTGCCATGCAAATACACTGGAACAATAACGTTCTTCCTTATTATGTCTATTACAGAGCATATCTGTTCACAATCCAATTATGAGAGAACCATTTTTCTCTTGAACTTCTAAAGGTCCTTCATGCTCTAATGATCACTAAGACTCACAGCATGGCACCACTGGTATAACCTGATGCACATATTCCTCTCTGAGAGGACTATTCACTCATGTCTTCTCAAAGTAACTCCTGCTGCATAAGTTTTACACTTTGGATATTATGGAAGGGAGAGGAATACATTCAAGACTGGGAATAAGAGAGAGAAAGATTGTGACATAGACTTTGACCTATAGGTGCTCAAAACATGCAACAAAGGGTGAAGAAGTGCCAAGCTGGAGATCCAAGCGCCATCTGCCATGATTCATGAAGCCCTGGAACCGTATGTGACCTAGAGGTGCCATCCCAAGGAGCAGCAAAGGACAATGAATGGCTGCAAATTTGAATTGACAGAACTGTGAAGTCATTTGTGTGTTTCTATTTTTACAAACACAAATCCACAGGGCCTTGTATAACATTTCTTCTTATAGTAACCTTTAAAAAGGTTATATTATCCCATTATGGAGAATTATCTGAATAGACTTTTACCTGCCTTTAGAGACTGAGAGAAATACTTTGTCCAAGTTAAATCAGCAGCACAAGTATATGTATTATATCTTGAGATACATTTCTCTCCTTCAATTATCTGTTCAGGCAATAGAGGGTCCAAAATATACAGAGTTTAATTTTCCAAAGCACTTAGAATAGTTACAGCATTGCCAAGAAAAAATCCTGCTGAAGTCTCACCTTAAGGACTGGTTCAACATTTAGTAAAGATATTTTTTAGCATTTCAGTTTACATAGACATCTTTAAGGAAATAAAGGGTTTGAAAGACTATAGAAAAGTAGTACTGAATCTCTTCATTACTATTATGCTCCCTGTCTAGAAAATGTGGAGTAAATTAAGAGGGTAACTGATACCTAGAGAAAAATAGAGGCTTAGAAAGGAATAATAGAATATCACAATCTTGACTGACCTTATCAGTAAACTTTCCTGTAAATTCATTCAAATTATAAAATGGCCCTTTTAAAATGTACTGTTATGATATATATTGTCCATATTTCAATGGGGACGTTTATAATTGCATTGGATAAAAATGTTATAAATTAGAGTATCATGCTGTTTGTGACAACATGTGACAAACTCACAGAGCTGCAGGTTCTACTGTTTCCTCTCCCCTGCTCACTTTCAGAATAGCAGACCCGAGCTCAGTATTCATTATGGAAGGTCAAATAATATGTTTTCTATTTTGCTGTTTTTTTGTTTATTGTTTGTTATTGCTGTTATTGTTTTCTTCCTTTTTTTTTCCCCCGAGCAAGATTAGCCCTGAGGTAACTACTGCCAGTCTTCCTCTTTTTTGCTGAGGAAGCCTGGCCCTGAGCTAACATCCGTGCCTATCTTCCTCTACTTTATACGTGGGATGCCTACCACAGCATGGCGTGCCAAGCAGTGCCATGTCCACACCCAGGATCCGAACCGGCGAACCCCGGGCCACTGAGGAGCGGAACGTGCACACTTAACCGCTGAGCCACCGGGCTGGCCCCTGTTATTGTTTTCTTTTAAAAAGTTTGACATTATATATTTATGGGATGACTATATTAAGTGCCACTCAATGGGACCATGGAGGAACTGGATTTCCAGGGTCTTGGTAACAAACAAAACAATAAACTAGGCTACTGGTCAATTTGATCAGCTTGGGAAAATCTAAAAATCATTGATATTTTATTTCTTGTGGGCGATTGAGTTAGGATTCTTAATTCAGCATCCATAGACATTTATCTGTGTCATAGGATAACCATAAATATATGATTTCTTCTTGAAAAGCAAACTGAACTCTCCTTCCATTTTACCAACTTCTCTAATTTAGGGAAGTGGCCAAGAAAGGGTGTTATAGGAATGACAATTCTTTTCATAACCAACTTCTATCTGTTTAAATTAAGAAATAAACAAACACAATTGATGATGACTTCTTGGGAAACAAATTCATTGAAGCAGAAAGCAGATAAACAGGTATTTGTACTTTTCACAGCAATCTATAAGGTTAAAGATGTATAACTAATATTTAAAAGAGATAACTACATTAGCAATTAGGTTTGGAAATCTTTAATCAACATGATGAACTCACTACTAAAATTCTGTAAGGCAAGGATTTTAACAAATGTGGTTTGGGTTTGTTTTATTTAAACTATTACAATCAGATCTATTATTGAAAATGTTAAGTCACTGTTGAACATTTCCTGCTAGTTGTGTATTTTAAAATTGTGCTTTTCCTGTAAACAACACAGAAAATGTACATGCTGAATAAAAAAGGGGGAAGAAATATTAACAATTATTCTTTTCCTTTTTGAGGAAAGAGTATAAGGATCATAATTATTCCTGTCCCAAAGATCATGTTACAGGAAGTCTATAGGTAGATTTCAAGTCCTTCTTTCATGAGATTCTATACGCTAGTGAGAATGCATTCAAACCAGCGATAATCTGACATAAGGCAATATTGGCACTAGAATGAAACAATGGCTTTTGCCAAGGACACCCGCAATGAAAGGGTAAAGAAGTTATATGACATGAAGTGAATTTTACTAATGCTGTAACATTCAATCTGAATCTTCTCTGGATGTTTTGATGAGAAAGGGTAAAAGTATTGGATTATTTTATTACGTAAATTTACTTTAAAGGCGAGAGTAAGGGCAAGAAACTAACAATCATACTTGTATCATTTTCTGTAGATGTTGTATAATTTAACTCCCATATTTTTAAATGAACAATTTTCTCCCTGCGATATACTTGGAACAATTCCTTCCTCATTCCATTGGTCGAAAGCCAGAAGAAAATTTTGTTGCAGTAACTTGGGTTCATTTTTCTTAGAAAGAATAGATGCAAATTTGAAGGACCAAAAAAAACCAATGTTCCACATATAAAGTATAAAAAGAAGATAGCAGATTTCATGTCTATGTATACACATACATACTCACGCACACACACACATTCACACACCCTCTGCTTAATGCAAATATGGCACAGAGCCCTGATCTTTTCACTGTAGGGACTTCCAGGGCAGCACAGAACTCACACCTCCACCACAGAGGCACAGAACACACAATTTTTAGTCTATAAAGTTAGTTTTATATTGCGTCTTTACAGTTATTTAGTTAGTTAGGGTTTTTTTAATGATACCTAGAATACTTAAAATAAGTAATAAAGGAAAATCAAATAGAATAGACAATCTTCAATTATTTTTCCTGTCAATATACTAGCCTAGCACTTTCCAATAGAAATATAATGCAAACCACATATGTAATTTGTTATTTTCTAGTAGTTACATTTAAAAAAATCCTAAAAAGACACAGGTGAAACGCTACAATATATTTTACTTTAGCCAAAATATTTTCATTTCAACATGTAATCAACATGAAAATTATTGAGGTATTTTACATGTTTTTGTTTATTGTCTTCAAGATCCAGTGTGTATATTACTCTTACAGGACATCCTCCACTTTGGACTAGCTCCATTTCAAATGCTCAGTAGCCACATGAGGTATAATTGTATGACGATTGTTGCTGTTCCCCAAATCTATACATTCTCAATCTCTCTCCTAAACTCCTGACTCATATTTCCAATTGCTATCATTCATTTCCAACTACATGTAATATACCATGACTGATAGTAATATTTTTGTTCTCCTCCTCTAATATTGTGGCTTCACTTCTTAGATTCCCTTATTTTGGTCAATAGCATTACTATCCAAACTCCCATCATTGTTCAAGTTAGAAATCTGAAGGATATTCTCCACTTCTCCCACTCCCTCATTCGTTCAATTGAATAAGCTCAAAAACATCCTGAGTTTGCATCCTCTTTTGTTTCCCGCTCTCTCAACTTTATTCAAAGCCTTAAACATCATGTGCCTGGATGGTTAAGGACTTCTCAACTCCTCTCTACCATCCATCAACCCCCACTACTTCAAACCACCCGCTACACTAAAGGGAAACCGGTCTCTTGAGCATGTGTATTATTAATTACTTTTAAAAAATTAAAGCTGAATTACACTACTTTCTTAATAAAGATGTCATACAGATCCTTTTGGCTATATTTTTATGAAGAAAACACTTGTATTTTCTTCATGTATAATTGTTAGCGATACAACAGCAAAAAGGACAAGTTGTCTTCCTGTTCTCAAGGAGCTTGGAGTGCAGTGCCCATGAGTTGCTCACCAGGACAAAAAGAAAGTTTGAAAAAGTCTGACTCCATACTGCATGTCTAGTTTTCCCTGTGCAAGTAAACACGTGACCAGGTGTACTACCAAGTAATAGAAGGGAAATCATCTTTGTGATCTAAGGCTTTCAAAAGACAGTTTCATCAAAATCATTGGAAGGCTAGGGAAGGTGTTTGTTTTCCTTAGGTAACTAAAGAACACTTTAGTTTATCACTAGAAAGCTGAGATCCTATATATAAACATTTACAGGGAAGAGAAATGGTTCTAACTTTAAACAAGAGTGTTATATATCTTTTTCTCTTTATATTTTACCTATGAATTATAATAGCATTGATCTATGGTCTCTTTTACCTTGTTTCTTTGTTTGTTTCAGTTCTCTTTCCCATTTCTGCCTAATTCTAATCCACATTCACTGTATTGTTTCTTGCCTGTTTTCGTTCCTATGGAAATCTACAAAAAAAATTACTTTCGGGTTATTAGAAATAAGACATCTTTTAGGAGACATATTCCATTCTATAAAGTCCATATAAATCATACTACAAAGTTGGATTATTGTTAAGACACTGAGTTTCGGAGCTTTGAGTTCCTCATTGGACCCTTTGGATCTGGCTGGAGCACAAGGAAATAAGAGTGTGGAGGATTGTGCAGAAAGTTTTATGGGCCAGGCCTGGAAATGGTGAACTTCACTTCTGCCAAATACTTCATTGGCCAGAATGCAGTCACATGGTCTGGGAAATACAGTCTTCCTGGATGAGGAGAAAAAACAAAGGCTTTTTGCATATAGAGCTACATTTTTTATGCTTGAGGAATTGGATATTTTTATCCTTACTTTATAAATGAAGATAAGAGGTACTACATAGCTTGCCCAAGATCACATGGCTAATAAGAAGGAAAAATAGAATTCAAAACTAGGTAATGTGACTCTAAAACCACTTATCTTTCTCTAAATTGTTTCAGACTGATTGTTCCTTTCTTGGACCTCTCCAAAATAATGGGGAGGCAGTGGTTGCCCTATTTTCACTTCATTACTCTTTGTAGTAATTTATTTGATTGATAAGTTTCAAAGAAGCACCCAAGCATGCTTGACTCTGTCCCCCTTTTGTATTTAGAGTATCCTGTCTTCAGAATGTTCTTGTTCATCCTCCTGCTATCTTGGAAGTGTCCCCCCTAGTCAGGGACACCTTACAGCTCTGCCCGTGGCTAGTGTCAGCGAGTGGAGAGGAGGTTAGTTTGGGTGTGAATATCAGAAAGATTTGGCAATGGATCCAAACCACTTCTCCAACAAAACTATTTGCTAATAAAGCTGATATCTTGACCTTTCTCCATTTCAATTCTTTCTCCCTAATGGTTCCAAACTTCATAGGGGAAAGAACGGAGTGCAGCTGTCTTATAGTAACCTACTATTTTATTTATTTTTCTAGACTAGTGATTTATTAGTACGCAAAAGTGAAAACTCCACATACACCTAAGGTGACTAACTCCCTCCCAGAAGGAAATGTAGCCATTGAAAGTCCAAGACAATTAAAACAATAACAGCCTTAATATATTGCACAATACTTGAAAGTTTTATTTTTAATCATGCTATTTAGCATTGGTTATAACGAGTAATGAAGCAGTATCTTGAAATGGGTGGTTAGTAACATAAATGATCCCAAGAATAGTTTTGTCTTTCTTAGAATGCATAGAAGCTTGACATCTCAGGATGACCTGGTGACTAATGCAGACACTCACATGATAAGGAAAGAAACTGAAGCTCGAAGAGATCAAACTGGACAAAAAGTTTGTGACAAAAGAGATATGAGGACAAAGGCCTCCTGGGACTTGGTCCAGTTTTAATTATTTAATTTTTGAGAGCAAATGTATTCTTTACTATGAGTAACTTAACTCACATGTAGTGAAAGAGAGTATCCCAACAATATGCTCAATAACGGAGAGTTAATATTTCACTTCAGTTAATCCATGGAGTGAATCTAAACGCAATTAACGAGGATTGGATTTTAGACTACATTTTCTAATGGGATTTTTTTTTTAATGAATATCTTTTTTTTCACAGTGGAAGACAAATATGAAGGAAGCTCAAGTAACATGCTTTAGGTCATAATATAAGTGCAAAGCCAAGCTTGAAAATAAGCTAAAAGTCCCTCTCTACCACTTATAAGTACAACGTAATAAAATTCATTATAATAGCATTCTACTTTTGTCATAAAACCGTAACTAACTATAGTTATTGCATGAAAAATAGAGTAACTAATATTTTGCCTAGTAAAACTATAGTAAATTGGTTTTGTAATAGCAACACTATAATAATCATACTGAAAAACAGCCATAAGTTACGATCTGTATATTTACTATGCTATTATAATAATTATAGTTCTACCATAGATTTCTTTTATACAAAAGCTAAATTTACTCTAGTAATTACATTCTCTTTTCTCTTCTGCATAATTATACGAATATAAAAGTGTAACTTTTGATTTGAAGTATGGAGTCTTCAAATTTGTTATTTTTTATCATTTTAAATGATTTGGAAGTAAGGAAGATTATTTTCCTAAAAAACCAAAAATTTTCCAAGAACAAATATACCTACCTGTGTAAGAGTAGTAAATAGTTTGTAAGATATCAAAATGAGGTAAGTTATTATCAAAATTTAAATGTAAAAAAATTATAATTATATAGAATACAGAATAACCTGAAATAACTGAACTTAACTAAAAGAAGACTTTTAACCTTTTGTATGTCACCTCCAAGACGAGTCTCTCCATCTTTTCCTTGAGTGGTGACATGGACCCATACACCTGGACTCTGCCTGCTGCTCCAGCCCTCAGACAACGGTAACAACTCATCAGGAATTTCTAAGGAAAAATGACCTACGGGAGCTCATTGACCTGCATCAGGGGATGCAATACACTGTTGAATGGCAATGAGCCTAGGAGGAATCAAAACAGTTCCTTGGCCATGGCTAATCTTAACTCATTAGATATGAGTATTCAGGTCTAAAACAGTTTGATAAAAGAAAATTTCAGCTAGTATAGAAAGTAAAGTTCCTCCTCCTCTTCATTTGCTTCTACTTGTCCTTAAACTGAAATGACCTTACTGTGACAGAAACTAGCTAGGTTTCACCAAATCTGTTTCCATTTCCCAGACGTACAGTTGAACTACGTTTCCCAGCTTGTTTTTAATTAAGCAGGGGCCACATGACTCTCTTCTGCCACTTCCAGGATCACCCTAGAGAGATCCTCATTGTGCTCTCTGTCCTATAGTTAGTAAAGAGGGTAGCACCACCAGATGAAAAGAGCCTGAGTCCCTTTGTCTCCAGCTTGCAGGAGAGCTGCCCAATCCACATGGGCTGTAATGTGGGCAAGCAATTAATCTTTACTGTATTAAGCCATTGAAAATTTGGGGGTGTTTGTTACAGCACCCAACCTTCCCTGACATTAGAAGCCCAAATGCCAGCAGCCTCTCTACATTCTGCTTTAATGCTATTTGTAGAAGGAGTCACAGACAGCAACTTTAACTGTACTATTTTCTTCCTCTTCCTTCCCTACCTCCCATCCTTCCTTTCTTCCTTCACCTCTTCCTTATTTTTCTTCCCTGCTAATGGGGATGGGTAGGTAGAGGGCTGTGATTCTCCCTTACCCCTTATTTTCTTTTTCTTCCTTTTTGTCAGCTCTCAGTACCACCTCTTTGCTTGTGCTGAATTGTATTTAGAATAATATTGTAAACTCAAATGTGCAATGTTTTGACTGTAACCTCCTAAGAACCTCTGCCGAATATCTATACAAATCCCGCACTGAGATTTAAGCAATAAAAGGTTTATGTATGAACTGTCTAAATAGCTTAAGGATGTATTGCAATAGTGAATTTCCCATTATTTAACACTACTTAAAGTAAGGGAGAAAAACACCAATGGTTTTAATTTTGAGCTCTATAATTCCTAAGGCAGAAAAAGAATTGTGTTTCCTTATGTTTACAGTTTTTTTCTGTAATTTCCTGCCTATTGCTTGTTTTCAGAACTTGCCTTGTACTGTCTCCTTCAACCCAGCTCCTTGTACGCACCTCTGCTGTGCTGTTCCAGAGGATCTCTCTCACTTCTTGCAAGCGAATCTGCACATCCAGCTTCCCAACCCCACAATAGCTGCCGTATTTTAAACACATTGTTTCAGAATATTCCCAAAATTAATGTGGATCACCTCACTGTCTTCCCATTTCCTTTGTTCTCTTAAATGGAATTCATCTTACTGTACCTCTGACAGTCTGTTCAAAGGTATTATCCACAACACACAAATATCTGTCAGCATCCTTCTGCCTTTGTAAATTTCCCTCTCAACAAAAAACTTGAGAGAAGAAAAAGCAGTAAAGCCTCAAGTGCAATATATGTATAGGTATTAGACTGGGCTTACTGTTTTTTTTTTTAATTGCCTGGAAGGGAACACATTTTTAATAAAAATTGTAAAAAGCAAGTTTTGTTCTAAATAAAGTTTTCAGTTCATTTTTTATGCATTGCTAACATGAGAGAATCGGGTTAATTTGTTGAGAAGACAGTCAGCATGGGAGCTCCTGATGTTACCAGACTGCTGGTTTGGGTTGAGGAGGCTCGAACAGCATTTCTGAGAAGAAGCTGTCTGACCCAAGTACTTCAGTGCTCTCTTCTGCAGGCCGTGTACTCGAGGTCATCTGGAAGTGACCTCTGAGAGTGACACCAGAATCCTTAACATAGCATTAAGTGCAAGTACTGTCAATTGATCAGAATTAAACCTTGAGTTAGAACCTACTTCTTGTTTCTTTATTACTGCATTACTAAACATGAGTTTTAAGGTTAGAGAAGCCTATGTTCAAATCTCTGCCACTAATTAGTTATTAAACAAGACATTTTAGGCATGTCTACTTACTGGTGGCAGGTTAATAACTGGCCCCTAGAAGTGAGCCCACAAGCTGGTATGAGACTGGCACCCATCTTTCCCCTTGTTTTGCACAGCCCCTTTCTGGCAGGAACATGGCTTCAGAGGGTAAGGTCATGGCAGGTCATGTACCTGCCCCATGGATTCAGAGCCCTGACAACTTTCCTTTACCAAACTCCACTCCAGGTGACTGCACTATGTCTAGGGGGCTTACACCTGCCCTTCTTACAATAGCAACCACTCCTTTTTTGGACACTTCTATTGCTATAGCAAAACCATACACACATGTGTTCACATGTGGATGCACATACACAACTTCAGCTCCGGGTGGGCACCTTGCTTTACATGTCAATTACCTGAACAATGTCCTGTACCTGATCAGGTATGGCATACGTGTTAGTTCACTTGTCTTTCTGGGTGCATCTTTCACTCTTCCAACTATTTTATACTTTATCAAAGGGTCTGGAGGTGGAGGGGTGTCCTATCCAAACAGAATTTAAATGAACTCCACCTATGGTGGGTGGTTTAAATAGAGATCTCTGAACACTAGGAACAGGCCTATTAGGGAATTTCTTTGAATATTTTTTCTTAATTATGTAAATGTAAGAGATAAATAGCTACCCCTAGTATTGAGAGAACAATGGGATAAGAATGTTCAGGAACTCATTTGTTTGTTTTTAGAGTTCCATACCAAAACATCTCCCTCCCCCTTTGGTGTACAGAGAACTGGGGTCTATGGCCAATTTACAAAAGATAATCAGGAGTCTTCAGATATGAGGAGATCCGTTGGGGTGAAAGTGGAGGCTCCAATTAAGGCCCATTGGAAGGAAAAGCAATAATTCTTCTAAAATTAAATTATCTTGAGGAAAGGAAGAATCTAGGTTAATGTCCTGCTCTCTCTACAAGGGATTAAGTGTTCATTAGACAGACTTTTTGTATGTTTGTTCATCTGCCACTGTACATGCCAGATCCTGGAAGCTTTTTCTGACCCAGCCACGCTGGCACAGTGGTTGGAACTTGGGAAATAAACCTGTGAGTATGAACTGAAGAGAGCTGGAATGTGGGCACTCTGGCATGGCTGGCAGAGATTTGAGCATCACAGGCAACTTGGCAGAGTAGACCAGTGTGTCTCAGACACTGCAGTCTACAGAAGTGACCTCGCGTGGCAGCGATAGGCAACAGCAGTGTGAAATTCCAGGTCCTCCTAGACCAGCTGCTCAAGGCAGGACTGGCTCTGCTTCAGAAGGAGTGAGCCCACAGGAGTTCTTGAGCCTTTGACGTATGAGGACTTCAAGAGCAACACCTAGGATTTCATTGCTTATGTGATGAATTCCTTGCTCAAGTGATTGATTGAAAAAAATTAAAACGAATGTTTATAAACTGAACTGGTGAAGCAAGACATTGGATAAGTTTACATATGCAATGTTGTCTATCCTTTCCCTGTTTCTTGCTTTATAATATAGCAAACGGAAGAAGCTAATCTATGCTTCCATAAATAGCGAAAGTCTTATTGACTATAGTCAGTAAAAAAGAGGCTGAAGAAACCACTCCAAACAAACTGTGTAAATGAGGATTCAGAAATATGCATACAGAGACCTACAAAATTTATCACTAGAGGTGGTGAGACTCTATATAATAATGTGGATGATCAGACCCAACCCACAGTTCTTAAACAGTAATTCTATACAAGGCATTACATTTGAGACTTCAATCTTGAGAGGCAGTACAGAACTATGAAAAGGGTTGATTCAAGAGCCAGACTGCCTGGTTCCAATGGCAGTTCTGCCTCTTGCTGGCTTTGTGCCTTAACCTCTCTGGCCCTCAATGTTGTCAGTAGGACGATGGGAGTGATAATGGACCTATCTTATAGATTTTATGTGAGAATTGAATGACTATATAATTTAAAAATCTTAGAACCATGCCTGGTGCATCATAACAATCACATATTGTTATCATTATTACTGTCATAGTTATTATTACTAGTAGTAACGACAGTGGTCTTACGTTATTTGACTTGAGTAAGGAAGTAACACTAGGCCCTTCCTTCCCAGATAAAAGAAATTGTAGACGGAAAGAATATGAAGAAAGGAAAGCGAAAAAAATTCAATATGGGGCAAAGAGTTGAAACTACAAAACTACTAATTTGGGGCAATTGAGAAGGGAAAAATTTTCAAGCAGTTTTACGCATTTAGTCAGCATGCAAAATAAACTCCTGAATCAATACATAATGAAATAACTTTGTGAAGCGGAAGTCCAGGATCCATTGCATCTCTATGGGATTCCCCTCCCAGTGTAATAATGCCTTTCTTGGAATTCAGATGTGAAATATCCACAATATAACACACTCTCCACTCCTTTGCAAACATGGGGTTGAGGGACGCAAGAAGTTAGCCGACAGCCACCAGTTGTTAATTACTGAGCAAGATGATAGCAATAATTACCACACTTCAAAGAAATTAAATATAGTACAGT
The DNA here is from genome assembly GCF_041296265.1 of Equus caballus. Classification (NCBI taxonomy): domain Eukaryota; kingdom Metazoa; phylum Chordata; class Mammalia; order Perissodactyla; family Equidae; genus Equus; species Equus caballus. Next base: position 21,099,700 of record NC_091692.1, read on the forward strand.
TTGCTATCTTGATCATATTAAGTAGACATGGCCTCTGGTCTGAGCACAAGCAGAAACAAGTCACAAAAATAAGTTAAAAAGCTGAAAGGAGTGATGAGTTTCCTGTGGCTTTTGGCATCAACTTCCTCTTTGGATTCAGTTTCCTGTATACAACGATTTCAATCAAAAGTTACAGTGAAAAAAAGAGGGAATGCAAAAATATTACTTTTGTCCTATCATATAATGCGAAAACAAGGAGAAAAATTACTTTTTTTAAAAGATAGCATATGTTTTTTCAGAGGAAGATTATTTTTAAGTTGTGTCTACACCAACAGACTATGTGGGTGCTCATTTGGTTGTTTTTTTGTAACTACTATCAAACAACAAATTAAATTTGGCAGTTCTTTTCTCTCAAACTTTCTATTTATTCCTTTTATTTTTCTTTTGGTGTATGAGAAAAGGGGTCCAAGTGTCAAAACAGTAGCTGGCTCAAAAGACTGATTCATTACTTGATTTTTATTTTTTTACACCATAGCAAAAGCTCATAGAAAGAGTTAGTGTATCCCAATTCAGAAGAAATCAAAAAGTGACTAATGATCTTACCACATTCAGAATCCTGGGATTAGTTAGTGAATCATTATTCTCTGGCTTGCTCAGACTCTCTAAAATTGGGCCCATTTTTTCTTTCTTCGTTTTTCAATTGGCTCTGCCTGCTAATTTTAAATTTTTACTTGCTTGCGTGTGTGGGGGCGAGTGGTTTTCAAATAACCTTTCAATGACACAAAGGAGAAACTGGAGTTTGCAGTTTGGAAAAGCAAGGTCTTCAAATTAGTAACAGCATCTAACACCAGCAGCTATGATTAGAAATAAGCTCCTGCCAAGATGACCAATGGCACCAACAAAGGAGAAAGAGAAAAGCAAAGACACAGGCGAAGAAAGCCAGAGCCTCCTGTGGTAGGGAAAGGAGAGCCCCGATGGTACTGGAGAAAATGAACTTACTATATAGTGATTTTAAAAAATGGGGAATAATATTGATTCATACACATGCAATTGCCATCAGGATTAGGGGACTGTACAAAATTGTTTTATGACCTAATGGCATCACATGATTTAACACATGAATATCACAGGGTCATCTACTCCGAGCTCATTAGGTGGGTCATGTTATTCTAGGACATATATTGGGACAAATTGCTCATACTGACTGTTAGAAAAGTATGCTATTTTCCTTTGGCTTCTTTGAACAATTTTTTAAAATTCTCATTATGAAATTCCTGCATTGGAGAAAATCTAGAGTTTACAGAAAAGAATAAAGAAACCAAACATAATCTCACTACCCAGAGATAACCTTTGTAAATATTTTGCCTTTTTTCTTTTCCACTTTTTTCTTTTTCTCATGTGTATGTGTGTGTATATTATTAATATAATAATGTAGAAAAACGTTTTGATTGCTTTTAAAACTATGTTTTAACATAGAAGTTAATAGATGCTTATTGTAGGAAATTGAAAAAAATGTGGAGGAAATTTCAAAAAAGAAAAATCACTCATAATTCCACTACCCATGTATTTAGGTATCTCAGTCCAGATTATTTTTTTCTTTATACATATATGGGCTAATATTGTACATCCTTTTTTAACCTACTCTTTTTATTCAACAACACATCATATCTCTTAATGACTGAATAACATCCCTCTGAATGACTGTACCATTGTTTAGACGTATTGTAGGATATTTGAGTTATATGAATGACTACTTTCCAGCACTTTTTCAATAACGGATTTTTTTAAATTGAAGGCTGTGTGTGTGCGGTTGGGAGTATCATGTGACAGGAATAACTAACTGCTCTGCAACTAGAGAACCAAGAGATCCAATGTGGTGTTGCATCTAACATCATCAACAAAACTAAAACTGCGAAGATGCCATTGACTGAATTAGCAACAGCAGAACTTACCAAAAGAAGCCTGACAAAATAGCAGCAGTTTTGAACCAGAGTAGTCAACCTGGGCCCAAACAGAAAGCTCTGTATTAGCCCCTGTCTCCTATACAACAGCACTTTTAGATACCAAACTACCAAGGAGAATAGGAGGGATGTTTGACACTTTATGATCAAACATCATTTCACAAATGTCCATAGGCAAACTCATACTAATCATTGAAAGTCATTACTATTTACCGAAACTGTATGAAACAGCTTTCTATTTCCTGTTCTGTAAATGGAAAAAATGAATAGATACAAGACAATGTGGCTTTCATAAGACAGAGGAAACTACAAGAAAAACAAAGCAGAAATGCTTACTTTTCCCCTTGCTTCCCCATTTACCAAAGAATTAAAACTAAGAGCAGGAATCCCATGTTAAGAATGTTTACTTGAATAAGTCCTATTCATTCTTCATATACTCCAGAAACTACCCACTCTTGTAGAGAAGTTTGCCCTTTTCAAAAGCATCTACATGGTCAGGGCATCAAACCAAACAATTTATTTACTCAAGCCTATCACAGCCTTAGTCAATTTTAACTGTATCATCAAACTGATCATTAGTGATGATTAGATAAGACCCCAAAGAAAAAGGATGTGTGGATGTTTATATAAGCGTATAGTTTATAATTTTTGCATTTTATTGAATTTTGCGATTAAGCCTTCAATATTTTTTAATCAAATAAACCAAAAATATTAGTTAAATCTAACAGCATTATCAAATGGTCATAGGTGTTGATTAAAGTCCCCTGTGACAAGGATTACTATGTACAAATATGAGTATGTGCTGTACGTGTTGAGTATAATTGCTTTTTCTTTTTTAAGTGCACATATATCTTTATGTTTGAAAGAAAAATGCTGCTTTATTTATAACGTTGCTGCAGACTATCATCTCTCCTTTCCAAAAACCTGATGAACACACAAACCCCAGGCTCTTCTCCATAGAAATCCTGCTGAACAATATTGAGCATACAATTGAACTAAATCTAACAACAAATAAGTTTAGAAAGAAATCAAACCCCTCTTCTTTGATCAAAATCATTGATAAATTCAATCAAAATAGTTGAACTGGGATCCTCAAATAGACAACACTTTGAAAGTCTCTGTAGGTTTTATAGGACAGAAGCAATTTTGTTCTAAAGACGTAATATGCAGTGTAAGAGAAAATGTAAAAGTACCCTCACAGCCACCGTACTCAACTAAAAATAAGCAGTAGAGATTCAGCCATGTGGAAGAGTTTCCACCTTACAAACCCCTCAGGGTTGGAATAAGAAAGCTTGGCATCACAGCTGTGCATGGTACAGTGGGAAAAAGCAGCCCCTCAGTGAAGCAGTGTGCAGTTGGGTTAGGATGTGTCCAGTCAAGTTATTATTCCCTTGCTCTCTCAGAGAAACAGAATTCTTGAGCTATAGAAAGAATAAAGAAAGCTAGGCAAATTTCTAGGTGGTGCTAAAAATGCGAATTATTCTTTGTTCTAATACGTAGAGGCACGGTGCTGCTAATAGAGCACAGGCTTTGCAATGAGATGAGCTGGGTTTAATTCTCAGCATATCAGCTGTGTGACCTTGGGCTAGCAACTGAATTCCACCTTCCTTCCTTGTAAAATAGAGATTATACTGCCTGCCTACCTCTCAGGGAAAATATAAGCAATAAATGACCCACTGAGGGGGAAAAAACAGCTTAGCAGAGTACCTATCACCTACTAGATGTTCAACAAACGTTAGTTTTGCTTCTTCTTTTTTTAAATACAATGCTATAAATACTAATACTTGGGTGTCTGCATATAATATACTTTAGGATTTTGGCATTTCTTACTTTTTGGTTTTAACCGGCAAGTTCAAAGTGTTCCCTTAGTTTATCTGTGTTTTCCTCATAGTTTTTGCTGTTTTATTTTACTTCATAGCATTTACCATCACTTGATGTATATTTGCTTGCTTGTTTTCTACTTTCTGCCCTTAGAATACCAGCTACAAGAGGGCAGGAAATTTGCTCAATCCTGAGTCTCCAACTCTGAAAAATATTCCTATCGCATAGTGGCGTCGGGGGGACTCAATAAATATTCGTTGAAATAAAGAATAAATGGCTTACAAATTTGTTTTCTTTAAAGCTGTTTAGCGTTTCTTACTGAAGTAGTTTACAACAACACATTCAACTATTTGTAAATAAATATGTACATGAATAGATAGTATCATAATTAATACTTTTACAGCTCCATATCAGATTAATAGTGCCATGAATATAATCACATTTAATCAATATTTGTTAAATGTGTTAATATGAGCTTCTTATTCAACCAATCTATATGTGCAAATGTATCTTCAGATAGCAGAAAGACATTGTTTCTCATTTTTGTGCAGAGAAATTAGTGCTTTTTGTGGAAAGAAAATGCTATAATCATATATTGCCTAGTAATATATTCATAACTTACCATAACAGATATGGTAGGAGTCTGGTAAAAAACAATAGTCTCAGATTGAGTTATCATTCATATATGTACAAACCCACAAACATAATGTCTTAAATGTTTAGGTGTGTTATGTGTGCATGTGTGTACGTGCCTGTTAAGCAGATCTGGGCTATTTGTTGAATAATTCATCAATATATTCACATATGTGTATATAAAACAAGCTATAAAAAATGTTTAGACATTGTGGAATAATCCCATAAACGTTGGGATAAATGGTATGTGCCAAATGTCACTGGATTGAATTGTGAATGAAGAATGCTCAAGTTTGATTAAAATAAAAGATAAACTACATGAAATACACTTAAAAGAAGGAAGGTTTACATGATGTGTTTATTTACCGTCCTATTAATGTATATTTTTTGCCATAGGTGAGAGAGGGAGAGAAATGAAAAAGCTTTCTGTGGGTCCTGGGAAGACAGGGAATACCAGAAAAAGGGGGTGGGCAGTTATGCTTGCAGAGAGAACATGGCCAAGCTCCCACCCCCACACCCTCAACACTTCAACTCCCGCCAGGCAGGAACTAGAATCTTTTGCCGAGTGTAAGTAACCCAATCACAAAGGAGAGAAGAAAGGCTTGATCTGCACTGCCTGGACTCTAAAAGGCCCCCTGTGAGGAATACTGTGGCAGCACTAAGTCAGAAGAAAAGACCTACCCAGCTAGACTGTCATGTCTAAGAGAAGCTCTGAAGCTGGCTAGGAGAAATATTTCTCCCTTAAAAGGCTTTCATTTATTCTATTTTTGAAAGTTGGTGCAAGAGAAAAGGCAGCACATCTGTGTAATTTCATCCTGAAGCTCGACTCTGGACTAAGGCCTCTCACATCTCCCAGGTGCACGTCTCCATTCTCATCCCACCGGTTTCAGGGGGAAACTCACGTTGTTTGTCTTGTGAAATGTTCTCAAGAGGTTATCATGAGCATTGGCAGAGGAGGGCAATATTGATGGGTAATCCAGACCTACATGCGCGTGAGCGCACGTGCACACACACACTCACAGACAAGAGCTTAGAAGTTCCTTTCTCTGTTTGCTCTCTCTGTTAGAATATTCTCCTATGCCTCCCATCCCACATCACCTTATCCTGGCTCCTTTATTCTCCCCAAGAATAGTCTGGGATCTTCCCAACTGGTGTGTTACTTTCTCAGTAAGGAAACAGGAAAAGCCCAATAAAATAATAATTAACAACCTATCACACTGCCTCCCCCACAGCCCACCACATATACACACTCACGATGCACACACAATTATGTGGCCCACCTTACAATAGAGTTCTGGCTGTTTCCTGGGGTTTTGTTTGCGCTAAGGCCCAGTACCTTTGAAATCTAGAAGCTGAGGGAAAAATCAAAGCTAGGTACGCAAAGGAGCCAGAAGGAATTGTTGCCTCTTCCTGGATCAGAGCTAAGGCGGATATTCACTTCTGTGATTTCCTCCTCCCATAACAGGGCTTCCAGGAGTATCCCTAAAGTGGGGAAGGAGAAGAGGGGAAAGAAAGGTTAAAGAAAAATGAAGAACCATAAAAAGATTTATAATTTACTTTGGAAATAAATCAGCAAAGGGAGGCCCAATGTGCCATTTGCTCCGAGGGCTCTGGGATCCCACACTGAATAATGCGCCACAGCCCATTTTGATCTGTGCTGAAATTAACAATCAGTCAGCCACTTTATGAAATATTATCTTTGTTAGCTTTACCACTAACAAAAATACACTTTCAATTCTTCACATCCACACACTACATCTATTAGAGCAATCTGGGAAATTAGTTTGAGATAAACTGTACAGCAATTTTATTCATAGCTTCCCCGTATCTCACACTGTTAATCTCCATCACAGCTCACTAAATAGTGGCTAATGTTTATTGCGTTTAACTGAATGTATACGATTCTGAGGGTACGCCAGGGACCGATTATCATAATTATACATGTTTCTATGGAAACCCACAAGTCTATCAGTTTTGATTCATTATATTGTTATACCTTCTAGCACTTTCTAATTATTAGGTGCCCATAAAAAGTCTCAGTCTTGCTGTTACTATAGAAATGAGCTATAGACAGGCCTCAATTGTTAACCCTTAAAGGACCAAAATATATAGACTCAGACAGCTGGTAACTGTTCATAGAACTGAAATAGCTAATAATTTCATCTATTACTTAAATCCATAATTGATTTGCTGTTATTAATTTCTGAAAATATTTCACTTGCACAACTCATGAGTGATTATCTCAGACTTTATAAAATTGTGCGGACTTTGAGGTTCCCTAGCCCAGATGTATACCCTCAGTTATGATAAAAGATCCACGAACACTAATGCAATGCTGAATTAGTGAGCACAAAGTGCAAAAGCAGTAGTCTTTCAGGACTGACTTCTTATTTCAGCAATAAAGACACATTTGCGGGTATAAACATAGAATTATATGTTAAGTGATAAAACAGATAAATCAGAATATACTAGCAAAAACTCCGATATACTGAGAGTCTTTAAATCAGGCATCTAAAATTGCTTCACAGCAATATGGCTATTTAGGTATAATTTAATATCGCTACTTAAATTGCAATTTGTAATTTAATATTTTCATTTCACTTTTTCTCCTATATTCGCTAGCAGAATCCCCTGAAAATTGAGAGAGACTGAGCAGTTTCATTGTGTCTCTAACCCTCCTGCTATTATAGTTTTCAATTAGAAGTGCCTTTTAATTTAGATCAGGAAAGCTCTCCTAAAGTGACAGCTCGCCCTTCACACTGCATATCTATTTATTTCGGAAGTCAACACACCATTCAATAACCTGAGAACAGCCCTGATTGCTATGCTAATAGTATTCAGAAATATGTCGACACCGATCGAAACAAGTAAACTAAGGCTAATTCATAAAGTGAATAATAAAAGGCAGAGGGAAGCCTTTCATACCTTCCACTACTTCAGCTGGAATCTTCAGCTTACAAATTTAATTTTTTCCCTCCCTTAGGGAAATGAACACTATACGATAACCAAACTGAAATTAGATTTTACCTAATATTACAGCCTTGCCTATTTGACGCGGCTTGTTTTATTATATAAAGCTGCAGTGGGAAGCAGCGGAGACAATGACCATGTATGTTAATGCCTGTGTGATCTAAGAGATGCTGGCTTCAGCTGCAGCTTTCTTCAGCTCAAAGCCAAATGCATTTTGCTTTTCAAGGTGGGGGGAGGAGAGGAAAGTCATAAGAATTTTAAATGTATGCCCACATTAAAAAACAACGGTGCATGTTAGGTAACCATTTTCTTCACATTACAAGCCCAAACCACCAATGTCCCCAGCAGCTCCCCGCCAATTAGGAATAAATCAGATTGTATAAGCAACAAAAGATATGGGCATTTGCATGGAGAAGTTCAAACTCTTTTAAAAAACAGAATTGATCAGAGCCTTTTGTTCCCAACTCTTACATCTCCATTAGCATCAGAGAAAAGTAGATTTACCACTAAATAGAATATTTAAAGTCGATTAGGAGTAAATTAAATCAGATAGTTTAAAAACTCCATTCATCAGTACATGCATATATTACTGTGTGTGTGTGTGTGTGTGTGTGTGTGTGTGTGTGTGTGTGTGTATATATATATATAGTCTGAAATAGACCATATTTAATTCACATTAAAAGTGGTCTCCTCCCCATATCCAGGCATTGGTTATCCAGAATAATTGAACTATATCTGCTTTTTTTAGCTTAACCATAAAAATTAAACACCTTTAGTAATAAACATCTAATTTTTCATCTTGCTTATACTTTTATTCCCATGATTATCAATTAGTTACTCCACCCAATTCACCAGTCCCCTCCAAAAATCTATAGAGCTTTTTTGTACATTTTAAACTAAGCAAATATATACCACACACTGATGAAATCCCACAAAATATATGTGTGCATAAAATATGTTAATATTTCCAGATGAGTCAAATATCTATATGAGAAGAACAATGATACTGGGGCTAAGATTTCATACACTTGATTAATAAACCTTAAAAGTGACAATAAGAGCTTCTGAAAGCAAGCATAACCTGGTGGGTGCATTTTGAGAACGCCTAAAGATCACTGTTAAGTTAGCAAATCCAGGGGAGGGGGTGAGATGGGGGTCAGATACCGAGGTCATGAGGGTGATTAGGCAAAGAAAGCAGAGAAAATAAGTCTTTCAAGCAGCAAGAGTATTACCAACTGGGATGTCATTTATTTCCTAGAGATAGAGTCGAGTTAGGGCCCTGCATGGTAAAACCATGAATTAATTATATTCTGCCCCCCCCCAGGGAGCAGAAAGTGCTCAAATTTTCTTTTTGGGTGATGGGGGAAAGATGACTCATCATTCACGGTTGGCTGTTAAAATCCCAGAGGAGAGAGCCAATAAAAGCAGCTCCTAGTGACAAAAATCCAGGAGCTGTACCATCACTATCCATCAAACTGAAATGTTTTAGGATTCATATTTATTTTCACCACTTTGCCGCTGAGAAAAATGTCTAGTCAACTAGAGAATGTATAAATTTTGGTTTTCTGATGTTTAAAAGAAAGATGAAAAGACGTTAGTGGGTTGCGATTTCCTTTAGCAGAAAAGGAATTCCTTTTGCGAAGGCCTGCCAGTGGTGAAGGGAGGCTCACAGACCCACACAGCAGGCCTCAGGCATTGTTCTCAGCCCCTGTGTCAGTTCTCCAGAACAGCACCAGCCGGGCCCTGGACAGAGGGCTGGGCCGGATCTCCTCCTTGGAGCATCAAGAGTAAAGTGCAAAGATAACTCTGTTTCTGTAGGTTTTCATTCAGGGACCCTTGGGTAGTGGATCTTTTTCCAGTTTAATTAAGAGAAATCAGAAAGGGCAATAGATGGCTTGCTCCCAGACTGGGAAATAGCCAATAAGTGTAACAGAGTGGGACCAGATAAAAGAAAATGGATTCTGGTCCAACTGAAGGAAGACGTTCTGGGGAGAAAAGGGTAGGAAGAGAACAAAGACAAGGAGAGACTCAGCTAAGCAGCTGTCACAAGCAAAAGTACTCACATACTCTCTCCCTTCTAATACCCTTCTTTGCTGATTTCCTTCCATGTACATTTAACATAGCCAAATGTGGGCCTTTTAACTGTCAATGGCTGTGCCTCTATAAGCACCAAGGTTCTGGGCAGGACTTGGATGTAAAAATAAAGCAATAAAGGAGTCACTCCTGCACTAGATGAAATGTGATCGAAGTATTTCAATGTGTTTATTTTTCTCAGGCCCTATGTGCTATTTCAGTAAAATACTACATTGCTTTTGCTTGAGGAACACAAAATATTCAAATACTTTAGATTCTTCTATTTAATCATATAAAGAAAGAATGTAGTTCTCTCTCATGTTCTTGCTATCCCTCTCTCTTTCCCTCTCTCTAACTCTCTCTCTTTTGCTCTTTTACTTTATCAGTGTATTAACAAAACACCCATTATTATTCACCAGAAAATAGTCATTTTAAGAGGCTAATCAGCAATGCTCACAATTTATGTTTAGTTTTTATTCACTTGGAGTTTAAAAATCAAAAAAGTCACCAGTATCAACAACTGTTTGGGTGAGTCTCACTGTCTGGCTGATAGAAAAAATTCCTTAGATATTCCACATATAGCATATATGGCACACGTGTTCCCTACTGGCATGTGGCATTCATTCTGTTCCAGAGTTAACGCATAGATGCTAAACCACTAAATATACGAGGTGCTTACTGAAAACCAGTGTGTCACCCAGTAAGCGTTCTGTGACTCAGGTGAGGGTGAGTGGTTAGTGAGAGCTGGGCTACTAGGAACTCAAATCTGGACTACAATGAACGGTAGGTTTAGCTCATGGAGGGGAGATAAGGAAATATGTTTGAAACATCTGGAAATTATGATCCCCTGATGTGGATAGTTCATGTAAATGGAGAAAAAGCAGGGAGACAAGAGCATGTTGACTGATTGGTTAAGGAGTTTAAGTATTATCATATTGTAATTGTAGTAGAAAATCATTAACAATATTTTTTAATAGAAGATGTAGCCTGTGTTTTAAGGAAGAAGAAGTTGAAAATCATGTGCCAGAAGACTAAAATGAGGAAAGACTTTGGCTAGAAAGCCAGTTAGAGACTCTTACACTACTACAGGCAGGAGATTTATAATAGAGTGTTCACAGAGAGAGTAAAAAGACGCGAGCATGATGAAAGACAAATAAGATGAACACATTACATGAAGACAGAAAGACGTAAAAGGTGAGTCCAAGAAACCAAGGCAAAGTCAGAAAGAGAATGACGATGCATAGGTAGAAATAGATTTTGGGGGATGAGAGAAGTAGTTTGATTGTTGACCTATTGTTTGAGGCTGTGATGAAGTCCAGCAGGCAGTAGGACTAAAGATCAGAAAATTATCTTAAGAGAGAAGTTGTTAATTTTTATTCTCATAGTCATGCACATGGTTATTGTTTTGTGTTTCAAATAAGGAAGTAGGTAAATAAGTGTGAATGAATAAAAAACTTGAACTGTATATGTGATACGATACTTGACGTCATAAGAATGAATGAAATCTACAAGAAGATGTAGAGAGAGAAAAACAAATAAGAATTGAATCTCACCATTTTCATCCATCTGTGGATAAAAGAAGAAGTAAAATAAGAAAAGAGGAAATACAGGGAGTCACAAAAGTGAAAGGAGAACAAAGACAATAGGATATCAAGAAGAAAGAAAAACACAGCAGTAGCCTAAGGTAAGTATCAAGGCTGAAAGAAGTTTTAGTGATGTTGAATTACTGCGTGTGTATGTGTGTGTGTGTATAAAATAAAGCAGCACATCTGAAGGCACAGAGGAGACACCAATGAAAAAGGATAGATTAAATGTTCCCATTAGCTTATGCTCCCAGAGGCAAAGGGGTAGGGAGGAAAGTTGGGTCTCAGGAGAGCTTTAGACCTGGAAATCGCAGGGTGAGGGGAGATCTTCTTCTGAAAAGGAAAGAAGAGAAAATAGGTGGTGATCTAGAGACATTTTCAAGAGACTATACATACAGAGATATAAGTAGGGAAGAAGAAGGAATACATGCTAGATGGTCCCTAACTAGGGTGAGGAAACCACCCTTGACCAACTGAATGAGAACCAACTGAATGAGGTCAAAAAGTAAAAATAATATTGAAGAATAAAGGGGCAGGGACCTTGTATTGCTAATGTGGACAATAGTCACCTGGATGTTTACTGCCAAGTAAAGCTTTCATCTGCAAATCTTGGAAGACTACCAGGTGGGAACAGTAAGGCAAACAAATTTGTCAGCAAAAAAAATAGACCATCTTCAAACTCAATTGAATTAAAAATATGTTTCTTGAGCATTGATTACATGCCAGGTACTATATTAGCTATTAGTAGGAAAATTCCAATGGAATTCTAGGACCTGGAAGCTTGCAAAAAATGAAAATAAAATGTGTGCTAGTTTCTTAAGGCTCTAAAAATGAGGTTCCTCTAATCAGGATGACTCAAGACGACATGCAACTGGCCTCAGGTGATCCCTCCATTATTTTCCCTATTAGCTTATGGGGAGAACTCTATTTCCAGCAAAAGAAAAGAAAAAGAAAATGAAAAATTGAGGATTAGGTAAACTAAGATGCTACTAATAATAATGCTATTGTACTACCAAAAGCCAGAGAGAAACAGTATGAGCCCATTACTGGCCAACTTTCTTCTTTCATCAATCTCAAAAGTTGTAGATTTCCTTGTGATCTGCAACACAGCATCAACAAGGAACATAATGAAATGCTTTCCTACAATTATTAACATATATTAAAGAGCAAACGTGGAGAAGTTTCAAAACATATCAATGCCTTGGCCTCATTGCAGACAATTAAATCAGATTGTTTGTGTGTGTGGAACTGGCATCTGTTTGCTGAACAACCTTTCTGGGCAATTCAAATGTGTAGTCACCATTGAGGACCACCTTCCTACGTCAAGCTGCCATAATTCAGTCACCTTTCATCCCTCTGCTTTTCTCTGACTTCCTCAAAGTCAGTCTACTTTTATATTAGTGTTTACACTGGACAATAGAGCAAAAACTATGTCCTAGTGATCTTATATTTTCAAATTCCTGGCTTTTTCCTCTGTAATTGTCCCTTCTAGCTGAGAGTTTGTGATTCTCTGATTGGTATGTGTAACATTTCTTTTAAATCTAAGTTGAGTTATAAATATCTATTATACACATAATATTCATTATTCTTAGAAAATTATTTATCAACTATCCACTATTTTTCAAGCACTATTCTAGGAACTAGGGAAAGAGTAAGGAAAAGGAAACACAGGCTAATGAGAAGAGTCAGGATTTGAACCCAGCTTTTTAAGTCTAGGTTCAGTTCTCTTGCTATACCCTTATACTCATAGAGAGTATCTTTATGTAGCTAAAATTATTAGGAGGAAAGCTATTAAAATCCCAGGGTTGCCTATACAAATATGAAGTATTTTACATTATATATTCTATAAAGGACTCCACCTGCCTCCAAACGTTTTCTTACTATTCTGTCTATTCTAATTCTCCTTCCAATATACAGCCTGAAAATTCCCACTACTCTTTTGAATTAGACGTCAAATATAAAATGATGATGTTTCAGTAAGGATTATTATCACCTGCCAGTTACAGAACACCTGATTAAGAGGAGCTTAAGCAAATCAGTTCTTTCCTACTGAGAAATCTGAAGACAGGTGGCTATTAACATTGGTTCAGTGGCTCACAGATGTCAGAGCTGGGATCTCTGTAATTCTCTTAAGCAGAATGACAAGATGGTGACAAGATGGATGCTGCAGTGCCATCATTCACATCTACATTCAAGCCAGGATAAAAGAAAAGGGTTGTCTGCAGCAGCTGTGTCTGCCCGTTCAATCAAGAAAGCAAAAACATACCCCGAATCCTCAGCTCACTTCAGCTTACATCTCGTATAAACTGTGTTTCATGATCATCCCTAGATGCAAGGGAGACTTAGAAAGTGTGTTCTTAGCTTTTCTTGTCTCTGGAGATAGGCATGGGAGACCTCTTCCAGGCTCCAGTCACGTAGTCTTTAGAAGCCATATTTAAAATGTACTGAAATTGTGAAGGGATGTGAACCATAAGGAGCTCTAGCCTTTTCTCGTCTGTTCATTCAGATTAGTTTATTAAATAAGCTGAACGTTTTCTTGGAAAGTGCAGAGCTTCAAACCAAGGAAACCAGGAGATTTTAGACAAGAAGAGATGGAATGCCAGTGATAGCTCTATGCATCTGGAAACATCAAAAGAGACTAAGGATTTCAGCTCTTGTGGTGGGTCATAGGTGAGGCAGCTGATCATAAACAAAGGAAATCCAAATGAGAGGTCTGTGAAAGGGTTGTGGAGGCATGAAGACAATTTGGATGAGAGTTGTCCCTCTCGCCATGTAAACTGATTCTAACATTGTAAAAGTCATTTCATCTTTTAACAGCTTTATTGAGATATAATTTAAATACTATATAGTTCACATATTTAAAATGCACATTTCAATTGTTTTTAGCATTTTCACAGATATGTGCAAACATCACCACAGCCAATTCTAGAACATCTTTATCATCTCAAAAAAATCCTGTAATATCACCTATCCACCGTCTGTTCCCTCGGGTCCTAAGACGCTACTAGTCTACTTCTTATATCCATAGAGTTGCTCATTCTGGACATTTCATTTAAATGGAGTCATGCAATATGTAGCCTTTTGTTACTAGCTTCTTTCACTTACTATGTTTTCAAGGTTCCTCCAGCTATAGAATGTATCAGCACCCCATTTCTTCTTATGACTGAATAATTCCATTTTACAGATACATTACATTCTGTTTATCCATTCATTAGTTGATAGACAATTGGGTTGTTTCCACCTTTAGGCTATTCCGAATAATGTTGCCGTTAACTTTCATGTACAAGTTTTTGTGGGGACATATGTTTTCATTTCTCTTGGGAACATACCTGGGAGTGGAATTTCTGGGTCTTGTGGTAACTCTACATTAACCATTTAAGGAAGTGCCAGAGTGTTTTCCAAAGTGGCTGTATCATTTTACATTTCCATGAAGAGTATGTGAGGGTTCTGATTTCTACAAATCCTCACCAACACTTGTTATCTGACAACTAGCCATCCTAGTTGGTGTGAAGTGATATTTCATTGTGCTTTTGGTTTGCATTCCCTGATTACTAATGCTGTCAAGCATCTTTTTGTGTGCTTATTGGCCATTTTTACATCTTCTTTGGAGAAATGTCTACTCAGGTACTTTGCCCATTTTTAATGGGGTTACTCATCCTTTTTATGGAGTTGTAAAAGTTCTTTGTGTGTTCCAGATATAAGTCTAATATTAGACATATGATTTGTAAATATCTTCTTTCATTTTTTGGGTTGTCTTTTCATTTTGTTGATAGTATCCTTTGAAACACAAATGTTTTTCCATTGGATATGATTCAATTTATCTTTTTTTCTTTTGTTTCTCAGGTGTTTTGTGTCATATCTAAAAGTTTGGCACCAAATCCAAGGTCATGAGTATTTAATCCTGTATATTATTCTAAGATTTTTATGATTTTACCTCTTACATTTGAATTTTTGATCTGTTATCATTTTTGTATATGGTGTGAGGTAAGGGTCCAATATCATTATTTTTCACATGGCTATCTGTTTGTTCAAAAGACTATTTTTTGCTTATTCAATGGTTTTGACACCCTTGTTAAAAATAGTTGACCATGGACACATGGGTTTATTTGTGGACTCTCAATTCTATTTAGTCATTCTATATATCTACCCTTGTACCACTACCACACTGTCTTGATTACTGTTGTTTTGTAGTTAAATTCCTTTGAAATCAGGAAGTGTGAGTCCTCCAATTTTGTTCTTTTTCAAGATTGTTTTGGCTATTTTGAATCCTTTGCAATTCTATAGGAATTTTAGAATCAGCTTTTCAATTTCTACAAAGAAACCAGCTAGCATAATGATAGCAATTGCATTGTGTCTGTAGATCAATCTGGGAGCACTACCACCTTCAAAATATTGTCTTCTGATCCACAAACTGCTTCTAATATTGTACAAGACATTTCTTACTGCTTCTTTGTTTGCTTTTTTTCTATTTTCACTTTATTGGTCATGGGTAAAAGAGGAGTATAATAGGGAAATAGAGAATTGAAGTAAGGTTGTATGGCCAAGGAACCATAATTAGGAATAGAACATGGTTCCTGTGAATGAATCCAGGTAGAACAGTTCCCTGCAAGATCAATCTTTTGTGTTTGAGGGGAAATCCTGAAAGCATTCCATTCCAGCGCCTCATTTGGGGTCATCTCTTTCTTCCACAAGCTGCAGCCCCTGGGCTCCCTTCCTTTTTATTGTGGTGGCTGCCATGGCAACAGTTCATGTGGGCTGGAAGAGAGAATGTGAGGCTTCTCTGGAGCCATCATTAGTGCTTCTCTGGCCAGCAGGGGGTGCCAGGAACAGCCACTCCCACCTTCTGTTTGTAACTATTCACTCCTACCCCATGAAAGCTGAGGATCTGGAACTGACTGAGAAGTGGCATGTGTACCATTACAAAAGGAGATCTTGCACTCTCTGGAAAGGTTTTTAAGAACTTGTGAGGGTTTCACTAAGAATTCATATCAGAACACAATTTATGAGTGACTAACTAGATAGGAACATTGAAACTTTTAAATTTGAACTATAAAATATGACCTGTTGAGAAATCAGAGATCATCTTCTTATTTTTATTTCCTTCTTTTTGCTACACAGATTTAATTTTTACATTTCCTGCACTCAAAATATTCGCGCATGTTAGCTTCTCTTCTCTTTGTGCACAAAGCGTTGAACATCCTAGGGAATTAATAAATGTTTATTAAGTTGAATTCAAATGCCTTGCCTCTAGATGCTGAAGCAAATTCTGTTTCCATTCAGCATGTAGCAGTGGATCACACGCCAATGCTTTACTAGCACTATAGTATGAATTTCTAGAGGACACAGGGTCATTATTTTACAATTCCATTTCATGTATGCATCAGAATATTCTACCTCACACATGTGGGCAGGAAAGCAGCTATTAAATTAAAATGTGATGCCAAATACACTTTAAAGAACTGGGGAGAACAAAGTAACGGCCTCCTCTCACCCTCCCAGAATAGCATTGTGTGAATAGTCATGGATTTATGTGTCTCGATTTATATTATGTGGAATAATTTGCACATCTCTGGCTTATGAGCCTGAAATCTCCAGATCTTTGATGCCTAGGACTGACAGTTTTTACCTTTGCAAATTCTTTGGTATGCAACCAATGCTGCATGATACACATAGTTGACTAAATATTTATCAAATATTCATACAGTTACTCAGCGGATTAATTATTGAACAAGCTTCCACTGAACTATTCTTCTTTTCGCTACAGCTAATTCTCTGTTGCTCCATTGACATATGTTCTGGGAAGGAAGAGAAATAGCCAGCTCAGCAAATTTTATTATTTTCAAGGTTATGCATTTAAGTGTGAGAAAGCAAGACACACATGAAAGCCCACATCACCGATTTGGCTTGCTTTACAGTTGTTTAAAGATATAGATGAACCTCCTAACAGGTTCAGGTTTTTTTTTGCTTTTTGAACAAATTTAATTTTTCAAAGTAAATCTTTAATAATCAATCAACTGACAAGGAAAAGAAATTCTTTCAATAGCTAAAAATAATTATTATTTCCATAGTGACTTATTATAAAATATTCTCTGTGCATCTTTTCATTTATTTTTCTATAGGAAACCCAAGATAACTTCTCCATTCCCATTTTACAGAGAAGGTAGATGAGTTTCTGAGTTACTCATTTATTTTCTCAAATTCACGCTGTTGATAAGTGGCTAGATTGGCACCAGAACTTGTGTTCTGTTATATCTAGTATAGATTAGCTATGTATATTAAAGAAAAAAATGAAAATATTTACTATTTAGATAAATGCTTTTTTATTTTAGCAATATTTTCATAATTCTCTGTATTCAGAATTGGAATTATACTATGCACGATTCTTCCCTTGTTTTTGATAGGCCATACTACAAAGAAGTTACTGTCTCTGTAAACCAGATGAGAAGTAATGGAAGAGAGAGGAGACCTGAGATCTTTGGCCTCTCATACAGCAGCTGTGCTATGGCATCAGGATAGTCAGAAGCAGGATGAGCAGGTCTCCCATGATTACCAATTAGTCACCAAAAAAATGATAACTTTACAGAGGGATGTAAAACTAAGAAGAGGAGGGAAGAAACCAGCTTCAGTCACTATACCACTGTGGCATAGTATCATATAGTAGAACTCTCTTTTGGATCTTTAACATAGAATTTGCACTCCTTGGGAGAATATCAGTTCCTTTTACAGAGTTTGATTTCTGCTTTCAGTTAGATCTAGGTAATTTACATCTCCTTGGAAGAAGAACAGATCTCAAGCTTCCATATATCGTGCATCTTAGTATTTCTATATTTAAATCCAATGCAGCATTCTCATTTCCACTCCTTTTAATTGGGTCATCAAGTTTTTTCCATTAAACATTCTCAATAAAACATTATGGTTTACTTCTAGATGCTACATCTCTTAATTTTATCCCTAACAACATTATCATAATCTGCTTATTTTGACAGTGCACTTAAAATCTTAAAACTGGGAATTTAGACAATATTCTTGGTATCATAGTAAATAAATATATTGAAACAAAACACTAACACGCTTCCAAATTATCCTTTTGTGAAGAAATGTTTAAAAGCAAACTATTTTCTATACACATGGTAATTAATATCTTTTATAATTAGGTCAGGATTTCAAGGTTACTGACCAACCATTAGTTACTACTGTATTGTTTCAAATAAATAATAATACAGGTTACAACATTATCAGCAGATGTGTTCATGTTGTAAAACACGGATGGTATATTTAATTAGTCGTAAGTAATACAAATGCTTGACATAAACTCTTGAGACTTCAGATGTGGAGATGTTTTGTGAAAAGCTTTGAAATCCACTGGCATACGCCATTCTTTCATTCAAGACAAATATGTGGGCGAATCAGCAGGAGTCCATTCTGGCTTCCAGAGAGTGCCCTGGAGCTGTCCACAGGAAGGTGCTGGAAAAGGCAGCCGCAGATGGTCCAGGTACACAATTATTTCAGCCTGAAATGCAGCAGAATAATCAGACTCATGTTAGAGTATTGCTAGTGCACATGACCTGGAAACTGCTTCCTGGAGGTTGCAGGGCCACTTTCAATCTCCTCTGATAATTATAAATAAAAGATGCTTTCTCTAAAAAGGAGGGAGAAGATTCAAATAAGACAAGGAATCAACTATTTAGTCTAAGAGAGATAAATGGCATTCCTAATAGATACCTGGCTTAACTGCTAAGTAGCTGGCATTCTCTCCCCGAATATTTAAGTTCTTTATCTAAGAATGTAAGTTCAGACTCTATGAATTTTCCTATTATTTCCAACTCCATATTGGAAAATCAAACGTCATTTAAAAAATCACCTATTTACCCCCAATAGAATTGCCCTCCTAGTCAACTGAAAGGAAAGGGGACAAAAGGATTTGTAGTTCCAGCAATATACAAGGACTGACTTTCAGATCCGTGGTAAAGGTCAGGTGTAATATTCAAAAACAAATTAAAAGGCAGCCATTCTATTGGACTCAGAAGATTCCAGCAAGCGTTGGGCACCCATGGGCATTGGCTCAAAATGTGTTTATTGTGATCACACCCCAGATGATGCTGCAAGCACTATTAAGGACCTACTCACCACCATCCTTCTTGCATTATGTATGCAGTTATTGTTTTGCATTATGCACTATCTAAAACGATACAAAAACATTTTACTGAAAAATAAACCACTGGTTTTATGCTTAACACCAGGATTACAAAATGTGATGTCATGAATTATTCATATTATTCGATTTAATGTAATCATTTTCTCCCCAGCACTAAGCCTCTGTGAATGGTGTCCTATGCAGCCACTGTTTTGAAGAACTTAATACTAGAGGGAGAAACACCTGGCATTAACTGACAGTGAATTAGGCTCATTGTCACTTTGGAAAAAATAATAGCAATTTAATCTTTGATCTTCTGTACATCTTAATTCCAAGGAGACTTTACCAGCACTAAATGAACCAAGCTTAGGAATTTATAGAAATACTGACCTCGATATTTAGACATAGACATATATAAAAGTACACACACACATTTGAAATTTGAACTATAGAATGGAATTCATCCTGTTTCTTTCAAAGCAATAATGGGATATATGTTTGAATGCATGTACCCTCATAGCAAATAGATTTTGATATACATTTATAATTTATCTATCAAATTAGAAATCTTTCAAAGAAGTACTGACCTTAGGACAAAGCATGTTGGGAAAGATAAATACATCAATGCAACCTGGTCTGCAGATTAAAGCAATTTGTCTTCAATGCAATCCAAAAGAGAAATCAAAACCAAGAGAAAGAGTGCTTCTGAATGTTTGAAACTCTATAGAGAAAGGGCAAACACTGGCTTAAAACTAGCAGAAGCAACTTTTAAAAATCAGAATCCCCTTCTGGTGGCTTATCTTTAACTTTGAATCCATGTTTTAATCTGGTGGTTTTGTCGAAATGTTTCCATTACTCTTAAACTAGAAGATGCTTCCTTCTGGGATTGAATATGTGCCTATGTCATAATGAGAAGTGTGGAGATCCAGCAAACATGATTCCTAATCCTAGATCCCTTCACTGCCCAGTTCCAGAGCTTTTAAAAGTGATGATATGCCCTACCCTGCCACCCTCAGGATGGCGTAGGGAGACTCATATGACATAATGTGAGATAAGACGCATCAAAAACTCAGAGGTGATCCACAACTATGAGGAGTTATTATTTAAAACCAAAAATGTCTATAATCTGTACCCCTTTTGTAATCTACAGAAGTGTTAGAATGGATAAGCAAAGGCATTTACAGGTATCAGTAATAAAGTAAGAAAAATTTTAAAAAAAAAGAATTCACT
Source organism: Equus caballus (assembly GCF_041296265.1). Lineage (NCBI taxonomy): Eukaryota > Metazoa > Chordata > Mammalia > Perissodactyla > Equidae > Equus > Equus caballus. The sequence goes on from NC_091692.1 coordinate 21,120,084, forward strand.
TAATAAGAAAAAAGAACAACATCACAATTTAAGAACTAAATGGTACGCAAATCTATATGGAATAACTCACCCATATAATTTGTAAAAGGAAGAAAAGTTTATACATAGTGTCAGGAAAGATTGCAATTACATTTCCCGAACAATTTTCTCTCTCTCATGGCACCTAGCATAGCATCTCCACGCAGTTGGAACTCAGCCACTGTTGCCTGATTGATAATGAAGACAGTTACCGTGGTCAACCCTACAGTAACTGAATGTTCATTTTCTATAACGTCAGTGTAAAATCTGTTAACTGCTCCTCTGTGATAACAAATGTCTGAAAAACTTGAAACTCAGTCTTTACCAAATAATAACAAATCGACAATGTTCACCACTTTCCAGATCAGCAATGGGGTATTTGAAGGTGCAGGGGGAGGTACTAAGGGAGGCAGAATGGAAAGTAAGGGAGGTGGATGGAAAATATTCCTTCGACTAATAGCTTATTCGATTTGCTTCTATAACGTGCTATCTTTTTCACTTAATAGCCTAGGTAAGGGAAAATTTCTCCTTCCCCTAAATAAAAATTATTAGGCATTTTGTCTATTAGTCTTAGAAACATGCTTCAACTAGTCTTATTAACATTGTGAACTGGGCCAGAAGAAACCGTGTCACATTATAGGAGCTGCCTTCCTTTCATCTCAAGAGCACCTTGACCTTCTCCAGCATGTGCTCCCATCTTGGTTCTCACTGCTTCCCAGGGCGGCCCCCTGGTCTCCTAAGAGCCCATTGGCACAGGGTGGTCCCCAGAGACAGTCTGTACAGGAAGCCTCTGGGATCGGCTTTTCATTTCCTCACTCACACACTCACTCACAGTTTAAAAAAATTATCATGTATTCAAATCCCAAAAATGTTGGTGCTTTAAAAAAACTCTGGAGAACTGAGAGCCAGAGCCCGTACTTTAAGCCTCTCGGTGAAGCTACAGCCTAATTACTGCCTGCTGCGTGGCGCAGTTAAACACAATCAGTCAGAAAGCCTTAAAGATACAATATCCCTTTTCACAAACTGTCTGCTTGTCAATTCCAAGTCACCCCCCTGCTTTAAATCAACCAACCACAGAGCTGTTATGAACAGCAACTGATTTTCCATGCAGTGCTGCAAAACAAAATCACACCGTATCCTATTTTTAATGGCCACAGTTTTTCAACTGCATAACAAGAGTTAGCTGGCACTGCTGAGCTGAACAGTATCAAAAAAATGGGTTCAAGTAGGAATAGCATGGAACCCTTGAAGTGAACAAGTACAGACCCAATTACAAGTGCATTGTGATGCTCAGTACCAATTGCATAGAAATAACAGTGGAGCAAACTTCCCCTTAATAGTTATATTGTAGACATCAACTTCTTTTATTTTTGTTCCTCCAGGATACAGCTTGATACTTAAAAGGAAAAAAAAAGAATGAATGATAAATATTATTTTATTAACACACAGCCTATTTATGCACAAAGGCTTTTCTATGATGTCATTCAGGGACGTGGTACCTTGGTCACCACAGAGAGAGGTGTTCTGCTTCTTTCCGCAGAATTCATGGCTTGTCGGGAATTTCACTTGGGAAAATCAGCTTTTCTTCCTTGTGTATTGCTCATTAGAAACTATCTTTCCTCAAACAATATGCTTTTTAATTATTTGAGCCTTAGGGATGTATACAGGCAGTATCGGGATTTTTTCTTTTTCTTTTTTAAGGAAACTTAGCTCCATCTTCAAAGCAGTGGGTAAAATTAGGCATTCCATGAAGTGAGAAAGCTACCACTTGGGCCCCTGGGCGTTGAATATGACAGGTTCCTTAATAACTAGAAGAAAAAAGAAATAGAAGTGGGAAAACAAATGAGGTGAATGGGAGTTGAAGAGATGAAAAAGATAGTACATTCAACAAATTGATCCTTAAAACCCAGAGCCAGGATATGGGAAAAGAAGAGGCAAGGGAGACAGATTAAAGAAAGCAAACCGAGAGAATGTGGCTATAGCATATGGCTTGTGTTTTGTTGACTGTCAAAGAATCAGAGAAACAGGGCTCTTCAATGTCATCCTGTCTAACCCTGGACCACGTACTATCCCAGTGGTCACCCTCACTCTGCTGGAACATTCTGCCACAAACAGCCAGTTCCCATTTGTTCTTTGGGTATTAACTTCATTTTCAATTTCTTCCAGGCCAATATGGGCACTAGAGTAGCGTGCCGCATCTTTTCAAGGCTGGCCTCTCAGGCTTGGGGAAGGCAGCAAGAGAAATCAATGATGTCTCCAAGGCTTTATCAACATGCTTCAGAGGATGGGAGCACAATGTGAGCAAACAGAACTGTCTTTATTTGTCCTTTTGCTCTTCCCATTTTCTCTTTATTTGGAACCATGAGATAGAGCATGTGCTCCAATATTTCCTGCCAGGTTTGTATCTTTTGCTCTTTTCTCTTTTTCAATTTAACGTGAGCTTCATCCTGAAACATAATAAAATATGTTATTTGAGATGTAAGACAAAATTCAAGTTGTTTAAAGGTTTTCATTTGGAATAAAAGATAACAGTCATGCCAGCAATTACAAATAAATGTTGGAAAATGACCAACCTATTCAACGCTTTCATTCTAGAGATGAGGAAACTGAGGCCTCAGATGCGCATGAATTCTACAATACATTTATTGTCAACAGGCAGTGGCGTCAACAGCCGGGACACCTGGCACTGATTCCAAGACTAGTGGTAGCAGTGGGAATGCTATTTATTGTACATGGTGACTCACAAATCTAGGTTATGTGAACTATAAAAAGCCTGACTCAGAACTCCAGAGAGTAAGGAGCTAAGACTACTTGAAATATAGGCCATAGATTGTGGTATAAGGATGTTTGTAGGATTATTTTTCAAGGCAGCATTGTCCAAGCAGCACTGAATACAGTTCTACATCCACTAATGAACATGTATCAGGAAGTTTGGGACATTAATCAAAATAACTTTTGATGACAATCAGCATATATACTTCTGGGCATTGTTGGTGAAAGGGAGGGAGAATCAGAGGTGTGGCTGAGGTGGGGGAGGGGAACCAAGTGAGAGCAGGAGAAGGAACAGGGACTGGACCATGGGAAGGGAACTGGCATGAGGAAGATCAGTAAGGACAGGAGGAATTGAGGCTCCAGACCCACCAGCAACCCAGGGCCAAGTCTCTGTCAGTCTCTGCCAACTGTCTCTTTGTCCCTCTGGAAGATCAGGAGAAAGGTTATGAGCTTTTCTCCTGCGCAACTTCAACATCACCCACAAACGTTAAATCACGTCTATCTTCAGGACCTTTGAATGACTGCGGTCCTTCCTACCTTGCCTCACCCTTTGTCCATAGCTGACGTTCCTTTAGACTCTGAGAGCTAAAATGACCTAAAATGCAAATGCTTGCATGAGGTAATGGTTTATCAGTGCAATAAAAAATAGAAGCAATCCATCATATGGAAGAGTGACGTGTGATCTTTTCCTGTTTTGACTGAGGAGAGAGTCTGAAAACGGAAGGAGGGTACTAGCTACCTCATATAAGGGGAAGAAGAAATAGGTTCTAAAAAGAGGGAGCTGGAGACACAGGAAGAAAACTTCAACGACTTCACAGCGCAGCGGGGGTGTAGAAAGAGGCTTAGCAGCCAGTGTATTTTAATCTGCAGCTAGGAAAATGGAGTTTTAGCCTCAAATGATTTAGGAAGATTTTGGTGGGGGTGTTTTGTAGACGTTATGGGGAGTTTTATTGTTTGCTGCTTCTGTTGTTTTTAACATCGGTTGCTTCCTATAAAGAAATTTTTCCCCCAGGGGATTCTATCTCTGTAACTATATTGACTTAATTCTGAGGCACCAATGCAATTAAAAGATGGTTCTAATTAATAGGCAATAGAATGGTTGTATGTAAAAGATTTAAGCAGTTTATGCTTAGCGCCCTAAACGAATCTGAACAAAGTCACCAAAGGCATCAGAGCTCCATTAGAATTTATCAGCTGAGATGCTTGGAATATTTTTCACACTGGATAGTCACATTGCTCCCTGCTTTTGGGATTGGACTGAGAGAAAAAAAAAATGGTCGACATATTTTTCTGTACCCGTGGCAGTAACATGGCTTCTTATTTCAGCTGAGAAGTGCCAAGCACCAGAGCAAAAGCACCTTTGCTGCAAGAATAGTACTTCTGATCCACCAGGGAGAAAGCTGAGAGAATCACTGTATTTGATTTTCTAAGAGGCAGCTGGGCTGAGTGGGTCAGACTATGGGTTTCGGGGTCAGACTGCCTGGCTTCCAACCTCTCTGGCCACCTGGAGAGATAGAACCCTGGCTGGGTAACTTACTCTCTCTGCTTCAGTGTCCCCATATGTAAAATGGGATAAAAACAGCCTTTCCTCCTCAGGCAGTTGGGAAGGTTACATAAGCTAATTCACGTGCGGCGCTCAGAATGCTGTCTGGCCGCACAGTGAGCACTTGATGAATCTTGTATTATGATTATTATCTGGGTCCATCATTACAAATCTGTTATAGTGTTGTAAAGAAGCCGCACGACTAAGCATACCCCATGTTTCATGCGATTGTGTTTCGTCCCGTGGATCTGATAATTCGGGATCAGGGCTAGAAGGGAAGACGTTTTGAACTCACATCTCCCAAATAAGTGAACTTCTGCAACGCAATGCTGTACAGACCATTACAATTCCGCATTCTCTTCTGTTAATGCCAATGATTTCTGAAGACAAAGATGACCTCTGCTTACCCACAGAGGCTAAACACAGTGAATCTTAAACTCTGTGTTGTCATTATCATTTATTTGCTTTAAAAATAACATCCTTGGTAGTCTTACTGATGCATGTTAGTCTGTATGTAAACTAGCAAGAAAAAGTATTATTTAGAAACTAAAACATTTAATTCCCTACCTACCACAGGACATGTAGAAAAGTGACAGATTTAGGGAGAGTTTTGGTCTTTGCATGAGTCTAAGAGTGACAAGGTAGGAAGAAAGCAGGTAAGGGGGCACCAATGGTCATTTTGCTGGTCTTGTTGGCTGCCCAGCTTCCGAATCCTCTTCCTGTGTCTAAGGAATCCTCCCCTTATTTGTGCAGTGTGCATTCTCTCAGCCACGGCACAGACACGAGTCCTAGCCATACCCAGAGCTTGAATAGGAAGGTCTGGGCAGCCACTCTGCAGCATCCCAGCAGGGGCGGCCATGATTCTAGGGGCAGCTGCAGGCTCCAAGTTCTGTGGTGAAATGTGACTTTGGGCTCCATTCCCGGCTGCGTAAACTCTGAGCCAAGCTCTCTGGCCCTGGTGGAGATTTTGTAAGCTTTCCAGTATCTTTTTAGTAAATTTCCTTTCTCCATACATCAGTCACAGTAAGTTTCTGTTGCTTATAGCTAAGAACTGTGATTGACTAATACACTAGCCACAGTGGGGGTTTTTGAGCCAGACATTCTCATAAATCTTGAAAGGTATGAATTGAAGTGAAATAACTTCAGCAGCATTGCCTGGACACTTCCTGATCAGGGCACATCCGGAAATTGCATTAATATCTGAGTGCCAGGTATTGGAAAAGATATTGCCAAACTAGAACTTGATCCCAGTGGGGCAAAACAAGGATATCAGTTCTGGAAAAATCTATTGCATAAGGAAGGTACTGAGGCTGTTTTTCCAGACTGGTGCTTCCAGGCTGGAAAACAAAGCATCTCTAAGACCCCTTTCCTTCAATAATCCATATAATCCTTACAAGTGTTAACTTTCCTAGAGTAAGTGTCCTCACGGATTTCGGCATGCGGTAGTAGGTTAGAGTAGTTTATGTCCAAGATGCCTTCTCACTCTAAGATACTAGTCTTGCTTTGGAAGAACTAATTTACAAAACACTGTCTGAAGTGCACTAAGAATGACTTGTAATCATCAGTACCTCTATCTAACATAAAAGAGAGAGAATGTTGGACATCATAAGGAAAATATCATGTTTGTTCACCAATTTTTCTTTCTTAAAGTTTCAAAATTATGGATGGACTATTTTCCACAACTACTAGGAACTCAATCAATACTATGCTGAATGAAGCTGAATTATGTCCATGGCTCCATTCAGCCAAGGACATCTTTTCCAATTTCTCAGCTTATCACCCTCACTGGTTCCCTGAATCTGTGTTCACCTTCTTTCTGACCCAAGTTCGTTGGCATCTCTTTAATCACTCAGTCTTCGTGGTCTGTCCCTGAAGAGAAGCCCGTCTCAGCTTCATCCTGACCCTGAATCACCAGCTCTCTTTGCCAGCTTTGTTTTCTTCCCTTCCAATTCATCTAGTCCAACAACTCAGTAGTCTCCTACACCTGCCCAAGTATCTTTCTCAGGGTAGAGGCTCAGGAAATATCTGTTGAATAAATGAAGAATTCACTATCTCATAACGAATTTTTTTAACACCTATTGGCAAAGATATATATATATCTCATTTTTCTAATATTTCCTGTATGTCAATGAGCAATACTTCTTGAAAAGGAAAATAAAATTATTAGATTTAAGAGCTTTCAAACATCACTTACATTTGTACTTATTTTTATCCCAGGTCAAAGAACATGCTTAGAAATAAGGCTTAAAAGGCTATCTGTGGTAAGCATTCTATAAACTTTGAAAATGACAGCTCATTTTCAATGTTATTGTTCATAGCTTATGGTATTCCTAAAATTATGTGATATAATAGTGAAAACTAGCATTGTTGTAGGCGAAGCTTGCAAATAAATGCGTCTTTCCATAACACTAAATAAATATAGAAGACTGTGCCCTTTATTTAACGAATCAGAGCCATGCTGACCTTAGATAAAAAGGTACTGGTATTAAGTGGTTGCATATGGGACTTTTTCACAATTTGCGCTTGAACCCTGGAAGTACTAGTTAAGTGATGTATAAACCTTTCATTTTAAACATTCCGTCACCACATTTGGGGAAATGGTGCTACTTCCACTTTCCTCATAACAGTCCAGTTGTTTCATAAGATACAAAGAGCTGGATTTGTCAAAGGAGTGACAGCAGGTAGTCTTTAAAAATTTTAGCCACTAAAAAAGACATTTCTATTAATTTTTATCTTCCTTCAAATATTAATGAATAGATCCAGTGATAATTAGCAATTTTCTCTAATTACAGAAAATTTGCACTTCACAAACAGCAAACTCTGATATTATCTAGTATTGTGCCAGTTTTCCTATTAATTTGGAAATTCAGCAATTATCACCAGAACCATGTAGGTTAAAGTGTGTCAGCTTCTGGATAAACAACTTAAAATACCCAGCAATATGAGGTTCAATGTTAAGGAAATTTCAATATCGTCATTTAAAGGAAAAAAATATTAGTGACCACCCCTTGCTCTTGCAGCATTGAGGGAGGACTTTCCAAGTTTGTTTTATCTCAGCCCAGTCCCTGCAGAACCTGGACAGTTTGCCTTATTGTCAATTCGAAGAAAACAACATCAAATATGCAAATCCTCAAATTGGAAAACAGCATATACAAAAGTGCTGTGTCAGGTCTTAAGTGGACATTGATAGCAATTTTCTTTTAAACCCAACCAAATTTAGGAAGACAGAAATTCTCCAGTACCTTCACTGGGTGAGAAATAACTGACACATTGATGCACTTATCAATTCCTAACATGCAAATATTTTTACAGAATGCAAACCAATCTATATATGAACTGTGTCCTTGACGTTCAGCTTGATGTTAAGAAGTCAGGAGTTGGAGAAATGCATTCTATCTCAGTTCACTTTAAAATAGCTTGTTTAATGCTGACCAATCACCAGCCCATAATTAACTCTGACTAATACTAGGAATCATAGATCGACTATTATTTTTTCTTCTTGATGCGTGTCACAATTACTCTCGGCACAATGTCACTTACTTTTATCCGGAGCATATCCTCATAAGTTCAACAGCTGGGAGCAAATGCCTGGCTGGGCCTCCCAGCTTTGAGGAGTCTTTCCCGAACTCAGCAATTCTGAGACCAAAATTCAGGCCGCATTTGCATGTCACCAAAATAACTGGCTTTCTGAAATGTATAAAATTCAGTCAACTGAATCAATCCACAGGAAGCCAAATCAGTTTGACAGATATTTTTCCATTACATTGATACGTGGTATGTGTGTTACTCAACCCTCCCTCAAAAGAGGAAAAATGAGGTCAGATGACAGGGGTGATCAGATTTCTATTACCATGATAAAGAAAACTGCAGTTTCCAATAATGTCATTTAGAAATTAAGAAGAGATTAAAAATCAAACTATGACTGTATTGAAAAATATTGCAATTGATTTTCCACCTTTGTGAAGGAAGACAAAAGAAGAAATGGACTTAAATTTCCATAAAAGAGATTTAAGTCAAACCAAAACAAAATCTTCCAGTCTTTGGGGGATAGGAAACAATGAAATATGTTAGAGAGGGTGAGATGGTAGAAAACGTTCTTTCTTTGATATTGTTTCCAAAACATCAGAATTTAGAAGTGAGGGAGATTGTTTTCTGTGTCAGTCCCCTCTGAAGAAAGGAAAATCACAAGGTTTCCCATTTTCCCTCAGGCCACATCTGAACCACGGCCTTGACACGACCTAATCCATTCACGCGTGCCTCCCACAGTCCACTCTTCTTTTCCCTCCACAGATGCTGTACCTATTCCTTTAGCTGAAACGGTCCTCTCCTCTTTGCTCTACTTAGGCAAATCCTGCCACATTTTCAGTCTACCTGTTAAAGTTATATAGAATATACAAACCAATGCCTCATTAGTATTTATAGTTCCACTTCAAATTCCACCTCTTCCTTGAAAATTTTTCTAATGACTGCAGGTGATTATGATCTCTCCTCTCTAACAATCTCATAATACCACACGCATTGTAACCATATATTTTGACACATGAATTTCATGTTAGAATTTTATTATTTCTCTAACTAGTACCATTTTCTAATTATTTTGGCACATGAGACATGAGTCCCTAATAAGATTACAATGTCCTTGAGAGCAGGAACGAAGCTCATCTTTCTTTCGTGTCGCGCACAAAGCCGAGCAAGTACTTGGCAGAGGAGGGTGATGATTTAGGGCAAGGTTCCGAGCTTGGACCAGAGGTCAGTCTAGTCCTTTCTCACCGACCAGCCAGGTTCTGTTGTGTAATTTGCTAAATACATGCTAAAAAGGTATCACCTGTAAAAGGGACATGATAATTTCTACCTTACTTATTTGTTCAGAGAATTGAATAATCTCTAGAAATTCCTAAATTTAATGGAATATGGTGTATAATAGGGAGCTATTATTATTTTATCAAAGTCTATATCTTACATTATAACTTATGTTTGTACTATAAATATTTGTTGTCTTATCTGAAAGAAGAGGACTCAAACTGTGGCCTATATAATTTTTTTAAATGAAATATTAGAGACTTTATTTTGCTGTATTTTTTAAAATAAACACTTGCCTCTGGTCTTTCCCTGCAAGGTAACTTTTCCTTCCATTCAACTTCTGTTTTTCCTTCACTAAGCATGTCTAATCACCCTGGTAAGTCTGGAGTAGTGGGAAATGTCAACATAATTAACTAGCTTGATCTAACTACACTCAACAAGTAGAGAATTAGTATTTTCTCAAGAAAACCTGGCACATTTACAGAAATTGATTATCATTAAGACTATAAAGCAATGTTTAAAAAATTCAAGGAATTGTTAACACTCCAGCATATATTCTGATCACAATTCTATTAGATCACCAACAAAAAGATAAATTTTTTTTTTTTAAAGATTTTATTTTTTCCTTTTTCTCCCCAAAGCCCCCCGGTACATAGTTGTGTATTCTTCGTTGTGGGTTCCTCTAGTTGTGGCATGTGGGACGCTGCCTCAGCGTGGTCTGACGAGCAGTGCCATGTCCGCGCCCAGGATTCGAACCGACGAAACACTGGGCCGCCTGCAGCGGAGCGCGCAAACTTAACCACTCGGCCACGGGGCCAGCCCCCAAAAAGATAAATTTTAACAGTTACATTTGGAAATTTTAAAAAATGCTATTAAATAACTCATGGGTCAAAGAAGAAATAATGATGGAAATATAAATGAAATTATAATAATTAAACTGTAATTAGATTTCATAACTGAAAGATAACTTTTGATATAAGAAGCACATCAAAAGGTGTGTCATATAGTAAAAACAGTATCTCCAGCAAAATTTAGAGTTTTAAAATATTTACATTAGAAAAGAGAAAAGGCTGAAAACTAATATGTATGGAGTTTTTTTTGTTCTTTGAGGAAGATTAGCCCTGAGCTAACATTTGCCACCAATCCTCTTATTTTTGCTGAGGAAGATGGGCCCTGAGCTAACATGTTTGCCCATCTTTCTCCATTTTATATGTGGGATGCTGGCCACAGCATGGTTTGATAAATGGTGTGTAAGTCCACACCTGGGATCCGAACTGGAGAGCCCTGGGACGCCAAAGCAGAGCATGTGAACTTAATCATTCCACTGGGACAGCCCCATGCATCCAATTTTTAAAGTTTTAAAGTATAATAAAACAAATGATAAATTAAAAAGAAGAAAAAATAAAAGTATTAATCAATGAATATAAGAAAACAAAGATTCAATAGAGAAGATCAACCAAAACAATTTTTTTTTTTTGCAAAAAGACTAATAAAGTAGAACAATCTTTAGCTAGGTTGTTCATGGGAAAAAAGAAAAAAACAAAATTAGAGTTGAATTAGTACAGACATAACAGGAAATACAAAGATACTAATCCGTAAGAGAAAATTATGAGATGTTTTTGCCAGGAAGTTTGAAGCTTTTGGTGAAAGGGACAAAATCCTAGACGAATATAGTGTCCAACAGATTTAGGAAGAATGAGAAGGCTGAAAAGTCCTATAACTGGTAAAGAAGTTGAAACAGGTGTTTAAAATCTTCACATAAAAAGTATGGACAGTTTTATAGATTAATTTCACCAAAGTTTAAAGGTGAATATCGTTGACATTGTGTTTGCTCTCCCAGAAGATAAAAAAGGGACACTACCTCCCAAGCCATTAACAAGGTCAGTGTAACCTTAACATCAGTATGAGAAATGCAAATTACCTGCCACTCTCATGTACCATGTCAATGGTTTATGTGAGTTAAATCTTTGCCTTGCATAGTGTGGTATCACAGGACAGTGTAGGATTTAAAAATCAGGAAATAAGAGCATAACAAGATTATTTAAAATTACGGAAGTAACAATAGACACAAAAAGGTCACCTCTGGGGAGTAAGAATCGAGATGGTGGGTGGGTGAACTTCTGTTTTTTTGCTTGTTTGTTTTGAGGAAGATTAGCTCTGAGCTAACACCTACTGCCAATCCTCCCTTTTTTGCTGAGGGAGACTGGCCCTGAGCTAACATCTGTGCCCATCTTCCTCTACTTTATATGTAGGACGCCTGCCACAGCATGGCTTGACAAGCAGTGTGTAGGTCTGCACCTGGGATCTGAACCGGCGATCCCTGGGTCACCAAAGCGGAACATGCAAACTTAACCACTGCTGCCACCAGGCCGGCCCCTAGGTGAACTTCTTCATAAACACTTTTGAACTGTTTGACCTATAACCAAATGATAAATTAAAATGTGTATTTTACCAAAAACAAAAGAAGAAGACGGTGTATAGTTAAGAAGTAATGATAGCAATTAGAATACAACATGTTTTCAAGAAGAGGATTAAGTCAAGGAGTGTCTGAAAATTTACATCTTATTTTCTTCCTCCATTACCAGGCGGCCAGCTTCCTAGTGGACTGGGACAGGGCTGACCACAGAACCAGGGCCTCCATAGTCATGAGCATCATGTTGGTCAGTGTTCAGATCTACCATCTCTTTTTCGAAATAGCTATCAAGGCTTTGTCATAAATTATTACCTCCTTTCCCCATTTTGTTTTGTAATTCTTGAATTGCAAGAATTATTTGGATTAATGCACGATGCTCCCTCATTTGCTTTTATAATGATAAGTATAAATATAAATGGCCTGATATATATATATAAAGTACCTAGAACATGGTAGACAACCATACATCTTATTTTCTCTGCTTGGGCTCCTAAACCCACTTACAACTTCTCAGTGTAAGACTTAAGGAAGGAGATAGGATCAAACTGAATTTTGTAGAGTGCAATTAAGTACTGCTGTTTTTTTTAAACTGATATTCTTATATTACTAGAACCCATAACTGATATTTGCTATTCCAGAATTTTCATTAACACATAATAAGTACTCCATTTCTTGTATATCCTTAAAGAATTAGTATGTTGGAATTGTTTTAGTGTATAAGATTCTGGAAAGCAAATTCAATAGTTTCTGTGGGGTATGTAAGTGGATATCAAGATTGAGGAGCACCCAAATAGTTACCATCTACTGAGGATCAAAGTCACCAGTATCATATTAGTACATTTGAGAAAACAAAGGGTAGGAATTCAGAGTTCTCCATTTTTTCAAATTTTTTTTTATTGAGGTAACATTGGTTTATAACACGATATAAATTTCAGGTGTGCATCATTATATTTCAACTTCTGTATAGACTACATCATGTTCACCACCAAAAATCTAGCTGCCATTTGTTATCATACAAATGTGCCCCTTTACCCCCTTCACCCTCCCTTCACCCCCTTCTCCTCTGGTAACCACCAATCTGCTCTCTGTATCTTCATGTTTATTTGCTGTTGTTGTTTTTTTTATATCCTACATGTGAGTGAAATCATATGGTAATTGTCTTTCTCTGTCTGACTGACTTCACTTAGCGTAATGCCCTCAAGGTCCATTCATGTTGTTGCAGTGGTAAGATTTCATCTATTTTTATAGCTGAGTCATATTCTGTATACACACACACACACACACACACATATATATGTATACACACGTACATACATATATGCATCTTCTTTATGCATTCATCTGTTGATGGACACTTAGGTTGTTTCAAAGTCTTGGCTATTGTGAATGATGCTGCAATGAGCATAGAGGTGCACATATTTTTCAAATTAGTGTTTTTGTGTTCATTGGATAAATACTCAGAAGTGGAATAGCTGGATCATATAGTAGTTCTATTCTTAATTTTCTGAGGAATTTCCATACGGTTTTCCATAGTGACTGCACCTGTTTACATTCCCACCAGCAGTGTACGAGGATTCTCTTTTCTCCACACCCTCTCTAACACTTGTTATTTCTTGTATTTTTAGTAATAGCTATTCTGACAGGCATGAGGTAATATCTCATTGTGGTTTTGATTTTCATTTCCCTAATAATGAATGATATTAAACATTTTTTCATGTGGCTGTTGGCCATTAGTATGTCTTCTTTGGGAAAATGTCTAGTCAGATATTTTGTCCATTTTTTAATCAAGTTGTTTTGTTGTTGTTGAGTTGCATGAGTTTTTTATATATTTTGGATATTAACCCCTTTTCAAATATATGATTTGCAAATATCTTCTCCCAGTTGGTAAGTTATCTTTTTGTTTTGTTGATGGTTTCTTTTGCCACGCAGAAGCTTGTTAGTTCGATGTTGTCTCATTTGTTTATTTTTTGTTTTGTTTCCCTTGACATAGGAGATATATTCAAAAAGATACTGCTAAGACAGATGTCAAAGAGTGTACGGCCTAAGTTTTCTTCTAGGAGTTTTATAGTTTCAGTTTAACATTCAAGTCTTTAATCCATTTCGAGTTAGTTTTTGCGAATGGCATAAGATAGTGGTCAACTTTCATTCTTTTGCATGTGGCTGTCCAGTTTTCCCAACATCATTTATTGAGGAGACTTTCCCTTCTCCATTGTATGTTCTTGGCTCCTTTTCAAAAATCAGCTCTCCATAGATGTGTCAGAATTCTTTGTTCAGTTGCTGTTATTGTATGTGGTAAAAAAAAAAACCTTCTTGTGATTCAAACATTAATAAAACCTTCTAGATAGCTCTCAATGTCTTCACTTATGTATATTTCTCAAAATATTAAGCTATTGTAGTTATTTTCTTAGCTATAGACACCCTCTTTTTTTTACATGTCACAGTGAACAACGTTTTCTTTTTTGCAGGATATAATGTAAGTCCAAATGGATCCTGAGGCAGAAGTGATCCCTGTGAATATTTCCTAACATTAGAAAGATACCTCTCTTGTCCACTTATCCTTGTGGTAGAAAAGTGATCTTAATTTCTTTTAGTTTGTTTGAAAAAAACCAAGCATTCAAGTAGAGGCTCAGTCAAGGAAGTAAAAGCATTGTATGTTCGAATATAATACAGCAGTTCAAAATGAAACAGCAAAATTTGGAGCCAATATCCTTTAAATCAGATGAATGAGAGCTGGAGATCAAGAGTGATATTCTCCTTTCTTGCTAAAATTTTGCTATTGCAGAAGGTTTGGAGATGTGATATTAAATTACTTGTTGTATTTTATGACTGCTGTATAGCATTCTAGATCCTCACATGTGAGGAAAGCTTGTGAAAATAAAATACGAAGAGAGAGGTGATAATGGTGAAACCCTTCATCTGATACCGTTTAGGTCAGTGGCCAGAGGAGAGATTCCACAGCATCTAGAGGTCATTTCAGGCTTAGGATTCAATGAATAAATACATAAAGACTATAATCCATATGCTTCAATTATTGAACTATTAGCTAACAAGTGAATAAGACATCAGGATACTTGGCTGAATTTTTCTCATTTCTTCAAGATTTCTGGAATTATGAAGATATTAAAATAACTTTTGAATCGAATTTATTCTACTATCTGATAAATGATAAGTGAGCATCTGCTTAAGAAATTCACTTGAAAGAAATTTGATGAAAGACTTTATGTCTTGATCATCTCCTCTCTCTTTCAGTCCATGTACATTTGGCAATGGGTAGTAAAGCAGGATATTTACAGAGCACCAATCAAGCATCTGTACTATTTTTCACACCCACCTAAAATCTGAGCCCTTTGAAAAATAGCTGTTTAAACTACCTTTGTGAAAAAAACTGATAGCAGTAGTCAATAATCTAAAAGATATGGTGCTGTAGGGAAATAATAACTCGGAGAAATAAAAAATAAATAAAATAAAAACACTCTCCCCAGAGGTATTAGCATTATACCTGGTTTCCTTCAGTGTCATATGTCATAATTTATAACGTGGGGTATCTCTGCCTACACAGAGCTACTTCAATAAAGTTGTTGAAATTCAGATTGTGACCCTCACTAGTCACTACCTTAAGGAATTTTTATATTTATGTATTCCTCTACAAAGGAGCTTTATCTGTGGATGGAGTGAATGCTGCCTATTTGTAAAGTCCCAAATGGGTCTTCTTGTGCCAAAGCCTATTATGCTACCATTACAATTCCATGTCTTTGAGTCCTGAAAACTTTCTGTATTCAGAAGTTTCCTATTATACTTGTATGCACAGCTCCTCAAGCTTGTGTTTCTAAAATTGCAATAGATTACCACCTGGCACATGCAGAATTGTGTCAAGGGAATGAGAAACTATATAATAAATATGACATCTCCTCCTGGAAAATAAATTTTACTTGAAAATTTTGAGGCAGAAAGTTAAGTAATTTAAATGAAAATTTAAACACATTTTATATTTTAAAAACATATATTTATATTGTGGGATAGAATGCTAAGTGTATGTGAATTGTTAGGCTAAAACCAAAAATTTCAAATAATTTCAAGGATGTAGGGTTTGTGCTAGTGAATCAGTAAGGATTTTTGTTTGTTTCAAATGACAGAATGTGCCCAGGTGGCTGAAACATACAAAGAACGTAGTATTTGCTTGCATAAATGAAAAGTCCATGGATAGGACTGGCTTCAGGTATAGCTTGTCCAGGGGCTCAAAAGATGTCTCCTACACGTTGTTTTTCCTCATCCTGTCTCACAGTCTTCTCTTCCTATAAGAATTGCCTCCATTCTTATGACCAAAAGATGAGTGGAAAGCTTCAGATTTTATATCATCTTCACTTTAAATCTCAGGGAATAAAGCAAGGATCTCTTTCCTCTAAGTCTCAGGAAAAAAGACACCTTGAGTCTCACTGGCTCCAGCTGTGTCACTCACCGTGACCAGCTATAGAATGTTCTGATTGGCCAAACTTCATGCCCACCCTGGAACTTCAACAGAAGTCCATAAATTGAGAGCAGAAGAATCCCCTCCCCACGAGGTAAACTGCAGTATGTTTTCCAGAATAAAAGTGAATAACACCAGGTAAAATGATTTACACACGCACGCACACACTGCTGGCCACCAGAGCCCGCCTACCTCACCCCATATACACACACTCCTTTCCAGGTTTAGTTCCACACATCAGGGGTACACTGGTGGAAACAAATCCGAGAAACACTGCTTTAACTTATCCAGTAAAACAGTACTAGGGATTAAAATCTGGTAGACTCTAGCAATGCTCATTGGCAATAGGGATAGAAGGACCCAGATAAGAGGCTTCAGGGATGGGCAAGCACATTGATAGAGGTCAAACCAGAGATCTTTATCTATATTTCCTCTGGTTCCTGATTTCATTTAGTGCCTGCCTCACCTAATGAGTTGCTGACTGGAGGTAAACCTAGTCAGCATAGGCAGGGCTGGAGAAGCGTTTGCAGGATGCAGTCTTTTTTGAACCCATCTTGAAGGGTGGCCAAGATGGTTGCAAACAGTATAATGAACCATAATAATGACACTGCAGAGACCCATAAAATGCAGGATGATCAGTGCTGAGTTCAGAAAGCATCTGATCCCCTGGGCAAACCAAACAGCTGGGAAATTCCTTGCCAATGGGATGAACTTTGTTCCTCCTAACACTTCAGCAGCAGTGGGTTTTGTTCCACATGCTCTAGTACTGCACTATTTTTTCCCATACTCCTTTTCCCCACAGAGCAGAAATCCCGCTCTGCCTCAAGAGATTATGTTAAGAATATATTTACCCAAGTCATTTGCTAATTTCCACTTGTTAAACATAGGCCAGGTAGTGGATTTTGCTAGCTGACTATTCTTTATCCATTCTGCTCTTCTTTAAAGAGAGAATCCAGATTTTGTTTACGGAGGCATTGTGCCCAGAAAAATAAACCCTCAATATCCCAACCTCACAGATAAGGGTTGCCTTGGGATACAGATATCTGCCCAATAAGATATAAGTAGAAGCCTTCTATCAATTTCTGGAAATATTTTTGATTTTTGATAGTGTACCCCCTTCATTTTTCCCACTTCTTTTGACTGCCTGACGCACAGATATGAAACAGCTCAAACAGGCTGAGCTGAAACAGCCATTCCGTGACAATGTGGTGACAAGCATGAGGGAAAAACCACACACTAAGCATGGAACAGAGGAAGAAAGAGCCTGGAACAATAACAGAATGTCCTGGACCACTCTGGATCCAGGCTTCATTGCTATAAGAAAACATTAACATATGTTGTGCTAAGCCACTATGATTGAGTCTCCTTCTATTGCCTGCAGCCAAACGTATTCTTAATCAATAAAGACCACTTTTCAAAATTCTGCAAAGTCTAATGATTTCTCATAACCGTAGCAGAAAATTACTCTAAAATAATTCATTTCATTGGAAGTTCAACCTGTAAAAATTCTACCATTTTTCAAGGCCATGTTAACAGTGACATCTAGGACAAGTTGCTTAACCTTTATAAAACTCACTTTCTCCACCTGTAAAGTGGGGTGAAACTACCACCTACTTCATAAGGTTGCTATGAGGATTAACTGAGATAATCTGTAAACATTTCCTGGCAAAAGATAAGCACTAAAAAATGGAATGCATTATTGTTAATTATCATTTAAATCATATAATCTTGACTGGAAAGGTACATATCAAGAGGCATGTAGTAAACTCTTAATAGACATTAATGAATGAGTGGTTAACAGTGGTTGTCTAGTTGTTGGGAATAAGAAAGTTGGTGATTTTTTTTTCTCTTTTTCTGCATTTTCTAAATTTTGTTGAATAAGCATATATATTACTTTATAATGAAAAGTCACTTTTACAAGAAAAGAAACACATGAGTGAGAGCTGGTTATACACATTGAATACAAGAAAACTCTTGTAATTAAAACTCAAACTCTGTAATGTACATCTCCTCGCATACCTCCTGACACTTGTATATTTCCTACACTTTTTTGCAAGTACTATTACAAGCACTTTACACATATTAATTTATTTAATTCATACAATATCCCTTTGACGTAGGTACTATTCAAGACCCTTTTTATAGTCAAGGATGCTGAGGCAGTACAAGGTAAGATAACTTGTGCATGGTTTCAGTTGCTGGCATGAGACCCAAGCCTGGCAATCTCCTCTGGACTCCAAACTCTTAGCCCATATACTCCACTGCTGTAGGAGGAGTCACATATGCCATGGTCCAAGATGGCTCATAATAAGTAGTAAACTTTGTTTTAACAAATTCTCTACAACAAATGTTGATCTGTGGCTTTTCCCTCTAACATTTCTACAAGAAAATTGCCTATGTGCTTTTTGACACTGCAAGCAAGAAGTAAAGTTGTAGAGTTAATCGAGTTGCTAATAAGATCTTTACAGTTCTTTTGTTCTGCCCTCAGTTAGCATCCCTCAACTTTCTAACTTCTCCTCATCTCAATAATGCCAAAAATGTGTACCAGAAAAACCCACCTAAATACCTATAATGATTCTACTAAAATATTTGCAAAACTGTTCTCCAAAGAGTATGCATAATACATAGAGGAAATTGCACAAACAAAGACCCATCCCATCACTGCTTGGCAGAATGGTTGGAAGCTTATGTGGTATAATTTCCAAGATGCTAAGAATCAATTTTTCTTTCTCTCTCCCTCTCTCCTACCTTCTTTTTGTTTTTCTCTCTCTCTCTCTCATCTTCCTCTCTCCTCCCCTTCAAGAGCATGGCATAGTGCTTAGATATATGCTCTGAAGCATGAGTTAGGATTTATCTTCCCTGTGTACTAGCTGTGACCTTGACAGTTTTCTTTAACTGTAAGTTTTAGACTTCATATGTAAATCGTAATCAATAATAGCACCTTTTCATTAAGCTATTGAAAGCATTAAATAAATAGAACTGCGCACAACATCTAACAAATAGTTTTTTACTCTTATTATATTCCCTGACCTAGTGCCTAAAATTTTACATCCATTCCAAGTTTTATCTACTTTAAACTTGAAGAAATATCCTATTTTAAGCTGTTGGTGGCACTTGGCCAGCAGTTAATTGAGAGTCGAATAGAAATTAGAGAAAAGGTTGACTTCTGGGGCTTCAGTAGAGGGATGAGAACCCCCCCAAAAATTCCGACCACTAGAAATATTTGCCACTGATTCTGCCACCTACTTTCCCATACTCAACTAAAGGCATTTCTTTATCACTTCCTAATTTATTGATGAAACATTGAGCATCATTTTTATTTCTTTCCATCCCCTGCAGATCGAGAGTGGTATTTCTAGTAATATATTCATTTCAAAGCACACTTATTTTTCCCATGCATATGAATGACCATGCATCTAATTATTAGTATAGGCATCCATTTTAAAGGTCATTTAAACTCCAAACTGTAATTTAAAAAAAATTTCGTATTGTTCAATCTTCTGGTTCAAATCATTTTAGTTTTTGTAAAAAATAATCAAAGTCAATAATAGTTTGGATCATTATAGCATAAAAACATTTGTTCACCTCTCCTTCTACTCCAAATGCCTAATATTCAAATTTTATATATAATATATGTATATAAATTTACAGCAGATCTGAAGAACTATTTAAAAGACTGAGAATGTTAGAATGAGGGAAAAAATGCAATAATGCCTATGTGGATACAAACACACATACACATATACATAGAGAGACAAACACAGATTTTTAACAGTAAGCTATTTGAAAAAGGCACACCTAAATCACGGCGCCAAAAGTTTAAAACAAATATGTAGTTTATAAATAAAGACAATAAGTGTAACAATAGTATTATACAACATATCAAATTCAAAGTGACAAGCATTAAACAGAACAAAGATGAATAGTTCATATTGCCAAATTGTATCATCCAGTCTAAAGAAATAACAGTTTTGGACTTTTATGAACCTCACAGCACAGCTTTGAAATACATAATAAAAAAAATTATATGAGCAGCAAAAAAAACTCATAGTTGAAGATTTATTGCATCTCTTTCAAAAATCAACAATCAAATAAGGATGCAAAGAACTTGAATTATATAATCAATAATGTAATCTATTTTTATAGTAGAATACAGCAAATATGTAATTATGATGGTTAAGAAGTAAGAATTTTAGTGTATGAAAATAAGGTGTAAAAATAAAATGAAATAGCAAAAAAATTGGAACATAAAATTTGAATTGGAAATAGTATTAAATCATGATTTTTTCTTTAAAAATATGTATTCCCTAGTTCTGTCCTCTTGAAGGACCTAAAAGTAATGACAACCCAGTAGCAACGCATACGCTCCCGTATGTAGGTTGTGCTCCACAATACCGATGTTTTTTGGAGAAGTGACTGATTAAAAGTCTGAAGGATAAAATATAGATTTGCTTGAGACATCTTGTTCCAGAACTCAAGGATGATATCAGAAACAAACAGGGTTATGTCCAAATGACACAGGAACCAAAAGGAAGGAACACATAAACACCATGGGACACATAAACACCAAAGAAAACAAAGTATGTAACTTATTGAAATTTATTGAATAAAAAAAAGTAAACTAAAAAAGAAAGAAAAAAACAAACAAGAATTTATAATGATAATAAAGAGAAAGCTAGAAATAAAACAAATTCAAATCTTGAACATCATTACAAATAACTATTACAACAAAAAAAATCTAGCTAATAAATGTGGAAGAGAAGATAGAGTTTTAAAAATAAGTGGACTTTCAGTTTCCAGTGCCATATATAGGGAGGTTAGAAATTGCCACTCCATCCTAACAATGAGTAAAAAGCTATACAGACTGAAAGATCAATAATTCTTCATGGATCCATAGAGAGATGACACAGGACAAAACACTGTCCCCAGTATTGGAGAGACAGAAAAGTGAATACAGGGACTTACAGCCTACTAGAACAGAGAGCCTAAGCAGAAACTGCCACATGAAGCAGTGCAGGGGTAGGCAAACCTAAACTATAATCAACAAATCGCTGGAGGTTCAGTGTGGACAAGCCTGAGTTAAAAACCGCAGTGGACCCAGTCATAGACGGGCCTTCAGATATTCGTGAGTTTTACATCCAAGAGCTTGACTAGGTTCTCACAGTAAATATTGGAGAAAAATCCCCTCATGCATCTAGCTGGGAGATGGGAAAAGGAACCAACTGAAAATACATCAGAGCACTCCGCTCTTCTTAACCAGACCTCCCCTCAGGAGAAACTACTTAATCAGAGGCTAATCTGCTGAGGTATTACCAGAGCCTAACTGACTGACCTGGGGGAAGAAAGTAATCAACTCCAGTAAGTCCAGCCTTCCGTGTGGGAGAAGTCAAATACCCAAGCTCAGCCCATTCTAGCCATGCTGTCCCACTTAAAAGGAGAGAAAAAACTGAGAAACACTTGTGAAGGTTAGTCTAGAGGCACAGGCTCACTTAAGGATTGACCTAATCACAGGACTACAGGATGTTTCCCTCTCCCTACACATTACTACCACATTACTAAAGGCCTATTTACAGCAATTCCTTTTACCTAAGACATAATGTCTGGCTATAAAGAAAAATCTACAAGGCATACTAAAGGCAAAAAACAAAATATAAAGAGAAAGAGTAAGCATTGGAATCAGACATGACAGGGGTGTTAGAATTATCAGACCAGGAATTTAAAACAACTTTGATTAATATAAGGGCTCAAGTAGAAACAGTAGACAGCAAGCAAGAACAGATAGGCAATGAAAACAGAGATATGGAAATCCTAAGAAAGAACTAAAAAGACATGATAGAGATCAAAAAAACTAACATAAATGAAGAATGCATTTGCCAGGTTTATTAGTAGACTGGACACAGCTGAGGAGAAAAACCTCTGAGCTTGAGGATATCTCAATAAAATCTCCCCAAACTGAAAATGAAAGAGAACAAAAATTGAAAAAAAATAAAATAAAACAAAACATCCAATGACTGCAGGACAACTACAAAAGGTATAACATACACATAATGGGAGGGGGGGAAGGAGAAGAAAGAGAGAATGGAACAGAAGAAATATTTGAAATAATAATGACTGAGAATTTTCCCAAATTAGTGTTAGACACCAACTCACAAATGTAGAAAGCTCAGAGAATACCAAGCAGGACAAATGCCAAAAAAACTGCACCTAGGCATATTATTTTTAAATTATAGGAAATCAAAGATAAAGAAAAAATTCTGAAAGAAGACAAGAAAAAAACACTTTATCTAAAAAGGAGCAAAGAAAAGAATTACATTAAGCTTCTCCACAGAACACAGGCAAGCAAGAGAGTAGAATGAAGTATTAAAGTGTTAAGAGAAAAAGAAAACCACTGACTTATAATTCTGTACCCTGCAGAATTATTGTTCAAAAGTGAAAAACAAAAATAAAAAACTTTTTCAGACGCAAAAAAATAAGGAAATTTGTTGTCAGTAGACCTGCCTTGCAAGAAGTGTTAAAAGAAAGTTCTTTTAGTGTTAAAGAAAGTGTTAAAGAAGTTCTTTAGAAGCAAAGAAATAATATAAGTAAGAAACTCAGATCTACATAAAGAAAGGAAGAGCATTGAAGAAGGAATAAGTCAAAAAATTTCATTCTTCTTATTCTTAATTGATTTAATAGATAAAAATTTGTTCAGAATAATAATAGAAACAATATATTCAATTATGTATGCTTATATATATAGTTCATGCATATATCATATATATATGCTTAGGTATGCTTATATATAAGTGAAATGAGTGTCAGCAATGGTACAAGGGACAGGAGGAAGGTATTAGGATTACTCTGTTATAAGTTTGCACACTACAAATGAAGAAGAATAGAGTTATATGAAAGTGAGCTTGGATTAGTTGTAAATATATATTGCAAACTCTAGGGCAAGAACTAAAACAGGCAAAAAAGTAAAGTGTAATTGATATCCGAAGAAAGGAGAGAAAATGGAATTATATAAAATACTCAATTAAAACCAAAGGCAGAAAAAAGATTAGAAGACAAAAATAAGAACAAAGAATAAGGGCAACAAATAAAAACAGTAACAAATATGGCATTTATGAATCCAACTATATCATGATCACTTTGAATATCAATGATTTAAATGCACCAAAGACAGACTGTCAAAATAGATCAAAAACCAAGATCCAACTATATATTGTCTACAAAGAATCCACTTTATAGGAAGAAATACATATAGATTAAAAGCAAATGGATGGATGGAGGAAAAATATACCATACTAACACTAATCAAAGGAAACAGTAGTAGCCATATTAATTTCTGACAAAGCAGACCCCAAAGACAGGGAAGCTATAAAGGATAAAAGAAGGCATTATATAATGACAAAGGGCTCAATTCTCCAAGAAGACTTAATAACCCTTAATGTGCATTTGCCTAACAACAGAGCATCAAACTACATGAGGCATAAATTCATGGAACTGCAAGCAGAAGCAGATGAATCCACTATCATAGTTGGAGACTTCAACACCCCTCTAACACAAATGGAAAGATTCAGTAGGCAAAATATCAATAAGGACTTAGTTGAACTCAATAGTACCATCAATCAAGTGTATATAATTAATATCTATTGACTACTTCATTCAACAACAGTAGAATACACATTCTTCTCAAGTTCACATGGAACAATCACCAAGACAGACTGCATTCTGAGTCATAAAACACACCTTGACAAATGTACAGGGATAGAAATTATACAATGTTTGCTCTTAGACCAGAATGAAGTTAAATTAGAAATCAATAAAGGAAAGATAACTGGAGAGTCCCCTAATATATGGAGATTTAAAAACACACTTCTAAGTAAGTCGTAGGTAAAAGAAGAAATCTCAAGAGAAATTTAAAAATCTTTTAAACTAAATGAAAATGAAAACACAACTTATAAAATTAGTGGGATGCAGTGAAACCAGTGTTGGAGGGAAATTTATAGCATTGAATGCATATATTAGAAAAGAAGAAAGATCTAATACCAATCATCAAAGTTTCCACCTTAGGAAACTAGAAAAACAAAAGCAAATTAAACCCAAAGTAACCAGAAAAAAAGAAACGATAAAAATTAGAGCAGAAATCAGTGAAATTGAAAACAGAAAATCAATGGAACCAAGAGTTGGTTCTTTGAAAAGATCAGTGAAATCTATAAGCCCCTAACAAGGTTCACTAATAAAAAAAAGAGAGCGGACACAAATTACTAATATCAGAAATGAAAGAAGGACCATAACTTTAAATCTCATAGGCATTAAAAAGATAAGAAAGGGATGCCATGAACAACTCTATACCCACACATATGATAGTCTAGATGAAATGGACCAATTCTTTGAAAGGTTTCTAGGTTCTTTTGCTGTAAGCATCTTTGCAGTAGACACCTTTACCACATGTATTTTTGCTGCATAACTAATTTGCTGTAAAAGATAAAATAACTGGTTGGCAGTTTACTCCCACTTCTATATTATATAAATCTTAGCTCCACACTTGCCATTGAACTTTGGAACATCTATCAACAGACATGTGACAGTTGCAGTGCAGAAGTCTTTTTGCAATGCAATGCAAAGCTCAGTTACAAATATGCATCCTAGTATTTGGCAATGGAGGCTTCTTTTAATGAAGGAAGAAATTTTAGCAAAAAAGAAAAAGTGTGATGGATGCTGAATGAGGAGATGAGCCAACAACAATGACAACAAAAGAATAGTACTATGAACAAAAGACTTCAAAGACAAGTGCTTAGGTACAAGCCACAAAATCAGTAATTTGCACAGTATTGCCATGAATCTACACACATTTTAAATGTGGTCTAATATTTTGGATTTCACAATAAATTCCTTTTAATTCTGTTATTCATTTTTCATGTTTCATTGCGTTCTTTTTAACGTCCCTCTTTTATTTTTTGTTGTTTTACTTTTTACAGCAAAATTGTCTTACAGTCAATTAGTTATGTGGTGAAAATGTTTGTGGAAAAAGATGCTTGTGACAAAAATGTCTACAGCAAAGCTGCTTATGGCGAGAATACCAGACACTCTTTGAAAGATACAATCTGCTAAAACTCACACAAGAAGAAGTAAACAATCCAAATTGGCCTATATGTATTGAAGAAATTGAATGAATAATTAATAAACTTCCAAAGCAGAAAGAACAGGCCAGATAAGGTCACTGGTGAATTCTACCAAGTATTTAAGGAAGAAATTGTAAAAATTCTCTACAATTTCCTTCAAAGGATAGATGCAAAGGGAATATTTCCTAACTTATTCTATGAGGCCAACATTACCCTAATACCAAAATCAGGCAAAGTCATTACAAGGGATAAAAACCCCAAAACTACGGACCAATATCTCTCATGAACAAAGATGTAAAAATCCTTGATAAAATTAGCAAATTGAATCCAACAATATATAAAAAGAATTATATATCATGACTAAGATTAATTATACACCATACCTGGGATTTACCCCAGGTAAATACCCCAGGTATGAAAGGCTGGTTCAACATTCAAAAATCAGTTAATGTAATCCATCACATCAATAGTCTAAAGAAGAAAAATCGCATCATCATAACAGTAGATGCAACAAGAACGTTTGACAAAATCCTACACCCATTCATGATAAAAACTTTCAGTAAACTAGGAATAGAGGAGAACTTCCTCAACTTGGTAAAGAATATCTATAAAAACCTACAGTTAACATCATACTTAAGGGTGAGAAACTCAAAATTTTCTCAATAAGATCAGGTACAAGGCAAGGATGTCCACTCTTACCATACCTTTTTAGCATCATACTGGAAGTCCTAACTAATGTAATAAGACAAGACAAGTAAGTAGAAGGTATACAGACTGGGAAGGAAGACATAAAACTTTGTTTGCAGAAGACATGATCAGCTATATAGAAAATCTGAAAGAATTGACAG
The DNA here is from genome assembly GCF_041296265.1 of Equus caballus. Taxonomy (NCBI): domain Eukaryota; kingdom Metazoa; phylum Chordata; class Mammalia; order Perissodactyla; family Equidae; genus Equus; species Equus caballus. The sequence continues at coordinate 21,146,050 of NC_091692.1, forward strand.
AAAAAAAAAAAACTCCTGGAACTAATAAGCAATGATAGCAAGGTTATGTAGTACAAAGTTAATATACAAAAGTTAATCACTTTCCTGTATATCAACAATAAACAAGTGGAATTAGAAATTAAAAACATAATTTCATTTACGTTAGCACCCAAAAAATGAAATAGGTACAAATCTAAGAAAATATGTATAATATCTACATGAGAACAACTAGAAAACTCTGACAAATGAAATCAAAGAATTAAATAACTGGAGAGATATTCCATGTTCATGGGTAGGAAGATTCAATATTGCCAAGATGTCTGTTCTTTCCAACTTGATTCATAGATTTAATGCAATCCAAATCAAAATCCAAGCAAGATATTTTGTGGATATGGACAAACTAATTCCAAAATTTTTACAGAGAAATAAAAGACCCAGAATAGCCAACACAATACTGAAGGAGAAAAACAAAGATGGAAGACTAATATTACCTTACTTCAAGACTTACTATAAAACTACAGTAATCATGACAGTGTGGTATCAGTGAAAGAATAGAAAAATAGATCAGTGGAACAGAATAGAGAGACCAGAAATAGACCCCCATAAATGTAGTCAACTAATCTTTGACAAAGGAGCAAAAGCAATACAATGGAGCAAAGATAGTCTTTTCAACAAATGGTGCTGTAACAACTGAATATCCACATGAAAAAAAATCAATTTAGACACAAGCCTTACAGTGTTCACAAAAATTAAATCAAAGTGGATCATAGACCTAAATGTAAACTGCAAAGCTAGAAAACTTCAGAAGATAACATAGGAGGTAGCCTAGATGATGACCTTGGGTATGGCAATGACTTTTTAGATGCCATGCCAAAGGCATGTTCCATGAAAGAAATTAATGATAAACTAGACTTCATTAACATTAAAGACTTCTGCTCTGCAGATGACAATGTCAAGAGAGTGAAAAGACAAGCCACAAACTGAGAGAAAATATTTTCAAAAGACATATCTGATAAAGGACTGTTATACAAAACATACAAAGAACTCTTAAAATCCAACAATAAAACAAACAATCCCTTTAGAAAATGGACCAAAGACCTTAACAGGCACTTCACCAAAGGAAGTATACAGATGGCAAGTAAGCAGATGAAAAGATTCTTCACATCATATGTCATCAGGGAAATACAAATTAAAACAACAATGGGATAACACTACACACCTATTAGAATAGTCAAAATCTGGAACATTGACAACACCATTGCTGGTAAGGATGTGGAGTGATAGGAATTCTCATTCATTCCTGATGGGAATGAAAATTGGTACGGCCACTTTGGAAAACAGTTTGGCAGTGTCATGCAAGACTAAATATACTTTTATCATATGATCCAGCTCCTTGGTATTCACCGAAAGAAAATTGCTCTCAATTTTGCTTTGAACCTAAAACTGCTCAAAAAATAAAGTCTTTTTAAAAAATAATGAATTAAAAAACTAAAAATGATAAAATTGACCATATTGCAACCCCTAAACAAATGATTAATTTAGGCAATAATCAACAATAGATAAAACATGAAATAAAAGCATGATAATAAACTTAGGAATGAAAAGATCAGCCTGTCACCACTTGAAACCACTTATCAATTTTAGCATCAAAAAATCAAACAGGGGGCTGACCCCGTGGCCGAGTGGTTAAGTTCGCGCGCTCCGCTGCAGGCGGCCCAGTGTTTCGATGGTTCAAATCCTGGGCGTGGACATGGCATTGCTCATCAAACCACGCTGAGGCAGCGTCCCACATTCCACAACTAGAAGGACCCACAACGAAGAATATACAACTATGTACTGGGGGGCTTTGGGGAGAAAAAGGAAACAAAAATAAAATCTTTAAAAAAAAAAGTCAAACAATCAGACATTATGTGTCTTCTAAAGTGATGCAGCATTAATACATAGAACTATCTATGAAATATTCTTGCCTAAAAAATGTTTCCATGAATGTAATTAGACTTCTAAAAAGCAAATTTTCAATTTACAGGGAATATGAGATGTAGAAGAAGAGGTTACATGACATCACGTGAAAGAAAATAAACAAATCCAGAATGTAATGCATTCTACATGATAACGGAACTGGTTTCTTGAACAAGTTCAATGGCATGAAAAAGCAAGGTGTAGGGGAAAATGGAACACAGCAGACTAGAGAAACATAGAATATATAACAACTAAATGCACCATGTGGACATTTTTTGGATCCAATTAAAACATGCCAACTGTGAAAAAGAATTTTCGAGACAATTGAAGAATTTGACTTGGACTGGGTAATGGATGAAACCAAAGACTAGTCCTAATCTTGTTAAGTGAGATAATGTCATTGTGGTTATATAAGAAAATATCTATATATTTTAGAGATATTCCCTAAAGTATATGAAAGTAAAATAACATGATATATATTATTTGCTTTTGCAAAATTCAGCAAAAGAAATAATGAAATGAAATGGAAGACTGGGAGGAAGGAAAAAAGAAGGAAGGAAAGGAAAAAATGAAACAAGTTTGGCAAATCTTTATCTAGAATATTAACTCAAGATGGTGGGTATGCTAGGGTTAACCTAAATATTCTTTTTATAAGTGAAAATATTCATATTAAAAAATGAAACCCTCTCAGATCTAGAAACCATCCTGTGAGAGCAGTCTCAGTAGGAGCTGTGTGGCTGAATTAGGGATGCTGGTGGCCAAGGGAATTGGCTAAGATTTGATGCATCTGCTTTTGCTCTATATAGCACTTCCCTTCTGATAAGTTAACTTATGCTTGTCTGAATATTTCAGAAACATAATGCAATTTGCATTGGGAGCATGGTGAGGGGGGAAGGATGTCCATAATTTAATCTATAGTACATGCAAAATACTGTTATGACCTAAGAAATCTGTACTAAATTATGGCTTTAAATACCCAGATTAGGAATCAAGAAGGAGTGAACTGAAATGACCTAAGTATATAACTTGAGAATCCATTTTTTTAAATTAATGAATAAGCTTGAAAAAGTGAAAATGTAAATTCTTATAAGTTTGATCAAGAAAAAAATAGAGAGAGAATATAAACAGGCAACACTAGAAGATAAAAAGGAACATGGGACACAAGAAACTTCTTAAATTATAAAATAATAGAAATATATGCCAAATTTTGAAATGTAGAAAAAAGTGAATTTTCATAAAAATATATATTACGAAATTGACATACAAAGAGCTAGAAAGCCAGAATAGCTCAACTACCTCAGACAAATTTCAAAAGCTAGCAAAACATTTTTACTTTAAAAGGCATCTGGCCCACACATTTTTACACAATGACCAGGTAAAATTTAGCCAAGAATACGAGGTTTTTCCACAAACTTGAGTTGGAGCTGACATACGCCAGCAGTTGAAAGATGATCATTAGATGATCAGTAATTTTGTGAGCCAATTGATAAAACATTGGAGGCTTGAAATCAGGTATGATGGAAGTATGCACAACAGGGAAATTGGCAAATGCTACAAATTAGGGTATTTTTTTCTTACCGAGGGTCAGTTTATCAAAACACCACTGGTTTAAAAATAATTGCCAATGGAATCCACTGCATAAAATAATATATTTATTATGTTAATAGATGTCAAAATGTATGATGAAGATCAATACTCTCCTTCCCAAAGGTCCACAGTAATGTGAATTAGGAAAACTTCCTTAACTTTTTAAAGAATTTCTTTCAGAAATCTTCAGGAAAATTATATTCAATAAATCTTACAAAAAGTAAGGACAAGATAATGTATTTATCTATTAACACTAAGCTCTAATACTTACTGACAGTCCTAGACGGTGTATTAAGAAAAGTAAAAAGGGAAATAAAGAGGCAGAATAGCTATAATCTTCAGACAATCGAGGAGAATTAACTGGGAACACATTAATACAAGTGACAGAGTTCAGCAAGGTGGCAAATACAATGCTGTCAGACACACATTTTAGTTAGAAAATGCAGTTGAAAAAAGTTTCTAGTTATAAAATTTCAATAACAAAATACTTTTAAATAAACAATAAAATTATTCAAGTCCTAAATGAAGAAATTGTCATATTTTCTGAATCTAAATAATTGAATATATTTACTATGTTCTGAGTGAGAACACGATATTGTAAAATTATAAATTGTATTCAAATTACTGGATTATCCCAAGATTTTTTAATGAAACTGTATGCTGGCTGTTATGTTCATATGTACAAGAAAACATTCAAGAATAAGAAATTTGACAGAGAAGAACTGGGTTTTTTTCTAGTTTAAATAAATTGAATAATTTATGATAAAAAATAAAATGTCAAAACAAATAAAATAAGCTGAGAAATGATTATCTATTCAATACTACAGAGGAAAATTTGCTACTCATTTGGAGTAAAGTTAAGCTAGACTCATATCCCTCAGTGAACACGTAAATCGGTTCCAGAAACATTCAGGAAATCAAAGTCAAAAACAAAATGATAGAAAAAAATTGGGAATCGTTTTCTTTTTCTTTTCTTTTTCAATTTTTTTTGCTGGGGAAGATTTGCCTGAGCTTACATCTATTGCCAATCTTCTTTTTATATATGAATCGTTGCCACAGCATAGCCAGTGACAGACGAATGGTGTGGTTCTGCACCAAGGAACCATACCCCGGCCGCCAAAGCAGAGCACACCAAACTTTAATCACTAGGCCCCTGAGGGACCTGGCCCAAGAATCATTTTCTAATCTTGGGGTGTGGAAAGCAGGGATTTAACAGGGGGCTGTAGAGGGGGACACATGTTCTAAATCTTCAATGTATGGGAGTAGTGCAAAGGCACTAATTTTTTGCAAATTCTGACACAATGAATGAATAAAAGGCACAAATACAATGCATTGCCTTAACCATCTTTACCATGTCTGCATTACTAAAGAAAGGCAAAGCTAAAAAATGGAAAATACTATTAAAGTTCTCATTTTCCAACTACATATCTCTATAAGGCCAAATTTTCTTCAGGTACATCAACACAAGCAACGTATGATAATAGATCAAATGCAGAAGCAGATATGCAAATCTAGTCTTTTATTAAACATTAAAGAGGTTTGCAAAAATGTAAAAAGAAAGACAGCCATTCTTCTCAGATATGTATATCTTTAAGCATAATGCTGTTGTTATTATTTTTATGTTGCAATAAGCATAGGTTTTAAATTTCTCTTTTGATTTCTAATAAAAGAAATATCAATAAATATATAAGCCATAGAAACAAAATCATGTTAAGAGTGTAAAAGGATAATGTGACCAGAAAGTTTCAGAAACCTCTGGTCTAAACACCCAAATTAAAAGAGAAGAATTGTCAGATAAAAGCAGGACCCAACTCTATACTGTCTTTAAACAACCATTTTAAAGACAAAGACCTGGATAAGTAAACAGCAAAACTATAGAAAAGAAATACAGGAAAAAATAAATTGAAAGAAAGCTAGAGTTGCTTTGTTAAATATAAAATAAAATAGATTTCAGAACGGGAAATATTATCACAAATACAGATATTTTATAATGAAAAAGAGGTTGTTTCACCAAGAAGACACAACAATACTCAATGTGTTTGTACCTACTAACAAGCATAAAAATATAAGAAGCAAAATTAGTAAATATAAGAGACAAAATAGAAAAATCCAAATTATAATTGGATATTTAAACACTAATCTCTCAGCAATAGATAGAGCATATAGAAATTGATTAGAATAGGAAAACTTGAAAAATATTATCAACCAATTTTTTTCTAAATGACATTTATAGAGTACTCTCCCCAACAGAATACCTACTCTTTTAAAGTATACATGAAATGCCATAATAGACTATATTCTGGGCCATAAAACAAGAATCAATAAACTTAAGGGGACAGAAATCATACCAGCAGTGGTCTCTAAACATAACAGAATTAACCTAGAAATAAATAATAGCAAGATATATGGAAAATTCCCAAATATTTGGAAGTTAAACAACATGATATAAATAACCCATAAATTAAAAAAGAAATCACGCAAAAACTTAGAAAATATTTTGAACTGGTTGAAAATAAAAATATCACCTATAACAATCTGGCAGATGTAGCTAAAGAATTACTTAGTGGTAAATTTATAGTATTAAATTCTTACATTAGAAAAGAAAAAAGTTCTCAAATCAGTGATGTAAGATTCTATCCTAAGATACTAGGGAAACAAGAATAAATTAAACCTAAAATAATCAGCAGAAGAAAATAATCAAGACAAGGACATAAATCAATGCAATAGAAATTAAATAAATAGGTAAAATCAAAAGTTGGTTCTTTGAAAAGATCAACAAAATTGATAAAACTCTAGTAAAACTGTTCAAGAAAACACAAATTGGTAATTTCAAGGATGAAGGAGGGGATAGCAGTACAGATCAGTCACACGTTAAAGAGATAATAAAGGAATAATGTGCACAACTATATGGCAATGAATTTGGCCACTTGAGCGAAATAGACAAATTTTTTGAAAGACATAAATTACAGAAGCTAACAGAAGGAGTAATAGGTCACCTCAATAGCCTTTTATCTTTTAAGGAAATTGAATTTTTAGCTAAAATCTTTTTCTACGATGAAAACTTCATACTCAGACTTCATTTCTGAAGTCTACAAAATCTTTATGGGAGAGATAATACCAATTCTACACTATCACCTCCAAACAATAGAAATGGAAGAGACACATCCGAATTCATTTTATGAGGTCAGTATTTCTATGATACGAAAACTGGGCAAAAACATTGAAACAAACAAAACAACTACAGGCCCATATCTTTCTGTCATATATGGACACATCTTTAACAAAATTTTTAAAATACATCCAGCAATATAGTTATATCAAGGATAAAATATTATGATCTATTGGGGTTTATCCAGGAAATGCAAAGTTGGTTTTACATCCAAAAATCTAACAGTGTAATTCACTATATTAAAATATTAGAACAAAACAAATCAAACCATATAATCATCTCAATATATGCTTAAAAAGCATTTGACAAAATTCAGCCTCCATTCATGGTAAAAACTCACGGCAAACCAGGAACAGAAGAGAAATTCCTCAAACTGACATAGGGCATTTATGAAAAATCTGCTGCCAACAGCAAATTTGATGGTGAAAAACTGAAAGTTTTCCTTTTAAGATTGAGAACAAGTCAAGAATATTCACTCTCACCATCTCTATTAACCATTGTATTGGAGGTCCTAGATATGGTGAAATAAATAAATAAAAGACATAGAGATCGGACCCAAACAAGTATGGCTGTCTTTATTTGTATATGACATGGCCATCTATGCAGAAAATCCTAAGGAATCTACACAAAAGTTAGTAGACAAATAAGGTGAATTTAGAAGGTGAATGGATAAATGTCTATATACAAAAATCATCTCTATTTCTATACGCTAGCACAAACAATCGAAATTGAAAGAAAAATACCATTTATTATACCATTCAAAGGTGTGAAATACTTAGGTGCAAATTTAACAAAAGATCCACAAGACTTGTACTGAAAACCACAAATTAAAGAAGATCTAAATAAGAAGGGAGAAGTGGCACATACATGGATTGAAAGAGTCAATGTTGTCAAAACTTCCAAATTTATATAATGATTCAACAAAATCTAAATCAAAATCTCAGCAGAGTTTTGGAATAGAAATATTGATAAAATGATTCTAAAATTTATGGAATTTCAAAGGACCTAGACCATTAAGAAGAATTTTGAAGAAGAACAAAGTTGGATGACGTACACAACCTGATTTCAAGATTTACAATAAAGCTAATATCATTCAAATAAGGAAGTGTTGGCAAAAGAATTGACATATGGATCAATGAAACAGTATAGAGAGTCTAGAATTGTACCCACACACAGCAATTAAATTTTTACAGTGTTCCAAGGTAATCTAATGGGGATAAGATAATCATTTAAATAAATGCTGTTAGAATAATTTTATCCACGCTTGCAAAAAAACTAACCTTGACTCTTACTTAACATCAAATATGGGAACTGACTCAGATTGTAAATCAAAATATAAAAGACGTAGAGGAAATCTTTGTGACTTTGGGGCACAGAACGCAAAAGGCTCAAAGTATTAAAAATTGATGAATTTTATCAAAATTAAAATGTCTTCTCTTCAAAATAAATGTTAAAAAATTTCAAGGCAAGCCACAGACTGAGAGAAGACATTTGAAAAACATATATCTGATAAAGAGTTTGTAACCAGAATGGGTAAAAATACATGAGAATATATAATGAATATTTAAGGAGATAAATCAATTTTTAAAAATGGGCAAAATAATTGAAAAGATACTTTACTAAAGAAGATATATGAACAGCAAACAAGGACATGACAAAGATGTTTAACATTATTAGTAATTATGCAAATGAAAGTGATCATAAGATACCACTGCACACTCCCTACAAAGCTAAAATTTAAAAGACTGACAATGCCAAGTGTAGGAAAGAATGAGGCATGTATCACAGTTCTCTGGAGAAACAGAACCAATAGGACGTACATAGATACATAGAAAGAGACCTATTATAAAGGATTGGCTCTCAAGATCATGGAGGGCAAATCCCACAATCTGCCAGCTGCAAGCTGGAGGCCCAGGAAAGCCAGTGGTATAGTTCTAGCCCAAAGCTTAAGGCCTGAGAACCAGGGGAGTGAATAATGTAAGTCCCGGTCCAAGTCTGAAGGCATAAGAACCAAGAGCACCTATGTCTGAGGGCAAGAGAAGACAGCTATCCCAGCTCAAGCGGAGGGCAAATTTGTCCTTCCTCTGCCTTTTTGTTCTATCCAGACCCTCAATGGACTGGATGATGTCCACCTGCCTTGGTGAGGGTGATCTTCTTTATTCAGTGTACAGACTCAAATGTTAATTTCTTCCAGAAACACCCTCACAGACATACTCAGAAATAATATTTTACCAGATATCCAGGCACCCTTAGCCCAGTCAAGGTGATACATAAAATTGAATTAACGATCATATGAAACAACCAGAATTCTCACACATTACTGGTAGGAATGAAAAATGTTACAGTGGGGCCAGCCCAGTGGCACAGTGGTTAAGTTCACATGTTCCACTTGGGTGGCCCAGGGTTCGCCGGTTTGGATTCCGGGTGCTGACCTACACACCACTTGTCAAGCCATGCTGTGGCAGGCATCCCACATAAAAAGTAGAGGAAGATGGGCACAGATGTTAGCTCAGGGCCAGTCTTCCTCAGCAAAAAAAAAAAAAAAGAGGAGGATTGACAGTGGATGTTAGCTCAGGGCTAATCTTCCTCCAAAAAACAAGAAAAGGAAAGAAAAGAAAAGAAAAATTCTATAGCTATTTTAGAAATATGTTGGGCAATTTTTTATAGTTAAACCTACACTTAGCATCCAACCCAGAAACTCCACTGCTAGAGATTTAAAGAAGAAAAATGAAAACTATACATCCACGAAAAGACTTGCCAAATGTCCAACTAGTGAATGAAAACACCATTGTGGTATATCCATACAAAGGAATAGTCTCCCACTACAAAAACATGAATTAGTGATACATGTAATAACATAGATGAATGTCAAAAGCATTGTTCTAAATGGAAAATCCAGACACAAAAGATTACATATTTTATCATACCATTTATATGGCATTCTCTAACAGTCGCACTTGTTCCCCAAGAGTATTTCCTTGTCTCTACATGAAATGTACTTTTCCTCTTCATCTGGCAATTTCTACTCATTATTCATTGTACAAGCCCCCACCAAAATTTATCAATCATTTGTTTTCCATGCAACTTTGTGGAAGCTTCAGTTATAGGAATTACTTTGTGTTAGAGGTTTTTTTCCTTTTTCCTCCCCAGTAAATGTGAATTCCTCAATGACAAGGCTCCTGTGTGTCTCCTTTGTGTGCCTAGTGTTTGACAATCACTGACACGTGATAGAACCTCAATGCATGTTGAACAGTATTTGATTTTCTGTATTCCAGGCCTCCTTTTAGAGAGCATTTTCTATAATGAAAAACAATTCGACTACAATTATTTCTATTTTAATTTATCAGTATTGTCTAATTATATAGAGTAATCCAAAGAACCAAATATCTTATCTTAAGGCTGTACACCAGAGTTTTATTTTAACCAAATGTTATTTTTCATATAAAAATAGTTTTTAACAGATTTTCTCTTGGTCATTTGATGGCAGAAACCAACAGCCTTTTCTTCCTCTCCTTCCTTCATATTTTTTTTCTTGTCAGTATTTCCAGCAAAGGAAATAAAATGAGGTCATATTTAAATAGAGACAGGAGAGGTATGGAAATCTATATAGTGGGCACAGAAAAGATTCTGAGAGCCACTGTATGATGAGGCTGGTGATAATTATATTTTCACGGGCACGTTGCCACTGATATTTAAGCAAAATATACTGACAGGAAATGCTTATAGAAACATGGCATTTCATTTTGATTTTCAAGCAATTTACAAATTCCAAAACTTTAGAAAAGATCGATATGAATTTTCCTTCATTTCTTAGGTTTGATTACTCCTGAGAAAATAGTTAAAGGTTTTTTAAGAAATAAACATGTGCCTACTGATATACACACAATTAGGAAAAGTGTGCAGAGTTAAAATAACTTTTATAGCTTAATAAAAGATATTTTTATTTAAGAGCCTTAAGGTAAAAGCACTACATTATACAGAGCTAACGACAACATTTAAGATAACCAAGAGCAAGAAAAAAGAAGATGGAAAAATAAGATTAAACAAATATGAAAGCAATTATACACACACACACTTTCAGGGAAAATCTATTTTAATGGGCAATTTTAGCACTGCATAGCACACATTTGACCAAATTTTCACTATGAGAATAAACAAAGAAATCCTAAAATATGGGTTCTCTACAGAGTTTGCTTTGCTGATACTAGTGTTCCCATAATTCATGTGTAGATAGTCTTGGACTACAATCTCATGGGGAGAGTAGTGGACCATTGAGGGGCAGAGAAGGAGACTGAATAATACAACCTAACACTCATGGTCCAAAGCATCCAGCAATCCCTTTCACTGCTCCTACCTGCCCAGGATCCTTATCTGAAACCCTCTCACGGGCTGCCTGTCTTTACTTCCTGTGACATCTGGGAACCCTTCCTGGCAGTGCCTCCGGAATCCACCAGCTCCAGCTCTTTGGTTCTATGTTGGCATCCCTTTGCCTGGGCTCTCCCCGCTCTCAAGGACCTACTGCTTCAGATTGTTCCTTTCTTCCTGCCCCACACACATCTAAAATACCATTGAGTTTTTGCTCTATGCTCTATAATGGGCTAGATTTACCCATTTCCTACAATTTAGCTCGAATTCCTGGAATCCCAGTGTGGAACAGCCCTGAAGGGCCGGAAGGTCAGGTTTAAAGACTGTGATGTTCACTCAACAGCAAGAGTGAGACTTTACATTTCTCTAGGAAGCAGGGGTGACCTGTCATCTAGTTTATCCACCCAGGGAAGAATCCTAAAGAACATCAAAAACCTATTCAAATGTAACCACATCCACAATGGACTGATCAAAACTCAATACGTTGGAGTCCTACGTGAAGGCTGAGGAGGGTAAAACAAATGCCAAACATAACGGATAGGAAAAAATCCAAAGGAGGGAGAAATACTGGCAGAGATGGTCACAGATTTCCCTGTACCTCTTAGAACATTCTCTTTCTCCACCTTAACTTCCTGCAAAATAAAATATTTGCAAGTGTGAAGAAATTTCAAAGTAGCCTAGAGGGACCCTTGAGATGCTTGAATTCTTGAGAGATTTGAACTCCAAAGGCTTATGGAAGGGATTTCAACTCCTGAGGTCTCTGGGTTTCTTGAGATCATTGGGTTGAAAGGAGAGAGAAAGATTTTCTATGGCACTGAGCTCCAAGGAACATAGAACATCCCAGAAAAGGAGAAGCAGTGGCTAACTGCTTAGGACTTACTTCAGTAAAGGCATAAGAGATGTTTGAGTTCCATTTACGCTGCTCCTGCTTATCACGAAATACAATTTCAAGGCATAAGTCATGACTATAAAGTAGAAGATGATTTTTTGGGGAGGATTTACCATACTGCATCTCTTGGGACTTAACCCTGTGAAAGGGACATTGTTCAGGACAACAAAGCGCTTTAATAACCTCCATGCAAATTCCTGAGAGGAAGCTCCCAGGGGAAAATTATCTCCACCACAAATAATGGAAATGCAAACCCAAATCCTTTCAAGGCCCAGGGGAAACATAGAGTGACAATCTTACAATGCATCAAGTCCCCCAAAATGTCGTGAAATGTGGATATAAATGAGTTTATAGTCTATACAAAGTCACCTCAATATAAAATACAATACAAAATATTAATTAGTGACCATTAATCTGATAACTTTCTGAACTCTCAAACAAACCAGCTTCCCAAATGTATTGCTCTTTCTGGAAAATATAACACTTGAAATTAGAATCCTCGTAAATGAGGATGGTGATGACCTGAAAATGTTCTTCTAAATTTGAAATGATATAATACAGTGCCTGGCATATAGGAAATGATAAATAAATCTTTTTTGTTTTTCTCTTAATATCTATTCCTCATCACCCTGACTTCTCCTTTTATCACATACTGCCTTAAAGCCCCCAAACACCTGATGCCATCACGAACCAATGTCAGAAAGACCCATTACTGGATCATTAGAGATAGTGGCTTCCGTACTGCCCTTAATACTGTGGATGTGGGATATGGATCAGCTGCAGTTACATTTGAATAGAAATGGAGATTCAGAGAACAGATTTAACAGCAAGTCAAGGAATGTCTACCACAGCAGCTCGTTAATTACATGTACCAAACACTGTAATAACACAGCATCTATCCATCCAGGAAATGTTCCCTTACTTGCTGTTTGAAAGCAATGATTTCCATAGTTGACTTGTGCACAATTATTCCTTCAGTGAATGAATATCTGCTTAAAGTAGTTCAAGAGCTCAGAAAACTCCCTTTGATGTGACTGTTAAGGCTGGCATAGTACTTAGGATATTATAAAATTGCCTCTAGAATTCAGGTTAGCAAACATTTAGTAAGTACTCTATACAGTGTCAGACACTACTGGGTGCTAGGAAAATAAAGACAAATAAGACAAGGTAGAGAATGCCTTCAAGGAGCTCAGAGAGATGGACAAACAAGCAGACGATGTCAGTACTACATAAAATCAAGTGTTATGACAGAGAAGGGACAGCAGATCCAGTCATCCTGGGAGTGAGAGGCTGGAAAGGTACTGCTTGTAAGAGAGGATGTAGGAGGAAAGCCTTAGACAATGAGTGATAGAAGCCAAGCAAAACAGTTCGGAACAGAGTAGAGTGTCTGAGATGGGAATAGGGGCAAGTGGAAATCAGTGGGAGTCAGAGGGAGAAAGTATCAGGACATGCAGAACCTTGCTTATATATTATATGAGAGAGCTTAAAATTTGGACTAGGGTGGACAGGGAGCTTCCGAGAAGCTTATTCAGAGGAATGGCATGGTTAAAATTCCCTGTTAGACGAACGGCTCTGGTAATCCATCTTAACAGATTTGGTGCTGCAGTTGAGGTTATTGCAGTGGTCCAAACAAAAGATAATAAAGGCCAAACCTAGGATAGGAGTTATAGGTTTGGAGGAAAGAAAAAAGGGTGAAAACATATAAGAAGTAAAAACCGTGATACTGGGTTATTCATTATGTATGGAAGGTAAGGGAGAGAATGAGTCTCAGCCTCTTCACTTGAGTGCATAGTGATACCAACAACATGACAGAAGTACAAGATAATTATCTTAGCCAATAAGCTGCCACGTGATGCCAAAGGGCACCACAGCATATTGATGAAGAGCATGAGTATTTGACCACGAGTGGCTGGGTTGAAATTCCATCTCCATTGTTTAGCACCTAGGCTGACTTGGGAGAGAGCCTCAATCTTTTTACGCCAATTTTCTCATCGATAGAAAGGAGACGATAATTGTAGGACCTATCTCAAAGGATTATTGTGAGGATCACATTAGTAAATATATTTAATACACTTAGAATAGTTTCTGGGACATGGCAAGCAATAAACTACAACAACATGTATAACTGAAAAACAGCCAAGGTGAGAAGACAAGTGGCACAAAACCAAACTTCAGAGAGTACCAAAGTCCAAGGACACAGAGAGTAAGCAAAGCACAAGAGACGTCAAGAAGCAGTGAGAGAAGATAAGCAGTGTAGCGTCAGAGTCCAAAGGAGTACAGGTCCCAGGAGGAGCCGTGAGCCAGTATCAGATGCGGTTTGAGAGACCAAGCAAAACAAAGGATTCTAAAGACAGCAGGTAGGTGTAAGGTGAGATATAACTTCTCACACTCTTCTTCAGATGAGGCTCTATTGTATTTTGAAAGCAAAAATTGTGGCTACTTCTCTCTCAGATGTTGTCAGCTCCATTTCACCAAACCAATAAAAGGCATAGACCAAATGTGACTTGGGACAATTGGCTAACTATTTAGGAAACATAAAACACATTGAACTGGATCCCTACATCACTCCACATGTCAAAATAAATTCCAGGCATGTCAAATATTGATATGTAAAATATGAGGTCAAAATATGAGAATTAATTCATGAACATTTTGTAATCTAGGGGTAAAAAACTGCTATCTTTAAACGCGACAAAATATTCAGACACTATAAAGAAAGTTATTTACATCTTCTCTACAGAAAAAAAAGGAAAGAAACTGAAAAAAACACTATAAATATTTGTTGAGGCTTATTTGAGCAATCATATGGCCAAGATCTCTAATGTGTGAAGAGATGTAAGACATTTACAAGAAAATTTCAATATTCTAGTAGAAAAATGGACAAAAGACATGAGTAATTCACAAGAAATGAAAGACGAATAATAAATCTTTGAAAATATTCTCAATGTAAATTTAAATTAAATCCATAGAGTAATTCTATTTGTCACCATCCAGGTAAGCAAAGATTACAAGACATAAACATCTTTTAATGTCAAGCGTGTTAGAAAAAATAGTCACTAACACTTACTAGAATTTAGAGTGTAGATTATTAAAACATTTTGGGGATCATTTAGCAATAACTATTAAATTTTAAGTGAAAATATCAATCAATTCATCCTACAAAATACCTGGCTAGTACTCTTTAGAACTCTCCAGGTAATGAGAAACAAGCGAGAACTAATCACAGACCAGAAGAAACAAGAACCATGATGGCTGAATGCAATTGGTATCATGGATTGGATTCTAAAACAACAGCAAAATACATTAGTAAAAACGTCCTACTGAAATCTGGAGTTTAGTGAATAGTAATATGCCAATATCGCTTTCTTACTTTTGACAGCTAAACATAGTTTATGACACTACCATGATAATATAAGATGTTAATTTTAGAGGAAACTAGATGAGGGGTATATTATCTTTGCAACTTTTCTGTAAATCTAAAATAATTCCCAAATCAAAAGTTTGTTAAAAAGTTCAATTAACCAGCAATTTCATTTCTGAGAAATGTATTCTATAGGAATATTGTACAAAGTATGAAAAAATATGTATATAAGGATGTTCATTACACATTCATTGTAGTTGGAAAAAAACCGAATGTTGTAGAAAAAGAGATTAAATAATTAAGTGAGGCTATAACTGTAAAATGGAGTGATATAGATGCATTAGAAATGATGTGTTCTATACTTATAACTACTGGCAAGAAAGTTGTCTATGGTATCTTGTTAAAAGAAAAAAGGAAGTTGCTACATTCAAATATGGATAGATAGAGAGATAAGCAGATATTTATGGCTAAACCATACATGTGTATATATAATAAACATAGAAGAACTCTGGAAAAATACATATAATTGGATTTTGAGAGATAAGAAAGTACAGGACTTTCACTTTCCAAATTTTTAAAATTTTTTCCCTTGAATGTTATTACTTTAGTTATTGGAATTGTTCAATAGATATGTTTCTTTTCAAATATTGTATTGTATTGGAAAGAACAGTGGACAATTAAGAATCAGAAAATGTAGGAAATTTCCAGGTTTGCCATTAGCTGGCTGTATGACTTTGTGTATGTGGCTTAATTTATCTGGCCCCAAATTTTTTTCAGATAATAGGAGGAAGTGAGATTTGATCACATTTTATCTTTCTCAGACCTAAAATTCTGTTACTCTATTGTGTTAAAGATTGGATGATCCCTCCACTCTGACATCTGCAGAAATTTGTATATTTTGTCTCACAATATCTCTGTTAAAAGATAATAAATGTTATCTTTTAGCTAACAGAGGAGGAGGTATGGGATAAAAATGGGATATAACTCATTGACTCAGTCAAAGAGGTTTATAAAACCAAGTTGGGACTCTTATATCCAATTCATAACACAGCTGGTTTGTTGGAAATACATTAAGTTGTTTGGAACATTCATCTTTTAGAGAACGATTTTGACCAAATGACTGGACAACATCAGCCTGAGAGACTGTATACTATCAGAGGTTAATGGACATTTCAAAGGCACCATGATTCAAACTTTCTTTAAACTCTTTTATGCACTTTCACGAGTTGCTCGTAGTCAAACTTGGGCGCACACATTACTAAGTAGAATTCAAACACATTCTTTCCATTCCTAACAATTATATATTTTTCTAGAACCTATTCAGTTATTGTAGGCAGTGTAGGTTTATCAATTACCTCTCCAAGCTGTCCATTATCTATTTTGAGAGTATAATTTGTTTCCCGCATAGAGTATGTGTTAACAGCATGAAGCGTTTAACATTTGTAATTAATTTTGAACTGACAAAGAAGGTAAGAAAAATTCTCCCATAAATAAAAGTAATGAATGCAAGTATTTAAACAAAAGATTCTAGCAATTTCCAGCAACTTAAAAAAAGAAAAAGTCAATCTGCTCTATCATTTAAACTAAAAATGCCAAGATATCTTTTGTTCCTTCTTCATGACACTCTAGAGATTTTGAAATTCTAATACTAAAAAGGATAATAAATGACAGGTAGGCACATTACATTGAATCTGTGAATGAGAAGTTGTTTACTTCTCAATAAAATTAATAATACCAGTTTTAACGTATATAACTAATTGGCTAGTTCACACTAAGTTTTATCAGGGCATCATTTTTGTAGACATAAATTCCTACCCATGATGAAATGAAATATTTTGCTACTCGTAGCACTTTTAAAATGATAGAGAGCTTGAAATTAAATTACACTAAATGCCTTTATATTTATTCGGCATTAAACCTTATTTTCCTTACTGTCATTCTGCCAGCGTGATATCATCCGAGCTGAAGAGGGATGCTAATGCTATTTATATTACACTGCACTGTCCTCTAATTGACCTTGTTTGTGCAATGGAATGGCTGCTTTTCTCAAGCTGCCAGCCCTTTATTGCAGCATTTTGACCATGCACTAGTGGCTCTTTGTGCTGCTGCTGAGTTCAAGAATCAATACTGCATTCCCCACAGCCAATAAAGGCAGCTGACAGCATGAATTAACTGAGTGTGGCCAGTTGCATGGAGGGCCATTGTCTTTAAGGAAAATCTGGACGTGATTACCAGCCTCCATCTCTGAGTGAAGGTTTTAATGCAAAGTGCGAGGTTGCTGTAATTTAATTTTGGCCTGCTGCTCTGACACACTCCCCTTTGCCACTGCTTCATGGAATCCAAGCTATTAATGGCCGCAAACCAAAACACATACGGAGACAAAGGCAAATACTCACGGTCAATGATAGCAGCGATTTCACCGGACTTGGCCATTCTTTTCTGACAGTATTCTTATATAACAGATTTTATTTCTTCAAGCCAGTCTTCGTGCCATAGTAATAAGTCAAGCCAAAGTTAAAAATTAAGCTTATCATGACCTCTATACCTACCTGAAATTTTCATATGTGGCAGGATTGAAAAATCTGTATAAAGAACTCATTGCTTTCAATTAGACTGTGAAAATTATGGAAAAATTCGTCTATACTTTCTCATCTCCCACCCACAGCAAGATGATTTCCACTCCCTCTATTCCACTAAATCTATTTTTCCTTGAAACAAAATCAAATTGATTCTTTTCAGTTCTTTCTTTCCCCAAATATTTAATATTGAGCACTTCCTCCTTAATAAAACTTTCTCACTTCTTAGTTTCTGGTTCCTTTGGACCTGTCTTCTCAGTGCTGGTATTTATTTCTCTTGTTTTACTCCAGACTTTCTTCTCTTCTCACTGTAATGCAGCCCTTCCATGTAAGACCACATTCTTTTCCATACCTGTAATTACTTTTAATTTCCATGTGTCGATTCCCAAATCTTTACCTGAGGCCTCAATAAATTTGGTTGTCTCGTTGGTATTTTGAACTCCACCTACCTCAAACTGAATGCATCATCTCCTGCTGGGTTTTCCAGTTCAGTAAATGACCATCGGTTACATGTGCAAGAACACAGGCCTTATCTTTAAGTCCTTTCTTTCCTTCACCCTCCACACCCAATCAGTTATGAAATCCTTGTCATCTACTCCTTAATCTCTCAATCTAGCCATCCTCTAATCTCTGTCATTTCCTTGCCTCTACATTAGTTGGGCATTCCTTTAAGGCTTTCCTAACCACTCTTTCTGATTCCAGGCTCATCCCTGCCACCACAATTGAAATCTCTACTCTGCAACTAATCTTATCTTTCTGAAAATTAAATTTGTTCACACTACTTCTCTGTTTAAAACATTTCAAAGACTTCAAACTAAGACATTTACCTCTTTAGCGTCAAAGTTCACAGTGTTTTGTCTTTAACTACTCCCCAATGACAGATATTTTGGTTCCACAGCCACTAACTCAATGATTTACCTATAAGGACATGGACTAAGGCAGAGTCTTACTTTGTAACCAGAACAAAGGAAAACATCTATTAGACACTTGACTGCAATCATTATGCTCCACAGCTGCAGTTATTGCCTCAGCTTCCACAAGTATGTTAGACAAAGGGAAAATCCACAGAATAACAAAGTGGGATTTATGTAAGCCTTTAAAAGGGGAAATGACATGTCATTTCTTTCTTTATCAAAAGACCTATATTTCTGAGAGAATTTTGGTATTGAAAACATCAGTTCTGTTTATAACAGGCAATGCTTTTGGTTGAAATTAATTCAAGCAGAGTTATTCAAGGGACAGTGTATTATATACAAGCCATTTAACTTGAGCTTTAAAACGATTTTTCATGTCTGAGAATTATCAAGAAGATACTAGTTTGGATCAACACTTTCCACAAACTGGAATAAAACCTGTGTTTTTAAAGGCTTTTATTTTAAATGCAAACGTTTGTGAGACTCTTAAAGGCATAGTATTTGATCTATTCCTACTCAAATAATATGTTATCATTATCTTTTTCAGAAGTGTTTTATTTTACCTCCATTGTCCCCAAACATCAAATTAAAGTATATAATTCTTACTAATTCTCCCTTCCAGAAAGATTGAAATGAAGATGTTAATGCTACAGCTACCTCAGCAGCTTCATTTTCCTCAGAACATGTAGCCATAAACTAAGAAATAGGTGTGTTCAACTTCAAATCAACATGTGATGCTCCTTCTAGGATACCTGAAGAAAAGATGTGCGTTGTTTCCCTATGTTTCCACCCACCAGTTCTTCCGTCTTTCATATGATGCAATTCCTTGAAAAACTTCAAGGGTTTATGGCTTGGCAGCTCAACAATTTGACTGTTCTGCTGAGACTAGAGAAGCAGACAAAAGGCAAGCATGCACAATTTTCTGTCCTTCTCCCTATATCTCAAGGTTATAGCATGGAAGGAAATTCAGGCCACCTCCGTAGAGACCTGCTTTTGTAATATACGATGGCATATTGGGCAGGAGTGGGAGGGGTGTTTTGCGATACATAGATACATTCACTCTGCCATTAGGAGAGGAGGAAACTTAGTCCAAGGAGCCCAAGAAGGAATCAACAAGCACACATCTCTGGCTCACCCTCCTCTATTCAGTAAGGAGTCTCCTGGCATTAAAGCATGGCTACTAGCTTTCTTGAAAAGAAAGTGGACACAAAAAAGGAGAGAATGTGCCACCCCCTCTCTACTTGGGAAGATACGTTTGTGTAGCTGTTCCCAAGACTTCAAAGTGACTAATTAAACCCATTAAGTATCTTCTTCTTGATTTATTTTACCATCTTCTGAGTAGCAAGATGATTTTTACCGAGTCCCCTTAATCAAAGGCAACATTCCAGATTAGATCTGCCTAAAAATCTATTTCATAAAATTTAGCATATCTTACACCTTCCTGAAGTAACCCTATGTTTTTAATGACAATTGTGATGGCCTGGCCTCTTGACCTGATAAGAGCCACAGCAGCCCAATTCCTTGACACTGCGCGAGTCTACATGGGGAGGGGAGGAATGGAGAGCCATTCATCAAAGTCCTCACTATGGACAAGCCTGCATGAATTGCTGTTCACCAAAGCCGGCAAATGTATAGGCTTTTTCTCTCTCTTTGGTAATGCACAAAAGTCATATTTATTTGTTACTCTATTCTCACCTCTCCACCCAAAAAGTTATGTTTCCATTAATAAGAAAATTTGGCTGCTTTTTGTCTTTCAAGGCAAGCCTCTGAGTGAATTATCTGGCCTTCTGGATGCTCTTGATGATATACGAGAAGACTATATAGCATCAGCTGGGAAAACCGCAGCCAACATTGGAATAATCAAAAGTGACCTGCATGCAATAATAGCCTGTGTGACAGTGAAGAGGGGACACCAGGAAGCAGGTGGTCTGTATGACAGAGGATCAATATTCCCATAGAGGGGATAAAATAGATTCCAAATGGAAAATAAACTCGTGGAGAATACATACAGAAAGACAGGCAAAGGGGAGGGAAAATAAGCCAAACCTGCAGGAAACAACACAACAAAGAGAATGTGAGGGTGTGTGCAGGGCCCAGCGCTGATGTGATGATGAAAACTGACTGCACGAGAGCAGGGGGAGACGACAGTCAATACGAATTTGATTCCACAGCAGAGAAAGGGGCAATGCAAGCACTCGGAAGCTTGAGCTGCCCAAATTAGCCAGGATCTTCTCTATTTTAATTTAGCATGCCTAAAAATTTTCATCATTTGTAAGAAGTGTTGACAGCCTCCAAAACTTGGTTTTGTTTAGTGAGGCCTAGTTTTTAGTAAGAAAACAAGGACAACCCATATTTCACTTCTTTTGAAAATACGTTTCAATGAAAAGGGAGATAGATAGAGGTAAACCTAATTTGCATTATTTAGTTCAAAAGAAATGTTGCTTTGATGCCACTGTGTATGTTTGCAGTGCTTCCTTGCTCTCTTGGGAGCTGGTGTGTATTAACATTCCATCCTTCTTTTTCATTATTGCTCTCACATATATTAAAACATGCACACACGCACACACACAGTATTAGCTGATAAAACCATAAGAGCAAGCTCCAATGTGAGAACTTCCTCCAGAATTCAATGCCAAACATAAATAAAACTAAATACTCTGACAAATGTTAATAAAATTTCATTACATTAAAAAACAACATTAGAATTTCATGACTCTGTTCCCGTGGTGGGTTGTGTGAATCTGTGCTTTCTGGGAGTCACACTATTCTGTAGTCAGGGCTGGAGAATATTTCAGATCTCATTCAAACGGTGGAACGTTGCATTATCTGCAGCATCATCTTCATTTCTTCCATTTACTTTTTAAAATGGGAACTCACAATGCGTTGTTGCTCCTATGCCAGGGGCGTAGTGGGGCATCTCTTTTCCAAACTGCTTGCTGATGCACAGGGAGGACGTTTCTCCAAGCCACTGAAAGCCTATGTGGAAATCAGAAGTCAAGGACTGTAATCTTCCTAAAGAAACAGCTTTGAAAACCTCTAGCTATTCCTGCAATGCAGCAGATGTGCGGGTTGCTGCCGAGCTGCAGCCAGCTCTCAAAAATGCTGACACAAAGGCTGAGACACTGCAAGGAACCACAGTAATGTTTGCACAGAGCTGTTAAGGTCGATGAGATGCCCTCCTTCGTGTGCCCTTCAAGCACATCTTTTCACTCCTGCACCTCCACGTTGCTTAAATCGGGCTTGCTTTCCCTGTCTCTCCGCTCACTCTGCCTCACCTGTAAGCTCCATGAGGACAGGTCTGTGTGTTCCTCTCACAGCAAGCACACAGCCTGGCACGCAGTAGGAACTCTGCAATGACTTGCTGAATGAATAAATGAATGAATAACCTTGAAGAAGCCTTCTAAAGGCTGAATCTCTTCCTGAACCTGGCAGGTGGCTCCATGTTCCTCGAGGAGGACATATAAATCACAATAGCTGACTTCCCTTTTACCTGGAAGGGAAGAAAAGTCAAATATGCCCCTGAGGCTGATGACATGCTCCTTCCTTCCCTTTCTATGAATTGTTTGGAGCACTCAGCCTGCGTTTCTCAGCACAGCCCTCAGTGATATGCCACCCGGTTCTGGTCTTTGTTTCCTGACTGGAGTTCCTTTGCTGCTAAGGAGGAATCTTGGGCAGTGGTCTGAGCTGCTTGAGCGTCTCTAACACCACCAGAGAGTGTGATGCTGCTCACCAAGCCAAAATCAGGGTCGAGTTTTTTCCTCTTGACCCTATTATTTTCATTTTGGGTGAGCAATAAAAAGTAGAGATGATACCTGGATTATTCCCGCTCCCCCTCACCTCCAGCTCTGGCTTCAGCTCCAAGTTTATTGCAGAGCTAATCTCCATGCCTGATTAAAAAAAAAAAAAAAAAAAAAAAGGCCTGGAGAGACGTGGGCCCCTCCTTCTCCTGCCTTCTTCCTGATTGCCCAGCCCTGCCGGCCAAGCCGCCCTGCTGAAATGTGACAACGCGTGATTCATGGCTGTCTGCGTTCAAGCGAGCAGGGCTTTCGCTGTAGTCTGCACATCTGCTGTATCCCAGGAAGAGCCCACGTTTTATCAAGTCTTCCCCTTAGGAAGATCAGAAACCACTTTATGCACAATCATCTCTTCCTCCAGCCCCATCACTTGGGAAGTGAAGACCACAGGGAGCCTTAGATAAAGAGGCTGTAATAATTCTAACTAAAATTTGGCTGGTATGGTGAGGGTTACTCTGTCCTCCAACAGAACATGCCATATGTTCTTCTGTAAGCACAAGTGACTGAATCCTTGAATTTATTCTTTATCTGAAAGACAGTTAAAATGAGTTGTCAAACACTTTCGGTTCAGTATCACATTCAAGACTCTTTTTTCAAGTGGCTTTTTGGGTAATTAGGACATTCCCAAATGTATAAAAAAGAACTTTGTCTGTTTACCTATTAAATAATTTTCAAATTTAACTGTCAGAGCCAATCAAGGAATATATCTAATATAGAAATGCCTTCTATATTATTAAACAATGCATTTAATCTCCAGCACATTCAGATAAATATTTTAGTCTGGGGCAGGTGGGCAATGAGAGCAACCCTCCCCACAATGCACAAACATATATGCATATCCACACATATGTGCACACACTTTTACCTTTCTGAGAATTGCTACAAACTCCTTTTTTATGCCACAGGCTACAGGGTATATATGAGTGAGAATTAAAGTCCTTTGTGGTTTTATAATGAGTGAAATGAAAGGAATCAGAGTTTCCGTTTCTCTTAAGCCCCAGTCCCTATTTGTTCATCCTATATGGGTTTTAAACGACCTCACTTCCCGGAGACTTAATTATGTAATCTCGTTCTCTGTGAACCACCTGTGAGGACCTCGCCATGGGGACTGGAACACTTTGTGGGAAGTGTCAAACGTGTTTTATAAGGAAAACTATTTTTCACCCCTTGGAGGCTATCAAAGATAGAAAAGGAATGCTTTTCTGTGTCGTCTTAATGTATGAACCGAGGGATAATTCACTTAGCCAAATAAGGGAGCTTTTCTGACTTGGTTTCTAGGCACGCTTGCTGTTCACTTGAACTCATCCACCCGCAGCTAGAGACAAATGAGGAACTTGGGAAATTTTTTTCTCTTCCTTAATTCATCAGAGTCCAACCTGATTCCTGAAAAAAATCAGTATTCTCAGGAAAAATTTCAGAAAATATCTGCTTATCTCTCCTTTTCGAATAGAGAACAACAATAGATTAGCATGAACGAGTCTTTTTTTGGCAAAGCCATTTGCCAAAATGTGACTTTATAAAAAGCCCTTCACAGTCTGAGTAAGAAAATGCATCCTGGGTGAAATCTATGCTTTAGAGAAATGGATGATTCCATTGAGACTCTGAACTCAAATTGTATGAGGATATTCAGACACTTCCTCTAGCCCCCTGGATCAACCTTTGGACTCCGTAAAATTTATTTTTCTTCACTCCTCAAACATCAATTATTTTCCTTATCTAGATATTTAAAGGGGAAAAGAAACAAACAGTAAAATAAAATTTTAAATCAAGTTTATTAGAATAAAAATTTATTTTATGACAATGAAAAGTACTGAAGAGGGAGCATGACGAATCACTGCCTGAGGAGTAATGGTTGTGAGAGGCAACCTTTCACATTTACTAACTTTTTTCCTCTGAGCGAAAAACCAAAACAAAGACAAGTTGAAGATATTTTCTCGTGAAAGCAGCAAAATGATTTGTATTCTTAGAATTATCAAAATGATTTTGTGTTCTCAGAAATATCAAAAAATTCATGGGAAAAACTAGAACTGCTAACCTGTCATAATGATACTTAAAAAGTGAAGTAGAGACCACAGAGGAGGGAATTTTTCTAAAAATGTCTGTGTAAGAGAGATAGGAGACTCAAAACGAGCTGTCAATCTTAGAGCAAGATTTTTGAAATAATAATTTAGCAACTCCAATCTCTAGAGTGTTGCCTTTTTACACTAAAAGTATTGTATCTATTTTCATTTAATCTTGCTTTTTCATAAAGTCTAAGATAGATTTTCTGATATAAAACTACTGAATTAGACAGATGACATTTGTTTGATTAATGTCTCTCCTAAGCAAGGACGCCATGACTTCTGCGCGTTTTTGTCCGATGCCATTTAGGCTACATTTAAATTTGGGCTAGGATCAGGAGAGACTGGATAAAGTCTTGATTTCACTGTGTGATATACTTTTCCTATCTGTGGATAATTAGAGTGAAATAATTTTTCATATTTACGAGATGCCATGATAAAAGAAACAACAGTGTCAACTCAGAGCATATTTTATTTCAAAGACAAAATAGAATAAATTTGAAGTAAGTCCCTCAAGACTTGTAAATAGCTCTCACTCACCTATTTGGCATCTATTTACTTGCATTTATTTATCATATTTTTATTACTATACAACCCGTGTTAAACCTACTTAGATTGTTGTTGGGAAAAATCAAGCTGGTAATTTAGGATACAATCTATATTATTTCCCTAATGTAATATTTTTACTCACTAGCTAATTTAAATGGTTAGAGTTAAGATTGTAGTTATAATGTATGTTTTACCTGTTAGGAATGTATTCAGCTACAAGTAACAAAGTACTAAACTACAATATGTTAACAAAATAAGTGATGTTTTTTTCCCCACAAAACCATAAGTCAAAAGGCAGGATGTTTCTGGTATATGTTCAATGGCTCTATGATGTCAGGCTGGACATTTCTGTCCTTTCTCTTATAGTCACGAGATGGCTGCACAGCTCCAGGCATCACATCTGCATTCAAAACTGGAAAAGAGGTGAAAAATCGTGACTGCCAAGTCTGTTCTTTTTTGTAAGAAATGGAAAATCCTTTCTAGAAACAATCTTAGACTTCTTCTTAGTTTCCATTGCCCGAACTGAGTCTCATGGCTACCCCTTAGGCCGTGGCGACTGGGAAAGCAAGGAAAATGATTGTCGTGGTTGGCTTTGACCAATTACAATCTATATCAGATCCAGGCTGGCAAAGAACACTGCCATTCTGAACCAACATAGGGTTCTTTTAGAAAGGAAGAAAGGAGAAAGGATGTTAAGTAGGCAATAACATTGTCTGTCCTACATCCATAAATATAAATTAATGGTTCTCTTGGTTATTGCCAAAATATGCAACCTGGTATATGGACTTCATTCTTCAAACTCAAAGTGCTTGTCACACTGACAACAGTCAAGCTCATCATCTTGATATGGAAAGAAGCATACTTCCTACAGATTTCCACAGGGTCCTTAATATCTGTTATGAGAACCAATGTTACATGATAGCAGAACTTAACTGAAGTACAAATAAAATCTTTTTATCTTCCTACCATCATTTGAAAAAGGCCTCACCTATGTCTTCAGGCTCCACCTTCTCAACATTTGTTCTCCAAGCCAATAGGGAGCAGGTCGTTTGGTTAGTTGTATGGTGCCCGGACCATTGTCAATGGCTATTACTTGAGTTGACAGAGCTTATGGAAAGTTCACAGACATTGGCCTAAGACAGACCCGGGCTTGCATCCAAGTTTCTCCTCTTACTTGCTACTTGATCTTTGGCAAGTTACTCACTCTCTTTCTACCTCTTTTCCTCATCTGTACATGAGCATAACCATCCCTAACTCACGAACAGCTGAGATGATGGAATAGGTTGTGTAGACGAACCTTTAGGACACATCCTGGTGTGCCTCTCTCTCTCTCTCCCTAAAAAATGTATCCTATCCTGGGAGCCAACCCAGTACTAAGGAATACCCCTGTCCCATTTACAATTTCAGTATTGGTTTTAAATCTTGTCCTTAAGTGTACAGAGAAAACCTTTAATTTCCTACATTACAATAGCTCTTTGGTTTCTGAGGTAAAGGAAGGGTTCAAAGCCTTCCAGGTTTAAATCCACAGTCCTAGAAAGTAGAAAGCAGACTTGATAATTCTTGGAAGTTGAAGTTTGGAGGCTTATGAAAACAGATATCCGAATTGCTGGGAATTGAGTGGCTGCAAGGGAGAAGGTGAGCAGCATCTAAAGTTACAGGCACCTTTCAAGGCTTGTTTAAGTTCTCTCTTCTCTGATCTCTTCAGCCCTCTTTAAAGGAGTTGATCTCTCCCTTCTCTAACCTTTCTCTGAGTTTGTTGTATACCCCATCTAACTTGTGAGTTTTGCAATTATTTCACATGTTATCTGCTTTCTCAGCTGTAAAGATAGAATAATAATAATATCTTTTTCAGCGGAATTATGTGGGGATTAAATGAGATAATATAAGGGAAAGTGCTGAGCACAGTACTTGACTCATTTTGGGTGCTTCAAATATATGCGTATATGTGTGTGCACGCACGCATGTGTATTTTCTGACTACTTACTCATCAGAATGTCCCAAAGTAATTTTCATCATTCTTTGAATAGTTTTGGGGTTTCTATAAATTTCCAGCTTTCTCCATTTTATTCATTATAATCTTTCGGAAATCTTCTCTAGGGATCTGAAGTACTAGCAGATGCTCTGCCTACACTGAATAAATATTTCCAAACCATTACATTTATATTTAAAATCTTTTTTCATCTATCTGTAAAATTTTGTCTACAGCAAAGACAGCTAAAGTTAAATCAATGGGGAATGGACTTGATGTGACTTTTGTCTAGAAATATTTCCTAAAAATAGCACAAGCCACTTCTCTAAAGGAAAGTTTTGATGAAGAGACTTGCGGGGCAGAACTGCTTCTCATATTAAAAAACTAACACCGTGCATGCCCCAGTAATTCCTTCCCCACATTCATTTCATGATGGGTAGACGTAGTCTTAATGGCAAGCTAAAAGTGTATTTGAGGGATTGTTTTTGAAAATTGGAGGCACATTAGGCATGAATCTCATTTATGTAGAAGTAGAAAGAGCAGCTATGCTACTTACGAAGCTTTAGAACGAAACTCTTATCATAAATAAAAGAAAAAGTCAGACGTAGTGTTTTATAGCTAAATTGATTATGCCGATTTGGGTACCTTTTCTTTCCTCTTCTCAAAACTGTTTAAGTAATAAAGTTTTAATTGCTAAATGTAGCAATTAAGAGTCCTTGGCAAAATGTTTGCCAGCAAATAATAAATGACTCAAATGTATATATGCTAAAATAATAATGATAGACCGTACATACAAATGAGCACACTGAGGCTTCTCTGTGGAAGAGACGAGAAGCCACCCTCCTTTTAGCTTTGTCATTTTCCTTTTCTTTTTTTTCTGTAGCAAGGGAAAAGGCAGGGTTAGAAAACAAAAATTGCTCTTCACTTTGCCAACAAGATAAATAGAATGAAATTTCAATGAAAATGACTGGAAAATGTACATGATTGATGCTAAATTTGCAAAAATCCCAAAGATATGGGTACAGTTTGTCATAAAAATGATGCAGAAATCTTTTTGTTTTGTCAGAAAAATTATGCAAAGAAAAAATTGCCAATTTTCCTCCTCCGGCTCTTGTCCTTGCCTATTCTAGAATCTGTTTGCTTTTTGAAGAAAAGAGACAGGAATATTTTTGCTTTTAAACCTTTTATTTTGCTAATCACTAAGAAGATGTGGCAGACATGTTTCTGTGGGAGCTTTCAGGAAGATAATGGGCCTGCGTCTCTCCCTCACAGCATCTGAGCAGGACCAAACGAGAAGCCGTACATGAAAGCCCTTTGTAAACTTCAAAATGCCCCCAAAACGTTCATCTTCCTTATTAGCTAAATGTTGAGTTAGATACATTTAAATACTGTTTGTGGAAAAGAAAATGAGATTCTAAACTCTGAATCAAAGGGAAATTAGATATCCTTAAAAGTGGGCATGGAAGATAAGAAAAAACAAAACACGCTTTTACTAAGATTTAGAGATCAGGCCTGTACTCAGTCCCTATGTTTTATAACAACAGCCACTAACTTTTTTTTTCACAGATCAGAAGAGCACAGATTCTTGTTTGTCTGAGTCTTCTCTGAATACCCAGCCTTTAAAACTTAGGGGGTTTATAGGAGGAGGTCTGTAAACACGTATTCAATGAATGAATGAATGTTCGCTCATGGACAAGGTACAGGACTGGGTGTTTTTGCTGTCAATAGCTTATCTAATCTTTGCATTAATCCTATGCAAAAGGCTTGATCCTCAGTTTTTGATAAGAAAACAAACTTGGAAAGGTACTTGCTATGTGCCAGGTACTGTTATAAGCATTTCACGTAATTATATCATTCAACCTTTGCTGTAATCTTATGGGATGAGTTTGATTATCCTCATTGAAACATAAAAAAATCAACACGGAAAGAAGTAAAATTACCTTGCCCAACAAAGGGGCCCCACTAAGCAGGATTCTAATCCTGGCAGTCTGACCTTAGAGACCTCACTCCTAATGTTAATATTATTCTGTCTTCCCTGCTGAGGACACACAGTAGGAATGTGGTACAGACAAGATTTTGTATCCAACTCTGCTTCACTCCAAAGTGTGATCTCTTTCCATCTCATCTCCAGAAGAGTATTTCAAAAAGTTGCCAAAATACAAGGTTGGAGTGAAAAAGAGTCAGAGGATTGGGAAAGTCTTGGTAGGAAAAACTGAAGTTGATAAGCCCCGCTTTGGGGTCAGTTTTAGCAAAGGTGTTAAGGAGCCAAAGAGAAAGACAGCAATGATGAGAAGGAAGCCTACCAGACCCAGGAGATGGATGACATTGAACTCTTCAATGTAATTGATGTAAGGCTCAGTTCCTTAAATGAAAGAATCAAGTAAAAGCGTGAAACAAATGCTATGCAACTCGAGTTTTGTGCCAATGTAAGCTAGACATATGAAGTTAGAAAATGCCACTGTTAGAGATTGGCAGGATGGTTTAATTCTTTTATAGGAACTATTGGCTGTATTTGGAAAGTAAATAGACCATATCTGGTTTGGTGGGAAGGAGTCTGTGATGTTCAGTCCTGTTTCATTTGAAGTCTTTTCTGAACAAAACTATAATCTTCCATTGGGCCATAAAGTCAGCTTCTTATATTTTTTAAATAAAACAGACTGCTCTAGAGCAAATATCATTAAAACATCAATCTTTCTGTTTTCAAATCAGATACAGGGTCCTTTTTAAAGAGCCAAAGAATAATGACAATGAAAGGAACTTCAGAAACACATTAACTCCAATTCTGTGATTTTAAGCTCTATTTCCTTTCAATGTCTTTTAACTCCTTCAACCATGAACACTTTCAATCAACTGGAATCTACTAAATACTCATTGTGTAACAATAACATTTATTGAACAAAGCTACGTATCATGTACAGTGCTAAACTTAGCTTGGATTATCTCATTTAATCCACGCGATGACCCTTAGAAAGGGGGTTCTTATTATTTCCATTTCACAGATAAAAAGCCTAGAGCATAAAGAGGTTAAAGGACTGTCCAAGAACACAGAGGTCACAAGTAGTCAGGCCAAGATGACAACTGGGTGTGTGCAACTCCAGAGTCCATGAGACTAATCTTCAAGCCATGGAGAAATTGTACCTGGTGCTATGTTAATTTGTAAAATTTTGTTGTTTGGAAACAATACTAAATTTATAGAAAACTTGAAAGAATAAGAATAGGAAGAAGAAGGATTGTACAAAGAACAAAATTATCCCCTGTACATGATTCACCTTATTAAAAGTTTACCCAATTACTTTGTGATTTACACAGTAGATAGATAAATAGAAGACAGATTGCTAGATGGTAGATCGATAGATAGATAGAGATAGAGATAAATAGAATAGGTAGGGAGGTAGGTAAGTAGGTAGATGGATAGATGAGTGGGTGGATGGATGGATGGATACAAACTTATAGTTACAGCTATATATGATTTTTTCTGAGTCTTTAGAGGATGAACACTATATGGTAGGAGCCATTATCTCTATATACTTCAGTGTCTAATCCTTAAGAATAGGATAGTTTCTAACATAAACTACAGTATAGTTATCAGCCCCAGTAAAATTAACATTGATAGGATATTTTTTTCAGTCTACTGTCCGTACTCCAATTTTATCAGTTGATCCAACAATGTCTTTCATAGCATTTTTTTTCTCTCCATTGCAAGATCCAGTCTAGAGTCAGGTAATACATTTTATTATTATGTTGCTCTAGCCTACACCAAAACATTTCTACAACCATTTTTTGTCTTTTATGACATTGACGAGTCTGAGGAAAACAGTTCTTTTTTTTTCCCATTGAGATAGTCTTCATTTTGGATTTGCTTAATGTTTCTTCATGATTAAATTCACATAATGCATTCTGGGCTAGAATAATACATAAGTGATGTTGTGTGCATCTCAAGTTACCACATCTGGAGGCACATGAGGTCTCCCTGCCATTTGTTGGTGATATTAATTTGGCTCACCTAGTCAAGATTTGTCTGGTTTCATCATTATACAATGCTGCTATATAGTCAATATTATATAGAAACTAAACTATATATAACTATATATAACTACTATATTCAATATATAGCTATAATATAGTTAGTATTATTTTGGTACTGCTTTTCCCCTTTCAACTATAAGCAATCTGTGGAAAGACACTTTAATACCATGAAAATATGTTGCTTCATCAAAATTTCCATCTGGATGGATGATTCTTGACTGATTCAATGTTTAGCATGATGGTGGTAAAAGGGTGATTTTCTACCTCCAGCACTTCTTTTACTGAACCAAAGTGGGTCTGCTTCTTGGTGAGCTGAAATCAGAGCCTTCACCAGAAATAGTTGTCATACAAAGTAAAGTTTATTTGCCACCAATAAGAAGCCCCCGGGGAATTATGTCCCAAAGCCTTGACTCTCCAAGCACAGGAAAGCAGGGGCCTTTTATTTCAGATGGGGAATGAATATTCAAAAGGGATAGGGATAAGATAGGATTCACTTGCACATGCTCAGTTGGAAAACATGATTCCATATATATGCTATGTTACGGTAATAGGCCTAAGCTCCTCCTGGAGTGGAGATCTTCACAGTAAAATGAAGCAAAGGTCATCTCTGGGGCACTTCTCGGCCATCTGGGCTGGCGTTGCTCTTCTGGTAGAGTTTGGACTGGTTTATGGTGGTTGGTGATTGCATCTCTTAACATAACAACAACAAAACAATACAATTCGGAGAAACAATTAAATACTTCCAAAACTTCCCTTGAGTTCCTCAGGGCAATTAGTTGGTGACACTTCTCCATATTTACCAGCAGGCACTTGGGATTCTACTGTAAGCAAGAGCCCTCCCCTCTCCCCCATTGATTTCTCTCTCTCTATTTTTGGCACACATTTATGAATTCTTATTTTTCAATGGTTTGTTGCCGTACTTAATTGTTTTGTTGCTCAGATTGCCTTAGATGTGGCCAGTAGGGGCCTCTTGGAGCTCTTCCTGTGTCCTTGTAACATGCCCCATCATTTTGTTTATTTTGGAGGTGCACTTTCTTACTTTGTGGAATAACAAGATCTTCCCAAATCATCTTGTACTTACTGTGCCCGAGCCCTGAAATGAGCCATTTCTTTAAGGAATCCTAATCCCTTTTTATAGGGAATAGTATTAGAGACCAAAATGCTAGTATGATACGCTTTATTTTTAATCTTTAATCATTCCTTAATGTAGAATTTCTAAAAGTTTTTAGAGCTATCAAGAATCTTCCACTAATTAGACCATGAACTCCTTCTCAGCTGAGTGGGATTTTCATGGGGTCTTGAAGGAGTTTTAGAAGGATAAGGGAAGGGGAAATAACGGAGCTGGATGGAGATGGAAAGCAATGAAGAGCTTTCTGAATTCCATTTCTAGAATTTTCAAGTGGGAAAGCCTCAACCCTGAAGATCAAGAAATTGTTCTTTAGAACTCGTAAGCAAAATGTATTACAAAGAAATTTCATCCCATCTGTTCTTTTTATATAATTTGTATTATGATTTCTCAAAGTTTGTTCAGTGGAAATTATTTCTGTAACATCGTCTTTGAAAAAGACCCTGTGGTCAAACAAGTTTAGATAGTGATGCTTAACAAAACCCCTACATAAATTAACAGCACATATTAGCAAGTTAAAGGCTCTGTTAAGTCCTGCATTAGAGAGGCAGCTGGTCAACTTTAACCCCATATTGCCATGTTTACTTGAACTCCCCAGTAATATCTGTTGTCATCATTCAGAGCATTATTTGAAAATGCTAATTTGTATACTTGAAGTGGATAGTAAGTTGCCTTTAAGGTCTGTCCTCTGCTGTCCTTTTCTCCTCCATAACATCCTTCTATTACAGGTCTTAGTAAATTGCTTTGCAACCAGTTATTTGCTTATCAAACAGTCCATTTGACAGAAAGGTCCTAAAGGACAGAAATTTGTTGTTCTCAATATTCGCCATTTCTACTACAGTACCTGGTACTTAATGATGCGGGATCGGTGAGCCGAGGAGTCGAAAGAAAGATTTCTTAGACTCTCAAGATCTGGCAGTAGTGCTCTTTTATTTAGAGAATAGAGGTAGAGTAGCATAGGGACAGGACCCATGGGCAGTCAGAGCTTCTGCTGCTGCTACTGCTGCTGCTGCCCCCGCTGGCATGGGGACAGAGCCCATGGGCAGGCAGAGCTGCTGCTGCTGCCCCCGCTGGCATGGGGACAGGACCCATGGGCAGGCAGAGCTGGTGCGTGGGGACAGGACCCACGGGCAGTCAGAGCTCCTGCTCCTGCTGCCCCGAACTGAGGGTTAGGGCCAAATTTAAGGCATAGGTAAGTGAGTTATCTCTTTATTAGTGCCCGTTTGGTCTGGCCATTTGGCGGTCCCATAACTTTAAGATAAGAATCAAACCGGATTGAGTAAATGGCAGAAGTCACCGCTCAAATATTATCTTCAACTAAAGACAAAGGAGGATTTTGGGGTGAGGGTCAGTTACATGAGGTTGCCAGGCAGTTTCCAGAGATAAGGCCATCCCCCCTTCCTCCTGGCTCAGAGGGGGAGTCATCTCCACAGATAGATGTTTCCCTTAGAAGTGTAAATGTTTTCTCAACAAGGGGGAAGCATCTTCACAGGTAGATGTTTCACTTAGAAATGTAATGTTTTCCCAACAAGGGGCAAACAAATTCCAGAGAGGGAGGCATGGAGATTTCCTTTACAACTGCAATTGTCTCTAATCAAAAGGGCAAACAAATTCCACTCCTTGGAGCCTGCTTCTTATCTGTAGTTTTAAAAGTAACCAGCCTAAAAATCCTCATCATAAACTGTTTTAAAAGTAAGCAGCCTAAAAATCCCCATCACTTAACAGGCATTCAAAAAATGTTGAATTGAAGCATTGAATTGCCTAAGAGATATCAAGTTTATCTGGAATTTTGTCTTCGCTCTGAAGTAGCTCTTCCCTCACTTCTGTCCCCATTCAGTAAATTATTTTTAAACGAATTTTACCCTGGAACCGTAACAGTTATTCTCCTTTATCCTTAAAGAATTGATGCCCAGTTGAAAAATAAAGCAAAACATAATGAATGAGAGTGGAGAGCCGTTGAACCACTTGGAGGAATGAAGTTTTAAGTGATGGGTGTGGCCTCCACCTCATCTAGCCCATGACTAAATTAAATCCAGTGTGCAGAGCAATTTGTCCATCACTTCATAGTCCTTTCACACTCTTCTAGGTGCTGGAGTTTCAGTGGTGAATAAGACAGACAAGATCCCTTCTCTCATGAAGCTAATATTCTCTGTGGAAGAAGAAAAATGAAAAAGAAGAGAGTAAATAAATAAACAGGAAAATTCCCCAGAGCCCTAAGCACTTTGAACACAATAAAACAACATAGTAAGAGAGAGGGTAAAGTGAGTGGGGCTAAACCTTCAAGGAAGAGGCGAAGCCACCCCTATGAAAATCTAGGGGCTGGGAATCTCAGGAGGAGGGGCAGCAAGTTCAAAGGCCTTGAGGCGGGAAGCAGCTTGGGAGGGCTGAGCACTAGAAGTGGCAGAGTGACAATGAGGTATAGGCATCATATGACATCTATTGCTGTGGCGGGAGACTATTCTTAGCAGCATCTTGTGACGGAGTGGGATGAGAGAATAAATGATAAAAAAAGGCCTGAGAGCAGTGAACAGCAATAAATAAAGGAGGCAAAATTTTAAAGTTAAGTGATTTATGGTAATGTACAGAATCTAAGTGAGCCACACAGTGGGAAGAGTGTTGCTGTCTTAGCCGCTTCTACTTCCATCTCCTTGCTTCTCTCCGTTGACTTCTTGCTTTGTCTTGTCTTCTGCTCTCAATGTCTTACTTTCTGTATGTGTCTCCCTCAGCCCACCAGCTGATCAGATGTCTCTTTTCTTTTCTATTTTTGTTCTCCCTTCACCTTTCTGTGTGTCATAGCTTTCCCTTCAGCTTGCCTTTCTCATTCATATTAATTTATTTGACAAACTTTCACCAAAACATGTCTATAGCCAATCAGTCTTCTGAGTATCTGAAGGAGACACTAAGATGAACGAGCTTTAGTTATCCCTGCTCTTAAGGAACTTGTGGGCTTGTATGGGGGACAGATGAACACAGTACAGTGCAGTCTGTGCTATATAAAGGTGGATATACACAGAGAGCTTTCCACTGCCACACCCGTCCCTCTCTCTGCCTTGCGCAATGGTAATATAGAAGGCTCTCCTGACATTCCTGCTTTTAGCTCTCTGCCCTAAAATCTATGTCACATGCTGCCTTAAAATTATTCTCCCTGAAACACTGCTCTTGTGAATTTTGGAGTGAGACAGATATAAGTTCAAAGTATGCCCTCAAAAATAAAAACTAAACGCAATGTGGGATCCTGGATAAGATCGTGGAACAAAAAAGAGATGTCAGTGAAGAAACTAATGAAAGTCAAAGAGGTACACAGATTAGTCAATAATACTGTATCAATGTTAATTTCCTAGTTGATAATTGCACTATGGTAACGTAAGATATTAACATCAGAAGCAGGATGAGGGGTCTCTGGGAACTCTCTGTATGATTTTTGTAACTTTCCTGTAAGTCTAATATCCATTTAAAATATTAGTTAATATTAGTTAACTAATACTAGTTAATATTTGTTTTTGTAAAAAAGAAGGAACACGCATCATTGAAAATGTACAGGAACAGGAAAAAAATAGAGTATATCTAATGATTGTTCTTAATAGCAAAAACATAAAGCAATCGAAATGTTGAACAAAAAATGTCAACCAAAAAAATATTCACACTATAGAATTCAGTATGCCAGTGGACTACAACTACACCCTTCACTATAGATGGATCTCGTAGGAACATATCGAGCAAAAGAAGCAAATGACAGTGGGATTACACGTGGTGTGAGTCCATTTGTCCAAACTCTGAGAAGAGGCAAATCTAAGTAAAACACTACTTAAAGACACATATTTGGTGGCACGTATATAAAGAAAACCAGGGGGATGCCCATCACAAAAGTCAAGGTGGGCTACCTTTGATGAAGAAATGTGCACACACGAATAGACAGGAGCAACACCATTTGCCTGGTGGAGCACACATGTACATTTGTTTCATTAGAATCTTAAATTGTGCATATACATTCTATTATCCTTCTGAATGAGTATTGTGCCTAACAGTGTTAAGTGAGTACTTAAATTACATATCATTCAAAAGTAAATGTGTGCTCCAACACTAGCAAGCTGTGTGACTCCGGGCAAGTTACTTTCTTTGTTTCTTTGTGACTCGATTGGTTGTCGTGAGGATTAAATGAAATAGTGTATAAAACACTCAACACAAGCTGAAAAGTAAACACTCAATAAATGCTAATCTACAAATAAATATATATATTTAATATATAACAAAATAGTAACAAAAGTAATAATAAAAAATAAGAAATGGTCTTCCCAAACCAGAAGGAAACCATCTCATTATTATTACTACTATCATTGTCATTATGGTGTTAAAGTAATAATAGCTGGCATTTATTGAGCTAACATTATGCTTTAGGAGCTGTGCTGGTTAAGGGGGTCCAGAAATCCAAACGTTGAAGGCTTTAGGTGATTCTACCACAAACAACGGTGGATTACACTTGGAGAAAGAGAGTTCTAGTAGCGCTGTCCCTTACAAAAAGGATACAAGTGTTCTAAAATGTAGGCTTTGTTATTATTCAGGTATGGCAATGCCAGCACATCAGGAAATGTCTGCCATTAAAAAGATAGTTTGTTATAGTCACAGATCCCCAGAGGAGGGGGCACACCATCCCAGGGGGGCCACATGGAGAAGCACCAGGGTCAGTCAGGACAAGGGGCAAACATGTGCAAAGCACTTTTATTGTGGTTTCCACAGGAAAGAATGGATGAAGCAGGGTAAACAGGCTTAGAATTGGCTAGTTTGAATAATTTCCAATGACTCTGAGGCATAGGGGCTGTCCCTAGTTGTCTGGTACTTGGCTCTGGGGTGATTAAGGCAAGTGGGTAGTGGCTCAGAGTATGAGAGGCCAATAAAGGAGGTAGCTGGGATATGGGCCCTGGATTGGTTGGTTTGTGTATAGAAGGTATGCTCATACGCAAGTCCTTTACTATTTCTAGAAATTGGCTGGCCATGGGAGAGTCAAGGCTGCAAGGTCAGCAAGGCTCCAAGATGCCAAAGCATGAGATACAGAAATGTGGTTGTTAAAGCAAGCCACAGAGGTCATTTTAAATTTCCTAGTAGCCACTTTTAAAGAGTTAAAAAAAAATGAAATGAATTCTAATGAAATATCTTAAATATTATCATTTCAACATGTAATTGATATGAAAATTATTCATGAGATATTTTAAGTTTTTTAATACTAAATCTTTGAAATCCAGTATGTATTTTACACAGCACATGTGTCGTTTTTTGACTAGCCACATTTCAAGTGCTCAACAGCCACAGTGGCTAACGGCTACTCTGTCGGCCAGCGCAGCGCTGGAGTCTTAGAAAAATTCACTGGGGTTGATGGAGACTTAAGAGCAATCTCTGAGCATCCGTTTGGTGGTGGCAACCATGTGGTTCATTACAGTAAGCTCTGTCCTCTCACCCCCAGCCCCACCTCAGCACATTATCAGCACTGCTCTTGTCTTTCCTAGCCCACTCCCTCTGCCCTCCTCCTCTTTATCTCATCCCCCATCATAGCTGTCATCTCCTCACTCCCTGTCTCTCCCTATTATCGCTCTCTCCTGGGTTAGACAAAGGATAGGTGCTTTTCCCATTGTTTTTCCCAGGTTACTATCATAGAAATTATTGCTCCAGGGGAAGGAAGGGCCTAGAAGTGATCCCAGTGGAGAGAAGGATGCCAGAAGAATTTCCTGAACAGACTTACAGTGCCAAAACATAATAAAAAAATTTTAAAAAAGATAATCACCGGCCCTGCATTAACTGCTGTAAGCACAAACAGTACTTACTCAGCAATAAAACTTCTTTCTTGGTGATCTGGATATAAAGAAAGAAAACAGATTTTTTTTGTTGTTTTTGTTGTTGCAACCCATATATCAGCTGAACTATCACAATCGAAAAACATAAATAATAATTTGTATTACATTAAAGGGTAAAATTTTAAAAGAACACAAACAAGTAGCTTGCTAGTTTAAAAAAAATAATTTCAAATCATGTCTGCTTTTTAATTTGATGAGATAATTTTGCCTCTGATCGTTTGGAAGTTTTGCCAGCAATCTTGGTGAAATTTAATACAATTCAAGCAGTTTGAATGCTCAAATCAGCAAGGTCCATGTAGTGCTTCCTAACCTAGACACCACATGACAAGCTAAGTTCCCTCAGACAGTGTTCCCTTGGTTCCAAGCTCATTCGTCGTCCTTGATCTCTATTTTTAAGGTGTAAATCTGGCACACAGGAAAGTGAGAAATATGTAGCTTTGTCCTGAGCCAGGAATCCTGTGAATATATCTCAGGCAAGCTACTCCCCAGAGCTCAGCACACGCCCCAAGACCTGAGAGATGCTCTTGTCTTCACTGTGTTTCCTATAAATAACGGTTGACTACTGAACTTCACTGAAAATGTCAGCTCCAGCGGCATTTTCCAGGACTAAGAATTTGGGTCTGCCTCAATATCTTCTTGAAGTTTCATAAAAGAGTAATAAAAATATGGCTATACGGTAATGGACACTGTAACTTTGACTAGCTTGTTGAAAAAGATTCTTGTTTACATTGCTCTTTTCAATCAAGTTATTCCTCATGAACGCCTCTGGTAAAATTCCCTGAAGGGATAGAATGAACTCCAACTTTAAATGGTCCTGAAAAATATGCATTGCTTTTTCTTATAAAATGTTACTTAAAACACACACTGGTTATATGACAATGTGAAGAAAAAGTATAGCTTAGTTCTCATTCTCAATTACTCAAGTGATACGGAGGAACAGGATGCTTCGAAAGATTTGTCAGCAATGCTCCACATCCATGATTTCAAGTGAAATCACTAGTTTATCTTCAAAACACTAGTTTTGCACTAGTGGAATATTTGTCTGATAAAATGCCACAACCCAGTACAAGGTAATCATTAGGGAGACATTATTATTATTTTGCTAATTAGTCAAAAATCATTGGATTTCCCATGGCTTCTTCCTGCTGAGCAATCATTTGATCTTGCTTATGTTGACAAACATGCACGTCACCAATTCTGCCTCATTTTTCATTTGACAGGGACAGTGTTTGCTTCTTCCTGTATGAAGAAAGGAAAACTAAGTGTAAAGGACCAGGTGATAACTCAAACTCATTTTCTTGCTTAAAAATGAATAGTAAATAAATAAAATGATGCAATGTCTTGTTTTCTAACAAACTGGCTTTTGTGTGCTCTGGCAAGCTAATGTAGATTTCATTTCCCTTAAGAATAAACCAAATCAGAGAATGATGAAAATTGGTATACTTATCGAGAAAGGGAGCAATTGATGACCTAAGCAAAGACTGAAAAATCTTATTAAATAGTCAATGATATGGGATGTTCTTTTTTCTGCTTGAATTAATAATATCGAACATACGTTTGGCTAGAAAAAGATAAAAGGACCTTCTACTTGCCTCTACTTGGTTAAAATATAAGAAAAATGTTACATTCTGTGTAAGACAGACTTTCAAATTCAGTGCGATGATCATTTGAAATTCCAATCAGGCTGCTTAGATTCTGTTGCTAAAAAAAAAAGGTAACTAAAATAAAGTGTCTAATAACTACTTTGGAAAAACTACATTTGCTTCTACTGAAGAATGCAGAAGACAGAGCTTAGCAAAATTTTGTGGCTTCGGCACCCCCGGCCAGTTCATAGGATCAAATGCTTGGTTGATTGATTATTTTACAGAAATCATCATTATGATAAGAAAAAAGAAGTCAATCCAAGGGTTTCAAGTAAGAGGGCATCTGTATGTGGCTAAGGGGGCGGGTCAGGACGAGAGGAAAGAACTGGGTACATTCCGGGTTAGAATGAAGTGGGAGATCAGCCGGACTTTTACAGCAAAGAGCGGGGTTGGGAGCCTAACGTTCTCCAATAGAGCCTTGGTTCTATGCTGTCTGTGATCTCAGATGGATTAAAAATGACTTTCCTCATCTGCAAAATGAAATAGTATTGCCATTTCACCCCGATATTGAGATTTAGCTTTAGGCAGACACCCAAATTCTTAAAAATGCCAATGTTGTGGCTCCTAGATGACATTGAAAAAGATCTTAGATGAAAGATTAAGTAGCTGCTGAGATGTGAGAAACATAAGTCAAGGAAAATTCCCTATGTGTTCTTATGTTTGTTTTTAAAGTATATATTCATTGATATGAATGCAATAAATCTATTAAAGTGCCTGGGATTTTTTATTAGCTATTAAAACTCCACTCGTGTCAATTTCTTTTAACTTTTACTAAATTCTGCTCCTGATTTTCTTTTGTGAATATAATTTGTATTCAGGAAACAGTACCAAATCACAGTAAAATGCCTCTCTTCCTATTTCAAATTAATATTTTACAGCTGATCCTATGTATTTGTTAAGTAAGAGGCATTCAGAATCCAGTAGTTTCACCCTTTTTTGACTAGCATCTCAACAAATCTTAGATTTTTTCATCAAACAAGAAAAAGAATTATAAAAGAAAACAGTAATAATAGTCTACAGATTATTTGTTTGGCAATTTTCAAGAGGCTAAATATGCTACTGCCTTTTTATTCACGGATTTTAAAAGGTGAGACCATTTTCTAACTCTTGTGACATTGACATTTGTGGAATCAAGGTGGCTTGGATGTTATACTTTAAGACAGAGAACAGTTATTAGCTAAAAACAAAAATAAAGTTAAATTATAGTGCTATACAAACTTTATTAAAAGTGTTTTTTCTAAGCCATTTTAATAAATGAAAGCAAATTTACCGTAACGAAAGACCAAGCAAAAAAAAAAATTCTTCCTTTCCTTCACACAATTATATCTCCAAAATACACTAAGTGTAAGTTCTTTAGGTCCTAGTTAAGGGCTATGTCAAATGCTTTCGAGCTTTGTTAAGTGCAGGAGGTCAATACACATGTTTTTGCAAGAAAAATTTTGCAAGTAAAACAAAATGCCAGGGCCCTTATCTCCCTGGCTGACTCTTCAGGACACATTTTTCTTTTTTTTTTTTCACCCTTGCTTTTAGAGATAAGCTTAACTCCTTACAAATAAAATGCTTCCTTCAGAATATTTGACAACTTTACAAAGAGAAAAATCAGTATTTTATTCACTATTTGCAAATGAAATATTGTAATAAAATGCTTGTTCTCATTTTAAATGGACACATGATATTAGCAAACAGAATATTCAAAGCTTAACTCAAATGATTAAAAATCGTAGCTGCCTCATTAATATAGGGTTTTAAGGTAATGGCACAATGGCTCATTGGTTCTTTGTGTGAACAATGTGATCAAATGAAGGGGGGAGGGGAGGGAGCTTGAAAGACTATGGAATCATGACAGCTTATTTCCATTGCCCACGAGGAA
This sequence comes from Equus caballus, assembly GCF_041296265.1. Taxonomy (NCBI): domain Eukaryota; kingdom Metazoa; phylum Chordata; class Mammalia; order Perissodactyla; family Equidae; genus Equus; species Equus caballus. The sequence continues at coordinate 21,187,729 of NC_091692.1, forward strand.
AATATATAGAGTAGTATCCCCATCTCCTCTCGTTTTTGCCCCGACAATTATTTTGAAATGTTAAAATACACATCTTGGGCTATTGTTTGTCAACATTAATGGCTAAAATGTACCTGGAGGGAAAAACCCAAACAGTATGCTTATTAACTTGGATTGTTAACAATTGACTGCCTAAATTTCTTTTCCACTTGAAATTATAAGGGTTAAATTTTGATTTTGATTATAACTGTTGTATGAGTCTCCAGGTATGATGAGAAAGGGGACACACACACACACACACTTATACACATGCACACACACACACCTCTGACCCACCTCCTATAGTTTATCTATTGTCAATATAGCTCACGTTTGCCCATCTGAATAGTATCTTTGTTCCAGACCTATGAAATTATTTCACGAACTGTACCAAATAAGTCCCATCACAATTGTTCTGTTATTACAAAGCGTCCTATTTTCCGGATCCAAAAGTGAAATTACAGGGAAAAATGAATATTCCAAACAAGAACTAAAAGTGATTTCAAAAATCTAACTCCTTTCTCATTATTTTTTCGCAAGTTTTTAGACCATTTCTTATCTCTTTCAAAAGCGCTGAGAATCTCCACATGCAATGGAGATTTTAAACCACGTTAGATGAACACTGAGTCTACTCTGTGAAAAAAATAGAAATATCATACCACATTCATTTAAAGTAATAATTTCATGGTTTGCCAGCATGTCATCTAGTATCAAAATTGTAGACAAATAGCTAGATTAATTTGTTCAAGGGTAGGTTATCACTGCATTACAATACAAGGCCTTTGTTATCCTTCTTTGTGTTCCAAATCCTATAAAATAGAGCAAAAGTAAACAAAAGAAAGACACATGATATGTATACATGGTGTGCAATCTATGTATTTAAAGAGGCAGAGCTTGTCACATAAAGGTAACCAGTGTTTTCCCAGAAAAATTCATGTAAAGAAAATCCAAATCAATTTTCAGCAGACAATGGAACAGTTAAAAGGAGTCATTACTGAATATGTCTTTCACACTGCAGCTTGGGATGTATCTTTAGGGTTAAGTGGACAGCAGTTGAGCCACCGTAATCTCTGCATTCTGGAAGGCAGCTTCCTCCAGGGCCTGGGCTGCCTCTTCCTCCCTAGGCTTGGTCTCTGCCACTGCTTCGCCCTGCCTCCCTGTGTCCAATGTCAAAATCACACACAGGCAATGGGAAGAAAGCCCTCTGCTTCAGCAGTCATTGTGAGTGATGGCAACACACCAGGACTATGGCGAAAGTGCCAGAGAAAGAGTGCTACCTCCAATCACTGGCAATTGTCAGAGAGGCCCCCTGAATTCCACCCTCAGTCCCAGGCCCTGGGAGGGAGTTGTGGTGGGGAACAGAGGCATTCTCAGGAAACCGTTTCATCTTAAGATTTCTATACCATGCATTTTTAGACTCTTTTTCATAAGGACCAGAAAAATACCACCTCACTTTTGTTCCCTGTGAATGTCACAAATCTGTTTTCAGACTACAGAATATCCTTTTCAAGAGAGGTTGCTAAAATTCCAAAGCTGACAGTAATATTTTTGCTCCCTTTTAATTAAATGCCTAAAACCCTAAAGGCATCCACAGCGTTTATTCTAAGAGTTATTTATCTAGATAAACTGCGTATTAGCATAGGTGAGAGATTATCATTTTATCACATTTTATAAATTACATGTGGCTACATGCCTGCACACCACAGTGTCTGCTTTGAGCAGATATGTAATTGTTAAAAAAAACACACTAAAGACAGCATTTTATTTTTTCTACAACAGTTTTTAGAAATACGCACGATCACATTTTATTTACAACATAGGTTGTGTCCATAATTCTGCTGTGGAGAGATACAGCTACAGCTAACCCAGCTAAACAGGCTTAAAATTGCAAAAAGATGGACTTATGCTTAAAGTTCTTGATAAGGAACTAAATATATTTGCAGACGGCACACATTCCTGAAGCAGACCCTGCTGTGGCCTCCTCTGTAAGCGATGCAGCAGGTGTTTGCATATCTGCATAAGATGCTGCAGTGTGGTGAAGGGCTTGAATCATTTCCAGAACGAGGGAGCGTTTACGATTGGTCCAATTGATCACTGCAGTCGCTTGATATTACATAAAAGGTTGGTGTGGAAGCATATGGATTGGATAATAATCAGAGTTGTTCTGACATGGTCTATTTAATAATTCAAAAAGGAAAATTTGAAAATGATTCAGCACAAAGCTGCAGCACCCGGTTGGCACTTTATTTATATCAAATGCTCTTTGTGTAGTTTGTGAGCTGCGCAGATTGCCTGTTCGATGTAGTTCTTTTTCTAAAGCATCAATATTCCTAGTCACCATCAGCAAACAATCAGACACATCACCTGTCACCACGGAAGGGCTGAAATGTTCAGCTTCTCTATACACTGATGTAGCAGAAACCAACCCGTAGGAAAATCACCATTTATGAATGCATCCAAAATGTCACATAGGACAGGGTGAAAGGCTCTGCAGACTTGATTAGCCAACCTGGAAAAAAAATACTTATTGGTAACATTCAGATGTGGTCAGAGGGTTTCTATTTAATACATCCTTTATATCGATTCACTTGAAAAATACAGAGGGAAAAATGCAGCTGGATTAGTGATGCTAACCTCCTCTCAGGTGAGCATGGAGTAGAGCTGTTTCAATGGCTTGGAAATAAGAGCCAGATGGCCATGGTTCCATAGGCTCGGTTCAAACCCTTAAAAGGCTCTGAGCACAAAGGGAGAGAGGCAGGCAGATTTCTGCACTCCTACCTGGTAGCTTTCCCCAGGCTTAAGACCCCGATTGGTGGGGGCCCTCACTGGCCACCCTTTTGGCCCCCATAGCACAACTGCTCTCTGGTCATCTGTAGACCACATTTCCCGCACCTGTGACGTGGAAACAGCACTGCAACATACCACAGGCTTTCTGTCTGACTACTCTAACCAAAGGGATGATTCAGATGGTTCTGTGGAATTTTCTAAATACACTTTGTAAATCCTAAATGGCAACAATTTAAGTTATCAAAAGCAAAGCCAATTTTACTGAAGTGCAGGAAATATATTCCCGTCTTCCATCATACTGGTATACTTATATTTTTAGTCTCAAAAATTAATCACAACATATAACTCCTTCATATACATGCAAGTTCACAATATGGAAGAGCAACTCTGGGAAACGAGGTTCTGACACCATAACCAAGTACAGGTCACATGTTGCAATAACCGTGTACCATTTTGAATGCTAAGTTTGCCTCCTAATGTTTTTTTCTCAGTGAAAAATTATCGAAACATTGTAATCTTGGAGAAAATCTGCAATCTATAGTATGTCTTCTAATCTTTTTATTTCATCCTAGTAAGACTCAGTGCATGAAATGCTGACGTATATCCAGCCTCAGAATGAACTAATTTAAATAGATATGACTTGTACTTCTTAGCAGAAACATCCAAATGTACTCATCAGATACGTGGTTGTCAAAAATGTTTTTCAATGTAAAAATTATTTCAAGAGCATTTTCTTTTTCCAGTAAATGAATCTAAGAAAGACACATGGCAATCAACATGCAAGGGACTTCTAAACCGAAAATAAAACAACCTAGCTGATACAAAAAGACAGTAAAGTAAGATCATGAACACTCAAAAAGATCCATCTTTTGTGGTCTAAATGTCCTTGATTCCAATTCTCAAACTACTTATAACCTATCACTGTTGTCGTTTGCTACAATCAATACTTGAGATGAGGTAATATGAGATGAGATGCCATTTAAATTTCCCTAAAGTTATCCTTGTTGGGAATATTGACTAAATACATCTGGTTTACATATAACCTGAGTAGCTTTGATGCGTCCTAGAGAGCTTACAGGGAGAAGAGGTAAAATCTATGTTTCTGAATAAAAACATCCACTTTTTTCTTTCAATTCTTTCCTACCATGTTGAAGCAGTTACATTATGCTCCATCACCTCACGTGCAAAGTTACACTCATGGACTTTGATTTTCTGAAGAACACTCTGGGTGAATTTAATGAACAAGAAGGTTAGGGACACAAGGCATTTAGACAACTTAGGAAGGCCTGGGGCCTGAAATCATAGGTTCTACCTTTCATTTCTGATCAAAACTTTTAACTCTTGCAAAAGAGAATGTAATCAAGTGGTAAAATGGAAGATCACAGACAAGGAAAACACCACGACAGCCTTATGCACGTGACCTTTGTCCTGGGATCTGGGTCCAAATATCTAGATGCTAACAGGAGATGTTGATAATATCTTTCCTGGTCTACCCTGATCTATACTGTTCCCTAGCCAGCAACAGCACCCCTAATTTGGCCTGTTCATCTCCCAAAGGAATAAAACAAAGAGGCAAAAAAAGCCCCGCATTAGTTTATTTCATATTTACAATCTAATTTTATCCTGAAAAGTATTTTATAAGTTAAGTATCATCGATCTCATTTTATGGATGATAAATCTGAAACCTAGAAGGTTAAATAACTTACCTGGGGTCAGACTTCTGATAAAGTGGTGAAGCTGGGTTTTAAATCTTAAGCTTTAGAATCCAAGTACAGTGACTCGTCCCCGAACTAAACAACAGATAATAACTGATAATAAATGAGCGATGCGCATGTCGTAAACTTCGCTAATCAGCATCCTCTACTTATATAAAGGACAGTCCCCTAGATTATCTGTTATGTAATAATTGATTTAAATAATGATTAATAAGTACAGTCATGTTGTCGATTGTGATTCATAGAACTGAGCCTGTGCCATAAAATATTAATCACAGGAATATGAGGGAAGAGACAGGGGATTAGTCAAAGGCTTTCGGAACCACTCTCCCCCAAGACAAAAGTCAACAACATGGAGATTGCTTAATGACACCACAGTATTTCTCTGTAGGAGCTTATCTCAGGGGCAGGGCTATTGTCACTTTTTCCCAGATTGGTGATGCTATTTTCAGCCTGGCTTCTAAAGGTAGGAATTCAGAGATCCCTCCCCTCCTTTGGGGCAGTGCATCTGAAACCCCTTTCAGTCCTTTCGTGGCCACATGTCCAGAGTCTCTAAAGGAAAACCTCAATGTGTTCGATACATCCTTTCCTGGAAATTTGAATAAACTGTGCTTTTTTAAAAAGAAAAACTAAGCATTCCTTTATATTTATTGGAACAGATGGTTATTTAAAGAAAAACCACTGGTGAATGCTTTCACAACTTCAAACACTGTATTGCAAAGTTAGTAGAAAGAGCACAGAATTTAGAGGGAGAAGACCTGGGTTCAAGTTCTGCCTTTGTCACTTACTACAGGTCAGCTTTTAGCAAGCCACTGTCTGAATGTCAATCAATAGCCTCATCTTTACTTTCTCCCTGGATTGCTTTAAGGGTTTATTAAAATAATTTGCATTAAAGCACAATGTAAAATGTAAATTTACTGTACAATCTAAATTATGACCAATATTCCCTAATTTAACATTTTTGTAAACTCAGATATTTTTGCGATTATTTTGTCATAGAAAGATCCAACTCTTCTTTTGAAATGAAATCTTGTCCTCAAAATCAAAAACCAAGAGGTGTTGTCTAACGCACTCTCAAACCTCAATCTAAATTTGAACCCCTGTTACACTCTTTCATACTCTCTGTAATTTATCTTTGTAGCACTTTAAAAAAAAGGATTATGGACTATTGGTTTGAGCCTCCAAGTTTCTAGCATGTAAGAATCCGGAGTAGTCCTCCTACTTTCTGCTAACTCCAGAGTATTTAATAAATCATAGCCCTCTGGCCCCCTGTGCCACCTTGATTTAATCTCTCCCTGATCTGGGCACAAAGAGCAGTGATTTTATAGTTTTTCCACAGATGCTCCACTGCATCAAGTTTTTCATGAGTTTGTAGGATTCAAGAGCATCTCACAGCTTTCTTCTCCTTTTCCGATTCTGCCTGCACGAAATCTCTCCTCCCTCCCTCTATATAGGACAAGTGGTAAGGCTCTCCTTTGGTAGCCAAAGAATGGTTCCATCTGTCTCCAGCTCCTTCTGTATCTTCATTCCTCCCCACCAAGCTCTTTTCATTATTTTTCCAAATAATTATGATTTCATTCATAGAATAATTTCTTCTGTCAGCTGTTAATATAAACTTCTCCCTTCTTATATTTATATTTATTTCTATAATTATTTGCTGACTGTCTCCTCATTTGGCCCATCAGTTCCATGAGGGACCATTTCTGTTCTTCTCATCACTGAATTACCAGCACCTATACATAAGTACTCAGTAAATATATACTGATTGAAATTAATAAATGAGAATGAACAGGATCTAAAGGGGAGATAGGAAAGCAGAATACAATGAAGGTAACTATAGATTTACATTAATTTCCAGTGACATTCTCTTTTGGTGTCCATGCTTCAGAAATGGTTTCTTCCCCACTTTTCACCCTACTTGAAGAAGGAGGAGGAAAAAGAGGAGGAGAAAGAGGAGGGGGAGGGAAAAGAGGCAAAATCATTTAATGGTCAATATTTAGATTGCATTGGATTTTTTAATGAAATATCTACTATTTTCCTGAAAGAATTATCCAATGGCATTTCTATTTAATATATTTAGGTAGATAGTCGATGAATAGGCTTCATGATGGGCATACATTACCAAGAAAACACTGAAAAAAAGCTAAAATAATTTTTTAAAGTGCCAGAGTATCTGAAAATATATTCAGATACTTTTATCATTTTGTGTTAAGCTTTAACAAATAGGAATGCTGTTTATTGGTCTGAATGTGGAAATGAATAAAATCCTTTTTAATCCCAGTTATGTTTCAAAGATTTTCCTGATTTCTAGCTGGAATTAAATCAAAATCTGGAGCTACTGGTGTATGCCCTTTTTCTATATATGATAAAGAAACCTACCAAATGGCATAATAGTCTTTAATATTATGGGGAAACGCATCTGCCATTTGGTCTACCTTCATTCTGATGAAATGGTTTGGGGTCAGCGCACAGTTGCAGCTCCGAAATGCAAATCACTGTGTGATCCTAGCACATGGAATTACATCGGCTCTTTTGATGAGAGGACAGAATCAATACAGAGGTCAAAAGTGCACGGTTGGGAGGAGAGCCGCAATCAGGCGCGGGGATTCCCCAAGATTACAATTCCCCTGAGGAGACAGTGCAGTTGCAAGAGCGTTCTTAATGTAGGGGGCTCCATACCAACCCTGTGAAGTGCTCGCCCGTGAGAGTTTATCTCTACCCACACTCATCTCTGCACGGACTTGATTGGATTATGTTGCAAAGTTTGCCAACAGAATGCTGACATGTAAGACCAAACTTTCAGAAAATCAATACCAAATAATTGCCCAGGCCATGCTGGAAGATAAACTTATCCTGCACATTATGTACCTTCAGTTCTAGAGTGTGGTAAGCCACGGAGCCGAGGGAGCTAAGCTATTCTTGTTGTGCATAATATACCTTTATATATCAGCAGGCAGCACAAATCATTTCCTTCCCCACTGCTCAATACCCAGTGATTCCATCTCTACTATATTCATTTTTTGCACCAGACTGATGCCCTTAAATGCTATGCTGCTGTCAGTTCTTGGATATCCCTTACCTGGCAGTCAAAGGGGGTGTTTAGGAATGAATCTCTGGTCCCCACAGTAAATGTCTCTTGGTGGTGGTTTAGTTTGATAAGTTTAAGAAATAGACTACAATATCAACCATACTGTATTTTCCATAAAATTCTCTCCCACAGAATGCACTTCCCAACTTATTTTTATACTGAATGGATAAGTGATGAGGTGAAACAGATACCAAAGGCACGTTGTTATTGCAGTGTTTCAGCAAAATGATTTCTGTCTCAAACAATATTAAAAGTCCAGATATCAAACCAATTATAAATATAGCGTATATGTTTGTTTCTACTTCTGTGGCCAGAGCTGTTCTGTTACATAAATTAGAGCAAGAACCATATAATCCCTCTTTGAAACTTAATTTTCTCCTCTTCCAATTAAAGAACAAAAAGATTTATCTTTTGGGTCATAGCTTTATGTCCTCTGTATTATTGGTTCCAAAGGTGATTTCAAGCTTAGCCAACAAAGCAATGACCTAGGAAAAAGCAGTTCAGTTGCCAAATGTATGAACTCGTAATTCCTACTCCATACACCGGCTTTTTTATTACTGTGTTAGAAAAATAGATAGCTGAAAATATTTCAATAAAAATAACAGACATGCCTATTCAAAACTCTGCGGATGCTAAATTCCTGCCAACCTTGTTCATCTCAAAGATATCATATTCCCATTTATAGAAAAATCTAGCACATAATATAATTTGGAGATGCAGACATAGAACAGGGGGAAAAGCCAAGAATAAAAAGAAACTATATCAAGGTATTTCAGCATGAAATTGGCTTGAACAGGAGAAAAAAACAGGAGGGAGTTTATTGTAACTGATGCTGGAATATGTATTCACCTCCTTAGAAATCTATTAATTCTACATGATTGTTCCTTTGCACTCTATGACAGAAAGAAAGGCCCTAGTAACATTAGTCCAGCTTCATCTTTAATCACATTAATTCAGTAACATGTTGTAATTGGAAGATGAAAGACTAGTGCTTTATTTACATAAATACAAACGATAAATGAGCAATTCCTGAATTGAATCAAATCAATACACTCTGCATTGTCATGTTGACCTCACTAGCACTGAGGTCAGTAAATGTATGAATCCTCAGAATAATATCCCATCAAAACCAGAAGCAAATCTCTGCATCTCTAGGGATGTTTCCATCACTCCTTCATCCACTAGTCTTAGGCTAGCCAATGAATATGTGACAATGGTAGATAGATGGAATGCAATATTTAAGATGGAGAAAAAAAGACCAGCCTCAGTGATCTGCTGGCTGATGTCTAGCATATATTGTTGGCTGCTGCTGGTAAAGGTTACTTAGCATGCTCTTACCGAATGAGTGAACCACAGATGGGAGCACTCATGCTGACGTTTCAGCTTAACTTCCTGACTTGAAGACCGAAAATATAATTTATTAACAATTGGAAACCTCTCGCAAAGGTACCATATCTACAGCAACTCACTAGAATTTTCTGTTTTGCCACCAAATTATGCCTGTCTGCAGGATGTTGCAAACTTATTAGGAATATGTGTTTCTTGTCCTTATTAATAATTCACGATGTAATCAATTACTTAACATTATCTAGAACTGCCTTAAGAAATTGGACAAGCCTAAGGTTATAGAGATTAAAAAGAACCTGCAACAATTCTAGCAGCTTATTGAAATAAAAAGGCAAAATTACTTTAATATAGCTAAATCAAGATTACTTCCATATAGCAACTCATAAATTACTATCAAAACTATGCTATCTACGATATCCAAATTTCAAAACAAAATAAAATCAACAAATATTTATTGACTATCTACAAATTCAGATTGTTCATTAGAATAGAGTTTCAGGATCATTTACTCTTTGAAGGTGATTTATCGTCTGATGATAGATTAACAAAATGAGAGGACTGAGAGGGATAAAAAGATTCGTGGGAAAACACAATAAAAAAAAGAAAGAAAACCAAAAAAAACACAAGATAATGCAGATGAAAAGACTGTTTGGCCCTCTTATCCCTGAGGCAACTTGAAAAGGAGTCCAGCTTTGAAAGCTAAAAAATTATCCAAGAAAATAAAATAGCCTTTTTGACTACATTGAACCTAAGAATTAAAGGTTAATTTTTAAAAAGATGAGACGTGGAAGAATGTTCAAGGACAAGTGTTTTAGATGAAAATAATTTTTAAATACACATTTTTAAAAACACTGGATATTTAAAATATTAAGGAATTATTGTTAATTTTAGGTGCAATAATGGAATTATGGTTGTTTTGATTTTTTTAGAGTAAATATTAAAATTATAGGAAAAAATAATATGTCTGAAATTTGCTTTGAAATAATACAGACAGAGAAGTGAGGGGTTCTGTTTATGAAACAAGAGTAACCATGGGTTGATAACTGTTAAAGGTGGTTGATGGACCCATGGAGAAGATTTGTTATACTCTTCTCTCTACTTTCGTATGTGCTTGAAATTTTGTATATTTCTATGTATACATATAAACATATTTACAGACATGTTTTAAAAATGTGTAAGTTATAAATATGTACGTATATGTATACATATGTAACCTATGTTATATATATACATATATATGTGATATATACATACATATAAATTTATATGCATATAATACTCATTCATATTAGAAGAAGCATGAAGTAAGTTTATCTCCAGCCAGCTCTGAATGTTAGTTCTCCAGCTTTTTTTGATGAAAGTCTTAATGTCTTCCACTTTTGCTGAAATGTTCACTAGTTATTCATTCTGTATTCACTATATGTCAGGCCCTATGCTAGGTTTTGAAGATACAATGATCACTAACAAAGATTCTGCCTTCGTGGAGCTTACATCCTAGAGGAGGAGGCAGGCATTTATCAAGCACACGAATGAATACGCAAGAGAACTAGAGATTATGATCAATGTTCTGAGGAAAATAAACAAGAGACATGAGATAGAGGAAGCTGGAGAAAGCCACTTGAAGGAGAGTGGTCAGAGATTTCCTCTTTATGAAGATGACGTTATAGCCAACTACTGAAAGATGAGAACAGGCCGACCATGTAAATGTTGGAAAACATGTAAGGCAGAGGGATTAGCTCAAGCAATGATCTACAGATGGGAATAAGTATGATATGTTTAAAGAACCAAAGGAAGTCAGTTGCATTAGAACATAGGACTGACCACACTTGGTGATGGATTACACGTGGGGCATGAGAAAATACAGGCTCTATCTTTATTTCACATATATACTTTTGCATAATAAATATCATTTATGCGCATAGATGTAATATATATGTTAGCTTCTAATACAAATATGTATATCTTTTACATCCTAAATGAAAAATATATAATTTAAAATTTAAAATACATGTTTATTATTACAAAGGCAATACAAGTTCCCTGAGGAAAAGTTAGAAAATAAACAAAAAGAAGAAAATTAAAATGAAAGACCCATAATCTACCCACCCAGAGAGAGCCACAATTATCATATTATTGTTTCAATCCTTGCCTTCCATATTTTTGGATAAAATAATACAAAAAATAATATGTATACCAATTTTAATCTGATTTATTTAACTCAACAATATAACTTTCCATTTCAACTGTTCATTACACATTGCATTTTTTGGATAAATTATTTAACCCATTCTCCAACATTGGCATGTAGATTATTTCTATTTTTTTCACTATTCTCAGTAACACTGAGATGAACATTTTTATAGAAAACTCTGCATAAATCTTTAATGATTTCCTTATAATACGATTCTAAAAGTGGAATGGCCTCGCCAAAAATCGTGCACGCTGTTCAAGGCAAAGGGCTTCCTTTTGCTGGAAGAAATATGCATCAAAAGAAAGGTAATTGTCTCCACATTCCTCACAACTCCTTCCTGTTCTAATCCATTTCTAAATCTTCGAAATTCTATTGTCTGCTGGCTTAAATCTTCACCTAGAAATAATTCCCCCAGGATGGCATTTAGGTGCAAACTCACACAGACAGACCTTGATATTTCTTTTAATAAGATGTATTGAATTCATCCTTCACATAAAGAAAAAAAAGTGGGGGGAAAGAAGGTGTTTATTTTTCTTTGTTTCACTTGGGGACCATATTTATCCTATTTGATAAACCCTAAATTAACTTAGACTCCAACAATTAGAACTGAAAGGAAACTTCCTTATTCTTATTCTCTTCTATTCAATGGAATTTCCCAATGTCCCAGTTAAAATATTGTGCTCAGAAATGAATATGACTTTATTTCCTATGATCTGAATATTGTATTTTGATTAATGCTGTTTACAACTGGAATCTTTGTCTTAATTCTGCCCTCAAAAATATGAAAAATGGATTTTTTTTTCTTTTGCTGGTTGGCCTTCAGTTTTCTCTTAATAATTTCACCTTCTCATGATGTCTATTCTTGGTTCTGCGGTACACACACCCCAAGCTTATTGCCTCAACTATTTTGAAACATTTGGGAATTCTTTCTACAATTAATCCTTTGTTTCTCTCTCCTTTTTCTCTTTCTTTCTTCTCCTTTTCTGCAGCTACTCTCTTGTTTCACCTGTGTTAGATGGGTATATTTAGTTCACACTCTTCGGAGAGGCACAGTAGATATGAAATTGAGTAAGAAGAGAGTGAGCCATCCATTCCCAAGTTTTATTCAAGACTCTTCTCTGGGACTTGCCTTGAATAACTTGCCCTTGTTAACCATGAGCGAAGCAGCCCTAGTATCCACTTAAAAGTAGGGTACACATTGACTGTTAAAACAAAATGTAGCATTTTGTTAGGAACAAACCATCTTAATGTTTGTCATTTGAAACAAAGTTAATTGAACTCCTCAGGCATGGAAGAAGGATTTAATTATGCATTTACACGTCCAACACTCTCAATAGACTGTGCATTTCTCAAATCAGGGGCTGTATTGTATCGATTCTTCTTCACCAGCGCTCTGAAAAGTGCCTGGAACAAAGAGTTACTAGAAATATTTGTTGAATGGGTGACTAATAAGGAAATGGATGAGTAGATTTTGTGGCACAAATCATTTACAATATTTATAGAGTATGAAGATTGATTTCCAAATTTGTGATTTCAGATTAAGTTACTATATGAAAAAACTATCTGACTCTACTTCTGTCACAGTGAGCACGCGACTCATTGGCAAATAGAAGCCCTCCAGTTATCTTTATTTTAAACAGTTTAAGTGCACAAATCTATGCTTACTTTTTTGTGACCATCTAAATTTCTCTTTAAAAATATTAACCACTGTTATACAAAATTAACATGCTCACAATTGCTGTCTTACTACTTCAGCAATTTACTCTAAAATCCAAAACATTTCCTCAAATACCATTTGCTATAAACCAATGACTTCTTAACCACAAAATAATTCTGATTTCTTATTTTGAAGTTGAAGTTTTTTGAATAAATAAGGTGGAAGCATTCTGTATTATTATTTTTTCTCCAAACTTCAGGTCATATTCATACTGAGAATGAAAACAAATCTTGTTTGCTTTTGGAATCACTTGTATATACTTTTAAGAATATTCTAATAATTTCATCTCTCCTTAGGTAAAATTTTCCATTTTGTTCAAAAGGATGCTTTCTGCACTTCAAAAAGGTTTTATTTTGTTTTGGTAGGTTTTTCTGCCCACTCTCTGATTTTTCCTTCATATGCAGGAACTTAGGCTCTTATAAATGTACAGCAATCTATTAATTTCCTCCCCCTCACCCTTCTCAGTTTATGAGAAATGCCCCCCACATAAGTCTTGGCTTGCAGCGGCGTGCGTAGCCACTCCTGTCAGGAATCTTTGCCCTCAATCCAGATCTCTATTTCCCAACTGTGAAAGCTCACCTTGCTTTGCTATTTCAAAGTCAGTACATTTCTCCGTACCCTCTTTTTAAAATTGTGAGTGCAATATATGCCCTCTTACTTTTAATTCATATTTCCAAAGTTTCACAGCCCAAAGACAAAGGATGCAAAAGGGCATATGGTATCATTCTTTGTACTGGAGATGCCACTTTATTGCTTATGCTTATAAATATGGCTAAAATTGGAAGTTTGGCATATTTAGCACAGGCTGGTAGGTTTACAGTTCAGTTATCCCACCCTCACCAGGAGTGTCCACAATTCTAACTGCTGCTGTATGATCTTAGTGAATTCCTGCTAAACCTCTCCTGCCCAGCTCACTGTGAAGGCTTCCTTGACTCCTAAAGGAAATGCCAGTCACTGATGCCTTGTGCTTTGAAGTGCGCATCTGTCAGTTTGGCCGTCTTGACATCACTGCTTCATTCTTATGAGGACTGCATCCTAGGTGAGCATCCTCCTCCTCCTGCTTCCAGTCTATGTGGTTCTGCTGGAACCCATCAGGTTCCCTCAGCAGTTCATGACCCAGGTCTGAGTAACCAGTGTATTCCAGGCCATGGCCTCAGTGATTCGTTCAGGAAGGGGCCCTAGATCTAAGCCAGCCAACATGAGTTACTTCAGAAACTTTTGTTGGAACTGGTGGGAAAGTGTGCGTTTTCCAACCAGATGCTAAATTGAGGATGATAACATCCTGGAACTGCCAGGAGCTATGTTATGAAGAGCACCAGCTGGATAAAGAAGCCAAGACAAACTGTGATAGATAGAGACAGAGTGATAGAGAGAGACCACAAACTGACTTGCTTAGCAGCCCTGATACTGTTACACTTACCTACTATCACTGTTGGCGCTGTTACCAGGTCCACATTATACACTGCACTGTGATCTCCACAAGAATATCACTGATGCTCATCAGGGTTTCGAATTTGGGTTTTTTTCCACACTTTTCTCTACTAAGATGCCTCATAGGAACCACAAAACACACAAACAAAATGATTTGATGATTATTTTTTCAGTTCACCCAAAGATGGTGTGATGGTTAATTTTATACTTTAACGTGTCTGGATCATGGGGTGTCCAGATATGTAGCTAAACATTATTTCTGAGCATATCTGTGAGGATGTTTCTGAATGAAATTAGCATCTGAATCTGTCGATGCGGTAAAGCCGTTTCCCCCACCCAGTGTGGGTAGGCATCATCCAATCTGTTGAGAGCCCAAATAGAACAAAAAGCCAGAAGAAAGAAGAATCCATCCCTTCCTGTCTGATTGCTTGAGTTGGGACATTGATCTTCTCCTGCCCTTGGCACGCCTGGTTCTCAGGTCTCAGATTCAGACTCAGTTCTATCACTGGCTTTCCTGGGGCTCTAGCTTACAGACAGCAGATCGTGGGACTCATCGGCATCCATAATAATGTGAGCTGATTCCTTATAATAAATCTCTTGCTGCATATATTTCCTATTGATTCTTTTGCTCTGGAGAAACTTGACTAATATGGGTTTTATATAACTAATATCATTCTAGCTGCAGAGCAATGAAATTAATTCATTATGTAACAACGGATGCCTCAGGGCATTCAGGCTTAATTTCCTCACAGACTCTCCCTCCTTGAAAAGGTCTTAATTTTTTGATGTGGTTTCTAATGACTTCTATATTTTCATTCATAAACAATTTTCGCTTCTCCCTATATTATCCAGATCTCGTTTCTGTACTCCAGACCCTAGTTTATATATATATACACACACACACACACACACACATAATTGGCCTTTCAAACATTATATGTGCAGATGTGAAGTCCTCATTCTTTTCCCCAAAAGTGCTCCTCTCCCTGGGTTTTCCTTCAGTCACTGTCACCAGAAAATGGGCAGTCATTCTAGACTAATTCCTCATCCCAGAAACCTCAATATGACCTATTCCTATGGATTCTAAGTCCCCAAATGTTTCTTACCTATACTCCCAATTCAATCTCTATTGCTATTGCCTGAGTTGGACTCATTATTTTACATCCAGACTATTTCAAAAATCTCCTAAACTTTTTCCTTGCATCCCACTTCTATTTCTTCACATCCATCCTTCATAGCCCTACTAAGACCATCTTTCTAAAATATAATTATTAATATGCGTTTCTTGTCTCCTCCCACTCCGTTAGAGCCAGAGTTAGGATTCAAACCATATGTGCCTGTTCCAAAGCCTATGTTTCCTCTTTATGTTATGCTACTCTTCCTGAGTTCATCTAGAACAAGCGTTTCAAAAAGTTCTTTTTAGCTGTGGAGCCCTTGGTTTGAAAAGAAATTTATGGGCAAGTCAAATGTGGAAAACAAAAATTAGAGTTATTCTAGTTAAGGTGGGAGAAAAAATACCTAGGAGCCATTCCTGTCAGCCTGTTCATGACACCCTCCCATCTGCACAGAATGCTTTTTGCAAATCACTGGCCCATTTTACAGATGAGCAAACTAAAGCCTGTCAAGGTTCAAAGCTCTTCCCTTTCACGATCTTTCCTGCCTGAGATTCAGCTTTCTTCCCACTCTACCAGTCTGCCTCCTTGAAGGATGACATATAAACTATTATTTTGAAGAATTCGTATCATCTGTTTATGAACAGGGGGTGAACTAATCTTTTAAATCAAAACTGCTAAAAAAAGCCCTTCAAGAAAGCATGCAATTCTTTGATAGTGCCAAATAGTCGTCCTTTTGATTCAACTGTTTTGGAAGTTTGGTTGGCTCTTATCAAATTTTCCCATGGCCTAGATTTCATTATCTCTTGATCTACCTAGAGCTGGCTGCTCCCTTACACCCCTCGGTGACAGCCTGCTTATCTATGATGAGCTTATTTCACCTTTGTCTATACCATTTCTGATGGATAAGTATCCTTCAAAAAGTAGAATTTGTTGGTGGCCTTTACCTCTAAATCTCCTTTGAATAATTGTGACTCATTCATTGAGATATAATTGACATATAACATTATATTAATTTCAAGCGTACAACATAATGATTAGATATTTATACATATTGTAAGGTGATCAACACAATAAGTCTATAATTGTGATTATTTTCATGGCTTTCCAGGCTTTTATCTAAACTCGATTAATTCTGCCTAACAGGTTGTATTCCATTGCATAAACCTTTAAAAAGATCAAAAGTCTGAATCAACTATAGTTGCCCATAAGACTTGAAATGGATTCTGCGTGTGTAGAAAGATAGATATATTTCCCACCTTGTCTCCTTCACCCTCCAAATTCATTGTACATGAAGAGCTTTTCTGCGTCTAAAATGATCCCTGTGCAGGAAAGGATGACGATGTAGCTTGAGATATATAACGTAAATGCCAGACAGTCATGGTTTGTGTGGAGGACTGAGGAGTGGAAGACAAGCTCCCAGGAATGCAGGACCCAGGGACGAGAAAAAAGAAATGTGCCTTGTTGGCCTGGAAGATTAGAAACAAAGTGCTTAGGAGGCATGGACAGTGTCCAGGAACCTCTGATCCAGCGCACAAGAGCAAATGAGGAAGAATCCAGAACGTGGGGCTAGGTTAGATTAAGATGTGAGAGAAAGACCTTGGCACTGAGGATGTGATTGAGACCTGTCTCTGATGTATGGCACTCAGGGGTTCACCAGCATAGGTTCTGGCCAGTATGAGTGACTAAGCATTTGTCTGCTCACCTCCCTTATTCCTCTGGGTCCATCCCACTGAGCTGTGGGCTGCGTCAGATAGTACGACTCACTCTGACTTGGCTATGACTACAAAGTCTCAACATTCTTAGGTGAAATGATTACATTTCTAGATGTGACTCTAAAGCAGCCTTTCCTTAAATGTTATTTCATTCCAATCCTGGGTTCTGAAGAAATTTTACAAAGTCCTTTTTCTCACAAAAAAGAACAATTTGGTAAATATTTTTCTGTTCCCATCAAGAAAAAGTTATGTATTAAAGCATTAATTATTTTTCCAAAATCTCCTACAGTGAAGATATCCATCTTCTTTATATATATTGTGAAGTGGAAGAAAACTGTAATACATTTTCCCCCATTACCAACATGAGCCATAATACCCCTGGAGTTAAACATATAGGTAGTGTTGCAATAAACAATTCAAACACTTTCTTTAGTTCTGTGCCTTTGGTGTCAGTAACCACCGAGACACAATCCTTGAGACATAGCCTGTCATTGCAGCTATCCCAAACCTCGGAGGGTGAGGGGGATTGATGTAGGATGGGGATCCATGATAACCCTTGATAATATACTGTCCCATATTTCCCACACAAAGCTCTCATACTCAGATTTAAACTAAAAACCCATTGAAGGAAAGACAGCTCTTCACAGTGTTTGCACTGCACAGGAAATCAATGCATAGTTCTTCAATCCAAATTTAAATTAATTCACATTTTTTTAAGACCTACCAAAATCAAACGAGAGAGAAATCCAAGCTATAATTTAATCCAAGAGGCAATCTTCAACTTTTTTAAACCAACAAAAAGAGCATTTCAGAAAGAGGCTTGCTACTAATTATATTTTGCTGGCATATGCCAATTATATTCAGCAATATTGTTCTCTCAGCCTGTTGGGTCACGTAACAGCCTGAGAGAACAATGATGCTGAATTAACAATTGCAGTGAAAGCTTTCAAGAATCTCTTACTCAATTAGATGCTGACAAATTTACCTGTAAGTCATAAAAATTTTATGAAATTTAAATAGTTTCATAAAGTGCGTGTTTTTCACACAATTAACACACCAGCTCTGAAATAGAGTCCATTTTTACATATTGATAACGTTCCTTTCTTATATTTAAGTGACTTAGTAATTAGGTATTTTTTTAGCCATTTCATCCCATAATGTATGTATTAAGTTGTCTCTGCAAGTCATTTAAAACGAATATAGAAAATGTAATTCAACAATTCAATGGCCTTCCTGTGATATCCAGTTGTTTCACGATTATGGACAAATTATTTAACCTTCAGAGGTCCAGTGGTGATAGATGCTGAAGCAAAGATTAACCACAAACACCAAAATTAAGCCAAAAGATAAATGTGTTTAAGCATTCGTGACTCATAGACATATTAATAGTCCTTTTGCAGTACCAGAAATAAGCACTCCCATATGTATTACAGTTTCATTAGGAATGCAGTTTGCTTAAATTTTTAACACAATTGCTTTTGGTTAAATTATCATTTTAGAAAAATAAGAGAATGTTTCCATAGCCATTGTACAGAAAGAAAAGTAGAGGTATAGAGTTAGGATTGTGTGCTGGAAGTATCACATAGAAAGTCTCTCCCAGATTGAAATGGGCTCCAAGAATTTCTCCATACTCTGTACTGATCTACCCTCTTCAGTGGGGAGTTAAAGATTATTCAAACTTTGAGAACACACAGTGGCAAAAATCTTAAAGGGTGTAAGCTCAAGATCTTATATACCTGTATCTTATTCCTTTGATTTTTTGATTGACTTAATCATCTCTCTCTGTGTAAGTAGTGATATATATACGTATATACATATCATATATAAACCACAAACACCTTCAGAACAAGAACTGTATTTAGCTTGCTTAAATCACAGACAGCAAAAATATATCATTTCTAATTGAAGCAAGCTGTACTAATTCCATGTGAAAAGGATTATGGCAAACGTCTGGTACTTAGCCTATAGGCTGACTTGACTTAGCATAAAAACCCTGTTGAGCAAGACAGAATCGGACCCTCCTTAAGATTTTACCTTTTAATTATTTTTCTTTTAATGTTATCAAAATTTGACACCTTTCACGTAATTTTCACATTTTATAGGATATATATTTCAAACAAGAACTTTTAGAGTAATATTATACATAAAGTCTTCAGAATAGCATGAGACTCCTTTCTAAAGCGCGTTTGGGCTGCACCAAGAGGAAATGAATAACGACAGGAAGTTTAGGGAAATCCAAGACAGTGATATTATTTTCCTTTAAAATGAGCATATCATATATTTTGCAGTCTTATAAGCCCTTATAAGTTTTCCTTGATGCTTTCTATTTTAAAAAATATGTTGAGTCACAATCGACTGTGGTTTCCTTTCTATAATCATTTCTCAAAACACGGATTCTGGCTACTGGTTCAGAAGTCAATTACAACATTTATGTGGGTTGTGGGTACCCTACACTTAGTCTCATTTACATGATCTCTTTGCACCTGGTAGATAGAAATAGCTTATGGGGCCTTTACTTGATTTTGCACCTTGACCTTGACCACTGAGGTTTTAGAGAAACGCTTCTTGCTCGTGCAAGGCAGCTATTGTTCCAGCAGCTCTTCCTTTCTGCTTGAGAAGGGGCTTAAGGTCATGAGATATGGCCCTTTCTCTGACCCAATATCTTTGTTTGGCTTTTTCTCTCGATATTATCTTGGGCTGACTTCCATATTTGCACCATCATTCCTTCTTTTTCACTCTTCCTTCTCTCATTCCCTCCCTCTTCCCCTCACTTGCACATCCACCCACACACACACACACACACATGCATACACACACAGAGGAAAATCTATATGTGTCAGACATTCAGCAAGGGAAAGACAAAGGCACTGAGTTAATTACCCATCATTTACTGCTGCTGAGAAGAGCAGATGGCAGCAGACGATATGTAAATGGCAAGGGGCAGTGAATTATTCGATTTTTTTAGATTAATCGTCGATGACAAAGGAAGTGATTACAGGCTGTGACATTTATACAAATGTATAAAGTACATCACACTAAAAAATAGAGCTTAATATTATTATGAGGATGTCAGGCATGTGAACACTATTGTCACAATACAAAGCAACAAATTTTACAATAACCCAAGAATATGCTCTCCCTTTACCTTAAAACTTTAGAGAGCCCCAGATTCAGAAAAAAAAGATGAACTCAGGTCTGAATATCAAAACATAGTCTCCCCAAGCCTAACCAAATTAAATAAGGTTCAACATACAGGGAATGCACCCCGCAGTAGAATAGTGTTTATTGAAACATGAAACAAAACCGTATTGTTTGCTCACAACAGATCTGGTGCCATATCAGTGAGTAGACTGCAAAACAGAAAAGGTGCTAATAAAATACAGGCTAGAAATAGAAATTAAAATTTAAGGTGATGTTTGGCTGAGAGGCCCATTTAGGTGGGGTGCAGGAAGAACAAATTAAAAGGGAAAGATAAAAGAAGTGCACTCCTATTACATCAAAATACTATCCTATCAGACACACGCGTAGAATATTTCCCAATAATTTTCAAAGTCGAAATGAAGAAATTTCTGGCCAAGTTTTCTTTCTGAGCAATATACACATATGTATAAACATGAGCCCAAGAGCACAGGCGGCGGGCCACACACGCACACAGACTGCCACCCCTTTGCAGGATGGAAGAACAGTAGCCTGTATTTTCTGCTGCTTCAATAATTAATTGCTACATGAACAAATCAGATGCTTTCAGATGCTCTCCTTCTCAGATCAGAGCAACTGCCCCATCGTCTAAATGTTTTCAATCACCCCGTTATTAAATCTATATGGTGCTAATATTATTGAAAAGAGAGGAAGCCATTGAGCCACGCATTTGTTCCCTGACAGCATTCCAGCCACTGCGGTTCCGAGGCTGCCCCTTTGGATGAGAGCTTAGTTCCCGATATCAGCATAGAGAAAGGGGGAGAGTTTAGGGCACATTTATTTAGACTCTTCAGAAATACTTTCAAAACATGCAAGGCAAAACATCACCAAAATTACTGCTGAGTACTTCACCATTATGCATTCTTTGTTGACAATAGGGCCAACCGGTGCCTGTGAGTGTGTGCCGTGTGCCTGCATATGTGTGTGTGTGAGAGAGAGAGAGGGAGAGAGAGGGAGGGAGAGAGAGAGAGAGCGAGAGAGAGAGAGAGAGCGAGAGAGAGAGAGAGAGAGAGAGAGAGAGAGAGAGAGGGAGGGAGAGAGAGAGGGAGAGAGGGAGAGAGAGAGGAAGAGGGGGAGAGAGAGATCGCCTGAGTATGATGGGGTGGGAGCCGCGTGGGGGAGGGGCGTTATTAGTCAGCAGCGGCAGCGGCTGTAGCTAGAGCATTTAAGTCTGCCAATCCATTTTGAATGAACGTGGGTTCACGAATAAAGTGCAGGCAGAACCAATCTGCCCTGAAGAAAAGAAAAGCATAAAATATTGCACAAAGAAAGGAGTATTTTCAGAGTGGCTTTAATAGCAACCCAAACTGGCAGGTGCATGAAACAAACCACTAGCTTTGCGCGCCAGTTTTAGAGAATGTTACTGTTTTTGGTTATTTTTTTCCTTTAACCATACAAAGCAGTACTCAAAGATGCAAATAATGCCGATCTATGGCTTGCCGTAAACATGATGGGGAACACTATGACTTCCCTTTTAAATTTTACCTGCATATACGTGTTGCTGACATTATATAATAGTATGCTTAGATATAGGTGATTGTTATCTTTTGTAGAAATTGAGCCCAAAACGTAGCCACATTATCCTTACTCAGCAGTTCATATGTTTTCAATGTAATTATCTTTTAAATAAAAAGACTGAAATATTAGTGAAGGCTAATCACCACCTGGAGAAGTTATGGAAATATCTGAACCCCATGACAAAAAATGATGGTGATTTCAGCAAAGGGTGCTGTCTAGATGTGTCCAGAGGTGCTGTCTCCTCTGTGCTTTCAGGGCACAGTGCCTACAACTTTAGGTTTATGGTTGACAAGTAAAAATAAAACAAACAAAATAATTCTTCCTATACCTGAAGAGGGAAATATTTTTGAAAGAATTTACACGTAAAAAGAATTCTGGAAACACATGTAGAATCATAATTACAGTGTTAAAATAGCAGCCCTCTGAAGCCAAAGATGTTTGCTGCTGCTGAATCTTTATTGGGGAATCCACTGAAAGTCATCATTCGTGCTCCAGATAGTTGCATTTTAAACAAAACAAAACAAAAATTGTGAAACATCTTTATCTACAGTGAAAACTATCTCAAAAAGAACCTTTATTTAAAAAAAATACCTGAAAGGACTATAAGTATTTTGGTTTGAATCTTCTTTGGATTTTATTAGAAGTCTCTCTTCCCCAATCATGGAAAAAAGAAAACAGAAGACAAATGGAAATATAATTGGTAATCAAACTCTTCTATATGAACATCCAGGTTGTACTTGTGTTTAAAGTATTCTATTTTAGCAAAATGTTTTATAAATAAAAAACATTGAAAATGCCTTAATAGATAATCAAACCAAAGTTGATTTGCTTGATAAGAGATTATAGTGAGGACATATGTTTGAACATATTATTCAAAATAAACAAGGATTTTGTTTATTAATGTTATCAGATCAAATTATCATATATAAGACAATCTTAGCAGGTCAAAGTCATTATGGTAAAAATAGCTATATGCCTTTTGAAACATATAAATTATAAATATAGACTATATTAAAATAGTATTACATAAAAACATAGACATAAAGTGAATTTATTATATGTAATGGTTTACCCAGAATATTAAATTATAATCTGCATTTGTATTCAGGAAGAACTAGAAGGAAACATTTTGGTAGTGAATATAGGCATTTATTAAGATGCCAGTATTTCTCAACGACATTTAGAGAATATTTTAAAAAGGTAATTTTGGAATTTTACGTAAATAGCTTTTAGGAAATATATCCAAACTTCAAAATTATTTACTTAAATTGAATATTAGTTATGTCATCAAAGCACCTCTACAGCAAATGAAATAAATACTTTCAACTATACGTAATAAGATGGGTTAACATTTTTAAAAGCTCTCTGCTCATAGCATATAATAAGCCCATGCATTTCAAAGAACAATGAAAGAGATCAGATAAAATAAAACATTCCCTAAAATCCGAAGACAAAGATCTATAGTCCAAAAGTAACATATTGTTTTCGTTTATTCTTTGCTTTACTTTAACGCATGTATTGTAAGCTTCCCCGATCTGAAAACAGAATAAAAAGCTAGGCCTAACATGAAAGAGTAAACTGCATAGAATGCATGGGTAAAGAAATATTTTTCACTAGAGCTTATTCTTATGCCTTTGTACTTCACCTTTCCAAATAGTATCACTTGTTTTTGTAAAATATTTTAGGAACATTCTGCATTTTGCATGCATACAAACATATATTTCGTGTATTAAATATTTACAGTGCATTTTATGTACATAATACATCTCTTTACACCAACACTAAATTATTTGCCAACAGCAAAGATAAAATGACTGCAAAGAGAGAATGAATGCACTAGCTCCTTTTTTCTTTTAAAATGTAACTGAATGAGGTAATATTAACAGTACTTCAAAGCATGGCGTATCTCTAATTTGCCTACTTTCTTATTTAGAGATGGTAAAATGTATTTTGCCTTTTGAAAAGAACATCAATTCAAAGAATTATGAAATTTTGTCTTGTAAGGGTAGACTTTACATTTAATCTTTGGATGATTCTTCCAGTTCAACTCAACTGACTCCATTTTTATCAGTTCTATTTTTAAGGATAATACAGAATTTACTATAGCAACCTGAACGCAAGTAGTTTTCTCGTTCCTTCTTGATCTAAATCAAACCCATAGAGCCCTCTGTTGGAAGGACTTGAGATTGCATCGCGCTGCCTTTAGTTGGAGCACAGAAAGTGTTTGGAATGCTAACCTTTTTTATTTTATGCTAAAAATTTTTATTTTAGAAGGCATAGGACACCAGGTTACATGGAGCTTCCCCACAACAGAAAGCATTTTGTGCCAAAATAATGAAATACATAAGCACATGATATCTTTGTTCCAGAAACTCCAATCTGTGAGGCATTGGTTTGGGGAATGATGTTAAACTAGCAGATTCTACTGCACTACATCCTTCAGTCAGTAAAATAGTTGGATGCTGCTTTCACAAAAGGGAATTAATACAGGCATCCTTTGGTTTAACCTGTATGAATGATCTAGAGACGAGAGAAACATGCATTCGACAGCTAATCTTTTAAATGGATTCTAGGAGTTTTAAGTATTAAAATGTTTATACATTCATTTCCAACAATATATTCCTATATTTAAAAAAGATGTAGTCCAAAAAGAAGACTCCTGATCTTTTAAGAGTTATTTTTAAAATATATGAGGCTTTTGTTTAGCATATTTTTAATATCAAATTGAGGAGGAAGACTGTTGGCACACCAGGGTGCCACCTTTCTTGGACAGCTCAGGGCTCCCATATGCTGCAAACATCTCTCTGGGTCTCCTGTAGGTTTCCTCAATTTATCCAGACTCCTATTTGGTTTCAACAGTGGCAGGATTCTTATCACTTCCCACCATCCTTATGGCTGCTACCCTGAGCTTCAGCCTCGTTTCCTCCAAGAACTATCCTCACTGATCCAACACAGTGCTGCTTCCTTTAACAGGAACATGACACATTTAACTTCATCTTTTATGAAAATCGTTGTTCCTCTACGTGCTAATGGAATGACTTCTATGGATAATGTGGCCGACTTCTTGGCTGGGTGGCTGGGTCAAGAAGCATCTTGGTTGGCATTGAATAACTAGTTTTTTAATGCATTGTCTTCACTAAAGTTCTCTCTCAGTGCATGTGGCAGATTGCCAGATCTGGAAAACCCTAAAAGGTTACCCAACAATTTATAGAATTCTCAATCCTATGAAAATGCATATTTCAATCATATTTTTGGCAAATTTTGGTGGGTCATCCATTCAGAAAACAAAAAAAGAACGTGCACATCAGCAGCTTGTCTTTTCTGAAGGATCCTTAGGTTATACGATATAGATTTAAAAAAGGCAAACTGATTCACCTCAAAAAAGGCTTTTTGCTAGCCCCAGGCAAAGGGCAGTAGGTCTATTTTTGAAAAGACTCAGTTATCCCACATTTTTAAAGAAGATATCAGAAAGCAGGCCTTCGAAAACTTCTGTACATGAAAGGAAATGCTGATCTTCTTACCCCCAAGCCAAACTAAAGCTTTTCTTTAGTGCTTATGCGAGCCTACCTAGCCTCTGAAAAAACTAGTTGAAAGCTTATGTAATACATTTCTCTATCTACTATCTGCCTATCTATCTATCTATCTATTGGAGGGAGTGAAAGAAGAAACATAAGCCAGGGAATAAAACAACACAACTTAGGTAGCCATAAAAATAAGCAATGGCCCATAAGTCAAAATTTGGGAATAAGCTGAACAAAATCAAGACTGCTGCTGTGTTTTACCCTTCTTGCTTTAGCTTCCATGGGAATCTGTGCTGGAGTAACCCTTGTGTCCGTTTGCTACATCGTTTATGTGTATTTTCTCATTCTGAAAGGGGAGGAGCGAAGGTAGTGGGGATAACTGGGCAAGGAGGATTTGACATTGGGAAATACGGGTAAAGCCAATGCAAGGTGTTTGAGACAATGAAATTGGGGGAATATCAAAAGAGTAAACATTTCAAAAATAATTCCAAGACTAATCTATAGAATTAGAAATAGAATTTGGAGGGAAAACCAGTTTTTCTAAACTTGAATTCATTTGCATAATCCTCAAGAATTTTCTTCAGTCCCTGTAAGAGAAGGATTTGAGCTATACAGAGAACGGTACTCACAATTCCAACTAAATGAAAGAGCAGAATCCTCAACAAAAATTGAATTCAAGGAGTTAATATATATCGTTCAGCTTATTCTGGCCATTTGGTCTCAAATTCCTGAGCTCAGAGCACAGAAACTTGGACAGGCGCATTTTCCAGTGAGTGGATTCACCCTGCTGTGTCTTGGGTGACGAGGAGCATGTCTATGGGCAGCATTCAGTGTAGGCAAGTTACTGCAGCAGCTGGACTTGCTTCAGCATCTTGACAGCCTTCAATATCATTCATGATCCAGATCTCGCATTCTGAACTAGTAGACTGGTGGACCTTCTAGAATTGTCCTCTAGAATGAGTCTCGACGTGTTCTGCATGTGATTTTTTCTGATTTTTCTGGGTTGACTTTTAGTCCAAGAATCAAGTGGCGATGCCTTTCTATCATTTGCATCTTTGCACCTGAATATCTTTATTTTAAGAAACAACGTCACCTTTGGAAGACAAAGTAAGTTAAAGAATAATGTCTCTTTCGGGACACACGTTAAGTGCTTATATGTGAGAGCATCCCATGCTAAAAACAATTTATTTAACACCACCTCAAACTCCTGATACTGGGGAGAAAAGAATGTTCATCAATGATTAAAATGAGTCGCCAGTGCTTCTAAAGAAAGTGCTTGCCAGGTATATGCAACTAGTGTCCTTTTTAAAACATTTTGAGAATAAGATCTCAACTGACCATAGAATCAGAGCCCTTGATATTAATTTCTACCTGTCCTTGCACCAGGTGATAAAGGTGAGCACTTTGATGGTTTATATTATTAATAGGATTCTGCAAGTACATATTTTAACTTCTTATTTAATGAATGGAAAAAGAAAAATATTTTCATATACATATATATTTTCAGCATCTTCTAAAATTAATTTCAGAATTAATAGAGTTCCCCGGGTCTCTTGTCTTTTAGTGAAAATATTTAGTAAAATTGCTTGAGGAAATAAACTATCAACAAGATGTATAATACCATTAGTTTTCAACAGGCTGAATTTCAGCAAATTAGTTCAAATTTGATAAATTTGATAAAATTAGATAAAAAGAGAAAAATCCATTTTGAAAATTGTCTTAAAATCATAACGTAAGAAATCCCTTTATCCAGAAAAAAAACCCAAAGATTTGTTTTCTTCTACTGAGAGAGAAAAAGGCATCCAATATGGAAACCTAATTTTAAATGGCAACCAGATAAATCCCTAAAAATGAATAGAAACCATGTCCTAGTGTTTTCTAAGTTTGTTCAAAGAAATACCCAAGGAGAACATTACTATTTAAACGTCTTCCTTGTCTTTGTGGACTCTTACTCAAAACAAAGCAGTAGTGTTCCAGGAAATACGTTTATCACTAAGATTCACCAACAGATTTCTAGAAAGAGCTGGGGCTGGTCCCCCTCCACTGATGATATATGATGGCTCCTGATGTCAGCTCTTTATGAGTTGTATTAATAGCCCTTGGAGTCCGGATTAATGTTAATTAGAAACACTTTCATGTTAAGCACTAAGCTTTCATCCAGCATCCTCACATTCCATAATTTTCTACATTGTGGGGAAAAAACAGATATATCTTTGGCTCTTAAGCTATCAGGAGAATTCTGTCCATATATATGAGAACAAGGATTTAAACTAGGGGAGAACACACAAGGGCCAATCCTCCTGCCTCTAAGCTCTCCCTCTGCACGCCATTCTGGCATTTTATCAAGTTGATCTCTTGTTAAAATGCTTTATTCATCAGTTCACTCCTCCCTTTAAAACCCTCGATGAAGCGAAGTCAAGGGCAGAATCCTTGGCTTAGAGTTTAAGGTGGGGTTGCTAGATAAAATGTGGGTGCCTGGATAATTTTGAATTTCAGATAAACAACAAATATTTTTTAAAGTATAAATATGCAGTATTTGGAACATCGACTGAAAAATTATTTTTGTTTATCTCATCACATTTAACCAGGCATCCTAAATTTTTATCTGCTAAATCTGGCAAAGACCCAGTGCCCCAAAACCTCGTCAGTTAATTTTCCTACCTTTGCAGAACCAACCCACTGCTCCAGCCAAGATAGGGTCTCCACGTTCCCTGCACACTTGCACTTTCCCAACTCCACGCATTCGTTCAGTGTTGCTTCTGTCCATCATGCCCTCCTTTCTCCACTCTATGCATTAAAACTCTACTCATCTTGAGGACTCAGTTCCAATTGTGTCATTTCCATAAAATCTATCTTGATTATTCCATAGCAAATTCCTGTGACACATTGTCTTTCACATTAATTCATCAATTGTCTCTGCCTTGTGGTTTCTCTCTCATTGTTAGTTTTCTAATTTCGTTTAAAACCTAGATTAGGTTTTAACTTTGCTCACACCCTCACATGGTTTAGAGGCCCCTGAGGTGGGATTGCTGTTTATCTTGTAGATTTTCAAACTGACCCCAGAACATTGCCTTAAGCAGAGGATCTTTTCAGGAAGTGAAATAGAGGTGAAAGCTGATGCTGGGAGGGGCTTACTGTACCCTGGAAGTTTTATATGTTATATTATTTCATCCTTCCAACAGATTGACATTATCTTCTCTTTACAACTGAAGAAACCAAGGTTTTCAGAAAGGTTAAGCAGCTTTCCTAAGATAATGGTAACAGAGGAGGAATTTGAACCCAGGTCGGACTCCCCAGTCAACACCACTGCTTCCATTAATGCTCTTGTCACTTGCTGCTGCAGCTGCTACTGCCAAGTTTTCAGTGTTGGTTTGGAAGGCTCTGGAAATGAAAAATCGAGGTAGGGCAGCTGAGGTCAAGTAGGCAACCAAGGAACTTTGTAGAAAGCACAGATTGCAGCTGGGGCGGACTCTACCATCCTGGGAAAAGCAAGAGCAGCTGGGGCGGCAGAAGAGAAAAACCCAGTGCATGGGGTGAAGAAAATTAAGTGGAACAGGAGCAGAGCTGACTCCACATTTCCTGGTAACTGAATGTTTGCAAGCAAACAGCAGTACAGAGCCAGCCCAGGCAGAGAGGCTAGTCTCCTGCTTTCCCCGTAGGCTGAAACCGCTGAACATGGTTGCTGCAGAACATGGTTGCTTGGAGAAAGGAGGAAAGGAGAGAAGCAGCAGGCAGAAGCCCAAAGTTGAATTCCCAGCAGAAGCTAGGCATTTATGTGCAGTAATTGCCTGTAGGTCAGTAGATTCTTAAACAGCATGAAAGCTCCCAAAAGGTCAGTGAACATTTTTAAAAATTTCAGTGCACATTTGTGCACCACTGCATGCTTTGCTGTTTTTCAGCTCCAAGTTCAGCAAGGGAGAAATGTGATTCTAGGGTCCAGGAGCCTCACCCTGCCCTATGGAAAATACCGTCTCCGAGAGAAATATCCTTCTTTCAGCTGCCTTCTCTTTTGGAAGTCTTATCTAGTGATAAATTTCATTTATGCCTCCCTACTGCTCAGAGACCTCTGCAGTCAGCAGGAGCGAGATAAGAATAGAGGTGCTGGATTTTCTCCCTCTTGCTTTTGTATGTTTGTGACACGGAGGCCTATCATTTTAACATATTTTGTGTAGTTAAATGTGAAACATTTGGAAGAAGAACATTCCAGAGAACATTTCACCTGCCTAGTTAATAGCCTCAGTCGCAAAGACTAAAAGCAAACTGTGGTTGTCAGGATAAGCAATGATTCCCCCACAATGCCAAAGACGTTATTATAAACTCAGGATCAATAGACATTACAAAGCAGTGTTGCTTTTATTTTCAGCTTTAACCTTTGAGAAAATCGAGGCTTCAGAATATCGAATGGGATCAGCACATCAGTGATTGCAGACACAGATACAATTAGGGCAGCTGGGTGCAGCCAAACAATTATAAATCTTCTTTGGAAGTGCCTTGGTTTCCTCTCCTGTGTGGCTATCCACACAAATAAAGCATCTCATTGCACAGAGCTTCTTTTGTCTTCACATACATCAAAGTGCATTTCCAGCTCACGGTTATGAAATACTCCATTTTACATATGGGAAAACTAATGTCAGTTTATAAACCCTAGATGTTGATTAACCTATCAGTTGTCTAGCCAAGACAAGTGGCCAAAACTGAATTAAATGCACGAGGTATTATTAATGTCAAAAGATGTAAAATATATAAAATCGCAGCTAGCTGAACGACCCTCTGCAATTAACAAAAGCTTGGTGTGTTAGAAACCTCTGTTCAATCATAATGCTGCCATAGCCCTACTAAGGAAAACTCGATTTCTGAAGCACCTATGATCTGGAATACTTTCCTTCTAAGGTTGCTTTTCTGCCCATTTGTCAGTCTTTCTGATGGCCCAAAAGTTCAGACTTGGGGGATGGACACAGGATGTTTTGGAAGTAGAACGAAAGTGAATAGCAGTTATAGGAAGCCGAGCTCCTTGGATAAAGCTCCAGTTTGTTCTCTGTTTTAGAAGCGAGACAAGTCCTTCAGACATTTCAAGGGCACACAGATATGCTGAAAAACAGAATCTTGCTAATAAATGGTAGCAGCCGGCCAACCACGCTGGCTGGTACGCAGCCGCCAGAGGTGAAGGGATTCTCTTTGAGCTAAACAGTGACTCAGGTGTTCTCTTGTGCTCTCTCTCTCCCTCCGTCATTCTCTCTCCTTGTCTCACTCTCTCTTTCACTGTCAGTACACACACACACAAATATACAGACACACATATACATTCTTATGGTGTGTGCACCACTGAGGTCAGGTCGATGACAGAATCCAAGATCCGGAGAAATTCATTCTTTTGCCTCGTCTAAGTAAAGATATGCTCATGGATTATAAATACCATAAAAATGTGATGTCTGCAGGACCAGAGGCCGAGAAGGCCTAGAGAAAACCATACTTACTTAATATGCTATCTTCATGCACACGAAGAGGGTAAAAGTAGGACCTTTTAGTGAAGATGAAAGGCAGCAGTGTCGTTCGTCCTGAAGAAGAGCAGGTTAAGAGGTGATCTGATTACTAGTCTCAAGTACACGAAGGACATTTTTATGAAGGTGTTGGTGATTGATTGCTCTCTGTATTGGCAGAGGACCTGACAGGAAGAAATGGGCCTAAAGATAGACTTCATTTAAACAAAAAGAAAAATGCGTCCAACTTCAGGTTGATCAAACACAGAAATGGCTGGTGGGGATGCGGAGAGTTCATCTCTGGAGCTCTTCAGAAGGAAATAAGCAGTTACCTTCCTGGTGTCTGCCTAAAAGAACCTGCCCAATGACCACTCGTTACTTATTCTAGGTTAGTGCTTAGGAAATGAGAATGGAATGTGGAGACTAAACTCTAGGGAAGTTATATTAAAATGCCTACAGTATTTACAGTATATTTGGGATGCACTTGACAACACCGAAACAATCCTGTGAGTGTTACCATTGAGCTCCATTTGACATAGCTTTTCACTGCCTCCTTGAAATCTATCCTTCACTTGGCTGCCGAAACACCATTTTCTTCATACTCCATCTTACTTGTTCCTCCTTATCACCCCAGCCTCCAAATGTGGACGTACTCAGGCTCAGTCCTTAGGCTGACTTCTTCTCTTTTCCGGCCATACTCACCCTATAGATGGGCTCATCCAGTTCGATTGTTTTAAATTCCACTTACATTTTGAAGACTTCCAAATTTATGTCTCCAGCCTGGACTTCTCTCCTGAACTCCAAACTCACATATGTAACTGCCTACTCTACACCTCCCCCTGGATCTCTAACAGAACAAGATCTAATAAAACCAAGCTCCCAATTTCTCTCCTCTTTTGTCATCAAATTTGCCCCTCTCACCATCTTTGCCATCTCTCTAAATGGCAACTTCATTCTTTTACTTGCTCAGGCCCAGGATCTTAGAGTTATTCTCATGTCCTTTCTCTCTATTCCACATCCAATCCATAGCGAATTCTGCCAGTTATACTCCCAAAATACGTGCATAATTTAGCCCTGTCCACTGCTGCCACCCTGCTTCCAGCCACCAGCATCTCTGGCCTCCATTACTGCAGCTCTGTCCTAATTCATCTCTCTGCTTCCAGCCTTGCCATCCCATGTAGCACTGGGTGATCCTTTAAGAATGTGTTAGTTCACATAACTCTTCTCAAATTTTTCATTACCTTCCAATTCATTCAGGCTAGAGTCAAAGTCCTTAATTTCTGTATTCACCGTAGTCCCCAAGAACATAGGTGATTAGGCCTCTCTGACCTCACCTCCTATTATTCTTTACCTCATTCACTCATCTCCAGCCATGCCAGCCTCCTTACTAATCCTCGATCATGCCAATCATGCTCCCACCTCAGGGTCTTTGCACTTGCCTGGAAATTTCTTTTCTCAGATATCTATGAGCCTCACTTCCTCCCTTCAGATCCCTGCTCAAAGGACACTTTAATAAGGAGACATTTCCTGCCTAACCATTATAAAGTAATAACCCCTCCCCAGCCCTACACAAGCACCCCCTCTTCTCCTTGCCCTTGTCAGTTATTCTCTATATCTGGGGTGACCGTATAATTTACCAGTTACAGGGACATTTATGCAACTGAAAGGAGGCATTATTAATGATTACTTCTGGTGACACATAAACCAGGATTACTCCAGGAAAACCAGGATATATGGTCCATATTCCCTATTCCCACCCAACATACTATTTTCTTATTTGCGTATTTGTTGCTTGACTCTCTTCAGTGGAACATAACCTCCATGAAGTCAGAAACTTTTTGTTTACAATGATATCCCTAATGCCCAGAAGGTAACTAGCCAAAGCAGGTGCTGAATAATTTATTGACTGAATAGATGGTTGGATGAATAAATATTTCCTGTACTGAATTGAATCTATCAAAATGTGTAGATATACCAAAGTTAACAAAAATAGAAGCTAAAATCTTGGAATGCTTGCTGAGTATGTGCTGGGTACCACGACAACTACTTTATATACATTCTTATTTAAAACTCACACCCATTCTCTTAGTTCCATGTTACAGATCAAAGGAGGACAGAGAGGTTAATGGTCTGCCCATGCTCACACAGCTAGTAAACACTAGAGCTGCAGCTTAAACTCAAGACTCTGGGACTCTGAAATGTTTTCAAAGGTCACCCCATGACCTGTTGACCTGTCTCTCCGACTGTAATCTGTCTCAAATCCACCCTTCCCTCTGTCCTCAGAGGTGTCTTCCTAACACATACATCCCTCCTTAACCTTCCATGCCTTTCCATTGCATTCCAAACGAGGCCCAAACTCTTCTGTCTGGCATTCAGCACCCCCCTGAGGTGGAGGGAGTCTGTCCTGCCTTTGCACTTCACCGGATGTTACTACATTTCCTCTCACCCCGCCGGAGACTCCCAGGTCTTCCCAGCAGCTGCAGCTCTTGCTTTCCTCACTGCTCCTTGGACAAGACTAGTTTTCAGCTTCATTTCTATGCTAAAGCTCCTCCTCCTGCCGTTTCCCTCCCCCTTCCTCTATCTGTCAAAGTCTGACCCTATTCCGTCCTACTTGCCCTGTAACATTTCCCAAATCCCCCTGGGGAAAGTCAAGGTCTCTCTCCCAAATCCAAAAGTGCTTAGTTGAACTCATTCATTGTATATTACAATATGCCTTTTCAAAGCTATTTATATGTGATTATTAGAGATTCACGAAGACAGGAGCCACGCCTAATTCCTCATTGTATCCTAGCAGGGCCCTGCAGAGCACCCGGCTCATAGGAGGAGCTAGAATGGTATTGATTTTGCTGGATGTGTTGTGCGTGGATTGTTTAAGAAGCAGTTGGAGACGCAGAGCTGAACCTCGAGATAGAAATTGTAAAGCATTCACGTGTCAATGAAAAATACATGTGTAAGTGAAAATGAGAATTTTAAGCAAACAAGTGAAGAGTGAGAAAGCCTTAAGAAATGCCACATTTAAGGTAGAAGTATAAGAAATGTGAGTAATTTCTAAGAATGATTTGCTATTTGTAATCCTATATAATATGTAAATATATACAATATTACAGAGAACTAAATGAATAAATTGCATAATGATAGAAATCTCTTTCCTTTTCCTGGCATACCTGGGACTGATTTCTTGGCCTTGATCATTTGGTCTCCCTGTGGAGTTAGATTTCAGTGCAGACCTCATGCAGCATCGAAATTCATATGTAAGAAGTATGTATGCTATTTATGTAGCTCTATACCAGTGACTTTAGGGGAAAACCCAAAACTTGCGAAGAGAAATCATTCCTTTAAGCTACTGTACAAATTCGCTAGATCCACAGACCTATTTTGGTGGGGGAGGGGTAAGGGGAAAGGCTGGGTCTAAAACAAATTAAAAATGAAAATTTAAATAAATTTAAAATGCAGCCACACACGAAATGAAATAAATCGATTTCTTTGGTATATTAGCAATCATTGACACAACGTGTCGCATTATATATAGGTGTGAGATAAGGTGTAAAAGTCCTGCAAGTGAATACATTTTATTTGCAGCTTATTTGCAGATCAAACATGAGAATAATTTTCAAATTTTTGAAAACAGACTACACAAATTTCCATTATGCCAGGACGCTAGGCAAAGTTTTCAAGGACGATAAAACACTTTTAGCCTGACTTTCACCAATACGTAAGCTATAAATTACTTCGCAGGCAATTATATCACAGAGTTAGTCTGTCCTCCTGCAAGGTTACCGGTAAAGTATTGTCCCACTGATCAAGCAAAGGTTTAAAGTGGGAATGTGTGTGTTGGACCAGGTTGTTAAAAGTCATGTTCAGGTATGAGCGGCCTTCTCAGCATTATCATCACAAGCACAGCCGGTGCTTCTCGGGTGTCTCTGTGAGGACCCCATCGCCTGCCTTTTGTTCTAGGCCTCGCTTTCATTAGGGAGCGCATGGCAGCATTTCCCAGGTGTGTTGCCTGTACAAAGGGCATTCATTCTACCAGTGCCCAGGCATTAAAGATAAAGGCCCCAAATTACAGTCGGAGCTGCGTTCATGGATAAATGAGGCAGGGAGAAGATGATTTTACTGTGCTTATTGGATAATCCTACCATTAATTCCTGAGATGCTTGCATAGAAGATTTAGCCAAGAGAGAAATACATCGTTGTGTTTCTTTGCCTTGAGAAACAATGAGCAGCCCTATAAATGAGCTGCCTCCTTCTGTATATAGGAGAGCCCTTCAAACTGCTAATTTCCCAAGCCAACAGAGCAGCGATGCTATTCAGAAATATATCTGCATGGTGGGTGTTAGGGGCAGGATGATCTACTCTGGAATATTCACAAGAGTCTTCCACCAGAGTCTGGAGAGTGAGGAAGAAAGCTAAATTAATAACGAAAACCAGCCCATAGTGAAGGCTTCCTACAGTCTCTGCAGTATTCTGAGTACTTTACATTTATTAACTCTTACAACCCTAGTTCAGCTATTATGATCTCCCATTTTACAGAAGAGGAAACTGAGATACCTTACAATTATGTAAATGACCCAGGATTACATAGTGAATGGCAGAGCTGAGATTTAAAATGCAGGCAGTCTAACTCTAGAACCTGCCTCCTTAGCGACTGTACTCTGAAGATATTATTTTTCCCCAATTAATAAAGTTTCAATTAAAACCCCTTATGTTAATCTATAATAGTAGTTATTATTTCCTCCTCTAATACGCCATTTTACTCCTCCTCCTTCTTAATAGGTTATTTGAATTCTCTCTTGGATCTGTAATGAGACAGCCTGATACTTTTAAAAGCTATTTTACTTTTGAAAAGAACTAAAGGACAGAAAACTTGTCAGCAGACTTTCAGACTACAGGACAATGGGTGAAAAAGATAAAGAAGGAGGAGGAGGAGAATAAAAAGGTGCTGGTGTTTGTTGAATGAATCTATAAATTGAAGTAAGGTGTTCAAGGCTGTATTACTTTCCTGGGTATGCCATAACAAAGTGCCACAAGCTGGGCCCTGAAACAACAGAAATGTATTGTCTCAGAGTTCTGGAGGCTAGAAGTCCAAAATCAAGGTGTTGGCTGCACTCGTTCTTTCTGAGAGTTATGAAGAAATGATCTGTTCCAGGCCTCTCTCTTCGGCTTGGAGGTGGCCGTCTTCTTGTGTCTCTTCATATCCTCTCCCCTCTGTGTGCCTGTCTCTGTGTCCAAATTTCCCCTCTGTGTCAGGACACCAGTCATATTGATTAGGACCCAGCCTAAGGACCTCATTTTAACTTTATTACCTCTATAAAAACTCTATCTCTAAATAAGGTCATATTCTGAGGTACTAGAGGTTAGACTTCAAAATACAAATTTGGGGGGACACCATTCAACCCATAACAAAGGCCGCAGAGTTACTAAGAGGCAAGGTTGGGATTCTAATTCAGATTTATCTGATATCAGGAGATATTTCGTTCATTATCATGCTACTTAACACTTAAAGATCCCTAACTAACTTGAACACCAATATCTGGGGATCCTCAGTAATCCACTTGGGGCTGTAAACTGCTAAAAATGTCCAAAAGATTCTCTTTCTGAAGGTAGACATCTTCAGTTTCTGTCTCTCCAGCATCCCTTTCTTCCCACTGGAAATTGCACCCCATTCCCTTCCACTGGGGCAAATGTGGGAGAAATGACCACCCCCCCAACACACACACACACACACACACACACACACACACACTACATGTTCTGGTTGGCTACAAATCTCAGCACCCTCTCCCACACCCAGTCAGAGGGTGAAATCATAAACTCTCAACCAGCACCTCTTTCCCTTGGGTCTGGGGATTGTAAAGATGTGATTCCAGATTTCCCAGAGGTAATGTCCCCATGAGAAGTCTCAAATCTGAGACTGTAAGCATCGCACATAAGCCGTATAAAGAGATTAAGAGATGGAAAAACAGACAGAACAGACCAACAGATAGAGAGGCTGAGGTCAGAATCTCCTTCAGGCTCTGGTTTATCTACCCTGAAACTAGATCTACCCCAGCCTTTGCATGGATTGGTTAAACGAGTCAATAAACGATCCCTGGTTTATCTACCCTGAGACTAGATCTACCCCAGCCTTTGCATGGATTGGTTAAACGAGTCAATAAATGATCCCTTTATTTTTTTTTCTCAAGATAGTTTAAAGAATATTTTACTCACTTGCTACCAATATTGGTTGGAAATGAATAAATCCTAAATCTCATTTTTATATATGTAATTACACCACAGAATTTATAATGGATGAGGTACCATGATACAAAGAAACATTTCAGAAGTAAAATTCATATAGTCCTATTTCAGAAACTAGTGTAAGTGTTTGGAAAGGCCATAAACTCTATGTTTTCCATTTGCACCATAATCATTTTGACTCATAATTTCACACAGTAACCCCTAGAGCAAACCATCAAGATGGTTAATTCATTTTAAGATGAAAAAGTGAAAATTAATAAAAGTAAATATGTGACCTGCTATCAAACCGCTGTTACTAACGGATACGTTTTTCATCTCATCATTACAAATCATCTTTTAGACCAGAGACTAAAACTTTTATATAACATTTTAAATAAAACCGTATTGCATTCTCTGGAATAAAAAAAATTCAGAACACGTTGCCAAATACAATAAAACAACCGTTCATTGCAGAAACATCTTTATTACCTAGCCATATTTTTCTGCATTAATCTTGAGCTTATTTACCAGACTCATGCTTTAAAAATTAGTTTTATAATCTGTATCTTAGCAAATAAAATCAACACTATCTTCTAGAGGAATAGCATCATCCTCAATAATGAAAAGAAAACGAATGGCTAGGAATACCAACTTTAAAAAATTGAAAAGTTAAATTTCCGGTAAGAAATTTAATATCTCCAATACAAGTACACTGTAAATTATATAAAGTGTCACATATCTTCTCCCAGGAGTATTCCTCCTGCCAATGTTATATAAAGAAAAAGTTGATAAATAATATGTGGATACTGTGTGCAAAATGTAAGAATGTTTCACCTGCTTTGAAGCAGTATATATTCTAATGATTGAGAGAACAACAAGACATAGGACAAGAACCATCTGAACTTGATTTTTTGTGTTCCTAAAACTGTGTACATTTACTGTCAGTATTCGATAACTATTTCTCTTGTGGCTACATTCATATAATGGATCATCTTTAACAGAAACATACTCCAAAGTACTATAGAATAAATAACTCTGTTGTATATACGTAGGTGAAGATATATAGAGAGACATAGACAAAAGCTGTAGACATAGATATGATATTGACATAAATAGAGATAAGCAGATGCAGATATTGATATAAACATACTTACAGATATGTAGATACAGTTATAAGTATAGGCATAGAGATATGGACATAGACATATAACGCAGGAGGCATTTCTAGTTTTCAGCCGGGAGTAGACATCTGTTATTTTTGTCTTTCCAGCATCCTCTTCCTCCCACTGGAAATAGCGTCCTGTTACCTTCCTTTGGGGAACTGACCTTCCCTACTTCCACTACATGTTCTAGTCTGCTGCAAATCACAGTACCTCCTCCCACACCCAGACACAGGGTGGACTCATCAACTTTCAACCAGCACCTCTTTCCCTTGGGTCTCAGGGTGGTAAATATGTGATCCCAGATTTCCCAAAGGTAACGTCTCCCCCCTACAAAAAAGCTTTAAGCCTGAGATTTTGAGCACAACACACAAAAGCCATATAGAGAGACTGAGAGGTGGACAAACAGACAGAGAGATGGACAAATACAATGTGACTCAAGCTCCATGGCATTCATCTGTTACACCACCCAGATTGTAGCAAAAATAGGAAAGGCAAGGGAGAGGTGATGTTTGCAATTTCCAAAAAGGAATTTGAGTCTTATATGAGAGAAAAGACGTTTTTCCCCAAATTTGGATTCAAGAGAATTCTACGAAGTATAAAGGGTGTTAAGCATTGAAATAGGAGACCATGGAATTTTTTACCAGGAAGTCTTTAAATAAAAATACATTCTCTTTTGTCTAGGTGATTTGTGTCTCAATTTTCTCAGGATTTATCTTTCTTAATCAGACTTTAGATGAAATAAGGAACAAGATGTGAAAACAGAAATTAGAACTGTAAGGATGGCATGGTTGGTGCAAGGCTAGAAAGACAGAGGTCCCATCCTTCAGTGTACTCTCTATGGGATTCCACATCCAAACCTATCATTCCTTCATGCTATTCTGCTAAAGAACATTAAGATACATGTACAACTAATTTAAAAACAAGATGAATGACCATGTGGATAACTACCTTGCAAAACATGGGAAACAGAACTGCTTTTTAAAACAAAGAAGCTTTAGCATTGATGTTGGCTAGATATAAATAAGAAGTGAGAAAAGAACCTAGATAATTCATACAAACTCTCTGGAATATCCCAAGTATTCAAATAATTCAGGAAAGAACTCTCTTCTGGGAAAAGTACCCTAGATTCTTTCTGAGTCTCTGAAAACAGCACTCTGATCAAGACTGTGAGCCTCCATTTTGAGAATTAAAGGGAAGTCAATAATATGCTTGTGCCTGTGCCTTTTCTATCAAATGGAGTGACATGAAAAAAATAGCTGTTCAAAGTTAAATTATTTTACCCAAGCTTATTCTCACCCCCAATTCTTTAATGCTAAGTAAATTGTCCAAGTGGGCAATCAGAGTACAATTTAGTTTTACCAATAATTGCTGTGGTTTGCCATAGCCTGAAAGAGTTAGACATATTAAAGGATCCTAGAGATATAGATCTCTAAAATTTTTAATTATGAGTTATAATTGTCAGTGCTTAATGGCTAGTATTTTAAAAAATAATGTGTCTGGTTGCTGTAGGGATCTGAAAGTCCCTC
This sequence comes from Equus caballus, assembly GCF_041296265.1. Lineage (NCBI taxonomy): Eukaryota > Metazoa > Chordata > Mammalia > Perissodactyla > Equidae > Equus > Equus caballus. The sequence goes on from NC_091692.1 coordinate 21,227,469, forward strand.
TTCTGCCACGTCTATTGATTTATTCCCAATACACAGAGAAGAGATCTTTAAACTGATTCAGATGATTTTCAGGGGCAACCACCTCTTAACAAACTCCCAAATCTTTCTTCCAATCACAACACAGAAATTACAAGAAAGACTAGATTTACTTTGAGGGGGACACCAAAAGCATTAGTATGTGTAAAATATTCATTTATACCATAAACCAATAACACAATTTTCACATGATAAAAAGTTGTACTATCAAAAATTGAGACATTGTCAGTAACCAAGAAGACTATTTAGGCTAGAACTTTAAGAATCTTATCTATTTATAAGAAACACTCATAAATTCAGGAGAAAATATTATGTTACTCTTCCAACTATAGAGGCCGTGTAAATTTCACTTTTAATGTCACTATATATTTTATAGGCTGATATAACACACCATGGTCATAAGTCCCACCTCTGTTTTTCAGGCATTTTTTGCTTATTTATCTCAACACGTTCTTTAAGATAAAAATATACAGAAAGATAAAGCAAAATGAAACTAATCCATTAGATTTAAAGAGGTGGTATAAAATATTCCCATCAAAGAAAGAGCTAAAGTCCCTTAAGTAACTGTCATAAAATTGTTCCACCATGTTAATAAGCTTTCTTTCTAAACAATTTTTATCTCCTCTTCTAAAACAAATGCCATCAGAATCATTTTCCAGACTCCACTTTATTTTAATAATGTGCTTAAGTGTTTAAAAACACTTGGATGTTCTTAGGTAATTATTAGGATTTGAAGGAAGGTTTATTTTTGATTTTGGGTAAGAGACATATTTAGGCTCAAAACATGAATATCAAATGTTGATGGCTAGAAATCTGCGAGTAGCTTCTCCCTTGAAACAACCTCACTACCCCTGCCAGAGTTGTTGGATGTGATTCATGTTGGACAGCTGACACCACGGGTCTGCAAGCAGACAGTATACCCTGGGAGAGCAACTAACAACATCTACCACTTCTGAAACCGTAACTGGATCCCCAGACCTCACACAAGTCCCATGGTGGGCATCCCAGCCACCCATGGTAGGGATCCCCAAAACTTCCACAAGGACAAATCATTTCACAACACAACTCTGAACACCCACCTATGAAAGTCTCTTTAAATCCAGTCTAAATCCTTACATAATTTAACATGAGGTTTAAATAATGACAGAACATATAGCTTAACAGGACTTAAACTTGACAAAAGCCTATTATTATCTTAGGCAAACAAAGTCCAGAAGAGGGCAGTTCAAGGCTGATAGGTGGATTCCCCTTCAATGTTATAACTCTGCTATTTATTTTCGGCACATGACTTCACCTTACTGTCCGAGAGGGGTGCTTAAGATCCAGCCTACTTGTTCACATTCTAACCAGGAAGAAAGAAGAAATTTTAAGATGAAGTTGACCCTTACCCACAAGGTCTTTATGGACATCATATGGTATTTCTGGTTGCATCTTATTGGCATAGTCATTTGGCCACACCTATCAAGGACGCCTTGGAAAGGTTGTCCTGATAGAGTGCAGCCAATGAAAAATCAAGGGATTCTAGGGGCTGGCCCCGTGGCCAAGTGGTTGGGTTCACGCGCTGTGCTGCAGGCGGCCCAGTGTTTCGTTGGTTCGAATCCTGGGCGCGGACATGGCACTGCTCATCAAAACCATGCTGAGGCAGCGTCCCACATGCCACGACTAGAAGGATCCACAACGAAGAATATACAACTATGTACCGGGGGGCTTTGGGGAGAAAAAGGAAATAATAAAATCTTAAAAAAAAAAAAAAAAAGAAAAATCAAGGGATTCTAGTGCTAAAGAAGAAGAAAATAACTAATGTTGGAGGATGATCAGCAGACTCTGTCTTCTTCTCCTAAAAACCTTTAGAATTTAAAAAGTTAAAAGAGTGTTATTACACAATCAAATTACAAAGGCGATTTAGAAAAGATAAGGTTGGAGAAAGATCATAAGCACAATTTCAAGTTTCTTACTTGGCCATTACACTATACTGTAAAATTATCTTTAAATAAACAAGCAAAAGTTTGTAAAAAAATCTTATGGCAGATACTTTACAAAACAAAGAGTTCTTCATGAGTAAACTCCACTGGCTCTATGTGAGTAAAATAGATTTCTAAAAATTACATGCCTAGAAAATTATAAATTATATACCTTTAGAAAAGACCCAACCACAACTAATAGAACAAGACATTTCTATAGACTGTTTATTGAATTATTGCCTAATGTTAGAAATCACATTTCTGTGCAAAATAAGTGGATTTGAATTTCATCTGTTTGGAGATCAATTTAAGATCTGAGGCAGATAGAAACTTTGCATTTAAATAGTGACTGAAAACTGCAATTTTTTCCAGCCTTACAGTTTGGCTTTCATTGAAAAAAAAATCTCTTCAGAAGTGAATCGCTTGAGCAGAAATCTTTATGGTATGTGATGTGTGTGAGACGGAGCACAATGTTATTGGTTTACCAAAAAAATTAATTTTCTCAATCCAGGTATGATCTCAAATTCAGAGTTTAAAAGCCAGAGATCAAAATATGCATATACCAAAGCGAATAAATATTAAGTTATTAGTATGGCTGAAATGTTAATACTATCAGAAGTTAGAATCTTTCGAAATAAAATTTCCACTGAATATACCCTAAGTTGATTTACTTCTGATAGACGTCCCACTAAGATATGGCCTCCTCTATCCTCCCGTCTACATCCTTAATCTTCAATGCAACAAAGAAATGCTCTTAGAAATAAAAATAAAAGAACTCACGGAGGAAGATAATCTGGAAATTTTGATCCAGAAGAGATGAAGTTTTGTGGTGTGTGATTACTTTTAATCTCTATACTTCAGAAAGAAAAAAACAAAATCTATGGCAGCACGAGGAATATCCAACCTCAAGCCAGATCAGGGTCAAAGCAGGTCAAGGTCCTGCAAAAAACCCTCGAAATAAGAGCTAACAAGCAAGGATCACAAGCTGTGGTAACCACTCTCTGAGCCCTTCTAAATGAAATAAGAAAATGTGTAAGGATCTGCAGTTGATATTAGTCCTTCAAGCAATAGGACAACTGTGTTGAGAAGACTTTGATAACTGACGTTCTAAGTCCACATATTTTGTTTATCTGTTTCCACTCATCAATGAGCACGTCTGGGTGACTGCTGCTAAAGTCAATTCACTCATTCATTTATTCCTCCAGCAAATATCTGCAATTTGAACACTTACGATTCTAGTCCTCAGAGGAACAACATAAATGAAACACACCATCCTTGCCTCCATGGAAATCACAGCCTCTGGGTGTGTGCGCGCATGCACCTTACGCATGTGCATTGCAGAATCTTAGAGAGCAAATTGACATTAGAAACACAAATACTATATAAAGAGAAGAGATGGAAGCTGTATATTCCCTCAAAGGAGCTCCTACTCCAGAGTTGGTGTTGGTAGTGGGGTTGGTCAGGGAGATAGGAAAGACTTCTCAAAGCGAACGAAGTAAAAGCTGAGACGGGAGGAATGAACAGGAATAAATAGAGAAAGAGAAAAGAATGTTTCAACTTGAGTGCACAGAAGGAGTTTGGAACAAATTTGTGGTCTGGCGCTCCAACTGGTCAAAAGGATTATTTCCCTCAGCTGCTGATAATTTAACATTGGAGGCATTATTTTCATTCATTCAACAGATATTTTCCTGAACCCTCATTTGTAGTGGGCACTGTACTGGGCAGTGGATGTGCATAGAAGGGAGATGAGGCGATGGGATCCAAGACATAGCGGATTCTATCTCTAAAACATTTTTGTTGATTTTGAAAGTCTTAAATTAAAAACATTAAACATTTATTTAAGGATGAAAGCATTCCATTACTATTCATTAGAGTCATCGCCTCACATTGGCACGACATCCCCCGAGAGGCAGTCTACGATAGTGGTTGTGAATGTGGACATGGGAACCAGATTGCCTCGGTTCAAACCTTCACTCTGTCATTTATCAGTTATGTGAGCAAGACCAGGATAATTAACCTCTCTGGAATTCAGCTTCCCATCTGTAAAATGAGGGTAATAATAACCATTCCTACCTCACGTGGTGGTTTGAGGATTAAATGAGTTAATACATGTAAAGCACTTAGAACAGTGTCTGCTCCATTGTAAGCAGTCAGCAAGGGTTGCATATTATTATAGCGAAAATTCCGGTATAATCATCCTGGAGTTCAATTCACTCTGTGTTACTCTGAATAAATAGCATTCTGTCAGTCTTGGTGCTTTTATATAACCTTAGACAAGTCACTTAAACATCATTAGCCTGAGTTTCCTCCTCTGCAAAGTGGGGGCAATAATACCAGCCTCACAAGATTGTCTTGAGGGTTAAATGAAATAGCAGATTGAAGGGCCTGTAGGCTGCAAATTGCTATGCGATTGTTCCCTGTTGTTATTATCTTGCTCTTTTTAACCGTCGTCCCCAAATTGGTAAGTGCTTCTCTCCTTAGGAGGAATACAAAAACGAACACACACATGACTTTGACATAACGTTTCCTCCTTTCCAGATAGTATAGAACGGATAAAAATGAATGCCTCAAAATTGAGACTGGAAACGAACTTAACATCATTTTGTAAAGTCAAAGCTGATATAAGTTCAATGACAAAGAATACCTCAACCGATACCTTTTTAGTTTCTGATCTTGGCAAATACTGCATCCTGTCCAGAATTGACTTCTGCATTGTTCTTTCTTCCAGCAGCATTTGGACAACTGAGAAATCAATACACCAGCAACCCAATGCCTTCGGGCTTCCTGTGAGCCCCGCCTTGCACCCCAGCTGAGTGCTTTCTGTATGTGGGTATCCTACAAGGCAGCCACACCTGCCTTTGCTTTGACACTTCATTCCAAAGCGAGATGCATGGAGAAGAGGAAAGGATTGGCTTCATGGACCTGGGAATTGACTTAGATTCACTTCACTGCCCCATATATTCTGACTGTGTATCTGGCAACATATTAATCTTCAAGGAGTTTGCAAAAACGAAGTTGATAGAACCCAAAGCCCCAAGGGACTCACAGACTCTAGTGGGAGAGATGGACAAAAACACAAATTATACAAATCAGAATGCGGAATCGGCGCTAAAAATAAAAGTGTAAATGAAGAAGTATAGGGGCTCAGAGACAGTAGTAATTTGATCTGACTGGATTGGTGAGGATAGGACATTAAAACGTGACATCTCAGAGGGGACTTGAAGAATGAGTAGGTTTCTCAAGTGGTGAAAGGGATCGAGAAGAATGCCAGGTTGAGAAAGAAGGTAAGTGGTAGAAGCACAGATGTGTCCCTACAACAGAGACTAGAACAAAGGGACTGGGACACGGGATCTGAGACGGGAGCAAGCTAGAAGAAAGAAATGAACAGGAAGGAAATGTTAGGTCCAAAATAGAGACAGCCATTAGGAGCAATTGGTACATTGTTTTCTGGGCAAGTTTTGGACCAGTTGAGTGGATCACACACACATGGGTCTGCATTTTAAAAGCTAAGTACCTCTACTCTGGACAGGAAGCATCCAGGATCCATTCCTTTCTAAAGAAGAGTCATCCTCTTTAGGAAACTCTAAGTTTAATTTCTTGTCTGACACCTGTAGGCGGTGTGTCCAAATGCTGCAGTAAAGACACTGCAGGACTTAGGAGCTGAGTCAAACTCCAGAAGTCACACTGGTCACTCACAAGGGACAGTGCTACTATCTAGAAAACTGCTGGCGTGAAGACACTTGATCGTTTGAATACACATATCTCATACTGCTTGATTTCTCTGGTTACATATGTATATGTGCATATGTGTGTGAATTCACATTCATATTTATCAGGAGGCCTGTGGTTGCATTAGAGTATTTCATTCCTTTCATTTCAGGTGAGGTATTTGTATAAAATGAAATAATTAATTTCAATGCTTTAGTCCCCTAGGAGGAAGGCCCACTTCCTCTGATCAGCCCCAAGGGAGTAGCTGCCTCCTTTACTGCATTTATAGTTTATTCTGTGCTTTCCTGCCTGTTCCCGCCCCCAAGAACTTCTAGAATTTGCCAGTGATTTCCTGCCGTCTTTTCCCTAGGATTTCTTCCCAGAGGAACACACAGACAGTGGGGCAGGATGATAGGCAAGAAGCAGATTGCTGAACTGGCTCATTCCACAGCTGTCCTATTTTTTTTTAAGTAGTTTAGACAAGGGAAAAAGGAGGCAGTTACAAACTAAACCGGCACACAGCTTTTTATAATCCTCTGTCATCCTCTCTTCAGAAGCAGGGGAAAATTAAGGTCCCAGTGATTTCAGTTGAGCTCAAGATAGGCAGATGTTGCGTGATCAATGGTGTTTTGAGGATTCTGCTTTGAATTTAGAGCCTCAGAACGAGGGCTGCCTCTCCCAATAATCGATGTTCTTTTCAAGTTTATCCTATTCCTTTTTGAAATTCAGAGAGTAGGAATTACTTTAATGCTCGTTTTACAGACTAGAAAACCATGATCCTAGAAGATGGAGTCAGCCAGTGGAAGAATAGCAATTGACGATTGGTATTCCTGACACCTTTCCTAGTTTGTCTAAGAAATTGACACAGATCCAGAGAAGCAAGGATATCTACCTGGTCATAAACCACAACATGATCAATAAATATTTATTGAGCAGCTAGTATTAGTATTAGGAATTCAGAAAGACATAAACTGGTATTTTAAAAAGCCACTGTAGTTCAGGAACTTTTGTTCTAGATTTAGAAATAAAAAATAAATTTATGAAAACTTAAGAGCTAAATAACCATGTGTGGCCAAAAAAGGCCTCTAGGGACTTCTATCAGGTTTTCCTAATCACTCACATAGAATATTTTAGAAGTCTCCACAGTGGTCACTCTGCCACCAATAGGCTACCAATGCAACATGCACCCACACTGATACAAAGGGATGGTCTCGTAAAACAAAGCTGACCATGCTGCTCCCATGCTTTAAAATACCTGCTGTTCCCCCACTTCCTGAAGTATGGAGGCCAGACTACGGAGCTTTGTGATAGGGCTCTTCAGTCTGATTCCAGTTTTTATCCCTAACTTCATTTCTGTATTAGTTTCCTACTGCAGCTATAACAAATTACCACCAAAACAACACAAATTTAGGATCTTGCCATTTGTTCTGGAGATCAGAAGTCTGAAATGGGTCTCACTGGGATAAAATCAAGGTGTCTGCAGGGCTGCATTCCTTTCTGAAGGCCTTGGGGCAGAATTATTTTCTTGCCTTTTCCAGCTTCTAGAAGCTACCTGCATTCCTTGGCTTGTGGCCCCCTTCCATCTTCAAAGCCAGCAACAACAGTTGAGTCTTTCTCATATCACGTCACTCTCCTGCTGACTCTTCTGCCTCCTTCTTCCACGTTCAAGGACTCTTGAGATTATATCTGATCCACCTGGAAAGTCCAGGATGATTTCTGCATCTCAAGGTCAGCTAATCAGCACTTTAATTCCTAATTACATCTGCAACCTTAATTTTCTCTTATATAACCTAACATGTCCACAGGTTCCAGGGGTTAGAACATGGCCATCTTTGTGGGGCCATTATTCTGCCTACCACAACTTCTCACCCTTTCCTGTACGGCCCACACATCTCTACCACAGCAAATATACCTTTCTACTGACACATCAGGTTTTTCACACTTTAATGATATTCTATGTCTCTGAACTGCCATTTCCTTCTCTCTTTGTCAAGCAACTTCATAGTTCCCTTTCAACTGATATTTCCACAGTGAAAATTTCCCACAATTTTCTCAGGCAAAGCCATCTTTGAACAGTAATTCATTCCAACCATTTTTCATTCAGGCAACCAATATTTATTGCACTCCTGCTAAGCAGCAATAACTCTATTATACGTTGAGTAGACAATGATGAACAAAATGGACAAGGTTTCTTCTTTTATGGAGTCAAGTGGAAGATACAGAAGTTAAATAATGAATCACACGTATGAATGTAGGTTATAAGTTCTCATGACGCTATGAGGAACAGGAAGAAGTGTGCTAGAAGAGGGGCTGAGAGGGAAAGAGTTTGGAATGGAGGGTTCAGAGAACACCCTTCTGAGGAAGTGACATTTAATCTGAGACAGAAAGGGAGTTAGCCAGGTGAAGGGAAACTAGCAAATGTGGCTGTCAAAGGGGACAGAGTTTGGTAATCAAGGAACTGACAGCAGCAGTGGACCTGGCCAGAGAGTGGCTGAGAAGTGAGAACCAAAAACATGTAGACTGGAGCCAGACCACATTAAGGAATTTGCACTTTGTTCCAGTACGACAGGACTTCATTTTAGTGGTTTCAGTAGGGGACCAATGTAATCCACTTTGGATTTTTAAAAACTCACTCTGGATGCTGTGTGAACAATGAATTGGAGGGGCCCAGACAGGGAGCGGGAATACTGGGCAAGAACTCTTCCGGGGAAGGAGGTGGAGACAGCATTGAAGAGAGAGGAAGAGACACAAGAGTGGTCTTTTAGGGCGAGCTTACTAGAGAAACACAGATTTCCGGGCCATGTTAAGTACTCATTTGAAATGGTATTGATACATTTGAAGGAAAACCTGTCTGCCTGGTTTGTAATTTTCACCAGCAACAATCAGCTACTCAGATGTAGCCACAAGGGAGACAGATGGTTGGATTTATCCTGGTTTGGGATTTTGCCAAGAAATATTGTGGATGGAAAATATGGTGGATGAAAACAAGGGCAAGGCAATTGAGGGCTTTTGCAAGGAAGTGATTATGATTTATCACTGAATCCTCACTGGATAAGAAGGCAAATAGAGCCAGGAGAAAAGGGGAAGCAAGAGAAATCATAGAAATCTATGGACCGATGTTGCCAGTGTATATTTCAACGTGTGAATTAGGAGGAGGATGATGGAAGAAAATAGGCCATTTTGTTTTGTTATTTTAAATGTAGGACAGTTCCTGATTATGGCAATGTGACTATGGGAGAAAATAGCTGAGATGGAAAGTCACTAAACATAAGTGGTTAAGAAACTGAGAGATCAGTCCATGGGAGAGGCCGTCTCTGTGGCTATCCGTGTGATCCAGAACTCGTGATAAACAAAGAGTTGGTTACCAAGAGATTATTGGCAGACCACACACTGAGGAGAGACAGGTGGTTTTACCAGATGGTGTAAGGCTTAAAGGAGTAGGAATAAAGTTGGATTTTTTTATAAGGTGGAGCAGAAATAATGACCAGAATTGGTAGTGGGGATAGAGGAGGACACAGACTCCAAACCTCAGCCCTAAGTTACTGTGAAGAGAAATAAAAGAGAGAAATAAGCAACGAACTTCTCATAAGAAAACCATGTCTTTATGGACCAGCTGGGCACCGATGAAGGACTCAGGAGGCAGAGGCAGCATTCAGAGAAAAGTTTGGGAATATGCGGAAGATTGCTGAATGTGGACAAGAACTCCTGAAGGCAGGTGGTGAATTGTGGGGATGAGAAGGGAGAGGGGATTGGCTCAGACCAGAGGACGTACAGAATAAGAGGAGCATCTATTTGAATGATCAAGTTTATCTGCATACGCACCTCTTCTACCACTGGATAGTGAGTGTGTACGGACCAAGGCTTTTGCCTTATCTTTCTATATTTTAGAATGATACTTGAAATATTGGGAGATCAGTAAATGTTTGTTGAGAGAGCAAAGAATGATTGCTAAATGACAATTAGAATGTATAACTTTGCTAATATTCAAAGGAGATCATCCCTATGGCTTAGGAAAGCTATGGAGGGAGTGCATATGTGCTGCATGATTTTTAGCAAGAATGCAACTAAATGAAACACTATGGGAAAGACTTTTGAGGAAGCAGTATCTGGAGTCAAAGAGAACAGAAGCATTTTATGGTCATCTAGATCTGATTTAAGAAGTGAAGTTATTTAACATTTATGCTGAAATTTCCGTATAGTTGATAAAAGAAGAAAGAAACACTCGGCAAATGCCAAATCTAAAATCATTTGAAATAGAATCTTCCTCCTGGGAGACCGAGTTAGAAAGGCCTGAGGATTTATTTCCTTTTCCATCCTGGAAAGACTGGATGCAATTCCCTCTGGTTTATTTCGGCCTCACTTCTCAGATCCTTGGAAGGTTTGCATAGAAGCAGGTTTTCTCTATCGTCAATGGAACACAGCACAGTCAACACCTCCCTGTCCTAGGCTACAGGCTTTTCTGCCCCATGAGACCTAACACGACATTTTGCTCATGACAATTGCTTCACAGTGACTCGTCGGCCTCAGGGATGGCTCACACAAAAGATACAAAAGAAAATGTCACTTGTTAGGTTAGTACCAAGAGATTAGTGCCAACAGATAATTTGGCAAAGTGTTAAATGTCATAGAGATTACAAAAGGGATTGGCATGAACACTGTGACCTGTAGCCATATATGCTCCATGAGATGTCCGTTTCCTGTGCCCAGAGAGCTGTTCAGGCTCTGTCAGGGCCTGCAAAGGAAGACATGCTGCTTCTGCCCACAAGGAGTTTGCCCTCCATTGTGGGAGAGAACAGGGGATGGGGGAAAGAACCAATGATAACAACAAGCTCTTAAACAGTGAAATACAGCGAGTGGGTGATCTGCTGGAGTGTAAAGTAAAACTAAACTCAGCATCAAAAGAACTTGCTGCTGGTCGTGCTACCATATTAGCTCCTTGAACTTGGTCTTGACCAATGCAGACTTGACTACTTCATCTCCAAAATGAAGTGGTTGCACAGAATGATTGCTAAGTTCGCTCATAGTTCTAAACTTCTGAATATACATTAACAAGCAAAGTAATTCCTTACTTATTAGGAATATTTAAAGTCGCAGGAGTTACCAGAGCTATACAGGGCTAGGGGAAGTCTTTATGTAAGGTTTTTGAAGAATAGGGGCTGATTCAAGGGAGCATCAGGGTTTCATGTGGGAGGTTAGGCATGAGCAAAGACTTGAAACCAAGAAAACTGGTGCATAAAAAACAGACAGATTTGTGTCTGAAGAGGTCTGTGCAGCCTGAAAAATCGTGGGAACAGATTAGTAAGGGGAAAAGAGTGGCTTGCCTCGGAACTAATTCTGCAGCAGTGATTTAGAGTTTAAGTTGATTTTTTAAGCAATTGGGAGCCACTGTTCAATTTCGAGAAAGGAGGTAACATCATGTAAAAAAACCACTGAGGATGAGAAAAGCAAGGGCCCGTTGGAGAAGCCCTGGGGCAGGACAGAGAATCCTTCTTGTATCTGTCCTCATGTGTCTCTCTCACCTTCTGCAGCCAGGCCACCTTCCTGGGGGAGTCAACAGAGGCGGGAGGAGTGACTTTGCTGAAGGTCACAGGCTAGAATTCTAGTCTCCTGCCACCTGGACTGTAGCTCTTTTTCAGTAAGCCCTGCCCCCTGCCACTTTCCTCACTGAGGCTTTTTCCCCTCTTTGTTTCCGCGTCTCCGAGAATAGAACGTGTCTAAATTTCATGGGTGCTGCATCCTAAGTGATCCAAATAAAGGGTTTGAAAACGGGTGCATATCACAGCTGAAAAGTGTTGTGTGTCGCCGGAAATAATAGAAGGAGAGAGGCGAGAAAGGTCCTGTCTTCCCCCTTTCCCCAGAGCCGAAGAGAAAACGAAGAGGGATCTGGGGGAGGAGCGAGGATGAAGTCTGCAGTCGTCTTGCTGTGCTCAATTAGTATTCTAGCCACACACTGTCCCATCAGGGGAAAATGCTTCCCGCACACACACGTGTTCAGGATATCAGTGTGATGGATCTGAGCGAGGGCCCCTCCAAACACAGTGACCATCTGCTAGGCAAAACATAGGGGTCTGACAAGCAGAAGCCATTCAGACCCGTTGTTGGGCCACATTATTACATATTTGACAAGGGTAACGAGGGGCTGTCATTAACCTTACATGACAGTTGCTACAATGACACACTAAAGCAAGGACAAAGAGCCAAACTCAGTAAAAAGGCACCTACTTCTCATTTAACCCTGGAATTATGTGACGCCATTATTCCTGACGGAGGCTGGCAGGCCTGGGGTTAATTTCCATTTCTGTGTCTGCTTGTTCTCTTTTTAAAATGTACCCCTCGTATGGCTAAGGCAACTGTTGGGAAGGCACTGCATTATTTATCACAACACACTGAGTTAGATGCAAGAACAGAAAGGGTCTCCTGGAGAAAATGAACAAACAGACAGATTTCACGAGCCCCAGCGCTGGCCTGAAATAAGGCTTCTGAACTCTATCTGTGATATTTAAGGTAACTCTTACCTAAGGATGACATTTCTTGGAATTTTCTGCTGGATTTTTCTCGGAGTTAAAGGATTGTTTGAGAATATGAATATATAGTTACTACACCTTTTTCAGACCACGGACAAACTTAGGGGAAAAAACTTCAGATTATAGTTTTAACAATTAAACACAACTTTGGAACCTAATTTTATGGATCTTTCAGTTGGAAATATCCTAAAGAGCATGCCATGCTTTTGCTTTATTTTACAGAAAGGGCAACCAAAATCCCAAGATGCTCAGGTAGTCCCACCCCCAACCAACCCCAGAGCTGAAGAGGTGATAGCCACGCAGCCCCCTCCCCTCATGCTGTCTTGCTTTCCACAGCCACGCTTTCTCCCAGCTTCCTCTTTGATCATTCAACTTTCATTATCAAAAGAAAAGTTTATGTTTTTCATTTAATTGTCTAAATGTGGTGTTCCTCTGAAAAGCATGCCTGCACAAGTGTAGTTTTCAACGCTACCATTCGTGATAGTTCTGCTCCATAATTTTGAAAATTGGTTCTGCGTAATTTTGCCCTCCATAGTGTTTCTCCTTGGTGTGTTCCATCTTCCTGACATCATGCAGTGACTAAAGTGATGACAGCCAATCAGGATGCTTTATTTTAAGTTCAGAAACTGTAACCAAATGGCTCAAGCTATGAAGAAGAAAACGTTCAGTAGAGAATAGAAAGATCTGGGTTGGGTAAAAGGTTTTATAGTCCACATCTATTTGTACTTAGGTACCACCTGCCTAAATGCCACCAACTTATGACAGTCTCAGAGAGTGTGACTATCAAGAGAGTCCAAATATCTGGCTATTTTGGTCTAAAATTCAATCTCTCCACTCTGTCACGTGTGGAAAATTGGAAGATTGATGGTTTAATTTTCATGCAAGGTATCTGACTTTTATCTGACTCAAACCAGAGGCAATGCAATTGGTTGGGTGTGTGGCTGCTTCTGAGGGGTCTGGGGCCTTGCTTTGTCACTCAAACAGCATGAAATACCAGAAAAGTGCTAAATTTCTCATGGCCTAATTTCCTTAGCTGTGGAGTGAGGAGATTAGATCTGATACTGTCAAGGGTCACTAGCTATCTTTTGGCCAAAAACCTTCCCAGTCCACAGCAGAGAAAAGGTGTATGCTGATTTTCCAGAAAGTACCATCAGCTCTTTCTGCATACAGTCAACTTATCACATAAATGAGTTTAGGTGACTTGGGATCTAGGTACAGAAGAAAATGAAAAGAATAAAAAAGTCCTACACCCCTGAGATTCATGTGCATCTCCCATAAGAGCATAAAAGCTCCAGAAAATTCATAAACAGGCCAAGTTAGTCAAAGGACTGGGCAATGAGGGTGGGTGGCTGTAGAGCTGCCACATTCAGCTGAGATAGGACTGGAGAGGACCCGCGAAGAGATCAGTGCAGCATTGATGTAGCAGGTATTTCTGTGTAAACCATCTTATCTTCTTTATTACCTACCACATAAAGCTCAATAAGTGAGGGAGTGAATGTATGGAAATTTTAATATAAATAATAAAAGACCATATAAAACACAAACCTTCTATTTTTCTAAATATCAAACTTAATGATAGCAGAGTATCATCTCTTCCTCAAAAATTACCAGTTAAAAGTAGAAAGATGTTTGAAAAAAGGCAAAAGAAAGAAAAAATCCAGAATGGGACAGTCTTTACATCAAGAGAAGAAAATATGTAGATTTGACCTTGAAAGTCTGCTGCTATGTTAGTGTCCCCTTAAGCTAGACTAGTGGTAGTGTCGTGGTCAGACATTCGGCTCTGTTAATTATCATGGTTGCTGATTTATCATGAGTTCCCTATGTGGAATCCTGACACACAACTGCAATTTAAAAATCAAAAGGAAATAATTTGAAAACACTGTGAATTTAAAATCAGAACACTTCTAAGATGTACTGGTTATAGTTAAAAGTGTTAAATTTTACTACAAAGAACACTTGTTTTTACTCTCAATTCAGAATTTCGCAAAGTCAAAGCAAAGAAGTAGCACTTTAGAATGGACTAGGCTAAAATCTCAAATTGGAAACCAAACCAGCTGAGCATAACTTTTTGTCCTCTATACAGGTGTTTAAGTGTCCACAATTTAATATTTTCCTGAACTAAACTGCCAATTTAAGAGTGGTACCAGAAGGCCTGTAAACAGAGTAATGACAGTTTTCCAAATAATATACTTATAAAGAAAAATTATAATAACTTAGGACAGCATTATAGTGAAGTTTAGCCAGCATACCTAAATATGCATACACACATACTACACAATTAGACTCACATATTCAATTACATGTGTGTTACCTATGAAATATAAATAATTCATACATTAAGTGTCTTGTCAATATATTTCATACGTTAAACAGGACACGTTATTCTCATACTTTGCAAGTGACAAAAACAAATCCGGACTTAGGTAAGGAGAGACAATTTGAAAGGCTATTGCAAGGGGTGTGGGGAGGTTGGGGGACTATTGCAATCAGAAGAATGAGCGCTCCATCCTTAGGATCTACAAGCTTCTCAAAGGTCAGGCAGGAAGTGTTTTTCTTTTCTAAGGAGGAGTAAGACAGGCTAGAAGGGACTGGGTGTGGGAAGGGGAATAAGCAGGTGGCATGACTGGAGAGTGGGGCAGGAAATGTCTTTCTTTGTGGTCAGCTGGTTTTCGGAAGGGTTTGTTAATGAGAGACTGCTCCATGGTCCAGTGCTTGTTGAAGTTCAAGGGCGAGTCAAGGTCCAGGGGCCTATGGAGAGGGGAGAAGCCTGACTAAAGTTTGGTCAAGTTGACCAGTATTTTGTCCAGATTAATCAGTGGGGATAAACACTTCAGCTAAGCATTTATGAGGCAAAGAATGGGAATTTGGAAGATCTGGTCTGGCCTTGTCACAAGTAAACAAGGGGTCATCCCTTAGCATATCTAAGTTGCACGGGGAAGGGAGGGTCTTTGCAATAACCCCAGGAACACAAAAGGACAGGGGCATTTCTTTCTCTTTTCCTTTCTGTTTTTAAAAGTTTTTCATTGTGGTAAAATATACGCAACATAAAATTTACCTTCTTAACAAACCTCCAGTTATAAGATAAATGAGTACTACAGATGTAATGTAGAACATGATGGCCACAGCTAACACTACTGTGTGAGATACAGAAAGTTGTTAAGAGAGTAGATCCTAAGATTCTCATCATGAGGAGAATTTTTTTTTCTTTTCTTTTAATTGAATCTATATGAGATGTTGCATGTTAAGTAATCCTATTGTGGTGATCATTTCACAATATATGTAAATCAAACTATCGTGCTGTACGCCATAAACTTATACAGTATGACCACTATTTCTCAATAAAACTGAGAAAAAATTTTCATTGTGGTAAAATACTCACAACGTAAAATTTACCATGTTAACCATTTTTATACGTACAGTTCAGTAATGTTAAGTACATTTACATCATTGTGCAGCCAATCTCCTGAACTCTTTCCATCTGGCAGAACTGAAATTTACACCCAATAAACAACAACTCTCAATGCATCCTCCCCCAAACCCCTGGCAACCATCATTCTATTTTCTGCCTCTATGAATTTGACTACTCAAGTCATTTTATTTAAGTGAAATAATACAGTATATTTTTTGTAGCTTGCTTATTTCACTTAGCATAATGCCCTCAAGATTCATCCATGTTGTAGCATGGTCAGAATTTTCTTACTATTTAAGACTGAATAGTATTCCATGGTATGTATATACCACATTTTGTGCATTCATTCATCCAATGATGGACACTTGGGTTGCCTCCACCTTTTGGCTATGGTGAATAATGCTGCTATGAACATGGATATACGAATCTCTCTTCTAGACTCTGCTTTCAATTCTTTGGGATGTATAACCAAAAGTGAAATTCCTAGATCATATGGTAGTTCTATTTTTGACTTTTGGAGGAGCTGCCGTACTGTTTCCCACAGAGGCTGCACCATTTTACATTCCCACCAAGAGTACACAAGGGTTCTGTTAAAAGAAAACCAGACCCTGATACTAGTTAAAGAGGAAAAGACAGATTTTATTTGGGAACTATTGCAATAGGGGAAGTGTGCTCTGTATAGAACTGGGCTCAATTCCGAATACAGCACGGATGAGTGGAGATTTATAATCAAGAAGAAGGGTGGGGACCAGTGAATGGAAAATTACTAAGAGGAAACATCAGGGGAAAGAGAGATTCTGGCTGAACTGACTTGACAGGATTCTTGCTGAAAGCAGGCCGAGGTGATCAGATATCACCTGGGGGATCACTGAGGATGAGAAATTTGATCAGATACTGAGGGTGATCTGATGTTGAGGGTGGGAGAGTCTGGCTAAATTGATTTAACAGGATTTTTGTTAAAGACAAACGCAGAAGCTCACAGGTTGCTGCCTACTTGGGTAGAGGATTCAGACTTCTTAGTTAAGAAGAGAGACTTTGTCAGTTACAATTTCTCCACATCCTCACCGATACTTGTTATTTTTGTTTTTTTGATAGTAGCCATCCTAATAGGTGTGAGGTGGTATCTCATTTTGGTTTTGATTTTCATTTCCTTAATGATTAGTGATGTTGAGCATCTTTTCTTGTGCTTGTTGGCATTTGTACATCTTTTTTGGAGAAATGTGCACTCAAGTCCTTAGTCCATTCTTTAATTGGGTTATTTGTTTTTTATTTTTTTTCTTTTGCTGAGGAAGATTAGCCCTGAGCTAACATCTGTTGTCAATCTTCCTCTGTTTTGTATGGGAGCTGCCAAAGCATGGCCACTGACAAGTTCCACACCTGGGAGCCAAACCCAGGTCACCGAAGCAGACATGCTGAACTTAACCACAAGGTCACAGGGGCTGGCCCTGTTGTTATTTTTTATATTTTTAACTTTGTATATTCTGGATATTAACTGCATGTCAGATATTTGATTTGAAAATGTTTTCACATATTCTATAGGTTGCCTTTTCACTCTCTCGACTGTGTTGCTTGATACAGAAGCTTTAAATGTGTCAGTCCAGTTTATGTATTTATACCTTTTGTGCTTGTGTTTTTGGTGTCATAAGGGATAGGGAGATTTCTTAACTGTCACTGCTTTCCAGGAGCAGTGTAATGAGGTAAAGTTCAACATTTTCAAGAATAATACTCATTCTTTACTGTTATCATCAATCATCATGGGAAAAGATGTGGCCAAGAATCTGCAACCCTTTACTATAACCTTAATGTTCGAAGAACAGGGTGACATGATCCATCGCAGCCCAACATGAAGAATCCACGAGAGCATCCAGGAGGGTTCCCCTGATATCCAGTTTAAGCCCCTAAAATAATCCAAGCAAAAGACAGCATCCATGTGTCTTCTCCCTCCTGGAGAAGAAGCCTTTCTTTCTCAATTCTGTAGTGTCGGTGGGTCAACCTTAGCTTATCCTTCTTCAGAAGCCTCTCTTCACCAGGAAGTCTTTGTTCTGCCTTCCTCTTCCCACCTCCCACCACAGACCCCACCCCTTTTCTCTTCTTTCCACGTTTTTAATCATTCTTTCCCACACAACTCTGTCCTACCCACATCCCTGGAGCTCTAGCATACTTTCTATACCTTCAGCAAGGTGCAGGGGGAAGGAAGAAAGTCACTCTAACCAATTGGTCCTGAGGTCAAGGAAGACAATCAGACTTTTTACACTCTGAAGACAGATTCCCTCTGCCTCCACTTTCACAAGTCCCTTCTATTACATCCTAAACGTCTCTTTCTTTTCCTGCTTTGGCTTTCTTTACAAAAAACTTCCTTTTATTATTCAATTCCATCTGTGCTCAACCCTGGAAGGAATGCAAATTCCCAGGAAGAAGACGAGGGACCTATGAGAGTGAGAAAGCCAAAGTGAAAGCAAAAAAGAAAGCTTTAGCAAACATTCCACTGTAATCCACTCAAGAGGAAGAAAACATGCGGCCAAGAACCAGGCAAGGAGTCAGGAGTCCAGGAAAGCACGTGACTTGTGTGGCTCGGCAACAACCCAGGAGAGAACCAGGCAGGCAAGGAAAGCAAAGAGCACCAGGAAACAAGTCACAAGAGAGGCAAGATCCAGGCAGACAGCCAGGAAGTCGCAAAAACTGGAGAGCAAAGGAAGGCAGACGTTGTGGGACATTGTCTTCCTGTAGAAACAGATGAGCAAACCAAAGGAGTGGTTCCCACATCTCAGCCAGCCCACGTTCCAAGGATAGACCCAGAGCATCTCAGGGAGGTTCCTAGCCCATTAAGTCATCGATTGAGTCCCAAGATGCCCAAGTCCTCTCCCTTCTTATTTTTCCATAATATCTTGCAAAATATTTAGCTTTTTGTCTAGGAAATTTAGTAATACATAAATATGACTTTAAAAAGTTAGGAAGTACTAAAGATACTATAAAAAGTAAATCATTTTCTCTTCTCTGATCCAATTTCTCCTTCTGTAGATTCAATCACCAGTAATAGATTCATGTGCATCCTTTCAGAAAACTTTGTATGCATATATCACTATTTATATAAAGGATATATTTTGTCTTATTTTGCATCTTATTTTGTCCATTTAATACTATTTCTTGGAGAACTTTTCTTCGTCAGCATATTTGAATCTGCCTCATTCTTTTAACAGCTTCACAGTATCCCACTGTGTTCATCATATTTGTTTAACCAGTTACCCATTGGTCAACAGTTACATTATACCCATTCTTTCGTTATCGCAAAGCTATTGTAACATACATGATCTTAGGAACACGTGAAAATATGTCTGTAAGATAAATTCTTAGAAATGAAATTTTCTTGTCAAAAATAGATACATTTAAAATTTGGACAGTACCTAGAAAAACCTTATATTAATTTGCAGCTCCACTAAAAGTGGACCCCCACCCTTAGTCTAAACAGTGTGGTATCAAAATTTGGGGGTTTTGCAAACCTGATGTAAAAAGCGTCTCCTAGACTTACTTTTATTATGAGTGAAGTGAAGTTTCTTTCATGTTTATTAGATACCTGTATTACTCTCTATGAACTGTTTTCTGCCCATTTTAAATTTAGATTTTCCATTATTGATTTGAAGGAATTATTACATATTAAGGAAGTTAAGCTTAAAAGTCCCGTATTATTCAGGGCCAGCCTCATGGCATAGTGTAAGTTTGTGCGCTCTGCTTCAGTAGCCTGGGGTTCATGGGTTTGGATCCTGGGCACAGACTTACACACAGCTTGTCAAGCCATGCTTTGGTGGTGTCCCACATATAAAATAGAGAAAGATTGGCACAGATGTTAGCTCACGGACAATCTTCCTCAGGCTAAAAGAGGAAGATTGGGAACAGCAGTTGGCTCAGGACCAATTTTCCTCACCAAAAAAAAAAAAGTCCCCTGTTATTCATATCACAAATATATTTCCTGGTCTGACTTTTTTTATGGTATTTGTTCAAAAAATTTGTTTTAGTTTTGTGTAATTTTTATTTTATTTTTTAAACTACTGGCTTTTAAGTTTTTTATCTTGTTTAGAAAGAAAATCTTTCCCATTCCATTACTATAAAAACATTCTTTGGCCATTTTTCTAGTATTTTTACAGACTTGTTTTAGGGGATGCAGGGTAGAAAACAGGTTTAATCTTAACATTTAAATTGTTGACAAACCTGGAATTCAATTTAAGAATAAGAATGAAATAAACATCTCGATTTTTCCCCTTCAATGGCAATTGATCGAAAGTCTAGTTATATCAGATTCTAAATTAGCGTGTGTATTTGTGTGTATTCTGGACCTCAAAACTGTTCCATTGATCTGACTAGTCTGGATTCCAATACAAAAATATTGTATTAATACTGTAAGAGAGGGGGAAATTCCCCCCTATGCCTCTTGGTTCTTTTGGCTTATCTAAAAATTAAATTGACATGAGACAGATTAACAGGAGAAAATCATATTTAATTTTCTATCTACGGGGGCCCCATAAGAATATAAGGCCCAAAGAAATGACCAAAGCAGGCAGCTTTATACTTTTTAGATGAAGAAATAATAAATTTGTGAAGAACCAACAAGACAAAGACATTGGGTTTGGCGTAGTAAACTAGTAAAGTAACAAGGTTTGTTTGTATAGCTTTCTCAGCCCTAAATCTCCCAGCTCTGGTGGTAAGGATGTCTGTCTACCTCCTGGACAGAGGGTACCTTTCACATGGGAGATTTATTTCCTGCTTTCAGGAAGACACAGCAGGTTGGAGTGTCCTTGCACTAGCTGTTTCTCAACTAACTTGAATTCAAAATAATCAATATCCCGAAGTGGCATATTGTGGGGTGGCAAATTTTGCTCCCCTACAATACATTCTTATATTTGGCTGATTTAGTGTAGCCCTATAACTTTTTATTTTTCATTTTAAAATCCTATTTCCTTTTTTGTTTTTTTTAATGGATTTTAGAATTAGCTTTACAAGTTCCAGAAATAATTCAAAATTAATGTTTTATTAATGTGTTTCTACTAAATTTCTAAGTTAATTTAGGGAAAATTTATATCTTTACCATAATGAGTCTTCTTACTCGAGAAGAAGTTGCAACTTTTCATGTATTCAAATTTTCATTTATATGCCTAAATAGAATTTTTGAAAAATTATAAAGATCTTGTATATTTCCTGTTAAGTTTAGGATTAGGCATTTATCTTCTTGCTAATATTATAAGTGCAGTGTTTTCTTTATATTATCTTACTTGGTGGCTGGGCTCTGGAAAACTACTGATTTTTATGTTAAAGAGATAGTCACATTAATAATTTCCTTCACTGTTTCCAATTGAATTTTAGGTGATTAACTTAGGCTGTCCAGAAATGGAATCTAGAAACATCATCTATAGATAATTATAATTTTTCCTCTTTACTTGCAAGTTTTGTACCTCTGATTCTTTTACCTCTTCAAATTGTGTTAACTGGTACCTCATGAAAAATTTTAAATAAAAGCAGTGATAGTGGGCATTCGCCTCTTAATAGTTTGCTAGATTCTATTTGCTAATATTTTACATTAGACTTTTATATCAACATTTACAAGTGAGATGGATTTGTTTCCTTTATTTTTCTGATTCAGCTAGATTTTTTGTCAAATTAGATCACTCTCTTTAAGAGATCTTTTAATGAACAGTCTTATACTTTACTGTAATTAACGAAACGATCTTTTTCTTTTGAGGTATCATCTGTGCTTGGTTCTAAAATACTTCTCTGCCATACACCCATAAAGATAGCCTCCAATATTTTCTCCTAAAAGTTTTAAAGTTTTACCTTTCAGATTAAATTTTTAAATCCATCTAGAGTTGATTTTAGTGTGTATTGTGAGGCAGGAATCCAAATTCTTTCTTTTCCAAATGGATGACTGATTATCTCACGCCATTCATGACGTGGTCCATCTTTTCCCTGTTTGTACTTCTGTCACAAGTCAAGGATCCATGTATGCACCTAGTACTGACTAGTTCTTCCAATATATTATTAAATAGAATCAGTGATAGTGGGCATCTCAGCCTTCTTCCAGATTTTAAAAGGAGTGCTTTTCATATTGTACCTTGAAAAATGATGTCTGTGAACAGAAAAAAAATAGAAGATTTGAATAAATATTTCACCACAGAGGATACATGAATGACAAATAAATGCATCTAAAGATTACCAACATCACGTCACCAAGGAAATACAAATTAATAAAATAAGGTTCCTCTACATACCCACTTAAATGGCAAATAAACATTCTACAAATTTGTTAGATGATTATGTGGATCTATTAGCTCCCGTTATTATTTTTATTATTCTTGGACTTATTTTAAAGACAAAAGGGATCCAACAGAAGTTTTGGCTGAGATGCTAAGTGACCATAATTGTCTTTTGAAAAGATAACCCTGGCAGCAATGTGAAGGAGGGACTGGAGTGGGATAATCTTAGAGGTTCAGAGGCCCCAGAGAAGAATGCCATTAGAAACACGCCAAAGAAGAGAAAGGGAAGCTTGAACCATGGCAGTAAGAAATGGGGGAGCAGATTAAAATGTCATTACTGAGAGAAAAATTGATAGAGTCTGGTGTATGATTAGATGTGGGGCATGAGCCTTCCAGAATCAACCTGTTGGTAGAATTGTCCTAAAACATCAGATATTGAAGTGTACATTTCAAAATAGTAAAATCTTATAAATCACGTAACTCTCATATTAGAGAAAAATATTTATGAGGTTTAGATTCAATCAGCTTGGAGAATCCTTAAAGGTTAATCTTGAAGGTTTGTTGTTTTGTTTTATCAAGTGTTCAAATAAACATAATTAAATCTATCAACATTTTTTTTCATTTGAAGTATGTATCACATGGTATGGACACAAATACACTTATAATACCAAGTTGACACATTGGCTCAGAATAAAGCACATGAAGAAAAAGAAATTACAAGAAACAGTTTTTCGGTTCAAACAGATATGTCAGCTGTGTGCAGTACCCTAAAAATGGAATTGAAATTTCATACATTTTGAGCAGGAGGACTGGGTTTGTTTACTGTGTTTAGCATTTCTTGGCAAGTTGAAAAAAATTTATCAAACGTCTCTCCTTAAATTTAAAGACTAAGCACACGTTTTCACGATGGGCAGCGGGGAATCTTTTTTCCCTTATTTTGGTCTTCGTCTCTGGTTCAAAATGTTTACTTCTGCTATATTGAGGAGGATATGCTAAACTGAGACCAATCTTCGAAATCATTGGTTTTTGCTTTTTCTTGATATCTTCTTTGGTTCAGTGTAGACAAATATCACAGTGAGGGAAAAATGTAGGACTAATGTAATTCAGTTCTTCTTATAAACGTTTGCTTATACCACCCAACTTGAAATACCTTTGTCCTGATTTCTATTCAAAGGGAAAAGCATACTGAATTACAACTAGGACTGCTTATCAAACTCTGCCTTAGATAAGTTTATGGGCCTTACCTAGGGATCATCAGCAAACTTGTTCCCAGTTTGTGTTTCTATTACGAGTTAGCACCTGAGGTCCTCGGGACCGCAGAGCTTCTTCCACCAGAATTACGTAAGAATCGTGGAACACACAATATCGTAGGTTAGCCTCTGGAAACCACACAGACTTCCATCTTTCCGGAGGAAGGGTCAAACTGAGAACCAAATTCCCACAAAAATAATTTCTAAGTGAGGCTGTCTCTACCAGAACCCAAAGTCTGCTATTACAGTGAGTGACGCGTCACATAATCTCTTTGGCTCTTCCACTGACCCACTTCTTCTTATTTGATGCATAATTAATGTTGAGGTCAGGGTTGTCACATTCTCAGACTTCCTGCTTTGCAGTAATTGTCCTTCCCAGTGGCAATTTAAACCATTATATCAGCTTGAAGTGGTAGCACCTTTTTTGGAAGGAAGGGGACATTTCCGTATCCAAAGAAAATAGGCCTAGGGGGATAAGAGTTGAATTTGCAATACAAAAACCTAAATTTCAGCACATTTTGACCTTGGGTCTGATATTTATCTTTTCTGAGTCTAAGTTTTCTCTTAAAAATGAGAATTATAGTACCCCTCTCCAACACACACATAGGATTTTTGTGAAAAAGAAACGAGTTAAAAATTGTGAAAGGGTATGAAAATAGCGAAGCATTTGTAAAAGTGAGAAACGGCATGGGAAGCACTTTTCCAGAAGCAATGGCGCCTCTGCATGTGCTCTCAGACTGCAGATGAGCAACTAGATTGGCCATTGGCATTTGATTTAAATGGATCGCTTTATTTTAAGAGGAAAACCATCAAGGGTGGTTCAATCTTATTTCCCGAGGGCTTTTTAAAAAATTTCATCCTGTAAAATCACCTGATAGGATTGAACAACTTCACAAATAACCAAGCTGCACATGTACTGTTTATCCACTCTTTTAAACACGGGTTAAATTCACACACACGCAATTCCAGATAATCATATTAGAATGAGAAAAGTCATTGTTGAGAAAAGTCATTGTTGAGAAAATTCAGTGTACGTACGTCATTTCCTTGGAGTGTTCTTAGAAATTCAAAGGTCTTTTTTGTGTTTGTCAAATGTTCTCAGAAACTGATGCTGTTGACCATTATCTCTGGTTGAGCATTAATTCCTTCTGCAAAACTTTCAGGTAAAATTTTATGTTGCATTGCCCCACAGGTACTGCCCAATATAGGGCTCACGTCAGATAAATACCTCCCTTAATGTGTTACTAAAACATTAAATAAGGTAATGTACATAAAGAACAGTTGAGGTCACTTTCCTAGGGTCCACTAATGCCTTAGCACAGACTATAGGGTCGTGCATCATCTGATTCCTGGTGGGGTCCAACCGCCTACACCCCATCCCCAACTCCCAATATGTGTTCTACACACTAGTTGCATTTATCCATTCGAATGTTTCGAGATTCCAAGAAAATACTGTATAGCTATTGATTTTATTCTCTAAGGAATTAACATTGTCCATTTGAAAACTGCCATTATATGATTGCTCACTTTGGAATTTAGCCACAATAACAGTATTTACAATTCATAGTCCTACTAATACGAAATCTAATACCGATTTTGTTAATGAATAAAATAGATCAGAATCTGGCCATTAGCTCAAATCCAAATGCCAGAACTTTCAGTAACTAGGCATATTCTTTATATTATTGCTCAAGACTCTGCTTTCAGAATTCTCAGCATCAGGACATGAGAATATTTCTCAAATCAGCACACACAACTTTAACTATAATGATCTTAGGAAGTAAAATCTCCAGAGACCAGAGTCCCATTCTAAACCAGCAAAGCCTATGAAAGGAGTACTACTGAGGTGCCCAGGAAATCAAGGTGGAATCATTGCCCTAAGATTTGAGTCCTAGTTTTAGTTATACAACTTACTGTGTGACCTTTGAAAACCCACTGAAACCCCAGTCTCTGGATTTGTCAAATGGAGATAACATCTTCCCTAGCTCCTGTACAGAATGAGGAGGGTGTCTGAAAGCCCTTCATAAACAGTACAGCCCTATTTATCCACAATTAAAGTACTGTTATTAATGGAAGAACATGGTAAGAGCTGTTTTTATGCCTGTTGGCATCTATTTGAAATTGTCACCGTGCTGTTGCGTTTTAAAAGGCACATTAGGAAGTGGGTTTTGTCTGCAAATCTCTAGATGTGATAATTTATCCACATCCCCATTCCTCACACTCTGTATGAACATTGCTCAATATTTCTTCACATGCTTTGGAAGACTCACTTTTAGCTGCAAATGTGAAACAAAGCATAGGCTTGAAAGATGGAACATTATCCTGATTAGGCTTCCTCAGATGTAATAGTGTTCATGTTGGGTTTAGCAAACAACCAAATTCATAACCACCAGACTACGAGTCCCACTTTTTGTTCACTGCTGTGTCTCCAGCATCTAGAATAGTGCCTGGCACAAAGAAGGCAACAAAACTTTCCCAAATCAATTAATTAACTCCCTTATCTGGTGCCATTGGCACATCCACCTATACAGGTCAAATGTTTTTTCGTGAGAACCGTTATGTGGCTCTTCTCAAGGGTGTTAGATTTGCAGCATCTCAATTCTACTGAAATTCAGGGTTTCCAAAGCAAAAGCATTAATCACCAATCTATTTGACAAATGTTAAATATAATATTTATATATGTTTTATATATATAGTTACATATGTATATGATATGATTGGGTACTTAGTGGTATTTAGCAATAAAAAAGTCTGCATTAACTGAGGTGTTCTTGGCATGGAATGTCACAGTAACTGGAAGGTTTTCTTAACAATTATTAAATAGGAAGAATTGTTAATCTCAAGCTTTATTGAGAGCTTCCTGATTTGAATTTGAGTTTATTTTTTCCATCTCTTTAAAGAAATTATGCTATAAATATAATGAAATCTTTTGTGTTTGAAAATCTTACAGTGCCTGAATGTTGTCATCTTGAATACTGGCTTTTATTGTGAAGCAGAATAAACAAGAATTTGGGTTGATTTTGTTTTGATCCCAGAATGTACACTAAACTTGCTTTTGAGAATAAACTCCTTTTACCAGCTTGTTTTATGTTTTTTTGCCTCTCATTTTAATACTGACTGTACAGTACAGGAAAAAAAAAAACCAAAAAACCTTTCCTCATTATGGCTACTTCACTGAAATGATTTTGATAAGTACACGTTTTACTCGGTGCATTTTTATAGCTCCATAACAAACAATTTTCGTTTTTTCTGTACTCTGTCTCCTCAGATTACAAACTACAGAAAAAAAAGATGAACCTCAAATCTCCCATCACTGTGTCAACACATAATTGTCTACAAGTTCCGGGACGCTCTTATCAAATTAGTATTATTGTAGTGTATTCACTGCACTGGAACAATCAAGATGGTTTATGAACACCCGAAAAAGACAATATGGTTTAGCAACAGAGTAAAAATTTAGGATCTTAGCTGAGGTGTTGCTTCTTTTGAAGCCTCACTCAGTACCAACAGCAGGAATTATTTGCATCAACTCTGCCAGATCAGGAAAACATTTATATAAATGTATGAACATACACACACACACACACACACACACACACATATTTAAGACTGGGATCTGGGTGATGATGCTGTCATTTTTACTTTTAAACTCAGATTAAAATGTTCTCTTATCTTTTCTCTGGGGTTGACTCCAAAGATATACTTGTTCAAATACGTGTAGCCCAACAAATCCAAAATAACTTAATTTCCCCCAGATTGCCTGGAAATTCACCCCTATAACTGATTTTTGGCTGTTCCTTGAGCAATAATGTCAGGTCTGGATAACTAGGGAATTGGCAGTCTACCTTTGTAGACCAATGAGTTACTCCTTCTCATGTTCAGGAATCAAATCAGAATCAAAATTCAGGTTTGGTCTGGTGACCATGGTAGATAATATGAAATTTTCCTGAATTGAAAGTAACACGAACCATTTCTTCCTTCTCACTGCAGCCACTCTGGTCTGAGCCTTTATCACGCCCTGTGTTGAGAACTCCGACAGCCTCCTGCCTGGTGTCTCACTAGGGTCTTAGAAGTCTCACATCTGTGCTCGACATCATTCGTCCTGCAAACGTGTGTGGAGTCTGTAATGAGTGTGAGGGAGCTTAGGAACACAAAAACCATAAGACACAGTCATTGCCTTGTGCCAGTGATAGACTGGAGGGAAGGAGCATATGTGTCGAAACAATTTTTGAACTGGATCTTGAAGAGAGAGAAAGTGGAAAGGGAGTTCCAGAGGGAGGATATGCAGTGAGCTGAAGTACCAAGTCTGGAAAGATGGGCCATGGTTGTAAACAGTGTAGCCAATGAAGCCTAACACCACCTACTAGTGATAGAAATCGTGCTTCCATCTGAGAATACCCAGCTATGCCACGGTGCTGGTGCACAGCTACACCGTGACCAGAAAACCATACAGAAGAAGAACCCAGAGCACTTACTCAGAGCTGAGTCACAGTGATCCAAATGCTCAGAACCACTCAACATAATCTGTAATATGGGCTATTTAATAAAACAAAGCTGGCCTTATACAGCTGGGATGTATAATATTTCACCTACCCTGTGAAACCTCTACTTAGGACATTAGGGAAGTTAATTTACTGGGAGGAAAAGAGGAACAACTCTGTTTTGTGTCCCCAGCTTGGCTGTGATTCTGGTTCTCTTCAATCTTCTCATACCCTTTTCTGTCGAATAAATCCCATTTTCCGGAGATTTTTGGAATTGTATTAATCCTCTTATGACAAACAGTGAGTTGTTCAGATTGACTGTATTTCTTCCCACCCACTTTCTATCCGAGCAAAATTAATAGCTGTCTTCTTTCCCTTTTCCTAACAGTTTAACCATTGGTTTAATGCTTAGCAACCAGGATTGCCAACTTGTTTATGACTCTCTTGCTCCCTAATAAAATGTGAGTGCCTCCAGGCTGGGAGCCACATCTCTTCATCTCTTTATCCGCAGAGAATAGCACAGAACCCATGCACAACATGTTATTAGATGCAACTAGTGTGTGGAGCACATGTTGGGAGTCGGTGGCGGGGTAGGAGTTTGGACTCCCCCAGGAATCAGATCGTGCAGGACCCTGCAGTCTGTGCTAGGGCATTTGTGGATCCTAGGAAAGTGATCTCGACTGTTCTTTACCCTCATTACCTTATTTAATGTTTCAGTAACACTTTAAGGGAGGTATCATTATTATCTCTTTGTCATAGATGAAGAAGCTGAGCCTAATAAAAGTTAAGTAACTTGCCCAACATCTCTCCAGGTAAATGGAGAGTCAGGACTGGAACATAGTTCTGTGAGATACCAAATTCATGCCCTTAACTATTACTTTATACTTCAACTCCAAAAATTTTAATTCATGTCACGGCGATAGCAAGCACATGAGTTAACTACCCTCACATGTCAACATAGACATTATCTATGTAGATCACGCCAAGAACCCCAATTAACGTCTCCAATTATAAATCAGTAAGTCTTAGTTGCACGCTTGTTTCCAGTTGGATTCTGAGAGCAAGATGATTAGACAGAGTCTAAATGCCTCTTCATACAAATTGGTCCTGGGGAAGCAGAAGAAGCTCAATTTGTTCTTCCTCCTTGTACATTTCCCGGTGAAAACGGCACCTCTGACAAAGCCCGTAGGTTGCATTTTGTCTATACAGAACTACAGCATCTTGCCCAACGGGAGCAAAGTTTAAAGTATAAGCTTCTAAAGCTTTTAGTATACCCACCTTCTGAAGAAGATTCTGTTTGTGATGATAAGAGTAATAGGTTGGTAGAAGAGAAAAAAAATACTGAGAGGAATTTGGCTAAACAAGAGGGGCATGATGTAAGAGGAGAGGAAGGCAGGAGGAGGAGAGGTATAGAAAGAGCGAGAGTTTCAGGAGAGAGATGGAGAAGAGTGAATTGGAGAGAACAATATCACAGTCAGTGAGACTTTAGCAGTAGAGATAGCTAAAGAGGATACTGAAGAAACTTTAGTCTTGTGTTGAGAAGTGTAACCCATCTTAAAGCCCCCTCAAAGAGAAATTTACCATGTTCTTCAGTATTTTGAGGATGAAATGTGTGTCCTTTGTATGTATCCCCACAGCAAGATGGGACTTAAGACAGATACAAGAATCCATGGTCTCCCTGGACTTCACTGATATCTGGCAGGACCTTAGGGATCTCTCTCTCATATTTTACATTTAAGGAAGCAAATATAGATACGTGAAAAAAACTAGGTCAAATCATGTATATGGTCTGCTGTATTACTTAGATGTGAATGTATATATAAACAACCTCATTTCAAGAGGAAAGTAAGGTAACTCACAAAATAATGTACAAGTCATAATATAAAAGATGTCAATTTTTATTTCATCACAGTGGATTAAATACGCTCCACAATCTACCCCTCCCTGGACAAATCCTTAAAAATCAAAGAAAATATTTTAAAACAAAATTGAAATATAGAAATACATTTTATTTATATATTTATATACAAATTAATTGTATACAACAAAAATTAAACATATTTATTTATACATCTTAATTATATATAAGCTAAATATGTGTGTTTGAAACAAGAGGGAGAACTTGCAATGAGTTGGAAACTCAGAGAAATTTGTGAAAAACTGGAAAATGATAGAAAGGTGCTATCCAGGATATACCACACACACACACATACACACACACACATGCACACACACACACAATCTACTGCAAAAGGACAAGAGCAACCCTAAGGGTATTCTGCACTCAAAAAAGTAGAAGCTCAAAGCAGGAAGGGTACCAGAGCGGGGTTTGGTTGGACTACTCTAGAGAAAGCAGTTGTGTGAGTTAACTTCAGAATAGATACCACAACAGGAAAGGCTATCTCCAAGCAGAAACTGTGAGTTTTGTGGCTTGAGTTCAAGAGCCAGGTCAGAGTCTGGGTGGCCTGCTCACAAACAGGGAAACACATGGCCGGAAAATCATCACAAGCCTGGAGGCACAGCCCATGTGTGTCTCTCCAGGCCCTGGAAAGAGTCCCAGAGCTCCAGCCTCTCCTTCCAAGCCAGTTGTACAGCAAGGGCAGTGGAAAGCCCTTAGGGAATGCCAAGCACAATATGGTACCCAAGAAGGATGGCAGTAGCATGAGAGATAGAAAGAAATAAATAAGGAAACAGGTAAAGAGCAAGTAAGAAAGGGAAAAAGTAGATGAAGTCATATGTAAAGGTAATACATAAAAGGAATGATATGATATGTTAGATGTGGTTCATGAATGCGCCCTTTGCAACATCCAACACAAAATGTCTTAATTTGCTGGGGCTGTCATAACAAAGTGCCACAGACTGGGTAGCTTAAATAATAGAAATTAATTTTTTCATAATTCCAGTGGGCAAAGTCCAATATCAAGGTGTCAGCAGGACTGGTTTCTTCTGAGGCCTCTTTCTTCGGTATGTAGTTGGCTATCCTCTCCCCCTGTCTTCACACGGCTTCCCTCAGTGATTTTCTAGGCCCTAATTTCCTCTTCTTATAAGGACACCAGTCGTATTGGATTAGGGCCCATGCTAATGATCTTATTTTAACTTAATAATCTCTTTAAAGCCCCTGTCTTCAAAAATAGTCACATTCTGAAGTACTGAGGGTTAAGACTTCAATATATGAATTTTGGGGGGACACAACTTAATCCATAACACAAAGGCAGAAGCAAGGTTAGTTATATGGTTCTCTACGTCCACAAGACAAAAATAAATCAGATGCTCAAGAAAAGCAAGCTTATTACTGCTACCAAGGATGGAAAACACCTCACTGAGATTCTCAGAAAGAGGTTACTGAGTACAGAGTGAGAAATTTCTTTAGCCATGTTCTTATAGTAAGTACAATGCATTTCATAGCATTGTTTCTTGTAACAGTCTTCGATGTAGGTCAATGGCATAATGTTAAAATGCAGTTTAGTAAAGTACATCTACAAGCATGCAAATTCTCATGACACTTTGGCTTAATCCCAGAATAGATTTTAGAGTTATCTGAAAGAATGGATAAACAACTTTCTTTATGGAAAAGCCCCATAAATGTTTTTCTCATCTAATCTTTCAGAAGTCTTGAGAGAGGAGTTTTGAAGTTTTACTTCCAACAAAGAACCTATGGATTATGTTGCTATTTCAGTGCAGATCCAGGTAGAGTCAGGTCATCACAGCTGGGGTGGCTTATCCTTCTAAGGAGACAGTTTTGCTTTGTGAGAAGAGCAGGCACTCTGCAACTACCTGAGCACAAATCTCTGATCTGCTACTTCCTAGAACTGTAACACGGAGCAGACACCCTCCCCAACAAGCTAGTGGTTGTTCCTCATCTGTAAAATGGGACAGTAGTACATCAATGCCAAATGAGTTATTGTATTTGACCACTTACAACAGTATCTGCCCTGTAGTAATGCTCCATTCAGTATGACTTTTCCTTATTATGAAAGCTAAGAAGCTTTCAACAATAGACAGCTACCCAAAAACAGTCTTGATGCAACCGGTGTGCCCTACAGTACATAATCAGTGCCAAAGCAAAGATTAGAATTCAACTTTTCTTGACTATACTGTATTTCAGTGGTTCTCAAATGTGAGCATTGTTAGCATCATATGAGGGGCTTATTAATCTTACATTGCAGGGTCCCTCCCCAGAGTTTCTGGTACAGTAAGTCTGGGATGGGACCCAAGATTTTACATTTCTAAAAGTTCCCACAAGTACCTATGGCTGTGGGGGGTATTTCTGAGGACTCCACAAAGCAATCTATATGAGAGAGTATGTGTACCCATACTTTCCTCATTTGAGTATTTGCCAAGCTGAGACAACGTCAACTCCAGATCACAGCAGGACAAGTTAAGGAAGACCTTTGCTTTAGGGCACCTTTCTTTGCCTGCCTCCCCTGGCTCCAACCCCGGAAGAACCAGAGCCAGTCCTAAGAGGGACTGGTTACCATGGAGAAGAGGAGTGCCAGACAGAGAAATTGAGAGGACGCCAGCCCAACTCCCACTTCCTCGTTGCTGCTTCCCATTTGCAGCACCTCCAACTGGAAGAGGAAACAGCTTTAACCTCCAATAACGTTCTGAGTTGTTGTTATTACAATAGACTAGGTAATTTTCCTACTAAAATAATACTTCTTTTATAATAAGTACCGGAATACTTATTATTTTAAGGAATCCAGAAAAACTCATGGACTTCCACTGAATTTCATCCAGGGGTAGGAAAGAAACTCCCTCAAAGAGCATGTTTGATTAGGCAATGGGGATGGAAAACAAGCTACTTAATAAGAATTGCACCCCTACAGTGTTGGTCTTTTAATGTGTCACGTGCATACATACACCTATACATCGCGCATCACCAAAGCATATTTCTTGGTTCTGAGGATTTGCTTCCTCTCAATATACACCAGATGAGGAAATATCTTTATTTTCATGCCACTGTCAAAAAAAAAGAGACAGGATCATTTGGAGCAGCTCTCACAAGTCCAAATATAGTGTCTTAAAAATGTATATTCTTCAGTGGCTATTGAAATTTTATACAGACATGAGGAACCAAGCAAAATATATTCTGTTTATATTGATAAATATAAAAGTCACCTTTTTTAAAAGCTCTAAGAAGCTTAGTATCGTCCAAATCAGTCAACTACTGTTTTCAAGAAAAATGCTTTGCTGCTATTGGCTTGTTTCCCAAGCCAAATCATTACTTGTTTCTATTTGGAATCAGTTATTCCTAAGAGATGCACATCTGGCAGAAAACATCTGAACTTTTCAATATATGGAGCAGGATTTATATTCTCCTCACACTTTTAAGTCACTTTTCATGCCCACGTGTGACATAGCGTAGGTAGTACCATAAAGGATTAATCTACAAGAAGCTAGTATTCAGGCGCACTCTGAATATTTCACAGTGAGGATGTTCTGGGGACCTGATTGCCACCACGTTGTTTTCTGCTTGAGAACATTCTGAACAACTTTTTGTCTTTTGTTTCTCAGGCAATTTTGTTTAAAAATCAAGTGCTCTATGTTAATTTTAACAAAAAGCATCTGTTGTAGTTCTAGTTCACCTTGAAATTAAGATACATTTGTGCAAAACATAACATATGCTTGTCTAGTTTCATATAATTGAAATAACCGCTTTTCCAATGAAAGCAATTCATTGGACTTCCAAAACAGTGCAACAAAATTCATCAAAAACAAAAAAAAGCTGATTCCCGAGCTCAATGTGTAATTTTGGCAAATAGATTTAATACATACTTAATTACCTTGTAGAGCCCATCCTAACTCTACATCAGCAGTTATCTGGTCCGGAAAAACAGTTCAAGAAACTCCTACTGCCTCAAAATAGGTGAGAGCTATTTCTTTAAAGGAGATACCCATCCTCATCCTTTCTCCATTAACGTGGGCCTGATACAATGTTCTTACCTCATTGTTGAAGCTCAATAAATATCACAGCCTCTTACCTTCCAAAGAATTAGAGTAAGGATTATAGAGCAGAGATAACAGTAATAGAATTAACACTAGAATTCCAGTCGCTGATAATAAATTTCACCTCCATAAATACACTTGCATAATTAGTGAATAGCATTGAAAGATGTATAAATATTCTACAACTCTGTCTAAATTTTGACTGTAACATTGCATAAGAAGGTGATATAAGTATGTCAGGCAACTTGGGCTTTAATCCTGACCCTACCACCATCCACTGTAATACCTAGAATAGGTTGTTTATCTCTGCTGAGCTTCAGAGTTGATAATACCTTACCCACTGAGCAAAGCTGTTGAGAGAATTTGGCTAGTTAAAGTGTGGGGTGATTTCAAAACAAAACAAAATCTGCCCTTGAAACCAATCAGACTCAGGTTTGAAAGCAGTCTGTGTGACTTCCAGGTCAAGACCATGGGTAAGGTGTTTGACCTCCTTGTGTCTTTTTCTCTTCATCTAAAAAATGAGCCTAGTAGTAATCTAGAGTTTACAGGGTTCCTAAAGGGATTAAATGTCATAATATACATTAAAGATACAGTACATAATAGGTGCTCAATAAATGGCAGTTAAATTTATCACTCATTTATGTGAAAATGGGGACTACGGAGGGATTTGCATATGCAAGTCATTAATATCATGTAATATATTCATGTAATCAGGCAAAGAAGGACTTCCACAGGACAGCGGCACTGTTACATGCACTTCTACTTTTATCCTTTCCCATAAACTCTTTCTAGAAGGTCCACTTACATCTTGTAAAAATTCACCACTCCACTTAGTGTTGACCACTAAAACAATAATGTCTGCCACCAGCTTAATATCTTATTTTACAAAAAAAGATGCATATTAATTCAATACAGTCTGTCACTATAAGCTTACATTTCCTTTCTCTAGCTGCTTCCCTCATAGGTTTCCAGTTCAGGGAAACCTCATTTCCAAGCCACAGTGTTGCTCATACTCATCTTTGTCTCTGTCTATACTGTGGTTAACGTAGTTTCACCACCAAATGCTTATTTTTAAAGTGAACCACTAGATTTCTAACCTCCAAACCAATCCTAAGTAAGAGCATGAATGATAATAACTCCCCCAAAACTTTGTAAGAATTACATGCCGTAAATGATGTTTAGCAGGGGCTGGAAAACAGCTCAAGCCAGTGTCCTTCTCTGTACCGCCTGTTACAGTACAGAGTCTTTGCAGGTTTCCCCGTGCCGGTAAAACATTGGAAGGAGGCAGCTTTTGTAATAGGATCATTGGCTAAAATGAAATGAGTCAATCTGATCAATAGAAATTGCACATGTAGCAAAGAGCTCTTAATGGATCTTAATCTCCATTAGGCTGAGTTGGAGGAAGTTGCAGGGGAAGCTGCATCACATTTCAGCCATTTATAGTAGCATCATGGTCCATGAGCAGCTTTCAGGGAATGGGAGTATTCATCCTGGGGTGCTCTGGGACAACCATCAATGGGATGGTAAACTCTTGCATCATCAGTGTCCAGGAAATGCTCTGGGGGATACTCTGGAGAATTGTCTCCATGGCTTATGAAAATTTTAGCAGGAATTCATGGTGGGTCAACCAGAAGACCATTAGCACATGAAGCTTTTCTGTCATGTGTAATTAAATGTGGTTTAGAATCCCTTAGACGTGATTTATAAAACCAAAAGTAACAGTTCCAAGTTTGTTACCAGAGGCCCCTAAAACATGTGCTTTGGGGAGAACAACAAAGATCAAGTTTTCCAGAAGTCAGTCTACTTTGCACATGACACATGGAAATATAAAAAAACCTAATGTTTGGATGCCCAGAATGTGAAACTAACTGCCTCTCTATTTAATATATAATAGGGAAAGCTCCATGTGGAAATTCGAAAGAAAAGGAAAATTGCACACAATTTAGAAGACTACCCATTGTACATGCACTTGGAAATTACAGCACAATATCTCCTAATTAATGCTGATTGAGTACTTTGATTTCAAAACTTGGAAAGCAGAATACATGGACATCACATTACACATTCACACACCCTCCCCACAAAGTCCTTGATGTCAGAGACCAAAATAGAGAAGACAATAGCAGATTCCTTCATTGCTTTTTTTAACCCTAAGTAAAACTCTATGATTATAAATTCCAAAGTACCAAATTAATAAAAATGAAACTGCCTTGTGCTATGGCACAAATAATTTATCCCAAATGCTTAGGCTACTTAATTGGAAATGTGAGGGTTTTTTTATATACCATATCAGTAATTTCAAATGTAGATGCTTTCTTACTGTAAGATTCTGTAACATATCACTGTTACTTCTATAATTAAAGCACCTCACCACTATCTATCATGGCTGTTCATTTTCATGTCTGACTCTTGACTTGATTGTGCCTAGATCAATTGTGAGTTTCTTGAAAACTAAAATAACCTTTTCATCATTTTATGCTCTATGCCTAAAACAATGCTGATATAAAATGAACACACATTTTTATTGAATAAATGCAAAACCAGTAAGTTATTTTATATACCACAATCTTTCTGCAGAGCCTTTAGAAAATGCTACCTATTTAAAGACCTGTGGAGACCTGTCAAAAGATCACCTTGACAAAGAAAGACGAAAATAGGAAAAAAAGCTAGATTTGTATATTTATCCGCGTACTTCTACAATAGAGAACACAATGACATTTATGAACTTTTTGGGTATGCTACTTTATTGTCTTTAGTTATGAATTTTAAAAACTTAGTCACAGAGTTTTATTGTCTTGGATTTTCTCAGGAGTAAATATGCTGAAATGATAACTAAAACAACCAACAACTAAGCAGCCAAATATATTTTATTCTCTTTGTTATTGAACACAGACAGGAAAGAAAGTGCATTATTCGAATCAATTACTGATGTCAGAAGGACTATCTAATAATTTACGTTTTTAATTATCTTATCACTATTATCTATTAATTGCTTCTACCCATGGCACTTTCAAAACAGACAATCTTATATGAAGTGCCTAGTACACACAGTAGGAACTCATTATATGTTGTTGAAATAACAAATGAGTGAATCTTGTTCCAAGAAAATAATGGACAAAAGCATTCAGCTTCCTTATGGTACCATACTGAAAATAGTCTCTGGTTCCCAATGCTTGAGACAACCTTTCTTTCTGTTTCAAAAATGTCACTCTGACCTCCTTGGACTATCAGAATGCCTTCACCTGCTGCCAACAACTTGCAAACACGTTTAATCATCTGAGAGTTGAGGGCAGACAGGACAGAAAGTGCTTTTCTTAACGAAATTATTGATAGTATAATACATTTTTAATAATTTTCATTTTAAATTATCCTATTATTTATTACAAAAATATGAAGGTTAAGTCAAGTGAGAATTTTCCAGCTCTTTAATTAATCTACTCTACTTGATTTGATAGTACTTAATTCATCCTGTCTTTTGGGAGAAGTTTTTTCTTTATATATCGTCTTAACCATAGACAGGCTGAAATCAGCTTTATTATATCATTACTTGGAAGAGGGGAAGAGAGAATTTACCAACGTATGTTTTGGTTTTGTAAATACTGATTTTCTACAATCCAGCAAATGTAGATTTTATTTGGTATCGCCAAGATTCTTTAACCAACAATTTATTTTAGTAAAAAAAAAAAAAAACAACTTAGCATACAATAATTATAATAGACCCCAGTGGGAGGTTTTGGGCTCAGCTGTAGGGAGCAATTAAGTGCAGGTTCTGAGACATTGCGTGACTTTTGTGAAAGTGCCTGTCTCTATCGATGACTGGACAAGTCACTTCACACAGCCATCATGGTCTCTGTGTTTCGTAGGTTCCAGGAACTGGCCCAGCTGGGAGCCTAGAACTCATCCACTCTAAAACATCTGATCAATCACTTACTGTTAGAAAAGGTGACCCCAGAAAAAGGTCTGTTATCAAGGAATCTCCTAAGAATTTGTCTTAAGTAAACCCAATGTTTAAAAATTACGTGCTCTAATTATCTCTAGAGTCATAATCCCCTTAGGCAGAGTATCAAATAGTTTGCCTTGTCAAAAGAAAACTATTTCACCTGTTCAAAACAATAGGCCTATCAGACTACTAGATATTCTTTTCCAATAACACTGCAGGTTAATTCTAAACAAATTTTAGAACCACAATTTTTTTTCCAAAAGGAATAACTTTATGAGGAGTAAGAGGATTTTATGCATAATTTTCTCACTGTGATCAGTTTTATAAAGTGTTCCTATCTCCACGAAATATCAGATAAAAGCAATTTAAGACCATTTCTGAAGTTCCCCAATCTATGACGGCGGCAATACTGTCCAGTGGTGATGGGCAGAGCCTCGGGAGTGTGATTGCCCTGGTTTGAATTCAGGATTCTCCAGTTCCTAACTACGTTAATATCTCTGTTCTTCAGTTTCCCATCTGTAAAATGAGGACAATAATAACATTATATACCTCTAGAGTTAGGGTACATAAGATCAAAGGAGTTTATAAGTATAAAGCCCTTAATATGTTCCCAGTAAATTACAAATGCTATTCACAGTTAATTGTTATTATTATTGTGAACAATAATGCCAATGGATACAAAATCTGGGACAGTCGTGATATTAAAGGCTACTGTATCTTGATATTAAAGCTAAAATCAGAATCAACAAGAATGTTTTCATCACACATGTAACGTCAATGTAAATGATGTTAACCATGGTTATACCCTAGTTCTCTCCCTGTCTTATTAATTTATATCAAACAACTTGATATATTTAACAGATACACTGAATACATGACTTACCCCTCCCCCTACACACATTCGCATAAACTATAGGAGAACATACTCTTTTTAAAAAATTCTGGTGATATGTTTTAATTTTCCTATAAAATTGATTCACTTCCTACTTTCAGGAAATGCAAATCAGTATGAAACATCAAGATAAAAGCAAACTCATTGAATTGAAAGGCATTTCCCAGCATTAATTACATTTCAATTAACTCCATCAATTTTAAGTAACTCCACACGATGCATCAATTTTTTCAACTATAAGGAAATGCCTGTTACAGTTAATTTTATTCTGTCTAGTTTGTCAGGATGTACTTCCTTCTCGGACAAGATGGTCTGTTGGTAACAAATATGTTTAAAATTGTTTCTTGCTAAAATGAATTCCTTCGTGCTATGTGGTATAGAACGCTAGCATCTCTGACAAGTGGTCTTGCAAGTGCTTGAGAAGATATAAAACTCTTCTTGGGGAAAATCCTTACCTTTACTGCAGGAGGCCCTCTGCCTAGGAGAAATAAGAATTGAGTTCCTAAGCAACCAAATGAAAATATCCACTTTGCTGCTTACACGTTATTACATAAAGTATTTAGTCCTAGGTTAAACACAGAAGCACAGAACACCTGCTCTGTATTTAAAGAAATTGACCATGATCTCGTTGTAAGCTAGAACCTCACAATGGCTTACTCATGTCCTCTGGTGCAGTAGTCCCCCTCATCCACGGTTTCAAATTTCCACCAAAACTTTTCAGTTTCAGTTACCTGAGGTCAACCCCAGTCCCAAAATATTAAATGGGAAATTCCAAAAATAAACAATTCATATGTTTTAAATTGCACACCATTCTGAGTAGCATGATGAAATCTCCCATCATCCTGCTCCATCCTCCCTGGAATGTGAATCATCCCTTTGTCCAGCGTGTCCACATTGTATACACTACCCACCCGTTAAACCTTTAGTAGCCATCTCAGTTATCAGATCGACTGCCAAGGTATTGCAGAGCTTGTGTTCAAGTAATCTTTCTATTACTTAATAATGGCCCCAAAGCATAGGAATAGTGATGCTGGCAATTTGGATATGCCAAAGAGAAGCCATAAAGTGCTTCCTTTAAGTGAAAAGGTGAAAGTTCTTGACTTAATAAGGAAAAAAAATTGTATGCTGAGTTTGCTAAGATCTACAATAACTTTTGTCACAATATAGTGTTATAATTGTTCTATTTTATTATGAGCAATTGTGGTTAATCTCTTACTGTGCCTAATTTATAAATTAAACTTATCATAGATATGTATGTATAGGAAAAAACAGGGAATGCACATAAGGTAAATATATATATATATATATATATATATATATATATATATATATATATATAGGATACTATCCACAAATTCAGGCATCCACTGGGGATCTTGGAAGGTGTCCTCTGCACATAAGGGGAGACCACTGTATTAAAGAGAATGTTCAAATGGGCTTGCCAATTCTCAACTTGACATTCCCCAAATTCCATCCTTATATTAAAGCAGATTATCAAAAAGAAAATTACTTAGCCTTAAGTTATAATTTTATGTTGCCATCTAAGCTTTTATAGGTCAAAAGAAGAAGGACTTTTTTGAAAAGTGTTTGTGGCTTTTGCAAAATTGCAATGAGAAAAGTTTTCTTCCTGTTATGCAAAGTACTTCAGAGAAAGACACACCTAATAAAACTGTCTCTTTAATTTAGTTCAGGAAAAGGTTGCTCTCTACAAATTAATGTATATATTTTCTTTGATCAGACAATGAGAGCCATACGCCTCAAGCGTTGCCCTATGTGCCTTCACTATAAAGAAACCATGATGTAATTCAGGAAAAGTGCCAGTGCTGGGCATAGTAAATGCTCCATTACAGTTAGCTCCTATTATTAGCTATTATCAATAATTATAATCTTAAGTACCAGGTGACATTTCCTTCATCTGGTGCTATAGATGGTCTCTGTTCTAATTTTGCACTAAATTATCCTGTTTTGTATTATTCAATTTTACAAGCCACCTCAAAATAGGCAAAATAAAAGTTCAAATTAAAAATTTTAAAATGAGTAGGAATTCAACACCATATTTGTGATTACAATAATGACTGAGGAGTTTATTTTAAACTTAGAAATTAGAGCTGATGATAGAAGTATAAATTTAGACTGTAATTAAGAAGCATGTTAATTTTTCTACCACAATGAGAATATTTGCCCAAATTCAGTGTGTAACTACAATTTTTGATTTATAGTTAGACATAGTAAACTTCAGTGGGTCAAATTAATTGGGAGTTGTAGAGAAAGGCTAATATAATGAATGAAGAGTTTAAACTATAGAATATATAAATAATGCAGTTGTGTCATTTTAAAAAACATGAAAGCAGAAGCCTAGTATCATCTCCAAATAGGAGGTGACAACAGGCTGAATGAAGGTCATGGCCCTGGGGGAAGGGCGGAGTGTCGAAGAGAGTTTCAGTCAACTGAGCAGACTGCACGGGACGGGCGGGAGGCTGAGTGTCCTTGCTTTGAACTCTAGGAGGCAAGTGCAGGAAGACGCAGTTGCACAGGCTCGTTGGAGCAGAGATGGAGGCATTTCCAAATTTCTAGAGTGAGCAAGTCTCTAAGCTGGAAATGCAAACTTTTTGAGACTTTATATAAATTCTTGATAATTTTGCTCCCATTTCAGTCACTGCAAATAGTCCTGAAATCACCGGTTATTGAAGCAGGAAGGAACCCCATGGACCACACAGTCAGAACTTTCATCTGCAGCTGAGAAACCGCAGCTCGGAAAGGTTACCCAAGGCCACACAGCTGGTCGGTTAAACAGCCAATACTTAATATCAGGGTATCTAATTCCCAGTTCAGCACTCTGTGTCCTGCTGTCCTCCTATGATAGGATGATCAAATGTCCCTATGTGTCTAGGATTATCCTGGTTTTAAAATTGAAAATCTCATTTCCCAGGAAACCCCTCAGTTCTGGGAAAACCAGGATGTTTGGTCTCCCTAACAGAGATATGAATTATTGTTCATATTCCCATAATCTTCAAAAAAGTCGATTTCATGGCTCATTATGGCAAAACTTCACATGCAATAGATTGGCCAAGACGACTCCAGAATGAAGAGTAGCCTTAACATTAAGGAGTGATGTCTTTGTGTCATCAGAGCAGAAGGGAGGAGTAAGGACCTCTTCATTTTCCAATCTCACTTGTGACTGGAATACCTGCCATTAGTCCCAGGTTGTGTCACCAGCCTGCCATCTACAATCATATTAGAGCTACCAGATCACTGGTAAAATTTGCAGAGGGTCTTCTTTTCCCAACACCAGTTACAATCTAGAACAATATTCCAAAACGTAAAGACAAAGTAGGGTTTGATACCAGCCAATTTTGCTCCCTTTCCTTACTCCAATGTGAACTGGCCTAGAAAGCATCAAGCAAACAGACATACAAACGTTAGAGAAATTAAATTAAACTATCTACTTCTCTCTAAAGTCACCTGGAAGCAAAATGTAAGTGTTCTTGAACATTCCACCTGGAGCAAAATGGAACGTAAACTGCAAGGTCATTTTCCTCTCCTTGGAGGAAAAGGCACAGACAACATTTAGAAGAGAAGGCCCGTATCACCCAGCAGCAAGAGCCCCCCGAGCAAAGGACTGTGACTTCCACCCTGGAGTGAGGGTCTTCCCAGCCGCTCAGCTTTGGTCTGGCCCTGTCCTTCCTTGCGAGTCATGCTGGCACGCACTGTCCCGGGCCGCCCAGCCTCCTCTACGGCACAGTCACTGCATCCACCAGAGATGCAGCCCCGAGCACCACATCCTAGGCAACTCCGAGGATCTGATCGTCCACTTCCAACCCTGGTGTGAAGGGTTTCAGGGATTTTAATTTCAGATTAAGCTGCCCTGATTTTGTGAAAAAGAAATGCCTACTGAGAAGATAGTAAAGGGAACAGCATGCTGTCCTTGCCCCCGGACTCGGCATCTCATATGAAAACCTTCCTCCTCCTTTGGGGAAATGGATAGGTTGTTTTGTCTTTGCCCTTTCTTCCCCTTGGTTTTGTTTTGATGGCGCTTGTGAAAGTATTTTTTGAACCCATCCCATTCACACTAAAGAAACCACAATATCTTACTTTTTACCTTACTTTTTTACCTTTTAAAAAAACTCCTTCCTTTACTTAGCCTACATGGAGCTAAAGGGTATGGAATCAAGCCTTTTATATAAAAGTTGCTTTTCTTAGAAAAGTTCGTAGTTCCTGGCAATGTGTCAGTAAAGGTGCAGCACGTTATGTAGCTTCCTTTAAATTTCCTCTTCTGAAAGTCAGTGGGAGCCTGCAAACACCAAAGGTGTGGATGAGCCTGGCTCGAAATAACATAAATTATAGCTAATGCACTTTCTGTGCATTGGAAAGATAAAATTATAATTTCAATTGGAAGCAGCCTCTGGCTCCATACCGCCAGATCACAGTGCATCTCCCATTTGAACACTCGCACCTCTGAGGCCTCTTGATTGAATCAGAGCCCCAGAGGCTGCCTGCCTTCCTCCACTTTTGCAGATTGGCTTTTCCACTGAGCACATAATGTGATACACCAACATATTCTCACTCCTCTTGGGTTAGTTTTGTGTTGGTGTGGTTGGGTTTTTTGTTTTATTTTGTTTTGTTTTAGGAAGTCTCTCTGGAAAGAATGCTGGAC
Source organism: Equus caballus (assembly GCF_041296265.1). Lineage (NCBI taxonomy): Eukaryota > Metazoa > Chordata > Mammalia > Perissodactyla > Equidae > Equus > Equus caballus. The sequence goes on from NC_091692.1 coordinate 21,270,509, forward strand.
TTAAAAATTGAAGACTTGCATTTGAACCTGAGTTTTACCACTAAGTGCCCTGAACTTGAGCAATTTCCCGGGCCTCTGCATGTCAGTTTCCTACCTAGAAGATGGCAATAGCGACACAACTATGGTTTATGGGAGAATTGGCACAGCACAGGTGAAAACGCTGACACACAGTAGGTGCTCCAGCATTGACGTGATGCTACAGAGGAACAATCATCTGAATATCAAATATTTTTTGTGCCTGTCACCATAATAGGTAGGTGGAGAAGGGCTCAAAAACAAAACTTTGACCTTAAGTAGATTGCAATCTTGTAATAGCTACCATTTATCAAGCACCTACTATGTGCCACATGTTAAGAATTTTAACATGCATTGTCTAACTTAATTCTCATAACAACTCTAAGAGGCAAATACTATTATAGCCATTTGGCAGATGAGAAAAATGAAGCTTAGCAAAGTTAAATAGACATCCCAAAGTCACACAACTAATCAATGGCAGTTCTGGGACTAGAACAGAGCTTCATCTGTCTTCACACTTTCCTCCAGTGCAAGCTGAGGATGCCTTAAACACATGCACAGACACTCACAGACCTAATCATATTCCAGAATGTTCTCCACTCTCATTCAGGACTCAGTGGGTTAAATAGAAGATGACAAAATAGCATAAACAGCTGGTTCCAAGGTGCTAGTTGCTGTTCTGTGATACCATTTTGTTTGTGCTCTGCAGCTGTACCAGAAAGTTTTTGTTCTCTGAAGAAAATACTGAACTGAGAAGATAATTGGTATTCAAGACACACATGCTTTCTACCAGCAAATGAGAAGAAAGCACAACAGTATTCTTGAAGGATGCTGATTTTTCTGTGTTTTGCAATTCTGCATTTTCAAAACTGACATCTGTTTTGTGAGTGACTAAAAACTCTGCAGGAAGAATTTGTAAAAGGAAATAAAACTGTATTTCTGAGCATTTTACTCCTTACTGCCTTCAAACAATATTTGTTTAGTTGGTCCATTTTCACAAAAACATTGTCAATGCAGAAGCTTTCCTATTTTCTGCCCACATTTCTGACAGGTTTGAAATGATGTTCCAGTGGCAAATATTTTAAAAGTTTCTTTTAGCACTTTTTTCCCATGTATCAAATCATCCTTTCTTTTGCGCATTCAAAAGAGATTGTGCCTGCTAGGAGTATAAATGAATATAATGCATCGCATTTATATCATGCGTTTTTTAGGAGGAACTCAAAAGTATTTTACTGTCTTCGCTTTTCCAGGCTGTTTATTTTTTGCTGGTGCATCCACAAATACAAAGTTTAAGGGAGCCATTTCTTATTCATTCCCATCTCTTTGATTTATCACCTCCCATTCCGTAAATTTGCAGCCTCTACTTCACACGAATAAAAAGAAGCAGTAACTCATGTAGCTTGTCAGCCAAATCCCAGTTTTAGAGAAGAATGAATGTTAACTAAGGTCATCTGAGGAGGTCCCCACAGCAAACGGTGCAGTGTCAGGTTAAACTTCCACCCTCCCAAATCTGTACGTGGCCACTCTGCAAGAATCACCTTCCTAACCCCAAAACATGACAGCTTCCAAGTCAGAACTGACAGAATCGGCATCCTTCAAGGCGAGCAGGTGCTCATGGACCACAGGTGTGAGTCTTTCTCCTCCTGCCTTTGCCCAAAATTTATGGAGCCATACATCATAGAGAAATGAAATATAAATGAATCTTTGGGAACTTTCACAAGGCAGAAATCTCCCAAGTTGTCCTGACGATTTAGTTGTCATTTATCTAGTCTCATAATTCACAAGCCATAAACCCTGTTTGTTCAATGCTTCTTTCTCAAAGTACATATACGGCATTTTTGTTGTGATATCTTAGTCATACACACTTCAGCTTCCTTTGGATTTTAGAGATTGACTAGCCAAGCACACCTGCCTCGGTGTTTTCTTCCCTGCATAATCTGTCCGGCCCTTTGATATCCATTGACTTCATGTCTCCTCTTTGGGAATACTTAGGCAGAAAGTCAGACTGCTTCACATGTTGGATGGCCCTATGGTTACAAGCCTGGAGACACCAAAGCTACAGACAAGGCTGTCAAGGAAAAAATAATATACATCATGCTTGGAGTCAAAGTTCTCCCCAGCAAAGGATAAACGGAAGGCTATCACTAAATGCTGCTCACAGATATAGAAATTTATATACAAATAATAAAAGTAGCATATTTGTCAGGAAACTCATAGGAAGAATAGGAGTTTCGCCATGCCTGATCTGTGATCGGTGATCTCTTGGATTAGGCATCACTTTCTAGCTTTTGAACAGTTCCCGATGTCCCTAGTGAGCCCCTTCACATGACAAGGTAGACTTCACCAGCTCCCCATCACGAAGACATGCCTCCTCGCAGAGTTGCTCTGCTTGAGAGACCCCTGAAACTGGAAACTCTGGTGTAACCTGAAGGACAGGTCCCACCTGTCCAAAGAAGGGCAGGGTTGTGGGTCCCAGATTCATATAAGTCACAGTGAAGCATGGGAGAAGCTAAAATGGGCACAGCACACGTCGCTTCATGCATAGCTGCCTCCTTTAGACAAGATACTCTGGCCCATTTAGACAAATTCATGATTTTGAATATTTTCATTTGTTCTTTTTTGCTTCCCACTATTTACACCCTATTTCTTCCATTTTGTATAATAAAATTATTTTCTGGATGTTCCCAGAGTTTCACTTACTTCCCTCCAAAGACTGTCTACTTATGCTTCCATAATTATATATTGCCACTTTTCAATTTACTCATCTTTTTTTCATCTGCAGTTCTTATTGTGAACTTGGACTCTTCTGTAGCATTCCTACTTGAACATTGACTGTGACTGGCATGGTCTCTCCTCACCTTTCTAAATTATATTGGATCCTCAAGGTCCATTTCAAACCCCAAATCCCTCACTTACCTGTCTGACATACTAACTGATGCTGACCCCTTCACTTGGGAAATGTCCACAGCATCACAGTATGAACCACAATGTGTGAGTTTCAACTAGACGTGTTACATTGCCCCAACTAGAAACCTATGACCTTCCGTTAGGAGTAAGCACAGAATTAAGCCCAACATAGGCATTCAATAAACACTTGTCAGATTAAACACAGGTGGCCACAGAAAAATTAGAAATGTAGATATGCTCAAGAAACTTTCATTTATTCATATATTTATCCAACAATGTTTATGAAGCACCTAAACTCCTGTGGTAGGCATAGGGAAAACAAAGACACATATGTCATAATCATGGTTCTCTAAAAATCTAGTGAGAAGAATACAAATAAGAACAAAGAAGTGCTTAATGTGCCTCTACTTTCTGTATAGAAATAATTACAAGGAATGTATGAGCACAATGGACAGAGTGGTCACTTGTATCCTGATTTAGGATTAACTTCCTCAAGAAAGCGATGTTTTGGTTGGGTTTTAAAAAAATGGATAAGATGGAGAAGGAAAAAGGAAGAATGTTCTGGATAAAGGGAGCAGTTTGAATAAAGTCAGGATGAAAGATTAACAATCTGCAAAGATGCTAATTCAGCAAGGTTGAGATAGGGTCTAGGAATTATCTTCTTTAACAAGCATCCCTGGATAATTCTGATGTAGATGGAGTCAGATCCATACTTTGAGAAACATCATTCCACATTTAATTCTTTAAGGACTTGCCCAGAAACATGATAGTGGATAAAAAGCCTCATTTGGCTTGGTGAGAGAGAAGATCCATTCTTGTATGGACAGGTCTTTCCTCCATACCCCTACCCGAGTGAACTGTCCAAACTATGAGTGTGGTCGTATTGCCTCTCAGTTTATAACCCTTCACTGACATCCTACTGCCCAGAGAAGAATGCCCAAGGTTTTGGTGGAGCATCTCTACCCTCACGTGAAGTGCCTTTCCTCCCTGGCCTTGCCTCTAATCTCACTGCTCAAATTCTACCTTACAATTATATTGAACTCTCTGCCTTCTGCTGCTTCGGGTAATTGTTATAACACTCCTAAAACATATAGAAGGTATATAGAAAAGGTTTTCTGCTGAGGATATCCAATTAAATAAAGTTATTGTTCTTATAGAAACATAGGATCAATTTAAGTGTTAAGAGTGAAATACCAAAGCACTTTCTTCTTGTCTATGGAATGTTAAATTGTCTCATAAATATCAAACCAAGAAAGTTCAAAATTCTGAGAGAATGTTAAAAGATAGCTCATGAAATGATAAGGAGAACACAAAGCAAAAAGCATTCTATTCTTCCACCCCTAATAAATATAGGTACACACACATATATGCCCACACACACACAGACACTCACAGGCACACACACACACACACACACACACACAGATGTCTCATACCACTGGAGGGCATCCTGGAATCTGTGCATCACGAAAATATTCAGTGATAAAGACATTTTCTTCCTGGCACATTAGAGAGAGAAACTGAGACCAGACAGCTAGTAAGATAAGACACACTCTCCCTTCAGGAGCACATGCTGCTTTGGCAAACACAAATATCACTCACTCACACACATGTACTCAAGCCTGTGCATAATTCTCTTGACAACTCCAACTTACAACATTAGCATATGAATGCCGAGGCTTACAGTGATATTCACCCACCAAATGGAGTTTATAATATCAATGCAATGAAAAGTATCTGAAAGATTACTCTTCACTCTCAATGGAGTTTGTCAGAGCCTATATGTAAAATATATGTAGTATCTGTATAGAATCTGGTGTAAATGAATTCTTTCCACATGCTCCCGTGGAGAAAAGCTGAGATGGTTAGGACAATACTAAACTCATACTTCCTTCCTAAACAACGCATAAAATAAATGGCTCCAATTTCCCAGCTTTATGCATGTGTATCTTCCCCCGTTTCCAATATTTCACATGTATTAGGCCAAATGTGATATTTTTCAAGGTCTCTCTCTCTTCATTTTATTTTTATTAGTTGTCCTTTCTCTAGCTGCCAAGAATTATTCACCACTCCAGGAGGAAGATTTTACAATCGTGTCCATAATCTGCTCAAACGAAAATCAGGAATTATTAGCGTAGGTGACATGTCTTTCCCAGTAGATTATAAACTCCATAAAGGGAAGGACATTGGCTTGCTCATCTTTAAACTCATGCCATCTTTTAAGTCATGTGCCTAAAAATGCAACAATTTATCATCCCACGTGATTCTGCAGGTTAGCTGGGCAGGTCATCCTTGCCTTCACCTGGGCTCACTCATCTGGCTCCATTCATCTAGAATGGCTGGTCATGCTGGAAGTTTCTGGCTTCACTCACAGGTCAGGTCTGGCAGTGGGTGCTGGCTGTCAGCTAGGCTTCCTTTGTCCTCTTCCACGTGGCCTTTCATGCCCCAGTTAGCTAGACGGGCTTCCTTACATACTGTCTCAGCATGAAGCAGCGAGGCCTTTCACAGGCTTTCCTCAAGGTCACACAGCATCACTTCCATCAAGTTTTATTGGTCAAAGTAAGTCAGAGGGCTAATTCAGGTACAGATGGGGAGAAATAGATGCCTCCTTGTGATGGGAGAACTGGCAAAGTCACCTGGCAAAGAAGCAGGCATCTAGGGATACGAGAAAGCTTTGTAGCCATCCTTATAAACAATTTACCACACCAACAGAGGCCTAAAACACATACGGTAGTCAAAAATTATTTTTGGAAGTTTAGTTCATTCATCCACCCATTTGACAAACACTTATCAAGTGTCTAAAATGTAGCAAGTACTTGGTAAGCTCAGGAAACAGAGTGAGCAACAAGGTGGAACTAATTCCCAAACTCGCAGAGTTTATAAAGAGGAAATGAATGAATAAGTGAAAGAAAAGTGATAGGCAACTGGGTACCATTGCAGAATTATGGCTTCAAATGCTAGGCCCCCCTCATAGTTAAAGACTTCTAAATTTAAAAATGCCTGAATCCCTTATTGGAAGCAGGGGACCCAAGTCAGAATACCATCAAGGGACTAAAGTCAGAGTTGAATTCCAAGAAGTTGGAGCCCGAACAGTGAATTTCTATTTAAGAGAACATAGGCTACAGGAACCAAGGGGCCCTGCTCAGTTTTCAATGTAGGAAACTCCAAGACCGCTGTATCAGTCAAGGCCTGGCAGAAAATGGAAAACAAATTCAGAAGGGAATTTGAAGAGAACTAATGAAGAGACTATACATTGCGGTAGGGCAAAATTAAAGGAAATACCAGGAGATAATCAGATATCCAAGGACAAGCGATATAAGGAAGACATTACTGAGGCCTGAAGCAACAAAAAGAGGAATTTTTTTTTTATTTGGGTAGATATATTTTAAATGACCACTTAAAAAAAAGATTTTAGCAAAATCCTGAGAAATATATCTTGCAAATTTCTCTCAACTGCCAGAAATTTTTTGTTTGTGTCTCTTAGGAGACTTAATTTTCATTTCCTCTACTTTATGGTTATATATGTACATTTGTCTCTCCCAGCAGATAGTGAGCATCTTGAAGTCAAAATACTTTAAAAAAAATTAATCTCTGCATCTCCACAAAGTTTAGCTTGTTAGGTGCTAATACTAAAGATACATTTACTTAAAGAAACATGATTAAAAAATGGCCCATCTTATCTTCACTTAATTATTTTTCTCTTTCAAAAAAAAGAATTTTCACCTTTTAAGGAAATGTTTTTACCAAGACCAGATGAGAGCTAGCAATATGAAAGAGAGCACTCTTGGCAAGAGATAGAGCTGCGGAGGAAGCCACTGCCAGAAGCGCAATTCAAAAACACAGAAGTAGCAAAGTAACTCAACCTTCTTCCTCTTCTCGGCCTTTATCTCCTGCCTGCCTTTTATTGGTTTAATCCAACAAGAAACCAGAGGACGTGGAGTCCTCCACTTCTACCACATCCAATGTATTATGGGTCAGTCGTGATACCTCTAAACAAAATGGAGTACCATAAATGAAAGGAGTTGGAATTTGAGAGTTATGGAAGTGATAAATTTACTATAGAATGTGTGATTCTGAGATGCCTGAAGTCCCTCAGATGATGGATCTCCTGTAAGTCGTTGAAAATATAAAACTGGAGTTTAGGGAGATAAAATTGAGCTGAAGATAAATATTTGGAAATAATCAGCTTAAAACAGTTGTTAAAGACATATAAGTGTGTAAGATGGTCTGAACAAAATATGTAGAAAAACAAAAGAATAAAGTTAAAATTCCGGCTCTGACTTAGATGGGATGTATTAATAAAAGAAAGGTGGTAATAGAGAAAGGGCAATGAAAGAAGTTAGAAAAGAACCAGAAAAGAGTGAAATCTGGAAATTCAAGTGAAAAGAGTGTTTCAAGAAGTTAATCACCATTGTCAAATGTGATAGATCAACCGGAAAAGAAACAAAAGTCATTGGTGATCTACATAAGTACAAAATGATGTCCTCTAAGAGGATCCTGCAGCTAGTATTATTTGACTAAATAAAATTTATAGATTGTGTATCTGTAGATGACTCCATGTTGGATGGAATTACTAATAATTTAAAAGACAGCTCAGAAAGTCAGTAAGTTTAAAAATGATCAGCTTAAATGTACATACATATATCCATACATATGAGATAGGTACAAGGCATACACATAGATACCAAACATAAATATGTAACTATGGGAAATAATCAGGTAAAGTTGAGCAAAGAAGAAAAATATTTGGAAAGTATATCATTTTCAAATCAATGACTATTATTATCATAGCTATTGCTATCACATTCTATACTAAAGAGAATGATTTACTAGGATACCAACATATAACCCTAAAAAATAATTCTTTTACTATATATTGATCAGTGTCTAGTACATACAAGGGAAAATAAAGTGATTTAGGATCAGTTAACTGCTACTACTGTCTATGCAGATACTGCATCATGTCCTATATAGTACATGTAGGATTTTCAGATATTTCCTTCCCTCCAGTTGCTCACAATCTATTTTTTTCCAAATTTTCAAAAGATTTCAAGTTTAATCGCTCTGACTTCTTTGAATTTTCCTCAAAATAACTTGTTCCTTGCAAACTTTAAGGGCTTGGAATTTTCTTTTCTGAATTTCAAAGACTATGAAAGGGAGAGTGAAGAGATAAAAGAAATGAGAAAGAAAAGAGAAGATGCCACATAAATGTAATAGTCATGTTGGATGGAGCCCCTTGTCCCTTGGAGACCAAAGCTTACTTAATCTTGACCCAAGCCCACTCTTCAGCTGTTGGAAGTCTGATTATTGCCCCATAATTCCTACCAATCTCCAAGGATTATACTGGAAGGCCCACTTGCATCATTCTTATCATCTGTCTTATTTTCTTCTATATATCCCTCTAGGCATGCAGCTCAGTCCTTTCACCAGCTTCCACAAAAATCTACTCATTCCAAATACTTCATCAGTTTTAAAAGAATTTATTCAAGATACGTGGTTTTGGGTTGGGTTGCATCACAGTCTCCTGCCATCATCTCCTACTTCTACTCTCTTGTTTCCTACCCCTGGAGCATATGCTGTACCACAGCCCTCACCCTTCAAGTTCCTCCAAGCAGAGTAGCTTTCCCTTTCCCTCTAAAAAAGGGATGACGGAGCCAGCCCCATGGTGTATTGGTTAAATTCAGTGCACTTCACTTTGGCGGTGTGGGTTTGTGGGTTTGGATCCTGGACGCTGACCTACACCACCCATCAGCCATGCTGGGGTGGTGACCCACATACAAAGTGGAGGAAGACTGGCACAGATGTTAGCTCAGGGCTAATATTTCTCAGCAAAAAATAAAAATTTTTTTAAAAGAGGGCTGGTGCTCAGATTCCACCAAACTTTCTTACACAAACTCATTGAGGCCCTTAGCCGAACCAAGGCCTAAGGACTAACATTATCCACTCTCTCTAGAAAGCAGATAAGGTAGAGATAACATGTCCATCACATGTAGTCTTTCACCATTTCAGTATACCAGACTTCTGTGGTTACCTAGCTCACTCCAGGTCAGATTATGCTCCCTAAAATGTAACAAACCCCTAGAGTTAAAATCCAGCAAAAAAGAAGTTAGTCTTTATGAAAAGCATTAGACATATTCTCCTCATGTATCTTATATAAACATTCCAATGCAATTTCTCCAAGAAAGTATACCTAAGCTACCAGAAAATGTTGGAAATCTGGAAAGGGAAATTAAAAGGCCTTGTGCTTCTTAAATTTATTTCCTGAACTCTCAAGTATGTAAATGAGGCAAGAAGTGAAAAACAGCAGGTCAGGTTCCCACTTCTTCTATTGAAATGTTATCACAATTTAACATACTAGAAAGAGGGCATGCTTGTGATATGCTAATGACTTCAAACTGGGAAATATGTGAGTTTCTAGACTTTGAGAAAACCTCATTAAGCCGTTAGCCTAAGAAAAAGTTCATTTTGGTCTCTCATGTAAACTAGATCCTTTCTCATCCTTGCCCATGCCCTGTTCTTTATACCTGCCTAGAACTCTCCCTACAGTTTGGTCTTATTTTCTCCTGTAAGCTAAGCTTTATACTAGCTTCCTCATGGTGCATTTTTTTAATCTTCGTCTTTTGAAAGTGGGAGAACTGATCTCCATAGTCACCTTTAGTTGTCTATACTTTGACACTCTACCTATTAAGATTTTAATGGTTTGGGGAACTCTGATCCAAGATATGATTTTGAAAAGACTTTTATTGAAGTAGGAATTGCTGCCTTAGCCACATTTGTTTAATGTCCCATTATTATGGGAAAGAGCAATATTACCACCAGCTAATAAGTATCTATTTGGGCAAAGTCCTGCCCTGTTTTTTGAAGCCCTAATCCCTTAGCTTTCTGGAAATGAGGAGCACATTTCTTCTAATCTTTCATCGCGTCCTCAGTTGAATCCTCTTCTTCTTTCTAAACAATGTGTTCCTAAGATTGCAACCATGAATAAGTGGGCTTCTCACTCTATGCTCTATCCTTCTATAATCTATCAAAATTGTATGTGGGTGTTGTGTGTGTGTGATAAAGTCTAAAACTCAAGAGAAGTGAAGGGTTTGAGACATAAATTTGAGAAGAGACAATTTAAAGAATTGAAGTTAAATAGAGTATGCTTCCTCTAACAAAAGAAGAATTATACTAGAAAAAAAGCATAATTAGAAAATTCTCAAAAATTTGAAAACATTAAAACATGTTTAAATAAACCAAGAGTCAAAGGAAAAAGAGGCAAATTCCTTGAAAATGCAACTTACTAGAATTGTCAGCACAAAGGGGGATGGGGAAAACTGAATAGTACTGTTCTTATTTAAGAAATCAAATCTGTAATTTAAAACCTTTCTACAAAGAATATTCCAAATCTAGAAGGATTAATTGTTGCAATATCTAAGGCAAAAAAAGCACCAATCCTACACTGCTGCAGAAAACAAAAAATGAGGAAACACTATCCACTACATTTTATGAGGCCCACATAAATTTGATACCATAATTCATCACAGACATTAAAAGAAAGGAATATCATAAGAAAATATCTCTTCTGAACACATGTATAAAAGTCATTTATATTAGCAAACAAACTGCAGCAATATATAAAAAGGATAACATATCATGGCAAAGTGGGGTTTATACCAAGAATGCAAACTTAGTTCAACATGACATCACAAAATTAATCACTAAAAATCAGCATCGCAACAGAATAAAGAAGAAATATTAATTGTTGTTCTCAAAATATGTATTAAAAACATTTGACAACATTAAATTTCCCAATAATTATATTAAATTTAAAAATTGAATTGAATGAAATCAAAAGATGTCTTAGCAACTAGTGATAATATAATAATATAATGTGAAAAGTACATTTCCAAAAAACCAAAGATCATAATAATGATGAAATGTTGAAAGCATTATCTATACAATCAAAAATGAGACAATGATATCTTCTACCACTTCAGTTCAGTTATTTGCTGGAGGAATTAAATAGTGTAATATGAAAAGAAGAATAAATATACGTATAAGAATTTAAAAAGAGGTAATAAAACACTAATTGTTCAAGACAAAATTATGATATATGTAGAATATCCAAAAGAATATACAGGTAAACTGCAATAATTAATAAGTAAATTTAACGAGGTCACTGGCTAGAAGTTCAATAAATGAAATTCAATTGTATTTTTAAATATTAATGACACAAAATTAAATTTTAAAAGTGATATCACTTACATTGGCACCAAAAATATCAAATATCTAGCAATAATTTTAATAAAAGGCATGTAAAACATCCACTCAGGAAACTATGAAACATTGCTGAGATAAATTTTAAAAGATCCAATTAATGGCAGAACATACACAAATTAGAAACCTCACTATGGTAGAAAGGTCAATTTCCTCAAATTGATCCACAGATGTCATACAACCCCAGTCAAAATCACAGAATTTTTGTGTGGAAATTGACAAGCTGATCCAAAATCTATCTGAAAACCCAAAGGGGTAACAATAGCAAAAATAATCCTGAATAAGAACAAAGTTAGAGAACTTATCATATATTAAGGTGCATTATAAAGCTGCAGTAACTAAAATATTTGTGGTTATGGCACAAAGACAAATAGACTAATAGAAAATATAGAATCATATCCACATAGATATAATCACTTGATTCATAATAAGTTACCACAACAACACAGTGAGGAAAATGTCTTTTCAATAAATGGTGCTATATCAATTTGATATTCATATGGGCACAGAATGAAGCTTAGTGTTATCTCATAGCCTACATAAAATTCAATTCCAGGTTAGTAGTCTTAAATATGAAAGGTAATATGAAAAATTTCTAGAAGACAACATAGGATATTATCTTTATAACATTGGGGTAGGCAAAAGTTTCTCAAACAGGATACAAAAAAATTAACCCCATATTGATAAATTTTACTTTTTTATTAAGAAATTTATTCAATAATTATCACCATGAAGAGTAAAAAAAGGTAAGATACAGTGTGAGGAAAGATAATTGCACTACACATATCAAAGAACTTATACCAAGAATATATAAAATATTCCTACAAATAAACTTAAAAAAGAGGCAACATAATTTTTTTAGACTGGAAAGACTATAACAGTCATTTTATAAAGGAGGATATACAAGTGTCTCAGTCTTGTTAACAATCAAGAAAATTAAAACTACATGAGATATTAGCAAAAATGGCAGAGTAAGGATCTGTAAAAATTATAAAGCAATGAGAACAATGGGAAAAATGTTAGAATTAACTTTTTCAGGACTCTGGAGGTTAAGAAAAGGCTTGCAACAAACCAAATCTTTATTCAAGAATAATATCTGTATCTTAATAAAGACAGTGAGTTTTGTTATGTGTTAACTCTCCTATCTCCACACATCCTGCTCTGCTCTGTGGTAATCTTGAAAACCTATAGCCTACAATCATGGTGAAAACTAGTAGTCAAGTAGCTTTGTGAGGAAGCAGAACAAGTTTTTAGGTCCTACAAAATCCCATGCTCAGAGAATTGTCATTATTTGACATCTCTAGTGGTTTACTGGAAGACTCCTCTACAAAGCTATCTTTATTTGACCAGATTTGAACAGCCTTCTCACAGGGGGCATTTTCTAAAAATAATCAGAGGCAGTTAAACATTATGAGTACTTAGGAGGTGAATAAAACATGGGATAAACAATAGGATAACCAAAAGGTTAAAATGGAAATCTCAGACATTAGATGCTCATAGGGAACTTTGAAAAATTCCAACAGATTCCTGGGAATCTGGAAGACTACATGAACACATGAGCTTTGAACATTCCCTGAACCATATGCATGCCCAGAGAGTCCTAAGCTATCACCTCTGGCTAAACTTGTGTCTCTGTATAAGCAAGAAGTGAAGACTAAGGGAGAGTTGCAGACTTCATGGCTGAGTTTTGAGGGCATGTTTCAACATTCACACACAAAGCTCTTTGGCAAAGACTGGGAGATATATTGATTTCAGGCAGTTAAAGAAATCTGTCCAACCATTAGCTGACCAGTAAGCTAACTGAGCAGAGACTTCAGGGACTACACACAACAAAGAACACAAACTATACGTATCAGTCCAAATAAGTCACTAAACAACAAATAGCAACAATAGTAACAACAACAGCAAATAGCCACAAAAATAAACCCTGGGGAGGGAGAGAATTTGATTTCCAGAGTTGCCACACTATTATTTTAAATATACAGGGGCTGGCCCCATGGCTGAGTGGTTAAGTTCACATACTCCACTGCAGTGGTCCAGGGTTCACTGGTTCAGATCCTGGGCACAGACCTATGCTCTGTTCATCAGGACATGATGTGGCAGCATCCCACAGAGCAGAACTAGAATGACTTACAATGATATACAACTATGTACTGGGGCTTTGGGGAGGAAAAAAAAGAGAAGATTGGCAACAGGTTTTAGCTCAGGGCCAATCTTTCTCACTAAAAAAGAAGAAGAAGAAGAAGGATAAACTTTTTTTAGAAAAAGAAAAATATCCAGTTCTAAATAATTAATTATGATATACAAATAAACAAGAAAATATGTAAGAGAAAAGTGTCAATAGAAACTTCCCCTGAGAAGACCAGATGTTGGACTTATTAGACAAAAACTTTAAATCAGATACATTAAACATTTTCAAATAACTAAAGGAAACTATGTCTAAACAGCAAAAGGAAATTATAAGGATGATATATCACCAAATGGAAATATTAATAAAGGGCTAGAAATAAATTTTTTTAAATAACCAAATAGAAATTATGGAGTTGAACAGTACAATAATCAAAATGAAAAATTCACTAGAGGGGTTCAACAACAGTTTTGAGAAGCAAAAGAAAGAATCAGTGAACTTGAAGATAGGTTAATTAAGACTGTCCAGTCTGAAGAACAGAAGGAAAAAAGAAGGAAGAAAAACTAATGGTCTCAGATACCTAAAGTGCATCATCAAGCATGTCAACAAATTCTTAGGGGGAGTGACAGAAGGAGAGGAGAGAGAGAAAGAATAGAAAGGATATTTGAAGAAATAAAGGCCTTAAACTGCCTAAAATTGATATATATATATACACAACTCTACACATCCCAAAAGCTCAACAAACTCCAAGTAGGATAAACACAAACAAATCAACACCTAGACGCATCATAATCAAACTATTGGAAAGCAAACACAAAGAATCTTGAAAGCAGCAAGAGAGAAGTGATGATTCATCACATAGAAGGGATCCTCAATAAAGGTAACAGCTGATAGCTCATGAGAGGCCATGGAGGCTATGTGTGTGACATATTCAAGTGCTAAAAGGGAAAGACTGTCAACCAAGAATTTTATATCTCGCAAAGCTATATTTCAAAAGTGACAGAGGAATTTAAATTTTCTCAGATAAATAGAAACTGAAATAATTCATCACTAGCAGGCCTTCCCTGTAAGAAATTGTAAAGAGAGTCCTTTGGGCCGAAATTAAAACAGACTAAAGAATAATTCAAATCAACATGAAGAAATAAAGCACACGAATAAAGATATCTGGGGAGATGTAAGAGTAGGTATAAATTTAATATTGGAATGTTTTTTCTGCTTTCTGATTCAAAGGTGACTGCACAAAGCAATACTATAAATCTTTGTTGATAGGCACACAATGTATAAAAATGAAATTTATGACAATAACAACATAAAGTTGGGAACAAACATATAGAAGAGCAAATTTGTATACTGTTAAAACTAAGTTGGTATTAATCCAAACTAGATTGTTAGAAATTAAGATGTCAATTGTAATCTCCAGGGCAACCACTAAGAAAATAACTCTAAAATAGTAAAAGAAATGACAAAGGAATTAAAGTGGTAGACTAGAAAATATCTATTTAACACAAAAAAAGATAGTAATGAAGGAATTAAGGAAAAACAAAAAAGATATGACATAGAATTCAAATAGCAAAACAGCAGGATTCCTTCCTCATCAGTAACTACTTTAAATATAAATGGATTAAATTTTCCAATCAAAATGAAGAGATTGGCAGAATGGATTTTTAAACAATGATCCAACTATATGCTGTCTGTCTGTAAGAGACTTGCTTTAGATTTAAAGACTCAAATAGAGTGAAAGTGAAAGGATGAAAAAAGATGTTCTATCCAAACAGTAAACCAAAAGAGAGTTAGAGTGGCTCTATTAATATTAGACAAAATATATTTTATGAAAAAAAATTGTTAGGAGACAAAGAAGAACATTATATAATGATAAAAGGTCAACCTATTAAGAATATGTGACAATTATAAATGAATATGCACCTAACAACAAATCACCAAATTACATGTAGTAAAAACTAATATAATTGAAGGGAGAAATAGACAATTAAATAATAATAGCAGAACATATTAATATCCCACTTTTAATAATGGATAGAATAACTAGACAGAGGATCAACAATGAAATAAAATACCTAAGAACAATTTAAATCAGTTTGGCCTAATAATCGTCTATAGAACAACCCACCCAATGACATCAGAACACACATTCTTCTCAAGTGCACATGGAGCATATTCCAGGATAGACCATACTTTAGACCAATAAATAAGTCTAAATAAATTTAAAAGGATTGCAGATATCCAAAGTATGTCTGTGACCACAATGGAATAAAATTAAAAATCAAAAACAGTAGGAAATTTGGGAAATTCACAAATATTTGAATATTAAACACCATACTCCTAAACAAGCAATGAATCAAAGAAGAAATCATAAGGAAAGTTAGAAAATAGTTTGAGAGGAACAAAAACAAAAAAAAGCAGCATGCCAAAAATTTGTGGTGTGTAAGTGAAGTAGTGATTAAAGGGAAATTTACAGCTGTAGATGTCTATATTTTTTAAAAAGAAGATCTCAAGTCAATAACCTCATTTTCACCTAAAGAAACTAGTAAAAGCAGAGCAAATTAAATGCACATCAAGCAAAAGAAATAAAATAATAGAGTGAAATCTAATGCAATAGATAACATGGATATAGTTGAGACAATTAATAAAACCAAAAGTTTACACTTTAAAAGAATAAGCAAACTTATTATAACATTAAATAAGTTGATCAAGAAAAAAAGAAAGAAGATGAAAGTAAATAAAATCATGAAGGAAAGAAGGGACATTAGTACCAACTGCAGAAATAGACAGAATTATATGGTACTATTATGAACAATTGTATGACAACAAATTAGATAACATAGGTAAAATGTCAATAATTCTAGACAGATACAAACTACTGAAATTTAAACAAAAATAGAAAATGTGAATAGACCTGTAACAAGTAAAGGTTAAGTCAGTAATTCAAAAAAAACTCCTTCCCATAAAGAAAAGCCCATGACAAGAAGGCTTCACTGGTAAATTCTACCAAACATTTAAAGAATTAATACTGTTCCTTAACAAACCTCCAAAACGTAGAAGGGAAGGGAACACTTTCTAACTCATCTTATGAGGCCGGTATGACCCTGACAAACTAAAGACATCAAATGAAAAAAGAATTATATCCTTTATGAATATAGATGTAAAAATCCTCAACAAAATCTAAATCCAGCAACCTATAAAGAGGATTACATACCATGACCAAGTGGGATTTATCTCCGGAATACCATGTTGATCGAAAATATAAAAATCAAGCAATATAATCCGTGATATTAATAGTGTCCAATAGATGGACAAAACCACACGATCATCTGAATAGACACAGGAAAAGCACTTGACAAAATCCAAGACACTTCCATGATAAAAAAAAAAAAACACTAAAAAAACTAGAGATGGAAAAGAACTTCCTTGATGTGATAAAAGGCATCTACAAAAATCGACAGATAACACTATTCTTAATGGTGAAAGACTGAAAACTTTCCCACTAAGATCAGAAACAAGACGAGGCTAGCTTGCCACTTCTATTCATCATTGTACTAGTTCTAGCCAAGGCAATTAGGTGAGTAAAAGAAAGCATCCAGATTGCAGACAAAATATTACATATATAAGATCTAAGGAATCTACAGAAATAAAACAGCAACAGTAATAAATGAGTCCGTAAGTTTCATGGCATAAGATCAATATACAAAAAAAAAAAAATTGTATTTCTTTTTTTTTTTTGTAATGATTGGCACCTGAGCTAACAACTGTTGCCAATCTTCTTTTTTTTTTTCTGCTTTATCTCCTCAAACCCCCTGTACATAACTGCATATCTTAGTTGCAGGTCCTTCTAGTTGTAGGATGTGGGATGCCGCCTCAACGTGGCCTAATGAGCGGTGCCATGTCCGTGCCCAGGATCCGAACGCTGGGCTGCCACAGTGGAGCGCGCAAACTTAACCACTTGGCCGGAGCCGGCCCCCAATTGTATTTCTATATGCTAACTGAACAATTAATAAATATTAAGAAAACAACCCCATTTATAATCTAAACTTAACAAGTGAAGTACAAGGTTTATGCAATGAATAGTACAAAATATTGAAAGAAATAGATATTTTGAGGAAGCTAATGAGTGATAGAGTGCATTAGGGTAGCTTCTGGGTTACTTGCAAGTTTTTATATCTTTTTATAAATGATTGTGACACGGGTTTATTTACTTTGTAAAAATTCATTAAGCTGTACACTTAACATTTGGGCACTGTATTGTATGTTGTGTTCAGTTTTAAAAGAATGTCAAAAATAAAGAATTAATCATAGGCCAGCCCGTTGGCACAGCAGTTAAGTTTGCATGTTCCACTTCTTAGCGGCCCTGGGTTCACTGGTTCAGATCCCAGGTGCGGACATGGCACTGCGTGGCAAAAGCCATGCTGTGGTAGGCGTCCCATGTATAAAGTAGAGGAAGAAGGGCATGGATGTTAGCTCAGGGCCAGTCTTCCTCAGCAAAAAGAGGAGGATTGGCACTAGTTAGCTCAGGGCTAATCTTCCTCAAAAACATAAATAAATAAAAAAGAAAGAAAGAATTACTCAAATTATATCATATTTGTTTCTATTCTGATTATTCAACATAATACATTTAAAACAGGAAATACAGAACACTATGTTGTAGTGAACATATTGAATTTCAAAAAAGATGAGTTAATAAAGAATATCCAACAACAGAACATGAGTTCAAGTCACTGGATATAAGTGAAATACATTTTAAAATATTAAAAGGTCCTGCTGATATAACCTTGGAGAGACTGACAGTAATTATGAAGAAGTTGTAGAAGACTTGAATATGGGAGATATTCTGGTTTTCAAAAGGGAAAAAAGGTAGATTCCATGAACAATTCATTTAGAAAAGTGATATTAGTCTCAATCAAAAAAATAACATCTTAGTCTCTACTACCATTCTGTATCAAATGGAAACAATTTTCTTCAGGGAAATGTCCGACTCCAGACCTGTGGCATGGTGGGAACAAAATGAACCTGGGATATCCTGTTATTCACTAAAATAAGTAACTGTTAAAACAACCACCACTAACAACAAAATAGTGGGTACATGTCACGATGATATGGAGTTCCCACTGGCCAAATCTGGGACAATTTAAACATCAAAATAATTAAAAATAGTAATTAATTATAGACCATTGCAAAAATAGGAATTCATGAGTCTGTATGGTAACAAACAGATAACCAACTAAACAACTAAATAAATAAATAGTGGAGAAGAGAGAGCTCTTTCTTTCAGTCCAATTTTAAAAACCAACAAGTAAATGTGATGGGAAAGGTGAAGTTAGAAAATCACCATTGAGCACCATTGCAGCAAAGATGGTTTTGAGCAAAAATTATCAATGGATGCTAAATATAGGGGAAAATTTTGGTGAGGACTCACTACAACATTTTCACAACCTTACAGTGTCTTTCTACCAATTTCTAGTAGTTGTGAGAGAAAAAATATTAACTAAACAGCGACAAAGTGGGTAACACCTTTACTGAGTAATCAAATATTAATCAAAATTAATATCACCAATGAGAGGGCAAATGGTCTTCGTGTATCTCCAAAAGAGATACCCTCAGAAGGAAACAACATCTATTCTCTTCCAGCCTACAATTTATAACCTGATTTTAATCATGAGGAAACATCAGGCAAGCACCAAATGATGGTAGTTGTACTAAAAGAGAGGAAGAGGACTCCAGCATCATGGCAGAGTGAGTTATTCCCTTTGTCCTTCCCCTCTAAGTTACAACCAATCAGACATCCATTGACCAACAAAAGACTTCCTAGACAGCACAACAGGACACCTAAGATCCGTGCATCCTTACATATGAAGATGGGTGAACTGAACCTCCAAGAGGCAGTTGAACTGAGGGAACAGCCCCTTCACCATCCCCTGCAGTAGTGATCCAAAGTGTGAATCCTCACAGTGAACAGAAGCTGCAGGAGCTGACATGGCACTTACAGCTTAGCTTTTCTCCCTCCTGGTGGATCTGGTATACTTGCCTATGAACAGAGGTTGCAGGAGCATACATGGAACTCATGGCTTAGCCCCTGCTCAACCCCCAGCAATGGTGGGTAGCACATACACCCCAAGGATTCAGGACACAGAGTGGAGCCAATGACCCAGCCCCCTTCCCCTCTCCAAGCAGGGGCCAGGTCTATCCAACAGTGGGGACAGTATACAAAACACAGACTTTCCTGGCTGGGGTGGGGTGCCCTGACCTGAGTTTTCAAAACACATCAGCTTGCACCAGTGGCCAGAGGTTGCATGAGCAAGCAGCAATGACAAGCACTCCCTGCTTAGCCCCTGCCTCCCCCTCACCAGTGGCAAGTAGAACATGTGACTTGAGGCTTCAGGAACCACAACAGAACTGATGGCTCAGCCCCCAGCGGCAGCATCCCTGACATCAACTTTACCAGCAGTAGGGGCCAAAAACAAGTCCCCAGGTTCTCAGCAGTGACAGTGAAACCTGTGAACCCAGCACACTTGACAGCAGGGCAACCAGTACCCCCAAACAATCCAGGAGCAGGAGCACAGTTGGTGTATGGGGCAACAGTATCCAAGAATGTGGAGAGCTGGTGGGGGAACACAAGACCCAGGCAACCCCGGAAGCAGTAGAAGTGCTCACAGCCTGGTGACCCTGGTGGTGAAATCTGAGACAGCAGAGACATTGTAAGCAGTAAGGTACCAGCAATCTCAGAGGAAGAAGCAGTAGAAGGAGGGTACTGACTATGCCTCTGGCACAAGCAGTAAAGAATAGAAAGTGCAGGCTCTCAAATGCAACCAGAAGCAGCTCAGAACCAAAGTAACCAAAGCCATACCCAAATAAAAAAGGTAATTACTACCACAAATGCACTGGTAGAAGATCAATTCATTAAGTACCATGAAGAACTACGGTAACAATGCAGAACCGAAAGGAAATGACAACTCTCCAGAAGCCAAGTATGAAGTTACAAAAAATTACAATTCTGACAGAGAATTCAAAACAGCTGTCATGAAGAAAATCAACAAGTTACAAGAAAACTCAGAAAGACAGTTCACTGACTTCAGGAATAAAATTAATAAACAGAAGGAGTACTTCACCAAAGAAATTGAAACTCTAAAATAAACCAAACAGAAATTCTGGAGATAAAGAGCACAATTAATGAGATGAAATACAAAGTAGAATGCATTAAAAATAGAGCATACCATGGAAGACAGAATCAGTGAGCTCAAAGATAGAAATTTAGAAATGATTCAGGTATAAAAGGAGAGATAACTAGGATTTTTAAAAAAGGAAGCAATTCTACGAGAAATATTTGACTCAATTAAGAAAAGTAACATAAGGATAATAGGTATCCCAGAAGGAGAAGAGAGAGAGAAAGGAGCAGAGAGCTTATTCAAAGAAATAATAGCTGAGAACTTCCCAAACCTGGGGAAAGAACTAGATATACAGGTACATGAATATAAAGAACTCCTAATTATCTCAACCCAAAAAGACCTGCTCCAAGGCATATTATATCAAAACTGTCACAAGTCAAGAAGAAAGAAAGAATATTAAGATCAGCCAGAGAAAAAATAAATTACAAAAGATCCCCCATCAGGCTTTCAGCAGATTTCACAGCAGGAACTCTACAGGCTAGGAGAGAGTGGAACAATATATTCAAAATATTGAAAGACAAAAACTTTCAGGCAAGAATACTCTATCCAGTAAAGATATCCTTCAGGTGTGAAGGAGAAACAAAAGCTTTCCCAGTCAAACAAAAGCTAAGGGACTTCATTGCCACTAGATCTGCCTTACAAGAAATGTTGAAAGGAGCCCTCCTGCCTGAAACAAAAAGGCAAAGGTTTACACAGCTTTAAGCAAGGTGATAAGTAGATAGACAGAACCAGAAAATTGCAACTCTACATCAAAACAGGTTCGTAAACACTTAATGATAACGTAAAGGTTAAAGAGCAAGAAAACATCAGAAATAACTATAACCTCTTCAATTTGGTCACACACTCATAACACAAAAAAGAATAATTTGTGACAACAAAAACATAGAAGGGAGATAGGAAAAAGATGGAACCTGCATAGGCTAAAGGAGATAAAATGCTATCGGCAGAGAAAGGACTATTTCATCTAGGAGATCTTTTACACAAACTTCATAGTAACCACAAAACAAAAAGTCAGAGCAGAGTCACAAATCATGAATAAAGAGACAACTACCAACTGAAAGGTCAGACAGAAATACAAGGAAAAAGAAACCATGGAAATATTGAACAACCAGAAAACAAAAGATAAAATGACCGTATTAAATCCTGATATATCAATAATCACTCCAAATGTAAATGGATTGAATTCACCAATCAAAAGACACAGAATGGCTGGATGGATTAAAAAACAAGACTCAACAATATTCTGCCTCCATGAGACACATTTCAGCTCTAACAACAAACATAGGCTAAATATGAAGGGATGAAACATGATACTGCAAGCAAATGACAATCAAAAGAAATTGGTGTAGTCATACTTATATCAGACAAAACAGACTTCAAGTTTAAACAGATAACAAGAGACAAAGATGGGCATTGTATAATGATAAAAGAAACATTCCACCAAGGAGTTACAACACATTAATATCTATGCACCTAACAGAGGAGCACCAAAGTATATAAAGCTTAAAGGGAGAAACTGACAGCAACACAATAACAGTAGGGAGCCTCAACACCCCAATTACCTCAATAGATACATCATCCAACAAGGTAATAGTGGCCTTAAATGAAACCCTAGACCACATGGACTTAATAGATATATATAGAACATTCCATCCAAGAGCAGCAGAAATACACATTTTTCTCAAGTGCACATGGAACATTCTCAAAGATAGACCACATGTTAGGAAACAAAAGAAGCCTCAATAAATTTAAGAAGAATGAAATCATATCAAGCATCTTTTCTGACCATAAAGGTATGAAACTAGAAATCAACTACAAGAAGAAAACTGGAAAAGCCACAAATATGTGGAGACTAAACAATATGCTACTAAAAACCTATTGGCTCAATGAAGAAATCAAAGGAGAAAGTGAAAGTTTCTAAATTTATATGGAACAACAAAAGACCCCAAATAAAAAAAGTGATCCTGAGAAAAAAAAGAACAATGCAGGAGGTATCACACTCCCTGAATTAAAAGTATACTACAAAGCTATAGCAATCAAAACAGCATGGTACTGGAACTAAAACAGACGCACAGATCAATGGAATGGAATTGAGAGTCAAGAAATAAAACCACACATCTATAGACAGCTAATCTTCAACAAAGGAGCCAAGACCATACAGTGGAGACAGGAAATTCTCTTCAATAAACTGTGTTGGGAAAGCTGGACAGCCACATGGAAAAGAGTGAAAGAGACCATTATCTTACACCATACACAAAAATTAAATCAAAATGTATTAAAGACCTGAATGTAAGACCTGAAACTGTAAAACTTCTAGATGAAAATATAGGCAATACAGTCTTTGACACTGGTCTTAGCGGCATCTTTTTGAATACCATGTCTACTCAGGCAAGGGAAACAAAAGAAAAATTACACAAATGGGAATACATCAGGCTAAAAAGCTTCTGTGAGTCAAAGGAAAAAATGAAAAGACAATCTACCAACTAAGAGAAAATATTTGCAAATCATATATCTGACAAGGGGTTAATTTCTAAAATATATAAAGAACTCATACAACTCAACAACAGAAATACAAACAACCTGATCAAAAAATGAGCGAAGGATATGAACACTTTTCCAAAGAACATATACAGATGGCCAAAAGGCACACAAAAAGATGTTTGACATCACTAATTATTAGGGAAATGCAGATCAAAACTACAATGAGATATCATCTCACGCCTGTCAGAATGGCCATTATTTAAAAAGTAAGAAATAACGAGGATGTGGAGAAAAGGGAACCCTCATACACTGCTGGTGGGAATGCAAACTGGTACAGCCACTATGGAAAACAGTATGAAGATTTCTCAAAAAATTAAAAATAGAAATACCATATGATCCAGCTATTCCACTTCTGGGTATTTATCCAAAGAGCATGAAAACACAAATTCGAAAAGAATCTATGCACCCCTGTGTTTATCACAGCATTATTCACAATAGCCAAGACTTGGAAGCAACCTAAATGTCCATCAATGGATGAAGGATAAAGAAAATGTGGTGTGTGTGTGTGTGTGTGTGTGTGTGTGTGTGTGTGTATATATATATATATATATATATATATATAAAATGGAATATGACTGAGACATAAAAAAAGACAAAAATCCTCCCATTTGTGACAACATGGATGGACCTTGAGGATATTATGCTAAGTGAAATAAGTCAGACAGAGAAAAACAAATACTGCATGATTTCACTCATATGTGAAAGATGAACAAACAAACACACAGATAAGGAGAACAGATTTGTGGTTACCAGAGAGGAAGGGGGTGGGGGAAGGACTAAAGGGGTAAAGTGGCACTTATGTATGGTGACGGATGGAAACTAGACTTTTGGGGGTGAATACGATGCAGTCTATACAGAAGTGAAATACAATAATGTACACCTGAAGTTTATGCAATGTTGTAAACCAATGTGACCTCAATATATTTTTTTAAAGAGAGGAAATCATGTTGAATTCTTAAAAATTGACAATGTCATAAAAAATTAATAAAGAAAAGCTGTGGAAAATTTTCCAGATTAAATAGATTAAAGAAATCCAACAACTGAATGCAAGGCTTGATCCTAGACTGGATCCATTAATGGAAGAAAAAGAAATCAGTAAAGAACATTATTGGGACACTTAACGAGATTAGAATATGGACACTAGACTAGAGAGAATAATTGTATCAATGTTAATTTTATAAAATGTATAATACTATCTGAGAGAGAGAAATAGAGAAGGATTGGTGATAAATGACAAAGCAAATGAGGTAAACAGTGAAAATAAGTAAATCTGGCAGAGGGGTATATTTGTATTCTATACACTATTTCTACTGTTGTAACTTTTGTATGAGCATCAAATTATTTCCAAATAAACAGTTTTAAAAATTAAAAATCAAAATGAAATTAGTAATAGTTGTAGGGGTAACTAACATTAATTGAGGGCTTTCATGTTCCAAACTTCTTTAAATATCCTTTTATTTAACAGGCTTAGAAAAATTTGTCCCTGGTCTTTTTTTCTCAAAATTTTACTTAATGCCTTGGTTAAATGAGTAAAAGGAAGATTGATCAATGTTCTTTGTGTAAAAAATATATAGAATGCAGACATACACACACACACACACACACAATGATTTGCATATATAGAAAAATCTTTGTAAGTTTACTCAAGTAATACATAATTAAAAATAAATTTTAAAAAATTTGCATAGCATAAAAGTAGGAGGGATATATAATATAATAAATAAAAGACATTCATAATTATTCTAATATTCTGTAATGATCAAACAAAAGCCTTTAAGAAAAAATTTAGCATTTATAAACATAAAATCTAGTATTTTGGTTGAAGAAACCAGTTGCATGTCTAAGATAGGGGAAACAAGCTTGAAATTAGACTTTATGGAAAACAAAGAAATCTTAGTTGACCACAAGCGTATTAGGTGCTAATTGTCATTAAACAAGCAATATCCATAGCTGTCATAAAATGAGATGATAAAATCTTAGACAGCATTTATAAAGTGTAGCCGTAAAACTTTCCACTGTCTCACACCATAGTTATTGATTTCTGGGAGTCACATTTTAAGAAAGGCAATCACAATCTCTGAGGTACCCACAGGATAGGAGATGTCAAGAAGCCATTCTTTCTTTTTCCCCCCGAAATGCCAAATGTCTACCATATGTTCAACATTTTTCTAAGAAGACTCAAGTGAACCCATAGTTCCTGCCTTCAAGGAACATTGCAGACAATTATCTGCCATACTCCTCCCACACTGCTCTCCTCAGGGCTCTGCTGATTTAACTCCCACTACCAGGCTGAGTCCCTCCCCAGGCTCTGCTCTTATATTCTTCTAGTGTAGGCAGAACTCAAGGCATCCAAGATCAACTCTTTGCTCTTCTGCTAGGATTTAAGCTCCTTCTTGGTACAGTGATTAAGATACTATGATTCTTGCTGTTATGCAGTTTCTCTAAGGCTAATGTCTGGCATTGCATACTTTTGTATCTTGGGATTCCTCTCTAAATTCTAACTCTTCTACTTGAGACTTCTTGAGTAGTGTTAAAAATTGTCTTGATAATGACCATGTGATTAGCTCACTGCTTATTATCAGCCCAGAGATTCAGTGTCCCTGAGATTTACCTACCTATTGTGACACCATCTAGACCTCTTTGATGCGCCAGCCTCGAGATCATTGCTTACATGAAACTGTGCTCCTGGGTATGTCCCTGGGAACCCAGTTTGGCACACTAGCTTCCAGGTCCCAGTGCCTTCCATATCACACCTTTTCTGCTGATAAGATTTGCATTTCTCCAATAAGGAAGATAGATAACTATACAAATAATTGCAGGACACTCAGAGAGAAAGAGAAAATGGCACATTTCGATAATGGTTTTAAGGAGTAAACACAAAGCCCTGCATGATCCTAAAGTAGTTCTCATCTGCTTAGAGACTGAAGAAATAGTTTATGAAGGAAGTGACATTTGATCTTAGTTTTGAATGACAGTGTTTACCAATAGGATTGCTAACAGCAAGGGGTTGATCTAGACTTTGTGGGGCCTGAAACCATTAGAAATGACAGAAGGAAAGACTTAGAGAATGCAATGTTACAATGTAACATTAAATACCCACTACTTATTAAATAATAATGATTATTCATTAAGTAATTATATTTAATGAGAATTTTAAAAGAAATCACAAGAGTGACATCAGCAAAATGGCAGAGTGAGTGGTTTTCTTTGTCTCTCCCCCTTCAAACTACAACTAAATAGACATTCTTTGATCAATGGAGGATACTCATGCAGCACCTGAGGATGTCTGAGAGACCCATCGCTGCTACACATCAGAAGGTGGATGGGCTACCTCCAGGGAGGAGGTGGAAATGGGTGAGAACTCTCCAGCCCCCAGACAGCCTAGTACCTGCGAGTAACTGTGTCCCAGCTAACATGCTCATAGCACCGTCATGGCCCTAAGAGTGGGTGTGCACATTGGTGCAACTGTGGAAACAACTGACTACAGCCCTAAGCCCCATATGATTGCTCTATGGACCAGTGAGAAAATTCAAAGAACCACAGAGGCCCCAGGGAGAGTCTCTGCTCAGCCCTAGTGGAGAGACCCCACTCACCAAGCACAAGGGCTGGGCGACCTAGGAGCATAAGTGCTGTGGCTGGGTGAGCTACCCACCAGCTGCATTAAACACCCATAGCTCTGCTGCAGCCCCAAGGGGGCAAGTGAGTTCCAGTGGGACCACAAGAGTGGGTAGTGACAATCTGCAGCCCCAACATGATTGCTCCTTGGTTCAGTGGTAAAACCCATGGTCCCACAGCAGCCCAAGGGAAAGTCTCAGTGCAGCCCTAATGGAGAGGCCCCCATCCACCAAGCACAAAGGCTGGGCAACCTAGGGCCAGCCGTGGCATGGCTGGGTGAGCTAACTGCTGGGTGCATTAGATGCCCATAGCTCTGCTGTGGCCCAGAGGGGGTAAGTGAGATCCAGCAGGACCAGACAGTGGCAGAGATCTGAGTCTGTGTGAACAAGCTGGCTGCCTTGAAAGCCCATAACAAGGCTGCAGACCTTAAGGAGGGAGCATATCTAGGCGAGTCTGCAGGAGCAGGCAGTAGCAACCCTAAGCCCCTAAGTGATTGTTCCCACAGTAGATGGGATACTCTACATGGCTGCTGTGATCCCAAGGAGTGGCCCAGGCACAGTCAGGAAGATCTGACAGGGATCCTGGTGGGCACAGATTACACAGCTTCTGCCCCCTCCCCCCAGTGGCAGCAAGTAGAAGCAGTAATCAAACTCTATCTCTATGCAGAGGCACAAATACACACCACAAAGCAGTATGAAAAAATATATTAAATCTCCAGAACAGAAGGAAAATGACAAGTACCTAGAGAATAATCCCAAAGACACAGAAATCTATAACCTAAATGACAAAGAATTCAAAATAGCTATCATTAAAAAAAATCAATGAGTTAAAAGAGAATACAGATAGACAACTCAATGAGTTCAGGGGCTATGTCACAAAAGAGCTTGATACTATAAAGAAGAACCAATCAGAAATGTTGGAGAGAAAAACACAATGGAGGAGATTTAGTAAAATCTGGATTCCCTAAATAGTAGGGCTGATAATATGGGGGAGAGAATTAGCAGTCTGGTGTATAGGAATATAGAAATGCTTCAGATAAAGGAGGACAGAGAACTAAGACTAAAAATAAATGAAGAAACTCTCCAAGAAATATCCAACTCAATTAGGAAATACAACGAAGTATTATAGGCATCCAAGAAGAAGAGAAGGGGAATGGAGCAGAAAGCTTGCTCAAAGAAACAATAGCTGAGAACCTCTCAAATCTGAAGAGAGAGCTGGAAATCCATGTGACAGAAGCCAACAGATCTCCAAACTTTATCAGTGTAAAAAGACCAACTCCAAGGCATATAATAGTGAAGCTCACAAAAGTCAATGACAGAGAAAATATAAAGGGCAGCAAGGCAGAAGGAAATAAGTTACGAAGGAATCCCTATCGGGCTGTCAGCATATTTCTCAGCAGAAACCTTACAGGTGAGAAGAGAGTGGAATTATACATTCAAAATTCTGAAAGACAAAAACTTTTCAGCCAAGAACACTCTATCCAGTGAAAATATCCTTCAAATATGATGGAGAAATTAAAACTTTCCCAGATAAGCAAAATTTAAGGAAGTTCATTGCCACAAGACCCACCCTACAAGAAATCCTAAGGAAGGCCCTCATATCTGAAAAAAACAAAAAAACTAAAGGGCTTACAAAACCCTGAGCATGGACATAAGTAGAAAAACAAAATCAGAAAATTGCAGATCTCCATGAGAACAGGTTAGCAAATGCTTAAGTATAATATTAAAGATAAAGGGAAGGGAAATACCAAGAATAAATATAATGTTGCCATTTTAACCACAAACTCACAACACAAGAAGAAAAAAAAGATGTGACAATAAAAACCTAGAAGGGGAAGAGGAGAGGGGTGGAACTGGCTTAGTCTAAGGAAATAAGAGGCTATGACAAAATGGACTATCTCATCTATGAAATGTGTTACACCAAACACATGGTAACCACTAAACAAATAATTAGAACAGAGACACAAATTACAAATAAGGAGAAAACTAAGAAAATCAACATAGAAAACTACCTAACTGAAATGGTAGTCCAAAATGCATGGAACAAGAAACAAAGGAAATGCAGGAGAACCATAAAACAAGTGATAAAATGGCAGCATCTGGCCCCCACATTTCAATAATCACTCTAAAAGTAAATGGATTGAATTATACAATCAAAAGACACAGAGTGGCAAGTTGGATTAAAAAACAAGACCCCACAATATGCTGTCTCCAGGAAACACACCTCAGCCCTAAAGACAAACACAGACTCAGAGTGAAGGGTGGAAGATGATACTTCAAGCTAATAGCAAACATAAGAAAGCAGGCGTCACCATACTTATATCAAACAAAGTAGACTTCAAGGCAAAACTGACAAAGTAGACTTCAAGGTAAAGAGAGACAAAGAGGGGCAGTATAGAACGATAAAATGGACAGTCAACCAAGAAGATATAAGACTTATAATTATATATGCACCCAATACAGGAGCACCAAAGTGTGTAAAGCAACTATTAACAAAACTAAAGGAGATATTAACAACAATACAATAATAGAAGGGACCCCAACACCCCACTAACACTAATGGATAGTTCATCCAGACAGAAAGTCAACAAGGAAATGGTAGAATTAAACAAAAATCTAGACCAGACAGACTTAATAGATATATATAGAACATTCCATCCAAGAGCAGCAGAATGCATATTCTTCTCAAGTGCACATGGAACATTCTCAAAGATAGACCATATGTTAGGAAACAAAAGAAGCCTCAATAAATTTAAGAAGAATGAAATCATATGGCACATCTTTTCTGACAATAATGCTATGAAACTAGAAATCAACTTTAAGAAAAAAGTTGGGAAAGGGGCAAAGAAGTGGAGATTAAACAACATGCTACTGAATGACCAATGGATCACTGAATAAAATAAAGGAGAAATCAAATATTATCTGGAGACAAATGAAAGTGAAAACATGTCATACCAACTCATTTCGGGTGCAGCAAAAGCAGACTTAAGAGGGAAATTCATTGCAATACAGGCTCACATCAAAAAACAAGAAAAATCTCCAATAAGCAATCTTAAACTACACCTAACAGAACTGGAAAAACAAGAACAAAGAGAGCCTGAAATCAGTAGAAGAAGGTAAGTTATAAAAATTAAAGCAGAAATAAATGAAATAACAAAATTGACCATAGAAAGGATTAATGAAACAGAGCTGGTTGTTCAAGAAAATAAACAAAATTGACAAACCTTTAGCCAGGCTCCCTAGGGAAAAAAAAGGAGAAGACTCAAATAAATAAAATCAGGAATGAAAGAGGAGAAATTACAAGAGATACCACAGAAATACAAAAGATTATAAAAGACTATGAAAAACTATATGCCAACAAATTGGATGATCTAGAAGAAATGGATAAATTATTAGACTCTTACAACCTCCCAAAACTGAATCAAGAAGAAATAGAGAATCTGAACAGACCAATCAAAAGTAAAGAGATTGAAACAGTAATCAAAAACCTCCCTAAAAATAAAAGTCCAGGACCAGATGGCTTCTTTGGAGAATTCTGGCAAACATTCAAAGAAGACTTAAGACCTAACCTTCTCAAACTATTCCAGAAAATTGAGGAAGTTGGAGCACATTCTAACACATTCTACAAGGTCAACATCACTCTGATCCAAAAACCAGGCAAGGACAACACAAAGAGGGAAAATTACAGGTCAGTATCACTGATGAACATAGATGTAAAAATCCTCAACAAAATATTGGCAAACTGAATATGGCAATACATTAAAAAGATCACACACCATGATCAAGTGGAATTTATACCAGGGACATAGGGATGCTTCAACGTCCACAGGTCAATCCATGTGATGCACCAAATTAACAAAATAAGGAACAAAAACCACATGATCATCTCAATAGATGCAGAGAAAGCATTTGACAAGATCCAACATCCATTTATGATAAAAACTCTCAATAAATTGGGTATAGCTGGAAAGTTCCTCAACATAATAAAGGCCATATATGACAAACCCACAGACAACATCATACTCCATGGGGAAAAAATGGAAGCCATCCCTCTGAGAACAGGAACAAGACAAGGGTGCCCACTCTCACCACTCTTATTCAACATAGTACTGGATGTTTTGCCAGAGCAATTAGACAAGAAAATGAAATAAAAGGAATCCAAATAGGCAATGAAGAAGTGAAACTCTTGCTGTTTGCAGACACCATGATCTTAAATATAGAAAACCCTAAAAAGTCCATTAGAAAGTGACTACAAGTAGTCAACAATTACAGCAAAGTTGCAGGGTACAAAATCAACCTACATATATCAGTTGCATTTCGACAGCCTAATAACAAACTAACAGAAAGAGAAGTCAAGAACACAATCCCTTTCACAATTGCAACAAAAAGAATAAAATACCTTAGAATAAGTTTAACCAAGGAGGTGAAAGACCTATATAATGAAAACTACAAGACTTTTCCTGAAAGAAATTGATGATGACATAAAGAGATGGAAAGACATTCCACGAACATAGATTGGAAGAATAAATATAGTTAAAATGTCCATACTACCTAAAGCAATCTACAGATTTAGGCAATCCTAATCAGAATCCCAAGCACATTCTTCAAAGAAATAGAACAAAGAACCCTAAAATTCATATGGGGCAACAAAAGACCCCGGATTGCTAAAGCAATCCTGAGAAAAAAGAACAAATATGGAGGCATTACAATCCCAGGCTTCAAAATATGCTGCAAAGCTATTGTGACCAAAACAGCATGGTACTGGTAGAATAACAGGCACACAGATCAATGGAACAGAACTTAAAGCCCAGAAATAAAACCACATGTCTATGGACAGCTAAACTTCAACAAAGGAGCTGAGAATACAATGGAGAAAGGAACATCTCTTCAACAAATGGTGTTGGGAAAACTGGACAGCCACATGTAAAAGAATGAAAATAAGCCATTTTTTTTAATTTTCTTTATTGCAGTAACATTGGATTATAACATTACTGAACTTTTAGATGTACATTGTGATATATTTCGAATTCTGTGTGAATTACATCATGTTCATCACTCAAAAACTAATTGTAATCCATCATCACACACAAGTGCCTAATCACCCCTTTTACCCTCTCTTCTCACCTCTTCCCCTATAGTAACCACCAATCCAATTTCTGTTGCTATGGGTTTGTTTGTCATTGTTTTTATCTTCTACTTATGAGTGAGATCATATGGTATTTGACTTTCTCCCTCTGACTTATTTCACTTAGGCTAATATCCTCAAAGTCCATCCATGTTGTCACAAATGGCCAGATTTCATCCTTTCTTACGGCTGAGTAGTAGTCCATTATGCGTATATACCACATCTTCTTTATCCATTCATCCCTTGATGGGCACCTAGGTTGCTTCCAAGTCTCGGACATTGTGAATAATGCTGCAATGAACATGGGGTGCTTGTATCTTTACGCATTTATGAAAATAAACCATTCTTTTATGCCATTCACAAAAATAAATTCCAAATGGATCAAAGACTTAAAGGTACGAGCTGAAACCATGAGACCTCTGGAAGAAAATATAGGCAGTAGACCCTTTGACAGCAGTCTTGAAAGGATCTTTTTGGACACCATGTCTTCTCAGACAGGGGAAACAATAGAAAGAATAAACAAATGGGACTTCATCAGACTAAAGAGCTTCTACAAGGCAAGGGAAAACAGAATTGAAACAAAAGTACAACCCACCAACTGGGAAAAAATATTTGCAAGTCATATATCTGACAAAGGGTTAATCTCCATAATATATAAAGAACTCACAAAACTCAACAACAAAAAAGTCAAACAACTTGATCAAAAAATGGGCAGAGGATATGAATAGACATTTCTCCAAAGAAGATATATGGGTGACCAATAGGCACATGAGAAGATGCTCATCACCACTGATCATAAGGGAAATGCAAATCAAAACCACACTAAGATATCACCTTACATCCATTAGAATGGCTAAAATAACCAAGACAAAAAGTACCAAATGTTGGAGAGGTTATGGGGAAAAAGGAACCCTCATGCACTGCCAGTGGGAATGCAAACTGGTGCAGCCACTGTGGAAATAGTATGGAGATTTCTCAAAAAATTCAAAATAGAAATACCATATGACCCAGCCATCCCACTACTGGATATCTATCCAAAGAACTTGAAATTAGCAATTCAAAGAGACTCATGCACCCCTCTGTTCATTGCACTATTATTCACAACAGCCAAGATGTGGAAGCAACCCTAAGTGCTCATTGACTGATGACTGGATAAAGAAGATATGGTGGAATATTGCTCAGCCATAGAAAAGGATAAAATTGTCCCATTTGCAACAACATGGATGGAACTTGAGGGTATTTTGTTAAGCAAAATAAGCCAGATAGAGAAAGACAAACTCTGTATGATTCCATTCATATGTGGAAGATAAACAGATACATGGACAAAGAGAACAGATTAGTGGTTACCAGGGGAAAGGTGGGGTGGTAGGTGGGCATAAAGGGTGAAGTGGTACACCTACAATATGACTGACAAGTAATAAAGTACTACTGAAATTTCACAAGGTTGTAAACTATCACAACCTCAGAAAAAAAAGAGATCACAATAAGTATTAAAAACTAAGTATCAAAAACATTACAACAACCAGTAAAATAACATATTTAAATTAATTTATTAACCAATATATCTGTGTGCTACAATTTTCCTGCAAGTTTTTTGGCTATATACTCTTTAATAATGTCTTCATATGACACTAACTTTGTAATATTTTTCCAGAGAGAATAGAAAGATATTTCAATCTTTTATTGATTTGGTTGATCAAAATTTGTTTTTCATTTTTTATAGTGTAGAAATGTTCCTTTGATTTCATAATTCATTACACTAAAGTCATATAAATTTTTAGTACTATTGCCTAAATTGAGGAAATACCTGTCAAATTATTTTTTTTGTAAAAGACCTGCTCACTGTAGTACTGTTACAAGTTTGTATCCTAATAACACAGGAAATCTGATAAACTTTATTTTGTGTAAGTCCATCAAAAAAGAAAAAATATGCATGTTGTGATACTTTTAAATAAATACTATCGAGTGTATATTTGACAAGAGCACACTTCTGTTTTAACTGTGTCAATAAGAACAAAATCATTTATTACAATTTTACATGGACGATTGAAAGAAATTTCCACAGACTAGCTTTTGGATCTATAGGATATAGTCATATTGATGTACAACCTCTGCCCTTGCCATTGTGCTTTAACGCTGGTGACTATGCCCAGGGAAAAGGAGAAAGATTTTAGAACTCATTTCTACATTGGGTCAGCTTGAACTAACTATACATAAATGTATCCAGTTGCAATAACTATATATGAAACGACGACTGAAAAACACATAATTATCTTACTGAATCTAAACTAAATATATTCCCAACTCAACTCCTCCTTAGTTCAATTCCAAATACGTCCACAGCCCTTTCAAATATGAGGAAGAAAGTTTAAGTCAGTGTGATAAGAGACAGCAAAATATCTTACTTTTATAAAATTTAAAAAATTATATGACCACATGAACAAACTGCTAAGACCCTTTCAGGGCCTCTAAGGGGCCCATGGTAGAGACGTCCTGGAAGCTAAAGCTTCATGGGCTTCACAGTAAATACACCCCTAGCTTCCAGGCATCTCCAGGCAGAAGAAATCACCAGTTCCACCCTGAACCATTTAATTGAGGTTACTGTCTCATCTAGTAAACTATCAGCTTTATCTAATAGCTTGTTGCACTAATAGAGGCATAAATTCCGATCAAGGAGGGGTGACAGTCCCATTATACTCATAAGACTAGTTCTGAGAATCAAACTTTAGAAGGCTATTTGTTGAAACTGTCCAGAGGACAGTGAGCAAGAAGGTGTGAAGACGCAAAAGAATAATTATTTGAACTTGGGTATTTAGCACGTCAAAGAGATGACTTACGGAAGAAAGGCCTTTTGCAAAACGTGAAAGGGATTGTCATATAGATGAGGAATTAAACTTTCTCTAACTTCTTTGGGGCAGAAGAAGGACTAGGATGTGGTTTGAAGACTTAGTGCAAAAAAATATAAAATGTCCCATTAATAATGTTTATGTTAATTACATGTTGAAATGATAATATTTTAGATAGCTGGGGCTATACAACACATGTTAATTTCACCTGTTTGTTTTTACTGTTTTAATTCGGCCACCAGAAATTTTAAAAGCATATACATAGCTTGCATATGTGGCTCAGATTATATTACTATTGGACAGCACTGGTCTAAGGTTTCAGCCCCACTGAGATAATCCCTAGGCCCTCAAAGACATTGCAGTTTTACCAAGAGCTGAGGCACCAAAGCCATTTTATATTTAGGCAGCTGTTTACTTGAAATTCTCTTTTCTTGAATTTAATGCATTTGCTGTACCTGTTTCATTGGTGTCGCTTGGCTTTTTCTTAAATAGGGAAAATGAACTCCTATAGTGTTCAAAGAATAGTCCAATAAAGATATATTACTGTCTCTTTACTTAATAGAAGTAGACGGGTCATAACAGTATGTCTGATACCAGCAGGTTTATCCAGGTATTTTTTTCTTATCAGCTACTTAATGAAATGAATTTCTATCATAGCATCTTTTAAATGTTAATACTCTTACAGCTGTCTTCAAAGACCTATTTTGAACTAAATATGTTATCAATCAAAATACTCATTAAAATTCGATGCAAGCTTATGTGAACAGAGATTAAATCATTGAGGCATCTGGGCTTCTTATTCCACTAATGTGACCTCATTATATCGTAATTTGTTATTACGGAAATTTAATTTTCTAACGCCATAGAATTACTAAGGGTCTTCACATTTCCAGGTTTTCATCTGCTCTAATTGCAAACTTTTTGATCATTTACGGGTTGGATCCTTGGATATTTTCAAGATTTGTATTTCTGGCAGACAACAAGGTGTAACCCAAGAAGGCAGTACTCTCTGACACGGGAGATAGATGATGCTTCCAATTTCTAAAGGAACTTGGAGACAGTGTTCTCTCTGATGAGACGAAGAAATATTTTGAACTGGTATTTCCCCTTAGCCACCATTAACATATGTGGATCCTGACCTTGACACCTTCACATTCTCCATCTTATCATTTCGTTTCCTGGATGTGTGATGGAGTCAGAAGCACAGAGAGGACTGCTTAGAGTGCTGAGCCGTTTCTCTACCTACCTCAGAGGGAGTCATGAGGACAAAAGAAGGTAATGAGCAAAACCCTAGTACAATGTTTGGCCAAAGTAAGTACCATATATACGCTAGTTCCCTCCTCTCTCCCCAATCTACTACCTTAATCTAATTATTCAACCAAATAGGATACTTGACTTTCTCCTGCCATTTAAGTAGAACCCAAGGAAAGCCAAAGGCAGAGAAAGAATATTCTGAGTATCAGAAATCAAGAATGTGGCATTTAAAAATTTAGTTTTTTTCACATGAAGACAATTACCAAAATATCACAATTTAGAAGAAAACTCAGAATTGCGTTAACTCCTACACCTGTATCCAACACTGCTCTCACTCAAATGGTCATTCTCAACTAAATGGTCATTCTTCCTATCTGATATTTTTTCTCCCAATTAACTTCTCTCTTAAAAAAAAAATCACCAATCTGTGTGGGTCTAGTTGACATGGCTGGGGATAAATTTTGACCAGATCCCAGAACTCGGAGATGCAGGAGTCCCATTTAAACCGTGATGGCCATCAATTAAGTGACTTGGTTTCCAGCGATCAGAGAGAAAGACTCCGAACATGAGTTGCCCATCAGATCAACAGGCTCCTAGCCTCAAGTTATTATAGTATTTACCTTTTATGAAAGATGTGAGCTGTCAGAAACCAGATAATCATTACGTAACTCCCCAATTAAATCTGCCGTTTCTTCCCTTTTGCACCCTATGCCAGCTACACTGGCCTCCTTTCTCTGCTTCCATAGCCAGCCATCCACCACAGTAGGGCCTTTGCAGTTTCTGTTCCCTGAGGCTAGGATACTCTTCCCCCAGATTCCCACATGGCTCACTCACTCTCACTCCTCAAGGCTTTGCTCAGTTATCACCTTTGCAGTAAGGCTTTTCTGATGACCTAATTGCAAACTGAAACTCTTTCTCTGCCTAGCTCCCCCATCCATTTCTCAGTTCAAACTTCCTGGATGGCATCTATTGCCATCTAACACACTTTATACTTCACATGTTTGTTCATTATTGTCAGTCTCCCTGGCTCAAATGTGAGGTCCTCAAGGTAGGGACTTTGGGTGACTTTTCTGTTGCCATGTCTCAAGCACCCACGAGAGTATTTGGTATAAAGGATAATGAGTAAGTGAATGAAGAGAGCATATATTAATAGATTTTTGTCATTTTGTTGGAATACTTCAAGAAGAGTTAGTCACACACAGAACATTATTTTAAAATCCATGCAGTGCATAATTTTGGCGACTTGATTTATGTGTACGTGTCTATCTGTAAACATGAATACACTCCAGTCTAAATTGTTGGCATTGTTGCTATGCACATTCTTTAGCCCCTGAAAAAACAAATGGCTCTGAATTCACATTACCTTCAGCAAGACTGAATAACAGATGACAGACTACTTTCCATTGTTTTGTGTGAAAGAATGAAAGAGAAATATGTAGAAGAAAAGCCATTTTCGAATGAAAAGAAATGTCTGAGTTGGCTCAGCACAACAACCATTTACTGCAGCAGGACCCCAGGAAAACAGAGAAACTTGAGATTGCTGTGTGATCAGCAGCTTGAAGTCACTCACGAGCAACGATGTCTGGCTCTGGGCCCCCAAAACTTTAGTTTTCAGAGATTCTGCAACCAACAGAAATGGAAAACTGTGGTTTCCACACTACATAAAGAAAATTCAATCCCTCAAAGTAAAAACATGATTTTTCTTCTCAAAATTTTCTTGTTTGTCCTCTATTATTTCAGATCAAGCCTTAGTGCAAAACGGGGGGACAAATGTAGACAATTCTTTGCAGATAACTTGCAGTTCAATAACCTGATAATTATTCATTTCAGCTTAAAGCATGCTTGTAAATATCATTACAAATGAAGCACTGACTTGATTTTTAATCAATGAAAACTGACATTTGTTGAAAAGGCTTTCTGAATAATTACCTTGCATTCTTATTACTGAAGCGGATTTAATGGAAAATCAAAACAAACGATATTAATTACATCGTATCCTCATTATATATTAATAGGTTGAGAAACCAAACATTGAGTGTCTTATAGAGCCGGGTGTAATATTTATATGCAGCTTTATGATGGAAGCCAGCTTAATTCTAATGCATCCATTTTAGTGCTCTGACCTTCTGCTCTCTGGAACCGTGAGTTTGGTCTCAGCTAGGAACACACATATCTGGCATTAACAATTTGGGCTCCTGCCTGAGAACCCAGGGTGTCACAGGAGGTTGACTTTCTCATGCCAAGGGACATGAGTTGGCTGATTGATCAGTTACCACCTACCTTTAACTCAGAGTTGCCATTGAAATACTTGCCTTCTGCTTGATGAATTTAGAACTTGAAGCAAGAGAATCTCACCATGTGACTACGTACTCAGATCTGCTATTATCTGTGTGCCCAGCAAGCAACTGGGCAGGTACAAACAGGAGTGTGAAAATGAGGAGAGAATCACAAGAGAAGAGGTTTTCTTAGGTCTTCGTCTCCTGGACTGGTTCCTGGACCATCACATCTTTACACTCGTGTTCAGCCCTAGCTCTGGCTCCTTGGTTGTAATTAGAAAACAGCAGGTAGTTTCCTAGCTGTGGGGCCTTTTTTAAGTTGTACGACACCTCTGAGCAGCAGTTTTCTCATCTGCAAATTGGTTGTTGTACGATTAAATAAAACAGAGTTGTTATAAAGATTAAATGAATAATCCACATAAAGTGCTAAGCAGCACTCCCAACATGTACTAGGCTCTCCATAAATATTAGTTATTAGAATTACTATTATTAAAGGCTCCTTCCAAGTCCCAACATTCTATGAGCATCTAAACGCAATATGGAAGCCTCACTGTGAAAGTCTGATCAACCTTCTTACCTTTTCAACCTCTTACTCTGGCACACATTATCCTTCTGACCTCTGGACTTGCTACAAACCTCTAGCACAAGCAGAATGGACAAGCACAGAGAATCAATTAAAATTTGGACATAAAAGACCTCTCCACTGGAATATGCACCCCACACATTAAGCGGTGAGATTTCATCAAGTAGGTAGAGTCCAGACAATAGCATCATCCTTGAAGGTGACATTTGCAAAATCTGAATCACTCATTTAGCAAAAATGGAATGTGCCAGGAAGAGTTCTAGGTAATGAAGACGCAGCAGTGAACAAAGAGACAAGCCCATCCTGGGAAGCTTATGTTCTAGTTGGGAGAGAACAACGGGTGGAGTGGAGGGAGGGGGAGCTGATGCAATGCCCTCCATCCTTCATACAGGCACCTCAGAACCTTCCGTGGTTTCTTCATGACTCCATTATGTATATTAGTCAACATCAAACTGCCATAGATTTGATTTTCTTATTTAAATCCTCAGTCCCTTCTCTTCTCCAGTCCCAGTGAGACTTTCCTCGGGCAGCTATTCATCCTCTCTTGCCTTGGTTACTAGACTAGATCCTTAGCAGATCTACCCGCCATCAGTCTCAACAACCAGTGACATGCTTTTTTCTACTTTCTTTGGAAAAATTCTACTCAGCCTCCAAACCGCAGCTCAGAAGTCACCTCTTCCTTGGAGTCTTGCTCAAAAACCTCCTCACTTCACGTTCTAACATAGGCAGAATTAACCCTACTTTCCCCATAATTTCTTTACTAGTTCAAGCTTCCAGTATAGCACTGCAATGCTGCAACAGAATCCATTCACTCATTTAATAAATACTTAATAAAATATGCACCAGAGATCCAGCACTGCACGGTTGTAGGCCCTGGAGTTAAAACAGTAAATGAGACAAACTAGGCCCCCATGTCAGGGACCCAGTGATTCTACCTCCCTCTCCTTGAGGTTGGAGGTCATGTCTCACTACCTGGGCACCTTGGCACGTGTGTTCAGGGCTTATTGAATGTCAGCCACATCACCATCATTTGACTCAGAGAGAACAAGAAAAGCAGGTGTTGGCGCAGCCCAGCTCTCTGGATTCTATGCCAGAATTAGACAAATCCCCTGTATCACCCAGTGTAGGGGAAGTCTCTCATTCCTTTCTCTAAAACAGCGAGGAAACAATTATACAATCCAGGAGAGTTTTTAGTGTTTACTCTTTCATCCTACTACTTTTAATTATATGGGGAGAAAAACATCTAGCTTCCTTCCTAGCAAACCAAAATTTCTTTAATCTATGATTTAAAGTATAATTGGTCATTTTCTGTCATCCACAACTATTTTCTTCATATATTATGCCATTAGTCATTCAAATAAAATAATCCCTAAATTTTCCCATCAGAAGAATTGTTATCATCATATCAGATAAAATAAGCATATGAGTGTGGCAGAACGAAAGACAAAGCCATCACTGGGCTGTGTGAGGCTTAAAATTTTTTTTTTTTTTTTTAAAGATTTTATTTTTTCCTTTTTTCTCCCCAAAGCCCCCCGGTGCATAGCTGTATATTCTTCGTTGTGGGTCCTTCTAGTTGTGGCATGTGGGACGCTGCCTCAGCGTGGTCTGATGAGCAGTGCCATGTCCTCGCCCAGGATTCGAACCAACGAAACACTGGGCCGCCTGCAGCGGAGCGCGCGAACTTAACCACTCGGCCACGGGGCCAGCCCCCCGAGGCTTAAAATTTTTGTTCATTCAACTTACTGGCTTCTGTGTAGCCAATATCATAGTTAGATACTGGAAAGAATGGGTGCTGTTGAAGGAGGAGCTACTTTCATGGAATGCATTATTAATGAGATACTTTTTAATATTAAAATAAGATATTAGTGTTGTCTTAGTTCAGGTTGCCATAACAGAACACCATAGACTTAGTGGCCCAAACAACAGAAATTTCTTTCTCACAGTTCTGAAGCCGGGAAGTCCAAGATCAAGATCCTGACAGATCCTGGTTTACAGACAGCCATCTTCTCATTGTATCCTCACATGGTGGAGAGAGAGAGAGATCATTTGTCATGTCTCTTCTTACAAGGGCACTAATCGCATTATGAGAGCTCCACCCTCATGACCTAATTACCTCCCAAAGGCTCCACCTCCAAACACCATCACATTGGGGATTTGGGATTCAGCATACAAATTTGTGGGGGACACAGACATTCGGTCCATAGCAAGCCTTATTATAACATAATAAAATAAACATGACAAATTATAAAAAGACCATATAAACTAAGAGAGTCAGCCCTAAACAACACTTTGAAGTGGTAAAATAATAATGTCTTACATTTTAAATGTTTCATCTTTGGCCAGAACATCAGTTAAGTAAGTACTTGAATTACTTTATGCCTCACCTGAATTGGGCTTTGGTATTATTCCATGGACAAATATTGAGAGAACTTACGAGAAATCTTTGAATCTGGCTCTTCTATTCATTTTTGGATTAACTCATTCATTCCATGCATTCATCCAACATTGTTGACATTGACTATGTGCTAGACCCTGGGAGGCAAGGGTGCAAGGCCCTGGGAATAGAGAATTAAAGTCATAATCCCTTCTTTTAAGGCACTTATAGCTTAGAGTGAGGACAAGCAAAGCATTTTAACACAATGTTGCAAGAGTTATGCCAGAGTTAAGTCCTGAAGACCCTGGAATCTCTTAAGACAGACACTGAACCTTGATGAGAGGATCAAAGAAGACTTCCTGGAGGAAGTGAGAACAGCACTGAGGACAAGCCAGACAGAAGGAACCAGAAGAGTGAAAGTACAGAATCCTAGGAAGGTATAAAGCAGTTCAGGGAGAGCCAAATTGCTGAGATAGGTGTAAATGGGGAAGTGAGAGATGAAGGGTGAGAGAACCAGTCTCTGCATTGCATGGTTCCCCTCTATGAGAATCCTCAGTAAGAATTTCAGTCTTAATATGAGGTGAAGTTATGCCTCTTCTGAGCAATTGGTTGATGTTATCTTGGAGACATGAAAAAGTTTGCACGCTTTCTGTCCACAGCAGAGAACATTATTGCCATGCTCTATTCAGTACCTTGCCCAGGACTTGGCACACAGCAGACATTCCACAAATTTTAGTTAAATAAAATATTTAAGATAAACTTTTGGGATATTAGCCTTGGTTTCATCTTATCTTCCAATATTATTTTCTTATCTGATGTTTATATTTTTATCTCTATAAATCTTTGAAAGGAGATGGGCTATAAATAAGATAGGTAAATACATTTAAAAAATACGTCTTACTTTATCTTCACAACTCTGCAGGTAAGTCAAAAATTGAAGTGTCATTTTAAAGATAAGAAACTTAAGGATTTGTGATTCTGGCAAAGAAGGTGTAATAAGGACTGGATTTACTTGAAATGTCTCCTATCCAAAACACCAAAAATACTGGAGAAATTACATAAGACAACTGTTTTTAAGACACTGGACATCAGGCAGTGAAGGACAGTGAACCCTGAGAGATTGTAAACTCATGAGTTGAGTCCTGCCATTGTTCAAGGTTACTTCCTTGAGAGACGTTTCTAGGCCATAGAGCAGAGAAAGGGAATCAGGCAGAACTCAGGAGACTCCCTGAGTCAAGCAGATGCAGATGAAAGTCTAGAGAACAAAATGGCTAGAATTCCAAGAAAAGAGCACAGGAGAGGAGAGAGTTGCACAGAGAGAGAACTCCAGTGGAGTGATCTACAGAGGGAGGGTCCCCTTGAATGCCCAGCAGAGCACTGATCAGCTCATGAATGTGAGGAAACTACTATAGACCAGGGAAATAACCATTAAAGAAGATTAGAGGGAAAAGGACCCAGAACTCACACAGGGCCAAGAATAGTGGCTGTGTCTCCTCTCCCCTCAAGCCCAGCCAGACTGGAAATCCTCATGATTCACAGAGCATCAGGTAGGATACTCAGAAGGATCTTGCCTCAGTAATGGGGTTAAATTAACTCTAGACAAAATGCAGCTCTGGACTCACCTAACAAAGCTTAAAGACGAGACTTGAAAGGATAAAATTGTGTCTAAAGAACTAAAGGTGTCCCAAAACAAAGAACAAGAAGATGTGTAAGAATAAAAAACCACTTGGGGCCAAAAAAGACAAAACTCATATCCAGCCAAAATGACCAGGTACACAAAAAAGCTAGAAAATACAACTCATAATGAGGAGAAAAATCAACATTCTAAAGTGACCCAGAGCTAACACATGTCAGAATTACCAGACAAGGACATGAAATCAGTTGCTACCCTGTATCCATATGTTCAAAAAGCTGGAGGAAGTGAGGGATGGATGAAACAAAAAAGATCCAAATCAAATTTCTAGAGATGAAAACTACAATGACTGAGATGAAGAATATAACGGATGGGATTAACAGCAGATTTGAAAATGCAGAAAAAAAGTTTAGTGAATTTGAAGACATAGCAATAGAAACAACCCAAAATGAAACAACAGAGAAAAAAGACTGACAAAAATAGGAACAGAGCACCAGTGAGCTGTGGAATACCTTCAAATGGACTAATACTTGTGTAACTGGAGTTCTCAAAGGAGAGGAAAGCAATCAGGGGGCAGAAAAAATATTTGGCGAGATAGTGGCCAAAATTTTCCAAATGATAAAAATTACGAACCCACAATTGCAAGAAGCTTAATGGAACACAAGCACAAGAAATGTGAAGAAAACTACATCAAGGCACATCAAAATCAAATCGCTAATGATGAGGAATCTAAAGCTCAGAGCATTTACCTAACCTCTTCATTATATAACCAGTTTGCACTGGGCCTATTTACAATGGGCAGACTTTATTCACACCTTAAAGAGATCGTAGACACAG
Organism: Equus caballus; assembly: GCF_041296265.1. Lineage (NCBI taxonomy): Eukaryota > Metazoa > Chordata > Mammalia > Perissodactyla > Equidae > Equus > Equus caballus. Next base: position 21,314,076 of record NC_091692.1, read on the forward strand.
ATTGACAAAGAGCAGATCAGAGGTGAAAGCAAGAAGAAAAATACTACCTAGGCATGAAGGCAGAGATGCTGCTATAGAATCTTTCATAAAATTTATTAACACTTCATGCCCTTAGCCAAGGTCCACAAGACCATGCAGGCAACGAGCTCTCCCATCCATCCTGAGCATGAAGCCAGCACCAATGGCTACAGTTTGGATTTTCACTTCACTATCTCGTTGCCTAATTTCTTGAGTCTGCCTTTTTTCCTCTCAGGCCTTAATTTTTGGCTTCTTGGGATTATTGTCTTCTTCAGTGTGGGGATTTTTTCTTTTCCTTTTTTGTTCACTGGATTTTCTCTTGTGCTGAAAAAAAAAATTCTTGAGAAGTGGGATATGTATCTCTTCCAAAGTTTATATGGCAAAGAGGTTTATCAATTTTCTTTCCTTTTGCCCTTTTTGTACTTGTAAAGTAGAAATTCCAGCTACTCCTTCAGTACTTATCATTCATAAACTTGAAAATGCTGATTCTTTCATTATTTGCCTGACGAGTATCCTTGTTCATTTGTTTTTCTTAAGGAGTCTTTTAATTCCCTATCCTGATTTTGCCTATTTTGTGATTTCATATATTTTCTCTTCTAAATAGTGATAAGTAAAAGTAATTGTTGTTAAAAATTTGAAATTAGAGGCCGGCCCTGTGGTCAAGTGGTTAAGTCCTTGCCCTCTGCTTCAGTAGTCCAGGATTTCACCAGTTCGAGCCCTGAGTGCAGACGTGGCACCTCTCATGAAGCCATGCTGAGGCGCCATCCCGCATGCCACAACTAGAAGGACTCACAACTAAAAATACACAACTTTGTACTGGGGGGATTTGGGAGAAAAAGGAAAAATAAAATCTTTAAAAAATTTTGAAATTAAATTTATCATTGGGCTAAGCAAACTTTTAGAGGTTTCCTTTTCTGTTTTCCCTCCCCATGTCACAACTCCTAAATATTGTTTTTACCGAAGTTGAAATATTCAAAATATGCCGTAGATTTTCTTCAACTAACAATTATTCTCCCTTATTCTGCACAGACACCAAGGTAGGCCTACTTGAGGGTTTAAAGATGAATGACATTGACACTTCCCATAGGAAGTCGCAACCTAGAGGCAATTAGACAAAACGAAACTAACCAAAATCCAATACAAACAATTGTAAGTCCTTTCCTTATCAATGGGTATTCTTCTGAATAGATTGTTCGGATACCAAACGCACACTGCAAGTTACAGAATCCTTGTTCTAAGTCAACCCAGCATTAGTTGGGGCAGTATTGAGGCCCAGACTGATGAAATTGTGCATGTATGTGTGTGTTTTCAAACAATGTTTTTGGAATTTTATCTTTTCCCAGCATTGTTGCATATAAACTCCGTAACCATACACCAAAAGCATGGTACACCAAAAAACGAAAAAAAAAACTTTCATTAGGACTACGTTAAACCTACAAAACTTAAAAAACTGGTATAAGTCACCAGGCCAAGAAAAAGGAGCAACTTATAGCCAAGAAGGTTCTAATTCTGTAAATAAACCCAGCTTTAAACAATATGGGTAATTCTTGTGTGTCTGCTTATCTTTTTCTATTTATAAAATAATTCGAAAGAACGGTGGTCTTTAAGAAATATAACACTTGTTCATAAAAATGTCGCCCTGAGTTATAGGATTGACATAGACGTAGCTGTGAAGGCAGACCATCCAGGCAAAGATAGGACAACCTGCCTTATAATCCCTTCTTGACCTCTCCACTTTCCTGAAAATTGCGAAGACTAAATAAACAGCTGTAGAGTGCACTAACTGAGGACAGAAAAAGAGGAAGGTGCCGAGGAGGATCACCACATTTATTTCACAATCATTCATCCTGTCCATTTCTCTACACAGTCCACGGGCAGATCGATAATGCAGCAATCAGAACCCGTGGTTCAGAGGGCTGAACAATCGGGGTGGTGGGGCTGCTGTTCCATGTGTCACACTCAGTCAGAAAAGGGCAGAGCCTGAAGGAGCAGGGCAAAGGAGTGTGCGCGAGTTATGTTCTCTGGCTTTGGAAAAGGAGATGTAATTTCAAGGGGCAAATGGATGTCTGGGAGCAAAAAGAAAAGAGAAGCCGCCTGAGTCAGAGGAAAGAGCATGAACAATGGGATAACCAGGAGGTGCCTGGGGAAATTTATTTGTTATTTCCAGAAGTAAAAAGAAAACTAGTTGCATGAAAATAGCTTTATTTCAGCTCCTGAATTGTTTTATGGGTGATTTCCCTAGAAAGATTTTTTTTTCCCTCTGAACTGTTCAGCGTACAACTCTCTCAGGATTTTCTCATTTCTTTCCTAACAGGAGTGTTCACTACCCAACACTCCTGCCCTTAAAAGCTCTCTACTCCCCACTTCAGCCTCCAGGTCTCCTATGTTTCCTTTGTTACAAATGCTCTGCCAGCAAGAGAAAAAATTCTTTCTAGAAATAGCAAGATAGCAAAGGGATGGAAATAGAGGGAGGGGGAAGTAGGGGAGAGACAGACAGTGAGAGAGCGAAACAGAGACAGAAAAAGAATGAGACAGAGAGAGACAGCAACAAAGAGAAGGAAAGGGCAGGAGGAGAATAAAACAGGGCAGAAGAGGGAGCAGGAAGCCCCAGCCTCTGATGTCCTCCTTGGTCTATTGCCTCTCTTCCAGGCTGGCCTTCCCCAGAGCTGCAGCTTCGGTGACAGCCTGCTGCTGCCGCTGCGGCTGCGCTCTTTGCCCTTCAGGCTCTCGGCACCATTGTGATGCTGTAATGAAGTAGAGCTGCCCTGTCAGAGCTCATCAGCAGTCCCGTGAAGGCGGAATGAAATCACTTCTGTTGACCCCCCGGCATATTTATAGGCTCGCTCTTTCTGCAGAGGCTGGTGGTTATCACTTTCCCGTCCCGTGTTGTGTTTATTCAGCAGCACGCTAAATCACGCCCGTGTGCAAGTGGAGCATTCATCAGGAACACTGAACCCCTCTTTCAGGCTGCCAAACCCATCCAATTACTGGGGCTGGAAGGGCCTGCAAAAAAACTCTTCTACCAGGCAAGTTCTCTTGTTTGTTCTCTAAAAATAATACCTTCTGAGCTCTACACGTTTCCCCTGTCCAATCCGAACATTGACTTTGAACTAGCAGAGCGCTCCTTTATCCTTCATTGGCTTCGTCTCCAAGATCCCCCTTTTCTCTTTTAAACAATGAGAAAGAGACGCTGCGTTTCTTTCTGGAGAGGTGGGGAGAGGATGTGGGTATTTCCACTAGTCCTCTGTCTTCTTGGCTATGTCTTCAGATGTGCAGGTTATGCCGTCAAGTTTTTCTGAAGGGCAGCTAGCACTCTGGTCCCATGCTGCCCTCTATCTTTCTGTTTCTTGCTAAAAATGCTGCAGTTTCCTTTAACAATGACTTGGAAGAAACCATTAAAATTACAAGGAAAATTGTGGCTTACAGTCGTGAGAGCTAGATCCAGACACGGCTTCAACTTTTGACAGATGAAGATGGTAAATTGTTTAAAAGAACATGTCTCTTAACATACGTTAATTTATTAAGAGCTTTGGTTTTTTACCAATACTTTTACAGTTTCTATTTCTCTTGATATATCTTATTCTCCAGATTAGAAAAAAGAAGCCAAGATTAATATTTTTAGACCTAGTATCTCATATTCTGTAGCCTGCAATTTTTCCTGAAGCTCATTACAATGGAAAATTTATGACTTAGGATTTTTTAAGTTATGGGAGGCAGAGCTGAAGAACAGCAACAAAACCTACCTGGGACTTAGAAAACCTGGATTCTTGTCCCAGCTTTGCTTCTAACTAGAATTGTAACCTTGTGAGTCCTTAATTGCTCTGGGCTTTGGTTCCATTATCTATGGTTCTGTCTAGAGATAACACTTCTATACTTACAAGCATGAAACTGAACAAAGGGAACTGGGCCAAATGACCACTTCATTAATAACCAAGCCATTTGTGAGACTCGGGGCAAAGGTTGATTGCTTCCCCTACCCCCAGAAACTAATGCATACTAGCTGATGAGGCTGCCCAGCAACACACAAAGCATAAGACACCTAGACTAAGCATCAACCATACAGAGTGTGCTAGTACATACTTCACAACTAGTTCTCAAAAAAAAAAACAAAGAAAGAAAGACTGATTTGTAGCCTTTGCCAGTTTCTGTGGTGTAAATATTTCCCATCATGGTCAACTTCAAGCTACCAACTTGATCACACTGATGAAGGTGTCAGGAAAAAATGCTAAAGTTGACTCAAGAGCCCTTACAATGGCACTCCAGCACAGCACTTCTACCCAGCACACTATTACATGCTCAGCTCTCCTACCCTTACCCCTTACATTCCCTCCCACTCTTGAGACCAGCTGGGCTTTGAGTAGGGAATGGTGGGATTCCACTGAGAACCTGAGAAACATAAGATGAAGACAGTAAGATTGCAAAGAAAAGCTTGTGTTAACAGAGAGGTTTTGAATACCTCTCAAAAATGCGACAGAAATATCCCTAACAAAAGAAAAAAAAAGAAAAAAGAATCTTGTGCCGCCAGTCTTTCTGGATATGTAGTCCCAAGATACCTTAGAAGAACATTTCATGTAAATTTTGCTTTCTATTTTGGAGCAAACTAGGGTTATTTTAATATAAAAAATAATATAAAAGTAATGAAATGATATAGACATTTTTAAACTAAAAAAAACTTTCGCATACCACCCCCAGCACACCAAAATGTAAGTCAATTAAAGTCTCTAAGATGAAACCACAACTTGCATGATTTAAAATGTTTTTTCCGTGAAAGAAGGAAGAGTGAGAGGGAAAGAGGGAGGAAAAGAGAAAGGAGGGAGAATGAGAAAAAGTAGGGAGAGAGGAAGGACCGTGGGCAGACCAAACAAACTATGTAAAAACACGGCGATGCAGGGGCTGGCCCCGTGGCCGAGTGGTTAAGTTCCCGCGCTCCGCTGCAGACGGCCCAGTGTTTCGTTGGTTCGAATCCTGGGCGCGGACATGGCACTGCTCATCAGACCACGCTGAGGCAGCGTCCCACATGCCACAACTAGAAGAACCCACCACGAAGAATACACAACTATGTACCGGGGGGTTTTGGGGAGAAAAAGGAAAAAATAAAATCTTTAAAAAAAAAAAAAAAAAAAACACGGCAATGCAGGAAGAGTGGGTTTGGAAGCAGATGCCCCAGTCATCAAATTCTTCTTAGGACTCAGCTCATCCTCACTCTGTATGAGAAGAAGTTTCCAAATGTCTGCGCACGCTAGAGAAGTGAACACTTTCTTATTTAGATTGATGCCTACTTGAGCAAAATTTGAAGATCAACAGAGGTGTTCTAAAAGCCACCAAAATGGGCATGTTGACAGGAATAGGTTGAGAGGGACCACGATGTTAGTGGTAATCAAGGAAAAATGCACTGAGTTGCGAGGAGGTGATAGCTTTGGTTTAGAAGATGTTCATATCACATTGGTATTGACATACTTAGAGGGGGAGAGATGAGATATAATCTACAGGCTCCACTAGCTCAGTGGGAAAGTGAACGTTTTAAGTAATTTATACAAATGGGTCAAAAATTCCTTAATTGATATCAGACCATTCAATTTAATCTCATAAATATTCAAGGCAAACCAATGAGTACAAAATCCCAAGTGGAACGGAAATTGGTGCCAGAAAAGGGGCAGGCCACAGGAAATATGTTCAAAGATAAATAAAGACATGATAAGCACCCTAAAAAAGCTAAGAATATAGCAGAGGTTGATGGACTGCTATATAAAGTACAAGGAAGAATGACAGGTACCATAAAAGAGGTAAAAACACAGCACTTGAGTAATAACTTCCAGTGGGGAATCAGAAGATGCACTGTGACCTGATTCTATTTCTATTCATAAATTCTTTTTTTTCCTATAAGTGGTATATTTTACTTATGCAGAACTAAGGAAGGATTTTTATTTCGACTAGATAGATCCAGCTTCACCACACTTTTTTCTTTCCTCGAGATTATTTAGTGATGGGAAAAGGACTTTTGATGTATTGCCAGCTAAGTCAAAAGGAGTTTACAGATAGCCTGCCCTTCTAAAGACTTTGCAGATCGATTCTTGGTGATGAGCTCACAGGGCCGTGTGGCCGGAAAACTGTTTCATGTACCTCCCAGTGCTAAAGTGAAGACTTTGCTTTCAGATTCTAGCCAACGGTCTAGAAATATTTTTTGCTAATTATTTTTTACTAAGAAACATGATTCTGAACTTAACTTTAAAAACTTAATAATGTCCTATTAAAATTATCTATCATTTCAAAATTTAGTAATAGCATTCCAGCATTTATTATGCAAGGACAGAGGAGCATAGGGAGGCTGCTAAAGAGAATACCACCTGGTCGGCAAGTTGATTGACCTGGGAATTCTGTACCCTGTACATCACTCAAAGCCCAAAACCCCACAGACATCTAATAAACCTGGTCAGTCAGATGTGCAGCCAAACATCTAGACATTCTGAAATTTCAGAAAACAGTTTTCAATTTTCTTCACTTATAACATTTTCTTGGTACCACAGCTAAGGACAAATTCCAATTATCCATAGCAGATGAATTAGCAAATGCATTAATTGTGTATCAAAACATGTGTTTTTTTGTCTGTTTGCTTTTGTTTGCAGGGGAAGATTCGCCCTAGGCTGAAATCTGTTGCCAATCTTCCTCTTTTTTTTCTTCCTTTTTCCCTCCCAAAGCCCCAGTACCTAGTTGTGTATAGTTGTAAGTCCTTCCAGTTCTTTGATGTAAGCCATCACCACATGGCTATTAACAGAGGAGTGGTGTGGTTCCATGTTGGGAACTGGGCCTGGGCCACAGAAGCAGTGCTGGCTTTCAAAACATGTGCTTTGAACCAGCCTAGAGACATCTGTCATGTCATAATGAAGAACATAGGCTCTGGGACCAGACTTCTGGGGTTCAAATGCTAGCTTCCCTCCTTTTGGGCTATAAAGCCATGGACGGCTTACTAACCTTCTCAGAACTTTCCTGCAGGATGAGGTTTTGATGAGCAATAAGACTTGGAAACCATCCTCAAGCATCCTCAAGCAAGTAAGTGTGAGCTCTGACTACAGCCCTGATCCAACCTGTATTTCCATATCTTTCTACTTCTAAATTGTACATTTCCCTAAACACAAACCCTGCTGTAGTTATGCTATTAATGAAAGATTTGTTTATATTTGCAGGCCTCGAGAAATTCCAAGGAACAAAGTTCAGCCAATATTTAGAGAATGGCATCTGTAATAACACAGAAGTTTTCCAAGTTGACCCATGGGCCCCAGGAAAACGTGAAAGAAGGGGATCATCGACAAATTTTAGGGAATCTGTGACCCCCCCAAAAAAATTATGCAAAAATGATAGATCTCAATGACACTTTTTGGAGACAATTTCCATAGCTTTCATCAGATTTGAGACGAGACCCAAAAGATAACTGAAAGCCCCTGCATTTAAACCAAAAGGCTACTGATCTTAGATTTCAAATAAAATCTAATCAAGTATTTTCTAACTTTTCTTCTTTGCTGCGACTTAACCCCTGATCTTTACGGGCTTGCCAACATTTTACGTTAGATCACAATTATTATATTTGTTCAAACTGTTTTACTTAACTTTCACTTAAAATGTAGCTATGCAAAGTATTATCAAACCCTTTCTTAAAATTCAGGTTTATTTATACTATTTTGAATTTAATAGTTACTTTCATTTAGAATTCTTATTACTGCCCTTTCTACTTCAAATTTTTTAGAGAAGCATCCATGGAGACACAGAGGCATAGTAGGAAGAACGGGGTCTTTGGCATCAAACAGGCATGGGTCTGTATCCCAGCTTCTCCCAGAGAGGAGGGAAGAAACCTGCCCCAAAGGATGGCTCTGAGGAACGTGGAGGTGCCATGACCTGAAAAGTGCATGGCCTTGGGACACAGTGGAAATGCGAAGGTGGTTTTCTTCCCCTTTCTTTCCTCTTGCCCTCTACCCCATAAGAGGAAGTATGCCAACTTTGACAATGGAGCCTTCTTACTCCACAGACTCAGTCAAAATTAGTATCATGACCTCTGATTTTATTCCTCCCATTCAAAAGCATATTTTCCATGGAGAAGGAGAACTGGTAAAAATAAACAAATAAATAAATAAATACCTTTTGATGTTTAAGTGCAGTAATTTGTTCTATAATAAATTCATTTAACAAAAAAATTTAAAGTTTACATGGAGATAGTAAGTTAGAAATTGTTAGTGTAATTTACTGAAAATGATCCTATTCTCAGCTAATTATTTTATTTGTATGCCCTAAGTGGAAAGGTTTATATATTTATTTTAAAATTCTTGCTACGTGAATTCATTCTTTCCCATCAGTGCATTTTTTTTTTTTTAGAAATAGACCTTTATTACAAAAACACGTTCAAAAATATTTCTAAAACTCCAGTGTTGGGAAAGATACACGGAAAAGAATGCCAGTGACTCAAAGCTTTCATTTCTTCTTTTAAACCTAACTCCTGTGTCCCCAGGAATGAACTTTTAACATTGCCTCAAAACCAGAAAGAAAACTAATTAAAAATTTTAAAACCATTGACAGCAATTACTATAATAAAACAAAGCATAAAAAAACAGGTTCTAATTCCCATAGTGATACAGAGTCTGAGTTAGCCAAAAGGCAGAGTTCAGATTTCTGGTTCTTGATTACACAGACACTAGATTTACTGAAGTTAAAAAAGAGCTGTCCCATGTCATTTACACATAGGGACCAGTAGTCCTAGCATTTTACTGCTACCTAAGACAAGACTTGCACGTGCCTGGTTTCCAGCCTCACAATGAATGAGGATCTGAGCCTAGGCACCTGGGGAGCAAGGGCAAGAATAATAATGGGTCTTGCAGGGTCCTCAAGGGATTAATAACTCCAGGTGGTCTTAGAATCATGGAGAATCTCCCATCAGGAGCCCTTGGGAGGAAGCCAGGGATATGCAGCTGGCACAGCATTCAAGTCCTCTTCACAAACCGTTTCAATACGGGCCCTTGTCACTCCTCAGGGCAGCCCTGCAGTGAGCAATAATTACATCACATTCTATAGATCATCACCCACAAGTCATTTCTCAAATGTTCTCGTTAAGTGTTATCTTGAAAGCCACAGACTACCAGCTAGGAAGAGACAATGAGAGGAGCAACTGGTAAACATGGGAGGGCAATTGAGCGGAGGTCCCGTGCGCCCCCTGCCCAGCTCGTCCAGTCTCCTCCCATCCTTCCCTCCCCTTTCCCTGGCCTTCAAGGGAAAAAAAGCTTTTGGTTGCTCTTAGAAATTTGAGAATGCAGGAGTAATACCAACAGGACTTCTCCTTTCAACACCTAGGTCCACACATTTGAATTCTGGATCTGTCCCTTAACAATTGTGTGACCTTTAGATTATTATTCCTTAGGTCTCAGTTTTGCCCTCTGTGAAACGGGGAGAAGAAGACCCACTCTTCTAAGGCCGCTGATGCGGTGAAATACAATAATGTCTAGAAAGTGCCTGGGACAATGCCTGCACAAGGGACTCACCCAGGAAACGGTGCTGATGGGAACAGTCAGAACTGACTGAGTGGCTTCTCCAGGATGGACACTTTGTCAACTTTCTCAGTCATCCTGAAGGGAGCATCAAGGAGCTTCCAACTAATGGCAGGTCCAACATTCAGCCTTCAGAATTCAAACGTTAAAAATGCCAGACCAGTCTTTCTCTTATTCATGTCTGTCAGGCTGCCATTTTAGGGGCTGACGATACAAAAATGAAAAACAGAAATCTTTGCTCTCATATTTCATAATCTAATGGGGGAAATTTATATACTAACTGCAAGAAGGGATCATATGAATAGGAGAGGAGATTATTAAGGAGGAATCTCATAAAAATTGTCTCACATGTTTTTGTTTCTAAACGGATTTCCTCTCTTGTTTATTACTCTGTTATTTAACACATGACTGTAAGTGGCTGCATTTTGCCAGCTTCATCAATGGCATTAGCCTTGGAGCAAAGTAAAGAATGCCAGATCCATGCAGGTTCAATCCGTCCCTGATACTGTGACCCAGCCATTTCCAGCATTTCAGAAGGCTGATAGGGTCCCTTAATTTTCGTGGTGGACTAAAGCTATGGAACTGGTAATAGAACATCAAGAAAAAGCTCCCCACACATGCTGGCTGCGGAAAACAGGCACTGCCAAAGCCTCACGGTACCGACCCGGACACCTGAGGAACAGAAATAGAAAGGAAAGAACTGGGAGTGGCCCAGCTATAACAGAGTGAAGGAATAATTGGGAGAGAGACCCCTCCAGCCATATTCCAGGTAGAAGTCAGTTGCTCCATGACTGGAGCACAGTCTAAGGAGCCTGACTGAGATCTTACTACAGCTTTGCCAACTCTGCACTCAGCAGAGCCAAGGGCTTATTCCAGAAGTTCTACTTCAACCTCAACTCTCTTTATGCTTCTCAAAGTGGGTCTGATGAGATGCAGGTCCATTGAGTAGCCATCTTTTAAAATCAGAAAACACTTTAGCGTGGTTCAATTCTTACAATTGTGTGATATAATGTTTACTCAGCACACAACACTGGGTTTATCCTCAGGACAAGACAACGACCTGCCATGAATGACATAATTTAAACTGTCTCTTAGCCCAAGTACTGTTTGCAAAACGCTTCAGAGACTTCCTTATAAATGTAAACTGGAAAGCTAAGATAAGCTGTTGTTGATAGCATCCAAAATCTTAGCAAATATTCTAGCCTGTAAGTTATAAATTAGCAAGATTTTATTATTTTTCAAGAAAACGAGAGGCATCAGGTCCTGCAGAAAACCTAAATAAGTCCTTGGAACTGTGGCATGAAAAAGCTTCTCTGTATTTATGGTGCTACATGTGGAGAAAGGTCAAGGCCTTGAGAAAGCACACCATTTAAAAGAAAAAAGCATGAAGAACATCGGCACTGTCCTCTGAAAACTCTGATATATGTTCCGTACTTTGTCCCCTGGTGAAGGAGCAATTATCTCCACCACGTACAGTACAATGTAACAGTGTTCTATTTGCCCTTCCAGATAGAGAAAAAGAAGTATCTAAATATAAAGTTTATCCTCAGCCTCCTTTCCCTGCCCCATTTAGCAGCTTCTGCTGTCTCTTGGAAGCCCTGAGTCTCTAGAACTACTTTCATGCCCTATGACCAGATCTTTTTCCTCACCCTTCTCGCACCCCCACTTTCCATTGTCCCACTCTGCTAGTCTAAAAGGATCTTATGATACAAAGGAAGAGGAGAAGCCTTGAACTTGAAATCGGAGATTCTGAGTTTGATGAGTTTGAGCCCATGGATGGGGTCCAAATATCAATATTTGTGAATGCTCCCCAAGCATTTTGATGTGCAGCTAGGGTTGAGAATTAACCTGATGCTGACTGATGGTGATAATACTCAGCTAGAACTCCTGCTAGAAAGCATGTGCAAAACCCTTACTTTTCATCAGTATAAATTTATTGTGCTACCCAGTGTAAGGAATAAGTATCCAAGGATGAATGTTGGCGCTCTGTGGCAGGTCAGTGGGAAAGCTACCTGTGTGTTAGCGAGTCTTCTGAACATTGTCAAATCCCCTACTCCTCTTACCCAGCAACTGATCCTAACTCAGACAACACTGCACTTCCTCTTGTCGCCAGTAAGCGGGACTAAGGGACAGTACAAGGTAATTCAAATGCCACAGGATCTACTCATTTAATTTTATTCAGAGTTGAACTCGGACATGATTTCTTAGGTCTAAACTTTTTCCAATTTACTAGGAAAAAGTCTAGTAAACTTGGTTCCTCCCTGAAAGTAGGGTACTTTCATTTTCAAAGGACAAAGAAATTATTCAATTTGCAAAATAATATGCTTAAATATTTTAGATGAAAAGATAAAGCTACCCATATTCCCCTTATGAAGCCAAGAGAACTGTTGCAGGGGGGACTAGGCAGTGTGTAAATTTGCTGGTATTGTGTCTTATCGATAAAAACCATTTTAGGCAATATATTACTAAGCCACTTCTGGAGAATGGCTGCTTCTTCCAAATTAAAGGCGGGCTTCCAGCTAACCATTTGGATAACGCTCAATAAGAAAACCAAAATCTTCTCTCCTTCACCTCCAGACTGAGACTTGCTATGATTCACAAAATATGGCTGTGTGTCACGTGGCCTGAGACTTTTTTTGGTGTCCCTCCAAAATTTACTAAATAATGGTAATACCTGAGTGTGGCTTCTGGGAATCTGTGTTATTGAAAAGTTCTTCATGTAAAGATGGATCATTCAGTAAATTGAATTGTGATAACTGAGAAGTTCTGAGGGAAAAAAAGTAATTTGGATCCACACCTCATACACCGAAACAGGATGAAGTCTAATGGATCACAAACTAAGACATAACTAAGTAAAAATGCAAATGAATAAGAAAGAAACCACGTGAGAATTCTTTTACCACATCAGAATGGGAACAGATAGAACCCATGAAAGAAGAAACTGATTAATTCAGCAATATACAATATTTTAAATGTTGTCATAAAAACTGAGATAGATGATAGGTAGGCAGGCAGATAGATAGATAGGTAGATAATAGATAGACCCTAAGAAAAGTCTAAAAGTAAACTTGGAGAAAAAAGTTTAACTTATATAACATTTAAAATTTGGCCTTCTTAATGTAAAGGATTCCAACAAATGAATAAGAAAAAGGTCAATGACCAATAAAAAAATGAATAAAAGATTAGAATAGATAGTTCACAGGACAAGAACAGAAAATGGCTCATAAACATATGAACATATTATCTTATTTTTCATAATAACAAAAAAGTAAATTAAAACTACACTGAAATATCTTCTCATAATTCAGAATGGTAAAATTCCCAGTTTGATAACACACTGTTATTGAACAAGGTGTGAGAAACCACCTTGTTCTCTCATGTGGATCATAAATTAAATATCTGTGGAGGACAAGTTGGTAATAGGTGTCAAAATTACAAGTGGTCATGTTATTTGACCCAGCCACTCTCTTCTCTTCTATAGACATACTTTCACGCTTATGAAAAGATATGTGTACAAAGTCATTTATGCAACATTGTTTGTAATAGTAAAATAATGAAAATAACCCAAATGTCCATCAAAAGAGGTCTGTTTTATTAAATTATGGTTTAACTATTCAGTGGAGTATCTGGCTGCCATAAAAGAAGATTGAGGAACTTTCTTTATGTACTGAAAAGTAATGATGTCCAAAGGAGACCAATGAAAGTACAACCCAATCCGTATATTATTGTACTTTGATCTAAAGAAAAAAAGGCAGACGTTAAGGAGCACTGATTATCATTGCTATCTGATCTTTCAGTCTCAGAAGAGTCACTACAATGACTGTCAAACATTTTTATTCAATATTCCCTACCTAAATTGAAAAACCTCTATAATGAATCCACATGCAAGCACAACAAATGTTATGCATGATTCCAGGCAAGATCAGAGCAAGCTTCAACCATTTCTCAGGTGTTCTCCAGAGAGAGGATTGAGTCTCTGCTGATGTTGTCTAATCCAGTTCTGCATTATCGTCATCATCTTCCTCATATCTTAAGCAAAAATGTCTCCTAAAAATGGAAAATGAGAAAATAGGTGAGCCTAAAAGACAGAGAAATGCCCATAGAAAAGAAGAAAAGTTTGAAGTGATAAAGCAAACTGAGAGAGGGGATCTGAGCAAAATGTAGATTCTGATTGACTAGATTTGGGTTTGGGTCTGAGATTCGGCGTTTCCAACAAGCTCTCAGGTGATGTCAATCCTGCCTGTCCACGGATCGTATTTTGAGTAGCAAACTTTATTATCATTGCATACTGCATATAAATATATTCATTAATGAGTTCTTCACATGTTAAATATTTAGGTTCCTGTTTTATTATGCAGACATCCTTGGTGAATTAATATATAACAATTGGAGAAATACATTGGAGTTTCTGATTGCCTGGGAATGAATTATTTTTTCTTTTTAAAAATAACAGATTTTAAGCTCCAACTATCCAAAAATTTGTAATCCAACAGGTTTTCAGAAATTTATATGTGTATGCACACTTGTGTGTGTCTTAGCTTCTATGTTCATAAAAGAACTCTGGAAGGCTCTGGAAGAGTAACTGAGAAGTTTGACATTGAGTAGAATATGGGAATATGAATAGTATGCAGACTTCATTACATTTCCTTCTGTGTCTTTTGAATCTGAGTCATATAAATACATTATTTATTATCAAATAATATTTTTAAGTTCCCTCCTGAAACTGAAGAGTTTCCACTGAACAGAAAGGAAAGGGGATTTATGCAGATCTAAATCTACAGAAAGTTTTTCCAGGAAAGACATAGGGCTGAACTGACCCTGACCAGTTTGGAATAGCTTAAATCTACACACAGAAGCAAACAAATGTTCAATGGTTGCATCAGTGAATGAGAGTTTTTCATTTTTCCAATAGCTTTTTGAAATATACTTATTGGAGTTATACATAAACATGATTTTAAAATCACCTCATATAGAAGAACTTATAATAAAAATAAATGATACCGTATCTACCACCTATCCATCTAGGATGGATCCACAAGGGAACTCACTTTTAACGTTTTGTTCCCAAGATTATGCCCATTCTGACAAAAAGTATGTTCATACACCTATCTATAAATTTAGGAAATTTACGCATTAACTATCCACTCCCTGCTACGATAGATGAGAATTTAGCTCACTTATATCCCTCCCTACCTCCTCCCACCATCCACTCAAAATAGTTACATCACATTTTTTTAGGTTTTCCATTTTTTATGTTCATAACTGTAAATAATATGTTTTGTTCTTTATTTCTTATTCTATCAACTGACACAGTATCTCTTGACTCCTCAATCGGTACTATGAGGACGTTCCTGATCCCGCCCTCCCCTTTAGCTCTCTCTCCACCTTTGATCTTCCAAATAAGGTCATCTATATTTTACATTGCCAAGGTGATAACATTTATGTTCTGTTTTCAATCATAAATATGTAGCCCTTATTTTATCCTGAAAACCTTACTCTAAACATTGAAAATTTAAGGCAATGTTTACTGACGACCATAAAACTATTGTTCAAAGTATAGCCAAATAATATAAGATGATTGCATTTTATTTCTTGTACAACTTTTTATTTTTCCTTGAGGTCATAATTGGTTTCTTATTTTTCTTCCATTACGTAATGTTTTCATAATTTTAAAGCTTCAAGATTTTTCCTAGTTTCATTTTTCCTTCATAGCATTATCATATTTTTCCACCATTTCTTCCTTCCCAGACCCTTCCATTTACTGCTGCAATCTGTACTACAGTCTGGGCTTGCTAAAGCAATTCTCTTCCTAAACTTGCCTTCTTTGCTGTCCTGGGTTGTATCTCTGACACTTCAATGGGTCTTTTGACTAGACGGAAAGTTCTTGGCCCGCATATCCCTCCAGCAATTACAATGAGACACTCTTCAGTCTCACAAGTGCATCTTGAGGAAAGGGACTAAGAGAAAAAGTTAAAATATCATATTCTGTGCTCTTCTTTTGCATATCTCCAGAGTAGCAATCTGCCTTTTCGAGAACTTCCCTAAACTGGTGATTCAAAGAAGGCAATGTAGAACTTGATTTTAATTTAGTTATTAAACTCATGCCAGTTATGATTCATTATGTTTCATACTGAAATATTGTACTTTATTTTTCTTTCCAGGATTATTTGACAGACACTAAATAGAACCTCTTTTTTTCATAAAGAGTGCTTAATTTTCAAAGAAGTTAAAATATCATACATGGACTAATGACTGAGATTTTACTCTATTTTACTAAGGTACTCTGATTCTGTTTCCTTAATAATGACCTATTCTTCTAGAGTCTACTTCTTGTAAGCCTGTAAGATGGGATAGGGAAGGAGGTATACGATTACTCACCAATCTGATTAACTTTTTTCTATTTTTGACAAAGTATCGTGTCATGGTTATGTACAGCCCTGATTCCATTTAAATATCTGTGTGATAAATATTCTGCAGAGGAAAAAGAACAGGACTTGAGTAATGTGACTAATTCAGCATACATAATTTGTTAATGCAGTTAGTTCTGACTCAGAACTATGAAATTCTTAGAATTAATGGAGTGCATAAAAGATGGACAGTGTAACTTTTCCTCTTTTTTTAATAATAGTTCACTTTATGCCAAATTCTAACCTTTCCATACAGAGATCAATATCTTGAAGATATTTAATGTGCAAATTGCTTAATTTATTCATTTCCACTTTTAAAATCTGACTTAGGGAATTTAATTTGTTTGCAGAGCTCACTGTCCTATATTTTAATTTTCTCAGTGAATATTTACTAAATATTTAGTATTTATAGCTTCCTCCTATTTACATGGCACAGTTCAAGACTCTTGGAAGAATCTAAATAATTAAGATACTAATACCTCATTCCAAGTATCTGATAATATAGATAGAGACATAAGAAATGTGAATATGAAGCAAACAAATATTCAAAACAGTTAATAATCAAAGGCTACATCGTGTGGCACCTAGAGACATCTGAAGAAAGAAAAGAGGAACAAAGACAGGATTACCTGTGGAAGGCTTAGTGAACAAAGATGTGGTTACTTGTGGGTTATTTTGATGCAAACACTTCAAGCCAGTTTATTGACTATGAAACACAAAATTTGCCACTACATCTGCAATGTTACTTAACTTATTGGGTATGCTTTCTTTCTCTCTGTGTGATGGGAATAAGATAAAAAGATCAATGCTTGCTTTTGAAAGTTGACTCTAAATGTCAACATTTTTGTGTATGTGAGTGACCTTGAATAGTGCCTATCATTCTAACTAAAATCCATGCAAGTGAAACTCTTTATTCTTTGCAAGTAACTTGAACTCAGAAGGCATGACCATTTTAGAAGATGCATCGATAGTATCCTACGACCAGCCTTAATGCAATGGAGAAGTCATCACTCAAGTCAGTCTGGGTAAGCTTATTTTAAACACCAGTCCTGTGGCTAAGAATTTATGATATAGGAATATTTCACTTAATAAAATAGATATTTCCTGGAAAACCTGAAAATGGAAAAGCAGAAGTATTAAGTGAAACCATATGAAACTGCCAGTTGTGTAGGTCAAAATATCAGCAATTTTATATGGTTCGTCATAGAGTATGAGACTTCCAACTGGGTTCTCCTGGTAGCCACTACCTATAGATCAGACTTAGCCCCCCCAAAAAATTGAACCCATAAAGAAAAGGTTATCTTTATTTTTTCAATCCTAATATTTAAAGTTGGGGGGGTATATAAATCATCTCCAGGGCCATCAAAACAGGCAACTAACCTTTTCTAAATTCCATGAAGTTTCTCTAAAGACTCCTTTGTGCATCTCTTATCTCAGCTAAGAATAACTAGCCTAACAGTATGTGTATTCAGTTTTCTATAAATTGAACGATAGATAGTGCTTATGCTAGATTCTTGTAGACTTTCATATAGAAAATAAGGGAAAGAGGACAGAGAGAAAAATATTTGTCAGCCTTGACCCAGAGCTTTTAGGACAAGACAAAATAATATACTGCAGTCTATTCAAGCTTTGGCGTCACAGATCATTACAACCAAGATGCCAATTAACACTAAATGTGACAGTGGCTTTTGTGACGTGGACAGCTGGCCACTCAAAGACACACAAGGACCACCTGCTCATATAACAGAGGCCACCAAACGGCACCAGATGGTGACAACATTTGAATGTTATTACTACAGTCACTTTCACCTCGGCTCTATTTGAACTGGACATTAGGAAAAAGAACCATACAATTTGCATTTGATTTCTAGAACAATATGGTTCTCTATAAATCTCACATGTATGACTTACTTGGGGCCAAAGAATCATTCCTGGGCATTGGTGGCTCAACGGAAGTTCTGCATCACATGGCAATTGGAAGCAATTGGCTTAACCAAGATATACTATACCTGCTGAGATGCCCTTCTGGAAAGCTTGGAGAAGAGAATGTAGAAAAATAACCTCCAGGAAAAGACTTTAGTGAGGTGATGGAGTAGGGGGTGAAAAGTAGAAAAGTGAAAAATGGTTGTCAGAAAAGACAAGTACCGAAGGAGCAAGAGAAGCCAAGACAGGCACAATCTTGGCTACATATCCCAAGGCCTTGAAATTTGCTCCTGGCTACACAGATTTTCCAGAAAAAACATTCTAGAAACTTTTAGACATGCTTATTGCTCACAGAAAAAGGTGTAAATAAAAATTTTTCAAAAAATGTGCCCTAGGAGGTAAGAGAACATTCAAGTGTTCAAATCACTCCCAAAGCTGAGGAAAACGCTTGGTTAAATTGGCTGATGCCCAAAGCATGGCAAAATAGTTATAAAGTAAAACTTAGTTAACAATTCTGGAAACACTGGACAAAGAGGAATCCATGGTTGTCTTTCCCAGGGAGGAATCGGCCTGAGATATCAACCGCAAATCCTTATTAAAGAAAATAACATTGTCTAGGGGCCCAGAATCACATTTAAAATTGCCCAGCAAATTATGCAATAATCAAAAGACCATAGAGATTTCATTAGCGTTATTTATTCTGCATTATACACTGATATGATCTTTACTTATCCATGAAAAAACAAATCAGATTCCCACTTCTCTAACAACATCAGTGAACCTTGCTGAAATGGCAGCCAGATTCACAACACGACTTCCTGAATTTCACAATGCAACAAACTTAGCGGTGGTCTTAAGTCTCTAAATAAAACTGTTAGGCTTTTGGGGGCTACTAGCTTAGAAAAACAGGGTCAGTACAAAAAAGATTCTGAAAAATAACTAGAAAAAACAAATGGAAAGGGCAGAGTAAAAATATTGGTAAAATTTGACAAATGCATTTCTCAGCATTATGTCAAACATATTTACTGAGCTGCAAAATTAATAAAAAATATTCTGTACTGGAGTTCCTAATTATTATTCCACACAGGACAGAACACCTCTTCATTATCCCTTTTTGAATTGATTGTGTACATCAAACAGTCAAGATATAAATAAAATATGCCTGCATGCATAATACCCTCACATTAAAGCTGGAGGCAATTAACCTATGATTTCTCATTAATTAAATTAAAATAACCTTCTAAAAAATGCCTAAAATCAAAACAGATTTCTTTTAGTGTAGACTTTCCTCACAATGATGCAGAGAGGCTGTTTACCAAATTTATCAAACCAATAGCAAAAAAAAATTGCTATTTCTGATTTTATCCCAGGCATGTCTCTAGTTTTCTCCTGAGGTTCCAGTCTCATTTAGCTAAAGCCAATTACAATGTCAGGGGTGGGTGTAGGGGGTTTCTCTGTCTTTAAAAATACCTGTTCTCACAAGATTTTTTGTATTCAATTGTCCAGGCACCCTATGCCTGAGTTGCATCCATATGACATACTGGAAAGCTGCAAATTATTTGGTGAATTTGCTGAATTTAGATAGTTGAAGCACATAAGTGAGATTCCGGAGGAGACAATGGGGTCTGAATATGGAGCTGCCCTCAGCATGGCTGGAAACTTCCCATTGCCTCCTGTTTACACTTTTTCCAATTCTTCCATTTCCTTCCTTGACTCCCAGTTACACCAAGTTCTTAATTACTTCAGGTTTCAGTAATCTCCCTTCTATGAAGTGTTTTCATTTGAAAACTGACATAAAAGCATACATATCACCAAGGAATATATCCTTAATAATATATTTATTTTGCTCTGCTTTTCTCTAAGTCCTTTGCAGATCCCCTAAAATCACACTATATAAGGGACCACATAGTCACAGATTGCCCCCACCTATAGCCTGGCCTTCTTAGTATACAATTAGGGGCTCACAATTTTCTTAAACATCATGCATTGATTGACTAATCTCTCCTTCAACAGAAAGAACATATGTATTCTCTCTTCTTCTCGTATCCTTAGAATCTGTCTGACACAGTGCTTTCACATGATAAATCCTCAATAAAGGATGCTGTGTTGAATTGAGGTTTAAGTCTGGATTCATTCCTTTCCCCCAGATCAGCTCCCATCTCAACTACCACAGGTAGTTAGTGACAGCACTTGCCTTCAAGTCCCCTTGATAAGAACTTTGGAGACATCTTTCCCTCTTTCGTCAACTTTTCTTAATCATTTTATTGATTTCCTCATGAGGTGCTATCATGTCGTCTTTCAAAAGATTGGATTACTTTCTTTTTCTTGATTCCAACCACCACAGCCTAACATAGATACTTACTACTTTACCTTATAAACCTAAGCTTTCCGTAACAGCCCTCTAATTCCACTCACTGCCTCTAAATTATCCCTGTACAATGTGCATTACCTGTCCTCTTCTAACAGCAAATCTTCCTTCAGCCTTGTTTTGCCCTTGACCTCCTCCTCACACACCTACACTGGCTGTATAGCACACATTGTCCTTTTCCTATCCAACAAATATCACCATTCCTATATCTCTTCCACGCTAGTAGAACCCTGGCTTTTGTATCCTAAAGGCAGGAGAGATCCTATACTCATACAAAAGAATGACCCTTCCTCTGCTCTGTGATTGGTCTAAACCAGCCAATGGTCTAGGGTAGGCATTTGACCCATTCTGGCCAATGACATTTAAGGGAAAGTGGCTTGGGGCAGGGAGCTTCTACTCCTGAATAAAACAGCAAAACCTCATAAGGACAAAACATTACACCTGTCCTGTCCCTTCCTCACTGCTTGGAATATTGGTATAAGGTTGCAATGCCTACCACTGTACTAATAGATAAGAATAGTAGATCAAACGAACAGAACAACTTGGGTCCCTAATGGCATCATTGAGCTACTGAACCAATACTTCAAGACTTTTTGTTAAAGAATAAGAAATCTAAATTTAATATATTTAATTCGATTGAGAAAGATCAAAAGAAATTGTTTTACAATACAAGATGAATCTGCAAAGAGACTATGTAAAACATTGTTCTTCAATGCCCCAATGTGGGAACGCACTGCCACGTAAGACCATGCATACCCCAAATACTATGTGTTTTCAGACCCCAAATAACTTCATGATAAATTCTTGTAGGAGATGGTAACATACAATGCAGGATTTAATGTCAGGGTACACACAATCTCCGCCCCAACAAAGGCATCTGAGAAATTCACTAAGCACGTATTTAAACAATTGAATCTGTCATGTGCATTCTGAGAAGTCCCTGAAGAAGTATATGCCTGACAAGATACAATGGCATTGGAGAAGCTATTATAGTCAATTCTATGAATCAGGTACCCTGATTCCCCAAGGCAATTTTTACAAGAGCAGGTCAGTGGCTTATGTTTAAAGCTTTGTTTTAAAATGATGAGGGATTTGAGAAAGGGTTTCCTTTTAGTTACAATAAGGTAATATTAAGATACACATCAGAATAAGAAAGCTGTTATTTATACCTTTGGACAAAAGAGGGTTTTATGACAAATAAATCTTAAAGTGATGTATTAATCTAATTTTTATTGCAGACCACCATAAATAAAATACAATATGCTATGCATAAACAGATGATAAAGCACAAAAAGATATAAAGCATTAAAGTAATGTGACTAAGTTTTATAAATCTATACATATGATTTTTAACCACTTCAAAGTAGTCACCTTGTATGGCTATGTAATAATGCTCAAAATTATTGTAATACTGCTTATTGTAATAATGTTCAAAATATACTCTGCATATATGTCCTTGATATTAACAAATCCTTAACCTTTGAAAATGGAAGTGTTTTGGAAACAAGACAAAGTCATTAAGTTTAATGCAATTAAACTCAACTTGCCAAAAGTTTTGTGCTCCTCAAAAACCAATAGAACTCAAGTCTCCCTCATGCCCTGGGTTCCTCAAACTAGGCCTCGCCAATGTCACACAGGTGGAAGGACCCAGATTCCCTCCCCCAGCTCTTGTACATCAAAGGCCTCATTCTTTCAAAAGAGCCTTCCAGAGTCCAAGGACCCAATTCCTCAAAGGGATAAATAAAAGATGATTTCTACTATATGATCTAACTCATGGTCTTAAATTCCGCTAAATTAATGAGATCAACTCAGTCCCCTTCCCTTCATTTCCCAAAGGCTCCTCTAATCCTGATCTTATTGTTATCCCACCAAAGATGGGCTTCTTTTGCCTGAGGCACATAAAGAGCCAATAATTACAGCATCAGCTTTTGAGAAAAGAAAACAGCTTTATTTCGAGTTAAGCTGCAATGAGACAGGAGGCAACAGTCTCAAATCTGTCTCTCCAATTCAGGATTTGGGGAGAAATTTAAGAGGTTAGGGAGAACTGGTTGATTTGCAGAACATTGGTGGGACAGGTTTTGATTGGAGGGCTTTAAACATTTACTGTAAGGTTTTAAACATTTATGGTGTGGAAGAGGCTTTTACACCAGAACTTTGTAGATAATGGACCCCTCATTTCTGATGAGACTCTGACTTGCAAATTCTGGTCATGTCTCTGTCCTTTGGTTCCATGAGGGGAATAATCTTTGGTTCCAGTGTCATTTCAAGGCAAGATTTTCTCTTCTTTGCATGCTCTGGCTCCATGACTTTGCAAATTTTTTGGCTTGCCCCTGAAAAACCTTCTGTTGATCAGACAGGATCAGTTTGAACTGGTCCTAGAGGGCCTGTGGTTACATGATCTGGTTCATTCAGACCTCTCACTATTACTTCAATGCTTTTAGCTTGTGATCTGTAGGGCTCATGCCTAGGCTTCACCAGTGTCCTTGAAGACTCAGGTTTAGTATCTTCAATTCACTATTTTCATACTGTCTTTTCTTTTCTGTACCAAGGTCACCAAAAGTGCTACAGTTCATACTCTTTCAGCATCTAGTTTATAAGGACCATGTCAGAAAGTATGTTCCATATTGTTCCACCTTTGAATTCATTCCACCTCCTTTATCTCAAAGCTCTATACCTTTTTCTACCAATGACCCTCAGAAACCATACCTAACCTTAATCACAACATTAACGATGAACCATCAACTAAAACTCCTATTGATACTACTTGAAAGGCATAAGATCTTGAAAATAAGGAAATTAAGATTGTTCTTTGATACTAAACTGTAAAGTAAACATGCTAGCCACCTCTTTCCAAACTTGTACTATCTGAATACATCAAAATTTTGAGTTAGAATTGGTATTCCCCTCTCTTTAAATCCTCACTGCTCACTATCCAAAACTTGGGAATTAAATAGATTCAGACTAGCTATTTGACCTCACCATCTGAGCTCTTGCCATTCAAACCCAAGAACCAAATAGGTTAGGACGTTGAGGGAGATTTATTAGACCAAAATTGTAGAGCGATGAGGAAAAGACAAAATGGCTCACAAGGACTGCAAGACTTGATTAAGCATATTCATATCTTTTAAGAATTTGTCAGTGAAAGAAAAGTTGGCCAGCCATGAAAGCATAGATTAGAGCAAAACACATAGCAAAGAGTGCCCAACATGCTCCTCCTGAGAAAGAGGAAGCTTTCGCCAAAGCTTTAAGTACTTAAGTCTACAAGAGCAAAAGAAAAATGTGTTTAAATGGAAACCACACACGTCCACATATAACACATACTTCTGGGTTATCAGATTCTATCCATTCATTTTCTTCGAGCTATTTTACAACTCTTTGTAAGTTGATAAACATGAAAATTCTGCAAATTCTGCCTTGTCCAGTATAGTTTCAGTTGTTTTCCTTCTGCCTCCACCCCTCCACACCGCCACTACGGAAAAACCAGTTTTGTCTCCACTTCAATTCAATTCCTTTATTCCAAATACATCGGTGCCTTTTCACTTTTCCTTCAAACCAGTTTTAACGATGGCTAGGTTGTTTCAGTGAATGAGTAAAATAGATTACTTAATATATGATCGTTTTTATATCTGTATGAGTCATGATTTTATCTTTTTTAAAAAAAAATTATCTTTAACACTAGTTAACACAGGCATCTTTCATGTCTTGATAGATGCGGAGTTAGATATCAACCTACCTTGAATATTTTAAATTCTATAGGCAAGTCTATCCCCCATTAGTAAAGAAATATGCCAAGCTATCTTATCCTGGTACAAACAATATTTACGTTATCTAATTTCTCTTGTTAACACTTGATGTTGAGCAATTGCCCATTTGATTTTTTTCTAGCTTTATTGAGATATCAACATATAACATTGCGTAGGTTTAAGGTATACAATATGTTGAGATGATACACATATATATTGCAAGATGATTACTTCCATAGTGTTAGTTAACATCTCTATAATGTCACATAATTTCCGTTTCCTTTTAGTAGTGATAGTATTTAAGATCTACTCTCCTAGCAACTTCTAAGTACACAATACATTAGCAGCTATAATCACCACGCTGTACAATATCCTTTCATAATAAAATGCTCAACAAACTGGATATACAAGGAATGTACCTCAACATAATAAAGGCTATATATGACAAGTCCACAGCTAACGAAACTCAATGATGAAAAGCAGAAAGCTTTTCCTCTAAGATCAGGAAAAAGACAAAGATGCCCACTCTCACCACTATTATTCAACAGAGTATTGGAAGTCCTACCAGAGTAATTAGGCAAGGAAAAGAAATACAATTCATCCAAACTGGAAAGGAAGAGATAAAACTGTTACTATTTGCAGATGACATGATTTTATATATAGAAAATCCTAAAGACTCCACCAAAAAAAGTCAGAGCTATTAAACTAATTCAGTTAAGTTGCAGGATACAAAGGCAATATACAAAATCTGTTACATTTCTATACAGTAACATATGAAAAAGAAATAAGGAAAACAGTTCCATTCATAATAGCATCAAAAACAGTAACGTACTTAGAAATGAATTTAACCAAAGATATGAAATATCTGTATACTGAAAACTACAAGACATTGATGAAAGAAATTGAAGAAGACACAAACAAATGGAAAGATATCCCATGTTAATGGATTAATAGAATTAATATTATTAAAATGTCCATACTACACAAAGCCATCTATAGATTCAATTCAATTCATTCTCTATCAAACAAAAAGGACCCTGGTTAACCAAAGCAATCCTGAGAAAGAAAAACAAAGCTGGAGGCACCACACTTCCTCCGTGATTCAGTTTTGGTAAATTGTGGCTTAATATGATCTATCCTGGAGGATGTTCTGTATGCACATGAGAAGCATGTGTATTCTTCTGCTTTTAGATGAAATGTTCTATATATGTCTGTTAGGTCCATTTGATCTAAAGTATGGTCCAAGTCTTTGTTTCTTTGTTGATTTTTTGTCTAGATGATCTGTCTGTTGTTGGAAGTGGGTTATTGAAGTCCCCCACTATTATTGTATTGTTGTTTACTTCTCCGCTTCAGACCTATTAGTATTTGCGTAATATAATATATTATATTATAATAATATGATATAATAATATAATATACAATGTATAATATAATATAATAATGATGTTGGGTGCATATATATTTACAATTGTTATATCTTCTTGATTAATTGACCCCTTTATCATTATATAATGATTATCTTTGCCTTTTTTACCATTTTTGGCATAAAGTCTATTTTGTCTGGTATAAGTATAGCTACTCCTGCTTGTTTTTGGTTTCTACTTGCATGGAATATCTTCTTCCATTCTTTTACTGTGAGCCTATGTGTATCCTTAAAGCTGAAGTGAGTCTCTTGTAGGCAGCATATAGTTGTGTCTTGCTTTTTCTTTTTTAAATATATTTGACATTTCTTTTTTTTTTAAATATTGGCACCTGAGCTAACAACTGTTGCCAATCTTCTTCTTTTTTATCTTCTTCTTCTTTCCCCTAAAGCCCCCCAGTACATAGTTGTATATTCTAGCTGTAGATCCTTCTGTTTGTGCTATGTCAGATGCTGCCTCAGCATAGCTTGATGAACGGTGCCATGTCCGTGCCCAGGATCCGAACCAGTGAAACCCTGGGTTGCTAAAGCAGAGAGTGCGAACTTAACCACTCGGCTACGGGACCAGCCCCGTGTCTTGTTTTTTTAATCTATCCAGCCACTCTACGTCTTTTGATTGGAGAATTTACATTTAGAGTATTTATTTATTTATTTTTTTAAAGATTGGCACCTGGGCTAAC
Source organism: Equus caballus (assembly GCF_041296265.1). Taxonomy (NCBI): domain Eukaryota; kingdom Metazoa; phylum Chordata; class Mammalia; order Perissodactyla; family Equidae; genus Equus; species Equus caballus. Next base: position 21,340,159 of record NC_091692.1, read on the forward strand.
AACTGTTGCCAATCTTTTATTTTTTTCTGCTTTATCTCCCCAAATCACCTGTCCCCCCTGTACATAGTTGTATATCTTAGTTGCAGATCCTTCTAGTTGTGGCATGTGGGACACCACCTCAACACGGCCTGACGAGCAGTGCCATGTCTGCGCCCAGCATCTGAACCGGCGAAACTCTGGGCTGCTGCAGCGGAGCAAGAGAACTTAACCACTCGGCCATGGGACAGGCCCCTAGAGTAATTATTGATGGATACTTGCTATTGCTATCTTTTCAATTATTTTCTGGCTGTTTTGTAGTTTCTGTGCTCCTTTCTTCTTCTCTTGCAACTTTCCCTTGTGAATTGATGATTTTCTGGAGTGCAATGCTTTGGCTCCTTTCTCTTTATCTTTTGTGAATCTACTTTAGATTTCACTTTGTGGTTACCATGAGGCATATGTAAAAATTCTTATATATATTTAACAATCTATTTTACATTGGTAACAACTTAACTATGATCACGTATAAAAACTACCCTTTTACACTCCCCATAATTTTGTGGGTTTTTTTATATTGTGTATTCATTAACAAATTATTATAGCTATGGTTATTTTTAATACTCTTGCCCTTTGTGTGTGTGTGTGTGTGTGTGTGTGTGTGTTTTAAGGAAGATTAGTCGTGAGCTAACATCTGCTGCCAATCCTCCTCTTTTTGCTGAAGGAGAGTGGCCCTGAGCTAATATTTGTGCCCATCTTCTTCCAAATTATATGAGGGACACCTGCCACAGCATGGCTTGATAAGCAGTGTGTAGGTCGGTGCCCAGGATCTGAACTGGCGAACCTGGGGCCACTGAAATGGAGAAAGCAAACTTAACTGCTACACCACCAAGCCGGCCCCTGCTCTTTGATCTTTATACTAAAGTTAAGTGGTTGACACTCCACCATATTACAATATCAAAGTATTCTGAATTTGCCTATATACTTACATTTACCTATGTGTTGTGTTTCTCCATAAGCTTTCATGTCACTAATTAGCATCCTTTCATTTCAGCTTGAAGAACTCCTTTCAGCATTTTTTGTAAGGCAGGTCTAGTGGTGATGAATTCCCTCAGTTTTTGTGTGAGGAAGATTTACCCCTCCTTCTCTTCTGAAGGATAGCTTTTCCAGGTAAAGTATTCTTGGTTGACATTTTTTTTTCAGCACTTTGAATATATCATTCCACAGGCTCCTGACCTATAAGATTTATGACAAGAAATCCACTGATAGCCTTATGGGAGTTCACTTGTAAGTTACGAGCTTTTTTCTTTTGCTGCTTTTAAGCTTCTGTGTTTGAATTTTGTCAGTTTCATTATAATGGGTCTTGGAGAAGATCTCCTTGAGTTGATTTTGTTGGATGATCTATGAACTTTATTAACTTGGACATTCAAATCTTTCCCTAGATTTGAGGAGTTCGCAGCCATTATTTCTTGAAATAGGGTTTCTACCTCCCTTCTCCCTCGTTTTTCCTCTGAAAGTCCAATAATTCGCAAATTGGTCTTTTTGATGGTATACCATAGATCACATGGACTTTCTTCACTATTTTTCATTCTTTTTTATTGTACTTCTCTGACTAGCCACAGGGTGGGGGTGGGGTGATATTGTGAGTGAAGCATGCAGGGTGCTGGGGGTGTCCATGGGCCAATTGGGGTGATCTGCAGGTGCAGCATTCCCAGTGGCTCATGGGTGGGCTTCTTAATTGGATCCATGCCATAGTTAAAATCTGTATCCATTTAATGTCCACCAAGAGTTCTATCTGCTCCTTTCCCCACCTTGTCTTACCCCCTAGTCATGTAGCTCATCATTCAGTACTCTGCATGGGGTGAGAAAGAAATGAGTCCCTTGGGCAGCATCTCACACAGCTGGGAAAGCTGGGTGCTCACACACACTCTCCCTTTCCCCCATGAGAGAAATCATGAGCCAGGAAGCTCTTTCTTGGCCCTGTGCTATGCCACCTTGGGAGAGGTGCAACAGAAATAAAGTCAAACTGTTCCTCTAACCCACTCTAATGTGTCCAAACTTGCATTTTTTTGCACCAATGGAGTACTGGAACTTCTCTGGAAAACTGGACTTCCACAAAGGCTGTCTCAGTTGTGAGTGATTGTCTAAGACACTGTTCTCCAGGGACTACCAGACCACGGCCATTAGAGGGACTGGAGCTGGTTCACAGGTCACTGCAGGGTCTATAGCTGGGACTAAAGTCTGTCTGTTTATTATGCGATGTGTGGGTAGACAAGAGTCCTCCTAGATCCCTTGGCATATGGTTCTGGATACCGTAGCTCTCTCAAGGGCACGTTTTTCAGTGGAGGGATGATAAATTTTTGTGGTTGGGGGGGGGGGGCAAAAGTGAGGGGAATCTTAGGCTTCCATGATGCTGACATTACTCCTGCCCATCAGATTTTAATTGGCTTTCTGTGTTGATCCTCCTTTAGGAAAAGAATGTACTGCCCATGCAAATGTAAGTGTTTCAGTTCAGTGTCAGTTATACATCTTGTTATAAATATCAAATAACTCTTAAGTCAAATCTAAATGATGAGCACACAAAACAGTTGTGAACAAAGAAGAAATAAGGACAATTAGTGTAGCATAAAGGAAAATAAGACCTGGGATTAAATTCTAGCTGGGCCAGTTTATAAGCTGTATGACTTTGGGCAAGTCGCTTGATCTCTCAGAATTCAAATTTCCTCATTAGTAAATGTGGATATTAATACAGGATTACTGTAATAATTAGCAATGATATATTTCTAATCCAGACATCAGTTGAAATCATCCTTTCCTTTTCATGCTATGACCTCTGGGAATTCCAGTCCCCAACTTGCTTTGAGTCACATTGGGGCTTAAATTCCATGGTTATCTCTCCTTCTAAATTCTTGTCTCTGCTAAACCTTGATCTCTTTCACATCCTGCCTCATGCATCTTTCTCTTTTCTCTAACTGTGCCACCCCATAGGAAGCATGGCCCCTTTTCTCTGATTTCTCCAAAGCATCACCACTCAACCAAAGCATTTGTGCCTAGTAGACATTAACAGAATACTAATAGACTTAAAAATGAACATTAGAAATGTTGTGGACTATTTCCTGTTCCAAGTCAACTTTTCCCCTAAATTTGCTCCCTCTCACTCCTAACATTTGGCTAATATCTCCTTCACTAATCCCAAATCCCAAAATTTTTGTTTTATTTCTTTTGTAAATCAATATAATTACATTTTATTCTCACTCTCAAAGACATTCTTGTTATGCCCAGAGAGGCTGATTCTGAGAATAATTTGGTGGTCAGCATTTCAAGTAACGTTGTTTTCTCTTAGCTACATTCCTAAAATTCCTGAAAGAGCAGACATTCAATTAGCAGTAGTTATTATCATTATGTGCATAGATCCCCAAGGTAATGACCTTGAAATGCTATTCTCATTTGAATATATAAATTCTTTTATGTTTGTTAAAAAACCAGTCCCATTATTTTGTGGTCACCCTTTACAAATTACCACTCCAGAGACCATAGAGGATAACTCAATGCTTTTGCTTTTTACAGTACTGAAAAATAACTCAGTATCATTACATTTTTAATTATATCCCAACAAATGGACATGTTTTCCTTGCTTTTCTCAAACAAACGTTTATTTTCCCTTGTTACATATATTCTGCTTTGGATTTCAGAGAACCACTCATCTGCACTCTCAGCTTTTATGCCTCCTCTTGTATTGTAGACACCATCCCTGTGGCCAGGGCATACTATGAGATCTAGGCCTCTACTCCTGGTCTCTATTATTGGTCAGGGATGGACACTACCAAAATCACATGAATCAGACTAAATAAGGCTTAATTCTAGATGCTTTCAGAAAAGCCAACTATGATGGTTAATTTTTTGTGTCAACTTGACTGGGATAAGAGGTGCCCAGATCTTTGGTCAAACATTATTTGGGTGTGTGTCTGAGGATATTTCTGGGTGAGATTAACATTTGAATTGGTAGACTGAGTATAACAGATTGTTCTCCCTAATGTGGGTTTGCCTCATCCTATCAGTTGAAGGCCTGAATAGAACAAAAGGGTTGACCCTCTTCTAGTAAGAGAGAATTCTTTCTGCCTGACTTTCTTTGAACTGGGATACTGGCCTTTTTCCTGCCTTCACACTCAAACTGAAATATCAGCTCTTCCTGAGTGTCCAGCCTGCTGGCCTTTGGATAAGAACTACACCATCAACTCCTCTGGTTCTTCTGCTTGCCGACACACCCTGAAGATCTTGGGACTTGCCTACCTCATATCATGTGAGCCAATTCCTTATTAAATATATACATGTTTTTTTCTATTGGATCTGTTTCTCCGTAGAATTCTAACTAATATACCAACCATCCAAGCAGTACATTTTTTTCTTTCAATTCTCATTTCTTTTTATTTTAAATTTTTTTATTGAGGTTATGATAATTTAGAACATTGTGAAATTGCAGTTGTACAGTATTGTAAGTCATCTTATAGGTGTGCCCCTTCACCTTTGTGCCCACCCCCGAACCCCCCTTCCCTCTGGTAAGCACTAATCTGTTCTCTTTGTCCTCGTGTTTGTTTATCTTCCACATATGAGTGGAGTCAGACAGAGATTGTCTTTCTCTATCTGGCTTATTTCACTTAACATAATACCCTCAAGGTCTATCCATGTTGTCATGAATGGGATAATTTTGTCCTTTTTTATGGCTGAGTAGTATTCCATTGTGTATATATACAATATCTTCTTTATCCAGTAATCAGTCAATGGGCACTTAGGTTGCTTCCATGTCTTGGCTATTGTGAATAATCCTGCAATGAACGTAGGGGTACATGAGTCTCTTTGAATTGCTAATTTCAAGTTCTTTGGATAGATACACAGTAGTTCAATGGGTGGGTCATATGGTATTTCTATTTTTAATTTTTTGAGAAATCTCCATACTGCTTTCCACAGTGGCTGCACCAGTTTGCATTCTCACCAGCAGTGTATGAGGGTTCCTTTTTGTCCACAACCTCACCAATATTTGTTATTTTTTTGTCTTGGTTGTTATAGCCATTCTTAACAGGCATAAGGTGATATCTTAGTGCAGTTTTCATTTGCATTTCCCTGATGATCAGTGATGAGGAGCATCTTTGTACATGCCTATTGGCCCTCTTTATATCTTCATTGGAGAAATGTCTATTCATGTCCCCCTGCCCAATTTTTGATCAGGTTGTTTGATTTTTTCTTGTTGAGTTGTGAGTTCTTTGTATGTTATGGAGATTAACCCTTTGTCAGATATATGATTTTCACATATTTTTTCCCAATTGATGACTTGTCTTTTCATTTCAATCCTGTTTTCCCTTGCCTTGTAAAAGCTCTTTAGTCTGATGAAGTCCCATTTGTTTATTCTTTCTGTTTCCCTTGTCCAAGGAGACATGGTGTCTGAAAAGATCCTTTTAAGACTGATGTTAAACAGTGTACTGCCTATATTTCTTCTGGAAGTCTTATGGTTTCAGGTCTTACCTTTAAGTTTTTGATCCATTTTGAGTTGATTTTTGTAAATGGCATAAGAGAATAGTCTATTTTCATTCTTTTACATGTGGCTGTCTAGTTTGCCCAACATTTGTTAAAGAGACTTTCCTTTTTCCATTGTACGTTCTCAGCCCCTTTGTTGAAGATTAGCTGTCCATAGATGTGTGCTTTTATTTCTGGTCTTTCAGTTCTGTTCCATTGATCTGTGTGTCTGTTATTCTACAAGTACCATGCTGTTTTGATTACTATAGCTTTGTAGTATATTTTGAAGTGCAGGATTGTGATGCCTCCAGCTTTGTTCTTTTTTCACAGAATTGCTTTAGCAATTCAGGGTCTTTTGTTGCCCCATATGAATTTTAGGATTCTGTGTTCTATTTCTTTGAAGCATGTCATTGGGATTCTGATTGGAATTGCATTGAATCTGTAGATTGCTTTAGGTAGTATGGACATCTTAACTATGTTTATTCTTCCAATCCATGTTCATGGATGTATTTCCATATCTTTATGTCGTCATCAATTTCCTTCAGGAAAAGTCTTGTAGTTTTCATTATATAGGTCTTTCACCTCCTTGGTTAAATTTATTCTAAGGTATTTTATTCTTTTTGTTGCAATTGTGAAAGGGATTGTGTTCTTGACTTCTCTTTCTGTTAGTTTGTTATTAGACTGTAGAAATGCAACTGATATATGTAGGTTGATTTTGTACCCTGCAACTTTGCTGTAATTGTTGATTACTTGTAGTCACTTTCCAATGGATTTTTTAGGGTTTTCTATATTTGAGATCATGGTGTCTGCAAACAGCAAGAGTTTCACTTCTTCATTGCCTATTTGGATTCCTTTTATTTCTTTTTCTTGTCTAATTGCTCTGGCCAAAACATCGAGTACTATGTTGAATAAGAGTGGTGAGAGTGGGCACCCTTGTCTTGTTCCTCTTTTCAGAGGGATGGCTTCCATTTTTTCCCCATGGAGTATGATGTTGTCTGTGGGTTTGTTGTATATGGCCTTTATTATGTTGAGGTACTTTCCTTCTATACCCAATTTATTGAGTTTTTATCATAAATGGATGTTGGATGTTGTTGAATGCTTTCTCTGCATCTATTGAGATGATCATGTGGTTTTTGTTCCTCATTTTGTTAATGTGGTGTATCACATGGATTGACCTGTGGACGTTGAACCATCCCTGTGTCCCTGGTATAAATCCTACTTGATCGTGGTGTATGATCTTTTTAATGTATTGCCGTATTCAGTTTGCCAATATTTTGTTGAGGATTTTTGCATCTATGTTCATCAGTGATATCGATCTGTAATTTTCCTTCTTTGTGTTGTCCTTGCCTGGTTTTGGGATCAGGGTGATGTTGGTCTTGTAGAATTGTTAGGAAGTGTTCCAACTTCCTCAGTTTTCTGGAATAGTTTGAGAAGGATAGGTCTTAAATCTTTTTTGAATGTTTTCCAGAATTCTCCAGAGAAGACTTCTGGTCCTGGACTTTTATTTTTAGGGAGGTTTTTGATTACTGTTTCAATCTCTACTTTTGATTGGTCTGTTCAGATTCTCTATTTCTTCTTGATTCAGTTTTGGGAGGTTGTATGAGTCTAAGAATTTGTCCATTTCTTCTAGATTATCCAATTTGTTGGCGTAAAGCTTTTCATAGTATTCTCTTGTAATCTTTTGTATTTCTGTGGTATCCTTTGTAATTTCTCCTCTTTCATTTTTTATTTTATTTATTTGAGTCTTCTCTCTTTTTTCTTTTGTGAACCTGGCTAAGGGTTTGTTAATTTTGTTTATTTTCTTGAAGAACCAGCTCTTTGTTTCATTGATCCATTCTACTGTATTTTTGTTTCAATTTTATTTATTTCTGCTCTAATTTCTATAATTTCCTTCCTTCTACTGACTTTGAGCTTTGTTTGTTCTTCTTTTTCTATTTCTCTTAGGTGTACTTTGAGATTGCTGATTTGGTATTTTTCTTGTTTGTTGAAGTGAGCCTGTATTGCAATGAATTCCCCTCTTAGGACCACTTTTGCTGCATCCCAAATGAGTTGGTATGGTGTGTTTTTATTTTCATTTGTCTCCAGGTAACATTTGATTTCTCCTTTGATTTCCTCAATGATCCATTGGTTGTTCCATAGCATGTTGTTTAATCTCCACATCTTTGCCCCTTTCCCAGCTTTTTTCTTGTACTTGATTCTAGTTTCATAGCATTATGGTAGGAAAAAGATGCTTGATATTATTTCAATCCTCATAAACTTATTGAGGCTTGATTTTTTCCCAATATATGGTATATCCTTGAGAATGTTCCATGTGCACTTGAGAAGAATGTGTAACCTGCTGTTTTTGGATGGAGTGTTTTATATATATCTATTAAATCCATCTGGTCTAGTTTTGTGTTTAATTCTGTCATTTCCTTGTTGACTTTCTCTCTGGATGATCTATCCATTGGTGTTAGTTGGGTGTTGAGGTTCCCTCCTTGTATTGTAGTTGATATCTCTTTCAGTTTTGTTAATAGTTGCTTTATGTATTTTGATGTTCCTCTGTTGGGTGAGAATATATTTATAAGTGTTATGTCTTCTTGGTAGAGTGTGCCTTTTATCATTACATACTGTCCCTCTTTGTCTCTCTTTACCTGTTTCACCTTGAAGTCTACTTTGTCTGACATAAGTATGGTGACACCTGCTTCCTTTTGTTCACTATGAGTTTGGAGTATTTTCTTCCATCCCTTCACTCGGAGTCTGTGTTTGTCTTTGGGGCTGAGATGTGTTTCCTGGAGACAGCATATTATTGGATCTTGTCTTTTATTCCATTCTGCCACTCTGTGTCTTTTTATTGGAGAATTCAACCCATTTACATTTGGATTATTGAAATGTGAGGGCCTAGTCCTGCCATTTTATTGCTTGTTTTCTGCTTCTCCTGCATTTCTTTTGTTTCTCGTCCCATGTATTTCAGACTGCCAATTCAGTTAGGCAGTTTTCTTAGTTTTCTTCTTATTTGCAATTTATGTCTCTGTTCTAATTGTTTGTTTAGTGGTTACCATGTGGTTTGTATAAGACATCTCATAGATGAGATAGTCCATTTTCTGATAGCCTCTTATTTCCTTAGACTAAGCCCGTTCCATCCCTTCCCTCTTCCCCTTCTAGGTTGTTATTGTCACACCTTTTTTTTCTTCTTGTGTTATAAGTTTGTGGTTAAAATGACAAGATTATATTTATTCTTGGAGTTTCCCTTCCCTTTATATTTAATGTTATACTTAAGCATTTGCTAACCTGTTCTCATGGAGATCTGCAATTTTCTGATTTTGTCTTTCTACTTATCTCCTTGCTCAGGGTTTTGCATCCCCTTTCCTTTTTTTTGTTTTTTTCAGATATGTTTTTTCCTGAGGATTTCTTGTAGGGTGGGTCTTGTGGTGATGAACTCCCTTAATTTTTGTTTATCTGGGAAAGTTTTTATTTCTCCATCATATTTGAAGGATATTTTCACTGGATGGAGTATTCTTGGCTGAAAGTTTTTGTCTTTCAGAATTTTGAATATATAATTCCACTCTCTCCTAGCCTATAAGTTTTCTGCTGAGAAATCTGCTGACATCCTGATAGGGGTTCCTTTGTAGGTTATTTTCTTCTGCCTTGCTAGCCTTAATATCTTTTCCTTCTCATTGACTTTTGCCAGCATTACTACTATATGCCTTGCAGCTGCTCTTTTACATTGATAACGTTTGGAGAACTATTGGCTTCTGTCACATGGGTTTCCAGCTTTCTCCTTAGGTTTGGGAAGTTTTCAGCTATTATTTCTTTGAACAATCTTTCTGCTCCGTTCGCTTTTTCTTCTCCTTCTCGGGTACCTATAATCCTTATGTTGCATTTCCTAATTGACTCAGATATTTCTCAGAGCTTTTCTTCACTTATTTTTAGTCTTAGTTCTCTCTCTTCCTCTATCTGAAGCATTTCTATATTCCTATCCTCAAGGTTGCCAATTCTGTCCTCCAAATTATCAGCCCTACTGTTCAGGTAGTGCAGATTTTTCTTAATCTGATCCATTGTATTTTTCATCTCCAACGTTTTCTGATTGGTCTTCTTTATAGTATCAAGTTTTTTTGTAACATACCTCCTGAACTCATTGAGTTGTCTGTCTGTATTCTCTTTTAGCTCATAGAGCATTTTAATGATAGCTATTTTGAATTCTTTACCATTTAGATTATAGATTTCTGTGTCTTTGGAATTGTTTTCTGTGTACTTGTATTTTCCCTCTGTTTTGGAGATTTAATATATGTTTTCATACTGCTTGATGGTGTGTATTTGTGCCTCTGCATAGAGATAGTGTTTGGTTACTGCTGCCACTGGGCACTTGCTGCCACTTGGGGGAGGGAGTAGGAGCTGTGTAATCTCTGGCCATCTGGATCCCCATCAGCTGCTCCTGACTGAACCTGGGCCACTCCTTGGAATTGCAGTGGCCTTGTGGGGTCACCCACCAACTGTGGGAACAATCACATGGGGGCTTTTGGTTGCTGCTGCCTGCTCCCACAGACCCCCCCCTAGACATACTCCCTTCTTAGGGATTACAGCAGTGTCATGGGCCTTTGAGGCAGCCAGGTGCTTGTTCACCCAGACTTGCAGTTCTGCCGCCATCTGGTCCTGCTCATCTCACTTGCCACTCCCCCAGGGCCACAGCAGATCTATGTGTATTTAATGCAGCTGGCAGTTAGCTCACCCAGCCACGCTGCATCTGCTCCTAGGTCACCCAGCCTTTGTGCTTGGTGGGCAGGGCCTCTCCACTAGGGCTGAGCCTAGACTCTCCCTGGGACCACCGTGGGACTGTGGATTTTCCCACCGGACCAAGGAGTGATCATGCTGGGGCTCAAGATTGTCACCACCAACTCACACAGTCCCACTGGATACATTTGCCCCCCAAGGCCACAGCAAAGCTATGTGTGTTTAATGCAGCTGTCAGTTAGGTCACCCAGCCATGCTGCATCTGCTCCCAGGCCACCCAGCCTTTGTCAAGCTATACCTTTTACAGACATATTGTTATTGTCAAACAAAGGGATAATTTTTCTGAAAATAAAACCAACACAGCAGAAGACTATACTGAGAGGTAGAGAGAGACAAATCAGATCTTTGTAGCATTTACATGAACCATTGGTCAAGAAAAAGTTGAAACCAACTCTATGCCTGGATTTTTTTGTTATGTAACAGAATAAACTCATCTTTTGCTTAAAGTGGCTTTTTATGCCTTGTAACAGAGAATTTTGTCTGACGAGCTCATTTCATCCAAATTGGATGTAAATAAATACAAAGAAATACATGCAATCATCCAGATAAAAATAAATAGAGATGTGGAGGCACATAATTAATAAATGAAAGAAAGTTTTTAGAAGTCACATGTAAACCAAGTACACAAAACTGTAGGTAATTAGTTTCCAGGGGAAAGGTCCAAATTCAGGACCTTCTTAATGGCTAATAATTAATAGTTGAGAAATCCATAATGTGCATGAAATTAAAGAAAGTCAGTTGCATAGGCCCCTGTTTCTTGATTCAAGAGGGAAATTCTTTAATACATCTTCATAGAGGGATATTGTATGTGGCATGGAAGGCAATGTCCTCAGTGATAGTCTTGCCAAAAGACTAGTCAGCATTACTTGGCTGTTTCTTTTAATGAAGCTGAACAAAAAAGCCGAAGTAATGACATCAAACACAGTTCAGTAAGAGCCATTTTATGAAAGGCAAAAAGATTTCAGCCTATTACACTGTCTCTGACAGCTAAATTCCATGGATTAAAATGTCTCTAGAACAATGGTTCTCAATTTTTAGTGTAGGGAAGCAAAATTTTCCACCCAAAATGTGTCTCTTTGGCGTGGTGATTAATTTACCTTGATTATTTTTAAGAAACAGAAGACTCGGGAAGTTTTTCTTGTTACTTCCCCCACTAACTGACTAAAAACATTTACATAAAGGGCCTGTTCCTGGAATAGAGCTATCACTAGAGATATCTACAAAGAAAATGGGCTAGGTGTGATGGGGGAGGCTCAGCAGGGTCTAGAGATCAGAGTTCACTCTGTGCCCCATTGTCTCTGCACAGCCCAGCAAATATTTATTTACCAAACATTTGCTTTTCCATTGCTTTGTGAATTGTCTTCCACTCCTTTGAAGTCCCAAGTTACTATCAGCTTTTGCTTAGCTGAAGATGGCATATAAGCCTCTACTGGTTGATTTGCCCTTGGGCCCCCCACATCCTTGTGGAATCCCGGTACATACAAAATTAAATTGGATTTCCTCCTGTTAATCTGTGACACATCAATTTAATTCTTAGACCAGCAAGAAGAACCTGGAAGAGTAGAGGGAAATTTCTTTCTTCATGACAGTGGCAGTAGAAACTTTATTCAAGTGAAACTGGATGTGGAGCTGATGTGGTTGACGTTTGGCAGGAGGACCCAGAGAACCTACTCACCAACACCTGCTTCACATCCTTTTCCCTCTCTTCCACATGGCAGTGCCTATGGAATACCAGGCCTCTGTAGGGGAGGAAAAATAATTTTCTCTCTACCTTTCTGAGTCCCTGGCTGAGATTCCCTATAATAATGGACAGATTAAAAAGAGAAAAACAAACAGAAGTTTGTTAACGTGTATTCCTCATGTATACATTAGTGGGTGATACCCTGGGAAAATAAGTCTCCAAGATCACCCAAGCCATCACCTTAAATACTGTCTTCAGATAAAGACAAAAGAAAGATCATGAGGGAAAAGAGAAGGCCAGTTATGGGAGGTGACCAGAAAAGCACTCTAAAAAAGGGTAAGGTTGTAATGCAGATTTAAGTAGGTGCCTTCTCCATTGATAAGAGTTTCTGGTGATTTAGAGTCATCTTTCTTGTCCTGGTACAGAGAGGGAGACATATTTACAAATGAGATCCTGTAAAAAAGTAAATGTCCCTTACAAAAGGTTAACTTTTAATACATTTTCAGAGCTTCTATCTTATCTATTGTTTCTCAAAAATAATCTGTATGCCAAAGAGGCATATTTTGGAGTGGCAAATTCTGCTATCCTTCACAACCGAAAAACAGTTTTAAAACTGACATAGAGAAAAGAATATATTGATATCAATCCAGAAATGTTTCATGAATTGTATTTTTCACATTTGAAATTTCAGAATTTCAGAGCAAAAACCTCAATTTCGAATGATCTGACATTGAGAAAGGGCAGAACCCCTATGTGTTAGTGATCAATTAAGTGGAGGATAGGAATTCATCCTCATATTCTCCTGTGATCCTAAGAAAATATAAGAATTCAATCAGGACACATTCTTGAATACTATCTATCTCTGAAACGAGATGAGCCAAGATGATTCTAGAGGGGAAAAGCCACAGTTTCCTAAGGAAACAGTTCTGAGTCTGTCCCAATACAAGGAGAAGTGGGCAATAAAGATCTAATAATTCTATGTCATAGAGCATGTCTTAAATAACAGTATTTTGGAAACCTTTCAAACAACATAGACTCTCTCATAATACGTAGCATTCACAGAATACCTAACTTTTAACAATGTAATTTCTCAGAGAACTCTTAAAATAAGTTGGTTGAAACTACATCTCTGTGAAAAAGAACGATTTAATAAAAGATCATTGGATAAAAGCCAATTAAATGCTGGAGGACATCTGCCCAAAATGATAATTTTGGATTTAAAATAGTTGAATAATGTATATTCATCTTTTCATCTTTAAGACAATTTGATAGCAAAATCAATTGTCTGTAACCTAACATAAGGCAGAAAACCCATGCCAGTGATGTAAGTGAGAATAATTATCTTTTTATTCTAAATAGCATGCATCTATTTCTTCCAGAAGCAGTTTCAGTTTATTCCATTATGAGGAGAACAAAGAAGAAAACATATACCCATTGTACCCTAGCATATCTTCAATGAGAATATTATCAAGTTGGAGGATGGCATAAACTGACTCATTTGTAAGGAGGTCTCAGAATGTAGTTTTTTGTAAGCCTCAGTAATGAGGAGTTTATATTGACTTTATATGGCTTAGTCTAGGGCGTAAAACACTACAGTCCACAGGCCAGAGGCCTAAAGAAAGCTGTTATAGGAACATAGCCACATCTATTCTTTTATGTTTTATTTATGCTGTTTTTGTGCTCCAGTGGGAGATATAAGTGGCAGTGACAGAGAGTGTATGGCAGTAAGATGAAAATATTTACTATGTGCTCCTTTAAGAGAAAGTTTGCCCGCTTGGGACTTAATTGAGAACTGAAAACTGACGCTGGGTCCAATGCCAATAAAATATTTTAAAATCTTAAATACTTTTATTCACAAAATTGCAATGTAAAAATTATCAATATTGGCTGAGTAAAACCTAAATCCCAGATGTTCATCATGTAGAATACTGGCCCAAGGAAGATAGACTTGAAACTAGTTAGGAAGGAAAGTAACATAGAATTTAGCAGACATGCCTTCTTAATCAATGGACCTGTAACATAAGATGAAGTAGAAGATTACCTTTTAAAAACTGAAAAGATTAATTAATGGGCTTATAACACACAGTGAAGTAGATTACTTTCTGGAGGAAAAAAACTGAATAGATTAGTCAATGAGCATATTCAGATGGGAGAAAAACCCGACCTCATGGTCTGCAAACAAACCATAAAAACCGCAAAGAACTGAAAGTCTTCAGGAGATATTCTATTTAATTTAACTCTTTAACCAACTGTTTCAAATGAATAGTCACTATTTACGTTATTAAAAATTTGAAAAATATTTGGATACTACAAAGTTCAAGCAGTTCTCAAATTAAATTAACTTCCTTTATACTTTATGCAGGTTCACTTAATACGTGAGGTTACCTCAGAGACGTAGGCACTATCCTTCCTAGGAAAACTCAAGACTTGGTATGGAGAGAAGAAACAAAAGAGTAAGTATCTATAGAAAGACTGAAATAAGAAGGAAGGAAAAGACAAATGTGCTCCAAATAAATGGATGAAATCAACATCTCAACATGAATGTTGCAGGGCAAAGCCCACCTCATTTATGCCAGGAGAGAGGGGATATACCTGCCTCCCATTTCTGCCTGCTAAGCAGAAAATGAAGCAGGCCAATTGACATGTCTGGACCAGGTTCACAGAGCCCAAAATCTACTTCCTTCTTAGAGTAAGAACCCTGTTAAGTAAAAAGACCTACACAATGGCAGAAGAAACCCATCCCTACTATATCAATCAACCTAGTTGCTCATAAGCAATGTAAAATAAGAATTAATAAAATAAAGAGCTGCTTGACATTTGAGGATTATCAACAATGTGAAAGAAAAAGTAAAAGATAAATGGAGCCTGAATGATTGTGAATGGAACAAAATTATTTGTAAGAATTGAAGACAGCTTTTTAAAAATCCTAATTTTTGATTAATTCATTAATGAAAATGTATGACACCAATAAACAAAAACAGACTGCCCTCCACAAAACAAAAAAAAATCAATGAACAAAAAAAGAGTTCTCAGAAAGTAAAAACATGATTGGTAAAACAAAAAGAAATCAATAGAAAGGTTGGGATAAATAGTTAAGCTACTCTCCCATGCATTGAGCAAAAAAAATACAAAAAGGTGAAAACATGGAAAAATTTGACTGTCATATATGATGAAGTAAAAGGAAGAAACTTTAGAAGAAAATAGGAAGGAAGTAGTAATCAAAGATATAGTAGAAGAAAATATTCCGGAGCTGGAGAAAATTACTCGATTAAATGGTACTGGAAAGGTTATTTAAAAAGACTTACACACAGACACATTCTAATAAAATTTAAATATTCCATGGATAAACAGGATATCCTAGACACTTCCAGAAAGAAAAACAAAAATAAGCAAGAATCATTTTGCTATCAGATATCTCATTCAAAATACTGGATGCTAGAAGAAATGAAACAATGTCTTCAAAGTTCTAAGAAGGCGATCAGTATTGACCCAGACTGTGTAGAGTTCTACACAATAGAAATATTAGAAATGTCACAAGCAAATAAGTGCACTTTCAAACGTAAAAATTCTGAAAGTTTTTCACAGACGTATCTTATAGGAAAAAGAAATTACTGTAGGAGGTATTGAGAAATATTCAAGTCAATTATTCAGAAAACACTGACAGCTGAAGATATCACACACACACACACACACACAAAAACTACCCAGAACAACTCTAGGAAGAAAATGACATAATTTTGAACATTTCTTCTCTGTGGTTTATGTCTTACTGCTTGGTTGTTCACTGGATAATAGGTAATCAGTGTTTAAAAGTAACCTAGAGACAAAGTATAGAATTTTTAATTATAGTTATAAAATTGAATAGAAACATTAAAACATTTGAAAATTTATGAATAAAAATACTGAAATTTTTTTATTTTACATAGATATGAATCAAAAAATATTATCTGAATTTAATTGATTAAGAAATACAGGTTTAAAGGTAATAGTTAAAGTTATAAATGTATAAGAATAAAAAATCATATTAAATATATATAATTGTATTCAATAAATTAATAAAAATTATGACTAGGGAGAAAGGTGTGAGAGTAATAGAATTATATTAATTTCTCCTTTTCATATTGGGATATAAACAGATGCTGTGTAAAATTGCTAAGTACAGAAAGAGATACAAGAATTAAATACCAGAGGAAAAACAAGAACTGTGAAAAGTGGTTATATCTGAAAATGGGACTGGAGTTGAATGATACCATGGGAGATTTTTCATTTCATACTCTTTTGTATTGTTTAAATTTTTGACATGAGCATATATTACTATAATTAGCAATAATAAAAAACAATTGGGAGTGACATCAGCAACATGGCAGAGTGAGCTGTTCCCTTTATGTCTCCCCCTTTGAAGTACAACTAAATGGACATTCAATGACTCACAGAAGATACTCACCCAGCACAACAGGACCCCTGAGAGACCCATGGAGCTATACATCTGAAGGTGGAGGGACTGGGCCCCCAGGAAGTAGTGGAGATAGGTGAGCTCTCTCCTACCCTTCCCTGGCAACTCTGTGCATGTGTGCAAACACTTTCTCAGCTGGCGGGAGTGACCATAGTGCCACTGTGGCCCTGCAAGTGGGGGATACACCTTGGTGCAACTGTAAGAAGAGGCATCAGCAGCCCTGAGCCCACACACAAATGCTTTCTCAGCCAGTGGGAGAGCCTGCCATGCCACTGCGGTCCCAACTAGTGGCCCCAGCTCAGACTCTATGAAGAAACCCTGCCCACCAAGCACAGACGCTGGTGTGACCATAAGAAGAGGTGGTGGCAGATCTGCATGCATGCACAAATGTTTTCCTGGCTGACAAGGGCATCCCTGGTGGTGCTGCAGCCCCGCAAGGGGGAACACACCTTGGTGCAACTGTAAGAAGAGGTGGCAGCAACCCTGAGCCCACACATGAAAGCTTTCCTGGTCAGCAGGAGCACACACTGTGCCACAACATTCCCAATGAGTGGCCTGGGTCAGACCCCATGAAGAAGCCTTGCCCACCAAGCACAGAGGCTGATGCAACTGTAAGTAGAGGTGGCAGCAGATCTGCACACACATGTGAATGTTTGTGTGAGAGCACCCAGCATACCTCCACAATTTCCAGCAGATGGGGTGGGATCATAAACACAGCTCCTGCTTCCCCACAGCAGTAGCAGGTGGAACTTGTGACCTGATATTACCACAAATGCACCAGCAAAGGATTAGTTCATCAAACACCATGAGAAACCACAGCAACAAGTCAGAGCAGAAGGAGAATGACAATTCTCCAGAAACCAACTGTGAAGTCACAGGAATTTACAATCTAAATGACATAGAATTCAAAATAGCTGTCACAAAGAAACTCAGTGAGTTACAAGAAAACTCAGAAAGAGTTCAATGAGCTCAGGAATAAAATTAATGAGAAGAAAGAATACTTCACAAAGAGATTGAAACTATAAAATAAATAGCAGAAATTCTGGATATGAAGAACACAATTAATGAGATAAATAATAATCTAGAATCCTTCCAAAATAGATCTAACTTTCTGGAGGAAAGAATTATTGATTTAGAGGATAGAAGCATAGAAATGCTTCAGATGGAGGAGAGAGAACTAAGATTTATAAAATTCCAGAGGGAGATGAGAAGGAGAAAAGAGCAGAGAGTTTGTTCAAAGAAATAATAGTTGAGAAGTTCTCAAACCTGGGGAACGAATCAGACTTACAAATATACGAAACCAATAGAACTCCTAACTACATCATTGAAAAAAGATCTTCTCCAAGGCACTATTAAACCCTAAAATATCAAGAATCACTATAAATGTAAATGGACTGAATTCTCTAATAGAAAAATACAGAGTAGCTGGATGGATTAAAAAACAAGACCCAACAATGTGCTGTCTCCAGGAAACACATCTCAGCTCTGAAGACAACATAGGCTCAGAGTGAAGGGATGGAAGACAACACTCCAAGCTAATGGCAAATAAAAGAAAGCAAGTGTTGCCATACTTATATCAGACAAAGCAGACTTCAAGATAAAAAGATAATGAGAGAAAAGAGGGACAGTATATAATAATAATAGGGACTTTCCACCAAGAGGCACTAACACTTATTAATATATATGCACCTAACACAGGGGCACCAAAGTACAAAAGCAATTATTACAGATCTAAAGGGAGAAATTAACAGCAACACAATAATAGTAAGGGACCTCAACACCCTACTTATATCAATGGATAGATCATCAAGACAGGAAGTCAACAAGGAAATAGTGGATTTAAATGAAACTCTTGATCAGATGGACTTAATAGATATAGAGTGAGCATTCCATCCAAAAACAGCAGAATATACATTCTTCTCCAGTGCACATGGATCATTCTCAAAGATAGACCAAATGTTGGGAAGAAAGGCAAGCCTCAATAAATTTAAGAAGATTGAAATCATCTCACTCATCTTTTCTGACCACAATGCTATGAAACTAGAAATCAACTACAAGAAAAAGAACTAGGAAAGCCAGAAATATGTGGAGAGTGAACAACATGTAACTGAATAACCATTGGATCAATGAAGAAATCAAAGGGGGAAATTAAAAAATACATGGAGACAAATGAAAGTGAAAATACAACATACCAACTCTTATGGGATGTAGCAAAAGCCATTCTAAGAGGGAAATTATTAGCAATACAGGCCTACCTCAACAAGCAAGAAAATCTCAAATAAGTAATCTTAAACTGCACCTAACAGAACTAGACAAAGAAGAACAAGCAGATCCTAAAGTCAGCAGGAGTGAAATAATAAAAATCAGAGCAGAAATAAATGAAATAGAGACTAAAAAATCAATAGAAAGGATCAATGAAACTAAGAGCTGGTTCTTGGAGAAGATAAACAAAATTGACAAGCCCTTAGCCAGATTCACTAAGAAAAAAAGAGAGAACTCTCAAATAAATAAAATTAGAAATGAAAGAGGAGAAAGTATAATGGATACCACAAAAATACAAAGGATTACAAAAGAATACTATGAAAACTGCTCTTAGTATCATTAATGATTTCTCTTCCTTTGTATTTCTGACTGCCATTTCATTTTTATGGTTTTGTGAGGAAGTTTTCTCAGTTATCTCTTGTTGTGAATTGTAGCTCTTCTCTGATTTTTTTTTTTTTTTGGTGGTTCCTTGAGGTTTGTATAAGATATTTTATAGATGAAATAGTCCATTTTCTCATAGCCTCTTATCTCCGTTAACCTAAGCAGGTTCCACCCCTTTCCTCTTCCCTTCTGAGTTATTGCTATTACAAATTGTTCTGTTTTTAATGTTGTCAGTTTGTGACTAAGTTGAAGCATTTATTGTTACTTTCAATGCTTTCTTTCCCTTTATCTTTTAAGTTATAATTGAGTATTTGCCTCCCTGCTTTGATAGAGAGCTGCAGTTTTCTGATTATGTCAGTCTATTTATCTCTCTCCTCAAAGCTTTGTAGACCTTTGCCTTTTTGTTTTTAGTGTGAGGGCATCTTTAATTATTTCTTGTAGGGGAGGTCTAGTGGCAATGAACTCTGAGCTTTTGTTTGGGAAAGATTTTATTTCTCGACCATATCTGAAGGAAAGTTTTGCCGGATAGAGTATTTTTGGCTGAAAGTTTTTGCCTTTCATAGTTTTTAATATATCATTCTATTCTCTCCTAGCCTGTAGGGACTGAAAGCCTGATAGTGTTTCCTTTGTAGGTTATTTTCTTCTGCCATGCTTCCCTTAATATTTTTTCTTTGTCATTGACTTTTTTTTTTTTTTTGAGGAAGATTAGTCTGAGCTAACATCCAGTACCAATCCTCCTCTTTTTGCTGAGGAAGATTGGCTCTGAGCTAACATCCATGCCCATCTTCCTCTATTTTACATGTGGTATGCCTACCACAGCATGGCTTGATGTGTGGTGTGTAGGTCTGCATCTGGGATCTGAACCGGCAAACGCAAGGCCACCAAAGCAGAGGATCAAAACTTGACCAGTACACCACCTGGCAAGCCCCTCTTTGTCATTGACTTTTGCCAGTCCAATTTTACTACTATATGCCTTGGAGAAGGTCTTTTAGCATGGATAAAATTAGGCATTCCATTAGCTTTGTGTATGGGCCCTTTCCCAGGTTTAGGAAGTTCTCAGCTATTATTTCTTTGAACAAACTCTCTACTCCTTTCTCCTTCTCATCTCCCTCTGGAATATCCATAATCCTTATGTTCTTTTTCCTAATTAAGTCAGATGTTCCTCAAAGAATTCCTTCTTTTTTTAAAATCTTATTTCTGTCTCCTCCTCCACTTGTAGAATTTCTGTATTTTTACCCTCTAAATCACTAATTCTGTCCTCTGTAACATCAGCTCTGTTTCTTAAGGATTCTAGATTATTTTTTATTTCACTAATTGTGTTTTTCATATCCAGAATTTCTGCTTGTCTTTTTTTTTATAGTTTCAATCTCTTTGGTGAAGAGATTCATTTTATTCCTGAGCTCATTGAACCTTCTATGTTATCTTATAAATTGTTGAGTTTCTTTCTGACAGCTATTTTGAATTCTCTGTCATTTAGGTTATAAACTTCTGTGCCTTCAGGGTTGATTTCTGGACAATTGGTACGTTCCTTCTGGTCTGAATTGTTGCCACAGTTTCTCATGGTGTTTAACGAACTCATCTTTTGTCAGAGCATTTGTGGTAGTATTATGTTGCAGATTGCACCTGTTACCACTAGGGGAAAGCAAGAGCAGATTTTCTGATCCCACCCTGTCTTCCAGAAGCTGCGGGGGTACTATGAGCACTTGTGCTAGCATAGGGAGCCTTCGGGCACTTGTGTGGACTATGCTTGGTGGGCAAGGCTTCTTCACCAGATGAGCTAGGGCTGCTCCTTCGGGCCACAGGGTCATAGTGGGCTCCCCCTACTCACTGGAAAAGTGATCAGAAGCCGGCTAAGGGCTTCCACTGCTTCATCCTACAGTCAACCTGGGACATGTTCCCTGTTTCAGGGCTCAGTGGCACTATGGGCACTCATGCAGGCCTAGAGCATGCCTGCTGTTGTGTATAGATCTGCTGCAGTCTCTGCTTGGTGGATGAGGCTTCCTTGCCAGGACTGAGCTAGGGACACTCCTTTGGGCTGCAGGGTCACAGTGGGCTCCCCCTGTCCTCCGCTGGTAATACATTCACAAGCAGGCTAAGGGCTGCTGCTGCCTCTTCCTGCAGTCACCCCAGTGCATCTTGCCACTTTCAGGGCACTTGTGCCATGGTTAAAAATGCTCATGTGTGTGCACAGGGCTACCAGGGGAGAGTAGGGAGTGCTCACCTATCTCCACCAATTCCCAGAGGGTCAGTCTATCCACCCTCAGATGTACAGCTGTGTGTGTCTCTCAGGAATCCTGTTGTGCTGTGTGAGCTTCCTCCATTGGTCAGTGAATGTCCATTTAGTTGTAGTTCAAAAGAGGGAGAGACAAAGGGAACAGCTCATTCCTCCATGTTGCTGACATCACTCCTGACTCTCTTTAAATTTTCACTCTCTCTGAGGTTAGACTCAGGCTTGTCTTTATACCATAATATGTTTTGCCAAGAGAGCAGAGTTTTGGGCCTAGAATTACTAGATGAAATTTTATTTTCTCTATACTGAGGGAAGAAAATAACTAATTATAGACTGACAGCCTTGGTTCTTGGTATGCTCAGGAAATCTCTACACAAAGCCAAGATTTTAAGACAAGCTTGTTGCAAAGTTCTCTTGGATATTAGATGACTATTAATGCTTTCTCTTTGTATTCCCATGGTAGCCTTCCTAACATCCAATCTAGTCTCTACCTCCACCTCATCTTTACTTCCAGTAAGATGGAGGGTCCTATCTGAATATGGAAAAGATCATGTCATGAAAATGCCAAACAAAACAGGACATTAATGTGTTTCAAATGTTATTCTTCTTGAGTGAAATGGATGTGATGATGAGAAACACCCCCATGCCAGTAGCACATGAGAGCTGTCTACAAAGAAAAGGTGGCTATGGTCGTGAGAGAGGTTGTTGCCCTGAAAGGACCATGGCTTTATGTATATAACACTAGAAAAAAAGGGAGATCAACTGAGGGCATCCAAAAGGGCAGTAAAAAAAGAGTTCAAGGAGACTTCCAACCTCCGTTGTTAAGGAAGATTCTCCTTGCTGCTTCCACTTTGCCTGGTGACTATTACATAAGCAAATCATGAGAAAGACTAGCTAAAATTTTATAAAAGTTTAAAATTAAAATGCAAAGGTTACACATATACAAAAACCAATGAAGCCTAAAAAATGAAGTGAAATTTTTAAACTAAAGAAAGGAAAAGTAACCTTAAAAGTTAAAAGAAAACAGAAATTTGCAAAAATAATTTGCCATGCTGAGCTAATTCACCCAGATCCCCCTTCAGGACTGAAGGACTTTTTCCTCCAGCTCTTAAGAGAGGTGTACTGACCTCTCAGCTTCAGCCCTGTCGGGTAACTGTCTCTATTGAAGAGAGCCACTCCACCCTGAGACAGCCACATCCCTTGTGGAGATATAAATCATTGTGGAGAAGTAAAGGCCAGACAGACCCTGTTGCACCAAACCTGAGAAAACTCTAACCAGCCACCCCAGCTTCAGAGCTCCTTATGAGTATGGTTACTCATTGATAACACACACCAGCTTCAGGCAATGTGAGATTTAGGGTTCTACTACTTCAGTAAAAATTTAGGATATATTGGAAAATCCCCTTAAAGAAAAGGACAAATTATTACATCTCACACCTCCCACCACAAAGAAGGAAGCACTATGCCTGGTGAAACTCTTTATGTTCTAAAGGCACCTTGCAGCCAGGAATACTGCTCCCAAATGACAAGTAATGCAGATGGCTTCCTGATTTGAGAAATCTAGAGCAGGAAAGGGCATTGCAGCAAGTTTAGGCTGAAGTACTAGTAGCCTGGATTCTTAAGCCCTACAATCCAGAAGACCCTATGGTACTAGAGGTGTCAGTGTTGGAGATGATAGGGCTCTGGAGCAAGGCTACGTATGCAATCTTCAGCAGAGAAATGTACACCTTTTCAGAAATAGTTTCTGGCATTGCTAATTTTATCTTGACAGAGACAGAACATCTAACCATAGGAGACCAAGTGCTCTTGCAGCCAGAACTGCCCATCATGAGCTGGACTCTACTAGATCTACCAAGTCATAAAGTTAGATTGGCCCAATAGCAATCCATTGTAAAATGGAAGCAGTATACCTGAGCTTGAGCATAAGCAGGATAGAAGAGCAAAAGCACCCTGATGAGCAGATAGCTCAGACTTCCACGAGTCCACCCTTGTTGCCCCTTCCTCAGCTCAAAACAATGATTGCATTTGGGGAGGATCAAAAATCAAGAAGCAAAAGAAACGAGGGTTGTTCATGAATATGTCTGCTCAGTATTTGTTTACAAGCTGAAAATAGATGGCAGCTACACTATAGCCTTACTTAGAAGTGCCCTTAAAGAGCAGTACTTAGGGGAAATTCTCCAAGTGGGCAGATTTGCAAGCAGTGCATTTGATCAACCACTTTGAATGGAAGGAAAAGTGTCCTGAAGCTAGCCCTGCACTTATATGAAATTATGGGCAGTGATAAATGCCCCAGCTAATTAGTCAGTTGTCTAGAAAAAGTAGATTGGAAGATAATGAACTAGGAAATATAGGGTAGAGGGATGTGGTGGACCAAATAGAAGAAGACACAAAATATGAAGATCTTTGTGTTACCATTCTCTCACTCATCATAGAGTATCCACCACAGAAAAGGCACCAAAAACTTCATGGACACAAAGACTTAGCAAATTGATACCAGTCAACCTCTGACACAATGGTTGTATGAATGGAGCAGCTGATGAATGCCATCCATAGGCCCAAGAATATAGGCTCTCACTTATCGAGGTTAATCTAACATTTGCAGCTACTGAATGTCTAATATGAAGGTGTTCAACTAATGAAAAGAACAACAAGTCACATGGTATCACGTTGACTCCATTGAACCCTTTCTGTCCTAGAAGGTATTCTGGCAGGAATTGACACATATGCTGGATATGATTTAATCTCTCCTGCCAGCAGAACCCCAACAGAAGGCTTTGAGAGTGTGATCCACTGACATAGCACTTCATGAAACATCATATCAGAGCAAGGAACCCACTTTCCAGCAAAAGGCATATGACATGAGATCCATTGGACCTACTATATACTGCACCATGTAGAAACTGCTGGACAAATAGAGCAATGAAACAGCCTGTTGAAGCTGCAGCTGAGGCACCAAATCAGAGATGATGCCATGAAAGGACAATGTCATCCTCCAAGATACCTGATACACACTAAATCAATGATCATTGTATGGAGCTGTATCTCTGTTAAGAAGAATACATGGATCTGGGAAAAAAGGGGTGGAAGAAGGAGTGGTCTTGCTTATCATCATTCCCAGTGACCAACTTAGGGAATTTGTACCTCCCATCATCTCAACTCTGAGCTATGCTCATTTAAAGGTCTTGGTTCCTAAAAGGGCCACACTTCTGTGAGAGGACATAGTAAGAGTCCTATTGAACTTTAAGCTGCTGATACCATCACATTTCAGGCTCCTTGAGCCAAGGGATCAGCAAGTAAAGAATTGCCATCCTAGCACGGGCAACTTACTCAAGGGGCATAGTAACCCAGGGCTAGCATACCTCAAGGATAAAGGTCTGTGCCTGCCAAGAGGCAAGTCAATAAACCACCAGTGGTAAAAGCAGGGGGTTAGGAGAATCTAGAATAGATAACAGAGGAAGGAGATGAGTATCAGTTGTGAACTTGAGACCAGATGTACCAACAGGGGTCACCACCTTTTGCTTATAAGTTTTTTTATTGGTTTACCCCAAGAAAAGAGACCTACCAAACTCCTGGAAGAGTTGCTCGGAGAACTTAAATGAAGCTAGTAAATGCAAGCGGTATATTCATTTAAGTTCTTGAAGCAGCTCCTCCCGAAGTTTGGCAGGTCTCTTTTCTTGGGCTTGAGTCCTATGCCTCGAGTACAGTATTATGAGTTTCCCTGATACCTCATTAAGGACTAAAGGACTTATTCCCCTAGCTTCTGGAAGGGTTGTTGGCTAACAGCTCCCAGATGTCAACCCTGTCTGAAGAACCGCCTCAATTGAAGAGACACTCCTGCCTTAGGGCTTTCCAGGGTAGTTTATATTTAATAACTCATTGATGTGAGTGGAATAGAGACCCAGCCACATTGCCTCAACTTGGGACAACGCTGAAGGGTCAACCAACTCCTCATTTTTTGTTCTCCTTCTTGGTGATTGGTACAAAGACATAAAACTGAAAGTCATCTTCTAGGTCTTCCTTTTCCTAACCCCCAACATCCAAAGATTTCTTCCTATGTATCAAACCTTATACCAAGTGCTTTGCCTGAATTGCCTCCTTTACACCTCATCACTGACCTCTGAGGCAGTGACAGCTCTTATCCTCACTTTATGGATGAGAAAAACCCAGTTTAGAGATGTGAAGTAAATTTTCAAGACCACACGGCAAGTAAGTAGAGAAAACAGATCCAGACTGACTTAAATCTGCTCTGGAATCCACATACTAAGCCAATTATCTCTACTGGTTTTGCAGCAGAAAAGCCAACACATCTTTATTTTTAACTTCTCAAGCTCACCCCATTCCTTTTGGAAAGGAATATTAATTATCCAGAGACAATTTTAAAGAAAATGTTCCTGCTTGCCACAAGGAACAGAGATTCATTCAAGTGACCTGATGCATAATTATCATGACACATATGCTAAGGATGCAGACAGGGATCTCTTACAGTCTACAAACAAATATGAAGTCAGGCCTATTGGAGAAGGGAAAGAAGTCAGAGACAAAATGAATAGTTAGGATCCAAGAAACTTCAAAAACCAGCTTATCTTGATTCATTTCAGCTATAGTTTGTTGATGTTCACTGTAGCACTCACCAGTTGACATAACTCAGGTCTCTGTCTTTTCTTCTTTCTGGGCCTATCTTTCCACTTACACTGCTTCTACTGACTCCCTTATCCCCTCCCCATATCTCTAGGTCAAATTCCTGAGAGAGAAAAATCACGTTTTAAAAAAATCATCCTTTAAGATAGGCCTTCTCAGATGCTGTTGGCTGTCTGTGATTGCTTGTCTTTGGACAAGTTCCAGTCCAATAAAGTGTGGCTAAGAGTAAGAGAGTAAGGAAGACTGGACATTGTAGATACAGGAAATGGCCACCTATGTCTGAGGACATCCTGGGAAAGGTATCCAGCCAGTAATGGAGGGTAGGGAAGTTTGCCTTTGAAGGAGTATGAGAAGCAGGCAGGCCTTTTGAAGTTTGACCTGCCCAATACATTGCAGAAGACTTATCAGGGAGAGAGCTAACTCTTTACCACTAGAGTAGGGCTTTTCTTCACCTATTAAAAGAAATGATATATTTCTCTTTTTTGTAATCCTTACTAGCTGCTGTAGTTCCAAAGCAAGATATAGGCCAGGACTTCAAATGTGTTTCTTATGTAGGTTTATGGAATGTGACCATTGAATAGGACCGTGGCAGTCATCTACTTCAGGATTTTCCTCTATGGGAACATAACATTGTGAAATGGTCTGTTTCATTTACAGGTTGTACTAAATGTGATCAATATCAGAGGAATAACATGATCAGATAACTGGTTTAGAAAGATAATCTCAACAATGGGGAGAATGAGATATTGAAGGAACAACAACTGGAAGAGAGCAGTTAAGGTGCTTTGCCATAGTTTGGAGGAGACATATTGAGGGTCTTACTAAGAAAGTGGCAATGAGAATGGAGTTCTCTCACAATCCAGAGGTATTTATAGTGGGTAAAAAATAAGGTGCCAATGACGATGAAATAATGAGGTGGAGTGGAATAGGTGGCAGGAGTGAGGGATGCTGACTGTGACTTGAAGATAAGATTGGTGAATTTAGGGACCATGGTGCCTTTAGTTAAGGCAAGAAGTACAGGTGGAGCAGAGGACTTTTTGTGTGTGGGGAAAGGATGGCGTACGACACATTTGATTTTGAACATGTTGCATTTGAGTTTTCTTCAAGTGATCCATGTGGAACTTTCCAGAAGGAAGTGTAAATCTGCATTTGGAGCTTAGAATAGAGATTGGAACTGGTCATATACATTTGGCAGCATATGGTCCATTCTAGCCTGTCCACTTTGAATATTACTTTCAATAAAGAAAACACGCCACATAAAATGTGCATTTATTTCTTTCTGTGATCCCCAAAATAGGGGTTATCACTTTTTTCTTATTCCTTAAAACATACTGAATTCTGAGGGGAAAAAAATCCCAAAGATTACATACTAAATGATCTCATTTTTATAACATTTTTGAAAAAATATAAAATTTTAGAAATGAATAACAGATCAATGGTTGTCAGGACTTGGGCAGGGGTTACTGGAAGCAAGTGGATGTGGTTATAAAAGGGCAACAAGAAGGAGTTCCAAGGTGATGGAATTGTTGCCTATCTTGACTATGGTGGTAGCTCTATTAACATACACATACGATAAAATTACATATAAAGAAACACACACATTAGTACAAGCAAAATTGGGGAAATAAGAATTAAGATTGATGGATTGTTTGATGTCAATATCCAGGTTGTGACATTGTACTATAGTTTTCAAGATGTTACCATTAAGGGAAACTGGATAAAGTGTATGCGATCTCTGTGTCATTTCTTATAACTGCATGTGAATCTACAATTACCTCAAAGTAAAAAGTTTAATTTTCAAAAATAGTGAGGCAAGATAATTTTGAGAAAAAAAATTTTCTCCTTATCTTTCCTCCATTTGTTTCCTTGATTCAGCAAAGGTTTGTGGCAAGTTCATTGGGACAATCAGGTTTGTGGAGAGAGGAATAACCCTCAAGTCTAAGAATAACTTGCCCTCATTGGGATAGGGTAGGGTGAGAGAATTTGAGAAAAAAAGAGAGAAAAGAGAGAGATTCAAAAGTCCTTAGACAGCACCAGATAATTGGGACAGGAATAAAGGATGTTTTGGCAAAGGTTCTTGTTAGTATGAGGGACAATGTCTGAGGAATCAAAAGTTACATGACAACTAAGCCATGGTCCACAGGCTACTCACCTTTTCTAAGGTGAGCACAACCTATCTCTAGCCTAGGCTAGCTGTCCTAACCATCAGTGGCCTGTGAGAGCATCCCTTGATCAGCAGCCAGCACCTTACCCATTGACTGTAGGAAGTAATGCTTACATGTGACCTGACACTTTGTGGCCCTGTCCAAATTATCCCCTGCAAAGTTCCAGCATATTTATAAGCTCAAATAAACGGGGGGGATAGGACCTGGACATCTAGTGAATAGTGGTATTTGAAGGAGGTGCCCTTCTACCTATGTTTAGGAAATGGTGTTAAACAGGATCCGGTTGAGACCTACCCCTTGAACAGGCTCAGCCCAGCTATGGTACTTTTCTTTTCATTTAGCATTCATCTTAAGCTTATGGAAAGTCTAGATTTTAGTTTTGTTTTTTTTAATCATCCTTTATGCTTTTTGTTATGTAAGTCTCCTTGCAGCATTAGTGGATTCCTCATAAAATTGGAGCTCAGCAAAGAGACTTTTATGCAGCCACTCTGGCTTCTTTATACACTTCTACATGTTGCAGTGCATTGGGACTGTGTATTTTGTTTTCTGAATCTCCATTTTGGGCACCTTCTACCTATCTTAAGCCACATTCTTCTCTATAAACACCTGCCAATGAACTATACTTTTCTCTCATCTTGTTTTAATTTGATTTCCTCAACATGAATCTATATGTCTGGTTATTCTGGGAATTACTTCATTTTTTCTTATTAGGAAACCTGAGATGTCTTCTATTACTTCTGCATCACCAGCGAGTTCTTCCGTCCTGATAAGAATTAGCTCCAAAGTTCTCCATGTTACAACTTCTATCTTCTTGGAGAACAAAGTCTCATCGAGGCAATTGAAGAGTCTATCAAAGGCCTGCTTTCAGCGGAAAAAGGCTTTCAGCAGATGTCTGGATAGTTCAAGCTTCCTATCACAACCAGATCCTAGCCCTGCACCTGTTTTATAATGTGTATGAGGAATGCATCATTCCCCTTCTCTAACTGCCCAGCCATCCACAGTAGCATTACCACATCTGTTTCTTTCTCAATTTACCCTTAGCCAGATGTTCTTAACTATGTTTCCAAAATCAGGTTTACTAACTTTCTTCTGTAGGAAACTTCTTGAGAAACAATGACACTCTCCAACCATTTCTATTAGGTGTATTTCTCTTGTCAATGTTTAATGTCACCTTCATTGCCATTTACGGTATTGATTCTTATGAGCAAATGTGTATCAATTTGTGGTAAGTATCTTTAGTTATTTTATTACTCTGTGCAATAGTATATAGGTGCCTGTAATCATAAGTGTCAATCAGGACCTTCTTATTTACTTTTCCCCCTGAGAGCCAATAAGTTCTCCCTCCTCTCAAGGAGAAAGCTATACCACAACAGTAATTCCTGATATCAAAATTTGATAGAGTTCTTTGGGGACATTTTTCTCCTTTCTCCTCAATTTTCACTTTTTAGAGGCCTTTTCTAACAGATTAGTGAGACTCTTGTTGAATACATTTTTTCAGGCAGTTGCCCAATGAGTCAGAATAAGCTGAGTTTCATAAAATGCTAAGAAAAGTCATTCTCATCTGAATCATTGTTCAACTTGTTTGGCAGTGAGCATACAAATTTAAATGAGAGAAAAAAATTTTTCAACTCTCCTTGTGGTTCTAAGTAACTAATTCTGGAGGACAAATTGCCTGATATATAGATGAAGTAGAAAATTTTAAATAAAAATGTTTTCATTGTTTTTAGCTACTCTTTTTTTTTTTTTACCATTTTGAAACATGCCTTATGAGTAACAATATCACTGTACAAACTCCTTACAGATGTTAATGATCTAGAATGATAAGCTTTTATTATAATCTCCAGGCATGGTTTTTTCATATCATTCCAAAAGCTACCCCCAAGCATTCTAGTTCAATGATTGTTTACACAGCACAAAGTGATTTGTAGAGGTTTTTTGGGGTTATTTGTATGCTTGTTTTAAACAATATTTGAAAGAAAAAAACCTTTTTTTCTTATTACTCACAATTCCATGGCAGGTGTTTACTCTGATCCTATCATGCTGCAGAAGGGGTGGATGTTTTGAAATGAGAACATTGGTGATATCCAGATAAGGAAGATTATTTGTTTCCCAAGAGGAGAGTCCTCTTGGTAGCCAATTCCTTTGCAAGAAAGTGACAACTAAGTTACAGGGAAGTCAGTAGCCCAAGTAATCAAAGGGCTAGTGTGTAATACCTTAGCAGTCCAAGTCACCTCTCCTCAAGTCCAAATCATCTGTTCTCACATGTGGCCAAAGCTTGTGCAGAGAGAAAGGGAAGATAGAAAAGTGTGACCAACAGAAATAATGTAAACACAATCTAAATTGCAATGAATGAATGTCAGGGAAAGCATCAAAATCAACAGCACAATGCAAGGTAAGAAATGTAATCCAGAAGACAGGAAGGTTACAAAAGGAAAAAAAACAGTTAAGAGTGCCAAAATACCATGGAGGGGCAACAAAGCATGGTAGCCTAAGATTGAGAACATAACACTTTTTCAATCTTAACGGCACCTTAATGGCCCAGGATATTAAAAAATAGACCATTTCAAGACAGGCAGTTCCAGAGAGGGAGGGGAAGGTAAGCAGTGGTCCATACCACAGGGTCCAAAGACATAATGGTACCCACCAGCTTAGTTCAGAAGAGCTCTAAAGGCTGTGGAAATTCAGTCTCTGAGGGGGGCAAAGAAATAGAAAGTTCCAAGAATAAGTGATGTCAGAGCTCCAAGAATTTACTTCACTCATTGCATGACCCCAAACAGCAAGTGACAGTTGAAGGGACAGGGTCTATCCCCATGTAGAGAGAGCTAGTCAAGAGATCAGGGCTCAAAGCAAGAAAACAGTTCCAATGGAGAACTGAAGTATGAGACAGGAATCAAGGAATGGGCAACCGTACGTCAGCATTAGACAAACACCTAAAGAAAGAACACATACCTAGAGCTCGCCCAGGTGCACTAGAAACAAGACAACCTGAAAAGTGCCTGCTTGCAAACTCTCCTATAGGTGGTACAAAAGTTGCCTCAGCCTTTGTCAGTATGGACTGAGCATATAAAATGAAGATAAGTGAGAATAAGCTAGGATGAGTCAACTGAGTGTGTGAGGCCCTTGTAATAAGAGTCTGAAGATAATAAAAGAAGACAGAAAGGGAACAAATTGGGTAAAAGAAAAATGAGTTAGGATATAAGACCAAGCCAGTCATCAAGCTCTCTATAACTACTGAAGATTTATCAGCGTTTTACATATGGCTTTTCTGGTTACTTTATCTTGTCTTTTCCATATGAATCAATTAACATAAATATGAAAACTATTTCATAAAATCTGGAAATAACTACGCATAGGTATTTATAAGCAAGTCATTATTTGTTTTAAATTCCAGTTAAGAAGCCAAATAAGACATTGTTTATATGAAAAATGGATAAATAAAGGCACTTCTGCTTTCAGTAAGGGTGGACTGGGTGACATGGGCCACCCTACCCCACGGCAAAATACACAAAGCTTCCAAGAGCTAACAAGACATTAAGCAGTTATGAGTCAGTATCTAGGATACTAAGAACAGTGAGGTGAGAAAAGCACTAAAGGCTACTTTTGCAGATTAAAAAGAGGAAGCTCAGAGATTGAGATGAACTTTTGGTGGATTTCTAGTGCTAGACATGAAAAGTCAAGGTCTTAGTCTTCCAGGATTGGAACCTTGGTAAATAACCTCAACCCACTTGGGGCCAAGGCCCTTAAAGGCTGTATCCAAATAGTAAATGTTAACCAGATTAAAACCAGCCTTGGAAGTGTCTTCAGAGTGTGTTCTTTCACCTGGATATCCCAGGATATTTCATTCCTCAAGCTTGGGTTAATGTTATCTTGAAATGTTATTACACCCAGGCACCTGGCAAGTAAGTAAGATCACATATGGATGAAGAGAACTTTATTCTAGTCCTCAAATTATTTCTGCAAATAATTTTTCAAACACAATGTCCCACACAAAAAAGTAACCTGAGACACAACACAAATACAAAGATGAAGGACAAGCTACAAAATACCAACAAAAACAAATAGAAAACAGAAAGACCAATGAGCAATTGAGACATTGGTAATAACAGGCATCACTATAAAACAGCTAGGTTTTCTATGATAAAAAAAATGTAAGAGACAAGCTTGAAAATTTTGTCTGGAAAGGGAAAGCCGTAAAAAGTGACAGAATATTTTTATCAGTAGATAAATTCAACAGCAGACTTGACATAGCTGAAAAGAGAATTAGGACATTTAGAGATATATCAGAAAAAAATCCACAATTTAACATGAAAACAAAAGGATAAAAGCTATAAAAGAGATGGTAAAATGCACTGAATACCCTGAAAGTGGTCTAATAAATGTTTAGTTGGAATCTGCGCTGATTAGTTTGATGTGTCGACCTTCCGAGGCTACAGTACCCAGTTAATCAAACACTAACGTAGGTGCGGCTATGAAGGTATTTTGTGGATGTGGTGAACCTCTAAAATCAATTGACTTTAAATAAAGGAGATTATTGTCAATAATGTGGGGTGGACCTCATCCAATCTGTTGAAAGGCCTTAAAAACAAAACTGAAGCTTCCCTGAGGAAGCAGAAATTCTTCCTCAAGACTGTAGCATCAATGCTTACCTGAGAGCTGCCAGCCTCCCAGCCTGCCTGTGGATTTCAGACTTGACAGCTCCCAGAATTGCATGAGCTAATTACTTGAAATAAGTCTTTTTCTCTCTCTCTCAATGCTATGTATATACATATATACATACATACAAACATACATATGTTTTGTGTACATATATATGAGGATATTCAATTAGTAAATATTAATTTTGACTATATAAAACAATAATAATGTATAATCTTAGTGGAATTTAAAGAATATTTTGAAAGAGAATGAGATATACAAAAAAAATTTGTGTAACAAAAGTTACACAAATAATAAATGTGGTGAAAATGATCTAAGATTCTTGTATCATCTGGGAGAAGAGTAAAAGTTTTGACTAACGTTAGACTTTGCTAAAGTCAAGAAGTCTTGCTAATTTCAGAGAATAATCACCAAAATAATAGAAAAAAGTATAGACTTTCAAATTAATAAGGTAAAGTTGGGAAATTGAATGATTTAAAGAAATAATCAATTCAAATGAAAGGAAAAGAATAAAATCAGGGACAAGGTAGAACAAATGAAAAGGGGATAGGCAGATGGTAGATTTAAACTCAAATATATAAATAAGTACCTTAAATGTAACCAAATTAAAAAGCTTTAATTAAAAGACAAAGCCTGTTAGCCTAGATTATGAAAAAACAAAATATACGCTGTTTAAAAGAGACATCTAAAGCATAAGGATACAGAAAGGCTTAAAGTAAAAGAAAATAACAAGATACACTACATAAATAATAACCAAATAAAGCCTATGTAGCATAGAAATACCACACAAAATAGAACTTAGGGAAAAGGGCGCGTAAAGGTAAAGTTCCTTCATGATAATAAGATGTTCAATTCAGCAGGAAGATATAACAATTCTAAATCATACTCATCTAATAACATAACTCCAAAACAGTACAAAAAGTAGCAGAAATGCACAGAGAAATTGACTAACTCATAATCATATTAGAAAATCTTAATATACTTCTCTCAGTATTTGAAAGAAACGGCAGACAAAAATCAATAAGCATATAGCAGATTTGAAGAACATGATTAATAAACCTGAATCAGTAGATAATATAGAATATCCAAATTCAGTAATTGCAGAATATACTTTCTTTTCAAAAATACGTGAAACAACTTTAGAGAGAACAATATACTAGACCACAAACTTAGAAGAAGTGAAATTTCAGAGTATATTCTCCGATCACAAAGTAATTATGCTAGAAATTTATAAACAAAAGTTACTCTAAAAAGCCTCTCAAATGGTTTAATATAAGAAATTACTTCTAAATAACCAATGAGCCAAAGAAGAAATCATTAAGATAATAAGAAAATCTTTGAACTAATGGATAACAAAACTAGTATATATCCAAACTCATGGATCTCAGAAAAGACAGAATTTAGAAGAAAATAACATATCCTTAAATGCATATTTTAGAAAAGTCTGAAATTTAATGAACTGAGCTTCCAGGTCAATAAGAGAAAAAGAGAAATGAATTAAACCCAAAGAAAGTAAAAAGAAGGAAATAATAAAAGGCATTACCATAAGTTATTCGAATAGAAAACATACAAATGAGAGGGAAGAAAGAAAAGTCCAATTTACAAACACCTTGAGAGATTGGTCACAGAGGAAAAAGGGAAAAAGCAAACAATAATATCAGGAAAGAAGAGAAGGACAATGACACGGACATCAAAAATCACAACAAAAGGAAAAAACAAACAACCTTGTGTCAAAAACTTTTCAAATTTAGATGAAATTGATGAATTACTAGAAAAACACAACTTAGAAAGCTGACATAAAAATAGAATTTAAAACATTCCCAGAAAGAAAACTCCAGGCCCAGGTATCTTCACCAGAGAGTTCTAAATATTTAAGAAAGAAATAGCTTCAGTCTTACAGGAAATCTTCCAGAGATCAGAAAAAGAGGATACACTTTTCAGGTAATTTTATGAGGTAAATATAACCTTGGTCCCAAAACTCGACAAGAAAGAAAAATTGCAAGCCATCTCTCACTTATGAACGGAGATTGAAATATTCCAAATAAAATATTAGCAAATTGAATCCAGCTATACTTAGAAATAATACAACATGATCAACTTTGATTTGCCCCAAGAATTCAAAGTTGTTTTAACATTAGAAAATCAATCAATGTAATTCAGCGCATTTGCTGAATAGTATGATAATTTGCACGGAAACAGAAGGCATCTGACAAAATTCAATACCCTATCAGGATAAATGTTAGCAAACGAACAAAAGAAATCAAGCATTCTATTTAATGGTGAAACATTAAACACTTCTTTCTGAGATTGAGAAGGGCAAGGATGCCAGTGTTACTTCTATTCAGCATTATGCCGGAGGTCTTGGCCAGTACCGTAAGGCAAAAACAGAATAAAAGATTAAATGATTAGAAGGAAACCAAACTTTCGTTATTCACAGAAGATATAAGTGTGTATAGAAAAATCCAAAAGATTCCCCTGATTATTAGGATTAATGAAGACATAGCAAGTTTGCCTGATTCAAAATCAATATACAAAACTCACCTGTGCTGGCAGCATCCTGGTTCTTTACCTGGGTAATTGCTATATGTGCATTTGCCTTGTAATAATTTGTTAAGCTGCACGCTTATGTTTTGTGCACCTTTTTATCAACCCTTACCCTAAAGGTGTCATATTCTTCCTAAAAGGTTTTATCTGCTTGATAGAAAGGAAAAATGTATGTAGCACTTGTAGCCTGAAAGGCAGCACTACACTTATGTGAAAAGATTTAGTCTTATTTAATGGATACCTTCGATGCTTACAATTTGGCTTAATTCCATTGTTATTTCACTGTTTACATCTCTCTTTAAAGCAACAATTTCCTTCAGACGGTTTACAATAGACCCTGGAAAGGTATGTCAGAAGCTATTTATCCCTGAAAGCATACCACTTCTCTTCTAGATATTTTACCTTAAAATAGACATTTACTTAACAATCCAATGTACCTAGCTTTCAATCAAAGATATCTATATATTTTACTTGGCCCTTGATGCACTGATCTATATATATTAGCCTTTCCCTGAAGGAAAGGGTCACAAAGAAGGAAAGAACAATTTGATAAAATCTATGTAGCAAGTCATTGTCAATGGAATTGAAATGTTTTCTTAAAAACAAAGTGGAACAATTTCATGTTAACCACGGATCAATAGATGAAAATAAGTTGGGTATAAATTTGTGGGCGCAAACAAGGACTATTTGATTTACTTATTGTTAGTTGCATTAAACATTGTTAAAATCCATTGGAAGCCCAAAGAACCATTAGCAGAGGGCGGCAGTCACAGCATCCCTGTCATTGGGCCCAAAAGCAGAATAGAAAAGCAATATCAGACCTCATGTAGGGATGCAGTTTAGAACTCTGGCAAAACTCCCATGCTCCCAGGGTACCTGCTTCCTCTCACAAAAACATCATGTGCTTTAAATGCTTGAACCACTTTTCTAAAAAATACCATCCACTACTGCACGGTTATTGTAATAACCTATATTATATGTTCATTAGACATTAAAAATACAAACACTGACATTCTTTGCCTTACCTGTTATGGCACAAGGAAGGATAAACGAGTCTGTCAAGTAACAAAAGAATTTTGTTAAACATCCCAAAACTGATCTGTTATTATTCTGCCTGTCAGGGAAAAAAAAACCAGAGAACACAAATTCATATCATTTTCTATTAACCAACTAAAAATAGAGGGTAAAATGTAATTCCACAAGAAAAATGAATAAGTACTTGAAAACCATCACATTCTATAAAGGTCTAGCTTTTGGAAACTGTAACCCTGTCATTAAATTATTTCCCCAAATCCATTCACACAGTCATGTGCTGAGTTGAAGAGGAGGAGGAAAGATCATTTTTTTCCCCAAATTTGGTATCTAGCTTTCTAAAAAAAGACAAAGGCACATTTTATCATCCTAGAAGAAGTGACTTCAGTGAAGCAGATAAAGCGTCTAATAAGGCCTAATTATCTCATGTTGTGATTCTTTTTAAATCACTTTTAACCTCAGGAAGAATTTTAATTATCTTGTATAATAAAGTCTTTCCTCATTTCACCTCCTCTAGGAGAACAGACATATTAAACCTTATTTTTGTCAAAAGATAAGAGCAGTATTAAGTTTAAATTGATGTCATTATGAAATATTCGATATCAGGATTACAAATTTCAACTTCAGTAATTATTCAATTGGTCACAAAAAGAGTATCATTTCACCAGCAACTCCTAGAAAGAGGCCATCATTGCTATCGGCATGCATGTGATACACCAGGGATGGCGGGGGGAGAGAAAAATGTGCTCTTTCTATTCCAGTAGAGTCTTGTGATTCCAAGGTTAAATTATTGAAGGAGTTTGGGAGGTACTTTTTAATACGATTTTCAAAAACTTTTCTCCTCATTATCAACTCTTTAATAAACACTTCAAAGTTTCTGTGAGCTTCTCTATTGGGAAAAATATTAATTCATGAGTCTTCTTCCCAAACATACGCTCAGTTCTCTCGTTGGGATTCAAGAACTCAGGAAGGAAATGTTATGCAAGTGTCTGCATATGGAAAGACAAAGTTTCCCTTCCTCTTTCTCTTATTTCTCCTACAAATGCATTCCCTTCTTGCTTGGCATATAACCTCCATCTTGCAATATGATTCTGGCATGAAGTGCAGCCTTCCTAACTCAGAGAGGGCCTCTCAAACAGGGTATTAATCTATTTCTCTCCTCTTTGTTCCTAATCTATATAAAATAACAAAAATAGCCAGTATTGACTAGAAGCTAAGCATTGGGATAAGCTCTTTCCAACACATTTATCTTCACAACAACTTTATCCCCATATACGAATGAAGTAACTGAGCCTTAGAAATGTTTGTGGCTTCCCTGAGGTTGCACAGCGAGTAAATGATGGCATTTGAATACATCTCTATTTGAATACAGAATCCATTCATTTCACCACCACACCAATTGTAACACAGTCCTGCATTTTGACAGAGAGGAGGCAGCTGCTTCCTTGTCTTACATAAGGATGCAATTTGGCTATTCATGATGCCCTGAAAAAGCACGGAATTTCTCATATACTTATATCTTTATGTAGTCATCTTTGACCATTGCCACAGAAATGAATATGGGAGAAACTTTAAAGCAGACCATTGGCATACTAAACCTCATATTATAGAATTAAATACGTGCAAAATTCAATTACATTGTATTTTGCTTAAAGGGACTCAACTTCTCCTTGGCTTGCTATAATAGAAGTCCATGTTTTATTCTGGTTCTGGTCAAATCTCATCAGCAGTGTATAGGGGATGGGCAGGAAGATGGTCATCTTTGTGGATTTAGGGGCCCAACCTGTCAGGGGCTCTGACATCTTGCAAAGTCATCTTAGGTGCCAACCTCCAGCCTGGGGACTTGGAAAGAAAGGGTAGAGGGCCACAGGGAAGGGTTTTCTGAGGCAGGCAGAGAAATGCCCAAAAAGAAAAAGGAAAGAATTGTGTGAACAGCTAGCCAGTCTCGTTTACTTTAGGTATACACGGTAATACAAACTAGATGAAAAATTGTAATTAGAAGAGTCAGCTGTGGATATTCTATAGCACACATTGAAATTTCATTTTTTACTGTTTCTCAAATGTATTAACTATTGTTTAGTTTGTATCTGTGTTAAGATTCTCCAAATACTCTTTAGAAGAAAAGGGGGGAGTATGTTTAATTAATGAATATCCTGTGGGACAAAATAACAATAATTTTAATCCTAGCAAATATTTGTGCAACATTTCTTATGTGCCAGGCACTATTCTAAGTATTTTACACATATTAACCCATTTAATAAAACCATTTTAGTTAGCCATTTATTATTAATATGTAAATAATGCTGCTTTAAACTGTGTTACTCTGTTTTGTTCTGGGAAGGCTAACCCATTGCCTCATAACCTTTTTTGAACAGTTAATTTGGTTAGAAAGCCCATTTTTTATTTTCCATCAACATCAAGGTAAACTTCAGACAAGCTTACCCATGTAATCTGTTGAAATGCAGATTGCAGGGCCTTTTTCCCAAAGTTTGTGATTCAATAGGTCTGGGACAATGCCCAAGAATTTTCAGTTACCTTAGGCGACACTGATGCTGTTGGTATAGATAAACCAAAAGGACTTAGTCTGCAAAGGTGTAGTAAAATTCTACCTGAAGAATATGGAGCCTTAGAATCTTTAGGGAATGCAAGAGAATGGCTTACAAGAATACAATACCGATTTCGATTAGAATCATAGAAAACAATGTTCCTGGATATTTAGTATAATACGATTTCCAAAAGTCATATAAGCAGACAAGGCTTCAGCTGAAATTATGTCCTGTTGAGCCCGGACATCTCCGTAGAGGAGGGAGATGCTGAGTTCTGCTAGTGTGTTTGGTGGGACTTCCCAAATCCCTTGTGAAAAGAAAACCTCAGGGATTTGAGGGCAGTCTGATATGTAGAGCTACCTTGATATATAGAAAGGAGAAGGAATTCAGGAAGAGATCTCCCAGGCAGTCTATCTCTCTGGCCAGGAGGAGGGGATGTTGGGATAATCAAGAGAGACAGGGCTTTCTGAAAACAAGCGTGGAAGCCACTGCCTAGCCAACCCTCATAACCCCTATGGGGGGAGACAAGCAGAATAAGGACACCATTTCTCAACTCTGAACTGCTTCCGACTTTGTAATTGGAGAAGAGGGCAGAACATGACATCGTGATGGATGCCGCATTCCTCTTCCTCCATGGGTAATATTGCTTTGGATCTCTTCAACGCCAGAGCCAATTTCAGGGCCTCCACGGAACATGATTCTATCTGGGGTCTTTTAAGTTCCAACTGTGAGATCAGTTTGTAGGACATTTTTCTAAAATGAATTGTTACATGTTTTTGTCTCTGCTCCTGATTCTCACTGCCTTTGTTAGATTGGTTATTTTAAAAGTCTTGTTTTAACCATAAATTGAGCAACTCGATTCCATCTTCCATGCGGGGAAAGAGATTGCTATTGTTTTACCAAAAGCTGATCTTTTCCTATTCCTCTAAGATTATGTTGGATGAGGAAGGGCAATCAGTTACTCCCTCCTCTCCATTCCTTTCCTCTGCGAAGAACCCAGCACAGACAGAGGGGGCCAACTGTCACCAGCAGCCACAGGACCTTATGCAATAATTCAAACATGTAGCAAAGCTCTTTAAGAAGAGGATTTGCTCCCTGAGAATCTCTCTGAGTATCATCATGCTGCCGAGCATTTCTGTAAGAAAAAGGAAGGGCAAGGTGTGAGCTGGGAGACGGCAGGGAGCAAGCAGTCCGTTCTGGCAATTCTGCCATTATTTCATTTATTCATTCAGCAAATGTTTATCAAAAGCCACTGTATACTGGCACAGTACTGGACTCTGGAGGTACAGGGGGGAAAAAGACCCACAATTGGTCCCCTCATATAGTTTATATTCCAGCAAGAAGACCAGATATTAAATGACAACATGCATTCTTAACTAATTGTGATTGCAGAAAGGCCTGGGAAACACTGCTAGGGCCTGGGGAGATGACCTGGTCACGGGGTCAGGGAAAGCTCACCTGAGGAACTGACACTTAAACTAAGTCCTGAAAGATAAGTGGCGCTCTCTGATGAATTCAAGCAAGGAAAGGACCCATTTGAAGGCCCAAAGGTGGGAGCACATATGGTGTATTTGTGGAACTAGCAGAGAGCTTGTGTAAGTGCGGTGAAGAGGGCAAGACATCCAGCAGGAGAGGGGGGTCCTGGACAGTCCATGTGGGGCAATTGCAGGCTCACAACTCAATGTAAAACCTTCTCCAAGCATCAAGGGCTTTGTCCAGAATAATCAAAGTACTGTCTTCTCTTCCACCTTTTTCAATCCGAAGCATCTCGTGCAGTGCTTGGCAGAAGAAGGTATTCAACGATTGTCAGTTGAATAATGAATGAATTAATCAAAAATGTAAGCATGTGTATAAAATCTATCTTTCACATATTGGAATCTGTGCTTTGGTCCATTTACTGCAATATTGCAAAATCATATAAGCGTCTGGGTTTCCTGAACTTGAAAAGGCAGCCTAAAATAATTATTGAATTCAGAGCTGCTGTTCTCTCAAATCTATTCCCAGTGCAGCACATGCACTCTTATCCAGCATTTCTGGTTTTCTGTCCAAATGAAATACAAGTATTTTCAAAAGACGTATGGAGCATTGATATCATATTACTTATCAGAAAATTCTAAATTTTTTTATAAGAGCCAGAAGAGATAGTAGTACCAGAAGCAGCTGAAAATAATATGGACAATGGAATGAAAGAGCTCCTTCCTACAAAATTCTTCCACTTTTCGCACACAATTTTTTCTCCTCCACCCCATCTCTGAATGCATTCAGCCAAAAACTTTACAATTTAAAAGTAAGATGTATTTTTTTAGACAGCTGATGCCTTCTCATTCATTCTATTCACGTTTTTATTCATCCATTCATATTTACTGAGTTGCTACCATGTATTAGGCACCATGCTAAACACAAGAGATGGAAAGATGGATGCAACATAGTCTTTACTGCCAAGAATGCTAGGAGGAGCGGACAGACAATAAGTGTTAAAGTGTCTAAGGTAGAAAACTTGATGATGGCGGCAGTGGACACACTGAAGAAGGAACAGTCAGTTCTATCTAGGGCGAGGTAAAGGGGGAGCCTGCTGCATGGAGGTCCAGACAAGAAAGGTTCATAGAGGAGCTGACATCTTCCTAAGCCTTGAAAGTGTCTACCATACAAACAAGGGACAGAGAGAGGTAGCATTCCAGGCAGAGGGAACAACCAGGGCAAAGGCATGGAGATATGAAATAGCTGGCAATGCTCAAAGAACTGCATATAGTTTGGTGCAGAAGAGCACAGGGTTCGAGGGAGAACAAAGGAATAAGTCTGATCATGGACATCTTGTAGTGATGAGAGGGCAGCTACTGAAGATTCTTAACTGGGGAAATGGTAGCAGTGTAAAGAACAGATCAGGTGGAAGTTACTAGTAGAGACAATTATCTAGGCAAGAAATGTTATGGAGTTAGAACTGATACAATTAAGATGGCTTCCTAAAAACCTAGATCTAAAACAAAAGGATAGTTAAGGCCACTTTTATTTTTCTATTAACACAGTACCTTTATAGCATTATTCAAGGCTAGAGTTGGCTAGATTCAGACGTCATCTAATCCAGTTCCCTTAATTTGCTGAAGAATCTGAGACCCAGAGAACTGAAGGTCACAGAGCTAAGCAGGGCAGAGTAGACCCCCGTGTCCTCATTCTGGTCCAGCTCTCCTAAAGGCACCTGTCTCTTCATCTCTCCCCACTTTATTCACCAATTAGTGACTGGCTATCAAATAGGATGACTAGGATTCTATTCTAAGGAACTATGCAATACATTTTTTATAATACAAGTCATCATCTCATTTAATATTTTGTACATTCATGTGTTTATGCATTATATTGTGCATGTTCAAAATTATTCTTTGAACTGTTGAAAGTGCTACTTTCTGTGAGATTCAATGAGCTGTGACCCATGTGAAAGGCAGTATCAATTAACGTTTATAACTCTAGTCCACATTCATCTTCAGTTTCTTGGTTGCAGTGATTCTAAGGGAGTCTTTGGCTCTATGAAAATTATAAGCTTGTGTTTGAAATCCAGCTCTGCTACTTGATAGCTGTGTGATCTTTGGTAAGTCACTTAACCTCTCTCTGCTTCAATAAAATAGGCATAATAATAGAACCTATCTGATAGGGTTGTGGAAGCCTTAAATGAGTTAATGCACTAGAACACTGCTTGGCATATAGTAAATACTATGTAAGTGCTAGCATTTATCAGTATGGATAAAAAGACTTAACTAGCCATGGGGTAATCCAAAGTGGGACCCTAACAGAGACAAGGCCTATTTTTTACTACATGCCACCAAAGAGGTTTATCTGCAGCTGTTTTCAACCTTCCATGAGTCTCTTAGGACACATCATATGATCAAGTTAAATTTGGATGAGGTGATCCTTCTACTCTCCTTGCTTGTAATTATTTTCTTCTGACTTCCTGACCCTTCAAGGGTTATCTTTTCTCATCAAAGAAATAGTCATATACTATTTTGCCAGGTTGGCACTAAACTTACTGAAAATATCACAAACCCTGCTTAATGTTTGCTAATGATGCTGTTGAATTTCTCCAAATAATGAGAAATCCATTCTCTCGTTGCCTGATCATGCAGTCAAATGCTAATTTCTTTTTGTTCTAATAAGAGATACCCATTCGTTCAACAGTAAACATGTACTAAGAATATATTATGTGGTGGGTACTCAGCGAGGTGCTAGGAATGCAGAGACCTTATCTATACTCAAGGGAATCACCTTTCTACAGGGGATTGGTTCATTGCACTCCTATCTGTGGAGTACCTACTGGGAGCCAGGTCCAGTTCTTGTGAACGGTGTTTGGTGGTGAATGGACTCAACGTAGACTCTGCCCTCATGGGTCATCAGGTCTAGTGAGGGATACAGATAATAAATAAGGGAACAAAGAAAGAAGCACATACTGATGAGCTGAGAAAAGACTTATGAGGGCAGAGAATAGGTTAAAATTACAACCTCCCCACTCCTCCAAGGGGGGAAGTCTTCATAAATAGGGTGGGCAGAGAAAGCTGCTGTGAAAACATAGTGACTAGAATGAGACCAGCCGAGGAGCCTGACATACAAAGAGGAAAAGATAGTCAAAGCAGAGGGAACAGTATGAGTGAAGCCCAGTGATGGGAACAATTTAACTATGTTCAAGTACCAGAAGTAGACCAGTGTGGC
Organism: Equus caballus; assembly: GCF_041296265.1. Lineage (NCBI taxonomy): Eukaryota > Metazoa > Chordata > Mammalia > Perissodactyla > Equidae > Equus > Equus caballus. The sequence goes on from NC_091692.1 coordinate 21,383,690, forward strand.
TGGAGGGAAGGCAGGATGGTACCAGATGAGACTGCAGAGGCAGGCAGGGGCAACAACATGCAGGACATTGTAAGCCATGGCCAAGAGTACGTATGTTATTCTTAATGCAGCAGGAAACCATTAAAAAATTCTGAGGGGCTGGCCTGTGTCTTAGTGGTTAAGTTCACATGCTCTGCTTTGGCAGCCCAGGGCTCGTGGGTTTGGATCCTGGGCACAGACCTACACATTGCTCTTCAAGCCATGCTGAGGTGGTGTCCCACATACGATAGAGGAAAATTGGCACAGATGTTAGCTCAGGGCCAATCTTCCTCACCAAAAATAATTTTTTAAAATTCTAAGAAGTGATGTGCAATTTAAATTTTCTAAGTTTCTGTTGGATGCTGTTTTAAAAACAGATTGGATATTTCAGCATTAATATAGATGGAACTGGAGAAGGGAGTGAAGTCATTAGGCAGCCATCCAATCGCCTACTCTAAAGCTAACACTAGGAAGGTAGAATGCAGCTGGAGAGAAGTGGAGGAATCCTGATTCATTTGGAAATCAAAAGTATGACCTCACTGAGGATTAGAGCTGCAGGGTGAGGAAAAGGGAAGAATCAAGGATGATGTGCATGTTTGTAGCTCAAGCAAATAAGTGAATAGGGATCAGAAACATTGGGGAGGAACTGGTTTCTCGAGAAAAAATGTTTCCATTTTTTGGTTTACAGATCCTCCTGTAAATAATTATCTTACAGTTGTCAAGTCCTAATAGAGTTTCATATCACCAAACCAAAAGAATACTTTATGACATACCCTGACCCATACTGAATGAAACACAAGGGAGAGTTGCTATCAATTATCCCTAGATAACTTTCTTCTCTGGACAATGGACATCCGTTATTAAACGTGTCTGGTAGGGATACCATAGGGGTTGATAATGTACCAAAGGAAGCTTCAGCGTCCCTTCTCCCAGTCTAAACTTTGCTTGGCACTAATGCAGGCTGCCCAAGAATGCAGTTGAATCCTTAATGAACCTGGTGTTAGAGGATGACATGAGGAGCCATCTTAGAATATCTTGTTACTCTGAAATTGTGGTGTATCTTAGTAGCTAATGTGGTCACCTCAAATGATCAGCCTGACTGAAGGAAGTGAAGGGAGGGTCATGGAGGCAGGCTCAAGGCCCCCCAAATGATTAGCCTAAGCCAATCATGGCATTCAAATTCCTCTTGTCAATGACTGGTATAGGGATGGGCACATGACCCAATCCTAGTCAATTTGAGTGAAGGAAAATGTGTTTGAGGGCTTTGGGGGCAGTGTTCCTTGGTCCCAAGAAGGAAACACAAGGAGAGACAGCCCTTTCTTTGTCCCCTGGACACTGCCATATCTGGAACTGCTGCTGCCATCTTTCTCAATCACAGCCTGAGAATGAAGCCAACACACAGCGGAGGGCAGAAGCAATAGAGGGTACAAAAGTTCAGCAGAAGCCTCTCCTGCTTCTCTGGATCCCACCGTATTCCTCAACTTCCTATTACAGAGGATAATAAAGTTCCTCATTTTAATTCAGTTTGACTAAGAGTTTTCTCTTGTTGACACTAGATGTCTCCTTACCGACACATGTAAGTCCACGACTTAGGGAAATGATCAAATCACCGCACACTCAAATTCATGAAGAAACAAACCTTCTCAAAGGTTCTACTACATATTTTTTAATGCTGCACATACTTATGTTTTTTAGAAATGTCTGTATTCTCTCAAAAATTTATAAATCAAGATGACCAGAGTAAGTTAATAAAAGAAGAAATCTGTCAAAAAATATTAAAGTACTTTTCAAAAATGTTTTCTATGGAATTATACAACAGTTTTCAAAAGAGAAATAAGTAGAGGAAATTCACAAATTTCAGTTGCAAAAAAACCCCATAAGAATATAAAAGTAAGAATGCAGCAAAGATCAGACTTTACTAAATAACCCCTGAAAAACAGAAAAATAAAAGAAGCCACGATGAAGGAGGTTTTCTTTCTCTCTCTCCTGTCTCTTGATTTATTAGCTACCAAGTCAGATGAAAAGTAGAAATGGTACTATTGAAGTTAAGAGGGGAAAATTACTTGGAGGACACCTCTGATGTTGTCAACAGCAGGGGATCATTTGAGCATCAAAAATGTCTTTGAATGGCAGGTTACGAAGAGAAAGGACTTATTGGGCTTTGTGGTCCCCAAATCTTGAAACAAGCAAGTCACAGGAGCGGGAAGAGATTAGTATGGATCACAAGATGTACAGAAGATATTTAAAAATTATATTTCTTGCGCAACTGAGCAGTGAGGGCCCTGGAAACAACGGAAGATCTAGACCAGAAACGTTAATACCTTCAACGGGAGAAAAGAGTTGCTTCCCGTTTACAAGGCTGCATGTCACAGCATGTCCCCAGAACCATTCCTGCCTAGCTACCTCTCTGGGAGGAAATTTCGCCTTGAGTTGGAAAAATCTGCACATTTTAGATTTTGGTCACTATAGAGCTAGTCTTCTTTCCTAGGCATTTACAAAAATGTCAGCTTAAGTATGAAGATTATGGTAGATTAGAATATTTTTGAAATATTTAACCTCTCAAAAACATAAAATCTTTCAAATTTTCATCTTCTGGAAAGTGAACTAAATAGACCTCTATTTTTTTCTCTTGAGATAAAAAAGTTTCAACTCACTCCCATATTTCATACTATTTGTAGTAACTACAATTTATTCTTTGAGCAAGTTTCCCACTAAACTTAGTCAAATGGACCCACATGAGTGCTCATCTGTGTATAAATATACATGAAGACGTGATTTATTGCATCCTAAAATCTGAAAAGAACAGAATCACCTAGCAAATAAATTAAGGGGTGTCTAATCGCTTTAAAAAAATTACCCACTATGGGAGCTTTTAAAATACTGAGCTTCCGTGATGAGTTTTTATAAAATTATTAATTCACAAACATCAATTTACATAATACATCACTGCTCTCTCTCAGCTACATTCACCCAGCACAGCACCAGGTCTTTTGTGGTGTGGAATATACAACAAAACCTCAATTATCTGTGTAACTGCTTATTGTCCTTTAAAAATGGCTAAACACATTTGATTGTTTTCCCCACAGGTAAAAAGTTAACTGTGAATTTGACCAAATAACCTAGACTTTGAGAAATGACCCAATGTCAGACTGTCTTGACTTCTTTCTTTGAAGTCATAACAAAACCACAGTCTGTTCTCTCCTGGAAAAAGTGACGACAATCAATGTGCCAAGTGGTTGCTCCTGGAGTGGAAATGAGACGAAACTTGGCTGGAGTCTTCTCCTCTTTCTGAAAGTACTTTGTTTCCCATGATGGGCACCACCTGCCCCTAACCTCTGTCTGGGGGAGACAGGAGTCTCAGCTGTCACTCAGAGTTAGAGGTGGTAGTGTCAGCAGTGCAGAGAAGTGGGTGATAATGGGGAGGCCCCCACCAGGATGGCAGGAATCAGATCCAATTGCTGCACAGGGCAGGCCAAGAGCAAGAATACCGACCCTCTGGACCTACAATGGGAAACATCCCCTCCCTGAGGCCAGCGGGACATCTTATACCACCATGGGGAAGGCAGCTGTGCCCAAGAGAGCACAGACCACTGGGGTCCCCAGTAGCAGAGGGAGCAGTGTGGCAGCAGGAGGTAAAGGCCAGAGCAGAAGCAAGTGCAGATTTGTTAGGGGACACCCATAAGGACACCTGTCAGGCCTCCTCTGTGAGGACACCTGCAAGGCCTACCCTGTGAGAACACTTGAGAGGCCTTCCTTGTGAGGAAACCCACAGAAATACTTGGTAACACCTCAAAAGAAACCCATTTACATCAAGGGAGCTAGTAGGAGATCTTGTAGCAATCATATGGAATCAAGGCCTTTTCGCTTGCCATTCTCATTTTCTGAAATTTCTTCCAGATAGACTCATTGCTTCCTTTCTCATTTGCTTTGAGTCTCTGTTCCAATACCACCTTATCAAGAAGTACACCCCTGACCACCTTTCTTAAAATAGTAATACACACACACACACACACATACACACAGAGTACCCATCCTGTTCTCTTTAATTTTTCCAATGCACTTTCACAATCTAGTGTATTTCATATTTTATTGTTTGACTTCTTTTACTGGAACTCAGCAAGGTAGAAATTTATGTCGATTTTGTCCACTGTTGTATTGTTAGTACTTAGAGTAGTGCCTGGCACATAGTAAGCACTCAATTTGTTGAATGAGTGAAAAAATCTACCACACTCCATGGCCCATGGTCTCTCCATTCTTTGTCCTACATCCCTTCTCTGTCCAGCTACTCCAACAGTCACATCTTGAACCTTGTCATCATTCATAATCAACTGTTCTACCCCCATATCTCTCCCCTCTCCTAGTTCAATTTCTCCCACCTTAGACATCCTTCAAACACAACAAGGCTCCCTTACTTTCTTCAAACAATGAATTGTATCCTTCAAACCCAATCTTTTACTTCTGTCAGCTCAGCTTCCATAGAACATCATTTCAATAACATTTCTTGATGCTCTATATTTTGGCTGTTCTTGTCCTGCTAGCCCCCAACCCTGGGCGGCTCAGGTCTCCACTTCTCTGTGACAGCATCCCACCACTAAGCAGTGCTGAAGAGAGTCACATGACAGAGCCAATTACTGCCAGCTTAAATTCTGTGGTCAACCTCACATGGGTCCTCAAACTCCCACTTTTATTCCTTTGCTTTCACCAGATGATCTCTCCTCCTACTTTACAGGGAAAATAGAAGCCATCAGATAGGAAGCCCATCACCTTTTCAGTAGAAAACACACAGGGCTACTCACATATTACACATTCTACCAACTTTTTTATCAACTTGGATCCCATTCTCACCTTCTGAGGAACTTACACTATCAATTAGTCTCTGTATATTCATCTCCTTCCTATGATCTTGTATTAGTTTTCTGGGGCTGCCATAACGTAGTACCACAGACTGAGTGACTTAACCAACAGAAATGTGCTATCTCACAATTCTGGAGGCTAGAAGTCTGAGATAAAAGTGTTGGCAGAGTTGGTTTCTTTCAAGGGCTATAGATTATGTTCCATGGCTCTTTCCTAGCTTCTGGTGATTTACCGGCAATCTTTCATATTCCTTGACTTGTATAGCATCACCTCAATTTCTGTTTTCATCTTCACAGAGCATTTTTTTCTGTGTGCATATCTCTGTGTCCAAATTTTCACTTTTTATAAGGATACAAGTCATCCTGGCTTAGGGCCCACCCTACTCTAGTATGACTTCATCTTAACTAATTACATTTGCAATGAACCCATTTCCAAATAAGGTCACATTCTGAGTTACTGGGGGTTAGGACTTCAACATATGAATTTTCCAGGGTCCAAATCAACACCTAAGAGATCTGTACCCTTCCCGTTGGCTTTTAAATATGCTTAAGTCTCTCCCCTTCAAAAAATTCAACAGAGCCCACATTACATTCTAAATTCTGCCCCTGTCTCCATTCTTCCCTCAATAGTCATTTTTTAAAAATTGTTTTATTTGCCTGATGTCTCTATGTCTTTATTTCCCATTCTCTCCGTGATCCAATCCAAATAACTAATAGTTCACACAAAGGTCAACAGTGGCCTCCTGGAGGTAAGCACAAGGGTTATTTTAGTCCTCAGTTTGTTTGGCCCCCAAAAGCCTTTGACAACACCAAACATGCCCACCTTCTTGAAATATTCTTCTCCACTGGGGACTTAGCACTACCATTGTTGTGCTTTATCTTTCTACTCACTTTTCCGATTCCCTTGTGAACTAACCATCGTCTATGCAGCCTAAAGCAAGCTTATAATCCTTGCTCCTGGATCCTCTCCTTCTGCATTCTATCATCTCTTCCTAGGTGATTCCATACATGCCTATGGCCTCAGTTACCTGCCAGACACAGGTAACTTGGAAATTGATATCTCCAGCCCAGGTCTCTTCCATGATTTCCAGACTTGTGAATCCTACTGCCCACTTGCTTCTTGAACACCCTAAACTTCTGTCAGCTTCATATTTCTAAATTGAATATAAAATTCTCACTCTATCACCACCATTAATAGAGAGGTCTTCATCTTGTATTTTCTACAGCAATAAATGGAAGCATCATGCAGACTTGACTAAAGGACCATATACCAAAGCTGTTATTTCTTACTTTAACTTCATATTGTTCTCCAGTTAAATTTGGTTTAAAGTACTTATAAAGCATCTAGGATTGTGGTTATTCAAAATGAGACATTTTACACGCAAAAGTTCATGAGCTCTCATGACAGTTCTGTAAGGTAATTTTATCTAGTCACATCTTACAGATGAGGAAACTGGGCTTGAAGAAGTTAATAACTTCCCAAGATCCCCTAGAGAGAAAATGATGAAGCCTTGAGCCAACCTAAATCTGACTTCAGAATCTGAACCCTTAGCCACACTGCTAAAGTGTGATCACAATCATAGTATATATTGACGTCATCATGAGAAAGCAAAAAGCCACAATTAACCCTGGTTTTGAGGAATTAGAGAAAATATGGATAGTTAGAGAAGTGAGCAAATCATGCTGTCTGAGCAAAGTGAAGATTAAAGTGACCCTCACATGTGAGAGGGACAGCAGAGTCCATTCCAGGAGTCCCTGTTGAGGACAATTGCATAAGCATGACCATATAAGCTAGAGTCATAAAATGGAACTTCTAGAATGCTAGGCTGAGAAGTCAAAGCTTGAACCTCCATGTAATATGAAATCAAGAGCAAAAGCACAATGATTTTGAAAAGTGTAGGACAATACCATCTGTGTTTGTTTCCACTATCCTTTCTGACAGCAACCACATCTCTAATATCCATTTTGGGTTTAGAGGTACAGTGAAGACACAAACTCTTCCTTCCCAAGTTATAACTGATAACTCATAGATGGGCACAGCAAGGCAATCCCAGCAACAGACATGCATTAAATGTGGTTAGGCTTCCTAGAGTAAATTTCTAGATACTTGATAAGATTATGCCAATTATTTGGAAAATGTGCTCTCCTGGACCCAGTTATCTCCTCTCTTGTACAGTAATGCATCTTTTCCTCCATCAAAGATATGCCAGAAATTAATCTGAAGAATGAAAGATAGGGATGGGCACCATTTTTCTAGGAGATGCTAATAATGCATTCTTCATGATGACTGCTCACCTTCAGCTTCCAAAATGCCTTGTTCTTACAGCAGGGTTGATGTTTCAGGAGATAAACTTGTTGACTCACAGAAAGATTGAGATAATTCATAGATTAGAAAACCTTAACTGGGCCAGTCAATTTGCTAGGGACTGGAGACATACAGAGTAGAATGGTCCCTATCCGCATAGAGCTTACAATCTTGGCGGAGGCAGACACTAATTAAATAAACACAAATATACAAATTGATACTGATGAGGACTCATATTACATGATTCACTTCAGCATGATGGATGATTTAAATTAAAGTTTGTTTTCTTCTTTGTATGCCATAGGCCCTGATGTGCAGTCTTGAAATTCCTGTAGTACGCGATTTATTTGCATAGGTGTTCAAGAAAGATATTTAATTTTGCCAAGGTTTAGTTTCCTCATGTATGAAATAGGAGTAATAATAACAAATGGGGAGCTTTATAAGGATAAGTGAGATAATTTATGTGAAAGTGCTTAGCATTGTGCCTGATACATACTAAATATTAAAATATGTTAGCTATTGTTACTCTTAGAGCAGTGCCTCGTAGGAGTCTGCATCTTTCATGCTGCGGGATACAGAATCTGATTAGTAAATAGTTCTTAACTGCAATAGCATCAACAATGTTTTGTGCTAGCAATAAATGTTTACTAAACATCTCTCACAGGCGAATCATTGAATAACAGTCTGGAGGCAGAGAAAGAAGATGATAGTTTATTATCTGGTCAGGGAAATAGATAGATGCGGATAGATATGGACAGAGTCATAGATGAATATGCCATGGTGGGAACTGGACATACTCAGTGTGGGCTGGAGATGGAAAAAGCCAGACCGAAGATGATCCAAATTGGAACACTGGCGTGATAGTCATATCGACAGTAGACAGCCTTACCTAGATCTGGAGGCAAGACAGAAGCCAAGATGGAGGCAAAAGAGAAGAGTGATCAAAAGGGAAACATGTCAATTTCACCCCACCCTCCTAGTGGAGAGCATCCTAACCAACACCAACCTAGGGGAAAAAAATACATTTGTTGCAGGGAATGTTTCTATTAAAAGCACTATGACCATGATCATCCTAGCTGCTTGATGCCAAATTCAAAACAATATGCAAGTAAGAGAGACAAAACAATCCTGTCTCAAGTGGTTAAGATTTCCTTACACCTCAGAGTCATTGTTTTAAAAGTCTCAGCCTGAAAACTTTTGTCTACACAAGAACCTGCACATGAATTTTTATAACAGCTTTATTGATAATTGCTGAGACCTGGAAGCAAAGAAGATATCCTTCAATAGGTGAACACAAATGGGTGAAGACAAATATCCAGACGAGTAGAGGAAGACATGGAAGAACCTTTAATGCCTATTACTGAGAGGAAGAGCCAATCTGAGAAAGCTACATATTGTATGATTCCAACTATTTGACACTCTGGAAAGGGAAAAGCTATGGAGAGTGTAAAAAGATCAGTGATTGCCAGGAGTTTGGTGCGAGGGAGGGAGGGATGAATAGAGTGGAGCACAGGCGATTTTTAAGGCAGTGAAACTATTTCATATGATACTATAATGGTGGATACACCGCTTTATATATTTGTCAAAACCCATAGAACGCGCAACACCAAGAGTGAACCCTAACGTGAATTGTGGACTTTGGATGATAATGATGGCCATGCCGGCTCATCAAGTGTAACAAATGCACCATCCTTATGTGGGATGTTATTAGTGGCGAGGCTGTGTGTCTATGAGGGTAGGGGGCATATGGGAACTCTCTCTACTTTCAGATCAATCTTGCTGTGAACTTAGAACTACTCAAAAAACAAATTCCACTAATTTAAAAAAAATTCAGTAGATGGACATTGTATAGCGAGGTGATGGGTGTGGGAGGGAGGCTGGTTTGTCCCCGTTTACCCTTTTCAACCTTTCGAATTTTGCATCATGACAATATTTTTCCCATGCATTGAATAATTTTTTAAAAAATTAAAAGGTGAAAATAAGTATCCACCTCAAAGATATTGTTTATAGTTTACAAGTAAATAATACTTAGTCATATATCGTATATGGAAATGTGGAAAACATGACTGGTGACCCTGAGGCAGCTTTGAATCATTACACCAAATTTATCACTGAGGGAGCAGACGCAGGCGCAGGAAGCCCTCTGCCCCAGGACACAGAGCAGCGCACCAGGAAGACTTTTCTCGGGCCCAGAAGATGTTTCCTCTTTCCCCTCCTACCATCTTGCTGCTTCTTCATACTGCAAGGCGCAAAGAACAGCGGTTCCCTGGGGTGTTCTAATCTGTCTCAAAGGCAATAGAATTAGCACAACAGATTGCTCAAAATTAAAACTTGCGCCAGTTATGGTTTGCATACCTTTACCACTTAGAAATTATAATCGACCTTTATACCTGATCTCTGGCCCCTGCTTGATGGCCTAGCCATGTTATTCAGCCAGGGGAGAGCTGTAGAGGTAACGCCATAGTACTTCCGGCCTGCCAGGAACGCAGCACAAGGGCACGCTCCCAGGAGCTGGGGCTTCTCAGTTCAAGTTTCCGTATGAGGAAATAGATACAAGAAGCAAAGGTGAGGGATGATGATAAGAGCTAAGCTTTACTTAGAATAACGTGCCAGGCATTGTTCTAAGCACTGGTCAGGTATTGATTCATTTAACCCAAGCAAGCACCCTGTGAAGCAGGTGCAGCTATTGTTCCCACTTTAGAGATGAGAAAATGAATGCAGTGGGGGTGAAGTAACTTGCCAACGACACCCAGAGGTGGAGCCAATCTACACGCTCTGGCAAACTGTGTCCACTCGGTACAGAGTGCTTTTGCCCATACTTCCCCTAGACTTGCATTAGGATTTAAACACGGAGGCCCCAGGTATCAGCAGGATTGTGGAAGTCGTTCCAGCTCAGTGGTTTGAGGTGTTCTGGGGCACCAGAATCGGCAGAAAGGTCTGAGAGAGAAATAGGTTCAGGACCTTCGAAGCCAGGCTGAGAATCTCAGGAACCGGCCCCACATCCACTCCTGGGACTAGTGTGCTGTAGATGCCAGGTCCAACCTCGGAAGTAATGGAGAGGCTTAGGAATCTTAGAATACTCCCCAAGGCAGTGATTCTCAGGTATGGTCCCCAACTAGCAGCATACGCATCACCTGAGAACGTGTGAGAAATGCACATTCTCAAATCATCAACATGTTTTGACAGAAATAAATCACTGTGGAAAAATCTTTCAAGCTTGGAGTGATTTATTCTACTCAAACTCCAAGTCACCCCAGTAGCTTTGGCCATTGCTGGCATGGTGAAAGTTCCCGAGTAGTCAAATAGCGCCCGATGCCCACATGCGCTGATTTTGCCGAAACTGTCTCAGACATTGTTCGGAAATCCAGAACAGAAATTCTCCCAGAACCTTAAGAACCTACCCTTTCTCCCTCTTCCGTGTAGGCAGCATGTTAGAAAGATGTGCAAGCGATCGTTCAAAGGATCTGTTCCACCTGCTCTGAATACAGGAAACTGCAGATACTGCTGCTGTGTCATTAAGGAAGTGGTTTCTGGAAGGCCAGTTCCAGACGATTGTGTTCCTCACACGCCCTCTTGTGGCTACTCGGGGATAATGCAATCAAGTAACGTGGACTGTGTTCTCGCTTTAAAGCCACACTTCGGGAATTTGAGAAGAATTCAGGATTTGGGAAGCTTGTCTTTCCGTAAATTACACTCGCCTTGCACCTTGTGGAAATCTATGGAGCTATTCTTACTAAGAGGATTGTGACGGTGTGTTCCAACTACAGCTGTTTTGCAAAGAATAGTGAATAAATATTAGCTTTTTGTTTAAAGAATTTATAACAATTAAGGAGGCTGCAAGTACAGAGAGGATAACCGAATTACTGTTTGCTTGTAGTGGTGTTTAGAATGGCAAAGCAAAGTACAAGAGAGAGATTACATCATTCAGGGTTATTCATCAGTTAAACCAAAAACAAGCTGTAAAAGAAATAGATGTGTATGTATGTATGTATGCATGCGTTGACATTCTATATGTTTAATGTGTGCCCTGCAAACAACCCCCAGAACAAATTCTTTCCTACTGCTGGTAGAGTTCTGAAACCCTGTCTCAGGGAGGAGATGATAACTTTGCTCAGCTCCCCCAGGGCGATGTGGTCCTGCCCTCCTTTTTGCCCTCATTCTTCACCTGAATAACAGCTCCCTGCCCCATTAACCTCTGAGAATACACAGCCTTCCCTCCTGAGGCACGTAAGCTTAGCAGTGTTCTCTTCTTGCTGGTTTCTCTTCTGACTTTAGGAAGGAAGTCGGCCTAAGGTTATGAGCTCCCAATAGAAAGAAACAAGATCAAATGTACCTTGCCCAACTCATCACCTCTACAGAGAGATATTAACGAAAGTTTGATAATGGGAAGATTACATTAATTATTCAGTTTTTCTAATTGTCTAGAAATAAAAATGGGTCGTCAGAAGCCAGAGAAAAATTTCGAGAACAAGGAAACATGGGGATGAGTGAGGGGATTAGGACGTGCGTAAGATTTGGGACCGGGCTTCTTGACCTTGGCACTCTTCACGATTTGACGTGGATAATCTTTTACTGTGGGGGCCGCCCTGTGAATTCTGGAATGCAAAGCAACATTCCTGGCGTTTACCCACTAGATGCCCATAGCACCTTCTCTAGTTGTGACAACCAAAAATGTCTCCAAGCATTGCCAGATGTCCTCCGGTGGCAAAACCACCTCCAGTTGAGAACTACTGATTTATGGAGATTTTGCCGGTAGCAAAATTGCTAAATATTGCAATTGGTGAACCAAGATGAGACAGAAGATGTCTGACTACAGGGAACCGTGAAGGAGAGGAGAAAGAACGGGTTTTGGAGTTAGTGAGACCAGGGCTCAGATTAAATATGTGACCTTAGCCTTCTTTTTTTCCCTAAACTCAGTTTGTAGATATGTAAAATTTGTAAAATAAAAATATTACTATAGTAATAATAATAATAAGGTTGCTGAGAGGTTAAATGAAATAAAGTATCTAAAGGATCTGGTATATTGCCTAGTATATAACAATGTCAATAGATATCAGCGTCTTTTCCTTATCTCCAGAAGTTTCTAGAAGTAAACTGTAGCTTCTTTGGGAAAGTTTAAAGGAGCCTTGGGAGACTGGCATGGGAGGGGTGGTGAGAGCCCTGTACTTGGGATCCTTTGTGAATAATGCCCTCACTTCCTTCTGAAGAATTGTTCCTGCAGTGTAGGCTGCGCCCGTTCAGAGCAAAGCACAGTGCCGATGCGTTAGCTCTCCGGAAAAATAATCACTCTAGGGCAGCAAAGCATATAAGATCATTCTAGAAACAGAAATATTTAGAGTCTTTAAATGTCCACTTTGGTGTCTATTTTTCAATCAGGAAAGTGCAAAATCATCCTTTCACGTATGGAGTAAAATTCTTACAGTTTTCTGCCAAGAATGCATTCTTGGTGAATTTGAAACAGGAGAGATGTTCACGATGTTATTTGTGTCTAAGTCCCTTCTTGAAATAGAGAACGCTGTGTTTTCAGATGACTCCTGTAATGCTTCTTGGAAACCTTAAGTAACTCCGTGGGAACATCTCCATGCCTTTACTCTTCCTTACGGCTTTAATTAAATCATTTTTTTACATCTTATGTAAATTGCTTAAAAATAAAAAGATGTTAAAAATTATTTAAAATTCCCAGACTTCACAATCATGGCGTTAGTAATTTATTCTTGAACTTCATCCCATTAAAGATTAATTCTCCTTTTCCCAGAATCCCTATACTCTCATCTGTTCACATTTCTGATTTTCTCCTTTTTCTCTAACATTCAGGACCCCCTTGTTTAAAAACAGGAAAGCAGGGAAAGGATTGAAACACTCCATATTTTAAACCTTGCCCATGTCATTACCAGTGCCACAAATTATTCTAAGTTTAACTATATGAAATTAACAATATTTGACTTTTTTGACCTACAAAAATGGTAAGTTCAGGGGCTGGCCCCGTGGCCGAGTGGTTAAGTTCGCGCGCTCCGCTGCAGGCGGCCCAGTGTTTTGTCGGTTCGAATCCTGGGCGCGGACATGGCACTGCTCGTCAGACCACGCTGAGGCAGCGTCCCACATGACACAACTAGAGGAACCCACAACGAAGAATACACAACTATGTACCGGGGGGCTTTGGGGAGAAAAAGGAAAAAATAAAATCTTAAAAAAAAAAAAAATGGTAAGTTCATATAGTTCAAATTAAAACTTCATACCTATTTTTCTCTCTTAAAATCCTACTCATCCAGTGTCACTTTCCTCATGGGATTTTCCACAGTCACGCCTGCCTTGAAATGATCTCCGTTTCTAAAGACACCGACTTCGCAGTCACCCTATTGCTGCTCCCTCATATCACTCCAGAGGTGTTTTCACTATGAGAGTGCAAATTGCAGGCTTCAGCCACGGGGAGAGCTGTGTTTGACTCCTGACTCTTCTAAGTACTTGCTGGGTGACCTTGGGTAAGTTTTCTGGCCTTCCTCAGTTTCAATTTCACCACTTACAAAAGAGTTAAGTATTGAGATAATGGATTCAATATTTTGCATAGCGTCTATTACGTAAGTGCTCAGTAAATGGTCATTTTTAAAAACGATTGGTGGTAGTATTAATGATCTCCTGAAGCCATGCCTATATTCATCGCAGCCTCCCCATAGTTCCTAGCTTACTATAGGTGTTCAACAAATAACAATAACAACAACAACAATATAATGACTTGCTTTTATCAAGGCACTTACTCTACCTAGTATTATGCTAAGTATTTTCCTTGCATTATCTCATGTAATCCTCACAACAATCCTGTGAGGGAGATGCTATTATTATCACCATTTTAGAGATGAGGAATTTGAGGCAAAGGGAGATTAAGTAAATGGAACATGGCCACACATAAGGAGGCACCAGGGCTGGAAGCAAGGTCACCTGATTTCAGAGTCTGTAATCTGTTGGCTATCTCCCCAGTGATGCCCTAGATATATTAGAAAGAACTCAAAGACTTCTTCCTGCCTTGAAGAGTCCATAATTCACATATGATATTCTTTGAGCATTGATGGTTACTTTTACTCACTTAAGTAATCAATCATCCCATTTTTGTCTTTGTCCCATTAACTGTTTGATATTTCATTTAGATTGTAAGTATCTAGAGATTTTGTCAGCATAGCTGCGTAGTACTAAATCATGGTTAACATTAAGAGCTCAGTTCATTTCAATAATTTACCTCCTGGGTGTGAGGTACCGTGTGAGACACTCAACAAATACATATAAATACCATATGGTCCTCAGCTAAAAGTATTCACAGCTGTTTCATATTAAAAAACCAAACTTGACATCTTTAGAGGTGGTGTCATGGAAGACTCAAACGTAACTGAACTTAGAGGATCATTTCAACAAATTTAACATAAATGTCCTTGTATGCCCAGCCAGCACTTTTCAAGGTGCCACGGGAGCTAACCAAGAATATGTGACCCTTGACAGCAAGGCACCTACAGTCCTGTGAAGACAGTAACATTTGCATAGATGATAATGCAAATCAACACATTCATTCCTTCAACAAATATGGATTAAAAACCAACCACCTGCCAAGCCTGTGCTGGGAGCTGGGACAACGATAAACAGGTGAGGCCTGGCCTTACCTCTGTGAATGGTGCATCGGGGAGAATACATGGCAGATTTTGTGGGAAGGTTAAAAAATAATATTACAGTTTAGAGAATTCATTGAGGACTGGGGTAAATGGAGAAGGCCTCATAAGTGAGATCAGGATTTGAGTTTGGTCTTCAACAAAGGATGGTAAAATGCCACTTACTTAATTTCCAAACACGGCAATCAACACAAATGCGTAATATAGTATCATCAATTTCATATGGGTGGTAAAAGACATCCAATGAAAAATGATTACATTTTCAAATCCTGCATCCATATTCACATCAACTTTAACAGCATTTTAAGCTTAGTATTCTTATTTCATTTCCTGAAAGAACTAAAACATGGGTAACCTCAAATTTGAAAACGTTCCTTGCAAAGACTCTTACAGAACTATGTTAAAAAGCCAAAGTCCTGCACCATAGTTAGAATTGAGGTGTTTTCCTTTCAATTCAAAACCTCAATTTTCAGACCTTGATATCTTAGACTTTTCAATCACAGGCAATGGGAAGTTGGTTACAGAGAGTAGTTACTAAGAAGAAGGAGACCGCTGATAGCATATTTCTGAAGTACAGCTGCCGCCTATCCTCTTTAAAATGGTTAAGTAAGCAATCCAAAGAAAAACATGTTGTCGGGTAAATTGCTAACTCAATCAAGATGAAAGACCTGGGTAGGTCAAACTGGACTTTTTTTTCCATTTCCTTTAATACTAGTGGATAGTGTGAATAAGAAGGCTAGCTATTATTCCCCCATATGATGGCTTAGAAGAGCTTTCCACAATATAATTCACTGGGTATCAGGGATTATCTTTTTATCTGGAAACTAAACAAGATAAAATTATGTCAGCACAAGTCTCTGCAGACGAGATACGTCAAAAAGATAAATTACATAATTTATATTTGCATTCCTTTGCATTTTTAATATTGTTATATTCTTTGCATTTCTAATTATATTTGCATTTTAAATATTGAATTCATTTTTTAATTTCAGAGGTAAAATAATATGATATAATTAGCAATGGATGAACATGGGACACTTTCAGATCCTTTTCTTTGCCACAGCTGCAATCAAAGACTTCTTTCCTTCCCATGACACCCCTGAGTACCCCAAAGACCAGTATATTAAAACTGAATGCTTGCATATTATTAATATGGCACCTCTTACTATTGTTCAAATTATTTTTCCCTGTCACATGAGCAGGTTATACACCTCTGCCTTTGTGGTGCCTCCTTGTAAGAGGCAGACTATGCACCTTTGCCCGACCATTAGGCCTGGTTACGTCAGTGGATGCAGGAGTTTTAAATATACCAGCACAGCCTCTTGAGCCAAGAGAACACCACACCCCAGATACAGGCTACTCCTTCAGCCTAGATCCAGAAATGAGAAGATACAGGGAGTGGAATTGCAGATGGCCCAACATTGAGCAGACCTGCAGCCAACTCACAGCCTTTAGGTAATGGAGAAATCAATGCTTATTTTGTAGACCACTAAAATCCTGAGATTGTTATACCTCAAACTGACCAATACAATAAGCAGTGGTTATTATTCTTTCATACTGTCATACTATTTGTGTGCTATTCAATTATTGGGTAAAAATATTACTGTACTATTACTGCCATCTTACCCTTATAGCTGCCTCATGTGTAATGATCAGAAGTGAAATGAGGTCAGAAAAATAAGCTAATTCAAAAATGTGCAATCAGCAAAATGGCAGTAAAGAAATTCCTAGCACCTGTACCCTCCTGGAAACGTCAATGGGAACAACTGTCTGTGCACAAAAATATCTTCACAAGAGCTAAGGATTTCAGGTGAAGGATTATAGCACCCGAATGAAGTACAGAAATTAGAAAAGACACATCGAGAAGGGTAGAAAAGATAGACTCACATTACGCTCATCACTCCTCTCTTAAGCCGAGGCAGCCCAGCATAGAGAGATACACCCTGTTCCCTGGGAGAATAAGAGAGAAGTGAGTGTCTGACTTCACTGCAGACCCCAGCACTGGCCTGCCTCAGCACCAGGCTGACTCTCACGGCCCTAGATGGCTCCTGGAAAACTCCTGAAAACCAAGGCTCTGGCTCACCCCAATGCCTACTGCCTCCAGCAGCCCCAGGAAGCTCCTGTGGCCCAAGGTAACTTCCATGTCATCAGGCTCCCAGAAAGCTCCCACTACCCCAGGTCCCTGGCTCACCCCAGAATCTGCTGACTCCCACAGCCCCAGGGGACTCTAACAAACCCAAGCTTCCAGCCCACCCAGGCATTGGGTGGCTCCCATGACACCAGGTGGCTCCCATTACTCCAGGCAGCTCCCAGGACACCAGTCTCCTAGTGGATTCCAGCAAACCAAGGCTCCCAGACCATCCCTGCACTGGTCAGCTCCCATGGCACCAGGCTTCTGATGGGTTCCTGATAAAATAGAATATAAAAGAGTAAAGAAAGCCTACATGAATTATAGGATATCTTTTAAAAGGCAAACTACACATTGTTGTAGTCTCAGAAGGAGGAGAGAGAGAGAAAAAGCAGAAAGTTTATTTAAAGAAGTGATTCCTGAGAACTTCCCTAATTTGGAGAGATTTGGACATTCAAGTTCGTGAAGCTAATTGGTCATCCCAACATTTCAACCCAAAGTGATCTTCTCTAAATAAATAAATAAATAAAACTGTCTAAAAATCAAAGACAAAGGGAGAATTTTTAAAGCAACAAGAGAAAAAGTTGCTCACATAAGGGAATCCCGTGAGGCTTTCAGTGGATTTCTCAGCAGAAATCTTGCAGGCCAGGGGAGAGTGGGATGATATATTCAAAGTGCCAATCATGAATACCTTACCCTGAAAAGTTGTCCTTTAGAAATGAAATGAACAAAACCTAAGGGAGTTTATTGCCACTAGACCTGCCTTTACAAAATATTCTGAAAAGAGTTCTTCAGGCTGAAATGAAACAACACTAATTAGAAACATTAAAAAAATCAAAATATAAAACATACTGCTAAAGGTAAGTATATAATCAAATTCAGATAACTCTAATATGATAATACAGTAGCATGATAATCACTTAACTCTATAATAAAGGTTAAAGGACTAAAGTATTAAAAATAACTAAAGCCACAATAATTTGTTAATGGATACATAATATAAAAAGAGGTAATTTGTGATATCAAAAACACAAAATTATGAGGAAGAACATAAAAGGGTAGATTTTTTGCATATGATTGAAGTTAAGTTGTTATCAGCTTAAAATAGACTTTTATATCTGTAAGATAGTTTATGTAAGCCTCTCGATAACTACACAACAAAAATTGATAGTAGATACACAAAATATGAATGGAAGGGAACCAAAGCATACTGCTATGGAAAATAATCAATTCACAAAGAAAGCAAAGAGAAAGAAAGGAGCAAGGGAAGTACAAATAGGCAGAAAACAATTAATAAGATGACATTAGTAAGTCCTTATCTATCAATAATTACTGTAAATGTAAATAGATTAAATTCTCCAATAAAAAGACATAGAGTGGCTGAATGGCTTAAAAAACAAGACCCAACTATTTGCTGTCCACAAGAGACTCTCTTCAGCTTTAAGATCACACATAGGCTCAAAGTGAAAGGATAGAAAAAGATATATTGTAAAACAAACAAAGATGGAAACACAACATACCAAAACTTATGGGATGCAGCAAAAGCAGTTCTAAGAGGGAAGTTTATAGTGATAAACACCTACATTCAGTAAAAAGAAAGATCACAAATAAACAACCTAACCTTACACCTCAAGGACCCAGGTAAAGAATAACAAACTAAGCCCAAAGTTACCATAAGGAAGGAAATAGCAAAGATTAGAGTGGAAATAAATGAAATAGAGACAAGAAAAATGAAAGAAAATATCAAAATGATCTGGTTTTTTGAAAAGATAAACAAGGTTGACAAACCTTTAGCTGGACTGAGAAAAAAGAAGACTCAAATAAATAAAATCAGAAATGAAAGAGGAAACATCATAACTGACACCACAGAAATACAAAGGATCATGAGACTACTATGAACAATTATATGCCAACAAATTGGATAAGACGAAATGGAAAAATTCCTAGAAATATACAACCTACCAAGACTTAATCATAAAGAAATAGGAAATTTGAACATATCAGTGCCAAGTAAGGAGTTTAAACTAGTAATGAAAAACCTGTCAACAAAGAAAAGCCGAGGACCAGATGGTTTCTACCAAACATTTAAAGACAAATTCATACTAATTTTTCTCAACTCTTCCAAAAAGCTGAAGAGGAAGGAACACTGCCAAACTCATTTTATGAGGCCAATGTTATCCTGATACCAATGTCACATAAGCACTACAAAAAAAAAAGCTACAGGCCAATAACCATTATAATTATATATGTAAAAATTCTCAACAAAATACCAGCAAATCGAATTCAAAAGTACATTAAAAGGATGATACACAATGACCAAGTGGGATTCATTCATCCCTGGGGTGTAAGAATGGTTCAGCATCCACAAATCAATAAATGCAATATATCACATTAATATAATTAAAGATAAAAATCATATGCTCATATCAACAGATGCAGAAAAAGCATTGGACAAAGTTCAACATGCTTTCATGATAAAAACTGTCAACAAATTTGGTATAGAAGAAATGTACCTCAACATAATAAAGTCCATATATGAAAAACCCAAGGCTAACATCATACTCAGTGGCGAAAGGTTGAAAGCTTTCCTGCTAAATTCGGAACAAGACAACTGTTCCCACTCTCACCTCTTCTATTCAACATACTATTGGAAGTCCTAGCCAGAGCAATTTGACAAGGAAATAAGTAAATAAAAGGCATACAAAATGGAAAGGAAGAAGTAAAATTGTCTCTGTCTGCAGATGAAACAATGAAACATCTGAAATAGAAATAAAGAAAACAACTAATTTATAGCATGAAAAAGAATAAAATACTTAGGAATAAATTTAACCAAGGAGGTGAAAAATCTGTGTACTGAAAATCACAAAACATTGATGAAAGGAATTGAAGAAGCCATAAATAAGTGAAAAGCTATCCCTTGCTCATAAATTGGAAGAATATCCATACGGCCCAAAGCCATCTATGGATTCAGTGAAATCATTAGCAAAATTCCAAGGCATTTTTCACAGAAATAAAAAAAAAATCTTAAAATTTGAATCACAAAAGACCCCAATAGCCAAAGTAATACTGAGAAAGAAGAGCAAACCTGGAGGCATCACAATTCCTTATTTCAAACTTTATTACAAAGCTATAATAATCAAAACAGTATAGCACTGGCAAAAAACAAACACATAGATGAATGAAACAGAATTAAGGACCAGAAATAAACCCATACATATTTGGTCAACTAATATTTGACAAGAGAGCCAAGAATACTCAATAGAGAAAAGATAGTCTCTTCAATAAATGATGTGGGAAAACTGAATATTCACATGCAAAAGAAGGAAATTAGACCCCAATGTTACACCACTCATAAAAATTAACTCAAAATGGATTAAAGACTTAAATGTAAGACTCAAAGCTGCAAAACTACTAGAAGAAAACTTAGGTATAAGGCTCCTTGACATTGGTCTTGGCAATGATTTTTTGAAACTGACACCAAAAGCACAAATAAGAAAAGCAAAGATAAGCAAGTAGGAGTACATCCAACTAAAACGTTTCTACACAGCAAAAGAAACAATGAGCAAAATGAAAACACAAGCATGAATGCAATAGAAATGTACAGAATGCAACCTACAGAAAATGAAACCTACAGAGAAAATATCTGCAAACTGTTTGACAAGATGTTAATATCCAAAATATATAAAGAACTCAATAGCAAAAACACAAACAATCTGATTAAAAAGTGAGCAGAGAACTTAAATGACATTTTTTCAAGGAAGACAGCCAAATGGCCAACAGGTACATGAAAAGATGCTCAATATCACTGATCATCAGGGTAATGCAAATCAAAACCACAATGAGATATTATCTCACACCTGTTAAAATGGCTATCATCAAGAAGACAAGAGATAACAAGCGTTGGTGAGGATGCAGGGAAAAGGAAACCCTTGTTCACTGTTAGTAGGAAGATAAATTGGTGCAGCCACTAAGGAAAACAGTATGCAGATTCCTCAAAAAATTAAAAACAGAACTACCGTAGGATCCAGCAGTCCCACTTTCAGATGTATATCCAAAGGAAATAAAAGCAGGATATTGGAGAGATATCTGTACTCCCAGGTTCACTGAAGCATTATTTGCAATAGCCAAGACATGAAAACAAAGTGTCCACTGTCAGATGAATGGATAAAGAAAATGTGATGTGTGTGTGTGTGTGTGTGTATATATATATATATATATATACTGAATAATATATATATTTATATATTACATATTTATTTATATATTATAATAATATATAATGTAATATTATTTAGCCATGAATAAGAAGGAAATCCTGGCTTTTGTGACCCCATGAATGGACCTGGAAGGCATTGTGCTAAGTGAAATAAGTCAGAGAGAGAAAGACAAATGCTGTATGATCTCACTAATGTGTGGAATCTAAAAAAGCCAAACTCGTAAAAATAGAGAGTAGAATGGTGGTTGCCAGGGATTGTGGAGTGGGGAAAATGAGATGTTGGTCAAAGGGTACAAACTTCTAACTATAAGATGAATAAGTTCTGGGTATCTAATACACAGCATGGTGACTGTAGTTAGCAATACTGTATTGTGTACTTGAAAGTTGTTAAGAGTAGATTTTAAATGTTATCACCACAAAAATAATGGTAATTATATGAGGAGATGGAGATGTTAACTAACCTTATTATGGGAATCATTTTACAATATATGTGTATCAAATCATCATTTTTTACACCTTACACTCACATATGTTATAAGTCAATAATATCTCAATAAGCTTGGAGGAGGGGGGCGGAATAATGTACTACAGAATTATCTTCTTCCTCTTAAAGCACCCACAGAAACCAGTAATGATTCCTCTGTCTGCACCTACTCCACACACACATACTCTTTGAGTCACTAGCCCTGACTTACATGTCTATATGTCACCCTGTAATATGGCCTGACATTAGAAGTCAAAGGACCAGAACTAAACTGAGTGAGCACAGAAGTTGTATAGAGCAGCCTTGGAAAATAACGTAATAAACACAGATCCCCACGACTAACATGACCCCGTGATCCCCTCTCAAAGAAGTCTCAACATCATGACCATCAATTTTTAAAGTAACATGTATTTTACATATTCGACTTAATTGTTAGAAGAGATTATATTTTAAAACCTTAAGCTCCTGTTCTCCTAGTTTTAATCTATTTTGTCCCATCATAGTATTGCCTTCTATCAACTTTTCCATCTACAAGGCCACTTCTATTCTTGCCTCACTTCATACTGATGCTCTCTAATCTTGAGTCAGTCCCTTCTCTTCTATGATGTCTATTTCAAGATTCCTGAGAGATTGACAACTCCTAGAAATGCCTCTCATCCATCTGTTTTCTTTCCCTTCTTTCGTAGTTGGGATTATATTTCATTCTCTTAAATAAATCTTCCTAAATGCTGCATGACTATGACAAACTTGACATGCTTATAACTGACTGGCTCTTGACTAAGTTTTGTGCACTTGCCAATTTTAGGAAAAGTGCTGAAGTTGCTATGTGTGTGTATTTCAGTGTCTATACTTGCGCCAAAATGTTAACTGCAGTTCTCGTTAGCTATTGAGACATGGATGCTTATTTCTCACTCCTCCTCCTCCTCCTCCTCCTCTTCCTTCTTCATTTCCTGTTTCTTCTTTTACTCCTCCTTCTCCTCCTCTTCTCTTTTCCTCTTCCTCTCCCTCCTCCACTAACTCAACCTCATCTCTGGTTACAATTCTACCAATACACTTCTAACGATGTTTTTATCTTCACTGGTTTATGGGAGCAGCTCATTCTTTTTTAACATCCCAACTACTGTGAAGCCCGCAGCTGTTAACACTTGAAAGATTTTTTATTTCCATTTTGATTTTTCTTTTTTTTCCAGCTTTATTGAGGAATACCTAACAAATAGACATTGTATATATTTAAGGTATACAATGTGATGTTTTGATGTATGCATTGGGAAATGACTAGCACAATCAAGCTAATTAACACATCCATCACCTCACATAGTTAGGATTTTGTGTGTGTGGTAAGAACACAAGATCAACTCTCTTAACAAATTTCAAGTATACAATACAGTGTTATTAACTGTAATCACCATGCTGTACATTACCTCTTCAGAACTTATTCATCCCACATAACTGAATCTTTATATCCTTTGACCAAAATCTCCCCATTGCCCCCTCCCCTTAGCCCCTGGTAACCACCATTCTACTCTCTGCTTTTATGAGTTCGACTTTTTTAGATTCCACATATAAGTGAGATCATACAATATTTGTCTTTCTGTGTTTGTCTTATTTTGCTTAGCATAATGTCCAAGCATAAAGAACACAGGTTCATCTGTGTTGTCACAAATGGCAGGATTTCCTTCTTTCTCACAGCTGAATAATATTCCGGTGTGTGTGTGTGTGTGTGTGTGTGTGTGTGTGTGTGTATGTATTTCACGTCTTTATCCATTCACCAGTTGATAGATGCTTAGGTTGTTTCCATGTCTTGGCTATTGTGAATAACGCTTCAATGAATATGGGAGTATAGATATTTCTTTGATATCCTGTTTTCATTTCTTTTGGATATATACCCAGAAGTGGGATTGCTGGATCATATGACAGTTCTATTTTTAATTTTTTGAGTAACCTCCATACTGTTTTCCGTAGTGGCTACACCAATTTGCATTTCCTCCAACAGTGCACAATGGTTCCCTTTTCTCCACATCCTCACCAACACTTGTTATCTCTTGTCTTTTTGATGATAACCAATGAGGGCTCTTTACAACAAAACTTTTAGTGACTGATAAAGGGTATTCAAAAAGGAAAGTTGAAGTGTATTCATATTTCAGGGAAACATCAAATATGACCAAAGAAAAGAGTATTCTGGTTGCTTACCACAATTAACCTGGTCCATTTGGAAGAGGCAGACCAAACAGACCAGTGTTGCATGACACTCTCCTCAAGATCATTCAGCTCCCTTTATTCAGATTATACTCAGCAGGATTTTTTTTTTTTTAATGGCAGTATCTGTATTGAAGGGTTTTTTTTCCTGATTATATAGGATCATAAAGAAAAAAAAATCCAACATAGATAGAGTGGAAGTCCTCTTATTTATAATCCCAACCTTCAGCTGTAACCACTGTTAACAATTTGGTATGTAACCTTGCAAGCTGACTTTCTAAACTTATCTAAATATATAGTTCTTTTTAACATATACTGCTCAGTAACCTATGAAATAACTTGCTGATTTTTATGTTTATTTGTGAAGCAAGCTTACCTCTGATAAAGACAAAACAGTGAATAGCCAATATGGATATTTTGAGCCACTTACAGCTCTCTTGCTTCGTGTAAATAAATACATTTACATTGTGATTTAAAAGATAAGGTAATTGAAGCTCTAGTGTCTGCTCATTGCAGAGGGAACTGATGAAAATTAAAGCCTTCAAGATCAATAGAATAACAAATGGCGTGGTCTAATGACCCTCACGTCTGATCAAATGGTAAAATCAAATTTTCAAAATCCAGTATTAAGAACCGAGCCCTGTTTTGGAAATTGATCTTTGGAGGAAAAAAGGGGATTCTGAACTGTTAGAACTCAAATGAGAGATTCTTAATGCTAATAACTGAAGACTCCCTTCCCCCCAAAACTACGCCAAAGGGGAAGGGCAAGAAATAATGACGATCTTGAAGCTTTGCAAAAGCGGAAATCCTATTCCTAAGCAGTTCTGAACAGAATTTAAACCTTGAATGATACAAGAAGTGAATATAACAACAAAGAAGTGAAGTAATATGAACATTGTCAGAATGGAAATAGAAGGCAGTTATTCTTCGCATATTTTTAAGAATGTCATGTTTGCACAAACCTTACAATTCTGTGGAGAAGGTTTGGTTTACTGATTGTTTTGTACTTTAAATAGTACCCGAAATGCTTTTTTACTACATCAAACCTATTTTTCATCCTAAAGAAAGAGTAGCTGCCTTTTTAGGCATAATTTAATCAATTTTAAAAATGTTTAAGCGTCATTTATTGGGATGATCTTTCAAAATTTATGGTCTTCCAAAATTATTTCGAATGAGTAATATGATAGTTAAGAAGACGGGTTATGGAATCAGAAGGACTATGTTATGCACCAGTCCTGCTAATTGATACGAACAATTAATTTATGCTCCTGCTGCCTAGGATTTTTTTAACCTATTAAATGGATATAAAATAGTACAAACTCCATAAAAGTTGTCATGAGGATTAAATGAGATATTGTCTATGAAGTGCTTAGAATAACTCCTGACACAATGAACTAAAGATTTTTGAATCTTGTGTAAATGTTTATTAATTGTGTAAAAAGTAATGTATTTCAGCTACTGGCAGAGCGCACAAATGCAACGGTGGATACTGAATAAATTCTGTTGAGTGAATGTTAAGAAAACACCTGCTTTGACAAATAAATGAAATGTTACACAAAGTGGGGTGTTCTTTTCCTACTTCCCCAGGCAAGGTTGGAGCTCCCTCCTCAGGATTCCCTCAGCATTGCACACATGCTCTTATGGTAGGACTCTTAACCTTGGAGTTTTCTGGGTCTGTAACCTCAGAGACTGGCACAGCGTCTGAGGCTTAATAATCTCTCAATAAATGTTCTTTGAACGACCAAATTTCAACTACTTAAACGAAGGTTAAGACTCAGTTGTAACAAAACATTTGTCAGAATAATCCCTTGGCCAAACTTTGTTCCTGGAAGGAGGAGGGATGGTTCCGAGGAATGCTAAAATGGATTAATTTAAAATAAGGAAGGTTCATGATATACAGCCTCAGCTATTTGTTCAACAGTCATTTAATAAGTACCTCCTGTGTAGAAGGCACTGTGCAGGATTCAAAAGTGAAAGAAGTTACCATTTCCCTAGGGCCAGCCCGGTGGCGCAGCAGTTAAGTTCGCACATTCTGCTTCTTGGGAGCCTGGGGTTCGCCGGTTGGGATCCCGGGTGCGGACATGGCACCACTTGGCAAAAGCCATGCTGTGGTAGGCGTCCCACGTATAAAGTAGAGGAAGATGAGCATGGATGTTAGCTCAGGACCAGGCTTCCTCAGCAAATAGAGGAGGATTTGCAGTAGTTAGCTCAGGGCTACTCTTCCTCAATAAAAAAAAAAAAAAAAAAAAAATCCCTATCCTAGGAGAGCTTATATCTTGGGGATTTTTCCTCATTGAGGTTTTTTGTTTGTGTGTTTTTTTCACTGAGATCTTTTTGTTTTTTGGCTTTTGCTGTTTTTATAGAAGTATAATTGACAAACAATATATTAGTTTCAGGAGTACAACAGAGGGATTCAATATTTTTATGCATTACAAATGATCACCACAAACTGTCTAGTTACTGTCTGTCACCATACAGTTATTACGGTATTGTTGACTATACTCCTCATGCTATACATTATGCCCCAGTGACTTATTTATTTTATAACTGGAAGTTTGTACCTCTTAATCCTCTGCACTTGTTTCTCCCAAGCTCCCACCCCACTACCCTCTGGCAACCACTAGTTTGTTCTCTGTATCTGTAAGTCTATTTCTGTTTTGATTTGTTTGTTCATTTGTTTTGTGTTTTAGATTCTACATATAAACAAAATCATATGGTATTAGTCTATCTCTGTCTAACTTATTTCACTTAGCATAATACCCTCAAGGTTCATCCATGTTGTCCTAAATAGCAAGATTTCATCTTTTTTTATAGCTGAGTAGTATTCTATTGTGTATATATACCACATCTTCTTTATCCATTCATCTATCAATGGACACTTAGGCTGCTTCCATATCTTGCCTATTGTAAATAATGCTGCAATGAATATAAGGCTGCATATATCTTTTTGAATTAGTGTTTCCATTTTCTTCAAATATATACCCAGAAATGGAATTGCTGAATTGTACGGTAGTTCTATTTTTAATTTTTCTAGTAACCTCCATACTGTTTTCCACAGTGGCTACAACAATTTACATTCCACTAACACAAGTGCACAAGGATTCCCTTTCTCTACATCCTCGCCAACATTTGTTACTTCTTGTCTTTTTGATAATAGCCATTTTGACAGGCATAAGATGGTATCTCATGGTGGTTTTGACTTGCATTTCCCTGATGATTAGTGATTTTGAGCATCCTGTCATGTGCCTGTTGGCCATCTGTATTTCTTCTTTGGAAAAATGTCTATTCAGATCCTCTGCCCATTTTTTAATTGGGTTTTCTATCTTTTCACTATTGAGTTGTATGAATTCTTTATATATTTTGGATATTAACCCCTTATTATATATATCATTTGCTACTATCTTCTCCTATTCAGTAGGTTGCCTTTTGTTTTGCTGATGGTTTCCTTCAGTGTACAAAAACTTTTTAGTGTGATATAGTCCCATTTGTTTATTTTCGTTTTTGTGGCCCTTGCCTGAGAAGACATATCCAAGAAAATATTGCTAAGACTCATGTCAAAGAGTTTAAGCCCATGTTTTCTCCTAGGTGTTTTATGGTTCCCAGGTCATACATTTAAGTCTTTAATCCATTTTGAGTTTGTTTTTGTATATGGTGTAAGAAAGCGGTCCAGCGACATTCTTTTGCATGTAGCTGTCCAGTTTCCCCAACACCATTTATTGAAGAGACTTTTTCCCTGTTGTATATTCTTGCCTCCTTTGTTCCAGATTAATTGACCATAATAGATGTGGGTTTATTTCTGGGCTCTCTGTTTTGTTCCACTGATCTATGTGCCTGTTTTTGTGCCAGTATCTTACTGTTTTGATTACTATAGTTTTGTAGTATAGTTTGAAATCAGGGAGCATGATACCTCTAGCTTTGTTCTTCTTTCTCAAGATTGCTTTAGCTATTCATGGTCTCTTGTGGTTCCATACAAATTTTAGGATTATTTGTTCCAGTTCTGTGAAAAATGCCACTTGTATTTTAATTAGGATTGCATTGACTCTGTAGATTGCTTTGGGTAGTATGGACATTTTAATAATATTAATTCTTCCAGTCCATGAGCACAGTATAGCCTTCCATTTATTTGTGTCATCTTCAGTTTCTTTCATCAATGTCTTACACTTTTCAGAGTACAGGCTTTCACTCCTTTGGTTAAGTTTATTCCTGGGCATTTTCTCTTTTTAATGCAATTTTAAATGGGATTGTTTTCTTAATTTCTCTTTCTGATAGTTTGTTATTAGTCTATAGAAAAGCCACAGATTTCTGTATATTAATTTTGTATCCTGTAACTTTACTGAATTCATTTATCAGTTCTAATAGTTTTTTGGTGGAGTCTGCAGGGTTTTCTATATATATTATCATTTCATCTGCAAATAGTGACAGTTTTACTTCCTCCTTTTCAATCTGGATGCTTTCTATTTCTTTTTCTTGGCTAATTGCTGTGGTAGGACTTCCAATAGGGTGGGTACCCTTGTCTTGCTCCCGATCTTAGAGGAAAAGCTTTTAGCTTTTCACCATTGAGTGTGATGTTAGCTGTGGGCTGGTCACATATGGCCTTTATTATGTTGAGATACATTCCATCTATACCCACTTTATTGAGAGTTTTTTTAATCAGAAGTTGATTTTGAATTTTGTCAAATGCTTTTTCTGCATCTATTAAGATGAACATGTGATTTTTATTTTTTGTTAATATAGTGTATCATGTTGATTGATTTGTGGATGTTGAACCAACTTTGCATCTTTGGAATAAATCCCACTTGATCTTGTTGTACACATAATCCTTTTAATGTATTGTTGGATTTGGCCTACTAACAATCTGCTGAAGATTTTTGCATCTATGTTCATCAGTGATAGTGACCTGTACATTTCTTTTCTTATAGTGTCTCTGTCTGATTTTGGTATCAGTGTCATGTTGCCCTCATAAAATGAGTTTGGAAGCATTCCTTCCTCTTCAATTTTTTGGAATAGTTTGGGAAGGATACATATTAACTCTTCTTTAACTGTTTGGTAGAAGTCACCAGTGAAGCCTTCTGGTCCTGGACTTTTGTTTGTTGGGAGTTTTTTAGTTACTGATTCAATTTCATTGCTAGTAATCAGTCTACTCAGATTTTCTATTTCTTCTTGACTCAGTCTTGGAAGATTGTATGTTTCTAGGTATTTATCCCTTTATTCTAGGTTGTCCAATCTGTTGGCATATAATTGTTCATATCCTATGCTCTCTTGTATTTCTGTGGCATTGTTTGTAACTTCTCCTTTTTCTTTTCTGATTTTGTTTTATTTGGGCCCTCTCTCCTTTTTTCTTCATCAGTCTGGCTAAAAGTGCATCAATTTTGTTTATATTTTCAAAGAACCAGGTCTTAGTTTCATTGATCTTTGCTATTGTCTTTTAGTCTCTGTTTCACTCATTTCCTCTCTGATCTTTCTTATTTCCTTCCTTCTACTAACTTTGGGTCTTACTTGTTCTTCTTTTTCTACCTCCTTTAGGTATAAAGTTAGAGTATTTATTTGAGATTTTTCTTGTTTCTTGAGTTAGGCCTATGAACTTCCCTCTTAAAACTGAATTTGTTGCATCTCATAGATTTTGGAGCATTGTGTTTCCATTTTATTTATCTCAAGGTAATTTTTGATCTCTCTGACCCAGAGGTTGTTTAATAGCAGTTGTTTCTTCTTGTAATTGATTTCTAGTTTCATTTTGTTGTGGTTGGGAAAGATGCTTGATATGATTTCAGTCTTATTAATTTTATTGAGACTTGTTTTGTAGCTAACATGTTGTCTATACTAGAAAATGTTCCATGTGTGCTTGAAAATAATGTGTATTCTGCTGTTTTGGGGTGGAATAGTCTGTCTATTATCTATTAAGTCTGTCGAGTCTAATGTGCCATTTAATGCTGATATTTCCTTATTGATTTTCTTTCTGGATGATCTATCCATTGCTGGAAGTGAGGGGTTAAATTCCTCTACCATTGTTATATTGCTTTCAATTTCTTCCTTTCAGTCTGTTAATATTTGTTTTAAATATTTTCGTGATCCTATGCTAGGTGCATATATATTTATAAATGCGACATCTTCTTTCTGGATCGAGCCTTTTGTTATTATGTAATGCCCTTCTTTATCTTTTATTGCAGTTTTTGCTTTAAAGTTTATGTTGTCTGAGTATAGCTACACCAGCTTTTATTTTGTTTTCCATTTGCTTGAAGTATCTTTTTCAATGCCTTCACATTCAGTCTTTATGTGTCCTTATTTCTGAAATGAGTCCTTTGTAGGCAGCATATAGATAGGTCTTGGCTTTTTATCCATTTAGCCCCTCTGTCTTTTGATGGTTAATTTAGCCCATTTACATTTAAAGTAACTATTCATAAGTATGTAGTTTTGTCATTTTGTTAATTATTTTCTGGCTGTTTTTGTATTTCCTCTCTGTTCCTTTCTTCTCTTTCTCTCTGACCTTGTGGCTTGATGGCTTTCTTTTGGTGTTATGTTTAAATTTCTTTCTCATTTTCTTATTTACCATAAAACTTACTATAAGTGTTTCCTTTGTGATTACCGTGAGGTTCACATATAGCACCCTATGTGTATAACAGTCTCTTTTAAGTTGACAGCAACTTAAATTTGAACTTATTCCAAAGCTTAGCAGTTTTTCTCCCCTCTCACGTTTTATAATTTTGATGACACATTTTACATCTTTTTATTTTATGCATCCCTTAACTACTAATCACTATTGTAATTTTAGTTAATTTTACTACTTCTGCCTTTGAGCTTCATACTTGCTTTATAAGTGACTGATCCATTACCTTTACTATAAATTTACCTTCTCCAGTGAGATTGTTATTTTCATGTGTTTTCTTATTGTGAATTAGTGTCTTTTTTCTTCAACTCAGAGAAGTCCCTTTAACATTTCTCATAAGTCTGGTTTAGTGTTGATGAAGTCCTTTAGCTTTTGTTTATCAGGGAAACTTTAAATCTCTCTTTCAATTTTGGATGTTAACCTTGCCAGGTGGAGAATTTTTGGTTGGAATGTTTTTCATTTTAGTACTTTGAGTATGTCATGCCACTCCCTTCTAGCCTGTAAATTTTCTGCTGAAAAATCTGCTGGTAATCTTACGGGGTTTCCTTTGTATGTAATTACTTGTTTTTTTTCTCTAGTTGCTTTTAAGTTTCTCTCTTTATCCTTAACTTTTACTATTTTAATTATAAAGTGTCTTGGTGTGGTTCTCCTTGGGTTCATCTTGTTTGGAACTCTCTGGGCTTCCTTGACGTCTGTTTTCTTTCCCAGATTAGGGAAGTTTTCAGCCATTATTTCTTCAAATACTTTTGCTGGCCCTTTCTCTCTCTTTTCTCCTTCAGGGACCCCTATAATGTGAATGTGACTCTGCTTAATGTTGTCTCAGAGCTCCCTTAAGGTATCTTTACTTTGTAAAACTTTTTTTTTCATTTTGCTGCTCTGTCTAGGTGAGATCCATCACTTTGTCTTCCAGCTCACTGAATTGTGCTTCTACATAATCTATTCTGTTGAACCTCTCTAGTGTGTTTTTGAGTTCAGTTATAACTTCTGATTGGTACTTTCTTACATTTCCTGTCTCTTTGTTGAAGTTCTCACTGTGTTCATCTATTCTTCTCCCAAGGTCATTGAGCATCTTTATGACCATTACTTTGAACTCTTTACCAAGTACATTGCTTATGTCCATTTCATTAAGGTCTTTTTCTGGGGATTTGTCTTATTTGTTGGTTTGGAACATATTCTTCTGTCTCTTCACTTTGCCTGACTCTCTGTGTTTGTCTATAGGTATTAGGTGAAACTGCTACCTCCTTCAGTCTTAAAGGACTGGTCTTGTGTAGGAGACAGTCTGTGGAGCCCAGAAGTGCAATCTCCCCTGGCCTCCAGAGCCAGGAACTCGAAGGGTGTCTCTTGTGTAGATTGTATGTCCCCACCAGTTGTGGTGGGGTTGTGGCTACTGCACAGTGAGGGCAGGGTGCAATGTGTTCACTTGGTGTGGTCGTGGCACGGTTGCGATGTGAGATAAGCATTCGCCCAACCGGTTGTGGCACTGCTGATACTGTGTGGGGTGAGCTGTGTCCAGGGTGTTCACCTGGCCTCATTGTGGTGCAGCTGCTGCACAAGGTGGGTGGGGCTCAGGTGCTTGCTTGGCCTGATTGTGGCCTGGCTGCTGTGAGGGGATGGTGGGGCACAAAGCACACCCAACAGTGCTAGCAGCTAGAGGGAGGGCACTAAAAATGGCCCCTTCTAGCTCTGTCATTGGCAAGTTAGAATGAGGTTGCAAAAATAGTGCCCATCAGCATTTCTGGCTCAGAGAAAGTCAATTCAAGTTCTTGCCTCTTGGCAGACTCTTTAGGATTACTAAGTGGGTCTACCTCACTTACAATCTAGGCATTTTTCAAACTGTTGCTTTTGCAGTGGATCTCAGGGCAAGTGGGTCTGCACATGAGCCCTTTAAGAAGAGGTTGTTGGCTGCTAAGCAGGGTGGCTGGGGCACAGAGAATGCCTACTGGTGATGGGAGGGTAGATAGAGGGTACCCAGATGGTGCCCACCAGCTCTGTCACCAGCAAGTTAGAACGAGATTGCAAAAATGGTGCCTGCCAGTTTTTTTGTCCCCAGATAAATTCACTGCAGGTTCCTGCTTCTCTGGCAGCCTCTTTAGGATTAGTAAGGGGCTCTCCCTCGTTTACGGTTTAGGCACTTTTCAAACTGTTGCTCTTGCACTGGATCTCAGGGCAAGTAGATCTGCACACAAGCCCTTCAAGAGCAGGTTCTTCCTTCCCTGCAGTTCTGTGTTTCCCCTGGACTTAATCCCTGTTGATTTTCAAAACCAGATGTTTTGGGGGCTCGTCTTTCTGGCGCCAGACGCAAGAGTCAAGGTGCCTGCTGTGTGACACAGTTCCTTCACTCCTCCAGGTAGAGTTCTGTTTTTGTAGGATCCCTTCCCAATTGTGGAACATCACACCTGGGGTGGGATCCCACGCAAGACCAAGTCTCTGCCTCTTCCACCCTTATCAATGCATCTCTTTTATCTTTTGTTGTAGAGGCACTGTTTTTCCAGTTCTCAGGTCCTTTCCAGATGAAAATTATTCCATATGTAGCTGTAAATTTTCTGTGTCTGTGGGAGAAGGTGAGTTCACCTACTCCGCCGTCTTAACAAGTCCTCAGGAGAGCTTATATTTGAGTAGAGAAAATAACATTTCTACATAACCACTCAAAATAGCATATGGCAAATTCTGTATTATAGTTTTTTTTTTTAAAAAAAAAAAAAGAAGGTGAATTTCCAGCTAGTGTGATAAGGCAATGCATCCTAAGAAAAGAGGTATTTAGGCTGGTTGTTGAAGACAGGTAAGAACTTGACAAGGAGAAGGATAAATAAGAAAGAAGATGGAGAAAGGGCATATCGGAAACAACACTAAGACCAAAACTGCAGATAGAAAAGAATGCAAGATGTGTCTAGAAAAGTTCTAGCCTTTCAATTGTACTTGTATTGTTTTTTGAATGAATGAGATAAGAAAGCCAGATTATGGGTTATACTGCTGAGTAACCTGAATGCCAGCCTGGACTGTGTCCAGTCATTTAGCAAGATAAATGTGGTGTACTGTGTGGAATGCTTTGAGGGTAGGAAGGAATCTAGTATGAAAGTTCAAGTTGAGGTAATTACAGCAAAAATTGAAAGGAAGAGAGAGAGGTGAGAATCATCTATGAGGTCAAATTGCTAACACTTGTCACCGACTGGATAGGAGGCAAAGATGACATTTCATCATTAGACAGTCAACCTTTGGCCAGAAGATTAAGTATTCCTTCTCTGTGACTCACACATTACCAGAAGCTTTTGATTTCCTGTAATTTTTGATGAAATTTCTAGGTTTCTCAACAATAAATTTTTAAACCACAATTTCTACTATTTTGTTCATGTTGTAGTGTTTCTATGACAGTTTTGGGGACAGAGACCTTTTTTTTCCAGCTCCTGATATGATTCAGACCCAGTGTGACCACTTTTGACTAATTGGTCTCCAAGTCTGTTACCTCAGTACAGTCTGCCGCCAAGTGTTTTGTTCTTGATGGCAATGAATAAATGATCGGATGAGTGGTTTTCTGGTAAATAAGAAAATTTCTGGGTGTATTCATAGTAGTAAAAGGCAAGATCTACCACCTTGTCATACTGATTATAGGTTTCCAGTGTTCAATCCATGTGCATACTACTCACTGCAGCCCCTGGGAGTGGATTCTGATGCATAGCAATTGAGAGGATTACTTAGCTAATTCACATAGCTTAAAACTGTGTCTCTGGGTTACATTTCTCTTCTTAGCTCTTTTCTTCAAGATCCAAATGCCTATTAAAAAATCTTCACCTAGGGGCCGGCCCCATGACTGAGTGGTTAAAGTTCTGTGTGCTCTGCTTCAGCGGCCTGGGTTCATGGGTTCAGATGCCAGGCACAGACCTACTCCACTCATCAGCCATGCTGTGGAGGCATCCTACATTCAAAATAGAGGGAGACTGGCAAAGGTGTTAGCTCAGGGTAATATTCCTCCCAAAAAAAAGAAAAAAGAAAAAGAAAGAAAATCTTCACCTAGATGTCCTATAGGCACCCTAAATTCAGTGTGTCTACAAGATCATTTGTTATCCGTATCTAAAACCTACTTCTCTTCTTGTATCCCTTGGTAACTAAGTCTCAGAGCTATGCTAGTCTCTCTTCCTCCCCTTTTCTTGATCTAGTCCATCAAGAGGTCACCTGCTTAATAAACCCTATACCTGGACTATCTTCTTCAGTCCTATTTTACTGTCTTTGTTCCTCAACACTTGCCTAGGACTTCTGCCATAGCTACAAACAAGTCTCCTGCCCTCCAATCTGTCTCTTTGAATCCCTGTCACTATATTATGACTAGAGTTATTTCTCTAAAATGAACATTTGAAAGTGTAAGATTTTGCTTGCAACTTGTCAATGGCTTCTCATTTCAACAAGAAAATCCAGCCTCTTAAATCTAGTCTTCTGTTGCAGCACATATTATGTTGCATTATGACTGGATGGAGGCTCCTTTATCTGCATCCCTCAACATATGAAAACCTTCTAAATATTTGAGGGATTAAAAAAAATGAAATGGTACCTTGTATTATGATATTATTTCATTCTCCCAAGGACCCTGTCAGATAGTGTTCTTTCACAGAGGAAGAAAGTGAGATTCAAAGAGGATGTTTAACTTGTTGAAGTAACATAAGGAGTCACTAACAGAGACTGGGTTGAAGAGCAAATCTATCTAACCCCAAACACCAAAGCTCGCCATGCTTCCGTACTGCTCTTTATTTGTATTTGTTGTCTTATGATTTTGTAGCAGCCCTAAAAGTGAGCCAAGATACACCTTTCATTACTATTTCTGTATGTGCATATAGATGTGTATTGTTAGAGTATGTGCTCCTGAAATTCAAAAGCCATGTTCACCTCTACAACCCCGGTGCCTAGCATAATACCTTTTATACATGCCTTTAGTTGGTTCTTAATACATTATTTATTAAATTAAATTAAATAATGCAATGGTGAAGGTGATTTTGTTATTTTAGGAAATAATAAAACTTAAACTAATTACAAAACATAAAGTAATTTCTAAAGTACCATTTAAATACCAATATATATGAGATAAACAGTGTATAAAGAAAAAATATTTGCTGTATGAATTTACCATTTGTAGTTCATGAATTTTAACTACTAAACGAAACAATATGTCTCCAAATCTTGGTATAAGTAATAGCTCAATGTTCTCAGGACAAAATTTTCCAGTTATATTATTAATAGGATTTCACTTCACTTTAGATTCAGATCGCCCTTGACCAATGTCATTATTCAGTCTTTCATCTTGAATTCTTTATACAGAAAAATTTCTTTGGGATCAGAACTCCCACCAATAATGGAAACTTCTAGGTCAAGTGAAGTGGTAAGTTTTAAGGGAAAGGAACTCCTAGGAGGCCTCCAACTTTTGGTGAGGTGACATTAACTCTCTCTTCATTAAATATATTTGTTGTAATGAGTTCTAGAAGCCACATTTTCATGATAAAATTTCAAAAAGTAAGGAAAACAAGATGGAGAAGATGTCTTCATGGAAATGGAGTCACCTGAGAAAAGGTGGGAGAAACTGAAGCCTGGTGATCAGATTTAGGAGAGAGATTTGCAAGCACTTATGCATTTATATTTGTATGGTGTTTGTGGAGTACATAGAACTGCCAACCCCATGCTCTTTTTCTAGAAATTGGCTCTCTTCCTCCCTTTTTCCACATGGTTGCAGCAGAAACAGCCGTGTCCCTACATGATACAACCCACAAATATAGTAGTTTGTTCAGAGGTGGAACTGATCCATCAGAGCAATCATTGTCCTCTCCAGGAATTATGAAACAGATTGAGAGAGACAGAGAAGCATAGATGAGAGACATGGAGACAATCTTGATGCTTTCAAATTTCTGATTCTGATTCATTCCTGAAGCCTAATGCATTTGTGCATTTGTGTCCTTGGCTCCCATGGGAAAACTCTGCATTCTTCTTATTAAATTCACCTTTTTGCCTAGGCTAGATAAGTTAATGTTTTGGTTATTTACAAATGAAAAAGTCCACATTAATATAGTTGTGACATAGAAAAGACATTGAACATTCTTCCTAGTTTCCATAGGGAAACAAAACAAGGACCAATGTGTTGAAGTTATAGAAAGGCAGCTATCAGTGTGAATACACAGAAGAACTTTATCATGGTTAGAGGAATCCATAAATGTGTTGCTGTATGAGCTTTCTGTCCCTGGAAGCATTAAAGCAGAGGCTGGATCTGATAAAGATGTAGTTGAGAAGATTTCTGGCTCCCAGGAAATTGGATGAAATAATCTGTTAGGCTCTTTCCAACTGTGATATTCCATGAGGTCTTATGGGGATAGATTGTCAGTCATCTTCAGGTCCCCTGGTACCCACCTCAAAAGCGAAACTGTTCAATCACCTACTACTGCCTCAGTGCCCCCACCTCCATCTCCCGTAGTTGATCTCTACTGTATCACCATTCTAAAACTTTGGTGCTTGATGAAATGAGATGTAGCATGAATATCAACGTGGTTGTAGGAACTAAAAAGGAATTGCTCACCTGATACTGCTCGGAGACTAGTCTTACAGGGGACAGTACAGGAGTTTGACAAGAAAGAGGCTGGTACATGAATCAGAAAAATGGACGAAGCACAAACTGGAGATGGCTGTGAGGATCTGCCAGACCCATGACAGTATTCCCAATATCCCCAGCTTCTAGACAGTTCCTGGCAAATAGTAGGACTTCAATAAAGTCACTGAGTCAATGGATGGATGGATGAAGAGATGAAGCAGTCAAGAAACTTAGGCAAGAAAATATGAGAGGAAACTAAGTACAGAAATTAGAGTTAACTACAGAGCTCAGCATCATCAGTTGAAAAACCTCCTTTTCAAAGATGAATTACGTACATTGGGTCAAATTGCAATTTCGAAGCTCCTTCATTTGTAATGGAGCAGTTGCTTCAGAAGTAATTGTTAAGTTTGACCACTGACATAGAGCCCTTACTGCCTTTCTAGATTCCAGAGAGATAAACCAAAGTATTCCCATCACAGCCACAAATATAGATTCCTCATCACTGGAGCTCAGAGTCACTCCCTGAGAGCATTAGACTCAAGCTAACCAATGTTACTTCTCTGTCCTTCAATCTGAAGCGAATTTAAATCAAGGAGTAATCTATGAACAAAACAAGAAGTTTGAAAACAATTTTGATGGTTGGAAATAAATTAAGGTGCTTAAAATGCCCATTAAAGTCAGTGAAGAACTTGACTCATGCTGGCAACAATATAGAAATCAGGCACTTTGGAATCTGAAAACTCTTGAGTTACATAAGTGAGCTGAGAGTGCTGGGAGGAGAAGCCTCAAAGTGCCTTGTTCAAATCCCTAACTGGAGCTCAAGTGCTATGAAGATGGGGTGATAACGAGCTGCTCCTTCCCCAACAGCCTTATTACTCTTCACATGTTCAAGCTCTGTCTAAGAGGTTAGATTTCTTCTCTCCTTCTATTTTCAAACCCTTGTCTTTCACCTGTCCCATTTCTTGCCTAGAAGTGTTGGTGCTCTGAATTCCATTTTACCATGAGCATCAAGCACTGAAGGCCAAGAAGAGTGCAGAATAATTTCTTTAACCATGGACAGAAACATGCTAATCCAATGCTCCTAGAAGCCAAGCCTTTTATACGCTAACTTAACTTCTTACTTATTTCTTCCTTGTTTTTTTTTTTTCTGGTAATCCATTCATGTGATTTAAAAATATTATGCCAAGTCTTAGGCTAATCAGGTAAAATACTATCTCCAGTTTTGTGAAAGGCTGGGGAAAAGGGTGCTTAATTTTGTTTTGTTGGATCCAGTTCATAAGAGGAATTATATCCAGAAGTCATTGGAAAACGGAGCCAATATCTTTCACTTTTGCCTTTGATGTTAGTAAAAGACTGACTCACACCCTCCAGGAGGAGACCCTTAGTTCACCAACATGAACCAGCGTGACTCACTGAAGGGTTGACTTTTTTTAAAAACTCCTAATGTGGCTAAGTGTCTCTTTCTTAGTCCTAGATTTGTCCTGATTCTGATTATTTCCATCTGATACCACATCATTTTTCTTCTACTCACTTCACCATTTGGTAATTTATTTATTAGCTCATAGCCAACTTTGTTTCAAAATTAAAGTAAGACCTTTTTCAAACAAGACTATTATCATGTGCCCTGACATGTACATGAGGTCCTGTGTCATAAGGTGAAACTCACCAGTCACTGAATACATGAATCCAGAAATCTCAGTGGCTTCACACAGTCAACTCTATTTCCAGCTTGAGTCTGATTGGTGACAGAGGTAGAGAAGAAGAGGTGCTCGTCTCCATACAGTCATCCAGGGACTCAGGTTTGTTCCCACTTGTTGCTCCACTATCCCTTGATGCTCTGGGATCCTCTGCTGCGTCTTGGTACTCAGAAGATGGGGGCAGATGGAGGTTGCACATGAGGCTTTTATGGGCCACATCTGGAAGAAGTGTGCTTGCTGCTGCCTGGGAGTCATTTCCCACAGCACAGTGAATGGCCTCACTTAATGCAATGGAGGCTGGGATATGTAGCAGCTGTGTGCCCAGGAGCAAAGGAAAATAGGATGGAAGAAAACTAGCCAGTCTCTGCCACATTTAGTCTCTGAAGAGTGTTAAGAATCCAATTATTATTCAACATTTATTGATTACATACTCTACCAGTCACCCTGCCAAGTACTTTACATTCATTACTTCATTAATCCTCTCAAAAAACCTAAGAACTAGGTCTCATTATTATTATTGCTGTCTTATAAATGAGGATTCTGAGGCTGAGGAGTGAAGTAATTCAGTCAAAGTCACACTGTTACCTGCAGCACAGAATTGGGATTGGAGCCCAGACAGTGCTTCGGGAGTAATGTTCTGCATCCGCAGTCTAGACAACCGGTTCTTCTGCCACCTGCCCTCCAGTCCTGCTCTGTAGAGCTCCGTACTTCAGCCCCATGACTACAGTGTCAGTCGCTTCCTAGGCCACATCTGTCTATCTGCTCTTGCTCCCGCTGACCAATTTAGCGGAACTGACAAGTCATCCTTTCACGTCGAAAGACAATAACAGGGTTTTAGTGTGAGCAGCTCCTCTCTAGCCTGAGCTCAGTTGGTCCTGCTCTGCTTCATGGGGCGGGTATGATATACACATAGGCTGTAATTTAATAACTTGAGAGGGAAAAGTCATTTCTGAGCAGTTAGGAAACTATGAACATCATCCTCCATGGATGCATCCTGTTGCCTACTTTCTGAACCCCCTTCTGCAAAGAATACATATATCCTCAGCACATTCGGCCATCAGAGATCAAAGTCCTCCCGCCCTCTCTTTCTATATTCTCTCTCCCCTCTCCCTTCTTCCCTCTCCCTTCAAAACACACACACACACACACACACACACACACACACGAGCGCGGGCGCACGGGCCAAAAGCCACAAACAAAAACACACAAAAATTCCATCTGGGGCTGGAGAGAAGGTCTGCAGTATTTTTTCATCCTCTAAATTTCCAAGGCCCAAACCACATATATGTGGATTACATAGACGCAAACATGAAAAATAATAGAAAAGGCAATAGAATATTAATTTTACCTGCTACGGCCTAGATCCTCTGGAATGGTTCCTAAAATATTGCAAGTGGTGTAGAACCAAGCCTGAACAACAGAAACGAGAGACTAAAGGGGAAAAGTTGTGGCTTTTGAACTAATTCCCCAGCTCCCATCTTCCTCCAAATAAAGCTGGTGGAGCCCGAGGCCATGCGATTTCAAACCAGTTACCTGAGCCTGGAGCGTCCTCCTAGGAGCACTGAAATTCACAGCAGGCTCAAGAGAGTTCTTTAATGGATACAGTTTTTGGACTCAAATGCAAAAGGTGAACTCACAGAGGCTTCTCTAAACCTCAAGCTGTTAAACAGGCAAGAACAAAGGCTCACCAAAGCTGCTTCCGAACTGCTCTCAGGTGCAAAACATTTTTCTCCCAGACAAACCTGCGTTTGGAGTAATAGCCAAGGCTTCTCTGTTTAAACTCGAGGCATAATTTTTAGAAGCCGTATGTTGTGAAAGAACACTAGTCTCATCCAGTCGATTTTTTTGTGATTCTCTTTCTACCATTAAAGGGAAAATGTACTGGATTGCTAAAGCAGAATTTCAGCTGGATATATTTTAGGAAGAAGCTATCATAACTGCTTTAGTAGATAACACCTAATGAGGGCATTAGATGACACTATTCACTGAAGAAAGAGAAAGCTAATCTTTAGCAGACTAGTTCTTTGGTAGACGCACCCCCTGTGAGCCTAAAGCACTGCCATGGAAAGACTGAAGGGATTTTTTCATAAGGGAGATCAAAATGTAAGATAAGCCATCTCTAATGGGCCTCTGATGTATTTTTAAGGATCCCAGCAGTTGGCGGTCGAGTTCCGCTCTCCCTAAGTCAGAGAGCTCATCATTAGACCACCTGGGGACAGGAGGTGCAATGGTTAAGGACGCTGGTGGCAATCCACAGGCCTGAGTCAGAATCTCAGCTCTGCCACTCACTAGGCAGATGACCCTGGGCAAGTCACTTTACCTCATGGTCCCTGTTCTGCTACATGCCCAGCTGGGTGAGAAGTGCAAGTTAGGTTGCCAAGAGACTAAAGAAAAGATGCAGAGACGGTAAACGAGACATATGGGTTTAGGGAGGAGTTATTTACAGGGAAGGTCCAGTGGCGGCTGGCTGGACAGGCAATGTGCACCCGCTACCACCCCCTGAGAGAAGCTGGCTTGAGTAGGCAGAGGAACAAAGGCCGCATGCTTGCCAAGGATGATCATCCCTGTATGACCTGTATTCCAGGGACCAGAGGCCCCTCTGCACTGCGAGGGCTTCTGTGTGTCCTCAGACTTCAAGGGTCTTTGTGCCAACTATCCCATGAGACAGCAGCTGGGTTGGCCAAGCCCAGGACTGCTATCATCGTGAGTGCTGGCACATAGCCCAGACAAAGAACCTCAAGGATATATGGTCTTAAAGGGGGCACACTGGCTGGTGCCCCTACAGTCCCCATCTGCAAAATGGGGATAATAACAGTACCTAAGTCACAAGTCAGTTTCAGCAAGAGAGATGTTTATATGTCTTGTGTGTGTCCCACTCCTTAGCAAATAGAATTTAGCAGCAA
This sequence comes from Equus caballus, assembly GCF_041296265.1. Taxonomy (NCBI): domain Eukaryota; kingdom Metazoa; phylum Chordata; class Mammalia; order Perissodactyla; family Equidae; genus Equus; species Equus caballus. Next base: position 21,425,296 of record NC_091692.1, read on the forward strand.
AAATTTAAAGAAAAGTGGCATGAAACAGCACTGGCAGACGAGAACACAAACACTGCATTGGAGCCAGCCCCAGACGCTGGAGAGCAGAGGAAGAAGATAGATTGCAGGGACTTCTAGACACCTGGGAGAACCACAGTTTGGTGAGGATTAAGAAGAAACTGTTGCAGTTGATGATTTGGGTCTTGTTTATCTGCGTTTCGGCCATCTAGAATATGGTAGAAATATCCAATAAATGCATGGAGAATGCATGCATGAATGTATGTATGCAAAAACATCATTATCTTATAAATGTTTCACTAAATTTTGCTCAGCTTTCATAGAGCCTTTCTCCTGCCAGTCTGCTAATGGGCAAGACATGGAATGTCCATCTGCTGTGGTTAAGCAGGGCCTATGAGAACAGCAAGAAATATATCTGGCATCTTGAATCTGTTTCATAAATTCTCCGGAACGCCAAAACATGTCTGACTATTTGAAGAAAGTGTATTGCCTGATAAACACCCAATAATTTTTTAAATGGATAAATGAAGGTCACCAAACCTGACTTAATTAGTACCTGTGCATCTAGCCTTCTCTCCTCAGCTTCTTTTGCCCCCAAGCGAGCTGAGGACACTTTAGGCATTATATTCTGGAGCTGAGGGATCTGCTGAGTTGAGGTGGAAACTGGCTGCCTTTGCCAGCCACGGGCCAACAGAGATTCTCTGCAAAAACCAGAGCACTGCAATGCAGTGTTTTCCTCTCGGACTTTGAAGCTGTGTTTGAATATTTCAGCTCTACAACGAAAGCATATTTGTTTTCAGTGTTCAAATGCAATTTAAACGGTAGCTGTTAAAGGAGGCAGATGAATTATTGCCAGCTCAGCAGCACTTTTTTGAGCTGGCCGATCATAATGGTATTTTGCTGAACTAAATTATTTTAGGTCTCCTTGAAAATTATGTAGCTCTTCCCCAAAAAAGAGTCTTCTGCTAATAACGGTAACCCTTTAATACCATTGTGGGGAGTAGAGATGGAGAGGAGAGCTGTCTAGTAAAAACAACCAGCCCAGAACCTTCTGGACCCAAGAAAGGAAAACTGATAAAGGACCAGCAGGACACTCAAAGCAAAACAATGGGAAATTGCTAGTTACCTCTTCTTATTGGTCATTTTTCTTAATCCTACTGATGCTAATCATGGCGATTCGACCTCTTACTGGAGACTTGTATCATTGTGTACAGTACTACTCCTGGGTCCCGTCTTGCTTCTGCACACTGCGTGTTCCAGGGATCTAGAAATACATTACTGTCTTAGACTCCAGCACATTCTTCTTTCTCTTTCTTGCCTGCACTATCTCAGGCTTGCCACTACATCCTCTGGTCTCAATATAGTGAAAATTTGTCAACACTAATAGAACAAACCTCAGTCCGAATTCTAAAGTCCAATTTAATTCTTAGACATCAGAAGAGAGCTAAGGCTAAGGAGAGGAACTGCAGCATCAGAGCTAAATGTCACGGGTGAAGTGTGAGAGTGCTCGAGAAAGAAAATGCAGCATTGCTGACCCACTCTTTCATTTCATAGATTTTTATGGTCTGATACGGGAGGTAGATATTCAGGACCAATGTAAGATTCCATTAACCCTCCTAGCCCCTCAGTGAGATAAACAGCCAGCAATATGAACTTGGCTTTATAAATATGCAAATAGAACACTAACAGGTTAAGACACACAGCCAAAACTGCTTGTCAAATTAATGCAGGAAACAACACCGTATGTGCATGTGCATCGTGCATGTGTGCATGTGTGTGTGTGTGTGTGTGCGTGTGTGAGTGATGTTTGGAATTAGATCTACTGTTACGCTATTTTTCTTTTTGTCGCTCAATGATTTTTTTCCTTCCTTCCTTTTCTTGCCTTTTAAAAATTATTTGAACATGGATCTTTGCTATATCTCCTTGTATAATACATATTTATATATTTATATAAAATCTTGATAAGACCTTGGACTCTTACCAGCGTCTTCCCATTTCCAGAAATTCATGCAGTCTTGCTAGAGAGCGAGAATGAGTTAAAATGTCTTCCATAGATAGTCTTTGTTTTCTTCCTTCCCAACTAACTTTACTTCCCTTCTTCTGTCATCTCATAACTGGTAAAACCCCAGGATGGCTCGTCATCAAATCATTAAGCCCAGTCTATGAAATTGCCATTTGGTTAGCTAACATTATCCTGCACTCAGGGTGAAAATGTTGAATTTTTAATTAACCTGCACCTTTTCTGCAAGCAACTAGACTTTTCCATCCTGAACATTAGATTCCAACTCCTCTTCCCGTAACTGATATCTAAAGAAAGGATTTTCATAAAAACCAAAGAGCTTCCTAAATAAGCTCTCTGCTCTCTTCTAGTGAAATTGCTTCTGCTGTGGAATACTTTGAATGTCCTTCTCACATACTATACCTGAATTAATTCATCGTTGTTCTGTGAGAGCAGTCATACAAGGGTAAGAGAGAGAGGGAATATATAGCCCTTCACCCCAGCCACCCCTGAAATGCAGCAATTGCTTAAACTAACTAGCCTGTGATAATATTGGCAAGTTTATAGAATTCTTTTATGAGCAAGGTAATGACCATCTGAAACAGTCACCTTGACTTATCCTCTGTCCCTCAATTATTTTAACCTATTATTATGAGGAAAGACGTGAAATATTCTGCGAGGCACATAAATCATTTGTACAGAGATCATAACAGAGTTCTGGCTGAACCAGCACTGGTCAGCCACATAGAGTGGAGGCAGAGCCTGTGCTGGAATCACAATGACACACCCTCTCTGTTGTCCACATGCATGACAGGACCAGTGCCTTTGCTCTGCCATGTATTTGGCTTCCGTTACTACCACCCTTAAGTCAGTGACACCTACGCTTCCATTGCCTCAGGTAAACTCTGACACTGAGCTATGCAACACGTATTCTTCTTGTTGCACATAATAATTACTCAATGAAACCAGATTTCTGGCCCCAGCAAGTTCTCTACCAAATACAGTTTCTGTCTGTCTCACAAAGAATAAGAACTATACCCATGACATATTCTGATTTCCCATCAGAATACAGATTTAAATTTCCTGTCTTCCTGTTGCCAGCAGTACCTTCATAGCTAACGGTGTATTCTGGCATTTGTGTAGCAGGTTCAATGTTGTAACTACCTCATTTTTGTGCACTTAACCTTAAATTGGTTAATAGGGCAAGGCAAATGCACAATAAGCTGAAGGAAGATAGGCTGTAGGGGAAGACCTTTCCCAAGAGGAAAGAGATGGAAAATCAAGGCCTTTCTCACCCACAGGAATGTCTTGAATGAGAGAAAGAGATAAAATTGAGAAGTCAAACATGAGCATTCACATTTTCCCCCTCTTGAGATGAAACCCCAAAAGGAGCCATAATAGAAGCTTCCAGATAGTTGGAAGAAGCCAGAGAACATCAAGCAAGGTAACGGTATACGGATCTGGTCTAGCTTGTGTGTTGGGGGAGGGGAACCCAGGAGACTCCAAGTGTGCAGCCACAGCCAGCCTAACACAGAAGCAATGCTACCACACTGGAAGGAGATGGGATGGTTATGTGGGCTGGAGGCAGTGCTCTTGGCTTCCCTGCAGCCTGTCCAATTTGTGCAAAATCCCAAAAGTCTCCATTTGTCTTGACTAGAGAGCGGGGACTACAGAGTGATCAAAACTGCTGGGGAAACAGCAAAGGCCTGTTAACGGCCTTCATTGTGTGACGATTGCAAGACCAGTAAAAACAATCAGAAACACAATCTTCAGTAGTGAATGCCTGGCCCGAGAGAAGGCTGGGCGGTCAGCAAGCTTCCATAGAAGAGCGAAAGGAGCTGCCCTCTCCACTTCCCCCTACTGACGTGAGATCATTAAGCCCTACACATCCCATAAACCCAGAGGCCACCTTAGCAAGAACAGGGGAAAGAGGTGAAATATGAAAATTTAGTATCTGCCCTAAGATATGACACATCCATAATAGACCATTTAAACCAAAGGGACTAGATTATCCTTAATGAGAAAGTTTAAGTTTCTCCACTATACAGGGACATTAATCTGTTTCTTGGGAATGGTGGGAACTGGAAGACTGGATTGTGAAGAAATTTATTCAATTATTTCATAAACAAACAGAACTTAAGACCCAGAAATTCCACTGTTGTATATAAACCTTATAGAAAATATTGCTCCTGAGTATAAGGAGATACATACAAATATATTCCTAGAAGAATTATTTATTGTTGTAAAAACAACTGAGAATGACCCAAATGTCCTTTGACATGAGAATAGATAAATAAATTGGGGTAAAATCACACAATAAGATACTATTAAAGAAAGTTATTTATATCAACATGGATGAATACTAGGTCACAAACATAGTATTAAATAAATAATGAAAGTTGCAAAAGGATACATATACATAGTGTATCATTTATATAAAATTTAAAAACATGCGAAATTACTGGTTTAAGATAATAATAATTGTGAACTTTTAATATGGCGTTTCCTATGCATCTAAGATTTTATGTATACTAAATGAGTTACTCTTCACAAACTTAGAAGGTTGGTTTTTTTATGCACATTTTACAGACAGGAAAACTGAGGTAAGTAGAAAGAAGTTAACTTTTATAGGCTGCTTAGCTAGTAAATGGGGCCCCAGGATTCAAATCCAGGCAGTTTGATTCCAGAGTCTGATGCTGTTAATCACTATACTTGACTGCCTCTCACACTCTATAAATATGAAGTAAAAATATAAAGAAATATGTAGGATGATAAAGTCAAAATTGAAAATAAGTTTACCTATGATGGCAGAGAGAGCAATGCAATGGGGCCAAGTACACAGGCCAGGGGGAAAGTGAGCTTTAATTTCTTAGTTTTGGTGATGGTCATTATATTATCATTTATACCTTTATTCCAATATGCCTGGAATATTTTGCTAAAAATGGTTAGGTAGCTATATTTTCTTTCTATATGTAAGTATAGTGTGAGTTAACTTAACATGCTTTTATACCCTCATGTAAATTATAGACTTTGAATAATAGAGAGTGAATGTACATTCATCTATTATTAACAAATGTACCACACTGGTGGGGGATGTTGATAATGGGGGAGGCTGTGAGTGTGTGAGGCAGGGAGTATATGCGAAATCTCCATACCTTCCACTCAATTTTGCTATGAACCTAAAAATGCTGTAAAATATAAAGTCTACTTTTTTAAAAGCTATTACATGTAGCAACATCATCTGGGATACTATTGGCTTTTGAATTTGGGTGTAAATTAGGTTACAGTGTTGTTGGCACCTTGTTTGGCATCAATCAAGATGAGTCTAGACAACCATAAGAATGTTACTTGGGGATATAAATCAAACTGTCTTTCAGGTACCTTCTAGTACTGATTAGGGTGGTGAGAAGTTTAGAGATTCCAATAAAGCCAGATTCAAATATTTGAAGGCACATAATTCAGAGCAGATGTCACAGTAGGGTAGAAATACCTATGACTTTTCTGAGATAGGACAGGTTACTGCCTAAGAAGGATCCAAATGAACTGAACAAAACACAAGAACTATGGAAGATGAGCTAGGAGGCATCTCCCCCGATGAAGACCACTTCAAATGGCTGGCCACTTGCCAACTTTGAGGTAGAGCTTGGCTCAGAGCCCATAATCTTTTTCACCTAACCTGGAGAATTGACTTCATCACCAGGGCATGACCTTGGAAAATGAGTCCTGAAACGTCCACTCTTACAGCAAGCAGGACCCCATCAGTGACGGTGGAGAGGAGAGGAAAGAGTCATAAGGCAAGCTTGCGTGATCTCATCGACACTCTTCAGAGGGCTGGGGGTTTCTTTGGGGGGCTTGAGGACTAGTGCAGAAATGCCTGGAAGATAGTCAGATTTGGGGAATATCTGAAAATATGGTCACCATATTATTCAAGGGCTAAAGAAGCTTTCTGACCTTTTGTGGATAAGGAAAAGAAGACTAGTGATTTTCCAGCCTTGGAAACTCTGCCAGAAATTTTTCCATCCCAATATATGGATGAATCTCAATCTTACCCCAGCCTTCACTTTGATTCAAAAGGGTTTTTGTTTAATGTTCTAAGAAATGATAGTAGCCACCCTACACATGGCAAAATATTTCCACTAAGGTTTGCATTGCTCTCCCCAGCCTACTCCCCACCCGTGGAGAGAAGCCAAAGCTCTTGACTTCAACGTTCAGGCAAATGTTTGCTACAAGTGAGGAAGAGAAGCAAAATGAATTCAAAGAAAGGAAAGAAAGAGAAAAGCAGACCATTTTATTTACATTTTTTAAAATGTTGTATTTTGTACTTTATAACAAATGGTTTTGGGGTCCCATTCAAACACAAACAACTTTTTTTCCTCCCAGGAAAATGGGCATAACTCCCAATCTCTGCCTCCTCTGAATCAACAGAGAGGTGGGATAGATAAGGTTCCCATTCTTTCTCATGTACCTAGATTTGCTGTACCCATAACTGCTATCTTTGGAGAAGAAATAGAAGGGGAACACAAACGAAAGACAATGAATTGAGAAGACAAGGGGAGAGAATATAAGGAGGGGATTAGAAAATAGTAACATCCATTTTTAAAAAGTGAGAGAAAGAGGTTACGTAGATGACATTCCCCAGAATGGATATTGATAGAAAAGCCAGGGCTTTGTGTCCTGGGAGGGTGGTTCTACTTTTCCCAGATAAACAAGAATTGTTCTCAAAACTAATTTCATAACAGCATAGAACAAGATTTTCTAAGATAAGGAAAGCACAGCTGGATCTCCAAACAGCGGAGGACAGGGTCTCCCAAGAAAGACTCTGCCCTGTGTGCACAGCCCTTCTGAGCTTATAATAACTCTAAGAAGAATCATTGTGTGTGTACCTGAAGAGTCTAGGCAATGAGTGCTACAGCTTGGGAGCCTTAAAGATGCTTATGACTCAGCAGAGGGGAAGTGTAGGCACAAGCCTTCAGACAATGATGAGCGGGCATTGTCAGGGAGAAAGATGAGTAGCAGCCATGAAAACTAGAACTGAAACTACGCCTCTTTCTAATTGTCCTAGACAGTGGTTCTCAACCAGGTACAATTAGCCCTCGATGTGATATTTTGCAATGCCTGGAGACATTTTGGGTTGTCTCAGATTGGGGGAAATTGTTCTACTTTTCCCAGATAAGCACCCAAATGGTGTTCCTGGCATCTAGTGGATAGAGGCGGAGGATGCTGCTGAACACCGGACAGTGCACAGGACAGTCCCTCATGACAAAGAATTATCTGGACCAAAATGTCTATAGTGTCAGGATTGAGAAACCATGCTCTAGACTAAGCACATTCTGTGGATCCTGTATCATCTGAGGGAATAGGAAAATGTGGGCCCCAAATGACCGAGATTAAACTTCATGACAAACCTGATGACTAAACATCAAGCCAGATTTGCTTTTTAAAAAAAAATATATATATGACGTGTTTGGAGCAAACATATTATATTATATGATGGGACTCTCCTCCAGATTGCTAAGAATTTTTCTAAGCGTAATATTCCACAACATGCATTATACCATTTAGAGTTGGAATGAAATGATTTTGAGAAAATGATCATGGCTATTTTGCAGCTTTGGAGAATACTCATAACTGGCTGCTGAGGGGAGAGACCGGACTCTATTTCCAGCCACTTATATGTATTCCTTGGTCATACAATAACATGCAGACACCACGACCAGGCAGAGAGGACTTAAATCTCTAGAAATGTGAAAAACCTCTTTGCTTTGCTCAGGTATGGCAAGGCTGTATTTCAGACATCAACCAACCTCTAAGGAAACAGAAGTGCTCCTTCTTGCTTTGCTTGGGAAGAAGATGGACTGTCTTGGCAGATATTTCATGGTACCTAAAAGGGTTCTAGGCCAAATTCCAATGTAGGGGGAGGGTGATTTCCTCGCATACCACCACACACTTCTGTGGGACACCAACTGGGTATCCTACAATTCAACTCAATTCTGACACCATCTACCCAAAGATAGAATCAGATTCTACACATAAGGGCTCAGTCCCACAAGACCATCCTCCTCTTCAGATGCCAATTAGAAGCCCAGCTTATTACCTGTGATTCCAACTGACTGGCTACAAATTTGAGGGTCCAACAGCCCCCTCCAACTCAGGACGCCAGTCAAATCCCCTGGTTGTTACCTGTACTTCTGACTGACTGGTTATAAATCAGAGGTTCCCATGCCCCCCTCTTTGGTTTTGATTAATTTCCTAGAGTGGCTCACAGAACTCAGAAATCTGTTTGCTCACTAGATCACCAGCTTATTATAAAAGGATATAACTCAAGAAAAGCCAGACGGAAGAGATGCATAGGGCAAGGTGTGGGGAATGGGCACAGAACTTCCATGCCCTCTTCAAGTATGCCACTTGCCCCAACTTTCCACATGTTCACCACCTGGAAGCTCTCCAAACCCTTCCCTTAGGGTTTTTATGGAAGCTTCCTTACATAGGTGTGATTGACTAAATCATTGGTCCTTGGCAATTGAACTCAATAGCCAGCCTCTCTCCCCTACAAGCAGAGTTTGGTGGGGTGGGACTGAAAGTTTCAACTCTCTCATCACATGGATGGCTCTCCCAGCAACCAGCCACCATTCTTAGAGGTGGTCTAAAAGTGGCTTCATTAACATAACAAATACACCTTTGTCACTCAGGAAATTCCAAGGATTTTAGGAGCTTTGTGCCAGCAATGGGAACAATGACCAAATATGTATTTCTTATTATAAATCACAACATCAGGGTACCCATGAAAATAATCCACCACAAGTGATGTGAAATCTAAAACACAGCTTGGAGGTCTTGGAAAACACAAAAGGGCTCTGGAAGAGAGGATCCCCTGATCCAACAAAAAAAGGTTTCCTGAGACACATCTCCATTGTTACCACTACGAGCTAGGACTCCTACATGGAGGAAAAGAAACAAAGCCGGAATGCCCATGTGGTAACGGGTGGCAGGTCAAGTGGAATTGGCCATAGTCATAAGAGCCACTGCTCCACCCTACATGCTAACAATCCACTGCAGGTAGCCAGGAAAGTGTTAAAGTGGGACTCTTAAATTGAAGCTGAGATCTACCTCCCTTTAATGTGGGGAATTCAGAGGCTGGGGAGAAGAATATGATTCTGGGGATTGAAAACATTATGGTTAAATGGAGCCAGAGCCAAATTTTATTCAAAATCAAAAAAAAAAATGGATGTGGTTTTTTTCTATGCCTTAAATGCCGCGGAACAAATTTATTTCATGCATATGAAAATATGGACATACAAATACATGCAGAATACACACAGAAAACAAAATAACACAAATTCTCTGATCTGGAGGAATAAAGGAGTACTCAGGTATGAGGAATAAAATGGATATTTAATTGAATTAAAGACTATCTGGTTTTAAAAGATAATCCTTTCATCTCTCTGTGATTTAATTTTCCACTTCCCTTTGGGAGAAATACTGGTTGCTATTAAAAGAAAGAAGTATTATGAGAAAAGTTTGTTTCTATGGTGTTTTTACACAGAAAGCATTACATAAAAAATTTCCTTTCATAAAAGTTCTCTAAAATGCCTAGATTGATATTTCTCCAGGAAACTTACTGGGCAGAGCAAGTAAACTATAATTTAAACACAAATAATGTCTGCTCAAAGAACCATCCACTACTTGAAACAAGCATCCATTTATACAATTCATTTTATCTGAATGATTTAACCTCTAAATTATTTGGGACCATTAATCAAGTTTTAATTCCTCTTCTCTAGTCTAACATGTCAAATACCTGACATAAAAAAGAACAATAGCTCAGGTAAGAAATAGGAAAAGTGTATCTAATTATTAGAGGTAATAGTATAATAATTTTTTTAAAAGAATGCAAGTTAATTGATTCTCATATTTTATTCTCTACTTAGATTTTAGTTCATCTTTATTCTTTTATGTTTTTATAACTGTAGATTGTGAATTAATCTATTTAAATGGGATAGTATTTCACAAAAAATGGACATCCTCATGAATCCCAGAACTCCTTACCAAGATGAAAGACCATGTTAATAAAACAGTATTAAATTACTCTGCAATAGTAATTGCTCTGCCTCCTTCCACCATAGCACATGGTAATAAAGGAAGATTTCCCACAAAAATGTCCACTGCCATTTCAAAACATGAGACCATTGGCTTGATTTAAAATTTGGCTGTAGGGTCTACTAGTCCCAATTAACATAATTAAATCTTGATTTAGAAAAGAGAGAGAAAGATGTTAAAAAAATACAGCATGTCCTAATCAAATAAAATGATAATTCAAAGGTCTTTATTTTGCCCATGGAAATAACTGCCAGTTGAGATAAATAAAAGAAAATTCAATCAAATTGATATAATCTAATATATAGGAATTGACTTGAGCTGCATAATATAAAAAAGAAGTTTCCTCTGATTCAGGAATTCAACACATAATGAACACTAGGTCAACAGACTCAATTTCAGTAACTTCAGTCCTAAGTGGGTATTTTTAATTGTCTTAATTATTTTCACTGCAGCTGTTTATATTAATCAAATAAACAAATAAATGAAAAATTATCAGCATGACAATGACTTTTTTTAGAAGCCAGAGACTTATAAAGCATAGCTACTGAGGAGATAGATATACAGAAAGCCAAGGATACTTGGCAGTATGTAGAAATACATCTTAGATGACTGATTGAGATGATTCTTTTCAATTCAGATGTTTTTTTTCATTTGGTGGATTCAGTCAGAGCTACAAGGAATTTAAGGACCATTTCTCGTCTTGGTGATGGCATGAATTAAGAGTTGGAGGGTAGAAATATGATTCTAAAATGAATATATTGAATCTAGGTTGGATAGTGATTCCCAAGTTGACTAATCAAGTAATCTCCTGAAGAAAGGTTCTGGAAGCAAGGAGAATGAAGACCGCCTGAACCCCTTAGTCCATCTAATAGCAGAGTAACTAGATACTCCATATGTCTTAATAGTGTGAATCACGTACTACACAGCATTACCTAAGGTATATTTGCCAAGAAGGTTTAGCTTGATTCTAATCAAGTCTCTAGTTCTAACTTCAATTTTATAGGAAATACACGAGATAAAAGGGCAAGTTAAACAACACCAGACAAATTCAGAATATGGAACATTCCACAGAATAACTAACCTTTTTGTTCAATAACTCAATGTCATTTGAAAAAGGAGTAGGGAGAAGAAAATTCCAAATAAAAGATACTTAGACAATATAATGACTAGAGTCTGTGGACCTTTTTGAATTTTGGTTCAAAAAATCAACTGTGAAAGATATTCTGAGGACAATTGGGTAAACTTGAATATGAACCAGATATTAAAAGATAATAAGGACTATTAATTTTGCCAAATATGATAATGTGGTGGATACAGTAAGAAATTTCCTTATACTTTCAGGCTGCACTTGAAACATTTAGATGTGAAATGGTATAATGTCCATAACTTATTTCAAAATATTTTTTAAAAGATGTAGGTCAGCTTCCTGTAATGGTGGAGAAATGAAATGATTATGAGACCCTCACAGACAACAACTATAAAATACTAGGTAAAGTTTAAATTAGGATGATTCTTATATCTTAGAAAGCATCTAAACACAAGTAAAAGCAGGAGGAAGATATAATTTTTAAAAACTGCCACTGGAAAGGTTGAGAATTTAGAGTTCTTGCCTATTTGACCCATGGCTCTGCCCAACCTTGATGACTATGGCTGCTGAACCACACTGGGGAAATCAATAGCCTTATTAGCTAAAGGTGCCAGAGACTCAGTTCAATCTTGCAAAGTAACTGGAAGCTTAAATGGGAAAGCTTAGCAGCAATAGATCATCAGAAGGAATAAGGCCAAAATTCAGAGCAAAAACTGTACAAATTCCTGATTGGTAACTAAATTATGAATAAGGTCATGGTAGAAAAAGTAGTCAGAGACTAGAGAAAAAATTATTTTTGAAAGTTACAGAACCAAAACTCTGAATTTGCTACGTTTCTTAACTGAGGACATTTCCCAACCACAAGTGGCTCAGCTGAAGAAAGCTGAATCTGCATAGGCCAGAAGAATGAGAGTATAAATCCTGAAGCAGGTTGAAATTGGTGGGGGGGCATGGATAGGAGAAATTAAAGAAGTAAGGACACCACAGAGAGAGTGAGCTGCACCTCTGCCAAAATCCTTCGATGGCTGCCAAATTTTGCAGCAATAGGGCTAGCTACAAGGGACAGGTAAAACAGCTACATTTGGGAGCCATAAAAACAAATAGCAGCTGTTTGTGGAAGAGATAAAGGCAAGTTAATCACCTACTAGAACAAAAACCCAATAATATACAAGAGAATATGACAGAACCCAGAGTTCACTATATCTTATCATCTATAATGGTTAGTTCTCAACCAAAAGTTACTAGACAGGCAAAGAAAGAAAACTGTGACCTATATTCAGGAAAAGAGGCAGTTAATCTATCTGACTCTAATTTAGGGCTGGATGTTGAATTTAGTAGGTAAAGACATCAAAGAAGCTATTATAAATATGTTCAAAGAATCAACAGAAAATATGTTGGAAGAATTAAAAGAAAATTTGCTATCAATAATTGACAGAAAATCTCAACACAAAAGTAGAAATTTTTTTTTCAAAAGGATATTATACAGCTGTAAATAACTGAAATTAAAAATGGCTAAATGGGCTTAAAAGCAGACAGGAAATGAAAAAATAGATAAGTGTATTTGAAGATAAAGCCATAGAAATTGCTCTAGATGAAAAGAGACAGAGACAAAAATATTGAATAATACTTCAGAAAACTCTGGGAACAATATCAAATAGTCCATATAGGTGTAATAGGAATGCCAGAGGAGAGAGAAAGGGGAAGAAAAAATTTTTAAATAATGCCTGAAAACTGTACAAATTTGTTGATCCAAAACCTCAATGAATCTCAATCAGAGATTGAAATCAGAGATTGAAAGTTAAAATCACTCCTAGACATTTATATTCAAACTGCTAAAAAGTCAAAGATAAAGAGAAATTCTTTAAAGCAGCCAAAGAAATATGTATTACATACAGGAAAGCCACATTAAAATTAGTGACCAATTTCCTATCAGAAACTATGGGAGCCAAAAGAAATTGAAATGAAAAGTTCAAAGTGCAGAAGGAAAAAAAATGCCAATGAAGAATTCTATATCCAGGAAAGCTGTTCTTCAAACTGAAAGAAAATAAAGACATTTTCAAATAAACAAAAATGGAGTGGATTTATCCCTAAGAGAAAAGAAAAGAGTAACTAGGAGAAGTCTGAAGAGGAATGATACTAATAGCAACTACTCAGGTCAACAAGATGAAGAGCCCCAGAAGTAAATATGTGGTAAATATAAAAAAGTATGTTTTTTATTTTTATTTTTATAAACATATATATAGATTTATGACATACATGCTATATATGATAAAAATAGCACTACACATTGGCAAGTAAAAATAAACTGCTTCAAGATTGCTGTATTTTATCTGAAGTAATTCAAATATTAATTCTGAATTGATTGGGGCTAATTTTAACGTCCATATGGTAAACCGTAGAGCAACCACTAAAAAAGTAACAAAAAAGTAACACAGAAAGACATAGCAAAAAGCCAACCAAAAAATTAAAATGGAATACTAAAAAATAACTGATTACCCCAAAAGGAAAAAGAAAAGAAAGAACAGAAAACAAAATACAAGTAAGATCAATATAAAACAAATAGCAAAAATGGCAGACCTAACGCCATTACATCAATAATTACGTTAAATGTAAATAGACCAGATACTCCAATCAAAAAGCAGAGATTGCCAAACCAGATAAAAGGGCAAAATCGAGCTACAAGTTCTCTATACAATAGGCACCTGAAATACAAAAACACAAACTCATTAAAAGTGAAAACCTGGGAAAAGATATACAATGCATAAAGAAAGCATAAAAAAGCCACAGTAGCTATATTAAATCAGACAAAATAGACACCAAAACAAGGTGTACTGCTATCGACAATGAGAAAAGGTTCAATATATCAGGAAGAATTAACAATTATAAATATCTATGTGCCTAATAAGAGAACTTCAAAATATATAAAGAAGTAACAGAACTAAGGGGAAAAATAGACAAATCCACAATCACCATTAAAACTTTAAAACACCTTTCAATAATTTATTTAGAAACTAGACAAAAATATCAGTATTTTTGATAAAAGATTGGAATGACACTAATGACTATCTTCACCTCATTGATACTTTTTTTTCCTGCTTTTTCTCCCCCAAACCCCCCTAGTACATAGTTGTATGTATTTTTTTTAGTTGTGGGTCCTTCTAGTTGTGGCATGTGGGACACCACCTCACTGTGGCCTGATGAGCAGTGTCATGTCCGTGCCCAGGATCTGAACCGGCGAAATCCCCGGCCGTCGAAGCGGAGCACGCAAACTTGACCACTCGGCCATGGGGCCAGCCCCTATTGACACTTTTAGAAAACTACACCGAACAGCTGCATAATACATATTCTTTTGAAGTGCACATAAAGCATTCTCCAAGATGGATCATATGCTGGGCCTTAAAACAAGTCTCAGCAGATCTCAAAAGATTTAAACTTTACGGAGTCTAATTCTCTTCTGACCACAAGAGACTTAAATTTAACAAAAATAAAACTTTTAGGAAAGCTTCAAATATCTGAAAGTTAAACAACTCTATTGTAAAAAAATCTATAGGTCAGAAACAAGAAAACAAATCATAAAAATTTTAGCTAAATGAGAATTTGCTGAGATATGTAGTAAAAGCGATATTTAGAGAGAAAGTATTAAATGCATATATTAGAGGGACACAGAGATCTCAAATCAATGATCTAAATTTTCATCATAAAAAAAAACTAGAAAAGGTGAGAAATCAAACCTAGAGTAAGTAGGAGGAAGCAAATAATAAGGATAAGAGCACAAATCAATGAAATAGAATACAAAAAAATAGAGAAACATCAATGAAGCCAAACCTGGTGGTTTTCAAAGATCAATAAAATTGCTAAATTTCTAGCTGAACTGATCAAGAAAAGAGAGAGGAAACAAATTACCAATAGAGAAGGGAAACATCACTTCAGACCCTACAGCCATTAAAAGGATAATTAGGAAATGTTATGAACTATTTTATGCCAATAAATGTATCAAAATAGATTAAATGGATCATTTCTTGGAAACAACAAATTATCAAGCCTTTCTCAAGAAAAAGTAATTAACTTGAAAAGTCTACATCTATTAAAGACATGAAATTTTTATTCACAGATTAAATGATTGTCTACATAAAAAGTCCAGAGTAATCTGCTACTGTAACTAATAAGGGCATTTAGCAATGTCACAAAATACAATATACAGTCATGCGTTGCTGAACAATGGGGATGCATTCTGGGAAATGCATCGTTAGGCAATTTTGTTTTTGCACTAATATCATAGAGTGTACTTACACAAACCTAGATGGTATAGCCTAGTACAAACCTAGGCTATAAGGCACTAATCTTATGGGACCACCATCATATGTGCAGACCAAAATGTTGTTACATGGTACATGACTGTACAAATATTGTATTTCTATATACTAGCAAAGATAAATTGGAAATTAAAATTTAAAAATAGTACTATTTACAATGCGTCAAAAATTATGAAATATTTGAGTATAAATTTAGCAAAATATGTGCTATATCTGTCCACTGTACACTATGAAACATTGCTGAGAAGATTAAGGAAGCCCTAAATAAGTGCAGAGAAACATCTTGTTCATGACTCACAAGACTCGATGTCATAATGTCAAATCTATCCAAATTGACCAGCACAATACCAATCAAAATCCCAGCAGAATTTTTGTAGAAATTGACAAGCTGATTCTGAAAATTTATATGGAAATGCAAAGGACCTAGAGTAGCCAAGTGATTTTGACTTACACTACACTTGACTTACACTACATTATTTCAAGACTGGCTACAGAACTACAATAATCACAACAGATGTAGTATTGGCATAAAGGACAGTCATGGAGATCAATGAAACAGAATAGTCCCATGTGTGGGTAGTGAATTAATTTTGACAAAGATACCAAAATAATTTTATGAGGAAATGATAGTTTTTTCAACGAACAGTGCTAGAATAATTTGGTAATCATATTCAAATAAAAAAAGATCTTGGATCTTCAGCTAGTATTATATACAAAAGTTAACTTGAAATGGAAAATTGCAAAACTTCTTAAAGAACACACAGGGGGACAATTTTGCTGATTTTGGCTTAGCCAAAATTTCTTTACTAAAAGAAAGCATCAACTATAAAAACAAATTGATAATTCTGAATTCATAATTAAAAACGTCTACTCTTCAAAATTCACAATTAAGAAAATGAAAACACAAGCCATAGACTAAGAGAAAACATTTGCAAAATACATATACAACAAAGGACATATCTCCAGAATTATATAAAGAACCCTTAAAACTCAATAATAAGAGGACAAACAACTCAATTTTTTTAAATGAGCAAAGATTTAGACAGACGCCTCACAAAACATAGTATACAAATGACAAATAAGCTGGTAAAAAGATGTTCAATATAATTAGAGTAATGCAAATTAAGATACCACTACACACTCATCAGAATGGCTAAAATTAAAAAGACTGACACAATCAAGTACTGGTGAGGATGTGGAACAATGACAACTCTCTTTTATGGTTGATGGAAATGCAAAATGGTACAACCACCTTGGAATAGTTTCGTAGTTTTTAAAAATTAAATACACACTTACCATATGGTCCCAAATCCCATTTCTAGATTGTTAGCTAAGAGAAATGAAAAAAAGTCTACACAAAGACACGTACCCAAATGTTCATAAAAGCTTTACGCATAATAGCTAAAAAACTGGAAATAACCAAAATGTTCACCAGCTATAGGATGGAAAACTTTAGTATATCCATACAATGGAACACTAATCAGGAATAAAAAGGAAAAAAATACTCATATGTTCAAAAACATGGATAAATCTCAGAAGCATTATGCTAAGTGAAAGAAGCCAGAAAAAAAATACCACCTACCTTATGATTCTATTTATATGAAATTCTAGAAAAGACAAAACTGTAGAGAAAGAAAGGAGCTCAGTGGTTCACTGGCGCTTTGATGGAGGAAAGGCATTGACTGCAAATAGCCATAAGAAAATTTTAAGATGATGGACTCTTCTATATTATGATTCTGGTGGTTTTTACACGACTACACATATTTGTCAAATCTCATAAAATTGTTCATCTAACGTTGAAGAATTTTATTGTATGTAAATTATACCCCAATGAAAAATAAAAATTAAAAAACTGAGGAGTAATAAGATTGTATAAATCTAAAACATGGAATGAATATAGTAAAATACTAATAAATGTTAATAAATCATTAAATCTGGAGGATGGATATATGAAGACTTCTTTATACTTTTCTATTTTTCTGTATTTTGCAAGTTTTCTTCGTAGAAATATTTTTAAGGAAGATGTCGACGTGATAGGAAAAGGCACCTAGGTGAACTTCAAGAAGTAACCGTCAATTATGGCCACCACCACACGTAGTGGCTCTTTGGAATGAGTTTATGATCCCGGCTAAGACTTGACTGCCATATACCTTGAAGCTACTTCTACTGCCTTTAAAAACAAAGTCTCAGGAGCAAGGAGAAAGCCAAGTAGTAAGATCACTGGTGCTATATTAACAGAGGGAATAATTTCTTACTGGCTCAGACTCCTTTATTCTTTTTTTCTTTTCTTTCTTATTGTTGTTTTTTGATTTTCCTTTTTAGTGCAAAATTTGCTAAAAGATTTTTTTGATATTTTCTTTAATTTGTTTTTAGTGGGTTTATTTCTGCTTGACTATTCATAGATTATTTTCCTTTTTGATTTCTTTTTTAATTGATCAGTTGGTCATCCTATTTTTAGGAAATGAAGGAATAAAAAAGATGTTTCACTTCTTTCGCTCTCTAAAACAGTTCTAAGAAACTCGGTAAAGCAGAAAAAGTACTTAGGCTGACATTTAGGAATTATTAAGAGTCTTCGTTTTTAAAAAAAAAAAACCTCCCTGAAACTCTATGATATATTAAATACTCATTAAAATTAATGAGAATGCTTTTATTCTTACCTGTGAAAATCTTTTTTTTTTAATGCATGGTTTAAATAGGAAAATTTTTAGTCTTGCAAGTGTTCTGTAAGTGTTAAGAAGTCTGGAGGGACCATATGAGAGAAAGTGAGAATGTGTAGAGTTGTGTGAAAAAAAAGAAAATTGTTAAGAGTATGATGGGTAAGAAGAAAAAAGATATCACAGTTTCTCTGCTTCTGCCTTTCTACCACAATCTTTCAGTACTGTTCTCAAGTGAAACACTCTTTTGAAAGTTTAACAAAATCAATATTTTCTTCCATGTCAAATACATAAAAACATATTTTCAAAGGCAGAATTTTTTAGTTATCTATTTGTCATGGTGGAAATGGTCAATATCTGATGTTGGGAGAAAGCCATTTACTCATGTCCATGTTTTCAAGTAAACAATTTTCTTTAAAAAAAATAAATTCTTGTTATATATAAAAATTATCCTTCTTTCTGTCTTCTTTCCCTGACCTAATAAAAGGAAGGGAAGAAGGAAGGAAGAAGGGAGGAAGGAAAGTTCTTCAAATTTATTAACTATGGAGAGAGTCAACAATAGCACTCCCGACGAAAGAGAAAAAATAAATACTATTACCCGAGAAATGAGGACCAAAAGAGTAGCTCAAACAGAAAATCTATGAATTTAGACCATGAGTTCTCATTCAGCGTCATTGGATCCTGTTAGGAGATGATTCTACTATAACGTCTTAAACACAGTGAGAAACTTCTGGAATTCTCTGTGGAATCCTTTGCTTGTGCCCCTGAGGATGTCAATATCTAACAAACCAGAAATCAAAGGCCACTCAGATAAACTTTTTCCCTTGATGGTAACCAATCACTGCTATCTTTTACTTACCACCTTTTACCAAACAATATGTCACCAAGAGAGATATGGAAATTTCAAAATCAGGGATTTCATATTTGTGTATATGTGCTGGCTTTTTATTAGATAAATATTTACCACATGCCAGCACTATCCAAGCAATTAGAGAAAAATCACATGCAAGATACAAACTTTATGCCTGTTATCTACACATAACTTACAAGCTAACATCAAAAACAGTTTTATCTCACACTACGATAGAAAAAAAATAACGAAATATTTAGTAATAACACTATGCAGATGGCATTGGGCTAGGCACTGTGAAACTTACAGAAATGTATAAGACACAAATCCTACTCTTAAGAAGAGTGCTATTTTGTTAAATAGAAAGATTTACAGACATACGTCTCCGAATAGCAATGTAAGAGGAGCTATAGGGCAAATTCACAACTAGATGCCAAAACACTGGCACCAATAAAGTGTAATGCTACCTTGGAGGCAGTGATCACTGTAATCTGGAAAATTGGGTGAAGTACTCAGCATAAATCAGCACTGATTGAAAATCTATGCTTGTTGAGTAGTTTGTCATACTGGGAGGGACACAGAATTCAAATTAGTCTCACTTTGGTGTGATCAGGCTCTGCCATCCAGGATCTCAGGTTCAGCATTTAATATGGAAACAATAATACTTTCTCATTTGTTTGTTGTGAGGATTAAATCGAACATAAACAGAATGAATCTCAAATACACATAATATGGGTTTTTAAATTAGAGGCTATTGTATATACCATTATTACGGGATCTGAAGTATTGACTGTGGGATTCCCATCCCTTGGGAATCTGCTTATTCTAAACCCAAATCCCAATTCACCAGCCACGCAAAATAAAGAACGTTTCCCATGATTGCTGTAGGCTTCTTTCTCCTGCTTCTCATCCCCATCAATCTGGGCATGAAGCACAGCCAACCCTTCACCCTTCTCTTGGGTTCCACATTAAAATCCACTGGCTTCTAAGCAGAGGCTGTGCCAAGGGATGGCCTGGGGGCAGAAGAGCTGTTATCGTTCCAAACTTCTAAAGTTCAGGTGTCTCTATTAAAATCCCTCCAAATAATCATGCAAGCTAAGTAAAAACAGTCAAGTGGTTTACCAAAGGCAGCTTTAAACTGAATCTCCTCCCCTTGGCACTTTTTTCCCTCCATCTGGCCTATAGATGCTGCACTCTGCTAGCTACCAGTGGAAGGTTTAGAAGTGGCCCAGCTCTTCTTTCTGTGAGCAGGCTCCCCTCAATGGAAGTGAATTGAAGAGTTTGGTCTCCAACAAGCGTCCTGCTCAGAGGAACCCTGCTCAGACCTCACCCTGAGGTGCACCTCCAGTTTCCCAGGTCTAGTCTGGGGAATCACATCACAATCCTACTACTCCGTCTTGTTCCCTGAGAGTTTAGTTGCCTCTTTTTTACCACCTTATTAGTAGATTCACTAATAGCAAAAATTTAAGGTTTCCCATAAATTTACTGGAGCTTCTTATCTAGTAAATGTTTCTATAACCTTTTCACACCCACGGTAGCATGTTCTAGCAGAGCCTGAGTTTTCCAAATGACATTCCAGAGTAATGTCTGGTACAGTTTGCTGCAAAGATATCCCAAATGTTCACAGGTATGAAGAAGCCTTTTCTCCTAGTATGTGGTCACAAATTGACCAAAAAAATATCCCAGAAACTTCTAGTTTACCAAATAATTGGATATTATCAGGCATTCTACCATAGAAACAGATCCAAGCAAACACGAAGCCATGTACAATCCCTAATATCAGACCCAACAAGTTTTAATTGTGGCTGCTTCTCCAGCTTCAAGGCCACCCATGCCGCATCATTTCAGTGGCATCTTTTAACAATTCAAACTACCGTCTACTATCTGACCTGTCACCAAATGTCTCCAATTTCTGGAACAGAGTCCTAATTATGAGCAGTCTGGTCTTTAGGAAATTCTGTTTCATTACCTGAAGCAGTTACTAATAAGACCTTGCTATATATCAAGAAGAATTAATTGTACTTTAATTGAATTGTATCATTTAAACCTCATAATAACCTTATTGCGTGTTTATTGGTATCATCTCCATTTTCCAAGTGAGGAAACCTGGGCACAGAGAAGTTAAGTTTCTCAAATGACAGAACCAGAATTCAGAGTTACCCCCTGGACTTGTACAACATAGAATTACCATAATTTGATACCAATTAGCCTGCCCTGAATCCACGGTCCTTCTTAGAGAGACTCTTTTTTTATTGCATAAAATTGAGTGTCAGTCGAGGCTAAGTCAAATAGCAGCTGTTAGTATCCTTCTGCAATGATTTCTCCACAAGAAAATTTCTTGGGCTTCAATGAGTAACATTGTGAAACATTGAGTATGCATAGATCTCTATCAGAAACAGCCAGATTCCAACAGATTACCCCATAAAATCTATAAAACTGAACTCATAAAGAGTCCCACAGCTTACCAACAAGCTGCATTGGTACTGCCAGGAGCACCTTGTCTCAGGCATGGCAGACTCAATTCTCTTGCATCACACATCCAGCAATTTGACAGTCCTAGAAAGGATGCATTTCTCATTCAATCTAGAGTTCATCTGGTTCATCTAGTCCAATAATTCCATGAAGTAAAATGTATCCCAGATAAGAGCCAAGGCCTCCTATCCTCCAAAAGATCTAGAAAACTTGATACGGGTCCTATTTCTATATTTTTGTGACGGTTGAGAGTCTCTGTGTTCCTTGGTATGGTAGTTAATTTTATGTGTCGACTTGTCTGGGCTAAGGGATGCCCAGATGGGAAGTAAAACATTATTTCTGGATGTATTTGTGAGGGTGTTTTGGGAAAAGATTAGCATTTGAATCAGCAGACTGAATAAAGATCTACCCTCAGCAGTGTGGCTGGGGATCATCCATCCGTTGAGAGCTGAAATGGTGCAAAAAGGTAAAGGAAGGGCAAATTCTCTCTCTTTCTTCTTGAGCTGGGACATCCATCTATTTCTTCCCTCAGACATCGGAGCTCCTAGTTTCCAGGTTTTTGACTCCTGGGTTTATACCAGCAGCACCCACCCCCCCCCCCCCCCCCCCCAGCTCTCAGGCCTTGAGACTTGCACTAAACTGTACCACCGACTTTCCTGGCTTCTCCAACTTGCAGACGACAATCATGGGACCTCTTGGCCTCCATAAGCAGGGAAGCCAATTCCTTTTATAAATCTCCTCTTATCTGTATGTATATCTGTATCAATATCTGTATCTATATCTATATTCTGTTGGTTCATTTCTCTGGAGAATCTTGACTAATACGGTTGGGATTATTTTCTAAGGCTTCTATTTGTCTCCTTGTTCTAACAATCACATGGTTTGTCTTAGCTCTGCCCTAATTTCATAAGATATAAAGTCCAGCCATTCATTGATTCCCACTAAACATACACACACACACACACACACACACACACAACTATTGAAGTAATTTCACTGAAGATTTGGGAGTAGGGAGTATTAAAATGAGAAATGTTTGATGAAACGTCCATCTTGCTTGCTCCATTTTCCCTCCAGAGTAACACTAGCTGTTCCCTTTTCTACATTCAGTAACGTTCCACCAAAATTCAGACCCCATTAGGGTCTTGCTTATTATCTCAAGCACTTTTCTAAATGCCATTTCCTTCCAAAAGAAAGGAAATAATTTTCTGACATAGTTTTTTTTATCTTCTTGGATGTTGCTGCTATCACAAAGAAAAATATAGTCTAATATACATCTATTTCTTACTCGTACTAGATTTGGGTGAATTGGCAATGACAGCACAGTAAATAAACGGCTGGTCATTTTCTGTTATTTCTCAAGAGCTTTTAGGAATGTATTTTATTTTTAAGCTTGTGAGACATGCAAGGTATTTCTGTGTATTTATGTGGAGTTTGGGCTTATAAATTTATATACACAGCTGTAATATAATATCTTCACTGTCTTTCCATTCTTTCCAAGGCAATAATGATATAGCCTCTGGTTTCCATGGCTCTCAGTAATTTGTTAATATTTACTAGAAATATTTTGATTTTTAATCAAGATTAATATTTTACCAAAGATGGTCTTTTCTGTATTATATATTTCGTATTTGAACAATATATTGAAGACACACAAACACCCTTCATTCTAACATCAACCTGAATTCTATGTTATTGGACTAACTTTGTGTGGCTGGCTGATGTGTCGGGAGTCCCCAACATCTCCCCGAGGCGCCATAATCTGCTAGAAGGACTCAGAAAAGCTGTTATTTACAGTTACAGTTTACTACAGTGAAAAGATACTGATTAAAATCAGCAAGGAGAAAAGGCACAGAGGGCAGAGTCCAGGAAAACCCAGGCACAAGCTTTCAGTTGTCATCTCCCTGTGGAGTCACACACTGACAGTGCATAATGCTCTTGATGACAAGGTGTGACAACACATGCTAAGTGTTGCTAACCAGATAATCTCACCTGAGTCTTGGCGTCCAGGGGTTTTATTAGGGGTCAGTCACATAGGCATGCAGTGCCTGTGTGACTGATCCTAGCTACTCAGTCTCCAGCCCTCCTCCTCCAAGAGGTCAAACTGCCAGTGTGGCCCAAAGCCTCAAGCATACAAAAACAGGTGTTTACTATAAATCACATGGTGAGCATGAGCTATCTCGTGTGGCCCAAGGCCTCAGGTATACAAAGAAACTTATCCAAGTAGGACATTTCAAGGACTCAGAGGTCATCTCCCAGGGGCCAGGCCAAGGACCAGTTCTGAAGACCTTGGGAATGTACATAGTTTGAGCAACTCAAACCTGCTGAGTTAACCCTTTCCTGCACCGCTGAATAATGGCCCCCAAATATATACAGGTCCTCATCCCTGGAATCCGTGGATGCTATCTTGTATGGCACAAGGGTCTTTGCAGAGATGATTAAGTTAATTTTGAGTTGGAGAGAATATCCTGGGTTATCTGAGTGGGTCCTAAATAGAATTACAAGGTTCCTTATGAGATAGACACAGAGGCAGATTTACTATTGTAAGACAGAGCGCAATATGAAGACTGAAGCAAGATGCTAAGCTGTTGGCTTTGGAGATGCAGGAAGGGGCCATGAGCCAAGCAATGCAAAGAATGCAACTAGAAAAGACAAGGCAAAGGAGTTTCCCCTAGAGCCTCCAGTGGGAGCATGGCCCTGCCAACACCTTGATTTCAATCCAATGAAACTAATTTCAGACTTCTGCCCTCCAGAATTATAAGTCACTGAGTTTGTGGCAATTTGTTACAGCAGCCATAGGAAACTGATACACCTGCAGACAAACTTTGTAATGAGATCACTGTGGCATTTCAGTTACTAAATCTTGGAAGTCATTCTTTCATTTCATTCAACTCTAAAAGAGTGAAATATTATAGCAAGATGTCAGTATATACATGAACATGCATGCACACATTTAAAATGCAAATCATTGTAAGTACAAAACATTTCAAGAATTCGAAAGCCTAAAGAAATAGCAGGCAAGCTCCCCTAAACCAGATGGCTAACTAATAGATTCAGCAGTTGTCCTATAAGGATATTAAATTCAAATATCAAAAGCTGTAATATCCTGAGTACTGTGATTTGAATATAAAAAATAATCGCTAACACGGAAATAAAAAAATGCAAACTGGCATCACATGAAGGGTAAGATAACTGACATGAGAAATATCAATGAACTTTACTGTGCTTCTATCTGAATTTCCATATTCTATAAGAAACCTTAAATCCATTCAAAATATCTTGTTTCCTGTTTTTAAAAGATAATAATATGATCATATTCTGCCCTTAATGATTTTTCCTGCTTCAATTAACATAAATGTTTACTCTCTGTGAATGTAGACTAGATACTTTCCAGTTCTAATTCACATACACACACTTTGACATTAGATCAGAGCAAGTTTTTTCCCTCCAAGTACACCAGTAAACCTTTAGAATCTCTTCCTCACAAATCAGATTTACCTATTAATATTATCATATTAATTTTTATAATTCATTAATTTCTTTTTTAGTTATCGGCTTTAGTTAAGCCAATAGAACAGTCAAACAATCAGAATGATTTTCCTGAGCCCCTTTTTTAAGGTAAAGATAGAAATGCCAAGGGGCTGGCCCGGTGGCCGAGTGGTTAAGCTCGCGTGTTCCACTGCAGGCGGCCCAGTGTTTCGTTGGTTCGAATCCTGGGCGCGAACATGGCACAGCTCATCAAACCACGCTGAGGCAGCGTCCCACATGCCACAACTAGAAGGACCCACAACGAAGAATATACAACTATGTACCGGGGGGCTTTGGTGAGAAAAAGGGAAAAAAATAAAATCTTTAAAAAAAAAAAAGATAGAAATGCCAAATAGTAATTTTTAAAATTAAGTTAAATTAATAATTTTAAAGAGTTAGTAGGGATGTCTACCCAATCGTTCCCATTTTTAATGTTTATAGTAGTGTACTCTGTAAATTGATTTTCATAATATACTTTGCACATTACACAATCAAATAGGGACTTCTGTATCATCAAAGACTAAATTATGTGTAGAATAACTTTAGAATCTACCATATTGGATCAAACTGTTTGAAAATTGATAAGCCATATATGGACTATAAGTCAATAATGAATACAGCAGAATATTCGTTTTTCCAGAACAGTCCAATTTATGACCATTCACAGTAGTTGCTCAATAAGTGTTAGTTACATTTACATGTTAATATGCTTTAGTAAACATCCCCTCTCTGTCAGGAACCTTATAACCACTTCTGTCAGAGTAGATTTCCGTCTTCATTATCCCACTTGGTCGAAACTTCATGTAAAAAATCAGGAAACAAAGGTAACAAGAGATTAGGCAGCTTGGTCAACTCTCCCAGCTAGTTATTAGCTGAGTCTGAACATGGTTACAAAGTTTAATAAAAATACTTACACATATTCCCAATTTATCATGAAACACTTGAAAACATATTTCCCATTGACTACTCTTAAGATACACAGTATTCAGGTTTTCTCTTTCCCTATATAAAAGATCAGGGAATTTTAACAATCTAGACAAATTCATATTTAAAAGTCATACAGCAACTACTACACCAGATAAATGAATCCAAATTAAATCAAAGTGTTAAGATTTGAGCCAATTAACTGGAGACCAAAGAAGATATCCAATCTAAGTAATTTAGTTTCTGTAAATTTTTTTCAATTAGTTACAGAACTGTTAGCCAAAATACCAGATTCCCTCAATCATCTGAATGACTGTAGTTTTGGGGACCTGGCCAGAGGTCGTGGCGTACTGCAATGCTTTCCAGGCTGATAACTGGCTCTGGGTATCAAGAGAAAAAGCAGCTCTTCTCAGAGCTCAGCTGGCTGCTCCAACTCAGACACAGAGCCGTTTCTACTGTCACTTCCATGGAAACCACAAGTAACATAGCTCAGTGAACCAAGAACCCTTGTGAAGCTTCTCAGCTAACTGCGCTACAAGTTCAGTCTTTGATGAACAAAATGAGGGTCATGCAGTTATTTAAAAACCAATATCTTATATAGTGATCTTTAAATCAAGTCTGATTCCCTGACTATATACGACACGACACAGACACAAAGTGGGCCAGGAAAACGCACACCTACATCACGGTCACTTGAAGTGACTGCTTCATTCTGAAGGTCTTTCCTGAGCACCTAATACGTGACATGCACTATGCTGAGTGCTGAAGATATAGTGGCATAAGACAGACATGATCGCTGTCTTCACGGAGCTTCCAGGTTAGGATATCCCATACTTTGGGGGACCCAAATCTGCTGATTATTGGACAAACATTCAGGGAAGTAACCGTTTAGGGAGAACAAATTGTCTCTGCTGGCTGGGGCTGAAAATTACCTAAGGTGCTTATCCTTCTAGTTAGCCCATAAAACATGAATTGCTTAGGGTAAATAATGCTAGCTGTTATAAAAAATAAAGAAACGCTGAAATCTCAGTTCCTAATTTACCTCACAGCGGGAAGGGGTGAGGGTGTTTTGTTCCATGATGTTCCTTGGGATCTAGGCTTCTTCCATCCTGTGGATCCACCCTCCTCTAGGTCCCTGGAGTCTCTTTCCATTCAGTGACAAAAGAGAGCGGGAGGATTTGATAGACCAGGGCTGGAATTTGGGCACGTGACTGCTGTCCACATTTCATTGGCCAGAACTCAATCTTACAGCCACACATAACTGCACCGAAGTCTAGGAAATATAGTTCAGCTGTGTGCCCAAGAAGAAGAGGAGAGCATCTTCGACCTCGCCCCACCCACACCA
The DNA here is from genome assembly GCF_041296265.1 of Equus caballus. Classification (NCBI taxonomy): domain Eukaryota; kingdom Metazoa; phylum Chordata; class Mammalia; order Perissodactyla; family Equidae; genus Equus; species Equus caballus. The sequence goes on from NC_091692.1 coordinate 21,452,562, forward strand.
GTGCACAAGGTTCTCTCCCTTTCAGCAGCACGCAGGAAAAGAGAGCAAAGAAAATATGAGAGAATTTGTAACAGCCAGGCCTGGCAGTGAAACACGCAAGCCCCTCACATTCCATCGGCCAGAACTCAGTTTTGCGAGCACATTTAACTGTAAGGGAGCCTGAGAGTTTTAATGTAGGTGTGTGGATTACACAAGCTCCCTTTCAATCATTACTAAGATGAAGAAGAAAAGCACACTCTTATTTGTTCACATTCATTCCTTTGGCTGCCCCTGATTTTTCTCTTCAGTAAGTCCTTGACATTCATTTTTTTCTCTATTTTAAACAAGAAATTATAGGACTCAAAAGATAAAATCTTGAATAGATCAAAGTCAGATAGCTAACCAAAAACAAATTTGTAACTTAATTTCAGATCTCCTAATTCATAGTCCATTTAGTTCCCTTTCGTTAAATACATCCTATGCATGTAACACTGTGCCAAATATTTTGGAAATAAGAAATAAAGACCTAATACTCTTCCTCAATTGGGTTTCATTTATTCTTAATAAACAAAATATTTACATAAAAGAAGCACATATATGTAATTATTATTTAGAGAAATACATGCAATTGCACATAATGTGATGCTACAATCAGAACGTATACTCCAGGAAGCCTTGTAGACAGGAAAGACCTCTGCAGAGTGTAACGCTTGGGAAGAATTTCACTGAGTTTAAACTTGAAAAGTGTAGGATATGGATGAATAGAGAAAGAGAAAGGACTTTCTCAAGGTGATCTTCGAAAGGGAGAAAAGCATGAGCAAAATTCTGTTCTGAATGCAGCCAGGAGACAGGTGTGACTGAGAAGGAGAATCGGGTACTGAGAATGGTAGAAGTGGGGAGACAGATCAGGAGACCCCATTGTAAGTGATTCCGAAGTCATAATGAGTTAGAGAACTGAGGTAGAGACTGGAACCAGCCATAGCAGGCCTGTCCAAGTGCTTAAGAAATATTGCTCTGGAAGCAGTGTGTGCAGCACCCTGCAGAAGGTAGAGGCAAGCAACAGTGGCCAATTCAGTGGAGCTTTACAGAAACCGAGGAACAAGACGATAGGGAGCTGGACTGTAGAAATGCCAGAGAAACCTTAGGAAGAAAGAGCGAGTGTGGAGAAGACATCCCTTGACCACAGAACCTTACATTTATGAAACAACATGTAAAAAACTTTAAAATATTACAGGATAAATGCCAAAACCAATAATTTAGGCTGACGTCCCTTACATGGTGGTCTGCTTCTGGTCAATCCATGCATTTGTATCATGTCTAAATTTCTGTTGTGAAGGGAAATTATATAACCACTTAAATAAGACCCTGTGCTCTCCCCTCAAAACAATAATTTTTTGGCAAAGAGATTAAGTAAAGCCACAAGCCTACTAAGAAATACAAGATTATACACATTATCTCTTACAGGCAGCCGGTGATGTTTTAATACACTAAGGAGATATCTTCTCAGCAGAAACAGATGTTCTTAGTTGACAATAGAAATGTAAACAGAACCTTGCAGAATTTTCCCCTCATTTGGCCTATTTATTTATTTATATATTGCCTTTGCTAAAAAATAAATTAGACATGCTTACAGAGATAAAACAAAACAAGATAATAATAAAAATAGGTGATAGAATCAGAGCAAAAGAATAATAAAGTAGGAAAAATAAGATAGAGCCATAATAATGTTAATATATTTTTTTTTTAAATGTGATAAAGCCCTATCCACTGGCTGGAAGTGAATCCAAAATTTGGTTCTGAACTTTCTGCCCAAAGCAGAATTGCTTACATGATACACAGTGTTCACAAAACAAAGCATTTCTCAGAAGGGGAAAAACCATGCCTGGATCTGAGACCCTCCCCCCCAAAATTTTCTCTTGAGAACTCTCAAAAAATAGATAATCATTAATATTTTGTATTGGTCAGAACCCTTTCAGTTGCAAAAATAGAAAGCCCAATTCAAACTGGCTAAAGCAGGAAAGAGAATTTACTAAGTAGTGTAACTAAAAATCCTAGAGGTTGATCTCTGATTTCAGGCATTGCCAGATTCAGGTGTTCAAGCGATGCTGTGAAGACTCTCTTCCCGTATTTCAGTTCTGTCTTCCTTTGTGTGGCTTTATTTTCAAGAAGACTCTCCACACTTAGAAATAACAATGGCCACTGGCAGTTCCAGATTTATATTCTCCCAGATTAGCAACTGCAAGAGGAATAGAGTCCTCTTTCCCAACTGATACAGCAGAAGCCCTGGGACTGATTCTGGTTGTCTCAGTTTTGGTCACATGCCTACCTCTGAAACAATCACTGTGGTCAAGGTAATGTCCTCATATCTCCTGAGGATGGGGTGGAATCAGGGCCATCCACTCCACATGGACTCACAATTGGTGATGGGTGGTCCCTTAAGGGGATCCTAATCAGGCAAAATCACATTCTCTACACGTTCCAATAACATTCTTATGGAAAAATAGTTCAGTATTTAATAATGTTTCTTATGGATTTCCCTTAAAGGCTTAATGTTCTCACACCAAAATGCTATAATTCTACGAAAGTCAATATAGTGCCAGCCAAGCATACACCTCTCTTTTGGTATGGCTTAGTTGGGTTGTAATGTCAGGTTTCTGGAATAAATTAGAATTCACTCAAATGGTTTAAATAAACAGACTTTAAAGAAGAAGCTACTTATAAGGATGTGGGCACGTATAGGGACACATATAAGAGGTGTTGTAGCACCCAGAACATAGCAACATTAGGAAGTTGTTAAAACTCCGAGAGCTGAAGGGCCGTGATTTTCCCAGTGGAGCTGTGGAGTTAGAGATGCCCAATGAGACCTCTGGTTGGAGAGGAAAGTGCCTGCTCCCAGGAAGCAGCCCTAAAGCCAGAGGAAGTGGGAAAGAAACATCCCGATGTCTCTCTTCTCCCACCTTCCTATTTTCCTATTGGTGTTAGAAGAATCAGCAAAGACAAGGAGGCAATGCAGTCTGTAATGGTGGGCTTCCTGTGCCACAGAGCAAGAAGGAAGGAGGGAAAACAGATCTGGGGAAGCAAAGAGAAAAACCACCACATTGCTGTCAGTGTGCTAGACAACAATCAGGTGGTGGCCCACAGTCCATCATTGACCAGGCCCATCTATATACTCCTTTCCCTGTTCACTGACCATGGTTGACTGGCCCAAGGATAGAGACACTTGATTCAATCAAGCCCAAAAAATTATCCCCCAGGAATTTCAACCTTGAAAAGAAATACAAAGTCTTTGGGGCACACGAACTGAGCATCAAAGAGAAGTACACTAGAGAGAAATCCCCACTCTTCCGCTGCTGATGACCCATGAACCTCCATGGTTCCTGCCCTTCCTGGGGCTTGGTTTTCACTTGCTTCTCTAATTGTGTGATGTATTATTTAAATTAAACCTGCTTTTCATTGTTAGCCAGAGTTGTTTTCTGTTGCTTGCAACCAAAAATAGGTCAATTAAACATTTAGGATAGGTTTTTGAGTTTATACATTTCAGAGGCCTAGATGGCTTGATAGCCTTCATAATAGTCTCTAGAAATACTAAGTCCCTCTGATGAGGTTTTGACATACATAGGGCTGTGTTGAGTGCAGAAATTATATGTTGCTGATAAATGCCCAGACCTGTGCTCTTTAACAGTCACTGCAGTGACATCCTTGGGTCAAAGTTGAGGAGCTTGAAGGAGACAAGTTTGTAAATAAAAGAGCATTACTTTCAAAATGATATCATGCAGAGGAGGACCATAGCCAAAGATAAAACTCACCTCACAATGCATTTGGGGTCAGATTTAACAAAGGTCAATGAGAAGCCAACGCCGCAAATAATTTCAATCTGAAATCATTCAAAAACTGTTATACTCAACCTTTTTCCATTCATCTGCAAATGGTTCTTTAGGCAATATCTTTAGTTCTCAGTTTATTGCTTGTTTGTTTTGTCCTCAGTAAACTGGTTCAGGCTGATAATTAGCTCTTTCCCATCTGCATCCTTTCTGCACTATTTTCACCTGCCCTCTCATCCCCCAGACGTAGTGTATGGCATTGAGCTGAATGGCAGGGGGACAAGTGGAACAAGGATCAGCCCCTGGCTTCATGGAGATTATAATCTAACATTCCTTAAAATTGGGTTGTGAGAAAGTGTGAAGATACATTTTAATGGGAGGATTATCTTGTGGCCTATTGGAACGGAGGAAGATGGGGACAGATAAGTGTGGGCTAAGGAAAGCAGAAGTCTCCCAGGGATAACCTGAGATCGATTTTGATGCTAGCCTTGAAGCCCAGGAGCATTCCTACTCCAGAGAATCGACGGCGGCAGAGTTTCGGAATAAGATCCTTCCTTCCAGCATTACATTAATCCACCACTTGGCATCTTTACTTTCTATTCCCACAACCTTCAGAAAAAATCATGGTTATCCAACTAAATGAAACCCTCTTGGAACGTCTGAAAGAGAATTCCTAATAGTGACCTTGCTGAATCTTCTAGAGTTGACCATTGTTCAGCCTTTTTTAAAAAACAGCTCTAAGCAACTTGCTTACCACCCTTTTAATTTACACTGTAATCTTCTATATCATCTCTAACACCCACAGCATCACACTTCAAATGAATCCTGTCAGCGCCTTGAAGCCAGTCATAGACCAACAATCCTCCTATGACTCATGCCAAAGGGAAAAACACCTGACACAACTCCTCGAGGAAGGCTATGGATGGTGAAATCTTGATTGGAGACCAGATGGTTTTTGAACATTGACTCAGCTCCCACACAGCTCTCAGATGCCAGCAGTGGACCACACTTCCCAGTGGCTACTGAGAACCTCTGAGATGAATTCCACCTCCCTCAATGACTCACCATCCCCTTTCCTTTCTAATGCCTCCTCCATCCCTTTCCCTTCCTCCAGCCAGGGAAAGCCCTTCAAGTACCAGAGGCTGAAAGCTTTGCTTTTACTTGTTCTGTATTGTGGTCTAGCTCAGAGCTGTCCAATTTCAGCCATGGTAGAAATGATCTGTAATTCTGAGCTAGCCAGAATGTGCAAATGAGGACCTGGCTTTTTCATTTTATTTAATTTTAATTAATTTCAACTAAAAATAGCTACATTGCTATGGGCTAGGGACTACCATATTGGACAGGACAGTCCAGCTCTTGACCCTCAAAACACTAAGAAATGATTTCCTTTTATTTTTTCTTCTGATTCCTTCTGATTTCCTTTTGATATCCCTAAGGAAATAAACTTGGAATGGTCTAGGTGAATAATGGGAGAAGTGAGGACATTAAGCAATATTTGAAAAATACAATTCTATCACATTTATCTCTTAGTATCCCACCAAATAAGAGTTCCCCTAATCCAGGGCATAGGTGTTATTTGCCCCTGGCTGTCTAAGATTGACTTGATAAGCCTCAGTACAGGGGCAACATTCTTGACTCTCTTACATGTCACTAGTCTTACATGTCCTAGTCTCCCAGGAGGGATTCTCATGGTTGAAATAAAGGACTCAGGCGGCAGAGAGAAGTAAACATCATACCTGCGACTGCATGCCACTTGTCCTGTGTGTTTTCTAGTTAAGGAGATGTTTGAACCTCATATGATTTTGTGGGGACTGGGTGGCCTGGTCTCACTACCCGGCCTGAGCCGTGGAGTGGCTTGGGAGTTGATGATTGTGTGCCCTTGGATGGGTGCTGAAGGAACAGCAACAAGTCTGCGCCAGAAGAGGCCAGTAGGGCAGGAACAAAGGGTGATTCAGCCTTGACCTTCATGGACTATCAGCAAGGACCAGGTAGGTTAACAGACACCTCGGTGGATACAAATGTGGACAGATGACAGCTGAGGACCAGATGTCTTCCCTCCTCCCAGTTCCTTGGCATCATTTAAGTCTCCCAGAAATATAATGGAACCAGAGGGAAAAGGAGAAGTCCAAATAGGTTGAAATTAAATTTTTATAAACCCCAACAGATTAGCACACACAATTTAAATTTAGCTTTAATTCTAGAAAAATTAGTTTACGTTGATTCCTCACCTAAGTTTGTGAATTTTTATATTATGATGATAATATTATTGTGAGCTAGAGAGGAAGAAAGATGGAAAAAGAAAGAAAGAAAGAAAGATGGTACATAGATTCCCCCAAAAGTACCCAGAGAGAGTGGTCTCAAAAATCTAGGCAGTATTTACAATAACCTCCCTCCTCTTTATAAACACTTAATAGGTTACATTAGTTCATGAGTCCAAGCTACAGCCATGAGTTTCTAATGCCCTCCAACGAGGAAAGGTAAATTAAACTCACACGGGAAGCCTATGATGCACAGAGACATAGAATTTTACTTGACTTGATGGAAGGGGGAGCAAGTACTTTTTAAAAATCAAGTTTGAATTAGCTTTGATCTATTTAAACAGAAATATAGTCTATGCTTGCTATTGATATTTAATTATGTTTGTGTTGATCCTTTTGTTTAAACATTTAGCAAGTTGTGTCTAATATCCATCTTTTTCTCCTTATCTATTTGTATCTACTATTGCGACAAAGCAGATGAGAGGATAAGTCAGGAAATTAGTGAAGTTTGTCTTCCAGTCCTCCCAATAGCATATCCATCAGCAAGCCGGAGGAGCTCTGCCACCACAGTGGACCCCGGCACAGCTCATCTAGGCCTGTCACCCACTGTCCACACCCCAGTATAACTCAAGAAACTTAATATGGGCTAACATGTTAGCATGTTACTCTGCCACGGTAGCATGCATGCAGAACCCTCTGTACCTAACGCCTTGATCCTGAGGAGCAGCTTGGAGGGTGAAAATATCAGGTACACCAAAATGACTCTGGGCGTTGCAGAAGCTCAGTGTACACAAAAGACCCGGACAAGAAGTCAAAACACAACACTTCTAATCTGACACAACCACCAACTCGTTGAAAGACTTTAAGCAAGCCACTTAATCTTTCTGGGACTCAGTTTCCTCATTTGGGAAGTGCTCGATAAACTCTAAGATCCCTTCCACAAAAAAAGCTGGATGATTCTGATTTCATCATACACGTATATGAGTAAATTAAAATTATTTACTTCAATAATATCTTGTGCCATATCTAAGATTTGTCTTGTCAAATATCCTATATAAAGCCACAATCATAAAGAGTTTGGTGCTAGAGCAGAAATAGACTCAAAGATATAAGCTCAACATTAAATATTGTTGAATCACTCAGCATGTGCCACATACTATGCTTGGTGTATTGTCATTATTCAATTTATCACTTAATCCCTGCACATGTAATTGATGTCAAAGGGTGATTTATTGAGAAAGTAATGAATGTCTTCTTACTTGTTTTCTCTCCTTGCTTTAAAATCCTTGGAATAAAATCAAAAGGGTATTTTTTGCCCTTTCTCCACCAGGAGAGTTAGCCAGACCTGTACTCCTAAATTCCAGCCAGAATTTATAAACCACTGACCCACAGTGCAAATCTGGCTTTCAAATGTAAAGTCCAGGCTGTGATTTTTTTTAATACAATAGTTGCCAATATTGAAAAATAGGATATTTCACTTTTTTAAAAAAAAATCCAAATTTTCAGCTTCTTTTGAAAAATCAGAAGATTGAGCAACAGTGGGCATTTATTTCCAAACAAGATTAGTGACACACGAGTAGCAACTGCCCCTTAGCTTGAGCATGTGCTCTGCAGTTCACCAGGCACTCCCCACTGTGTTCACCTCTGTGTTACCACCCAACTGGCCCCTGAGGGCATTTCAGTCTGTGCTCTCTGATCTCCTTACCTCCAGGAGTAAGCTACCAGCCTTTGTGTGTTACGGTTTGAAGACAAGCAACGTGGATCTCCTCAGATGGGGAGGGTACAGAAACTTTTGTGTACCAAGGGAGGCACGTGAACCCACCCTGGGGCAGTCATTAGATGCAGAACACTGGAGAATGGAGGATTACAGCTTGCAGGAGGCCAGGAGACCCAGGCAGCTCCGGGGGAGCATGACCAAAATACCAAATCCTCCTGGGAGGACCAGGCAAGGACTTGATAATAAGCCTGAGGGCCTTACAAGCTAGGCAATGTCAGGGGGTGATGCCCTCCTTGGAATCTCCTCACCACAGAAGGAGTCAGACTGGCCTGAGCAAGTGGAATGGCAAGCCATATGGATCCACATGAAGACGATTGATATCTGAGGGCAGCACCACTGATTATGGAGAAAAACAGCACAATCTCTTCCAAGAGACTCCTTGATGAGGCATGTATGAGCAACGAGGACTTCTTTACCCTCCTGGAGAACTGGAGAACCCCCACAAAAAGCAACTCAAACTCAAACTCCCGCTATGGTCATTGAGTGGGCAAGTGTGGAGGTGGGGCTAGGGCAGGAGTCCATACGTTCAACAAGCTTCCCTGAAGACTGTGCGTGCTACAGGCAGGTTTGGGATCCCCTGGTTTGCTCACTAAAGTCCCTTCCAGCTCAAAACTTCTGTGATCCACGTTTTGCATAAAAAAGTATCCATGGATGGTGAAAGGATAAAAGATATGAAAACTTTAGTGCAGACAGAGAACTGATAAGCATGAAACCAGCTGCCAGGGAATAGGTCCAGAGTAGGAACGCTAATTGGGGAATATGTTAGTGCCATCATCAAAAATTAAAGAAATCTTTAATTCACAAAATAGTATGTACCTCAAAAGCAGTGTAATGGTATTAGCTGTAGAGGACATTTGCCATTTTGGCTGCCCAGCACCTGTTTCCCCATCCTGGTGGCACCTGACTTCTTTTTCAGGGCTCCACCTTTCCCTCAATGGCTGTAGCTTCAGAGCACAGACTAGACTGCTTCGGTGGATGCTTCTTTAAACAAGAGAGAAGTTTATTTCTATCTTATAACATTTAAGTTATTTCTTATACAACATCGAAGTTATATACGTTATTTATATTACTTTACACTATATAATATCTAAGTTATAGCATATATAACATAGAAGTTATTTCTCACTTACAACATTCAAGATGGCAGCCCAGGCCCAAGTGGCAGCTCAATAGTGTTGAGCACACAGGCTCCTTCCATTTTTCTGCTTTGCCATCCCTAGGGTATGACCCTTGTCCACGAGGTGAAAGATGACTTTCCACAATCTTTACCTTCAGCTATAAAAAGAAGAAATGAGGAAAAGGGAGCATGAGTACCTTTCCTTTTAAAGGTACAATCCAGAAGTTGCACAAACCAGTCTTGTTTATATGATCCCATTGACTAGAATTAAGATATGTACTTCTGTGTGAGGGAGGCTGGAGAAAATGCAGTCTTTAGCCCAGCTAAAACTTTTATTACTGAAAAAGAAGAGGAAAGCAGACAATGGGGAAACAGGTACAGCCCCTGCCACAAAGGTAAATCCGTGGTGCCTGCCCTCCATTAAGAAAGCCAAAGGGCCCCATCCTTCCTTTCCCAGCACCAGTGCAGCCAGGAGTTGGGGATGCAACTAAGTGTGGCCAATTGAATGCTCTCTCTTGGGGTTTTGAATCTTCAGTGAGCAGGCAAGGACAGAAAGTAAATCAGAGGCCTTATATTTAGTGGATATGTGCCGAACCAAGTTGCTGCCAAGAGGTTGCCATCCTTCTTCCTAGTTCCTAGAACTCTATGGCTCTCTGCCTATTCCCAAACCTGGCCTCAAAGCCTCCTGTTGATTCTATAGCAGCCACCCCCCTCCACATCCACGACATCCTGGATATCTTTTCAATAAATTTCCTTTTGCTTTAGTTGGCTAGATTCTATTTCCATTGCTTTCAGTGAAGAACTTCCAAGACAAGAGGGTTAGCCTGAGTCTAGGGAAATGCAAAAACTCAGAACCAAGAGGTTGGACAAACCCTGGCAGGTGCAATCAGCACCAGCCACAGTGGAGCCTAGGGATTGTGTCATTAAAATTCCCCGTTTTCAATTCCATGTACATGGATTGGAAGAATAAACATAGTTAAAAATGTCTATTCTACCTAAAGCAATCTACAGATTCAACGCCATCCCAATCAGAATCCCAATGACATTCTTTACAGAATTAGAACAAAGAATCCTAAAATTCATATGGGGCAACAAAAGACCCCGAATTGCTAAAGCAATCCTGAGAAAAAAGAACAAAACGGGAGGCATCACAATCCCTGACTTCAAAACATACTACAAAGCTACAGTAATCAAAACAGCATGGTACTGGTACAAAAACAGGTGCACAGATCAATGGAACAATATTGAAAGCCCAGAAATAAAACCACACATCTATGGACAGCTTATCTTTGACAAAGGAGCTGAGGGCGTACAATGGAGAAAAGAAAGTCTTTTCAACAAATGGTGCTGGGAAAACTGGAAAGCCACATGTAAAAGAATGAAAATTGACCATTCTTTTTCACCATTCACCAAAATAAACTCAAAATGGATTAAAGACCTAAAGGTGAGACCTGAAACCATAAGGCTTCTGGAAGAAAACATAGGCAGTACACTCTTTGACATCAGTATTAAAAGGATCTTTTCGGACACCATGCCTTCTCAGAGAAGGGAAACAATAGAAAGAATAAACAAATGGGACTTCATCAGATTAAAGAGCTTCTTCAAGGCAAATGAAAACAGGATTGAAACAAAAAAACAACCTAATAACTGGGAAAAAATATTTGCAAGTCATATATTTGACAAAGGCTTAATATCCTTAATATATAAAGAACTCTCACAACTCAATCACAAAACATCAAACAACCCAATCAAAAAATGGGTTGGAGACATGAACAGACATTTCTCCAAAGAAGATATACAGATGGCCAATAGGCACATGAAAAGATGCTCATCATCGCTGATCATCAGGGAAATGCAAATCAAAACTACACTAAGATATCACCTTACACCCGTTAGAATGACAAAAATATCTAAAACTAATAGCAACAAATGTTGGAGAGGTTGCGGAGAAAAAGGAACCCTCATACACTGCTGATGGGAATGCAAACTGGTGCAGCCACTATGGAAAACAGTATGAAGATTCCTCAAAAAACTAAAAATAGAACTACCATACGATCCAGCCATCCCACTACTGGGTATTTATCCAAAGAGCCTGAAGTCAGCAATCCCAAAAGTCCTGTGCACCCCAATGTTTATTGCAGCACTGTTTACAATAGCCAAGACGTGGAAGCAATCTAAGTGCCCATCAACAGACGAATGGGTAAAGAAGATGTGGTACATATATACAATGGAATACTACTCAGCTGCAAAACAGAACAAAATCATTCCACTTGCAATAACATGGATGGACCTTGAGAGAATTATGTTAAGTGAAATAAGCCAGCGAGAGAAAGATAATCTGTGTATGACTCCACTCATATGAGGAATTTAAAACTATGGACCAAGAACAGTTTAGTGGATACCAGGGGAAATGTGGGGTGGGGGGTGGGCACAAGGGGTGAAGGGTTGCACCTACAACATGACTGACAAACATTAATGTACAATTGAAATTTCACAAGATTGTAACCTATCAATAACTCAATAAAAAAAAAATTCCCTGTTTTCAGAGATCTAGGGCCCACTCTAGAATTTATCATTCCCATTGTACTCCCCATCTGTATTAGTTATCCTTTGCTGCATAACAAATAGACCCTAAAATTTCACAGTTTAAACCAAAAAACATTTATTATCTCACAGTTTCTATGCAGCAGAAATCTGAGTGTCACTTAGCGGAGTGCCTCTGGCTCACAGTCTCTCATGAGGAGACAATCAAGCTACCGGCCAGGACTGCGGTGTCATCTGGAAGTCCAGCCGGGTGGGGAGAGAGGCGGGCAGGAGATCTGCTTTCTGGTTCATTCACGTGGTTGTTAGCAAGCCTCATCCCTCCTCATTGTGGCTCCTCAGGGCTGCTCACAACATGGCAGCTGGTTTCCCCCAAGTGAGAGATCTAAGAGTGATCAAGAGAGGGGACCCAAGATGGAAGTCACAATCTTTTACAACCTAATCCCAAAAGTTGCATCCCGTTATTTCTGCATTTCCTGTTTGTTAGAAGTGAGTCATTAAACCTATCTCACACTCAGGAGGAGAAGGTGACACGGGCATGAACACCAGAAGGCAGAGATCACAGGGGCCATCTTCAAGTCTGCCTGCCACACCATAACCATCATTCCTTACATAGAAATAAATCACAATCAGAGGAGGAGAAGGGTAAAGCTTACCTAAAAGTATGATTTCCCTTTTTTTTTTCATGAAATGGCCTAAAAATATTTAAGTGACTATTTTGCTTTCAAAATATCAGGCAGCAATTGTCAGGCAGAACCCACTATTGCCAATTTTTTTACGGTACTATAATTTACATTGCACTGTTACAACTGCTATTTTATATGACATTCCCAAGGATAGTTTAAACGATGATAAAAAAGACAGTTATATCAATTTCTTGAATTTTATTATTATTAACAATAATAACAACCAGGTGAGCAAAAAGAGGTAATGTGTCTCTTTCCCCACTTATCTCATTTTAGTCCTCTATTATGATGTCCTCAGCTGCCACTGTAGCTTTCAAAAAGCTAGTTCAATTACCAAAGCACTACCCATTAAATTAGAAATGATGGGTTTGCCAAAGAAATCAGCTATTATTTCGAGATAAAAAGCATAAGCAAAGATACTGCTAACCTTCAATGAATTTCCAGAAGTCTTAACACCTTTTCAAAGCCATTGTGAACAACATAACTAAATTGATGCTTTTGAAATCTAACAAATTGCTAAAGGTACAAGAGGGACAACACCTAGGAACAGCCAGGTTTTCTCAATTATCTAATAAAAGAGCTCATGTGAAAACCAAGTGATGTTTAAGCATCTATATGCCAATTGTTCAATCATCAGAGTCTTCGTTACTTTCCATAGCTTTCATCTGAACGAGACGAGGTCCCCTGCCCAGTGAGGTCTGCACACACTCCCTGGAAGTCTACCGCTTGGGGTGGCCAAAAGCATTGAGAGGTCTTGCAGGGTCAAGAAAACGTTTGCCAAATTTTATTTCAATACAGAAAAGGAAAGGAAGGGGAGTATTTATAGTCAGGGTGCCCAGCCTCACCTCTAGCAAACATGTTATCTCATTTAATCCAAGCTTAAGCGTCACTTTCCTTAAAGAAAACTTCCCTGATCACCCTCTCTGAAGGATCTCCAACACCCCTTCCCCATTGTTCTCTGCCTCATGCCCTATTCATTTCCTTCATAGCTCTTATTTTTATGTTAATTATGCATTTCTTTCTTTCCTGGCATATGTACTACCCTACATCATAAGCTCCGTGACGATAAGATCCCCACTCACACCACGAGGCAATGCTGCACAGGAGCTGAGCACCCAGCTCCCAGCACCAGGCTGCCTGGCACCCAGTCCTGGATATGTCAATCACCAACTGTGTGACCTGTGCAAGTTTCTTAACCTTTTTGTGCCTTACTCTTGCCATCTGTAAAATGGGGATAAAAACAACACCCCTCCCCCCCAACTTTGCTGTAAAGATTAAGTGAGCTAGTGTATATTAGCACTTTGAAGACTGCATGCCGCTTAGCAAAAACTGTTTAAGTATAAGTTATCATAGAATGCCTAGCTTGGGGCTCAATGAATGCATGTTTAATGAATAAATCAATTCTCACAATAGCTCGACCAAATAGACATCATTGTTTCTAAGTCTACAGATGAGTAGCCCAAACCTCAGAAACCAGCCAAGATCACACACTAGTTAGTAGTCCTGGAATGTGTCTGAGCAACCTATATTTCCCGAACCAAATTATCCAGTTTCACGTTACTCTTCATGTTAGTTTTATTTTCCTTGTTTCCTAGCCTTTAGCAAAGTTTTCCAGCCTTAGAGTAACTGTGTTATGGGGTACTAAAGGGAAAATCACTTCTTTATGCTAAAGTCTTAAAACCAGGAGAGTGGGCTCCCTTGCTAGAGGCTTGCAGGTGGTTCCCAAGATGAGGGGAGCCTGGAGACAAGAGTTGGGGCTGCAGGACCGAGGCCCCTCTCCCAGTGTAAGGCTCTTCTCCCTTCAAGGTCAGCTTGAAGGAACTGGGCCTCATTTATTAAGGACTCCACAGTTTCCTTTCAATATGGTGCTAATTTTCACAAGAATGCTGTTAATAGGTATTACTATCCTCATTTTACAGAAGAGGTATCGTGGAGAGATTGAGTAACTGTTCTCCTTCTCCCAACACACATGTGGAGCAGGACTGCAACGTAAACTGGTGGCCCATTTGATTCCAAAACACAGTGGTTCCGGAATGAGCCCTGGGATCAGATTCCTGAGGCTCTGAATCCTGGCCCACCCACTTACTAGCTGAGGCAAGTCATTTAATATCTCTGAGTTCAGCTTCCTAATCCGGAAAAGAGAAATAATAATAACTACCTCATTGGATTGTTGCATAATTTAAACAAAGTCTGTTCATGGAAAGTGCCTAGCACACTCCTGGGACCATAATGCACTAAGCGGGAAGGGGGGCGGGAAGCGAGATGTAGGTAGTGTTGGCAATTAGAGCATGTACGCAATGATTCTTAAAGTGTAAGATGAATTGCCCAGATAGACAAGAAGTCAGGTGAGAGGCCTTTGCTACGGAAGATACGGCCTGTGAAGGCAAAGAACATGAAGGCTTGTTTGAGCAACAACATGGCTGAAGGAGAGGCAGTAGGAAAGATTGGGATTGTCATGAAAAAGAGTTTCAACTGGAAAAGAGACATAATCAGATTTGCTTTTAAAAATATTGTCCTGGAGTGCTGAGTTCACAGGTTGAATCAGAGGAGACAATGTGAAGATCAGGGCACACTCCATGGTGAACACTTGAATTGCAGCTGGGCTTGCAAACAGAGAGAAGGGACACAATTTAAAATTTGGGGGAGAAGAGTTGACAGGATTTGACCATGGTTTGAGGGGGACTAGAGAGAGAAGAGGCTCAGACTCTATGTATCTAGCATGAGTGACCAAGCAGAGGGACCAGCCATTAACAGAGATAAGACAACTGACAGAAAACTAGGCTTCCAAGGTCAGGCAGAAAATGAAGAATTTTATGAAAGAATGTAAAACCCTTCGAGGGCAGACTTATCAGACAGCTAAATCCTGCAGGACCAAAGATCCAACACTGGATGGACATACCTCTTGCTGTGTTTGTACTGAAACAGCCTGACTGTGCTCTTCCAGGGCAGGGTTCCCGTGCCCTCATCCCTGGGCACAGTGCCTGGCCCCCAGCATCGTGTATGAGAGTTAGGTTCTAAAATAAGTGCTGGTTCTTCACTTGAGCACCAGGTGAGCAAGTTTGGCTTGTGTTTAGGATCATGATGTGAGAACAGCATGTACGTTTAAACACTAGAATAAAACTCAGCATGAAGAGGTACTCACACCATGAGAGATACCAGGACGAGGGCTGCCTTCTCACTCTCCCTCAGGACGTTCCGGCAATGAGTTGAAACCAGGTGGAACTGTCTAGTCAATTCAAGCTGTTATTTCTCTCCCCTAATTCTCCCCATTTTAATTTGCTGAGTGAATATAGTGGGATGCACGTAAGTTAAACATATGATGTGAGTCCTCTATAGAGGTTCAATTGGTCTTTAATGGATAAATTAGTTAACAAACGATTAAATTTTCTAAGCTTCATGTGCTTTCCCAAATTTG
Source organism: Equus caballus (assembly GCF_041296265.1). NCBI lineage: Eukaryota > Metazoa > Chordata > Mammalia > Perissodactyla > Equidae > Equus > Equus caballus. The sequence continues at coordinate 21,468,156 of NC_091692.1, forward strand.
CCCCAACTGGAAGGTAATGCTATGTGTAAACTGAGAAAATGGAGTCCTACAAGCCAGTGGTCTTCAAATCTTCTTGTTGGCCTAGCCATTGAAGGAATTTTAAGAGTATGTGCCCACTTGCATATTTTTAAGTTGATACCAAAATTTTTTCATCATAGTTCAAATAGTTGCAAAATGTATTATTTTCAGCATGGTATAAATAATGATTTTTAAATAAAACTATGAGATCACTCTTTTAAATATATCCAATGGGATATAATATTATATGATTTTGATATCCATCTTCATCCATTTCTAAAATACACACTAACAAGCTCTCCTATAACAGTGAAAATTTTTATATTGTTCCTTTCTTCTGTATATATTTATGTCCAGTCCACTGCTCTTATAGAATTTTATCCTAATGTGATGTATTTTATCCTTAACGATATTTTTTATTATTCTATCATAAGTAAACTGGGGGTAGGCCGGCCCCATGGCTGAGTGGTTGGGTTCACATGCTCCACTTTGGTGACCCGGGGTTTGCAGGTTTGGATCCTGGGAGTGGACGCACACACCGCTCATCAAGCCATGCTGTGGTGGCGTCCCACATAGAAGTAAAGTAGCTTACAACTAGGACACACAGCTATGTACTGGGGCTTTGGGGAGAAAAAAACAAAAAGAGGAAGATTGGCAACAGATGTTAGCTCAGGGCCAATCTTCAAAAACCAAAGAAAATTGGGGAAAAAAGTATGTAAACTGAAACTAAGCTGGATTATTTTCTGTGACCATATAGTTCTAAGTGTTAAAGATATTTTTCTTTCAGAATGTTATCAACTTAAATATTACTATTGATTGCAGTTGATTAGAACAACATAAAATACATCATTATGTTGATTAAATATCATTAAACATAACAAGTTCCTATCTGTTTCCTATTGCTACCATAACAAATTACCACACATTTAGCAACTTAAAACAACACACTTCTTATCTCACTGTTCTGGGGGTCAGAAGTCCGGGTATAGATGGCTTGGGTGGTTCCTTTGCTCCGAGTCTCACGAGGTGGAAATCAAGGAGTCAGCAGGGCTGCGTTCCCTTCTGGAGGCTCTGGAGAGAAGCCATGTCCTGGCTCATTCAGGTTGTTGGCAGAATTCGGTTGATGCAGGTATAGAGTTGAGGTCCTATTTCTTTGCTGGATCTTGGCTGGGGACCACTCTGAGCTCCTAGAGGCTTCTCTCTGGTCCTTAAAATTAGCCCCCTACATCTCAAACCCAGCGATGGTACCACGTATCCTCACTCTTCTGCCTCCTGTTCTGCCGCATCTCTCTGACTCACGTTTCTACCTTTCTCTTCTGCTTTTAAGGGTTCATGTAATTACATTGGCCCACGAGATAATCCAGGACAACCTCCCTATTTCAAGGTCAACTGATTAGTAAATTTAATTCTGCAAAGCCCCTTCACAGCAGTACCTAGATTACTGCTTGATTGATTAATCAGAGACCAGGCATCTTGAGGAGACATCTTAAGACTTCTGCCTACCAAAGTAACTTCTCATTAGAAAAACATCTAATGAGATACTTGAGGCTGTTTTATGTTTTCCATTAGTCCACATGTTTGTGGATGAATATTCTTACCAGGAGGATGGGATATGTTCGACAAATATATTTCTATTTTTCGTTTTCAAAAATGCAAGCACTGAGAAACTTTGTCCACATAAATAAGTAAATGGGGATGGAAGGTGTTTTGTTATAGCAGAGTAACTGAAATCTTTAAACTCCTTCTAAGTTATTCTCCAAAATATCGTGAAGTGATATATCATTTGCAGTCTTTTTTTTAATGATCCATCTACTAAAAAGCCACTAAGGGTCTCTTTCAAATCTATAGAAAGCAAAGAATTAAAAAACCATCTGACTTGCAATATGTTTCTTTACCCAATCATCCTTATTCTCAATTTCTGGGACTTACACCAAAAAGTATTTATAAGATTTATTGAGTGACTTTACCACGCCTATTACTCTTTCACTTATGAAGATAATGGAAATAACTTTTTAGGCGTAAATAAGTTTGGGAAGAAAGAAATGTGTCATTCCCCAGCTGAGGCTTACTATGTAAACAAAATTTTAAAATCTAAGTACCCAAGTACCAGGGGTTGGAATGATTTCCCTAAAACACCAAAACCCATCAAACACAGAGCAAAGGGCCAAAGCTCCTTTTCTTACACAGTAAGTACCAAGAAAATGATTCAGAAGTAGTTTAATAATAAAGTCTAAGTTAACTTACAATAAGAAATACTTTTTCTCACACTGGCAACAATAACAATAGTAAACAGACTACTTTGACACCCCTCAAAACTAAAAAAGAATATCTAGTCCAACAAGCTCACAGGCTATTGCAAAGACAATGTAAGCTCAATAGAGAACTCACAGAACAGAGGCAAATGGTTAGGAATCCAATGGGATCTATCTCCCCAGTGGATCCTGAGAGGTCACACAACCAGAACCAAAGTCAGAATTTTTCTCTTAGCCCACCTTACAACTTACTGTCACTACGTCAGAACTGTCCCTGTGCCACTTATCAATTTATTGTCTGCCTCATCAGCAAAATCACCCTTCATTGCCTGCTGGGCAAAAATGGGTCTGGATCCTTTCAATTATTTTTTCTTTGCCAGGTGGCATGATATTAAGCTTTGCCAGTAGAGGGCGCTGGACAGACATTTCCGGAGGAAGGAGTTTTCTTTCGTAGTTCAGATTTGCTTTCTCAGAAGGCTCCTAAAGCTTGGGTGACTTCTCCAGCACCCAGCTATTGTAGAGCTGATAGGATCTTCCAGGGCACAACTCATGCAACACTCACAGCTCTGCCAGTGGCCAGCTCCTGCAGGGCATAACAGGAGCACCAAACCAGTTGGACCCAGGGGCCAGCAGCTTCCCTTGGCAACCCCTCTCTAGGAGGTTTTGTAGCAGAGAGCCTCCAGTGAGATACCTCCCCATCAACAGACTTCCCTGGTATCCTAGATGGTGGATTTCCAGCAGCTTCTACCAGAGAAGCAGCACAGCGACTTCTCTGCTGTTGACTAAACACAGCCATGCATTCCCCAACAAGGACTGGATCCCCCCTGGCAGTCAGGGAGAGCCCCTCTTCCCTGGGTACCCTTCCTCAGCCCTCAGAGTAGTGGCTGCTCCTTACACCTGCCATTCCTGTAGTCTTTGAAGTTCCCTTTACTAGCCAATCCCTGATAACCCCAGTTATTGTTATAATCAATAATTCCTTACATTAAGCTTTCCCTGTTAAAATCTGCGTGGTTTCCCTCTCCTGGTTGGACCCCGTTCTAGCCCTAAAATCAGACACATCCAGGAGAACTTCCCTTATTTCAGCTAAGAGAAATATGTCTCTTTAAGGTTCACAGAGAACGAAATTTTTTTAAGATGTTACAGTTTCTCCTCTCACCAGATCACATTGTCTAAGACAAATTAATATTATTTTTAGCAAATTCCCTTATTATACAGGATGAATAATTCCAACCCATTTAACCTTTCTCACAAGCTCTCGTTCAAATCATTCAGCACTTTTCATTGGTCTTTTGGGATCTCCTAAGTGTGAAGAGGGATTCTGTAACCCCAGACAGACTTCCAGACATGCTGCTGTGCACTTCGGTTAAAATAGTTACATTTTCACAAATTATGAAAAGCGAGAAACATGCTGATGCAAAGGTAAAATTATTTTAATAGGTAGAAAAGGCACTCTTTCTTTCATCTCTCTTTATTAAAACATGGAAGTGTGGAAAGCAGAGGGGAAAGAAGGCAGACCACAAAATGTTAAGCAACCTAATCAAAATAGAAAAGAAGCTGGTAATGCTTAAGTAATAAAATGACAACGTGGAAGTGAGAATAAGGGATCTATTGAGTTTTAAGTCTACATTCAGACTTTTAAAAAGATTTCTAGCTGCCCTTGGAATTACCTGACAGTCCTTCAAATATACAACCATCATTTAAATTAATCCTGCTTTTGCTATTGTCTTCTGACACGAGCCCAGAGAATTCTTCAATGCTTCAAGGTCATTTTCTGTAGCAGGGGCAATAGAATTCTACAGCCAAAGTCAGTCAATTCAGCAGCTGTAATAACATGAAGCCATCTGCAGCCCTCTATTTAGTATGTAAATGAGAGAAAACAAAGTTCTAGCATTAGCTGCAAGATCTTAAATTCTGTACTTCTCTGTAGCTTTCTGTTTACCTCTGGTAAGATCTGATTCATTCATTCCTTCATCAAATAGTTATGGAGTGTCTGGGGATACAGACATGAACTTGAATATAAGAGAAACCTGCACAGGCCTCTTGATTCTTTCTCATTCCTTTAGTCTATTGACTCCCTTTTGGATTTACTCACTTCCCTAAAAATCCGGAACCAGCCAATCATTTACTTCCTCACTTTCCGTTTCCAGGCTGCTAAGCATTGTAAACGTCTTAATGTTTTGGGCCCTTTAAAAGGTCCTCTAACCCCAAGCCCATTCCTATGCCAGCAGCTTACAGCAAATGACCTCATCCAGTTTTGTGGAAACCTGAGGCCATACAGCATGAAGCCCTTCCATTTTCTTTCTTTCTTCCTCAACTTTTGTTCTGACTTGTCCCTCTCAGTCTCTCAACCTCCTCCTTCGTATCTAATCAGTGATATCTATATGAGAGAATTTTCCTACATCTTTCAAATCAGTACTCTGCATCCATCTCTAAGCTTTCCCTCTGAGGCAAACCCTAGTCAGCTCTCATTGGAATGATGGCAATATACTCATTCATAGTATCTTGTATTGATCAGTGTTCTTAGTTGCAAGTAACAGAATCTCCACACACTGGGTAGCTCACAGAAACTCCAGAAAGGCCGGAGATCCATCTCTGAGCAGCGCATCCAGGAACAAGACCCCACATGCCACCAGGGCTGCTCCAAGTAAAAGCACCAATGCCGCCTGGCACCTGGCAGGATCAATACTGAGGGCAGGGACTGTGCCACTGCTGCTTCCAAAAAGCCACGTGTGTCTGTCTCTGACCTTGTTACAAGAGCAGTTTCCCCAACACTTCACATTCCTCAGTTCTAAATACAATTGTGTGTGGATAGTGGAATGAAGGTAACACGCCCGTGCTCTGGCTCCAAGGGAGCCCAGGAATGTGGGTTTCCTGAATTGAAGTTTTGGAAGCTAAAATTTACGGTGTGGGAAATTACCAAAATGTAGGAGGGCATTTACAATGTTGGCTGCCACAGAAGCAAATGACCACTAGATATACCCCTTTAATCCATGTTTTAATATTAATGAGATTACTTTACTCCCTTTTTAAAAAGAAATACCTTCAGGGGCCAGCCCGGTGGCATAGCAGTTAAGTTCACACGCTACACTTCGGTGGCCCAGGGTTTGCGCACTCAGATCCTGGGCGCAGACCTACACGCCACTCATCAAGCCACGCTATGGTGGCACGCCACGTACAAAACAGAGCAAGATTGGCACAGATGTTAGCTCACGGACAACCTTCCTCAAGCAAAAAGAGGAAGACTGGCAATGGATGTTAGCTCAGGGCCAATCTTCCTCACCAAATAAATAAATAAATATATAACTTCATGGGTTCTTATCACCTAATGATTAAATATAAGCCGTTAAAACAGTATATAACGCCTTGCATGTCTTTGTCTTCCTCACCATTAGGCATTCTCTGCTATTATTTGATACTTCTAGAAAACTGAAGCACTCAAGGCTTAAAAACAAATACCCTCTGGTGGTTCATGACTTTGTATCCTTACACGTGCTTTCCCTTTGTCTAGAGAGTCCCTCTCACTTTCTGCCTTCAAATCACTGCTCAGAGCATGTATTACATGCCATATGCACTAGAAAAATAAAAACTAACAGTGGAGCTCCCACCTCAAGGTATTCAACATGGTGCTAGAGGCTGAATGTCTGTGTGCCCCCAAAATTCATTTGTTGGAACCTAATCTCCAATGTGACGGTATTTGGAGGTGGGGCCTTTGGGAGATGATGGGAGGGTGGAGCCCTCATGAACAGGATTAGTGCCCTTATAAAAGAGACCTCGGAGAGCTCCCTCACCCTTTCTACCATTGAGGATGCAGTGAAAGGACCATGTCTTTGAACCAGGAAATGGGTCCTCACCAGACACTGAATCTGCAGGTACCTTGATCTTGGAATTCCCAGCCTCCAGAACTGTGAGAAATAAATTTCTGGTGTTTATAAGCCACCCAGTCTATAGTATTTTTTTTTTACAGCAGCCTGCGTGGACTAAGACACGTGGTGAGTGAGATACATAAGCAAACTGGACGAAAACATAAAGCTACTCCTGGCATAGAGCAGTACTGGATGCTCTGTCTGTCCAGAGAGCCATGTGGACCCAAAGGAGGTGGTTAATCCCTTCTATTTGGGGGGGCAGGGATGAAGAGGGTCAAGAAAGGTATGGCAAGATAACATTTTCAAATATTAATACTTGGGGACTTTTTGCTCCCTGATATTTCCCTCTCACCCTTTTCCTGGTAAGAAGTACCTTATCATCTTTAAGCCTTTTATTGTTCAAAACTCTAAGCCCTTAGGACGGAGATCACAAACCAGCAATCCATGGGGTATATATAGCCTACAAACATACTTTGTTTGGTTCAAATAACTTTTTTATAAATTTAGAATTAGTTTCCAGCATTAAAAAAATTGGCAATTTTATATAAGATTTTAATTTTCCAGCTTCTCTTGAAAATCTGGAACTTCTACAAACTTTTGGCCCATGTGTTTCATGGTATCAATGAGCTGAAGCTGAGTCGGGGCTCCATCTTTAAATGGACCCAGTCCCCACCACGCCTCATTATCTCTTATACACTCTTGCTTCACTCTTTAAGTTACCAACCCTACCCTGTAGGCATCTGAGTTTTAACGCATGCCTTAGAATGAAAGAGAGGATTTTTCAGAGAAGGTAAATGGGAAAAGAGGATTCTAGAGTATAGATAAATATGAACCAGACTAGGACTTCTCATCCCATCCCCACCCCATCCTACAAAGAGGTGTCACCTAGCTGAGAAGAGAAGAGAAGAACCATCTCCAGACTCCAGGGCAGCAGGAATACAGCCCACTTTCAGGGTCATACTGCTAAAGAGATGCCGGGAAGCCCTCAAGAGAGAAATGATTGGTTATAAGTCTATAGTCAGGAAGGACTGAGAACTCAACCAAAACTTCTATGCTCCAAGTATGGCATAGAAGTATCAGAGAGCTCCCAGAGATGCTGGGGCTACAAGGAAAAGGACATAGGTTCTTTTCAGCAACCTGAGGTAACCAGGTCATATCCTAAAATGGTGACTTAACTCCAGAGAAGGAAGGGAATTCCAAAAAGGACTGTGATTAGGCTTTCCACCAGCCTCATAAAATAGGGGCATAGAGACAGAAATTGGCTTGAGGTGTAGAAAAATTTTAAGTGACAACACTTGCTCATCTGAATTTGTGGACAGTTAAAAAAGTTTGCAGAGGATCTGAAGATAACTAGGTATTCACCTTGAAGCCGGGAAGGGAAGTGACTCTGGGAACAGGGCAGGGATGCATGAGCTTTATGTATTCAGAGCACCACATCTGTTCATTTTGGCTGTAGTCCAGAGATCAAGATGGGACCTGAGAATCAAATATTGAAGTGGCAACCCTGAGCCTGATCATGGAAGATATAAAAGAGAATGGAGTTTATCCTGCAGGTAAGAGAAATAATTGAACAGAACACAAGATGTTGAGCAAGTTGGAATAGATGGAGAGGAAATGATGAATTCAATTTTAGACATGCTGACTTTGAGATATTTCTGGGTCATCCAAGTGGTAATGTCCACGAAGCAGTTGGATAAATTAATCTGGGATTCGGGAGAGAAATCTAGGTTATCAACACATATGTGGGCATCATAAGCCTAAATATGGTAATCAAAATCATGGGGGTGGATGAAATCACTCAAGGAGCATGTCAAGTGGGACAGAACCTTGAGGAAAACCTACACTTAAGTGATGATCAGAGAAAGAGGACCCTGCAAAGGAGATTGAAAAGGAGCTTCTAGAGAAGAAGGAGGAAATATGAGAAGACATCATCATGGAAAACAAGAGAAAGAGACTTTCAAGAAGTGGCCAAAAATCACAAATACATAGGAAAGATCAAACAAGATTAATATATATATATGTGTGTGTGTGTGTGTATTGGGTCTGGTGACATGAAGGCACAGATTTTCAAGGCAAGATCAATTTCGGTATATAGTAGGATAAACATCATATTGCTGTGAGCTGAGGAGTGTGTGAGTGCTGAGGAAGTGGAGACTGTGTGTATAGATAATACCAAGGAAATGAAGCTCTGGAAGGACAAAAATGGAGCTGATGCTGGAAGGAATTTGGGGGTCAAGGAATGGTCATTTTTAGGGTGGGAGAGAACTGAGTATGTTAGGAGGAACCTTATAAGGAGAAAAAAGTTTGAAGATGAATTAAGGACTTTTTTCTTTGATTTTATTAAATAAACACTTCTATAGCACTTATTATGTGCCAAGCCTTCTAACTACTCACGAAGTTAAGAGATTTGCTCAAGGTCACACAAGCACAAAATGACAAAACTGGGATCCAGTCCCAGGCAATGTGTGCAGAATTTGCGCTCCTCCAGCAGCTCTGTGCAACCTCTCGAGAAAGGGAGGATCATCAGGCTCAGTTCTGGGAAGGCAGGAAGGTAGAATCCAGGGTGCAGGCACGGGATAAACCAGAGATAAGAAGGACACTTTGTCCCAGGTAAGAAGAGAGAAAGAAGGGCTGGACGAAACACAGGTTAGGATCATGAGGAGTTTCTCATCTGGTGACTTCAATTTTTTTTCCTCTAAAGTAAGAGCTGTTTGAAGGTGAGGGCATAAGGTGCATACATTTGGGAAGAGCAGAAAATGTTTAGCCATTGTGAACAATGGGGAAGCTGGCTAGAGAAACACATAGGTTTGGCTGGCTGACTGTGTTGAGAACCCAGCTGAGGCTGGTAACCACGAATTTATGGTGGCTGCAATCAAAGCCAGCTATATGGCTTGCAGGGCCAAGTGCAAAATGCAAACATGGGACTCCTTGTTCAAAAAGCAGAAAAAGGACTACTAAAGATGCTAAAATGTTCTTCCACAGTCTCCCTCTTGGCCTGTCGTGGTGTTTTTTATTCGCTATTTAATGTCACATTCCCTGGGGGCATGGGGATACTCTTTGGAGAAGAACAGAACCTCACAGGGCCCAGGGACCCCACCCCATGACTAAGCACATGTGTGTATGGGACCCACCAACTACTGTGTTTCCCCTACCCCCAGACTCTGGACAAAGATCTCTTTGCACAGGCCCATCCCAAACTGTGGCAGACCAACAACCCCCAAGGGATTCAACCTCCACATGGGGACACCTCTGGTACCTAGATGAAGGGTGGGAGAGAGGCTCCCCTCTACCTAATCACTTGCCACATGTGCTGTGGCATTGCCAGCCTAGGGCACATTCAGCCACATCAAGGTCACCCAATCACTGCTAGACAGAACGTGCGCCCAGTCTCTGGGGGCAGAGGGCTAGAAAGGGAGGCCAGGAGGGGGCCGGGGATGCCAGAGAATTCAAGTCCCAAAACCACTCCTGGAGGCAGGGAGGCCGAGAAGGGAACACACTTGAACCCCGGCTCCAAATCCCAGGTGCAACCAGGTACAGAAGGGTGGGTTTAGCATGTTTCCATTGTGTTTTCTTTTTTAACCCGGATGATGGAGGTGGAGGAAAGAGGGGGCATATGTTTGCCAAAGCACGGAATACTTCTGGGAGAACAAGATCTTCAAAATAAAGCTGCCTCTTGTGGGAGAGACCAGAACACTAGGGATGTGAAGCGAAAGGAAAAATTAGTTTCATTCATACCCCCTGTATTGTTTGCATTTTTTACCACATGTATACATTTCTTCTTTGATTAAAAAATAAAACTAGTCACTAAAAGAAGAAAGGAGTGAAGGAGAGGTGAGAAAATAGAGTCAGTGATTGTAGGTTTGTTATGATGGGAAGAGGATGCTTATGGTGAGCACCAGAGGGCAAAACAGAAGCTGTTCTCAAGGTGGATGAGACTGTCCTTGCCCATGTTTCTAACCAACAATGATGGGCCACAACGAGAGGGATGCTGAACACCCAGGCGAATGGGAGATCGAATAGCAGAGCGGCATATGGGAACAACGAGGGGTGGCCTAGGGTGTACAGCGGGAGAAGTAGTCCTGAGAAAAAGACCTCAATCATCTGAGACTGGAGGAAGGGATGTTCACACAGATGTAGGGGAGCATGTAGACTGACATGGGGCAAATCGAGGCCTGATTGTCCCATGTTTCCTGTGAAGGAGGTGGCTTCTGAGAGAGAGGTGGGAGGAGGAAAGTTAACTATGCACCAACATTTGAAAAGACTTGAAAGAAATACATCAAACGGTTAATACTGGTGGATTTCAGGGATAGATTCATTTTGCTATTCTCCTTTTTAAAAATTCTTCCCCAAAAACGGTTTTTTAAATTTTCAAATAGTTTCGTCCTGACTGTGGGTGAAGAAGTATCTCACAAACGTGAAGGTGATGGCATGGCTCTGACCCAGACCCTCTCTCCACCCAAGTACTGTCAGCTCATCCCAGGAGGAGGCGGGGTTGGTCCTGGAGGCCACAGCCAGGCGAAAGATGCGCACTGGGTCTTCACCTGCTCTCTCTGGCAGCCATCCTCCACTCCCGAGCCTGCCTCTGCCAGGGGCTCTGCTGGATTTTGATCAGAGGATCTTCGGAAGAAAAATTATGAGCCCACTGAAAGTATTTTTTTGTGTGGGAGCATCAGTACAGGCTGAACAATGCCTCTGGCTGCAGATCAAAGCAGCCTCTCAGGAAAGGGGCAGTGTGATTCTATACGAAACCTCTGAGGCCTCCACAGCTCCGGGAATCCACATCCCCCAGGTCCTGGGCTCCTTTCACCAAGCTGGGCTCTCCAGAAGGAATCCCACGCTCCAAAACCAAAGAATTGAGCATTCAACAACACATTTTTCAACAACACATACACGGATAAGCCAAAACCCAAACACAAGGCAGTGTCTTGCCTGACTTGAAAGAGTGAAGATTATGCAACTAGAGAAAAAAGAACTTGCATGGGCTCAGGGCCTAAACAGCTGAGGCCCTTCAGAGACACTTATGGTTAGGGAACATTTCCTAGCTCAACTCTTGCTTCTTAATTCACACACTCAAATAACTTCCTGTCTTATTGAGCAGATACCTCACTTTGTGTCATCTTGTTACGTGCAGGACAAACACCCTGCTTCCAAAACCTAAGGTGGAAAAGAAGCCTTTGCATTGCCTTCTGGAAACTCAGAGGGCAACTGGTCATGCTAATCTGCGTCTCAGGTGACCACTTGTGCAGTTCCTATCCTACTCCAACAGCGATTACTTCAAATTTACTTTACACCATCTTAACCATAAAACCAGCTTTTATTCTCAATTTTGATAAATTGAGAATCCACCGAGAGTTTCTGAATCCACTAAGAGTTTCAACTGTGAAGAAATTTCTTTAATTAGTCAAGCTTCTGGAACATTCCCCCAAAAGGCTGCAGTTTACAATATACTAATAAAAGGGAGTGGTTATTGAGGAGGAAACTTTTGATCTAAAATTCTCCAAGATTCTGCCCAATTTTAAAATCTCTCTGAAACATTAGAAAAGAAGTGAAAAGGAAAAGACTTCTCTAGCATTATATCCTGTCATGCCTTCTCTGTGGAGCCTTAAAACAGATATGGAAGGATTTGGGTTGTAGAACCTCTCTTTGAAATTGGCAGTGAAAAGTTAGTAGTTATGCAATTTAAACAAAAAATAGCTTTAAAAATTATAGGCCTTTCCAAAATTGATTGAATTTGAAGAAAAATGTGTATCTTTTTATTACCTCTGAACTCAAGGAAACTGAACTGAATGAATGCCTACATTGAACCAAGAATAGTAGTCTCTTTAAACTGTATGAAATAGTGCTGATTTTCATGGCTGTTAACGAAAAATTTATTTCCCTCACTCTTAAGCCTAAATCACATTCAATTCTATTACTCTATGGAATGATTGTGACTTGGAGACTTTTATAATTTAACTTTTACTGATGACCTATATGCTCTAAAAAGCTGAGATGCCTTTTCCCTAAGAGAAATGGCAGTGAGGTTAATCCAGCTTATGTGAAGGACTGATAATTCCCAACCCCCATCCAACTTGGCTTAGTACAGACCACTGTATAAGCATTAGTCTTAGAATCTTTGAACTGGGTGAGGCCTTAGAGATCATCTAGGACAAGGTTCCATTTGCTTTGTGAATTTCACACACTTGCAAATGAATGATTCTTTTCCAAAATGTACAAGGTACAAAAAATAGCCTCAGAGAACCAGAAGAGCATAAGTGGATATGTATAAATAGCAAACATCTTATACATCTAGCATGTAGATGGAGAGAAACCACTTGGATTTTTGTCAGATTTTAAAGGCTATGATCATAGTCTAATATTGAACTTTAAATACTGCATTGTGACCCAAGTCAAATAAATCAGTATTTATTCTATTAGTACTGTTTTTCCCAAATCATACCAAACTACACCATATATTCCATCATGTAAAAGTTACAAACTAATGTAAGTTCACTCTGATATTTCTCCCAAAGAATAATAAAGAAAAAAAAATCCCACTCCCTTCTGAGAGGAAAAATGCTTGATTTCAAATAATGTTATGTTATAGTAATTTTCCTATTTTTAACATAGCAAGTGGCAAATATTGGAGAATCGCTACATGCTCAAGATAGAATCGCAGTAGATCATATTCCAAAACAATCAACAGCTTGGGCACAGGTGATCACTCTCCTCCTTGAAACACTGTCTTCACCTGCCCTCCAGACCACACTCACTTCATCGTTCCTGCTACCCACGGGGTGCCCCTGCAGTGCCTTTTGCTAGTCTTTCCTCATCCTCTCTACTCATTAACATCGAAGTTCCTCAGGATTCTCTCCTGGGCTTCTTCTCTTTTCCACTTGTTCCCTCATTGATCCCATCCAAGCTCACGGCTTTAAATACCATCTCTTCACTGGAGATCCCAATCTACATCTCCAGCCCAGAACTCTCCCTTAAACTTCCGACTCATACATCTAACTACCTACTTGCTATCTTCATATGAATAACGAAATAGATATCTGAAATCTAACACACACAGAACTGAGCCTCAAAACCTCCTTCTTCTAGAATCATCCCCGTCTTAGTTATTGGCAATTCTATCGTTCCAGATAAAAAGTAAAGACCTTAAAATTATCTCTCATTCCTTTCTTTTTCTAACATTCCATATTCAATCTGTAAGCAAATTCTATTTACCTTCTCAGTCAACACAAAATTTAACCATATCTCACCATGTCAATCATGCCCATCCTGGTCCAAGCCACCAATCGACTCTGCCTGAATTATTGCAATATCTTCTGGTCCCTCTGCTTCTACCTGTTCTCAACACTGCAGCCAAAATGATCCTTTCCATCTTGTCTAGTCTTGCTAATCTGTGTCTCAAGTATCTACCTGTGAAGTTCCTATCCTACTCCAGGACTGAATACTCCAACTTCACTCGTTGGATTATATTACACTTTGGCTTAAAACCCTCCAATGACTTCCCAGTTTACTCAGAGTAAGCCACACCCTACAATGATCTGTAAGGCCTCACATGATCTGCATGTACGTGCACGCGCACACATGTGCACGGGCAAACACACACACACACACACACACACACTATGTTACTTCTCTCATGTTATCTTCTACTACTCTCTTTCCTTCTTATTCTTCTCTTACCTATACTGGCCCCTGGGCTGAGTCTCAAACACTCAAGACAAGCTCCTGAACCAGGAAGCTTTTCACAATCTGCTCCTTCTGCTCTTCCCCTGGATATTGACATGATGCGCTCCCTCGCCTGCTCTGCTCAGATTTCACCGTGAGAGTCCTGATCAGTCCATTTAAAATTGCAACAGCATCCAACTCCCACAACTCCCTAGTCGTCTTCACTTTCTTTTTTCTCCTTAACGCTTATCAGTTTCCAATATATTTTATAAGTTATGTACTGAGTTTATTTTCTTTCTTGCCCACTAGAATGCAAGCTTCATGAGGACAGGGATTATCTGTCTTGCTTACTGGTATATCCCTAGTACCAATGACAGTACCCAGCGGTGCTCAATAAATAATTATTGATCAAATATAGTCTTTAAACAGCTAACATGGTATGCGTTAAACAACTTTTGGGGCAATTTTATTTCCTTAAAACCAGATGCTTTCAAAGTTTTAATCCTTGATTCTTGTCACTTACACACATTCCAAAGACTCTTCTTTCAGCTACACGTTAGGGAAAAAAGATAGATATAAGATAAAGACAAGAGATAAAAATGGTGAATATATATTTTTTTTACTTACTTCAGTTTAATTTTCTACATCTATAGAGGTCAATGAATTGATTTTTTCTGACCTTGGACAGAATTTCATATAACAGGTACAAGCCTTTTCCAGCTTTAAAAAGTTTATTTTCCATTGAACAAAAAGATATGGAAATATAGGGCCACTTGCTCTAAAACTATAATGTAATAAAGGGCAGTCATGAAGATTGATACAGTTAATATGGATTTGGTTTACTTAGAGACCGTGTTCCAAGAATCTGTCTGCAAATCAATCTAATAGAATTATTGTTATTTTATTGAGTGTATATTGAATATTGGAGTTTAAAAACTCATAAAGTATGCTGTGCTATTATCTAAAAATCAGTTACAAAGTATTTGCTTGTTACATTTACTGCCTGATATTATGGAACCAAGGGCAACAGAATTCACTGTCTGTCTCTCTCACATACACACATGCACGTACACACGGGCAAAAACACAAATAGTTTGAGAACTTTTATCACAAAATAAAAATATTTAACTCCATTTCTTAAGAGTGAAGACTAGGAAATAAATTACACATTCAAGTTCAGAAAGGCAATTAGAAGTAGAATGAGACTTTTATCTGACTTTGTCTATTGCTCAGTCCAGGACTAGAGAAAGCATTGTTCTTTCAAGAACAATAGAAAGAATAGACAATGTCAGTTATGCCAAGGAGAACCCAACACTGCTACTACTATTTGCCATCTACCTATAGCTCACAAACATAGTAATCATAAAATTGTAAGCTATTAAAAATCTGGGTGCCTGCAGTAAGAGGAGCGTTTTTGGAGAATTCAGAAGTGGGAATCCCAAAGAATTGATGTTTTCTTCAGAACTGAAGAGAACTTTCCAGGTAATGTTCAATCTAGAAGCTGGTCTCTTCTCCCACTTAAAAAAGAAGAGAGTCACATAGACCGGTCTTCTCCACCACAGGGCCTAGGGAGTAATGATCCAGGGAAAAAACCCTGGTGTCTCTACTACAAGTGGGCTTCACTGAGAAAGAACACTGAGGGAAAGCAAACCTTGTTTTCCTGTATCGTAGATGAGCTAACCCGAAGGATCAGGTGGCCAAGTCACTCACATGAATCAAGGAACTTATCCAGTATCAAGATTTACTAATAATTTCAGGGATACAAGCAGCTAAGACGCACAGACACAGCAAGGCGAGGTCCGATATCTCAAGTACAGCTCTCCAGGTCCTTACTTTTTACATCATTTTCACCTTCTGGCTCAGAGCCATGAGTGAGTTCTCCAGGTAAAGTATGCTTTTCTCTCCTGGAAGGGAGCATTCCAGGATATTATCTCTGAATAATATCCAGAAAGGTAGATCTGTGACATTTCCTAAGAAGCCATGTTCCGTAAATCCATGGATCCTAGGTTTCTTTGCCATCAGCATTCTAAATCAGAGACATCTCGCTAAAATGCTCCATAGATAAGGACCCCCCTCCTATAAAACACCATTAATTAGGTTGTTTATTAGCATTCTTACCAGGATATTATATGTCATCACCTGTCTTCTCTCTTCTCGGGCATTGACAAAGATTCTCTCCTTGGCCAAACTCTAGTCAGCCTCTTCTGAGCTCTCCTTCAACTAGGTCACAATTTTTGGACCTCTTGTTTTTGTCTCTGAATTGTCTGATTTTAGCAAGAATTCTGCTAAGTCAGTTTCAGCAGAACCACCACCATCTCCCATCCTCCATATCTGATCATCCTTGATATCTAATCAGATTCCTCATTCTCCACCATCCCCTAGGTAATATCTGATGACGTTGACCTGCTTTCAGCAAGAATCCTATTAGGTGAGTTTAGCCAGAATCCCCCCTTACTCCTGATGTTTCCTCTTGGTAATTTTCCATCCACTGACCCCCACTCTGCTCCTTGGCTATCAATTCCCACTTTTCCTTACTGTATTTGGAGTTGAGCCTGATCGCTCTCCCCTATCGCAAAATCCCACTGTAGTAGTCCCCTTTGAATAGTCTTCCTTACTGCCTTTACCAAGTGTCACGAGTAATTTTTTTTCTTTAACAGCATGCACCCCCACCTCCCCACAAAGGGG
The DNA here is from genome assembly GCF_041296265.1 of Equus caballus. Lineage (NCBI taxonomy): Eukaryota > Metazoa > Chordata > Mammalia > Perissodactyla > Equidae > Equus > Equus caballus. Next base: position 21,484,633 of record NC_091692.1, read on the forward strand.
GAGAACTGGATCATAATCCATCTTCTTCCTCCCATGTTGATCTGTGGAGCAGCAGATTAGAAATAGCAGTGACTATTAGTACAGAAATGTAGTTAATAATCATGCAGTACTTAGAGTTTGAACCTTAAACAAATGTAGATAAAGTATCTGGCAAGTCTTTACAATCAGTAGAAAAGTTTTCATATAGAGGAGGAACTTTCCAAAGCCAATTAACATAAATTTGAAGTACCATAACTGATCAGTAAACAACATCCCAAAAGACAGCAGAACACATGGTCTTGATAGAACCAAGACAGAGCTAATGCCCTTAGCCTATCCACTATGTATTATTTGTAATTTATTGTCTACAAATTTATGCTTAAATCAAATATTTATTAAATTGTATCTATTGTGTGGGTTCTATTTTTCTCAAAAAGTCTTCTCGTTGTCGTTAATATGGTTCAGATTTAATGACTCCCTTCTGGAATTGTTAAGCTGAACCAGATGATTCGCCAAAACATTTGCAGTGTCAAGATTATGGTACTCAAAGTTGGTTTTAAAAAATCATGCTGCGTTGCTGCTGGAGTGCAGTGTACATTATACACTCTCAGTATTTTTTATGAAGTTCCTCAGGTACCATAAGAAGCAAATTAAATTTGCTTAATTTGCTTATACAAGACCTTTGCCCTCAAGGAAATTACACTTTAAAAGGATCAACAAACTGAGAAATCAGCAAAGTGACTGTTTCCACTCTGACCATGCTGAACTGACAGACGTCATTAAAACGAATGATTAGACGACAGAAGGACGTGCTGTCTGAACAATAGAGACCTAAATCCTGGCTCTGCCATTAGCTATCTGTTGGACCCTAGCATGCGGCTTCCTTTTTCTGGAACTCAGTCTTATCATCAGAGAAATAAACAAAATTTGGATTAGATGATGCAGAGACCCCTTCAATGTCTAAGTTCATGGAGGAAATACATACAATAGATAGATGAAGAGAATTAGCATGCATGATGCTGGCGTTACGAAACATGTAATTAAGTCCCAAGAACTGAGTACAGCACAATGTGTATTTCGTTTGGAAAATTCATATGAATCGCTTCATGGAGACAGGATTTGAAGTGTCATGGCTTTAGTGTTTCTATAAATATAATATGACTGTGGCTCATATTTTGGTCCCCAGTTATTTGAATGCCATGAGCTCTGACCTTAACCTTGTACTCCAAAGGCTGTTTAGGTAAAATGTCCTAATGAGCTTTATACCTTTAATTAAGTAACATACAAAAATGGCTCAATGGTAGGAAAAGTAAACATTGTTTCAAACTCTTAAAAGGGACATTCAAAAACCTCAGATAATACATTTATGTTTTCTGGTCAAGTTACGCCCATAAGAAGCTCAACTCTTTTTATGAACATCTGAAGGTTTGCTGTTAATGTACCCCACATGGTACGGCATACTGAAGACCAGGGATCTGCATGCTCCCATTACAGGCGGCTTCTTCCCAAGGTAGACTGGAGTGAAAGAGATTATTATGCTAAGTGAAATAAGGCAGACAGAGAAAGATAATTGCTGCATGATCTCTCTTATATGTGGAATCTAAAAAAGTTGAACTCACAGAAGCAGAGAGTAGAATGGTAAATACCAGGGGCTGGGGTATGGGTGTTCTCACCACATACACATCAAAAGAAGGGTAACTATGTGAGGTGATGGATGTGTTAATTAACTTGATGTGGTAATCATTTCACAATGTATACGGATATCAAACCATCACCTTGTACACCTTAAAGATACACAAGTTTTATTTTGTCAATTATGCCTCAATAAAGTTATCCTAAATAAAAGGACCAAATTATTACTGAGGAGCTAAATCTTGAAACTGGCAAAGCCTTAGCTGACTGCAGAAGTTATGTAATTTTTTTTCTGAGTCTTCCCTAACACTAAAAATAAAGAAAAGAGGAAAAAATCCAGTTTGAGTCTTTTTTTTTAAACACCTCATAATGGCAGAAACATTTGAATTTCTTAACTGGTACACAAGAGAGAAGAAGAAAACGAGATGGGTAGAGATTCAAATTTAATCTTTTCTTCTATTGTGTGAGACTACAGCATCAACAACTGGCAATTGAGAGAAGAGATACATCATTATACTTATTTATAGCATTAACTACTTTACATTCATCCACACAAGTGAAACTGTAAAAAAAATTATAAAGGGAGTATGTGGTTCTTTCATTAGCTTGTCTGTAATACTGGATTGGTCCATAAATTAATGTGTATAAGAGGACGGGGAAAAAAGAGAATTCAAAGCTCTGCCATTGTAATTACAGCTCTTTAAATATCAAAAGACACAAAGAAAGATTCCTTTTGAAAAGCCTACCAACTCTCTTGGCAAGACACTATTAATTACTTGCATAAATCTGCAGTTTGTACACCCAAAGCTATGGGTGACATTATTACATTATCCAAGCTTTCAACAGTCTCCATTGGTCTCAGCGTGTGTTTCTTTAAATTCTTGTTTACCAAGCAATCCCTCTGTAAACTTCAGCCTCCTGCTCAGAGGGAAGGAGCAGGGCTCTGGGACAACAGGTAGCTTTGAATCCCTCTTCACTGTCTATAACTCACACAATTCAATTAGAGAAACTGTACCAGGCGAATTATTAAATTAGGCTGGAGATTGCCATAAGCGGTAATAATACCACGATCTTATTTAAAAACAGGACATTTAGCTTCCATAAACAAACTGTTTATAAACAAACCACATGGGCAAATGGAAAATAAGAAGTAGGCCTTGGATCTAAATTAATAGTTAAAGCCCTAGAGAAATGACATCTACAGAAGCAGTTATATCTTAGAAAATATTTGACTCCACATTTCTAGCTTTTATATATAAACTTAATCAACGTTTCTTTTTTGAACATCCATTGCATAGCAGAGTTAATAGAATTAAAATCTGGCCCAGGGCGCTATATTTTTGCAATAAACACAGACTCTAGGGAACATCCTCCAAGCTGCTTTGGAGGAGAGAGGGGGAGTGTGTTACCGGATAAAATGAAAACCTAAATTCAAAGCAGCAAATGTGTCCCCTGCTGTGCCCAAGTGCCAATTTTCAGCTTTAACCATGCATAAGAACCTTTTGCAAAAATGTTTTTAAAAGGAAAATGGATTTATGATCAAGCCGAATTGGTCCACATCTATTGGGGGAGAGACAGGAAGGAAGCAGACAGCATATCAAAACCTGAACTATCTGAAGGACCACACGCCAAGGGGAAAGTAATAGGTGCTATACCTTATGGTCTAGCCAACACGAAGCCAAAGTGGCAGGAGATTAGGTTCCCCTCAAGTCAGACCCTGGTGGTGACTGTGGGTGTCAAAGATTCAAGGCTTGATCTTAGAGGTAACCCCACTCTCACAGCCGTTAAACCTAACGTGACACCATTTAATAATACAAGTTGTTGTATGCCTCTGGATTACCAACAAGCAAATTAATTATAAGACTTGGCCAACAGCCAATTCTGCTGATGTCATAAAACTTGATCATGTTACAGAATGGAACAGCTTTTTTACATCTTCTCAGTCTTTTATGCCTCTAATCACATAGATGAGCACAGGAATATGTTGTCCTTTGGAGGTAAGCATATGCAGGTGTGTCTGTCAGCAGATAAATTCATATGAGTGGCATGACCCGATAATAGAGACTATCAGGTAAAAATGGATGCCGTCTTAAGCAGATATCTACATATTTATAAAGAATATAAATATGTGTGGAGTGTCCCAGTGCCTCCTGGAGAAAGACTGCAAAACTCACAAGCTGAAAGATAGTTTGTAGGTGTTCTGATACAACTCTTTTTATTTTACAGATGAGGAAACAGAGAGATAGAAAAGATGCATAAATTTTTCAAATTTTTACAAATTATTAGCGCTGGAGTTAGGATTCAAACTCAGATGTAGCTCTTACACAAAGATTCTTTTGCTGCTATGGGGAGAGTAGAAAGTGTAAATTGGTGAATATTGATTTTTGTTAAATCTAGCAACTGTTTTTGCTGTGGTGGCCATAATCTAACTAAATAATTATGAAAAGAAAAGAAATAAAAAACTAAACATAAAAACAAACGTATTGTATGAGAGAACACTTGTCTGGAAAGAGGATGAAGAGTCACAAATTAGATCATGTCACTTTCTTACTGAAAACATTTCAATGACTTCCTTTCATTGCTCTTATACTGAGATTCAAACTCCACTTCTCGTCAACCGTTGTATTACTAGGTCATCACTCTTGTCTATTGGTGGTATCTTTTATCATCTCCCTTCCTAGATGATAAGCCTCATACTTGTCTTTCTCGTTCATCATTTTATCCATGGTGCCTGGCACAGAGCCTAACATACAGTCGGTAATCAATAAATATATGTTGGATAAATGAATGAAGTCACACATGTAAGAATGCTTGGAAATTTTCCAGGATGTAAAATACTATTAAAGTGTTAGGTGTTTTTTCTATATAATTCTTAACGTACTTGGAATCTGATTTCTACACACAATTTCCAAGGGACAGATTTATGGCCTAAAGCTGCACACATTTTATTATGCAATGACATCTGGATGAGCCAGAGTAATTAAAAATACACTACTTTAATCATCTATCACCCAACTCCTTGTACTAACCAAACTGAGCATTCTTAACTCCACTTCTTATTAAAGAAAAAGAGGGTTACTTCATGTCCAATAAACAAAAAGGAAAAGGGATGACCATTCACCTCTTCTAGTCTCCCATTTCTGGTTGGAGAGCAGGATACTCTCAGGTCACACATAGTCATCCTCTGGGGACATATATGTGTGATGATAGATATAATGTTATTGGTCCCTGTCTGACCATAATGTGATTGATTGAGCTAAATTTCTGCTAAGGGTTCTCTCTAGGGAACACAGAAGGGGCTTCAGGGCATTATCCAAACAGAAAGCACGGGACAACCAAGTCTTCAACTCTGTTGGAGCCTTGTTCCTTCTACAGATGTCCCCTCTCTCTGCTCACCTTCAGAGCAGTGGAAGCTCCCCACTGGTTCATCTCCCCAAATGTCGTTCTCTCGGGAGCTGGGCTTACCTCTCTTACATACATGTGTTTATGGGAGTGTGATATGTGGGGGAAAGTGTCAGCTGCTTTGTCTTGCTGGATATGCCATGTGAATTAAAACATTTTAATGGCCATGTCATGCTGCCTAGTGTAACATTATTACTGACCCATTTGTTCAAAAGAAAAAGCAATTAGTATCTAAATTAAGTATTTCATTTATTCATTTTTTCAGGTACTGAGGGTGGATATATGTGTGTGTGTGTGTATAATAAATATATAAGACTAAATCTCTGTCTCTTTCCATCTAGATAGATATATATATATCAGATAAAGTCTGATATCGGATAAAGTCTCTATACTCATGAAGTTTACATATATATATATCAGATAAAGTCTATATATTTACAAAGTTTACATTCTAATTGGGGGAGACAGACAATAAATAAGTAAACATATGTCAAAAGTGACAAGAGCTAAAGAGAACAGAAAAGCAAAAAGCAAGAGAGGAGAAAGGAGACGATGGAGCCATGGTGAGGGAGAGCCAGATTACACGGAGTGGAGGTCAGGGAAGGCCTGTACAATAGGGTAATATTGAGTAAAGACTCTATGAGGAAGCAATCTATGCCAATACCTGTGGAAATGACCATCTCCCCAGAGAGAACAAGAAATGCAATTGTATGTATATCAGGAGCATGCTGTATTAACCATATTTTCTTATTTTCTGTATTCTTGATGCTCTGGCATCGAGGGCTTTGCTGATCCTGGAAAGACTGACCCTCACAGGATTAGCTAATTCCTAGAGGTAGCAAACAACTCAGCCCAGAGGCATGTCTTCCAGATGCAAACCAGCCAATCCAAAGCCCATGGCCCCAGCCACCTCCTTTAATGGGCTTTTACACTCAGGGCCAATAGTTCCCTGTTCCAATCACCCAGTAACAGGTATCAGACAACTAGAGAGAATCCCTATACACCAGGGGCCACTGACATTTTCACACTAGCCAATCCTAAACCTACTTACCCTTCCTTGTCTTGTCTTTCCCTGCAGAAACCACAATAAAGGCTTTTGCGCATGCTTTTCCCTCACTCCTTCTGCCTCTTGACTGGCCCTGGCACTTCCTCATTTAGTCCTGCATGGCATGACATGCCTCCTGCTTCTAGGGCACTGTGAGTAAAAACTTCTGTCTTCGTGACAGTCTTTTCCATGTCTGCATGTCTTACCGTACCTAATTAAAACAAATCCAGAGTACATTTTAAAATGCATGCCTAGTGTGTTCAAGGAGCAGCAATAAGGCCAATGTGGCTGGAGCAAAAATGGTGAGAGGCATAGGAGGGAGAGACGGAAACAGAGGGCCAGCTCATGTAGAGCCTTACAGACAGTTATAAGAATGCTAGCTCTTCTGCTGAGTGAAATAAAGAACCACTGAGAAATTCAGAACAGAAGGATGACATGATTTGACTTATATTTCAACAGGATCAATCCGGCTGCTATGTTGATATAGACTGAAGAGTAGCAATGGCAGAAATAGGTAAATAACTTGGGGATTTATTACAATAATCTAGGCAAGAGATATTGGTGGGCTGGACCAGGATGGTAGTAGGGGAGATAGCAAAGGATGGTTGAGTTCTGGATATAAAGTCTTTTGAAGGTAGAGTCAATAGAATTTGCTGATGGATTAATGTGGTGTTTGAAAGAGAGAGAGAGAAGTCATAGATGGCTGCAACTTTTTTGGCATGTGAAACTATAAAAATGCAGTTATTATTTACTGAGATGGCAAAAACTGCAGGAAGAGCATATATGGGGTCAGGGGAGTGGGTTGAAAATTAGGAATTCAGTTTTAGGTTAAATTTGAGATGCCTATTAAACATCCTTAGTTTTATGATTAACTTATAGCAAGCAAGAATAGGTAGAAGTATATCTTATTTAAAGGAGGATAAAGTAATCTTCTATGTTAGAGAGGGTCACGTGGCAAAAAGCCCAGGGTGACCTCCAGCCAACAGCCAGGTAGGAATTGAGGCCCTGATTCTAACAGTCTGAAGGAAGGAATCCTGCTGACAACCATGTGAGCTTGGATACACATCCTTCCCCAGTCTGGCCTTCAGATGAGACCCTAATCTCCACTGACACCTTTATTGCAGCCTTGTGAGAAATCCTAAGTTAGAGGACCCAGCTATGCTGTGCCCAGATTCATGACCCAGAGAAACTGTAAGGTAATAGATGTGTATTGTTTTAAGCTGTTAATATGGGGATAATTTGTTACACAGCACTAGATAACTAATACAAGATGATTAGAATGAATGTAGATACAAGAAAACTGGAGTTTGGCCCTGGACACACCACTGTTTAGAAGCAAAGAAGATAAAGAGGAAGAGGCAAGGAGACAGAAAGTAGTCAGTGCTGTAGAAGGGGAACAAAGAGATTATATGACAAAGGATTCCACAAGGAGGAGGAAATGATCATCTGATCAAATGCTACTGATGAGTCACATAAGATGAGGTCTAAGAATTTGTTGTTGGAGTCAGCAGTGTTGAGAATATTCGTACAATAACACTAGAAAAACAGTAGGTCAAAGAAATTGGGAACCTTAACTGTTTTTATAAATACAGCCAAAATTTCATAAATAAGGTTTCCTTTAAGCAAGATATAGTTCTATGTATTCCTGCTTGCTGCAGTTGATCACAAAATTTGAACACTGGGAAAGAATTTAGCCATTTTCAACTTGAAATATTTCTTTTGCAGATGAGCACAATGAAGTAAGTGAATTACCCAAGGTCACACAGTCAGCTAATAGAAGAGTTCAGAATAAAAATCAGACCAAAGATTCTTGACCTACTGCTCTGTCTGCTATATCACACTACTTCTTTGATTTCCTGCTTCAAGGTGGATGATTGACAATCCTAAAATTCTGTATAGCAGTATTAAGTATAGCTAACCTCTTTTACCTGAAGTCTGATTTATTTGTGCTTTCCCATACTTAAGAGTTCATAAAAGTTTTGTTAAGAAAATTTCTGTGGGATATTTTTTAAACCATTGAAAGAATCAACATGTAAAAGACAGAGGATACTGATATGGGAGCTCCTAGAATCTCATTGAAAAGCTCAATAAGCCAAGAAGATGCTTTCAGTTAAAACAACCGCCAATGATCACACTATTTTAAAGAATGCTCTACAAAAATCAGTCTTTAATGAATAAAATCACTTGCATCATAACATTTTTCAGAAATCATTAGTTTTCTTGCGCATTTAACTATTACTCTTGCTTCCATTGTTCTAAAGTGTGGGCTCCATGAGAGTGGGGATCTTCTATATCTTGCTCAACTCTGTATCTCAGTGCATGTAACAGTCGTTGGAAACTAGTAGAAAGTAAAATATATTTGTAGGATGAAGGGATGTTTGAACTGGGCCTTGAAGAACCTAAGTGGAGGCATGTAAAGCAGAAGAAAAAGCATAGACACAAGTCTGGAAGCATAAAGGTTCCTGATGTGTTTGAAGATGGTGAGGGGCCCTGGTCCCTGAACAGAGGGTGGTGGAGAGAGAGCGGTGGGAACACAGTGGTGGGGTAGAGTGGAGCCAGCTCTCATAAGCCTTGAATGCCAGCTGAAGAGTGCCAGCCTCCATTCTGAAAGCTCAGGGGAACCACCAAAGATTACTGATAGGAAGAGTAATAAACATAAGAAGATCTGAGTTTTAGAAAGGACTTGGATCTCAGCGTGGACAAGAAGTTGAGATGAGACAGGAAGCAGGAAGATTTATTAGAATGCTTTGGATTGATTTTTAAAAATATTTCATCCATGTACTTGAGCTACAGCAGTGATCAAAACGACTGCCCTCAGGGAAATGACAGAGCAGTGGGGAGGCAGATGTGGAATCAGGCTGCTGCAGCACAGCATAATAAGTTAGTAAACGGAGAAAACACAGAGTGTGGTGGATGCAAAACAAGAGGTTCTGAGCTCAACTTTAGTGGCAAGTGACATTATCCCTGATGGCAGAGAGATGAGCAGCATCAGCAGTGCAGGAAGGTGACCCAGGAACAGCAGGGCTGCTGCCCCAGAGGGGAGGAAGGGTGCTCAGTGGGAACAGAAAGCAAGAAGGCAATGAGGGCCACTCAGACCACAGGATCATAAAGATTCTGCAAGTGAGAGCACACACGAGGAGGGCAAAGAATATTTCCAGGACCCCATAACTTTCTTGAAGACCCTTTCTCAGGCTGTATCTTGAGTCCCCATCCGCTCTCTAATGCCCACACCCAAAGGTAAACATTATTCTAACTTTCATCACCATAGATTAGTTTTGCCTATTTTTAAATTTCATATAAGTAGAATCAGAGTATGGTCTATATTTTGATCTGGGTGGTAGTTACACAGGTATGCTTACATGTAACATCAACCTGTATGTTTAATATTTGTGTGCTATACTCTATGCATATTATACCTCAATCTTTAAAGCGGCAGAGAAGGAGGAAAGGAAAAATCAAAGATGGCTCCTACGCTGTGTTTCTCAAGATTTCCACCAGACACTAGTTTTACAGGATGTCAATAGGGGTTACATTAAGAAAAGGGATTCCATGTTCAAATAAGCAAGTAAATGCTGGGTTAAATTGAGTTAAAACTATTCTGTTCTGCAAGTCTCTTCTGAGTTTTTACTACATTAATAAGTACTGTGAATCTCCAAAGGGATAACAAATATCCAGAATTTCTCAAACCTTTTCTTGTGGAGTATTTCCCCAGGACTCAGATATTAAGGATCTCACTTTGGAAAAGTTTGTTAGCCCGCACACTGTGGGAAATGGATTACGTGAAATGAGAACTGGTTCCTGAGGGAAATAACTCTCTTGGGCTTATTGCATTTGAGGTGTCAGAGGGTGAATCTGTCAGGCACCAGGAGTTCAGGAGGCAGCTGAAATGTAGGAATGGCCTTCCAAGAGGCATCAGGCCCGGGGATATATTTTGAACTCTGATGTTTGGTTGGTGTCTGAAATCTGTAGATAGACATGGATTACATCCCCTAGAGAGAGATATCAGATGAGATACTCCCAGGGCCCAGGGGGTAGCTGGGCAGAAGGAAAGGGACCTTGAAAGTGACAAATAAAGAGGAGTTATGGGATCATAGGGCTTGAGTCTGGTTAAAGCTGATGCAGGAGGAGAATGCTCCTCCCGCCAACAACACAGTTTCAACGCCTTCAACCCCATTTGCTTCCCATTTTAAGCCCTTTGCTCAAAGTGCTCCCAAACAACCAGAACTCAGAGCTCCTTAAGCATCTTTAGAGGCTCTATCTCAGGGGCCAGATTTTACAGGGTTCTTAACCTAGTAAGAAGAGAAGCTTAGTATCCAAAATATGTTTACTTTTTTGAGGTGTTTACAAATTTTAAACAAACACGTTTCCAAAATAAAAACACTTCTGCTAATTTAAAAATTGGCTTAAAAAAAGGAGACAATATAAGTGTGGTTTGTTTACATTTTGTTCTCAAAAAAAACAAAGCAATTCCAGTTGAATTAAATATCTTATATGCCTAGTGCTACTTAGTTAATAATTGTTATACCAATAGTGATGTACTTTGCTTTGATTATTAGCAGATATATGAAGATTTGTACATGGAATAGAGCAGAGGTAGATTTAGATAAGAAGTTAAAAGTTAAGCAAAGGAAAAAAGAAAACTAGTCAAGAAGAGGCAACAATTAAGTGAAAAAACATTGCTAATATTTTATGAAAAATTGAGAAAAGCAAGATTTTGTCAGACCAAAGAGACAACCGATAAAGGTCTTGTTTCTTCCATCTGACTAATCTGGGAGCAGCAGAGAATGTCGTTCATTTTAACCGTCTTAAAAAAATGATCTTATAATATTGCCATCTGTTGGCATATGACAGATACAACATTCCAACGATGCAGATAATGAAGCAAAAATACAGAAAATTAAAGGGACAGATGTGAAAAACTCACACACTCATTTGGCTTAGCATTTCACATCTGTTCTCTCAGAAGCCTTCTCAGTCACACAAATCTAATTCCTGGATTCAATATCTTGAAATGTTATGCTATGCAGCAAGCGACATGCCAGTGACTTGCTCAAGATCCATTCCTTCCAACACATCATATGTTTTCTCATCAATATTGAGGGTCTTCTATCCAAAACTCAGTCTCTGTTATCAGGGGAGAATCCATGTAGGTATACAGAGGTGTATATTACGCTGGTTTTATTTATCCGTGCTTCTAAAAATTTGCCTCACTGGCGTTTGAAGTCAACTGTCACAAGAAATACAAGATGATTGTTATCCATATATTCTACATACCATTCTAAGATCATTCAGTTTTGATTGGCAGAGAGATAAAAAAATAGTAAAAATATTAACCAAGTTTTACATAATGTATACATCTGTTTATTTAAATATCAAATGCCTTTTTATATTTTAAAAATTTTGAACCATACATTTCCTTTTCAAAAGATTTACTTTAAAACATAATGCGATAAACATTTAATTATTTCACAACACTTGCCGGAGCCAACACTCACTATGCACTTTCACTGCCGAGGCAATGTTGTAGACATCAATGCTTCCCAATATAGAGTCCACGGACCACTGGGAGTCCTCAGCTGGATTCCTTTTTCTTCTCCCGGCTTTACTGAGACATAAGTGGCAAGTAATATTCTGTAAGTTTAAGGTATACAATGTGATGATTTGAAATACATATATGTTGTGAAATGGTTACCACAATAAAGTTAGTTAACACATCCATCACCTCACACAGTTACCATTTTTTGTGTGCGGCGAGAAGATTTAAGTTCTACTCTCCTAGCAACTTTCAAGTACACAGTACGATATTGTTAACTATAGTCATCATGTTGTACATTAGACATCCAGAATTTCTTCATCTCATAACTGGAACTTTGTAACCCTTTGACTAACATCTCCCATTTCCCCCACCCCTGAGCCTCTGGCAACCACCCACCTACTCTGTTTCTGTGGGTTAGGACTTTTTAGATTTCACATATAGGTGAGATCATACAGTATTTGTCATTCTCTGTCTGATGTATTTCACTTAGCATAATGCCCTCAAAGTTCATCCATGTTGTCACAAATGGCAGGATTCTCTTCTTTTTTAAGGCTGAATTATATTCTATTGTACGTATATACCACATTTTCTTTATAAATTCATCCATTGGCAGACACTTAGGTTGTTTCCATGTCTTGGCTATTGTGAATAATGCCTCAGTGAACACGTGGGTGCAGATACCTCTTCAAGATAGTGATTTCATTTCCTTTGGAGATATACCCAGATGCTGAATTGCTAGATGGTATGGTAGTTCTTTTTTAATTTTTTGAGGAACCTCCATACTGTTTTCCATAGTGGCTGAACCAGTTTACATTCCCACCAACAGTGTACAAGGGTTCACTTTTATCCACATCCTTGATCAATTGTATTCTTGACAGCATCAGAATTCCTAGCAGAATATTTAAATTTTGTGCCTCCATTAAACTAATAGTAATAAAAGCATATTTTCAATGATAGGGATAACAACCTTTTAACCTAATAGGGCCAAGAAACACTGTTTTTTCTTTAAGAGGTCTGTCCATCACTAAAATCTGAGACCATTTGTAAAGCACCTGCCTTAGCACTTGTTTTTATGAACGTGTCAGTACCAAATTGCTCTGTATCAAGGGCTAACGTAAAATCAACAAAAGTGAACTTAATATAGAAATCCTGCTTTTTAGCCAAATGACATCAAGAGCTGCCAGGCAAAAAGCTTTGTGGCAGCTCACGTGGAGAAAAGTGGAGGGAGAATTGAATATCACAGAGCACGTGGTAGAAGGGTTATGCTGATCTCAAAGCTCTCAGACCTTTAGTAATCGGCACATATTCACGTGGGAAAGACTAAAGCAGCAATCTCTCTCAGATACTATCAAACATATACTTCATTTTCAGCTTACGGAAATTTAGCAACATCTAACAAAAATAATTTGTATGCATAATAGGGATCTGAGAATCCTCTCCCCCCACCTCTGACCCATTAAAGGTGTTAGTACAGACCTTAAGCTTGAGAAGAAGTGTCAATGTTACGGCCACAACTTTGGGACATATGGACCTGGGTTCCCCCAGGTTCTGGCTCTTACTAGCTGTTTGATGTAAAGTAAGTTACGGAACCCCTCTAAACCTGTCTCTTCACTTGTAACATGGAGATAACAACAGACAACGTCAAAACTGGTCAGAAGGATGAAAGGCTATTGCATTTGTTTATATCACATGCGTTCATAAAAGACCCAGCACAGAAATGTCCTAGGGCAAGATCTCAATATATTTTAGCTAGTTATTTTTATTATTATTTGTTCCTCTCAATAAAACTTCATGGCAGAAATTATTGAGCCCATTTTAAGGGTGATGAAATTGAGACTCAGGAATTTCTGATAACCGTTACACAGGAAGGAACTGAGAGATGCAAAGCAAGGCCAGGTCTGGCAGTCTCTGAAGCCTGTCATCTTTCCACTCTACCACACTCTTCCTCAGGAAGGAGCCCAAGAATTCTTATTCTCTGTAGCTGAAGATACACCTGCCTGGCCATTGGCCAGCACCATCAGCTAGAGCTGCCTCTCTTTCATTACTAGAAGCTGGGCCAGCACTTCTGACTGTACTGACCGAAGGTCACCAGGACAAGCGAAATACCAGTGATAATCTTAGCAAGTGCACCTTCCTAGGACAAGGCGGAAGCTGCTGCTTTCTACTGAAATAGAAGCTCTTCTACTCTCTCTCTTCCTCAGCCTCCTTGGGCTACAGGAAGCCAGGAGCAGAAGTGTCAATGCCTCATCTCCCTTCAATGGATGGTGTATGGAAGGGGTTAAGATAAGCAGGCATGAACATTCAACATAAGTTTCTTTTTTCCTGCCAGAGAATTTTCCTCATTATCTATTACAGTTAGAGGGTTTGTTGTTTCTATTACCAAAGTAAAAATAAATAGCTGGAGGGTTTTTTTTTTTTTTTCTCAAGAAACCTCTTCTATACCTTGATGTGCCCTCAAAAGTCAACAGAGGAAGCTAATGGTTGGAAGAATTGGGTATATAATGAGTGTGGTGGCTCACATTTCAGACATTACACTGTCTTCTTTACACAACAGGGAAATAAAATTCTCTAGACTATCAAATGTGACAAGTCTGCAGTAACAGTCAATCCTTTTTATTTCTTGTCATTAAATGTGCTCTGCATCAGTATAATATGTAATAATTGTCCATGAAATGGATGCCTTTAGACTGACTAACTTTCAGTGAAGGGGAAATAATAGAGATGTGTGATGTGGAGCTATTAGTGATGAAGAGGAGGAGGAAGCAGTATTTTTGAAACGGCTTCTTTTGAAAAACTAAAGGTAGGCTATAAAAAGGCCTAGACTATAATCAGTGGGCAAGGATTCTCAAGCCATTCTTTTAAATAAAACTTTCAGCATTATCATTAATCTTCATCCACTTTCTGTAGGATTCTTATTAGTGGCATGAGTCACGATAGGCATTGGGAGACCTATCCATAAACACTCATCTTTGTTCCTTCTAAAACGTGGATGCACACCAGGGTGATAAAGCTCTGCGCTGATCCCTTACTCTGATAACATCCTCCTCTCACACACAGTGTCAGGGTCAGCTTCCTAGAGGTTAAGTTACAGCTTGATGACACATTCAATCAGAATTTATGTGAGCCCATGTTGCGCTGGGAAAGGATACAAGTCCCAAGGAGCTTGCAGTTGATTAAGCTGGCCTCTGCAACAGAGTGCAGTAAGTGCAACAATAGGATTAAGTATGAGGTTCTGTGGGAGCCCATAAGAGGGCTTTCTAACCTGGTCTTAGAGGGTCAAGGATGTGCCAGCTCAACTGAGACGTGAGTTTCAACAGGAAAGACCCAGGTGAAGAGGGAGTCAACAGGAGGAATGTCTCAGGCAGAAGGAGCATCATGCACAAAAGCACGAGCCTTTGACAAATGGTGAGTGATTCAGGATGCCTGAAGAGAGGAGCCGGAGAGAATGGGGAGAAGTGAAACCTGAGAGCTAAAAAGATGGCAAATAAAAAAAATGAGGCCTTAAGGGGCCGGCCTCGTGGCATAGTGGTTAAGTGCATGTGCTCCACTTTGGCGGCCCCGGGTTCATGGGTTCAGATCCCGGGCAAGGACCTACACACTGCCCATCAAGCCATGCTGTGATGGGATCCCACATACAATAGAGGAAGATTGGCACAGATGTTAGCTCAGAGCCAATCTTCTTCACCAAAAAAAAAAAGAAGGCCTTGGAAACTTTATTAAGGAGTTTGACTCTTGGTAAACTAACAAAAGATTTTAAGAATGGGAGTCACATAAGCAGACTAACAATTTGGAAATATCATTCTATAGGTAAGAAAAATAGAAAAGGATAGAATAGAATAGAATAGAATAGAACAGAACAGAACAGAATAGAATAGAATAGAATAAGCTGAAAATGAGGACCTATTTGCAGTTAGGGGACAAGTGTGAAATCTGTGTGGAAAACAAGAGTGGCCTGAATTAAAGCACTTTGCCCAGTGACTGGTACATAGGAAACTTTCAATAAATTACTGGTAATGCTAACAATAATGTGATGCAGGAAAGGATGGGTTGAGATATATTTAGGATGAGGAGAATATATTTAGGTTGAGGAGAGGAGAATATATACCACTTCGTGATTGTTTAGCTGTAGGAGATGAGAAAGCAGGAGAAATCAAGGACAGCATGGTTTTCTGACCTGGGCAACTAGATGCATGGCTGCAGTAGTCTCTATGCCGGGGATACAGGAAGAGAAACAAATTTGAGGGTCACAAGAGAAGCTGAATTTAAGCGGAGACAGTTTCAGCTTGAGATGGACAGGGAAGATTTCTCAGTTCATTTTCCCTGTCCCCTCTCCTCTTTTTCTCTTTAATTCACCACTTTAACCATTTTAAACCATACAAGTCAAGGGCTTTCAGTATATTCACAATGTTGTGCAACCATCACCACGGTCTAAGTCCAGAACATTTCATTACCCCCAGAGGAAACCCCATATGCATTAAACAGCTGTTCCCCATTCCCCTTTCCCCCTAGCCCCTGGCAACACCAATCTGCTTTCTGTGTCTGTGGATTTTGCCTATTCTGAATATTTCGTATAAATGAAATCACATATGTATGTGACCTTTTGTGTCTGGCATACACAAATGTTCATAGTAGCATTACTCATAGTAGCCAAAAAGGGAAAACAACCCAAGTGCCCTTCAGTTGATGAATGGATAAGCAAAATGTGGTATATCCACAAAATGGAATATTATTGAGCCGTGAAAAGATATGAAATACGGATACATGCCACAACAAGGATGAATCTTGCAAGTATTATGCTAAGTGAAAGAAGCCAGGCACAAAAGGTCACAAATAGGTGTGATTTCATTTACATGAAATATTCATAATAAGCAAAATCCATAGACACACAAAGGAGATTAGTGTTGCCGAAAACATTCCTCCCAGATATTTTTGAAATGGAACTGAAGAGAAGAGGTCTTTTCCTCTCCTGGTATGATGCTCTAAGATAGGAGCCTAAAAGCTGCCAGCAGTCACACTGAAAAGGCCAGGATACCTGACTAGAATAAAGCCAATATACCAAGAGAAGCCAGGACAAGTGATCGATCCAATGCACTAGAGTCCCTGAATCCAGGCACCCAGGACTTAGTCGCACAATCCAATGAATTCTCCATTTGGGCCTAAGCAAGTTCAAACGTAATGTCTGTTCAACACGAATTTGCAACCAAAGATTGCTGAACAACATAACTGTTGA
Organism: Equus caballus; assembly: GCF_041296265.1. Taxonomy (NCBI): domain Eukaryota; kingdom Metazoa; phylum Chordata; class Mammalia; order Perissodactyla; family Equidae; genus Equus; species Equus caballus. The sequence goes on from NC_091692.1 coordinate 21,501,457, forward strand.
CTAGTGGACCCAGTAGGACACGGAAGTAGAGATACTGAGCAGGCAGCTGGCTGGATACAAGGTTCAAAAACAGAATCTGGGATCAAAATATCAGTTTAGGAGTCATTAGCCTATAAAAGGTAACTAACTTCATGAGAGCAAATAAGATCATCTGGAGACAAGACAGAGCGTGAAAAGATAAAACGAAACTTCAGGGAACAGAACTACTTAATGGACAGACAGAGAAAGATGAGCTAGAAAGGAGATGAGACAGTGAGTCTGAAAGGAAGGAGAAAACCAGGAGAGTGTAGCATCACAGAAGCCAAAGGAAGAAAATGCTTTTGAAGGAACTGGCCGACAGTTAACTACTGTAGAGAAATCAAGCAAGAACAGGACTGAAAACTCTCCTTTGGATTTACCAAAGTAAGACCACCAGTCACTTGAGCAAAAGCAGTTTCAGAGACATATCATCAGTGTTCACTTTATCGGGATTGAAGTGAAGAAGAGAGATGAGGAAGAAACGGATGGAGAAGTGAAAACAACATGATTTCAAAGTTACTATTCTGATTCTCACACTACTTTTGCAACTTTAGGCAAGTTGTTTAACCTTACTGGAGCTCAGTCTCCTTATCTATAGCAACACAAAAGATGGTCTCTAACTGGAAGCCACAGGCACGCCACACCTTTTACAGAGGTCTTGATAAGTATCAAGATGGACAGAGGGGGATGGTAAACCCACCCAAGGACCTCTCAGGTATTCCCTGAGACTTCCTAAAGTCCTTTTTGCATAAGTCTGACTAGACTTCTTTAAAAACAAAACAGTAACAAGGACTTTGGGGTCTGTGGTCAGTTCTAGGAGCTCTGATTCTGCCTTGCAAATGCCCTAGACCTCTGAAAGGAAGTGGGGGCAGACATTGTAGTGGAAACTGTGGTGCATGCTGCCTAGATGCCCTCTTTAGGACTGAAACACACACGTCCCCCACAGGGACTGATCCTGAGTGTCCACCCAGGGAAACCTCCTGCACCCAGATTCCACCCAGAGCCTGTTTCCTAGCAAAGCCCAACTCAGTTACCAGCATTTGAAAAGTTTATGGCGGATGAGAAGAAAATGCAGGCAGACAGGAGTTAGGAGTGAGTTCAATTCTGCAAGGTTCCAAACACTTAGGAGCCACAAGAACTCCTAAGTGGTATTTTTCAAGTGTGACCTGGACCACTCTCTGGAGACTTAAAACCTGAAAATCCCAGCAGCCCTTTGCAGAACCTAATACAAAATTTGTAAGGGTGAAGGGGCTCAAAAGGTGCAAACTTCCATGGGGACTACACTTAATAATACTGTATTGCATATTTGAAAGTTGCTAAGACAATAAATCTTAAAAGTTCTTATCACATAAAAAAATACATATTGTAACTGTGTGTAGTGATGGATGTTATGATTTATGGTGGTGATGATTTCACAGTATATACAAATATTGAATTCCAATGTTGTACACCTGAAACTAATGTTAAAAAAAATCTGTACAGTGAAAGAGAGAGTCTGCCCCCACCTGGCCCTGGTTGGAGGCACAACTCTGTAGTCAAGGGTGGCCCTGGTGGCAAGAAGAAAGTTTCTTTACAGCCACCAAGAGCAAGAGAGCCACGGAGGGGTCCACCAGGGAAACTGGAGAGAGCAGGTGAGGACTAAGGCTTGAGGGAATGTGGCCGACATCTGTGTCCACCCACAGGCAGCCACCCTAAAGCAGTTTTCCTGCACGCCCGTGCCCAGCTCCATCCATGGCAAATGAGAAGCATGGTGGCAACATAGTGATACTTACACAAAGAGAATGTGAACTGCACAAAGCCGAAGAAGCTTGCTTCTACTCAAAGATTCATTAAAAAAAAAAAAGAATCAGTCCCTTACCCTAAATAGTTGAAAAATAATTTACTTTTTTTACTTCTGCTTCGGGGGTAAAAAATAGTAAAACTTTTGAAAGTCCTCTTTCCCCATCTCTCATTCTTCTACCCCACAGCTTCTCTCCTCAAGTTTCTGCCTCTTAAACTCAGCCTGCTTCCTTATCTCTCCTGCTCCTTCACCCTCTCTGTGTCTTTTTGTTTCTTGCCAGTGGTTGGCTAACTTCTCCATATGCCTCCCCACACCCTCTCAAGCTTCTCCAGTCTGTGGGCGTGTGTAGGTATTTTGAGAGAGAGCCGCCTTACGGGCACTGCCCACCACCCCACGCCGACTGCACGGGACACAGAGCCCCGGTCTTTTACTGTCCCACGACAACAGGCTCCTTCCTCACAGAACTGGGTCGGCACCTTTGCTTTCATTCTGTCATACTAGATTTATTACATTTAAAGACTGTCCTTTATTTCAAAACTACATCCTCCCCACCTTTTGGGTGTTAAAATATCATATTTTTTATGAAACGATGATGACAGTAGATGGTAGATTTTTTTCTATGTACTTGGCTAAATAAAATGTTTGCAAATTTAGATCAGCCCTCAAAACGTTCTTTAAATTTTACAAGTCCACTAAATCAAGAGGTCTGGGAATCATTAAGACAATATGCACACATGAAAATATTATAATATTATGTGTCAATTATACTTCAATAAAAAAAATTTTTTTAAGACAATATACAGAGAAAGAACACAAAGCAGGAAGGAGGGACTTGGGACTATCTGTCTGCAAAACATTGACAGCTACTACTTTTGGAAGAAGAATTTGAGGAGAGGGTAAAAACAATAGAAAGGAGCAAGGAGATTTAGAAACGACCCAGGCAATATACAAGGGTTTTTTGCATACATTTGCATAGATGATGCTATGTAGGCATTATCACCTTGATGTTAGTGATGATGAAACCGAGGTTCAGAGACACTCACAGAGTTGCTCAAGACCATTCAGCAGGGAGGTAGCCCAGCTTCAGGTGGTGTGGAGCCTTCATGACAGCGGGGACAAGAAAGATGTCTCTGATTAGCATTTGGGTCTTAGAGACAGTGGAATTGACAGTTAGGTCCTAGTATACAGGGTCCCCAAAGAAAGAATTGAGGGAGAGTCTCGAAGGACAGACATGGACATTCTTCTGAGATAGAAATCAGTAGAAGAGCGTTAGATGTGGGGCCAAGCAAATAAAGGATGATTATCCCTAACTCACTAAATCATGACCACCACACATCTACACGCATCCATACAGAGGGTCGTACAGAAACTTAATTCACTGTCCACCAAGTGTATCTGCTGTATTCTCAACCTCAACTTTGTCTCAAGTTATCGATAGCTTTTCCTTCCTTTCTTTCTTTCTTTTCAGCTGAGCTCACTCTACCACTGCATCCTGACAGTATAATTAACACTAGCCTGGGGAGAGGAATTGTTCTGCACTAAAAAATAAGTATTGCAGACAGGTACTTTTAGACCCTCTTGCATGGCTGGGGAAGAATCAGTACACTGAGTGTCAAGTCAACAGAAGTCAAAGAACAGGGGAAAAGGAACACTAATGAATTCTCACATGTGTTAGAAACCTGTTCAGTTCTGGGTTTGACACTAGATGTGGAGTTAAGTGATTTTTAATTGTTTTTAATTGTAATTTTAAATTGAATATAATCCAAGAATGCTGTCTGTCATTTTAAACAAAGCCTTGCTAATGGTTGCACATGGAGGACATAGCAATTTCTACCAAAGGGACTCCTTTAGGAATCAATCTTCTGAGAGTTTGGGACATAGGAGATCTTCCACGAAATTATGCATCTATTTTCCTGTATGTATTTCAGACTGAGCTGTTTATGTTTGTCAGGAGGGCCACATTGTAAGGTCAGAAGGTTTTTGGAGGTAGAAAGGAAGTTCATCTAGTTCAATACTTTTGTTAAAAGACAAGGAAATAGGCATGACACATTCCAAAAACCAGTCAGTGACAACGCCAGGATGAACACTCAGGCCTGTGGATCCTGGTCCAGGTCCCGTTCAGTCTCATCACCGGACGGTTCTGGGATTCGAGGGCCCCCTTGAGACATTTATCCCAATGTATCATCTGTGGGTTGTCCTGTCAGGTTTATCAGTAATCAAATGATGTCCTTCATAAATCAGCAACCTCTTAATTGAATACAATGGCATTTTCCCCAAATAATCATCTAGGAAAGTAAGAAAGAGTTAGGGAAGGATTTCCTGAACTAACATACTGAAACCTTTCTGAATTTATATAAATCAGTCTACCAACTGTAAATCGCAAAATGAGATAGAGTGTAGGAAAATGGACAACTGCTCAGAACTCCTCGAATGTGATAAATTGTTATTATCATTATTATTACTACTACTACCATTACCGTATTTGAATTTGGTGTTGAAACATATAATAAAATAAACACTAATTCAGACTAATAGGGAGAGACTAGCATAAATCACACATTGTGTTACTAAAATGTAGTGTTATTATGTCAAGTTCATAGTCTAACGTAAAGCTAATGCTAACACAGTGCCACCAAATGTCGTTTTTGTGTGTTCGACTTCAAAGTAAGAAACATTTGTACTTGAAATTATACATTTACATGCTATAATTGATGTGCTAGATTTCTTTAAAAAGAATTTATCCTGTTAATTATTGAAAACATGTCTATATATTAAAATCTTATTAATCCAGGCTTCCAACAATTTAGAGTTTAAGCTCATTTTCCTTATGCCAAAATGAAATATACCTTTTTTCCTGGATAACGTAATGGTATATTTCAGTAGAGCACAAGCTGAACTAATAAAATTTAAGTTCATTGTAGGGTCTCTGAAAAGAGATTTAATTTGACAGGCTTTCAAAATCCTACATTGCTGCCACCTGGTGGTCAATGTGGTTCTCTGCTATAATTTTAAAATTAAAACTATTTGTAAAGATATGTAACAATTTGAACTTTACCAACATGTGCATGATGTTGCAAATTTAAAAGCATTGCCATAGAGTAAATGCAAGTAGAGAATTATATAATTACCTATAAAAATGCATATTTACACTAGTTATATGCCCAAATAAATTCTTCACTCGAACATGTTCCATAGTAGATTATTAATTACTGTACAGAGAAAGGCCCCTGCCTAATGAATACAAGCCCAAAACAATGAGTAATAGTCTTTGCTAAGCCCACTTCATGTTATTCTGTTGGCGTCATACAGAGTTTAACAGTTCATGGGATTTTGAGTTCTCTCACCATAGGTCTAAGACACATCAGGTGCTATCACTTACTAGCTAAGTGACTCTAGGTAAATAACCTAAGTGCTCTGAGTGCTCTATGCCTCATTCCTCAGCCTCAAAATGGGGAGAATTACGCTTACCTCTCAGATTTGTTGTGAGGATTAACTGTGGATACGGATAAAATGTCTGACACATAGTAAGCATATAATTAATGGTAGCAGTTACTAGCATTTCTGTCCTAACTAGCAACATAGACCAGACTTAGGGAGAATGCACGGTTCTTGTTTGGACTCTAACCCTGAGTTTTCAGTCACCCTGAACCTAAAGTGCAAATCCATCACCCCCTTTCTACCCTTCCCATGTAAGCATTTAGGTGGGGTTTCTTTGTAACTACTCCTCCTGTAGGAGTTTTGCCCCTCTAAAGGCAAAATATTTCTTGGTATTTTCAAAATAGCCAGAATATAAGGAACCCACACTCAAACATGGGAAACATCCGCTGAGTTCAACCTGCACAGCTTTAAAATACTTCCTTAAAGGGCAAAGTTCTCAGCCCAAAGCTATTCCTCCCAACGACCCAGTTAAGAGGGGCATCCTGATTCTGATCACTCCTCCCCTGTCTGGGCTTTCCGAGACAGAGCGGCGTGTCGGGGGACAGCCGTTTGCTACCTCCTGCTCTGCCCTAAGACAGGTAATTTGCTACCCAGGAGCTAACATTGACTCATCATAAATTGTTTCATACACTCTGGTTTCCCAAAGGACTTGACTCAGATGTTTAGCCTTAAGTTGTTATTTCTGTATTGAGATGTTTTGGTAGTAGAAGAACAGCATGAGAGATTTTATCTCACTGAAAAGGCACACTCCAGTGACTGCATCACCCCATCCAGGATCGCCTGGCCAGACTGAACTCTCCAAGCAAATCATAGCATTCAGTAAGTGTCATTTGTGATCTTGTGTGGATCGCTGTGCGAGGTGATAAAGACTGGTCAAAAATGAATAAATAAAGACATAATCCCTATTTTCAAGAAATATAATGACTACCTGGGACCACCCAATGGTAATAAGGGAAACACTAAGAAATCACATGAATATAATGCAGAGGGAGCACATAGTTCTTTGCAACATGGAGAAGGAAGAAATCAGAGTACACTGACATGCTTCTAATCTTTGAATGTCTCTCAGTCACAGTCAGCATGATTGTCAGACACTCAGCACACTTCTGTCTGCCATGTAGCTCACCCCTAGTCTATATTTGCCCCCTCAAAAAAGTTTAATAGCTAAATCACTTAAAGAATCTTTTATTGATAACCAATTACTATGTAAAGGGAGCATCTGAAAAAATCGAATGTAGCATTCTTGTTCTAGGGACATATAAACAGAAACTGGTTTATAAATTTCAGTTAATAAGCTTGGAAAAAAACTAGAGAGGGATTAATGTACAATTCGCGTTTGTCATAATCAGTCCCTAGATGTGAGAGTCTAGACAGGCAACAATACAGATTGACAATCTTATCAAGATTATAAGCCAGAAAATTCTTGGAAAAGATACCTTTGATTTATTATAGTCATCAAAGGAATAATTCCAGAGCTGTAGAAAATGATGTGAGTCAAATTCTAGAAGAGATAGAGTCAATTGTTAACCACTAAAATGACTTGTATCTTGGTATCTCAAAAATTATTTGAAAACACAACAAAAAGATTAATTTTGTCTATCTTGGAAAGAAGGATATGTAGCCAAGTTATCAATGCACATTTATATGAGCCTGAACTACATCAGACCTCATCACGTCTTTTGACATAATTGAATGAGTACATAGAAATACCAGAGTAATGATAATCTATTTACACCTTAACAAAATACTCAACATAGTTTTGTGATGAAAATACATGAAAAGTATATAGATATATAGGTAAAGGAACTGAAGTTGACATAGTAATGAACTAATCGGTTTCTAGAAAGGCTTTGATAAATGACACTACTATTGCCTATTACCTTTCTTCTTGAGCTCCAAATGGCAACATGGGGATTTTTCATGCATTCCACCTTCATAAATAAAACATTTGTCTCAGAGCACCCATACTCTGAGAGCATGTGATACAGAAAAGAAAAGATGTATTGGGGAAATAGAGATGTGTTGAAGGGGGAAATTGTGCACACCTCTGAAGGTGGTACAGAAAATTCAGAAAAGTCAGATTGGGAAGGAGAATCACTCTCTTATTGACCATCAATTTGCCACACCTACAGGACACTGTTAAGTCATATAAATACTCTTTGCTCATTCATTCTATCCCGCCCTTCACTCTCAATGACTGGGACCATATTTTCCCCTTTGGTTACTATGAGCATTAGAATGTGGTTCCACTAGGGAAGAGGTTTCCTATATTTTGTCCATTGCTCTATCCCAGTGCTTAGAAGAGGGATCAATAACTAGTTATTGAATGAATGGTAAATATGATCACTACACTCACTAAAGTAATCCGTCTGCTGGGTACAAGATAAATACTTCTAAAACAATAGCTTTTCTCTGCATTAACAGTAGCATTTACAAATGCAAATGGAAAAATACTCCATTCAGAGAAGTGACAGAAACTATAAAGCAGTAACAATACAAGAACAGTACACAAATGAAGAGCGGTACAAATATTACTGAGAGACATAAAACAAAATTGTAACAAATGCAAAGATGAACATTGTTGGGTGGGAAGACGATAAAAACGTCAATTCTCCCAAAAGTAATCATGGAAATCAATGCAATTCTAATTAGTATCCCAAAAGAATCTTTTATTTCAATAAGATTATCTTGAATTTCAAAAAATAAATATCCAGAATAACCAAGAAAACTATTTAAAAATCTAATGACAATGGGAGATAAAGCCACTGTAATAAAAGCAGTATGGTATTGACATGAAAATAGATTAAAAATAATAAATCAATGGAATAAATTAGACAATCCAGAAATAGATCCCAGTGTGTATGTGACAAAGGGATACATTAATTTCATGAGTAATGAATTAATTACTTATAAAAGCATAAGGGCATAGCCAGCACCCTATGAGGAGAAAATAAATTTGGGTGGGCCTCTATTTAAACATATAAAACAAACTCCCAGTGCAGATAAGAGGTGACTGTGTAAATAAATAAAATGAAATAAAATATTAGAAGAAAATGTAAGATATTGCATATATAATCTAGGTGTAGAAGAAAATTTATTAACCAAAAGAGAAAAATCAAAAGCTGGGAAAAAGAAACAAAGAACGAGGATGGGAGGGAAGGAGGGAAGGAAAATAGATATGACAATATAATTTTTTTCATTATGGTAAAATCATCATGAATAAAATCAATAGATAACATAGATAAACAGTGCTTTCTGGGGAAAAAAATTTCACAACTCAGAAGATCGACAGAAGGTTATCATCTATATAGCAGGAAAAGCTCTTACATAGGAATGTGCAGTAATGTGGGTGAAGGACATGAACAGGCAGTTCACAAAGAAGCAAATCCAGTGATCAGCAAACACATGAAAATATGTTCAAATTCGTTATTAGTCAAGTAAATGCAAAAAAATAAATAACAATGAAATATCACATCTGGCAAAAATTAAAGTGCAATAAATGCCAACTACTGACAAGACTGTGGGGGAAAGGAGACATTCAGACACTTCTAGGTGAAACGTCAGTTTCTTGTCTTTCTGGAAGACAATCTAGCAACATCTATTACAATTTAATATACTTACCTCCTTTGATCTAGCAATTATCCTGGTAATCTATCACATAAAAATAAAGGCATCTAAAAATATGTATAACATGTTTATTGTAGTATTGTTGACAGTGCTCAAGAACTGCAGGCAAAGAGGATGCTCACCAATTTGGGGAATGGTTGAATGTGTGAAGATTAATTTACATCAGGAAGTATTTTGCATCACTTAAAAGAATGAGTTCGAACTAGCCTACATATTTGCGAAGAGTTCCTTGAAGTTTTCTTGAGTGAGAAAAAGAAAATGCAGAAAAGTAGGAATAATATAATGACGTTTTTAAAAACAACGGAAAAATTGCCTTCTATTTGTATGCTTGTGCATACATGAATGTGTCTGTGTTTAGTTTGTTTATAATTACAGAGCATGGAGTAAAACACATTCATAAAGGGTAAGGTCTGTCTGATTTGGGGGAGAGGGAAGGAGAGAGTTGAGAGGAGGCAAACAAGGAAGAGAAAGAAATTATAGCCCTAAAACAAATTATGATATGATCCCATTTAGGCACTTATGCAAAATTATATAAATGTGCATATATATGAATATGTGCATATTTATAAAGGATATTTTTTAATGAAAAAATGAGAAAGGAAAGGAGGGAGAGAGAAGAACAGAGGGATGGAGGAGGAGAGAGTGAGGGAGAAAGACAGGGAGATAGAAAAGAAATTGCATTGGCAATCACGATGTGATTACATTAACCCCAACTAACTACTTTGTTTGCTAGTGACTTAAGACTCAACCTTGACAGCTTTCACCAATTTCATATATTTAAACAGCTTCAGTTCAAAATGTGAGGACATTTTTAGTTTTTGTAATTTTTCTTTTCTTTTTCCTTCCCTCTCCACTTCTTTTCCCTTTTAAAAACAGGAACAACCTATTGCCAATGTCAAATGTCATCTACATGGCTTAGAATTTTACCTGACTGCATGAAAATCTTTTAAGCTGTTGTTTCTACAGACTGATTTTCTAAGCATTTCATAGCATGTATGAAGTCTCAGATAATCTATTAGGTGAGAGGCTTTTCTTAAAAGAAAAACTGTCCGATTCCAAGAAAAGCTTGCTTTTGCAAAACAACAACGAATGCTTCCATGTCTTTTAAGTTCCAAAAGACTAGAGGCTACATTTCCAACACAAAAGAAGCAATTTCTGAAACACATTAATAAGTCTCAGTAATTGTTAGAACATCATGAAGTCAAGCAGAAAACAAAGAAGGATATCAATTCCTCAAAAGATCAAGGTCAATAGAATTGGTTTCAGCAACCATTTGACAATTTATAATGAGATCAAACTTGTCACCAAATATCTTGCGAAAGTAATTACAATGGACATACTCTGAGGCTATGGGTTGGCATAAGGTGTCACCAAGGAATTAAGAATGATGACAACATTATAAATTTAGAGAACAATGGATGAGGAATATGAATACCACGGAAAGAGGTTTTAATACAGACATCAAGTCTGCAGAGCAAAATTAATATAAAACTTGAATTCAGGCTGGTATCATTCAAATAATCTATGTCCATTAAAATTGTATATTGAACCCTCATATCCAGTCATTCATTCAAGCTGCCTCCTTCATCTTTTCCCTGCTTTAGAAAGAATAGAGGATTGACCCTGAAGTACCTCAATTAATAATAATCTCAGAGTCTCTTTGTTGAGCCCCAATTCTACAAGAAGCATCCTTTATATCCTATCTCATTTCAGCATGATTACAATTTTATGAAACAGGTATTTATTTCACCATTTTAAGGTGAAGAAACTGAGGCTTGGAGTACAATGAATATGACCAAGGTCAAACAGCTAGTAAGTGTCAGAGCAGGTATTCACAGCCACAGCTAACTTTGACACCTGTGCTTTTTCTGCTCCACTGCCCTGGGTCTCTTGTTAAGTCAATCCTGTGCTGGAGACAGCCTAACACAAAGAAACCACCTACCCACAGCCATCTAGCTTGGAGTCACTGACTCGGTATTATTCATACTGGGTCATCGTCGTTGTTAACCCAACATCTGCGGGATGGATGAGAAGACACAGCTGCCCACCCCCATCAGCTCATCTCCCTTAGACACTCATCCAGTGGGAAGACACTCAGCCATCTGCCCCAATCAGTGCACGCCCCACCCCTACCCAGCCACTGTCAGTATCCCAGACTCCTAGAACCCATAGGCAAGTGACCTCAGGAAACAGTCATGACCCAACCCCATATCCTCTTTTCTTGTGAAACATACACATTTTCTCCTCCAAAGCCCAGAAAATCTCATTAGAAGAAGAATATTAAAGGCTAATGGGTGATTAAAATAAGGCTCCAGAATCTTATCCTTAAGAACATTGTGGGTTGAAGCATTCAGAGACTCTGTAAGGTAGAGGTCTCTAGGCCAGTACTTTTACTTAGCAGGTGAGGAAACTGGGCTTAAACTGCATCCTTCGTGATGCAGCCCCTGCCTACCTTTCCAGCCTCATCTCATGCCCCTTTGCCATCATTCATGTCCCAATTATAACACACAACTTAGAGCAGAGCAGCTAGTGCAATGGACAAACTGCTTAATGTTTCTCTACCTGCATTTCCTTGTTTTCAAAATAGGGATAGTTCAACTTTTGATCTTTAAACACATTTTCATTGAGATTCAACAATACCAGGAACTTTCTAGCTAACCTCATGGAGTTTATAAGAGGATTAATTCATTAGAATTGATTAATGAGGTTTAAGTTATATGTAAAACTCTTAGCCTAGCGAATGCTAAATAGTAAATTCTCCGTGAATTTACTAGCTATTATTGCAGTATTAATTCCTTATCTCACCTCTCCACCTTTGTACATGCTGCCCTGTTTTCCCTTCCCCAGCTTGTTCATCCTCAGACCTCAAAATAGCACCTCCTCTGTAAAGCATTTCCTTCTTTTTCTAGGAACAGTTACTGGCTTCCTTCTCCTCCTCTGCACTCTCTTTGTACTGTATCAATTATAGAAATATCCATATTATATTATACTACTTTGTTCCATATCTGTCTTCCCCCTTTTCTCCCGGACACTGAGTTCCTTGAAGGCAAATGGAGGTGGTGTCTCATTCATAGCAGAAGTTCCTACATTTAGCAGACTGGCAAGGACGAAATAGAGTCTCCCTGTAGGAACATTGAAGAAGTGAATGGCCTGCCTGAGATTTTACAGTCAATTGGCCATAGAACCAGAGGTCTCCAGTTCCCTGATTCTCTGCCCTGGTGCTTTTCTATCTATCATTATGCTTCTCAGGACCACTGGGGAGAGGGACCACAATAAGCTGGCATCAAGATACTACATAGCAGTCTGTGCTTCTCAAGAGCCCCAGGTCAGTCTGGGTCCAATCAGGAGACAAAATCAACACAGTGATTTAAACAAGGGAAGTTTAATATAAAAAATTACTACACTATGATTCGAGGGTAATTTTAATCTGTAAGAAAACTCTATATGGTACCCTAGAGCTAAAGGAGAGTACCCAAGGAAAGACAAACATAAGAGGGAGCCCCTACTCAAGGCTGCAGTTCAGACCTCATTGGAGGTGTAGTTGCAGCCCACTAGATGGCAGGGAAGTTTGCTGATCTACAGTTGTAGCACAAGCAAGAAACAAACCTCTGTAGTGCCAGCAAGCTGTGGCTAATGTGCAGGCTCACAAGTGTGCAGAGGGAGGGAAGGCACCAGAGTAGACAAGAGGTCTGGGTCACCCAGTGTCTGCACTGGGAGAGCTGCAGGGGACAAACCAGGGATTGGGGGAGCAGGCAAGCAAAGGGAATTGGGGTGCCAGTGTGGGAAGGCGGCTTAGAGCACACAGTGTCTTGTGACCATCAGTCCAGACCAGGGCTGCAAGATCACCAAAGGACCAGATGTTCTGGACTCATGGCTGGGGCAGAGCATCTCTGAAGTCCTCACACCCACACTGCTGACAGACAGTGCAGCCACCAGAAGCAACTCAAAAAGCCCCTTCTTCCTGCAATGTCCTTCCAGTGCCTCTATGACAAGTTTTAATATCATGTTCATGGTAAAGGAGAAATGTTTAAAGTTAGCCTGTCTATTATTGCAGAGTAGGTATTGAAATATGAATTTGGAGCTGACAGGCAATAAATTGATAACTGGCACAAAGCCCAAATGGAAATTTCAGGATGCAATAATTGCTTATGCTAATTCTGTTTAAATCCATGAAAATGCCAGTCAAAAGTGAACAGCAGGATTAATCTGAAGAATAATGAGATAATACAGGCGAAAGTGTAGCTCAAAATATACTTCAATTAATATTTTTGCCCAGTTCCCTAATATTGTTATAAAAGTTTGCTATATTAGTTATCTATTGTATCAAATTATACCAAAACTTAGTGGCTTAAAACAACATGTATTTATTTTCTCATAGTTTCTGTGCATCAGGAATCCAGGCTCAGTCTAATTGGGTCCTCTGTGTCAGAGTCTCTCATGAGGCTTCAGTCAAGATGTCATCTAGGGCTGCAGTCTCATCTGAAGGCTCACCTGGGGAAGGATTTACTTCTAAGCTCACAGAGATGGCTGTTGGCAGGACTCAGTTCCTCAAGAACTGTTGGACTGAGGGTCTCAGCTCCTTAATGGTAATTAGCTTGAGGCTGCCCTCAGTTCCTTCCCATATGGACCTCTCCAGCTTATTTCATCAAAGCAAGCACATGAGAGGATGCAAAGAGAGTGCAAACAAGCCAGAAGTCATGGTTTCTTATAACCTAATTTTGGAAGTAATGTCCTCACCTTTGCCATATTCCACTCATTAGAAGCAAGTCACCAAGTCCAGCTCACACCCAAGGGGAGCAGATTCCACAAGGACAGTAATACCAGGAGGTGGGATCATTGCAAGCCCTGTCAGAAGTCATCTGCCACACTGCCTTTTGCTTTCTATTTCTCACTATTTTCCCTTAAGAATATAAAATTAATACATAGAATTATAATTGTTTTAAAATCTCTATTAGAAATATAAACATGTTATTCTGGTTAGATAACATTTAAAAGAACTTTGATCATGCAGGAAGTGAACACAAAACCAATTGCAAAAAAATAAAAGCTTTATGACTGGTCCATTAGCTACCAATGACAAAATCTTCCTCAAGTTAGACAAGTTCAACCATTTGAAACAAATTATGAAATGTTTCAAGAGTAAATTTAATCCCTAAATTAATAATACATATTGACCAGTCATGCACACTTGTAAATTCTTTCTCAAAAGTTTAATTAGCCATTCTGTATTTATAGCTACTCCTAATAATTGACTGCAAAGCACTATCATGCAAAAGAGTATTTATTAAGCACTCAGCTCTGCCCACCACTGTGTATATACACAGGTAAATCTCTCACATTCTAGCAGCCCACATTCTAAAAGATTTAACCCTGATATCACTAAACACAGATATGGCAGCAGTAACAGAACCTTATCTTACATTTTCTTATCTACTCACAGCACCCTTCCAGGACAAATAGGTATTCAGAAAATGACACATCAAACAAATGTGAAGGGCTGCCCCAGTGACATAGTGGTTAAGTTCGTGTACTCTGCTTCAGTGGCCTGGGGCATGGGTTCAGATCCCGCACGTGGACCTACACATTGCTCATCAAGCCATGCTGTGGTGGTGTCCCACGTACAAAATAGATGGAGATTGGCACAGATGTTAGCTCAGTAATGATCTTCCTCAAGCAAAAAGAGGAAGATTGGCAACAGATGTTAGCTCAGGGCCAATCTTCCTCACACACACACACACACAAATGTGATTCAACAAATATTTGTTAAATGACTATTATGTGCCAGAAAGTATATGAGGCACTGGGAATACAGGGGTGAATAAGGCAAAAAACACCCTGCCCTGATAGGATTTACTCTGAGTGGGAGAGCTAGATGATAAATATGTAAACAAATAGGAAATATAATTACAGATTGTGATCAGTGCTAAAAAGAAAATCAACATGATTATGTAATAAGTGAGAGAGGTTAGCTTTATATAGGGTGATCAAAGAAGGCCTTTCTGAGAAGGTGATAGTTGACCCGAGATCTAAGGAATGAGAATGAACCAGACTTCCAAAGAGTTGGAGAAAAGTATTCGACTCAGAGAGACACGTAAGTACACAGACCCTCTATGGCAAAGGGTTGGAGTGACAAAGAAACAGAAAGAGAGACTCTGTGCCTGGTGCACAATGATGAAGGTGGAGGGAATACAAGATATGCTCAGAGAGGCCCAATCATACAGGGCCTCTTGGGCCAGAGAAAGGATTTTAGATTTAAGTATAGTCATGAGATAAACTGATTTATATTTTTTAAATCTCCCTGGTTGCTGTGTGGCTAATGGATGGGGTT
Organism: Equus caballus; assembly: GCF_041296265.1. Taxonomy (NCBI): domain Eukaryota; kingdom Metazoa; phylum Chordata; class Mammalia; order Perissodactyla; family Equidae; genus Equus; species Equus caballus. The sequence continues at coordinate 21,516,648 of NC_091692.1, forward strand.
TGAAGTGGCAGGACCACGGAGGAAGCTGTCACAGGTGGAAATGTGACAGATGATGGTGGTGTGGGCAAGACTTGTGGCAGTGGAGTTGGTCAGCAATTTCAAAAAATATGTTTGAGTCACTAGACGTGAATGGTGAGGAAAAAGGAGGACTCAGGGCTGATTCCCAGGTTTGGAGCCTGAGCACTTACTGAGCCTGAGCAGAGCAGGGTTCTGGGCAGAGCAGGGGGCAGTGGCTTGTGGAGCTGGGGAGCTCTATTTTAAAGATGTTCAATTTGAGAGGCCTATTACTCACCCACATGGAGATGTTAGTAAGATTTACAAGGTTGCAGCTCAAGGGACAAAACTGAACTGGAAATATCAATTCTAATGTAATCAGCAAATAGGTGGTATTTCAAACCACGAGAGCAGATGACATACCTGGGGACAGATTGTAGATGGAGAAGAAAACAATGCCCAGGAACAAGCCCTGGGGTATTGAATCATTTAGAGACTGCATAGCGTAAGAGGACAAGGAGGAGGAATCAGCAAAGGAAATTTAAGTAGGAGGAAAAGGTAGGTGGAACCCCAGGAGTGCAGTGTCAGAGAACCCAAGAGAAGAGAGCATTTTATGTAAAAGGTAATGGTGTCAAATGATACTGACCTGACCCCTGAGAACTGTCCTTCACATTCAGCAGGATGGAGGTTGTCGATGACCTTAGCATAGGAAGTTTGAGTGGAGTGGTAGGAACTAAAGTAAGATCCAAGCAGGTTGAAGAATAAATGAAGGCTAACAGAGTGGAGACGATTGGCCTGAGAAGTTTTGGGAGGTGGAAGGAAACCTTAAATTGATGGCATTGTCTTAAATCTCTTTGAATAACTCAGAGAACTCAAAAGACCTTTAATAAATAGTAGATGGAGATTATATTAGTCAGTGTTCTCCAGAGAGACAGAACCAATAGGATATATATAGATATATAGAAAGAAATATATTATGAGGTATTGGTTCACATGATTATGGAGGCTAAGTCCCACAGTGTGCCTTCTGCAAGGTGGAGGTGAGGAAAGCTGGCGGTATAGTCCCAGTCCAAACCCAAAAGCCTGAGAACTATGGGGTCAAGGCAGTAAATTCCAGTTGGAGTCTGAAGGCTTCAGAACCACAAGCACTAATGCCCGAGGGCAGAATAAGATGGATATTCAGCTCAAGTAGAAAGCAAATTCACCCTCCCTCTACCTTTTTGCTCTAATTAGGCCCTCAACAGATTAGATGATGCCCACCCACACTGGTGAGGATGATCTTCTTTTACTCAGTCTACCAATTCAAAACACCTTCACAGACATGCCCAGAAATAATGATTAGCCAGCTATCTAAGAGTCCTTTAGTCCAGTAAAGCTGACACAAAATTAACCATCACAGAGATCAATACGTATGTGTGAATAATAATATTCATGTGTTCAATGTACATTGATAAAGCACCTAAGTAGTGCAAATCACTGATGATTTGAAAGCAAAAAGATGAACAAATGTAGTTGCTACCATCTAACCATTACTAGTCTCTTTAGACAGATAGGACCAGCCCTTTCCAACACAATTACGACATGTGCAAAGGACAGCAGCTGTGCCTGAGGAAGTCAGGGAGGTGTCATTACTGAAGCTGAATCTAAAAGTAAACAGTTACAGAAAAGATACTACATGCCAGGCACTCCTTTAAACACACTGCAGATATCGACTCATTTATTCCTGACAACCATATGAAATAGCCATTACTATTATTCCATTTTACAGATGACAAAACTGAGACACATAGGCTTAGGTTAACTTCACACAATCATACACCTAGCAGGTGGTGGAGCCAGGATTCAAAGCTACACAATTGGACTTCAGAGTCTGCGCTCTTAACTACTATACCCCAGACCAGTAGCATCAAGATCGTCTGAGAACTTGTTAGAAATGTAAATTTTCTCCGATTCTACACTAGACCTATTGAATCAGAAATTATGGGAAAGAGACCTACCATATTTGTTTCAACAAACTCCACAGGTGATTCTGAGGCACACTAAAGTTTGAGAACCACTGTACTCTACTATTCTGCCTCAAAAAGGTAAGCAGGTTTGCAGATAGACAAAAGTGGTCACGCGTTCAGGAGGAGGGAGAAGTGTGTGAGAAGGCAGAGAGAACAGAAGAACATGACGTGCTGTGGAGTGGAAGGTAGTTCCATGAACTGAACACTCCTCTTGCATCACTTCACAACTTCTGAGCCACCTCTTCTCCAGCCACTGCTGCAGCAGTCAATTCTGTGCAGATATGGGCTCGCTTGGCACAGGTCTAATTAGTTAGTGCCCTTTCTCCTTGTGCCACTCATTGCCCATGTTGGGGCTTCTCTGATGCCTGGTTTTGGGACGTCCATAGCAACTGCTTCGACACACATGCTCCATCTGTACATGTAGGGGCATTAACCACCATGGGACCATCTTTCACTAGTAGAGGAGGAAGAGTAGAAGTTGATAAATACATGCTATTTTTCATTCTCTAGGCACACAGTTCTGAAACATATGTCATAAGATTCTTCCAAAAGTCCCAGCAGGATCAAGCACCATTTGCCCACAGTGGGAGTCAAATCAATAGCACATTGCTGTGTTAGTTTTCTCTTCTTTCTGCTCCATTTCCCCAGCCTCTCACTCTTGCTCTCTGGGAACACATTCACAAACAAGCTACCTGCACATAAGCCTTTGTCTCAGGCTCTACTTTCAGGGGAATCCAGGCTAAGACATCCATTGTGGCTGAATTGTTGACAGTGTCAAGAAGGACGGAGTGGGGGAAAGTCAAAAATGTGGGTTGACCAATCAATATGATGCCACACAGCCAGGGATCAAACCACAGAGGGCTCCCATGCTTTGCTCAGAATTTGAGCGAAAGCTAGATTGGAGGAAGGCGAGATCAGAAAGAGGAAAGTCAATTAGGAAAGATTTACAGTGAGAGAAATGACGAGGGCATGAAATAAGGCAATCCTGGTAGAGAGAGAAAAAGAGAGAACTGATATAAACATCACAGAGGCAACAAAATTTCCCTGACTTACTGAATAGACATGAGAAGTAAGGGGAAGGAAGAGTCAAATATGGCACCAGTATTTCTGGCCTAAATAATTTTATATGAGATGACACAAGTTCACAAAAGTAAAAAATAAAGGAGGATGAGAAAATTTGTTGATAGAGGAAGGGAGATGAAGAGTTTGGTTTGGGTGCACATTCAGGAGGGTGTATATCCTACAAGCAGTCAGCAACATATTCCTGATATTCGGGAGTAAGTTCTGAACCAGATACCTCCCGCTCAAACTCCTAGATTCTCTCCTCTACCTTCTCCAGGACTTGCATTAGATTTCACCTCATCCTTCATTAGCCAAGGCGGGGTATGGCTTCTCCTGTATGTTCCCATACCACTCTGTGCTAGCGCTACTGGAGAACTTATATGGTAAGCTATTCATTCATGAGTCTCCGCAATATAACAGGAGCTATTTGAGGGCAGAGGCTATGATTCATTCATCTTTATGTAGAGTGCCTAGCACTCTACAAGTACTTATGAATGAATAAATAAATGAATGATGAATAAACTGCACATTTGAAAGTTATCAATAAAGAGTTGAGAGCTGGTTTGCCAAAGTAAGTGTGGTGTAAGAAAAAGTCGAAGGATAAAACAAGATTATCACACTCAGACACAAAGATAAGTTCATATTAGAAAGGGACCACGACAGTTGTTGTGTATTTGTTCCTACTGTATCTTAAGCAAAATGGGGAGTTTTCCAGCTCCTTTCCTTGTAAGACTGCGTCTCTCTTCTAGATATAGAAAACACAGTGTTTTCCACATATGGCCTTGAACATCATGCATGGAATTAGGGACATAAGTGGTAATTCTTACTTCTTTTTGGAATTTTATTTTATAATCATTGATTCAGCAAATATTTACTAAGCAACTAGTATGCATCAAAATGTGCCAAGACCTGGTGTTACTGTAGAGAAGAGATAGGCGGGCCTTTGCCATCAAGAGGACTATTGTCTAGAGGTAAAAGTGGATTAGTGAGCCAGTTGTGGCCAAAGTGGAAGAATATCATCATAGGAAAGTACAGGGTGCCACAGAAGATAGAACAAGGAGCCCCACCTGGGCACAGCATCAGGGAGTGGCCTATGCTAACCTAATGGGTAAATAGGAATCAGCTAGATGAATGATGCCTAGGTGAGCACAGTTTCAAACAGGGTGTGAGAAAGCCCAGGGGTAAAAGACCAGGGTGTCTGCAGGGGCTGAAGCAAGTCCAGTATGGACACAACATACAGTGCAAAAGAAAGAGCAAGGAGAACTGAACCTGGAGAGGGCCCCGAGGTCTCCAGGGCCTTGTGACCCACTTCAGAAGTTTGGATTTATCTTCAGAGCAGTGGAAGCCTTTGAGGCATTTTAGCAGAGAGTGGCATGTTCTGATTTGCATTTTTCAAAATCAGCTTTTGGCTACATATATTGAAGGTGATTAAGGGTGGAGACGGGAAGACCAGGCAGAGGGCAAGAGAGATATTGGTGGTCTGGATGAAGACAGTGACCTTTGAAATGGAGAGAAGTGGACAGAATCTAGAGATGTTTAGGATGAAAAAAGGAATTAGTGATTGATTAGATGTTGGGAATGAAGGAAAAATAGCATTCAAGAATGGTCTCGGGGGGCTGGCACAGTGGCACAGTGGTTAAGCTGGCACCTGCTGCTTTGGCCGTCCGGGGTTCACTGGTTTGGATCCTGAGTGCGGACCTATGCACCACTTGTCAAGCCATGCTGTGGCAGGCGTCCCACATATAAAGTAGAGGAAGATGGGCATGGATGTTGGCTCAGGGCCAGTCTTCCCCAGCAAAAAAGAAGAGGATTGGTGGCAGATGTTAGCTCAGGGCTAATCTTCCTCAAAAAAAAAAATTAAAAGAAAAAAATGAATGGTCTCAGCTTTCAGAGTTGGACACCTGGAAGGTGGTGGTGAGACTGGGGAGAGAGAACGGGGGATAGAAAGAGAAAATGAATTCGACTTTAGTCATGATGTGTTGAGGGATCTGTGTGACTTTCTGGTTTATGTCCACAAGGTAGTGGGATACAAAGATCTGGACCTCGTGAGTAAGGTCAGGACTGGATGCAGATTTGGGAATCAGCAGTATATTTAGATGCCTCAAATCCCGGTAGGGCATAAGACTCCCTACGAAGAGAATTTAGAGTGAGAAGAGAGAATCATCTCAACCACAACCCCACAGGAACCCAGCATTTAAAGGATGTATAGAATAGAGGGAGGCAACAAAGGAGCCCGGGGAAATGCTACGAGGGAGAATAGGATTAACATCGGTAGAGTTCAGTGTCACATAAGCCAGAAGAAAGAATATTTCTGGCCAGAGAATGTAGTCAACACTATCTTCAGGTAAGATAAGAACTGAAAAGTGCATATTGGATTTAGTGACATGATGATGATGACTGGTGACTTCATCCAAAGCAGTTTCAGTTGGCTGGTATGGGGGAAACCAGACTGCAGGAGGTTGAGTGATGAGTAGAAACTGAATACTCTGAAGAACTTTGGTTATATAGAGGAGAAAAATAGGGAGGCAGCCAAGAGGAAGAAGGTAAGGGGAAGTCGTTGATTTCTATAGCAGGGGAAAGAGTTGAATACCTTGAAGTGCTGTTGAAAGAGCCACAAGGGAGAGATGGACTGAAGACAGGAGAGAGGGGAGAGAACTCATAGGACAGAGCCCCTGAGTAGGCAGGAGGACACGGGACCTGGCACATTCATGGTGGAATTGGCTTTGATCAGAAAGATTCTCATTGCATCGCAACAGACGGAAAGTACATGCAGTATAGGGGTGGGGATGGCTGGGGATGTGAGGGCGTGCCCCTGACATTTCTATGTTCTTTGTGAGACAGAAGCAAAACTCCTCTGCCGCTGGGGAGGGACGTGGGGGACAAACCTCATGGAAGTGTGAATCAGGAGGTGTAAATTAGGGATTGGGGAGACAGGTGAGCTGAGAAGGAAACAATAGAACTGACCACTGGAACATGCAGCTCTTAATAGGATTTTCCATCTTAGTCAAGTATTTCTCTTATGTCCCTTACACTAATGGTAAAAACGCCCTGAGAACCCATAAAATGAGCATAATGGGTATTTTCCCCAAATCTCAAAAGCAGGGAATGCTAATGTCCGGTGTCTGCCTATAGCACATCATTTCCCTCGGTGCCCCCATTGAGGAAACAGTGGAGCAGCATCAAGCTCCTTCCCTGCCATGTGTGCTGGGGTTTTTCACAAAGTGCCTTCTTATCCACAGTGCTGTCCCTGCTCTATTCCTATGCATTAGAAGCTCTCACTCTGGCCCTGCTGCAGCCAAGCCCCTTCCCACCAGGCAAGGAGCCCACGGGGCTGAGCCCACCCCTAGATCTCACTCCAGACCTCCAGAATGGCCAGTGCAGGCCTCTTCCTCTGGCGTGTCTAATTGAGGGGTAACTAGTTATGGGAAGAGGGTTGAACTGTTTGGATTGCAAGGGGTCCACCACACACGTAAAAGCCCTCCTGGTGCAGCTTTCTCCTTCGTGTCATATTCTGATAAGAAATTCTGAGAAATCTGAGAATTCTAAATTAACCTTGATTTTCTAGGTCATTCTGAATGTATATTTTCACGGCAGGAGGATGAAACATATTTTATTTCAAAGTGTTTTCTCTTGATTTATAACTTTTAAATATTTGGGCAAATAGCACATAAGCCTCCATTTGTTGTCTTGCCTCAGGCCCCACCAAAGGTTGAGTGGATTCCATATCCACACAGGCCTCCTAACTGACCAGTCACCATGGGTTTGACTTGGGTTCTCCTGATGACCTTAATGTGTTGGCATTGTTGCTGCTGTGGGAACCTGAGGAATTCAAGTTCTAGTCTCACCAGACCCAGAAAATTCTCTCTGAGGTGGTGGCTTCTTTCTTTGTGAACTCTACTCCACGTTAAGTTGTCTGTCTCACCACCTTCGGTGGCTGGCACAGCCATTGCTCTCTAGTTTGGGGCGAGACCTGGAGTTTTTTCCCCAACTATCACTTCAATAAGGCCCGAAAAATCTAATTCTTTCTCTCCTCTGAAGGAACAAGGCTCTTTGAATTACAACAGGTTAAGGCAGCTCCTCCTTCCCTCTCCTCCTGCAACATCAGCTTCCATTTCCCCTCCCACGCCTGATCCTGGCCTCCATGTAAACGTTCGCTCTCAAATGGGAAAAGCAAATTCGTTCTTATCCTCATTCTCATTCTCCCTCCCTCTCTCTCTCTGTCTCTCTCCGTTTCTCTCCCTGCACCCTATTCTCTCTTGTCTCTCCGACCTGCACATCTCGAGTATATAGGTCTCCCATTTCCCATACTCTCCATCACCCTTCCCCTCATTGAATTTCCAATCCAGTGCCACAGCTGATTTGCTTGATAAGGATTTTGACCACAGGTGACTTACCTCACCATTTTTGTTATATATCCTTAAACTTGTCTACTTGCAACTCTGGCAGATAAGCTTAAACTCATGTAGGGTAGACTTGGAAGATATGAAAGGGCGTCTTTAGAGTCACTTGTTTGGAAGATGACACATGTGCACATAATATGAACTACTCAGTTGCTTCAATTCAGGTTACTTATCATTGTCCCCCAACTCTTGTTGCAAACTTTGATCTTAAATGGTTTTTCCATTTGATATAAATTCAACTTTCTTTTCAGAGTTGAGAGCACAAAACAGATTATCGTCACCATTATCAAAAATTCATGTACTATTTCACAACTGTAAAAAGATGTACCGATGTAAGATAGCAGATCATTTTGATTCAGACACTGAGGAGGGCTGTCACAATGGGAAAATCAGTTATTCACTGTATCTTCTTCGAGAAACTTGTTTACGACATTTCTAATGAGAGCAATCACAAACGTTTTTTCATGCTTCTTCGAAAAATCATTCCTAAACTCCCCAGCTGGAGGTGGGGGGTGGGAGGGTAGGGCTGCTGCTTTAAGGGTTAATTTGATATCCAAGTTATTCTAATTTACTCTTTCCCTCAAATATGGGAACTTAAGCCTACTGCAGTAACACATATGATGTCACATTTTCTGCCCTCTGGTTTTAGTTAACATTTAAGCAAAAATAAACATTTATCTTTTTTTCCAGCTACTTGTAATATGACAAAATTTTTTCTGGGGATTTAAGTATTAAAACTTAGTGAGGTTGACAATTTCTGTTTTGGTCACATCATCTTCTATTAACATAAGTCTTGGCTTTGTTGTTAAAATTGCAGACTGCTAAAGAAATTTGACTGTCCAAAAATATATTTTTATATTTTATGAGTGTGTGTAAACGTCTATATGTATATATAGATATATATATATAGAGAGAGAGAGAGATCACCATATAATGTTAAATTAAAAGTCCCTGATAACCCTAAGTGTATAATTTAAAATCTTTTCTCTACATAACATTCCATAGTTAACAGAGATCCAGGACACCAAAGAGAATCATGTCATTAGGATTGATAGAATTTATTCAAGGATTGTGAACAAACATCCAAAAGTGATTCCTTTGCCAAGCAGGCACATAATGGACAAGACGTGCGAGAAATGTACGCTTTCTTCATTTTATGAATTATGGAAGAAACACCAAGGACCTGCCAAGCTTCAACTTAGTAGCCTGACGCTGTGGGATTTCACCTGCCTTATTTCAAAGAGAAGATGCTTTCTTCTTCCCTTCACTTTTTTATGCTTCTAGATACAGAGGATCTCTATTACATTTTCTTTTATTCCCATTGTACAAACTGAAACACTTATTCCATTGTACCATCTTATTTTTTCACATTTCTATCTTCTATCTGTCAGCACTCTAAGATGGTGAAAATGTTTTCAAATGATAATGAACAATGGGAATTTTTTCCCCAGTTTTATTGAGATACAATTGACATTATATTCATTTAAGGCATACAGCATAATGATTTGATATATGCATATATTGTGAAATGATGACCACAATGAGTTTAGTTAACATCCATCACCTCACACAGTTACAAATTTTTTGTGTCTCATGAAAACTTTTAAGATCCACTCTCATAGCAACTTTCAAATATACAATATTGTTAACTATAGTCACCATGCACAAATTACATCCCCAGAACTTATTTATAACTGGAACTTTGCACCTTCTGATCACCTTCAACCATTTACCTACCCCTTTACCCCCTGCCTTTGGCAACTACCAATTTGTTCTCTGTTTCTGTGAGTTCGTTTTTTTTAGAATCCACCTATAAGTGAGATCATACAGTATTTGTCTTTCTCTGTCTGACTTATTTCACTTAGCATAATGCCCTCATGTTCCATCCATGTTGTCACAAATAGCAAGATCTTCTTCTTTGTGGCTGAACAATACTCCATTCTATATATATACACAACATCTTCTTTATCCATTCATCCATTGATGGACGCTTAGACTGTTTCCATGTCTTGGCTATTGTAAGTAATGCTGCAATGAACATGGGAGTACAGATATCTCTTCAAAGTAATGATTTTGTTTCCTCTGAATATATATCCAGAGTAGAACTGATGGATTATAAAGTAGTTCTATTTTTAATTTTTTGAGGAATCTTTATACTGTTTTCCAAAGTAGCTGCACCAATTTACATTCTCACCAACAGTGCACAAGGGTTCTCTTTTCTCCACATCCTCACCAACACGTGTTACCAGATGTCTTTTTGATTACAAGCATTCTAAGAGGTGTGAGGTGATATCTCATTGTGGTTTTGATTTTCATTTTCCTGATGATTAGTGACGTTGAGCACCTTTTCATGTACCTGTTGGCCATTTGTGCATTTTCTTTGGAAAAATGTCTATTCAGTTCCTCTGTCCATTTTTCAATAACAATGGAAATTCTTAAACATTGCTAGGAGGAGTGTAAACAATTAAAGCAAGCTTCAAAAATAATTTGACAAAATTGAGTGAAACTGAAAAAGTCCATACCCTAAAACCCAGTAATCCATTCCTACAAATGTGCCCTAGATAAAACTCTTGCATATTTACATGGAGACATGAATGAGAATATTCAAAGCAATCATGTCTCTAATAGCAAAATAATATAAATAACCTAAATATCCATTAAGAAGAGAATGGATTTGACATATTGCAATGTATTCATCTACTGGGATATTACGTAAAAGTAGAAATCAGTGGATTACAGCTACATATATAAACACGGATGAATCTCACAAATATCATGTTGAACAAAAAAAGCAAGCTACAGATGAATAAATGCAGCATTATGCTATTTATGCAAAGTTTACCAATATGCAAAGCAATACTAATAATGAAGATGAAAACCAGTAAATTCAGAATAGTGATATCCTGTTGGAAACACATCAGAAGATGTGATCAGGGAAGGGTACACAGGAGGAATTGGATATACTGGTAACGTTTTCTTTTTAAGCCAGGTTGTAAGTACAGGAGTGTTTGTTATATTCTTCTTTTAAAAGTAATGTTACTATTTATTGAGCAGCTACTTTGTGCAGGACCCATTGCATCCATTATGTCATATATTGAAAACCATGCAAGATAGGTATACTCCTTCAAAGGGGAAGGAAATGCTCAGAGAGATGATTAATTTGCCCCTGATCACATAGCATGTAACAGTGAAAGTGGAATTTGAACTTAAATCCATCTAAAATCAAATATTATGCACTTTCCACTACAGTACCATCCATTGTCTTGACTAATTTTTCTTTGTGGAACCGTCTTTCAATCTAAAGCTTTATGGCCAACTCCATCTCCCAACCAGGGATACACACATACTTTGTCAATCAAAGCACTCCATACTCTCAAGCAGAGTAATAAATTCAGAGAAGGACAGACGACACAAACCAGGTAAATGGAACACAATCCTGGGGCCATTATGAAATTGTTGAGAAAGATATCTGTTCAGCAGTTTGCTTAAGTAATAGGAGGCAGTTAAGTTAGGTGTTAACTAGGTTGCTTGGTGTTTAGGATGGAGTTGCTAGGCTTGTGGGATGTAAACTCAGACTACTGGTCACCATCTTTGTCACCACTTGTGGAGAATCCACTTAAGAATTAGAACAACACAGAGAAAAAGAAGACAAGTAAGGAAAAGAGAGATTCCTAACAATACCATTTGAGACATGGAGTCTTGACTAAATGACCTATTCTCTTTTCTCCAGTTCAGCTTCAGTTGGTTTTCTGTCACTAGGAACAAAAAGCGTCCTAATATACAGTTTATTTTATTATATGCTTTCATATCACTATGGTCCTTTCTTCATATATGAGTGCGCTATTATTCATTTATTTGAATGTATTTTGATTCAGTCTCATCCTCTAAACAGCAAGGTCCATGAAAGCAAGAATCATGTTTTATTTTGCTCACCATGGTAGTCTCGATATTTCCCAGAATGACAAATAGGTGTTTACTACATATTTGTTTTATTAATAAGGAAATAAATAATGAGCAAGCAAACATAGAGCTCCCACTCAACTTTTGCATTCATGGAAGCAGCTAAAGAGGAGAGAAAAGCCACACCAACTCCCCATAATAGTCCACTTAGTTTTTCATTCATAAACAGAAATGAACAACCAAGAGTCACCAGATATTTGGGGAAAACATTTCCTAGAAGTACTGGGTGAGGAAATCTATCAAAACATAGAACTTGAAAACAAAGAGAACAAAATTAAAGGCAGGGAGGCTCATTTCAGAAAGTTCAAATTATCTAATATAAATTCTAATAAGAGAATATGTAAAATAAGGGCAGAAAATAATCAAATAAATACAAGAAGAAAATCTTGCAAAACTGAAGAATGGCATGAATCCGCAGTTTGGAAGTACCCAGAACCAAGAATGAAAAAAGATCCATATGTAGACAAAACTGTAGAACTCAGAATACCAAAGCAAAGAGAACATACTGTAGGGAAAAATTAAAATAAGTTATATGCAAAGGAAGGAGTTTCAGATTGGAATTAGAATTCTAGCTAACAACACTAGATTTAGGAAGGTAACAAAGCAATGGTTCAAAATTCTGAGGGAAAAACTATTTTCAATCTAAAATTATACATCCTCCCAAACTATCAACGTGTCATAGAAAACATTAGACTGTGTCACACATGCAAAGGCAGAAACTTTACCATGTACTTAGCCTGTATGAAAAAATATTTACTTAGAAATATTTACATGAAAAAATATTTACCTGATTATGTCATCCCACAGAATGAAAGAGGAATCCAAGAAAGAGAAAACAGAAGAGCCAAGAAACAGTAGAATTCAACTAGGAGTGCAATGAAAATAAATCACAGAAGACAAAAGAGCCACAGGATCCAGACAGTAATCAACCTAAAGTAAAACAGGAAGCCAGAGGGCTCTGAGGAAAATGTCCTCAAGAAAAAAGCACATTTCATTCAGCAGATGAAGCTATTAAAAGCTTGAAGCTTTTAGTCATATGGGTAAATCAGGTATAAGTTTCTATCATCAACAAGAAAAAAAGATAGCCATTGGGAGGAGAGGGGGAACAAAGGAAGTAAATAGCTGTACAAGAAAATTACAGTATCAGATCTAAAATTTTGCATGATTTTAAACTGATTTCTATGTGAGGAGAAGTAAATAATTTGGCCTTGTCACCTGGAACAGAATATAAGTGTTACAAATCTTGCCTATGTGAAAACACTGGTCGCCTGGCAGAAGCTGGGAAGCAGAGGAGAACAGGAAGCTTGGGGAAGAGCAGCCAGGTTGACTTCCTCCTCTTCCACAGAGGGGGTCAAGAGGAGCTGACTACAGATGATGTCTCGAGTATTAATTAAATGTACAAAGGTAATCAACGAGAATTAAGATTAATAATGACAAAACAAAATTATAAAAAATTGCAGTTATAAAGGTGGGACAGTATGAGTTAATTCGTCATTTTTCATAGCAGGAAGTTAATGAGTATTGTACAAATTAATAAATCAGCTTCTAGAGATAAAAGAAGATTTAGAGAGATAAGCACTGAAAAAGCTTAAAACAAAAATAATTAAAAGTGGTTACCTCAGGGGGTAGAACAACTGGAGAGAAACTTTTCTTTTTCATTCATATCCTTCAGAATAGCTTGAGATGATTTCTTTCCATGTGTTGGAATTACTTGTACAACAAAAAGGGAAAAAATGACCAAAAAAAACATGATTGCTGTAGACCTTTTGAAAGATAAATACAAATTGGTCTTAAGTCAGGTAGTCAGGTTCATTGTAGTATGATTCATACACAATAAAATTCACTCTCTTTTGTATAAAATTTGATGAGTTTTGACAAATATATAGTCTTGTAGCTACCACCTCAATCAAGTTATAGAATATTTCGATTAACCCAAGAGTGCATCCTTCCCCAGTTTCAGCCTCTGGCAACCACTCATCTAGTTTCTATCCCTCAAGTTTTGTCTTTTTCAAAATGTCATAGAAATGAAATCATAGGGTGTGTGGCCTGTTGGAATTCGGTTTCTTTCATTTAGCATAACGCTTTGTGAGATTTATCCATGCTGTTGCATATATCATACCTTGTTCGTTGTATTGCTGGGTATTTCAATACATAGTGTGTAAAAACTTATTCATCCATTCACTAGTGCATGAGCATTTGGGCTGATTCCAGTTTTTGACAATTATTAATAAAGCTCCTGTAAAATATTTGCATATAGGTCTTTGGTGGATATATGTTTTCATTTCTCTTGGGTAGATACCTATGCACAAAATTGCAGAGAATTATGCTAAACTTACTATTAAGTTTATAATAAATTGCCTAATTGTTTTCCAAGATGATTGTACCATTTTGCATTTCTACCAATAATGTATGAGGAGAGTTCCAGTGATTTTTCATCCTCATCAACATTTGATTTTTGTCAATCTTTTGAAATTTAGCCATGCTAATAAGTGTAGAGAAGTATCTTATTATGATTTTAATTTTTCATTTCCCATTACTAATGATGTTAAGCATCTTTTCATGTGCTTGACACAAACATAAATGTATCTTTGGGTGCAGCGTCTGCTCAAATCTTTTCCCATTTTTCAATAAAGTTGTCTCCATATTATTGAGCTTGAAGAGTTCTTCGTAAATGCTGGAGACAAGTTCTTTTTTACTTCAATGGGTTGCAAATATTTTTACCTAGTGTTTTGCAAAGATTTGGTTTATCTTTTTATTTATTAACAGTATCTATTAAAGCGCAGAAATTTTTAACTTTAATGCAATTTATCAGTTTTTTCTTTTACAATTTGTGCTTTTTGTGTCCAAAGAAATCTCTGCCTACCCAAGGTCACAAAGATTTTCTCCTATGTTTTCTTCTAGAAGTATTATCTTCTCTTAGGTTTATTTTTAAGTTTGTGATCCATTTTGAATTAATTTTTATATATGATACAAGGAAGGAGTCAAGTGTTTTTTTAAAGTTGATTTCCAACTGTTCCAGTACCATTATTTAAAAAAAAAAAATACTCTTCACCATTGAAATATTTTGGCCCCTTTGTCAAATATCATTTGAACCTGTATGTGTGGATCTATTTCTAGACTCTCTCTTCTGTTCATTTGACAGGAGTAGATATGTCTACCCCTTCCTCTAATACTACACTATCTTGATTACCGAAGTTTTATGTAAGTTTGCAGTGTGAAGCCTCCTACTTTGTTTTCCTTTTCCGAAATTGTTTTTATTCTAGGTTCTCTGTATTTCCATTTCCATTTTAGAATCAGCTTGTCAATTTCTACATAAAACATCTTCCTGAAACTTTGATCGAGACTGCATTGAATCTACCTATATACCAGTTTGGAAAAAATCGACATGTCAAAAGTATTGTCTTTAGGGGACTGGCCCCGTGGCCGAGTGGTTAAGTTCGCGCGCTCCGCTGCAGGCGGCCCAGTGTTTCGTTGGTTCGAATCCTGGGCGTGGACATGGCACTGCTCATCAAACCACGCTGAGGCAGCGTCCCACATACCACAACTAGAAGGACGCACAACGAAGACTATACAACTATGTACCAGAGGGGCTTTGGGGAGAAAAAGGAAAAAAATAAAATCTTTTAAAAAAAAAATATTGTCTTTATATAAACCTGATGTATCTCCCCATTTATTTGTTTTTTCTTTCATTTCTCTCAAAAAAGTTTTATAGCTTTTAGCAGACAAATTTTTCACATATTTTCCTCAAGCATTTTATGATTTTTGATGCTATTACTAGAATATAAAAATACAATTGACTGCTTATGTTGAACTTTTATCCTGTGACCTTGTTAATACACTTATTAGTTCTGGTACTTTTTCTGTAAGTTCTTTAGAATTTTTTACATTGATAATCATGTCATCTGCAAATAAATAGAATTTTACTTTTTCCTTTGCAATCTAGAAGATTTCCCTGTCTTGATTTTGAATAATTGCATTGGTTAAGAAGTCAAGCACAATATTAAAAATGAGTGGTAAGAGCAGATAGTCTTACCTTGCTCCCAATTTTGGCGGAAAGCGTTTAGTCTTCTATCATTACATATACTAAATAAAGGTTTATCATAGATGCCTTTTGAGGAAGTTGACAGAGTTCTTAGTTTGATAAGAGTTTTTATTAACAAGTGGGTATTGGATTTTTTCCAGTGCTTCTTACGTATCTTTTGAGAGTACTATATGATTTTCCTCAATAAGGCAATTTAAATGAATTGATTCTTGAATGTTATCAAATCTTACATTTCTGGGATAAACCTCACCGGTTCACAACCTATAATATATGTATTTGTAAATAAATATTTATAAATATATTTATATATTAAATATGTATATAAATATTTAGGAATATATTTATATAGATGATTTGCATTTATTTTGTTAAGGATTTTTAAGCCTATTCATGAGAGAAAGTGGTCTGTAGTTTCTTTTCTTGTAACGTCTTTGGTTTGGGGATAAGTGTGACAGCCTCACAAAATAAATTGAGAAATATTCCCTCCTCCTTGATTTGCTGAAAGAAGCTTGAGTAAGACTGGTGTTCTTTTTTCGCCTTAAATGTTTGACAACATTAACTAGTGAAATCATCAGGCATAGTTTCTGTATGTGTGAATGCTGTAAATTACGAATCCAATTCATTTATAAATATAAGTCCCTTCATATTTTCTATTTCTTCTTAATTCATTTTTAATAATTTGTATCTTTCATATAATTTATCCTTTCCAAGTTGTCAAATTTATGAGCATAAAGATGTTAATAATATTCCTTTATTATCTATTTAATATCTATAGGATCTATAGTGATGTCTTCTCTTTCTTTCCTGATTTTGGTTATTTGGGCATTATGCTGGTCTATTTCTTTATTAGTCTAGCTAGACGTTTATTAATGTTATGTATCTTTACAAATAACTAGCTTTTGGGTTCTTTGATCTTCTCAATGGTTGTTTTCTATTTCATTGATTTTCATTCTTTTGTTATTATCATTTCCTCCCTTCTTTTTACTTTAGGTTTAATTTCTTTTTCTTTCTGTAGTTCCTTAAGGTAGAAGTTTAGATAAGTGACTTTAAAGCTATCTTCTTTTCTAATACAAACATTTCAAACTATAAATTTTTCTCTAAAGCCCTCTTCTAGTTGCATTACATAAATTTTAATAGATTTTGTTTTCATAGCATTCACTTCAAAGTGTTGTCTAACTTTCCTTTTGAAGTCCTTTGACCCATGGGTCATTAGAAAAGTAATATTTACTTTCTAAATATTTGGAGATTTTTCCAGACCTTTTTGGTCTTCTGTATGATTTAAATCCCTTCAAATTTGTTGAGACATTTTTAAGGTCCAGTATGCAATCTATCTTGGCAAATGTTTTGTGTGCACTTGTAAAAGAAAGTGTGTATTATATTGTTGTTGGGCGTAGGATTTTATAAATATAAACTAGTTCAAGTTTGTTGATAGTGTTGCTCAAGTCTTCTATATCCTTACTGATTTTTTTGTCTCCTTGTTCTCTCAGTTATTGAGAGAAGAGTATTGAAACTCCAAAAATAATTATGGATTTGTCTGTTTATTCTTCTAGTTCTGTCATAGTTATTGCTTTGTGAATTTTTAGGCCTGCTTCATGAATTGACATCTTTATCATTAAAAAATGCCTCTCTTTATCTCTGGTACATTCCTTGTCCTGAGTCCACATTGTCTGATCTTAATTTAGCCACTCCAGCTTTCTTGCAATTAGTATTTTCATGATATATTTTTTCCATTCTTTTTTTTTATCTTATCTGTGTCCTTACAAATAGAGGTAAACTAGCCCTAGAATAAATATTACTCTTGACCTGCCCTAATAAAGCTAAATGACAAAAACCTCAAAAAATCAAGCTAATCCCTAAGTAACATATCTAGCCTGTCAAAACAAGATTCAAATATTTTCTAAAGGAAGACAACAAAACACAGGAACTTGACAATTTAAGATTTACAATGACAATCAAGAATTACCAGATATGGAGGAGTGACATCAGCATCATGGCAGAGTGAGCTCTTCCCTCAGACTTTCCCTTCTAAAATACAACTAAAGGGACATTCAAACACCAACAGAGGACACACACACACAACACAGGAGATGTCTGGGAGACCCACGCAGCCATATGCCTGAAGGTGATGGTGACACTGGATCCTCCAGAAGAAGGTGAAGCTGCTCAGCAGGAGCTCCGCAGAGAGAGAAGACCCACAGCTAAAGGAGGGGCACAGTTGGGGAGAGGCTCTCTGTTCCCGCTGGGAATGCCAGTTCCCTGCTCCAGCCCCATGCTTGCCAGGAGAGAAGTGTAGTGAGGGAGGGGGAAGTTAAATGAGCAGCTCAGCTGGGAAGAGGGTGCTCTGTTCCCGCCCAATGCACCAGCCCCACACTCCAGCCCCACGTTCACCCAGAGAGTGGCACAATGAGAGATGGGCCAGTTAGACTAGCGGCTCAGCTGGGGAGGGGCACTCTGTTCCTGCCCTGGTGTGCCAGCCCTGTGCTCCAGCCACACAATCGCAGGCAGCACCACACGGAGAGAGAAGCAGTGGCAGGTGGAGCCCTGTGAGTGCACAGAGCACCATGCGGAGAGAGAGGCATTGGTTGGGAGGGGCATGCAGGTATAAGAAAGTGTTCCTCACCCCACCTGGCACTCCAGTCCTGCTATCACCCAGAGCTCCACACAGAGTGAGAAGTGGAGGCTGAGGGAAGCACAGGGGAAGGAGAGTACCCCTCCCCCTGCCCAGTGCTCCAGATCTGCCATCAGCCAGAGCATCACACAGTGAGAAAAGCAGCCAGTGGCCAGAGCTGGGGATGCCCAGATTGTGCTGGACTCAGAATACACAGCGCCTGATCCTCACAAAGTGGCGGGACATGGCAGCAGCGACCAGACAATAACGCCATGTGGAGGCAAAAATCCACACCATCAAGCAATAGGAAAAAGTATTTTAAATCTCCAGACAAGAAGGAAGATGACAAATACCCAGAAGACAATCCCAAAGACACAGAAATATATAACCTAAATGAGAAAGAATTCAAAATAGCTATCATAAAAAAACTCAATGAGTTACAAGAAAACACAGAAAGACAAATTAATGAATTCAGGAGCTTCTTCACAAAAGAGATTTAAACTTTAAAGAAGAACCAATCAGAATTGTTGGAGATGAAAAACATAATGGATGAGATTTTAAAAATCTGGACTCCCTAAACAACAAAACTGACAATATGGAAGGCCAAATTAACAATTTAGAAGACAATACTATAGAAATGCTTCAGAGGGAGGAGAAGAGAGAACTAAGAATAAAAAGAAATAAAGAGGCTCTCAGAGAAATATCTGACTCAATTAGGAAATGCAACATAAGGATTAAAGGTATTCAAGAGGGGGAAGAAAAGGAGAATGGAGCAGAAAGCTTGTTCAAAGAAACAATAGTGGGGAATTTCCCAAACCTGGGAAAGGAGATGGAAATACACGTAAAAGAGGCTAACAGAACTCCCAACTATGTTATTGTAAAAAGACCTACTGCAAGGCATATAGTAATAAAACTGGCAAAACTCAATGACAAAGAAAAAATATTAAGGGCAGCAAAGCAGGAGAAAATAACTTACAAAGGAATCCCTGTCAGGCTTTCACAGGATTTCTCAGCAGAAACCTTACAGGCTAGGAGAGAGTGGAATGATATGTTCAAAATCCTGAAAGGCAAAAACTTCCAGCCAAGAATTCTCTATCCAGTGAAAATCTCCTTCAGAAATGATGGAGAAATAAAAACTTCCCCAGATAAACAAAAGCTAAGGGAGTTCATCACCACAAGACCCCCCACTACAAGAAATCCTCAAGAAGGCTCTCACACCTGCAAGTAGAAAAAAGAAAACAGGAAAAGGGTTACAGAGCCCTGAGAAAGGAGATGAAGAGGTATGCAACAATCAGAAATTGGCAGCTGTCTATCAGATCAGGTTGGTAAACACTTAATTCTTACATCAAGAATGAAGAAAAGGAAAACACCAAAATAAAAATTACATCATCACCTTAACCACAAACTCACAACACAAGATGGAATAAGATGTGACAAAAAATAAATTAGAAGAGGAAGAGGAGAGGGATGGAATCAGTATAGTCTAAGGAAATAGGAGGCAATCAGAAAATGGACTTTCTCATCTTCGAGACTTTTTATACGAACCTAATGGTAACCACTAAACAAATAATTAGAACAGAGACATATATGATAAACAAGGAGAAAATGAAGAAAACCAACATAGAAAACTACCTAATCAAATCGGTAGCCCAATATACATGGGACAAGAAAAAAGGATATGCAGAAGAACTGGAAAACATGCAATAAGATGGCAGTATTAAGTATTAAGTGATTATATCAATAATCACCTTAAATTTAAATGGACTAAATTTTCCAATCAAAAGACACAGAGTGGCAGGATGGATTAAAGAACAAGACCCAACAATGTGCTTCCTCCAGGAAACACATCTCAGCTCTAAAGACAAACATCAGCTCAGAGTGAAGGGATAGAAGACACTACTCCAAGCTAATGGCAAACAAAAGAATGCAGATGTTGCCATACTTATATCAGACAAAGTAGACTTCGTGATAAAACGTAAAGAGAGACACAGAGGGGAAGCATTTAATGATAAAAGGGACTCTCCAGCAAGAAGACATAACACTTATAAACATATATGCACCCAACACAGGAGCACCAAAGTACATAAAGCAATTATTAACAAACATAAAATGAAATATTACCAACAACACAATAATAGTGGGGGACCTCAACACCCCACTTAATTCAATGGATATATCATCCAAACAAAAAGTCAACAAGGAGATAGTGGAAGTAAATGAAAAACTAGACCAGATGAACTTAATAGATATATAAGTGAGAGTTAAACTAGCCCTAGAATAAAGATTAAACTAGCTCTAGAATAAAGACTTTGGATAGAGTATTCCATCCAAAAACAGCAGAGTATACATTCTTCTCAAGTGCACATGGAACATTCTCAAGGATAGAACATATATTGGGAAACAAGGAAAACCTCAATAAATTTAAGAAGATTGAAATCATATCTACTATCTCCTCTAAGCATAATGCTATGATACTAGAAATCAACTACAAGAAAATAGCAGAGAAAGGAACAAAAATGTGGAGACTAAACAACATGCTACTAAACAACCAATGGGTTGTCAAAGAAATAAAAGGAGAAATAAAAAATTATTTGGAGACAAACGAGAATGAAAACACCATACCTACTCATATAGGACGCAGCAAAAGTAGTCCTAAGAGGGCAATTTATAGCAATACAGGCCTATGTTAATATACAAGAAAAAGCTCAAATAAACAATCTTAAACTACACCTAACAGAATTAGAAAAAGAAGAACAAACAAAGCCCAGACTCAGTAGAAAGAAGTAAATAATAAAAATTAGAGCAGAAATAAATGAAATTGAAACAAAAAAGACTGTAGAAAGTATCAATGAAACAAGAAGCTGGTTCTTTGAGAAGATAAACAAAATTGACAAACCCTTAGCCATGCTCACTAAGAAAAAAAGAGAGAAGACTCAAAAAAATAAAATTAGAAATGAAAGGGAAGAAATTACAATGGGTACTACTGAAATACAAAAGATTATAAGAGAACATTATGAAAAACTATGCACCAACAAACTGGACAATCTAGAAGAGATGGATAAATTCTTAGACTCTTACACCCTCCCAAGACTGAATGAAGAAAAAATAGAGTATCTGAACAGACCAATCACAAGTAAAGAGATTAAAGCAGTTATCAAAAACCTCCCCCAAAATAAAAGTCCATGACCAGATGGCTTCTCAGGAGAATTCTACCAAACATTTCAAGAAGATTTATTACCCATTCTTCTCAAACTATTCCAAAAAATAGAGGAAGATGGAAATATTCTTAACACATTCTACAAGGCCAACATCACCCTGATACCAAAGCCAGATAAGGACAACATAAAGAAAGAAAATTACAGGCCAATATCACTGATGAATATAGATGCAAAAATCCTGAACAAAATATTGGCAAACTGAATACAGCAATACATTAAAAAGATCATACACCATGATCAAGTGGGATTCATACCAGGGACACAAGGATGGTTCAACATCTGCAAATCCATCAATGCGATTCACCACAGTAACAAAATGAGGAACAAAAACCACATGATAAGCTCCATAGATGCAGACAAAGCATTTGACAAGATCCAACATCCATGCATGATAAAAACTCTCAATAAAATGCATGTAGACGGAAAGTACCTCAATATAATAAAGGCCATATATGACAAGCCCACAGCCAAAATCATACTCAATGGGGAAAAACTGAAAGCCATCACTCTGAGAACAGGAACAAGACAAGGGTGCCTACTCTCACCACTCTTATTCAACATAGTACTAGAGGTTTTGGCCAGAGCAATTAGGCAAGAAAAAGAAATAAAAGAAATCCAAATAGGCACTGAAGAAGTGAAACTCTCGTTGTTTGCAGATGACATGATTTTATATATAGAAAACCCTAAAGAATCCATCGGAAAACTATTAGAAATAATCAACAACTACAGCAAAATTGCAGGGTATAAAGTCAACTTACAAAAATCAGTAGCATTTCCATACTCAAATAATGAACTAACAGAACAAGAACTCAAGAATACAATTTCATTTACAATTGCAGCAAAAATAATAAAATATCTAGGAATAAATTTAACTAAGGAGGTGAAAGACCTATACAAAGAAAACTATAAGACATTACTGGAAGAAATCGATAATGACATAAAGAAATTGAAAGATATTCCATGCACATGGATTGGAAGAATAAACATAGTTCAAATGTCCATACTACCTAAAGCAATCTACAGATTCAATGCAATCCCAATCAGAATTCCAATGACATTCTTCACAGAAATAGAACAAAGAATCATAAAATTCATCTGGGGCAACAAAAGACCCCAAATAGCCAAAGCAAGACTGAAAAACAAGAACAAAGCTGGTGGCAGGGAAATCCCTGACTTCAAAATATACTACAAAGGTATAGTAATCAAAACAGCTTGGTACTGGTACAAGAACAGGCACACAGATCAATGGAACCAAACTGAAAGCACAGAAATAAAACCACACATCTATGGACAACCAATCTTTGACAAAGGAGCCAAGAACATACACTGGAGTAAGGAAAGCCTCTTTAATAAATGGTGCTGGGAAAACTGGACAGCCACACACAAAAGAATGAAAGTAGACCATTATCTTTCCCCATGCACAAAAATAGACTCAAAATGGACCACAGACTTGAAGGTAAGACCTGAAACCATAAAATTTCTGGAAGAGAATATGGGTAGTACACTCTTTGATATCAGACTTAAAAGGATATTTTTGAATATCTTGTCTACTCAGACAAGGGTAAAAAAAGAAAAATAAACAACTGGGACTTCATCAGACTAAAGGGCTTCTGGAAGGCAAAGGAAACCAAGATCAAAATGAAAAAACAACCCACCAACTGGGAGAAAATAGTTGAAAATCATATATCCAATAAGGGGTTAATCTCCATAATATATAAAAAGCTCACACAAATGAATGACAAAAAAAACAACAACTCAATCAACAAGTGGGCAGAAGATATGAACAGACATTTTTCCAAAGAAGACATACAGATGGGCAATAGGCACATGAAAAGATGCTCAGCATCACTAATCATCAGGGAAATGCAAATCAAAACTACACTTAGATACCATTTTACACTCATTAGAATGGCTATAGTCACCAAGACAAAAAACAACAAATGTTGGAGAGGGTGTGGAGAAAAGGGAACCCTCATCCACTGCTGGTGGGAATGCAAACTGGTGCAGCCACTGTAGAAAACAGTATGGAGATTTCTCAAAAAATTAAAAATAGAACTACCATATGACCCAGATATCCCACTACTGGGTATTTACCCAAAGAACTGGAAATCAACAATTCAAAGAGACTTATGCCCCGCTATGTTCACTGCAGCATTATTCACAACAGCCAAGAAGTGGAAGCAACCCAAGTGCCCATCGACGGATGATTGGATAAAGAAGATGTGGTATAAATATACAATGGAATACTACTCAGCCATAAAAAAGACAAAATCATCCCATTTGTAACCACATGGATGAAGCTTGAGGGCATCATGTTAAGTGAAATAAGCCAGAAAGAGAAAGACAAACACCATATGATTTCACTTATATATGGAAGATAAACTTATGGACAAAGAGAATAAATTAGTGGTTACTAGGGGAAAGGGGGTGGAGGGTGGGCACAAGGGGTGAAGGGGCATAATTATATGGTGTATGACAAACAATAATGTACAACTGAAATCTCACTATGTTATAAGCTATTATGACCACAATAAAAATAATAATAATAAATTAAAAATTACCAGATATGCCAAGGAGCAGAAAAATGTAACCCATAACCAAGACAAAAATCAGTCAATAAAAACAGACCCTAAAACTGTCAGTGATAATGAAATTAGTAAAAAAGGATAAAATCAAGTATTGATGCTGCCTGCCTAGGCCGTGTAGGCCCAATCAATCCATCATTTCATGTAGTCTTATCTCAGCATGGATTCTTCCCAAAAGTATTTATATGCATTACAGAAATGTCCCATCTAGCTTCAGCAATGGCTTTCCAGAGCCCATGGTCTCACAGAAATGTGTCTTTAATATACCATTCAGTCGTCATCCAGGTGCCCAACCAGATAGTTACACTGTTAGTCACAGCTCAAGGCTCAGTAAAAACAAAACATATCTTGCATTTAGGAGTATAGTCTAGAGAAACAGTGTGGCTTTCAATTTAGGCCATTGTGCTCACCTGACCTTATCACAGTCAATCTTCCAAAGCTGTCTTTGATCTAGCCAGCTGCTGTCATCCAGTAGACACCATTAGCTTTACATTTAGCTCAGCCATCAAGAAACCAGTTGCTCTTTGCCAGAGGCTCCAATCAACATTGTTGTGAGTAATAGATAGATATAGATAGTGATAGATAACAAGAGAACCTGTAGTTCAAGGAGACCCTGGAGTTCACAGGCCCCAAGAGTAGGGCTCTGAAACAGCTTGTTACACTGACTCTATCTCTGCTTGCTGCTCAGATCTCCAGCTAAATTTGGCATATTTTCTGATTGACTTATATATTGGGCTCAACCAAATGCCTCAATGAATCAATATTGTCTCCAATACCCAAATAATCAAATAAAGAACTGGGCTCCCATTTTGGTAGTGGGCAGGCCATAAGGTAAATAACTTTTCCTTTACTGTCTCAGGGGTCAAACTTTGAGCCTCATAATACATTGCTCCCAAGAATGTGGCTGTTTCTTGTATTTTATCACAATTAACAAGCCTCCCCTGGGCTCTCATGTGAGTTAGTATACACTCTCAAATCATTGTCACCTGTTCTTTATGGGGTCTATGGTGGGCAAACTCTAAGGTGTTCTCCAATAACCCCACCTCCCGGCATTCACAGCCTCGTATGATCCAGCCCTTAAATAACTTGCTTCCAACCAACAGAATACCTGAGCACTGAGGGGGTGTCACTTCATAATTAGACTACATAATCTTACGTAATTTCCATCTTGCTAACAGACCCCCTTCCTTGCTGTCTTCAAGAAGCAAGCTACTCTTTGGAAAGGCCCACATGGCAAGGAACTGAGGTGGCCTCCAGCAAACAACCAGCAAGGAACTGAAGCCCTCAGTCCAACAATCCTTGAAGAACTAAATTCACTCAACAATTATGTGAGCCTGGAAGCAGATTCTTTTCTAGTAGACCCCCTAGATGACAGCCCAGCCTTAGGCAACACCTTGATTGCAGCCTTATGACAGACTCTGAAGCAGAGGACCCAGCTAAGTCATGCCAGATTCCTGATACAATGAAACTATAAATAAAAAAATTTGCGTTATTTTAAACTATTAAGTTGGTAGCCACTTGTTACCCAGAAACAGATAATTAAGGTAGGGCCTGTTTAAGTGATGTTATCAATCCAGTGAAAGTACGCCCTTTAAAGAGAGAGAGATTTACGTCATGTCTCAGCCCACCCATTGATGGCAGATAACATAAGAATGCACATACTTCTGTTGCAATACCATAAGTGTGTATTGAAGCCCCAGCTAGGTAAAGGCAACTGATCTTGATCTCCCTGTGCCAAAGAGATTGAAAAGAAGGCATTAGCAACGTTCAAGATGACATTCAAGGTACTACCCATTTTGATATACAATGCCTGGAAAAGCCAGGACTGTAATAACTGAATTCAGTGGCAGTAATCTCCCATAAGTATCCAGCTTCCTTTAGTACTTTCAATGGCCACTGACCTGTTGTAAAGAATTGCATCTCTCAATACTCCTGCTGCCTTTAAGGCCTTAATCATGGTTTTGAATTCCACTATTTCTATATTGTAATTCTATTGTTTTCATTGTACAACATGGATGGAACTAGAAGCCCTGTTAGTGACTTCATCCCACTATCATCTTCTCATAAGTAATTGTTCTCAATTGGGGAAACCTTCTTGCAATTTATAAGCATTTATAATACAAGCATGTAAAACATCAATAGAAACTATGCATTCAGCAATGAGAGCAACAGCAGTGCCCAACAGTGGATTGAACAGCCCAATCCAGATGATTACAGTTACCTCCCCTCCACGTTTCACTCCTTTTTCAAATCCAGCGAATTGAATGTGTGGCCCCCACTGCTCAAAAGAACCTGTTAAGATAATCACGTGAACACTGGTATCCAAAAGAACCATAAAAATTTGTACCCCTAACCCTTCTACCCTATCCCATTGTACCCTCAACGGAGTATAAGCTCTTCAGTTTCTTCTAGGGTCAGAGAGTTCCTTCCAGTGTCAGTTCCTTCTAGGGCCAGTTCCTTCTAGGGCCGGTTCCTTCTGGGGCCAGTTCCTTCTTGGTCCCACCCTTAGTCTTTTTCCTTATAAGCTGTCAAATCAGGACACAAGAGTATACAGTCAGGCAGCTCCCCAACTTATTCCCTCCCATAGCTTCAGGTTGATCACCACAGGGGAATATAGTTCTAAAAAGACACTTTCTGTTTCAATTGGGTGGGCAACTGCCACCTGGATCCCACTTCTCCCAGCTGATATATGGGCCAAATTTCTCCAGTGCTTACCCCATCAATCTTTTCTTTGGGAATCCCTATTAATCCATATCCATATAGCCTATTGCTAGGTTCCTTTGAAGGGGAATTTTGTCTCAGATTGCAGAGAGATTGCTTCATTTGGGGGTGGCAAGGTCTATCTTTAGCCTGGTAAATCATCATAGCCTCCTGCACAGGGACTCCAGGTACTAACAACAAAATTTGTGGAGTTCCCCACATTGAAGGGCAGATTTTAAGAACTCACCCATCATTCTCTGGGTACGGGGTTCATCACTAGAGTTGCCATTCGGTTCATTGTACAGATAGCATGGAGAAGCTAAAGCTCTCCTGCTTTGAATAGTTTATTCCACCACATTTCCTGGGAATTTATCAGCCTTAAGAAAGTCTCCATGAGTTGGCCATGAAGTACTCATTGAAACAGATATCCAAAGCCTTTCTGTGCATGATTCCATCCCAGCTGAAGAGTTTGCATAATGGCTTGAGTCATTGGGCCATATGTAAGACAGCCTAGCTGCTGCCAGTCACCCTCCAACAACAGAACCTTTCCCATTTTCTCGTCAGATAGATGCACCTGCCAAGTCTCCCAGAGTTCCCTGCTTGGAAATGTGTCCTCTAGGTTCTGCTCAAAAACGCAACAGTTTCTTCTCTAGTTCATCTCTCTTTATTGATACCTTTTCATATAAAAGAAATCCATTAGTACTTTTCATTCTGCCTGACAAGCCCCTTAGCCAAACTGTGTTAAAAGTTTGACTCTGACACTTAGCAGCTGTGTGATATTGGGCAAAGTATTTAACCTTCATTAGTTTGAATTTCCTCACCTTGGGAATAGGAATACTGATGCCATCCTTACAGGGCTGTTGAGAGGAGTACAGTGAATGTATGCAATGTATGCAGAGAGCTCTAGCCACAAGTTCATTGGGTATATTCTCTATTTTCCATACTATCAACTTTCTGCCAAGCTTTTGGTCATGGGTAACACAGGTCACCTTTTCTCCAACCTCCAATGACAATTTCCTCTCTGTCCTTCCAGGCCTCACTAACAATCTCCTTGAATCACTTCCAGTTTCTACCCATCCCAAAGCCAAATTCCTATGTTATAGGTTCTTGTGACAGGTCTCTCACGAGGCTGTGATCAGGAGGGGGATGAGACTGAAGTCATTTAGAGGCTTCCCAATGACACCTGGGTGGATCGGTCTTTCTCTCCACGTATTATCCTGCGGTCCCTCCAACAGGGTAGCCAGACATTTTATATGGCCACTCTGGACTCCCAAAAATGTAAACCAGAAACTTCCAGACCTTGTTAAGGCTTAGATCATTTAGGCAAGTGTCATTGCTCTGCCTCCCATTGTTTAAGCAATCACAGAGCAAGCCAGATTCCAGGGGAAGATAAACTCTACCTCTCAACTAGGGGAATGACAAAGGAACTGTGGCCATTTTTCATCACCCTAAGTAGGCTTATTGGAGATACACTTTAGGAATTATCTCCTCCCAGGTATATAACTTGGCATATTGACTTGACTGACAAAGTTTTGGCTATGGTGATCTGGGGGAATCATCTGACCTCTTTGCTGAGCTCTGGGCTCTTGCTAGAACAATGCATTTCATTAAGAACAGATTTTGCTACTGCTATTTTATGCAGACACATTTTCACTGAATCATTTCCTGGGATAACAATCTTAGCTATCAAGAAAAATAGACCTTTAATTTGTTTTTGGCATGTGGGCGGTGGGGGAGCAAGGTTTAAAACAGAGATTAAAACAGAAGCTAAAACAATACATCTCTTGTTGCTGATAAAAAGCAAAGTGTCAAAAGAAGCAGAAAGCTAAAACCAAGCACACTTCTGGTTTGTTGCTGAAAGGAACTAAAGGAGATGAGCAACACTGAATTTTTATGGGATCTATTTCTGATATGTATTTCACTCACCTGGATTCACCATCTTATCACATTAATGCAGTACCAAGTTCCAGAAGCATCTTCTAAACAAGTGAACTCTGCCAGTAGCGTTTACATCTTTATGGAACAATCAAGCTGATCAGTGGTTCTTGCTATCTAAATGCTTCTCAAGAAGCAGAAGAAAATGTTTGATTATACTTCATTAAACAAAATGACATAAAATTAGATGCTTGGGAATATTATCAGACTTGGGCAAAAATCATGGGTTAATTCATTCATTTAAAAATTTGTGTTGACAAGACTGCTACGGACAATGCTGCTTACAATTTCAAAAGAAAGCATAATAAAAAGCAGTCTGAGAGAAGTGCCTTTAAAAAGAGGTAGTTCATAAGAGGGGGGCGACACTGTTAAAATTCTAAGACCACCCACTGTCTCTGATGCAAGCTAGTGATGCCCTGGGGGCAGCACCAACTTGACTGCTCTTCTCTGCTCCATGCTGGCCAGATAAAACTCACACCATCAGCAGTAGAAACTACCTATATAGTTGATTTGAGAATGCCAAATCTTCATGCTGAATTTTCTACAATCGTGCTCGTCCTAAAATGGTGCCTGGATGCCACCATTAGATTCCCCTTTTAGGTAAGTCAGTAGAGGACCATTGGAAACATGTCAGGCTTTGGTATTAAGACTTCATCAAGATTGTTCATCCAAACAGCTGGCTGAGTGCACAGCTTGAAGTGAATGAGACATAGTACAGGTACAATTTGATAGTCTAGAAACGTTGTTATGCCACAGAAGAAAAACCCTGTAGAAAAACCATTACTGCATTTATTTAACTGTCAAGGCTATTAGAATGGAGAAAACAACCTCCATCCTCAAAAAAACACCTAATACCTCTTACCGAGCATATCCGCCTGTCATCATACTATGAGCCTCTGCATAAATTCACTCTGCCTTTCACAACAATCTTGCAAGAATGGCATCAATACTCCCACTCTTATGGTGAAGAAACTCAGGCTAAAGGAGGTTAGATGTCTCAAGAGCCCAATACCACAAGGCAGATAAAGGCTGAGTTATGATTTTACCCCAGTTAGGCCTGAGATCAAAACCCCTACCGGTTCTACCACATGAAGCTGTCTCAAGTAGAGAAGAGGATTTCAATTCAGTGACCACAAAGGAACATCATCTAAATCAGAGCAAGGGGGTCAGGAAAGGCATCAGGGGGACACTGACACCTGGGCTTCAATCTTGGAAGATCAATAGATTTATTCATTTAAATTTAAATTAGTTTGTTAATTATAAGCTCTCAGTAGACAGCTGAAATCAAAGAAAGATACAAGACAAAAAGCAAAATCTCTCCTCTTTCCTCCCGCATACCCAGCAAGTCTAGGACCCACTTCAGAAGCAGCCATTGTTATGAATGTCTTGTGTATATTTCCAGAAACTTTACCTATAAAATCTTTTAAAACTTGCTTTAAGTTTACATTATGTATTAAAATTATATGTAAATCATATATTTCAATTATACGTTAAATTTTAAAACTCACGGTACAGATCATACAGATCATATGTGCCATGAGTTTTTTAATTTAAGAAAATACGTCAACATTGTCCCACATCAGCATTAATGGCTAAATAGTGTTTCATTGTAAGGAATTTCAAATTTATTTTTTAGATGAACAGATTCATTCCCATTTTTTAATTTGCTATTACAAATAATCCTGCAAGGAGTATCCCTACACACCCACCCACTTTGCACTTGTGCACAAAAGGAAAAATCTCTAGAAAAGAAATTCAGAGTAGTGTTGAAAAAAATAAAGACTATGGCTGAAGTGTGGAGGAGAGGCTCAAGTCGGGAGAACTCAGGCTGAGGATCCAGTTAGGAGACACAGGACCAGCAGGTAGGGTAGGGAGAGACAAAAATACCAAGAGCAGAAGTAGATCATACACATGAATGTGACCTAAAGAAGATTGAGGAGAAAGGCCTGAAACCAACTTTTTCCACCACCTTCCACCCACGTACTACACAGGCATGCATGCACCACATCTAGTCCTGGTACAACCGTCCTCCCTTCTAATGAGAGTTTTTCACGAAACGCTGTGAATTTTAGCCCTTTCAGGTCTCATATTCCACTACATATAACTGAAGCAGGGCAGAGCATTGGCGATCATTTAAGCAGGCCCTAAGACTTCTGAAGCCCAACAGTGGTCTCCAGGAAGCCAGGCAAAAACACAGTTTGGGACAATGGGCTGTGGAGCACTGATCCTGATGACCCAGATTGCCACTAATGGAGCAGACTCATTTCTAGAATTACCACTGTAAAACTGTCATTACTTTTCTTATACCCACTACCTTTATAGGAGTGTTGGGGATGACGAGGGAATTGAAGGGAGCTGATAGAAAAAAAGCCTCAATTTTCACTCCCCTAAACGGTATATACATCCTCCAATATGATAAAACTTTTCCTGCATATTGATACTTGAGATGAGAAAGTCGAAGTCAAAATATTATATAGTTTAAAGAAAAAAAAACCCTCAGCCAGGGCAAGGGAAAATGTACTCAAACCTCAATAGCTCCCTCTGCTGTCACTTTGTGTAATTTTTCAAAGTTTTTATTTGTTTTATTTATCTTTGTTTTATTTTGTAATTATTCAACTAAGAACCACATTAAGCTGGGGAGTATAAAAGTCAGTTGATAAGATCTTTAACACTGTATCTAGAATTGGAAGCATCACTCTTGTATCATGAATAATGACCATCTTATGGTCATTTTTCTATATGGTAGAGGTGTTAGTGTAATTTAAAGAAGTGATGGCATCTCTCAAGAGAAAAGTGATATATATGCTTCAATAACAAGGAAACACCAATCTCTAAAAATCAGACTAATTTTTAAAAATAAAACTTTTAAAGTTTCACCTGTCTAGACAATTTTGGGCATGTGAAAGCTGAAAGCCGCCGGCTTTGACAAGGAGTTAGAGGATCTATGGTTGACTGCAGAGGAGGAAACGAACACTAGCCAAATTAGGGAAAGAACAAGCTTTTCTACATGAGGATGGCCAGGACTGCCAGACGAGGGAGGAAGAGCAAACGCTGCACGCATCGAAGCCTTCAAGAGCCATGCAGTGTGCATTTCCATTTAATTCTCCAAACAAATCTGAGTGAGGATATTTTTCATTTTACAAATAAGAAACAGAGGCACTCAATTGCTTGGTGAGTCAACTACTAAGTAGTAGGTTTGGGCACAGATTTAGAAGCGTTTGACTTTGAAGTGAGAAATAGAAAATCTGGAGTCGAAGTCTTAGTTCTGTCACTAACTGGGACCTTGGAAAAGTCATAGACTCCCACCCTGTTTCTTCATCTATAACTGGAAGGTGTCATTAAATGACTTCCCAGGTCTTTCTAGCACTTTAAACAATCTCAGCGTAAATCACACTGCATTCCTCCCCCTTATCTGACCCAGAGAAAATCCAATGTAAATGAGAATCAAACACAATTTGGGGAAAAAGGAAAAAAAGAAGGAAGGGAGGGAGGGAGAGAGGGAGGCAGACTTCAAAGAGCAGCCAAATAGAATACTAAGGTGAAATGGAGATATTAGCTGGCAGTCAACTTGCTCCTTGATAAGGAAAATGAAAGTCACATGGCTTTTTGAAGCAATAATTAGCAGCACCAACTTTTTCCTACTCTATGCATCACCATTTCATGGACTGACTTCCGGTTCCTAAGCAATGAAGGCCACCATTGCAGCATCAATAGTAATGGCTCCATTCATCACAACCTAAGAAGAGGCTTGGAGGAATCAATGACTCATTCAACCAGTAGCTACTGAGCGCTTTATGTGCCAGGCAGTGTTTAGGGCAATAAAGAAGACGGAGTTCCTTCCCTCGTGAATCTCACAGCTTACAGAACAAAGACAAGGGCACGCACAAATACTTTTAGTTTTGTTCTAGGAAGAAAGTAGAAAGCAAGAGAATAGAGAGACAGAATAACAATTTTAGATATCGTGATCAGAGACACACTCTCTGAGAAAGTTATTGTAGCAGAGCCCTGTAGGTGAAGAGAGAAAATATCTGATACAGGCAGAGAGGACAGAAAAACCCAGTGGTGGGAACGAATCTGAAGTTTGTGGAAAGGAAAGAAAGCCACTGTGGCTGGAGCACAGCAACAAAGCAGAAAGAAGGTGGTGTGAGCTGAGACCTGCACCGAATCTGGGCTGGCTAACAATGGGCATAAAGAGCACTGACTTGACATGAGAGAGAAAGACAGCAGAGGAAAGTGGAGAAGCGCATTACTGATTACCTGACCATATGCCCCTGCTTTTGTTACCATGCCCTCTGCTTGGAGCTTGGTAAGTTAAATCAGTGGTACTGAAAGAAGAGCAGAGGGAAAGGGAAGCGAGAGAACACTATGGGGAGAGTGGGGCTTAGGATAGACAAGACAAGAACACCAAGGATAAAATAAAGGATAAGATAAGATAAAATCGTATCTTTTCAGATACAAAGTATCCTTATAAAAATTCCTCTAAAAACACAAAGCAAAACTTATTTTGTGGCACAAATCAAAATTAACTTTGAGTGTTAAACCACTCACATTCTTATTTTTACAGGCAATGAAGCACCAGATAAGGTGAGGAAATTATATAAAGTTAAAGAAAAAAAGTTCAATGATAACTAAAAGCTGTGAATCAATAGATCCTTTGTTATAAATGTTAACTGAGATATGTATTTGACTTTATGTTAATAGATCAAGAAAAGAATGGTATGCATCTGTGGGAAGGTGAGGGGGCCCTGTGCATGTGTAGAGTGGAGAGTTGCCAAGACAGGACTGGTGAAGAAGTGATTCCACAGATTTTTTTAATGAATATGAACACCAAATAGTCCATCAACAAAGTGTGTCCCAGAGGAGTGGTTCCCACAGGGAGTCTGCAATGCCAAATTTAGATTCACTGTCGTACTGACCTTTTCGCTGCATTCTCTGATGAGTGTACAATCCAGTTTTCCAGAGGATCACGTGGCAAGAGATATTGCAACAGACTGAACACACGAAAGATGAAAATCCAGCTGCTATTAAATGAAACAATAAGCACTTTAAAATTTTTCAGTTTTAGTTTCCAATGCGGTAAATATTAATAGATATAACCCACACGAACAAAAGGCCTTTGGGTTCTTCAATAATTTCTGAGTAATAGGGTCCTGAGACTAAAAAGTGCAAGAACTGCTGCCCAACCTGTTAATAAATTTGATATTATCATATACTATAAGTATTATGTAAATATTACAAATACAACATTTACTGGTGATAAGTTTAATAAATTAAGAAATAAATGAAGACCAGATCCTTGAGACAGTAAATTCAAGGATCAAAACCATTCAGCAACCACTCTAAGCAGTAGATAATCTGTGCCAGTGGGGGGCCTGTGCACACCGTGGATGGTGTAAAAAAGGTATGGAATGATTAAACGTCTGAGGCTTTCCCTGCAAACAGTGAAACCTGCAACTTCATTGTGAACTGGAATAGTCTCTTCACCAAACTATACACGTGAACTAAGGGGGAAGGAGAGGTTGTATGTCTTTATATGAATAAAACTTGGTACTAATGTCTTTGTAAAATTTGGACCTGTTGGAAAGCTGTTCAAAATGTCTTCTGTGAAATCTTTTTTTAATACGATTGCCTATACAAATAAATACTGATGCAAATAATTAGTTTATTTCTACATATATATGCTATTAATATGCATTCCATTGGTTTTTTGTTTGCTTTTAATGTGTGACTTTTCAAATATTGTCTGGAAAGCAACAGAAATTTAAAACAAAAACAAAGACAAAATGTAAAAACAAGCTTATCTAGAAAGCAAAAGCTACATAACTCCTAGATAGGTCTTTATGGCTAACTTCCTTTTCCTTGGGCATTTTTTTCCCCTTATTAAAAGGGAGTAATAGGAAAAAAACATCCATTTATGTAAGTTCTGAGAAATGAAACATGTGCCTTTGCAAAGGAGGAATAGTTTACTCAAGGCAATTCCCAAGACTTGACACGGTCTCAGCGGCTTTAAATATAGATACCAGGAATTGTTACTGGGTGCATTTCTTCTCTCCAACATTTCATACAGAAAATGTTTCTCACAGTTTAGATATTTGAAATAAATATGTAGGTGCTAGCACATTATAATTTTCTAAATGGTATGAATACTTCTTTCTCACATTTATTTGTAAAGATGTCATAACAGCTTATCAATACACATGTACACATGGGCCACATGCAGATAATGGTTAACCTGTTTAATGTCGAGAGAAAAAAAGCTTTGGGACTTTAAAAAGAATAATTTAGGTTAAAATCTTAAAAATGAACGGTGTTAAATAATGAAGCAGATGTTAGTTAAGGAGTAGACTCATAAAAAGTGATACAAACAAACCTTAAACACTTTAATTGAAAACAGACATATACTTTTATTCACCAATTTTCTGATATAGGCCCAAGGCTTTTCCTTTGAGTAGGAATCTGTTGATTCGAGTTCTCTGATGTCTTTCTTCTGTAAACCACACGTCACCTCTAATGCGTCATGTAAGATTCCCCACCGAAGTGAGAACTGAAAATACACTTGCAAATTACATGCAAAATTTTATGGTTTTCCTGCCAAGTTTTTACAGTTTTCTGATCTATACCTCCAATCTATATAAATTAGACAACTCACTTTTATCAGGTATTTTTCCAAAGCAGTCAATTTAGCCTGCATAGAAACAACTCTCTTTTAGTCACATTTTACCAGGTTACATATTTAAATCTCATCATAAAAGAAACAAGTACAACTGGAATAAACAAGATAGAAGCACAGATGACTCTTAGTAAGCATGTAAACACAGGCAAACTAGAAAACAGCTCCGGGATACAAGTAGTAATTGTGCTCTAAGCACTGGGTGCTTTAGCAAGGAAACCAAAAGTCAGTTAATACAGCAAGCCCAAGCAGAAATCACGTAATATATGTGTTGGAGATAATTGCTTGAACATTAGCATGCAACAATATTATGTTGAAGCATTATTTGTAAACGTTTTACCTCAAAATAGTATCTTCCTTTTCAATATATACTAGAATAGTTAGAAGTGCCATCTTATTTTATGTATGTCAAATATCTGTTCCTTCTAAACTGCACAAGGTCACTGATGAAATATGCAAGTAACATCCATATTAGTGTGTCTATTTTGAATTGTTACTAAATATTCATAATGAAGCTCTTAGAATTTATTAATGATAAAGCTAATTCGTGATGAGGACCCAGAGAATGGAGGCCACCCCAGTGGCCAGGCACATGTCACAAATCTAAACCTGGGTCAGCCTGCACTTATGGGAAAAACCTGTTAAGGAAACCTAACATTCACCAGCCACAATGCTCCAATTTGGCTTTAGCTAGCTCAGCAATAGGACCTGCTAGCCTTAGCAGGAAATCTCTCACAGCCAACCATGCTGTTTCAGTGTAACCTCTTCCAACCTTCTATAAAATGCACTCTTGCCCAAACTCCCTCGGGAAGAGCGCTCCGCTGCTCGTGAGGCACTGTACTTCCTCAAACCGTGAACTCTTTCCCTTGAATAAAGGACATCAAACTCTTAACTAAATTGTTTCAGTTTTGACACTAATACACTTACATGACATCAATAATAACAAAGCAAAAAAATTCTTCTTGAACTAGTTTTCATCTTTGGCTTCTTTAATTTTCTTCTATTGTTTATAGGTTTTCTTATGTTATTGTCCATATTTGCTTTCCTTTTAGTCTAATTTGCCTTTGGTTCTGCCATCTGCTCTGCTCTATAGAAGGATAAACCAACTCTATGCTGTTATATTTTACTTAGAAAAAGCAAGAGTGATATCATTGAAAACCCTGGAAGCCAAAAGTTGCAAAAACAAAGATAAATAATTTAACTAGGCTTCATTCAGGCAGTGACAGTTCTCAGAATCTCAGTGTGAACTGAATTGAATTCGATATCAATATGAACCATATGAAACTAGTCAACTTTCTACAACTTCTAAACTGCATGTAAGCAGTAAAGATTACTCTAAGAAATCTTCAATGATAATCAATAAATTCTAAATTCTCCCTAAGAAACAAGACGATAGTAATAGTTAACATTTGAGGCCTTGCCACAGGCCCAGGGGCTGTGCTAAGCACTTTATGAATATTATTGCATTTAATCCTTCTGAAACAGAGGCTATTAGCCTTCTTTTATTTTTTTTAATCAATGAAGAAATACAGGCTTGGAGCTAGTTCAGTGGCCCCAGGATTCTGGGACAGGTCTATTGGCCTCCAAAGTCCATGCTTTTGGCCAGAATATTATGCAGCAGCCTCGTAAGTGTTTCAAAAGAATTCCATCAGAAAACAGATGCCAAGCTATTTAAATCACCTTTTCCTTTTAAAGGAATGCACCATTCTAACCATAATATCCTGTTTAACTCCTACCTCAGGTTTTTCAACCCAGCCAAATCTGAACGACTATCCATTCTTACCTCTACACATAAGATCAAAATACTGTGCCATCATTTAAATCTTCTCTATTGATAGATCTTCAATCCCTTTTTAAAAACCATTTTTTAAAAAATTGTGTAAAAATACACACAATTAGAATTAATTCAGGGAATAGGTATGAGTCTTCTTTAGAATCTCTCCAAAATACAACTGTTCTGTTGAAAAACGAGGAAGGGAAAAGAGGTGGCGGGGACGGCAGGGGAGTTGTTCTAAAAAGAGAAAAGCAAAACAAATATATTTGTATTGACACACAAGCCTCCTGGGATGAGGCTAAGTAGTAATAAAACAGATTCCCATACTCCCCTTTAAAACTACAAGGATAAGGGGGAATAAAATTGCCCAATCGAGTGTGGACTGAGACTTCCTTCCAAAGACTAGAGTATGGAAAAGAGAAGGAAAAAAAAAGAGTAACTTTACAATGGAGAAGCCTAACACTACCTGAGCCAGGTAACGAAGGTCAAAATCAACAGGAATATGTTGGTAGTATGCATCCTTGATATAATGTGACAGAAATGGCACTTTACCCATGTGGTCTTCCTCCCCAAAACTTATAACCTCAATCTAATCATAAAAACACAAGATAAATTCCAGAGGAGGAGCATTCTACAAACTATCTGACCAATACTCCTCATACTGTCAAGGTCATTGTGGGGGAATCAGAATTGGCCCCTCAAAATAAGTAAGAACAAAACACTCTGAAAGAAACTTTGACCTTCAGCCTAACTGCCTTTTAGGATTTTAGAATTTAAGATAAAAAGGCTGCCCCCATGACAGGCCATCATCATAGACAACTCTGGCTATCAACAGACTGTGAGAGTCCTGGCTAAGCCCATTCTTATCTACCAAACATTTGCTTCTCCATTTCCACGTGATTTGCCTTCCTCCCCTTTGAAGCCCCAAACCACTACTCCCAACACTCTTCTTTGTCTTTGGCTGAAGATGCTACTTAAGCTGGCAGCTTGGCCATTCTGGCAAGTTACTCAGGTTTTTTGGGTCTCTCTTATGTATACACGTTACAAAGCGTTGTTTGATTTTCTCCTGTTATTCTGTCTCACGTCAATTTAATTTGTAGGCCAGCTAGAAGGACCCAGAGGGTAGAGGATTTGTCATCCTCCTCTATATCATCAAAAACAAGCCTGAGAAGCCATCACAGCCAAGAGGAACCTAAGGAGTCATGACAACTAAAAGTAATGTGATATCCTTGGATGGCACCCTGGACGAGAAAAAGGACATCAGGAAAAAACTTTAAAAACCTGAAAAAAGTGTGATGATAATGTACCAATGTTGGTCCATTAATCATAAAAAATGTACCATACTAACTTAAGATGTTAATAGGGGAAGCTGGGTGCAAGGTATATGGGCTCTCTCTCTACTGGCTGCCTAATTTTTCTGTAAAACTGTCCTAAAAAATAAGGTCTACTTAAAAAAAAAAAAAGATAATGTAAAATAGCAGTAGAATAAAAGAAACTTGGATTTCTTTGTGACATACATTCTCTTGCTGTTTACCAACACTGTGGAAAAGATGGGGACTTTGTACCTTTAGATTTTGAAATTCACTGAAGGGAAATAGTGGTCATATTTTATCAGATTCAATGAATAAAATATAATTTGAGGTATTCATTACCTATATTCTGAAAATAACCAAAGGATGACTATTAAAAATTATACTGGTTGTGTGCCTGCCAGTGGCATAGTGGTTGGGTTGGCACACGCCGCTTTGGCAGCCCAGGCTTTGCAGGTTCAGATCCTGGGCGCAGACCTACACACCTCTCATCAAGCCATGCTGTGGCAGTGCCTCACATACAAAATAGAGGAAGACTGCCACAGATGTTAGCTCAGGGACCATCTTCCTCATCAAATAAAAAAATTACACTCGTCCCAAACTTATTTTCAAAACGAACATTCACCATTGCTAGAATAAGCCATAGCCTTCAAAGCTATTTAAATCATAAATTACAAAATTTCAGAATGGCTAAGAATCATAGATGCATTCTACCAGGAATCTTAGATGCAGAGCCAAGCTCTGATTTTACCAATAAGTGAACTAAAAACAAAGGGAATGATTTGCTGTCAATCTATCTGTTAGAAGTAACTGGAAGTCCGGTCTTTCAACTCCCAATTCTAAGATCTTCCCCTATACACTAATTCCATTCTGGTTACATATGTGTCAGAAATATCCAATAATATTTTTAAATGACATTCAATTATCTAAATCTCTAAGTGTGTTCTAAGTAGAGTATTCTTTGGAGGAGCAAGGGGGGTGGCAGGAAGGGATGAGGAACCCACCAGTGTTATGAACTCTGCACTCATATCTTTCCTTGCATACTAAGTTTTATGAAAACAATTTCTCATTTACATTTACTCCCAATGTTGTATAGCTAACTCAAATTACAAATTCTGAATTTACTGCACTCTTTATAAACAAACTGTATTTAAACTGCCACTACTATGCACGAATATAGAAGAGATCTACTTCTCATTACTGCACCAAGACAAACGAGCAAAGACTACACAGCAAGATCATGCCATGGCAAATACTGTGATTAGAAAGCAAAGAAAAAGACCTTGAACTGGCCAGTTAACTTCTGACTCCAAGAATATTTTAGTTTCTAGACTAGAATTACTAAATCTAGTATCACTAAGCAAGACAAAGCCAAGCCAATTAGGGTCTCAACTTCAAATGAGTAGTCTCAAATGTAAGTATGCTAATGAGATGCAAACCCTCGCTTTAGAAGACCAGTCAAAAGGTTCTGGTGATGCTCCAGTGTGGGACACCTAAAGTGATTCTGTAAAACTGTGCCCTGGTCACAGGCAAACTCTGTTGTATGCATATGGTGGGTTTCAAGAGCACAAAACGAAACTTTTTGGTTTCCCCGCATCTGAGCAAGTACCTTAGATAGAGAGCCCAGCAATGATCAATGTGCCATCCAGAGTCACCATGATCCTATCTACATAAGCTCTATCTATCCCAAAGAATAATGTACAGACTGTCAGAAAAGCATTCTTTGGTACCAAGAATGGGGGATTAGGGTTATTAGACAGCTGGTGCCACTACTTCTTATTACCTGAAAATAAATAGGCCTCTTTCTCTTTTAGTATTAAGAGCACACAATTCAATAAGCTCACTGGAGTGGATAAAAATTAGGATAAACTGTTATCTTCCCTCTCTTTAATTCCCCCACTTAATTTAAATAGCCAACTAAAATGAGTGATATAATCTATTTGTACTTGAAAGATATGTCCATCAGGAAATCCACAATAAAGTTGACAAAAATGTTATGTTTTCTGGCAGGCAATACATATTTATAAAGATAAAATGGAAAGAACACAGATATGAGTGAACAATTTTTATTGAAACCCTCAAAGATTAAAGAGGACCAAATGGTGAGTTTGGGTACCATAACAGAAAATCTCACCTAACTGTACCATCATTCACAGGAATGAACAAACCCAAACACGACAAAATTCAAATTCTCATGTAATTGCTACAAGTGAATGCAAATGAACTAATCATTTTATCATAACCTTTCTTTAATCATACGAAAAAGAAGGGAATTTACATGGCATAACAAAAGATATGCAAAACTCAATGAAAACACAATTCTCTTAAATTTCTCAAACAATTTATAGGACACAGAATGCACTTGAAATGATTAAATGACTTAAGCTGATTCTTTTTTATTGCAAACTGTTTTAACATCAGCTTAACCCCCATGCATGGTATTCAAAAAGAACACAGCTTTTGAATTAGAAAGATCACTTAAGTTAAAATAAGGAATCAAGTATTGAAATTAGGAAAAGGCT
This sequence comes from Equus caballus, assembly GCF_041296265.1. Lineage (NCBI taxonomy): Eukaryota > Metazoa > Chordata > Mammalia > Perissodactyla > Equidae > Equus > Equus caballus. The sequence continues at coordinate 21,557,434 of NC_091692.1, forward strand.
GGGGTTTCTTTTGCAAGGAATCTTCAAGTACCAATATGTATAGAGAAAGAATACTAATTTTGGTTACATTTTCCCCCTTACTGTTAAATATACAAACTATAATACCTTTCAAAATAAAATACCCACATAAGATAACTTTAATAAGAAACATTCAAACCAGATCTTGGAAAAACATTAAGCAAGAAATTCACTGGGCCAATAATATCCTAATTTGTGACTATTCGAACATTTGATTACATTCTCTCCCTTTTGGTCTCTACAGTTAGGAAACACTCAGTTAGCTGTGCTATTGAGACAACCTGTGATAATTTCGCTTAGAGGAAAAACATTTTGCAATACACTGACAGACCAAGGAGGGAGAGAAAGTAGGTGCTCTGAAGAAAAATGAGGAAAAAAATTACCAATTGAAAAGATAAAGTGTTTGTTGTTTTTTTTTTTTCCAAAAGGAATGCTGCACCCATTTCACTTAATATTAGAAATCCAGGTTAAAGGCACTGGGATGTACTCCTCACCATGAACAGACTACTCAATTACATTGGACACTTCTGAGTCGGCTACTGCAATCAGCCTGCTTGCTGAATGTTTCCCTGACACTTCTTACATAGAAACTTAAGTAAATTAAACAAGTTTGAATCCATTTATAATGTAACTAGTTTTATAAAAATATTCAGAGTTGCTAATAAAGCACCAAGAAAAAGAGAACCTCAGAGAGAGGACTCATATCCTTTCTACAAGGTCACCCCTTTACAGTTTTCTCTAATAGGACCTCCAGAGTGACAACAGTCACTTTGAACATGTCCTATCATATAACCTTAGGGATGTAGAACATTGCTATGGTGACTACCCAAATGCCAATTTTCATTATAAATAGTTAAGAGATGTGTAACAAGATTTCATGGCTTACTCTTTAAAAAGGTAAAATAGGTGCAATTTTCCTTTAAGAAAGTCTTTATTCTGTAATATACCATTAATATTGTGATGTTCCCTTCAGTAGACACTGATATAACTACACTGGGACTACCAAAGAACCGTGAAGGAGCTATGATTATCTGCAAATACTGTATCTTTTTCACTTGAATACAGTATTTGTGCATTTTAAGAAAACATTGTACAAAAAAAATTATATAAATGAAAGCCTCAAAGAAATACGTCACGAAATTTTTGAACTGAAGTGACCAAAGACCATACTAAATGAAAACATCTCTAAACATGATGTAAACATAAATAAAGTAATGCAAAACATCAAGGTATTCAAATCTACTGTATTGCTATTTCACCCTTAATGTATCTTTCTACGTAGCTTTCTCCTTTTGGAACAGTAATATAAGGGGCAGTACATTATCTTCATAACTTTATGCCATCAAATCAGTTAATACAGATGCATGATACATTTAATTATACAAAATCAATTTGTTTCAAGATATAAAATTAATGTTGATATGTAATTAATGAAAAAAATAAGATGTTAAAAAGATAACTATAAGAATACCCAGATATATGCTGTATTCCCATTTATATAGATCTGATCAATAAAACATCAACACATTCACTTAGATACTGATTTAATCCATGGATCAAGGCCATATTTTCAAAGTATTTTAAGGATGCCAGGACACTGCAAAAGCTGGAGAAAAGAGTTGAGGAACAGTATATGCTTGCTAAACAAGAACTATGTTTATTTAGCTAGTGAATACCTAGAGTAATAAATTTTTACTTCATGATAGCAATCAGGCTCGCAAACACCCAGAAATAGGAATTAAGGGTTTTAAATGTAGTTATAAAGGTCATAAAAAGTCTGATTAGACTGAGGTACATTTACTCAAAATTTTGAGATTCATTAAGTGGTAGCAAACAAAATAATTCCTCAGACAAATGCACATTTTTCAGTATACATATTATTGGGGGAAGGCGGGGAGAAGAATGTGCATTAACTGGTGAAATCCACCAAGCTGCATATCAATATTCTGTTACACCAAACAGTTTGAAGACAAGGGAAATGTTCTAATATAATTTCAGATTATGTTTCATTTGGCTAAAATAGAGAGTAAGGTTGCTTTGCCATTTTAAAAGTTAACTACAATAATTTTTCACATAAACATTTAGACTTGAACTCCAGGACTAAATATGGCATGATTATTTTGCGTTTAATCTGTCAAATAGCTAAAAATTGACAATTTAAAAACTACAACAAAGAAAAAGTTGAAGCAGTGTGACTCTTACATCATTGAACCACTTCTAATGGTTAACTGTTAGTATTTAACAAATTCAAAGAGTTAATGAATCCTTGCATTCATTCAGTCTTCTGTGCCTTAGCTAGGATGCATAATTACAAAAGACAGCAGATACTGGTAAAAGCTTCAGGACAGAAAGTGCTTGACGAAGTTACAGTTCTCAAGTGTGTTTGGTGAGAGTATAAGGGCAGATGCGCTGATGAAAACCATTACAAGAAGAGTCAACTCTGTGTTAAAGAGTTCAAAGATGTCACCTTTAAGCAGAAAAAAAGCTTTAATAACGTCTTCTTTGACTTATTAGGCATTTTCAGAGTCTACATCATTAGTGTTGTAATCTAACAGGACATCTTCATATGGTTATTGTTTGTTTCTATTTCTCTCCTGAAAGAAAAACACAAAGAATTTTAACAAAATACCATCATTATTTAAAGATTTAAATTATATGCACATAGAATGCAAACATCTCCATAAAAGTTCTTCAAATAATTAATTCAAGTAATTACTTAAAAATGATTTACTATTACCTATATCCACCATAGTGGATTGATTATCACGAAATATTTTAAAATAAAGACATTCCAAACACAAAGACTTATTTCAGGAGAGTACAGACCCTCTCTACAGCCCTATTTTCCCACAAGGATTTTGTTTAAGGTGAGAATATCATAATAATGTCTTTCTAGCCCTTTCAATGAGTTTTTGATGGTGAGCTATCAAATAGACCTAAAAGGCCTTTGCAGCAATTTGAAAACTACTGGCTGATGTAGGGTTAGGAGGAAAGGAAAAGGGTTGAGGTAAATTGCATTAAAGTTGCATTAAATTAAGATCTCAGTGCTAATAAAAAAAATACTTTGAAGCACAAGCTTCCTCCATATCATATTCTCATATTCCACATCAAGAAATATTATTAATCCTTATTAATTTCTTCTACAAAACCAGAAACCCCTTGAATAAAAAGCCTGAGTGATGTTTTCATGTGTATTAACCAAACATTTGCCCATAATACTTTGAAAAAAGGATGACCAGCATTGTGCATGCCTATCAATTGAATACATCACGTAGTTTGTGCCATCTTGCTTCAATGTGTAACTCAGCCGTTCTTTCAGAAGCATCAGAATCACCTGGATGGCTTGTGGAAACACTACTGGGCCCCAAAGGTCTGAAGCTGTATGTTTGAGTTCACATTTTTAACAAGTTCATAGGTGATCCTAGTACTGCTGGTCCAAGGACTGCATTCTGAAAACCACTTGTGTTTAACATTTTATAAGACTCTCTTTCTGTTTTCACTACTCTCATTTTTTTTCTGGGTAATACATGTTCCATAATAAATCTGAATGTATTTTGCACATGGTCAGATTAGCTTCCCATCTTCTGTGACACCATCAGAAAACTGTACTTTAAATCCCAAAGAGAACTTTAAGTTCTTTGTTATAAAGTCAGTTCTTTTTTATTTTAATATATTCCTAGAAACTTGAATAACAGTATTTAATACAGAAAGCTAATAAAATAAATGCCCTCATAACCACAAATAAAATTATTTCATAGACTCATAAGTTATCAGTGGGATATTTGGAAATTAAAGAATAAAACAAAAATGAAAGCACAGAGCTAGCTAATTAATCATGTTTCAAAAGAATAAACAAAATCTAACACCACAAAGGGGAAAAAAAAGACAAAAAATCTGGTACTAGGAAGCTGCAGTCTAACTTACAAAGGCCCTAAAGCTTTTAAAAAGCAGCCTAAACATACAGAAAGTTTAGTTCTCAGATGAAGGAAACAAAAAGATTTGTATGCGAAATTCTGAAGCCAGCTTTAATTAGCTAGATATAAAACAAGGTGTTATAGATGAAGCAAGAAGTGAAAGCACATTGCTCATTCTTCTCCATAAAATGACTGATCAAACTAGAGAAATTCATCAACTTCATGAAAAGCCCCAAAACTATAGGAAAAAAGGGGACACTCCTTAAGGATAAGTTAGACAAAGAGGAGTTTAATTCAAGGAAGATGATTAGTTAGATCAATGAGGATTATGTGTTACTTAAATAGAAGTTAGAGACGCTGTTTCCGTTTGAACTGTCATCAACTATGCACTTTAAATGAATCAATAAAATATACAGATTACATATATATTATAATACATCTACGTATTTAATGCGTAACTTCCAACTCAGTGGACAAGAAGAAAATTACAAAAAACTCCATCAATCCAATAGGACAAAAAAAGAGGGAGAGATAGCCTGAAAGATCTAGATTAATCAGAAAGCACAAAAATAAGATGGCAGAAATAGTTATATTATTTATACATTTACAGTAAACAATCGAAAGATTGTAGGTTCATCAATGAAAACAAAATAGCTCAAATTTTTAAATTTTTTTTAAAATATGATTTACAAGAAATAACATGTTATTAACTAAAACATAAGGACCAGAAAAGTTAAAAGTAATGAAAACAAACCAAATGAAGACTGATCCAACTACACTAATATCAGAGAAAATGGATTTTAAGGGAAAAACCACTGCTGGAGATAAAATGATCGCTACATACTGAATAAGAAACACTTTTTTAAAAGCTATGACAATATTAAACTAAAAATACAACTTTACAAATGTTAAAAGTTGTCAAAATTACAAAGAAAACCTGACAAGTTCCTCATTACAGCAGGAGAATTGAACACATTTCTCTTAATAATTAGTAAAGCAGAAAAGTTAGTAAAAATATAGACTGAATACACAGAATACAGAAAACTGAGTCAAATAATTACAGGGTACACAATGAACAAACACAAAAGGAGACTATATGCCAGACCAGAAAGCAAACATAAATACCAAAGAGTATCATACAGATCACATTTTCTGACATCAATTTTAGAAGCAAAACAAGCAGAAAACAACAACAAAAAACCCCCATCCACTTTTGGAAATTCTAAAACACTCTTCTAAAAGTCTCCCCAAAAATCATAATGGAAATTCAAAAATTTTTACATCAGTACAATAACAAAAATGCTAAGTCTAAGTTCCCAAAAAACACCTGGAAATTTACATGTGTAGAATTTTTTTAAAAACCTGAAAAGTAATGAGCTCATCATCCAACTCAATAATAGGAGATGAGTAACAGTAAGCCCCCAAAAGTAGAAGGAATGAAATAAGATAGCAGGAGAAAATAATGAAACAGAAAACAAAATAAAGAGACCAAAATTAAAAGGTAGTGTTTTTGGGGGGTGGGGGGACAACATAACCAAAAAAAAATCTCTGGAAAGACTTATAAAAAAAAGAATTGAAGCATAAAAAATATCACAAAGACTGATAGAGCTAAAAAATAAAATACCATTAATGCCAAGATGCAAAAGCTTAGGACAAAGCAGACAACTTCCTGAAGAGCCATACTAAAGAAGTTTAATCAACAACTAAAAATCTACCCCAAATAAAAAAACCACTGGGCTCATATGGTTTTATAGGTGTATTTGATTAAGTGTCCCAGAACTGATAATTCTAAACTTACACCAACTGCTCCAAAGACTAAAAAAGAGGGAATATTTCCTGACGCATTCTGAGGTTAGCAATACTTTGATACTAACATTGTCAAGAAAAGCATGAGAAAACTAACAATCCAGTCTCACTTGTCACAAAAAGATCTCTTAAGGGCTGTTTTTGCTGGTAACAGAGTGTGGAGGAGCAAGGTGGGAATAGCAAGGCCAGTAAGAAGGCTATCACAAATCATAAACCAGTAGGATAATAATAAGAGCTCTTAGACAGGGATGAAAGATGGAGAGCTAGTGAAAAGTGCTTGGATTCAGGATACCTTTTGAAAGCAGAGCCAGCAAGACTTACTGATACTGATCAGACATTGGGTGAGAAAGAGAGGCATCAGGAATGACTCTAGCACTATTGGCCTAAACAACTGGAAGAAGAGTGGTGCCCTCTACAAACTCGGAGGTGGTTTGAGGCAGGCAATGCCCCAGGAGTAACAGGAGTTACACTGAATTTAAGATGCTTATTAGACAACCAGGTGAAGATATGGAAGAGGCAACTGGATACATGAATCTGGAGATAAGAGGAAAGGTCCAGGATGGGTATGCAAATTTGGGAACCTTCAGCAAGGTAAACATTCATCAATAAAACTCAAGTCCTTCTGAAGTTTATGATCAATATCTCTGCTTTCAGACAAAAAACAAAAAAACGCATTTATATTAACAAGATCTAGAACTGCACCTCACACTGTTAGTATTAAATATTTGAATATAATGAGATATCTATGGGCATGCTATCATCTACAAACCACTAGAAATATGAGACCAAGAAATGATGAGCTATCGGTAACATCACTAACTTCTGGTGTTGCTACAAAACAAGGTACATATTACATGGCTGACATCACAGTTACAAGTCCTGGTGTGTTGTGGGGAAGTAACAATTCCTTCAGAATTACAATAAAGGAGCCATGATCAGTAAACCCGGAGAAGGGCCAAGCCTCTAGTGATAGTTCAGAAGACTGCATTTTAGACATGTACACTCTTTAGGATAAACACTTCCCAAAGTGATTCACAGAACTCAATTTTTACTTCTGTGATTGAGAATTCAGAAAACAATTTGGAAAGGGATCCCTCCTCCCTCACTTTTCCATTAATGGAGAGCTGCGCATCACCAGGCAGATTCTGATATTTGAGGGCTTTTGAGTCTCTGATGTAAGGCTTCTTCACCACATTGAGCTGAGCAAAGGTACCAGAGACCAACATATATACATGTTCCTAAGGTCAAGACCGAGAACTTGGCCTATGGAGATGAACTCCAGCAAGAAACTTACTTGCCAACAGTATCTTTTTGACAGAGCTTAACAGATGAGCTAAGATTTCCCTATTCTTAAGGCTAGGGAAGAGCTGGAAAATGAAATTCTCTTCAGTGTCCTCAGAGGGACTAACAACTTGCCCTTAACATTACACATAAATGACTTAGTTCCTTTTAATCATCTGTAGGTTTATCACCATTAGCAATATGTCAGTAACCAGGCCTGAGCCCAAATGAGGAGAAAAAGTAACTGCGGATCTAAGAAGCCATACTACCCAGAAAGAAAATAACGATAAGCACTCAGAACACAAGTACAACAAAACAGAACTGCTGAAGGAGGCAGTGAACACTTAAAAAAGAAAAAAAGAGGGGCCAGCCCCATGGCCTAGTGGTTAAGTTCAGCGTGCTCCACTCTGGCAGCCCAGGTTTGGTTCCCAGGCATGGAGATACACCACTCATCAGGGGCCATGCTGTGGCGGCAAACCCACATACAAAATAGAGGAAGAATGGCACAGATGTTAGCTCAGGGCGAATCTTCCTCAAACAAAAAGAGGGAGATTGACAACAGATGTTCTAACACTCAAGGTGAAGCCTCCTCAGCCAAAGAAAAAAATGAAAAAGAAAAAAGCAAGGAAGCAGGCACTTGAGACCCAAATGCAACAAAAACAAAAACCCTTTTTCTAGCTTAGAAATCTCATTTTCAAATTGAAATTTTTAGTAACTGAATTAAAGGGAAAAATGGTCACTGCTTCATTTGGGAAGCAGAACATTAAGTCCAAGAAATACCTCAAATTACAAAGCAGAAAAAAAGAGGTAAAAATCACAAAGGAAAAAATAACAGAATTGGAGGATAAACCCAAGAAAAATGAACAATCTAGAAGCAGGAAAAAGAACTAATGGAAGAACTAACTAAATAAAAAAATTTCACAAGTTCTTTGATACTCCTCCCTGCATGAACTGGGGCTTGATCTTCCTCCTCTTGAGAGTAGGCTGGACATACTAACTTGCTTCTAAGAAGAGAAGTACACAAAGGGGAAAAAAGAACATTTACATTGGAGAAACCCAGCAGGCACAACCTTAACCAAGTAATCAAAGTTAATATCAGCAGTACTAAGTTACATATGATTGGATGAGAAAACACTTCATTTATGTGGTATTCTTCCCCAAACCACATAACCTCAGTCTGATCATGAGAAAGGATTAGGCAAAGAGACACTGAGGGACACCTTACAAAACACCTGACCAGCAGTCTTCAAAGGTGGTGTTCCAGGTCTTGAACAGAAAAAGACACTAGAGGGAAAACTGCGGAAATTCTGAAAAAAATCTATAGTTTGGTTAACAGCATCAGATCGATTTAATTTCTTAGTTCTGATAAATGTACCATGAATATGTAACATGTTAATAATAAAGAAAACAATGATATAGAGAAATTCTCTGTATTACCTTTGCAATATTTCCATAACTTTAAAATTATTTCAAAATAAAGTTTTTAAAAATCATAATAAAAAGTTAGAAAAACACAACTCCCAAATACATTGCTGCAGAAATATGAAATACATCTATGTTCTACAGGGTATTGCTATCTTAATGGCTGCCCTGCTTTTCTCCTCCTCGTTTACAAGGATAAAAGTGTTACTTAAATTCTGTCCGAAAGTTAAAATCAGTGAAATAACAGACTATATTTTTAAATTTAAAAGAGTGTGCATGGTCCAAGAAAGGCCAGTTTATAGATGAACAATGACTGAAGTTAAAATATACAATAAATTCAATTCTTCAGGAAAATTAATGATTTACCCAGAATGAAATCTGCATAGGCTGGCTGAGAGGACTGGAAAAATCCATGCTAATGAGTAAAAGAAGGACCGTAACTGATGAATAAAACTCCCGGCTGTTCAAAAGACTGTACATTTGTCCAGAGCCCTTAAAGTACTGTAGTACTGAGATAAGCTTCTGACATGCATTGTCCCAACAACAAGGATCCTTTTTTGCATTACAAGACCACAAACAAAGAATGCTAAGAAAATAGACCAACTCAGCACTGTAAAATAAATTCAAAACAAAAAATCAAGGGAAAGAACAATGATTATGCTTTGGAGGTTCTGTTTTTGGAAGTCAACTCTTCAAATTTCTTTTTCTTTTCCTTTCTTTTCTTTTTTGCTGAGGAAAATTTACCCTGAGCAAACATCTGCTGCCAATCTTTCTCTATTTTTTCTACGTGAGCCACCAGTACAGCATAGCCACTGACAGACAAGGTGTAGGTCCATGCCTTGGAACCAAACCTGGGCTGCCAAAGCAGAAGGTGCCCAATTTAAGGACTAGGCCACCAGGGCTGACCCAACTCTTGAAATTTTTTAAACTTACATTTCCATTTAAGCGAGACTCTAATATTCTTGATCCTCTGCATGTCCACTCTATAATAAAAAAGTGCTTTAAAAGATTCCAGGGCCAGCCCAGGTGGCTTGGGTTCAGTTCCCAGGCACAGACCTACACCACTGTTAGCAGCCAGGCTGTGCTGGCAGCACACATGCTAAAAAATAGAGGAAGATTGGCACAGGGATGTTAGCTCAGGGTGAATCTTCCTCAGCCAAAGAAAAAAAGAGATTCCAGTGCCCAAGTTTGCATTTATAAAATAAAGTAGTATTTCAGTTTTCAGAAAAGAATAGATGCAGTCTAGTAACATAAAAACTGTTAATCTGTACCAACCAAAGACTAAATAACTTTAAAGTGTACGATGAAATGGAAGAGTCAGGAAGAAGTTCAAATAGTGAAAAATGGTGAAGAACACTCATAACATATGTTTAGGTGGTCCAAATGAGAGTAAGAACATGGTTCTAAGACTTAGGACTAATTGATGTTTTAAACTGTGATTTAGTTTCAGCAAAATAACATCACTCATCACAATAAATTAAGTATTTTGTTTATGTATCATCTTATTTTGGTTTTACAGTTTTCGCTTAATTTCATATTTAAGTAATACTATATTAAAAATATAATTGCAAGAATAAAGGAAAAAGTACAGAGGCCAGCCCAGTGGCAGGGTGGTCAAGTTCATGCACTCCGCTTCAGTGGCCCCAGGTTTGCAGGTTCAGATCCTGGGCGCAGACATGGCACTGCCCATCAAGCCATGCTGAGACAGTATCCCACATACAAAATAGAGGAAGACTGGCATAGATGTTAACTCAGCAGCAATATTCCTCAAGCAAAAAGAGGAAGGTTGGCAACAGACGGGTTCAGAGGTTCAGATCCTGGGTGTGGACCTACACACCACTCATCAAGCCATGCTGACGTGGTGTCCAATGTACAAAATAGAGGAAGACTGGCATAGATGTTAGCTCAGGGCCAGTCTTCCTCACCAAAAAAAAAAGAAAAGAAAAAAGAGACAAAGACAAAGATCATAAAGAAAAACATCTCCACTTGAGGACAACATGATTGTTAGGCAGAAAATCCCAAGGATGTTCTATTAGAACTACTAGAACTAATAAGCAAATTATGAAAGTCATAGGATACAGGACATTTCTATAAACCAGCAGCAAACAACTGGGAAGTAAAACTGAAAATACAACTACATTTACAATGACATTAAAAATACAAAATACTTAGCAATAAATTCAGCAAGAGACATGCAGGCCCTCAATGCTGACAACTACAAAACTCTCCTGAGAGAAATTATGTTTATCTCTCCAAGCAGACTGAGTTCTAGAAAGAAATGGCTATTTATCCTTAGTGGCTCACTGACAACCTTTACTATTTATCTGTTGTATGAATAAGAGAACTTAAGGAAAAAACATACAGGATGTAAATACATGGTGATACACGTTGACTAGAATACGAGATGTGTGCTAGGAGAATTCTCAAAAAAAAAAAAAAAAAAAAAAAGACTGATCTGGGGGCCAGCCCAGTGGCTCAGCAGTTAAGTGTGCACGTTCTGCTTCGGCAGCCTGGGGTTCGCCGGTTCGGATCCCAGGTGCGGACATGGTACCGCTTGGCAAGCCATGCGGTGGCAGGCGTCCCACATATAGAGGAAGATGGGCACGGATGTTAGCTCAGGGCCAGTCTTCCTGAGCAAAAAGAGGAGGATTGACAGCAGATGTTAGCTCAGGGCTAATCTTCCTCAAAAAAAGAACCAGACTGATTGGGGACCTGGTAACAGAAGCTCGTAAAGCCAAGCAAAGGAATTCACATGCAACTCTATTTCACAGTCAGATTTTGAACTCTTTACAATAAAGTGAAAATAATAATTATATTCCAGACTGTCATTTACAAGTGGAATAGTCCACTATTAGTTTTACATCCCAGTTCTTTTACTATATATGCTATGATCTGTTTCTATTCCCTTATGTTATTTCAAATGGAAACGAGGGTACATCAATACGGAATGTCAACTGTGACAGATACTAGAGCTGAAACATCATTCAAGGGGCCGGCCCCGTGGCCGAGTGGTTAAGTTCGCGCGCTCCGCTTCAGCAGCCCAGGTTTGGATCCTGAGTGCGGACATGGCACCACTGATTAGGCCATGTTGAGGCAGCGTCCCACATGCCACAACTAGAAGGACTCACAACTAAAAAATATACAACTATGTACTGGGGGTATTTAGGGAGGAAAAAAAGCAGGAAAAAAATTTTAAAAAAAAGAAACACCATTCAATAAACTCAGTTTTCTGCCAAGAGACAGTAAAGTCAGTTTCACTCAGAAATTAGAGTGCAATAGTTAGTAAATTCCTAAATGAAGAAACTGCATGTCAAATTTTTAAAATAAACTATTAAGAGGAAAGATTATTCAGTAATTGTTACTTTCAGAAACTTAAGATATTTCACATTCACTTAAAATTAAATATATATGTTCCTGAAGTAATCATGTATTTGCTGAAGAAAACTAAATGAAATAATTGAAATACCATTCAATTTACTGATGACTGTTCATACCATAACAGGTACAGAAGAACTATCTCCCAAAGATCTATAATTAACCCAACAAACTATAGGTAGTTCGTTTACTAAAAACTCATAAAATTATTTATCAGTACTGGAACACAACAGAGTCACCATTAACTCTCCTGGGGGAAACAAAATTAATCTGAGGAAAAATTAAAACAAACCAATATTATAAAATGTTAACTGAAGTACCTCCTTTCTCCCCCTGACTTGAAAAGAATACTTACCAAGTTCAGAATAGATTACTACTGTAATAAAAACTGAATCATCTTGACTATTCAAACTATAACACAATGTTTTATCAGAGAATTATTTAAATATCTAATATAAAAGTTTTTGGTATCAAGTGTGATATCTCCTGGGCCAAAATGAATTTGTTTCTGTTAATCATAATTAACTCACTCAGAAACAGAGAACTACAATCAGAAAAGTCGACCAAAAAAGTAGCTGATCAGAAACCTCAACCCATTCTTGATCCTAAGACTGTAATTTGATTAACGGGAAAGCATTAAACTAAATGTTCTACTTGAGAAAAAGTAGTATAGAACTGTCAGGGAAATGCTTACTGCTGTCAGAGGTCTAACTACTAGTGAAGTAACTTCTTGTATATTAACACAAACTTGGTTACGATGTGACAGACCTAACATCATCTCATCTCAGAATCAATTATTCCAATTGTGAAAAAAATTATATCAGGTATTAAAATTTACTCTTTGGAAATACCCAACAATATAAAACAGCATAAATGACTAAAACGCATAGAAGATTCTAGAAATGAAAACTATTTCATAGGGATTTTATTATAATTATGTCTCGCTTGTTTCTGCTTACGCTGCAGGTCTTCACCTCTTTCTAAGGGAATAAGTAAATGCCATATTTTGGAAGTTCATCTCAAAGTTACGGGCAATTGAAACCTCTAATTATTCCTATATGGAATTAAAAGAGCCAGTGAACTAAAAATCTCACCTCAGATTATGTTTCCTGATCAATAAAGATTTACAAGAGTGAAAGAATATAGTAGGATCTAAATGACTCACATTCAACAAAGGTAAAATTTCAATAAAAAGATTAAATAGTAGAATAGAGTAAATGCTACTGCTATGCAGATTACTTGAATTTATACTGCAGAAATAAACTCAGTACATTATTAGTTCTTTGTTTTCTTTCTTTTATTTTCCAACTACAGTAGCTTTATCACTGAAAGTAATACATACAAAAACCAAGTTAAAGTAAAGCTCCCCTTTCCTCCTCTAGCCCTCTCTAAATTAAGGTCCTCTGATGGGTTGCCATTCTAACTTTAAGTAGCATATTAATACACAAATTTCTTGATTTGTCATTTAGACATTATCAATTCCCACTGTATATGATGAGTAACTTATCACAGTGAATATATTATATTCTCCTTCACTTCCCCATCCCTACACTAGACACCACACTATTTTCAGTTCTAGTGACTGTCCTTATGACATTAAATAATATGCGTAAGGCACAACTGCTTGACATATCATCTTTAAACAATTATCTGTTCACTTTCAGAAAGATGAGAAAAATAGTACATTTATTTACCCTTCCTCAAACCTGTTCTTCCCACTCCACCTCATAACATTTTGTTCTAACTAATTAAATCTTCTATATACTATTGTCCATTTCTACAAATGCAAAAACCAACAGGCAGCATTTATTATATAACTTGAATGATCAAGTACATAGTTCCTAAATAAAGTGCAGTGATTAAACCAATAAAGAAAAAACATTCTATGACATTCAAATGTTCCAAAAGGAAAGAGATTCTTCAAAGCATTTACTCATCTAACAATGTTTACTAAACACCTACTTTGCGCCAAGCATTAAGTGCGAGGAATCAGCAGAGAATAAAGCAAGTCTTACTTTCTAAGAGCTTATGTTCCAAAGAGAACAAAGATTGGCTAGGAATTTTATGTTTTCTTTTTAGCTTCTTTCACTTCTCAAGGTCAGTGGTTTCCAAGTGAGGGCTCATTTCGTTTGTCTGGCTTCAAAGACCACAGTGCCATTTAACAGACAGAGGAGAGAGCTGCTTGTAGTCCTGAGATAGACTGCATACAATGAAGACTTGTCTAACTCAAAACGCAAAGTCCCTGTTGTGAAAAATCTGTTCTAGTATAACCAGCTACCAACTGTTATTATCTCTTGACTTTCTTTTTCATTTTGCTGAAATACTCCAAGTAACTTTCTCATGAAGGACATGCGACTAAGCTCTTGTACACTTGAAATCTTTATTTTGCACTCCCCACTAATCTAATTCAATACTCATCTTTAAGAACATAATTCTAATACTACCTCCCCCCCACTCTGAAATTAATTTTACATATGAGTATCTGGAGGTATAGATGAGAGAAGTATGATAGTCTGATTCTCCTTCCTTTGCAGGTAATTTGTCTTTTGCTCAGGAAGCTTTTAAGATTTTCTCTTTACCCTGTCTTTTTTTCCCCCTTTTCTTTTTAATTTTAAATAATTATGCTGGTCACGCAGTAAGCCCATTCTTTCTGAAAATGTGTACCTTTTGGCTCTAGAAATTTTTCTTTAATCATTCTTCCGTTTATTTTTTCCCTGTACTCTTAATAACACTCGTTTAGAAAGAAGTGGATCTCCTCTCTTTCCATCACATCTTTCCCCCTTTATATTTTTCATCTCTATTGCTCCACATTTGGAAATTTCTTTGATTTAAAATTCTAGATCATAACCGGATCAAAAATATGAACATTTTATTAATCTGCTTGATCACTGATTTTTTTTTTTTGACAATTGCATTTCTCATTTCCAAGAACATTTTCTAGTTTTCTTTTTACATATGAATCCTAACAACAAGCCAAATTCTGTTTTATATTTTAAATTATCTTCTGCTCCCTGAATTATCTATTTCTTTTGGTAGGTCTGTCTTGGGTTTTCTTTCATAAAGCTTGATTGTAATCAAATGTATCAAAATTATGCGGTCAAATCTAAGAATGAAGAACTGGACAAATACAATAACATAGATTTCTCCTCAAGTTTTAAGTTTCATCAATACCCATCACTCTAAAATAGAGGGCCTGACTAAGTTTTACATAACCAGACAAGATATGTCTGGTTGGCTCCTCCATAGGGTGCTTTGCTGGCAAGGCAAACTGGGGAATTCCTCCACTGAAAAAAATAACAAGAAGGAAAAAAATTAGTCAATAAAAAAGACCCAGCAATGACAAAATGGAAATAGCTTTTTAAAGTCCTTGTCTGCTATCACAAGTAGGCTCACGAATTTTAAGAAAACCATGAACACAGTAAGATGAGAAATGAAAGAAAACTACAGCAACTGCAGACCTAAACGTAAAATTTAAAACTATAAAACTTCTATTAAAATGCAAAGGAAACAATCTTCCCAAACTTGGGGAAGGCAGAGAATTAAAGTCAGGCCAGTATAGGCCTTCCAAAATTGTTCTTATCCAAAACTGTTCGGGCTATTCTAGGTCCTTTACCTGATCTTAGCCTAGACCTTGTATTATAAAAAAGAAAAAAAGGCTTCAAAGGACACTGTGGCTCAAATAACAGACTACGACAGTTATATAAGAGAATATCCTTATTCTTAGGAAATACACTATACTTTTTTGAGGTAAAGAGCTATGATATATGAAACTTACTCTCAAATTGTTCAACAAAACATAATGCAAACAGGGAAGACTGCTAATAGGTGAATCTGGGTAAAAGGCATATGAGTGTCCTACATACTATTCGTATTTTTCCAAATACATTAAAAATCGTTTCCAAATAAAAAGATGAAGGAAAAAAGATTCACTCATACGTTGCATGTAACTATAGTTCAATCATTCTACTATATTACTATAGCAACAATGCATTTTGGTTATTTTCCTGCTTATAGAGATTTGGATTATTTCCAGTTTTTTACTATTATCGATTGTGCTCCTAAGAACATGCTTGCATGTCTTCTGGGGTATTTGGAAGTTTCTGTTAAGTATATATCTCGAAGGAAAACTACTGAATTACAATGTATATGAAATGTTCAGCTTTATAAAAACATGCAAAAGTGCTTCCCCAAGAGGCTATATCAATTTAATATTCCATCTGCAATTGTGTAAGAGACTTTGATGTATAGTCTCTCCAATACTTGCTATTACGAAATCTTTTAATTTTGCCAGACAAACGGACAGAAAAGATTTTCTGATTATACTCTTTATTTGCATTTCCCTAATTATTAAGACTGAAGACCTTTTTATATACTTGTTAGCCATCTGCCTTCCTATCTCATAAAATGACTATCCATATCTTTTGGCCATTTTTCTATTGGGTTATCTATCTTTTCCTTAAACTGATTCATAGGCATTCCTTATATATTCTTGATTCTAATCTTCGGTAAGTTATGTCCAAATTTCTCCCAGTTCCTAACATGTCTTTTAATTCTCTTTAAAGCATCTTTCGATGAACAGATTTTAATCTAGTCAAATTTTACCAATCTTTTCTTTTATAATAGTGCTGTTTTGTCTCTTTTTAAGAAATCCCACTTTATTCAAGGTCTGAAGGATATGCATTTGGGAAAATGTGACCTCCACATACCAGAAGCTCTGAGGAATTTCAGCTAAATACAAGACAGATGGGGTCATGTTAAAAGAGAAACACTAAGTAATGACGTGCAAATCTTTATTTAAAGAAGAAACAAAAAATGTCTAACAAGTAAAGGAATGAATTCTAGCAAAACAACACTAATTTGTCCTTTTTGGTGGAGCTAAAGACGACCTAGAACAGACAGGGAGTACATCCTTCATCACTGGGATGCCAAGAGTATTTGAAAGCAGTTATGCTGGAAAGCCAAAGTGCAAGCACAAGCATATCTAAGAGAAAATACACAAATGAAAATCCACAAATTCTGCCTGGACAAGGGATAAGAGCACCAGGAAGAAAACTGGGCAAGGACATGTGATACCCCAATTGCCAAACAGTTAATAAGCATGGAAAACTGTTCAGTGACATGGAGGTTTCAAACTAAAAGAAAAGTCAGATTTCACTTACTAGCATATCCATTGTACTGATTCTCTCTTCTTACTCTTCACATGGTGATCAATCATTTAACTGGTAAAATCAACTTACATTATGACTCTTCCATCTCCACATTTGCAATGGGAAGAGAATACGCAACTAACACTAAGCATTAAAGGAAAGCCTTAAAAAAAAAAAAAAAACTATTTTGGAGGAAACACCTGATGTAGATGATCCTCTTCCTAGTTCAGTGATGACAGGGAAAAAAAGCCAAAATGAGTCAAACTATTTTTTCACAAAAAAGGACACTAACACAATTATAATGAGTCCAGATCATAGCTGCCAGAGGTTAGACTCGGCGGAAGGATGTAAATATAAACAGATACTCCAAGATAGTTTTCAGGGGATGATGGAACTAGTCTGTATCCTGACTGTCATGCTGGTTACACAAGTCTACAAATGTATTAAAATTCACAGAACTGTACATCCAAAAAAGTGAATTTACTGTATGACTTTTTTTTTTAACTTTTAAAAAGCATATGTACAGAATATTTATAGGAGCTTATTTACACACTCCAAAAAGTGGAAACAACCCAGACGTCCTTCAATGGATGAATGGATAAACAAACGCTGGCATATCCAAAGAAGAGAAAGGTACTTAGTAATTAAAAGGAATAAAGAAGTGATACACAAAACAACACAGATAAATTGCAAACATATCATGCTGAGAAAAGAAGTCTTAAAAAGATTAAATACTGTGTAATTTCATTTATGTAACATTATGAAAAATGCCTCACAGAGACAGAGAACAGATCACTGAATTAGGGGAAGACAGAGCGGGGCACTTGAACTACAGAGACAGCAAAAGGGAATTTACAAATTTACTGTATGTAAATTAAGAGAAGAAAAACACATTAAGAAGGATATGGAAGATGAAGTAGTTTCTAAAAATGATAATTACAGGAAGCAAAAATAGGCTTTAAACAGTCATCTTTGTACTCAAAATCAACATGGACTGGGTCAAGGGATTTAGGTAAGAAAACAATCAACAGATGGAAAGGGGAGCTAGATGTGATAATGTAAGCAAACTAATACTGTCCCTGAAGAATTCAAAACCTCACAAATCACAGAATCAACACAAGCCAAATCCAATCAATAACAGAGAATTCAAATTTGAAAAGTTCTCCAAATGCAGAAAAAAATAATAAAGATAAGAACCAATGGCACTCAGGGACAAAGATTCAACATATTTTTAGACATTACTAGGAAAAAAAAAAGAAAACTTGGCCTATAGACAAAGGGTTAAGGAAAATTATACTAGAGACCCATACTGTACACATTCCATACATGTTCATACTGCAGGAATAAAGAAAAATCTTTTGTGCAGAGACAGAAATAGCTATTTGCAAAGAAGAAAATTTAGGCTGGTCTCAGACTTCTCCATAACATAGAACTATAAATAATATAAAATAAAGATAAAACTATAAAGCAGAGCCCTAAATGAAAAGACTGTGACCAGGAATCCTCTAGGCGAACTGCTATTCACACATCATGGCCAAAGAAAAGCATTTCTTGGATAAGGGCTTAACAGACACATTACCAAATTACTCTTCCTAAAAAAATAACAAAATAAGTTAAATAAGATTCAAAGTAAACATGTCAAAGATGAGTTAGACATTATAAAAAGACTGGTAGTAAACCATAAAGCAATTTAAATGTAAAATTCAAAAATTACGAAGTTTAAATCACTGTATAAATATGATTACAAAACAATATGTAACTGTTGTAAATAACTCGAGACAATTATACAATAAAAGAAATAAAACCGGGACTAAATTTTCAGAGTGCATAGGGAAGAAATATGGGAAGACAAACAAACGTGAGTGGGACAAAGAAAAGCTGACATATATTTCCTTGCCACTCATCTTTTCTCCCTGAGTAATCTCATCCCACTTCCATGGAATCAACTATTTAGAACAAAAAGCTCCCTAACCTTTAACTCCTACATCCTGCCTCATCCAAAAGATTTCACTGTCTTTCCCAAAGGCATCTTAAAATCGGCACATCCTAAAAATGAAATTTTCACCTGCATCCTACTTTTCATACCCCAAATCATTTCTCCTGACCCTCTATTTGTAATGTCAGTTACCATATACCTACTTACTCAACTGCGGAGCTCAAAAATTCAGAAGCTACTTTTGATCCTCCTTTTTCCCTTACTTCTCACATTTAAATGGGAGAAAGCTCAATTATACTCAGCAATTCATTCACAAGGTTGAGCAGAGCCTTAAATAGTCATCTGTATTATTCCAAAGCAAAGTCTAACAATTCAGTACAGCAATCACTAGCACCTGAATCACCTGAGGTGCTTGTTAAAATGTATGCCACCAGGTCCCTTATCAAATATATCAGATTTTTCTGGGGTGGGTCTCGAGAATCTGCATTAAGAAATACTTCAATTGATATTTATGTGCCCTAAGGTTTGGAAACTACTGCTCTAGGATCATTACTTCAACATTATTCACCAGTGAGGAATGTTAGTTCAAAAGTTCCCTCTTCTGCTCAGACCAAGAAGCCACAAGATATCTAACTTCACTCACAGAAACAATCACTGACGCTTTAAATAGAGTTAAGTTCCTACTTTATCTTAACTTCTACATAAGAGTTTTCCATTGCAAACAACACAACTTATTGTAGAAGGTTCTAACTTTATTCCTGCTTCACCTGAAAAGAAATTTAAATGTACTCTCCATGGAAAACTCTGCTAGTTGCCTACCATCCGTTCTCTCTTGTCCTCCTAAAACCAAGACCCTAATTTTCTTTTGTAGTTTAGAAAGGAAAACATTCCCCAGCCTGTACTGCTCTATGTGCCCTGTGATCGAATTCTGGCCAGTATGCTGCAAGCACAGTGTGTAACTTCAGGGGAAATCTCCCTGAGAGTCTCAGAGAGGGTAAGTAACAGGATTAGTGATCAAATGCTGCTGAAACTAAACCAAACATCCGTGCCTTCCCAACTCTGAGCGGCTGCCCTCAGGTCAAATCCTTACTATATTGTATACAAATGCATTAAGTGCACAAATTATAAAAATGCTCCAGGAGTTTGAAAGAAAAAAATCTATTTTACTTCTGATAAATACAAAATGGATAATATTCAAATATTTATTTAAAAGCTATTGGTTTCAAACTCCAAACACATTTTCCCATAAAATTAATGTTTATGATTAGTGATTAGAGTCCCTGCCAGTTCCTAAGTCTGCTTAATTATAAACACAAAACTTACTGAACTCTGATGAACATGAATCAATGACCTTTATCACCTGAGGAGTATGAACAATAGGCAGGAAGCAAACTCAGAGTAAGGGTTACTCACCCTTGGGAAAGAAAGAGTAAAGATTCGAAGACGGCATCAGAGGCCTTTAAGGGTATTTGTAGACTTCTCTTTCTTAAGTGAAATGATTGCTTTCCTTCAGAGTAAAGTTCTTAAACTCATAACGCAATATTCAAAGGCATTAAGGAATACCCATCCATGCATACCACCCCAATAAAAAAACCCTACACACAAAAATTACTGTACTCTTACCCTACGCATGGCTTCCTCCTCTTCTTGACGCTTTTCATAATGTGCAAAGTCATCAAAGATTGAGGTGGTATGCTTGAAAGTAGCAATTATTTTAAGCACTTGCTTAGCTTTTTCTAGGGGTACCTCTTGAGTGTCCCTTGAATTGGTAACTGGTTTGTTGTCATTATTTTCTAAGCGAATATGCCGCAATTGGTTATTGGGAACATCTTTGACAAAGATCCATTTAACTTCAAATTTGCCCTTCCACTTATCCTGAGACCAGACACCAGCGTATGCGTTATAGTCCACAACAGACTTCATTTCAGCCACTCCACAAAAATGTCCACTACCATTCACACTGAAGAGTAAATAGAGTGGGCCTTTCCCATTCAGGGAACGGTAAGCTGCATCCAAACGCTTATTACCATGCTCAGTACTACACCAGATAGAGTACTTAATGGAACGGTGTATGTCATCCTCAGAATAGCTTTTAATTATAAACACACGTCCATTCTTCAGGTTCCAGTCAAAGTCTTTGGGATTATAGTTGTTTATGGCCTTTAGCTTTTCAAGCACTGGATGCACTTCTACACTAGAAGGTGAAGCGCTGACAGGAACAACACCTAAACCAAAGTTTTCACCGCCCGCTCCATTGTTCTGGTTGAAGCCAGCTCCCCTATTCCGAGGAGCGACCCAGCGATTCTGCAGCTGTTGCTGTTGGGGCTGCACTTGGTGAGGCTGAGCCTGTGGCTGAGGTCCTTGTTGCTGCTGTGGTTGTGGTGGCTGAGGCTGCTGTTGAGGCAGTTGGCTTTGCACCAATGGTGGTGGTTGAATTAATGGCTGAGGCTGCTGGATTATAGTCTGAGGAGGCAGAACTGGTTGGGTTGGTGGAGCCTTTACCACTGACCCCTTTTCATCCCAAGTTCCAATATTCATATTGTGTTTTATAGGAGGTGGTGGCACAGCAGAACCCCCAATTCCCACATTGCCCTTGGGTTTAAGTTTCGGCTGAGGTTTGGCAGGCTTTCTGGCAATGGCAGCCCAGGAGGTTGGTTTAGGCGCTGCACTGCTAACTGGGGGCACACTATTGGTTGCAATGCTAGTCATCCCACTGCTGCTCAAGGCTGTACCTACAGTTTTTGTCACTGCAGCTGTCAGGTCACCACCAATTTTCAGTCCAGTCATGCCTTGCTCAATACTGCTTATGCCAGGCACCTTACTTAAAGTATCATTGCCAAATCCAGCCTGTCCATCAGTAATAGCTCTCCCAAGAGAACTAGGTGGATAGCCATAACTGCTACTATAAGCAGAACTTTGTGTTGATTGTCCCTGAGATCCACTTGTCCCCCATGTAGAGAAATCAGCATTACCAGGAAAAAAGTTAAATCCATGTTGACCAAGAAATGGAGGGGTATTTCCTAATGCCCCAGGTTGACTAAACACACCATCTGGTATATAATGATGTTCTCCATTACTCATTTGTCCATAAGTTGTCAGATATGGCATAGGTTGGTCTCCAGCCGTGGACCATGCTGCTTCCCCAAGAGAATATGGAAATCCAATGGATGGAGCATAGTAACTAGGCATGTATGGATCTGACATTGGTGGATAGCTGTTACTCTGGAAAACAAAAGATGGTAATCAGGAGTGAAATGTCCTTTGAAGAGTAGAGGAAAAGAAGACATCTGAAAGATTAAAATCAAATAGTTTTACATAAATGGAAAACATATGCACCTGTTCCAGATAAACACAATTAAAATGTCAAATCCAGTTTTATCACCAGAAAAATTTGCTGATGATTATTTTTATTTTAAAATAGTTTTTATAAAATTGCAGGTTTTTTTGGGGGAAGGGGAATGCGGATTCTTTCTTTCAACAGCCAGATCCTCTGGCACAATTTAAAAATACTGTAATTTCTATAAAAGTCTCATTTATAAGCTTTGCAGACACAAAATGATCATTTACAGCCAGCTTTATTTTAAGCAAGTGATGTATCCAAAAATTTATATGCAAAGATTAAACAAGCTGGAAGCTATACCAAATAATAGAGGAATTAAATTATAGTCTATCTTATATGATGAAATCCAGTTCAGCAATTAAATTTTGTACTTTCATAAAGAAAAAATAAAATAGAGAAATGTTCACACTCTAAGAAGAAAAAGAAAAGATTCAAGATTACACCTATAGCATGATTCAAATTTGTTTCTTCTTTTGCTTTGCCTTGCTCATTTTGAAAAAGCAAACCTTACTATGGTTTGTTAGCAGTAGGATAACAGATGTCTATTTTCTTTGTGCTCTACTTCTAAATTTTATGCAATAAACTTAACACTTTCCTGATCAGAATTTTAACTTAGAAATAGTGAGTTCTGGTAATTTTTTTCCAAAATTACTGCAATTAAATCAAATTTTACTTTTAATAATATTAACTAATCATTCAGTGATCTGCAGAAAATCAGGACAAAAAAAATTAAAGAAAAAAAAACAGTCAAATTTGTTACTAGCCAATGCTAAAAATATTTTAAGGATTTCTTTTGAAAATGGATTTCATATGCCAAAAACAGGCCTGATAATAAATTTTTACTCTTTGATTTAGGTGTGATTTTTAAAGCCTCAGGGAGAGCTTTAGAAGTTGTAGAATTAAGCAAGGTGAAAAAATTAAGCTAGTATCTAATCAGAACAACTAGTATTCCCTTTGCAAGGGTCAATACTATTTTGAAGGCTGATTATTCACAATTTATATAGACATCATTAGTCTAAGTTCTCTGAAACAGTGTTTAACCCATTTTTTTTGCTGTTAATCTCTTGGAACTTTTCTGCCACTGCTTTCCCACTCAAGAAAGTATATCACTACAAATCTGTGACTAACATCATAGATACTACCTTAACTCATTTTAAATTATTTTTTAAATGCCTATCATTGAAAACTGAGATGCTTTGGGGCCAGCCCGGTGGTGCAGCGGTTAAGTGCCCATGTTCTGCTTCGGCAGCCCGGGGTTCACTGGTTCGGATCCCGGGTGCAGACATGGCACTGCTTGGCAAGCCATGCTGTGGCAGGCGTTCCACATATAAAGTAGAGGAAGATGCACATGGATGTTAGCTCAGGGCCAGTCTTCCTCAGCAAAAAGAGGAGGACTGGCAGCAGCTGTTAGCTCAGGGCTAATCTTCCTCAGGAAAAAAATGAAAGAAAGAAAACTGAGATGCTTTATTGTTACTGTTAAGTTACTCGTGACACATCTCACAACTGTTACAACTGTCCACTGTCTGTGAGAAAGTTAGTTTAATATTTTGTCTTTTGAAATGATTCTGATATAACTAAAATGAAAATAAGAAAAACAAAGAGGTTGCATTTAAATTAATAATTATGACACAGATTTACTGAGTATTTCCAGTAAAGCTTGAACTTAAAAACAAAAAACAATTGTCTTCTCAGTACTATTTAATGAAAAAAATGACTTTTTAAATACACTTCATATTAAATATATTTTACCATATTCAAAACTGGAATGAAATAGTAACTGTGTTACTATTTACTAATTTAGTTGAACACTTTCTTTACTACAATGGATAATTATTAACTGTATTTGAAAATATATTCAAAGGATGCTCACAAGATTAGTATGAAGGAAATGAAGAGCATCTTTTGAACGACCACAGTAGTGGCATCATTACAGAAACTGACATTAGAAATACTCAGTGCTGTATTTAAATACAAATACAAGAGAAGCCTGAGGGAAGCTCAAATCACAAACAATGGTTTTCAAAGAAAAAATTCTTGGAAGAAATTAATGAGTAAACTTTACTATCCATGAAGATCTCTCTCTCTTTCACACACACACACACACATAATTCAGCCACTAAATCATTAGTGAAAAACAGAAGTACTCCTAGTGTTTCATACTGACAAGGAAGTCACTGCAAGACTCTAAAAAACTTAAAGAAAGTGAACAGAAGTTCAGCCAGTATAAATGAACACATATAATTGATTAAAAAGACTTTAAAGACTGTCCTTTTTTAGTTTAAATAGTTACTAAAGGTATTTTTTAATACTTTATTACTTATTTTAACCAAAGACTGACAGAATGCCTACACTGTAAAAAAAAAAAAACAAAAAAACAAAAAACAAATCTGATAAGATACTCATTCTAAAAGAAAATCTACAGTTAAAAAGACACATTAACATAGAAAGTAAACAATTCTACATGGGGAAAGAGTAGAAAAGCTGAGCTAAACATGGAGATAAGAAGTTGCAAAGTTTTAATTTAGAATGCTGGCACTGAAATCCAGACTCAGTAAGTCCTTACCTGGATGTGGGAGTGTAAAAGCAGACCAAGTAGAAAGTTTTAAGTTCATTCTTTGTAATAAAGTGTTTGTAAAATTACACTTATAAGTTATGGTGAATATTCTTATTTCACCATCACAAATGCTTTATACAACAGTTACACATCAAGTTTCTAACTTGGCTATACCCATAATACAGTTCAAGGGTCAGCAAACTAAAGACCCAAAAGGTAAATACTTTAAGTTTTCCAAGCCAAATACAGTCATTGGTCCCTGTCACATATTCATCTTTTTTTTTTTTTTTTAAACAACCCTTTAAAATGCTGAAGGCTAAGGGCTGGCTCCATGGCTGAGTGGTTAAGTTCGCGCACTCCGCTGCGGCGGCCCAGGGTTTGGATCCTGGGCGCAGACATGGCACCGCTTGTCAGGCCACGTTGAGGCAGCGTCCCACATCCCACAACTAGAAAGATCTGCAACTAAGACATGTATGGGAGGTTTGGGAAAATAAAGCAAGAAACAAAA
This sequence comes from Equus caballus, assembly GCF_041296265.1. Lineage (NCBI taxonomy): Eukaryota > Metazoa > Chordata > Mammalia > Perissodactyla > Equidae > Equus > Equus caballus. Next base: position 21,582,735 of record NC_091692.1, read on the forward strand.
AAAGAAGAACACTGGCAACAGTTGTTGACTCAGGTGCCAATCTTAAAAAAAAAAAAATAAATGCTGAAGGCTCAAGGGTTTTCTCAAAGAAAACAGGGCATCGACTAGATTTAGTCCCTGGCCTACAGTTTGTCAACACTGTTTTAACTGATTATCTATGCCATACTAATTTTAAAAAAAAGAAAGCCCCCAACCTATACTATTAAATTAGTGGGGAACAAATTTTTGCCGATTCTGTCACCTCTGGGGCTGCAATAGGCCCAAACTGTTTTGGATGTGGAGACTTTTATTATACATCTTTTCAATTATTTTTTTAAATTATGATTTTTACTACTTCACCCCTAAATTGGTGATTTTGTCAAAATAAGAAGTTTACCTTAAAAGGTGTTCCATTAGTCACAACTGCCTATCCAACAGACAGCTCTAGCTAATAAGCAGAGACGCACTTACTAAAGCTGCCACGGTGTCACTACCACCCTGAGCATACTGGATAAGTGGCCTGCTTTCTCCAGCTGGTCAAACAATGCTAACCATTTATTTCCCAATTCTTTCAGCAGTTTCAGCTGAATTTCAAGATGTTTCTTCCTTAGCTCTATGAAAGTAACTTAAGCAGTCTCCTTTCAAACGGCAGACTTCAGTTTGGGTTCTAGTAAGAACAAAGTTGCAGGAAACTCTTCAAAGTTTAAAAGTAAGATATGGTCAACAGTAGAGCTTCGACTGTAACTGGAAATACTATAAAATATGCTTTGCTAAATTTAAGATAAATCTTTAATTGCTAAGTAAATGAAATATCAATTAGAGGAATGTACTTAGGTAGTGAAGAGGAAAAAAATTTCCACTTACTGATGATGGAAAATAATAACTCAAAAGTTACTTTCACCTTTTACTTTAAACCTGGTTATAATGAGACATAATCAACTTAACAATTTATGTCCGAATGATTCATAATCGGGAAGTTAGTCAGTAATAATGAAATTTTACTATGTTCTTCAAAGATGTACAACCTTTAAACAAAGTGATGTGAAATGTTTGATATTTCTCTCAAGAACTAACTGGAAAGGGAAAAATAACAAGAGTATGTAAATATAAAGTGATATAATTAACGGATATAATTAAATATGTAAGAACAGATCCACAGACCCTTTACCCAAAGCATAAACTTAGAAACACAACCTGGAGAGGCCATTTAATACAAGGTTGAAGTGACGCCAAGAAGTATCTAAATTGTAATCCCAGCCCAGGTACTATCAGTTATGTGAAAGTATCAAGGTTACTTAAACTCTACAGTTTCCTCATCTGTTAAAAGGAAATACGGATACAGTGCCTAGGACACATTATTCAATCAACAAGTCATATTTATTAATACAACTTAACCTGCCTCTTTAAAACGTAAATTAATCATAAAGCACAAGGTATAATTACAACCTTAGTCCAGATCTTAAGAGTATAAAGTCAGAGAGTGATGTAGTAGTCAAAAATATGGGCTCAATTCTTTACTCTTCCACTTTGTATGTCAGGCATCTCATCAGATCACTTACTATCTCTAACTCTGTTTCTTCGTTGGTAAAATGGGGATAATACTTGCTGCTCTAATCAGTTTAAAAAATTTTTTTAAATCTACTTTGTTAATTGAAAAATGCTTATGGAAGTAAAGCATAGGAGTTAAGCCTTTAGTTTTTTTTTTTTTCTAATTTGGAAACTAAAATATAGGACAGACTAAAAGTTCTTCCTTAGAATTTCAAAATCATTTATAATCATTATTCCTTAGCCTTTTTATGTAGGTCAATTATTTTTCTATCATCTCAAAGAAAACTTGAACAACAGTAGAAAAACTTCATTCTGACCTGAGGACATTTTAATACAACCCATTATAACTGACAGTCTTTTATTTATAGTAACTTAATATCCATTTTTACTTTGTAAGTATCCAAACTTCCAAGAAAGAACATTGTACAATGTCTTAGAAGTTCAATTAAAAAAAGTTTAAGGCATTATTCACCATTAACAGCACTTCTGCACAGAGAAAAATGAAAAACTGCTTTCCATTAAAAACCTGAGAGGTACTTCAAACTCGAACTGACTTCTGAATTAACATAAAAAAATGAAGTGAGGTTTAGTATACTTTTAATGCTTCTATGTATTTTCTTCTAAGTTTTTAAAATATTATTGTACTTTTCAAAAAATATAATCCATGCATATCTAACCATAAGGATGTCATAAGAAAAACATGTTATACATCATACTCAACTTGAATATTTCATCAACCATACTTCTTCATTCCCTAATTCTAGCAGATAATCTAATTCATTCATTCATCAAATACATAATTAATAACTACTATGTGCCAGACATGGTGTCAGTCACTGGAGACAAGAAGATGAACATGGTCTCTGACCTGCAGCATTTCACTTCACAGGTCTAGTGGGGAAGACATAAAAGAAAATACTCAGAAAATATTTATATTTTCAGAAAATAATAAGTTCTATTTCCCTGAGCAAGTACGAGGGAAAAATTTGATCAAAGATGACGCAGGGAGGGAAGTGGAGCCATTTTAAGGGTATTCAATATAATAAGGGTATCCACTGTTGTGAAGCTGTGGCAGTTCTTTAACATGACAACAGTATAATCAGACTTGGACTTTAAGACTGCTAACTGGCAATACAGAATTACCGGTTAGGATATCATTCCATAAGGGAGAGAGAATGAAAAACTTAACTAAAGGCAGTGATGGCAGGGACAGAAAATAACGAAACTCAAAATACTACTTTACTTTCTTAGTTCTCTATACTTCTTCTCTTAAACATGGCTATGAATTTATCTCCCCACATGTACAAGCAGATAAACAAACCATTCTTCCAATTCATTCTTTCAAATTTATATGCGCAAACCACATGGCATCTTTAACAGTGTCAATTAAATCTGAATTTTCCAATCAACTTAATCATCAGATTATTCTGAGGAACTATAGAGGATTTTAAGACCTGAAAGACAGATATTTACTTTTAAAATCGCTATAAAAATTATTCCCCCAGAAATTGAACACTATAAAAGAAACATGCTGCCACAGAAGCAAAGGCCAACAACCTGTTTTAAAGTATCCTTCGGTTTGATCTAAATTAAATCTAAGTATACAAAACAATTTAGATCAACAGCCAAAAACATCAAACATCTCTCCAAACAAAAGACTGATTTTTGTTTTTTATAATTTGAAAATCAGATGAACAGGTTTAATTTTAAAAACATTGTGTATTTAGTTGAAAATTTTTTAATTAAAGAATTATTTCAATTAGGCAAGTCCAAGGAACTATAAATACTTGCATAACTTTAAATCTGCAAATAATTACTTGAGATATTTCACCAATTAAGTCCAGTTTTCACTCATCTACATTAAAAGGTCAATTTTTTTTTAATTTTCTATTTTAGCTAGGCAATTATGAGTAACAAATTCTTATACAACTTACTTTTAAGATTTCAGATAACTTTCAATTTTTCTCTCAAATAAACCGAGTTTTCCATAGTCTATAGTGTTAGTAGTACTCTTTAAAAGGTAAATATGTGTCCTCATTACAGATGATTATTTTTAGTAGTATAGATAGATAATTGCTGAAAAACTATTCATTAGCACTGGCATGGTAATGGTAAGATACAGCCTTACCATATCAAATTTTAAAATTTCTCCTTAAGTAGCACAGGAATATATTGATTCGAATATCACAAATTAAAATAATGATTTAATTAAGAAAAGCATAAGATCTTCCACTTAAAACATCACATAAAAAAAAATCTTTTATAGATGTTTTTGCCCCAACATAACTTTTATGATACAATTTAAAAACTGAGTTCACTGAGGTAAATGCCTCTATATTCTTGAAAAGTAATGTTTTTCCAATACCTTTAAAGTTTTTTTACAAGTGAAATCTTATGCAGAAGTCCAATATACAAAACAGATAAAAAGCAGAGCAACGCTGGTGGCCACCTGGGTGGGATCCAGGGTACCCTGCTCTAGCCTCTCCTAGGCAGATATGGGCACCTCTGTGGAATGCCAAAACAACAATCTTGGAAGCCTCTGTGACAAATGAATTCTCATACAGGTAGTTAACGCTCAAACATTTACATGACACTACAATTCCTTGAAAACATAAGTGAAAGGATCTTCATCCTATACCCCCATCTTACAAGTTCATTTTACATTATAAAGTATGAAATCAAGTAGCAAAAATCAAATCAATTATTTAGAGCAAATAAATTTCCCAAACCTATCTGATCATGGAGACCTTTTTGGGGAAATATCTACTATACCTCAAAATAACAGAATTTCTGAAAAAAGTTGGGAAACTGCCACAAGGAATATTAACTGAGATTACCATATGGGCCCAAATAGAACACTGACTATTTCTTTTAAAACTTTCAACACATTTCACAACAAATGATCTTCCCCTACTTTCCAGTGATATATGTTTTCACAACCTTTAGGTGGAAAGTTAATTTGTTATTGAGATCAAAACGTTAGGTTCTATCAGCATGAAATTAAGTTTTTCATTCTTTTTTAAGAGTAGCCAAACTTTTATAGATTAGATCACTTGTTTTTATTCTTTCTCATTTATTTATTCCCTCCCAACATAAGCTGGGGATGTAGATCAACAGAGAGAGGGGGTGGTTACAGAGAAATGACCAAGAGGTAGATAAAGTTGAAGGTAATAACCAGGGGTCTCCACAGTCCTAAAAATAATCCTACCTTCCACAAATTGGAAACTACTTTTTATTCAAATTTTCTCTACAACTGTCAAGTTCTGTAGTATCATTTGGTTCTTTATTTTTTTATAGTTTAAAAAAATCTAGAGGTTAAGATTTCAAGGTACATTTTTCATATATCTTTTTTTAAGCAAAACAATAAAAGCAGTTTCATTCCATGACATTCTCTCTAAAGAAACGGGTTAAGGAAAGTTTTTAAAATTTATTTCTAGTAGTGCCATTTTTATTAACAGAAATGGATGCAGAAATGTATAGAGACCAAAGGGTTGCACTGTTTTTTCTTTTTCAATGTTTAAATCTAAATTACTCCTGTATACAAATTCACAAAATTATTTGCGAAAAATCTAAACACAAAAGAACCTCAAAAGCCACCAGTATTTGATGTGATGAAACTCTCCATGCTTGCAATATACAAGCGTGCTTATAAAGTCTTTAATTCTATTCTCTATGTTACCAGGCCATATTAAAACTTTAATTATCACTGAAATTCAAATTGGAATGCCAAATAAAGAAGAAAAGACATTTAATCAAAAATTTTAGGCACAAACTAGTCCTCCCCACAAATTTCTAGCTAACTAAACCTTGTAATTTGCTTTGGCTATGAAGATGTGGCAGTGACCTTAAAAGGTTAAATTCTTTCAACATTCAAAAGAAAGAACCATAACATATACAAATAATGTTCATCTCCAAATCTGTATATTTCATAATCTAGTTTCAGGCATCTATAATTTTTAAAGAACTCTCCAGTGCCATAAACCTGCAACTGCTATTCACTATTATGCAGACAGGCTAGATTAATCCATGTTATGGTTAGACTCATTCAATTAAAATACCTATTTGGAAAGTCAATTATTGCTAATAAAAGTCTGATTTCCTAAATATTGGACTGTCAGACTTACCTGATTTGTCTGGCTACTTAAGTATGGCTCAAAATCATCATCATTTACAGCATCTTTTTGATGAATCGAACCGTTTTGTACTGAAACTAAAAAATACGTTTGCATTAGATGTGTTGTAATTATCTTTATGAAACTCACAGAACAATGTAACATTTTCAGTATTTTTCAAACCAACTCAGAGAAAGTTAAATCCTAAGTTCTTTGCTCTCTTCATTTAAAAATTCTCTTAAGGATTAACTTAATTTGGAATATTAATACTTATGTGCCACCCAAAACTTACAAATCTTGTATATTATCAGGCCAAGACTACATAAACACTAACTATATATACCCTTCCAATTACCAATAACATAACATAAATAGCCCAATTTCAACACTCTAGTAAGCAAATAGTTAAATTAAAACGGTGGAAGGTTCATTAGTGCTGTATTTAAATCTAAAATAATCACTTCAAACATTATTGCAGACAATAGAGACTTCTGAATGTTCTCTACCTTTGTTAAATGTCTATATTAATTAGTTCAATAAAGGTAAATAAAGAAGAAAATAACTTTCTTTGGTAACTAAAGTTACAGTAAATAAACGCCTCTGGTTAAAGAAAGTGACTAAAATTCACTTGAAGAAATATCACTACAAATAATTATGAAAGATCTAAATAAAAAGGGCCTAATTCTAAAGCAAAAAACTATGAACTTTCACATGAAAGTACAAATACTAAAAATAACCATGATTACTCTTGCGACACACGAGAAAAACAGAATTTATAAACACCCTATTTGTTCAGAGATGATTTTTATAAATGCTCTATAAAGTTGCTCTTCTCTGGACAATGTCTCAGAGTGCTTCTGAACAGAGACTTAAGGTAAGAATGTCCTGGGTTTGAATCCCAAGTCCAACAGTGAGAAGCTGGGTGATCTCTAGTTAGCGACTAAGTCTCTCTAACTCCACTTCTCTGCTCAAGGAGGTTATTAATAGTACCTACCTCAGCTCATCTGAGTATTCAATGACAGTACTACATAAAATATTACAAGATCCAAACAGGACCAAAAATTACTCTAGACCACATAAACAGAAATTTTACAAGACTAAAACTTGATGTGCTAGCACTACGTAAACACACTGTTTATACTACTTCTGAAATATGTGAGATGAAAAAACAAAGTTTCTGATGCATGTTGACTAATCTCTTAGAAACAAAAAAATCCCTCAAAATCTGCAAGATTTATTGCTTAAAAATACAGCGTGACAAAGTATAAATTAGGTTTGGGGCAATGGATTTAAGTTGTGTGTTCTTCTATAATATCACAACATTTTTATTTTCCCTAATTTTCCCAACATCACCTAAAATACTATGAGTTGACAGTGGCATGGAAGCAAAGACAGGTGAAATCCACCCGCTGAGCAGCAATGATCAAAGAAACGATGCTACTCTGTGAAGCCGTCAAAGTAGACCTCTTATGATACTACACTGCCCCTCAAAGACTACAAGAGCAACCTCAATGTCACCTTGATCCTGGCTCCCCTGAGGTGGTTAACTGTAGAAGGACTGCATCAGAATCAGGCCTGAGCTAAATGCGCTCCCTAGAATTTAAATACGTAACAGCCACTAGAGAGGAAAATAAAGAGGAGGGCGTCTTTAGGTTATTTCTGGTGGGCTAATAATCATTTCAGTCCAAGAGATTCTGACATACCTGTTCTCCTTTACCCCTCCTTTATCAAAGGTAGTTACGCACAGTTTATTACCTCTTGAAAAAAAATTCTTCACACTATTGTACTATTACACTAGTATATATTAGTCAGCATCTGAAACAGGTACCCATTTCAAAATTACAACTATTTCTCACATTCATTAAGATTCTCAGGAAGTTAGTCCATACTGCTAATACAGCAAAAAAAAAAAAAAAAAAGTGCCTACTTAAAATTCATCTAAATAGATATTATACTGCTATTCTTACTCATTTCCTGTTCTATCCTTTCTCTTTTCTAATTCTGAGAGGCTGAGACTAAGAACAAAATATTCTCATACACTAAGTAAATACTGTCTACGGTCATTTATAAATGATGCATAAATACATCTAAAAACTCCTAAAAGATTATTCAAAGAGTATGGCACTCTAAGCAAAAAAATGTTTACCAAAAGTATTTCACTCATACTGACAAGCAATTTGCATTAAATTAGAAATGAGAATAGAAGCTAGCCCTTGAGTTTCAGAAGCATACCTTCCTTTAAGAAATTTAACTATCTTAAAGACTTTAGTTTTCGAACATTACTTAATGACAATCTAACGTCTTGGAGATTGAAAGCCAGTAAATAGTAATGAAATCCAAGCCAGTTCCATAGTCTGTACAAGTTCTTCAGGGAAAAAAGAACAGATGACTTACATGATTCTTCGCCTGTTTCCTCTGCTCTATGAAGCAGAGTCAAATCAAGATAGAACATGGGCCTTAGGAGCCAGGTGATTCTTTGCTCTGGTCCTGACTACATCAAGTTAGGAAAGTCAACAGATCTGTGCATCATGTTTTCCCACCTACAAAAACAGTGACAATACCATGTACCCTCTATCTCCTTATAGGAATGTTTTGAGGATTAGTATTAAAATGAAGCCTAAAATGACAGTAAAGTGCTTTGCAATCATTTCCAGAGGGGAGGTGGGGAGAGGATACAAAAGAATATTGCCAAAATACAAGGCATTTTCCGCCACTTCTCTGAAACACTGTAAGAGAGCCAAATTCAACCTTAGTCTTTTAAATTGCAGTTGTACCAAACAATGAATGGGTCCTTCCGCCAGAAGAGAATGGGGAGGAGAGGAAGGAAAAGATAAATTCCCTTCCATATATTTGCCTATTTATAAACTTAAGGGATAGGAGGAAGCAGGCAGCAAGGCCTGAGGCTACTAGGTAAAGGGATCTGACACTTCTATGTGTGCTACCGGAAGGAAGAGCAACAGTACACTTTTATTCCAGGAAGCAAAAATTCCACTTGCTAACCAATAAAAGTGATAATGAAGTCAATTTTGCATTATGGACCAATAAGCAATTAATTATCCTTAAAGTTCTACTACCCTTGAGTACCATCCTGGTCAAGGATAATTATAATATTGAACATAGGGACAATTTGTTAATTAAAAAGAATTCACATTTATAAACAAGTAAACCTAGAACTATTATTTATACTACAAAAGCATTTTTGCCCTACAAAGAGACTGATACAGAACTCCTTTCAAATTTCAGCTGCTTTAATGGATTTATGTCATTAAGGATATACAGAAAAACACTCAGCAGAAAATCAGACACTAAAGCCAGGTGTTAGGCTAACACTGTTAACTGAAGATAATTCAGGAAAGGAATATACCACCTCTGAAATTACATTAAGTCAACTGAAAAGGATTATCCTTTCAAAACTTTAACTCTTCAGAAATACGTATTTTTCATAAGTTTGATAAGTTCTGAATTCAAGTTTAATACTCATATTCTTAGAATAGTGAGGCCATAGCTCAAGAAAAATAACTTTGCTTTCTGCTTCATAAGAGTAAACAAGAATTATAAAACAATTTTACTAGCTTGAAAACCAAGTCAGCTAAGGCAGAGTAGTTTTTCTTAAATACACACACAGCTCCTTATATCAGTTCACTGGAGGTGCTGCCTCCTCCTCGTAATTTGCCTTACAGAGGCATAAAAACACAAGTAATGTCTATGTGTATTTGTGCACTTGTAGTATCTACCATTTTAAAGCATCTTAAATGATTACCAATACTTTTAGGCAGTAGAGTTTTTCCCTCCTGCCAGGTCTGAGTCAACAGTCTTCCTGCACCTTAAAAATAGATGAGGTGAGGACGGTGAAAAGAAATCCAGCAAATATAATGGCTACCAGCGGATTACTGTAATTGTAATTACAACAATCCTCAAGGCATACAAAAGGATTTATGGCTAGCATTAATACTTTTATAGATAGAGGGGAAATTCTGACCAAAATGTGCAACGTGTCCAAGCTCACTTGGCATGTCAGTAGCCACAGGCAGTATTAGAACACAGGTCTCCTAGGATCCCAGTCCACGTTCTATCCATGGATGATATTATTAACTGAACAATAAGGGGGAAAGAAAGAAAATTTCCTGGAATAAAGAACTATCCAAATAAATACTTCGCATGTGTGTCTAAATACATCTAACAGAGGTGACACTGATAGATTAAAAAAATTTAGATAACCAAAAAATATTTATTTATAATCAATAGGCAATATTGTTTATAGATAACTTTTATTTACTATCATCAAAGATGTTACTAGGACATACCTAAGTGAAATGACTATGTCATAAGTCAAACAAAGTAATATAGTTAATGGCTTACAATGCTGTAGATGCTCTATTTTGTTTTGTCAAACAAGTTAAGTACTTCATAGAACTTGCATACTTACCTTAAAGCAGATAACACAAAACACTTAGCATTTCAAATAGCCTTGCAAAGTGCCACCTCCCCACAGATCTAGGATAAAATAATTTATGCTAGGCAATAACGACCACACATTCCACATATCTCCAAGTCTATAAACTTCCTAATGGGTAGACTAGCAAAAAGAAATTAACGGATCATTCTTTTTAAATATACAGATAAATTTTTTAAAACTTATTTAAAATAAGTCAACAATATCAAATTCTGAGGTTTATGCTTACAACACAGAGCATAATTCTAAAATTAAAACCTTAACTAAAAGTTAAAAATTAAATTGTAAAAATTAAATTTTCTAAATGTTTATATACTCCAAGAAAATATATCTTTCATCAAAACAAAGCAATAAATTTATGTTACCTAATACAGTGCCATATCCTGGGTATGTACAAATTCCCAAATAAATTGTACTACCACTCAAAGAAAATTAATTAAGCTGTGGTACAGAACCCATTCCTTTCAAATTTGCAATAGCAAATTAAAAAAACCTAAGAATATAAAGAGCACCAATAAACACTGAACTTACATCTAAAAGGCTACTGTAGATCTTATTTTCTAGGTAATACTTTGCTACTAAAATAAAAAACAGGAAGCATAATTCTACTTAGTCTAATTTCAAGCCCTATTACAAATGTTATAAATATATAATTTGCTGCAATGTTATTTAATTGGCTCTGTCCCAAGAAAGCACGTATTGTTCTATACTTACTAAGGTCACATGATTAATGTCATAATGTTTCAATCAGTAGACTGTATCATACCATACTAATAAATACAAATTACACTTATTTTTTAAAATGCTTTACTTTCAGTAATAGATATATTTTTTTAACTCAGGAGTAAATCACATAATCCTGGCAGAAACCTCACAAATTATTTCCTTCTCAGTCCTTTCTAAAATACCAGATTGAGTCACACCTTGCCATCAGGACTACACAGCAAGATGACATGCCTGTTCGGTTTTGATCTCTCACGTGTTAGTGCCTCACTGCAGCCTACTTCAATACAATCAGTGATCAACAGCACAATTTTCACTAATGTGACATGGTATTCCATGTGGGCTGCATGTGCCAATATAATCCGGACATGCCAAACAAGATGTCCACTTACTTACATACATTAGTAGAAATGTTTGTGGCACAAGTAGTTACGTAATACAGATAAAACTGTAGAATTAAAGAAACGGCACTACCTCCATCACAACACCTCCTTAACTGAAATACAACTAAGAAAACTGTTTCTTGTACCACTTTGGTTTCTATAAAGTGGCTTCAAAGGAAGGAACCACCGAACCTTTGGATAGCATTTGGCAGCCTTAACCGTGATGAATGTTTCTCTAACCTTACATTTCAAAGAAACATTTAAAAAGAAACGGGAGCAAAAACAAAGAAAAGCCCCTCACATATTTTAAAAGTAACAGCAAACCAACATTGGGAAATCAGAGAAAAATACCCAAACTCACCTTTATTTCCTTGCCCTTTAGGTCTCTGTGTAGCAAGACGAAAGGCGTGGTAACGAAAAGGGAAAAGAAACAGAAGACAGGGAACGTGTGTTAATCAAAGACGTTATCAATAACAAGTTATTTTAAACAATCCGCGTAGGAGGAAAACCCACCGCCTCCTCCAGGGCCACCGATTTCCCACCCACCCCGGGCTTTAAACCTCCTCCCCGCCGCTCGGGATCCGGCTCCCGGCGCGCCCGCTCTCGGCCCTACGTCCGCCGCCCTCGGGATGCGCCCCGGGGCCCCGCGAGCGGTCCTTCCCCCACCCGGCGCGGCCCGCGGCGCCCGCCTCGGCCGCAGGCTCCGGGGCCAGAGCGCACGCCCCGGCCCGGACGGCTGGAGCGCCGCAACCTGCGCCCGGGGCACCGTTATGGGGCCGGCGGCGGCGGCGGCGGGGAGGAGCCGGAGCCCCGCGCGAGGGTGGAGCTCCGGGGCTCAGGCCTTCGCTGAGGCTGAGGCCTCTGCTCCCTCACCTGATCCACGCTAGTGGCTGACATTCTTCACCGCAACCCGAGAGGAGCTGCTGCTGCCGCCGCCGCCGCCGCCGCCTGGGCCTCTCCCCGTGCACTCACAGCAGTTGGCTGCCGCCCTCGGCCGAGGGACTGTTCCAGCCGCCGCCGCCGCCGCCGCTTGCTGAGAAGCCAGAAGAGGGCCTCGCGCTCAGGAGTCGGTGGAAGAGGCCCGTCTTTTCCGCTTGCACGCTCCTCTTCCCCCTCTCTCTCTCCGCTTCTCGGGTCCACAATGGCGGACAGACGCCTTAGTCTCACTTCCGCTCCGAGCCTCCCTGACCTTCCGCTCTCTACTCTGACGTCCGTGCTCACCTCGCTCTTCCTCCCCCACCCTCCCGCCACCGACCTTGGCTCCGCCCCCGCCTCGCCACGTCACTGGAGACGGCATCGCGCGGCCGGCCACGGCGCGTGCGCCGAGGAGGTAGAGCGTCTGCGTGTCTGCGAGCGCCGACTGCCAGGGTCGCGGCGGTGCGTTCCTTCTATCCCGCTCGGTGGCCGCGGGAAGCCGGACCCGACCCAGATTCGGTCGCATTCTGGGCAGGAAGTGGGCCTGGGCGGGAGGTGGCGGCTGCCAGGGATTGTAGAGCGGGGCCGAAGGCGCAGGGTTGGCGGCGCCTTCCTGGCGTTGGACTGGCCCTTGGCCGGTTGGAATGCCGCAGCCGCAGCCGCGCCAGCCCCAGGTGGGCCAGCCGTGGTGGCCCGGCCTCCGCGGGAGTCTCCCGAGGCCATCCAGAGCCACGTGGGTGGTTGAGTCAGCCAGGCGCCCTCAGGATAGGGTTGCTGGGCCGTCCGCGCGAGCCGTCACGTGCAGCGAACGCGGTTTCCTTGGAGCTCTGGGCACCGCCAAGCGGAAGCAAATAAGAGGTGCGCCCACAAGTGTTCGTTCTCTCGGAGCCCCAGGAACTGGATGAGAATTAGTCAGGTTCACCCGTCACCCCGGGAGTCTAACGTTGCCACCCAGTTCATGGACTTGTGTTCCCCTACCCTGACGTTGTTGATTTTGAGGAATGAATAAAGTTACCTTAGGAAAGAAAAGCATAGTTGCGTTTTTACTCCTAAAAGGAGAAACGTTTGAAGTTTCAATAGAAACTGACAGTTACTTTTCTGCAAATTGGCAAAACCAAAAGAGCCAATTTGCAACGTTTTGAACTGTTTGTTAAAGTAACTTCTTTGCAGTAAAGGCAAAGATTCCTTGCCTAACAGGTGTGATGCGGTCTCCATATAAAGAAATAATTTAAATAACCAAATCCTTTATTTTAAAGCCATAAAATAAGTGATAATTTAGAAAGTATAAAATTGATGAATTATAGGATTAATTTTGGGTTTTACAATGTAACAAGATTTTAGAAGCACTGAGTAGTAGAACTGAAACTTATCTTGAGAGTACCGTTTTTGTAAAAGGCCGAGAAGCACTTGTCAAGTCTGTTCAGCTCCCCTGCTCTTCCGTTTTGCCACACCTCCCAGGGACTCAGCCTGGTTTTCAGCTCAGGCTGAGCCCTCTGGCTATTTCCCAAGACTCCTCCCACTTTTCCAGTTGTCGCTGTTCGTCTCGCCGGTCTGCCCATCCTCCACTCAGGCACAGACCTTTCTAGTTTGAAAGTGCTTGAGTGGGGAAATTGAGAGTACACAAGAGGAATCCTGTGAACGCTTGCAGGCCTTATATCTGATCCTTAATTATCTTAGTTAAAAAGCGTAGCTTTGGACTCCAACCAATCTTGAATTCTGGCTGGGCTAGAATTAGTTGTATAACCTCAAGCCACTGAGCCTTTCTAAGCCTTAGTTTGTTTCCTCATGAATAAAATTAGGTCAGATATGTACCATTCCTGGCACAGAGTAAGCTGTCAACAGACAGTTGATATACAGGGCTAGTTCCTGGTTCCTTTGCTAAATTTTCAGAATGGTGGCAATAGCTTACATTTATTGAGTGTTCATTATATGTCAGAGACTGTAATAATCATTTAAATCTTTACAACATCCTTGTGTGTTAAGTGCTATCATAAAATCTGACACACAGTGAGGTTAAGAAACGTGCCCAAAATAACAGTCATTGTGAGAGCCAGGATTTGAACATAGGCAGTTTGACTCCAAAGCTTGTACTGTCGCCACATATAATACTGCTTGATGCCATGATGTTCTGGTGAGTTTCTGTTCTCTTTCATTCCTGTCCCTCAGCAAACTCCTTCCTTGCTTATTGTCCTTTTTAGCATTGAGGTCTGAACTTGCCGGATGGAGTGCTTAACTGCCCTGATATATACAAACCTATTTAATTTAATATTATATATTTTTTGAAGTATATCTGGGAACTATCTAAAATCATCTCCACTGCCTCCAGAAGTATGCAGATGCTATTTTGGAAAATGCTGCTCTCTCTAGATTGTAGACAAAATTTCCTTGTTCTACAGGGCCACTGGTATATCAGCCTCCTGAACAGCACTGTTCAGAGCTTGGAAAGGAGAGGGCAGGCTGGATTTCAGCCACCTTGGTGCCTTTATCCAGTGAACTTCCTCTCTGCACAACTATAATCACTGGCCTTGCACTTATGCGTGACTCCTGATTGTATCGAACTGATTGAACTTACTGTATCAGTTCAAATTAAGTTCAGCTGCAGGTGATATCAAGTCCAAAATAACGGGAACTTAGATAGAGGTTTGTTTTTCTCTCATACAGAAGAAGTCTGAAGGTAGTCAGTCCAAGGCTTGGGCTGCTGTCAGGGTGTCGGGTATCCAGCTCCTTCTAGCCCCACCATCCTCATAGTAACACTTCCACCGTGGTCCGGGATGGCTGCTCAACTTCCAGCGATCATAATCACATTCCTACCAGCAGAAAGCAAGGTGAAGAAAGGCACATCTCTTCCCTTTAAGGACATTTTGTAGAAATTGCATTTCCCACTTCCACCTACCTCTAACTAACTAGAACACAATCTTATGAAATACCTGGTTGAAGGAAACTTATATATTCTGATATATTCTGGGTGGCCATGTGCTCAGCTAAAAATCAGAAAGTTTACTTCTAAGGAAGAAGGGGACAATAGATAGTGAGAGATAAATAGTAATAAACTGTGTAAGCATAGCAATTACCCAGAGTCGCTTCTTTTCCTAACAGCATTTAAACTTACCTGTGAATTTTGCCAGTATTTAAACCAAACTTTTAAGGCTTTTTGTTATCTTTAAGTAACATAGTGAAACAAGCCTGGAAAATTCAGTTTGAAGAGTGATTGTTGCCTTTTTAAAAGTAAGGTATCCTTAAGTATCATGCTTAAGGTAAAACTAAAAGCTGAGGACACTGAATAAAGCCTAAACAAAAAAAAATTAAACCTGCTTTGAAACAGAAAAGTCAACAACTTTTTTTTCTTTGTTGTGTTTACTGCAGAGAAATTTACAATGAGAAGACAAAGCAGAAAACATGAAGTAGCCTAAAGGTTTCCCTAAACCAATGTTTTCCAAAGTGTTTCCCGGGGTTCTGACAGCATCATCTCTGGGGAACTTAATACAAATGCAAATTTTGGGGACCCACTGTATTAACCAAATCAGAATGTCTAGGGTTGGGACCAAACTCCGTGTATGGTAGAGAGGAGGAAACTTCTTTATTTTGAAATAATTATAGATGAACAGGACTGTTGCAAAGATAGTACAGAGAGTTCTGTGTTTTTCACTGAGCTTCCCCTAATGTTCACATCTTTCGTGACCACAGTGAATTTATCAAAACTAGGGGATTGACACTGATGCAATACTGTTAACTACAGACTATTTGAATTTCCACAGTGTTGTCATGAATGTCCTTTTTCTGTCTCCTTCATTCTGCGACAGTTTCTTGGTCTTTCCTTGTCTTTCATGACCTTGACAATTTTGAAGAGTACTAGGCAGATATTTTTTAGAATGAACCTCAAATTGAGTTCGTCTGATGTTTTCTCACGACGAGACTGGGATGAGGGGTTGTGGAGGACAATACCACAAGTGAGGTGCCTTTCTCATTGTATCACATCAAGGGGCGCATGACATCAATATGACTTATCGCTAGTGATGTTAATCTTGGTCATTTGATTAAGGTGGCATCCGCAGCAAAGTTACTGTTTTCCACCTTTCATACTCCACTCTTGGGAGGTGAGTCATGAAATCCAGCCCTCAAATCCACACTCAAGGAGAAGAGAATTAAAGCTCCATCTCTTGGAGTATCTACATGTCTTATTTGGAATTCATGTAATCCAGTATTATCATTATTTATTTTGTTGCTCAAATTGTTCCAAGCTCTGGCCACTAGGAGATCAGGTTAATTTTTGTGTCCTTTTGACATGGCCCCATCCTTTTTTTTTCAGCACTTCACTTTGGAGCACAACAATTTTTTCATTCATTCATTCATTCTCATGTTTAATACAGGGAAATTTACAATGACAGAGAAAAGGTAGCAGAAAACATCAAGTAAGCCTAATGTTTCCCTAAAGCATATCCTAGTGTGGTCCTGGGATAAGAGCATCAGTGCTAGGTGGGAGTTTGTTAGAAATGCAAATTCTCTAGGCCCCACCCCATAGTTATAAAATCAGAAACTCTGGGGTGGGTCCTGATAAGCTGTGTTTCATCAAGTCCAACAGGTGATTCTGAGGCACACTAAGTTTTAGAACCACTGCACTTAAGTTTCCTCAAAGATCTAGGCCAAAAATCCACCCAAAGAAGTCGTAAATTCTGTGATTAGCCCTGGTGAAAAAGTTTTTGAAGAGCTTCTGGTTATTTGCATTAAAAATAAAGCACATAAGATGTGGACAGATATTCCACCAAAGAGGATATACAGATGGCAAATAAGCACATAAAAAGATGTTCAACATCTTTAGCCATTAGAGAAATGCAAATTAAAACCACAATGAGATACCACTACACACCTATAGAGTTGCTAAAATAAAGTGACCAAATGCTGGCTAGGTTGTAGAGAAACTGCATTGCTCAAATATTGCTGGTGGGATTGTAGACTAGTACAGCCACTATGGAGAACAGCTTGACAATTTCCTATAAAACTGAGCTCTTGGGCACTTATCCCAGAGAAATGAAAACTTGTTGTTGGCTAAATAATAGCCCCACAAGAATGTCCACATGCTAACTCCCGGAATTTGTAAATGTGTTACCTTACATGACAGAAGGGTCTTTGCAGTTCTGATTAAGTTAATGATCTTGAGATGGAGAGATTATTTAGGATGATCCAAGTGGGCCCAATGTAATCATAAGGGACCTTATAAGAGGGAGGCTGGAGGGCCAGAGTCAGAGAATCCTGTGATATTGAAAGCAGAGGTTGGATTAATGCAGCCAGGAACCAAGGAATGCCAGCCAACTCTAGAAAGAAAAGGCAAGGATCAGATTCTCCCCTAGAGCTTGCAGAAGAAACTTGGACTTCTGACCTCCATAACCGTAAGATAATAAATTTGAGATTTTTAAGTTAAGTTTGTGGTCATTTGTTAGAGCAGCAAGAGGAAACTAATGCATGTTTATGTTCACACCAAAACCTGTACACAAATTTTTATAGCAGCTTTACTCATAATAGCCAAAAACTGAAAACAACCTAGTCCTTCAGAGGATGAATGGTTAAACAAACTGTGCTACACCCACACCTGGCAGACTAGTCAGTAATAAAAGGAAAAAACTATTGATGTATGCAACAACTTGAATAAATCTTATGCTAAACGAACAAGGCCAGCCCCAAAAGTTTGCATACTGAGTGATTCCACTTATATAAGATTCTTGAAATGACAAAATTATAGAAACAGAGAACAGATTAGTGGTTGCCAGGAGTTAAGGAAGAGTTGAGGGCGAGAAAGAAGTGGGTTTGGCTATAAACAGGCAACAGGAGGGATCCTCCTGTGATGGAAAGTTCTGTGTCTTTCCTGTATGGCTGTCGTTATCCTGGTTGTGATATTACTGTATAGTTTGCCAAGATGTTTCCACTGGGGGGAAACTGGGTAAAGAGTATACTGTATCTTCTGTATTATTTCTTACAGTGTATGTGAATGTACAATTGTCTCAAAGTAAAAAGCCTAATTTTAAACAACCAGTCACATCTCTCAAAAAGATAAAACAGACATTATAAAGATGTGACATGCCTCTTATTAAAGGTATCGAGTTATATTTTATTATCTTTTTGAACAATATTCAATGACATGGAAACCTATGTTAATGTTAAATAAAAAGGGAGCATCCAATGAGTATGGTTCCAGTCTTTTAATCTACTCTATGCATAAAAAGAGAAGAAATAAATCAAAATGTTAATTCAGTATCGATTTATATTGTTATTTTCTTCTTTGTTACTTTCTGTTTTCCAGATTTTCTACTCTTATAATTTAAAAAAAGTTAACAAGAATGTACCCATAAAATAGCTATGGATGAAGTGATATAATGTCTGGGATTTGTCTGAAAACAACCCGGCTATGGAGAGGAGAAAGAGGAAACAAGACTGGCTATGAGTTGTTAATTGCTGAGACTGGGTCATAGGCACCTGGGGATTCGTTATGCTATTCTGTCTATGTGCATATTTGAAATTTTCCCTAATGTTTTAAGAGAAGAATTAGCTCATTAATTTTTTTGTTGATTAAAAACAAACAAATGTACAGTGGATCCTCATTCTTCTCAGTCATTAGGTTCTACAAAGTCTCTGGGAACACTGACCTGGCATCTACTGAACTGTTGTTCCCAGGGAAAATAAAGGCGAGGTTCCCGTGAGCCTCTAATCACAGCATTTTTGTCAACCAATCAAAACGTAACCTTGTTTTATTTACGTTTCTGTTTAAGGACACCTTATTTCATGTATATTGTTGATTCATTAACAGTGAAATCAGGGCCAACACTATTGGCCAGGACTATACAAGGCCAGCACTACAACTCAGGCCTGAAGGAAGCTTATCTAACACGTGTTTTCTCCGTGGAGCACTTCACGGCCTTCTCGCGCTTAGGAACACTGGACAGCATTTCAGCACTACACTTAGGGGCCATTTTAAACAGCGAACTCAGCAACAAAAAGCACAAAAACATGAAAATCATGGAACTAAGCAGACCACAAAAAAGACATGTGTTTACAGCATGAGACCTGAAACAGGAAGGCAGAGTGTGGTCTTCTTAGACCTCAGCCGGGAACGTGTGCATCCTTGAGCAACTCAAATGTTCCCCACTTCGCGTGTGTGTATGTCTACTTCACAAAACCACTCCAGGTTTGATTTGGGGGTTACAAATAAACTTTAAGAAGTAGGCATATTTGCAAATACAGAAGGCAGGAATAATAAAGATTAACTGTAATTAAAGTGATAAGCATAGTGATTGGCACAATGTAAGTGCTATGTTTTTTTTGAGGAAAATTAGCCCTGAACTAACATCCGAAGCCAATTCTCCTCTTTTTGCTGAGGAAGACTGGCCCTGAGCTAACATCTGTGCCCATCTTCCTCTATTTTGTATATGGGATGCCTCCCACAGCATGGCTTGATAAGCAGTGCATAGGTCTGTCCCCAGGATCTGAACGGGTGAGCCCCAGGCTGCCAAAGCAGAGTGCGTGAACTTAATGACTATGCCACCAGGCTTGCCCCTGTGAGTGATAATTAAGTGTTCATTTCCCTTTTTATAGGTACAGACTAATGCTGATTTAGTAAAGAAAATTTTATATGAGTGCTGTGGTTCTCATATAAGTGAGTTATATGAGTGAGTTAAATATATTAGAGAACAATATGTAGATTTAAAAAATATGTCATTTAACTGGTGGTTTGGTCATAGAAAGTTGACATAACCTCCAAGCCTCTGAAAAAATCAGATTTAACTTAAAGTTTTAAAATTATAGCATTTTTGTCAATATTAAACCCACCATAAATTGAAAGACTGACTACATGTCATTAAATGAGATTTGTGCTTCCCTGAGTTTCACATTTGCATCAAATAAAATATTTTAAAAGGAAAACTATTCATTTTAAGGTGAAAATTTTGAAGAATTCCAGTTTTGTTTTTCAAAAATCAGTGTTTTGAAATTGGAAACTTCAAAAGGAAAATGCTGATGTTTCAGATAAATCTAGCAAAAACAATGAAATTAGATTTAGATGGCAGAAGAGTACAAAAAGACAATGCTTGTAAATGTCATTCAAAAATCAGAAAAATCACTGGATCTTTAAAACACTGAATGAATACTTTAATTAAAATCTTATTTAATAAAATTAAGAGTGTAAAGCTCTTGAAACTGACCAAAAGACCTCTTTTTTAGTAAAAATATTGTGTCTCGTTAGTCAAAAAATACTGAATGCCTTCTGTGACTCTAGCACATTCTGAAGAGTTTTGGAGGTTATACAAAACAGACGTGATCTTTATCCTCTAAAGAACTTTTCTAGTTAGGAAGATAAAACCTACCCACATTAATACCTCAGTTGAATAGTGGTTTACAGTTTTCAGGAATGTTTTTGCATACATTTTTATATGAGCCTCATTTCAGTCCTCTGAGGCAGGATACCTAGTATTTAACCCATTCATAAAAGATGAAGACTGAGATTGTAATAATCAGTGATAAAATGATAGAACTGGAATTAGAACATAGATTTTCAGATGCTTAGGCCAGTTTTCTGATCAAGTTTTAGGCATTTTTTTGGAAAGGCCTCTGCTTTTTCTGAAATAATAAAATTCAGATGCCAAGTACCATAGGAGTTTTATGAGATCAACAGAGGTTAGGAAGTGGACCTTGAAGAGTGGATGGCATTTACATGGGCAGTGAAGAGGAAAAGTCTAGATAATGGGAGCATTGTGAACAGGAGCATGGAAACAGAAACTTAGCAGTGGTACTAAGAGGTGATGGGGGAGGGGGGCAAGAATCCTGGAATTGCTGACTTGTGAAGAGGCCATCTTAGGATCACTTGGGCAGAGAACTCTCCTGACTCTTACTCTCTCCCCTACCCTACCCCAAAGATTGCAAGGAGACTAGACCAGAGAGTGCTGTCCCAGGGTCACTGGATCATGGCCAACGAGAGATGAGTTACCACTGACTTCAGCCCAGCAGAGTGGATGTGGAAATTAAGTAACTGCCCTGCCCCACAACTGCAAACCCAAGGGCATACACGTCTCCCTTGTAGATGTGGTGGCCTACTGTTTCAGGCTAAAGGCATGACAGTCCCCAGAGAAGAAAAGGATCAAGTACCTCAGGCTCAGAGGAGCCAATGCAGTGACTGCAGCTATTCCTGCCAATACAAGAGTGACTCGCCATTGGTAAAAAGTAAAAGTGACGCATGAGTAACTGGCAGTGGTCCCCACGTGTGAATAGAGAATTACGAACTGCTGATAGCTGCAGAAGGAATGGGCTTTTTTTTAACTACTCAGCAACACTGGTGGAAATCACGGATTTGGGAGTCGCAGTTCCCACAATCCTATAGGGGAGTCTCAATCTTCTGACTCCTGTTCTTCTAGGCAGGGGCAGCTTGAGATATTGCTATTTTGTTTATGTAGGTTTCTCTGCCTAGAATGTCCTGTCTTAGTTTGTTCCGGCTGCTATAACAAAATACCACAGACTGGTAGCTTAAACACAAAAGAAATTTATTTCTCACAGTTACGGAGGCTGTAAATCCAAGAGCAAGGTGCCAACATGGTCACATTCTCATGAGGACCCTCTCTCTTTCCGGGACATCTCCCTGTGTCCTCATGTGGCAGTAGGAGCTAGGGATCCCTTTGCTCTGCCTCATGACCTAACCACTTCTTAAAGGCCCTGCACTTCCTAAAACCATCACAACAGACATTAGGACTTCAACATATGAATTTTGGGGGTACGTAAATATTCAGACCATAGCATGCCCTTCCTCACCTGTTAACATTTTTTTGTTCTTCAAGGTCCAGCTGTTACCTTTCCTGTAACACCTCTGATCTCCCCAGTCAAAATGAATTGCCTCCTCCTCCAAACCCCAGAGTACTTTTTAAACAATAAATTCTCATATCAGTCTGATTCGTAAATACAATTAATTGAGTGCCTATTATATGGCTGATGTGTACTAGGTCATTTACATATGTTATTTAATTCAGTCCTCACTGCAGTGTATCTCCTTTTTACACGAGTCAGCTGGCACTGGAGATAGTAACTTGCTTAAAGTCATGTGGATAGTCAGACATTGGTTCGTAATGTGCCGATAAACACTCTCATGTTGGTTAGTAATGGTGTAACAAGAACTCAGGTGACGAGGACTCTGGAATAGACTGTCCAGTAAGGCTTCGCAAGGTCAGCTAGGCCGTAGATAACTAAAAAGGCAAGCTCTGGAGTAGGACGACCTGAGTGTGCATCTTGGCTTTTGCATTTACTAGTTACGTGGCCTTGGGCTAATCCTTCACCATCTCCATGCTTTGGTGTTGTACTTGCCTCTTAGGGTTCTTGGAAAGATTCAATGAGAGAGAAGTATGTGCAGTGCTTGGCTCTGTCCTTATCAATTAATAAACATTCAATAAACATTAGCAGTTACCGTCATCATCATCACCTTCATCATCATCATGAAATATTAAAATGTACAAGGATGTGCGGCAAGAGCTCCAGAATTTTGCTAAAAAAATCTGGGTTCGTGTCCCAAGTCTGCCTCTTTAGAAGCCATGTCTTGAACAAGTATTTAACACTCTCAATTCCAATTTCTTAATTTTTAAAATGGACAAAAATATATGAGGATTGTTTTAAGTGAGAAATCACATCCAAAAAACACTTTGTGAAACTTCTAAGTGCTTTGCAAATATGTTGTCTCAGTAATATTTATAACGAACTAGTCTTTAAATATTTTGCGCATTTTATACACTGCATACTTAGGTTTAAAAAAAAACTACTAAATCCCGAAGTGGTAGCTGATGATGAAAAAATTTGAGATATTTACTAATATCTTTTTTCTTCTCACTTTATGAGATGTTAATGACCGAGTGTTAGTTCACTGTATATAAAATAGTGATTATGCTGTTTAAACTGTGACAATTCAATCTTAAAGCACTTAGAACGTAACATGCTTATTATGGGTTGGATTGTGTCCTTCAAAAAGCTATGTTGAATTCCTAACTTCCAGTACCTGCGAATGTGACCTTACAGTTAAGATGAGGTAGGAGTAGAGTGGGCCCTTAATTCAATATGCTTGGTGCCTTTTAAGATAGACAGAAACACGGACACACAAGGGGAGAACACAATGTGATGAAGGAGGCAGAGATTGAAGTGTTGCAGCTGCAAGCCAAGAATGGCAAGGATTGCCAGCAAACCACCAGAAGCCAGGAAGAAGTAACGAGGGATTCATCCTTAGGGGTTTCAGAGGGAGCTCGGCCCCACTGACACCTTGTTTTTAGACTTCTAGCCTCCAGAACTGTGAGACAAGAAATTTCTGTTCTTTTAAACCATACAGATTGTGGTACTTTGATACAGTAGCCCTGGGAAACCAATCTGATACCTTATGAATCTATTTTAAGGATGTCAGACGATCTTAACTTTTTTAAAAAATAAGAGAATCATTTGGAGAATTAAAAAAATCATAAAATAAAGTGAAAAATAATAAAAAAAACTATCTTAGACCAAGACTACTCGTGAGTTCAGAATTCTATGAGAGGCAGTTAGAAATAGTGAGAACACATGAATTTTTCAGTCATATATATATAGCTTCAAATTCTTGCTGAGCCACCTAATAGCTGTGTGAACTTAAGTTATTTAACGCTGGCTCAGTTTCTTCATTTTAAAAACGGAATCATCATGCCTGTGTCACAGAGTTGTTGAGAAGCATTTGACCGGCACCTGGGGCCAACCAGGGCCTCAGCCAATGGCAGTTCTCTCTGAGAACATGCCAGGGATGTTCTATACAATAGCATGGTGATTGTATTTTACCACATTCTCAGATTAAAAGTATGCCAATAATGCTAAATTCCCGTTTAATAACTCATCACGAATATTTCATTCAGGAGTCAAGATTTTACTTATGAATATAAAGCAGAACACTAATTTTGCAATATTTATCAGTATTCATCCAAACCCTCTCTCCTCTTTCTCAGCATTTCCTTTTGTCCTCTTGGTCCTTTCTCCATAATTAAACAGCAGCTAGGCTCTGCTGTTTGTACTCAGGGAAGGAATGTGGCTACAGGAAAAAAAAAAGGATTTCTTCCTGGCCTTTGAGTTTTAAAAGCAGAGGCCTTAAGATAAAAAAGAAGAAACTAATGAATAGACAAAAGATTGGAGACAGCTCACTAGTAAGCATACAGATTCCCCTCCCTCTTCTGCACTCTCTCCACACTCTCTGCAAACAAGAATCCCCAAGGTTGAGAAGAGTTGGGAGAGGTGGAGAGTTGGGGATGAGAGGCACGTGGGAGGGTCCTAGAGAAAAGCTCTGTCCTTGCTGAGTGACAGAGGCGGCACCATCCTTGATGAGTATGTGATGTCCCAGGGCCCAGGAGCTCCGGGCCTGACCTCTGGGGCGGACTCCACGGAGGCAGCTGCATGGAGTGCCCCTTGCAGTACCAAGGCAGCAGAATGAATCCTGGCTTAAAGGAGTCGTGGAACAGGAAAAACAAAGTCTCCAGAGAAACCTACATGGACTAATTCAAAATGGCCAGATGATATTGAGGATAAACGAGCTTTCATCTCAGTAGCTTAGCTTTATGAAAATATTAGAGAAAAAGAGGAGAAGATACTGAATTGACCAAGACAAAATTTCTGCCAGCCTGTTAAAATGATGACTTGAAATAGAAATTAATTTGAATCATAGAAATTAAATTATATTTCTTGCACATATGAGTTGTAGGTGGAGATTCTGGCCTCATATACGTGATTTATAGGTTTAGCCTATAAAGCACAATTTAAACCAATTAATAATTATTTAGTGCCCATCACGTGCCAGGCAGTGTGTTCTTGCCCACTTGACGTCTACTGTCCATTTGGGTTGGTGGGTACTAAAAAATAATTGCAAGTCAAATAAATGTTACCAAGACAGAAGTATATGGGATCATATAGCAAAAATATTTAAAATCTATAATGGTATGATAAATGCCTCCTTGAGGAAATTATGTTTAAGCTGAAACATGAAAAATAAGACAGAACACACCCAAGGTGAACCGTAAGAAGAAGAGTGGTAGAGAGAACAGAGGGAAGAGCATGTTTCAGAATTGAGAGAGTGGCATGCGGGATGGCTAGAGCATAGAGAGCAAAGGGAAGAGTTAGTGCCTAGGGCTTGAAAAAGTTCTTAGATTTTTATTATATTATTCCTTTGCTGGGCAAATAGGCTGGAAAATAAGGTAATGTAACATATTTAGGTCTCAAACGGGGGGGAAAGTCTAGCCATTATTTAAAATCTCATTTATTCACAATGTTCCAAATTAACTTGTCATAACCGATAGTTTTAGAGTCAAAATGTTTTCACTCCTACACCCTGTGCCTATTTCTAGACATTATCTGTAGCTTCATATTGTGTCCAGATGGGTGTTCTCTTAAGGTTTTAGAGACTATGTGCTCTTGTAGCTATGTCACTATCTTTCACAACATTCTATGGTGTTTACAAGTAGTTATGAATGAATTCAGAACTTTTAACTCATTGGAACTCATTACACTGCAAATGTTCTTTTCATATCAGAAAACAATAATTTGTTTTACTTCTGGAGTGGCAGTCTTCAACAACACATTTGTTGTCGTATATCTCTGTGAGCTGGAAATTTAGAACTTAAAATGCACTCTAATATTAAACTAATATTATAAACAATGGCTTATGCAAGACACGAATCCTGTAATAGTGCTGAATTAATTTATTCTGCATCTGAATTTTGATTTGGCCCACATGTTGTTGCTTTACGAGGCATCCGTCCTCTTCTTTTTGTTTCTGTTATTTCTATTCTTTTGTCCTCTGTATCGCACAAAGTGTCAGTTTACCAAGCCTTATCTCTTTTACCTTCTAATTGTCCCTTTCTCTCCATTCCCATGATACTCCCTAGTTCAGCTCTCATCCTTTCTCACTTTAACTAATGCCTCTGAACTGCCTGCACGCTCTCTCCCATCAACCATCATCCACTCTGCTGCCAGATTCAAATCTTGTTGCCATAGTTCCCTCCTTAAAACCCTTCATGGTTTCTCTTCACCCAGAGCAGCTAGCTCTAAATTTCAATGAACTCACACCCTTAACTAGGAAAATAATTTGGAGCATTCATCCCCAATACTGCCAAATTAATTTTTTATACTTTATTTGTATTATTGTATGAATACTAGGTCTAATATAAATTACATTATAGGAAGAAAAGTTTAAAATATAAACTAAACTAAACGTAAATAAAAATGTTAATTTTTCCTACACTCTAGAGTACCATATTGAGCACATTCACCTCATAGACCTCTATCTTCTCATGTTCTTCCCTCCAACTCCCACCAACTCACGTACATATATGCTCCTACCTTCTAGCCACAATATATCACTTAGAATTCTCTCAATATACCACATTCACTCTTGACTTTGTATCCTTGCACAGGTTGTTGCTTCTGGATGGAAATCCTTTTATACTCCCATTCGCCCAACCCTTTCTTTGACTAACTCGTATTCACCCTTCAGGGCTCACTTACATTACTATCTTGAAGGATACCTTCCCAGATCCTCTCAGACAGGGTCAGATACCTTTCTCTGTGTTCCCATAGCAACCTGGGTATCCTTTGCGTTACCTGCGTCCCTTACTAATCATGAAGCTCCTTGAGGAGAAGGATCAGGGATTTCATCTTTATGTCATCATTGCCTAGCATAGGACTCAGCACATAGCGTAACGTTACTATTCCGCTGAAAATAATTCAGCCAAAGGTCGTTTGGTGGAAAGCAGGCAGGACAACATGTCATTTTGGTCATGGGGTGGTTTTGTAATGTTTATGTATCTTCGAGAATTGTTGCCCGTTTTGCTTTTTGTTTCCCCCAGGGGCAGGATTGTATTTTTTGTATTAATTTATTTTTATCTCATTTGAACTTCTCTGCAGTATTTGTCATTTCAAAAATTCGTATAACCTAGATGTGCAATAATAGGTAAGTTGCAAAACAGTGTGCATCATATCAGATTGTACAAAAGTAACACACATTTTATTTAAAAGAATCTTGGAGAATATAATTTAAGGTATTAATAAACACTGTACTACAAAAACAGTTTTGTATTATTGAGGACACTTCCTGCTCTTTACAGAAAACCAAAAACCACAAACAAGGAAATAAATGAAAGAATGGTCAAACTTTCACCATCCTACAGACAACTGCTATGTGGCAGAGAATGGGAGGAGAGGAGAGATGTATGTGAACTGATTAGTGACTGATTAGGAAAAGCATAATCTTGACAAGATTCTTGGAGGGAGACACAGAAGATCAAATGAATTTGATGGGGATCTAGGAACGATGGCTTGAAATAAATGAAGAATTCTTTTGAAGTAGCTAAACTGATCTTCCTACCTCAGATTAAAATACAATTCACTCATTTAATTTGCTAGCTCCAAATCTGAGTGAATTAAGCACGCATTTCTAACCCTTTATTTCCAGCTTGTTTTCTTCTACTTCTCTATTGCAGCCAAATTATGCTCCTCGTGCTCCCTCTAAATTTGTCCCTAATATTCTCTTGACTTTATGTCTATGCCCAAGTTATTTATTATAATGAATGCCACCGATGGTTTGCTATTGAAATTTGTCTACCTTTCAAAGCTCACGTGCAATGCTTCTTTCTCCATAAAGTCTTCGCTTTCCACCCCACTCCTACTACCCGACACAAGGAATCTTTTCCCTTTGAACCTCCATCGCAGTGTGTATGTTGTCGATGGCCTCTGTATTCTGGCAGTGTGGAAAGGGGACAGAGAAGAGACTTTGTAATATGCGACAGTACTTTGTAAACTGAAAAGCATTGTACAAATATATGATGTTACTGTTGTTTCATCCTCAGAACTAGATTATAAGCTCCTTTATGGCAGACACTGTATTTTGTTTACTCTTTTGTCCTGATTGCCTAACGTGCTTATTTAATAAATATTTGTCAAATAGCATACAGTAACTCTTTTCTGCTTTCCTTTGTACTGATTCTTTAGGAGTGGCTATGAGTCTTAAGGATACACTTCTTGTCTTTGTTAACTTATTATCCAGTAATTTTGCAAAGTTCTGTGCTGATCATGGAAGAGGTTAACATATGCATCATCCCCAATGAGTTCGTGAGGTTTCGGTATAGAAAGTTGTTTATTTCCAGGCGTAATACTCTTTGATGAACAGATGACAAGGAATTTTCCTGAACCTGTAGGCTTGGACCAGTGCAAAGATTAGTGATCAGCATAGATGAGGGACTCACAATGTAAGGCCTTCTGTAAGACTTTCATAATACAGGCAGAGCTGCCCAAACTACTAAATGCAGACACTAGTCCTCTGCCTGATACACATTCCAGATATCTGCACTCAATTTGGAATATCACCTGCATACTCTCTCCTACCTCAGATCTTGTTTTACTGTGCCACCAGAAGGATTTTCCCTACCTTTACTTGTCATAGAAGACAATGAATTTCGTCCATGCCAGCATTTCAGATTATCTTGTCCATTATGTCCTTATGGACGAGTGAAGCCCAACATAAAATGAGGACGCTTGGCTCTCTCATTCTACCAGCTGTTTCTGGACCATATTGGACTACTAGTCAAACAACATAAATTTTAGTCTTTAAAATGTGAGTTCTCAGGGAGGAAAGTTTGAGAAAACTCATTATTAGATACAGAATTATGTTGTTAGATTTATTTATCACAAAATTTCTTTATAGATGTGCATTCATTCATGCATATGTATTTACAGAAACATGTTTGCTTCTTCAGAGGCCATGCCTTTCAGTTTGGCACACATTTGTTGTTGTATTTTGTGCCAGACACCCTACCAGCTCCTGAGGATAGAGAGCTGAATGAATGAGCCCTGGTCTTATGGAAGTGAGATAGACCTTCTAATACGCCCAGGAGCTCATGGTGAATTGAGAAGACAAATAAGTCTAATTCACCATGAAATCTAGGATTGTAGACACAAAGTACAATAGTAGTTCAGAGGAAAGCATGATTATCTCAATCTCCGAGAATCAAGGAAAGCTCCACAAAGCTGGTGAGAGTTTTACAGGATGAGCAGGTGTCCAGCAGGCCAATGGCGGAGGTGAGGGCACTCCAGGAACAGGGAACAGTCTGTGCAAGGGCACAGAGGGGAAAGGTATGTGGCAGTTTGGAGGTACCATAGTAAGTAATGTGTGAGGCCTCAGGGCATGTGCCAGACAATCAATTGGAGTACCAGGCAAGCAAAAATCCAAAAATTCTATACGCACTTTTGATAAGGTTATAAAGAAATACATGAACTTTCCACCGAGGGCACGAATGTAAATTGGTGCAGCCCCTACAGAGGCAATTTGAAAGATTTATCAAAATTACACACATGATTTTGACCCAGTAACTCCTCTTATTATAATTTATTATATTTGTATGTATATTTGAACACTTGCAAACTGACACATATAGTGTAGGTTTTTCATTGTAGCATCATTTGTAATACTTTTGTGATTCATCCATGTTATTGCACATATTGGTTTTTCATTCCTCTTTATTGCTGAGTAGTGTTTCCATTATGTAGATAGTGTTTATATTATATATATGTTCCATTATATATATGTATCCTATATATATAGTAGTGTTTCCATCTCTCTCTATATATAGATGTATTTATATACATCTATATATATACTTCTATATAGTGGAAACACTACTCAGCTATAAAAACTACCAATTTGTTTATCCATTTACCAATTGATGAACATTTAGTTTCTTTCCAGATTTTGGCTATTATGAATAAACATTTGCTTATAGATCTTTGTGGTGTTTTCATTTCTCTTAAGTAAATATGTAGGAATGAGATTGTTGGGTTGTACAGAAAGCACATGTTTAAGTTTACAAGAAACTGCTGGGACTGGCCCGGTGGTGCAGCTGTTAAGTTCACACGTTCTGCTTCATCAGCTGGGGGTTCACCAGTTCGGATCCTGGGTGCAGACATGGCACCATTTGGCATGCCATGCTGTGGGAGGCGTCCCACATATAAAGTAGAGGAAGATGGGCATGCATGTTAGCTCAGGGCCAGTCTTCCTCAGCAAAAAGAGGAGGATTGGCAGCAGTTAACTCAGGGCTAATCTTACTCAAAAAAAAAAAAGAAAAAAAGAAACTGCTGAACTGTTTTTCTAAAATGGCAGTACCATTTTGCATTCCCATTGGCAATTTATGAGAGTTCTGCTTGGTCTATATTCTTGTCAGCACTTGTTATTATCAGCCATTTAATTTTAGACATTCTAGGAGCTGTGTAGAGGTATCTCATTGTAGTTTTAATTTGCTTTTCCCTAGCAATTAATGATGGTGAGCCTCTTTTAATATGCTTATTTACCATCCATATTTCTTCTTTGGTGATGTGTCCAAATCTTTTTATTAGACTGTTTGTCTCCTTATTATTGTGGTTTGGAAATATTTTCTCCCAGTCTGTGGCTTTTCTTTTCCCTTTCATAGCAGAGTCTTTCAGAACCAGAGTTTTTCATTTTTATTGTCTAATTTATTCATTTTAACTTTTGTGGTTCATACTTATGGTGTCCTAAGAAATCTTTACCTAAACCAAGGTCACAAAGATCGTCTTCTATGTTTCCTTCTAAAATTTTTATAGTTTTAGCTCTAATATTTAGGTCTATCATCCTTTTGGAGTTTATTTATGCATAGTGCATATATATTCACCTTCAATAATAAGTTAAAAAACAAAATTCTAACTATGCTGACCTTTATTTTGATAAGTGACTATGAATATTACTTCTCCTAGTGGATTCTTAAAAACACTCACACATTTAATGTATCAGTTCTTATACAGTCCTGTGTCACTTAACGATAGGGATACCTTCTGAGAAATGCATGGTTAGGTGATTTCATCATTGTGTGGACATCATCGAGTGGACCTATACAAACCTAGATGGTTTAGCCTACTACACACCTAGGCTGTAGGGTATAGCCTATTGCTCCTAGGCTATAAACGTGTACTGAAAACTGTAGGCAATTGCAACATAATGGTAAGTATTTCTGTATCTAAATATAACTAAACATAGCAAAGGTACAGTAAAAATATGGTATAAAAGATAAAAAATGATACACCTGTACAGGGCACTTACCATGAATGGAGCCTGCAGGACTGGAAGTTGCTCTGGGTGAGTCCGTGAGTGACTGGTGAGTGAATGCAAAGGTCTAGAATATCGCTGCACACTACTGCACATTTAGGCACTAAATTTATAAAACAAAAAATTTTCTTTCTTCCATAATAAATTAACCTTACCTTACTGCAAACTTTTTACTTTATAAACTTCTATTTTATTAACTTTTTGACCTTTTTAATAACACTTCACTTAAAACACAAACACATTGTACAGCTGTACAAAAACATTTTCTTTCTTTACATCCTGGTTCTAGAAACCTTTTTCTTTTTTAAGATTGGCACCTGAGCTAGCATCTGTTGCCAATCTTTTTTTTTTTGCCTTCTTCTTCTTCTCCCAAAGCCCCTCAGTGCATAGTTGCATATTCTAGTTGTGGGTCCTTCTAGTTCTGCTACATGAGACGCCACCTCAGCATGGCCTGATGAGCGGTGCCATGTCTGCGCCCAGGATGTGAACCGGCGAAACCCTGGGCCACTGAAGCAGAGCACGCAAACTTAACCACTCAGCCATGTGGCCGACCCTTAGCCTTTTTCTATCTTAAAATTTTTTAAACCTTTTTTGTTAAAAACTAAGACACAAGCACACACATTAGCTTAGGCCTACACAGGGTCAGGATCATCAATATAGCTGTCTTCCACCTGCACATCTTGTCCTACTAGAAGGTATTCAGGGGCAATAACATGCATGGAGTGATCATTTCCTACAATAATAACGCCTTCTGGAACATCCCCTGAAGGACCTGCCTGAGGATCTTCTTGAGCAGGTGTCACTCTTTTCAGAAATATGTCCATGGTGGTTTGCTTAGTTTGTTTCTTTTTTTGTCATAGATTTGCTTGTAAGAAGATAATGCACCATGAAAACATCCTTTCTGTTAATGAAAACCTTTTGATGTTGGGGTTCACGTTCTCGAACTTTTTAAGGAGCTTATTGAGGTCTGCAAAAGCTTCTGGTAAACCTTTCACTGTGAATCATCTTGGAGGTTCTTCTTCTTTTTCTTCTCCTGAAGTTTCACTTTCTCTTGCCCCTTCTTCAGCTATGCTTTCCTGTTCCAGTTCCAACAAATCCTCATTAGTCAATTCCTCAGAAACTACCTCTAGCAGCTTCTCAGTGACATCCCTATCCACATCCAGGTTAAAGTTGTTTGCCATTCAGCCACAGACTTGTCGATTTTTGCAACCTCCTCATCCTTGGAAAATCCTTTGAAGTCATGAATGAACCTCTTGAGAGTCTGTCAGATGCTACATCACCCCAACCCCAAGCAAGGTGCCTGATGCAATCAGAGATGTAGTAATCCTTCCAGAATTACATCAGTGTCTCCCTCAGTTGCAGCAACAGCCTGGGCAAAAGTCCTCCTCAGTAGTAGGCCTTAAAAGCTTCTATAACTCCTTGATTAATTGGTTGGATCAAAGAGGTGGTATTTTAAGGGAGAAACAGAATTTTGATATTTGGATGAAGATCACCAATAAAAGAAGGATGCCTGGGAGCATTATCAACAATAAGCAAAATCTTCCAAGGTATGTTATTGTCCAAAGAGTACTTCTCCATTTCTCTGGCAGAGCAATTCAGGGGGGCATCTTGGAAGAGGAGCTGGGTCACTCATGACTTCTTATTGCTCCTGTAGTACATTGGCAGTGTGTGCTCTCTGATATGCTTGAAGGCCCTGAGGTTCTCACTGTGCCAGATCATAAAGGGTTTC
Organism: Equus caballus; assembly: GCF_041296265.1. Classification (NCBI taxonomy): domain Eukaryota; kingdom Metazoa; phylum Chordata; class Mammalia; order Perissodactyla; family Equidae; genus Equus; species Equus caballus. The sequence continues at coordinate 21,615,697 of NC_091692.1, forward strand.
AATTTAGTGCCTGCAACATTGCCCCCAAGTAAGATTGTTATCCTGTCCTTAAAAGCCTTAAAAACTGGCATTAACTTGGCCTCTGTATGGATGAAAGCTCTTTGGGGAATTCATTTCCAGAACAGGGAGGTACATCCATACTGAGTATTTGCTCTGGCAAGTAATTTTCCTCCGCAATCAGCTTATCTAGAGTTTCCAAAAACTCTTCAGCTGCCTTCACATCAGCATGTGCAGACTCGCCACTCACTTTCACATTATGTAATGAATAACAATTCTTGAATCTCTTAAACCACTCAAAGCTAGCAGTACATTTAACCTTATGGGTGGGTACAGCCTTTTCTTTCAGTATCGCAAACGAACTTTTTGCTTTGGCCGTGATCATCACGGTGCTGAGAGGGGAACACTTCTGTGTCTGGTCTTGAATCCAGGTCATCAGAAGTTTCTCCACATCTGATAGAAGCCCTTCTTGAATTTTTATTGGTCTTGTTGCCTTCAATGAAGCAGATCGTTTAACAGCTTCTGTCACTTTGTTCTTGTTGTTCAAGATGGTAGCTATAGTGGAAAGGGACTTGCCTGACTTGTGAGTAATAACCATCACTGATTTTCCACCTTCGTAGTCCTTCACCACATTTAACTTTGTTTCTAGGTCAATCACTTGACGTGGCCTCTTACTGGCAACAGTAGCAGTGGATTTTATATGCTTACGGGCTGTGATGAACAAAACAACACAAGATTAAATCAAGCACAAGAGAAAATGATGCAATCAAAAGATATGATAAACGTGAGATGTATGAGGTGGCTGTTGACGTAACAGCATACTGTTTTACAGTAAACTTTTTTATAAGTAGAAAGAGTACACTTTAAAATAGCTAAAAAATTATAGTATAGTAAATGCATAAACTAGTAACATAGTCATTTACTATTAGTATCAAGTAATATGTACTGTACACAATTGTGTGTGTTACACTTTTATACGACTGGCAGTGCAGTAGGTTTGTTTACACCAGTATCACGACAAACCCACCAGTAATACATTGCACTATGATGTTATGATGACTACAATGTCACTAGGCAATAGGAATTTTTCAGCTCCATTATAATCTTCTGGGATTACCATCGTATATGCAGTCTCTCATTGAATGAAATGTCATTACGTGACACGTGAATGTAATGACATTTTAACAATAAATACAAAAGCAGTTTTTTTCAAAAAAGAAACAAAAGCATTTTGAAAAAAATGTTTGAAATAATCATTTAATTTTATTTTTGAAGTCGATATAAATGTATCACCCTTAAAAATGCTCATATCTCCCCACACTTAGAAAACTTGGAAACAGATTTTTCTGACTTATTTTAAAGTCTTCCACATTAAAATGAAGCACTTCAGTGGGATTCACTTTTTTAAAATTCAAAAGTACAGCATCTTCTAATTACTTGTCAAGAACAGTTCATTGACATTAGGAAAGGTGGAAATTTACTAATTGATTTTCAATAAAAACTTTTGGATAAATGGATGGAATTGAAAAATGAGTATTGAATCTATATATCTTTGTGAGATATCTTTTTTTAATAAACAAGTATCAAAATAAGCTGAACTTGTAACTCAACTTTTGGATTGCTGTATCAAAACGTGATAATCCAGGGGCTGGTGCTGGGGCTGAGTGGTTAAGTTCCTCTGCTCCACTTCCATGGCCCAGGTTTGCTGGTTCGGATCCCGGGGGTGGACCTACGCACCACCTGTCAAGCCATGCTGTGGCAGGCATCCCACATATAAGAAAAATAGAGGAAGAAGGGCACAGATGTTAGCTCAGGGCTAACCTTCCTCAAAAAATAAAAAGTGATAATCCATGATTTTAAAAAATGATTATGAATATTCACTTACTCACCAAAAATATTATTAATAGCAAAAGCAAAAAGAATTTTTTAACATAAGAATCCCAACATATCTGGAGAAGTTGAGAAAGCACTGGATAAGTACTGAAAAGCACCAAGGTGCAGAATCTTAGGAAAATCAGTAGAAAATATCGTTTGTCATGTACACTCTAATATCCAAGAAATGGAATTTCATTTGAAAATCCTGGAGGATGCTCTAGGAATGCAGAACAGAATGATACATCCTGTTAAATAAAAGACATCAGGAGAAACAGCAGAATTTCCCCAACTCCATTTGGAATCCACGGAAGAAATTAAGGAACAAAAATGAGGATGAAACTTCATTTCACAGGCTTCATGACTCTTTGTGGTATATTTCCTGGCAAGTCTTAATCTTCATAATAGTAGTGCAGTCAATTTTCTAGTCTCCTTCTGTATATACTGCTGATTATTTGTACGTCTTTGTCCTTCCTTATATACTGCTGATTATTTATGTCTTTAGTGACTTTCTGCTTATTCTAACCGATTAAAGCTTAGAATCCTAGGAATGCCTCTTCACTTTGCAGGCTGAAAGTTTTGAAGCCACATTACCGTGCTGTGCTATGTAGAGTGGAGGGGAGCCTTCATTCAAAAGCAGTTTTTTGTTAGGCTTCTCAGTTTTCACAGAGGACATCAGACTTCTGAATTGTTTGATAATATACATGAGTCTATATTTAAATGACAACACAGAAAATCTGGAGTTCAGGTAATGGTCAAGTATTATACGTTTACTCATTGTTTACTGAGATGTTATCGATGTCTTAGCTGAGAGAAGAACCTGATCTAGGACATACTCAGAATATTCTTTCACATATTGTCAGCTCAACCCCTGGCTCTAGCTAGATGATAAGAGAGGTGGCTTTCCTGTTAACTTAATATTGGGCACCCTAGAATTGCTTAGTTTAATTTGCCTGGAGGGGTCTTATATCTGCTTTTGTGGAGTGATGCTATAAAGAACAGCCCTGTTGGGGCTAGCCCTGTGGCCGAGTGGTTAAGTTCACGCACTCCGCTTCATTGGCGAGGGTTTCGCCAGTTCAGATCCTGGGCACGGACATGGCTCCGCTCACCAGGCCATGTTGAGGCGGCATCCTGCATGCCACTACTAGAAGGACCCACAACTAAATATAAACTATGTACTGGGGGGATTTGGGGAGAAAAAGCAATAGAAAAAAAAAAGAAGATTGGAAACAGTGGGTAGCTCAGGCACCAATCTTTAAAAAAAAACAGCCCTGTGAAACTTGGTGTTATTTCTACTCTAAACTTCTCATTATTTCTACAATTTCATTTCTAGAAAGTCTACCCTAAAGTAATAATTTGACTTGCATGCAAAGATGTATAAATAAAGATAGTGATTATAACAGTTTATAATAAGGTAATAGTGGAAACCATATACATATTCACCATATATACAATAGTTAAATTTTAATAACAACATGAATAGTTTAATCTCATTTTTTACATGCCCTAAATATGGTAATAGATGAGGATAACTGAAATTTCTCATGACAGGTCATGACCTTAGATGCGGATACAGTAATTCCCTACATAGAGGTGAACGTTGTAGCCACATCATTCTTACAACTCCATAACATTATATATATTTGACAGATCTTTCTTTAATTTTAGACAGATTCTAACAAAATACATGTAAAAATTTAATACTTTATTGAGTCAATATAGAATTTTTAAACAAATTCTATTAATGTTGTTTGTAACAAAGGAGTTTTAAGGCTTAGCTGTGATGGCCAGGTTAATTCTAATATCTATAAAATGAATTTCCAGCATAACTATATGATTTTTATATCTAGTTTGCATCAACAAACTTATAGTTATTATTTATTGATCGTCTCTCTGTGTACTAGTTATTTTATTTGTATTATGTGTCATTTATTCCTATCAACCTTATGAAGTCAACTTTATTTCTGTTTTACTGAAAAATAAAACCCTGACCTTCAGTAAATTTTAGTACTAGCCTGAGGTTGAACAAGAATTCATATAACTGTTCCGACTCAAACTTGAGGCTTTTTCAAATTTTTTGCTCTCGCTAATTTGCTAAAGAATATGTCTAATTTATGTTTATTAGATTCATTCATGAACATTGTTATAGATAAAAACTTAATAGCTTAATGTAACCAAAGAAGTGTTAAATGAAAAGAGTACTACAACATAAACTCCATTTTAAAATATGAATGTATATACATGTATATAGAAAAAAATGTTTGAAATGATATATATTCTTCAATTGTGGAATTATGAATGACTTTTATCCTGGTATGCTTTTCTTTATTTTGTAAAATACATAAAATGAATATATCTCAATTTATAACTAGAAAAATAGGACTGTTTTTTACAAATATTAAGTTGCTTCTTATTTTTAAATAGAGCATACCAGTCTCCCTCCTCACTTTAGGAAATGCAAATTTATATTAAGCTTACTTTCAAGTGAACTCTGATTCATTTTAATTTTTCCTTGTTTCCAAGGCTGACAGAAAAACCGGTTGATTTCTTCTAAAGTTCCACTAGGTGGTGCTACAGTGAAATTAATTGTTGGTTTGTGTGTGTGTGTGTGTGTGTGTGTGTGTGTTTTCTTTTTACTCCACTGATTCTCAAACTTTTGATTCTGTTTTGAAGTTCAAGGTGTCATTCACTTCCCCTTAATCAATCTCTTCATCACGTCACAACCAATTAACAAAAACATATCCCATTGCAATTCCAGTGCTGATTTAACGCAATATTAAGGAGGTGACACATTAAATATGATAGAAAAATGAATTGATTTATGCTAAATGATAATATAAGCAATCGTCTATTGTAAATATTAAAAGACATATATCCACCTTTGGTAACCATGAGGTCCTTGGAGATAACTGGAGGCATCTAGACCATACTTTGTGAACCACTACAATACAGTACTTTACGATATAGTACTTTAAGAAATTTGGATCAGTAATTTTCCAGTTACCAGTAGTTCTCAAGTTTCAGATATTCATCTACAGTAATCCAAAGTTATGGAACACTGATGATTACATGCATGTAATTATGTATGGTATTTAGTGCAGTCTGTGCAAAAGTCCTACCTGTTCTGGCCCAGAGGCCTTTTATCAATGAGAGTCAAGAAATTTCTCCTTCACTGGATGTTTTTCCCCCAATGATCTCACTTGCTCATGGCTTCATACATCACAAAATTATCTCATGTTAATATATGCTCTTCAGCTTTTTTCCGATAACATTGTCAATAAATGCAAGGGAACTTTAATGCCACTAGTTGTAATACTGTGCCATCAGATCTAACAATGAAAAATATGTGAGAGTTTATTACTTGTGAATAAATTTATGCAGTGTCTATAAAAGGTCGACGTGGTGGGCTGTATAATGACCTCCAAACATTCAAGTAACAATGCCCGGAACCTGTGAATATTACCTTATATGGCAAAAGGGACTTTGCAGATGTGATTAAATTAAGGATGTAGTGAGGGGGAGGTTACCCTGGATTATCTGCATGGGCCTGATGTAATTACAACAGTCCTTATAAAGGGGATATGGGAGGAGGCAAAGTCAGAGGAGAAGACAATACAAGCAGAAATTGGAGAGATATGCCTTGAAGATGAAGAAAGGGGCTACAGCCAAAGAATGCAGTCTAGGAGCTGAGAAATACAAGGAAGTGAATTCTCTTTTAAGAGCTTCTAGAACAAAGGAGGCCTGCAAGCACCTCGACTTGAGCTCAGTAAAACTGATTTTGGACTTCTGGCCTCTGAATTGTAAAAGAATAAATCTGTGTTGTTTTAAGCCACCAAGTTTGTAGCGATTTGTTACAGTGGCACTAAGAAACAAACATAGTTACATACTTGATTTTTTGCTTAGTTACCTATTCCTATTAATGTAGCATTGCTACTTTGGAATCCTTACTTGCCTACATTATTGTAATACAAAAATTGTAATCCATTGGAAAAATATGTACTACTTTTGGGGGATTTATTAAGTAGTTCGATTTTTCTTGCAGAAGGTTTACAACATGTATCAAATATTTTAAAATGTTCATACCATTTGAGCCAGCAATGCTAGATATCTAAAGATATAACCATAAATACATAGAAAGACCTAGATACAAGAATGGGCTTTGCAAGGAAATAATAAAGATTAGAAAATATACTAATAAAATAGAAGAACAAGAGAGAAAACAAAATAAATATCCTGCTTCCAATAATGAATAAAACTGTGTGGCAGAAGATCAGCAAGAAATAGAAGCCTTGAACATGTTCTAACTCAACCAGACCAAATGGATATGTATAAAATACTCCACCCAACAACAGCAGAACACACATTGTTCTCAAGTGCACATGGAGCATTCTCCTTGATAGACCACAAGTTTGTCCACAAAAGAAGTATCAGCAAAGTAATAAGACCGAAATCGTACAAAGTATCTTCTCTGATCACAATGGAATGAAAGTAGAAATCAATAACAGAAGGAAAATCAGAAAATTCACAAATATGTGGAAATTAAACACCACACTCTTAAACAAGCAATGAGTCAAAGAAGAAATCACAAAAGCAATTAGAAAATACTTTGAGATGCATGAAAATTAAAACACAACATACCAGAATATGGAATGCATTGGAAATAATGGTCAGAGGGAAATTTTTAGCTGTAAAGGCTTACATCAAAAAAAGAAGAAAGATCTCAAATCAATAACTTAACCTTCCACTACCAGGAACTGTTGTTCTAAGGAACTGCTGTTCTAGGGAAGAAAATAGGAAACTAAACTCAAAGGTAGGAGAGGGAAACAAACCATAAAGATTGGAGTGAAGATAAATAAAATAGAAAATAGAAAAACAGTAGAAAGAATCAATGAAATTAAAAGTTGATTCTTCGAAATTATTGACAAAAGTTTAGCTAGACTGACTACGAAAAAAAGAGAGAAGACTCACATTACTAAAACTAGGAATGAAAAAGAAAACATTACTAAAGACCTTTCAGAGATAAAATGAATTATAAGCAAATACTGTGAACAATTGTATGCTAACAAATCGGATAACCTAAATGAAATGGAAAAATTCCTAGAAAGACACAAACTATCAAAACTGAATCAAGAAGAAATAGAAAATCTGAACTGACCCAGAGCAAGTAAAAACATTGAATTAGTAATCAAAAAAGTCCCACAAAGAAAAGCTCAGAATCCCATCCAAAAGCAACAGAATACACATTCTTCTCAAGTGCACATGGAGCATTCTCCAGGATAGATCATATGTTAGGCAACAAAACAAGTCTCAATGAATTTAAGAAGATTGAAATCATATCAAGCATCTTTTCTGACCACAATGGTGTGACACTAGAAATCCATTACAAGAAGTAAACTGGAAAACTTTCAAATATGTGGAGATTAAACAACATGCTACTGAGCAGCCAACGGGTCAAAGAAGAAATCAAAATTCACTTGAGACAAATGAAAATAGAAATACAACATACCAAAACTTATGGGATACAGCAAAAGTATTTCTAAGTAGTAGCAAAAGTAGTTCTAAGAGGAATGTTCATAGTGATAAATGCCTGCCTCAAGAAACAAGAAAAATCTCAAATAAACTACCTAACTTTACACCTCAAGGAACTAGACAAAAAAGAACAAACTAATCCCAAAGTAAGTAGGAGGAAGGAAATGAAAAATATCAGAGCAGAAATAAATGAGACTAAAAAGACAAGAAAAAAGATGAATGAAACTAAGAGCTGGTTCTTTGAAAAGATTAAAAAAAAAATTGACAAACTGTTAGCTAGACTCACCAAGAAAAAGAGAGAGAAGACAAATAAAATCAGAAATGGACAGGAGATGTTACAACTGATACCACAGAAATACAAAGGATCATAAGAGACTACTACGAACAATTATATGCCAACAAATTGGATAACCTAGAAGAAATGGATAAATTCCTAGAAACAACAACCTACCAAGACTGAATCATGAAGAAATAGAAAAACTGAACAGACTATTTACTAGTAAGGAGATAGAATCGGTAATTAAAAACCTCCCAAAAAACAAAAGTCCAGGACCAGATAGCTTCACTGGTGAATTCTACCAAGCATTCAAGGAAGAATTAATACAAATCCTCTCAAACTCGTTCAAAAAACAGGAGGAGGGAACACGTCCGAACTCATTTTACGAGGCCAGCATTACCCTGATACCAAAACCAGACAAGGACATCACAAGAACAGAAAATTCCAGGCCTATATCCCTGATGAAAATAGATGCAAAAATCCTCAAGAAAATATTAGCAAATTAAGTTAAACAATACATTAAAAGGATCATACACCATGGTTAAGTGGGATTTATTCCAGTGTTACAAGGGTGGTTCAACATCTGTAAATCAATGTGACAAGCCATATTAACAAAATAAAGGGTAAAAATCATATGATCATCTCAATAGATGCAGAAAAAGCATGTGAAAAAATTCAACATTTATTTATGATAAAAACTCTCAACAAAGTGAGTATAGAGGGAATGTACCTCATATAATAAAGGCCATATATGATAAGCCCATAGCTAACATCATTGAAAAGTTGAAAAGCCTTTCCTCTATGATCAGGAATAAGAGAACAATGCTCACTCTCACCACTTTTATCCAACACAGTTTAGGAAGTTCTAGCCAGAGCAATTAGGCAAGAAAAAGAATTAAAAGCCATCCAAACTGGAAAGGAAGAAGTACAACTGTCACTAGTTGTGGAGGACACAATATTATACATAGAAAACCCTGAAGACTCCACCAAAAAGTGTTAGAACTGATAATTGAATTCAGTAAAGTTAAAGGATACAAAAATCAATATACAAAAATCTGTTGCATTTCTATACACTAATAATGAACTATCAGAGAGAGAAAGTTTTAAAAAACAATCCCATTACAATTACATCAAAAAGAATAAAATACCTAGGAATAACTTTAACCAAGGAGGTGAAAGCTCTGTACACTGAAAACTATAAGACATTAATGAAAGAAATATAAGACACACATGAATGGAAAGATATACCATGCTCATGGATTGGAAGAATTAATATTGTTAAAATGTCCATACTACCTAAAACAATCCACATATTCAATGTAATCCCTATCAAGATTTCAATGGAACTTTTCACTAAAATAAAATAACCAATCCTGAAATTTGTATGGAACCATGAAAGTCCTAGAACAGCCAAAGAAATCTTCAGAAAGAAAACAAAACTGGAAGCATCGTTCTCCCTGTTTTCAAACTATGTTACAAAGCTATAGGAATTAAAACAGTATGGTATTGGCACAAAAACAGACACATAGATCAATGGAACAGATCAGAGAGCCCAGAAATAAACCCATTCATATACAGTCAATTAATTTCTGACAAAGGAGCCGAGAATATACAATGGGGAAATGACAGTCTCTTAAATAAATGGTGTTGGGAAAACTGGACAGCCACATGCAAAAGAATGAAACTAGACGACTATCTTACACCACACAAAAAAGTCAATTCAGAGGCCAGCCTGGTGGCACAATGGTTAAGTTCAAGTGCTCTGCTTTGGTGGACTGGGTTTGAGGGTTCGCATCCCAGGTGCAGACCTATACACTGCTCATCAAGCCATGCTGTGGCAGCCATGTACAAAAATAGAGGAATATTGGTATGGTTGTTACCTCAAGGACAATCTTCCTCACCGCCCCCCACCCCAAAAAAAAATCAATTCAAACTCGATTAAAGGTTTGAACATAAGACCTGAAACCATTAAACTCCTAAAACAAAACATAGGAGGTAAGTTTCTTGACATTGAACTTGGCAATGATTTTTTGCATTTGACCCCAAAGAAAAGGCAACAGAAGTAAAAATAAACAAGTGGGACTACATCAAACTAAAAAACGTCTGCATAGCAAAGGAAACCATCAACAAAGTGAGAAAGAAGCTTACCAAATGGGAGAAAATATTTGCAAATCATATATCTGATGAGTTAATATCCAAAATATATAAAGAACTCATGCAATTCAGTAGCAAAAAAACCAAACAACCCATAAACTATGGGCAGAGGATCAGAATAGACATTTTTCCAAAGAAGACATACAGATGACCCACAGATATATGAAAAGATGCTCAACATCACTATCAGAATGGCTATTATCAAAGACAAGAAATAACAAGTATTGTCAAGGACGTGGAGAAATGGAAACCCTTGTGTACTGTTGATAGGAATGTAAATTGGTGCAATCACTATGGGAAAGAGTATGGAGGCTCCTCAAAAATTTACAACTAGAACTACCATGTGACCACGCAATTCTAGTTCTGGCTATTTATCCAAAGAAAATGAAAACATTAACTTGAACAGATATACTTATCCCTACATTCATTGCAGCATTATTTACAATAGCCAAAATAAGAAAACAACTTAAGTGTCCATCAATGGGTAAATGTGTAAAGAAAACATGATGCTGCAATATTATTCAGCCATAAAAAAGAATGAGATCTTGCCATTTGTGACAACATGAATGAAACTTAAGGGCATTATGCTAAGTGAAATAAGTCAGACAGAGAAAGACAAATGCCCTGTGACTTCACTTATATATGGAATGTAAAAAAAACGACTGTGCTCATAGATACAGAGATCAGATTGATATATAAGTGACATAACATTATAATAGTTTCAGATGTACAACATAATGATTCAATATTTGTAGTCCCACTTGTTTAGTTTTGCTGTTGTTACCTTTGCTTTGGGGTCAAATCCAAAACGGATCTCAGAGATACAGAGATCAGATCGGTGGTTGCCAGAGATGGGGGTGAGGCGTCAGGGGTGGGTGAAATGGGTGAAGGAAGCCAAAAGGAATAAATTTTCAGTTATACAATAAACAAGCCATGAGGATGTAATGTACAGCATGGTGACTATAGTTAACAATACTGTATTGCATATTTGAAAGTTGCTAAGAGAGTAAATCTTAAAAGTTCTCATCACAAGGAAAAAATTTTGTAGCTATGTATGATGATGGATGTTAACTAGACTTATCGTAGTGATCCTTTTGAAATATATACAAATATGGAATCATTATGCTGTACATCTGAAACTATTATAATGTTATGTCAACTATATATCAATACAAGAAAAAGAAAGGAAAGCTCAGGCCCAGATGGCTTTATTAGTAATTATATTGAACTTTTAAAGAATTAATGTCAACTCTTCCCAAACTCTACTAAAGAATAGATTTGGAGGGAACACTTCCCAACTCATTATATAAGGCCAGTATTACCCTGACACGAAAACCAGACAAAACATGACGAGAAGACTGCAGACGAATATCCCATTATGAATACAGACACAAAAATCCTCAGCAAAATACTAGCAAATCAAATCTACCAAATATAAAAGGATTATATCCCATATCTAAGTGGAATTTATCCAAGGAATGTAAGCTTGGTTTAACATTAGAAAATCAATTAATATAATATACCATATTGATAGAGTAAAGAACAAAAAACACAGGATCATCTTACTAGGTACAGAAAAAGCATTTGATAAAATCCAACATCCTTTCATGATGAAAACATTCAGCAACCTGGAAGTTGAAACCTCCTTAACCTGTTAAAGGGCACCTAGGGAAAATCCACAGACACCACCATACTTCATGAAAAACTGAATGCTTTTGTCTAAGACCAGGAACAAGACAAAGACATCCACTCTCACCACTTCTAGTCAACATTGTATTGGAGGTTTTAGCTAGGAAAATTGAAGAAGGAAATGAAATAAAAGTCATCCAGATGGAAAGTAAGAAACAAAACCATTTCTCATTGCAGATGACATGATCTTGCATATAGAAAATCCTAATGAATTCACAAAAACTGGCAGAGCTAACAATCAAGTTCAGCAAGTTTGCAAGATACAAGATCAACATATGAAAATTGTATATTTACATACTAGCAGTGAGCAATCCAAAAATGAAATTAAAAAATTGAAAACATATTTTCATCACAAATTTCATTTACAATAGCATCAAAAAGAATAAAATAGGAAAAAATTTAACAAAAGAAGTGTAAGACATGTACATTGAAAATTACAAAAGAGGAAAGTATGGGAAACAGTGAGAGTTGGTAAAAGGATACAAGCTTTCAGCTATAAGATGAATAAGGTCTGAGGGTCTGATGTATATGATGACTACTGTATTGTATAATTGAAATTTGCTAAGAGAGTAGAACTTAAATGTTTTCACCAAAAAAAAAAGTGATAGATGTGTCAATTACCTGGATAGGAGGAATCCTTTCACAATGCATATGCATATCAAATCATTAGGATGGACACTTTAAATATCTTAGGATTTAAATATCTTAGGATTTACTCAATAAAGCCAATTAAAAACAAGAATAACTTTGAAAGAAACTAAAAAAGACCTAAGTAAATGGAACGACATTCTACGATTATGAATCCAAAGACTTAATATTGTTAAGATGGTAATATCCCCCAAATTGGTCTATAGATTCAATGCAATCCCTATGGAAATCTCAGAGGCATTTTTTGTAAAAATTGTAAGCTGATCCTAAAATTCATAAGGAAATGCAAGGGACCCAGAATAGCCAAAACAATCTGGAAAAAGAAGAGCAAAATGGAGGACTCGTGCTTCCAAATTTTAAAATGTACTACAAAGCTACAGTACTTAAAACAGTATGGTATTGACATAAAGATAGACATATAGATCAATGGGATAGAATTGAGAGTCTAGAAATAAACCTTTTCATTTATGGTCAATTGAGTTTCAACAAGGGTGCCAAGACAGTTCAATGCGGAAAAGAATAATCTTTTCAACAAATGGTTCTGGGGCAACTGGATATCCACATGCAAAAGAATGAAATCTGACCCCTTCCTCATTCCATATGTAAAATTAACTCAAAATGAATCATAGGCCTAAATACAAGAGCTAAAACTATAAAAGTCCCAGAAGAAAATATAGGTACAAATCTTCATGACCTTGGATTAGGTAAAGTCTTCTTAAATATGACACCAAAAGCACAAGTGACAAAATAAAAAGTAAATTGGATTTCATCAAAATGCATTAAAAACTTTTGTGCTTCAAATGACACTATCAAGAAAGTGAAAAGACAACCCAGAGAATGGGAGAAAATATTTGTAAATCATATATCTGATGAGGGACTTAAATCTGGAATGTATAAAGAACCCTTACAATTCAATAATAAAACGACAAAATTTAGAAAAGGGCAAAGGATCTGAATAGACATTTCCCCAAGGAAGCGTAACAATGGCTAATAAGCACATGAAAATATACTCAAGGTCATTAGTCATCAGAGAAATGAAATTTAAACCATAATGAGATACCATTTCACACCAAGATGGTTATAATCAGAAAATCATATAATAACAAATGTTGGTAAGGATGTAGAGAAATTGAAATCCTCATACCCTACTGGAAAGAATATAAAATGTTGTACCCATTATGGGAGACATCCAGGTAGTTCCTCAAAAAGTTAAAAATAGCATTCCCATAGAATGTAAACATAACACTACATCTATACAGTTAAGGGAGAATTTTTCTGCCCTCCTTCTCTCTCATCCTTCAACCCTTGTCTCTTCCTGGTGCCTTTAAACTCGGGGCTAATAAGTTAGTGTTGATCGGGTGAAATTGTCAGTTCATTCACCTTTCTCCCTGTGGAAAGACCCAGCTAGGAATCAGGTGAAAATGTAAGTCAAATTCTTAGTTCTGGTTATTACATAGGACTAAACATTCTAATTTCTAAATTGATACTGTTTTGGTGAAATAAGCAATAACAGGAATTTTTCACTCTGAGAATAATTTAAAAAGTCTTCCAAGAGTAGAGGAAGAATTTCTTTCAATGGACATATTGTAAAGTCACAATGGGATACAAAAATAAAGTTTCCTTCTGATTAACTTCCTTGAGCCCTGCTTATTCAATGCATTGTTTACATATACTAAATTGTTTTCTATTATAATTTTATTTCTATAATTTTGTAATGCCCACTGTTTTATAACAGCTTTACTGAGATATAATTTACTTATAATATAATTCACCCATTTAAGTATACAATAGTTTTTAGTATTTTAGTATATTCACAGAGTTGTGCAACCATCCCACAATCAATTTTTTGGCAGATGTTTAACACTGACTCTTTCCTTCTTTTCTGTGATATAAACCAGGGTCTTTCAACCTTTTAGGACTCTTGACATTTGAGCCAGAAAATCATTTGCTGTCCTGTGCATCCCAGGATGTTTAGCAGCATACATGGCCTTTACGTGCAATACCAGTAGCACGCCACCCATCCCCAGTTGTGACAACCAAAAAAACCTTCAGACATTGCCAAATGTCCCCAGGGGTGCAAATTTATCCTTGGTTGAGAAACCACTATTATAGTGTATGTCTTTTCCTCTGGCTGAACCTTGCCCTCTTAGCTTGTTTTTGTTCTTATGACCTGTGTTAGACACAATTCAGCCCATGATAGGGTCTGCACCATACAGACTTCTTTTGGGACCAGCATCCCCAGGGAGCCCCTCTTGGACAGAATTTAAAGCAGCTCCAGGCTAGCTCTTGCTCAAGCATGGCCCAGATGTTGTCCACAAGAAGCACTCAGCATCTTTTACCCTGACAAGTTCTGAGAATGGGGATGCCCAATGTTCTTCTCTCTTCTTGCTGTTGGAGTAGCTAGCCCACAGGTCTCTGCCCTGTATGTTTTCTAGCCAAGAATCAGATACCAGGTCTGCCTAACTACAGGAGAATCAATCATATTAGCACTTGGAGGACCACGCTGAAGACAAACTCCCTTGACTTGAGGAAAAAGGGACAAACATCTACTCTCATCTCTCCCAGGGAACTCAGCGTGAATCTATCCAGAGAACTCCTCTTTATAAATCTTTGCCTCATCTACACTTTTGACCCTTTTATATAGTAGATGAGAATAAAGCATTCAAAAGTTATGAGCCAATTTTCAAGCAACTACTTTGCTATTCCTACAGAGTACTTTGTCTTACAACTCATCTGGTATATGATATCTAAATACCTCAGGATCCGGTGAACTTCAATTTTATCGTTCTGTTCCATGATTAATAATGTCATGAATGGTTAAATAATTTATAGTGTATTTCATTCGGTAAAATATTATGCAACCATTAAAAAATTGCCCTTTGAAGAAATGCTCACAACATAATGGTGATTGAAGAAAAGACTATAAAGTGTGTTTTTACTCTATGATTTTAATATTAAAATATATATATTTCTAGACAAAAGACTAGAAGGAAATATACTTAAGTATTATTTGTGATAATCTCTAGATAGCATAACTATTTTCTTTCTAATAATTTTGTTTTCCTCAAATTTTCTACTATGAGCATGTATTAATTTTTAATAGAAAATGTTATATGAAAATAAAGTGCTCAAAGTTTAGTCATATTCGCATTCTCTTCCTCTTATAATTTAAATATTTTTAAAACTCATGCATACTTAGACTTCCCGAAAATTTAACCTATTTCTCCTTTCTCGGGGAGCTTCTGATTGCCTCCAAAACAAACTCCAAACTCTTTGCACTCTCATCAGCCTGGCCCTCTGCATGTCATCTGCCCCTTTGCTCCCAGTCCCTATGCCCATTTGTCCCTTCTATGCTCTGATATGTACTCTTGTGATGGAGACCTTGCAAACTTTATTCCCAGATTCCCTTGGTAGCTGACTTCTGGTAGCTTCTACCAATGAAATACTAATGGGAGATTGGAAGATGGGAGGAGAGGAAAAGGGACTCACTTGCTCTTCATTGTGTCAGTAACCCTTCTGCAGCTGCAGTCAGCTATGAAAGAGTGTCTTTTAGTTGCACCATTACCCACCGGGCACAGCCTCTTCCTCAGTCCCAGCATCAGCCCTCAGACACCATTCCATGGTCCTGACACCTGCTAAGGGCCCCTTCCCTCGGATTCCAGCAGAGCCATGTGGCGCCCCCCTCAGTCCTTCAGTGGATCCAGTACCAGTGAAAGGACTCCTCTGTGGTCCCAGAACCAGCCCAGGTGACACTGCTCCACAGTTCTGGTCTGTGGTGACCCCACCTATTCCCTTTATTCTTCCAGTCCTAGGGGTGGTAGGTGCTTCTTACAGTCACTAATCTCTGAATTTCTTTTTAAATTTTTTTCTAGTTTTATTGAGATATAATTGACATAAAGCACCGTATAAGTGTAAGATTTACAGCATAATGACTTGACTTACATATATTTTGAAATGATTACCACAATAAGTTTAGTTAATATCCATCATCTCATACAGATACAAAAAAAAAGGAAGAGAAAAATGTTTTTTCCTTGTGATGAGAACTCCTAGGATCTAATCTCTTAGCAACTTTCAAATATACCATATAGCAGTGTTAACTGTAGTTATCATGTTGTACATTACATCCCTAGTACTTATTTATCTTATAACTGGAAGTTCACCCAATTTGCCCCAATATCGCCTACCCCTCCTCTGGTAACCACAAATAATCTAATCTCTTTTTCTATGAGTTTAGTTTTTTCTTTCTCTCTTTTTTTTAAGATTCACATATAAATGAGATCACGCAGTATTGTCTTTCTTTGTCTGACTTATTTCACTTAGCATAATACTCTCCAGGTCCATCCATGTTGTTGCAAATGGCAAGATTTCCTTCTTTTTTATGGCTGAATAATATTCCATTTATATATGTGTGTGTGTATATATATATACTTATCACAACTTCTCTATCTGTTCATCCATTGACAGACACTTAGGTTGTGTCCATGTCTTGGTTATTGTAACTAATGCTGCTGTCAACATGGGAGTGCAGATATCTCTTCAACATAGTGTTTTCTTTTCCTTCAGATATATTCCCAGAAGTGGGATTGCTGGATCATATGGTAGTTCTAGCTTTAAAATTTTGAGGACCTTCCATGCTGTTTTCCATAGTGTCTGTACCAATTTGCAGTCCCATCAACAGTGCACAACGGTTCCCTTTTCTCACAGTCTCACCAGCATTTATTACCTTTTGTCTTTTTGATCATGGCCATTCTAACAGGCTTGTGGTCACATCTCATGGTGGTTTTGATTTGCATTTCGCTAATGATTAGTGATGTTGAGTACATTTTCATGTATCTATTGGCCATTGGTATATCTGTGTTAGAAAAACGTCCATTCAGATCCTGTCAGAAAGAGGGGAATGAACTGACAACTACAGCTCCTTTGCCCATTGTTTATTTGGAGTATTGTTTTTTTTGCTATTGAGTTGCACGAGCTCTTTGTATATTTTGGATATTAACCCTTTATCAGATATATGATCTGCAAGTATTTTCTCCCATTTCGTAGCCTTTCTTTTCATTTTGTTGATCATTTCTTTTGCTGTGCAGAACCTTTTTAGTTTGATATAGTCCCTCTTGTTTATTTTGTTGCATCACTATATTGTTTTTCTACTTTCTCAATCCCTCTAACACTTGTGCAGTGAATAATCTGTATTAAATTGGCTATATTTGAAATGCCCAGAGTAATGTCTGTTTTCTTGACTGGTCCCTGACATCACGCATCACATCTGCTTAAGTTCTGTTGGCCAGATTTAGTCATGTCTCACCAACTGCAAGAGGCGGTGCCCTGAGAAATGTGGTCTAGCTGTGCCCGTGTCTAGAGAGGAGAATAGAGATAAGGGTGGTACCGGTACTCTTTTCCACATTGCCTAATGAGGCACATAGTAAGTTAATCAAATGCAAAACTAGACAATTAGGAAACAAAAAAGAACCCAACGAGGTACAATCGTCTAAAGAAAATCTAGGTATATATAGCCAAAGACTTGAAATGAGCTGATTTTGAAATTGGACATTGAGTGTAGCTTTAAGTTTCCTGGAAATGAAGGCATATAAAGAAACATATTGAATTGCAGCTTTTAAAGTGTATTTGACAGCCTAAAAAATTTGTCTTGAAATGAAACATGAGAATCATTTATCACATTTATCATCATATAGTAAACTAGAATAATACAGAAAATCATAATTTGAAACTATGATACTGTGTTCATAAATTTCTCTTCCTCAGTTCTGATCATAAGTATATTTACTTTAAAAAAGTATCAATTGCTTAGACAATCAATTTGAATTCTTAGATTATTTTCTGATGTTCAAGGCATGTACTACAAGTGTCTATAAGGAAAATAAAATCTCTCTTCAAAACTTGAATAAATGATGTTATATTTACATATGTTTTTTCAAGAATAATATTGGTCAATAGCAGGATCTGGAATTTTCAAATTATTACTATTTCTATTAGCTTAAATTTTTTTTTGAATTCCACATCTAGGTAATGTGATCTATATATAACAAAAAACAATTCAATATGCTATTAATTAAGAGTTAGTTTCCAAAAATAAAATGATAGACCCAAAACATTTGTGACCCTAGAGTCTAGAAGAGCTTCTGGCCCACAGTAGGTACTCAATGTATTTACTGATTGAAGGAGATAGTTGAATCCAAAAACATTAAATCTTTGATTGACAGTTGTACACTTAAAATGCTAAAGCACACAACTCCCATATTTCCAGATCTGCCCTGTTTGTAAATACAAATTAGGTCATATTATATTAACACCTGAATCTTCCCATCTGTCGAAAAGTCCTCCCCCTCCCCCTGAGTATTTCGTAGAGGCTCAAGGTGGGTATTACACACTCACAGATCTGGGGAGGCTGCCCTCTTCTGTTGGTTCAAGCCAGACAGTCACTGTGGCTTCAATTACTCTGCCTGAGCATCTTGTCCTCACAGAGATGTTGTACTCTGCACATTCTCCATTGCCACAGTCCTAGCCCTCTCTTGGACCACAAAGCTTATCCAGCTCTCCCGGAGCTAGATTCAGGAGGATGCCTCCTCTCCCACTTCTTAGATTCAGTTAGGGGATCCCGCAGCAGAGACTTTGTGCCTTAACTTTTAATTATTTGGTGAGAAATCTTTGAGTTCACCACTCCTGCAAAGAACACTCCTATATGTAGATCTTTGTATTCTAAACCAATTATTTCCTCAGGATAAATCTCCAGGTGGAATTGCATGCACTTTTCTTTTCAGGGCATTTAAATGTGGATTGACAAACAATCTGGAAAGGGTGTGCCAATTCACACTTCCACCAGGAAATTTATATTAATTTCCAATGCCTTTATCAGCAATCATTTAGCTCTTTCCCTTTAATCAATTCCAATCTGACATATTAGAAACAGTATTTCATTGTTTTATTTCTCTGATTATGGGTTAGGCAAGCATCTTTATCGTACATGAATATCAGGTTTTATAGAAATGCATTTGGGAAACATTTAAATTAGGAAAATTCTAATTTTATGTAGTACAAACTTTGAACTGGGTTAATTCATGTAACTGATTTTCAGAACTAATTCAAAGGGCAAGGCTAAGTAAACACATGCCAGAGCTTGTTTTTGATATTTACAACTGTGACAGTGTACTAAAGGTCATCATTGAATAAACAGACTCCAGATGCCTGATTGCCTCATTCCTTCTAAAACTTCACAGACAGGCATTTATTCCCATTCTCAGAATAAGACAATTTATGTAAATGATTCTCACAAAACAGGAGAATTATGCATTAACATTGTCTATGAAACAAGAGAAATTGTCATTGGTCATATTCTTAATCTGATGTTAAATAATAACTGTAGCACAGGAAATGGCTTCCCTAAGAAAACTCCTTTCTCAATTGTTGCTCAGCTGCTGTCATCCTGCTTGTGGGGGATGGGAAGTCGGTTGGAGAGGGAGCTTTTCTTAGTGTTAATTATACAAGACATGTGCTATGTAGACCTAGCTACTTATGTTCATTTTACTTTTCCCCCCTAGAGAAGCACTTTCACACAGAGATCATTACATTTTCTAATCGATATGTTAGCCATATAAATGCTGTCATTTAAGATATTAGAGAAAAGAGAAAATTTTAGGTTGACTGGCTCAGAAATTCTTAGACCTATAAAGTTTATACCTAAGAAAGTATCTAGTCCAGTTCTTTCCCTTATTAGATAAGCTAGAAAGATTGAAAGATTCTCTGTCACTTAAGTTTTGAAATAAGCTGTTTTAGCTTAGTGACTCCAAAAGAAAGTGTCATATGATCTTGCACAGTGCCTAGCACGCAGAAGGCACTTTACAAGCATTTGTAAAATGAACTATCCTGCTGGAAGGTGTTAGAATGATTTCTCTCGAAATAGACTGCCAAAGTGTAACAGACGTAACATACGAAGTGCTTAGTATGATCCCTGGCAAGCAGTTAGCATGTATGTATGTAATATAAAATCCTGTTCCTCAGTTCAACATTCAGTGGGTTCTAAGCTACATGGCGTCCATTGGTGACTTTGCCAAGAAACGGAGTCATGTGGGCTAAGATTAGGAGCCAGTGCTTCTAAGAGATTTGATAGTTCTTTCAACCCACTGTGGTTTGCAAGTATTTTCGTGTATGTCTCTTTGACGAAATGAGCTTTAGGGTAACCTCAACAGCCAAAGAACTCCAATAATAGATCAAAAGCCTTACAAAGCAGGTCTAAGTGCTTAAATGAACAAAACTCAGGTCACAGGATATTATGTTACCAGACGTGAACCCCAGCTATTGTTATAATCACCTGTTCCTTCACTAGGGTGTACTTCCTGGATTTAAGCTAAGTGGAACTTAGAAAAGTTAAATTTATGTTTTTTAAAGATGAGACCATTGAGCAAATCTCTTTTGAATAGTTCAGACAGCTCCACAGTGTCTCCATCAACACGACTGCCCATCAAGGTGCAGGGCAGATATCATGCCAGCGTTATAGTTTCAAAATCTGTGAGTGTGGGAGATAAAATATACTATCTTCAGTGAGTGGTTCTCAAACTTGCTTTATCCTAAGAATCCCCTGGAGCATCTGTTACAAATCCAGGTTTCTAGACTTCTTCTCTGAAGATTCTGATTAATAGGTCCAAATGGGGCTGGAAATCTCTGTCTCCATCAGATCCCCAGGTAAATTATTCTAATCTTTGGTCCAGTTTGGGAAATACTGTCTTGATTACCATTTGTTAAGTAGAAAAGCTATGCAAAACCTCCTATGTGGGTCAAAAATCATCAGGGCTTGCCAAACTTAGTTCATGACTAAAACTCAGCAACAAAAGTATACAACTTCCACAGCCACCCCCAATCACTAACATCTTAAGAGAAAGATTTAGTTGGTCCAAACTGTCAGGACTTGATGTTGTACCTCTTAAATAAAAGGTCAAAAGAAGGATGGATACTGGTAAGCAGGAGTTAGAGTCATAATTTAAGTCCAGACTAGGAAGTGAACAGAATCAAAGGTACAGGTATAGCTGAGATGTTATGTTATCAGATCTAACACACCATTAATTGTAAATGGCACCATTATTTTAGGTATTACTGAGAAAGAAAAACATTATGACACAATATTTTCTTATCATCCAAATACTTTATAGAAAGAGCTCTTTTAGATTTAATTAAAGATTTATATCATATACAACTCAACAACTTCTGAATACATAAAAAAAGGGAAATACTACATTTAAGTGAGTCTAAGACTTTTTTTTCACATTTTCAGATTACTGAAATCAGGAGGTATATTATAATCAATGGTACCAAAGCAATGCATCCTAATTGAATGCATCTTTACTTTTACAACATATATAAAAAAATATTGTCTTACAGGACTGGCCCAGTGGCCGAGTGGTTAAGTTCGTGCGCTCCGCTTCAGGCAGCCCAGTGTTTCGTTGGTTCGAATCTTGGGCGTGGACATGGCACTGCTCATCAAACCACGCTGAGGCAGCATCCCATATGCCACAACTAGAAGGACCCACAACAAAGAATATAAAACTATGTACCAGGGGGCTTTGGGGAGAAAAAGGAAAAAAAATTTTAAAAAACCTTAAAACAAAAAATATTGTCTTACAACATATGACACCTTAGAGTCGATGAAAGATGGTATTAACAAAATATTTTAGTTAATGCATTACTACAACTTCTTCACACCTGAGGACCACCTCTTCTGTATTATAGACATGAATGACTATGGCTTTCCACACAAATTATTATCCCCTGCGGTGTCAAAATGCAGCATTTAGGGGTCGGCTCCGGGGCCAAATGGTTAAGTTTGCGCGCTCTGCTTCAGTGGCCCAGGGTTTTGCTGGTTCAGATCCTGGTCACGGACATGGCACCACTTGTCAGGCCATTTTGGGATGGCGTCCCACATGCCACAACTAGAAGGACCCACAACTAAAATATTCAACTATATACTGGGGGGATTTGGGGAGGAAAAGGAGGAAAAAAAAAAAGAAGATTGGCAACAGTTGTTAGCTCAGGTGCCAATCTTTAAAAAAAAATGCAGCATTCATTCAAAGAGTCCATGAAAGAACTAAGTCCCATTGGTTCTGGACTCAAAGCCAGGTTTACAATTAAGTAGAACTACTGTACTTTGACTTTGGGAATATTGATAATGACATCTGATTCACTAATGTCTCCATCTATTGTCCATGACCTTTCAGGTTTTACCCTCAATCTTTTGGTTAACAGGAGAAAAAAATTTCACCAATAGATGGGCTCAGCCCAGTAGTGCAGCGGTTAAGTTTGGATGTTCTGCTTTGGTGGCCCGGGGTTTGCTTGTTCGGATCCCGGGTGTGGACCTATGCACCGCTTGGCAAGCCATGCTGTGGCAGGTGTCCCATATATAAAGTAGAGGAAGACGGGTACGGATGTTAGCTCAAGACCAGTCTTCCTCAACAAAAAAGAAGAGGATTGGTGGCAGATGTTAGCTCAGGGCTAATCTTCCTCAAAAAAAAAAAAAAAAAATTGCATCAATTGCAGCCACTGTGGAAAACAACTTTGTTATTTCTCCAAAGGTTAAACATAGAACTACCATATGACCCAGAAAGTCCACTCTGAGGCATATACCCAGAGGACCCGAAAGCAGGGACTCAAACAGATACTTGTACACCAATACTCACAGCAACATTATTCACAATAGCCAAAAGATGGAAGCAACCCAAGTGTCCATGGACAGAAGAACAGATAAAGTAAATGTGGCATATACAAACAATGGAATAATATTAGGCCATAAAAAGGAATGTAATTTTGATATATGTTACAACAAGAATGGACCTTGAAAACATTGTTAAGTAAAATAAGTCAGACACGGAAGGTGAAATATTGTGTTATTCCATTCATATGAGGTACTAGAATAGGCAAGTTGATAGACACAGAAAGTAGAACAGAGGTTACCAGGGGCTGGAGGGAGGGGATTTACTGGTTAATGGGTACAGCATTTTGATTGAGGACAATAAAATAGTTTTAGGTATAGATAGCGGTGAATACCTTGTGAATGTATTTAATGCCTCTTAGTTGCACACTCATGAATGATTAAACTTATATTTTCTTATGTATATTTAGCCACACAAAAAAAGTTCGTACCACTATTTTATCTCTAGATTACATCGACCACACCATTCTTTTATCTTCTAATTTGCTTCCGTGCCACTCACACTCCTTCTGCCACTCTTCACCCTGGCCCTTTTGATGTGTGCAGGCGGTGTCTACTATGTCACAAGTGTGGCCTGATTGACAGCAATTGTAGAAAGCCATTTAGATACATCCCAATATCAGAGATATAACAAGTGTACCTTAGAAGCAATGAAACCAGGTTCAGAGACTCGGGGTAGAGTGAAGTGTCACTGTTTAAAGTCAGACAAGGACAGTAATCACAAGAGACTAATGTGATCCTGAGATAAATTCACCTGGGGACGTGGGTAGCACAATAGCAGATAGAAAATATCTGATTTAGGTTAGCAGTCATCTAAATTAGAGCTTAACGCCAGAGTCACAAAACAAACAATGTGTGTGAGCATCATGGCGTGTTGAAGCAAAATATATATTATGAATCCACCTGACAATGAACAGATCTTGAACAAACAGAAGAATGCTTATTTGTTATCCTAAATTTGTGTTTACTTACAACATACTTTCACATCTGTTCTCTCATTTGATTTGACCCTTGCAACATTTCCGTGAGGTCATAGAAGGAACCCCACTGAGAGAGGAGGAAACTGAGCCTCCACAGCTGGGCACTTCCTTAGAATCACACAACTGGTGAGCAACATTCCAGAGATTCTAACTCTGGTCTGACCACAAAGCCCAGAGCCTTTTGGCTTTGCCATAAGAAAGACGGTATCATCTGTTATATTGGATATGAGAACCAGTGTGTGATTTGGTTCTATGGGTCCAGATGAGCCAAAGATGTGCACTTGAGTACGTAGGGGTATTCTAGGATTCATTCTTGGCCGCTGGATTTTAAATGTAATCAGGGTTGACTACCATGTTCCAGAAAGAGTGCTCTAAATGCTCACAATGCTCCAAACATGCTAGCGGCTCAGGTAGGCAGATATTAACATCAAGAACTGAGTTTAGTCATCTTGTCCATCACTGAAGAGCTGAGTGGCATTAGGTTTCAGAGCAATCAACTCTTGAGACACAATTTCTTCATCTCTAACTAAGGATTACATCACTATTGTGAAATTACAGATAATGTGTGTAACATATCTAGCACATTATCTGGCAAAATGCTAGGTATTAGCAATAATTAATATTTACTCAGTGGTTTTATTTTTACTCATGACAGCTACAGTGACCCAATCAGTCAATTCTATGTTGAAGCAAGCTAGTTTCCACAATTTAAAATTATACAAAAAATAATTGCACATTTGAGGCAACATAGCATGGTGATGAAGTATATGGACACTTAATCCTGAACAGTCTTAACTGGACTGATTACCAGCTGAGATTTCTTCAAGGGAATTCAAAACAGTATTTTGACTATATATCCGTAATAAGATGTTATTGGGTTTTTAATATTTATCTTTAATAATTTTATCCTGAATGTGCACATGAGGTGTTTGGGTCAGAGACAGAGCTCTTATTGGATACTTTACAGTGAATAATAAGTGGGATAGTTCCCCTTGTCCTAATCCTTAACCCCAGGGCGACTCAATGTGAACTAAATTTTTCTACAGGACTGGCCAAACACCCCCGTTGGAAAATGTTGAGGAAAAATTATTTTTCTCTGCTTATAAAGGGGAAAAAGGCAGCTGCCCCCCTCATCCCCTAAAAGAGTCTCCTCCTTCCTACCTCCATACCTTTGGTACATATATAAAATCTCCCGAAGAGCCAAAGAGGTCGACTAGTCTCCCTCCCACTGACTCTCAGCTTTTACTATTTAGAGACGTCTCCTAGTTCCCAGGCCTCTCCTCCTTGAAATGTAAATTCCTAGGAGGACAGCCATTCCAGTCTTCATGGCACCACAGGGACTTAACCTAGGAAGTGAGTCATTTGACTTTCTCCAACAGATAAGAGAAGCTTTACTATCCTTTCAGGTCAGAGTGATTAAAGACACAAAGCTGTGTATCGCATTCTCACGGTATGTGAAGATGTTTCTCTGACTCTAGGGCTTTTTTATAGGAACACTGAGCAACCCAGGCAAGTTTTATTTCCCCCCACACATATCTTAAGAACAAAGAAATCTTCCACAGCATTCAATAATCTTATTTTTAGTAGTATTGATACTGCCAATCTTAAATTTTCACTTGTAAATTATATGATTAAAGCAAATAAGTAATTATGCTAATATCACTAGGTGGTAAGATTTTCAGTGTAAGAAAACAGGGATATAAATATAAAATCAAAGAAGATTAGTAACAACATGGCAACCTTAAATTTGGGAAAAATCAGTACGAATTCATGAAGTATTTTCTGTTTAAAAAATGCATTTTCTGGTTCTCTCCACTAGAAACATCTAGAAACTATGACAATCCAGTAGAAATGAGCAAAAATGGGAGTATCTTTGTCCCCTGCTCCCATGGGTACTCGCTATCCAGATTTCTAACATACAGTAGTTCCGCCAGGTTTTAAGCTTGTTATTGATGGAATAATACTGTGCACACTCTTTTGTGCCTGTCTTCTTCAACTCAATCTTATGTTTGTGAGATGCATCCATGTCATTGTGCACAGTTTTAGCTTGTTCATTCTCATCACATACAGTTCTTGACTGTATGAATATACCACAATTTATTTATCCCTCCTACTGTCGATGGACAGTTTCATTGTTTCCGATTTGGGATGTAACAAATAAAGCTCCTATGAACATTTTTTTATATGTCTTTTGTTGAACCCATGGTACATTTTGTTGAATATAGGTGTTATACACACATATATATATTTTGTTGTACATGTGTTACACATATGAACATATGTACATACATGTAGGAATGAAACCACTGGGCATAAGGCATGAATATTTTCAGCTTCAGTAAACACTGCCAACCAGTTAATGAAAACAATCAAGCATTTTTCTTACTTTTCTTATAAAAGCTGAATTTCAAGTTAACAAAATATTTGATAAGGAAAACCTCCTATTCATAGAAAAATTCCTTCTAATAAATGAGGAGAAAACGATATTAGAAAATGACCATTTTCCAATCCCTGATAAAGTAATGGGCCTAAGCAAAGACTGTCACCAGCAAATGCTAAAACCGTTAGGTAAAAGGGAAACGGATACTCTCAAATGGATGGTTCAGGGTGACAGCAGCTAAAGCAACTAATCAGTGCTAGTATACTAAAAGGGGGACAACACAGATATTATGTACGTCCTCATGTGATGCAAAGAAAAGTCACCTCATGAAACATTCTTGTCAAAGTAAGACTGAACCTAAATGTAATCAAACCTCTCGATCTAACTATCGTTCATAGGAAATGCAGGGGAAAGAGGAACAATTTAATGATACCACAAAGAAGCAATGAGTCAAATCTAGAATGTGGTAAGTCCTAAGGAAAACTGACCTAGTTATTCCAACAAATTAAGGGTATTTTAAAAAAAAAGGAGGGCGGCTATTCTTATCACTTAGGCTTACCAACCAAATGCAATCTATGGAGTTATGTAGATCCTAATTTGAATAACTTAAAAGAAACATTTTTTGGGACAATTAGGAAAATTTGAATATAAACTGCGTATTAGATGATAGGGAGAAATTGTTAATTTTTTTGAAAAATGGTATTGTGGTAATATTAAAAAATGTACATTAAAATATTCACCAGGAAAATGATATATGTAGGTATTCTTTAAAATATTTCGGCTTATTAAAAAAGTGAGAGAGGAAGATAAAACAAGACTGGCAAAATATCATTGATTGCTGAAGCAGACTGTATATGAGTATTCATTACTATTCTCTGTCTGCATGTTTGAAATTTTCCATGATAAATATTACTTCAAAAATTTTAAAATATGGCTTCCCGTGTGATGTAAGATAAAACCAGTGCTTCAGGGGAAAACTGCATCGTACAGACTCTAGATGACGCCCTGTTGATTATCTATTCTGTTTCTATCTAGGCTGTTTCACAACTCTTTAAATTATAGATAAGTGATAACAATGGCGAATAGCTCTGGTCTAACAGCATGCAAATTCTGTCCTACCTGGTACAGTTTCAGTTGACCTCCCCCATTCACTGGGGAAGAAGTTAGTTTTGTCTCCATTTCCACATTCATTTCAACATCCTTTACTTCCTATCAATGTGCCCTGTTCTAACTTCTCCTTTGAACCTCTTATAACATCTGTCACTTTCCCTGATTACAAGTTAAATAAAATCTTTAACACGTGTTCATTTCTATATCTGCATGAGAGTCATAATTTTACCCTTTTTTGAAAGTTATCTCTTAACAGTGATATACAGTATTCATGTCTTGTGAAGCCGAAAGTAAAATAAACTGATTAGTATACTTATGAATCATTAAGTGTTAATGAATAATTGTTAAACAATTTCAGAATAAATTGTAAGGTACTCACACAAATATTAACTAACTTTTCCTTCCAATTTTGTTTTTATTTCTTCATGCCATTAGTTCCAGAAACTCCTTTGGAATCTTTGTGCCAGATGCCTGGGTGCATTTGCTGTAAGCATGAAAACTCATCAGAGTAAAATATGAGTACAGCAAAACAGAAAACACTTCAAAACAAAAATTGAGTAACATCTGAAAATTTAGGCCAAGAATTCTAGACTTTGTATATAGATCCAAGATACATTCTTGAAAGACACAAGCATGGTCTGTGGTATTCAACAAAATGTAATCAAGTTTCAGTGTAGGAATCTCACTTACAAGTCTACTCTACCACTTCTCCAACTTTTCTTCTTTCTCTTTTCTTAACGATGCACTCCTTTCTTCAATGAGTCTAACTGTAGACATTGGAATTGCTTGATGTTTTAGTTACAGATATCCACTGCTACCACACTAGCTCCTGGGTATTTAGGAGCATCTCTCATAGCCATCTGGGCTCCATGTTGCTTCCATAGTCACTGAGTTTAATGGCAATCAATCAATCAGTAAATATTCTTTTGTGTTTATGAAAGTTTTACAAACGCAGAAATAACTTTGAGCTCCATATCAACACATAGCTCACTTCCGGAAAGGGATACTACAGCTTTGATACTATAGCCATGTCTGTGATCCCTTACTGAACGTTCTGCCTAATTCCAAAAAAGCAAATGCTAATTACTAAGAACAAGTAGAAGAATGTGATGAAAAAAATTTGAAAGAGAAAAAATATGCTATATATACTCTCTCATTAACTTACTTTTAAATCCTTTAAACTACTAGAGAGGACTGGCTTCCCTTGTAGTTTTAATTATTCAGAGCTCCAAGTAAGGCTTTGCACATTCCGCTCCTTGTAACTAGTACTTTCTTCTGGATCTCCTCCTGTCTCCTTCACCAGGCACACTTTCCTGATGCATCCACTAAGGCCAAGCAAACGTGGCCTCTCTGTGAAGCCTTCCCAGATCTCCTAAGCTAAGTCAAGGAGCCTTTCTGTACTCCCACAGCCCTTTCTCTTACCTCTTTCATCACAGTCTTCGTGTTGAATTTTAAACCTGTACTCCAATAGCTTTCCATCTCACTCTAAGTAAAAATCAAAGCGTGGAATCTCCACCCCTCAATACAATGGCTTTCTCACTGGATTCTGATTATTTACTCTACTGGCTTCCCAGCTCCCTCAGAAGAGAAGTCAAAGCCTGCGGCCCTGATATCCTGGATATCCCTGCGCCTGCTTCCTCACCTCTTTCCAGTGTTTATTCAAACATCTCTGTAGGTGCTGTCCCCCTTCCTTGCTTTATGTTTCCCCATTGTACTTACCACCATCTCTCATACATATTTTGTTACTTATTTATCTTGTTAACAGCCTGTCTCCCTCCACAAGAATGAAAACTCCCTGATGACAAAGGTTTTTGTCTGTGTTGCTCACAGGTGTACCGCAGCACCTAGAACAAAGTCTGGACACAGCAGTCATTCAGTAACTATTCTTTTGGCAGTTTCTCTTACCATCCTCTGAGCTTCTTGAAGGCAAAGATTGGTTTTATTTGTTTGTGCAGTTCTAGCATTTCCCTGTCACATTGTACATATTCAGTAAGAACTAGTCTCATGGCCTCCCCCTTGGGGAAACAGGCCAATTCTAGGATAGTTACAATGGGGTGAGATGAAGAAAAGTCCAATTTGATATCAGCCCTGCTATCAGTTCCCCAACATCAAACCCAGCATGTATGGGGCTGAAACCGAAAGCACTCATATGTAAATATGTATTTCTTTAAACCTTGACTCCCTGAGCTTTACAACCAAATAGAAGTTACAAATTCTTAACGCCCAGGTGGCTTCAGCTGGGTTCACACTAAAGTCTTCACTAATCACAGGTCCTTGAAGTCTATTACAGGGAAACTGATGTCCCGAGAATATCAAGAAATTGAAGCTTCCCAGTTTCCTGGCACCAGAATCCACTATCCACTAAGAAAAGCCACCCATGGAATTCCTTATCTCCCCCTTTCTGCAAGCAGCCTCTCCAGGCCAAAGGCAGGCTGGTGGGGGGAAATGCTGGCCAACAAGGCTACATGCCCACTCCCCTACCTAAAAGCCCCCCCAAAAAGCACCTGCTTGTAGCTTTTCAGGGAGTTTGGGATTACAGTGTTAGCTGTCCATTCTCCCTGCTCAGCACTTCGCAATAAAATTCTTAGTTTCTTCCACTACACCCCGTGTCAGAGATTGGCTTGCTGAGCAAGGGGTGAGTGAACTCACTTCAGGTTTGATGTCAAATTTACCAACCTTTCTGGTTTCCACATCATTTCCTGGCTTCATCGTCATTACTCGGGATCACATAGATGAAGTTATATAAGGACTTCGGACTGTATATTGAGAGACTAGATATGGTGGTGGAGTGTAACAGAGGAAGTATGAGGTGTTTAAAAAGATTTTTTGGCACTTGCTAGTCATTTATTTGTATACGTCACTAACAAGGAAAGGTGCCAAGAACTAAGAAGATTTTGCGGGGCTTGGGAGGAAGGAGAAGAGTACTGTCAGTTAAGGCGGCATTATGAAATGTGTATTTAGAAACCACTCTTTTTACACACTTTGAGTTGGGGAGTCAGTTTGGAGGCTTAATGGAAGGAGTACGGAGCAGGGCTCATAAAGGAGTCTGCCACGGTGCCAATAAATGTTTATTCGAAGGTTCCTTCCAGATCCGAGACAAACAATGAAGAGAGAAAGAAGAGGAAGGAAGGAAGGAAAGGAAAGGAAGAAATGAAGAGACAGAGAAAGAAGGAAGGAAAGAAGAAAAGAAGGGAGGGAAGAAGAGAGTGAAGGGAGGGAAGAAGAGAGGGAGGGGAGGGAAGAAGAGAGGGAGGGGAGGGAAGGAAGGAAGGAAGAAAAAGTCTCCAGCAGATTATTTTTAAAACATCCGAACTAATCACAGTTAAAGTTGGCAAACTTTTTGACATCGTCCCCTTGGCGCTGAACACCAGCAACTTCCCTGCCTGGGGGAAGTTTCAGATTGTTCTACAGAGCTTTCAGAACGGTCAGCACCGTGGGCACACCACGTGGTTTCCTCTCGGGTGGCAGCGCCGCCCCAGCCCTCGGCCTTGTGCGAGGCCCGCCGCGGGGCGGGACGGTGGGTCTGCGCTGGGCAGCGGCCACCGGAGGAGGGGCCGAGGGTGGCGCGGAGCCCGCGGTTATTGCCGGCCGCCGGGCACCGGCGGGCATGGCAGCGATGCGGCCGGGCCCGGCGGCGGGGCTGCAGCTGAGCGCGCTGCCCGACCACTCGCCGCTGCTGCAGCCGAGCCTGGCGGAGCTCCGGCGGCGGGCCCGCGCGGCCGGCGTGCCCGAGACGCCGCTGCCGCTCACCGACTCCTTCTTGCTGCGCTTCCTGCGCGCCCGGGACTTCGACCTGGACCTGACCTGGCGGGTAAGGGGGCCTCCCTGCTCGCTCCACCCTGTGCCCCGGGCTGAGTCCGTGTGGCGCTGCCAGACTGCCGCGAAAGCCCAAGTTGCAAGCCGGACCTCGGTGGGAACACGCCCCTAACGCACTGGGCGCGGGCTCTGTGGCTACAGGTGTTCTGAGAAATCCCGCACCGGTCCTTCCAGTTTCTCTGGGTCATGGAAATGGGAAACCTAGAAAAAGCTGGAGCCCTCTGGGGTGATGGCCCATTTGACCCCAAACACTTAAACTCTGCCCTAGAGGAGTCCGCCGAACCTGTGAAGTTTTGGGGAAACGCCTTTCCTCTCTCTGGCAGGAAGCCGTTGATATAAAACAAAGTAACACCTGAGAAGTAGAAAGGCTAAATTGATCACATTTTAGTAGATGTGGCGCGGAAAATGAAAATGCCAGTAAAACTGAAGGTCTAAAGCCAAATTCTGGCAAAATAGTATTATTAATAGTAATGCTTAAGTGTCGAGACAGGAAAGCAGTCCAGTATATTTTGAGTGGAAAGGTGGGGGTGAGGCTGTTCTTTTGTGTTTCCAGGTACAGGACAGCTAGTTGGGAGAAGGGGTGTTGGGAAGAGAGGCATCAGAAAGAGCGATGCGACCTTGAGTTCTGTCCCTTCGCCCTCAGCATCCTTATCTATTAAGTAATGGTGAGAACGCCTACCTCGTTGACTCGTTTCCAGGATTGAACATTAACCAATTTAACAGAACAAGACCTACGCAGCACAGAGCCAGGCACACAGTAGGCACCCAGCGACTGACCCCGAGCTAGCCCTGTCTCCAAGCGCCTTGCTCCTGGAGTTGGGAGGCAGAATCCAAACGTGTCTCAGATGAGGTTTTTTAATTGTTGATAACTGATTTTTAATTGAAAAAGTAAGGAGTGGGGGGTGGTAAAAAAAAAAGATCCATAGATAGTAAAGAGTGTAAATAAATGTCTAAAAGCAACTTTCTAAAGGAAAAAATTTCCCCACCCTAAACCTTAGTTGGCCAGCCCCCTCACCAGAGGCAGTACTCTTCCCTGTTTCTTCTTTATCTTTCCAGATATAGTCTACGTGCACACAAGCGTATGTACATGTTTTGCATTTTGCCTTTTTTACCTAATTTATCATAGAGATCATCCTATTTCAGCATGTGTGCGTATATCGTATTCTTTTGTGGGCTGTATACTATTCCATTGCATGAATTTATTATATTAAAATTTATTTACCAGTCCTCGTTATTGGACATAGGAGTTGGCCTCAGCCAGTGGCAGTGCTGCCATGCATGTTGTTCATTCCTTCACTCAGTGATTATTCCTGAACTCCTACAATTTGCTTGGCAATACACCAAATGCAGTAAACTAGACGAGAGTATTCTAATATGTCTTTGTACATTTGTCTTTGTGAAAAAATAGGAATGTGTCCTTATAGGTTAAGTTCAACCTGCAAACTTCCAGGATGAAGTGAGAGGTGCGTTTTCAGTGTGGACGAATATAACGACTATCCTCCAAAGTGTCTGCACTAACTTTATCACTTCTATATTACCCAATGATGTATCTTTTTCTCCATATTATCACCCACATTGTATTATGAAACATTGTGATCTATCTGTCAGCCTGGGGGGTGAGGAATTGATTCTCATTATTATAATATGCATTTAATTACAAGTGAGGTTAATCACCTTTCATATATTTAAAATTTTAAAATTGTTTCCTAGTTAATTGCCTGTTTTTGCCATTTGTTCATTTGGTTCAGTTTTGTTTACATAAAATATACATAAAATATAAAATATCTTTATTCATAAAGTATCTTTATGTATTAAAGAAAATAAGCCTTTGTCCCGTTGTCTTTGACATTTTACTATTTTCTTTGTATGCAGAATTTTAAAATTTTTATGTAATCAAATATATTGATTAGATTGCCCTCCAATTGCTTCTGGGTTTTTTTTTTTTTTTTTTTTTTGCTGAGAAAGATTGGCACTGAGCTAACAACTGTTGCCAGTCTTCCTCTTTCTCTCCTTTGTTTATGTGAGCCCTGGCCACAGTATGGCCACCTAACAGACGAGTGGTATAAGTCCGTGCCAGAAACTGAATCTGACTGCGGACGGAAGTGGAGCATGCCAACTTCACCCCTAGGCCACTAGGACTGACCTGCTTCTGGGTTTTTAAGCTCTTCTCCTCTCCAGAATTTTCTCTAATAATTTACGACTTTTCTTTTTACTATTGGAATTGTTGATCTACTGGGATTTACTTTGATGTTAGGAATGAGGTAGGAATCTGCCTTTATTTATTTTTGTTTGGTCAGCTGACTACCCAGGTGTCCCAGCCTCATGAGTAATAAGCTAATATTTACTCAGCAGCTACTAAATATGAAGACACCATCTCAGGTCCTATGAAAGTGCAGTTTAAATGAGGCATTAAACATATATATGTGTAGAGGCAACTAACATTAAAAAGCGTATGATTTATAGATTTCATTTTAGCTGCTTTTTAAAAGTAATGTCTAAACAGAAGAAATAAAATTTACCTGCAGCCTCTGTTGTTTTTTTTTTTTCTGTATACTTTATTTTCCTGAATTGTTTTCACTGCTCCATGTCCTTGAGGAATTGGCTAATAGGACTGTGTCTAAAGCCACTGGATAGGGATCAAGTTTCTGTCTGTGAACTCATTGCCTGACTTTTCTGCCAACATAAAAAGGAAAGGAAAAGGTTAGAATGTAAAACTATTTTGTCATTTTCCTCCACAAAGGCAGTTAATTCAACTCAGACTCCCTTCTTTACAATAGAAAAGCTCTATAGTTTTAGTGTATGAAGAAAGCTTGATAAGTCCCTCAGTTATAATGAAATTTCTCATTGTTCTAGCTTTTGTATTTGAAGTTATAACAAAGTAAAGAGGTTTTTATAATTCTGATAGCTTATGCAGTGCCAGGTACTTTGGTTATTAGTGTTTGTGTGGATTATCTCAGTATTTCCTCATTTTAGAAGAAACTGAGATGTTGAGAGTAAATAGTCCGAAATCACAGTCAAGTGGTGAGCAGCGATTTGAACTTGGGTTGACCCCAGGCGAGCCTGTGCTCGCACGTACACCAACTACTCCGGCCCTTCTGTTTAAAACAGTGAACATGAAAACAAACAACTGTTAACATCTGTCTGTTCTACATATGTTTGTGAATTCCTGTCTTTCACAAGTGACGTGTCCATTCCTTATATTTTTGCTCCATATGCTAAGTTTTTTATCCTTTAAGCATTTTTATGGTTTTCCCAAAGACTTCAAAGCTTTCAAAGCTCCACTGACTCCCTGCTAATTACCCTCTAAACGTAAAATTTCCCTCGTGTAAAATGTGTCATATCACATGTCAGTTTCAGTCTGCACTCTGCTCTGAGCGTTATTGCCCTTAAACAAGTGTGTAACTTCTCTGAACTTTAGTTTTCTTATCCATAAAGTGGGGTAACAATAGTTACCTCTCAGCGTGGTTGTGAGGAATTGAAATAATGCCGTTAAACCCTATTAAAATAGCCCAAATATGGTTATTTTGTTTGAAAGTATGTGAAAAGTGTAAGAAGAAACCTGCTCTATTACAAGCACAGTTAAAATAAACCATAACTTTTAATATTTATTTATTCCTACCTGTGGTACAAAACAAGTGCCTTCCAATAATGAATACTCCCTTGCAGCCGATTTTGTTGTTGTTGTGGACTTTCAGTGGTTTGTTCGAGAATTGCTCAGTAGCAGTTTACATTGTTTGCATAATTCGTTTATGTCAACTGGACCTTTGAATTTATTTATAAGTGGAAAAGTAATAATGAAAGATCCAGGCTTAGATCTTTCAACTTGCAAGAGTTAAATGTCAGAGGCATGAGAGTGATTTGTGCATCTTTACAAAAATAATTTTTTCAAGTATGTGGATCCAGCTGTTTTACTCATGCATTAATTTAGTCTTTCATTCAACACATGTACCTGTCTCTATTACCTAAAAGAACCCTTTTTTTAGGATGATTAGCCCTGAGCTAACTACTGCCAGTCCTCCTCTTTTTGCTGAGGAAGACTGGCCCTGAGCTAACATCCGTGCCCATCTTCCTCTACTTTATATGTGGGGCGCCTACCACAGCATGGCATGCCAAGCAGTGCCATGTCCACACCCGGGATCTGAACCAGTGAACCCCGGGCCACCAAAGCAGAACATGCATACTTAACGGCTGCGCCACTGGGCCAGCACCTGTAAAAGAAGCCTTTTAATGAAGCCATGACTTTATCATTGCATGGGAAAATAAAATTGTAATTTCTGTGTAGGAGTTAATAAGCCGCTTCCAGCATTTGCTTGAATCAGAATTAAAAGAACTATTTTTATGTGTGAGGGAACTATCAAAAAAGTAATAAGCATTGTCAAATGCTATTAACACTTGTTTTGATGCCCCCTAAGACAGGAGGAAGAAGAAGAGAAATTCATCTTATAGAGTAGAAGGAATATATCAGAATCTACAATGTGCCTTTTGTTCTTACTGCCTTTGGAATCTGCTATTTAGGTCACCAATTATTTCTTTGTTGGCAAATTTACCAACTTCCTTCCTTTCTTACCTCTCGGTTGCATTTAACTCTTAGCTGCATTCTCTTTTTTTAAACAGTTAAGGTAAATTTGTTAGATGCACAAATGAAAAAGAGAGAGAAAGAGAGGGAGACAATATCAGAGAGAGAGAAGGAGAGAGGATCAGAGCAACACAAACACCTTTTTCCTCCCTTCTGTACACCGTAGTGCCATTTCTCCTATACTCCAACCAGCTTCTCTCTTCCTCCAGCCGTTCCCAGACATTGACCTTTCCCAGGGCTCCGAATTTCAACCTCTACTTGTTTTTGTCAAATTTGTACTTGTAGTTTCTCTTCTGATTGATACTGCTTTGTGGTTACAGTGACCATGTTTATTTCAGTGACTCTCAGATATAACATTTGTCCTTTTCGTTCATCTGAACTTCGGTTCCACATTGCTAATAGATCTCTTTAAACTCAAAACAAATATATTGTCATTTTTGAAAAATTGAGAATGCTGAAAATCATAGAGGAAAATTAAAATATAATAAGTTTTAAATGTATAATTTGATTTTAGTATTCTTCACAATACACTGGCAATATTTGTATTCTTTGTATATGGAGAGTAACCATTATTTGTGGTTCTTTTGGGAAGAAAAGGAAACAGGATTCCTTCAAACCATATTTTGCTAAGTCCTAATACCCAGGCATAGTGTTCCACAGGTGCTCTGAGTGCGCTCCACTATTAACAAAGCTGATTTTTGTTGTTTTTCTATTAGTAAAAAGTATAGAAGTGGTATAGAGATGTCCCTTTGTATCTTTGATTGGCTCTTTTTCATAGGAAAGATAATAAATACCAAAAGATTCTAGTTATTTTTAATATAAACCTGCACTAAATACTTGGATGATTAATCCCAATAACATTTCCTTTTATAAGAATAGCAGTATTAACTACGACTCCTTACACCCATGCATGCTTTATACATGACCCTACAAGGCGGATATTGAGGAAACGAGACTTGGAGGAGTGAAACACTTACCTGAGGTCACACAGATGATA
This sequence comes from Equus caballus, assembly GCF_041296265.1. Lineage (NCBI taxonomy): Eukaryota > Metazoa > Chordata > Mammalia > Perissodactyla > Equidae > Equus > Equus caballus. The sequence goes on from NC_091692.1 coordinate 21,652,436, forward strand.
TAAGGAGGAGCCAAGGTTTTTCTGAAGAAGACACGGCACAGCCTGTAGAGTCCAGTTGTCACCAACAGGCCAGCTCCCAGGATAACAGAGATTTATTCTGTTCACTGCTGTCACTCAAGGGCCTAAAACAGTGTGTGGGACATTGTAGATACTCAAACAGTATTTGTAGAGTTAATTCATTTGATTAATTTGCATTCCTCCTTATTTCAAAGAAAGACTAAAGATGGATGTTTCAGTTACCTGTCGCTGAGTAAAAGAATCAGCCCACAATTTAGTGGTTTAAACCACAACAATTTGTTTGTGATTCTCCAGTTCGGGCAGGGCTTGATGGGGACGGCCCATCGCTGCTCCACATCGCATCGGATGGGAACGCCGCTGAGGTCAGACCATCTAGGACGGCCTCTCACCCTCCAGGGTCTCTCTGTGCATGGACTCACCATTTAGTATCTTACCTGTTGTCTGGATCCCAAAAAGCCAGAACAGAAGGTCCTAGACTTCTTAAAACCTAGCACAGTGTCACTTCTGCCACATTCTAGGAGTCAAAGCAAGTCGTAAGGCCAGCCCAGTTCATGAAGAAGAAATCAGGTGGATTCCACTTCTGGGTGGGAGGGATGGCCTGTGTACACCAGCAGGGGAGGAGTGGTTGGCAGTCATCTTTGGAGACCATTTCCCTCAGGAGACAAAGGGAAATTACCAAACTTTGAATTTGTGATTAACGTCTGTCACCTGAGATGCTTGATGAGGAAACTTTTAGTTTTTACAGCTAAAAAAATGGCCAAGTGAATATTCTGACATAATAGATGGCAGGGGCCATACATAAAGCCAAGGCTTTCTTCCCATTTTCACAAAATGCTTACCGTGTATGCCGTCTGCAGACAATTTTAATTTTATTTTTCAGTTACTAAAAAATTATTATAAGTGGAGAGCAGAATGTCCAGAAATAAGTGCAGACCTACACCCTAGAAGTATTCTTGGCCTTCTGAAAGCTGGCTACGTTGGCGTCCTGAAAGCCAGAGATCCCACCGGCAGCAAAGTTCTTATTTACAGAATTGGTAAGTCATACACAGCACTTCTTTTTTATTTTTCTTGACTGCCATATAGACAGCTTCAATGAGTCCATATTTAAGTAGTTAGGCTTTTAGGTTTTTAACTTAGGTTTAAGTTAGATTTTAATTCCCCTCCAAATATCGTAAAACTGGCAGTTGTGAGAAAATTAACAAAAACCAATGAAAATCCTACTTCCATTCTTCCACACAGTCAACTGTATAAAATAAGAGACAAAGAAAACAGGGAAGAGAAATAGGGGGAAAAGGTGAAAAAGACTAAGGTAAAGAGTTTTGAAAACACTTAGTAGGAAATCCAAATAAGGATCCTGAACTATAATAATAGAACCTCCATAAAAGCATGGATTTTGTCTGTTCTGTTCTGGTGCTCGATGTATCCCAAGCACCGAAACCAGGGCCTGGCACATGGTAGGTATTATTAAATATTTTTGAAGCGAGTGAGTGAATGAATAGTTGAATGATGCCCCAGGTTGAGGAGCAAGAAGCTCATTGCCTGGACAGAGGAAGACGCAGTGGGAAAGCAGCTCCCCTGGGAAGTGTTGACAACACTGAATTCCACATGCCCCTCTTTGTTTTCAGTGCTTCTCTTTTCCACCATTAGGCCTTCCTAGTGTTTCTTGTAAGTTGGTGATCTATAACCTATAACTTCTGCCCCTTCCTTAGACATGTGTGTGACTAAAAATGGTGTGTAACTGAGAAGGACTTGTACTGCTCCCAGCATCCTCTCATGACCCAGTTGAAAGGACAAAGATAACCAACATTTCATGAGCAGAATCCTATGAATTATAGTCTTACAGAAACTTCTACATCTGTAAATATTCTAGAGAACTTTGAAATTTTTGTAGAGTTGCCTTTCCTGCCCACTTAGAGATAAGATATCTGCCTATAACTCAACTGTTTGCTTTCTTGCAAGAAGACACTGCATTTAATTCTTGAAAGGGATCAGAAGTCTGAGTAGAATGATGCTAGTTTTCTGCTCCAGCTTATGTGTCAAATGCAAACTGGATTAATCATGAAGCCATTGCCTATAAAACAGACATCAGAATGTCTTTCCTGTCCTCTCATTGCCCCACCAGTGTTATAGGATGTTGAATGACATTCCCTAAGTTCCTTGGGGTAGGGTTGCCAGATTTAGCAAAGTGTGTTTTATGTAGCAAGTAAACCTATATTTTATAAAAATAGAGTGTCCAGTTACTTTTGAATTTCAGATAAACAATAAATAATTGGGGCCTACTTATACCAAAAATATGCATCCTGTTAGCTGAAATTCAACTTTAACTGGGCATCTTATATAATATCTGGCAACCCTACTCAGGGGTCCCAGGAACATAAAACTGAAACCTACGGATGATTCTTTCTGCAGGTGTCCAGGCTCTGCATTGTCTGGCTGGAGTTTTTTTGAGTTTGTTTATAAACTAACTGGAGCAAGTTGAAAAGTAAAAATGATACTTTGACGGTGAAAAAGCAAATGGCTACTTACCACTGAATTGATAATTTTTTATTGTCTAGCTAAGGTCTCTTGTCATATATTAATTTATAAGTGTACTGTTTAACTCAAAGAGATTTTAAAATAAAAAAAGCATGTAGGTTTGGTGATGGTCAGAACCGGAGGGTATGCAGCAAATCTCCTGTTATTTTAGGGTGAATAACGCATGTTATTCTAGGGTGAAAAGGAGAAACTCAGAAGAGTTTTATGAGTAAAACAAAAAGATGGGATAAAGATTTACAAATTTTCTAAATTTAAACTCAATTAATGGGAGGAACTAAAAAAGGATGTCTATGGTAGAGCTTTTTGGTAGAACATTAGCATAACCACCTTCCCTGGGTACCATCTCTATGCAGGAGAAGCGGTGAGAAAATGCACAGAGCCTTTTTCTCTTGTCCAGCAGGGCGACCCAAGGCAAAACTAAGTTTTTGCCATTATTAGCCTACAAGCCAGAGGATGTAATTTTATGCCTTTTGAGACTGACTGCTGTACTACAACAGCAAAAGTAACATTTAACAGTGAGTATTAAGTTTTGACCATGGCTTAGTTCTTAAGAATGCAAGTTCTAGGGCACGTTGCCTGGGCTGGAATTTCAGCTCTGCTGTGTTCTAGCTACATGGAAAGCTGTGTAGCTGTAACTCCATTTTCCCTTCTGTCAAATGGGCATAGTAAAAACCTATTTCATAGGGTTGCTGTGAGCATTAAATCTTGTAACACATATAAAATACATAATTAGAACATTACCTGGTATATAATATGCACTCAATAAATGTTAGATATATGCCGGAAAAGGAACTGAAAATTTAAGCCATGTTTTTCTTTTGTGTTAAAGGAGCTTAGAGTGTAGACCCGCACTATCCAGTAGAACTTTCTATGATAATGAAATTGTTCTACAGTAGCCACTAGCCACAAGTGGCTGTTGAGCACTTGAGATGTGGCTATCGCAACCAAGCTACTGAATTCTTAATTTTATTTAATGTCAATTCGTTTACATTTAAGTAGCCACTTGTGGCTAATGGCTACAGTATTGGATAGCACCAGTCTAGACCATGTTGGTGGGCTCAGAAATTTAGGTGAGTAACTATTTTCTGAACTGCAGACTTTCAGTCGTTCCACTCACATTTTTCATCATTGTAGCTTTCAGCCAATGTCTGAAGTACTACAGTATATTTGAGCTGGGTTATCTATGAATTGGTTACTCAAATTCTTACCAGGAATCTGAGACTTTTAAAAAACAAGGGGCAATCCCCTTGCACCTTCCCTAATACTTCTGATTATCTCTTCTCTTTCTATATCTTCACATTTTTCCTTGCTTTGGACGCTACCCGTTAACATTTACATCTGTTAAGGGTCAGCCATCCAAAACCAAACAAAAGCTCCTCCTCATCTCCACAAGACCCTCCAGCTGTCTCCCTACTCCTCTCATTCTCAGCCACATTTCTTAAATTAGTAATGTTCACCATCCATATTTTTTCACAGTTCCTCTCAATCCACCCTGATCTGGTTTCACCCCTACCTCTCTGCTAAAATGACCTTAAAAATCATCAGTGACCTTCTTTTCACCAAAACTAATGGATACATTTAGTCCTCTTTTACTTGACCTCTCCACACAGCAAACCACTTCCTCTTTCTTGAGACATCCTCTCCACTTGGCTTCTCTGATCCCACATTCTCCTAGGGTTTTCCTCCCGCTTAACTGGCTGCCCCTTCTCATTAGTCTCCTTTGCTAGCACCACCTATTCTACTCACCCTTTAAATTCTGAAATTCCTTAGGACATTGGCCTCACCTTCCTCTTCTTATGCTACTTTATCTCTCTCCTATAACAAAGATAAACACGGATCTAAGATAATTGCTGTCGCAGGCTGTCATATAAACTTAAACAACTCTCAGATTTGTGTCTGTACCCCATCACCTCCCTGTCTCCAAAGATCCATACAACCAGCCCTCCATTCCAGCTTTATCCAACTGGATGTCTCACAGTCACCAATTTTAACACGTCCAAAACTACTTATGATCTTTTCTTCACAAAACGTTTCTCTTCCAGTGTTTCCTATGTCAATAAATGGTACCGCCACTCTACCCAGTTGTCCAAGCCAGAAACTTTGGTTTATTGAAATTTTACCATTACTTAGTCATGAACTTTTTTTACCCTTTTACTTTTGTCTTTTTAGGCACTCCATGGACCCTTCAACCTGAAAACTTGCATCTATTTTGGCTTTGGAAGATTTTTCTCTACTGTTACTATTCCTCTCTCTTCTGTTCCCTGTTCTCTGTATTATTGCCTTCCAGAACTCTAATTAGTTGGATGTTGAAACTTCTGGATCTAGCTATATGTGTCAACTTTTTATTTATACCTGTCAACTCTTGGCTCTTGTGTGCTGAGTTTGAGAGAATTGCTGAGCTTGATGTTCCAAACCAATATTCACTCATTGGCTGTGTCTTTTCTATCATTTGCCCCATCAACTGAGATTTGCTTGGATTATCCAAGATTCCAACTGATTCTTTTTATCAAGAGCATGTTCTTATAATAACAGCCTCAGTAGCTTTTTTTTCCCCACTGAAACTATTTTTCTTCTTTTCATGTCTCTTGCTTTATTAACTGTTTCTTTGGGTTTAGTGCCTTTGTCTATTGAGTTTGGTTCCTCTCTTCTTTGTGTGTGTTTTTAAAAGTATTATAATTCTTAGTGGATGCGTATCTTTTTTAAAGATTACCTGCTTGCCTGTCCATTACTGTCATTTCTGCATGTCATGGCCTGCCTCAGGGATGGCAGGAGGAGGGGAGTAAACAATATCAGTAACTCCTCTTCTTAGAACAGGTACTCCCTGTTTGTCCTGGGTGTGGATGGCTACCTGAGTGCTTCCTTGACTCTGCTTTCTAAAGCCTATGCTTACCTTTCTAGCCTACACAGACATGGCTGCTACATGTTGCTTGTCATTGAGGGATGTCAGAGAGATGAGCCTGCCTGTCTGCTCTTCATGCATTTCCCTTAGCAACCTCTTTGGTTGCTATAGGGTCCTAGATACTCTTCATAATCCAGGCCCTTGCTTTTCCCATTTCCAATACCTCTCAGTTTGGAGCATACCCAGAGGCATTCCCATCCTTAACTACAGCCCTCTTTTGCATTTTTGGGGCTGTAGTTTCATCTGGCAATCAAATCCAGCCTGCATTCATTCCTTTTTTTCCCTTATGTTCTTAAAAATCTGATCTTTGCTAGGGATCTGAGGAGGGAGGGAGAAGCAGGCCTGTGTTCTTGGACCATCAATTTGATCTATTATTCAGTTCATGATTTTTGTACTTGTTTTTATTTCTACTGATCTTTTAAGTCTAAAAAGAGTTGGTTTGCCTTTGTAAGTCTCTCTGATTCTTTACACAATGCTGAGATATGCTATTTTTAATTTTTTTTTAGCACACTGGGACCCAAAAGTTTTCACAGCTTACGATGTATTTCGTGTAAGTCTAATCACATCAGAGCTTATTGTCCAGGAAGTAGAAACGCAACGGAATGGCATCAAGGCCATCTTTGATCTAGAAGGCTGGCAGTTTTCTCATGCATTTCAAATGACCCCATATGTAGCCAAGAAGATTGCTGCTGTTCTTACAGTAAGTGTATACTTTAACTCCCCGGGATGTTAATTCCAAATAATAAATTTAAATTTAGTTATATGTTAGACAAAGAGAAGGGAGGGTACATTTATTGAAAAGGTAAATAAAATTTTAGAAATGATATATAGAGTTCAATAATGCTAAGATGAAGTAAAGTATTATTGATTTATGAAAGAAAGGATGTTGCAAGAAACTGAAAATATGTTCAAAATTAATAACCACAGAATTTATCCATTTAAACAATAATGTGGTGACTTTATCTATCTGTTATTAAAATTTTCTTCCTAAATTAAAACATTGACTCAAAAAACAAGATTTATAGCAGTGGCACAGTACAATTTACATAAGTCTTGGTAGGTATAAATTGATACAGTTGTTTCAGAAATCAAAAGGTTTTTAAAATGGCCATCATCTTTGCCCAATAATTCTACTTTTGGGAACCTAGCCAAAGAATAATCTTAAGTATAGTAAAGACTTTGTATGTAATAATAATAGCTTACTATGTGCCAGGTACTTTGCTAAACGTTTCAAGTACATTACCCCTAAATGGCCACAGAAGCCTATGACATATGACTATTATTTTTCCCATTTTATGAATTAATCACTGTGTCACAGAGATGATACAGCAATGCCCAAGCACACACATTTTGTCATCAGTGAAGCAGGGATTTCAGTCCAGGTCGTCTGAATGTAAAAATTGCGCTTATAGCCACCATTGCCTTCTACAGATAAAGACAGTTACTATAGCATCAGTTTTTATAAAAGAAAATTAGAAATAGATTATTTTTCCAGAAATAGGAAATGGTTATTTAAATTATAGTACATCCATGTGATGGATTATTGCAATAATATTAAAATTCATAACGTTTACAAAAATTGTACTATATCAATGAAACAAAATGGCGCAAATTTTTCAGACAGCATATCAGCAATTATGTTTAAAATAAAATTATTCATAGAAAGAACCTGGAAAGAAAAATCCCCAGACTGACAACACATCTCTAAAAGCAATGCATAGAATAAAAAAAGAATTTTGCATGAAAGAAACTTGGCAGGAAAAGTCTCCATATTAATAACACATCTTTGGGTAGGGAAACTATTGATGAGGTTTTTCTTTCAGTTCTTAACTCTTTAAACCTTTTAAATAAGCCTATATTACTTTGTTGTGAAAGACTTCTACTTGTGTCAAAAGTTGAAAATTATGTGTTTGTTGTACTCTTTCAACGTTTATGAAAGTTTGATTTTTTTCCTCAAAGTAAAAAAATTGGGGGAAAAGTTAAATATAAATATCCAAAAGACTCATGGGTCTCTTAAAAGAACACTTATATGTGATTGGGGAAGATATTTCCTGTCTTATTTATGAAAGATGCAGGTACTTTTTAAAATACTTTGCCTAAGCTACAAAGTGAAACCTTTTCAGAGGTCTTAATCTAGTTGCAGTGAACTATAAAGCAGGCTACTGTGTTGATGGAATAAATAATTTTGAAAATAAAATCACATTTTAGGTACTGCTGTAAGTTTATAAGTGTTCAAAGAAGGGACGTGTCAATAGGAATGTATATTGATTTATGCTTTGTTATTAGTAAGATTATTCTTTTATTTTCAAAAGGATTCTTTTCCATTAAAAGTTCGTGGTATCCATTTGATAAATGAGCCATTAATTTTCGATGCTGTCTTTTCCATGATTAAACCATTCCTGACTGAGAAAATTAAGCAACGTGTGAGTAAAACATTCAAGTCACTATTCCTCTGTACCTAACATTTCAATTCTTTTTTATATGAGAATTGTTTTATTATTTCTCCAACCCCCACATACCATTAGCCCATTGTTTTGAGTATTCATCTAATAAGCCAACTACTTAATAAATTAAAAGTTTTTACTTTAGAAAAATCAAGTTAGTGAGGCTGTGGGGAAACTGGGTCTCTCGTACCTTGCTGGTGGGAGTGCAAGATGGTATATTCCCTGTAGGGGGCAGTGTGGTAACACTTACCAAAATGACAGCCTGCGCACTGCTGGGATTTTATCCTACAGATACACCTGCGTAGAGACAAAATTGCATACACAAGGAGATTGATCGCAGCAAAAGATGGGAAACCACCAAGTGCTCATCACCAGGAAACTGGTTAAATAAACTATGATGCATCTACACAATGGAATACAATAAGATTCGCAGGATGCATTGTAAAGTGAAATAGGAAAATGCAGACTGGTATTTATGGTATGCTAGCTTTTGTATAAAAAGGGGAGAAATCAGAATCTATAGGTATATTTGCATAAAAATCACATTAAAAGGTTATACAAGGAAACAGCCTAATTGGTTACCTAAGTGGAACAGAGTTGAGGTGTAGATGGTATGGATGAGATTCGGGTTGGGAGCAAGACATTTCACTGTGGATCTTTTATCTTGTTTTGATTTCTAGCCATGTGAATATATTGTCTAGGCAAAAAGTAAATAAATATATTTAAATGAGACATGTAACTGAAAACCACAGTACCTAATGTATGTGGCTTAATGTCACATTAGTCAAAGCAGGAGATTTGATGTTCTGTACCCATCCTGTGAAGCCTTCTCTCAGGTGAATATCTAATATCTCTTAGGATTTCTCAAGTATTGAAAATAGAATCTGAGTTCCCAAGAATAGCAACCACTCTTCTATATGAATCTGTAGAGGATAATTTTTAGAGCATTTATGTAGACAAACATTGGCAACATCTAACGCATGAACACAGAACAGTTTTTAAAAGCTTTGACAATTTAAATCTCAAAAATTATTTAAAGATAAACAGTGATAGTGTGAGTAATAATAGCATATTCGGAGTTTTAGAAAGTATACTCTTTCATATTGAGAAAATGTAACATCTTGCATCTGGTCAGAAAATTATGACCCTAGAGCTTCTTTGAGATTATCCAGTGGGTAGTTCTGTTTACAAGAAGAACCACCCCTATGAAGATGGCCATTTTTCATTCTAATATTTTTATAAAAGTCAATTTATTTGCTTGTTCCCTTTTTTCTCTCCTCATCGTAGCTTGATAATAGCTGGCCATTTTCTCTTTAACTCTGACAGATCTAAAAATAAGTATTTCTATTTTGGGTTATATTTGAGACAAATAACAATAAACTGAACCTGATAAATAGGAGAATCTGAGCAAAAAAGAAATAAAAGTAAAAAATTGAGAAGTTAGATAAAGCATTTCAGCGATAGTTATTGCCAAAATGAGGGGAAGGGATCCAGTCTAGCCACTTTTCTCCAATTCAATATTTTGGCAATACCTAATGAATGATTTTATTTCCCACTTCCTGAGGAGACAGTAAAATTTCTTTTCAATTAGCTGATAAACATTTAAACATATCAGAAAAAATCAAAGATGGTACTCTGAGGTTCTGAGTGCAAGAGACTTGCTTCATTCATCTTTCAATCCTCATATCCTAGCACGGAAGAGGTGCTTATTGAATAACTGTCCGATGTTTAGGTGAACGTTTTGCCCTAACAGATGGAGAAAGGTTATTTATTTATTTTTAATGAGATGTGCTTTTAATTGAAGGTTCCAAGTCTTTAACTTCGGGGCATTATATGATCAATTTTTTTTTTTTAAAGATTTTATTTTTTCCTTTTTCTCCCCAAAGCCCCCCGGTACATAGTTGTGTATTCTTCGTTGTGGGTTCTTCTAGTTGTGGCATGTGGGACGCTGCCTCAGCGTGGTCTGATGAGCAGTGCCATGTCCGCGCCCAGGATTCGAACTAACGAAACACTGGGCCGCCTGCAGCGGAGCGCGCGAACTTAACCACTCGGCCACGGGGCCAGCCCCAATATATGATCAATTTTTATAGTTTAAAATATTTGAAAATTTAAGGTTCTTAACCATCATAATTATCTCTTAATTTTGAACCAACCAAGAATATCTATCAACAGTACCAAATAAATTGTTCCCCATGTACCTAGTTGTGTGCTTATATATATGCTATTTTATATTATTATATTTATATATAAAGATATTTATATAAATATAATATATTTATATTAATAATATGTTAAATAATATATTTAATATATATTATAATATAAGATATATAATTTATAAACTCTAACATTTATTATAATTTCTATATATTATATTTCTAATATATTTTATATGTTTTAATATATAATATTTTTATGCTAATATATTATATATATTTTATTTAATAATACTAATACCAGGTAGTGCATTTTTATGATCTACAGAATAGTCCCAGGATATTAGATATTTTGCTAAGAATCACTTGGACATTAGGGAATAGAATGTATAAAATAATTTTATTTAGAGTTTTAAAAATCTACTTTGGAAAGAGGAAAAGAATATCTTTTTATAAATCTTGTATAGTTATAAGAAAGCAAATATAAGGAAACAAAGAGATGATCAAATTCATAAACAGCACAATCTAAACATAAGTAAAATTCTTAGATTCATAAGCAGTGGAATAAATGATGTAGGTGTCTGTACACGCTCTCCTGTCTTGGAAGCTATTAGAGGACCTTATTTTATGGTGTTGATTTTCCATTGAAAATGCATCTAATATATTGAGAGGCAGAGGGCATGCCTTCTAAAACATTTTGGCTGTTTCAGATTCATATGCATGGGAACAATTACAAAGAGAGCTTACTTCAGCATTTCCCAGACATTCTTCCTCTGGAGTATGGTGGTGAAGAGTTCTCCATAGAGGACATTTGTCAAGAGTGGACAAATTTTATAATGAAGTCTGAAAATTATCTCAGCAGCATTTCCCAGACCATTCAGTGAGATGAAGTTATTTATCGTGAATGGCTTCCTAATTAAAAATACGTGAGTGAGATCCTAATTGGTTAAATGAATGAAAGAACAGGAATCTTTTAAACTAGTTAATGCTTGTCTGATTAATATTTAAAAATGTAAAAATCTTTTGACATGAGCAACATGAGTATTTGGGAAACTTCCTTACTTTTTATATGCATTTTCTTTACCTTTGAAGTAATTGAATGTTAGTACACCTTAAAAGCATAGAAGAGATTCCTGATTTTTGCACTTGAAAGAATGCTATCTCTAAAGTAGCTACTCATGTGCACCTTTGTATGTTTCTGAAAAGTTTCATTTTAAACAAGTTCTGTGACTACATTGGTTTAGTAATAAATGTATAAATAGTCCACTGAAAGGAAATATTAGCACAAATCAGCTGATGATAAAAATCTGTTAACACTCATTCTGGGTGGGTGTCAGATTAGATAATTCAGATTAAAATCTGAATAAAGTTTTACAGAGTTATTCCTGCGGGCCAGCAAGACAGTTCATATCAGGGAAATTGTATTTTAGCATATTTCCACAATAAAAACTTTTGATTGAAGTCCACATGCCATAAGCTATTGTATGTAGTATCTACAGGTCTCTATGAAATGACTAATGTTGACACAATTGATAACCAAAAATAATTTAGAAAATATTTCGGGCATAGTTGATGCCTTCTTAATACTGCTTCTGCATTTTCAGACAACTCAAAGATGTAATTTAACCTCTGTTTTTGGCTATTCTTTTCATAACTATGTAGAGACTTAGAGATGAAATAATATTTAGTTGTCACATACATGGACTCTATTTTTAATTGAACAATAGCACAACTATGTAAGGGAAAGAAAATGTTTACATTTTTTAAATGACTGTCAATTACATCTGGAACTCTTCAGATTATGCATGAAGTAATTTGAGTTTTCCTATCATATGAGAATATTCTAGTCAAATCCTACAGTTCATTTTTACTTAAATCATTAATTAAAATGTGCCGTTTGTACTGTAGTTTATTTCATTTATTGGAAAAGATATGTCAATATAACTTTCAATTTATGATGGTTTTTATAGTGTTTTATAATTTTTTAAATTTTATTTTAAACTTGAAACTGAAAGAACATAGAGTGCAAAAATTGTTAAGCAGTTGACTCAGCTTAGTTGGGTTTCAACATTAATCATACAATAGTACCTTTGTGGAAGGATATGCGAAGGATGCTTTTCTTCATAAGAAAATTATTCTAATCACATGAGCTGATACTTATGATTCTCTGTACATATATCTATGAAAAAATTGAGAGTACTTGTGAATGTTCTTTGAATGTGCTGGATTTTAATTTAGCATTGGGAAGCTAACTTTACATTATAATTTGTATTAAAAAATTAGATTGTGCCTATTTTCTAAAAATATGTTAAAGTCTTCTTCACAAAATCATACAATTCAAAATTGTATAATTAAATATAACAGCAGAATAAAACCATTTAAAAAGAATAGACAATAACAGCAACAAAAAGCTCTGGTTTACCCAACTTTTATTCCTAGAAAGAGGCTTAGGTCGCAAAGTTCCACTTCATTTACATTTGGGCACTTAAAACACTTTCTTATGACTCTGAAGGAATGATTACTTTAGCAGATGAATAGAAGATAATATTTTTAAATGTTTTTCAAATGTGATTCATTGGTGATGTTACTGACAGTAAATAGAATTAAAATAAGGTAATCAATAGAAGTGCGTTTCATGATGGGACTTTGAAACTTCTATAAAATGCAACAATTCACTGAAGAACATTAAAAGAACCACGTGAAATAAGCAGGCAATTTTACAAGGTGGCAAGATAAGTAACTAGCGAATTGTCTAAATTACTTTACTATAATTGCACCAAAAGTGCCTTTTAAAAGATTAACTCTAACATGTGCTCTTTGTGTTACTGAACTGCATGATAATTTATTTGTTTTAATATTGCTCAAAAGAAAATAAAGATCTTTCACCTAAATTACAGCTGTTTCTTTTTCATTTTTAGATAAGACTATGTATTACACATTCTTTTTCAAACACTGCTTTTCTGTACAGAAAAGTTTAAGAAAACTTACCACATCTAGTTGCCCATTACACAAATGTCAGTTCTTTCTTTGTGAGTTTTTTATTGCAGGCTGGGGTTCCCTGCTGCTTAGTTCAAAACCATCATCCCCTGACGTTTTTTACCCCCGCTGTGCTTAAAGCGACCACAAGCTAATTTCATAACACTAAGCCAGGCATTCTTAAGAAGTTAAAACTTCTAAATGAAAAAAGCCAGAATGTGCCACTTAATCAGATAATTTGATTTCGAAACAATCTGCTGTTAGCTTAGATCATGATATTATTCGTCAAACAATATACTTTTTTTACAGAAATAACACTGAAGTCCTAGAGCAAATATTATGTTTGGCATTCACTAAATTAAGCTCACAAAACAGGTTAAACATACAAACAACCCAAAAACCCAGTAAACTAGTAAGAGAGTGTTGTCTGAAACATTCCTTATCGGCATTATATGTTGAATTTTGCCATACTTAGATGCTGTGGAGGAACTATGAGTTACAAAGACTGAACTGGAAATAATGGCAATAAAATTAGGATCAGCAGGGCTGGCCGGTGGCTCAGCAGTTAAGTTCGCATGTTCCGCTTCGGCAGCCAGGGTTCGCCGGTTGGGATCCCTGGTGTGGACATGGCACTGCTTGGCACAACAGGCTGTGGTAGGCGTCCCACATATAAAGGAGAGGAAGAAAAGCATGGATGTTAGCTCAGGGCCAGTCTTCCTCAGCAAAAATGAGGAGGATTGGCAGCAGTTAGCTCAGGGCTAATCTTCCTCAGGAAAAAAAAAATATATATCCATTAAAAAAAAATTAAGATCAGCAGCAGTACATCCCCACCAGTCTTCTAATTAGTGTAGGGGAGGAAGACATTTCCTCTTCCCAAATGGGGGTTCATCTGGCTGGAGAACGAATTAAATTCACATGAGACAGAATAGCAAGAGAAAATTAAACAAAGCTTTATGAAGAACCATGGCCCGGGGCCTTTCTTCCCAAAGGAAGAAAGGGCACCAAAGAATTGGGGTGCACACAGTGGTTATATACCCCCAAACAGGGTGTTTCACATGTGATTGAAATGTCCCTCCCACAATAGTCACAAGATTACCCTGTCAGCACAGTGCTTGATGGACACAGCAGGTAGTGGTCTGCTGTCTCAGAGAGCGTAGCTGGTGGCAAGTCGATTGTCTGGAGCTGGGTGGTCACAGGTGAGCTCAGCAATCAGTTCCTAGCCTAAAGAAGGATGCTTAGTCCTTAAAGAAATGCCAAAGTTGCGAGAGGGAGGGAAGTCAGTTACAGGAAGTTACCAGACTAGCACAATAAAATGCAGATTTAAGTCCTTGCTTTTGGTATTGATTAAGAGTTTCTAGAAAGAAGGTCATCTCCTTTCTTCTTCCTGGTACGGAGAGGGAGGCACCTTTACAGATAGAGATTTACCTTACAAATGTAAATGTGTCCTAACAAAGGGCAAGTTCCATTCCTCAGAGCCTCCTTCCCTGTCCCAGTTTATCAAAAGCAATCAGCCTCAAATAATCCTGATGCCAAAGAGATGTATCTTGGGGTGGCCAATTCCAGGTCCCCACATTAGCAAGGACACATACCATCCTTCTCCTGTCCCCATACCTAGCACTCAATGGACTACCTCCTCTTTTCTATCCAAGTCAATCATATTAATCTACTAAATATCTACTTTTGATAACACTGTACATTGAATTAAGTACTACAGTGAATAGGAAAATTAACAGATGATACCTAGAAGAGAGAAAATATATATCCCAAGTAACCAGGTAAAGTGCAATAGAGTGTAAGGTCGTTGGAATGGTTCCAATAAAGTGCTTTGGGAGTTCAACAGAAGGAAAGATAATTTCCATCTGGGGTAATTGAGGATGTGTTCTTAGAAGAGGGAATATTTGAAGCAGAGCCTTTAAGAAGAACTGACTTCCTTGGAGAGCAATGAAGAACTTAGGAGAGGGAGGAAATTCCAAGAAAAGAAATAGCACAAGCAAAGAATTAGATATGAGAAAGAATAGGTCATGTCTGAGAAATAGTAATATAGCTATAGTCACATATTTTTGAAAGGAGGGCATGGGTAGAGGGAGTGGGCCTTTTGCCTAAAAAGATCCATATGAAACAAAATATGGGAAGCCTTGAACGCCAACTGAAGGGCGCTCAAGTGTATGGATTACTTATTTTGTGCTAGCCGCTATATTAGATTCACATACATTATGTTCAATCTTTGCTGTGTCAATGAAAATAATCCATAACCAATCTATAAATGAAAATTTGGGTGAGTTTATTCTGAGCTGAAATCTGAGGACCATGGCCCGGGGCCTTTCTTCCTGAAGGAAGAAAGAGCACCAAAGAATTGGGGTGCACAGAATGGTTATATACCCCCAGAGAGGATGTTTCACATAGGATTGAAATGTCCCCTTTACAATAGTCGCGAGACTGCTCTGTCGGCACAGCGATTGATGAAACAGCAGGTAGGTCTGCTGTCTCGATGAACACAGCAGGATGGCAGGTCTGTTGTCTCCAGCTGAGTGGTTACAGGTGAGCGCTGCAATCAGTTCCTAGCCTAAGGAAAGAAGCTTAATCTTTAAGGAAATGCCAGAGTTGGGAGGGGGAGGGAAGTTGCACCTTTATCTCAAGGGCCTTTGTCCTTGCCATAGGAAATGTATATACAATGCATGCTCAATGGCCACAGTCAGGCCCTTTTGGAAAAAACAAAGTCAGGCCGAATTAGGTTTATACCAAATGGTTTCCTCATATACTCCAATATATCCTATTGCTTGCCATTTTTATTTGTCAGCTGAAAAAAAAAAGGGGGTAAGTGGCTTTATGCTCATTTTTATAGAAGGAAACTGACCTCTGAAAGTGTCCATTCCTTGCTCAGAATCACAGAGCTAGTAAATGCCAAAATCAGACTGAACTCAGCTGGCCTGGCTGTAAAGTCGACACACTCCACAACACCACCATGCTCCTAATAGACCCCCACGCTCCTAATGGACTCAATTCCACAGCCACAGGGATTGATACCCTTCGGACTCTATCCATCCTACCTGGAAATGTCTGACCCTGACCCATTTCTAAGGCTACTCGTCTCTCCTCTGAGCTGCTGTAATAGTCTCCACATGGGATTACCAGTTTCTCATTGTCCCTGCCCTTACACACCCTTCCTCTGCTGTCAGAGATATCTTTCTGCAAGATTTCATTCCCTGAACTTTGAGAGAGCAGCCCTGCACGCAAGGTGAATTGCTCATTGCACCTGAGGCCCTTCACAACCAGGCCCAACCTGTTTTTCCATTTTCACATCGCAGGAGTCCTAACCCCACCTACGTCTAGGCATACCAACCTTTTTATCACTTTGAAAAATATCACCCCTTCCACACAGAACATCTCAGAGTCAGTGGCAAGGGGTGGGGTGTGGGAGAAAGAAGTGTGTGTATTTTATACTCTGAACATTTGCTCTTATTGTTTCCTCTGCTCCATGCCCTTTCCTGCTTTCTCTGTCTGCTCATCTGCAAAGTCCTGCTCACTTGTCACCTCTGTGAAGCCTTCTCTAACCCTCCCTAGTGAGAATTCTTTGCTCCCACTTGTGTGATCCTCTGTGTGAGTGTGTAGTATAGCCCTTATGATGCTGAATTTAGAGCTGTTTACCTGCCTGTCTGCCTGCTAGAAGGTGTTCTTAAATGCAGACGCTGTCTTTTTCATCTTTGGTAGTCAGTATCTAACCAGCAGCTAGCACAGGGTCAGTATCACAGAATGAGACATGACCGAGGGATATTTCTTGTTGCAAGGCTGGGCGACAAGCCATCGGGGGAACATTCACACGGCGTGATGAAGCCCTGCCCTGTGATACATGGAATATCGTTTACTGGGAAGTTGGGCTGACCTCAACAGCCTCCCTACCAACCCTCAGACTTGAATTCCTCTCTCTTCTTTTTCCCTCTCTCTCTTCCTAAATGTTAGCTGTCTTACCCTATTGAGCTTTATTTTTCTCTCAAACTTCAATCCATTTCTGTTTTAAACATCTTAACTAATTGGCTTTCACTTTTCAGTTGGTTTTAAATTTCATTTCTTTTAATGCCACACACATACATACATACAGGCTGGTCCCTATAGAGTTGTTCAGGAGAATCATTAACCATCGCTGAATAAATAAACCCCTGTTGCAATCTGGCTCTTAGGAGGGGCTCCCTCTCCAGTCAACAGAGCTCTTTGGCAGGTTTCCCACAGCAGAGCTTTACCGTGCACCACACCCCTCCTTCTCAGAGCCCCATGCATTTGGGGTGATGTGGGGTGTCTGGAATGGGGAATGGTCAGGCACAGCTCCATGTTGTACTCAATCTTCCTTCCCTGCTGCTCAGTCTCAACCACTCATGACTCAGGCCAACCTGCTTTGAGGAACTTCAGTCTACCTTCGGAAATATCTGAGCCCCAACATGACCTGAATTCAGTATGTAGGTGACATTCTCTGCTCAGTGATCACTGTCAACACCCAATATTTACTCCAAGCTCTTGCCCAAAAAGGACATAACATCTCTAATCATAAAATGCAATTAGCAGCCCTCACATGCCTAGGACATGATGTCTCCCCTGAAGGAAAGACTTTAGTCCTTAAAGAATTAACATCATTATCAATTTCCTTCTTCCTAAGACAACTCTGAGGGTTTCTAGGATTAGTTGGCTATTGCCAGAACTGGATCCCTAACTTATCTGGTATTGCTTCTCCCTTATATACCATGACTAAGGAGGTTGTCCCTGAACCCCTGAATTGGAACTCTCTTTCCATGTCTGTATTTCAAAATCTCAAACCCTCTCCATCCTCTTCTCCTACTTTTAGAGTCCCCAATTACTCATTAACCATTCCCCTTTTTATACATGAAAGAGATGGATACACCTTAGGGGTCCTACCTTCCTTACCACCAAAAACTACAAGGAATACAATCTTGGGTTCACATTTCACACCTGAAAAAACACAAGCTTTACTTGAAATAGATATCCACTTCAACAGGAACCCTTAAAACAAGGGTCTTTCAAGAGCTCTCGGCAGCAGATGATGATATAGGGTGGCAAAATATGCCACTTTGACATAAGGATTATTTTGAACTGAAGGCAATTGAGAGGAAGCAGATACAAGAAAAGCTCTCTGCCTTCCCCCTATTTACCTAAAAGTAGGACACAAATTTGCAAAAGTGTCTCCCCCTCCCTCTGCCCCCATCAGGAAGGACAAAAGTTCATCACTGGCAGAACATTAGACCCTTACCAGCCCAGAGATGGCACCAGAGGAATCCACATAACAAACTTTACTGGCCCTTATCTTCTACTCATTTCCCCATATATTTGCCTTCCCACAGTTTGCTGTCCCTAGAAACTCAAAGTCCTTTTCCTTTGCTTATCACTTCTCTAAAAATTTACCGTTCCTTTGCCAAGATGCTGTATAAGCCCAAGTTCTAACCAGCCCTTTGAGTTACTCTTCACTGAGGTTTCACACATATGATGTGTGCCACAGGTATTAATAAATTCCTTGTTTTTCTCCTGTTAATCTGTCTATTGTCAGTATAATTATACAGGGACCCAGTCAGAGAAGCTAGCAGAGTAGAAGTAAAAAGTGATGAGGATTTTTAGGCTGCTTAATTTTAAAATGGCTTATGATGAGGATTTTTAGGCTGGTTAGTTTTAAAACTACAGATGAGATTCAGGCTCCAAGGAGTGGAATTTGTTTGCCCCTTTGTTGGGAAACATTTACATTTCTAAGGGAAACCTCTATCTGTGAAGATGCCTCCCTCTCTGTGCCAGGAAGAGGGGGGGATGGTCTTATCTCTAGAGGCTCTTGGTCAATGCCAGAGGCAAGAACTTAAGTTGGTTGCTGTCTGGCAATCTCATGTAACTGGTTTAGGGTGGTGGTGTCTAACCTTTCTAACCTTTACTTAATCCGATTTGATTCTTGTCTAAAAGTCATGGGATCACCCAATGACCAGACCCCACCCGCACTGATACCATTTTAACTTTTTTTCATGTTCTTTCTTTGTCTTGTAAAGAGATGACTCACATACCTATGCCTTAAATTTAGTCCTAACCCTCAAGTCGGGGCAGCAGCAGGAGCTCTGACTGCCCGTGGGTCCTGTCCCCATGCCAGCGGGGGCAGCAGCAGCGGCTCGGCCTGCCCATGAGCTCTGTCCCCATGCCAGCGGGGGCAGCAGAAGTGGCAGCAGCAGAAGCTCTGACTGCCCATGGGTCCTGTCCCCATGCTATTCCACACTATTCTACTCTCTAAATAAAAGAGCACTACTGCCAGATCTTGAGAGTCTAAGAAATCTTTCTTTCGACTCCTCGGCTCACCGATCCCACATCAAAAAGGATTTTCCTTCCCTATAATGACATGAGGTAGCTTCCTTTTCCAAGAATAAATATATGGCATAAAGAAGTGGTCATCTTCCACTCAAGACACCAGAACAAGATCACCTACTATCCTATATTCAATCCCCTCCTTATTTTCCCTTTGTATCTTTCTTGTTACCCTCCTTTTATTTTTCCATCATTCATTAGTATCAAAACTTTCTTGAATCATATCTTCCCCCTTCTTTTTTGCCCTTCCTATCATTTCCTTCTTCCTTATCCTTCATTTTACCCACATTTAGGATCCCTAAAACCTTTGGATGGCTTTTGCTAAACTGATTACTCAATCTTAAAATCTTTCTTAAAATCATTGCTTTTTTTCACCCTTTCCTTTTAGCTCAACCATCTTTCCTCAAACTCCTCTTTCCACTCTTAAAAACTCCACAGTTGGTTTAGCTGTTTTCCCCACACAATGTTAGGAAATTCTTCCTATATTTTATGTCAGTTAAGCAAATATCCAAACTCAATCTGGACCACTGTTAGAAAAAGTCTTATTTATTTCTCTGGTAATTTCACATACAAAAATTTTCTAGCTTCCAGTTTCTAAGTATCTTTTATTCTGCCAAATGTAGGGGAGGAAGACTTTTCCTCTGCCTAATGTGGGTTTGTCTGGCCAGAGAACGAATTAAATTCACATGAGACAGAATAGCAAGAGAAAATTAAACAAAGCTTTATGAGGACCATGGCCCAGGGCCTTTCCTCCCGAAGGAAGAAAGGGCACCAAAGAAGTGGGGTGCACAGAGTGGTTATATACCCCCAAACAGGATATTTCACATATGAAATGAAATGTCCCTCCCACAATAGTCACAAGATTGCCCTGTCAGCACAGTGCTTGATGGACACAGCAGATAGTGGGTCTGCTGTCTCAAAGGGTGTAGCAGGAGGCAAGTCTATTGTCTTGAGCTGGGTGGTCACAGGTGAGTTCAGCAATCAGTTCCTAGCCTAAGCAAAGATGCTTAATCCTTAAAGAAATGCCAACGTTGGGAGGGGGAGGGAAGTTGCACCCTTATCTCAAGGGCCCTTGTTCTTGCCATAGGGAATATCCAAAGCAGATATACAATGCATGCTCAACGGCCTCAGTCAGGCCCTTCTGGAAAGACAAGGTCAGGCCAAATTAGGTTTACACCAAAAGGCTTCCTCATGTACTACAATATATCCTATTGTTTGCCATTTCTATTTGTCAGTGTATACCTGGGAGCTGCTCAGGCAAGCCGAGCAACCCACCAAAATGGCCAAAACCAACACCCCAAATATCATATCCCTAAAGACAAAGGAGGATGTTGGGGGTGGGGGGAGTCAGTTACAGGAGGTTACCTGACAAGCACAATAAACAAATGCAGATTTAAGTCCTTGCCTTCCCCATTGATTAAGAGTTTCTAGAGACAAGGTCATCCCCTTTCTTCTTCCTGGTAGAGAGAGGGAGGCACCTTTACAGATAGAGATTTCCTTTACAATGTAAATGTCTCTTACAAAGGGCAAGCAAGTTCTACTTTTCAGTTGCTTTCCTGTCTGCGAAGAAACCAGCCTCAAATAATCATGCCAAAGAGAGATATGTTGGGGTGGCCAAGACCAGTCCCCCACATATGTATCCCCCTGATAAATGCCTTGTCTCCAGAACCCATCTCAGTTTCAGACTGCTGTAGGGCACGACACATGCTTCAGCCATTTCTCCATGAACAGGGCCAACGTGAAATGCTGACTTTGGGGACTTTCTCTGAACCTTGACCAAAATTCCGCAGGAACTACTCTAATTCCTAAGTTTGTTCTAAGACAAACTATGTTTGTTTGATAAGGTCAACAAACACCAAACTTTCTCTTTTGCCTACACGTGCTGACAAGGCCAGACACAAATCCTCCAATTTCCCTCTCTTTGTCTCATTATTTATTAGCTAAAATTAGAGCTGTTTGTCCTCCTGCAATGTGCTAACTACAGAGAAAAACATTTGCTGTTCAGATATCTGACTGAGACTTCTGCTTGCAAAACAACCCTCACTGTAAATCCCTAATTTGCCATGTGTTCACTCCTTTCCATAAAAGTCAAAGGCAAAACCACCCCACTGAGACACTCCAATATTCAGATCTGGGATGCTCTCAGATTGCAACATCCAGAATCAATCAACCTCTTTCCTTGTCCAGTTTTTATCTTGGATAGAAGCCTCCCAAATATTCTCTGATAGTTAGCCAAGTGGTCTGTCTGAAATCAATAGAGGAATTCTGGGGAAGATTGTCAGCTACCATTTTCCCTTAGCTTTACTCAGCCCCTTGCTACGTGGGTGTTTTATATAGATACCAAGATGTAACTGGGCCTCCTTCACCTGATTCTGCCCTCACCCAGTCACTGTCTTGAAACAAATTTTACATCCTGCACACACATGATACATACATACACACAATAAAACATTAATAAATAATGTATTCTTCTAGTAAAGTTTTCATGTAGAAATGGAAGAGGGCTAAATTTCAGATCACCCAGCAAAAGCTCCTGTATCATTAAATTTTTTTCTTTTGCCTAAATTTGTTTTCCCTTCCTTCCCCTCCCCTCGCCTCCCTTCCCCTGCCTTCCCCTTTCCTCCTTTTCTCTTCTATTCTCCTCTCTTCTTTCTCCATCTTCCCTCATTATGTCCCACCTCAGCGTTCCTTTGGGGTTTCTCTACATTCATAACCACTTTCCTCCCTTAGCAAAACAAAAGATCTCTTCCAGGATCCACCCTCCTTAAGGAGTATGGAAATAAGGTGGGATGAATTGATGATGACTCTTTATCCTACTTTTGGAGATTTAATTCTAGTCTTATGCTTTTTTTTATTTGGGGGAGTTTTAGCTCATTTTAATCTTCATTTTTTGTTTATTTTAATTTGTATTAAATATTATATAATTTCAAATTCGAATTTTGTTTTTCATTTTTTTAACAACTTTTAAACCTTTTGTTCCCTTATATATATTCCCACTAGATTTTGGCAAGCTATATTAATTTTCTACCACCTAGGGAATGTTACAATGAGTGAAGGACTTGCAAAGAAATGCCCCTTCCTAACTTCAGTGAGAAAACACTTGGTTTCAGATATTCCAGTACACATTCATAGGAAGTGACAGAGCAGAGATTCTGTAGCTAGACTCTGGCCCTTCTGCTTTTCTCATCTTACCAAGCTCCAGGATGGTTTATTTCACCTTCCCAGTAGAGTCGTAAGAGAACACCCTTGATGTTTGCTCCTACTATCTTCCCTCACCCTCCTGTGAATCAAGGAGAATTAGCTAGAACAGGATTTAACTGAAGAAGGCTGTAGTTGTTATTCTGCTTGGTAGTTCTCTTAAGCTTTTAGGTCCTGTTTTTAGTAATGAGAGCCCTACCTGGGAAGACAATAGAGAACAGCCCTTTCGTCTGTGATTAATGAGCCATTGCACACCCCCAGAAACGTATGTCCTGTTGGTTTTCACTAAATGGAAATAGATGCCTAAAGAGTGACTTGATGGAACTTCTGGATGTAGGTCACGTTGCCCATGCTCTGCTCCTACCTTTATTCAGTTATTCATTCCTCTTGCTCCTCTTCTTCCTTTAGTGCCTGTTGAGTTCCTTCTGGGGCCTCACTCAGTGGACTGCTCTCTTCCTTTGAAGAGATCTCCTAAAACCCTCTTCTGACTAAAGGGTGAGACTAGAGCAGCTGCATTGAGAGAGCTTTTTGCCACTCCCCAGTCCTACTCAAGGACTTGCAGGGGAGGAAGACATTTCCTCTACCCTCTCTGGTTCGTCTGGCTGGAGAAAGAATTAAATTCACATGAGACAGAATAGCAGGAGAAAATTAAAGGAAGCTTTATAACATGTATACATGGGAGGCTCAGGCAAGCTGAGCAACTCACCAAAATGGCTGAAGCCCCCACCTTAAATATCATATCCAGCTAAAGACAAAGGAGGATGTTGGGGGAGGGGGGAGTCAGTTACAGGAAGTTACCAGAAACAGGAATAAGATTATTATGCATATTTAAGTCCTTGCCTTTGGCATTGATTAAGAGTTCCTAGAGGAATGGAACTTGCCCTTTGTTAGGACACATTTACATTTGTAAGGTAAATCTCTATCTGTAAAGGTGCCTCCCTCTCTGTACCAGGAAGAAGAAAGGGGATGACCTTATCTCTAGAAACAAACAAAAAAAATGGTGCCTTCCCCATTGATTTTGTATGTGGGATGCCTCCATAGCATGGCTTGATGAGGAGCGTGTAAGGTCTGCGTGCAGGGTCCAAACCTGTGAACCCCAGGCTGCCAAAGTGGAGCACGTGAACTTAACCACTATGCCACCAGATGAATCCCTAAACTTACTAAGACTTTGTTTAGCTGTTTTTGTTAGCTAACTTAGAGTGCTTATAGTCTTAGGAACAAGAGTACCAGTAAAATGGGATCCTCTGATGGTCTTGCAGTTAAAGCTGTTATACAAAACAAGGAAATCTTATTCTTAAGGCACATTAGGGACACTTTTTAAATTCTCTTTTTATAGATTCCAATTCTCTGCTGAAAATTTCTCATCCATTTTGCCCATCTTTTTCTCTATTTTATTTAAAATTTATCACCCTTTGTTTAAAAGCATTGTCTTCTAACTCCAATATAAGGATCATCTATTGGGTCTTCCATCTTATTTTTCTTTTTAGATTACTATCACATATTTCTGCTTCTTCATATTTTTAGCAATTTTTTTGTATGTTGGACATTGTATTTAACTGTAGAGGCCTCATGTAATACCTTACTTCAGTAATGACGCTTCCTATCTTTTGTCAGATAGAGTGAAAGGCTAGTCAGTCTAATCTGGTCTTGAGCTGGGCTGCAGATTTAGTACGACTCAGTCCATCTCTTGTTCATCCCCATTCTTCAGGATTGGTCCACTTGGGCTTTTGATTGATACCCTGGATATCTCTTTCTTCTCAGCCTTGAAAGTTCTGCCTTTTGCAGATTTTAAACTTAGTTATTATCCTTTGCATATTTAAAATTTGGCAAATGTCTTGAAGAGGAGCTCTGTTTTGTGTGTTTGTTGCAGGCTTCCTCCCTCTAACGGGACTTTGTCTCCAAAGCTCTGCCAGACAATCGAATGTTTCACTCTGCCTTTTCTACTCACCTTGCCTAGTCTCTGGGACCATCCCAGAACTCAGCACATGTCCTCTGCAAAAATCTAACCATGCAGTTTATATTTTCCAATCTTTTTTTGCCAGTTCTACATACCTACGAAAACCTCCATTGCTTTCTCTTCTCCCCAGTAGTATCTCTGTTTGAGCTATGGTATATCTCTCTATCTTATATCTATGTGTATAGATATAGGTATAGATATTTATAACTTCTACCATGCTCTTTATTCCTCCTTTCTCAACTTTTTCTGTCTGGTTGGCCAGTTTTTAAATGGCCCCTTTTGGATCCTACCTATTACCTATACACAGTCAATGATCTTATTCTATTTTTCCTTTCCCTGCTCCCTTTTCCTCCCATTTTTTTACTTGCATTCTATCTACTTGGCAGAACATATGATGTCACATTGTATTCTTTGACCTATGCCCCTACCCTTTAGTCTTAGCTCTATGATTAAATATATTAACCGCTCACTGTCAATTATCTTGATAAATTTTCCCAGTCATCTTTTGTTTGGATGAAGTTCATCTTCTAGTTAGCTTTCCAGGAAGGGCATATGAGAACATCATTCTCTTAGTAATAGACTGTTCAAAACTGTGCTTCTATAGCCCTCATACTTGAAGTATAGCTCAGCCACATATAGAATCCTTGATTAAGAATTTACTTTAAATGCTACTCCATTCTAGCCTTGATTTTTTTGTAGCTTTTGAAAAGTGTGAGATCATCCTCATAGTCTTACTCTCATAAGTAAACTGACTATTTTGCCTCGTGCCCTTTATGAATTTTTTTTCTTAATGTCCAATAATTTTACTAGGCTAACTCTCAGAGTTGATCATTCTAGGTATTGCTAAAGGCATGGATCATGTGTAATTTTATTTTTACTCCTTGTACATATAATTTTTGATGATGTGTGGAGAGATTTTAGTTCTGGCAGCTGACATTATCTTCTAGATAATTTCTCTTCTAATCCTCTAGAAAATTTATCTCTGTTACGTCTTATTAATAGAGATTTATCTTTGTTGATGAGAAACTCCAATTCGTTCACTTTTACGCTTCCTACTAGTCTATTAATCATACAATTTATCCATTCTTTTATTGATGGTCATTTACACTGCATTTAATAGTTCACTGTTACAAAAAAAATGCTGCAAAGAACATACTTGTACATATTTCATTGTTCACACATGCAAGCATTTCTCTAGGGAATATATCTACGTCCAAAAAGTGCTGGATTACCAAATATGTGCATCTTCACCTTTACCAGATATTGCCTAATTGCTCTCACAAATGGTTGTAATAATTTATAATTCCGCCAGCAGTGTCAGAGAATTCTCATTTTTTCACACCCTTGACTTACTATTAAGGTTTCCATTTTTGTCAATCTGATGAATGTGACATATTATCTTGTCTTAATTTGCATTTCCCTGACGATTAGTGAAGTTTTGTTCTGTCTCTTCATATTCTTTTCCCATTTTTCTATTGGTTGTTGTCCTTTCTTATTGATTTTAATTCTTTGTATATTCTAGAAACGAATACTTTTAAAGTTGTATACTTTGTAAATATATTTTCCAAGTTTGTGTCTTACCTTCAATTTGCTTAAAGATATACAAAAGCTTTTAAATTGTAACGTCATCAAATTTATCAAGTTTTTCCATTATCTGCGGTTTTCAAAAATTTTACAAAAACTGACCACCAAAGTCATGAATATATGCTCCTATATTTTTTTTTTATCAAAGTATAGTATTTTGGCTTTCACATTTACATATTTACTCACCTCGAGTTTATTTCTGTGTATAATGCCAGCTAATAATTTAACTTTTTTGCACGTGGATAGTCAATTGCTCCAGCACCACAAATTCACATTTACAAAGGCTCCCTGTCTGTTCAATTACGTTCAAAACCAGCTGAGTATTAAGGCATTTCACAATATCTTTAACTATATCCTTGGGGCTTCTCTCTCACCAGGCCCTTCCACAGTAGCATCATTTTCTTGTCAAACCAGACTACTGATTGCACTTACTCTTCTTGAAATATACCAGCTATGGTCTTGTTCTCTCTACAGTCATGCTCTCTTCCTGTCTTATTTCCTTACTAAATCGCAAACATCTTGTGTAAAAGACATTGTCCAATTCATCTCTGCATTCTCCATACTTAGCATTGATTGAGTAGATTTCCAAATACTCTTCAATTTTGCTCTGAATTTAATTTGGCCCTTACGGTGGGACCTTCCACCTAGGACAAGCCATTCCTATACTCATAGGTTTCCACACACAGAAGAAGGTTCCTGACGTTTACCTACTTTCCCACCAAAATATACCTAGTGATTCTAAATCTCTTAAAATTTTAAACAGAACTCTCAAAATACTTTTAACGAATAGGCACCAAAATCATCACTTCTGCCCCTGTTTGTGGGACACACAAGTCTGCGGTGGCGCTGACAGTGAAGTCAGCAGGCATGATTTGCAGGCTTGGCCTGGACTTCGCGCTTTGCAGTTGCCGGGAGTCGGCCCCTCCTTGCCCAGCTCCGAGACGAGGCGGTGCGCCCGCGAACGTGTCCACATCCATCACCCCGCCCTTCCCCGGCGCTTCCTTTCCTCCAGACGCCTCCACTCTGCAAATAAACAGCAGGATGTGGAAATCACCTCCGAGGTCACGGCTCTCCTTATAGCGAAGCTCAAGAGTCAAACTCGGCTGTCAGCATTCCCACATAAGGCTCCGGCCTTTTAAGCAGGAGCTACAGGTGGCGCAGGGCTGCCAGGCGACTTGGAGATCTCTGGCCAGCCTCCCCCGCTGCCAGGTCGTCAGATTCGCTGAGGCCGAGACCCAGAGGTGCCCCTTCGAGAGCCTGGGGTGGGCGCCCCAGCTTGGTGTTGGGTTGCTGAGGGGCACACCGCTGTAACAGTCGAAAGGGCAGCGGCATCCGGAGCCTCCGCAGGAGCCGCGCCCCGCTCCCCGCGGCCGCCTCGCGCCGGGACTGCGTTTCCCAGAGGCCCCCGCGGCGGAGCGCCGCCCCCGCTCGACGCCACCGGGCGGCCCCCAGGCCCCGGCAGACCTGCAGCCCGGCCGCTCGCGGAGTCTTTGAAAGGCAGCGGGAGGCGGCGGCGCGATGGCGAGCCTTGGCCGCCTGCTCTGCGTGCTGGGCCTGTTCCTGTGCGGGGCGGCGAGCTTCAGGCTGTCGGCTCCTCGCGCCGGCACCTCGGAGAAGCCCATCATCGGTAAGCAGGCGGGCAGGGGCGGGGCCGGGGCTGCAGCCAGCGCATCCTGCCTTGGAGAAGCCCAGGTTCACGATTGCGAAGTGCGCCTTCCCTTACAGCACAAGAGCCAAGCCAAGACACCATCTAGATCGTGCTGAGATAAGCTAATACCTCGGTGATTTCCTCAAACTGATTTTGCTCATCAAGGTGGAAGAGCGGAGGATGCGCCGTGAAGAATCCTGCGCGTTGCTTTCTTCTTTGTACCTAGCTGGGAATTTCTGCTAATTAAACAAATTCTATACATGCATTATATTTACTAGAATTTCACTGGCCGAGGCCTTCTTTCAAGACAATGCATTATACTTATAAAAATCTAATTGAGTAAATAATCTAGAAATTGTGATATTCCTTCGACTTTGCCATCTTCACCATTGAAGGGCAGTGGTGGCTAGTATGATCTTAATGTCAGTTCTCTTTGTTAAAGTGAAGCATGTAATTTTTCGTTTTCAACTCATTTATGTTTTAAAAAGACAGTAAAATCAGTTTGCATTGCCAGAACGGACGTTTGAGACAGGGCGGGGGTGGGGGGAAGCAACCCAGGAGAAATGAGGCCTAATATAAAATTTGCCAAAAGTAATTTATGTGCAGACAATTAAGATTGGCTTCATTTTAGCTGTCGTATTATGCCGTTCATACTGTTTTTTCCCCCCATGAAGATGAGCAGTGTATTCTGTAATTAGAAAGTAGATGAACATTTTTTCGTGTATATTGGTAGTGCCCAGTTTTCAAATGCTTTGTGTATCAATGTTTGGAACTTGGTGTGCCTTATTTTATAGCCGTTTGAAATGGTTGGTTAGATTCTCCGAGGAGAATTAACTCAAAGTATAATTCTGTGTAGTGTGTTGGGAATTCTAGGTGCAGGGAGGAGGAACAAAGGAAAGAAGAGGGAGAATTCTTTTCTGTTTCCTTGAAACGGTGGTAGTCCAGGGTCAAGTATAGAAAAAGTGAGTATGCTTTTGATCACCCTGATCAATTACCACCGAGTAGTTCACTCAGCACCTACTAGGTGCAAAGCATTGAGTTAGGAAGTGCAAAGGGTTTGAAGACAAGGAGGCCACAAAGTTGTGAGATGGCCTTAAAATAAGCGTGGAATTTTGTCACATTTTGAGGGGGTGGGGA
Organism: Equus caballus; assembly: GCF_041296265.1. Classification (NCBI taxonomy): domain Eukaryota; kingdom Metazoa; phylum Chordata; class Mammalia; order Perissodactyla; family Equidae; genus Equus; species Equus caballus. The sequence continues at coordinate 21,681,324 of NC_091692.1, forward strand.
ATAGAGCCTGAACTCTTTTCCTAGGATGGGAAAAGTGAATAAGTGTGCGGCGGGAGGAGGGGAGAAGTTGGTGGAACTTCCCTCCTCTAGTGTACTTTTCTCCTTTCCAGTCCCTTGTGCTCACATATCCCCAGCCCTCCTTTGTGGCACCTCACCTTTGCACGCCCTGTACCACTCCATTTCCTGTGACACTCGCTAATTCTTTCCCTACCTGATTTCATTTTCCTCGATGAAGAGGATCTTACCTATCTGCGAGGTGAAAAACAGTCTGACTGAGAATATATAACTGTTTACTGGGGGGCTTTGGGGAGAAGAAGAAGAAAAAGAAAAGAAAAAAGATTGGCAACAAATGTTAGCTCAGGTGCCAATCTTTAAAAAAAAAAGTCTGAGTAAATTTCAGCATTTAGCATGTTAACTGAGAGCCTGTTAAATGCCAGTTAGCATAAGAAACTGAAACTACAGAAGTGATTGAGATCTACAGCTCTTCCTGTCAGGTGGCCTACGGGAACATTGAAAGTCTTCACGATGGTGAAGCAGTGAATGATCCAAGCACAGGTACTATCCGGACAGACATCTTTGGATGGATACTGGATGCCAGTACTGTGCAACGGCTGAGGTTTCAGTGTAACAGGCAGCCAGAGAGGTAGGTGGGGCAGAACATGCAGGGTCTAGGTGCTTAAGCAAGGAGCTACCCCTGCTGATTTTTCGCCTCTCTGATCTTATTTCCTGTTGGTCCTTCCCTTGCTCACACAGGGCTCTAGTGATGTGGACGCTTTGCAGTGTGACAGGTACACATTTGACTCAGGGCCTTTGCCCCTGCTGTTGCTTCTTCGTCTTGCTCCAGGTATCTGCTTCTAGCTTACTCCCTCACCTCTCTGAAGGCCTGGCTCAAATGCCATGTTCTACCCTCTCAGGGAGGACTCACCTGGCCACCATATTTAAGGGACTCTGTTCCCCCCTATAGATATGGAACCCCCCCCACCCCCCAAATACACACCTTCTTCCTCTGCTTTACCTTTTCTTCGTGGCACTTGCCGCCAGCCTTCACACTACATGTTTTACCTTTTTGTCTTGCTTATTGTTTGTCCTCGCTCTTCTCCCTTCCACACGCTAGAATTAAGGCCCACAAGGCAGGGTTTTTGTTGGTTTTGTTTACTCGTGTGTCCTCAGCACCTAGGTCAGTGTCTGGTACATAGTATGATTCAGTAATGTATCCTGAAATGAATGAGTGGTAATATGATCAGCTTTCTTAGCCTGTGGAGAACTGGTGGAGTTGGTGGGGGTTGTTTAAGAAAGAATGTGGCGAGATATTTCAAGAGGCTGTTATAATAGTCTTGGGGGAGGGGAGGCAAGATGGTGGTTGCTTGGATTAAGGTCTTATTGATGATGTCGGAGAGATGTGGGTGGAAGATATTTCCACTCTTTTGCTTTGTTGTCAAGGAAACAATGTGTCTTTGCGTGTGTGTGGGGAAGGAGAGGCCTCCTTCTAGAGATAAGGGTCTGTGCTCTGAGGTCCATTCTACGGTGCGTGAAGGAGGCAGGTGCTATTGTAAACCTGCTTTGGGGCTTCTCTGGCCTCCCTGATGAGGCAAGAGAGGGCAGCCTTCTTAACACTCACATCAGCCTCCATTACTCCTTTCCCAAAGTCTATGGATGTACTTGCAGGAGAAGCTTCATGTTTAGTTCTGTGAATTAAATGAATACAGTAGTGACATTTTTACTGTGATGTGTTTCAGTTTTAGAGCAGCAAAAGAGGAAATTGCTTGAAACTAAAGCTTTTTTTTTTCTTTTTGTAATTTAGGAATATTAATGCAAAAATGCCGTGATAAGGACATGAAAAAGCTGGGGAAATATTATATTGCTGCATCCTATGTAAAGTATCTGGAGTCTGCAGGTGCAAGAGTTGTACCAATAAGGTATGATTCCACATTTTTTACACTGAATAAATAGAAACTGCTGTTTTGGCGCTAAAATTAATGCTTTCTCTTTTATGATTGTGTCCTTTAAATGTGGTAATATTGCACCTGATTTTTGCCACAAATCTCATGCTTAGAGTCTCTCATTAAATTGTTTTAAGCATGAAGCTGTGTGTATCTATAACATCATTAGAGGTGTGCCATGTGTGTTAGATGGAGAATGAACTGATGGTTTCCTTTACCCCAGGGTGGGTGGTCCTTCTCAGATATCCTGAAAGTAATGGTTCTACAACTTACCCAGCTTCGTTCCATGATATTAGGAAACGGGAACACTTAGGGAATGAAGGAGATTGCTAGCAGATGGCTTAAAATACCTTCACACGCTACTTTAAAAGTCTGTAAATGACTAATGCAGCAGTTTTGCTGCAGTATAAATTGCAAGTATTGCAGTTTTAAAGGAGGTGCATTATTTTTGTGATGTAATGGCCTAGTAAGAATAAAACGATTCGTGTCATATTTTGAGTTGGAAAGAGTTGAATTTTTTTAACAAACAAAACCTTACAAGTATTTATAATACCTTGCCACCCCAAATTAGGTTGTTTTCGAATCTCCCAGCACCCCCATCTAATCCATTATAAGAGATTTCACACACAAAACACAGTTGTTTGCTCCAAGCAACCTGTTTTTGTAAATAATTCTGCATTAAAAACTATAACAAAGTACTGTTCAAATAGAACATTAAGAATCAAAATGCAAATATTACAATTTAGAGAATTGTACCACAAAATGGTTTTATGTTTAGCTTCATAAGGATTGTCTTCTTGCTTGATCTTTTACATTTAACTGTCGCTACCCCAAGATGAGCATTTGCTTTTGAAGTCAGTCTTTAATTTTTTTAGTAGCAGATCTAATTTTTCAAATGAAATCTTATTTGAACCCAAATAGCACCAGAGTTTTAGAACTGAGGAAGAGGCTCCAGAGAATCTTCAGGAAAAAATGGTAAAGTTTTGATTATGGAAGCTTTTCCTGCCAGCTGTTCTTTAAGGATATTAGTGCCAAAAACATGGATGGGAGGAAGGAGAGGCGAGAGGCAGGTGGACCAGTTCAGAGACTGATGCAAGAGGCCAGGTGTGAAGTGATGAGGGCTGGGCTTAGAGCTGTGTGGTTGTAGAACTGATAGGTAAACGTTCTTTAAAAAAATCAGCTAGACTCAGTGACTAATAGAATGAAAGGGCAGCGGGAGGATTAGACGAGAATGACAGAAGTTTTGAAACTGGGGAAATCTTGAAACTGGATGATTCACAGAATCCTGGTATTTATGACAGAGACACTGAAAATGTGACTGTCAGCATACATCTTTACTTCCAGCTTGAGTTCTCAAAGTTCATTTTAAGGAATATTGCTTGGAATTAGAATGATAGGATCCTATAAAAACAATGTAATGTGTGGCAGCTAAATTCCCAGGGTGACTTGCAAAGGATGGATTACCTAATGTAGAATGATGTGATCACACCAATAATGTTGGGTTCATTTCTGAATTTTAGATGCTAGGGGCCAACTTCTGCAGTTTAGAGGGGAAAAGGTGGAGGATGGGAGACCTAGGCAAAATTCTGGAATGGGTAAAGAAACCTTCTTTCTGCTGCCGTCTCTCTCAGGTGCCTCGTGCTCTCAGGTCATCATACATTCCCCCTGTGGGACTAGTGGAACCCACAGAGGGTGCCCCTCCTGAGAGGGGCATGCTGCAGCCCATGGGCTGCTTTTATCTTAAAAATGTGTTTCATTCGCTCAGTGTTTTAAAACATTTCTAAACATTTACAAATCATAAAAGTGGACATTTACAAATCATTTACAAAAATATTTTCAAATCATAAAAACATCTACTCCATAAAAGTCTGAATTTCTGGCTTCTTTTTTTGTTTTGAAGACAATTATCTGGAGCTTATTTTAAATGGAGCAAGTGCCCTCCATTGGCAACAATGCCTGTCACCCCTTTTGATGCTGCTGAAGCTGTGTCATTTGCATCATTACCAGGCTTAAGCTGTTTTCTATTAGTTAAAGAGAGAGTGAACTATTTCTCCTGCCCTATTGAGAGGGTCTTTTGCTTCGAGAAAGTCTGACAACATGCAGATCACATCTGTGTTCAAAGAATGTGACCTGGGCTGTTTTCCCTGCCAGGCCTCTGAGGCACTCGTCCCCCCACAACACTTAAACCCCTTAATAGTGATAAGCAGGGCCCAAAAATTCAGTTATGGACAACGTGGGAACCATTTATTTAGAACTAAGGAAACGACTGAAACTAACCTGCAAGGCTAGCTGGTAGGAGTCTCTGGAATGCAGCTGAGTGATCTAAATCCACTCTGGTTCCTGATGGTGGTGGTTGCCCACCCTGGCTTAAATATCCATGGGGAAGATTCTGGGTCCTGACTCGTTCCCTTTTTGGTTGACACAATCTAGGGAGATTGAATTAGCAGAATACTGGGAACGTGGACTCACATTTGGTCTCCCTGTCACTTCCCAATCCTCCATTTAAGATGGCGGTAAGCACCGTTTCAGTATCACCCACTGCTTTGTGGCTCTCTGCCAGAAGGAGGATTATTATGAACTTCTGAACAGACCTGGACTTGCACAGGTCATTTGGACGTAGAGAAGAGGGGTTTGCTGGCAAAGCACAACCAAGTTCTAGGCATCAAATGTGTCTACTTAATAATGGGAGATGTGTTGTAATTCACCCTAAAACTTTTCCCTGAGGCAGAGATGGACTGTAGCTGACATTTGATCATAAACCTGTTTCTTCTCTGGCAGGTCAGGAGGGCATTAGACATTGTTATTCTCTTAGAGAACCAGAAGACTGCTAAAAAGGAAAGTTCTTGCAAGAATTTCCTAAAGTTCTCTTTAGGAAATGCTCTCTTCCCGTGTTCTTGCATTTTCTTGCACTTTAGAAAGAGCAAATCCATCAGACTGTGACTTAATTAAATGTGGCCACTTGTCATAGATTAATCTCGTTGGTTTTCTCTGGAGAAGGGAATAAAATGGTTAATAACTTGTTGGTTGTTAGGAGGCCCTTACGGGCTGTTTGATGAAGGGGGCTTCAGTGCTTCAGGGTAATTACCTGGGCAGATCAGGCCAGTCTCCAGTGATCTGCATGTAGTCTCTCCCTGGATCTGAACTCTTCTGACTTTTGAATATACAGGAGTCCCCAGACCTCTGCCATTGTTGGTGGGGGTGGGATGAAGCAGGGACCTGGTGTTATATATACACTCATGCATCGCTTAGCAATGGGGGTCCATTCTGGGAAATGTGTCATTAGGTGATGTTATAGTTGTGCGAACATCACAGAGTGTACTTGTACAAACCCAGATGGTATAGCCTACTACACACCTAAGCTACGTGGTACTGATCTCGTGGGATCACTATATGCAGTCCATCGTTGACTGAAATGTTGTCATGCGGTGCGTGACTGTGGTTTTTAGCTGCCAGAGCAGACTGTAGTTAAGATAGGCATGTTAATTAATCTTTTTATTTAATCTTTACATAAAACTACTGAATATCTTACATTTTTTTGATAGTTCTTGGCTAGCAGAGATATTACTGGTGTCCAAATCTCATGGTCTTTAAGGTTTTGCATATTAATACATACTTAACAATATTAAATTACCTTAGACCACAGAAAAATGTGTTTACTAGTCTGATTAGCAAAAGAAGGATATAATTATTTGCCTTACATGTAGTTTGAAAAAATGCCTTTAGGAAGGTAGAGAGGTAGTATTTTCTAGGATTTAAGAATTATTTTTTGTCTGGCTGTTTAAAATTAATGTGGTGACTACATTTAGAAGCTTACTTTTTTTCTTAAGTTTTGGAGATGGATGTTTTGTAATTCTTTGTATTTTTTCAGGCTTGATCTTACATCTAAAGAATATGAAAAGCTTTTCCATTCAATTAATGGGTAAGTTGGCTGCAGGGGTTTGATACAGTGTATGAGGTCTGTGTAGTCTGCTTCTGCAAAAAAAGTACACATAAATATTATGGGTGTTTCTATGTAACTTTCTTATCGTGGTGTAACATTAGTTTTCTTAGTTATTTTATAGAAATTATTTTGTTGAGAGATACAAAAGTCCTGCAGAGAGGAGAAGACAAGTTAAGAAATAAATGTTACCATAGTGGACAAATGTAATTTTTTTTTGTATGTAGCATAATCTTTGTTCTTTTAATGCTTGTCTTAAGTGCTTTGGAGCCACTTTGAATGGCATGGTATACTGCTTGCTTAGTGGGTTTATGAGTCCTGAGTCTGAGGATATTAATCAGTTATCTTTCAGCAGTAATTTGAATAGAACTCGGAAAAAAGTTTCTATCCTCTGGCTTAACCACAAAAGATGTGATTGGTTAGCTCACAGAAAAAAACTTTTAATCATAGGAAAAAATATTCAGTGTTACTCCTAATTAAAGGAAAGCTAATTAGAGCAATTGAAAACCATTTTTTAACCATCAACTTGGCAAAAATCAGAAAATTTGCTGTACTCTATGGTGAAGGTGTGAGGGAACATGTATTCTCATACTTTATTTATGGGAATGTAAGTTAAATAGTCTTTTTGGGGACAGTTTTGCAGTATCTGTTGAAATTTAAAATGTACATACCTTTGACCCAAGAAATCCTTCAGAAGGAATTTTATTTTACAAATATACTTCCCCCAAGGTGAAGACTTGGGCCCAAACATATGCATTGTAGTATTATCTGGAATAACCCCAATTTAGAAGCCACCCAATAGTCCATCAATTGGGAATTGGTTAAGTAAATAGACTCTATGTGTATAATAGAGTATTATGCGTGGGTTAAAAAATGAGGATATCTGTAGATGCTGCTTTGGATCACCCTTGTTATGTGAACAGTGTGATATTGTTTTTATTTTATTTATTTATTTTTTATTGAGGAAGATTAGCCCTGAGCTAACATCTGCTGCCAATCCTCCTCTTTTTGCTGAGGGAGACTGGCCCTGAGCTTACATCCGTGCCCATCTTCCTCTACTTTATATGTGGGACGCCTGCCACAGCATGGCTTGCCAAGCAGTGCCATGTCCGCACCCAGGATCCAAACCGGCGAACCCCAGGCTGCCGAAGTGGAACGTGCGCACTTAACCGCTGCGCCACCGGGCTGGCCCCTGAACAGTGTGATATTGTTATGTGAAAAAAGTGAGGCACATAATGGTGTGACTAGTTTATTCCCATTGACTTTTGTTTTTAAGGTAGGGTGAGGAGATCTGCATATCTATCAGGTCAGCACAACAGACTTCAGCGCTGCTTGTTTCTGAGTGGGAGTGGAGTGGAGGAAGTCTATTTAGCATAAAGGTTTTCTTTTTTTACTTTTTCAAACTGCATTCATTTATTATTTTTTTTTAAACTTTGTTCATAACAGTCATTTGCCTTTAGTTCAGTTTGGGTCAGTAAGTACTTACTGGAAAATCAGTTCAATTTCGTAAAACATTTACAATGCCTGTTCCGTGCAGTGTACTTTGGCATGGGCAAAGATAAAGAAGACCAAGCCATGCTGTGGCAGGTGTCCCATGCATAAAGCAGAGGAAGATGGGTAGAGATGCTAGTTCAGGGCCAGTCTTCCTCAGTAAAAAGAGGAGGATTGGCAGTAATTAGCTCAGGGCTAATCTTCCTGGAAAAAAAAAGAAGCTGAAGACCAGACTAGAATATATGGTAGAACCTCAAAAATATATACCAGAAAATGAGCAGTACTCTAATGCAACTTCAAAAATGCCTTTGTTGAGCCCCTATTATATATATGTGTGTGTGTATACATATACAATGTATATATGTACACAACACATATACATACATATACAACATATATATACACACAACATATATATACATATACAACATATATACACAAATATATATACAATATATATATACAATGTATAATATACATATACAACATATATATACATATACAACATATATGCACACACATATACAACATATATATATATAACTATATATATATATAACTATATATATATATATATGTTGAGCTGTGTTGTGCTCCGCTGTTCTGTGAGGAACACAGATACAGAGGCAGAGCCTTGCTTTAAGGGAGTTTGTCAACTGGGAAGGACAGTCAAGATTTACTTTATGAAAGGACTTTCGGGTTAAACATATCAAATTTGAGCCGAGGCAGCTTTTTAAATACTGAGTTAGTGAAAAGGGAGAATGCTAAGCAGTCTTCATGAAGCCACTCTTAGTTGTGGGGTGTCCTGCATCGTTTTGTGGCAGATGGTCTACCTCAGAGGCTATACGTTTTCTTCTAGACTGCCATCTTACTTACAGCAGAAAGTACTCAGCTTTGTCTCTCCCCGCCAGTGCCGAGCCTGGCTCACGCAAGAAGCAGTATATGTTTGTTGAATGAACAACTTGCTGCTTATGTAATAGGGAAAAAGTTGTTTTCAAAGAAAAAGATCATTTCTTTTTTGTGAGGGGAGAGGTTGAAATACACCCTGTTTGATGTTGTTTCAGCATCCTTTTTCCTGGAGGAGGTGCTGACCTCAAGAAGTCAGGTTATGCTAAAGTGGCCAAAATATTTTACGACTTTTCCATACAGGTAAATATCAATGATTCCAGATGGACTTTTGGCATTTGCATGAGGATAATTCTTTTTTAAGCATATGGTAGTACTTCCTTCACAATTACGCTGGCCTCAACACCTCTTAATTTTGAGGTGCCCGCTTTCAGCAGCCAGTAGCGACTCTCCCCCATTTTGTTTGCTTCCTTTAGTTCTGAGCTCCCGGGAACCGTCAGAGCCCTGCTGACTGGCCTTCTCTATTCCCGCTCATTAATGTGAACAGATCCTCAGGGTGGCTTAGTAAGCTGTTTTGATGATGTATGGTACATTGTCCATATGTTATTTATTCTTATCTCCTCTTGAAAGCTGCTCTTCATCCCAACTCACTCAGTCCCATCTGGCCTTTCTTCGCAGTCACTTTAGACTCCACATTCAGTTACTACCAGAGCCTCTTGACTCCTTTGTGATGTCTCACACTGGGCCTGCCTTTGTACCATAGCTCAGATCCTTACCATTTCTCTCCTTAACTATGAACGGCGATTTTCTAGTTAATCTCACTGGCCCTAGGATCTCCCTGCCCCATAAAAAACTTCCCTAAAGAACTCCTTTTAGCATATGAGATACTTGTTTGCAATAGTCTTTGGGTCAATACATACAGTGTGTCCACAGCCCCCCTTTTCCAGCCTTTCCTTATGGAAGTCACTGAAGCCAGGTTGGTATTCCCAGCATATATGCTGTGTCCTCCTACTTGTAAATCCATTTAGTCTGTTTCTTTCTACTCCTTCCTCAACTTATGTCTTAGCCATCTTTCAAGACTAAGATGCTATTCCTCTTCTCTAGAGGTTTCTCTGCCTACTTCAGCTGGAATGGCATCTGACTCCCGCTTAACTTTTAGAGTACTTTGTTGTAGAATTGTTCAAACATTTATTTAGCTCCGCTTCTGTAATATGACAGCGTCCATGACCTTAAGGGTCTTGTATTTCAGAGGACCTACTATCTTGAGGTTAGCTGTTCATGTCTCATCAGATTTCATGGTTTTGACACCCTTTGAGCCATTCCTCATTTCATATCATATACTACCATGTACTTAACTTGGTGCATGCTCAGTGGATATTTTGTTTAAAAAATCTAGTGAAAAAATTGAAATTTTATAGTGTGAGTGATTTAAAATGCATTTGAGAAATATCTATGTCCTTATAAAGTGCTTACTCTTCCTTTTGCATACAGACTCATGTAACCAGCTTGCTCAATTAAAAAAAAAAGGAGCCACCCAACCCAGAAGACCCAAAGATCTATTTTTTAAATGTAATTAGCTCCTTAAGGATGTCAAAGCAAAGGAATAAAATTTAGCAGCCTTGAATTTCTTATTTCGCTACAGCCTCTGGACTCCACAGAGCCCTCCCTGAAGAGCCGTTCAGTTCCACTCTGTGTCCTTTGCTCTGCTGGAGTGTGTGGAGGATCCACAAAAAAGAAAGATATGGTCCCAGCAAATGGGGACTTAACATTTAGTTGAGAAATTAAATGTGGTACATATGACAACAGAACAGTAATCCCTCTTTTGTATTTATTATAAGTACATTCAGTAAGACCCTTCAACTTAACATAGATGGTTCTAACGTCTAAAAATAAAATTTGCCACACCTGTGCATAAAGTGTTAAAATCCTTTTGAAATATAAAGTATAGGAATTAATGTAACTCTATATTTTTCTCAGTGAGGAACAGAAAAAAAAAGCCCCAGATTTTCTCCTTTGAAATTACTTACTGTTAGGTTATATTTTACAGTCTATGCAGGAAAACTGCCACTTTTAGAGAAGTTACACAGCTCGTTTTTGTAACTATCAGCACATATGGGTTTAATCTTCAGTTAACCAGAAAATTCAGTTGCTAGAATACTTTTCCCCAGTCATGCTAATTGTTATGACTCCCTTTGAAGAAACCCAATACATTTGTACTTTTTTAGTTGACAGCTTTTACTCTGTGCAAAGTTATTTTACTTTTGCCTAGCTGCTTCCACGCTGACCGTTCTTTCCTTCCCGATCATGGCTGTTTTACCTAATGTACATGTGGTTGGCTGAAGGTGGTATAATGTAGCTCTTACTATAAATTCTGAGATGATGGAGGAAGAACTTCAGAGTGTCTTCAGAATTAGACAATCATCCACAGCAAGCAGATTTGTAGAATATGTAGCTAGGCATCTATCTGTCCTTATTTTTGATATTCACAGTCCCTAATTATTACTTGTGTAGTGTGGTAGTTGACTGGCAGATGCCCGTCTCTTTCCCAGGGCAGTTGAGGCCTGATAATTTTGTTGATTAAAACTGGATTATTATGTGGGAGCTTGGTCTGAAGAGAGAATAAGTGATAGCCTACTTATGGATCCTGGAAAATTCTTCAGAGATCTGTGTATAACTCAGGTGCCTGCCTTGTAATGACAAGCCAAATGTCTAAGTTTTGTTTTGAAAAGTTTGAATAAGCTGTTTTCTCTTTCACTCTGCAAAGAGTTTTAATGCTGGAGACTACTTTCCTGTGTGGGGCACATGCCTTGGATTTGAAGAGCTTTCATATCTGGTTAGTAACAAGTCCTTATTAACTTCCACAAATACTGATGGATGTGCACTGCCGCTGAACTTCACTAATGGTGAGAATTCTCTTTTCGACCCTTTTAAAAATATTAACTGGGCAGGATTAATGAGTAGCAAATATAACATTCAAAACTACTGATAACATTTATTAATTTTTAAATTATTTACACAGGCTGAAGATGTGAATGATCACTTTTGTACTGAGTTAGGAAGATGGCTTAAGGAATTTTGAGTTTTGATAATTTACTGCTTCTAGTGATGTTAGGACCTTGCATGATTAAGACCTCTAAAATTGGACCTGGTCTTGAGTCCTAGCTTTGTCACTTTTGCCTTGGGGAATCATGTAACCTCTCTGAGCTTTCATTTCCTGATTTGTAAAAGGGTTTGTCTCTTAGGGTTGTTTGTGAGATTAAATAAGATGATGTTTTCCAGGTACTGTACTAAGCACTTTAAGTACAACTCTCATAAATTTCAGCTCTTGTTGTTACAGTACAGTGTTTTTCCCTTGGCCATATACTCTGTTTCAGCCACAGCTGGGGTGTACGGCTATTCACTTCTGGCACTAACCACCTGGAGTTAGTGCAGACTCCACAAGTTAAAGGTCGTCTCCCCAACTAGACGACCCTTATTTCAGATATCAGCCACAAGTCACATCCCTGGGCCACCTCCACTTCTCACCAACGAGCCACAAATTTGGAGATTTCCCCTGACCCCCTCAGGTTCAATGATTCACTCAAATGACTCACAGAACTGATACTGTGTTTGCCTTAACAGTTTTATTCTAAAGGATACACACAAGATGAGGTCTGGGAGGGAATGCAGAGCTTCCATGCCGTCTCGTTGTTGAGTCAGGGCCTGTCACCCTCCTGGCAGATTAATGCGTTCACCAACCTGGAAGCTCTAATGAGCTTTGCTTTCCAGAGGTTTTATTGTCAGTTCGTTGTGAAAGCACAATTGATTAAATCATTGGCCATGTGATTGAACTCAGTTTCCAGTCTCCCTCCCATCCCTGGAGGTCAGGCTGGCTCAAAATCCTAACCTACTCCAATCATGTGGTTAGTCTTTCTGGTGACCAGCCTCATCCTGAAGCTATCTGGGGTCCTCAGTCACCTCAGTAGCATTACACAGACACTCCAACACTCAGGAAATTTCAAGGATTTTAGAATCTCCTTGTCAGGAACCCAGAACAAAGACCAGACAAATTCCTTATCATACCACTCTTTCTAAATAGGTAATGATTCTGGTAGGTCACTTGATTTCTGAATCCTAAGATGAATGCTGCGAACTATTTCTGTTCTCATAAGGATTTTGGATGGAAGGTAGTAGTTATTATACATAGAACCTGTAGGATGTTCTATGCTTTTGAAAGCTCTTTCTTACATTATCTCACTTAATGATTGTAAGGACCCTGTGGGAAGTGAATGTATTAGGTCAGTCTGTTTTGGTTGTATGTGGTAAAACCCAGTTTATACAAAAAAGGAATAAAATCCATTGAAGTAGGGTACTTCAGTGAATTTTCATTATCTAAGGCACGGAGATTCTCATGGAAGCCATTAGCATCCTGAGTGAGAGGTCTTGTTTAGGGACAGCTGGTGTCAGGGCCTTGAACACCATCAGGATATTTTTATCCCTTTGCTATATTTGAATCTATGTGTCAGAATTCAGAGCCTTCAGTGAGGTATATTGCTTTTTTCAGTCTATTTACTGAGTAGAAATTTCTTGGCCTGGTTAATGTTCTTTTCTACATTGTTGATATTTTTCACCTTTTAAGTCCCAGATACCTTTGAAAATATGTTGAAAGATCTGGATCCTCTCTTGAGAAAACAAATATATACACATGTGGAAAATTTTACCTGTTTTTTTAGCCCTGTCTAGGGAACTCAAGTTGAAACACTCTGCTTACTCTATGGCTAGCCTGCTAATTATCCTATCAGAAGAATTTTAGAATATAGAAGAAAAGTACTTAAAGATGGAGCATATTTGGATTTGAATATTAAACTCATTTTGTGCCTGACTGGAATACTTCTGTGGAAATGATGTGTTTTGTTTATCATTTAGTCATCTTGATTGTGTCTTAATAATGGCCTTTCTTTGGCTATAGATCAGTGACTTCAGTGGATTTTATTTTTTCTGTGTTTAAATTATTTCCTTTATGCTTAAATTATTTCAGGTACATTGCAAAGCAGAATGTTCCGGAATTTTCCTTCTGACCTATTGCTGTCATTATCAGTAGAACCTTTGACTGCAAATTTCCACAAGTGGAGCCTGTCCATGAAGGTATCACATTAATTACATAATGAAATTAATGCATATAGATTAACCAGAGAAGTAATAATTTTGTTTTATTTTTATACTCCAGAATTTTACAACGAATGAAAAGTTAAAGAAGTTTTTCAACGTGTTATCTACAAATACAGATGGCAAGACTGAGTTTATTTCAACAATGGAAGGTATATATCACAGCCCATGTGCACTTTATTTCACTGAGTATATTTATTAATTTTGATTTTATAGTTCTCTTTCCTACAAATAAAATCATATTACTTTGGAGCCTGAAGATGGAAGTTAGGATATTTTTGGAGACAGGAGACGTGTTTTGTCCATGTTCCAAATCAGTGTGGTTTACCTGGGTCATTTTCTAGAATGGGGTGATGAAAGAGGAAAAGTATAGAGTAAAGGGAGAATGGATGAAGAAATAAATGGAGAAAGTAACTTCTGTTTCTAGCAATATTTTCAGATTAAGTACCTTGACAAGATGTTCCTCTAGACAACAACAAAACATGTGACTGACATACAGGAAAACATCTTCCTAAATACATTGATGCAGTGGCAGTAAAGACACTCAGGCCATAAACTCCAGAAGTTAAGTGGAGTATTTAAACCAGCTTTATTATTGAATCAGAAGAACTTGAGACAAAGCTCAGGACCCCCGACATGGAGAGTACCCCAGGGAGCAAGACCTGAAAAGCTAGACCCTCAAAGAATCCTGCCTGCACAACTGCAAGGAGAATTGCCCCTCTTGAACCTTGGCACTAAGAGTGTGGGGGTGGGAAATAAGCCTTGAGTATTCATAGTGACAGCCTGGTCTAGTGTGGCTTGCATTATACTAACTGGGAAGTTCAACAAATCTTGTTTGAAGTCAGAAATCTTGTTTAAAGTTGACTCAGACTGATAGTGCCCCAGTGTGCATGGTAAAATCAAACAGAAATAATATTCTCGGGAGAAAACTACATTTATCTCAGACTTCAAGGAATTTCCATAGTACGAGGTTTTAAGGAAAATGAGCAAGTCATAGCCAAGAAATCACTAATGCACAAAGAGCAAAGTACCATGAATGGGAACTTGCAGAAACAATAGGCAGTCTTTGAGTTGGTGAGGTTGCTTAGTGCTACTCGAGAGGCCAGGGTACTGGAGCGGAATAAACTGGAATAAAGTGGAAGTGGAAATAGTTCATGTTATTCAAAGATTGGCCATATCACTGGCTCACTTGTTGGGAGAGGTCAGACATCTATGGGTTTAGAAACAGTATCTGGCGAATTCTGGGGAAGGCTGATCAACCCAGACTGATGTAAACTTACCATCTGAGCTCATCATCTTCCCTGTAACCGTGTCTCCCATCCTCTATTTTTCACTTCAGTCGATAGCATCGCCGTTCACTATTTCATCCAAAGTTAGGAACCTGAGAGCTCTCCTTGACTTCCTGCCCTCATTCTCCACATGTAAAAAATTCCTGCCTTTCTACTTCCCAAATCCTTCTTGAATATGTCACCTCCTCTCCATCTGGCCTACCCCCGTCCTGCTTCAGCATTGACCACCTCCACCTGGCGTGCCTCAGTATCCTCCTAACTGTTCCATAAATCCGCCTTCCAGCCAGCCACTGACGAGTCTTCCGAGAAACCAAACTGATCATATTGCTTGAGGAAAGCTCCTCAGTGCCTCTTCAGCACTTGGAGGGTCAAGTTGGGATTTACCAGGTCATTTTCTCCATGATCTCTCCCTTCGTTCTCTGCCTTCATTCCTGTGTGTCTTTAGTCCACCCAGCCCTCCACATAGCAGTGTTTCTTGCCCTTGTGCTTTTTCTTAATGTTCTTTCTTCTCCTCCAAAAAGCTTTCCTTCCTCCCCACTCCCTTCTGCTGATGAACTCTTAGCTGTCTTTATTTTAAAGACTCAGGTGAGTGGTCATCCCCTAGGGACCAGCCCTGCCCATTATCCTTCCTCCCACATCCTCACTGTTCCTCCTTTATACTTGCTCTCTGCTACCTAGGGTGTCTCTGTGTGCGTCATTTGCTCATGCTCTGTCTTTCCTCCTAGATTAAGAGCTCACTGAGAGCTGGACCTGTGTCTTACTCTTCTTTATGTTTCCAGGACTTTGTGTAAACCTCAGTAGATGTGGAGTGAATAACTAATCGCTTAAATGAACGAGTGTTGGGTTGGCAGTTAGGGAATCAGTTCCATGTTGGTTGTCCTCCTGGCTATATCATCTTACTGGGCTCTTTTGAACATTTTATCTTCTGAAAATTTTCTGACACCTGCTACATGGCAACACTTGAGATGCTCTTATTTGCAAATTTTTTTGTACTCTTGATACCTTTGTTCTAAATTAGTGAAACAGGGCATGCTTCCTACAATTGTCAGGAAGCTGCACTGATCTTTTAGCAGTGCAGTTTACTAAGGGATAGTAAATCTCGCTTGTTTCTGAATGTCAGTGTCTATCTCTCTCTGTCTGTTCATTTATCTATCTATCTGTTAAATCCTTGTTATAGTTGATCACTTAAGGCATTTTTTATCCTAAATAATACTTTTCATATCTCAAAGAAGTATATTAGATTTGGCTCTCAATTAACTATGTGTAACAGTTAATTTCGTAGTCATCCAGCTTGTGGGGTTCCTGCCAGTAGCTTCACGTGTGGTTCCAGACACAAGAGAAGGAAAGTGCAAAGTCACAAGGAGGCCGGGAGAGGGCCGATGGGGAGGGACGGAGTAGAGTGATGAGAGCTTCTTGCTGTCAGGTTTGTCCCTCTTATGAACCCCAAGAAGGCCAGGATAAAATTTGTTTCCTTCTTGTGACATGATCTCTAGTGGCAGAGCCTTGTGGGATGTGAGAAGACAGTGCTCTTTCCCCTAGATATCTCTGCTTTCAGCTAGTTCTCTTCATTTCTCCAAGTACTTTCCCATGGTAGTTAGGGTTATCATTTCAAAACAAAAATAATAGAGGGAAGATTTTTTTTTTAATTAAAATGAAGAAAGTCTTATGTAAAGAAGAAAAGAGATGAGTATATAAATTTTTCAGGAGGTACATATTATACATATTCTTGTTTTTAAAAAAATTATGGAATTTAAAAAATGTATATATAAGGAAAGAGAGTAGTATAATGAACCTCCAGGTACCTGGCTCTAAGCTTCAACAGCTGTCAATACGTATGTGGCCATTCTTGTTTCACATTGACCTTCTCCCCATACTAGATTATTTTTTGAAGTGAATCCTAGGGACCCTATCATTTTTTTTATGTATAAAGATATTTAAGAGTTCTAAAAACAATTAAAATATATTACCCAAAATCTTTCATACTAAGTTTAAACTTTTAGAAACTATTCTAAAAATTGCCACCAGGAAGTCGTGAACCATTCTGCAGACTGAGCGAGACACAATTTAGGCTGAGACAAACTGGGTTACATAAAAGGACACCAAAAGTGCTAGCACAGTTCATTCTTATATGAATAAATCATTATAGGGGGGATGAAAACGTGGTATGAAATGAGGCGAAAGAGACCCATCATGGAAGAAACTTGTGTCGCTAATCAATGTGCACTTGACTATTGAACTGGGTTACATTCAAAGGCTCAACGATTTTCCTCTACTCTGATTATCTAGTAAGGTGAATCATTACAAACTGTAAAAGGTTGAAAATCAGTGAAATACTGTCTTGTGAGTTTTCACATTGACTGTGAACTAAAATTCTTTATTTTCTGTCTGAGAGAATGTGTGCAATTTTACTTTTCTGACATTCTAAGTTATAAAATAATGTTTTACACAGGATATGAAACGTAACTTAATTGTAAGTACTGTCGTAGGCTATTTTTAGTACCTACTACTTCCTCGTTTGTGTTCTTCATGCAGGATACAAGTATCCAGTGTATGGTGTCCAGTGGCATCCAGAGAAGGGACCTTATGAGTGGAAGATAGAGAAAGGCATTTCTCACTCGCCTAATGCTGTGAAAGCTGCATTTTACTTAGCAGAGTTCTTTGCTGCTGAAGGTAATATATGGGTATATAATTTTATCACTCTAGCGTAGTTTTGAAGGAAATTGCCCTTATTTGAACTTTTGTATACTCTTTTGCTCTATAAATGTTCTATAGGTCTAACTTTTAAAAAAAGTTACATCATGTGAAAGCCCTGAAATTCAGATATTAGGAATTAAAATAAACCCAGGACAAATTATTTCAGTTAGGATTTTACACTCTAAAGTGGGCTGAATTCTTGAAAAATAACATAAGGATTGGTCTTGTTTTTTCTTTCTTTCTTGAATATTTCTTTTTAGATTCTCGCCCATTGCTCTTCTTTTTTAGGAATGATGCTTTAATTATAGCATTCTCTGAGAATTAGATGTTCTTATGTAAATTGAGTATATACTCACCAGTGTGTGGTTTTAAGGCCGCCTGTCTGTAGGCATTGGCACATTGAAGAAAGTTAATAAGCTTTGCATGCTTTTTTTATGTAGAAGATACAGACAGTTTCATGCTATGTAATGACTCTGAGAGGCGAGGCCGTTTGAAAACTTCAGCAAGCCTTGTTTGCATTCTCTCTGCAAGCTTGCCCCAAATTCTTATCAACCCTCCTGCCCACACTTGCGAGTAAAGTACTCCCTCCTGAGTTCTCTCGGAATTGTGCTCAGTTGAATGGGTCGTTTCATGACAAAAACCCCAAATTAAAAGAAAAAAGTTCTCCCATGTGCAGTATGAGTCCCAAGAAGCATTTTCTTGTCGTGTGTGTAGGAGTCAATGAGAACAGCACTAGGCAGAGCAAAGTTCCTTGCAGTATTATCACAGGGCAAGGTTACTTATTTGGTCTTTATTTTGCGATAGCCTTTATAAATACCATAAAAGCCTGTATTTACTTTATTTTGATTGTAGGGTAAAGTGTGAGCCTTCAGTCCCTCATGTCCAGACTCTAGCCATGCCAACCTCTTTGTGCCTCCTTGTTTTTCTTGTTTCTGCCTTAGCTGTGGAAAATGCCTCACTTCTCCATCTGCCTCAGCTTTGCCAGTTTCTCCATCTTCTTTACTCTTGAAACATCTAATGAAGATAGACTGTAAAAACGTTACAGCATACGATTCGTGTGGTGACTAGACTAGACTTCTTGAGCGTTAGGACCTTGTCTGGTTTACATTTCCATCCTCAGGCCCTCCCTCAAGTCTTGTACGCAGTAGGCACTTAGTAAGTGTTTGAATGAATGGTGGTGCGAGCACCCATGGGATCCGTGCAGGGCGGATAAAGCTGCTGTGTCAGCTGGTAACTTCTCTAAATCAAGCGCTGCTTGATTTGGGGGAAGTTTTGTAGGGCATGTCTCCTTTTTGGTGGTATTTTCCCACTTAATGCTGATTATAGAAAGAAATGTTACAAAGTAGGCTTTTGAAAATTTTATCCTCCTTTTACAGATGAACGCTTCTTTTTTTTCTTGCAGCTCGGAAAAACAACCATCATTTTGAATCTGATGTTGAAGAGGATAAAGCGCTGATTTATCAGTTCCGTCCAGTTTATACTGGAAATATTTCTATGTTTCAGCAAGCTTATATATTTGACTGAAAGCCTTCAATGTATTACCAGAGGAATTTTGAATAATTCCGTGATTAAACTGTTCTAATAACTTGCCTCTCATGGCGATAACAGAAAGCCGCAGAGATTCCTTTTCTGTGATGTTACTGGCTCTGATCTTCATTCGTTACATTTGACTATATAACATTTGGTAATTAACCAATGAGACAGGTAAATAATCATAGTGTGTTTTGTGGAAAAGCTTTGTTTATTCTGAAGATTAGAACAAAATAAACTTACTGAAAATACAAATATTTTAGTTTTTCTAATTGATTGGTTCTAGGAATAAACACCACCCCCTGCCCATCCACCCCATCCTCGCTAAAGACTCTTTTTAAATCCTCCCTCTAGTTCACTGTGATGTGTCCCTCTGTCCAAGGACGCTCAGGAGTATGTACTGTGTGTATGTGTGTGTGTGTCTTTCCTTTCTGCTGTTTTAGCTCCACAGTTCAAGTGCACATCTCCTGGAAGCAGAGTCTGTGTCACAAGCTTTTTATCTCCCACAATGTCCAGCACAGTAGCCCCTCCATAAGTACTTGTGACTATTTGTGAATGAATTTTTTTTCCCCATGGAAAATAATTTGAAGGCTGTCATCCATTTATTTGGGTACATTGTAATATATTTCTCAGTCTATGCTTCCTTCTTCCACCCGCCACCATCCCACGTACCCTCACAAACTCTGAAATTTACGAATTCCTCGAGGACAACCAAGTGGCTAGAAGAGAAGTTTTTGAACTCTTTCTGATAGACAGGGTTTGTGCATCTGTTCTTCTTAGCCCTCTAGAGCTGCTGCTAGAGAAGTGGAAACACAGGAAACAGAGTGATTGGGCAAGATGTTGGAGGAGATTATGAATGATTTTATGTGCAGAAAGATAAGAACAATGATCTGAAGATACTGAGATAAATCATAAGCTTTGGGCAATAAGGCCAAACAGAACATAGAAACTGGAAGGGACGAACACGTTTAGTCAGCTAGAGAGGATTTTAATGGAAGTGTGGCAGATTTAGTGAAGATTCTCTGTTAAGTCTTATTGTCAATGTCCCATTCCTGGTTCATTTTGTGTTTCTCACAACTAGAAAAAGGGAGTAACCCTGTTATTACTCATACTGTCAGGGCTCTTCCCACCTCGTTTGTAGTGAAATATAGATCTGCTTGTCTCTGAAGTTCCCTAATAATACTTCATCCTGACTGTATCGTTACTCATGATGCTGTATCATCCATCCTTCTGCCCATGAGTACTGGCTTCTAATTGCCCCCAGAGGTTCTCACTGCTTCATTGATGATGACCACAAATGCAAGAAAATGTGAACCATCATTTGTTTTCTTCTCATGCCATTTTTCATTTTTCCAATCATGTCTTTTTTTGAAGTTTTATGCTGGGATTACTTTATTCCAAGAATGGACTCTCTTTCAGAGTTGACCACACCCCTGTCTTCCACATACCACCACCTGCAGGAAGGCTATGGAAGGGCCCTGAGGACAAGTGAGAAGAGCAGTCCCATTCAGGCAAGGAATGTGTAGGAGGAGATAGGCGGCCAGTCCTGGAGGACTGCCTGACACATCAGGTGGCGCCTGTGGAAGGTGTGGAGAGACCACCTTGGGCACCACTGGCTGGAGACATGGAGGCTAAAAGATGGGTGTTGCCACCCCAGCACCTTTGCATGTTGTAAATCAGAGGTGATACTATGTTGGAAGATGGATGAGTGAGAGTCAATCATGGTCCCACATGTGTGGCTCAAGCCGGAAGGTCAGCAGTAGATCTCCAGTCATGCAGATCCCTGAACTTGTCCTGTGCCCAACGTGAGAGTCACTTAAAATCAGCACGTCAACACCATTCTGGCCACCCAGTCATGCAATCCTGTGGAAGAAATACTGTGTTTGCCAGGTGGCCCTCCTGGAACTGGCGTCTGGCCACAGGACCTGGGACAATTCTGTAGGTGTGATGCCCAGAGCTGCTCAGGGCATCTTGTTGATCTCACGAGTGGAGTAGTATTGGAGAGCATCTTGAAAAGGAGAAATGGGAGTCAGGGCCCGTGTAGGTCTAGCTAGGCTCAGAGTGCCCTGCTCACATGGCTGGGCCATGGCTGGCTTGTCAGCACTGGGAAGGCACTTAGGAAATGTTGAGGTAGGTGTTCCTGTGACCAGGACCTGCAAAAGGCCAGGTCCAAGTGTGGGGTACCTAGCCCGGATATCACTCTGGCCCTGACTAGTCCCAGGCACTAGAAAAAGGCTTAGACAACTTTGAGGAAGGTACTCCAAAGTGTGGGGACCTCTGATAGGCAAGGTCCTGAGCAGGGGCTCCGCTTGCCTGAGGCTAAGGGTGATACTGCCTACCTCAGTAGGGGCCCAGTGACAGCTGCTGCTTAGAGAAGTAAACACAAAGAATTATTGGGGGGTTTCTTTCTAAAGACAAAGTGTGGATACCACACTCTACACCGTGCTCGTAGAAGATAGCCCTTATAGTCCCAGGACTCATCCGCTGCACCAGTTCATGGCTCCAGGCAGCAGCTCCTATTACGGGGTTGGTTTGTCGGCTGAAACTTATTTGCCACTGCTTCTGGTCTAGAGCAGTGCTTGTCAAACTTTTATGTGCGTAGGAATGCCCTGGGGATCTTGTTAAAATGCAGATTCTGATTCAGTAGGTCTGGAGTGGGGCCTGAGACTGCACCTCTCTAACCAGCCCCCAGTTGGTGCTGAGGCTGCCAGGCAGTAGGCCTCACTTTTGAGTTTCAAGGATCCAGACTTCTTTGTCAGCAGGACAGGAGCAGAGACAGAAAGACAAAGTGTGAGTGGGGGAACATGTGTGAATTAGGAGAAGGAATAGGAAGAAAGAGCAAAAGGAGAGAGGATTGGGCAGGTGTGGGGCTGTCTACACATAAGGGACAGCTGATGTGGATGCTTCCCCAGCCTACAGCTGATTTTGGTGTCTAAGGATTTTTGGAGAACAATTGCAAAGTTCTTTCCTCCAGCATCTCCCATTCTGCCACCTCTGTGGCACATCTCAGTGGAATGGGAATGTTGGACTTAAAGCACAGGTCTTGTCACTCATTTCTGTTCAGTCAGATATTGCTGAGTGCCCACACGTTTGCGTAACTTGTAGCCTGGCACACAATGTTTTACGAAGAGATGTTGGCTGTGTTTTCATTTCCACTCTGCAGGGTAGGAAAACCCTCAATACCTTGTCAGGCTGCTTCTGTGGTAGAATGGTCCTGTAGCTTCTCAAAGCACGGTGATAACTCACACTGAAGTATTCAAACCCAGTGCCTGGCACACAGTAGACCCTTAGTAAGTACCCTTTCCCTCATTTCCCCTCCTTCCCTCTGCAATAATGGACCAGCTGTGCATGCATGCAGGGTCTCTCTGTCCTACCTATCAGAATAGGAAATATGGGAAGAATTAAGAGAAAAAGGTCTTTTTCTCCTTAGAATCAGAAGCTTTGTTGTTATTTAGTTTGTAATTTTATTCCACTTAACAAATTTCTTTCTAAAATGAAGAAAATTTTTATTCCATATAACATTTTCATTCTAATAGTAGTTTAAAATTACCTGAGATGTTTTGCAGTAATGTATCAGGAACACTAGATGTCAGGGGAGAACCAGCTAACCTCATGTTTCACCAGTGTGTTTACATTCAACGGTTTAGAAAAGTACATTTTAGGAGACTGCCAGAAACCTAAAGAACATTTACTAGTACAATTGTTATATTTACTTAAATACTAAGGGTTTATTGAATCACTGTGTTGTATACCTGAAACTAATATAATGTTAAATGTCAATTAAAAAAATGCTAATGGTTGCATAAACATAGATTTATACCTAATACAAGATATTTTCTACTCTGATCTCTGAGGAGGCTCTGAAGAACACGATTTAAAAAAATTAAACAATTTTAAGCATCTGTGAAGAGCCAGGTACTTTCATGTACATACGTTTGTGGACTGTATATAAAATTCCAATCTCCTTTCCCCTCTGCCTAACTGGGTAACTTCTAGGCTAGAGGAATTTTTTTCTGCGTGGGTAAAGAACCAGAGCTTCCTATAATGAGAGATGCTTCTGGGGACACCTGCAGGGGGGCCACCAAATCAATCAAGAAGGATTCCTTGAAGATCCACGATGAGTAAGACACAGGTCGGAGAAGCACTTGAAACAAACATTGACCTGGTTTCAAGTTTTTCCTGAAGAATAAAGTTTCTCAGTATAACATACTCTACATCTTGTCATAGTTTCCCTTTTGAATTTAAGGAAAAGTCCATAATCATTAGTTTTTCTATTGAACATGTTCCTTTTTGCATAAATTTAGCATGCTTTTAAGCTTCCAATTCTCTGCCATTTATTATAATTTCTCATAAGCCTAATTTAGAGTCAGTCTTGTTTCATAATATAGATTGTCTTTAGAAACTTACAATACCACTTTAACATGTTTTGCTGTAGTTCAGAATTCAAGTCAATCTATTCTGGAAACTTTTCAGGAAGAATGCAAGGGTTGGAGAGAATTAAAGCATCTCGGAATGGAACAGCTCTTGGATTATCACAGTGGGGAGTGATACACTCCGTATTTCCATTAATGAAGCCTAAACAGTATTTGTGTTAGGTTGGCCACATTACCCCTGGATTACATTGAACTGTCTGCAAATTAAAGATCATGATTCTTTCTTGTCCGGTTTATATGTCACATCTTCCATCCAGCATCCCAGCCAGATAAGAGTGGAAAGAGTGCGGGCAGTCAGGACGCTGAGGATTAAGGTCCATCTCTGCCATTTCCTAACTGTGACATCTTGGGCGCATCATGCAATGTCTTAGTCACAAAAATTCCGACTCATACTCTGAGTACCTCATATACTTTAAAATTGTCCTTCAAGTTTTAAATCCAGAGTAGATACTTTCCTTTAATATCCTTTAGTAGTCTAAAAAATTTATATTTCTTGCGGTTTTTATAAAGTAAAATAAGACAATAAAAATTTTCACCTTGCACAGTTAGAATAACAATTTTAATTTTCCATTAGTTAAAACTATCTTTTCTTCTTCAATTTTATAAAGTAAATTGAAGTGAGCATGAACACTGACATTTTTTCTTCCCTAATCAGAAGGATCTAAATGACTTTGTTCCTCTCTACTAGTCTCTACCAAGGGACAAAGGCGCTAACAAATAATATATGCAAATCTTTTGGTATAATTAAAGATAATGATTGAACCAATTTTGAGGGAAAATAGACACACAAAACAAAATTTGAACCAAGAACAGAGTTTAGAACGATAATAATGTAACTATGATAATAGAAAAAATTGAATTAAAAATCCTATTTCCCCTGGGTATATTTTCATGTAGTTGCAAATACAGTTTGTGTTCTGCTCTTAGTTAACTGGATCAAAAGCATGTTTCTGTGTTGCTATGCAGCTAGCCATTCTAGCTGGCTGGCTCCTTGCCCTTTGGGAGGACTGGATGACCCAGGCAAAGGACTAACCTTGGTGGTTGGGATTGGCCAGTGTGGGAGGTGGGTCGAGGGTTCAGACAGGGCAGGAATTCTCCTTGATGTGGTTGGTGGGGCAGTGAGGCAGATCCAAGCCAAAGTACACAAGGGAAGCAGAAAGCGTAAGAGCAAAAAGGACCAGAGGAATATAGTACCTAGAAAATGGAACCTAGAATTAGGACTAATGTGAAGAAAGCTTGAAGTCTGAGCAGGTTCCTACCAGCCAGGAGAGTCCAAGACAAGTAGCCCAAACTCCAGGGGGAGATGGCAGCTTACTTTATGGTGTTCGGGTGGGGCATGCCCCTCTGTCTCCAAGAAACGCTGTCGAGACTTAGACTGATTTATTTCAATGACTGCAAGACATCCATCTGTAAAAGCTGGCGATATTTGCCTACCTTGGGCGTGTAGGATGGGTACTGTAAAGTCAGCACAGGTCCACACTTTAACCCTCTTCTCCCAACACTGGTTGCAGGCTGCCTTAGCGGCCTCCTGTGTTAGAATTGCTCTGGGCCACCAGCCCCTCTGCACTTCATGCTTCATCTCTTCTGCATTCTCTCTAGTCTCTTCCACCTGAGAGGGTTTGATATTCAGAGTGTTTTTTAAAAAAATTTCCCAGTCTCCTCGTGTTTGTGAGTCTTTGGGGTGGTCTGCCTGACTTTGTGATTCACTGAGTGATGTATATGGTCAGGCTCCAGCCCAGCGGTGCGAGTGTCTGCTGCCTTGTGGTCAGTGTGCTGGAGCAGAACATCCCCGCGTGCGGGGAAGATGGCCCTGCACAGTGTTCACTGGCTAAGTTTAATTCACGGCGAAGTGGTAAAAGGGCTCTCATTTTGGTCTTGTGTTTAAGCTATGCTCTCTAACGCAACTTTAGACAGCAATAAAGCAATGGCTGTATTTTACTTCTTTCCTGTGTGTATAGAGAAGGAAGGTTGAAGCACTAGGCTTCCCCAGAGCCCCTAATACCTGCAAGGGTGAATCAGTTAAAGGTCCTTGCTCCCCTTTTCAATGGGCTATTGCTTATAATCATTCTCAGGATGAAGGCCACTGCAGCAGCCTGATGCGGCTGTAGCTTCTTGGGGCTGGACACCACTGCCCCCCTGAGGCTGCCTCAGGCCACCTTCAGATGCATCACCTGGCTGGCAGAGGGCCCGTGTGCACACGTTTGTGATCTCCATCATGCTCACCCAGTTCTGTACCACAGGGAGCGGGGTCCAGGTCTGGGTCAAACTCACCACCTCCAATTTGAGGGAGTGCTAGACTCGGTGATGTCAGGCAGTGTTTAAGTTCGCTTTTGTGTAACGACTCCTGTCTCTCCCATTTTGGTGGCTTGAAATAACCATTTTATTTAGCTCATGATTCTGTGTGTCTGCTGGGCAGTCCTTTGGTCTGAGCAGGTAGTGGGTTAACACCTATGTGCCCTACCTGAGAGGCAGATCCTTCTAGAGTAAGAACACGAGGTACGGAATACATTGGGAGAGGGTTAATTCAATTCAGCATCTGTGAACTTTATCTAACTTTGTGGCCCTTTCAAAACATCGAAATAGAGCTGCTAAAACTTTTCAGCCTCAAGGTTGACAATCTGCCCATCAGTTACTGTTTTAAAATGTAGATTTTCGATCTGGCCCAGTAGCATAGTGATTAAGTTCATGTGCTCCACTTCAGTGGCCCAGGGTTTGCAGGTTCAGATCCCGGGCACAGACCTACAACACCACTCATCAAACCATGCTGTGAGAGCATCCCACATACAAAATAGAGTAAGATTGGCAACTTAGCTCAGTGACAATCTTCCTCACACACACACACAAAAAAGTAGATTTTGTTTTTTATTCAGGTATGATGAGGCCAACAGATCAGAAGACAGTTGCCATAAAAAAGAGTTTATTACTTGTAGTTCCCAAGAGGAGGGGCGCATATCATGCCATGCAGGGCCACAAGGGGAAGCACCAATGTCAGTCACAGGGCAAGAGCCTTTATTATGGCTTTTGTGGGAAGAGATGGGCAAGGCAGGGTAAGAAGTTTTAGCACTGACTAGTTTGCATAATTTCAGCGAGCTCAGGGTGTAGGAGCTGCCCCTAGTTGTGTAATGGCTGGCCCTGGGGGGATTAGTATGGGGAATAGTGTCCTGAAGTATAAGAGCCTGATAAAGCAGTTGGTGGGGTATGGGCTGCTACCTCTAGAAATGAGGTAACCTGGAGAAGGGCAGTCCCTCTGTGGTCGGGAAAGCCTTGGACATCAAAGCATCAATACAGAAGCTAGAAAATGTGGTAAATACAGCTTCCTGTGCCTTCTGTGCCTAGGCCAGGTGACTGCGTGCCACCTTCTGATCTCCAAATGCCCCTAGGAAGTTCTCACTTAGATTTCTCTTCTTACTTACCTTCCCTTGTGGTGGTGATACTCGGGCGACATCGTCACAAAAATGGCAGAGGTTATCCTCTGGTGTGCACACTCCCACATCCTCGTCTCCTCTGATTATTGGTAAAAGCTGGAGTCTCCAGGCACTGCCAACTCACCAAAAATCTGATCCCAGCTCTTCATTTGTGCCTGAATTTTGGAGCCTTTGAGAGTCAGACCCATCTGTTCACTTCTCATTCATAGACCAAAGGCTTATTGGGTTGGGACCTACAGCAATCTGCGTTTGATCAACCACAGGACTGGCTTGTCTGCCACGGTTACTGCATGACAGAAGTGGAAGGGCATGCCCTTTCTCAGGCACTATGGTTTTTACCCTGACTTCTTCCTCACTTTCTCTGATGACAGAGAAACCCCGGGTGCTGGTCACTGTCTGGGGCAGCCAAGGGTCACCCAGAGGGACCTCCTAGATGCCTTTGACATATCAGGGATTGGACATCAGCCCTGCTTTTTAAATCGGCATCTTCTCAAGGTACTGTAGCATGTGACACACGTTACCAGTCTTACCCCTCTCTGACTCCTGAGATGGCTCCAGGAAGCCAGAAACTTGGCCTGGATTGGCAGTTTCTGAAAATAATAAATCATTCTGTGTAAATCAAATAATACATCATTCCCATTTTTGTGCCCTTTGTTTGTTTCATCTTTTAGATAATTTCCTCAGCTGGAGTCTCCAAAATGGGATTACTGGGAAACTTGGTTCTTGATTGAATTGCAAAATTGCTTTCCACAAGAGTCAACATATTTCACAGTATATCCGGCAACTCATTGCACTAATTTTACCAGAACTCAATAGGCTTAAATACCGTTATTGAACACTTTCCTTCTATCTTAGTAAATTAAGAACAGTACATCATGTCTTTCATTTCTTTGTTAGTGGTATCAAATAAGTTTAATATCTGTTTTATCTACATTGTGAATTAACTATTCATTCCCTTTGCTCTCTATTAGTTTCTCAATATTTTTCTTATTTGGTAGGTAGCTCTTTACATAACATTTTTTAACCCATTATTTGTCATCTTTATTGAAAATATAAAAATTTTCTTTATAGGAAAAGTCTTGTTTTATATACTTTTTTTGCTTGACATAAAGAAATTTTTCTTTTTGTGTAGTGAAGTTTTAGATTTTTTCTTTCCACCTTTATTGAGGTATATTTGACAAATAAAGTTGTAATATATTTGAACTGTACAATATGGTGATCTGGCACACACATACATCATGAAAGGATTCCCACCATCAAGTAAATTAACACATTCATCACCTCACATATTGACCTTTTTTTTTTGGTGAGAACAATGTTCTATTCTCTAAGAAAATTTCAATTATACAATACATATAATCAACAATAGTCACTATGTTACCCATTAGATCCGCAGAACTTATTCATCTTATAACTGAAAATTTGAACACTTTTACCAACCTCTGCCCATTTCCCCCAGCCCCCAGCCCTTGGCAACCACCATTCTACGCTCTGTTTCTGTTTAATTTTTTTTTTTTTTAGATTCCTCATATAAGTGATGCCATGCAGTATTTGTCTTTCTCTGTCTAACTTATTTCACTTAGCATAGGTCCTCAAGGTTCATCCTTGTTGTTACAAATGGCAGGATTTCCTTCTTTTTTTTTTAAGGCTGAGTAATAGTCCATTGTAATTATACCACCTCTTCTTTATCCATTCATCCATCAACAGATACTTAGGTTGTTTCCATACTTTGGCTATTGCGAATAATCCTGTAATGAACATGTGAGTGCAGTTACATCTTTGAGATAATGATTTCATTTCCTTTGGGTACATACTCAGAAGTAGCATTGCAGGATCATAGACTAGTTCTATTTTTAATTTTTAATCCATATCGTTTTCCATAGTAGTGTACCAATTTTCATGTGCACCACTGGTGCACAAGTGTTCCCTTTTCCACATTCTCACCAACACTTATCTCCTGTCTTTTTGATGATAGAGATTCTGAAAGGTGTAAGGTGATATCTCATTGTTGTTTTGATTTGCATTACCTGACGATATTGAGCACTTGTGTGATGACTTGTTGGTCATTTGCATGTTTTCTTCAGAAAAAATGTCTATTCAGGTTCTTTGCCCATATTTTACCTGGATTATTTGTTTTTTTGCTCTTGAGCTGTATGAGTTCCATGTATATTTTTGATATTAACCCCTTTTCAGATATTTGGTTTGCAAGTATTTTCTCCCATTCCTTAGCTTGACTTTTCATTTTGTTAATGGTTTCCTTTGCTGTGCAGAAGATTTTTAGTTTGATGTAGTTTCACTTGTTTATTTTTCACTTTTGTTGCCATTTTTTGTTGCTGTTGCCAAGATCAATGTCAAGGAGATTACCCTCAATATTTTCCTTACTGATATTCTGTCTGGATGATCTATCCATTGTTGAAAGTGGACTATTGAAGTCTCCTACTATTACTGTATTGCTGTATATTTCTCTTTTCAGATCTATTAATATTTGCTTTATACATTTAGGTGATCCTATGTTGGGTGCATAGATATTTACAATTGTTATATTCTCTTCATGAATTGACCCCTTTATCTTTATAGATTGTCTCTCATTACAGTTTTTGGCTTAAAGTCTATTTTTTCTGATAGAGGCAGAGGCAGTCCTGCTTTCTTTTGCTTCCCATTTGCATGGGCTATCTTTTTCCATCCTTGCACTTTCAGTCTGTGTTTGTCTTTAAAGCTGAAGTGAGTCACCCGTAGGCAGCATATAGTTGGATCTTGGTTTGTTTTTTTTAATCCATTCAGCCATTCTATGTCTTTTGATTAAAGACTTTCATCCATTTACATTTAAAGTAAATATTGATAGATATGCAACTTACTATCGCCATTTTCGTTAACTGTTTTCTGGCTGTTTTGTAGTTCCCTTGTTCCTTTCTTCCTCTCTTCCTTGTGATTTGATGATTTTCTGTAGTGGTATGCTTAATTTCCATCTCTTTTGTGTATCTACCATAGGTTTTTGCTTTGTGGTTACCAAGAGGCTTACACAGAACATCTTATGTATATAACAGTCTATTTTAAGCTGATGACAACTTAACTTCGAACATATACAAAAACTCTTATTTTTATAGCCCCCCCCCATTTTTTTGGATGTCAAAATTTATGTCTTTTTATACTGTGTATCCATTAACAATCATTGTAGTTGTAGTTATTTTTAATACTTTTGTCTTTAAACCTTTATACTAGACTTATAAGTGACTTACCCACCACCATTACAATATTAGAATATTATGAATTTAACTATATATTTCCCTTTACCAGTGAGTCTTATACTTTCCCTGTTTTTCATGTTATCCTTTTATGTTTTCACGTTACTAATTAGCATCCTTCCATTTCAGCTTGAAGAACTCCCTTTAATGTTTCTTGTGAGGCCCGTCTGGTGGTGATGAATTCCTTCAGCTTTTGTTTCTTTGAGAAACTTTATCTATCCTTCAATTTTGAGGGATAACTTTACCAGGTAGAGTATTCTTGGCTGGCAGTTTTCTTCTTTCATTACTTTGAATATATCATCCCACTCTTTTCTGATCTACAAGGTTTCTGCTGAACAACCTGCTGATAATTTTCTGGGGGTTCTCTTTCCTGTAATAATTTGCTTTTCTCTTGCTGCTTTTGATTCTCTCTGTCTTTATCTTTTGACAATTTAATTATAATGTGTATTGTTATAGATCTCTTTGGGTTCATCTTGTTAGGTACATATGGACTTCTTAGATCTAGATGTCTGTTGCTTTCCTCATTTTAGGGACGTTTTCAGCTATTGTTTCTTTGAATAAGCTTTCTGCCCCTTTGTTTCTCTTTTCTTCTTCTGGGACCCCTATAATGCATATATTGGTCTCCTGTAAGTCCCTTAAGCTATCTTCGCTCTTTTATTTTTTATTCCTCTGGTTAAATGAATTCCACTACCATGTGTTCATGTTCACTGATCTTTTCTTCCACTTGATCTTATCTGTTCTTGAACCCTCCCCCATTTAATTTCAGTTCTGTATTGTATTCTTCGGCTCTATGATTTCTGTTAGATACATTTTCATATTTTCTATCTTTGTTGAAACTTTTACTTTGTTCATGCAGTGCTCTCCTGACCTTTGTAATCATCTTTACCCCTGTTATTTTGACCTCTCTATCAGATATATCTCTTATCTCTGTTTCATTAAGATTGGTTTCTGGAGATTTATCTTGTTCTTTTGTTTTGAACATATTTCCTTTTTTTTTTCATTTTCCTTGACTCTGTGTTGGTTTCTGTGAATTAGACCAAAACAGTCACCACTTCTAGTCTTTACAGACTGATTTCCTAAAGGAGATGAACCTTGTCAATCAGGCCAGTTCAAGCTCTTTGTTGACTCTCAAACTTTGTAATCATCCAAGCCATTATCTTTTTTCTTAGTGGCTCCTAGAAGTTGAGGGTGTGCCAAGACTGTCAGTGTATCAAAGGGGAGATGTGCAGTTAGCAACTAGATGCAGGTTGATTAGTAACTGGACTCTCAGACAGCAGCTGGGAAAATATGCAGTCAAACCCTTTCTGGGGAGAAAGTGGGAGATGGGAGTTTTTGCCTGCTCCCTCTGTGCTGAGCCAAAGTGTATAGCCATGGGGCATGCTCCTGCACCTGTTTAAAAATTGCTTCTTTGTTTGCTATAGTCCTTTGGAACTGATGAATGCAAGTCTTGTTGGTTATCAGAGGTAGGTGACTTAGGGGCCCATCCCTCAGTCGACAGCTGTAAATGTTGGGGCACTAGATGTGTGGACAAGCTTCTTCCAGGCAGATACTTTTGACTTGGTTTCATTGTTGGAACAAGCCAGGGGAAGAAGGTTGGGATGTGCCCACTGGCTCTTTTGGGCTCCAGGACTAATTGCAGTCAGCACCTAGTTGTGTGCTAATTAGAAGCAGAACTCTCAGGCAGCAGCTGACAAAGCATGCAGTTAAATTCCTTCCAGGGAAAGACTGGAAGATGGGCATTTTTGCTTGATCCTTCTACACTGAGCCCCATGGGTTAACTTAGGTGAGTACACATCTGCCTGTTAACAACTACTTTTTTGTTTAGTCTTACAGGACTTGTGAATGCAAGGCCCATTGGCTTTCAGAGCTAGGTGATTTGGGGGCCCATCCTTTGAGAGGCAGCCTTGGAAGTTGGGGCACTAGATGTATGATCCAAACCTTTCATTCCTCAAGGAGAAGGTGAGAGTATAGGGTTCCCTCCCAACCGTATAGCGCTGTGCTGGAGGTGAAGTTTATGGTGAGAGTATATCTCAGTCCTTCCTACTCATTTTGATGTGGGTATTATCTCAGTTTCCTGATGTGTAGGAGTCACTCAGCTAATTTCTGGATTTCTCTCAGAGGAAATTGCTTTGTGTGTAAGGCATATTTGGTGTGTCCATGAAAGGAGGGAAGTTCAGGAGACTCCTATGTTGCCATCTTGGTCTGAACCTAGATATTTTTCTTTAAATGTGCATTTATCTTTTACATAAAGCCTAGAAAGTTCTTCCACCATTATATTTCTGTTTTCAATTTTTTTCTGATTTTCTACTGAATGGCTTTTTAACTCTGTAACTCACCCCAGGTTTGTTTTGGAGTGTAGTGTAGAGTTAGCAGCTGATTTTTTGTTCCATTTTTACAAATGGATTTTCTAGCATCGTTATCAAATAATCATCTCCTTCCCCAGTTATTTACAATGTTGTCTATAAAATATACAAAATTATTGTAAACACTGTTTACAATATTTAACCAATCCTCTATTATTGGTTTTCTTTTAAAGAATTTGTTTTGATATCATTTCCTATTTATAAGTGAAAATGAATTTAAGAATTATTTTGTTGAGTCCTCAAAACTCTTCCCCACCCCAACATGGGTTTTATTGGGAATACAATAAGCCTATATATTAATTTGAGAAAAACTGACGTCTTATATTTAACTTTTTCCATATAGAAATATACATGTCTTTTATATGTCTTAATCAGTTAAGTAGTTTCATATACATTTCTCATGAGGATTTTTCTTAGTTATTTCATTGTCTATTGCTATTTCTCAATACGATTTATTAATTTACTTTCTTACATGGAAATTTTTAAATACACTTCTTGAACTCATCAGAATAGGATGTCTTATAAAATTTTTAACAGGTTTTTTTTTTGGTGGGGATGGTGGGGATGTGGCATACTGGCATTCCACTGATTTTTGTGAATTTTTTACCTGTTTTTATTAATTCTAGTAACTTTTTAATTGATTCCTGAGGGTTTATCATATTTTCCTTATTATGTATAATATATTTCTATATAAATATATGTAATTATATTTTATGCAAATATAAAAAATATATTATGATTATTAATTTACATTTTCTGTTTGTACATATATGCATTTTCCATATTCTACTTGATGATTCTTTCCCAGAAATAAAGAATTGAACGTGCATGTTAGTTAAAGAATGTTCACTCATTTAGACATTGAAATGTTGCAATGAAATTAACATGGTTAAGGTTTACAGACTTCTACTTTATGTGAATAAAATCATTGCAAGAGGTGACAGAGTAATCATAACATGTAATTTTCTGGAAGGCGTTATCCCAAATCAGCTATTTACAGGTAGGTCAGATGTGTGTGGATTATTGCTCTCTGGTACTACGATTAAGCTTTACCTTTGCCTTCAAACAGAAAGGGCTGACAAACTAGGTAGTGCCTTCAGGGCCTCGTGGAAAGCACACAGATGGTGCCCTTTTGTTGGACTGTACCTGAAAGAAAGAACTGATGCTGAGCTAATGAATGTGTGTCAGCCTATCACCAGTTCAGTATCATCACTTCTAATTAGGGCCTCCAGAGTTCTATGAACCTCACCAGGTCTCTGGCCTGGACCATTTTAATGTGTTTCCATTCCAAAAGTCTGGCTACTAATTTTGATTTTTTTTTTAATCCTCTTGTGGACTTCCTGAATCATTATGACATAAAAATCATTTACTTTCATAATAAAGACTTTCTATTAAAAACACTTTTAGGGGCCGGCCCAGTGGCGCAGTGGTTAAGTTCTCACATTCCGCTTCTCGGTGGCCCGGGGTTCTCTGGTTCGGATCCCGGGTGCGGACATGGCACTGCTTGGCACGCCATGCTGTAGTAGGCATCCCACATATAAAGTAGAAGAAGATGGGCATGGATGTTAGCTCAGGGCAAGGCTTCCTCAGCAAAAAGAGGAGGACTGGCAGTAGTTAGCTCAGGGCTAATCTTCCTCAAAAAAAAAAAAATTTAAAAACAGTTTTAGTTTTCAAATGATTTCAGTCTTACCGAGAAGTTGCAATTATTATACAAAGATTTCCTATATATCCTTTGCCCATATTATCCAATTGTTAACATTTTATACATTTGCATTATCATTCTCTCTCTCTCTCTGCTCTGTGCACGTATGTACATGCGTACACACCCACACACCCACACATATTCTTTTTTTAAAACCACATGAGATTAAATTGCAGGTGTGTTGCCTTTTACCCCTAAATACATCAATGTGTGTTTCCAAAACAAGGATATTGTTTTAAATAATACTGTATAATAATCAACATCAACAGACTTTATTAAAATATTGCCAATTGTCCTGCTATTGTTCTCTATAGCAAATAAAATGCTTTTTTTCAGATCCACCATCCAGTCTGGAATCACATGCTTTGTTTAGCTGTCACGTCTTCTTAGCCTCCTTTAATCTTTTCCTCACTCTTTGTCTCCCCTAACCTTGAATTTGTGAAGAATATAGGCAAGTTATTTTGTGGAATCTTTCTCTTAATCCTAAATCTTCAACTAATTCTAAAGACATAACCTTTAACTTGTAATTGAGCTCTTGTTATCTTAATTTTCTCTTATCTAACTTGAAGACATTTACTTCCTATTTATGATTCAAGAGCTCAAATGTCCAAGGGCAGAAATAAGGGGAGGGAATTCATACTTCCTGAACACCTGCAAAGTCCCTGTACCGGGCAATTGATAAGCATCTCATTTAATTAGCACATTTTGCAAATGAGGAGAAAGATGCTCAGATATTGTAACCTGCCTAAAGCCACACAGTTGGAGCTGGGACAGCCCAAATCTTCCACTTCACCACACCCCTTCTGAAAAGATGCTTAATCTACCTTTGCCCTCACCAACACTTGGTTCTATATAAACCTTAACTTCTGCAGGCTGTTCTAGCTTTCCATGGAGGTCACTAATTTATTACCTATCTTTTCCACTGGACCGTAAGCCAGCTCCCAAGGTGGAGAGACCATAAGTTATTTACTTTGTAGCCCAGGTCTAACCTAAAGATTAGAATGTAGACAGTTCTTGAATGAAGAAATTTGAGTGTATAAAGTCTAAGAGGAATAGGAAATGCATACGTGAACTCAACTTGAGTTTTCCTTGTCCGGGACCGTGACCACTGCCTGAGCCCTGGCGCTGTCCTGAGGCCTCATGAAGGGTGTGAGCTGCTGTATCCTCCACCACATGAGGCCCAGGGGTCTCCCTGCTGTGGGATCTGGGCTTGGCGCCCTGATGCTGTGGTTTGGATTTTGAAACTTAAAGCATTAAAAAAGAATTCTAACTTGTAAACAGGAAAGAAGTGATGAGTCATTTTCAAGAGATAAAAATGATGAAGGACCAAGTGTTTCATGATTTTCCCACTTGTGAAATTTTGTGATACAAGCGGGAGAAATATCACCTGCTTCTAGGAAATTCAAGTCATCTTTCTTGAATGAATGTCTGTCCTACTTAAGGGTCATGCAACAGAAGTACAAATGGTCACGTTTTGTGGACTTGCTCTCCTCTCATCTATGTAGTTAGACTGCTGAAAGCAAGATAATATTGAGAGTAGCACTGAATGTGGGCATGAAACTATGATCCTTAGAAAGGTGAACAAATAAAGTGAAAAGGGCAATTCAGTGGAAACAATCATATGTGAATTTAATTTCTCAAATTTAACCATACACAATCAGCAAAAACTCCGAAACAAAAAAACTGTAATGAAGAAAAAAACCCTACTGTATTTTGTGTATAACACAGCCTCTACACGCAAACCAGTTGTTTGTTGCATTTGGTGCTCAGCTGAAGAGAGAGCAAGCAGGTTGCCATTGGCCCTGACCCCAAGCGTATCCCCAGTCATGCTTCACTATCTGGATACACTTCCCTAGTTGGCTTCCTTTTCTGTTCTCCAAGTTAACTGTTTCTCATCCCTCCTCTCAAATCTCCAGCACCTTTCCTCTCTCCTCACCGTCAGCTCATGAACTTGCTTCTGTTAACCTGGAGATATGAAAAAGGATGAGAAGAGAACTCCTACGGCCCTTATTCCTCAGCTACTGTCACCTTTCTCTGAGCACAGACTCTCTGCCTTCCCTCACTGGGCCTGGGCCAGTATATGCATCACAACTGACCGTCTGAGGCTAACTCTTCCACTTGTGCACCAAAACCTATCCATTTTCACCTACTCAAGGGCATTGCACTAGCAAATGGTTCCCTTTTTCCTACATTATCAGTATCTCCCTCTCTCTGGAATCATTCTGATCATTACACTTACATGCTGTTACATTTCTTACTTTTAAAAAATCCTTTCTCAACTTAATCTCTCTACTTACCTCTTCACTTTGCTATATCCCTTTACAATAAAACTGTTCAAAGAGTTATCTATACTTAATGTCTTTAATTTTCCCCCTGTAATTCTCTCTCAAATCTACTCCACTGGATTTAGGTACTTTCACCCTGACACTCCATGGAAACTATTCTTGTCAAGGTTACCAATGACCTCCATGTGGCTAAGTCCAATGGTCAGTGCCTAGGCCCCATCTGTCTTGCTCTATGAGCAGCATTTGGTGTGACTATCCCTCTCTCCTTAGGGAAACACTGTGTTTACTTGGCAACAGGAAGACATGCTCTTTTGGTTCTCTTCTGACCTCACTAGCTGCTGCTTCTCAGTCTTGTTGATTTATCCTCACCTCTCTGACTGTTAAACACTGGATTGCCTGGCCTAGTGCATGGACCTCCTCTCTCCTGTCTCTGCATTAACCTACGTGGTGTTCTCCGGTCTTATGACTCTAAATACAGCTTGGCTACTTTAAAATGTGTATGGGTAGCCTGGACCTTTCCTGAACTCCAGACTCATATCTACCTGCTTTTTCTACGTCTTCACTTGGATGTCTAATCTAACTAGCACCTCAGATGTAACAGGCAACAGTAAAGTCCTGGTTTTCCTTCCATCTCTTTCCCATCTTAGTAAATGGAAACTCCATCCTTCCCGTTTCTCAGAATACTATGCTGTAGAACCCCCTTGATTTTCTTTTCTCTCATATCCACACACAATCCAGTAGTAATTTCTGCCAGATATTAGGTGATACTATCATGAGGCAGTGGTAGTTTAAAAAATATCTTTCAAATTCTCTCTGAAATTCAAATAGGCTGATAAGGACCGAATTGTGTCTTCTCAAGATTCAGATCTTAAAGCCTAACCCCCAATGTGATGGTGTTTGGAGACAGGGCCTTGGGAGGTAATTAGGGTCAGATGAGGTCGTGACCGTAGGGCTTTCATGCTGGGATTAGTACCTTTATTGAAGAGATACCAGAGAGTGTGCTTTCTTTTTCTCTGCCATGTGAGCACAGAGTGAGAGGCAGTGTCTGAAGCCAGGAAGAGAGCTCTCACCAGAATCTGACCATGCTGGCACCCTGATCTTGGACTTCTGGTCTCCAGAACTGTGAG
This sequence comes from Equus caballus, assembly GCF_041296265.1. Lineage (NCBI taxonomy): Eukaryota > Metazoa > Chordata > Mammalia > Perissodactyla > Equidae > Equus > Equus caballus. Next base: position 21,718,773 of record NC_091692.1, read on the forward strand.
AAAATAAATTTCTGTTTTTTTGTTTCAATGACCCAGTCTGTAGTATTTTGTTATGGCAGCCGGAGCTGACTGATAAATAGACCAACCTGTACAGCGAATGGAAAAAATACCCATGGAAACCACCTTTGAGAAAGCTGGATGACAGAAAATCCTTAAAGTCACAGAATTCAGACATATTGTCTTAATCGCTGCCGGCAATATGACAGTTGTGTGATGGGAGTGGTAGAAAATGAAAAGCAAACATGATAAGTCCTATTAGCTGTAAAACCCAAATATCGCCAAAAAAACACTTGTCCCTAAAGGCAGAGGAGCCACCCCGAGAGGGACTTGGGTGATTGGGTATGAGAACAACCAGTGAACAGAAATCTTCACGAGGTCCATACTTGCAAGTGAGTACAGAAAACTGTGCAGATGGAGGAGATTCAAAAAGGGCTATGGAGGTTTAAGTCTGAGATTCTCAGAAATGTCGAGCAAATAAGCTCTTGTATAACTTCACAGGGTTACAGGGCGGGAAAATAACTAGAAATAGAAAATTCATGGAACAGAACAGGAACCCAGGGGCAAGGAGTAAAGACGGTTCAGAGAGTGGAGGTGCTGGTGGGGGAGGGGAACTCAGAGGAAGTGGCTTCCAGAAGGTGCTGTCAATGCTAAGTGCAAACACAGGGCTGGAGGCAAAAAACCTTCCTGAACCAGTCCCCAATCCTTTTATTTTTAATAAAAATAAATTCCACCACCTTGTTGGAGAAATGGGCCAGTTGTCCTGTGGACTGTCCCACATTCTGATTTTGTCTGCCACCTACATTTCCTGTAAACCGGAAGTTAGTTCTACATGTTTGATTGGAAGCAGTTTTGATTTTGGGGCAGAAATATTATGTATTAGTACTTTGATGAGTACTGCATCCTGGATCACCTCAAGAGGGACATGATGTCTGGTTTTCTCATTCCTTAGGATGGGAAGATTGATCAGTAGGTCCAGGGGTGACAGCTTGATCCCTCTCCTGTAAAGACTTTTATCAACTAACTCATCTGATTGGCGAACCACGGAATGCAGCCACTTCTAACCACTGTTGCCACCACCGCTGTGGTCAAAGCCACCCCCATCTCTCACCTGGAGTATTGCAACCATCTTCTTACCTGTCACCTGTTTCTGCTCTTGCTCCTCAATGGTTTCTTCTCAATAAAGTAGCCAGAGGGATTCTTTAGAAACTTGGGTCCCAAGATGTTACTCTTCTGCTCTCTTTCTCTCCCATTGCTTCCTAACCCACCCAGAGTAACGTGGCCTTGTGCACTGGCCTCTTAGGTCTCAGGGATCTAGCCCTACCTCATCTCTGTCCACCCTGCCCTTCTCTCTCCATGCCAGCTGCCAGCTGCACTGGCCTCCTTCCTGTGTCTCCCGCCCTCCAAGCACACTTCCTCATCTGACCTTTGCACTTACAGCTCCTTTGTCTGCAATATCCTTCCCTAGAGAGCTGCCCTCGCATCTGTCCTTCCTTCCAGTCTCTACTTCAATGTCGTCTTCCCAATGAGACCTCCCCTGATTACTCCGCATAAAATTATAACTCTTATCTTGGTGTTGCTTCTCAACTTTCCCTGCTTTATTTGGCTCCACAGCACATAAAACTGAGTAATTTTACATACTTCCTCATGTCCTTATTCTTTGCCTCCTCGCCTAGGATGTAAGTCACATGAAGGTGGGGACTTTATTTTGTCTTACTTCACTGCCTGCGTGTGCGTTAAATGACTGATGAAGAGCTGTGTGCTAATGCTGAGAAACTCCTGACGAGGCTGAACTTGAGTGTACAGTCAACGAGTACGGTACTTGAGGGGTGAGTACAGGGTTTTTAGTGGAAATTTTGACTACTCTTAACTTTTGCTTTAAACTCACTTTAAAACTTAATCCCCTGAATAGGATTTAACTTCACTATAGAAGATGGCAGCCATGTGGCCTCTTCCGTAAAATAAATAACAAAAACATGGCGACTCAAAGGTCTTTAAAGCCTCTGACCACAATTAGTAAGTAAGTGCTGGTGTCAATGGCCTCAAGCACCAAATATACTGAAAAAATGCACTGGGCTCATAGTCTCAATTTTAATAATTTAACCCAAATAACATGAGGCTTTCTTGCTTCCAACTCAAACCCCTGTCAGCCCTGCACCATACACACACAAAAATGCATAACTCTGACCAAAAGGCACGGAGGAGTAATATGAATTTTTGGTTGAAGTTTTCATTTTATTTTTTTACGAAGCTATGGGGAGGGGGTGATTTCACTGTCACAAATACACGAAGATTTCCTACCACACTCTCTAGACATCGTTCATTCTGAAAGTTCCTTAGTCACTCCAATCTCGTTTCAATTCTGCCTCTCCAAGCTCTCAGTCGACTTGCCCTCTCTCTCCTTCTCTCTCCCACTTCTCCATTCTTCTTCCTTCTACGTATCTCATAATATTTCTAATATAGTTCTGTGTAGCTTCTCCCGGTTTTTAATTCAGAAACAACCCTAATTCACACTCAGCACAACCAAAGGCTGAGTGTGAACAAGGTCTTCCTCTCCCTCTCAGGCGAAGGCTGAGCGGCCTCCGTGGTAGCGTTCACCCGTGTCACAGGGTGAATTCTCACCTCGCTGCTGCCTGCCTTTTTACCGTATTTAATTCTCCTGGCTCTTGCCTTGCAGCCGCGAGGTTTGGAATGAACTCCTGAAGAATACAGAGGACGAGCATCTGAAATCTCCACTTCCCGTGATTAAGCAGGCAGCAGGATATGCCTTTGCCACGCCTATCTAATGGCGGTTTGTTTGTTTAATATTAAAATGTTGTTAGAGCTACGTAAGACATCTGCGTTTCCTCCTGATTCGTTGAGGCCTGATGCATTAAGCATCTGTAACGCTATTTCTTTTTATGTCATTAAGGGTGGGGATGTGCTAATGTAAATACCAATTGGGAAGCTTGAGTAATTTTTCAAATTTTTCAATCATGCTGTTTGCTGTATTATTATTCTGGATTAGTCTACTTTAGGTACAATTTTACAGTATCATCAAAGTCGTACTCCAATATTTAGATCCCAAATGACAGATTTAATGGCCTTAGTTAACATCCCCATGATGTAGGCTTAATTTTATGGTTCACCTGTTTTTGCTGTTTACTTCCCTGAGCTTCAGCCAAGCTGAAGAAACTGTATGAAAGCAGAGTCCGATTGTCCATAAAAGAAAATGCCACCTTCCTTAGAAAAAGGAAAACCTGGATTCTCCTGAGTGGGCACCTGAAAGAGACTCTGCACATGGGGCTGGAGGAAATGTACACCCCACACTCCTGCGCTTCTGCCCAGGTAAAGCCTCAGTCACTCTGGCTTCAAGGACACGCTCTCACCCTTGAATGTTCTAGCTCAGTTGAGGAGCTGTGACTCTTCTCTCAGTAGCCTGTGGCTCTGCTGGTTTAAGATCAAAACATTCTATTTATTTGTTATCAACCTGAATTTTCCTGAACAGATTATAAAAGGAAAGTCTAAACGGTCTATTCCTCGGTCTGTGTCCCCCAGCCCCCCAGCCCTCCTTCCATGAGGTGACCAGCGTAACTGATTTCTTTATATCCTCTCAGAGACATTCTACACTTAGACAAATACTGATAAGATTCCCCTTTTCACAAACATGGTAGCACACTGCACACGCTTCCACAAGTGGCCCTTCCCCTTAGGCTGTCTTGGAAATCCTCCAGCACGCAAAGTTCCTCATTCTTTTCTGATAGCTGCATAATGACCCATTGTATGGCTGTACCATAATTTATTTTGGCAGTTTCCTACTAATAGGCATTTGAGTTGTTTCTAGTCTTTTTAACTACCAAAATGCTTCACTAAAAACAATAAATAATTTTTTGCACAAATGCAACATCTGTAGGACAATGTTCTAAAAATTGCTAGGTGAAAGGATAGGTACCTCTTTAACGTTAATATATAGTGTCAAATTTACATTAATAATATTCCAACTTACACCCCTCCCCACACACAAATAACGTATGCATTTAATAAGAGTTTACAATCGGGATAACATAAGGAAATAGACCTAGTGACCTGAAGTCAGATAATATGGTTTCTGAGATACAGCTTACTCTTCTTTAGTTTCTGATCTGTTGGAAGAATGCTTTGTTCCTAGCCCTCAACTTGCTTGTATAGAGCAGAAACTATCTCCGTGGGGTAGGAGAGTTGTTTTCCCCATCACCTGCCTCACATCCCTCCACCTCTCTAAGCCAGAACGTAACACGAGATGCCTTAGGTAATGCAACTCAGGGAATAGAAAGTTTGGTATTTTCCCATCTCCATCCTCCCAAAGCCAACATCTGGCCCAACTAGAACTAATGCCAGAGGCTGAGCTTGAGGAGTGGGTGGGTATCAAAAGAGGAGGAGGCCAAGGGGTCATGGTAGGTGGAAAAGAGAGAAAAGAAAAGGGGGCAGAGATTTCTCTACTGACAGGAGAGGAGGCTCTGTTGTGTCCTGAGAGAATGTGACAGTGGCATCATTTACTTTCCTTGTTCACCTACATGCTTTTGTATGATGTGTGCAAAGATTCAGATTAAGACAGTCACTATTATTCTACGGGAGCTTAAAGTTTGAGGACAATTTCTTTTGTTCCTACTCCTCTAATTTTCTTAAATATTGGTGAAATTCTAATACAACAAACACTGATTACAATGAAAAAAATACTAAATGAAACTATTGTAGTAAAAGATTGTTGGGGCAGAGTTTGCTACGTGTGTACCATATTCTATTTCCTTTTCTTTCTGAGCCAGTACTAGATGCTATTTTTCTGCTTTCCTTGCCGTTTGGTGGGATCCTGTGAACATGTTCTGGCCTGAGGAATGTGGACACAAGTGATGTGCACCATTTCCAGGCCTGGTGTCTAAAAGCTTCCCCATGAAATTACCTGTACTCTCTTTCTTTCTCCTTCTGTGCAGCTGGAGGCAAAAGACTCCAAGGCTTTAGGCCATGGTTAAGCCTGAAGACAGGATGAGCCGGGAGCCCTGAATTCGGCTTGAGGAGAGCAACTCAAGAAAGCCGGAGTTTTCTGCCCTCATCAACTGGATGTTAGTTCTCTCCTTGGACTGATCTCTGCTGGCAGGTTGCTGTAACATCCACATACTTATATGCTTCAGGGTAAGAGGGCATGAAGATAGGTATAGGATTCAACTTTGCTCTAGAGCTTTCTCCAATTTTAAATGAAAATCTTGCCCTTACGTCCTAGAAGAGGTCAGATAACTCTTTGTGAAACCTCTTGAAATAAAAAATAGAATAGAAGTTTACTCTACAGGCTGGAATGTCCTTCTGAGTGTATTAAACTATGTCACTGGTCTCCCTCCCGTGATGGGAGGAAGGAAACTCAGAGGAGGAAAGAGAAGAAAAGAGAAGGAGGGAGACAGTGGCTGAAGAATGAGATGTGATGTGACCCTAAGTAGCGCCTCCTCTCCAACCACCCGCTCCTCTTTTCTCTGAGATGCTTGCTCTATAACAATGCCTGTAACTCAAGGAAATTGCTTCTGCCGCTTTTATTCCCCAGGACACTTTGTCCCTTAAGGAATTGTTCAATTAAAGAGCTCTAAAAGGATTGCATTAACTGAAGATATCCAGTCTTCCTTTATTTCTCATCACCAAAATGACAAAGACAGAATCAGGCACCATTAGTGCTGATGTTTCAGTCCATGTAGGTCTTCATTAGGCCCCTTTAACATAACCATTGAAGGCGACATCAGCTTTTGGGAAAAATACTTTTTGAAAGCAAACTTAATGAAATCATTTCTACATAATCTGGAAGAAAAATGTCTTTTATGATTGAATTTCCATTTCCAACATATTGACTAATGTCAGGGATTATTACGTGTCACAGTGAGCTGAACAAGCACATGCTTCGCTCTGTGTTGGCACAGGTGTCTTCTCAAAGGATTAAGATGGCAAAGGCAGGGAGGGATAAAATTAAATAAAATAAAATTTCTGCTTAAGTAAGAGGAATAGTGCAGTACCTTTGTTCTTTGCCAACAATTCTGGTGTTTAAAGTTGCATGCAATTCCTAGTATTTGCTGGTATTTGTTACCCGAAGAGGTAACATTGGAGGTGACTTAACTTACCCATGGCCAGTCAGGGCCTAACGCTCTCCAGTAGTTTCCTATTGAATAAAATCTCAATTTACATTGACTTACAAGGTTCTGAATCTGTCTACTTCCTACCTCCCACTTCCCAACCTTTTCTTGTACTTCTCTTCTGCTCTCTCTATACTCCAACCACGGAGGGCTCCTTTCAGTAACTTGATTGTGTCCCCCTCTTTCCCATCTCACAGTCTTTGTACTTACAAGTAAATTAGAGATGTTACCCAGCCACTCTTTTGAAGGAAGGGCCTTGTGTCACATCCATTTACTCTCCATCACATCATTCTGTTTATGTTTTGTAGGGAAGGTAGACATTTCCTCTACCCACTCTAGGTCCTTCTGGCCAGACTGTGAATTAAAGTCCCATGAGACAGAATAACAGGAGAAAATTAAACAAAGCTTTATAACATGTATACATGAGAGACCCAGAAAAACTGAGCAACTCACCAAAATGGTGGAAGCTCTCACCTTAAATAGCATCCTCAGTGAAAGACAAAGGAGGATGTTGGGGGTGGGAGGAATCAGTTATGGGAGATTACCAGAAAAGCTCAATAAGCAAGAGTAAGGTTATTATGCAGATTTAAGTCCTTGCCTTCCACATTCATAAGAGTTTTTAGAGACAAGGTCATCCCTCCTTCTTCCTGGTACAGAGAGGGAGACAGCTTTACAGATGGAGATTTCTCTTACAAATGTAAATATATCATAACAAAGGGTAATTTCTACTTTTCAGAGTTTCTCTCCTGTCTGCAGTTTTTAAAAGTAACCAGCCCAAAACAATCCTCATGCCAAAGAGGCATATCTTGGGGTGGCCAATTCCAATCCCCCACCGTTTTCATGGAACTTATCACAATCTGAATTTATTTTTAATTTGTTTACCGGTTTGCTCCAAGTTTACCCACCATGTGATTTTTGGATTTCCCTTTCCTCATCAAGATATTAGCTCCTTGAGGCCTGCTAGAGACCAAGGAAATTTTATAATTGCAAATGGCTAATGGTTAGCATTTCTTCACTTTCTCTGGTAAGAAGGATAACTTACCAGATAAACACTGGTAATTGTTAGTTGAAGTCTCATACGGTTGAAGAAAAGATCTAACTGGCCCCCCACTCTGTAACCTTTCAAGACACAAAGACTCAAAATGTGAACCGCTCGAATGGAGGAATGTTTCTGTTTGGCTCAATAAACCTGCAGGCAAGACCATTCCTCTGGGTGAGTGGGAGGATCTCACAGGAGGAGGGGTGCCAGAAGACACCTTTACGGTCAATCACAATGGAAATTTGCAAAAAGTGAAAGAAAATGGATTTTAAAAATCATAAACTGGTGCATTTAGTGGAAATACCAGCTAAGATGCTCAGATATTACTTATACTATCTTGCAAAAACCAACCGTGGTCTTTAAGAACCAATATGAATTATCAACACCTCAGGTCAGAGATACTATTTCTTTTTCATAAAATTAATATTTTAGACTGCTTTAGAGACATTAGGAAAATGCTGAATCTGGGTTCCAGAATGGTACTTTAAAGTAGTGTATCACTCAGATTCCAAGGTGACATTTGGGGCCTGATTGATGGGAATAATGTGATAATTTGGCGATAATCACTTTCTAATTTGCCCTATTCAATAATTTGTAACTTCCGGTTAAAAAGTTGTTTGAATATTTGTAGGTCACATGAATCTGAGAAGAATAACTGATAGGTTGGTTTAAAAAATCAGAACTCAAAATGATATCATCAAATTGAGATGGTTGGCTGAATCTAACAAAATTAAGTTTAATAGTAGCCAATATAATATAAATACCTGAAATTGAGCCCAATAAACCAATTGCACAGATGCAGAATGGGGAGTTTTCAGTTAACGTAGTATATGGGGGGAAAACCTAACTTTATGGCTCTGGGTGATGGAAGAATTAATGGGAAGGAAAAGGGTAACATGCTTGCCAAAAAAGCTAACGTGATTCATATTTCTAAAGCACTGAAAACTAACAATGACGTAGGTGTGGTTAGGGTTCAATGCATAATTATGGAAGCAGGACCAAAGTTCTTTGAGTGTAGAGAGACCAATTCTGCTAGGTGATTCAGGATCATCACATAGCAAGCTCCTTAATTATAAGTTGAGTGGATTTTTAATGGGATAACATTTGACTTAGATCTTGAAGACTGAGTAAAATGTATCTAGCATTCCAGATGGTATCAGCATTCTACATTCAGAGAAGGGCTCCCAAATAATAGACACATGAAAAGCAGGGGGAATGTTTGGACAAAAGTGTGAAAGAGACAAACAGGGTGTGAAAAAGGAAGTAGTGAGAGGCGAGGCTGATAATGTAGGTCAGGTCAGATAATGGAAGATCTTATATATCAAGCTAAGGAGTTTGGATCTGATTCATTACCCTATTTTAAGATTGTAAGCAGGGTGATATAACAAAACTCAGGTTTGTTATTTTAGAAATATATTAAAAACAGAGTTTGGGGGAAAAGTAGAGCGTCTAAGCTCCATTAAGAGGCTGTTTAATTAAGAGATGGTGAGAGCCAGCACTGAGGCGGTGGCAGTGGGATTGGAGAGGGGGGGCTAAGCGATGATATTTAAGTTAATTTGACATAAGTACAAAGTAGAAGAAAAATAAAATTCAGCATCCACTTAGAGTAAGAAGAGAATATATGCTGGTTTGTTTAAATTGATAGCCACGATTAGATTATAGGAATATCTAATATGATTTCTATTTGTCCAATGAGGCATAAGAATTCAAATGTCTAGATGAGGGAAGTGGCAATAAGATCAGCAATTTAGATTTTTCCTTATTCTTCTTGTAAGCATATGGGTGTTCTGAGACTAGACTATATTTTAATCTTTTTGATAAATGGAAATAGGGACAAAAAATTTATAATTTTTATGTTGTGCTTGCATCTTTAAGGGTAGAATCTGGAATATACCACTTAAACAAGCCTCCCCATGTGGTTTTTTAATAACTTAGTTTTAGAATTAACAGAAAAATTGTAAAGTTTCCACGTGCCCACCACCCCTCCCTGACTTTTTTCTGGGATGAACCCTCTGTGAGGTGCTACTCTATTGGTTCAACACAAATTCACTCACTGTTCTTAGAGGAAACTGATCTGGGGACAGAATCCCAGCACACAAGCTTCAGGCTGGATGCTAAGGATTTTGTTAATAAATATAAATAACAGTATTCTCTTAAATAACCTCTGTGGCGATTACTCTAATGTTAAGGAGATTTTGCTCCCCAGTGAGGGTGAAGTGGAGGGTATTTGGCAGCACGACCCAGAACCAGTGCAGAAATCAACAGTGTGCAGGTCTCCCCAGGAGCAAGGAGATAGCAGGCAGGGGGCTAAGAAGAGAGGGGCTGACAAAGACCATCCTGTGAGAGGGAATTCAGAACCACTGCTGGCCCACTGGTATCTGAGATGCACTTTTAAGCTTTTCTTTTCTGGGATGTAATCTCTTTACTTATCATCAAACCTTAGTCAAATTTATTAGTTACAAAGGTTTTTTTCAGCTTTACTTGAGAAATAAAAAGAGAGCCTGAGTTCCTGCTTTGGGAAGAGGTGGCCTGGAGTGAGCTGCAGGGACAAGAAGCAGTTCTGAGAAAGTCAGAGTCACTGGCAGAGAAGTCCAGAGCAGTTGTCTGCAGCGGGCCTCCACACGGAACACCTGGGTAGATTCATGGACCATCTGAACCCTCCCCAGGGATGCTTGGAAATCCGTGGGAAAGGGACTGGGTTTCCTATAGTCATGTAGCCTAAGACCTAACTTTTCTTTGTGTATGAGATAGAAGGGTAAGCCCTTGAAATCTGAAGAACGAGAGGACATTCAAGACGCAGGCCTTTTCCAAGTTTACTATCATAGATACACACCATGATGGAGAAGAACTCATTAAAAACAGTAGCCATCTTTTACTTCAATGTACATTTTTATTCATAATTGAAAAGAATAGCCTATTACCATAACTTATTGTAAATGTACCCAGAATCAAAGGGTCCATAGAGACATAAAAAATGTATGTAATTTCTATTAAATAACACTTTCTGGTCACTTTAGAATATGAGTATAATATACAGGTATCATATGCACAAAAAATGTAAAAAGGAATTGTGAAAGCAAGTCTTGTTACCAATTTGTATAAGAAAAAGAGACATTCATTTTTCACAGGCTACCAACATCACGTAGACTGGTTCCTAACAGGATTCGACTTTTTCAATTAATCCACCTGGTAGCTCAAAAATCTGTAGAAAAGAAGTTAATTTACAGTGAAGTCACTACACAGTGTTGGGGGCAGTAGAAATTCATATTGGTACAAAATAACTTCAGGATTTTTACATTAAGTTGCAGTGTCAAGATTGAGACACACCTTGGTTGGCAAGCAATCTAAGAATTGTTCAAGACAGAAGGGTTTTTTTACGACTTCTGCTGGTAAAAATCTTAAAGGTTAAAAACACGTAGAAATAGACACGAGGTGCAACATCCTTGCCTTTCTGTCCTCTTACCAGCCGATCCTTGCCTTTGAAATATAATGAAATGCTTAGGTACTTCCAATATTTTCCATAAGATGGCAGAGTTGGCATTACAAATGTGAGAGCACACTAACCTTCATTCTGTTGGTCACAGCAACAAAGAGACTTTGCGTCTTTCTCATCATTTAAATACTGCTATCGTGCTTTCAATGATAATAATAGTATCCAGTTTGTTAGAAATAATATCAAAGAAACAATTAAGTGTGTTTAATCTCTGCAATTATGCTGTAGTTGCAAGGGGACTGTTTTCAGCATTGCCTTTGCTCCTTTAGTGAGTATCCTTACTCATCTGCTCTGTTTTACTTAAGCACTGACCCATCCAGCTAGGCCCTATGGCACCACCTCAGATCACCGCAGATGTAACAAGAAAATGTCTGTTCACAGCCCTGAAACATGAAGCGGCCACGGCCCCTTTTGATTGTTAGGAGCTGTAGACTGGCCATCTTTCTCGCACATGCAGGGGGCCTTCAGACCTTCTTTGTTTGACATGAGTGACTACAGTTCTTGCACCTGTTGTTCAGATCCTGAGCCATCGGAGGCTCATTTTGTCAATTTGCTCTTTCATGCAGAGTCACAACAACAAATGTGCACACATCTGCCCAGAGGAACGGGCCGGCGTATGGGCCAGTGAGATTTCATATCACAAAGTGAGCAGTGTAGTTTCCAGAGGCTGAACCCAAGGAAAGCAATTCACTGACTGCCTGGAAACTACTAGGATGTCTTTATAAACTTCTCAAGGCAAAGATGTGTATTTGATTTGTTTTTGTCACTCCCCCAGCTTCTTGCACAAAGTGTTTGTTGACTCCTAAGGAGACAGAGGAGGGTTGTGAATGGGCTCTTCTTCCTCCTGGGATTGCTGGGGCTCAGAATCTGGAAGAAGAATCCGGTATGTCTCCTCAGGGCCTGGCTGAGCAAGGCAGTCACTAGCATTGGCTCAGGAGCGTGAGGTGAACCCACCTCTTCACAACTGGACTGTGAGCTCCTTGTGGGCACACTCTTTCTCTCTCTATGCCTACCCAGTGCCTCACACACAGTGCGCACTTGGCAGGGCTATTTTGATAGAAAGCAGTAGTAGCCATAGCTTGCTAGCAGTGGACACTGGTACACAGTGTGGCTTGAAGGAGGTCATTTAAATCTGTCTCACCCACGAAGTTGGTGTACCAAATGCCAGTATGGTAACTACCTGCAGAGAAGCTTCAAGACCAATAGTATCTTCTGGGTAATTGTCAGTTTTACACACCAAAGAGCAAATTGGACTTATCCATGGATGAATAAGAAACTACACATCCCAGTGTGAGATGTGCTACTATCAAGAGAGAAGAGATTTCCTTTTATAGACAGCTGATAGGCCAAGAATGTGCCAGGAAGCACAGTGTTTTGGTGAATGAGGGCAACTACTTCCCATGGAGAAAGCATGCCATGCTCTTGCTTTCTGCAAAGGCTTTGCTTTTCTGTGAAATACTCCAAGACTTTGATATCTTTGCAGCTGAAAAAATCAGGGCATAATACCAGAAGAGATAATTTGTAAACTGTGAATTGGAAGAAAATTTATCAAAGGAGAAAATTCCAGAGAGTTAATAGCAAGGCCCACGGTCTTGAAAATTCATTTTTTTTCCAGAGATAGCTTCACACTAGAACATGGCTCCTATTTAGAACATTCAGGGAATATGTCTTTAGTATTACTGATGATTTAACATTTTAAATACGTAAGCATTTTTATTTTAACTATTTTGGACAGAGAGGTTTCTAAAATGAAATTTGTATATCTGATTATTTAAGCAGACCATATTGACCACAGGCCACTATATAATGTTGTGCAGATTATGGAAGGCAGAGCGTTGTTACACATAGAGGGTTCCCATTCAAATTGTAGGCTTTGAAGATCTATGTTGTTATTTGAAGAATTTTCCAGCAAATGACAGGAAAGCATCTTATTCAAATAAAAATCAATAATTAATATAATTTTAGGACAAATGAAAAGAAAGTATCTTGAGTAAGGGATTCTTGTTCCTGATTCACAATACATGTTTTTATTGGTAATCTGGATTCATCATAATATGAATAAAATGCTGTTCTCTGAAGCAATACAGTGTTGCCCATGGACTCTACTAAATATATTCGTTCTCCCCTTAAGCGTCCCAAGACAACTGGGCTATAGATTTTCACATTAGTTTTTGATCTCTATTCTTTTAGAGAGAGTATTTTAAATTATGTTCAGTATTCTGCTTATGTTATGTCATACTTATCTCTCTAATTTTCTGCTTGTAATTTATTATGTAATTGAAAACTATGCCATTAACATAGCTAGAATTCTGCATAGATTAAGAGTAAATAGGATTTAAATAAAGGGCAGAAAAGCTTTTCTATGGAAAAAACTCAGAAGTTTCAGAGTGTGGATTTTATAAAATGCACTGGGACAGTCAGAGACCTTTTTGTCTGTTCCTGGTTCTCAGTTCTGTTGTGGATGGACGAGGTTGCCAGGTAGCCAAGGTCTTGTCATGTATAGCAAGCTCTGAAAAATCTGAAAGGTAAGCACGTCTGAGAAGACAATGTTTTTTGTCTTTTTACCTACAATGGCAGACATTCCTTAGTGCTTTCAGATCAGAAGCTCTCAGTGGGAGTTCTCACCTATAGGTTCCTACCGAAGGATGAGAAACAACTGTTATTCTGAGGCAGGCATTGTGCTTTAGGAAGTGATGTGGAAATTAATTCTTTTCACTTCAGTTTTCCCCTTAGGACTTAAAAGTATTTTGAAGTGTTAACACCCAAATTCCCTTTGAGTTATACAGGATGAAAGTGGAATATTTATGTCTCTAAAAGAAAATGAGACATGGTCTTATTACAGATATCACCGATGTTAATAAAACTCTGTGCTGCTGGCATCTATCATAGGGCATCTTAGCTTTGCAGGGAAAATTTAATGAAAACTCCATTTTCTTAGGAGGTTGTAAGTATCTTGTGGCCTCATATTTATAGATGTGGAAATGTGAAGCTAAGACAGAATAAAATCAAGGAGAGTTGATGGCCAAGGCCCTAAAAAAATAAGGAAAGAATCAAACAAGATCGGGAGTTGGCTTTCTTGACCTTCCTCTCAAACTTCCTTCTTGACAAAGATTAATGGGACCAATGAGACTCAAGTTCAGGGACTTTAGAGCAAAGTCTTTGCAGGCCTAGGAGCACAAGGAGAAGGTTACAAGGGGCCAAGCGATTTCGATTCCTGGGTGAACTTTAGACATTTGAGTTCCGTAATCAATGGCCTTTCTCTGGGGTGTTAAAAAATCCAAAGACCAATCAACAGACTCTTCTTTTAAATTCACCACACTAAACAGGTGGTTTTAAAATAGTAATTAAAATGGAATTAATGAGCTTTGCTTGCCTATAGAAACATGTTAAGTATGCCACATGAATTGCCCAAAATTCTTTTCTCTAAAGTTATTTAACTTGATACTCTATACATTGTATTGCCTAAAATGTCTTGCACAGGAAATTATTTTTCTTATTTAGAGTCATGGCAGAAATGAAAAGCCATAGAAGAACCTAAATAAATATTTCTAGGTATTGGTGGAATAAATGGGTTAAATGTGACAGTTTGAAATAATAAAAACCCTGGACAGTGCAGAGAGGGCTGCACAGTGCAACACAAGCTCTGCTGAAGGAATCAGAAAGCTAATTAACATTCACACATACAGTACTCTATTTGTATTAGCATTAATGGAATGCGATAGGAATAATTGCAAAGATTAAGCTCTTGGTTTCATATGATGTAGGTGACCCAAGTAAACTGTTTTGTAAAACTGAATTCAATGACCGCTATTTTAGGTTTAAAATAGATTTAAGAAGCCAGAAAGGGAAGAGAGCAATTTCCTTTAAAAAAGAGGTTTAAAAGAAATGAAACTATGTGAGAATTAAAAAGTGACTTTAAGCAATTATTTGCAAAATCACTTCCTCTGGAACAAAAGTCTGTAGCAGAGACTGACATCCAGATACTAAACTGTCTCCCTGCTGATTGAGAGAGGTCGTGCAAGGCCTTGACGAGGGCAGGTGGAATTATGTTTAAACCACAAATAAAGAAAGAAGGCAGCCAGGAGTGAGCTGGTCTGGCTTTTGGAAAGCAAAGAACAGTGATCTGAGGTCTGCGATTTATCATTTGCCCTGAGAAGACAAATGGGCAAGATAAAAGCCCACTGGAAAGGGACTTTCTGATACTCAGAGCCAAGCAGGGGGATGGTGAACTGGAAGGAGCCAACAGCAGATGTCTTCCTCAGCTGTCCTGAGCCTTGATGACTGGGGCCTGGAGTCCAGGCAGAAAGGGCTTCAGACTGCAGTCAACAGCCAAGGCCTGGTTCAGCTGGGACTTGTGACAGCTGATGGCCACCAAATGCAGAAGAAAGAAGGCTGGACTGGAGGCTTGCAGAGCAGACCCCGTGGGACATGGGACAAGTCACTACAGCCTCTAGCCTCAGTCTCCTCATCTATAAACTAAGCAAATGAATCACAGAGGTTCTTTCCAACTCTACAATTTGATCTTGCAGAGAAATAACACGTTATTCTAGGCATCGTATTTCTTCTAACTTTCATTTTCTAAATAATCTTATACTATTAATCGTTTAGGGAAATGGGTCATATGGCACATTTTAACAATGTGATTGTTTAGAAAGGGGTGTACTCAAGTGTTGAAGTTTGTGTGTAGATATGTGTGTTCAACAAGAATAAGTCAACTGATCTTATCTCAGTCATCAGTGACAGCTTCCAGATTTGTAGGCACAAGGGGTTAGGAGAAGATAACCAACATTTTTCAGTGATTGAAATCTCTCTCTCTCTCTCACACACACACACATACACACATGCACACATGCAGACACACTCCCAGCCTAGGAGGAATATACAATAAAATCTAATTACATAAAAAATTTTATGATTTCCCTCAATTGTATTTTTTCTTAGAGAAATAGACTATCAGGTAGTTTAAAATACTCACTCCACTCTAGCTGTTCTATTCTTGGAGAAAAACAGATGCACAACTTTTACTGAGAGAAAATAGCAGAAGAGGAAGGATCATATACTTTTCACTTATATGTCCGGCCCCACCTTCCTAAGCACCCATGTCCATTTCCAGCTTGTTGAATTCAATAAAAAGAAAATAATGACATTACTAGTCAATTCAGAAAGGAAGGTGCTGCCAAAATAAAATAGTTAAAGAGTTGTGACCATAGAAGGGTGAATTTATTTTTGTAGCAGAACAGTGAGGACAATAACACATTAGATTGGCTCTTGAATTTTAAATTCAGTTTCCAGAGAAGGAAAGCTAAAATACACTCTGCAGACTTCAGGGAAATATAGAAGGATCTTACATCACAGATTTATCTGTTTCTGTCTAAGAAGAAAGGCAGAAAAATGAGGTAGAAATTCTCATTTCACAGAGTCAATAATTAATTCCTCACAATATTGAAGAGTATATGTATTTTTTCAGTAACGTATTATAATTAAAGTAAATGAAAACGTTATTCTAAAAAATCACGCCAACTATTTGAACTGTGTGGCAGAGACTGCTAAGAATTCTTCAACATACATTTACCCATTATACTAAGAAGTGAAGCCACTAAGTTTTAGATGGGCACAAGGCCACCAAGAATAAAGACTATAATTCCCAGCTTTCCTTGCAGCTAAATTTGGGGTGGATCGAGTTTTGGCTAATGGGATTTAGGCTAGAAGTAGTGTGTGCAATCTCTGAGACAAGTCCTTAAATGAAATAAGCACCCTTCTTTGTTCCTTTTTTCTCCTTTTGGGCTGGAATACAAAAGGAATGGCTGGAACTGTGGCAGCCATCTTGAGTCATGTCATGATCTTGAGAATGGCAGGACACATGATGAAGCAATAAGAGAGAAGGAGCCTGGGTCCCTATCTTTAGGGACCCTAAGCCTAGCTCTTTGCTGACTCTCCAGAATTTTGAAATATGAACAGATATAGACCTTTATCTTATTTAAGCCGCTGTCATTTTTCTTTTTTTGTTACTTGTAGGTAAACCTAATCCTGACTAATATAGACTAACAAGGTTGTCCACCAAAGCAAGTTCCATAAGAATAACTAGATAGATCATTAGTTTCTTCAAACTGTTTTAAAAAACCTAACTCTGAAGAGGAAAGGAAAAGCATGCCCTAAATGGAAAATGATTCAACGTCACACAAAGAAACCATAACAACAAATATGAGTTAAGGATTGACATTGTCTGAATACAAATTAGGCAGACTTTCAATATTGGATTCTTCCTTTCTTCCTCCTCCTTCCTCCCTTTCCTTCTTTTTCTTTTCTCCCTCTCTGCCTCCCTCTCTTCTTTCCATCCTACTTTATTTCTTTTTCTTCTTTTTACTTAATTTAGCTCTCAAATTCAAGCCAAGGCATATTTTGGATTCTTTAGATATTTCACTTTTTTTAATGCTCAGCACTCAACATGATTCTTGCCCTTTATATGCTTGCAAATCCAAGGAAGATGATTCATTTTTCACCTGACACCAAATTTTTCTACAAGTATCAATATTTAGGGAGATTTACCCACCTTCTAGAGACGACATTTTTTCTTAGCCCTTAACAAACTAAACTTTTTCAGGAAAAAAAGAGACAATCAACTCGCAAATTATGAATTATTTGAGAATCCTACTTTTTGGAGAATTATGTATTAATAAATACACTCTAATATTTAAAATGCACCTGCTCTGTTTTTGCATTGCACACTGTGCAGTTACATGAGCAGTCATTTCCTTTGTCGGTTCTACGTTTGGATATAACATCCTTAAGTTGTGGGCTTATTTATCATGAATATTTGAACAGGGTGCATAGACACTTCCACAGACCTTCTATCCAGCAAATGTTGTAGATTACTCTCAAATGGGAAAGAAACAAGAAAAACAGACATTCAAATTTTCTATCTTTCAAAAGATCAAATATTTATATTTTTCCTGACTTAATTGAGTTACCCATTAAAAGTAGATTCTACCTCGGGCTGAAATGTCAAGTTAGAACATTTGAATTCTAATCATCTGTAAAAGTTCTCCTAGTTAGATACTAAAGTAACTCAGAAATGATAAGCGAGCATTTGCTTCAAGAAATAATTAGCCAGAATATTCACTTCATAGTGAGTCCACATTTTGGGATACTATAAATTTTTAAATTAGGTCTAAAATGAAGATCTGTTTATTCTTGGCAAGATTCCTTTCTAATTTGCTTCTCAAGTTAGTGGGGTCATGATGGTTTTCCTTACCTTTGTAATGTACATGTTACTGGTTCTAATGAAGACAAATGCCCCTCAATCACGAGTGTCCTGTTCATTAAGTGCGACAGATGGCAGCCTTGCTATATTCTGTTAGATCCAGCCTTTTGAAGCTGGCTATTTCCCTTACTTAGGTCTATAGGAAATAACAGAGCTTATTTGTCTGAAGGAAAAAAGAACGAAGGCAATATTTTGCTAGGGTAAGATGTCAGGTAAACTTCAAAACAAGTGAACCCACAGCCCCTCAGATTTGGAGTGGTATGGACACACGTTTTCGTTTCAGGGACACATGCCATCACATTATATGGCAGGTGGAAGGCTAGGATACCTGGGCCATACTAGCTTAGAGCTTTTCCTAAACGATGTCTGGGATTTCTCTGATGTAGACCGCTCCACACCCCAACAAGTATTCTGTCCCCTGAGAATTATCTAACCCTCCTTGTACCTCCCCTGCTTAACTTTTGCTGCACTGGAAGCTGAAGTAGGTAGAAGGTAAACTGGACAGCATCCCAGCTGCCTGGGGCTCCGCACAATGTCAGCAGAAGACACTTGGAAAGGATCAGTCACTGGCACAAGGGCCTGGGGCAGCACTGGCCAAGGTTTATAAGCCACAATGCCAAGGTTCAAACAGGAAAACAAAGTAGGTTGTAACTTTCCCCTTCTACATTCCAACCAGCACTAGGGGCTAATGGGCGGTGGATGTCCTATCTTCAGCTTTACCAGGACTGCTTCCAAGGAGATCTTGGAATGGGGAGCTGCACCATCTCTTAGGATAGTGAGAGTCTGCCAACTGAGCACAGGCTCAGATGCATCTGATTTTCTTGACTCCAACCAGACACACACTTGCTTATGGGGACGCCAAGATTTGGAAAGCTTATAAATAGAAGAAACACATCTTTGTTGAAACCCTACTGTATGGTGCGCAGTGCAGAGAGGATTCCCTAAAACGGAGGCAAAAGCTGCGAGAACTGGAAACACTCACTCCTGAGGAGCAGCACTGTGGCAGCACAGCCTCGGAATCACCCGGATGAAAAGGGTCACTGCTGAGAGCTACTGCACGAGTCTACACTTCTTTTCATCTCTTTGTCCTAAGGAAGCAGAACCTCCAAAGAGTAGCCAGGAAGAGGAGAGGAAGGGAGAAGAAAAGTGGGAAGGAGAGGTTGTGGGAGGTCTATGTAACCTGGGTCTGACGACTGGCAAATCTTCTGGAACTTTAGAATTATCATTACAGATTGCTGGGATTGGGGATTGAAATAGTTATAACAATTATTTAAAGGAAGAAAGATTAAAAACTAACACACATACCGTATTAAGTAGTTGCCTATACTGAATATCCATAGAAAAATCACTAATATAAGAATTTCTTCCTCAAATCCATAGTCTGCAGTTAGACAATATCTAGACTCTGCAGGGCATCTTAGAGGTATGTAAAAAATTCACATGAAAATAAAACAGCAACAAAATGCTGCATGGTACAATTTTTTGAAATATTAATTGTGTTTTGTTTGTGCGTGTGTAGGGGATAATGGCAGTTTAAAATATTTAAATATTAATTTTATCCTTCTGTGTTACTGATTTCTACTTTTTTTTTTTAAAGATTTTATTTTTTTCCTTTTTCTCCCCAAAGCCTCCCCGGTACACAGTTGTATATTCTTCGTTGTGGGTCCTTCCAGATGTGGCATGTGGGACGCCGCCTCAGCGTGGTCTGACGAGCAGTGCCATGTCCGCGCCCAGGATTCAAAACAACGAAACACTGGGCTGCCTGGAGCAGAGCGCGTGAAGTTAACCACTCGGCCACGGGGCCAGCCCCTGATTTCTACATTTTTGATGTTCTGTTAGCTTTCTCCATAACAATAAAATGTACTTGTCTTGAAATTTGAATATAAAAGTTATTTTTTAATTAAGAAGTGTGATTTTTAGTCTGCATTATTTCTAATCACTTAAACATGGGCAATTTTTTCAAGCCACTTTTTAGAAAACTTCAAGAGTTTGGTGTTTCCATGGACTTTTCACAGCGCTGGGGTGTGTGGCAAGAGCTCCAGATAAGACCCAACTTATTGTTTCAACATTACAATAATGACTGCCCCTTCAATTGTGGAGCGCTTCGCAGCTTACAGAGTATTTTTTACATTTTCATCTAATCCTCATTTCACCCTTGGGAGGTAGGGATTATAGTTCCACTTTTCAGATGAGAAAAACTCCAGAGCTCAGATGTCCAACACTGTCCAAGGTCACAGTGGTGGACCTGGGACCCAAACCCACCTTTTGCCCTCCAAGTTCTCCCTCCTTCGGCCACAGCTCTCGCCCTGCTGTATACATGCGGGATCTGGGCATGTCCGCCAAATTCCCTGGGCTTCAGCTTCCTCAGCTGTGCAATGCCAACTGGGATTTGACCATCTCCAAGTTCCCTGCTAATTTCTCTTCATTTTGAATTTATTCAGTAGAATAAAAAGCGATGGGTGTCAGCTGAGTGAAGGGGCAAATAGGCTTCCAGAAAGGCCACAGTGGTTGTCATGAACTGGGAGGAACCAGCCAGCCTTGTTGCCTAAGTTCTGACTCTTAACAGACTCTCATGAAACATACGGACTCCAAACAAGAAGAAGAAAATGCCTCTACATGCACACAAAAATGTACATACAATTTTAGATGGTTCATAGGCTGACTTCTTAGGGATGTATGAGCCAAGTTAACAACTTCTGGATTAAAGAGTATGCATGTACACAATTTTGTGGCCTGCAGGAGGCCTCACCTTGGTTGTTGCACAAAGTGAGCAAAACTTATTTTGATATGGGAAATAATCATTGAAAGATGTGAATGGAAAAAACTGTGATGTGTTTTCAACAGTCCCTTTTTCCGTAGAAAATTATGTTTCCCATATTATTTTCTTGGTTATTGGGATGGGGTTTGGAGAAAGAAAAGTTGATGTGGAACAAATGTAAATGTCTTTTTCAGGAGTAATTATGGAGAATTCTACACCATGTTAATGCTCCTTTTGAATATCCTAAGAGCAGCATCTCTGATTGCAGATTCATGAGTGTGATTTCTGTCCCACAACCCTCAAGCTCTATGTTTAGGTCTGACACCAATGACAGGACTAAGATAAAGAGTAGAAAATAGGAACCTCAGAAATACCCAAATTCCCTTCAAAGGGGAAAGGTGTTCTACTGATCATTTCACTCTTCCGTTTGCCCATGGTATATGTTTTTCAGAACACAGGAAGAAGAAGATATAACGCATGATTCCGAAAATTTAGATTGCCATAATATTATTCTGGGTTTTGGTAAGTCGAGAACAAGGGAGGATGCCATGTTCTGACTTGTGGCGTTGAAAGAATGATCCATACTCAGTCTGAGAGCCAGAGCCACTATTTGCACCCATTTATCAGCTGTCACAGCATCTGACTTCATGTCTTGTAACTCCATGTAACGTCTACTACTGCAGACTCCATCAGGCCCAAGATAATTGCAGCGGTCAGCAAAACTCGCTTGAAACCTCAACTATACACACCAGTATTTCTCTTAGAATTGACTGTAGCAGGTTTTCACAGAATTTTTTCATTTTGCATGCCTCACATTAAATATTGCTAAAAAATTAAAAACGATTTTTTTTTTTTACAATTTACAAGTATTCATATAAGAAGAAAATGACTAAAAAATACCCACCCAGGCACCTACAGCTCATCTAGAGAACAATGCTAATGAAACACAGGCTGTGGCCGAGGAACCCCGTGATTCGTGGGAAAGCCGGCAGGCGCAGTCCCTCCTTCGGGAGAAAGTTGAGACGTGTGGATGCAGACAGGTACTGTCAGTGGTGCTTTGCTTCCTAAGTCAAGTTCAGCAGCCGCATTGCAGAGTCAATGCCCTTACTTATTTCGACCTAAAACAGAAAATATAAATTGTTTAAAGAACTTCAAAATTGAAAACGAAATTTTCTTTCTAATCATCCAAGTTTTTCAAAATGCAAAATAGGTTTTGGGTGTGCCTTGTACTGTCTGTGTACATGATTGTAGCAATAAGAAAGCCAACAATTTGGGCTTCCTGACTTTCAGATTAGGGCATGCCAATCAGGTATAAACATCAGAGGATAGGACCAGTTTCCTGGGAGAGAAGTGCCAACCACATAGCAATTGATGAAAGATTTAGAGGCATTGCCTTTGGTTGTCTTGGGGTAAAGATGACAGGGTAATATTGTGCCTGCAAATTACTAGATACATTCCTAGCCCAATTTTCCTATAGCATTCTGTTGGTTGACTGCTCAAGAATCATCCTGGTCTGGCTTTCATACCACCTAACCATCAAATAATGTCCCTTACACAAATCCCAACCTGTGAGGGTTAATTTCATGTGTCAACTTGGCTAGACCATAGTTCCCAGGTATTTGGTCAACTGCCAGTATAAATGTTTCTGTGAAGGTATTTTTTATGTGAGACTAAAATTTAAATCAATAGACCCTGAGTAAAGCAGATTCTCTCCATAATGTGGGTGGGTCATATTCAATCAGTTGAAGGCCTTAAGAGCAAAGACCGAGGTCTCCTGAGAGGAAGAAGGAATTCTGCCTCCAGGATGGTTTCGAACTCAAGAGTGCAACAACAACTCTTCCCTGAGTCTTCAGCCTGCCAGCTTTCCCCGCAGATTTCAGACTTGCCAGCCCCAATAATCACAGGAGCCAATATCTTCAAATCTCTCGTATATATATATGTGTGTGTATGTATGTGTGTGTGTGTTTGTGTGTGTCTGTGTCTGTGTAGATATATGAATAGATGTTTGTATATATATATATATATATATATATATATATATATATACATGTACATATACACACACATCTATTGGTTCTGTTTTCCTGGAATATACACTCCCATCTCCAAGCACTCCTGTCTCTACACATTTGACAAAGACCCTGTATATTCCTGATCCTATACTAGGCAGTAAACCTTTGGAAGGTGAGGGTTCTGGCTTCTGCATCTTCCTTTGCACAATATCAATCTCAACACAGCGTCTGCTACGTAGTTGTCACTTAAGAAATATTTGTTGAATACTTTTGCTCTCACAGTTTCTCTCATTTGAAAAGTCTCAGCTGATCCAAATCTTACTCATGTTTGAGGTTCAGTTGAAATTTATTCTAGTCCATGAAGCCTTCTAATTCTACCTTAGTCATATTGCTTTCTCATCCTGCTAATAGCAACTCATATACTATCAGCTGAACCCCATGTGGGGCTAATGGCACTCAGCCTCACAATAAGCTGTGCTCTGATTGTTTCCTCAAGTATGTAAGTTTTCTCCCTTCAACTAAATTATAAGCAACATACCAGTAGAGACTGTGTTTTACACTTATTTTATATCTCCATCCAGCAACCCTCTCCCATTAACTCAGTTCAGTAATTCTATGGCTTGGAATGGACTTTTTAGTCATAATTTGAAATAGCTGGAAAATCCTCCAGCTTTCCAGTTTCACCTTCTGGTACCCGCCCTTCTCCTGTAAATTCTGTTCCCTCCTGCGCGCCTCAGGAGCTGGAGTCCTCCAGTTCACTCCCTATCTTCCGATCACATTTCCTCCACTCTTCCATTTCTACACATTCTGGAAGACATAGCCCAAATGTGTGCCCCTTTTACCTCACTCTTGTTTAACAAGGATTTAAATGGAAAATAAAGGGATGAGATTATAATGGTGGAATTTTCATAGTTTGATACACCCTTTTAGTTAGAAGGGAGATAGAAGGTTCTGAAGTTCATTCGTCCATCCAATAGGTGACTCTCTTCTAGAATGGGGATACAGTAGGAGAGGAAGGTGTTTTCTTTCTTTGTTAGTGATAGTATTGGCCGGGGTTTGGGGGAACTTTTAGGTATTCACTACATTTATCTTTAATGTCAGCTCTGCTTATAGCTACTATTTTCTGCTTTGGGGCTTTAGCAACAAGGATTGGTAAAGCAGTGAAGGAGGCTAAGCCTGTTCCTATGACGCCAGTAGGAATTCTGGAGAGCTACTTCAGGCATTGGGAAACATGTCTGCACAGAGTTTTCCAAGAAGACAGTGAAGCCACTGCGAGAGGAGGCATTGAAAGGACAGCCTATTGGCATCCCTGCCTTAGGTTTTATTGACAGATTGGTTTTTAATAATCAAATATGCACAGAAGTAGAGAAAATGGTATTATGAATTCCTACATACTCACAATCCAGCTTCAACTAAAGTAAAAATTATGTTATCAAGTTTCATTTACCCACCACAACTTTTTTTGGCTAGAGTATTTAAAAGTAAATCCTAGGCACCATGTCATGTCATTTATCAACACATCTCTATGATTCTCTAACTCAGTGATTCTTAACCCCGGGACATTTATCGATTGGTTGTTACAATTTGACGGGGGTGGTGTGTGTGCTACTGGCATCTAGTAGGTGGAGGCCAAGGGCACTGCTAAATATCCCAAAATGTACAGGGTAGCCCCGACTACAAAGAATTATCTAGTCCAGTGTTAACAGTGCTGAGGTTGAGAAACTCTGCTTAACTGATATGCATTTTTCTTTTTTTACCTATTCATTAGCATACCTATTAAAATAGGAAACAATTTCTTAATATCATTTACTATCCAGTCCATATTCACACTTCCCCAGTTACCTAAAACATCTCATTACAGTCGGCTTGTCAACAAGAACCCAAACAAGGTCCACACATCATATTTGACTAGTATGTCTCTTAAATCTCCCCTCCCGTCCTTTTTCTCATTTTCCCTACACTATATCCCACATTCTGGGATTTAGCTGATTGCTGCCTTGTGGTGAGATTAAACTTATTCTATTATTCATGTATTTTCTACACTTGCAGTTCAAGATCAGGCTTGACTTCGTGGCAAGATACGTCATAGGCGGTGCTGTGTCTTCTTATTGCTTCGCGTCTGGAGACGCGTAATGTCTAGCTGTCACTCTTAATGATGTTATGCTGGATCCATGAGTCTGGGTAGGAGAGTTTGAGTTTTGAGATCCTTAAGATCATTTCTTTTTCCTTCTTTTTTTCTTTTTTTGGCAGATATTGTAGATATGTTAGCAGTTATCTGAGGGTACGCACCCTCAAGGCAGAATGAAATCAGATGATAAGATGGTGATGTTATTTCAAAGTGTGTCTCCTGATAGGCTTATCATTGTCTCTTTTTCTATTGCTTTTAAGTCTCTCTGTATCACTTCTGTGTATGTGTGTGTTTGTACTTTTCTCTGTGTTTGGCATATTCTTTCTTGTGTCTTGTTTTTCCCCAGAATCTGTCACACTATGGGGATTATAAATATTTTTTTATGTAAATGCAAAATGAAAAAATATATGTTTAACATAAAATTTGGTTTATGTTCATTGCCTTTATTTTAAAATCAGAGGATACTTTCTCTTGAAAACAGGGCAAAATGAAGTTTTTTTACTTAACATTGATCAATTTTGGGCAGGTTAATTTTGCTGCATATCTCCACACCACTACATAAATCTATTTTCTTGCCATTGACTTCTATGACAAGTACTGAGAAGAATCCTGAGAGTTCTGGGAAGGACAGGAATTGACAGCGCCCCTGGAGAGTGCCATTCAGATACAGGCTTTCTCATTTTGGAAAAAGCTTCATGTGCTTCATGAGGAAACAGGAGAACCAGGATCCACAAAGTTCTGGGGGCAGTGTGTGAGGTCACATGTCAAATGAGAAGGTCTCCATGTCCCCAGTGAGGCACAGGGCAGATGACTGACCAAAGGTCACAGCAGACCCCCTTGTGTGTGGCTGGCTGCATTGTTGGTGGCATCATTCTTTCCTAGCAAGGACAGTAGTGCATGAACTGACCAGTATAGTGACGAGTCTGAACTGCATGAGCCATCTAAACACAGCCATTTCATTGCTACTTAGTCAAAAGGCTGTATATTAGGATGTGTTTTTGCATAATCCCTAAAATGGTATAACTACTTCCTATGATGGATCAAAAAATTATTAGTGCCAGTGACAAAGGGAAAGTGTGCCAAAGCTAGGAAGAACAATGAGCTCTAAGTGCTGCCACCTTTGTGCTAAGTAAGGCAGGTATGCAGGGAAGGCCATCTTTCCTTTGGGACAACTAAGAGGGTGTTGAGAGCATCACGGTTGTGGCACTCTGGACTCTTGAGATAGCCCGGGAGGGTTAACGCCTCTGTAAGTGCCCACCATTTCCAGGGACTGATGGAAGCCCTCAGGCAACAGAACTCCACGCTTAGTAGTGGGGAAAGTCAGCCAGCTATCTCTGTGAGCAGATCACAGACACTTTACTCTGCATGCCACAGGTGACAGACAGCAGAGAGAGACAAATATGAAAGTGTGAAAGGCAATCAAGGACAAATGAAAACAGGATAAAGACAGAGAGCTCCATTTTTTCACCAAGCACTTAAAGACTAATAAAATGATAGGAATGATGGGATAAATGGAGGTTGTAGACTCCAGGTCCCTCCAGCTGCAGTTTACTAATACATCACCAGTGGTTATTAAATCAGGATTTGAAAGCACATCATTCTCACTTCCCCACCTCTGACACACATATACACCCACCTGATTTGTCCTAGCTGATTTTTAATCTAGATACTGTACATGCAAAATGGCCTGGCATTAACTTATAGGGATACTGATACAAAACAGCAGTTCTTAGGAAAGAACAGATGGACGCGACCACCTCTGAAGCTATCCAGCAGATTGTCTGATCATCAGAGGTAGATTTCCTGTGAGTCTGGCCTGTTAGAGGCAGAGGACGGGCAGTGGAGGCATGGTGGGAGCTGACAGCCCTGCCAGCCCTAGACGGGAGTTAGCCTCATCTGTCTTCTGGTACTTAGTTGCAATAGCAGACACTCAATCAGCAGTGGCCATATAGCACGTAACAACTTTTGTGAAGAAAAATTAGCCTCCAGCAAAGGCAATCAGACAAGTCAAGATGCAGGGAAAAGTCAAGTTCTCATTGGGAAATCTTGGAAAAAGTAGCTAAAAGTGACGGGAGAAGGCTTTTTCATCAAATCGTTCTTAACTGCAGCCATGTGGCGTCTTCCTCATGGAAATTTTTAATATCCATCAAGATCTCCGTGCTTCTATTGTGGAACTCAGCTCTGAAATTCCACTGCTGTCTTTCTTTGAGAAACTGCCTTGGTCTAATTATTTTTATGCAAAGAAGTACTGCCACATAGAGCTTAATTTTCCCACTACCCAGTTGCTGACCATTTTGATGATTTTGACAAACTTTAAAGTAATTTAGTTGCTCCCTATGATGTTGCCTGATATTCTGCATCTCTTTCATGGCTTCATGCCAAGCTACTTTTCTGCCTGAGAGGTAAACCTGATTTAGCTAGACTTCTCCCCTTGGGGTTACTGCTGCCTCCAAGACAAGCCGCTGTGTAGGTCTCTTCTTCAAAGCCACCGCCGACCACGTGGCTCTGTGCTCTAAAGACAAGGGCAACCCTCGCTCTTCTCCTTGTGAAAGGTGGCATCAATGTGTAGTAGTAGTGATGGAGGAGATCCTCACGGAGGCCTAGGTTGTACTTATGTTGAGAGTTACGACCCCCTCATTGGTGGCCGTGGCAAGACAATGGACCCCAGCCCAGGCTACCCCTGACCTGTGTGTCACATATCCCCAAACCAGATCCAGACAACAACCACTGAAAGCATCTCTATAGCTTTAAGCATAAAGAGTGACATCTTTTAAGTGGTGGAGCAATGGCTGCTGAGGATCTTGGAGCATCCCCCCCAGGAGCCACCAAGATCCCTGCTCTGCTTAAACATCTGCTTCCTCATAGGTTTGCTCATCTTATGTGAGAACTACAGCAAACGCCAGATTGGATAGTCACAAATTTCAACTTTATCTTCTGCAGAATGGCCAAGCAAATTAGATTCCATGCAAGGAACACCGGCTTTCTTCTGCTGCTTTTGATAAACTCCTCATTGTTTTTCCAAAGTCAGCTCAGCCCTTACTTCTCAGTGGAGTGTTCTTTCCCCAAGTGAGAAGGAATTGCTCCCCCTTCTGCAAAAAACTGACTTGTATCTACTTATTTCTATGTAGGTCTCCTCTCCTAGGTCATTAGCCACTGGAGGTCAAAGCTCAAGTATTACTCATCTTTGTATCTCCAGCACCCAGCACAGGGCCTAGCACACACATTGTAAGTAATCAACAAACAGTTATAAATGGAACTAAACCAACGTATTTAATCGGTGGGCCTTGGTAGTTTGATATTATTACTTCAAAGAGAGACAGAGCAGGAAAGATCAAATCTAATTGTCAACTGCCTCACCCCCATCACATCACTCCCAATACACATATTCACACACAATTTGCCTGTGACCCTTGGAAAGGTACACTTTACGATTATGAGCAAGGACGCAAACACAAGAATGAAGGTTTCCTGTACGGTCTGCAGAGTTGCCTGTGAATAGACTGTCTGTAACTACTCATCTAGAGTTGATACGTATGCCTGGGAATGTGCTAAAGATTCTCCTGATCCCCTTAATAAAGTGGCTTCCTCATAAAACCTGGCTTTGTACTCCATGGAGATTAGAGACTTAACGAGAGTTAAAAGCCAGCATTCGCTCCCCTCTCTAACAATTTCGTACAGAAGATTGGCTTTTCCTGCACCCTGTTGCTGGGTGGTGATAGGGCCTCACAGGGCTGGGTACAATGGAGCCCAACATAAAGGCCTGATTAAAAGAAATCGAGCAGGCTGACTGGTGTTGACCGGATGGATAAACGCTGCTGCAATATTCGCATACCTGTGGGGAGCACGCATACTGACCTTTTACATGGTTTCATGCACAATGATTTTAAACCAGGTTTAGTTTGATCTTTCAGATTTCTGCTCCCTTCATGGTTGAAAGGCTTTCTATATTCATCTGACATCATAATATACATAATCCGTCAAAGCGGGAACTTGTTTTCCTGCTTTCTGCAGCCTGTAGTTTATGCTACATTCAGCTAAAAAGCTCTGAGAGCTCAGCAGTGCACTGAGCAATTGAGAAAACCCTTTGAGGAGGTAGTGGAGTTGAGCAAAGCCTGTTAGGTAATCTTGCGAGGACTTTTTGTGTGTTCCCGATTCACAGAGATGGAAGTCATTTGCCTCTGGGCCATGCCACAGAACACCCTTTTGAAGTACATGGATACCTGTGTATCATTCAAGAAAGGAGATTCCATTATCAAAATTAATCAATTGAGAGTTTTTTGTGGGGTTTTTTTGGTGAGGAAGACTGGCCCTGAGCTAACATCTATTGCCTATCTTCCTCTTTTCTGCTTGAGGGAGATGCTGCTGAGGTAACACCTGTGCCAACCTTCTTCTGTTTCATATGTGGGATGCTGCCACAGCATGGCTTTATGAGAAGTGTGTAGCTCTGCACCCAGGATCCAAGCCCAAGAACCCCAGGGCACCAAAGCTGAGCACAAGAACTTAACCACTACACCACTGGGCCGGCCCCTCAATTGCAGTTTTTAATCACCTCTAATAGATCTTTCTTACTTCTGACTAACATTTTTCATATTGCAATTTCTCTGCTGAGTTATTTTTTCACAGTGGAGGTGAAAGAAATCATTCATCATCCTCTTATCACAGAACATATATAAGACTCTCCAAGTCACCATTAGGCATTGTTTGAGTTGTTTTCTCACTTCCAGTGCACTGATCACCTTTATTATTGTCACAATCCCTGCCAAATTCCCCAAATCCACAAGTATCAACTTTCAGAGCACATCATTTACAAGCTCTCACTGGCGTGAGTAAGGAGACGGTGACCGCTTGGTCCCCGAGTGCTATATGGGGTGAATGTTTTTCCAAATTGGATTTGCTTTAAGAAACCAACACATATTTAAACATCTATCATGTGACAGACACAGTGCTGATTTGTGTAGCCTGTGAGCTATGTTTCCTTTAGAGTATTCTTCCAGAATAAAATTAATTCAGCCTGGGGAGGTGGTGGAGCCAGTGCTGGGTGGGGGCTGTAGATTTGGGCAGGAGCCACTGTGGCAAAGAGGCAGCAGAGGAAGCCTTTCACATGTATTTTTTATACCAGTGACTGTTTTACATCATTTCCACCAGCACTACGGAATTACAGAGCATTGGGCTGAAAGAGTCGGAAGGTCATCTGAGCAAGTCCACAACATCACGGGGGCCGTTTATCATCCAGGAAAGACCCCAGCTCCACCACTTACTCCTGGAGGGACTTTGGGACAGTTGCCTAATCTCCATGAACTTCAGTTTCCTTATTCATAACATGGACTATTGATTAGTACGTTACAGTATTTTCATGAAGAGTAAGCGAGATAATATATGCAAGGTGCTTAGCACATGATAGTTATGATTTTACACAGTTGTCTATTTGCTACTTACAGTTTTCTAGGAAAAGAGTCACTACATTTATTTTCTAGTATTTTATCAATCAGGTAACCATAATTCCTTCCATACTCTCAATTGAAATCTGTCCAGTTTGAGGTGTTTTTTATTGTAGCTGTTGACTTCCTTCTGTGTCCTCTTGGGACAGTTAGTCACATATCTGAGTACCTGGCACAAGCATAGGCAACTTTACGTATATATATATATATATATATATATATATAAGGTATATACAAAGCCTATTCCATCGAACCCATCCTCCCTCTTTCACCTATGGGTGAGAGAACCAAGTCTCAGAGATGTCAAGGAAGACCTCTGAGACCATGCAGGTAGAGCCTGGATTCTAATCTTTCTCCCCTTTTCCCTCTGCTATGCTGGCTCCAAGACACATATTTAGCCTCTCTTCTGTAGACTAAATCATCTTTTTAAATTTTTCTTTCCAATTTGGCAGTCAACTATTGATCAGAAAAACAAAATAAGAATATTATTTTAGAAACATAAAGCATGTGACCTACTTCAAATCCTTTCTGGAATGAGTAATATTAATGATGATGTTGGGTTACATGTGAAAGGTGTGGTTTAAATATGAGTGGAAAATTAAACCAATGATTAGTAGTAGTCAGTCCAAATTGTTTCAGGTTTGGTTAGTTTGGGCCAAGTTAGAAGGATTAATATTTTCCATCTCATCACACCTTTACTTACAGATTAACAGGCTTTAACTCAACATGATCCTGGTAGTAGGAGTGTGCATCAAGTCCACCTATGAAATCAACTGGAAATATAACAGAGCCCAATGTGAATAAATGTGAATACAGAAACACACATAACGCTAGGTGTTTAAAAAGGAACGCGTAAAAATAGTTCACACAAATATCTGTAATGGCAAACTGTGTATTTAACATAAAGGACTGCTAAAAATATTATCAATGATCAAAAAATGGGGAAATTTTAAAAATACACAAAAAACTTGGGATCTTAGGGACTGAAAAATTATAGTTGTTATTGGCTTTCATGAGAAATGAACTAGTAACATTAAATAACATTAGGTTTTAGATAATGTGTTTGTCCTTAGGCATACTGATATGCCCTTTCCCTCATATCTCAAAAGATTTACCTTCTCTTCTTGTTGCCAGAATCTATTTTTTTCCTTAAGAATATTTATTGCACCATTAGAAAGATCTTTGAGAAGTCACGTAATCTATGTCCATGCCTTCTGTCCTCAACCCATCCCTGACAAAGAAGCATCTGCCTCTGCAGAGAAGGTTTCATCTCCTCTTCGGTAGTATGGTACCTGTCTCACAGTCTGTATAGACTTACTATTATTGGTAATATTCTTTCTAGTTTCTTTTTGTTTTGTTTTTTTTTCTTCGTTTTTGAGGAAGATCAGCCCTGAGCTAACATCTGCCACCAATCTTCCTCTTTTTGCTGCAGAAGATCAGCCCTGAGCTAACATCTGTGCCCATCTTCCTCTCCTTTATATGTGGGATGTCTGCCACAGCATGGCTTGCCAAGCGGTGCCATGTCTGCACCCAGGATCCAAACCGGTGAACCCTGGGCCACGGAAGTGGAACATGCAAACTTAACCACTGCACCACTGGGCCAGCCCCTATTTCTTTTTGTTTTGATCAAAGCCTCAATCCTAATGTCCATGGCTAACCCTAGTTCCTTTTTCTTGTTCTTTATTTGCTGTTATTTCAGTCCATTTAAAATATTAATTGCTTTATACCAAGTTTTGGTTATACTATAGGACTCTAACATTAACAGGTACATGGGCAAATAGGGATGCTGAACTCTCAGTGAGTGTGTATGTGTGTGCGTGTGTGTGTGTGTTTAGGTACACAGCATTCAAATATTATATCATATCCTCAGCTCAAGACAGGCGTTTCAGTGAACCGTGATTTAGAGAAAGAAGAAGTAGCCTAGAAGATCTATTGAAGCCTTGACCTACTGCAGCTCTAGCCACTCTTGTCAATCTCTGACCTGCTCTAGCCTTTTCCCTCCACTGGAGGCGCTCCAGTCAGGCTGGGTCAGTCACAGCTTCACCAGATCACTGTGTAGACTTGAGATTTGGAATGCTGTGGGGTACACAACAGCCAGGTGGCAAGGGCCATCTCCAAGTAATCCCCCTGGAGACCAGAGGAGCCTGAAGCCCATCCTTTTCCTACCAAGTCACATAAGTTACCTGGACACTACCTTAAGCGAGAAGCATTGAGAGGGGAGTCAATCTGAGATGCTGAAAAGATTTTCTCAGAGAGAATGAGTAGCACTTAAAGGGACCATTTAGTTATATTGGACTAAGTTTTTACCAGATTAGATATTTAATCAGATATCCACTCTCTCACCCTGCTCACCAATAGGTATGAATTTAGAAGGAAGATCACATTGATTGAAAGTTGAATGACCATATCATTTACACGGAACTTTTGGGAGCTAAAAGAAACGTTAAAAATAAAATTATAAATATATGCATTTGTGAATAAAATGATTCAATTGGAAAATTATATTCAAAATAAAATTATGTATAACAATATAGATAGCATATATCTGTTTTCATTAAAGCAAAATAAAAAGAAAACTTGTTTATATTGATGATTTGAACATTAAAGATATTAACAGAATCATTATTTTTGGGATTAATTCATGTACTGCTGTGAATTTGCTCCTTAGCTGTCTGTCTCAAATACACCATATCACTGGTGTTTTCTTGGAAGAATATACTTTTTATATATATATTTCAATATGGTTTTATTATTTTCATAAATTTGTTTACAATCTTATTCAAAATTTCTTTCTATGGCTAGTAAGTTTGAAATTGTTGGTACCTTAATAACTCTGTAAATCATAGTATTTTTAACTATGGAAATATTCTCTATACAGGTGCTAGTAAACACCAAACAAGGCTGCTAGAGAGACGATACGTGTAACGCAGTTTAGCCCACATACTTTCCCAAGCACTTTTATTTTACCTCCATTCAGTGCATCTTTCTTTGCCAGAAATTTTATAAGACGCAAAACATAAATTGTATCTATTCATGATTCTTTTCACCAAATATAAGTGCTGCAAAATCTTTAGATCTTCTCAAATCAAATTCTCTTCCTTCTGGCGCAGAATATAAATTTTTCCAATTAAAAACAGGAGCTCCATCAAAAGAGTCTTTTCTCAAGTTGAGATATTTCAAAAGGAAATTATAAAATTGAAAATTAAATCTTGTATAACATTTGAGCTCTCATTTTTTAATTTGTCCAGTTCTCTTGCTTTTGTGAGCATAAATTTCAATGTCCTCCTTTTTATAAGCTTTCAATTATTGCCATTTACTAAATGCCTCCAAAGGTAATTTTTGGGAGTACTTCATTTGCTGAGTGATTTGATTTAAATTTTTCAAGTGATCTTGAATGCAATGCAACTGAACTGTGGAAGACTCATTTGTAAAAATGCTCACAACCATTGTAGGAAACAGACTGATTTACAAAGTAGCTCTTTAAAGGACGAAATGTTGCTGACTCTGACTGATGAGGAGAAGCAAAGAGAGAAAATGTATTCTGTCATCCTGAAGTTCTTTTCGTTTTCAGCATCAACTTTGTTACAAAAATATTCTCAGGAAAATGTAAATCAAAACCACGATGAGATACTACTTTACACCCACTAAGATACCTAGAATCAAAAAATCGGATACTAACAAATGTAGGTAAAGATGTGGAGAAATTGGAACCCTCATACACTGCTGGTGGGAATGTAACATGGTGCAGCCACTTTGGAAAACAGTCAGGCAGGTACTAAAATGGTTACACATAGAGTCACCATAGGACTCAGTACCTCCACTCCTAGGTATATACTCAAGAGAAATTAAAACATATGTCTCTACACAAAACTTGTACACAAATGTTTAGAACAGCATTATTCATAATATCGAAAAGGCAGAAAAATATTCTAGTTTATTTGCCCTAACGTGTGTGTGTGTGTGTGTGTGTATAAATTTTGAAAACTAGAGTTTCTATGTTCACTGGTAAAACACTGAAACTTTATTAGGAGGCAATTATAAACTACCTGCGCATCTAAATTCCAAACACATCTCTGCTTTACAAATTTCTTAATTCTATAAGAATACTACACTTTTTTAAACCACAATACTGTGCTTCACCAAAATTTGTATTATTACCACAAAACAAATAATTTTACCATTAATATTTACCTCATTGAATTACCACAGCACTTTAAGTAATATCAGAAGTTTTATCTTGGAAAGAATGAATATCTAAAAGTTTTACTTTGATTCTATGAATTGGATTAAAAAAAATCAAACCATATTTGAAAATAAATTAATTGGGTTTTTGCTGAAAGCTTTTGATGAATTAATACAACACTGGTATTTTAGCTCTTTGGGAAACTCTTCTTCCATTGCTGGAGGCAGCCTATCCCCCACACTTGCAGGTGCTCTCCAGGGACCCCATCCACCAGCCGGGGACCCGTGCACAGGGCTGCTGGCAGGAGCTACAGCTTCCAGCACTTGCTCCACCTCCACCTCACGTGGAAGGAGTTAGTCATCTCTACCATCTCTGTCCAAGCACCTAGCTTTTTAAATATCGATTGACCTGCATGCGTCCTTGAAAGGAAGGTGCTAGTTACACTGTGTCCTTAAAGGTTTGGGGAGACGGTGTGGCGTTGGTTTTCTTACAGAGTTG
The DNA here is from genome assembly GCF_041296265.1 of Equus caballus. NCBI lineage: Eukaryota > Metazoa > Chordata > Mammalia > Perissodactyla > Equidae > Equus > Equus caballus. The sequence goes on from NC_091692.1 coordinate 21,753,702, forward strand.
ACCACGTGTTAAAAGGAGAATTCTACTCAACGCACTTGCATCTCACACACCTTGAGAAGACTATGACAGGAAATTAAAGTGCTATCAGTTTACCCATCTTAGATTACCCTAATACAACTATTAATAATAAAATTTCATTATTATTTAAAAATTTAAGACGAAGTCTAAATCAGATAGGATCCAGGGCAACTTGTGTAAAAAGAGACCATTTCAACAAACCAAGACATAAGGTCACCCCAGTGGAAGGCAGTACAAACGAACTCCACTTTCTCTGCATATTAGAAGTCTAGTGTGATGTAAATTTTGCAAACCTCTAAAAATAAAATATCACATATGGGTAAAACTTAAATTATCAAGCTTCCATAACTAGACAAGACTACAAAAAAAGTTACTAAGAAGGAATCATTGAAAAATAGGTTAATTAAGAAACTGAAAATGTGAAGAATCCTTCATAGATGGAAAACAACAATGTGGCTTTTTGGCAACAAAAGCCTACAAATCCACAAGATGATGATGTTTCCATATAAAAAAATAGTTTCTGTGTATATACCAACTTTCCATTTACCAGACTGGGAAGATAGTTCAAGGAAAGGGGTAAATTTAAGTGTAAATAGAGGGCAAGTTTATAGATTCTGAAATCATGCTTTTTTCTCAATGATGTCAAATGCTTTTAAAAAAATGAAAATTTTTAAGAAGGTAACAAAAGACTTGAAAATAACTCAGTAGGAAAGACTTTCGGCTTCTGATGAAGTTTGCAGAAAGGTAGCTATATTCCACTGTTAAGAAAGGAAAGCAACTATGCATTCCAAAATTCACTTTAATGAGAAAGATTTGAGAAGAGAGGATGCTGAATTAAGGAATTTCTTCAGTAGAAATAAGGGGATGAATTTCAATGGAACACCTGAAGTCATAGAAGAGGCATGAATAGGTTTTCAGAGGTATTAGAAAAGGATGATTAGAAAGAAAATATTCGCAAAATCTGTAGTTATTACAGTGAGAACACCATTAAGGATCTTTGGCAGAAGAGTGGCCATGGAAGAGATGGGGAAGACAGGGAAGCTTGGTGCGGGGTGGGGGAACGGCTTGCTGGGTACCTGCAGGACAACTAAATTGAATTCCGTATGCTCTGCTTATTAAACTCCTGAAATGCAGAGCAAGAAATCAGTACAATTAAGAGCTGGCATCAGTTGTCCAGAAAAGCCAGTTACGCAGAGCATGGCTCTCTTCCCCCATTCTCAGAAGCTAAGGTGTTACTATAGAAGAGCCCTCAGAGCCTACAGCCAGGAAACCCTGTTATTTGCAGTTCTTTCAAATGTGTTTCCTGTGCCAACAGCACAGCCAAGCAACTTCTGGGAAGGAATCATGCTACTTGTAACTGAATATCTTTGCCGTTACTCACTCCAGCCACTGCAAATTCATGACAAGCATTCTCACCGACCTGAAGGAATCACACAGCTACTTTAGATTTAAAGCAACATCTAACTGTACAAATACAGACTTGTTTTCCGCTTGTAAAAGCCACACAAGCAATTGCAACTTTTCTATTTGACTACAGGAAACTTTCGATCCTAAACGAAAATTCCAATAGATAATTCAGTGCTCCTGACTCAGTTCCTCACTCAGACATTGCAAACCTAATTGATTTTATACACCTAAAGCTACACATGCCATTTCCAGGGAGCACTCAAGCTATCATTTATGTCCCAGGTCAAATATATTCACCAAATGACTAGAATGAAGGCGCTTTGTTTCTGATCCAGCTGTGGCGCATGCTGCCGTGTCACTGAATTGAGAAACATTGAGCCCCTGTAATATTGCATTTAACCCAGAGAAGTGAGAAGACTCAGGAAGACGGGGACGAAACACATATTTATTCTGAACTTGCCTCCTGGTCCAGCATTGTTTCTGCCACGCAGTTGTTATACTGTCTTAATAAGCATTTATTTTACCAGTTGCCAACACTAATGCCTTAAGGAAGTGTTGCTCAGGCCTTAAAGAACTCAAATATCGGGGCCGTTAGATTGTGATTTACTCATCCTATGATATGAATTCATAACAGAAAAGCTGTGGGAGGGGCTCGACATCAACTGAGTTCATGCAGAGGCCTTTAAAAGACCGCGGAGAGGATTTCGCAGCACCCCACAGATAATGAAGGCTTTTAGGAGAGACCGGTTATTTCAGAGGTGGCTGGCAGCTAAGCCCTGCCTGCGTTACTAGGGAACGAGCTAGTCTGCAGCATCACTGATCTGCTGCCATCTCCTTCCCGTCTGAAGAATCTGAGCTTTCACAGGCCATGACCTGCTGTACCAAACATACGCCACAGTTGGGCTGCTCACAGCACATCAAGTGGCCACAGGGGTGCCGTGACGGGTTGTCTGGCACAGTGAACCGACAGTGCCCTGAAACACTGTAAATGCCCAGAGTGGGTGGTTAGGGGTGTTCTGCTGCCTGCCCCAAATAATTTTATGAACCTTAAGAGCTGTTCAAGCAGGCAGATGACACCCAAGTGCAAGCTTTATGACTATTCATCATTGTTCTCTTGATGATGGAAGAAGTATAAAATCTCTTCCGCCCTTCAGGAGGCACGTGAAACTGAGGAAAGGAAGCACGTGGGCACAATGAGATGCTCAGAATAAGTCAGCTCCAGCCAGAAGAGCAGCGTCCACAGTCCTACAGGCTGCGTGGTCCAGATCAGAGTTTTCCAACATTTTTACCTCTTCCTGCCTGGTAACAGCCATGCAAAATGGACTCTTCTACTTCTCCCTTGGCCCTCTCAGTCTCAAGGGCTGACATGGAGAACTAGTATAGATCAATTGTCCCTGACAGCAATTTGGTCTGGAAAACACTGAGAGTTGTCAGTGAGAGAGTCTGGAGGGTCTGGCAGCAATGCTAGGTCTATCTGGGACTCCCAGTTCCTCTCATGCAGGGAATTAAGAAGGGAGGCAGTAAGAGACAATTAGTCTTCAGCTGGGAAATGCATGCACCAGGGCGTATGTGAGGACTTTCCAAATGGTGTGTAGGCATGCGTAGTTTAAGGTGTCAATTCCAACAGCCTTAATTCCAAAATTTATGTGCCCTGAGAAGGTACCTGTGGCCATTCTGGCTCTTGGTTCCCTCATCCTCTTCTGCAATTATCTTCTTTCCACTCTACTGAAAGGCATTTATCTCAGCCACCTGGAATCTTACCTTGGTGCATCCGCCTGGGCGTGGGGGGGAACCCTCCAGGACATTAAACAAAAGAGCAGGTTTAATTTCCTCTGATGATAAAGTAATAGCAACTAATGACAAAGTGGGTGGTTTCTGATTTTTGCTTCCAAAGTAATTGAAAGAGAACTAACTGATTTATCAGCTGTAGTATCTTAAAAATAATTTCTGATAATAGATGACTATGTACCTTTTGACATATATCTCAGTGACTTTATTTATAATTTTACTCTTTCCCACTTGTCCTACCTCTTCCTTGCTTTATTTTTTCTCTTTTGTACTTATCACTATTTATCATGCTATATTATATATTTTATTTTAAAAAATCTTATTTGATGTCTGACTCCTCTACTACAATTCGAGCTTTATGAGACAAAAATTTTCGTCTAATTTTGTTCACTGCTGTATCCTTAGCACCTAAAACAGTGCCTGGGACAAGGTATGCCTTGAAGAATATTTGGATAAGGAAGGAATTAGAATAATTGAGTGACATTGCTATAATCGATTTCCTCCCATTCTTGTATTTTTTTGTGAACAAAGTTTCTATAAATATAACACTAGCACCAAATATTGAAAGTACCTGAGGTAGCCTATTGCATTCTAGCAATAACTAACATTCATCCGTGAATACATGAAATAAATGAAACAAAACCACTTTGTCCATTTCATTAAGTGCTACCCTTCCAACAATTATTCCATTTTATGCTTAGGACTTATCATCAATATTTGTAACACATTTATCTTTGCTCATTCATGTTAGCAGCCAATAATCATAATTTTAACCCCATCCAAAGAAGAACCTTAACACTTAAAATCTAGTCACAGGAAAAAATTAAATTTTTGTTCATAGGAATAAATCTAAAGACATTTGTACGTCCTCTACATTGAATACAATAAAATATAATGAGAGAAATTAAAGATGTTTTAAGGAAATGAAAGACATATGTCACATCCATGTATTGTGAAACTCAATATTACAAAGATACCCATTGACCTGTGGATCAATTAATCTATGGATTAAAGCAATCTCAAGAAAAATTTCAGGAGTTTAATCAAAATGCTAATTCTAAAATGTATGTGGAAAAGATTAGCTGAGACAATTGTGGAGAATCAGAATTGGCCCCCCCAAAATGTGTCTCTTTGCCTTTGCCTTGATTATTTTTAAGAACAAAAGACTCTGAAAGAAACTTTGACCTTCCCCGTAACTGCCTGTAAGAATTTAAGATAAAAGGCCTGTCTCCAAGACAGGCCATCACCACAGACAACTGGGTATTAACAGACTGTGAGGGTCCTGGCTAAGCCCACTCTTATCTACCAAACATTTGCTTCTTCTTTTCCAAGTAAATTGCCTTCCTCCCTTTTGAAATCCCAAACCACTACCCCCAACACTCTCCTTTGTCTGTAGCTGAAGATGCTATTTAAGCTGGCAGCTTGGCCGTTTTAGTGAGTTACCCAGTTTTCCTGGGTTTCTCCAATGTAGACATGTTATAAAGCTTTGTTTGATTTTTCTCCTGTTATTCTCTCTCATGTCAGTTTAATTCATAGACCAGCCAGAAGGACCTAGAATGGGTAGAGGAATTCTCTTCCTCCCCTACACAATCTTCAAGAGGAACAAACCATGAAATTTCCTAATTTATGATTGATAACTGAACTATACAAATTAAGAACTTTTATTCATTAAAAGATAACATTGAGAATGAGATTTTAATCCATAAACAACTTTTCAATGTGGAAATGTATGATAGACTAAGAAAAAACTTCTTCTTCTTCTTTTCTTTTTTTTGCTGAGGAAGATTTGCCCTGAATTAACATCTGTTCCCAATCTTCCTCTCCTTTTTTTGGCTTGATGAAGAGTAGCCCTGAGCTAACACCTGTCCTGATCTTCCTCTGTTTTGCATGTGGGTGGCTGCCACAATGGCTGATGAGTAGTGTAGGTCTGCACCCAGGATCTGAACCTGTGAATCCAGGCACTGGAGCAAAGTGTGCCAAACTTAACCACTACACTATAGGGCTGGTACCCCCAAGAATATGGGTGAAGTGGAAGTTACGAGTCAGAAAAGAAAATGGAATGAGTTAAAATTTCAACTGTTAATTAAAGCTTGTTTACATAATTTTAAAATGGATAATTATGGATATTAAATTGCTATGGCATTTAGAGTCCATGAGATACATTCAAAAGAGTAATGCCTTAGTTTTATTAGTAAACATTGTAGCGATTTTGTGATGTGTCAATTTATCTAAGCTGGAACTATGTTTCCTGAATTCTCTTCTGTAGATGATGCTGAGTTAGGGCTGGCTACGAGAGACACTTGTGTGAGATACAGAAGACAGAAGAGAAGCACCGGTTACTGTACTCAGGAAGTTGGTCTAGGCTCCCAGGCCCCACAGTAGCTTGCACATGGAGTGCTGACAGCCCAGGGTGAGACACGCTTGACAACGGAGGCCACAGTGGGACCACTGCACAGCTCCGTGGATGCCAGTAGGAAGGGCAGGAAAAGACATGGATGCCCAGCTCTATCCCTCACAGCCAGGCCACCACACCAACCTTGACCTCAGAATCAGTGCTGGGACGAGGACAGCCATCCCTGCGCTGACAGCTGATGTGGCTGAGAAATCACCAAAATGGCCGAGTTTTCCTGGAGGTGCCTACCATGGGGAAGAAATGCTAAGCCTAGTTTTGTGAAAATAAGGAAAGTTACATTTTTGCTTTTAAAAACATTTTGTCTTATATTCTCTTACATTTTATTGAGCCAGAATTTAATAATGGTGAATTCTTCTAATTTCATTGTATAGCCATACAGAATGTTGAAGCTATTAAAATTAAACACAGCTTTTTTGGGGGGGGGAGGTGAGGGGTTGTCTTTTCACAGTTTTGTAGTATTTGAATGATTCTGTTACTCTAGTGATAAACTTCACATATCGAGTGTTCTGTGCTAAAACACGACAATTGGTCTGGAGTAAGATCATTGGGTGTGTTACATTACATATGACTCCCCATATCCTTTAAATTTTAGTGGGCTAGCCCATTATTTTTCTCCATGTTGTACAAGTAATTTATATTCTCATTCAGTATTTAAATATGAATGTTCTGGTTTTAATCTACTGAGTGACCAATGTCTCTTTCTTTACCTATTTATGAAGAATTTAGTTGTTATCCTTGTTAGAAAGAAAGGCACCAGTGCATGTTTGAAAGCACAGGGACTTTGGTACCTGAAATATCTGGATCAAATATTAGTTCCACTTCTTACAGGCTGTGTGAGTTGGGAAAAATCGCAGCGTGCTCATCCATAAGATGAGGACAATGACCCACTGGGTGTGGTTGCCCTGGATGAGGTAATGGCCATGGAGTGCTGGCACAGAAAGCACGCAGCAAACAGCAGGCTGTTATTGATAATAGCTACACATTTACCTTACTCTGATGACAGATTTCCATCAACTATTGATTTTTGAAATTTCGGAAGCTTTGTTTAGAATAGAATAACAATGATTTGTGAGAATTCCAACTTGCTATGACCCCTATTCCCCAGAAGAGTGTCTCTCCTCGGGGAACTGGCATTGAACTTGTGTCTAGTTTGATTCTCTCACATTTGGAAAGAGAAGCTAGTTTGGAGGAGGGGAAATGGATTAGGTGGCTACCTTTTGAAGCCTGTGGTTTCATCTTCTACGAGCATTTTTTATTCTAGAAAGGTAAGCTTCTTTGTATAAAGACATGGTCCAAGAAAGAAAATAAAGCCCAATGGAGGCAGAATTTGTTGGGTTAAGTGTCACATGGGGTCGCTGGCTTTCCCTGTCTCCAGGGCTGGCCGTTGAATAGTCCACAACTCGGTCAGGGGCACGTGACCTGCCCGATGTACACTTGACAATCTCGATCATCATTTGCTTAGTTTTTGACTGGCATTGTGTTTATTCTCTACTGATTTTCCCCACAGTAGCACAAACCCTGAGGAGAGATCTCACTCTCTCTTTTTTCTTGGTATTTCAAGTCACTCCATGGGATTCTTTGCAGATGATATATCCTCTCTGTGCAAAGTGCACAAATTGACTTTCTCCTAATGTTTTCACTGTTATTCCTTTGGATGCGGTGATATGCTTATTCTAGTTATTCTGTAAGGATCCCATGGACCGTCTTTAGTATCTTGTCCTGGATTGTTGGGGGAGGCAGGACATGGCTATAGTGTCCCAACAGGGTGCTTTGATACAAGCATCTACTACGGTGGCTTCTCTCTTCTCTGTTAGTGCAAGACTTGTACTACCTGTATAAAGACGCCTACACCATACCTGCTGCCCCCATCCTACCCCCTCAACATACATGCACTTTTTAGCTTTGATTTTCTCATATTGGGAAAGTAAGGTTTTCTTCCCCTTTCTTACTTTAGCCTTCATCTTTAATAGTGCCTTTTGCATTCTCTTTAAAATTACTCAGCTCTTTCAAAGCCACACAGATGGTGCTATTTTCCTTTAATAGATACCCTCTTAACCCTTCAGTTAATCTTCATCAGCAGCTCAGTAATTGGATGGAATGGCTGCTTGGTTATGACTACAGTTTGGCTTTACTGAAATCCCTTTCGAAGTTTTTATAACTTTTTAATTACTGTCTCTTCAGAATCACTGGTGGCTGAAGGCCTTTATGTCACTATTGCTGGGCTCATTCAGAGGAACATTTTATTCTGGAGAAAACAAGGTTTAAAAAAATCCTGAAAACACCTCCTTTTCTATCTTTAGAGCCCCCTTTTCATTTTTATTTGGCTGCATTTCTAGCTTTTGTTCCTTTTGTGGGTTCAGATCTCTGGAATCAAATGTTCCCATAATCAGTGCTGACAGTTTCTTCCCACTTTAAAATTTCTGAGAGTAGACAATATTTAAATAATGGAATAATGAACGTCTAAAATCTCGGTGGGGTCAATAAAGCAGAACGGGATGGCTGAGAGGAAAAATAATCCTCAAAAAGTTAAGGGCTAAAAACAGTTCTAATTTGTCTAAACAATTGTAACTTTTCCCTATGTAATATATTTTTTCTTAGTTATCCAGTTTTTTCCTAATATGTTTTTGCCATTCTCATTTAAATCTAGCCAATATTTTCCTTTGCTCTATAAATCAAGTGGCAAATACATGTTGACTTTCAAGTCTATAATTCCTTTTTATTGTCTACTTCTATAATTTTGGACATTTCCCCTTTGAATATTATTTTACTTTTTTTATAACCTTTTATTATTTTTGGTTCTTCCTTTTCTAGGACAATCTCCATCCAAAAATGCCATTTCTTCTGAGATCTCTTTTATAAGTCTTTTTCATTTTCTATGAATTACTATTCAAGAAAATTGAATTTGGTCATATTCTTCCCAAGATGAAATCTGTTCATTGACTCTACATCATCCAGCAGGGCATCCCTGGTGTGACTTGAGTAGGAACAGACATGATAAGATACCAATTCCCTCGTGTGGAGTAGCCAGCCCTCTTGGCCAGTCATTTTTTGCTGGGAGAAAAGTAATTTCCCACAGAGTGTCTTTAAATGTTGGCTTTCTCGATAACTGCCAAGATATGAAATAGGTTGGGAATCACTAGTGTAGGACAGAATCCAAGGTCCCTCAAGGACTGACCCCACTGTTTACTTAGTGAACTGAACATACCCAACTACTCATCACTTTCCAGGTGATCCAGGTTTTCCCCAGGCCTTCCTGAATATTCCATGGTTTTCTCAAGCTTTTTTGACATATTTTTTCCTGTATTTAAAATACATTTTCTTCGTTCCTTTCCTGGTGATGTAATATTCTTCGTATAAGACCGTATTCACATGTCTGAGTAGCTGTGCTTGGTGCCCTGAGACGCAATTAGCCTCTTCTTATTTTTTCTGTGCACTTGAGTCACTTTATACAGACCACTATCTACACTTCACTCTTCTGTAATTATTTACAGGCCTGGCTCACTTATTAGAATGTAAGGTCTCCTGGGAAAGGGATCAAGTCTTATTCATCTTTGTATCCTTGTGGTCTAACACAGAAGTCTTTCGATAACTGTTTCTTGAATGAATGAAAGAATAAATCAATAAAGGATTAGTTATTTAAGCTTGTTTAAAGCTCTAAAATTAAACAATAATATTCTGGGTCTGGACTATAAATACTTTTGGATCTGGACAGGTCAATGACCTCAGAACAAGAAAAGATATGAGAGAAGTGCAGAATCCAGTCCAATATTTAAATGTCTACAAGAATTGGTAACCTACCTAGAATGTAGAAAGAACACAGAATTCTATAGATTTGAAATAGGCAAATGGAATGTCAACAAAGTGTCTGTTGAGTCACATGGGAAGACATTAAAATGTTTTAGAGAGTTAGCAAGTGTAAAAACCACCAAGAAGTAGCAAGTATAAAAACCATCAAGTCAAAAAGGACTCTGAATAGGAGTCTGTCCACTCATCTCTAATGTCATCTGAGTCCTGCTAGATTGTGGGCTGCTAGATTAAGCACAGTTGAAGGGAACAGAATGAGATCTCCTCTTGTTCCACTAACTATAAACAAAAATGTTCTGTAAATCCATTAATGGAAAGTTAGAGTCCTCTCGGAATTTAGGTTCTGCTTCCCAGCTGAAAATACCTTAGTATGTAGCAACCTCAAATTGTTCGAGGTGCTTGTTTATTAGAGAAATGCATTTCCAACACAGGGAATTGACTATAGAGAGAACAAAGTAAGCCAATTCCACAATTTTAATACTCTTATGAAGTACAGATTAGGATTTCGTAATCATTGGGATAATCTGTTTTTACTTGGTATGTAAAATCTTTGTGATTCTTAACATAATCACACAGATTATGCTAGATCTGGCAGATTCACGCTGTAAAACCAATTCAAAATTCAAATTGGATAATTAATTTTATACTTGTGATTTGAGGTTGACAGACATGGGAAAATTTTATTAAATTAGTGTAATACTTAAGAAAATTTAAGATTTAATATATGTATAAGCTTATTTTGTTAGATTTATTGGATTTGCTGGACTAGTTTAAAAATCAATGAGTGTTTTGTTGATTAGGACAAATATTTGAAGGACTTTAGAAGAATGATAATCTTAATGAATTCATGAACGCAGGTTAAATGTTTAAAGGACTTTAGTTTAAATTGTAAATGGAACAGATTATTTAAAGGAATTTAGACTATTGAATTTAAGTAGATCAAATAGTAATTGAAAGTTCAATGGAATATTACTCAGCCTTAGAGAGAAATGAAATTCTGATACGTGCCACAATGTGGATAAACCTTGAAAATATGATAAGTGAAATAAGTCAGACGCAGAAGGACAAATACTGTATGATTCCGTTTATATGAGGTAACTAGAATAGGCAAATACATAGAGACAGAAAGTAGAATAGAGGTTACCAGGGGCTGAGGGGGAGAGAGAGAGAGGAGCTATTGTTTATGGGTACAGAATCCTCTTTGGGATGATGAAAAAGTTCTGGAAATGGCCAGTGGTGATGGTTGCACAACATTGTGAATGTACTAAATGCCACTTAATTGTACACTTAAAAATGTTTAAGTGTTTAATTTTACATTATGTGTATTTTGCCACAAATAAAAAGAAACAAAAAAATCCCAAAAAAGAGATCATTAAAATTTACTAGATTTGTAAATGGAATATGAAAACTTCTATGTAGCATTTAGAGCTTAAGAAAAAACAGGTTTTAAAAATGTTGCCACTTTAATAAATTGCATAGTGATTTTTCTTTTTTTTTTAATTAAGATTGGCACCTGAGCTACCGTCTGTTACCAATCTTCTTCTATTTTTTTCCTTCTTCTTCTTCTCCCTAGAGCCCCCCAGTACATAGTTGTATACTCTAGTGTAGGTCCTTCTGGTTGTGCCATGTGAGATGCCACCTCAGCACGGCTTGATGAGTGGTGCCATGTCCACACCCAGGATCCGAACTGGCGAAACCCTGGGCAGCCAAAGCAGAGCGTGTGAACTTAACCACTTGGCCACGGGGCTGGCCCCACATAGTGATTTTTAAACCCCGAATAGATATAAGTAGAATTTTCTGAGCAGAAAAACTTCCCTAACGGTCATCAGAAAATGCAGTGACTTGGGCCTTCACCTGTTTTCTTGCATCTTTGTTGTCTCAGGAGGAAAACACAGTCAGTATGACATCTTGGCTTCAACTTTAGGACCAGTAACTAAGAGTTTTTGTTTTCCTTCAATAAAAAAGAAACAAATTTAATTTACTTTTCCAAGCAAACATGTAGGTGAATAAATAGAAAGTGAGGCAAATATAGAAACAGAGGAAAAGAAAACAAAACTAAAGTCCCAGCTGTGCACCGTCTTTTCTCTCAACATGTGAAAAAATGGCATGCTTCTCATCATTTTCACGTAGTCTTTCTCCTCAATGCAGGGGTTAAAATTAAGTCCCTGATACAGTCTACCTTTTAATTTACTATTTTGAGAGTCAGCAGGCCAGGAAAGTCCAGATTGCCTTCTGACCCTCCGGAGCATCCAGCATGAAGTGGCTCCTGAAGTCAAAGCCTTTGCTTCGGCTGGAAGCTTCCTCCGGGAAGTGACTTCCTATGCACTTGCTGTTCCTTCTGCCAGGAATTTGCTTTCCTCTGGACATTCACCTCACAGGCTCCTTTCTATCCTTTAGGTCTCACTCCAGTGTCACCTCCTCCAAGTGACCTTTCCAAGCACACAGGTGGCACTTGTATATTTGTGGAATGCCTAAAATGCTCTCCTCCCCCTGCAGTGGTAGAGAACTCCTGCCTCTTTCTCCTGTAGGGTCTCCACCTCTGGGAACCCTTCCCTGACCATACCCTCTTGGATGCTTCTTAGTGCTGTGTGCCTCAAAGGCACTTATCATCCTGTTCTCAGGTCATGTGGTCAACTCTCCTCCAAGCAATCACACAGGGACCCAGCTCCCTTCAACACTGTGGCTCCACCATTTTAACCATGCAGAGTCCAAAGCTTCAATGTTTGTCTGTATCCAACAGGTGGAAAGGGGAAGACCATGGAGAGCCACATGTGGACGTTATTTAGGTGCCAGGCCCGGAAGTGGGCATATCCCTTCTCCTCATGTTCTGTGATCTAGAATTCAATTTCATAGGACTCCTAACTGCAGGGAGGCTGGGAAATGCAGTCCCATTGTGTGCCCGGGAGAAGAACAAACAAATGGGCTTAGCGAATAGCTGGCCAGTCTCTGACACAGACTTGTACATTACATTTGTGAAGGTGGCATCTAATAAACAGGGCTAGGAAATGTTACACGCTTTGCAGTTGATGGAACTATATGGAGAAAAGAAAGCTGTTCTTGCGATGCACCACTAACTGTAATTTGGACTTTCTGTTCTTCTTACAAGCAAAGAGACAGAGTAAGAGCAAGAGCGAACAAAAGAGAGAAAGAAAGAGAGAGAGAGAGAGAGAGAGAGAGAGAGAGGGAGAGAGCGCCTGTTTCCTTCTAGGAGGAAAAAATGTGGACAATACTGAAAGGCTAGTTAGGTAAAATTTAGAATTATTTTACTTTGTACCTCATACAACTTAGAAGGAGAGACAAATGCTTTTACTTCTCCCCTACTGTATTTTCATGTTGGCATCCAAATTATATGAATACTTCCAAATATCTCACTTAGATTCTAGTTTCAATCTTGCTCCCAGAAAGAACACTGAATTATTTTTCTCTTAGTCAATAAAGTACTTACTATAAAGCACATGATGATGTGTGTTCCATATATACCTTTTATTATTGGTTACTTGTATGATATTTCTTCAAAGAAATTATAAAATCGGTTTTCCATCAAATATTTGGTCTATGTATATAGCTCTTGAAAATATTATGTGTCACTTTGCTATCTAAAAGGGATAAGCATCTGTTTTCTTTCGTTTTTTGTTTTTAAATTTACTTTATTGAGGTACAATTGATGTACGAAAAGCTGCACATATTTAAGTGCATAGAATTCAGTGAGTTTGGACATATGAGTACACTCATGGAACCATCACCACAATCAAGGTGGTAGACATATCCATCACCCCCAAAAGTTTCATCGTGTCCTTCTTTTTTTAATTGGTAAGAACGCTTAACATGAGATCTACCCTCAACAAGTTTTTTCTTTTTTTCTTTTTTTTTGTGCCCTCCCCCCACCCCCCCTTTTCCCTGGTAACCACCGATCAGATCTCCTTATCAATATACTAACTTCCACCTATGAGTGGAGTCATATAGAGTTCGTCTTTCTCTGACTGCCTTATTTCGGATAAGCATCTGTTTTATTGTTTGGTTTTACTTTAAAGTGCTTCTGTTTTATTGCCTTATTTTACTTAAAATGCTTCAGTGTAACCAAGGGAGTATAAGCTATTCCCTAGGGATGACCAGTTAACATTTTAAGGACTTAACGATAAATCATCACTCCCCAGGTAGTCAGGGTAAGCACTTCAAAATTTGTTCCCTATGCTTGCATCAGAAATCTGCTTAATTGGCATAAGGATATTAGAATAATTTTCAATTGGTAAAAGAAGTGCTGCTCACGAGATGGGATTGCCTTGCAAAACTCAAGAGATAGGATTGCTTGGAAAGCCAAGAGAACTTTTTCAAGGAAGGAACAGTCAACAGTGACAAAGCCATCAATTGTAATGAAGCTTGATAAGATCTAAGTGAATTAGGAGGTCATTGCTGGCCTTCGAGAGAGCAGAGCATCTCAGTGATGACATAGGACAGAAAGCCTGACAGCAGCAACCAGGAGTGAATAGGAGGTGAGAAAGTGAACACTACTTTGTAGAAAAGTCTGGATGTGGAGGGAAGAAGCACGAGAGACAGGAAAGCTAAATGTATACCAGGTGGGGAGTCAGGGTAATCTCTGTTTTCTTCTTTTTCAAAATTATGTGACTTTATTCAGATGCTGAGGAAAAAGATCCAGTGAGGGGAAGAACCTGGTGAGGGAGAGGGGAGAACGAGAGAAAGACAGACATCCTATGAGACAGAGAGAGAGAGAATCATTACCGGAGCAAAGTGCCTGAATGTGTGGAAGGGATGCACATAGCCACAAAAGCCACAGGACAGAATCGAGACCTCTTTTTTCACCTCAGGAAGAAAATAATCATAGATAAATATAGACACTTCCAATAGGAGAGAGGCCCTGGGGACTTGTGGGAACCCATGCCTACTGGCCTTCATTGTCTTTGCATCAGTCTTACTGGTAGAGAAGGGTGCCAGGAATCACATCACCCCTCTGGGCTTCATTTCCTCATTCTTAAAATGGGGGTAGGGACTCCAAAGTCTCTAAAACGAGGGTAGGGAGCTCTAAGAATGCAGTTTTAAGGGAACTGGAGAAGGCATTGACTAGGAATGAGTGAGAGGACTGGTGGGAGAGGTGGACAGCTCACATGCAACATTGTGAAGTTGCATCAGGGCCAGTGAATACAGGCATGTGCTTCTCTCCAGCGTCAGTGGGCAGCTTAGGAACAGATGTAGAGAAAAGAGGGATCAATGTACCTGCAGTGGGTCTGGCAGAACTATCGCAGTGGGAGGATTGAGAGGGTGGGGGGAGGGGGTGGGATAAGGTATTGAATTTAGATTTAAAATGGAAACGCTCTCATTTAAATGAGAATGCTGTCAGCGGCTCTTCCCCCTGGGGGGAATCCTAAATTTTCCCACTAACAGCCCAGAATAAAACCATTGCACAAGATCCACATAAAATCCTTACAGCCCGTTTTTTTCTCACTGTGCATTTAGGATGCCATGATGGTGTGAATTTTGTTATGTTATTCTGCTCCCTCATAATCACATCTGGTTCCCAAATCCCTCATCTTCCATTCTGGACCATCTGGATGGCAGATCCTTTATTCTTCCTTTTCGACTTAAGGACATGCTACACGGCTTTGGGCTATTGGTAACGGTGGTGAGAACCTGGGAGCTCCAACCTGTCTGGAGCAGGGATGTAGGGAGTGGTGGTTACACCTTCCACCAGCAGGTGGGCATTTGTGTAGAGGACTTTCTTTAGGTGTGAGGCTGATGTGTCACATTCCATCAACTATTGATCTGGATCAGAGGAATCAAGATGTTTTGAAACAGCTGTTGATATTTACCATTCATAAATGAATGAAGAATAAAATATGATGCACTTGATTGCACCTTGAGATAACCCCACAGAGACAGGGGGCATCATCTATAGAGCTGCAATGTTAGAGCTCAGGGTACCTTTGGGATCTCCTAAAAGAGCTAGACATTCGCAGAACTAGGATTGCCTTCATTTAAGTAATTACTAACATCCCGTTCAAACTGAAACAGAGAAAATTAAAATCCCCTCTGGAGGGTAGGTGTTCTCTGCTTGCTGGTGTCAACTTTTTGTCAAAACAGGCCACAATTAGTAGCCAATGAAAATTTCCATGGGATATAAGTGCACAAACATTTATATCTTATTGTGAATTAATCAGATTTTTTTCTATAGTGTAGGAAACTTAAATTTTCATAAGGTGTGAGGAAAGAGATATGAGAAATAATGTAAAGACAAGGGGGCAATTTCCCTACTATATATTTTGTACAACAAATATTCACTGATTTCCTATGATGTTCCACGTACTGGACCACGTCCTGGGATCCTGGAGTGGGTAAGATATGATTCCTCTCCTCTACAAGTGGGGAATGCAGTTAATTAAAAAATAAATTGAGCACAGGTTCAGAGACATACTCAGGGTACTGGGGCACGGGGGAGAGGTTATCCTTGGGAAGAACGTTAAAGAACATTTGGTTATTGGATGTGGGAGATGAAGGAAGAGTCAAGGAATATGCCCAAGTTTCTAGCTTGTGTGAGAGGTGATCATTTGTATAAATGGAGATAGAGAAGAGAAAAGGAAGAAATTGTCTCCCATCTCTGCCAATGGAAATCCTAAACATCCTTTTGAGTCCATTTGTAAATTTATTCATTCAATAATCACTCATTATCTTTGTATAGAGTATCTGTTATGTCAGGAAATGGGCTGGGTGCTGGGGATATTATGACTTTTAAAAATTACAGTTGTGTTAAATGTTTCCAAGGAAAAAGTACATTGTGCAATGAAAGCATGTAAGGATATACCACAGGTGCCCTTATTTAGCCTGGGAAGGACGAGAGAAAGTGGTAGGATTTGGGAAAAGATAATTAAGTGAGATCTGAAGAATGTACAGTTAGCGAATCATCACAGGGAGGAGTCCTCTCTGAAAGAGTGTGATGTGAGGAGGTGTGAGGCGGTGTGAAAGAGCTTGGTGGATTTGGGAAAACAGATGTGGCTAGAGATGAGGATGTGAGGAGAGCAGAAAATATGGCTGTGGATAGCCCCTAGGCAGGCTGAATTACTGGAGTCCTGGTTTGGAGGGATAGGCAATAGCCTGGGCTCCACTTTGCTGAGAGTTTAGCACTGATTTTGAGACCAATTCTAGTAAAAGAGCTTCTCTCTCTTGCCCCCATGGAGAGTCCCCAATTGGCTCACTTGTTTGAATAATTGGGTATTTATGATATTCTTTTTTAGAGAGACTGTCTTGATAACCTACCCAAGAGCTGTAATCTTATTTCTGAACCATAGCACTATAGCTGGAATCCTAGTCTGTGCTGCCTAATCTTCCCATGTGTGGGCTGGCCGAGATCCCCACACTGCTGGTCCCGACTCATTAAATGTTGGTCTATCCTTTTGGTCATATTTTGCAGTTGAAGTCACCCTGCAAGTCCATTTACTTTCCAAGTCCTTGTTCCCTCGAGGATGTCCAGGATTGGACAAACTCAAGCTCTTACTCTGATGTGGGATAGTGGAGGTTTAATCCACCTCCTTATATCTCAACCTTCAAAATTACAAAAAATCCATCCAATTATGTTAAAGACATACAGGACCTCCGTTTACCAAAGATAAATATTTGTAAATGCCTCAGGCATCGAAATAAATTCTAAACATAAAAGAGTATCATTTCATCAAATTTGAGAACCTTAGGGTTTTGAAATAGATTTTGAAAAATGAATTGCTGGGCCAGTATAAACTGAACAAACATTTCTTCATTAGATGCTATATGCAAGGCCTTTTTCTAAGCTCTAGGGTTGCATCAGGTGACGAAGCTCTTCCCCTCAGAGACCTTCTATTCTAGTAGAAAGATTAGCTAGTAATTTTGCAGCTATTTGGCAGAGTCATCTCAGCAAATTAGAGGAAATGGTTTAGGCTCTAAATCTGAGGTGTGGCGAGGATAGTTCCATGCAACTCACCAGATACTTACCAAAAGAAATTTATACCCTCTGAGAACCAGTAGATTCTTAATGACTTATTGGACAAATACTGTGATTCCTCGAAATGTTGACTGTGACTACAGGATCATCCTTACCTGAGTCTCACACGTTTCTCCATCTTTGACTCTCACAAAAGTCTCCTGTCCCTTTTCCCTCTAATATCCGTATATTGGATATATTCGTATCCTCAAATATCCATATATTGCAAGGCTCACAAGACAACAGGCAAGCTTTCTATTCTGAGGATCATCCAGGCCTCTGTGTCTTTCACCCCTTCCCCTAGTTCCTGACCTTTGGGTCACTCTCCTTCTTTAAGACTTCTTCATAGATTACAAAGGGAGGAAGGAAAACTTGGAAACTAACATTCAAACTAATGTTTCTCTTCCATTAACTTCTCTAGTAAATTCTTAGGAGGAGATAAGGTTATTTTTATTTCCAATTCACATCATTAGTGTGGTAATATCACCTTTTCTTCCTAAAAGGAACTCATAGGCAGACAGGCAAATACATGAACATGAGCCTGCAGGAGCCACGACTACAGTGGAGATACGGTATGTTTTTCCAGTAGTCATGCTTCCTTCCACTGAAAAGTTCCCCAAAAGTATATGGCAAGGGTCACATTGTTGCATAAAGAACTATTATGAGTTTTTCAATGTAAAATATGGAACCCACATCTGAAGGGTTCATTTCCTTTTCAAAAACTAACTGTTAGGGCTTCCAATGTGTATAGATTTCTCCCACCATTCAACTTGTACAACCCAGACTAGCCTCTGTGGGCCCAAAGGGATGTCCCAGGTACAATTTGCAAACTCATAGCAGAAGGAGTAGAACCAGCAACAGATCCTCTGAAAAAGTCTGGCAATATTTATCTAAGGTAGTACCATTTTTCAGCATCTTTTGCCTCGCCTCCCTACTTCCCTGAGTTAAAAACACTCTTTTTAGTAAGTCTGACAAGATAGTAACAAGCCCACAAGTTCATTTTCAGCAGTAGAGGATTCACAAACAAGATGTTGACAGGTTTTTATGATTACAGATTCCAAATATCCTGGTCTCACAAAAGTGTTCATAAAGATTGATAGATATTATAAAAAGAAGTAAGAAATGGAACCAAGAGATATAAATAGGCTTTTTCATTAGAGTGAATGATGGAAAGTATTGACCTCACCTAGCGGTACTCTTCCTTTTGTGAGCTTTTTATTTCATTGTCTTTGACCTGCAATCACGGTCTTTATAAGAAATAGTTAGCAAAAGAGTCTGAAAGGTAACTAAGAAGCCAGGTGGCTGGAAATAAATGTTTCCTCAAGCATTTATTACCCTTCAGAAACGTCCATCAGCTGAAATTTTCGTCCCGTAGAACCACTTAAGCAGTGCAGAGGAGAGAAGCGGGTAGCCGTTATTAATTTTTAAGGCTGGCTGACAGCTTTCAGTCCAAGAATAAGGCTTAGCTTTGCATTTTGAATAATGCAGAGATTTTCATTAGTTAGAATAGGAATCGAAATGATAAATGATATATTGTCTGCCAAAATACTGTGACATTACAGAAAATATTTGCAGTTACCTTTCAGAATAAGCTTTCCAGAAGTATACTTAGACAAATTGGAAAGGTACCAGTACTGTTGTCTTATTTTGTGTTTAAATTTTGGAAAAACAATTCAAAGGACACATCTTCTTGACTGTGGGTTGGTAATGTCATGTCCAAAGGGCAGTTCATTATTGCACCTAAAAGCTAAGTGTAGGCACAAATTGTGCTAGCCCACGAGATCATTGCAATCACTTTCAGACATTTCCTTTTGCTCCCATCTGCCTTCTGAAGACTCTGGGACAATTTAATTACAAATGCACTTTTGATTCCTTCTTCTTTCAATAAAAAATGTAAAATTACTCTCATTGGAGAACTATCAGACTAAAAGGTTTGTGATTGCTTTCCACTGTCATCTCTCTTCCAGCAGATTATCATGTCAGGTTGGTCTAGGGCATATTCTTTTTTTTTTTCTGAGGACTCAAGACTCTTTCTGACTTTAAGTATTATTTGAATTGGTGGTAACACAACTACTATATCCAGATGTCTCTTGGTAATTTAATGTATGGCCTTAGAAACAAACACTAGAATTAAACCATTAATAGAATAGACTGTTAGCAGCTGCTTCAATCCCAATTTGATGCACATTAAAATAGCTGATTCAGAGATTTTATAGAGAAACTTAAGTTAATTAAAGACACCAGGGTCCACGGAACCACAATATCTGCCAGTAGCAATACAGTCCATATACACTGATGTTATTTCTTTAAAAGAAGGCAGCTGGAAGGTCAAAAAACGTTTACCCGATTTAGATGAGCATTTGATTTTGCGTGTCGTTTTCTATTTCCCAGTTTTGCTTAAAATCACAAGCCTCAAAGAAAAGCTTTTCTATATTCTATTAGACAAAAGAAGGCTATTGATTAATCTGTCTTTTCTCACACAATAAGGTAGGATGGAGCCTCCAACCAGTTCAGTGAGAAGAAAAAGAAAGAGGATGCTTTGGTACCTACTGGAAAATACCATAAGGGATTCAGCTGAGATTTGTCATTCAAAGTACTAATTTTTTGAAGTGTTTAATCAGCCCCATTTCTAATAATTTCCTTTAGGTTCCAGTTCCAGTTAAAATTGTTTGTGCTTAGCCAGTTGTTTTTGGCTGTGCAGCCTGTCTTAGCCGTGAGTGGGAAGCACACTGCTGATTTTCTGTACATCAATTTTGTTAGATTGGGGAACTACTAATGAAATTCCTGAAAATATACGTTGTGAAAGTAACCTCATAGTGGGAAGTGCTGCCATTATAACTGCACTTTTGAAATGTCAGAAACTTTCAGGCTCACCTAGCATTAAAAAAAAATACCTGCAGGCAAGCATAAAAGATATGATGCAGTATGTTTGCGTGTTTTCACTGCCTGATGAGTTGAATCTCAGGGTCTAATATTTCTTCCGTGTGGTCAAATAAATTGAGATGAGAGCTCATTGTCAACTGGATTCAAGTTCATATATCATGAACTGCATCATTTGGTGGGAAGAATTCATCAGATCCCTCTGGAGTTGCGTTCTAGAAAGAAGTTATAATGGCCAGCTAGACACTCACCCGTATTTTGTTAAAGAGTCAAATTTTCAACTCAGACGGTAGATGCAATGACATAAACAAATCTCCAGGATGGTTGGGTGTGATTTGTTTATCTATAATAATTTAATCTTTTAATAATTTAAAATTTTCTTTGCTATTTCATGAGCCCATAACAGAGTTGTGCCAAGAAGTGCCTTAGACATTAGCAAGCACTCAATAAATGCCAGTTGTTGACTTATGTTGTTAAATCTCCTCCCACGTAACTTCAGGTCACATGTGTCTTTCTTTTGAGTGTTCTGCTAAAACATGACTACTTAGCTTTTTAGAGTCCACTAATTCATTTTCAGCATCTCTTGTTTTAGGGTTTTTTTATTGAGGAAGATTAGCCCTGAGCTAACATCCACCACCAATTCTCCCCTTTTTGCTGAGGAAGGTTGGCCCTGAGCTAACATCTGTGCCCATCTTCCTCTACTTTATATGTGGGACGCCTGTCACAGAATGGCTTGGTAAGTGGTACATACATCCACGCTCAGGATACGAACCTGTTTTTTTTATTTGCATCTCACCTTGAAAGACGTCATTTTTAGCTTTCTTAGAGCATTTTATATAGTTTATATACATATAAATCTTGCTATAATGTATTGTTGTACTGACGTTATCGCTATTAGTTAGACTTCAGTATTCTGTAGGCAGCATCCTTACAATTGGATGGATAAAACAACCCCTAATCTTCTACTCAGCATAATATGGAGGTCTCTGATGAAGAGTTGTTAAGACATGATATGCCAGCAATCGGTGGGCTTCTGTGTCTTTGGGCATCCTCCCATGAAACTTGGATGGAGAGTTTCAATATTTAGTGCCATTTTATTTGTGTGCAGTTTAGTTTGTAAATGTTTTTAATGTAACTTTACTATGCTGAGTTCAATCATTTTAAATTCCAAATATGAAAGATTTTACAGCCCTGTAATGATGAGTTTTGGAAGCTATATCTCATGCAAAATAAACCCTCAAGCAGCTATAACAGTACTTACAAGTGTCCTCTTCTTCCATGAAAATACTGATCACATAACAGGCATACACAAAACCAACCAACTGCAAAGAAGAAAAAAAACGTACTTTAAGACTCAATGTTAAATGACCATAATTAAAGAGCCTATATAATCCAATAGATAAAGATAAAGAATATATGGTAGTAATGTCTATGAATTTGTAATAGAAAAAACCTTGCTTTTAAATAAGAGCTCTGATTTTAACAAGGCTTTTCATTTCTACTTAGCTTTAATAGCTTTCTAAAAAAATATACAGGAGTGGGGAAAAATCAATTTCTAGATGTTTCACTTAGATTTTGATTTGAGATTTACAGTTCTTATATTTTAAAGTTACCACAGATTATTGAGAACATATGTTTTTTAAGTTTTAACTATTTATAGAGCAATTTTTAGCAGCACTCATTATTACTACAACTCTTTTAATGTTTAATAGCCACAAAAGGAATCAAAATACGTTAATTATAAGTTAAATACCAATCACCTTCTTAATTATTTAAAATGCTCTGAGAATGTAAATTCTATTTAAATACTAAATTGTTTTGTTAATTATATCATAAGAAAATGCATAAACTTCCAGGTCATTAGTCATAAAATAAAACAGAAGAGATTATTTATACTTTGGATATTAAAGTTAAAAAAAATACTGGTGTTGGAGTCTAGGCTTTCTAGCTTTTCATATTGTTTTCTGCGCTTATTATACTGAGAAGATGATTTCTATTCTATGGAGCCAGAGACACCGCAATTCCTGGAAGACAAAATTGTCAATGAATCTAGTCTAGGCTAAAATTACTCTGATAAGCACTTTGATGAAAAATAGATACCTCAAAAGCTGTTATATAGTCTGTCTTCTCGCCTGTCTCTCCATTATTAAAGTCTGTCCCCCTTATAAAATAACAATTGGAAAGGAAACTTCTGATAGTCCCAGCATTAAAAGCTGAAGTTCCCAACACGGATAACAATATACTTGGTGTTTGTGACTGCCCATGTCGATTGGGAGCCTAAACTCTGAACTCGTAATCTACCTCAAGACTGTGTAGACTAAGGCTAAGAAGTCCCTGAGAGAGGGAGAGGTCAGGGAGTGAGAAGGTCTTAGAGCACCAGGGTGCTAAAGGCTTCTTTCTCCCATGGGGTGCCTCTCCTCATCTCAAACCACGTGAGGGGGTACTTCAGAGGACCACTTGAGGAGCTTAACACGTTTCTTGTAATTTGGGGAACACAGCAGCTTGGCACCTGCCTCACACTTGGAAAAGACAAAAGGCAGGGGGCTGAGGCTAAAAGGGCTTTTGGTGGCAGAGTGTGAAGAGATGGTTAGGTGGGCATGGACGGACAAGGACGTGTGTGTGTGCCCTTAGCCTAGGACGTGAGGCCTTCTGAACGGAGCTGGCTGTGCCCTTCTGGAGTAGGACCCCACCCAAGAGGACTTGCTGCCAGGGGCAGGTGGTCTTAGAAGAATGATGCTGGTACTTTGGATAGAGAAGGCTGGCAGGAGTGTTAAGTGGCTAGCCAGAGAGGCTGATCATCCAGAGAGACAGGTGAGCATGCTAAAGGAGGGATGGGGTGGGTTTCTGAAGAACCCACAAAAGCACCCCACAAAAGGAAGGATCCCCATTTGGGATCTGTTACAACCACAGAGTGCCTCCCGCTAGATTACAACTGAACTAGCCACATAAGACCTTGTTCCTTGTTTCTTCTTCCATGATTCCTCCTTCCACTTTACCACTGGAATGACCCCAAAGAGCAGCTAGTGAGAGCAGAGAGGAATGGAGTGGGAAGAGGAGAAAGTAGCTATGAGTCCCTTCTTCATTGCAGATCTGCAAGATGAAATCAGGCCCAACTCAAGGAAGAAAGTTTTTAAGTGGATGAGGGTTTGCACTGGCCTGGCCTGGGCTATTTAATATCAATGAGGGGCCAAAAGAGCTAAAAGTTCTGCCTGAAATGTGATCCAAAGGGTGAGATAGACTGAGGCCATAGAGTGTACCTGAAGGGGCAGTGGAGAAAGAGTCAAACTGTCTTTTGATGGTGTTTACTAACTCCAGCTCATTCAATAAACCAGTTGCATACAGAAGAAAGAAATGGCTATGATTCCATAACTAAGAACCTCCTAATGGATTTTTTTCCAGTCCTTTTTCTCATAGTTGCCATATACCATAGTTATACTCTTATGATCCAAGTCAATACTTTTCATAAGCTTCATTATTAATAACTACAAAATTTGCATAAGTTAGACTGAAATGTATTTCAGCAATCTCCTATTATTGACAGTTGTCTTCAAAGTTTTCATATTATAAATTCTATTATGATGAATAATCGTGTTTTTCTTGTATTTTGGATTATCTGATTCCCAGAAGTGCCATAAGTATTTTTATGCCTTTTTCACACTTTTGTAAATTGCTTTTCAACAGGTTTGTATCGCCTTTTAGCTTACTACAGCAGTGAATGACAATGCTTGCTTTATCATACCTTAGTAGCATAGGATTTTTCATTTAAACAGTATACACTAGTATAATAGACAAAATGACATCTCTTCATTTATTTAATTTACAATAGTTTTATTTCATCTGAAACATTTTCATATTTTATCACCCATTTATATTTTTTCTTTTCTGAATTATCTGCAGAAATCCTTTGCCCATTTGTTAATTTGATGTTGTTTTCATTATTTTGTATGAGGTCTTATGGAGTACATATAATATTTGCTGCAATTTTTTTCTTTGTGTCAGCAATTAACAGTGGTGGCTTTAGGGGCGGGCCCTGTGGCTGAGTGATTTGGTTCGTGCGCTCTGCTTCCACGGCCCAGTGTTCGCTGGTTCTGATCCTAGGTGCAGACATGGCCCCACTCATTGAGCCATGCTGAGGTGGCGTCCCACATGCCACATCTAGAAGGATCCACAACTAAGAATATACAACTATCTATGGGGGACTTTGCGGAGAAAAAGGAAAAATAAAATCTTTAAAAAAAAACAGTGGTGGGGCTGGCCCCGTGGCCGAGTGGTTAAGTTCGCGCGCTCCCGCTGCAGGCGGCCCAGTGTTTCGTTAGTTCGAATCCTGGACGCAGACATGGCACTGCTCATCAGACCACGCTGAGGCAGCGTCCCACATGCCACAACTAGAAGAACCCACAACGAAGAATACACAACTATGTACCGGGGGGCTTTGGGGAGAAAAAGGAAAAAATAAAATCTTTAAAAAAAAAAAAAAGAAAAGAAAAAAACTGGTGGCTTTATAACTGTGGTGGCTTCATAATTCATTTTCTTGGTAAACTATATATTGGAAAGCATCTGCCAACAAATTACTTTCAAGTTTCACTCCAAAGGGCTCTCCCTTAGGGGTCTGTGTGTGTGTGTATGTAAATTAAGAACTTTCTTGTATTAATTTTCTATTGTTGCTGTAACAAATTACCAAGAAGTGGATTAAAACAATGCAAATTTACGATTTTATAGCTCTGGAGGTCAGAAGTCTGAAATGGGTCTCCTTGGGCTAAAATCAAGGTGTCAGCAAGGCTGCACTCCTTCAGGAAAATCTGTTGCCTTGCCTTTTTCAGCATCTAGAAGATGCATGCGTTCCTTGGCTTGTGACCCCATTTTTCTGTCTTCCAGGCCAGTAGTCCGCACGCTGCCCTGACTCTGGTTCTCCTACTTCTGCCACCTTGTTCCACTTTTAAGGACCATTGTGATTACATTAGACCCATCTGGATAATCCAGGGTAACTTCCTCAATTTAAGGTCACCAGATTAGAAACCTTAGTTCCATCTGCAACCTTAATTCATTCCCCTTTGGAGATTAGGCATGGACCTCTTCAGGGGACCATTATTCTCCCTACCACATCTGTGAACTTGTATTCTAAGTTCTCAGTAGGCTCTCTGCACAATTTAGGGCACAGTAGAGAAGGAAACAATATTATTTAAATTTTAATGTATAAAGTACAATCATAACATACCGATTTTTAAAAAAATGACTTTAAAGGAAACTTTGAAAAGTCAAGTTGCATATAAATCCATTCCTCTCAGTAAATGCCATTTGTCAACACTGGGGAGAAAACTAATATCATCAATTTGGTGTTTGTACATCTAGTCTATATTTTTATACCTTTGCTATAAATATGCATCTACAAGCAGAACATAATTGTTTTAAAAAGCACTTATTTTGAATAGTTTCCTCGACAATTTAAATTTTGAGGGTATTTTCTTTTAAATTTGATCAGATCATCATTGCTTTTATTTTGTATTGTAAATGACAGCTCACACCAGGAGGAGGATATATGTCAGCTCTGCCATTTAAAAGTTTTTTCCATGCATGTATCCGTAATGTTTTATCTTCAATCCATGGATTCTTGCAGGAAATGTTCTAAACCACACAACCATTTTGTGAGCATTAGTTTTCTTTAAAAGAGGCAATGGAACCTGTAAACCTACTTACCCCAGCACATAAAGATTGTAATTCTTCTCAATACACTCAACATGCACACCACCGTTAATTCCATCACACCGAGGAGCCCCTGCTGCCTCATGAGAGATGCTAGTACCTCAGCAACACATGCGACTTCCTAACATGTAGTCCTAGGGAGGCTACCAGTGTTAAACCACATGTTAGATATTGTTAAAGGCCAATTTTTCTTAGGTTTTTAGGTAAAATAAATAGAAATAGAAGTAATATTTTCTCCCCAGGCTCCCATGGATTATCTGGTTCACTCCTTTCAATACACGTGTTCTACTTCAGGTTATTATATGTACCTCTTTGTATGGATATGCCCTACTTTGGAGAACTTACTTAAAAGATGACCCAGTTCAGTGAGTTCAGGTGACATGAGTTCTAGTGACATAAACATAGATCAGATTTCTTTTGAACCTTAAAGAGCTAGACCAAGTGACAGCCAAACAGATCTAAAGTCTCCTCCTATCCAGTGTGACCAAGATGATTGATATTCTGGATCTCTTCCAGCCACACTGCAGGGAGATGGGTAGCAGCAGAAGGGATGAATCATGTAATAACTGAAAAATTTCTGAACTTATTTTGTTACTTTGCTTACAGAGAGAAATTTAGATGCTATATTGTGTATTTTATCCTGGAAGTTGATTACTGAACAGTTATCCCATAGTTGCTTGATAATTTTTGTACTCCAATAATTTTCCCTCCACAACAAGCTCAGGTAACTTAAATCTGGAAAATTATTTTTTCATCTATGTAGGTGGGAGATAAGCGGAGATAAATAAAAATGTTTTGATTGAGTGTTATAAGACTTTTCTAGTGTAAAGCTAAGGCCATCATAATGGATCAATACTACAATGAATATTATTTTTCTACTTTCCTAATGGACTACACTTCTTTAGAAAAAATATAACAACTTTATGCTGATTTAAAGTAAAAGATAAATTATTATTTTGTGTTGATTGATATCTTGGAGATGACAATGGTGTCTAAAGTATACTATTAGCCTCTTTGATAGGGAACATAGTTGGCTGTCTTCTAACATTAGCTCATTCAATTTGGCACGCTGGGTCCATCAGCATTTACTGGTCGGTTCACTGGTATTTACTGGAAGAAAGGCAGAGGATTGATGAGAGGGCCCAGTGAGAGCAAACTCTGTGAACTCAATGCTGAAACATTGTTCTCACATATTAATATGTAGAGTTAATTTGGTGAGGTTGAAAAAAATCCCATCTTGATAGAGAAATTTTGATCAAAAACTAAGTCTACCCCACCCACCTTTGGTTTGCCTTCCAGTTGTTATAAGAGGCCAGGAAAATATTAACTGCTAATGGCTGAACTATTAATTGCTTTGTTATATACTTATACATTTAAAGATACAAATATAAACATCATCTAAGCAATCTTTCTAATATAAAATAAAATATTACTTTTTGCAGGAAACTTTTTTTTCTTGCTGAGGAAGATTTGCCCTGAGTTAACATCCCTGCCAATCTTCCTCTAGTTTGTATGTGGGTCGCATGCCACAGCAGGACCACAGCCCAGTGGTGTAGGTTCACGCTCAGAAACTGAACTTGGGCAAGTGGTGCAGGTCTGTGCCCAGGAACAAAACCTGGGCCATCGAAACTGAGCATGCTAAACTTAACCACTAGCCTACAGGGCCAGCCCCTGCAGGAAATTATTTTTTTTAAAGATTTTAGTTTTCCTTTTTCTCCTCAAAGCCCCCCGGTACATAGCTGTATATTTTAGTTGTGGGTCCTTCTAGTTGTGGCATGTGAGATGCTGCCTCAGTGTGGCTTGATGAGCGGTGCCATGTCCATGCCCAGAATTCGAACTGGCGAAACCCTGGGCCACTGAAGCAGAGTGTGTGAACTTAACCACTCGGCCACGGGTCTGGCCCCCTTCAGGAAAATTTTTAATACTCTTCCTCCTCAGAGGAGCTTGCTTCAGCTTCCTCCTCTGTTTCCTTATCTTTTAAGGGCTCTCCTTTGACCTCAGAGTTGTCTTTTCCCTGGGCTGGATCAGGTTCCAGCTCTTCTTCACTTACTCAGATGGACTCCCTCTCACTCTGGCAAGTGAAGTAGGAGGGCTGGATGCCATAGATGTTCAAACTGGAAGAGAGATGACTAAAGAGCATCTGCTGCTACTTGGTAGTCCCCTCACCACAAAGATATTGTTGGAATGTTGCTTCTCCAATTTTCTCATCACCTTATAGAGATTGCTCATCTTCCTGTAGAAGTCATCCCTCAAGCTGGAAATGTTTTGGAAGATGGTCGCATACAGTCAATAAGGCCATTATAAACAATAGGCAGTGCTTCTAGTAGTTCCTGGTTCAGATCTTCAAACAATCTCAGCTTTGTTGAACTCTTCCTCCACCTTTGCGGCATTGGCTTCATCTTTCTTCTTGGCATTCTGCACTTCTTCCAGGTGGTGTTGGACACTGTCATAGTCCACGAGTTCTCTACCTCACTTACTGATTCTTTCCTTAATCTTGCCGAACTGGGCTACATAATTTTCCATGGTCTTCAAAGCCTGGCCGGCTAGTTTCTTATTATAGTCTTCCCAAAGGAGATCATTATTCCCTACCATTGCCTTCACCCCCTCATGACTGTCCCACTCATTGCTGTAGATTTCCTGCAAGGACCACTTTCTTCACCTCACTTTGACAACACTAAGAAAGCTCTTCAGGTCCTTATATATCTTGTCACTTTCTGCTAAATTACTGGTTTACTATAAACGAGTATAACTCAGGAACAGCCAGAAGGAAGAGATCCATGGGGCAAGGTATAGGGAAGGGGCGCAGACCTTCCACGCCTTCTCCAAGCACAGCACTCTGCCCTAGTCTTGAAGTGCTCACTAACCTGGAAACTATCATAGATGTTCCTTTATAAAGGCAAAAGAGAGCAAGCTCATTTGAATAATTTTTTCAGAATTATGTTTTTACTTAAGTCTTTTTTGTCTTCTGTTTTTTCCCTGTAGTTTTAGGGCCATCTATTATGCTAAAAATATTGGGTTATCTGTGTTTTCTGAAAAGAGTCTACGTCTACGTACTGAAGAGAACCGGTTGATCTATTTATTTATCCTTTTCCAAATGTATCTTTTGACTGACAGAAGGTAGGATTAGGTTCTTAATTATAGTGATAGCACACTATCCTTCTCTATTTAGCGATTATATAATTTGTTTTTTTAATAATGAAATGTGACAACACCCAGTTTTAAAAGAACAGAGCAATGTTTCACAACAGAAAATTTGTCAGATCCAGTTGTTCACTAATGGACCTTAATAATACCTTGACAGATAACAAGAAAGGAATTTTGACTAGGTAATTGAAATATACAGTGTCATTAGCCGAAAACAGTAAGATAAAGACATGCCATACTAGAAATATTAGATCATTCTCCAGGCCCTCAAACAGAATTTGCCAGCTATGATCTCTATATTACAACAAACGAATTAATTAAAATACATCCTTTTACTTTTGCTTTATTGATGGGCACACTAATAAAATATTTATTCCAAAAATTACTTTTGCTATCGTCACTAACCAAACTGCTGTTTAATTAATAATGTTATTCTCATGAGAACCTGTCTAGACATCTTGTTAATCACCAATTTGTAGATGGCTGAATGTTGAGTAGTTCTTGGTTTCCCAGAATATAAGTTGAAATAGTCCCTGTGGCTTTCTGCTTATCTCCAAGAAATGTAATAAAATGCATTCTTGCCAATAGCAATGACACACAAAGTAAATACCATTAGGATAATAAGCCTTACTTCTGTGTTTAATAAAGTTTTGAAAGAGTCATTCATTGTAAAGACACCTTTTTTCTCTTCCATGAAAGCCAACCATCTCTATAATTATAACATTTAAATGAGTTTCTCCTCTGTATTATAAATTCTGACTGCATAAGTTCTCTTTTGATATATTAAATGAGGGCAAAGACAGCAGAGGAGATTCCAACCACTTTTTGTATGAGGGATTGATTGGTTTTTGCAAATAGGATGTGTATACAAGATAGATTTGTTTTGGCCTGCAGATCCTATATAAGGATTGACAGGATTAAGTTTCACACAGGCAGACACTAGGATGTCAGCCACTGGCTGTGTGTCCTGCTAGCTGTGGATCTTACTAAGAATGAATCAAAGACATGAGCCATCTCTGGAAGCGTGAATGTCTTCAGGGATCACTTTTAGGTGAAATAGATGGTCGAGAAAAGCTCATCGAAGGAACTTAGAGACGAGAGCTTGTATAAGACTAGCCTTAGGGTGAGAGGATTGGTGAATTTGAGGGAAGCCAAAAGGATTCTTGAACAAAAATATCTCCCCAACTGCTTTCCTAATTTTCCCAACATTTAAGCCTTAAAGCTTAAGAGAATCCCTAAGGAGCGACAGAAGTTTTTTATTTAACAGCAAGTTCTAAAATGGTCTTTGTTAGTTGATTTTTCCTCAAGTCATAAATGACTCTATAAAAGTCTTGGCCAAAACTGCCCGTGGGAGGCAGGCAGTGGCTGACGCACTGCTAGCTGCAGAGAGCCTTATCCCTATGAAAGTGATTAAGTTGAACATTTGTGAGTAGAAAACTTCTGTATGTAATTTATTTGGGTTAAGGTGTTAAGTTACTTATAAAAGAAAGCATAGCTCCCTTATGTCAAAAACTGTGCAGGATCTGGGATTTTTCACTTGACTTATAAGGTGACAGGCTAACCTGCTACTGTTTCATGGATCCTGGGTCAGAGACAAAGGACTTTATTACTCATAGCACAGCAGCCAGCACGAACTTCATATCTCTTTGCTGCAGTCCCCATGCCCCTTGGGCAATGATGGACCCCACACACATGGTGGGTTGTGTTATAGGAAGAGCATGGTGCTACTTTTATAGCAAGGGGAAGCAAGCCTACTCTTTGTTGGAAGTGGGATGGGGGCGAAGTTACCTCTTTCCTAAAGGTTGTTTGCTGAAAACGCAATCCTGAGAAATTGCTCAGGTAAGGAGCAATGATAAATTTGGAGGTTGTCACTATATTTAGAGATGGTATTTGAAGCTATGACTGGATTAGATCACTAAGGAAGTGAGTGAAGTCAGAAAAGGAATCCAAGAATGAAGTCTGGAACATTATGGAGAGAAGTCAAGAAACCAGCAAAAGGGATTGTAAAGGCCTGACGAGAGAGGTATAGTGACATAAGAAAGTGAGGGCAATCACCTATGTCAAAGCCTCTGATGGTCAATGACAATGAACCATGTGGAGAACACGGGTGACCTTGATGGGAGTTGCTTTGGTGGAGGGTGAGGCAAAAATCTGATCAGAGTGGGTTAGAGAGAAAATAGGATGTCAACAGCTGTTTCAAGGAGTTTTGCTGGAAAGGAGAACAGAAAAAGGGATAGTAGCTGAAGAAAGATGTAAGATCAATGAGGTTTTTTGTTTTAGTGGTTTTTTTTAGGCAGGCATTACTACAACGTGTTTGTATTCCACTGGGAATTGAAATCTTCCTTAAATCATGATTCACAATTTGGTGTAATGGTGAACAAAGCTTATTTTGTCTGTCCAAGCATGCATCCACTTTTTATCTGTTTTGAAGCCCTCTATCATCCTTTCTCCACCTGGCTTATCCTCCACTATTCTCTACCGTGAGCCTGCGCTCCAACTCTCTGAGCGCACCCCATTCTTTACTTGCCCAGGACCCCTAACCTGTTCTCACATCTCTGCTTGCACAAGCCCTCTCCTCCTTTAAGCCCTGTTGTTAATGTCACTTTCTTTGATCTCTCCAGTGTATACACCTCTAGTCTGAACTGTCTCAGCACTTTGTTCTCACATCTCTAATGGCACTTTCCAGTACTGCTTTGTATTATAGCTCTGAGTTCTTTTGTTATCCTCCCAGTAGGTCCTTGAAGGCAGAAACCCTCTGAGAGAGCTGATAGAAGGCCACATCCTCTGAGAGTCCCACCCTGGTTCCCTCAGGAAGAGGATCTGTTCCTTCCCCTACTTTGGCACAGCCTCATATTCCTTGATTAAGAAACATTTCACATGATTACACCCATTTATTTGCATGTCTATGTCCAGTACCAGGCTTTCAAGGTGAGAACTTTTTCTCAACTCAACTTTGCATTTTTGACACTTAGCACTTTGCCTGGTACAAAGAAGGTACTCGTCAAATGATTTTGAACGAATAAATGATGAGAAGCATTGTATTTCAAGGAAAAGTGGGGGAGAGAAACCAGTATGGCTGAAATAAAGTGGATGGATTTCAGAATTCCAGCATCTTAGCTACTTTAAAATTCTCACATGGGTCACCGTGTCACTCAGCCAAAGTAAAAGCAAGCTCTGCTCATGTGCAGCAGTAGCTACTGACTAGATTTGAAAAGTTCCATAGATTTTTGCTCCTTTGCTTTGATACCGTCTGGGTGATGCAATAAACCAAAGAACAAGCCAATGACTATACCATCTTATATGGATGAAACATAAACATGTAGAAAGAAAGGGATATAGGTTATTTTCACTTATGAGTTAACTATTGGTTGATTTTCCATGAAACCAAACTTTTGAAGTACACTAAAAATACCTACAAGTATTCTTGAATAGACACTGCTTCCTTCGTTGGGGAGAGGAAAAATAATGTGATGGAATAAGAATTTTTCAGCCACTTTATTGAAGTGATTCAGTGGTTTTCGTAAGGAATAGTAGTTTGAATTCAGCATGCCCTCTTGTCGTGGTAGGATGACAGACAACAGAATGTCCAGATGTATAGCAGATGGTTACTAATTCGGGAATCTTCTGATTCCCTCTTCTAGAATGAGTGGGAGTTCAGCTTTGCGGGATGGCTCACCCCCAGTTTTGGATTGGACAGCAGGCGTATCCTGCCTTTTTAGGGAATTACCAAAAAACTCCAAGACTGAGAAACAGGCAGCAGGTGGACAGTCTCATCTCACAGCACTTTGTGGACACATTTTTTTCTCTATAGCTCCCAGGAGGACCTTTTTATACAACTGTCACCCATGCCCATCTGTTTTCTCTTGCGTGCCGCAGAACAGAAGTCTAGGATCTTAGGCTCCTGGGGGAAGGAGTCTCAGGAGGGACTGACTTCTTATTTATTTGGATCACTCTGGGAAGAGTGTGAATCCTAGTAATTCTTAGCCTATTTGTTTTTGATCAAGCTGCTCATCCTTTTCCTTCAGGAATCCAGAATTAGAATTATGTCTGTTTATGGAAGTGTCCTCTGCCAAGTGAAGCCTGAAATTATTTGAAGACATTTGGTTCACTCTCCTAAGAGTCCCACTGGCACCCTGGGCTCCAAATGATTCCATGAATATGGAAATAAGTTGTTTTCTCCACGATGACCATAAAAATGCACAACAGCAACAGTCTCACATTTATTCAGGCTTTGGGGATTTATTGCCCTTACGTGTATGGGAAGCACTTGTGTAGACAGTCAAAATGGAAAACAAATGGTTTGCTGGCTTCTACCAAGGACGATAAGCCTTTTAATGACATGCTTTTGTGATGCAGACACTCTGCACAAGCCAGTTCAGCAATATCTTAGAGGACACAAATGTTACTCTGACTTGCAAAGAGCGTTGTTCTCAGTGCATTTCTGGTGGCAAGTCATTGAGGAATAAGAACATTATTCAAATAAATAAGTAAACAAATAAAGGTGCTTATTTAAGTAGATCATTTCACCAAGATGTTTCTAAATGTCCATTGCCAAATTCAATAATTCTTCAATGGTATCATATGAACAGTTTGGTAGGATTTAATACCTGAGTGTTATGAAGTAATTTGAAGAAAAATGTTTCTTTTTTTAAGATTTTACTTTTCCTTTTTCTCCCCAAAGCCCCCCGGTACATAGTTGTGTATTTTTAGTTATGGGTCCTTCTAGTTGTGGCATGTGGGATGCCGCCTCAGCATGGCTTGATGAGTGGTGCCTTGTCCGCGCCCAGGATCTGAACCAGAGAAACCCTGGGCCGCCAAAGCAGAGAGCGCAAACTTAACCACTTGGCCACGGGGCCGGCCCTGAAAAATGTTTCTATTAAGGAAACTCTCATCTAGTTTTTACCTATTTTACAATCCTAAATGTAAACTAAAACAGAATTCATAAATATGTGAGATTAACATAAACGAAGTTTGGGGACAAAGAATCGTTTTCGTGATAGTGTCTGAACGTGCTGAGTAAGGTCTTGGGTCCCCATACATATCTTTGTAGCTATGGGGACATATAAACAATCCAGGTTACGTCGAGCTCTGCCTCCTCCATACCTGTCCTTTAAATGGAGTCAGGTCCAGGAAACTGGAGTAAAAGCTGGACGCGGGCAGGAGCCCTCTGCCTGAGTCCACTCAAACCGGCCTCAGGCTTGCTTGTTTGTCTTCTGAGCCCTGTTCCTGTCTTGAGCTATTGACTTCACTCTCTAGCAACTTAAATCTCTTGTCCTTATGACTCATTTGGAATCTGCTCTCTGGGTTACTACAGCCAACTGACTCTTTCTGTGCTCCTTCCATTTGGGGCACCCTCAGTATCTCAGGAGAGACCTTTCTGCCAGGTCACCATCAAATCCAGCTTGCCACTGGACCACAAAACCCAACAGTGGGATGTCCATCTCCAAACTTCATGTGTTGAGAACTGAGATCCCAAGAGTACCCATTGGAAGGCAAAGGATGTCAGGGTGGCTGCGCTCTGAGCCCAAAGTTTAGGCAATCAGGCACCGCCCGGTGGGCATACAGATTCGCATATCTATCCACTGCCTGTCTGCTTCTCACTGAAGAGCTGGCTGAACCTACTGAACCTACTGGAGCTATTGAGGGGACATTTACAAATGGCAATGTCTTGAGCCCCATCTCTTGTGCACACTGTTCTGCCTTCCAGTGACAGTCATGTAACCTCAATAGACTGTTCAGCCTCTTATTGCAGATGGAGTTGTATGTGGACAGATACACAGTTTACAGATCTCTGGAGAACTCAAGAGAAAGACAGGCATTCCTCTGCTTGTATGTGTCTGTGGAATTTGAGGGGAGACATTTTGCAATATGGAAATCTGCTTCTCTGAGATTAAATGAGGTTTTCACAGGCTTCTTAATTTGTTTGAGGGACATATTTGACAGCCCTGTCTAGTGAAATGTGGCAGATGTTATGATTCACTTGGCTGAATTAGCAGATGGAGTCAATTCCCCCTAATTTGACCTCCTTGAACAGGAGTCAGAACGAGACTGATGATGCTGTGGCACAGTTCTGAGAGGGCCCCGGGGGATTCTGTGTGAGAAACTGGCCACAGCACCAAGGTGTACTAGCCTTTGTAACTAGTGGACCTCTGAGTGAAGCCAGATAGGTAGCCTACGATCTGCCCATACTTCTTCATTGCTGTAGCAGGTCACCTGATTGGAGAGCAAAGAAGGATCTCATGTTGTAGACCATCTGACGTACCCTGATGGTCTCAGTGAAATAAGTGCTAAGTACTGCCACTTTGCCTGTGTGGTGTTCCTGCATACTCCTTGGTTCTGAACCTCTATCTCTTCTCTCCTTACTGCTGGGAAACTTGCCCTCGGTCCTCGGGATCAATGACATTCTTAGCAGCAGGGATTCAAAGAGTTCCATTGAACACTTGAGGAATCAACATGGGGCCACTCTTGCTCCTAGCATTGCTCTGATGCATACAAGAAGATGAGTTTCAGCCTTGTTCCTGGGATACAGTGCTTACCTTACAGTTAATGGTTATGGTGGTCAAGAGTACAAAGAGAGATCTCAGTTCAAATTTTGGCTTTCCCTCTACTATCTGAGTGACCCCAGGCAAGGTTTTTAATTTCTCTGAGCTTCAGTTTCCTCATCTGTAAAATGGGTATAATGATCATTTTACTTCATTGATTGTTGTGAGGATTACTGCGATGGCAGATAGCTACTGCTTAGCACAGGGTGTAGCTGGACACTGTTTGTCCACTATTTCATTGAGTTCTTACAACTCTAAGAGTAAGTTTACTATTAACTCCATTCTATGGGTGAGAAAATCGGGACACAGAGGTTAATTAACTTGTCCCCAGTCACTTAGGTAGGAAGTGACGCTCTGACTCTTTAGCCCATGATGTTGATCCCTCTTCTTGCTGGAGCTCTGTATGTAGCTCTATAAGCCAAAGCTGCATTTACTTAGCAAAGCAGTTACAAGCTCTTTTATAATATAATTCCCAAGAAGATGGTGTAATTTTTCATAGTAATCTTTACATAGAATTAACTGCATCCATCTATCCACTCAACACATTACTCACCTGTATATACATACTGTATATTTCCTAAATGATAGTTTAAACTTTTAAAGGTGAGAAGTACAAAATTTGAGTCAAAAGCATAAAATGGCTCCAAGATGCTTGTCTAATAATCTGGAGTTTGTAGACTTTACCTTTGGTTTTGTTGGATACAATCCAATCCAATGGGCAATAACCATCATTATTCCTTATAATAGGTTGAAACCAATAGAAGGGAGGAGTTTTTCACTAATGATACCCATTTTCTTATTGCCCTAACTGAGAGTTCCTTTTCTAAGATGGCTTTGGAATGATCCCAGAACCATATGGCCATGACATTTCCCTTCAAATACGAGGGCCTGTCTGAGTCCAGGCAAATTCATTTCTGTTGGAGTTCAATTGATTGTAAATGCTTTGTTGAAATTCAGATGCACCACGTATTTAGAGCCAAGCACAGTCTAGTAATCACGACCAAAAATGAAGGGAGGTTAATTCACTATGACTCACTCTGAGAGAGTCTATGCTGACCTCCAGGGGTTTTATTATCTTTGTAACTTAGAGTGCTTAAATAATGTGTTTAATAATCTATTCCATTTTGGGATGGTGGAAGGATGGTGTTAAGTTTTAGGCTCTATAATTTGCGGGATTTGTCTTTTGGAAAAATGCCACAGTTGCCCAGCTCCAAGAAGGAAAGCTTAAAGAATCACCCTGGTAAGCAATCTTGGTTCTCTAACACTGATGGAAAGCCAGTTGTGTGATTTCTGGAAGATGGGGATGAGCTCTGGGTTGTACAAGCCACATTCAAGGTGTTAAAATCTAAATATCCCAGATAGAGCCATGTACTACCAGTGGGGTCAGTGCGACCCAGCTGTGGGTTCTTACAGGAGCAGCTGTGTTACAGTGGTTCCAGACCTCACTCTCAGCAACGTTGGTTTTCTCAATTTGGCCCTTTCAAGGTAGACATCTCAGGCCCAGTTGCCAACCTTTTTCAAAGTGAAGAATGTTCCCACCTAACAAATTCGAGAAACGAACTCCAGAAAGGATTTGGGGGTTCAAGTGTTCCTCAGAAAGGATATTTGGGCTGGGTAAGGAAGATCAGGCTGAATGAAAGTAGTTTAAAAATTATTTTTTCATCTAATTGTTTTAAGGGGTAAATATTTTATTTCAGGAACCAGAGAAATTTCTAGATGCTTTAAAGATCTAATTTATACTTTAATTGAAAAAGTCTTTGTAGACATACTGTACCCACAAAAGTCCTAAATAAAAAATTAGGTTATATTTTGAGTAGTGTGAGTGAAAATAAATGGCACCTCTACTTCTGTTACAGGTGTTTACAAATAAGAATAGTTGACAATAGGTCTGACTATTGGTTTCCTGTTTCAGTTCTGCTTTATCAGTTATCAGACTGAAACTGTTCTGCTGTATGGACAACTCAGGAGGAAGGCATAAGTGTTGGTTCAGTGATAATTAGAGCTGGGTCTCTCTGCTCTGCCCTGAAAGACAGAAGCTGTGTGGGAAGAGGCTTTGGTGCCACATAAACTTAGTAGGAGAGAATGGTGTTCAATGAGCTTTAAAAATATGGCATCTTAAAATGGCATTTGAGGTCCCCCAAGGCTATCTCCATCAGAATCAGCGACAGAAAGTACATGTTCCCTACCAAGTTTGATAGTTTTCTCCACAGTGGGAGCTCAGTAGAGAGAATGACCTCCTTCATTATAGAGCGTTCTAGAGAATATCTGAATGGGAATATATTATGTGGCTGTTTTTATGGTAATAATCTGATAGATACTTCAAGACAGATTATATCTCTTAATATATTATGATGCATGTTCACATCTCATTAGAAAAAGAGAACTGTGTAACCATTTGTAGCTACATTTTGAGTATTTACCTGGGGATAGGTATTCAGTGCTAAATTCTCGGTAATTTAATTTTCACAACGTATTTGTCAGGTGAGTATTATTATCTCTCTTTTGTGGTTGAGGAAATCAAGGATAAGAATAACTTGTTTCAGGTTACATAGCTGAAGGGAGGGGAACCAGAAATCAATGACAAGTCCTTGGGAGGCCTTGAACAAGGTTCAGATTGCTCCACATCCACTGAGCAAGACTTGAGAAGATGAAGTTGGTTCTATTAGGGATCCCCCATGGGCAGGCACTGTGGCCAGTGCTTCAGGTAAGCCCTAGCCTCCTACTCCTTCTTGCTCATTGACAGACCTCATTAAGCCCCAACCCTACATCACTCCTGCCACTGATAGCTTTGTCCCTGCTCTTGGATCATGAAGTAGAGCCGAACTATAATGCTCAGGCCCTATAAATAGCAAGTTAAACTTAACTTCTTGAGTTTCAACTTTGACCTTTATCTCACTTTCAAGCTTACCCTTGGCCTCAGCTTCATTTCCAGGACTTGACAAATTCTGTCTTCGTCTCTAGCTCATGATCTTCAGGGATTCTTCTAGATAGTATCAAAACCTGATGGCCACTAGATTCCTTTAAACCCATCTCGGCAGATCAGTTTATCTTATTCGTTCAGTTTCCCATCTCTTCAAATACAGTAGCCCCTCCTGACCCGTGGTTTCATTTTCAGTAGCTGCAGTTACCTGAGTCAACCATGGACCAAAAGTGTTAAATGAAAAATTCCGGAAAGAAATAATTCTTAAGTTTTAAATTGCACATTATTCTGAGAAATGTGATGAAAGCTCGCACTGTTCTGCTCCATTCCACCCAGAACGTGAATCATCTCTTTGTCTAGATATCCACACTGTGTATGCTTCCTGCCTGTCAGTCACTTAGTAGCTGTCTCAGTTATCAGGTTGATTGTCAACAGTATAGCGGTGCTTGTGTTCAAGTAAATAAAAGGCAAATAAGGGTATTTTACTTAACACAAGAGTAGTGATGGCTGGCAATTCAGATATGCTAAAGATAAGCTGGCAAGTACTTCCTTTAAGAGAACAGGTGAAATTTCTTGACTTAATAAGGAAAGAAAAAAAATCATATGTTTAGGTTGCTAAGATCTATGGTAACTTTTATTAAAGTATGTTGTTATAGTTGTTTGATTTTATTATTAGTTATTGTTGTGTATCTTTTACTGTGACTAATTTATAAATTAAACTTTATCATAGGTATGTATGTATAGGAAAAACAGTATATATAGGGCTCAGTACTATCTATGTTTCAAGCATCTATTGGGGGTCTTGGAAGGTATCCCCCATGGATAAGGGGGGACTACTGTACCTTAACAGATTGTGTCCATAAGCTTTTCCTACAATAGAAATCTTTGACTCCATGAAAGTCCCAAATCCAACACAACATATTCCTTATTTTTACGTATTACTTTGTTGAGTGTAAGACTATTAAGTGAATCAATTATTGTATCCACAGACACATCTTATTGTATTTTGCTTCTACATTTATTCCTTCATTCTTTCTTAATGTATCTGAGAATAAGGAGCCTTTCTTCTTTAAAGATAATCCCTGTCTCTCTAATGATTTTTTCTTATCTTGATTTTCAAAGATCTTTTTTCCGCTCTTTTGAGTTTGTCTCTAATATCGCCTTTTCACAGACTCTTTTCCCTCCGCTTTCAGAAATGTTTAGTTCTCCCTTATCTTCTAAAAATGTCACTTGATTCTGTTATGTCTCACAGCTTCTTCCTTCCACCCACAAATGTCTCAAAGAATGTTGTTATCAGCCGCTTCCTTTCCTCCGCTTTTCATTCCTTCCTTAATTCATTGCAATTTGGCTTCCGGCCCTACTTTTCTGCTGAGATTGTTCTTTTAAAGGTTAACAGCCTACATTTTGTCAAATCGAATGGCCTTTTTATCCATCCAAATTCACATAGTATTGACACTATGCTCCAACTAGACTGCAAGTGTTCGGTTCGGCCAGGCTCCCACATCTCGGTCTCTGCTAGGCCCACTTAATCTACCTCTGTATTCAGCCTGGCTCCAGCACCTAGAAGCAATTCTTGCTGTGGTAACAGTGGACTGAAAGACTCTAGGTCAATGGTGGGATTTAGCAACAAGTTACTTTTTGATATTAGCAGCATGGTCGTGTATGGGTGTTGTGCTGATTTCTCTTGGGCAAAAGAGAGCAACTGGGGACTACCCAGGCTTGGCACAAACTTAGGGTGGGAAAAATCTGCCTGGGATCTGGGGAGGGAGGATTCACTCCAAAACAAACTTTAGAAAAGTATCAGCTTCAGCTCTGATCCTGGCTACAGTCAACGGCCAAGGTTGTCCAGACTCAAGAAAGCAAAGAAAGCCAGGATCTGGGCTTCAGGGTGGTGATACATTCTCAGAGCTCTTGGTGTTAAGGATTAAAAACCAGTGAGGCCCATTTAAGGAGAGTTAAGGAAATAGGAAACAGGAAACACAGACAGCTCCTTGAGAAAAGGGGATGTAGAGACCAGAGAGAGAGGCAGGTGGAGTGGAAAGCCACCTTCCTTCCAGTTTAGAAGTGGGGATTGGAGGAAGGAACCCAGCCCAAGAAATCAGGGCAAAAGAAGCAGAGCTGCTGCCTGTTGGCACAAAGAGGAATACACTAGTAAGTCTACAGCTTGACACTCACACTGGCCCTTGTTTACTCCAGGCTCTCACAGATACCCATCTTAGGACGTGGGATCATCTCCAAACCTTAACAGCTAGTTTGGAGAGGACTCCTAATATACTACCAGGCTTGGCTGTCACTAAGCTTGGACCTTAGAAGGGCTGAGGGCATGTACTGCTTCTCAAACTCAAATTCTCCTACACATTACCTAGGATCTTGTTAAAACGCCAATTCTGATTCAGCAGATTTGAGGTGGAGCCTGAGATTGTTCACTTCTAGCAAACTCCCAGTGATACTGCTGTTGCCGGTTTGCAGACTGCACTTTGAGCAGCAGGGAGTGCAGGTAGCAATCGTTATGATGAACAGCTGGGCTGGAGCAGAACGTGTCTTTTGGGGGAATCAGCACTAAGTGTGGTCTTCTGGTTTTGGTTCTAATAAAATCTAATAACAGTGGAGGATAGTCAAAAGCAATAAGATCATTATAGTATGCCACAATTTGTTTAAAAAATGTGGAGGAAGGGAACATACATCCATATCGGCTTGTATGTCATAATAGATGGCTAGTTGCCTATTCAATGGCCATTATTCCTGTATTCTTTACCAACAGAACCCCTATGTTTGAGAGTGACAAAGTGCCCATCTCAAAACTTACCCCCTCAGGGAGGGCTGGTCAATTAGATGTGGGTTGGGGCTTTCAGGAAAGCTCTTTAAAGGGAGCTGACTGCTGGGAGGCATGCTCTTTTGCTCTTCCTTCTTCTGGCCTGGAAGGTTGATGTGAGAGATTTCACTCTGGCCACCCTATTGTGATCGTGAGGTGACATTCAGGATGAAAACTGCATCCCAGGAAGGATGAGGAAGAAAGATTAAAAGAGCCTGAGTCTCTAATGATCATGGAGCCACCATTAAAGGCTTGCTGTGCCTGCCTCCAGGTCCCTCTTAAATGGGAGAAAAACCAATCTCTGCCTTCTAAATAACCGTCATTTGAGCTTTCTTGTATATGTAGTTAAATTCAATTACTAGCTGATACTATAAGCACATAGCATTTCTGGAAGGTCATCCATAAAACTGGTCTCCGCTGTTGCCTCTGGGGAGGAGAACTGATATGCCCTAGTTTGGGGGCTGGAAGGAAAATTTAAATTTTATAGTATGCCCTTCTGTCCTTTGTGGAATTTTCATTCTAATAGGATAACAACAACAAGCACAAATAACAACAAATAAACAAATAACAACAAAACATAAACATAAAAGCAAACTAGCGAAAGATAAACACTAGGAATGTGAGAAACTTGAGTTCTTGTGAGTGTTCAAGAAAAATGTACTTTGAATTTTTAATCCCTATTTTCACGTCCTTTGAGTGACATTTTCTTTTCATTAAAGATGAAAGTGGACCCAGCTGCATTATATGAATTTAATCAGATATTTGTACAGGAATAGAAATTTGCATGCATAATTGACATTCAACTCAACTTTGATTTTTCTGTCTTGCCTTCTGCAGAATTTTACATCAGGATCACTATCCAAATAAAGCTCCAGCATTTTCACCACTAAAATCAAATCTCCAAGATTTTGAATTCATATTTATGACTGATAACAAGTGAATACATAGCTGAGGAAGAAATGTGTTTTGAAAGCATGTGTCTTTGTTGTTGGGTCTTTATTCAATTTAGTTAATCTGTTTAATAAGGTGTTGGATT
Source organism: Equus caballus (assembly GCF_041296265.1). Taxonomy (NCBI): domain Eukaryota; kingdom Metazoa; phylum Chordata; class Mammalia; order Perissodactyla; family Equidae; genus Equus; species Equus caballus. Next base: position 21,796,126 of record NC_091692.1, read on the forward strand.
TTCACTGGTAGTGTCATTTTATGGCAAATATCCTGGGAGGCACAAATCCTTACGTATGATCAAAATGCAGTTAATTAAGACTGTTCAAGAATCTTCTGCTCACACAAACACCTCCACTTGCCTTTCAAGGCTTTGTTTACTACAAAGTCAATCTTCTTTCCCTGACAGCTAGGAAAAATTTCTCCTCTTTCACTCAAAGATTCCATACTTTCTCATTATTCCAATCTTTGATCATGGATATTTCCAGTGTCTGGGTGACCGCCTCCCTTTTTATCTTTCCTGGTTGTATATATCTTTGTGTGTACACACGCACACACACCCACCCACTACACACATTCAGGGAGTAACTCATTCCATGCCGGTAAACACCACAGGCTTTCTTTTTCTCCAATCCACACTAAATCACTAGAGTCAATGTCATAAACTGGTGTTCTTTGTCTATAACCAGCCCACAGATATACTTCATTTGGCTAATATGTTGTTTCCTTGAGATGTTAAGAGGGTTGCCAAAAATAAGACATTTTGGAAGATCTCACAAAAAATTTAAAATTTCTACATTCCCTTAAAAGATTAGAGGCAAAACTGGACCTGGAGTCCTGCACTTCAACAGTCAGCTCAAATTGAATAGCTGCTGCTCTTTAAAACAGAGCAATCTCAAGTTTTCTGGATTCCTCGCATTCTATTGCCTTGCCTCTGGGTCATTTGAGTCTTTCCCCTTATCATATGGGCATGTAGGATCCTTAAAGGGGGGCATGGAAGCAGAAGTGAGGTCAGGTGAGCGGGTTGACCCAAGCACAAAAATCTATGCAGACATTTGTGGATATCAGCATTTGGAGAAAGGGTTCGTTGCTTCAGTCACATTTAGGACTATGTACTGCTGTACACAAAACCCTGCAACTGGCTGTCTACAGCTGCATGAAATAATTGCACAATTTACTTTCCTCTTATTAAGCCAACTATTTATCCCAATGTACGTTTTTAAGATGAAGTGGAGTCTATAGAGTATTAGGGTCCCTCCTCTTTATTTTGTAGGTCAGGAAACTGACCCAAAAAGCTAGTTATCGTTGCCTAACACACTCATCACCACTTCTTTATTATTTATGCCTGTATGTGTGACCTTTCCAAATTAGTGACAGACTCCTGGAGGGACAGAAATTTTTATTTATTTCTGGAAGCTAATAGAAGACTATGTAAATATATATATCTTTTGAATAAGTAAGTACCTAAAGTTTTTACCAAATTAAATGACTGGGATTTTGACATGAGAACACCTTTTCCTCCTAACCTTTGTATTTAAGATTGTTTTTCTCTTTGTATTTGAATTTAATTTTACTTAAATTAGAGTGACAGACTTGGCTTTGTTTATTTATTTTCTTTGGCAGTCCATTTGTATCTATATTTTCAAGCATATGATTCGAGCATTTCACTAGGGGGCTAATAACCACAGCCTGGAAAGTGTAAAGATAAATCTTATTCACACTTCATTAGATCAAGAAACATTTTCCCACATCAGTTAATATGATGCTAGTTTTTAAAATGTCTGCCTTCCTCCCCCGTGGTGCTAATGTGAAGTGAAGTTAACCTATGACTAGTATGGAAGCAGATTTAGAAAGAGAATTTGCAGATGCCATTTGAAATGTGAACCTTTCTGTGCCAGGCTCTGACTATGAAATAATGTTATCTTGTGTACCACGCTGCTGCTTCCTTTCCTTGTTTTTTGTTTTTTAAATTCTGAGAGGTTTCACCTTATGTGATGCCTAGAGATGTCTCTTCTCAGAAAAGTAATTAAATGATTGTGTAACAAATAACTATTAAAATATATTTAATCCTTGCTAAAATAGATAAAAGCAAACTATGGAATTTATTATAACCTCTACCTCATACATTTTCAGTTCTTCCATTCTTATTGCTGTTGCTGCCAGTTTTAATCCTGTGAATACAAGGAATTTAAGCCTTAATGCACTTCCTGACGGATTCTCAAATAACTCTCAGCAGGGACTTGCCTAACATCCCTCTTCTGCTTATTTCATTCAATTAATAATATTTCTGTGTGTGAAGATGGAAGGGGGAATGGAGAGGGAAGGAAGAGGAGGACGAGGAAGAGTGGGAGGTACAGAAAGAGAGAGCAAGGATGTCACAAGCTTCATCCTTACAAAGAATTTTAGAAATAGCGAAGTCACCATGTGAATTGCTAAATGAGCAATTTTGTCTCTGCTCAAAAAGTTAAATAGGAATAGTATTTCAATTTGTCCCCTCCCCCCACTCTCTTCTCTGTTCCTTGGCCTCCAGAGGGATCCCATGTCACGTGTTCTTCCACATTGCTCCCTTTCAGATATTCTCAGACGCCTCATTGGCATTAAAGAGTAGAGTCACAGCCATCTGGCAGTCTTCAAAGGATAAAATATTAAAGGGATAAAGCCATCTAACAACCTTAAAGGGATAAAGGTTGTGAAATGGCACATTAACTAGTGAGGGGGGAAGGGCTTTATTTAGTGATCAAAGAGATGGTGTGAAAGACAGACATCATGCCCAAAGAAGGTGGTACCCACTTCCACTCTAGGTAAGCAGGCCAGCCATGATGGGAGGGGACCTTAAATCTTGTCTCACTTGTCGCTGCGAGGCTGTACATGCTTGTGCAAGAATGTGTATGCTGAGAACATAGACACCTAAAGGGTGCTCCAGGTAGAACAGAAGAAAACCCACCTAATGAGTTTGGAATGATAATTCTTTATGTTTGAATGCATGTCATCCCTGGTTGCTGCTTCTACACTATTGCACAAGGGGAAGAGGGAGAAATTAAACACTAATTGTGGGCAGAGAAATTACCTTCCAATAAATTAGAAAACGGCTCATGGAACATAAATCAGTTGAAAGGAAGCACTGGTCTGAATAGCAAGTTTTTACCTGCATCCTGCAAATAGGCAGTGGACTTGAATGAGGAAACTACCCACATCCCATATCCTTTTACCATTATTCAAATTATCTAACAAAAGGAAATTTAGAAACAAAGACACAATTATCAACGATCATTTGCTAAAAGTCTGTTCGGTGGTCAATATACCTATTTGCTGTCAGAGCATAAACATGTTTCCATAAACCCCTTTGAAGGGCAGTGTTTTTAAAAGTTTAGTAAATGTTGTCCTGCTATCTTTCCATGGGGGCTTCCTAAAATATTTTAATGCTGCTTCAGATCAACTAATTTCAGGGTCATGTGGATTCCTACAGCTAGAACTGTCAGCTAAGCTGACCTATTCAACTGAAGAACATGTTTAAAATAAATTATTCTTACAGCCATTTCAACATGCCACACTTTAATTGGGAAGGTGAACATATATTTGTTGTTACTACACGCTGTCAAGTCAGCTCTGACTCTTAGTGACCTGGTGAACGATATCCACAGTGTCCTGTCCTCAGCAGCCCGCCTCAGCTCCTGGAGACTCATGCCTATGGCTTCCTTTATGGAGTCACTCCATCTCGTATTTGGTCTTCCTCTTTCCCTGCCTCCTTCTGTCTTCCCAGCATTGTTTTCTTTTCCATAGAATCCTGTCTTCTCATGATGTGCCCAAAGAAGGACAGACTCAGTTTTACCATTTTGCCTCCAGTGATGGTTTAAGCTGAATTTGCTCTGGGACCCATTTGTTCACCTTTCTGGCAGTCCAGGGCATCTACAGAGCAATACTTCAACACCATATTTCAAATGAATCAAATTTTTTTTCTGTTAGCCTTCTCCACTGTCCAGTTTTTGCACTTGTCCATAATAATGGGAATTTGAGGATGTGGCTAATCTTGACCTGGGCCACATCTATTCTGAGTCTCTAAGAATTCTGCTGCCAATTCCAATGTGTGGGGTTTTTTCCCCACACCACCAAGCAATTCTCTAATACCAGCTGGGTATCCAACAATTCAACTCAATTCTGACCTATTAACTTGGACGTAGAATCAGATTCCATAGGGGAAGGACTCAAGCCCGCAAGACTGTCTCCCTCTTCAGACACCAACTGGAAGTCTAGGTTGTCACCTGTGCTTCTGACCGATTGGCCATAGATTGGAGGTTCCAATGACCACCTTGTTGGGTTTGATTAATTTGCTAGAGTGACTCGCAAAACTTAGAGAAACATTTTACTTACTAGATTACTGGTTTATTGTAAAAGGATATAACTCAGTGACAGCTAGATGAACAAGATGCATAGGGCAAGGTGTGTGGGAAGGGGCACAGAGCTTTCATGCTCCCTCAGAATGCACCACTCTCCCCAAATCTCCACGTGCTCAAAAACCCGAAAGCTCTCCATACCCCATCTGCAAAAGGGTTTCTGGACCCAATTCTAGCATGTGTGTGGAGACTTCCCCACACCAACAAGCAGTTCTCAGACACCAGTAGCGTGTCTGAGAATTCAACTCAATTCTGACACTATCTACCTGGAGATAGAGTCAGATTCCATAGGTAAAGGGCCCAGTCCCCCAAGATCGTCCTTCACTTCAGACACCAAGCACAGGTCCAGGTTATTACCTGTGCTTCTGACCTGATTGGCTACAAGCTGATAGTTTCCACGACCCCTTTCTCGGGTTTGGTTAATTTGCTGGAAAGGCTCACAGAACTCAAGAAAACCTGTTTACTCACTAGTTTACCAATTTAATACAAAGGATATTAAAAGATACAAATCAACAGCCAGATGAAGAGATATATGGGGTGAGGTCCCAAACAAAGGAGCTTCTGTCCTTGTGGAGCTTGGGGCCTGGCACTGTAGCATATGGAAGCGTTCTGGTTCACCAACCTGAAATCTCTCTGAAAAAGGACCCTACAAGCTGCCCTTTTGGGTTTTTATGGAGGCTTCATTATGTAGGCGTGATTGACTAAGTCACTGGCCATGGGCAACTGATTCAACTTCAAGACTCTCTCCCTTCCCTGGAAATCAGGAGGTGAGCCTGAAAGTTCTAATCCTCTGGTCACATGGTTAGTTCTCCTGGCAACTAGCCCCGACCCTTCGGTGGGGTCCAAAAGTCACCTTCACTAACATAAATAAGAAATTCCCAGGCTTGCGGAACTGTGAGCCAAGAACTATGGAAGAAGACCACATAATATAGGAGAAATATATTTGTCATATATATATGACATTCACATATATATGTCATAAATATATGAAGTATATTTGTCATCTGAATAACCGAATATATATTTCTTATAAATCACAATATCATACCATCCTTTCGAGGTTTTATAGATGCTTCATTACATAGGCATAAATGATTAAATTATTGGCCACTGATGATTGAACTCAACCTCCAGTCACTCTCCCCTCCCCAGAGGTGAGGAAAGTGGGACTGAAAATTTCAACCCTCTAATCACATGGTTGGTTCTCTTGGCAACCAGCCCCCATTGTTAGGTGTGATCCCCAAATCACCTTATTAACATAATAAAAGACATTTTTTATTGGCTCTCATCATTAGGAAATTCCAAGAGTTTTAGGAGCTCTGTGCCAGAAATGGGAATGAAGACCAAATATATATTTCTTTTTTTTTTCTTAAAGATTGGCACCTTAGCTAACAACTTTTGCCAATCTTCTTTTATTTCCCCTTCTTTCTGGTTTTTCTCCCCAAACCCCCCCCCCCACCCAGTACATAGTTGTATATTTTAATTATGGGTCCTTCTAGTTGTGGCATATGGGACGCTGCCTCAGCTTGGCCTGACAAGCTGTGCCATGTCCGTGCCCAGGATCCAAACTAGCGAAACCCTGGGCCGCCGAAGAGGAGCACACGAACATAACCACTCGGCCATGGGGCCGGCTCTCATATATCTTATTATAAATCACAGTATCACAGTCTATAAATGACATACCACCTTACTTGGTTTTCTTAGTTTCCAAAAACCAGAACAAATTCCCTCTCTTCCTTGGGTACTTTTTAATCGTTAAAAAAGACATTTATGCAAAAGAGCATATCAGAGCTCCATAACAGTTAGATTTTATCAGTAGCAAGTGATGGCTCTCTCCTAGATAGAACCACTGGATTTACTATTTGCATCCCAGGTTTATCACAGCCATGAACTTCATTATCTTGGTGGTCTTTGAAAGACTTCTTCCAATGTTCAACAGGATTTAAAATTTTTATTGTGCAGTCACTTTATCTTATTCTTCTTTGTAACTTTGCACCTAGTCCATTGCTGGCTCATAGCATTTGTCTAATAAACTCATGCTAAAAAGTTAAATATAGTTTTTTTGGAATCCCTCAGATGAGCGCAACAAAAGGTGAGAAGGGCTCATTCAAAATTTGCTTGTTGGTGAAAGAATAGACAAGCAGATCAGTGAAACAGAAGAGGGGGCTCAGAAACAGACTCACATAAATATAGTCAACAGGTCTTTGACAAAAGAGCAAAGGTAATACAATGGAGCAAAGATAGTCTTTTCAACAAATGTTGCTGGATCAACTGGACACCCTCATGCAAAAAAGTGAACACATCCTTCACAGAGATTAACTCAAAATAGACCATAGACCTAAGTCTAAAACACAAAACTATACAACTACTAGAAGATAATGTAGGAGAAAATCTAGGTGACCTTGGATATAGTGATGTGTTTTTAGATACAATATCAAAGGCACAGTTCACTAGAGAAAAGATTAAGATAGAGTTCACTAAAATTAAAATATCTGCTCTGTAAAAGACACTGTCAAGAAAAAGAGTAGACAAGCCACAGACTTGGGAAGAAAATACTTCTTCAGACTTCTTCAGGCTTGTGGAGAAAATATTTGCCAAAGACGTCTGATAAAGGACTGTTATCCAAAGTATACAGAGAACTCTTAAAACTCAACAATAAGAACATGAACAACCTGATTGAAAAATGGGCCTAAGACTTGAACAGACATCTCACAAAAGAAGATATACAGGTGGCAAATAAGCATATGAAAAGATGATCAACAGCATATATCATTAGAGATTTTCAAATTAAAATAACAATGAGATACTGCTATACATCTATTAGAACAGCCAAAATCCAGAACACTGCCACCACCAAATAGTGGCAAAGACGTGGAGCAACAGGAACTCTCACTCATTGCTGGTGGGAATGCAAAATGTACACTTTGGAAAGGAGTTTCGCAATTTTTTACAAAACTAAACATACTCTTACTATTTGATCCAGCAATCACACTCCTTGGTATTTATCTAAAAGAGCTGAAACTTATGCCCACACAAAAACCTGCACGTGGATGTTGATAGCAGCTTTATTCATAATTCCCAAAACTTGGAAGCAATCAAGATGTCCTTCAGTAAGTGAATGGATAAATAAGACAATGGAACATTTTTCATCCAGACAGTGGAATAGTATTCAGTGCTAAAAAGAAATGGGTCGTGAAAACCATGATAAGATATGAAGTTACCTTAAATACATATTACTAAGTGAAAGAAGCCAGTTTGAAAGGCTACATACCGTATGATTCCAACTAAATGACATTTCGAAAAATGCAAAACTACGGATATGTTAGAAGGATCAGTGGTTGCCAAAGATTAGTGAGAAGGGAGGGATGAATGGGTGGAGCACACAGGATTTTTACGGGAGTGAAACTATTCTGTGTGATACTATAAAGATGGATACATGTCATTACACATTTGTTAGAACCCATAGAATGTACGACACCAGGAGAGAACTCTAATGTATACTATGGACTTTATGTGACGAGGATATGTCAATGTAGACTTATCGATTGATATAGATGTACCACACTCGTGTTTTTTTTTTAATTAATAAATTTCCTTTTTTTAGAGCATTTTTAGGTTTACAGCAACATTGAGCAGAAAGAACAGAGAGCTGTGGGATTTTGATAGTTGGGGAGGCTGTGCATATGTAGGGGCAGGGAACATGGGAAAAATCTCTGTACCTTCTGCTCAATTTTGCTGTGAACCTGAAACTTCTCTAAAAATAAGGGCTATTAATTAAAAAAAAAACCCAAAGTTGTAGAAAAAGAGATTATATTTGTGGTTACCAGAGGTGAGGGGTCAGGAGTAGGGGAATTGGGTGAAGCTGGTCAAAAGGTACAAACTTCCAGTTATAAGCCAAATACAGGGATGTGATACACAACATGGTAACTATAGTTAACGGTGCTATACGGTATATTTGGAAGTTTCTAAGAGAGTAGGTCTAAAAAGTTCTCATCACAAGTAAAATACACGTTTCTTTTTGTGTCTGTATGAGATGAGGGATGTTAACTAAACTTATTGTGGTAATCATTTCACAACATATGTAAATCAAGTCATTAGGCTGTACACCTTAAAATTATGCAGTGCTGTATGTCAATTATATCTCAATAAAACTGAAAAAAAATAAGGTCCATTAAAAAAAGTCAAGGTGCATGAATGAAATATATGTTAAACTAAATACAGAAGTGATTTTGAATGTGAAGCTTCGACTGAATTTCGAATTAGCAGTCGAGCTCCAGCACCTGCACCCTTAGCCATGCCCCCCCCTACTTCCAGCATTTCGTAGATTCTGGACTCTGTCAGTTGACAAGTAGGGAGTAGGATCAATCTACTTAAATCTAAGTGTGCAGCTACTGAACGAATCTTCTCATCTTTAACTGTGCTCTTCTTCTCACTCCAAACTTTGTTATAAAAATATACAGGTCCCTTCACTCTGTGCTAAATTGTGGGCCCAGCCCTGGCAGGAGGATGTGATGGTAGATTTTAACTGAACACTCTTTTTGCTGTGGAGTTGACTGTGGGGCTTTTGAGAAGAGACGTCCATCCACTGTTGTCTTAGACAATCTGGTTGGAGGCAGTGGATGATCTGAAGGAACCGTGTGACTTCAGGTCCTTTGTTTCACTGAGAGAGGTGTTTAGCATGGTGGTAAAATGTCCAGATGGCTTGGGTTCAGATCCCAGCCTTGCCCCTGATTACATGTGTGACCTTGGGCGAGGGTTTCCCCCTCTGTGTCTCTGTTTCTTCCTCTACCAAATGAGGGTAATAATAATAATAGTAACATCCAGTCCATGAATGGGATTTCTGTTCGGATTAAGTGAATTATTATAAGAAAACTGATTAGGTCATGTCTCGCACGTGGTGTCTTACGTACGTTAACGTACGGACTGGAGATCCAGGACTTTAAGAAGGCTCCAGAGTTTAGGGAGCTCTGTGACCTCAGTGTGTGGATCGGGTGACAGTTCTCTGGGGGATGGATTTGACCTGAAACTAAACTGCTCTCCTCTGAAAGGCTGCTGACCTAGCCGCGTCCCCGCCGGGGAACAGTCCTCCCTGTTAGATGGGAGCACGGGCCCGAGCAGGCAGGAAGGGACTGTTCACAGGGGCATGCCAGGCACTGAGCTCGCTCATTTGGAGCCTTTCGTTAAAGCCTCCTGTTCACCAACAAGAACAACAGCACAAGTAAAGCTCTCCTACAGAGTACAAGTATCACCTGAGGGTCAGGTAAGGGGAGGTGATTCAGTGGTTAATGCATCTGCCAGGGGCCACCAGCAAGACTCGCATGTCACAGCAGCAAAATCAGACATCTAGGCTTTGCTTTTTCAGGGGGGATATATTAACTGATAAGAGAAGGATTATTCGATTAACCAAGTTATTATCTCCAGTGGGATTTCGTAGCTTGAATTCTCTTATAGGAAGAAAGGTAAAACCAACAGAGCAATATATTCTTCTCTTCAAACATCTAATCCACTTATTGCCTTACTAAAAAAATCCTTCCGGTATTCTAAAGCACCAGAAAAAAACCTGGAAGTTTGGTATAAAGCAAATTATTTGCACATAGCTGATGCTTGGCTGAAATGCAAAGTCTCCTATTAGATCTCTTTGTATCTTTCTAGTGTTGATGGCAATATTTAACAGAAAAAATAAGGCTTCTTTGACTTATTCACTGGGAAAATGAAGGCTACTGTGCTGTGAATATAAATATATCGGATTTCAGTAGGACGAAACAATGCATAATTTTAGCATTAAAAATTTGTACTAGGGAGTGAGGAGTCTGGCTCTAGGCCAAAATCCTATGTGCGTTATTTCAGGCCCAACCCACGGGGAATTACAAAGTCCTTACCTGGCAGTCTCATGGGAAAAGCTGCCCTCCCCACGCCAGACTGGGTACAGAGCCAATGCACTCCAGTCTCCGAAGGGAGGTGCTGTCAAGGTCTCACACCCCCGCCACCCCCACCACTGACCATGGTCCTTTGCATATCCGCACCCCTACCCTAGGTGCCTCCATTGGGAGGCCTTATTATTGGGCAGCTCTCGACAGAGGCCTTTCTCAGGAGCTTCTGCTGAGACCATCTTGTAGGGGAGGAGGGGCTTGAAGACACTTTTCTTTCTCCGATTTAGCACTTTTTCACTCCTAGTCCTTCCCTCCATCCTCCTCCTGGCCCCCAGGTCTACAAAACATCAGGAGCCTTTGGTTTGGAGCTCCTTTGACAGTGAGATGACCCCCCTCCCCATCCCCGCTAACATATCTCACCCTCACACTGGTCCCATTTTGGGGGGGAATAATGGAACACTGCAGGAGCCAGCACCTTCTTTCTGGCCTCTTGCTTACACTATCACAGTAAGTGAATAAAGGCTTGACTGTTACTTTCAATTTGGCTCGCTGTCTAGTTGACACTGCCACACCTGGCAGATCAGCTCTCTCCCTTGACAAGGAGCACATATGGACTCAAGGTATTCACTCCTTCCCCTCTGAGAAATACACCCTCTGTCCATGATGCTGTCTGGCAGGGTTTTCCCTTTTTTACTCATTCCAAAAACAAAAGCACACCACAGTACCACAAATGTTCCAACGTAGTTGTCAGGTCCACTTCCTAATGCTTGGACGGGAAGGGGACCCGGACGTGAGTGTCAGCTTGGATGTTCCCATGTTTGCATTTTCAGCTGTACCACTGTGAGGAGACCTTATCTGCTGTGCATGAACCTTCTATGCCCCAGATGTCACTGGGGTCTCCTTGCCTCTTGGAGGTTTAGGATCCTTGTCTCAAAATGAATGCAAGCCCTAAGTCCTCCCCATGATCTCAGCAATTCCTTGCCTTACATCTCACCCTCGGGGGTCTCTGTCCTGTGTTTCCAGGTACAAATTTTGCTCTATTTCAAATCCCTAAGTGGATTCTATTCACATTTTTCTAAAGTTAGATGTTTTTCATTTCCCTTCTAAATTAATTTGCCTCCTGGATAGAGCACAGCTGAGGTATTCTAGATGGGGTGCAGATCTCAGATTCCTTACTGTTTTCCACAAGAAAACTGATGAAAATGATAATTTTACTGAAGATGTGAAGGGTTGCAGGGAGGAATCCCAACTGGGCCTTCCAGACCTCGAGCTGTTCACCTGCCCTACTTCCTTCCAGAAGCCCAGTTTTTCCCCTGAAACACTCTCCGTGGGGCTTGGCCCTGGGAAGGACAGCCCATGTCCTGACTCCAACCACTGAGGCAGAGCAGCTGCCGCCCCAGACCTGGGCTTTCCTTTAACTGTGGAGTCTGGGGAACAGTATTTTCTTCATCTCATTATGTTTATTTGCTGAGCTCCACCTGGCCACTGCTTGAAAGAGAAAAAGTAGAGAGCATGCCAGTAGGTAAAATGAGTCTTCTGTTGCCTTTAGTACATAAAATCATTCCAAAGCAGAGGGCTATACCAGAAAAATTCCCTCTGAGAAAACTTGTTCACAATGAAATCCAGTCTTTTTAAAAAAATTATTTTATTGAGGTCATATTGGCTTATAACATTGTGTAAATTTCAGGTGTAGATTAATATATTTTGTTTTCTGTGTAGACTGCATCATGCTCACCCTCAGTAGTCTAGTTTTTATCTGTTGTCGTACTCATGTGCCCCTTTATGCCTTTTATCCACTCCCCTACACCCTTCCCCTCTGGTAACTCCTAATCTGTTCTCCTTATCCATGTTTTTATTTATCTTCCACACATGAGTGAAACCATACGGTAATTGTCTTTCTCTGTCTGACTTATTTCGCTTAGCGTAATACCCTCAAAGTCCACCCATGTTGTCACAAATGGCACGATTTTGTCCAAAAGCCAATCTTGGTCTCCAGTTTTCCCAATATGATTTCTGTTGTGCTAAAGAAGACAGATTTGAAAATCAACCTTTTTCTATAAGTACTTTTCCAAAGCTAAACAGTAAGAGTAAATGGCTTCATTCAGTGATTTCCATTCTTTCAAATCTTAAATGAATATTGATTTCTTTTTAAAATCCTATTTAACTTTCACATCATTTTCCTATATTATTATCTTAAAATAATTTTCTACTCTTCCTTTTATCCCTTTTAAATTTAAACAATTTTGTTGGATTTCAGTTGCCTAGATGGATTCTACTTAATTTATTCCTCAGATTAGATAACATTAATCTTCCTTCTCCACTAATTTTCCCATTGGAAAAACACTACCAAGACCCAGTGAGTTTCTTTTCCTCTAATATTTGAACTTAAAAATATTTTTATAAAAAGTTAAAAACATCTTTGCTTTAGAAACAACATTTCTTTTCCACAGCATTCTTAGCCAAGGCTATTTCAGAGAATGTGCAGACAAAGGCACACCGCTCTCCCATTCTACCCTCTCCGTGGTCAGGTTGATATTTCTCTTGTCCTCATCCATTTCTTTCATGTACTCTATTCCCATGGATAGAGTGTGTTGTCAGAAAACTACAGGGGCAAGGAGAAAAGATCTAATCTTTTTACTTTTTGCTTCAATCATTTTACTTTTCTCCTCTGCCTCCACTGTGAGCAGCAGTGGGAAAGGTCTGCATACTAATTTGGGAGATGTCTTCGTCCTGCCATAGATCCATTGCTTGAAGTCTACTGGCAGGTTATGGAAATGCTACACATGATGTTATCACAAGGCATAACACCCGATGACAGCAGTCCTATTCAACACTCACTCAAGTATTTAGAAGCTGAGCTTATCAGGGTTTACAAATGTTGAATGCATGCAGTTTTCCCTTACTAAGTTTTTCAGAATATGAGAATTGAATAATAGAGTTCAGAAGTAGGCATTCGCAAAAATGATAACACTGCCATTATCGCAAAAGGGTCCCAAAGCACAGGTAGAACTCAGTGAATCGGATGGATCAAAGTTACTGTGACATCATCAACATATTATTTTATTTCTGAAACCAAACCAGGGCTGGGGTTAATCCAAGCAAAAATTCTCTTTTGTCTACAACATCTTGCTACTTCAGGTATAAATTGTTTCTGCCTGAATTATTGAGATAAATGCCTCCTTGGTCCATTTCCCTTTGCTGGTGTAGTCCTAGCTTGTAACAAAAGCAAAGACCAGGTCATGAGGAAAAAAATAAAAACAAACCAGGAACGAATGAAAAGGAAACATGAAAAGAAAAACTACTCTCCCATCAGTACAATAAAATGATTTTTGCTTTCATTAAAGTTTAAAGTTACTATGCTACACCATAGAGGCTTATTTAAAACTGTTGTAAAGCTCAAGTGTTTGTAATTTGGCTTTTTATTCTAGTGAGAACATCTGCCTCCTTTTCGAACAGTCACACTTCTCTTCTTTTTCCTTTAAAGATGTTTTTCAAACTCCAGACACCCTGGTCTCTTCATGCATTCTAGTCAGATCCTGTCTGTTCTCTTCAGAATGACAGGAGAATAGCATACAAGGTTTCTTATCAGTTCAATGATTTAGGTGCTGATTTGCTGAAATGCCTTAAAGTCATTTTATTCTTACACAGCTGCATGTGCTACATTTCTCTGTGCATGCATTTGTGAAAATATGTGTATATTTTCAGTGTAAATCTATTCTTACATGCACAACCAAGCGACCTATTGCATTTTGGGAGATAGCTCAAAGAGAAGCTTTTTATTCTATGCTTTTAGACCGCTGTTGAAGGGTGGTTATTAAAAGTATGTAACATGCTACTTTAAATATCTAAAACAAACACCAGGCTATTGGATTTGCCATCATCAACTAATATTTCTTACTAGTAGGCAGTACGCTTTAGTAGGAAGTTTATCATGGCAACTCACTATTCCTGGCCTCTAAGAGTTTCCTTCCCGGGTTGACTGTGTGGTCACAGGCTACTCAGAAAAGAGCAGCCAGGGCTGTAGGGTCTACATTAGCTGGGGCTGCAGGTTCCTATTTGAGTAAGCCTTTGAACTCGAACAGACACTGGCGACTCAGAGTTCTCTTCTCCTATCTCCTATTTTCTTGCTGGACTTTCTGGTGTGTCTTACTTTGGTTTAGGACTTACATTTATCTGTAAAAATAATGATCACAATGATGATCATCTATTGATCATACACTTTGTGCAAGTTACTATGTTGAGGATTTTATACATTATCTCACTCAATCCTTAAAATAATTTTATGAAGAAACTACTACCATTCTCATTTTGTAAATAAGAAACTGAACCATGGGAAGACTAATTAAATTGCCCGATGGGACATAACATAGAATTGGGATATCAGAATTTGAACCCAGATGTGTATCATCAAAGATCATGTTTTTAACCATTAGACTATTCTGCCTTCTTCTTGAATAAAAAAAAAAGAGGCCCTGTAATTACTTTCTTTGCTTTGCCCCTGCCTTAATTTCAGGGACATACGATGTGAAGGGTTGAAGGATCTAGATTCTCCAGTGTCTTCATGCCCATACACGCACACACGCGTATGCAGACATAGACCTGCATGCACACAGGTGGATACACACACACCTACACAAACATGCACAAAACACATGCACACAAATAAACACATGCACATACTCACAAACATAGACACTTAAATCTGGGATTTATCCCTCCTGCATTGTGCGATGGAAAAGTAAGCCACTTTTCAGATCTTTTTAGAGTTTATGAAAAGAATAACTGCTACCACCTTTCCTCTTGATCTGAGACCCCAAAGCTCCATTTGTATTATCTGTCTTCTCCGTGGACTATTCTTATTCTTTTCAGTCTCTGTGTTATTTCTTGTGTCTTTATTCTTTCCATTTCTTCAAGTCATTGACTCGTATCCTATCTCTCCTAAAACGTTTAAATCACTCAATATTATTTCCTCCAAGTCCAAAATGATTTTCAGTGACTTCTAAAAACTCTTGACTGTATTTTATTTAGAACTAAGAATTTTTCATGACTTTTTTTTTTTTTTACAAGGCAGTCACTGGTTTGACTTCTTACAAATAACGCAATAAATTCTCACAATGTTTTGAAAATGATGCAAACTGAAAACTTGTATGAGATTGTTCTCATGCTGGGCTACCAGACACCCACAAACTCCTTGTGGCATCACAACCAAGGGAAATGTCTTCTTCTGTGATCTCACTGTTGGCTCGCCTAGGCAGATAGAGTCTGAGGTGGAGTAGAAGGGCAAGGGATTTGAGTCCACAGTGAGGCAAGGGTAATTGCAATCCCAGTTGATTAATTGTGAAAATGGAGTTTTGACAGAGTCAACAAAGATAGTGGGAAGAGCGGTTGGGCGTATCATGGTTCCTGGCAAAGCTAAGGAGAAAGGGACAATCGATACCGTTAGCGGCCACAGCAGAGTACAAAGGTCCAGCAAAGAAGAGCTGGGACATTAGCTGTGGTCCAGGGAAGGAGGGAGAATCAAGATGCAAGAAGATTCAAGCCCAAGGTAAGCACCCCAGATAGCTTTGAGGGAGAAAGTAGCTCAGAACAAGATCGAAAGTAAGTTTTTTCTCTCTGGAGACAGCCCAATGATTGACTCAGCCAACTCTACCTACCATCTGTTACAGTTGATTGAGTTCCCTGATAGCAGGGATATGCTGTCATCCTCACAAGAGGCTTCTGTGTCTATGTCTGTGGCTATGTCGTGTCTGAGCAAATTTGGGCCTCCCATGGCGGGGTTGGGGTTGTCACAGTGGATAATAGAACAATCTCTGCTACTTCTCAGAGCCACAAACAACCTATTTTCCCTGTGTTGTTTCTGTGGATTAAAATGTTGAGTGGGACATTCTATATGCAAGTAGTGCCAATAAAGAAGAAACGGGAAATCTGAGATCAACCATGAGGTTATCTGAGAGCTAGATTCTGTATTCTTGGGACAATTTTTGAAACCCCCCAAAATGTTTGATGAAGTTGGCCTCCTACCAGCTTTGTAGCCAGCTAGGCCAATGTAGGCATTAAATGGACAAGCACATCTGGTTTCCTATCTGAAGGACTTTCCTAGAGTTTATTGTTAGTCAATTTGCATAATCCAGATGTGTTTGCTCCCTGGCCTTAGAATGGTCTAGGGGCAGAGGGCAGTTGGTGCTGAAAAACGATGAGGACAAAACTGGTGATTAATATGCCAAGGTACGTTCTGGGAGTAGAGCATGGGAGTGCTTGAAGAAGTTGGCTGATTATCTCTGATAGATGGTATATGTTGAAGGTGTGGCTGTAGGTACAGTCAGTTCTGCTACAATGCTTGCTTGAAAATGTGAATTTGTGTGATTGATATATTGAGGAACAATTTGAACACCAATGTGAAGATGAAGGCAGAAATGGGGTGATGCTTCTATAAGCCAAGAAATGCCAAAGATAGTCAGCTAATAACAAAAGCCAGGAGAGAGACATGGAATAGATTCTCCCTCATAGCCCTCAGAAGAAACCAACCCTGCCTACACCTTGATTTTGGAATTTGAGCCTCCAGAACTGTAAGATAATAAACCTCTGCTCTTTAAGCCCCCCACTTTGTGGTATTTTGTTATAGCAGCCCTAGGACACTAATACAGGATTCTTGGTGAAATTTCATTTAGGGGAAAAAAAGCACCAAGACTTCTGAGATTAAAATTTATTTGAAAATTATTGAGTTAGAGAGAGATGGGCCAAGTGGAGAACTGTAGATGCTTCCAATACTGCACCACTTGAAGGACACAGCCCTCTGTGTGCCAGGACTCTACCAAAGTGAAGTCAAATGCATACTTCCTGACATGGTATCGAGTTGGTGTTCTCATAGTGGGGCTGGTACTGTATAGTTTGGATGAGTGGTAGGAAGAAAAATAAAGTCACCCAACAATCAGATTATGCAATAGCCTAATGTAACCATAATTGGAAAAGGCTGAGTCGCCTTCATGTGTATTCAAAATGGTCATAATAGGGGCTGGCCCCATGGCCGAGTGGTTAAGTTTGAGTGCTCTGCTTCTGTGGCCCAGGGCTCCGCTGGTTCGGATCCTGGGTGCAGACATGGCACTGCTCATCTAGGTCATGCTGAGGTGGCATCCAATACGGCACAAACCTGAGGCACTTACAACTAGACTACACAACTATGTACCGGGGGGCTTTGGGGAGAAGAAGAAGAAGAAAAAAACAGGTGCCAGTCTTTAAAAAAAAAGGCCATAATAAGTTCAAAGTAGGATCTTTCATCTTTGTTCATGATCAGGAGCAGTTACATGTTCTCAGGAATCCCTATTTGGTATAACCTGTGGTTCACGTGTGCTAATACAGCAAGCCAGGAGTCGATGGGAAGGTATTGATTTTGAATAATGATTTTATTTAACACCTGGTGCTCCTTGCACAGATGTGCGTGCTTGCTTCTCCTCTTGACAAGGAGGACAGACAGTAGACGGGCGGATGGGGTTCTTCCGTAGACTTCTTTCATTAAATTCTCCACGGGATGCCATCTTTGACTGATCATGAATACATGTACCTGGCAGAAGATCAAGGGCTCAGGCAGAGGGGTAGAAGGCAGGCAGGGTTTGGCCTGAGAAGTCTAAATATATTTCAAAGTCCTGAGATTTCTGTGTTAGGAACGGTTCATTTTGTTTTCTTTTGTACTCCAGTATGTGTGCTTGATGAAAGAGGCTGCTGGAAGTGATGCTGGAAGCACCAAAGCCTTGGCTTTCAGTGATGCTGGACAAGCCCCCAAATCGCTGGAATTATAAGGTTTTGGGGGGTCAGGTAGTATCCAGAAATGTATATCCTTGGTGATATTCAAAAGTTTTTGGGGGTCCAGAACCTCTTGCAGCATTGACCAGAGACTGAGGTTGTCTTTGGATGTTGGGTTCCTGGTGCTGCCACCCAGCTGAAGGGATTACTCAGTCATCACACAGTGCCATGTGTGTGGATATGGCCACCTGTTGAATAATAGTCTATGTTCACATTGAACTAAAGTATCACTTTGAGGATTCCCAGAGAATAAGATTTGCAGCTCTGTCATGTGTGCTGCAACAACCCTGTCCAGTACCCACAGCAGACCTCATAACTGACTAAGGCACACGTTTCTACTGAGCCCAGAATCAGCCTCAGAATTCTTCTTCACACAGCTCTCTAGATGAGTTGATGAGTTGTCATGTAAGATGAAACCTATTTCCACTGCTTATCTTAGGTCTTGAGTAGGCGTTCGGCATAATGCCTACTGCCTGTCCTGAAATAAGGCTAAACTGGTGGCCAGTTTGAGGAACACTCCAGTGTCCCTGTAGAGGACAAATCATCTGAGTGAAAGTGTCTAGATTGATGTCTTAGATGTATGCTTTGAGGTTTGTCTAATCGTTGGCTATGAACCATTTGCAAGAACACACGTTATCTTGGACACTGCTCCTAGTCAGCACTTGCAGCCCAAGGTCAAGCAGTTGGGCTCAGACCATTCTGCATCAGATAGAGAAATTCATCTGACACTATTGCATTGTGGACTAGTAGACTACTGACCTCAAATCCACAGGCAAGCAAATGTGGGCAAGCATCACTCACTATTCCCAGTGCCTGTCCAAACCTCTCCAGGGTCTGACCAGGAACTTGTTCAGCAGGAAGAGACAGGAATGAATCCACGGCAGTGAATTAGAGACTCCATCTGCTAGGTCTCTTAGCCCTGTGGGGCTTGGCTAGGTTCTCACAAGGGGCCTTGGGCCAAGTACTTGATCGCCTGTTAGTCTAAACTATTTGCAATGTTAAAATAAAGTAGAAGAAAGGGGGAAAAGGCAAAGTGGCACTTACGGAGCCTGGTACTTTGCATATACTCTCACTAATCTTCTCAATAGCCCCATGAGAAGGGTGGTATGATTTCATTTTAGAGATGAGAAAAGTGAAGCTCAGAGGGACTGTGTACCCTGCCTGAGGTCACAAGTAGGAAAGGGCAGAGGTGAGATCACATTTAGGTCTGCCCAGAGTTCCTCATCATTCCTTAAGGTATCTGCTTCTACCACACCACACGGTTTATGCTGGGAAAGAAGCCATATCTTTCATATCCCATATTTTGCCTCTTGCAAAATTTACAAAACTTCTTATTGTTTCCGGTCCTTACCCCACAGCCGGCATTTAAACAGATTGATGAAACACTATCGTCCACCTATGCAAACTCATAGTCTGCCGTTCATAATAATTCTGACATTTCTGAGGTCATCCCTCTTCCTCCCCTCAACACACAGATGAGCCTGGCTTCCTGATTCAGAGTGAAAAAGGAAAATGGCAACAAATGTCAAGTGCAACAGTGATTCTTTCAGACAAAGCACCAAGAGAGCAAAGCTATTAAAAATGTCATTCTCCTCTGCCCTTCCATTTACTGGGCTGCATCCTCTGGGCTACTGAAATCAGCACCATTGGAAACAATATCTACTACTGCTACATGGGATACAGGACCGCCTTGGTAAATGTGAATCTAACTAGAGTGAGACCCACAAATAGCTTGTTTAGTATTGGGGGTTACTAGGAAAGATCTAGTAAATTTTGTATTATGATTTATAAAGGAAGCAGGAATGGGAAAACAAGAGCTCATTATCTTTAAAGCAGTTTAAACTTATTTGTATATTTATTTAATTTTGGTTAAATATAACCAGACTCCTTTCATTAAGTCTTATTTTATCTGAAGGTAGGATATAGAAAAAGTTAACTGGAATAAGAAAATCTTGCTATTTAAAAGGGAACGAAACTTCTTTTTCACTTTGAAAGAAATAGGAAGAAAATTATGCTTTCTTATATAAATTTGACATTTCATCATTGGCATCATTTCATAAACACATACTAAAACATTATTAAATCATGCCAGCAGTACTGAAAAAACCAATACTATTTAGCATATACTAACAGCATAAATTAATAGCATAAAACCAATATTTTTTAAATATTTGAATTTAAATATATGAATCAAATCAACTCTTTATTTTTAAAAATAAAAAAGGCAAACCACTTGTCACACTTCTTATACTTTTGATAAATCTTGCCCTGCTGGTCCAGTTATTGATTCTAAGAAAATTCACTTGTCAGAGCTCTTTTAGTTGATGCCTCTCTGTTACACATTCATCATTTACTGGACTGAAAACACACAGGCTTTCTCTCCTCACACTTTACACATCACTTTAGCGTTTTTGATCTTTATTCTTGATAGCTGTGTGATCTTGTATGGATTTTTAAAAACTCACATACTGAGTGAGATTTTTCCATTTTCTGCATTACAGTCAAGTCTTGGAAATCTGACATTCTGAGATCACTTTATATCTTCTATCTATCTAGAAAGGGCTGGGAGCCCTGGTTAGTTGTATGTAGCTAAGAATCATAAAGCAGGTGCATTTTTATTAAATAAAATAATACAGTAGAGAAAACAGGGTAAATGTTGTGTTTAGTAAAATTAAATAGAATCTGGTAGCATGTTGGATGTGTAGTGAACAAAGCTTTTTCTCTGGGTGACTCTTTTTTGTCTTTTTATTTTTTTTTTAACATACTGTCCAATCCTTGCTTAAACAATGCCAGTTTCCTCTTACTCCTAGGCCTGCCTGCCTGCATATTGTGCCTGTTGAGCACACATGTGTGTGTGGCCTATTACATGAATGTCTGCTCAAAACGTCCTTTTCTCTATTTTATTTCACATCTTCTGGGATAGCTGTGATAAGTGAAGATAATAAATACAAATGTTATATCATTTACTTAGAAAGTTTTCAATCCTGACCTGGTCCTCTTTCATCGCTCATTTTGAGTCCTGTATTCACCCTGTCCCTGTCCAGTTCTTCTCCTGGACAGGACTCAGAGTCAGGTCCTGTGGGATGGAAGCCCTGAATCTCTTTTGTGGGACTTCTTGTTTGGGGAAGGAGTGACGAGGGCTGAGGGAGACGGGGATAAATACAGGGCAAGAAGTCAGCTCTGCGAGCTACAGGATTGTTTTTATCACTGAAGCAGCAGGTCAACGAATCTATACTACGAAGAAGAAGATGATTTATAAAACGTGTAACTAGTGTGGGAAAAAGAGAATTGAAAATATGTAGGCACTCATGGCGTCCCTAACTTTGGATGTCTGCCTTCATATTAACTCTAAAAAATTCAGCACATGACAAAATATTACTTTTTAAATTTCTAATCATATCCAGATATGCCGTAGGTCTGGAGAGCTGTTCTTTGATGATTTATAGTTGTGTACAATGTACTTGGTGGGTAAAATAAGCATCCTTTCATCCACATTTCCCTTCAGATGTGGAACGGGAAGCTAAGTGGCCTTGGAGGGCATAGAGCACCATAAGACCTTCTCAGACAGTGTTTCCTTGTTGGGTAAGGCTGGTCTAATTCACCGAGTTTCAGGGCCACTGTGACTCATCAACTGTCCAGGCCCAATGCTGCTGTCTCCTGACAGCCCAGGCAGTGACCCATATCCATGGGGAGCCCAAATGGGGACAGTCACCAAAAAGAAGCAAGCTCCTTTCATCAGTAATTCTTTCTCGTTCTTGCCTTTTGCCTCAATCTTCCTTTGACCTGGACTTCAAGAAGAACACATTAAATTCTAATACATCAGCATTTAGTTGAAAAAATTAATGTAGAACAAGAAAGCAAAGTGTTTCCATGAAGGTCTAGCTATGAACACCTGATAAGATTAAAGTCAGAGGGAATTAAAATAGCCTCTGGCGAGGGCAATGGAGCGAGGATCTTCGTGTGAAGTGAAAAGGTCCTCTGCTCCATTTGTGGATTAAAAATCAAAATTTTCTTTTACCTTGATTTCACATTTTGTTCTAAGTGCTAATCTAAAGCTTAAGTAACTCTCCCAAATGTAAGCAGTTAATCTGAAGTTTTCTGAAAGGAATCTGAAATCCCTATTATCCCCAGAAATAAATCATCCTTCCTGGACACGAGAACAGACAGTTTCTAAGGCATTATTTTATTATGTGGATACACTTACTTTCTTTCCAGGTTTACGTCCAGTAATGCTGGAGGGCTGCCCCATTATGCCTTCTATAAAAAATGGAATACTTTCTTTTAAAAGCTCAAGGCAGAAATGCAAATAAGTTGAGTGGCAAAAAATCTTTAAGGCCAAAGATGCCCTGTCATATCAGCCAGGCCAATGATCTGCCTGTTTGAGGCCCTAAAGCTCATATTTCAGCTCTTGCCCTGGCAGTTACTATTACTACACTATTAATTTAGCGTACAAATAGCCTTTTAGCATGAAGTTGTAAAGTGCGTCAAATCATTTCTTAGTTACAGGTTTTAAGACCTTTCCCGTAAAGTTTGGCACCCCTAACAACTAATGAGATAGTCCTCAAGCTTTCGCAGTTCTCCGGGGCATTTCGTTGGTGCAGAGAGGAAAGGTCATGAGTTAGCGGGAACGCTAGCCTGGCAGGAGGGAGGCGCAGCGCCCGGGGCTCCTTCTTCTAGCAGCAGCTTGTTTCCCAAGGAGACACAGGTCAGAGACAAATCCCAAGAAAACACTCCATTAATTTCCTATTGCTACTGTAGCAAATCATCACAAACTTAGGCACTTAAAGCAACACAGATTTATTTTCTTACAGTTCTGGAAGTTGAAAGTCCAAGATGGGTCTCGCTGGGCTCAACTCAAGGTGTCAGCAGAGCTGCGTTCCGTTCTGCAGGCTCTAGAGGAGAATCCGTTCGTTTCCTTGCTTTTTCCAGCTGTCGGAGGCCATCTGAATTCCTTGGCTCTGGGCCACCTTCCATCCTCAGAGTCAGCAAAGGCAGGTTGAATTCTCAATCTCTCTGACTCACTCTTCTCCTTCCCTTTTCCACTTTTAAAGATCCTTGTGATTATGTTGGGCTCCTTCGGATAATCTAGGACAATCTCTACATCTCAAGGTCCTTAATCTTACATCTGCAAAGTCCCTTGTGCCGCCTAAGGTAACATATCAACAGGGTCCAGGAATTAGGACATGCATATCTTTGTGGGGCCATCATATTACCTACTACAAATGCCTCTCTAGCTTGTCTCTTCAGTTTGAAAGTCCCTGGGACAATGTGAGAATGTACCACAAGAAAGCATACGCATAGCAGTCCCTGAGGTGCTGTGATGAAGAGATGCTGTTCGTACCTGTTCAGGTGATTCTTCTTTCTCAAATATCCTCACTAAGACCTATATTCCATACAGACATTTTTTTCTTTCCTTCCTTTGTCACAGTTGAATTTTTCCTTTATGTGGGTTGAGTTACCAACTTTTAACATAGAAACTGGGCACTGAAACGGTATGTGATACTGTTAAAATGGGTGGACAAATCACCCTGAGAGTATTCGCCTTGCTTAGAATTACAAAATTTATTTGTGCAACTTCTTTTATCCTGGAAGGTCAATCAGCATTGGGACAGCAAAGCTACCATCAGCTTGATCCTCTCAGGAAATCTGGCCCTCTGGAAGTCTCCTTATAGAAACAGTTTTTAATGCTAAAAAATACAGAGAGTAGGGTGAAAAGACAGGAGTCAGAAGAAAAAGAAATCTTTCTTTCTCTTTGATTGCTTTTTTTCTCACCCTCCAGATTTAAATAAAGCAAGCCCTAGAAAAGAAGTAAAACCGTGTTTTACAACGAAAATTAATTTCTTGCAAATCCTGATTGATATGTTTATGGTGGAGCTGAGCAGATGATGTTAAACAGTGGCATATGCCTTATAACCTCTAAGTATATAACAAGATCACTAAATAAGTCAACAACCCTTTGAGATCTCTCTTTTTCATGTGGAGCTAGCAATGGAAGGATAACGTGGGTTAGGGAAGACGTATGCCAGAAAAATTTTTCCCCTTGTGGTAACAGTAAAGCTTGGCTCACATTTAACAAAAGCCATTCATTCAATCAAAAATATTTATTGAATGCCTACTAAGAGCAAAGTGAGGAGGGGAGATATATGTGGGTATGAATTTTTGTGAGTGAAAATAAAATCCAGCCCATCTTCCATCCAGTTTATAATCCAGAGAGAAAATACTGCAACTCACATGTGATTCCTGGGTGCAGTGAAGACAATTTACGGATGTCTTTGATTTTCTATTTGTAACCCACTTCTGATTTCATTTATCTGATCGATACCAAATCATCAAGGTGAGGTCTTTAAAAAAAGATTTATTTACTTTTATTTATAATTTTAAAAACCGAAAACATCACCATGTCAGATACGAATATCTTTTGGTCTTTTCAATTAATTCATAAGAGACTTTTTAGGAAACCCAAATCATTTTATAGAGCCACAAGACCATATACATCACTCTGTGGTGTGTGAAAGTCTGGTTTTTCAATTTAGGCAAAAACGCCTAAAATCTTTAAATAGGATAGTCTGTCAGGCTGGGAATATTTTTAGATTGGGTTAAAAAGAGAAAATGGAGAATGTTCATAAATAAGAGAGATTAAAGTTAATGATAGACAAAGAATTCTTGTTATTAAGCCTTTGGAAGGAGGAAAGAAATGGAGTCAAAAACAATACGACATCGACACTTCTTCCCTGTGGGATTTCTGTCTGTTAGGGAGATGGGCATGGATGTGTTTTAGGAGGGGGATGAAGTCATGTCAGAAATATCTACGTTCTGTGGTGTTCAGGCATGGAGCCAATCCCTGTAACCCTCGTACTCAGGAGTGAGGAGAAGCGCCAGCACATACTGAAATTTCTCCCTGAGTTATCAAACCTAAGACTGTTAATAAAAGGCCATTCATTTTCTTTCCATTAGAAGAGTCCAAGTTATCTTGGTGACCCCAGGAATACAAGTACCATTGTCTGGCTCTAGCTGCAGGACTTCAATATACATTTACATTTGACTCGAATGATTGGAAACTGATGTCTCAAATCCTAAGAAGTTTATTCCCTTGGAAGTGATCCCTGACAATTTTGTGTAAATTAAAATAAATAAGTGATGGTGTTACTAGCTCTTACACCTAATAATCGTATCTTATAAGTGCAAAAAGCTTCCATATATGTAGTCAATAGCTCCCCCACCAACCAATACCCTCATCCACTAGATCTAAAGGATGGATTTTCTCTGGTTAAAACTTATGGAGATCGCACTTGAGGGCAGAGTAACATTTACACATCTAATAAAGCAACTACGGAACAACTTGAGAGTTATCCTTGCTACATAATTTTGCTTTCTTGGATCTCGCATTTCTTATTAGTTTCCACCAAGTCTACGAGTCTGTTTCTAAATGCTCCAGCCATCTACTCTGGGGTTCACAGGTGCCCTTTGAACAGTGCCTCCCCACACATGGTGATCCTATCACACACTTCTATACCCTAAGATTTAACCACTTCCTCCATATATATTTTATTTTCCTGATAAGTTTTTAAGAATCGTGAGGCCTTATCCTTACTTTTCTGCTCTCATTAGCTCTTAGGATATACTTTGCACATAGCAGACATTTCATAAACATTTATAGACTACACAGCCAAACCAATTTAAAAAATCTAAGTTTGAGGTCTCTCTTGATCTTAACCCCCAAGCATCCTGCAGCTCCCTACAACAGGACTCCCTTTGGTGGGGGGATATAGTGGATCATGTTTAAGGCAAATTGCTTTTGTAATTTCAAATTGCTCTTGGCATGAGACAAAGTGAATTAGTTGAGTGTCTTTTGTTTCTCATTAACCCCAAAGCACATTGAATTTAGAAAAATAGTCAGAATATTATTTGATAGTACATCACATTTTGTCAAATCTAGGTACTACAAAAATTATTCTGTTACAAATCAGTAGACAGATGGAAAATCCTCAGCTATAGTGTTGAAACAGAAATACCGTTTTCTGGTCACCAAAAATGTCACTATGTTTAAGGACTATAATATAATGCCATACATATTGTTTTCATATTCAGAATAAAAAAATTTCCAGCAAATAATTAAAAATCACTTTAAGATAACTTTAGAATCTTACTGGAATTTTCAGGCATGGGGAGGGCATTCTTTAAATTGCCTGATACCAACTGTGGAGGTCTTTCCTCTACGTCTATATGACTGAATATCAGTGTTACTGAATCTGCTCAGTCCAGCAGTCGTGATCATTATTAAATCATTCATCGCTGACTTCAAAATATCATGAAGTAATGTTTTAACCTTAAATTGAGATGATGTTACCTTCCCTATCTTATGAAGATGCACATAATCAATCACTTCAAGGATCTTAAATAAATTTTGCAAGTTTGTGAAGACAGAAAGAAGATGGAATTCATTAAAAATAAATGCCAGTTCATTATAGACAATGTCATTTACAAGGTTCTAACACTGGGGAAGCTGGTTACTCCTTGGTAATGTTTTCTGAGAAAACAAATAGTGGAATCTTGCAGGAATGTCAAATGGAGACAGGACGGTGAGTTTAGTCTTCTCTGTGAGTTATAGTAACAGAAATTGCATTTACTCCCTTTAATGATGAATGTACTGATCACACTTCAACTTTCCAGGAAAACTTATTTTTTGTTTATCAAAAGGTTTAGGGGCTGGCCTGGTGGCATAGTGGTCAAGTTCGAGTGCGCGGCTTCAGCTGCCCGGGGTTCGCAGGTTCGGATCCAGGGCAGACCTAGCACTGCTTGCCCAAGCCACGCTGTGGTGGCATCCTACACAAAATAGAGGAAGACTGACAAAGATGTTAGCTCAGGGCCAATCTTCCTCACACAAAAAAAGGTTTAAATTTCCCTCTCAGCTTGATTCTTCATACAGATATTTGAGGCTGTAATTCCTTGAATTGACTAAATACTACTTAAGTTCCTAAGCCGTCCCCTGAGTCCTGTTTCTTAATTATCTCTGGATTCTGCTTCATGACAGAGTCTTCTCCAACAGGGACCTCACCACGGAGATCTGGAAGCCATCAGAGCCAAAGATTATGAGGTAGACACAGGGAGAGGCCCCTGATCAGCTCCGTCTGTGAGTGCTGGGCCCTTGATCCATGCTGGGGACTTTGTTCTCTGCTCTTACAGCTGTCAGAAAAATCCATGTAATTCTAGGCACTTGACAAGAGCAGCTGCTGTTTTGTCTTTTGGTTTTACTGAAAGGGAGTCTCGAAGACAGTCAGAGAAGGCCAGACTGGCATTATGCAACTCAAAGTCTTGAAACTTATGGATGGAAGATAGGATTATATTTAATAAATTTACTAAATCTTCCTTGTATTTTGCTGTTACAGGGGAGTGTGTATTATATTGGAAATCTAAAACAAAGGGTATGTTATATTAAAATATTTATTTTAGACGTGGGGGTTGAGTGGGAATTTTATGCTTTATTTTCTAGCACAATGTTTTCAGCAATACTTTTACACTTGTATATACAGCTACTTCTGTGGTTGTATCAAGCTATGAGAATGAACGTACATTCAAAAATCAGAAAAAATCAATAATAGAGACTCTAAGAAGCAAAAAGAATTAATTTAACTTTAGAAGGATTAAAGGCAAATTATATTAATTGAGCCCTTGTTACGTTCAGGGGTCTATATCGAGTGTGTTCAAATTTATTATCTGATTATTCAATCCCTTAGTTAATGTTATTTACTGTTTACATCAACCCTTGTGTTTAATATTAAAACTCAGATTTAATTCTAGTACATACACTATGGTTTATTGAATACAGAGGGAAAAAATTTGGATTTATTTCTTAGTGGGAGAAATCAGCAATAATTAAATATGAATCTTAGACACTACCTGATGAGTAGTCACCAAAAGAACATTTGAGTATTGAAAATGTTGTGCTAGGTGACTTACAGCCATGGCAAAAAAATACAAAATAAAAACAAAAAGAAGAAAAATATTGGTTTGTGAAGGTATATCTAGAAATTTTCTGTGTTCTCTTGTGAATCTTAGATCCTTTCCATTCCTGTCTATTGGAGCCTACTTTGAGCACCTTAAAGTTCATATGTATGTCTACAATAGAATTCTGGCTTCTCCTTTGAGAGATGCTTTTGCTTTTAGTAATTGCATCAGAATGACAATTTCTTCAATTTATTCATTTCCCACTTTGTTTCAAAGTCAATTTGAAGCAAATGTGGCAATTTTTTTCTCTCTCTCTCTCTTCTATTTTGTGATGGACTGTTGGAAGTATATCTTCCAGGAGTCTGTTTTAGGCACAAACTGCTTTAATGATCAAAAAATTAGTATGTACAAAAGAAAGTAAGGTGGTTATAGTTTTTAAATGGTTTTTCTTTTATATACATGCATAAAATATAAATATATATAAATTATATATACATAATATATAATATTTTATATATGACCAAAAAACCCCAAAAGCAAAAAAAAAAAAAAAAGCCTTGTTGCCTTGCCTCCATAATAAGTCATTCTTACTTCATTTGTCAAAAATTGTAACATCATAGGACTTAAATGCCTTCTTAATATGATGCGTTCCTACCCATTTGTTGCAACAAATGTCAGTGTATCCATTCTTTGCAATATGGCTGTTTAAATCATCTCTTATTTTCACGTCCATTTAGAATCTATGCTCCTGTGCTCTATTTTGTCTTGTAGAACAAGCTTACTTCAGGAACCTCTCTAACTGGTTTGCTTGTAGCAAATTTTTCTTCATTGAATATCTTTATCTTTTCTGGTAATGACACTTGACATCGCCTCCCTGGTCCAGCTGTTTCCAATTACTGTTTCCAATGTGTCTGAAATGCTGGGGTCAACCATTAGGATCATATGGGCAGAAGAATCATATGGGCAGCTTGTTAAAAATGGCCAGTTTCTGGATGTCCACTTCAAGAGATTTTTATTCATTAGGTTTGGTGAGGGGTGGGGGGTTTGCTTTTGTCACACTTTAGACCATTTCGATGAAGGTTGTTGAGGTTGACACACTAAGAAACTCTGCCGTAAGGCAATGACTCATGACTCTGAGACCTACTTTTTCCTGAGGAATTCTTTCAGTTATCTATCACTGTATGACAAACCACCTCAACACTTAGTCGCTTAAAACAATCATGGTAATTTATTTTGCTCATGAATCTGCAATTTGGGCAGGACTTGGCGGGGATGGCTTATCTCTGTTCATGCAGTGTCAGCTGGGATGGTTTGATTGGAATTGGATATCTGCTTCCAGCATGGCTCATTCACATGGCTGGCAAGTTGGTGCAGCTGTTGACTGGGAGCTCAGCCAGGAGGCTGTCAGTCAGGAGCCTCAGTTTCTTTCTACATGGGATTCTCCACACTGCTGCTTGGGCTTCCTCACAGCATGGTGGCTGGGTTCCAAGAGTGAGTGTTCTAAGAAAAAGTAAGTAGAAGCTTCCAGTCTCTTAAGACCTGGCCCCAGAAACTGACACAGCATCATTTCCTCTGTATTCCGCTTGTCAAAGCAGTGAGAGAGCTCTCCCAGATTCAAGTGGAGAGGATATAGACCCCATTCTCAATGAGAGCTGTGTCAAAGAATTTTTGACTATTTTTAATCTGTCAGAGGAACTTGATTATTTCAGACTGTGTTCACTAAAAGGGACTTTAGAAGTACTCTAGTCTACTGGCCTCCAAATTAACATAGATGATGAACCACTGGGGTACAAAGAGAAAATATTAGAACTTCATTATGTTTTTCTCACTACTTTTTTCATATATTATCTCCCAATAAGATGTACTCTTTTGCCTTTGGTGTACAGTTTTATGAATTTTACAATTCATTCTAGATGTATAGATTTGCATAGGCACTACTGCAACCAGGATACAGAACAGTTTTATCATCTCAAAAATCTCTCTTATGCTATCCCTTTATAATCACACCCTTACCTCACCCGTAATCCCTGGTAAATGCTGATTAACTTTGCATGACAATAGTTCTGTCTTTTCAAGAATGTCAAATAAATGGAATAACAGAGTATGTTACTTTTTGAGACTGGCTTCTCAAAACATTTTTGAGATTCATTTATGTTGTCGCACATATCAATGGTTTGTTCTTTTTTTACTACTGAGTTCATGGCATTGTATGAATATACCGATTGGCTTATCTATTCACCTGCTGAAGGACATAGGGTTGTTTTCAACTTTAAGCTCCACAAGTAAAGCTGCTATGAACATTCATTATATTTTAACTCATACTTTAAAAATATATAATTGTGAGGTATGTTTTTAAATGTGCATAATACATTGATACAGTAATGCATGTTTATAATTTACACATAAATTGTGCGTGACTTCTCATTAACAATGATAAGGGTGTGTGATCAAAAATTTGGAGATTGTGTTGCTATCGGTGGAAGCTGGGTGATGGATACATGGGACGTCATTATAGGAGAGTAGCTTCTACTCCTTTGTTGTTTTAAAATTTACATCATATAAACTTTTAAAAGGTTTGTAGACCCTTCTCTGGCCCACCCCTCTCATGTGTTGGTTTAAGAGCTGAGCATTGAGAGTACTACTGGACTTAGGAGCAGGTGGCAGACAGAGGCCCAGATCTTCTGCCTCTTTCCAATGTATCATGTTGATAACCAGCCGATTTAGACGAAATAAATTATGTAAGGATTTTAAGCTAACTAGATATATTCTCACAGTCCACCATTTGGTAACCATATATTTGAAAGTAGTGATGTATACTTTAAACAATCATATGAGAGTAAATCGAGGTCAGCGACACTGCCCTTGTTCAATCCTGGCACACTGGGCATGTGTACAGCAGAGAAGGCAAATTACTAGGCTTGTGGGACTGAGTCTTCATTCTCTTTGCCTGATGTGTGAAGAGACCCTATTTCTTCTTAACCTTTTGTTACTAATGTCAGCCAATAGTAGGAAAACAAAGGATAAAGACTTTAGCATGGGTATCATTCTGCAACACCAATGCAAAGGAATTTGTCGGAAACCTGTTGAGTGCCAAACTCTCCCTCTTTATTGTCACTGGCCCTTTGGTTTGAGTCGGGAAATAGTTCACTTACTATTTATTGCTATTTATTTATCTATTATTTCTCTCTGTAAAAGGAAAAGTAAACCACCCAGACCAGCTTAGTTTGGCTAAAACCTGCCAGATGGAGAGTTCTTTCCCTCTCACACTCTTAGACCCTGATGGCTTATCAGTGATGAAAGGGAAAGACTGAGACTATGGATATAAAATTGTATCCAAACCAGCCAAGGAGCCTAGATTTGAAACAAATGACTATAGTTCATTACAATTCAGCATGTCTCAGCTATTTAAGTTCTCACTTACTTCCTCTGTTTTCCTAGCTACAGTACAAGGAGAGCATTGCATTTCCAATAAATAATGTATAATTAATTAGCATTTCCAAAAGCATGGTACCCTCCACATATAATTGTCTTCTCTCTACCAAAACAGCAGGTATTAATCAGATCAGGTTTTTGTCTTGGAGCAATCAGTTCCTGTTATTTGGCAATTATAGAGTGCTGAGGGAACGGAACTCAATTTCTCTGGGTTCATCCATTTAAAATCAACCTTGTTACTACGGAATGGATAGAATTCTACATGGGAAATCTTATTTAACAAAGTTAGAGAAAAAGGACACTTGAGCTAAGGAAATTTTAACAAGTACTGCCATAGAGAACTTAATAATTCTGAATTAAATAGAATTTAGAAGTCAGTAGAGATGCTGATCACATTTTTGAGTATGGCTGTGTCTGCTAAGTAATAAATACTTAACCTTACTCAAGCAAGTTCAAATAAATAAAAGTTTGCTCATTTTACTCTTTAGACTAGATTCCAGGGCACACGTTTTGATATAGGATGAAGCATGTTATAACTCAACTTCAAGGATGTTATTGATATGGCATGTAAAATATGTGTTCTTTCTTGTTTTTTGAGGCATGGCTGCTGCTGTGTCTTTCATTCTCTTACTGCAGACCTCTCTGTGACTGGTGGGGCTGCCTGAAACTGACCAGCAGTCAGGGACCATGAGCCAGCAGGTACGACCACTTTACCCTCTGTAGTAGTGCCACGCAGTGACTGAACTCCATCACCTCACGCTTCACAACAGTATGATTTCCAAACCTGGCTGCACATGAGGATTACCTTGGGAGCTT
Organism: Equus caballus; assembly: GCF_041296265.1. Taxonomy (NCBI): domain Eukaryota; kingdom Metazoa; phylum Chordata; class Mammalia; order Perissodactyla; family Equidae; genus Equus; species Equus caballus. The sequence continues at coordinate 21,828,136 of NC_091692.1, forward strand.
TTCATACATAGCTCTCTGGACCTCATTTCATACCCGTCAATGAAGATCTCCAGAAAGTGGGACTCAAGAACCTTTTAAAACATCCCTGGGCAATTCCGATTTTCAGCCTTTTGTTGACCATCGTTTCACTCAGTTTCTTTAACTGGTTCAAATAGAGGTATGTATGAAGATAACACACACACATTGTCATAACTAATCAAACCAGTGGTTCATTTAATCTAGTGGATTTTATCTCCTGATAACACCTGGGCACTTTTGGAGGTAGACTATAGAGATTAGAGAGACAAAAATATTCCCAGTTTCTCCATAATAGCTCAACTCAATATATAGACTGTATTATGGATTTGCTCCAACTCTCTGTTGAACCTATACTAAAAGACACTTATGACCTTTACCTAAATATATGTCTAGTAAAACTGAACAATGTGTAGGAATTATAAGTGAGATCACAAAGCTTGATAAAGTTTGCCTATTATTTTGGGGAAAAAAAATCTACTTCCTAAGTGTTCAAAGTTTCCTTAAATTTGCTAAGACTGAGACTGACGAATTGTTTCATTGTTTGGAGGAGAGAGTTTAAGGCAGGGGATGGGAACCCATGGGTTTAGTTCTAATGTTAAATCTTTGCTTTGTCTGCTGAGAGACCTCAAAAAAGTCACAATCTCCTTTCTTGGCTTTTTTTTTTTTTCCCATTTGGGATGTTTGGTCAAGATCATCTCTAAAGTTTCTTTAGGCTCTATATGCTGTGATGATAATCATCTATTAAGCAACCACCAGTACAGTGTTGGCCACTGTCCTACTGGTGTTTAGGATTTAGGTAGGGTGACATGACATGTCCATGAAACGACAAGTGACGTGCAGCATCAGGAACAAACTGGTGTAATGCAGAGCAGAAGTCCTTAAGATCATAGGGTGGGTTGATGAGGGGAGACCTTGTGGTAGAGTTAGAAGTGGGTCAGGGTTACAAAAAAGAGACTTTAAATAGGCAAAAAAGAGTGGAGGGGGCATTCTGGGCCAAGTGGGAAGCATTGAAGTTGAAATATACATGCATTGAGCTCAAGCTTTCCATCCCCCATGAAAGATGGACTGAATCTCCCCACAGAGTAAAACTCCTTCTTTGGCACTCCCAAAGCCTGTTGCAAATACCATTATTATAGTATTTAGCATTATTTTTTTTTCTTGTGGGTTTTTTTTCCCTTTAGACTACAGATCATTTTACATTCATCTTTCTATTGCCAAAACCCGGCAGATATCTTGTTTTCAGTAGATTGAGTACCTAATAAATATCTCTTACATCAATGGATAGGGGAAACAATGAGAATCCTGGGGAGGGGAGGCCGGTGCAGTGAATGTTGTGGCAAGTCACTCAGGTCACCCATGAGGCACCGAGTACTTATTCCCCTAGCTATTGGGAGTGTTGATAGATGATGGCTCTCTACTCAATCACCCTCTGGGAATTGCTCTCAGCTGAAGAAAGATGTCTCATCCTAGGCTGGCTTCCCTCCGCAGGAGGGGTCCATATCCAATGGCTGGTCAATGCGGGAGTATAAAATCTAAGTCTCTCTCCCTCAAAACGAACAATTTAGAAGGGCTGTCACAGCTCAAGAGCTCCCTGTGGGGTTGCTTGATGTCTTTGTTGAGTTTGCATTGCAGTTCAACTCTGCCCTCTGTTTAATCCTATTTCCTTCACTTCCTCCTGGTGTGCTTCCTAAGGGCACACTCCATTAAATTGCTGGTATGCAAATTTCCACCTCAGAGTCTGTTTCTCTCAGAATCCAATCTAAAACAGCTGGTGTGGGAGTTTAATTTTGGATACTGTGGAGGATAAAGTTGGAAAAACTCTGCCTGGAGCCCAAATGACACCTTTGGGGGAATTAGAAGGAGTTGCCCTTACTCATCTCTCAGAAAATTATTGCCCTAAATACATAAACCTACAGCGATTATAAAGGTAGAAGGCACTCCCACAGTCGACCAGTGCTTTACAATTGAGCTATATGACAGAAAGTGGCAGCCTTGAAGTGAAAGGGCAGATTTGTGCCAGATTATGAAAGGTTTTACTGATCAATCCGGGGACTTTATCTTCTCAACGCTACACTCTCATCTTTGCTGAAATTCAAAGGCCTATTGTGATGCTAGCTTTTAAAGCAAACTTAAGTAATGATTCTTTTCATAGATGCTACATGTGAATCTGCTATCAGGCTTCAATGCCTTAACATCCCTGAAATATATCCCTGTGAGTTTTTCTGTTCAGTGTTATACGGAGTTTACCTGTATTTAGCATTACAGTGTCAAGGAGGAAATGATCTATGGTTTCTCATGTATTTGTATATATGTTCACTGGGAAACATCTTCAGCTGAAGAGACAGTCTTCTAAATATGGTCCCTGAGTCTTCTCAGACTACACATCATACCATAAGTTGGACACTTGGCCAAAGGATGGCAAATGTGATATAACAGCAGCACCCTCCCAGGTCGGTGCAGAAAAGGAGGGTTGAGAATCATAAGTCTTCCTTGGATCCACTTAGATCAGTTAATTTAGGCATATAAATGTTCTGCAATATTTTCCTTATAATACTAAACCACAAAAACCCACCATGCATGTTATACACATGCAAGTCAGATTGTTAAGGTCAAATGCTTTAAAGATTGGTTAGGGCAGAATTTACCTCATATCAATGCTTTTATTGAAACACTCTTGTCACACTAAAGAATCTTTCAACTGCTTTCTATTTTTGTACTTTTATCAATAGAATTTTCCTTTTTGTGCCTTTTACTCAGAATCCTTCAAATATTCTCTCCCATTCCAGTGAGAGGAAATAAATGACGCCCTACCATTGAGAAGATAAAATCAGCAATAGAACAACCAGTATAGATCAGTTGGTGCCTTTTTCTTTTGACAATCTGCTTCATTTTGATAACAGAAGGATTTGGCCACCTTGCTCAACCCAATTTAAACTTCACAGAGGGTCGTAAACTTGTAATGAGAAACTGGGTTTTCACTGTTGCATCCTGGAGGGAATTTTTTTTCCAGCCCTAATCTGCAGCTTTGGTCATCAGCCTCTGTATAGTGGCTTTTCAATAGCCAGGGTATAGATGCATTACATCCAAAAGTATAGCTTTTGTGGCTTACCCTTTCTAATGTGTAGCAAATAAGAAATTTATTATTATCTTAAGTTTCCCTTTTCATTGACATTGTGTCACTTAGTAAGACACATTTATGGGCACACGAATGCAAGGACCTGGTGGGGTGAATTTCTTAGGAATCTCCCACATGTTGTGCTCTCCAAATGAAATGAATATGGGAGCTCAGGAAAGACACTTTTAGCAAGTGAATATATTATCTTTTATAATCTCAACTAATGTCTAAGTTTATGCACTGAAGATGTGGATCACGACAAACAGGTATGTGTCCTTCACTTTAATATACGATTTAGAAGTTCACGACCACTTAAAAAATAATGACATGTTCAAAATGAGATAGGAAGCAGTATGATCTCTCCAATTCTGTTTCTTATTCAACACGTCCTCCTCATTCCACATGAGATTACCTATTACATTGAAGGGAAGCACCAGCCAGTAATCAACTGTTCTTTCTCCTTCTAATGTTACAGTCTTTCTGGATGGAACTTCTAGTGATGAGAAAGACATTTAAGTGTTTGAGTATTAAAGCTGAACGTTGGTATGGAGACAAGACTTCAGTCTCAATACAGTGAAAGAGGAAGTAAAAAATAAACAAAAGAGAAAATGAAATCCACCACTGCCCTGTTTCCATCCTAATGGATTGTGAAATGTAAAACTTTGGCACAGATTATCACCTGTTTGGCAGTTAGAGATTCAAGAGTTGATTTTGTCAGGTACAAAATAAAAAGAAACATTTACTATCAAAAAAGAGGGGAAAGACATTCTACTAGCGAATAATTAGTATCATTCCTACCTCAATTGTCATTTTACAGAAACTGAAAACTAGGGGCCGGCTCTGTGGCCGAGTGGTTAAGTTCGCGCGCTCCGCTGCAGTGGCCCAGGGTTCGGATCCTGGGCGCGGACATGGCACTGCTCGTCAGGCCACGTTGAGGCAGCGACCCACATCCCACAACTAGAAGGACCTGTAACTAAGATATACAACTATGTACAGGGGGGATTTGGGGAGATAAAGCAGAAAAAAAGAAAAAAAAGAAAGATTGGCAACAGTTGTTAGCCCAGGTGCCAATCTTAGGAAAAAAAAAAAAAAAGAAACTGAAAACTCAAACTCTGTAGCTTATTATTACAAAAGATAATTTAGGCTTTGAATTTTGCAGGTGTCTCAAGGTAAAATGCAATCAGCATTAATTAAAATACTCCTGCTTATAATTATGCCTATGATGGATTCAGGAAAACAAAAACTACCGTGAAACAAATACTGCAAAGATAATTAAACAAAAATAAAGGCTTTGTAGACTCCGATTGCTTCAAGTTATTTAGCTAAATATGCACATTCATGTTTATGTTTATTTACTTACAGTTTCTTCTTCATGAATTGTTACAGCTCCCTAATACAATATTCTGCCATAATCAAGCATTTCCTCAAATCTCACCTGCTCCATGCAGCTTTTCTGAAATTGATAACATTTTCCTATGGTTCTACTCATCTCCGCGCATTGCTTTTTAACCTGCACCTCCTTCATTCGCACATTAGTTTGCAGGTTCACCAGATTTCTGCCTTTGACCTTGTCTTCTTGTTCTACGTGTTCTCCCTGAGTAATACTCTTACTTCAACAAAGGACAGCTAACCTCTGGTCCTAAACTGTCATCCTGAGCTCTGCCTGGATGTCCTGTAGACCTTTGTGGGGACCTGGAATTGGCCACCCCAAGATATGTCTCTTTGGCATCAGGATTATTTGAGGCTGATTGCTTTTGATAAACTGGGACAGGGAAGGAGGCTCTGAGGAATGGAACTTGCCCTTTGTTAGGACACGTTTACATTTGTAAGGTAAATCTCTATCTGTAAAAGGTGCCTCCCTCTCTGTACCAGGAAGAAGAAAGGAGATGACCTTCTCTCTAAAAACTCTTAATCAATACCAAAGGCAAGGACATAAAATCTGCATTTTATTGTGCTAGTCTGGTAACCTCCTGTAACTGACTTCCCTCCGCCTCCCAACGTTGGCATTCCTTAAAGATTAAGCATCTTTCTTTAGGCTAGGAACTGATTGCTGAGCTCACCTGTGACCGCCCAGCTCCAGACAATCGACTTGCCTCCGGCTACGCCGTCTGAGACTGCAGACCACTACCTGCTGTGTCCATCAAGCACTGTGCTGACGGGGCAATCTTGTGACTATTGTGGGAGGGACATTTCAATCACATGTGAAACACCCCGTTTGGGGGTATATAACCACTGTCTGCACCCCACTTCTTCGGTGCCCTTTCTTTCTTCGGGAAGAAAGGCCCCGGGCCATGGTTCCTCATAAAGCTTTGTTTAATTTTCTCTTGCTATTCTGTCTCATGTGAATTTAATTCGTTCTCCAGCCAGACGAACCCCCATTTGGGGAGAGGAAATGTCCTCCTCCCCGACACCTTCAAAGTGAACATGTCTAATACGTGTACTCATTATGTCCTCCCTCGCCCACCTGCTTTAATTCTGTATTCTCAACCTCAGTTAATGATGTTACTACCAACTGAGTCATCTTCTTCTTTCAGTGAGACTCCAAATCTTAATGAAGTCTGTCTCGGACAAAGCATTTCCTTCCGTTCCCAATGCCATGGTGTAGTTCAGGCTCTCATCATTTCTTGTCTAGACCACCTCAAAAGCATCCTTCTTTTGATGTTCGTGTGGTCAAAACATTCCACATTCACTATCTGAGATACTTACAAAACAAATACAATTCTGTTATTCCCCCATTTCAAACCTGCATTGGTTCTCTTATGCCTATAGGAATAAATACAAACTTGTAAGTCAGGAAAAATTTGTTAGTTAGAAAATGCCCTTAGCCTTATGGTTAAAATCTTTCAGGTTAATTTTCCCACCCGCCCACGTTGATTGCCAGGCTATCTTTGGCTCCAGCCAATATTTCCCCAACACAAATTTGTTTTTAATCAATGCTTTTTTCCCTGCCAGCAATGACTTTCCTTTTCTTCCTTCATTTAGCAGATCTACCCCCAAAGTTTTAATATTTTACTTTATTTTTAAAAAATAAAATTTGTTTGAGACTAATGTTTATTTTTGAAAAGTTTTTCATTTTATGCAAATTTGGGGTAGAAAGTTTTAAAATCCTATCAGCTAATTCTCAGATTCACATGTGTGGGCTAAAAATTTCAGAGTTGACAAAAACCATTCATAATCCAGTCGTAATAAAGACAAAAATATCTTTTCCCCAGTAATTTCTCTGAAAAAATTCCATTTTCATCTAATCCACAGAGGAAAAACAAATGACTCTAATAAATTCTTTTTCTCCCTGATGTCATGGATGGTATCTAATTGGAATATAGAAGACTATGACCCAGAAGAAGAAAATATTACCACAGTGACTGAAAAATTAATCAGGGCTGGCTATGATTCGGAATAAATTAAAATGAAGATTAGGTGTTAAATGTTCTGAAGCTGTTATGTAAAGTGCTGATGATTAAGGAATATATTTTACTTTTTATTATGGAAATTTCCAAACATAAAATTAGCATAGGGAGAATAATGTTAATGAATTCCCATTCATCCGTCAACCAATGTCTACAGTTGGTAATTTTTTGTCAATCACGTGTCATCTATCACCCACAATTTTGTTTTTCTGGAGTATTTTAAAGCAAATCCCAGTCATTATCCTGTTTTATTTGTGAATACTTCACTTTGTAGCTCTGACATAAAGGATTTTTTTAAGGTTAACAAAAATACCATTATGTTACCTAACAAAATTAGCAATAATTCCTTAACTACCATTGTTATTAACAATACTGTATCTTTATCCATATCACTATTATTATATTATTATTAACAATAGTTCCTTACTATCTCATCCAATCTGTTTTCAGATTTCTTTGATTATTCCATTAATGTCTTTTTACAATTGTTTTATTCAAATGAGAACTATATATTACATTTGGTTGATATCTTTCCTAAGTTTCTTTTAACCTATAATAATTTATCCAACTCCCTTTATGTTTATTTCATTTATTTGTTAAAGAAATTAGGCCATTTTTACCATAAAATTTTTCACATGCTGAAAAATCTGTACTTACACCTTTAAGATTGAGCTCATGTGTTCACTCTGGGATGCTGTCACTGATTCCCAAAGATGCATTTTCCTGCATTTGTGTTCCCACAGCACTTAGTGCTGTAACTGTGGGCCCTGCAGGACCAGTTCAGCTGACCCCTTCTCTTATCAACAGAGTGATTAAGAACTGCCTTTCAGAAAATCTGCAAAGTCACATAGCCAAGACATGCACAAAAGAAGAAATCGTGACCTGAAATGATCACAGAACCAAAGATCCTCCTTTCCATGGAACCCAAGGACCAGGACAGGACCAGGACCTGAAAGTTGGACTCTTGTCAGAAGAAAGGGGTCCCTCAATCAGGAAGACCCAGTATTAAAATTCCTTCCCCACATCATCAAAAATGTTTAGAACTTCATCATAGAGGTTTAGAACCCTGTCACAAATGTTTAAAACCTCACCATAAATGCTTGAAGCCCACCAATCAAAACCTGTCCCACCAGCATTTCCGCTTGCCAGCCTGTTTGTTCTCCCTCCTCTTACATTTTGCCCCAAATTCTGAATTTGGGAGACAGACCTAAGAGCACATGTACCCGTTCTCCCTACAGATCGATCTTGCAGAATAAAGCTGATCTCTTTCCCCAAAGGCTGATGCTGTAATTAATTGATTTATTTATGTGCATTGGGCAAGTGAACCCCAATTTTGTGTGGTATCAGTACATAGAATCATTAGGTTATTTTATAATTGTTTACATGTCCTTATTTCCCAATAGATTAGAAGACACTTGAAGACAGGGATGTTGTCTTATTCATCTTTGTTTTCTCAGGGCTTAATATTGTGCTTGACACGTAATTGATGCTTCATAAATTTTTGCTAAGTGAATAACTAAATGAAGAAAGAAGATAAAAGACAGGTTATATTTAGAAAGAGAAGTTGGCATGGGAATATGATCATTAGGAAAGGAGATAAAGTAGAATCTAGTTAAGGCTTTCTATTCTTTATAGGGTGTATCATTTGTTTCTTCCCCAAACTGCCTAATTCTTACATGAAAAATAAAATGATAAAAACCATTCTGCTATTGTTTGACTTTATAGTGCTAGTTTGTTTTTGACTTTTTATTTTGAAATAATTACAGTCTCAGAGGAAGATGCAAAAATAGTACATCGAGTCCTGGGAACCCTTCATCCAGCTTCCCCCACTGTGACATTGTATATAACTATTGTAAATATCAAAAAAAAAAAGGGATTAACCTTGGTATAACACTGCTAATTATTATAGACCAAATTCAGTTTTCTCAAGTTTTTACAAGAACTCGTGTTTGTGTATGTGTGTGGGTGTGCGTAGATCTATTCAATTTTATAGAACCCTAGTTTCAATAACAGATTTATCTTCAAGTTTAAAATTATTGAATTATCAAGTCACACAGATAAAATATTATTAGTTCTAGTTCACATTTTGGTCCAATGGTGCAGTTGAAATTATAGCACATCTCCTCTGCTTCAAATATACAGCAACAAAATATGAAGAGAGGGAATAAAAAAAGACAATGATTGGTTCAAGAGATGAGTTAAATATGTGTAAAATCAGAAATAGGAAAGAAACAGAAACGGTGAATAAAGATGGAGCCTCAGACCTGCTAGTCTCTGGTTTGGAAGTATGCAGTGGCTGTGAGGGTTTTGATCTCTAGAAACAAATGTGGGTAACGGCATTTCACAAATCCCAAGATTAGGCTCATTGAAGCCTTGGGCTGAGGTGGGAGGACTCCTCCTACATGCTAAAGTGGAATATGGCTGAGGACTTGCTGCCTGAAGTTGTGGCTTCACAGGAAGCTCCCAGGGGCCCTGGGGAGGTGAGAGAACAAACTCTCATCTCCTTAGTAAGAACTGAGCCAAGCTGCCTTTTGGCTCAGTGTCTGGATCTGTCATATCCTTAATATCAGAGAGGGAGAGCTCTGAAAATTCATTCTAATACCTGACTTCCAACTGAAAGCCTAGACTTAGTGACAGGGGGAGGGACAAGGAGGAAGTGACAAAATGCTAGACCCAGAAAGGGTGAATCTAGGAGAAGAAAGAGAGGAAAACTAAAACTTTCTGGTCAAAATGAATTCGTCAGCTAAAATTCTACAACATATGGAAACCTTCATCTAAGAAAGATAGACAACAAAATTGAAAATTGGAACATGAGTTTATTTCAGATTTTTAAAAAACTGTGAGTCTAACAAAAGCTTTAAACCAGGTATACTTAAAATACTCAAAAGGTAATTGAAAAAATTCACTGAAAAAGAAAAAAGTTATGAAAAATAACCATGCAGAGATAAAACAGGAATAGTTAGATATGAGAAAAATGATTACAGGGGCCAGCCCAGCGGCGCAGCGGTTAAGTGCGCAGGTTCCACTTTGGCGGCCCTGGGGTTTGCCAGTTCGGATCTGGGTGCAGACATGGCACTGCTCAGCAAACCATGCTGTGGTAGGCGTCCCACATATAAAGTAGAGGAAGATGGGCATGGATGTTAGCTCAGGGCCAGTCTTCCTCAGCAAAAAGAGGAGGATTGACAGCAATTAGCTCAGGGCTAATCTTCCTCAAAAAAAAAAAAAGAGAAAAACTATTAGAGATATTTATAATTAACAAAATACAGCCATTGAAATGGATATCAATAAATGAGAAGTCTCTACATTGGAGAGAGAAAAAGAGAGAGTTAAGACACATCTAAGATAGAATAAAGGCTACAAAATACATCAGATAGTGGTTCTGGCAAAAGGGATTGGAATGGATGAGAAGTTTTGAAGAGCTATTTGAAGAGATAATGGGAATATTTACAGAATTGGAGCAAAATATGAGCTCTAACATCAAAATTCTACTCCAACTATTAGTCAAAGTAAGTAAAAATAAATTCAGACTTAGACACATTGAAGATAAAGAGAGAATCTTAAAAACTATTGGAGGAAAAATGTAAAATTACCTACAAAGTCATTAGACTGACAGCAGATTTCTTGTTACAATAATAGCTTAAAATTGTTGAGAAAAAATTTTCAGTCCAGAATCTTTAAAACTTTCCTTTAGGGGCTGGCCCCGTGGCTGAGTGGTTAAGTTCGCATGCTCTGCTGCAGGCGGCCCAGTGTTTCGTTAGTTCGAATCCTGGGCGCGGACATGGCACTGCTCATCAGACCATGCTGAGGCAGCGTCCCACATGCCACAACTAGAAGAACCCACAACGAAGAATACACAACTATGTACCAGGGGGCTTTGGGGAGAAAAAGGAAAAAATAAAATCTTAAAAAAAAAAAAACAAAAAACTTTCCTTTAAAACATTTCAAACTTAGCCAAAAGTAGAGTCAATCTGAAATTGTATATTTAGCTAAACTAGCATATAAGAGGGAGCACAAACAAAAATGTTTTGAACAAAGAAGGACTAAGGAAATTCACCACCCAATACCCTCATTTAATAAACAGAACTATTATTAAAGACAGTCTTCAGCAAGAAGAAAAATGAACTTGGCGGGAAGGTGTAAGTTGCAAGAAAGGTGATCAACACATAAAACTGACAAGATATATCAATAATTTTAATGAACTATTGATTATAAAAAAAAGACCAACCAAAATTTTTGTGTGTGTTTAAAATACGTAAAATAAAACTCTAGTGAACAATAACAAGATGGGGGGACTCAGTGCATGGTTAAAGCGTGACGCACTCTTAGCATTCAAGGAGGAGAATGGATATATCGAATTAATTTAAACTGTTAAAATTGTATAGTTCTCTCTATATATGTTAAAAATTAAGGGTAATAAAAGGCATACAGATTGGAAAGGAAGAAATAAAACTGTCCCTATTTGCAGATGACATAATTGTCTACATAAAAAAATCCGAAAGAATATACCAAAAAACAAAACAAAAACACGCCTCCTAGAACTAATGAGCGATGCAGTAAGGTCACAGAGCACCATGCACAAAAATCAATCACATTTCTATACGCTAACAATGAATATGTGGAAAACGAAATTTGAAAACACAATACATTTACAATCATCCCAAAGAAAATGAAATACTTAGATGCAAATTTAACAAAACATGCACAGGGATCTGTATGCTGCAAACTACAAAATGGTAAGGAAAGGAATCCAAGAAGCTCTAAATAAGTAAAGAGCCATAGCATGTTGGTACAGACACGCCATTGGAAGACTCAGCAAAGTAAAGATATCGTTTCTCCCCGAACTGATCCATAGATTTAATGTGACTCCTAATAAGATCCTGGCAATGATTCTGTAGAACAGACAAGCTTGTTCTAAATTTATACAGAAATACACGGGCCCTAGAATAGGTTTAACAATCCTGAAAAAGAATAAAGTGAGAGGAATCACTACCCACTATTACGTCTTCCTATATAGTTACAGTAATCAAGACTGTGGTATTGATGGAGAGACTGACACATGGACCAGTGGAACAGAATAGAGAATCTAGAAATGGACTCACACGAATATGTCCAACTGATTTTTCACAAAGGTGCAAAAGCAAGTCAATGGAAGAAGATGTCCATTGTACAAATGGTGCTGGAGCCATTGGATATTCACAGGCAAAAAAAAAAAAAAAATGAACCTTGACCTAAATCTCACACCTTATTCAAAAATTAGCTCAACATAGATCATGGATTGCAATGTAAAATGTAAAACGAAAAAACTTTTAGAAAAAAGCACAGAAAAAAGTCTGGAGTTTACAGCGAGGCAAAGACTTCTTAGACTTGACACCAAATGCGTGATCCACAAAATGAAAAATTGATAAATTGAACCTCATGAACATTAAAAGCTTTGCTCTGTGAAAGACCCTGTTAAGAAGATGAAAAGATAAGTTACAGAATGGGAGAAAATATTTGCAAACCACATTTCAACAATGAAGCTGTACCTAGAATGTATAGAGAACTGTCAAAGTTCAATAGTAAAAAAAGCAAACAGTCCAATGAAAAAAATGGACAAAAGACATGAACAAACATCCCACTGCAAAAGATATATGGATGGAAACACACACAAGAAAAATTATTCAACAGCATTAGCCATCAGGGACATGCAAATTAAAATCACAATGAGATTTCACTATCTACCTATAAGGACGGTTCAAATAAAAAATAGTGTGGGGTTAGCCTGGTCCATAGTGATTAAGTTCATGAGCTCTGCTTCGGTGCCTAGGGTTCACAGGTTTGGAGCCTGGGCATGGACCTAGACACCTGTCATCAAGTCACACTATGGTGGTGTCCCATATATAAAATAAAGGAAGAATGATACAGGGCCAATCTTCCTCATCAAACTAAACCAAACCAAACAAAACAGTTTACACTACCAAATCCTGGCAAGGATGCAGAGAAACTAGATCACATAGACATTGCTGGTGGGAATGCGCAATGCTACAGCCACTCTGGAAAAGTTTGATAGTTTCATTTAAAACTATATGTGCAACTGTCACACAACCCAGAAATTACACTCTCCTGGATTCAGCTCAGAGAAAAGAAAACTTACATTCACACAAAAACCTGTATATAAGTGTTCATACAATTTTATTTATAAAAGCCCCAAACTGCAAACAACTTGGATGCCCTTCCACAGGCAAATGGTTAGACGAACTGTGGCATATCCCCATCAAGAAATACTGCTAGTAAGAGGAATAATTGATATATGCAACCACTTGGATGAACCTACAGGCAGTTAGGCCAAGTGAAAAAAAGCCAATCGCAAACGTTTATATACTGTATGAGTCCATTTATATAACATTTTTGAAATAACAACATAATAGAAATGGAGAACAGATTAGTGACTACCTGAGATCAGGGATGAGGTGGGGGAGAGAGTAGGGGGAGAGGCAAGCGGGTGTGGTTTATGAAAGAGTAACAGAAGGGATCCTTGTGGCTATGGAATTGTTCTGTATCTTGACTGTAACAACAGCAATACCCTGGTTGTGACACAGTACTATAGTCTTTCAAGATACAGTTACTGTTGAGGGACACTAGGTAAAAGTATACAGGCTCTATTTTATAATTTCTTACAAATGTATGCAAATCTATACTTACCTACCTATCTACATAAGTAAGACTAAGAACATTTGAAACTTCATCAATTTAACAGAAGTCAGGAAAAGAGAAAAAAGAAAGCAAAAATAAATACCTACCTCCTTATATGCATACACACATACTATGGTAAATAAAAAGATAAAATAAAAAGATCAAAGTTTGTTCGATAAATAGAAGCATAGGCTACTTGTGTATTAAAAGACAGAGCTCTCCTTCAGAGTTTACATTTTATAAACGAGAAAACTGAAGCCCATAGAGCTTAAATGACTTGCGGGTGTTCTCAAAGCAAATTGGGTCCAGCATCCAGACTGAAACCCAGTCCCCCTAATTCCCATGCTCATGTGCTGTAAATAATAAACTTTTACCCCAGAAATGACCTACTCCACTGAATATATCCCGTTAGACTTGCTGGCATGACTTGTGATATCCTCAAATCATAAAAGAAGTGGAATGTGCCTGAAAACTAAATTACATTTCTCTCCAGAGTAAAGACTCTTCTGTATTTCAAAGCTCATTTATTTTCCAATTTTGCCAGTTTTCAATTTCTCAACATGTGGCAGAGGGAACCTACCCTGAATCTAAAACTCATGAACATGGGCACTCAAGCAAGCAACTGAGCTCCTGCCTTCCAGCCTTCTGAAGCAGAGTCCCCTCCCCAGCCCTCAGGGTCAGGTTGGGGGTTTCCGAGCCTTGAGCTCAGGGGGCTGACTTCCATCTTGGACCCCCTGAGGAAGACAACATCATAAATTATGGGATCATTAAATGAGAGTGACCAAGGGCTCTGTGTCTTAATTAGTATTATTCCATTTCCTTTCACAGTCAAAAATAAGTGAAGGCATGAAAACAAATATTAAAACTTCTGGAGGCAACTATACTGGTTTGGACTTAGAAGACCTAGGTTTGCCTCCCATGAATGCCATTTCTTAGCTGTGTGATCAAGAGTAAATTATTTGGCTGCCCTAGGATTCAGTTTCTTCATCTGTAAAATGTGGAGCTATTAAAATTTCCTAAGATTGTGAGAATCAATGAGATGAGAAAGCCTCTGGCCGTCAATAGGCATTTAATATATTTTTCAAAGAACTGAATTTGAATTATTTTGAAAAGACTTAAATGTAGCAGCAGTGGACCTATTTAATTACCTGTAAAATTGCTTTCCCACGAAAATTACCAGTCTAGTATTTTCTTCGCACATACATGTTTCTGGGAATGTCTACCCGATTAGCGTGATTAATAACATCTGAAAGTTACAGTAGACTCCAGAAGATGATGTGCTGAGGAGAGTAGCTGCCAACCTAAAGTACCTATTGAACTAAACTACCACTACAGGATGAAGATGAAATAAAGACATCAGACCAATGAAGACCGAGTTTATGCAAGTTCTATGAAAGAACTACTACAGCATATACTGAAGAACAGGGTAATTGAACCTCAAATATGGGAATGGTATGCAAGAAGCAAGAGCGACAAAAGAAATTGATCAGCAGGTGCAAACATCAAAATAAGCAGTTGCTAAAAAATATTATTTACTAAGTTGTGGTCGTTATAAATAAGATGGATCTAAAATACTAGACAAAATTATATGGAAAGTGGGAGAGAGATGATGGGAATTAAAGTGAAAGGATTTTATGTCCTTATTGTATTAAAAAGGAAGATAAAAATATAAATCAAGTCTACATTTTTAAAATCAAAGACATACATAAAATTTTAAGGGTAACCACTGAAAGACTAGACATAGATATGTAACTCCTTAACTAGCAGAAGGGAAATGAAAAGAGTAAAGAAAATTGATCAATCTTACAGAAAACAGGAAAAGAGAAGATAGGAAGCAAGGAAAAAGCAGGTAAATATAAGACATAAAATGAGAAATTTTAAAAATCTATAATCTATATGTTGTAAGTAATTCCATATCCATTAAAATTAGATAAGAACATGAGGGGGAGGATATTCGTCACCTTCAGGATAACAGGTACTTCTGAGGAAGGATGGAGAAAGAAAGGTTTATTTAAAAATATCTGAAACCAAAATGGCAAAATGTTAACATTTGTTCAATTTGTGTACAAGGGCATGTGTTATATTATTTTCTGTTCATTTGAAATATATGAAAATAAAAAATCCATAAATTATATATGTCCACAAGGGCATATGTGTACACATTAACAAAAAGATCTATCCTTTGTTGCAAAAAAGTTTAATAAACTAAACACTAGATTTCTAAAATAGTGAAAGTATAATATATGATTTGGGGAAAGTTATAGCTATGAATTTGGCTAGGGTAATCAGTGTACCATTTTGCTTGTCACCCATCCTCCATTCTGCACCATTCCCTCCCTGAGAGACCAGTCATTAGCCTCCAGCGTGACTTCTGCTTGGTCTTACATAGACAATTGGCAATAAGCAAGGTATTGATCTGGAGATGATGATGATGATTATTTTTTTGGTGAGGAAGATTGTCACTGAGCTAACATCTGTGCCAATCTTCCTTTACTTTATATGTGGGATACCACCACAGCATGGCTTGATAAGTGGTGTGTAGGCCTGTCCTGGGGATCTGAACCTGCAAACCCCTGGCCACCAAAGCAGAGCACACAAACTTAACCACTACACCTCCGGCCGGCCCCTGATGATTTTTGATAGGACAGCGTTCCCGAAATTCTCCATAGTGACTAACTGGTGGAGAAAATCCCTGGAAGGCCCAGCTCTGCATGTCTTTTGGTCTATGTCATGATTTTCAGTTCAGTTTACTCAGAATGCTTTTAGGAATAGATCTGAGATTTTATAATAAAATTTGATACTAGAATGGAATTCTATCACAACAGGTAAGTAAGTGGTGGGGTGGCAGGCTTGGGCTTTCTTGGGTGAAATGTGGTCCTACTGGACAGTCCCAGTGATTTTAACCACTCTACTAGCCTACTTCGTATTACAAACAGCCGAGCAGAGGACTTCACACAAACTCCCTCCTACGTGCAGATATGTAATTGCCAGAATCAATGACTGGCATATACCAGATAATAATCTCGTGATGTGTACAGCATAGCCAATTTAACTTTCAGTGGGAAATATGCCCGAAATAGACAGACATTCTTTGGGGTCCGCTGGTTCCCGGTTGTTGCATTCCTCCTCCTTACCACATCCTGTTCCCTAGATCCCCAGATGCAGTTCTGCTCCATTCCCAGTCCCTGCATCAGTTTAAACTTGAGGAAAGAACAGTTAACCAGTTCTAATTCCGACCTTGAAGCAGTTCTGCTAACTAGGTCCTTGGGTGCTACTGGATCTCCAGTCTCCTTGGGCAGCTGCCTCAGTCTTCCTCCGGAGTCCCCATCTGGTCATTTGACTGGTATTCTGGACCAGGAGTCCTGCCCATCTCTTGCAAGGCATTAGAGTCTAGTTCTTGCATCCCAACTAGTGGCCAAGCCATTATCTCTGGCATGTATGTTTTCTTGATATCTCCTTTCAACATTTTTTGGGCCTCTTTCTATTTCCACATTCTCAGTTGCTATATGTATCAGCTTTCTAGGCTGCTGTAACAAGTACCGTAGACTGAATGGCTGAAACAACAAATTTGTTGTCTCACAGTCTAGAGGCTAGAAGTCCAAGATCAAGGAGCCTGCAGGGCCGGGCTCCCTTGGAAGGCACTAGGGAAGGATCTGTTCTAGGCCTCTCTCCTACCTTCTGGTAGTTTCTTGGCTTGTGGAAGCATAATGCCATTCTTCACACAATGTTCTTCTTGTGTACATGTTTGTCTCCAAATTTCCTCTTTTTATAATGACAATAGCCACATAGTATTAGCGGCCTATGCTACTCCAATTTGACTTCATATTAACTAATTATACTTGCATGACCCTATTTCCAAATAAGGTCACATCCTGAGGGACTGGAGGTTATGATTTTGATGCATGAAGTTTTGGAGGACACAATTCAAACCTAACACTGTCGTCTCTTTAACTTACTGAAACATTGTTGCTCATTTTTAATCTTTTCCATTCCCTCCTTTCTTTATTCATTCAGCCAATATTTATTGAAAATTCACCATCTGTGAACTTTCAGGTGAACCACAGAAGAGCACTTGTTTTCCATCCTTCATTACAGGTTTAGAAAGGATGCCCTGCTTTTCCCAAGGACTGTTTTAACTGATCATGGTCTGCTGGACTTTGATATAACTGTTTGTCTAACTTACACGTCTACAAATTTCCCAAAGGTGCCTGTCACTAAATTTACCTGTGACCAAAGAGTCTACTATACTGATTTCAACCACTTGTTATTTGTAGACAGTAATTTACTGAGCTTTGGGTAGACAAGAGGGCTCATTCATTTAACTTTTGGGGCCTGGAAAATCCATTTACTATGCTATTGCTTAGCTATGCAAGTGAGCTTTGATAAGGAAAGAACTGTGGGAAAGACTTTTAAGCCTCCTGAGGAGGAATCCTTCTCTGAAACAAAACATTCTGCCTTTTCCAGAGAATAAATTAAAGGGCAAGTCAAATGAAAAATACAGAAGAAACAATAGGTAGAAGATATTTTCATCCAGCTCCTGTTACATCACAGTGGAGCTTTCAGTCTCTAAACAAATTGCCTTGGAGAGCATGTCATTCTCTCTTTAAACAACCCCAGGCGACCCTATGAAATAAACTCTTCCTTTGTGGGGAGGACCAGCATGTCAGGGTAAAAGTCACTCTGGAAGTGTTTATGGGCTGCTTTCAGAATGACAGTAATTCTTGTTAGGTTCAACGCGTGTGTGCGCACATGCGCAGGTGTGAAATAAGAACTAGTTTTTATCATCATAAAAATTATGCTTCCTTTCTACTAAACTGAATTACACAGTGTCCCATACCCTGTACACACTTGTTCCTCTGCAAAGGACAAGATAGGCTGGGACTGGGACCCCTGGCTCAACTGGTCCTTTGAGATTTAAGTGGTGAGAGAAAATATTCTCTGCAAAGCCAGATCTCTGGATAGATTTAGGCATTGTTGGCCTACGCATGAGGAATTCAGACTGGCTGCCTACAACTGGAGAAGCATAATGTGTGTTTTTGTGCAGTGTAATTATCTAGTCAAATTGAGTGGCTTTGTCCACTCTGCAGACACTGGAGTCATTACCTGTCATCCACTGCTGACTTTAAAAATCACCAGTCACAGCTAACTTGGTGAGCCTCCAGTTAAAGGTAGAGAATTAAAAGCAGTCATGTTGGGCCAGCCCCATGGCATAGTGGTTGGGTTTGGCACGCTCTGCTTTGGTGGCACAGGTTTGCGGCTTTGGATCATGGGTGTAGATGAACACCACTCGTCAGCCATGCTGTGGTGGCGACCCATATACAAAGTGGAGGAAGATTGGCAACAGAACTAACAGATGTTAGTTAAGGGCTAATCTTCCTCAAGCAAAAAAAGAGGAAGATTGGCAACAGATGTTGTAGCTCAGGGTGAATCTTTCTCAGCAAACATAAATAAATAAATAAATACATACATACATAAATAAAGGCAGTCATGTTGTTGCCCAAACCAAAACACTTTTTGAAATGGTCTTTGAAAAAACAAGGCTTGTTAAAATGGTTAAAGTGAGTTCATATAGTATTGATTTTCTGGGCCTAAGGATGTTTTAGATGACTAATATTAACACAGGGAAGAGTGACAAATATACACTGAACACATTTTCTAACATTCACAATATTCCAAGCTACTGTCTGTTATCTGTGTTTAAAAATATGAAGCATTACTAAGTTGTTAATTCCCTTTTAATTGTATTTTAGAGCTGAAAAAGATTTAGACTTAGAGAAGTTGAGCAACATCTAGCTGAAGGTTCTGCAGCTAGAGAATTCTGGAACTGAGCTCCAAACTTAATACCACTTGATTCTAAAGTGGGTAGGCACCTTTTCCACTGTATGACACTGCTTTAAAATCTCTGTTTATAGGATTTTTCAGCATGAGGTCCACAGACACTCAAGGGGTTTGTGGATGGAGTTCAGGGGTCCATGTACATGGTGAGAAAAAGTTACATCCTTCTTTTCACTAAACTTTAACTGAATTTTAGCACTTTGTTCAATTATAAATGTTAGCAGCAAACCGTAGAAGTATTAGTTCTTGTTTTGTTTTGTTTTTGAACTTATGAGGGAGCGAAAGAATAGGGATAAGATTTGAGTGGTGGACCGGCAAAAGCAAAAGGGTGACTTCCTGGTGATAGGAATCTAGGTTATACATATTTGTAGCCCTTAAATAAGTGATACTCATGCAGGTCTGAGAATCAGAATTACCTTGACAGTTTGTTAAATATGCAAATTTCTGGACCTTGCTCTCCCAGAAATTTTGATACAACTGGTCTTGAGGCAAATTCTGGTCATCTGTGCCATGATAGACACACAGTAGATACACAGTAAGTATTCTGAAGTGCAGGGGAAGGAGAGGAATGGATGGATGGACGGACGCATGAATGAATGAATAACTGAATGCATGAACTAGAAGGTAAAAAGACAGTAAAAGAAGAAGCAGAAGCCAAAAAAGAACAAGACTACTGGTCCCAGCTACGCGCTGTGTTCTCAAGGTCACACTGCCTTTCACCGTCTCTGCCCTGCACAGTCCCTGTGCTGGTGACCTACTCTGCAGTTCCACCAAGTTAGACACTACTTTGATGCTGGAAAGACAAATTATATACAGTATCTTAGGGATGTAGGCAACTGTCAGAAAATCTCCCATTACTGGGAACCCTCTCTCAAATAAATAAAAAATGTGGGAGATGCAGAGGGAAGAAACTGAGGCTGGGAGGAGGGGTGAGATTGAAGAGATCTCCAGTTCTCCGGACTACTACCTTTCAATTTCCCTTCCCAACTCCTCACCTCAAGAAACAC
The DNA here is from genome assembly GCF_041296265.1 of Equus caballus. Lineage (NCBI taxonomy): Eukaryota > Metazoa > Chordata > Mammalia > Perissodactyla > Equidae > Equus > Equus caballus. The sequence goes on from NC_091692.1 coordinate 21,848,190, forward strand.
TGGAATAGAAGTAAGAACAGTATTTTAGGTCTACTCGGTGGGGGAAGGGGCTATAGATTTTCCCGAGAGCAGCTTCAGGGTTGAGGACTATTTTGTAAGTACTATTACCAAGTTCCGCTTTTGCCTGATGACATTTTATTTATTAAGAGCATTTATTAGTGACAGTTGAATGGATTTTTCTTGTACTTACACACCACATAGGAAGCGAAAAAGGAATTTTCTCTGACATTTGTCTCATGCCTTATTAGATATTTATTGGAGCCAGGCTAGAATCTACACATGTTAAAAATAATCACCTCATTATGAGGCCATTTGTTGCTATTCAAGCCACCTTACTTCCTGTAAAGAAATAACATGCTATATGTGCAAAGGCTACTAATGGCGGCAAAAAAAGACCTAAGAGATGATAATAAGGCAGCAAAGCTATCGCCAGCACTGTGGTTCACTTGTTTTCCTAGTAGCTACTGGCACTGTAAGAAAGGCTTTTTATTTTAAAAACCAGAGAGCAGATATTCAAGCACGTCCAATATGGATAGGTATAAAAGGAATGACTGTCAACAATTACTTACATCCTCAAAAAGATTTAGTTAATAAAACAGGGCATCATGTTGTCGCTTCTTAATTAGTGAGTTTTTTCCCTCCCTCGAGCTCAGACTCCAGCAATGATAGGAATTATTTAACCCAGAAATGTCAGGATTGATGAGGATTGTGAATATTCTGCGTAATGATATTACAGATGCATTCTTAGAGCTGAAAATGAAATGTTAGGTTAGGTCCTCTCAGACCTTTGGAACTGACTCAAAGGCTCTCACCCTGACCTTACTGGGGTAAATCACCAGTGCTGCTCTGGCTCTCTAGGCCTGCCTGCCCCACCCACACCTCCTGCCACTAAGTAGCCATGCTGTTCACATAGTCACAGATAATTGACCTGCAGGTGGGTAATGGACCCAAAGAGATAGCCAGCTTTTAAACTGGGCTGTGATCTGGAGCCTACCATCAAAAAATGAGCTGGGTCAATGAGATGTATCCTCTCAGCATTTCAAAACATGTGTGTACATTCTCAGTTGATGGAGAAAGCTGAGGCCAAAGGGTTATAATTCGGAGAAGGGCTGGGGGTGCTATGTTTATGGTAAGTTGAAAGCATGAAGGAGCGGCAACTATGAGTAAGCCAATGAAGTCAACTGATACAGAAGGAGAAGTGGAATAAAGCTATGGAAAGGACAGAGAGGCCACGGCAAGGGCAGAGTGGGGTCATTTCTATTTATTTTCCGTGATGTTCAGCTAAGTCCAGGTCCTGTTCTTGGACTCCCGGGGGAGCTATTTTTGTTTTTCCTCAGTAAACTATCTTTTACCTGAAAAACATTAAGTGGGCCACTGTTTTTCACAGGTAAATGTGTCAGGTTAGACAAACTCACTTCAAAATGCCAAAGCTGAATTCATCCACAGATGAATTTTAGAAGTTTGAATCTCTGAAATTCCAATATTTGACTCTATGATCTACAAAAATGTCAATTTCATGTGGTTCAACCTGCTGTTGTGCCCTCTGTGTACCATCTCGGGTGTGCATAGAATAGGGAGCCCAGCACCTTTTAGTCCCTCACTGCCACCATTTTTCCTATTGAATCTTAAGCTTAGCTGAGTCATTATACTTCCCTGAACCACGCTGTTTCACGTCTCCATAAAATCATTATGCTATTCTCTCTCACTGAAACACTATTCTCTAACTTTTCTCCCTGCAAATTCCTATTTATCTTCCAGGACTTACTTCAAGTGCCAGCTCATCTGTGAAATGTTCCCTGAATTCACCACATTTAATAGATCCCTTCTTCATTCCACTCTTCTTTTATACTTAGTTCTCTAACTTTATGTTAGCATATACCACGGTAAACTACTCTTGTCTGTTGAAAGTCTATCCGAAAGACTACCTCAAAGGCCATGAGGTTCCTGAGAGCAAGGGCCATGTTCTTCTTTCCATCTCTGGCAAGAGTCAGTCCTTGGGAGATGTGTGCTTTAATTAACCTAAGACCCCTGGAATTTTAGAAGAGGATCCCAAACAAAAATCAAAATCAAATCAAAAATTCAAAATTCAAAAGGCATTCATCATATGGTAACACCACATTTTTTCATACCCTACCACTTACATGTGGAATGAAATAAGCTTGGAAAAAATAGAAATACAAACCCAAATATTTTGAAATTTAAAGCACCAGACACAATATATACCCGATATTTCCACTTAAATAATTGTTGAACATGCTGCTTGAATTATAGCCAAGAAAATGAATAGTCTTGCCTTTGGAATAATAACTCAATTTCCTGTAAATGTATCCTTCCTTACTTTGAGAGCTTGAGAATAGTTTAAGTTAATCTGTTAATTTATTCTGAAATCCATTGAAAATGTTGGTTTGGAATGGACTTGATGGGTAAAGTGGAGATGCTAATTTTTTTTAAATAGGGAACTTAGATTTACATTTTAGAAACCTGTAGAGAATAGCCCAAACAGGGAGAGATTACAGGCAAGAAGATCTGCCAAGTAATGGTTCAGAGTCTGCATTAAGGCAGTGGTTGTGGAGATGAAGAAGGGAAGACAGAGATATTCAGTACTCACAGTAAGTCACCAAATTTTCATATACATAGATAGATATGTTCAATGATACTTACTTTTAAGAACTTTGGTAAGGTAATGCTATTAATCTTTCTGGAATTTGTGTTATGAATATGGACAATAGTTTTCTCACAGAGAAGCTTTCAATCATGATATGAGTGAAAGTCAAAAAACCTCCTTAGAATCAGCTAATTCTCACATCTGTGGATTGGGCTCATTACACTGTCAGGAGTACTCCATTAGGGGAGGATACCAACACATCTTCCACTTTTCCACTGCAATTGCTAGGGTACTGGGGATATATGGAGAGTATCAAGAATTATTCATTTGGATATAGCTCCATTGTATCTATTTCCTAGAAAGCCAGACATTCATATTTTGCTCATAAACAGCCACAACAAAATAATTGGTATAAATCAGCGTATATGTGAAATTCATTCTAACGGACCTAGTACAAGTGATATGTCTTAGTCTGCACACTGAAGAATTTTTTTTAATCCTTGAGGTACAGAGTCAAAGCAAATTCAATAATATTTAAATAACATTGAGGATCATGATTCTCAAAACTACCTGAGTTGTTGGTTAGTACCTTTGAAAAACCCTATATAATAACACAGTTTAAAATTGTAGTTTAAATTGTGGGCTGATTCTCAATCCAGTACCAAGTGATTTGCAAAAGTATCCAACCAGTTGCTCAGGACAGAAAGTTTGGGGTCATCATTGGTTCCTTTCTTTCCTTTTTCTTCCCTACATCCAAACAAACATTAAGATCTAGTCATCCTGCACTCTAAGTGGTCTTTCATCCCCCTGCCATGTGGAAGATTGTAAAAATGGCCACAGTACTCTGCAACTCCTCTCATCAAGAGGTGGAATCTATTTCCCCAGCCCTTGAATGTGGGTTGGTTTTGTGGCCCCCTTTGACCAATGCAATGTTGCAGAAGTAGTGTTTGAGGAATTCCCAGACTAGGACTCAAGAGATCTTGCAAGTTTTGCTAGCGTGCTCTTGGAACCACGTGACTGCCATGCGAAGAGGCTCCATTTAATCCTCACAATAACATAATTACTTAGAAGGTAGGTACTACTGTTATCCTTATTTTAAGGATGAGAATCTAGAGCATGGAGAGGCTCAGTGACTTGGCTGAGGTTCTAGAGCTAATCATCGTTTTTCTAGGTTAATCATTGCCTAGGATTCAAACCCAGGCATTCGGACTCCAGAACCTGCACTCTTCACCACCACTCACTCAGGGAGAGAGAAATGCTCGGGTTAACCAGGGGCAGGTAGAACCTCCTTGCTATTAGTGACAGGAGTATGTACCCATCACTTTGGTAATATTTATCAGGGTTGCAATTAGTTGTTCAAAACTATGTCTTTCTCAATATTCTGTAAGTGTAGTGAGAGCAAGACCAGGTATGTCTTATTCTCTGGGTAGCCCCAGTGCTTGGAAAGTACCAGACTATAGCAGATGTTTAAGAGAGAATTAATATTTCCCTTTCAGAATACCTGCATTAAAAACTAAAAACCCCAATTTTCAAATTCACAAGTAGCCTCTGAGCTTTTATTTCAACTGTTAATAAAAATGTCTATATACTATTCACACACACACAGACAATGAGCCCATTGCTCACTTTCTGTTGGTCCTCACCATCACACCAACACAGCCAGAGAAACAAATGGTGTATTGATGTGCAGTTTTGAGAGGTATAACTTCTTAAAAAAAGAGGATGGTAATATTTATTCATTGTTTTCCTCTTTGTTCTAGTTGCAAAGAAAGTTCATAATTAACATGTTTAGTTATTGTGGATTTTCTCAACCAGCAGATTTTGATCTCTTTCTCTACTTTCCTCTCTTATTTTTGATTATTTTCTTTCTTTTATCAATAGTTGTTTTTGGTCTTTTTATTTTTGTGCTTTTATTACTATATGCCTAAATCTTAGGGGAGTAGACAGGCTATGAAAAGATCCGCAAAACCACAAGTGATATATTTTTGATTTTTGTTTATATGGCACATGCAGCGTATAGAATTGGAAATGGGATATATATGTTGCTTAAGTGATGCCATATCTTTCAAAGAAAGTATCAGTTTATTTCCTCCAAGCCACGGTGAAGGATTAACATTATGTAAGGTACACAGATACAGAATCATCCCAAGGAAAGCGTTTCATTTCCCCTGCTTCTTTCTCCTTTTGTTCTTGTGTTCAGTCTATTCATAAGGGATTGATCCTTATTCCCAACCATTCAAGGTTAAATCTGCTAATCCATGGGTTCCACATTGTCCTGCTTCAGGTCAAAGTAGAGAGCAGCTGTGGGTTTGATAGTTCACCCACTGAAGCATATGTTCACAATTGCACTCTGGGAGCGTGCCTCTGACAACTGCATTCAGAGTGTTCACATGTGCCAAGCACAGTCTAGTCTTTAACATATTAAGAAGTAACCAAATCATCAGGGTTTCATACTTCACTGGCTCCCTGCAGGTTACAGAACTTTCTCAAAGGGTAAAAGCTTATGCTGCTTTTTTCAGTTCAGCAATAAATATTTATAGGATTACCAGCCCATTGTAAATGGGATAACCAAATGCATTCTAATGCAAAACCGCTGGCTGCTTATCTAGCTGTTTGACAGAATGCAATTACATGACCAATTCTCTTTTTGTGCCCTTCTGTTACTGCTCCCTGGATCACCCATGATGGAGCCTCTGTAGGTGTTTTCTTCAACTTTTCCAAGCGTCTGCTTGGAAAAACAGGTCAGCTGTCTCAGAAGTATTGAGATATACATTATTCTGTTAATCTCCTGATATGAAAATGAGTTTTTTTTACTACAATAGAAAATCTCATTTAAAGTCATCTACAGCTAATTAGGTATGTCTTTGTTTTCAGTAAGAGGCAGCACCTTTGATGATTTATGTATAATAATATTGTACATAATGCCTATCATTTATGTAGCACTTTTTTCATAGGAGTTCCATACATTTTGTGAATCTTGAGCTAATTTACCTTTATGGGCACACTGGTGCTTGTGACATCATTATTATCAGCTAAAATTTACTAGATGCATATTATGTGCCAATCACTGTACTTACTTCCTTACATTGTCTCCAAGCCTTGCAATAACCCAGTAAAAAATGCACCATTACTGTCTTTATAGATGAAGGAATGGAGCTTCTGAATGTTTAACCAGGATATGGTCGAGTCAGAATTCCAATCCAAGTATGTTTCTCTTTAACACTGATGAAAAACTGGTAAGGGTTGAATTGGTTCCCATGGGATCCAGTAGCAAAGAGTATGTACCTTTAAATAAGTAATTCAACAAGCATCCTTCTATGAGTAGATGAATAGTGAAGCAGAACTCGGCCACTCTCTGTGATTGTATTGGGCACCCTTCACCCTGGGAAGTAGGTAGCAATCTTTTAGGAGTATTGAGATGAGGCAAGGTTTTACCACGAAGTCCTAATCACCTCTAAGTTTCCCCAATATACAAAAATGGAGGACACTTTAAAAAAATATATTATTCCAGGTGGGGTAAAAAAAATTCAGTACTTTATTATTAAATGTGATTCTTCTTTTTTTTAAATTGCAGTTATATTTGTTTATACCACAATATAAATTTCAGGTTTATGTCATTATATTTGGACTTCTGTATAGACTACATCATGTTCACCAACAAAAGCCTAGTTGCCATCCGTCACCACGCATATGTGCCCCTTTACCCCTTATGCTCTCCCCCCACCCCCCTCCCCTCTAGTAACCACCAATCTGTTCTCTGTATCTATGTGTTTTTAAAAACAACAACAAAATTAATGTGATCATTCTTGATCATTTATTCATTCCACAAACATTTATTTCTAATAGGAAGTTTTAATTATGATGTTCATATGTCTAGTGTAAGGAGCTCTGCAAAACGACCTGAATTTGCAGCCTCTCTCTCCATTCCTTGTGTACATGTTTGGAGGGACTACATGTTTCTAGGGAGTTTGAGAGCACTTGAATTCAGCTCTTTTCTCTTTGTTGGGGGTGTGGAGGTGGGGGTGTCAGAGCCAGGCCACCTGCATTGTCTGCCTTCTGCCACTGATTTCAGTACTGGCCGCAGCGGGAGGCCTGGCTGTCCAGCTGTGAGGGTGTCTAATTTGGAAGCCAGGATTAAAAAGTCAATTTAGTTGCCTATCTAAAGCTAGGCTCTTTAATTGTATTTATGCAGAATAAAGCTCATATTCTGATTTCCATTCTTCTGTTTTGTGAACTCTTTTCCTACCTGATTTTAAATTCAGAAAGAAAAGACGGGAGTGATGTATTCTCTTAAAGATTCTCCTAAAAGATAACTCTAATTTTAGCAGAAAAAAAAGCAAGTAAAGACTGGATTTTTGGATGTTAACTAACCTTGCATTCCTAGGATAAATCCCCATTGGTCATAATATATGATACCTTAAAAAAAAATTGCTCTATTGAGGGTCCAGCCCCAGTGGCGGAGTGGTTAAGTTCAGGTGCTCCACTTCGGTGGCCCGTGGTTTCACGGTTCGGATCCTGGGTGCAGAGGTGGCACGGCTTGTGAAGCCATGTTGAGGCGGTGTGCCACGTAGCTCAACCAGAAAGACCTACAGCTGGAATATACAACTATGTACTGGGGAGCTTTGGGGACAAGAAGGAAAAAAAAAAGAAGATTGGCAACAGATGTTAGCTCAGGAGCCAATCTTTAAAAATAAAATTACTCTATTGAGACATAATTCACAGAGTATACAATTTATCCATTTAAAGTGTACAATTCAGTGACTTTTAGTATATTCACAGAGCTGTGTAATTACCACCATAATCTAATTTTAGAATTTTCAAGATTCCAAAAAGAAACCCCATAGTCATTAGTAGTCACTTCCCATTTTCCCCTCTTTTCCCTTCCCCAGCATTAAGTGACCACTAATCTACTTCCTGTCTCTACTGACTTGTCTATAATGGACATTTCATATAAATGGAATCATATGTGGTCCTTTGAGGCTGGCTTCTTTAACTCAGCATAATGTTTTTGAGGTTCATCCATGTTGTAGTATGTATCAGTACTTCATTCCTTTTTTATTGCTGAATAATATTTCATTGCATAGAATTCATCAGTTGATGGATATTATGGTTGTTTCTACTTTTTGGCTATTATAAATAAACTGATATGTACATTTGTATGTAAGTTTTGGGGTGGATGTATGTTTTCATTTTTCTTGAGTATATAGCTAGAAGGGAAATTGTTGGTTTATATGGAATCTCTGTAGTTAATCTCATGAGGAATCATTGGACTATTTTCCCAAATCAGCTGCACCACTTTACATCTCTATATATAAGTATATAAGGGTTCATATTTCTCCACACCTTCAACAATGTTTTTTATTCTCTGTCCTTTTTGTTTTGGACATATTAATCATGTGAAGTAAATATATCATTGTGGTTTTCATTTGAAAACAAATTTTTTTTATATGTCACTGGATTCAGCATGCAATCTCTGATTATGGATTTATGTGTCTACATTCACAAGAGATACTGGTCTGTAGTTTTCTTTCTTTGTGATGTCTCTGTATGGTTTTGGTGTGTTAGGAATAGACTAATAAAAGGAGTTAGGAAGTGTTCCCTCCTGTTCTATTTTCTGAAAGAGTTTGTGAATGATTAGTATTATATATTTTTAAAATATTTGATAGAATCCACCAGTGAAGCTCAGGTCTGGGCTTAGGCCTTTCTTTGTTGGGTGATTTTTAATTACTAATTCATTTTACTTATCTCCTCTTGGTTGTTCTATTCAGATTTTATATGTCTTCTCAAGTCAGCTTTGGTAATTTGTCCATTTTATGTAAGTTATCGAAATGTTTCCATAAAGTTGTTCATAGTATTCCATTTCTTTTCCATGTTTCATGTCTTTTTTGTTTCTTTTTTCCCCCTTATGAACTTCTTTTGTGTTAAACAAATATTTTGTTTATTGTTCTTATTGTACCATCTAAATTTCTCTGTTGACTTTTTAACTATATTTTAAAAGTAATTTTTTTGTGGTTCTTTTAAGGATTATTATATGCATCTTTATTTATCACTGTCTAATTAATCTTCACGTTAATATTGGCTTAATTCTGGTAAACTATAGAAACTTTGCTCTAATATAGCTTCATTTCCTCTTTTCTGCTAGTATTTTCATATATATTACATGTACATCTATTAGAAACCTAACAATACAGTGTTATAATTATTGTTTTATATAATATTATATCTTTTAAATAAATTAGGAGAAGAGAAGAAGAAATTCATTCAGGCAGTCTTTTATATTTATCCACAAATTTACCATTTCTGGTGCTTTTCATTTCTTCCTTTTAATTTAAGTTACTATATGGTATTATTTTCTTCCAGCCTGAAGAATTTTCTTTAGTATTTCTTGTAAGACAGGTCTGCTAGTAATACATTTTCTGTCTTTGTTTTTCTGGGGATGTCTGTATTTCATTTTTCGTCCTCAGCTTTTTGGAAATAGAATTCCTCGTTGACATTTTCTTTTCTTTAAGCACTTTAAGTACATTATTTCATTGTCTTCTAGCCTCCATTCCTTCTGATGAAAAGTCAGCTGGTAATTTTTATTGTGATTTCTTCACATGTGATGAGTTATTTTTCTTTTACTCTTTGCAAGATTTTGTCTTTGACTTTCAATAGTTTGGCTATGACGCATCTAGGTATGGATCTCCTTATGTTAATTGTTTATCCTACTTGGACTTTGTCCAGCTTCTTGGCTCTGTAGATCAATTTTTTCATTAAATTTGAGGAGATGTGGGTCATTACTTCTTCAAAAATTTTTTTGCCACTTTTTCTCTCATCTCTTGTTCTAGGACCTCAATTACAGCTATGTCATTATATTGTTATGTTGTCTTCAGATCTCTAAGGTTCTGCCCATTTGTTCCTTCAAGTTCCTCCCCTCTATTCATCAGATTGGACAATTTCTATTTCTCTTTCTTCAAGTTTAATGATTCTTTCTTCTGTCATTGCAAATCTGTGATGGAACCCATTTAGTGAATTTTTATTTCAGTTATTATAATTTTCAATGATTGAATATCCATTTGGTTCTTCTTAAAATTTCTAGTTCCTTATTGAGATTTCTTATTGTTGAGTCATTGTCATTATATTTTCCTTTAATAATTTACACGTTTTCCTTTAATTTTGAACTTTTTATAATTAGCGATTTGAAGTCTTTGCTAAATACAACATCTGAGGTCACTCAGAGATAATTTCAATTGACTACTTTTTCCCCCAAGGAGTATCGATCACACTTTCCTGTTTTTCTACTTGTCTCATTTTTTTTTTTGTTTTTGAAAACTGAACATTTAGATAATATATCACAGCAACTCTGGATTCTGCTTTTTTCCCCTGTGGGTTGTTGTTTTGTTTAAAAATAACTTGTCAAGGCTTAATTTTGGTATGTGGCTGGTAAGGCCTCTGCTCAGTTTTTGTTTATTTTTTAAATCCTCTTTTATTTTTTATCCTTGGATCCTAGAAATCACCACTATGTATGCATAGCCTGGTGGTCGGTTGATGATGGATTAAGAGTTTGCTTAAACAACTAATGCCAGTAAAACTTCTACCCTCTGCTGACGCATCTATGTGTGGGTTGTGAAGTACGTTCAAACTTCAGAAAATTTTCAAATCTTCCCTGGCTTTTACTTTCTTCCGTGCCCTCAGGTCTTTCTTTCATATGAGTGCCGTCACCTTGCCCACTACGGATGTTTGTAGAGCTTGTGCCCCCTCCATTCTCTCCTGTAAATGCGCAGTCTCACAGTTTTATATAACATAAAATAATCATGGGAGTGACATCTCATCACTTTTGCCATATAATGTAATGTATCATGGATGGTCATCTCATTATCTTTGCCATATCCTATTATTTAGAAGCAAATCCCAGGTGTTCCCCACACTCAAGGGGAGGAGATTATGCAAGAGCATAAATACTAGAAGCAGAGAATTATTGGGGGTCACCTTAGGATCCACCTATCACTAAAGAAAGGTCATTGGGGATCTCAGTGCTTAACTGCTCTGTGGTGGGAGTTGGAAAGGTGTAAAATAGGAGGCTTTTCAGAGGATGATGGGATTTCAACACTGTTTAGAGGAATCAGCTGTACTCTTTTGCTATGCTAGTGACAATGAGATTTTAGAAATTTTGGATTTGGTGACATAGAGAATGTTCATTGTACTGGGGTAAGAGAGGCACTATAGGATGCTGACTGATTATCTTTCAATGGAAGGAAGCAGTACAATAACTTGTTGAAGGAATAATGAGATGAGACAGAATCCCGGGCTCTTTAGATTATAAAACCTTCTTAGGGTGGAACTGTTTTGATCAACTCTTTTGGAAAAATTAGCTTGTCAATTAGTTGGTGAACCTCTATATTATATACATATATTTTTCATATTAAATTAACTGAGTTGAATGAATTGAATTAACTAAATATTTTGGGCATCATGTAGGCAGAATTTCAATCTGTGGATGTCGGTAGGAATTGAACAGGACAAATGTGGGATTTGAAAGGGCACTGAAGTGTCTTCGTACCTATTGATATTTTGAAATAGATTCATCACCACACAATTTATTACTTCTTAATTTACATGTCTGGATAATCAGGGCATAATATTGCGCCCACAAAACCTGAATGTTCCAGTTAGTGCTTGGAAGGAATTTTGAACTTTTTTTATTTAACTTCTTCATTAGGAAATATATTTGCAATGAAAAGCCTTCCCTAGACAAGAAAAATTTCGACTTGCTCTCTAGACTAAAATGTGGATTCTAAGTGTTAGTGATGAAATCTAAGTTGCAACAATAAGAAATGAAAACAGAGTCAATTTTGGACAGATAGATAGACGTGCTTTTGTTTTCAACAGTGTTAATATCCTGAAATACAAGGAATTCCAATTAAAAAGGATTAGTTTATCATGGATGCCCACAACTTTGCAAGGAAAATACTCTGAATACGTTAAAATCACAGACAATAATGGTGTTTTAAACCATGACTTTTTATCTTGAAAGATTTTAATTCTATTTGATCAAAAAATAGGCATCAAGAACTTGAAACTTGAAATTTTCATGACATACTTAAGTAGCAATCTGTGGCATTCTACCTATATATTTTGATTTTTAAATTTAGAAAAGGAATTAAATTTCTTGGTACTTCTTTAAGAAGACTAATGATAAAGAAGCCCATCTCACCTATTGTAACCATCAGCCTGCCTTATGAAGCCTGGATTGGAGCAGACTCTGTTGTCTGATGAAAATGGACTCAGAATACCATTCCCTTTTACAACTGTCCTCTTCTCAGCCTAAAGTCCACATTCACTTCCCATGACAGAAGTCAGGGTAGGCAAAAGCATCTGCTGGATGACCGTACCTTCTACTTCTCTCTAGGTCACATCTTGTGGGACAGAGAGAGCTTCCTAGGTCTCACATAGAAGTCTATACCTTGCCTGTAGCTCCAAAAGAAGGAGACAGAGCCAGGTTTTGCATTAGGTCTAAAAAAGATCATGACTAGTAAACCTGCAACTGTTTCTAATGCAAATACGGGTTCCTATCAGCAAAGCACTTGTCAAAAATGTCTGTGGTGTCCTATTTGATAAGACTGTGAGATGAGGTGGATGGTAATCTTCCAGTAACAAAACCAAGAGCTGGATGTGAATGAAGAGTGGATACTCTTGATACTCAGGAGGCAGGACTAGTGCCAATAGATGGAAGTTCCAAGGCAATGGATTTGGATTTACAGACAAAAAATCATTTTTAATACTTAGAGCAGTCCAATAATGGATTGTGCTGCCTAGAGGGGTAATGAGCTGTATGATCAAGAAGAGGCTGCCTCACCATTTGTCAGGATGCCACACAGTAGCACTGTCCAATAGAAATATAATGTGAGCTGCAGATGTGATGTTAAATTGTCTAGTAGCCACATTAAAAAATAAAAAGCAGGTGAAATTAGTTTAAATAATATATTCTATTTAATATATCCAAACTATTTTTATTTCAACATATAATCAATGTAGAAAAACTATCAATGAAATATTTTATATTCTTTTTTATGTACAAAGTCTTCAAAATTCAGTATTTTTAAAGTTTTATTTTACATGTACATCTCAATTTGGACCTGCTACACTTTGTCTGCCCTATGATGACATGTGGCTCTGCACTGGATAGCACAGTTCCAGATGGCTTCATAGGTCCTTTTCCATGAAAAATTCTGAGGTCCTATATAGGTACAAAATAAACACTCAGAAGTTAAGAGACAGGTCAGGCGCTCAAAAAATTTATGAAAAAGTGGTATTGGTAACAGAAACTCTCTTCAAAATGATTCAAGCAAAAAAGAGAATTTATCGATTTATGTAATTCAAAATTCAAAAACTAGGGGTGGTTTAGGCATGACTCAATCCAGGACTCCATCTGTGTGTCTCCCTCTGTCTCTGTATGGCTCTCTTTTCCTCTAGGTAGGCCCTCTCCATAAGGTGGTCACCTGCATTTACAGATGCCAGCCCTCCTAATTCAGCAGCCTTGGGGAGAAGAATTTACATTTTCTAAAAGTTAAGAATCGAGGAGCTGAGTCTCAGGATCAGCTTACCTCACATGATTATCCCTGAACCAATCACTGGGGCCAGAGGAAGGAATATGCGGATTGGTAATTCCTAGGTCCCATATCCAACCCTGGAGCTGGAGGGCAGTGGGATTAGCCCTGCCCGAACCAGAGCCCACCACCTTCACCACGCAGAGAGAAAGAGCAGATATGTAGTTCTCTAAAAGGCAACTGAGGTGCTGTTATCAAAAGTTGGGATGTGGAAGCTGACAGACAAAGACAACAAATGTCCCCTCTTTCTTACTCTGGCATTTGCTGTTGATCCTCTGCTCCCTATTCCCTTGGCTTACCTGTGAGTTAACCTGAAGCTGTGGTTCCCCTATACACTGACCTTCTGATTCATGGCTGGAGAGATTTCTCTGGCCCAATAGAGCCTGCTCAGGCCCTGGGTAGGACATGCTGGAATGTCAGGGTTTTAAGATTACTAGGGACATGCTCAACCAGAGAGGATGGGAACACACAGAACTGAGGAGGAGGATCCCTAGGGGCTTGAGCCATCTGTTCACAGTGATAACTTGCTCAACAACCCTCTGCTTACCAGCTTTTTTCACTGTGCTTCCTGGGATCACCTCTAAATCAACTACTTGCATTCAAGTCCTTGTTTTAGAGTCTGGTTTGCAGAACCTAGAAGCCCCCTCACCTCCAGACTTCAAAGAGGACTTCAAATGTCTGTATATCTAATTGGAAGCCAACTCCGAAGACAATCTCTGTTAGAAGAGCAGAACACAGGCTTTTAACCATGTGTCTTTTGGAGCCAGAGTATTTAGTTTCAAATCTCAATTCTGCCACATGTTAGCCGTGTGACCTTGGGAAGCTGTATAGTGTTTTCTTGCCTTACTTTCCTTATTTGTAAAAGGGGTAATAATAGAATTGTTAGGAAGATTAAATGAGTTAATGTTTATAAAGTGCTTAGAATGGTGCCTGCACATAATAGTTAGCAGAAAATTATTCTTTTCTCTTTTCCTCTATGTTATTCTAATCGCCAACAGTTCTCAGCCTAAGACCATGTCAACGTGTCTTATATCTGTTTTATTGAGATAGAAAATCTACCTAGTTTAGGCCTAGGCCAAAAGTAAATGCTCAATTAATATTTGTTGTTGATAATTACTATGGCAATAAAACAAACAATGAAGATTCAAGTCTTTTGAAAAGTAGTATTGAAACAGTTCAGAAATAAATATTTTGGCCTAACTTAGTTGTCTTAGTTCGTTCAGGCTGCTATCACAAAATAACACAGACTGAGTAGCTAATAAACTACAGAACTGTATTTCTCACAGTTCTGGAGGCTGGAAGGTACAAGATCAAGGTGCCAGCAGGGTCAGGTGAGGGCCCTCTTCCTGGTTCATAGCCGATGCCTTCTTGCTGTGTCCTTACATGGTGGAAAGGACTAGGGATCGCTGTGAAGTTTCTTTTATAAGGGCACTAATCCTATTTATGAGGGCTCTACCCTCATGGCTTAAGCATCTCCCAAAGGCCCCACCTCCCAATACAACCGTCTTTCTGGGTTAAGATTTCAACATGAATTTTGGAGGGGACAGAAACATTCAGGTATACATATATATACATATATATATATGTATGGCCATATATATAGTTACATATTGAAAATTTAATAACATTTTGTCATATGAAAGTTGTGTAATTTTTATTAACTCCTCCTTTCTTACAGTGTAGCTCCAATATAAAAATAAATCCTGATTCAAAGGTGAGGAAAGAAGATCAAAATTGAATATTCCATGTTTACTCCAGGAAAGACAGAGTCAAATGAGAGCACACTTCCGGATTAGAGGCAGGTGAATTGTGCATAGACAGGGTGTTTCCACCGATCTGAAAGTTACAGAGGCTGAAGGAAGTACTGATGGTTGAGAAGGGGTTCTGGGTTACAAGACTGAAATCTGTCTATAAATTGAACCCCCACTCTCTCATTTCCCTCTGTTTTTCGTGCACAGTTTCATGTTCACATGTAAGCACAGAAGGGTCTTCCAAAGTCCTACCTAAAAAAGCTATCTAGTAGTCTGTATTTTCAGTGTGATGATCCACTCCATTAATGGGAATAATTTGGAATAGAATTTGTTTCCTCTGTCCAGTACGGCTGGGACACAGAAATCTCACAATTTGAAGATTCTGAGTTACATGAAATTGTGAAACAGATGAACAAAATTTGCAAATTGACTCTTTAGAACTCTAATATCTTTCCAAACCATATACTAGAAGATACATTTATATCAATATTACCTTTTATTTTATGTATTAACGAAGTATCGTCAATAAGCACAGTAGTTTTGGGATACCACAGAACCAGTTTGATGCCCCCTCCTCAATCACTGACCACAGGACCTTGGACAAGATTTTATTTTATGCCCCAGTGTCTTCATATGTAAATTGGAGGTAATAATGCCTTTGTTGCATTACTCTTGAAAAGGTTAGGCAAGATAACTCCTCAAAGAAAGATGCCAGGCACATAGTATACACCCAGTAAATGATAGCGATGATTTTTTTTTTATTATCATTGGCTTTAAAATTATTTACAGCCAAGCCTTACAACACAGTTTTCTACTTATTGGGATTAGTTTAGCTGATTAATTAAAAGCTGTTGTGTATCCCAAGGATTTTAATTGTTCATGTTTCACCATCTGCAAGACTTCCTGATTATCTTTGCTACTAAGTAATAATTATGCATTGCAAATATTTGCTTGAATTTTATATAAGTCAATTTTAAATGAAAGAGCTATTTACATTAATCAACTTAAATAAAGTGCACCATTTCCCTGTAGCTTTCTTGCAATCAATTTTACTTTTAGTCAAAAGCGACTAGCTAATACTGTACTAATTGCTTTAAACCATTATGAAATGACTATCAATTTTGAACCAACAGAATGACAGGATTTTCCAATCTGAGAAGGAATACCTTCTACTTCTAGATGATGCTTCTTTTAGGCTGACTATGTAAGTTTCATGATATATCTGGAAATAGTTCTCTAATTATTAAAACTAGTTTTTAATAATCTATGTTTGATTGCTATTATTTTATTTGTTGAGAAGAGATCAAAGTTGCCAGTGGAGGTAAATCCCCGGACTCTGTCATCTCAGGACCTAGCAGCAGCATCTACCCCACTGCTCAAATCGAAACCCTAAGCTCCATCCTTATTTCTTCCTTTTCTTCACATGCCACTTCCTCTCCTCCTGCAAGAGCTATTGTCTAGGCATTTCCAATCTCCACTGCTACCACCCAAGTCCGAGCCACCATCTTCTCTCCTGAAGTCTAGTGGAATAGCCTATAAAGTGGTTTATTTTCTTCTACACTTATTCTCCTGCAATCCATTCTCCAAACAGCTCCAGACTTGCCTAAATGTAGATTAGGCCACGCTCCTGGTTGAAACACAGTAACATCTTTCCAGTGTCTTATAATCTAACTCAAATCCTGTACCATGTCTTCTTTAACCTCTACGTACTTCTCTGACTTCATCTTTCATCACTCTCTCCCTTATTCCCTAAGCTCTAGCCATTTGAATCTTTCTGTTTCCTCTGGAATATTCTTAGCCCGACTCTAAATGACTTAATTTGTGTATCAGCTCAAATGCCACTTCCTAAGAGACGTCTTCTCTGGCTACTCTGGTAAGTACTGACTAAAACAATTTGATCATTCATAATCAAGTCCTTTTTTGAGTAGATATTTAGAAGAAGTCAAGGGCTAAAGTTCTTCTCTCCCACAAACTTGCTACCAGAAATCAAGCAAGTTTCAGTACAAACTCTGCCAAATACATATCAATATTTCTTAGCAAACAGTGTAAAACTAGTCACAAAACTTGTTTTGCAAGCTCAATGAAGTCTCAGCTCTCTGTCCTTTTGAGCATCTGACAAGCTGCTTCTGACAATATTCTAGTAGCAAGATGTAGCCATACTTTGAGTCGGAGTTAGGCAACAGAATCTGCAAGTTTCTGAACAAAGGGCTGGAGGGAACCCAAACTCTAGAGCCCCATTCCAGAGTGTGTAGGGCCCAGTGGGCTCACCAGATTTATATGCTCTGTGCATGCAAAGCAGCCAGGAGTGCCTGAAGAATACTTCTAGCCGATTCACATAACTCGAGAACCCTTCATTTAACCAACAAAACAACATTTCTAATATCAAGTATGCAATAAAACACTTTCTGGTGATCAGATAAAAGATGCTGAAAGCTTTTTGCAGCTGTCTCTGACAGGTAGGTTTGTTTAAGAGTCTTTCAAATGTGAACTAACCACCTGATTAGGATACTAGAAGTGTGAACCCATCACGACAGACCCACCACTAACCCCTTCCCCCCCAGCATATATAGTAAAGCTAACACGCATGCATAGCACATTGTTTACGTGCTATACTATCTTAAAGTAAATTATAGAGAGCATAACACACCCTAAGCCACTCCCTCACAGCACAGTTTTATTTCCTTCAGATGACTTTTGAGTCTCTACAATTAGCTTGCTTAGTTTTGCTTACCTAGATATAAATATCTCATAAACCAGTAATTATGCAATTTACATTGGGAGCCTCTCATGTCCAAGGCGTGTTGCTAAGTTCTCCTGGTAAAAAAAAAGCAAAAAAAAATTTGTTTTTGTATGCTAGGAAAAACTTACTAGGAGAAATAAGAAAAATAAATAGAAAGTAAGCAACAGTAGGAAATAGCAGATATAAAGTGCTAAGCGGTATCTGACATTATCCATTTGGAGTCAACCATCCCTTCATCCTCATCAGCAGGGTCAGAGGCTTCATGCTTCTCAGCGTTAGCCAAATTCTCTGATTGCCAGGACCCATTCTGTTACTTTGCTCCTCAAATTAAAATTAAACTCTTTTACAATTTTTATTTTTTTTTATTTTTATTTTTTAAAATCAAACCTCTCTTTTTTTTTTTTTTTTTAAGATTTTATTTTTCCTTTTTCTCCCCAAAGCCCCCCAGTACATAGTTGTATATTCTTCGTTGTGGGTCCTAGTTGTGGCATGTGGGACGCTGCCTCAGCGTGGTTTGATGAGCAGTGCCATGTCCGCGCCCAGGATTCGAACCAACGAAACACTGGGCCGCCTGCAGCGGAGCGCGCGAACTTAACCACTCGGCCACGGGGCCAGCCCCACTTTTACAATTTTTAAATTATGTGATAGATGAAATGAAATGACTTAAGTTTACCCTTAATAATCTTCCATTCATTGTTTCCCTCTCTCTGAATATTACCACAATTTTACTTGTCACCTGGGCTGAAAACCTGAGTGTTCCCTTTGGGATTTTCCTTTCCATTGCTTTCTTCTCTAGTTAGTGACCAAGTTCTCCTGATGGGATCCCTCTCGCATATGTCTCTTTAGTTTCATTTTCCTCACGCTCTTCTAGCTCAGGCTTCATTATCTTTCACCTGCCTGCACGGCTGTCCTCCCAACTCTAAGTCGTCTGAACTCAAGCCCACAACTGCGACCTCATTCAACTTCCTTAAGCACATTTCTGCTTATGTTACTCCCTTGATGAAGAGCATTCACTTGGTCTCTACCTTTACTAAATTAAACACTGTTAACATTTAGAAAATTTCAACACTTCAGACCAATCCCTATGTTCAGATTTCCAGAACAACCCATCCCCTGAAGGTTCTACATAATTAAATTTGTAAGGAATTGTGTTAATAAGTTTCCACAAAAATAAACATTTATATAAAAGCTAAAAATTCAGACAGTCATAAGCCCGTTATTTTCACATTTCATCCAATATTTGGCCCGGGGATGTGTCTGACTGCTTGGTACAGAGAATATAATTTTTAAAAGATCACTTTGAATCTACATTGTTTGACAGGCTGTAGAAAAATGAATGTGAGTAACCTTGTCTTTACTAGTAATACTCGAGTGATAGAAATTGAGGAAGCATTTTAGAATCTCCAGGAACCATATTTTAAGTGTAGAATTCCAACAACTTTAATAAAAACACGTGGTATTGTTTAGTTTTGAATACCACGAAGGTAAAAAATAGACCCATGTTTTCAAAAATTCATTAGATTCTTGTGAATTCTTTTGGATAAACTGGTCTCTAATTTCTGCTTTCCAGCCACTCATTGCAATGAGGAGGCTATACTGACTGAGAGAGCGAGAGAGAGGGTAGTTCTTTATCACAAACAGGCAATTAGGTTTTAAAAATATGTATGTACCTAAGAAATGTTAAGAGCAAGAATGGAGTCAAGATGGATCACGTGTCCAGATCTAACCTCATGTATTCTCTCTGTCAATCCGGCTCTTTCTGCGAGCTGCTCTCTGCATGTAGACTCCTCTGCAGTCCTAGGGCACGTGGGCTGAGCGGCGCTCCTGTCTCCTTCACCTGCCTTCACAGTCACTTGCCAAGGATCAGTAATGTTTTTGGGATCTATCCTCTGATTTCCATTACCACTGATACCTCATAATGTTTCCTTAAGCCAGTATTTCCCAAAGTATTTCCTTTGAAAACATTGTTTAGGAATGCAGTATTTTCTTTTCAATCAAAAAGTATTTTTTAAAATTTCATTTTGAAATAATTTCAGATTTACAGAAAATTTGAAAAAATAGTTCAAAGAATTCCTGTATATCTTTCATCAGGATTCCTCAAATGTTAGCATCTCACATCCCACACTACAATTATAAAAACCAGGAAATTAACCTTGGTACAATCCTATTATGTAATCTACAGACTATTCAGTTTTCAACAACTGTTGCACAAATGTCTGTTTTTTTTGTCCAATATCACGTTTCATTTAGTTGTCATGTTTCCTCAGTCTCCTTTAATCCATGAGTCCCTCAGTCCTTGACTTCCATGAGTTTTTTTTTTTTTTATTAGTGGGTTTTCTCAGAAGCTTGAATATGCTAATTTACATAGTGAGTCTCAAAGGAGTGGATATAACACGACATCAGTCAAACTTAGGTCACTGTGGAATCCTTCTTGAGGTTCAGTTTGTAGGATAGGTATTCCAAGGACACTCTGGGGCATATGGGCCCAGCTTGTCACAAGAAAAACCTGCTATGTGTTCCTGCTTATCTGATCCATCCTGCACACGCCTATCAGAACGGCTTCCTGAATTCCGAGTTGTGTGTATATCATTTATCTGCTTACAAGCCACAAATAGTTCTTTATTCCGCTTAGGATAAAAGCCCAAAGCCTTAAATCGGCATTTGAGCCCTTCCATCAACCTTTCTTTCCAACTTAAGCCACTACTTCTGTGCATATACTTTTTGCTCAAGCCAAAGAGAACTACTCCCTATTCTCTTGATTTCTTATTTTTTTTTTTCTCTGCTTATGCTGCTTCTTCGGTATGGAAAACATGTGAGATGTAACCAAGGGTTCTTTTTGTTGCAAGATCCAACTGCAGCCAGAGGAATCTGAACCTCGGTTTTCCTTGAGCCCGCCCTCGGCCAGCTGTAACAAGAATCAGCCAAAACCCATGCCTGGAACTCTCTTTGGCTGAGGGAATTCTGTATCCGGGGACTGTGAACTCTAGAAGGAGTTTCTCTGCCCTTTTGTTGGGACAATCAACCTGCTGCTTGTTTTTGCTCTTCTAAATGCTTCCTTCTTTGCACTTTGTGACATACATAAAAACAATATCCCAAGAGGTAATTGCTTTAACTTTCAGAATTCTTGATTCTCACTGTGGTGGCTTGAATGGAAGCTTCTGCAACCACACTGGTAACTCACCTGGGAGGTCCTTGAAATATTAAAGTTTGGTTCTTAAAAAAAAGTTTACTTCCTAGAGTGAATTCTTTAGACTAAGGTTAAATATCACAGCTTCCCCGAATGCTACTTCCTCCTGTGAACCCTGGTGGCACTTGGAAACTTAATTATGGAACTCTCATTTTCTGTCCTGTTATGGCACTTTGATTGCCTGCCTCATCTCCCCCAGAAGATGGGAAGATGAGGTCCTCCATGAGGAGGACCATGTCAAATTCAACTTGTTTGTTTGGTTTATTCCATCCTCTCATCCCCAAGGCTTTGAGGAGAGTAGGGGCTTACTGAGGGTTTTTCTGAATGAATAGTAAACTGACTGTTTTCAGTTGGAAAGAATACAAAAAGTGACATAACAAGATTTTCTTTACGGAATTTATACAAAATTTTGTCTTTTAAAGTGAGAGTGTAAATGTTTTTGAATTAATTCTTGTTATTATGAAAGCTACTTTTTTCTAACCTAATAATTATTCCTACCTAGGGCTAAAATGAAATGTCTGCCAACGTCTGAATTACACTAAATTACACTAAATAAAGCATCAATAAAATTAACTTTCTTGCTTCTAATATCTCCATAAACCTACAGTCACAATATTTGTCTTGATTAATTATTAAACATACTCAGATTTTCTATATTAATGGGTTTTGGTGCTAGATACGATTTCGAATTAAGCTTTGCCTTTCTCTGATGAAACTGTATTTAAATCTACCAAATGTCATAACTCACTTCTGCATTTAATAATCAATGTTTAGCAGATTATTTGAAACAAGCAGGGCAGTAATAATTTATGAAGATCTGCAAAATGTCTGAGATAATCATGAGCCTCTGGGCCTTGGGAGACGGGATTCTGTCCTTTGGAAATGGTATGGGTTTGTGGTTTGAAACATAAATGTCTGTGATAACTAATTAACATATAGAATAAGATCCAATCATACACATATTATTAAGGAGAATGTTATGGCATGTCAGGAATACGAACTTTAAATTTTCACACGTTTTGAGCTCTTAAAACCCCTCAATGCTGTGTACAAGTGATAGCTATTAGCATTAGATTTATGTACGACTGAACATCTACATAAGAGCTGAGCATCACTATCTTTAACCTAGATTTTTCCAAAGCATGGATATAGATTTAGACAAAACAAACGTTGGATTGCCTACATTCTACTTAGGGTTTTATCAGTGAGCAGGTGACGGCAATATATATTTGAACTGTAGTTCTGAACATTTTGCTAAATCTTGTACATGTATTTATAGCAGACAAAAGTACTAAAAGTAAATGTATGATAGAATATTTTTTGGCCATAGAAAAGAATGAAGTTCTGATACATGCTACATGGGTAAACCTTGAAAACAGGCTAAGTGAAAGAAGCCAGACACAGAAAACCACCTACTATATGATTTCATTTATATGAAATCTCCAGAATAGGCAAATTTATAGGGACAGAAAGTAGATTAATAGCTGTTTAGGGTTGGGGAGGATGAGGGGTTAGGGAATGACAGCTAAAAGGGTGCAGGTTTTCTTTTAAATTTATTTTTTATCTTTTAATGTTTTTCAGTTTTATTTAGATACAATTCACATATAACATCATGTAAGTTTAAGGTGCACAATGTGTTGATTTGATACATTTATATAGAAAACATAAAAAAGAACCAAACAGAAATTTTGGAGCTGAAGAATACAATGACTAAACTGAAGAACTCAATAGAGACCTTTAACATCAGACTTGAACAAGCACAGGAAAGACAGACCAATTGAAATTATCCAGTCAGAAGAGCAAAAAGGAAAAAGGATGAAAAGGAATGAAGAAATTCTTTGGGAATTATGGGATACCATCAAAAGAAATAATGGATGCATCATTGAAGTCTCAGAAGGAGAAGAGAGGGAGAAAGGGGTAGAGAGCTTATTTAAAGAAATGTACAGGTTTCTTTTTGAGGTGATGAATATGCTCTAAAATTGACTGTGGTGATGGTTGCACATATCTATGAATTGAAAACTATCGAATTGTACACATTAAATGGTTGAATTGTATGATACGTGAATATTGTATCTCAATATGTTAAAAAATGTATGCGCAATTCAAAGACAGAGAAAGTATACTGCATAGACATGAATATTGCAAAGAAATGACTTAAAATCAGTTTACCAAACAGTTTTACCGACCAGGTAGATTCTGGTTCCTAAACACGAATGTCTCTGCTAAAATCTTTTCAGTATTGTTGACATGACAATTCTCCCACCACAACCGCAAAGCTCTTTCAAGTATTTTGATGGTCCAATAAATGGTTCTTATATGGAAATTTAATGAAAACTGTTGATTCAGTTTTCTGAGGATGGAATTGAATATAGAGACCAGAGGCAGTGTATAGGAATTAACTGATCTAAATACTTAATACTTCAGGTAGCACTTAGAATGTACTTGAAATTTGGTACGGGCAGAAATCATCTATTTCATATAAAAATGGATTCTCTGGGGAAGGGTGATTCTGGGGAGCATTCAGGGCAGGAGATGTTGACTGTGGTTTCTTTCCTCTTACTATCACCTACAAAGCCCCAGCAAGCAAGCAAGAAAACAAGGAGTCTGATATATCTAGCATTTTACAAGTTTTGATATCCTCCATTTTTGAGCAACAAAAAGGTGGGTGGGAGATGTTTTCAAGGGTGGAAGGAAACATTTTGAACTATTCGCTCCGTGAATCTTTTAACTATCAGATAATTATTAATTGATTTCCATTACTTTCAGATAGCTGAGCTGCCAAGTAAACCCGACCGACACAGTAGGAGATCCACAGCCTTACAGCTCTGACCTCAGCAAAGGGCTGTAAGGATATTGGAGGTTCTCTTTCCAATGTCATAAAGAAGCTCAGCAAAGCATTAAGAACATGGATTCTGATGTCCAACTGTCCGGGTTTGAGGTCCAGCTTCAGTCACTCACAAGCTGTGTGACCTTTGGTAAGTTACTTAACTCCTCTGTGTGTCTCAGTTTTCACAATCGTAAAATGAGTAAAATAATATCTACTTCTTGAGTAATTTTGAGGATGAAATGAGTTTATATTTGCAAAGCACTCAGAGTAGTTTCATGCACATACCAAGAGTTTGTTCAATAAGTGCTAATGTTAACACAGAAATAAAACAAAAAACACCTTGTAGCTATATTTACATTTTTGGAGGGGTATAATTGACATCAATTGGAACTTATTTCCAAAGCTTACCTTTTGACTTACATTCTTACACTATGTGAGTATATGTTACTGAATTAGCAATAGCATTATCTACTCCTGTCACTGTGTCGTTTGCTGTAAGCAGATGGAACGAATATCTATACAGCCTTTTAAGGATAAGCAATCCACAGGATACCTTGTGGTTTACTGTTACCTTTCCCTCTTCTCTGTTGAGTTTTAATTTATCTTCAAGCTGAATGTGTCTGATAGGAAGGACAGAGAACAGTGATGAATGCTGACATGACTAGATAGATGCCATGCAAGGAATACGGGGATGATGGAAAACCAATTCTCAGAGCTCTGACCTCCAGCTCTGACCATGGTGACAACCTCCAAAGACATTAAAGAATGAGACTTGTCACCTCTCAGATGTGGAGGAGAATATCTTGACAGTGAGGATTCAAGACAATGTATAGGTGAAATTAGCTCCAAGGAGAGGTAGATAAGGTAAGTTTTAAAGATCTCGTCCAGGTTTAGAGATTAGGATTTGTCTACTAGCTATAAAAATGAGTTCCTTTAAAATATATATATCTTGTTTAATAGTTAACATAAGCATATAGATCTGTTTATCAGAAAATAAGTAATATTGAAAATTAAAAAGGGCCTTAAATTGCATATTTGTATTATTGACCTTTGACTTCAGACCTAGGCAGTCCACTGAAATAGAATAACTAGCTATAGTTAAGATTTAACAATGTCTCCAAATGATCAAATAAATATTACGAGATATAGGAATGTTTAATAATCTAAGGAAAACAATCATAAAATTTCTTCCACTCTTCTACACAAATCATGTGATGATTAATCAGTATTATTGAAAATGTGATACAATATTTAAAAACATTTTTGGGAAAGCATATACATAATTCTATATCTTTTTTTGTCTCTTTCTTCTCTTCTTTGACTGCTTATTTAAATCATAAATACCATTTCATGTTATATATATGGCCTTAAAATTAACATGGTTATTGCTACCTATCTAGTAATCAGTTTGATATACAGAAAATGTTATACTATGTCTTTCATAGTATATGTTTAGATCTACACAGGTTTGCTATTATAAATAACTGTGAAAGAAACATCATGCAGTAGCCTTTTGTTTCTGTTGAATCATTTTCTTGGGAGAAATTCCATGAAGTGGAGTTACAGGGCCAAAAGTTATGGACATGTTCATAAAGATTGTCTTTATAAGTAAGTACGGAACAATTTTTCAATGCTATGTGTTATTATTTTTTAAAGGTGTTAAATTAGTGAAAATAATTTTTCAAATTTACTTTGCACATTTCAAGTTACTATGAAGGATAATCATATTTTATACCTTTGTTTACAATTTGGATTTTCTGTCATATGATTACCTTTGTTCATATTCTTCGTTGATTTGATTATTAAAATTTCATATTATTATTTATTTAAATTATTTCATCATATTATTGATAATGACCTTTTGCCAGTCATATGTGATACAAATATAAATTTTCATTACTTATTTATTTTAGTTTTGTAAGATTTCATATTCAGATGTTTGGGAATTAAATGAGTAAAATATAGCACTGTAAAGTGATATTAAATGGTAATAGAGATTCCTTCAACCAGAAATATTTTATTCATATTCTCCAGTAGAAAAAGAAAGTGTAACATTTTGGGTTGTAGTATTTAATGTCATATACATGTTTCCTCCTTAAATCTGTAGTGTTACATTTGCAGAGTGAGAAACTGATTTGAAAATATGTACAGTTCAGTGTGGAATTTGGACACAGTTCTAAATTTTCACCAGAAACTGTTTTGGTACTCCCCTTAATGAGAGCAAAGCAATGAAGGTAGGCCAAACTAGTGAAGTCACGCTCATGATGAAGAACACGTGGATGTGGAAGGACAAATTCAAAGGTCGAGTTACGGTCTTGGAGCAGATTGACTTTCCTCTTCCCTGCACCTGGGGACCCTCACCAATCCAGTCAAATAGCATTCGCATCAGAAATAATTTGGAAGAATGTTTTCTGCATGGGTTCCCTTTACCAAATGGTATGAAACAAAATGAAACAAAATCAAAACATAGCCTCATTAAATTACATCCCATGTTTAAAAATTATGTACTTTGCATTTTGTAAATCTAAAATCCAGAAAATTTATGTGACAATTTACTTAACAACTGAATGAGTGGCCACTTGGAGCTAGGTACAGCCTGAGGCATTAGGGATACGGGGTAAATAAGGAGTCAAAGCCACAGCCCTCAGGAGCTCACTACTGGCCTTTAACTGGCTGCCTCAGTCCTTGTATCACTGAAGCAATTCTGAGGTTTTTCATGCAAATATGAAAAGTGAGCCAAATGCTCTTGAGAGGCAGAGATAGGAAAGAATTCTAGGAAGCCAGAATGTGGAAAATAGACACATGTTAAATAAAAGTTCCATCTTCAGAATAGGGATTTATGATTGTGCGTCCTATGAACATCATATAAATGACACATTTCATGCAGGTACTGGGTGTCAGGTGTGGGATTAAAGAACTAAGAGTTCAACAGATAGAATAGCACCAGGAGGGAGCACTTTGGTTTTTGAAGAAGAGGGACAGGCAAAGAGCAACTGCAGTAATAACATCAGTACTAACAATACAAAGCTCATATTTATTGAGTGCTTCTGTGCCAAGCACTCTGCAGAACGTTTTGCCCACACTCTCGTCATTTCTCAGATGAAGGAAATTTTCACTCCGGCTCCTGCATTTTGTCTGCACTCACTGCTGCCAGTTTTTGATCAATAGAATCTGCCTTTTGCATTTACCCACTTCAGACTTTGGAACCTCTTGTTTGTTGGTCATCGACTCATTTAACAAATTCTAGGTGCCATCACTCTGCTAGTCAGTGGGACAACAGA
The DNA here is from genome assembly GCF_041296265.1 of Equus caballus. NCBI lineage: Eukaryota > Metazoa > Chordata > Mammalia > Perissodactyla > Equidae > Equus > Equus caballus. The sequence continues at coordinate 21,875,167 of NC_091692.1, forward strand.
AATGAACAAGTGAAAAAGGGTCACAATTCTGGCCTGCAAGGAGCTTTCATAAAATAGAGCAGAGACTCAATAATTATGGGACAGTGTGCTCACGTGGCAGGTTGTCTAGTGCAGCCTGGGGGTGAGTGAGCTGGGAAGGTCTAGGAAATGCTCTCAGTGACACAACACTGTGTATAATAGTCACATAATTATAATACATAACTGACGTTATATTATACTATGTATTATATATTATGTGAGGTATATACGTATGTTACATATATTGTTATGTATATATATGTTATGTACATCCAAAATCATTATATTTGGATGAAGTTGACAGTCCAAATGTCCATAAATAGGGAGCCATCAAATAAACAAGGCAACACTGATGGGCTAATATAAAAATAACTACAAAATATATAATAGGTAAAAAAAAAGAAAAGCCTCAGAACTGCATGTCATATGCTGTCTTTCGTGGGGGCAAATAAAGATATAGAGTCGTATTTGCATAAAGACATTTTGGAATCACATGCGTAACACTAAAAAACAAACAAAACAGAACTGGCTGCCTGTCTGGGAGCAGAGATGGCGGAACCAGGCAAGTCAGGGCACAAGGATGGGAGGGAGTATTTTCTCTGCACACATTTTTACATTTTTGAACTGAGTGAATGTATTATCTACTTTAAAAATTAAATGAACACATCCTGAAACCTTGGGGGAAGATGTTTACTAGTGGACTGTGGCCAGGCGGATGAAGAGCTGAGATTGGGGTAAGAGGGCGCTTGCGGTGGAGAGCCCTTCCAAGCAGAGGGCTGCGTGTGGGCAGCAGGGCTGCCTTCGGAACGGTCACGCTCTGCAGAGACTGGATGGGTTCTCTTGGGGAGTGGCAGGAGATAAGACTGGGAGTCAGGCAAGCGGCAGGTCATGAGGGCCTCTCATGACAGGGCACGAATTCAGATTTCATCTCGAAGGTAATGGGAGTCTTTGAAGGGTGATCAAAAGGAAAGTGAGCGATCACATTTGCACTTTGTAATCATCTCCCTGGGAGCAAATGCATGCGTGATGGTGGGTGGGGTGGACCTGGGGCCAGGAAGACTATTTAGGAGGTTGCTGGCCATCCTTCACGTGCCCAATGATGAGCATGTGAACCAAGGCAGGGGCAGTGAGCATGGAGAGGAGTGACTAGGACCACCCTACAGCCTCATCCTGGCTACCGCCTTTGACTTGTCATCTCATCCGGGGAGTAAATCTTGCTCCTCCTCTCATACTGTCCAGAGCCTTTCTTGGATTCCACCCTGATCTGTAACATGGTGTTGCTGATCATTTGCAGGAGCCCTGCTCTAGGCCTTGGTGACACGAGGGCAACAGGAACTTCCCCGCCTTCCACTCTCCCTCTCCCCCTCAAGCTGAGCACCTGCGAAGGAAGCCCAAAGCAGATTGCTGCTGTGCAGGGTCAGGGGCTCTGGGAGAATGCATGAGCTACTGTGCTGGGGCCAGTTGAGTGGGTCCCAGATGCCCTCAGAGCCTTGTGTGACAGCCCCATATGGGATCCCAGCCCATTGCCCTCTTTCTGAGTTCTGCTCTTTTTTTTTTTTTTTGTTTCCATCAAGTTTGTACACAGTTCCTGCAAAGTGCTTATGACTGGGATTTCATTTCTTCCAGTTCCACGCTCTACTTTAATGCAGGACAACTGTATAGGCAGTATTCACCAGCAGAGCTGTATCCACGGGAAATCAATCAAGCGCTTCCCTCTCACTTGCAAAGAGCTGCTGCCGTGAAACCCCGAGGGAATCCCTCCACCCTCCTGGCCGCCTCCATCGGTCTCTCCCATGTGTCCTAGATATTCCTGTGCCTCCAGCAAGTACGGGGGAACTCCTGGTGCAGCAGGGCCTATGGGACCTTGCCCGACACAAAGCCCTTTGTCTGTGTGCTTAGCTGTTGCTGATGAAGCAGAGGCTAATCTTGCAACTATCACTCCTGTTTTTCAGTAACAAAACTGACATCTCAGTACATCCTAGGCAACTGATACAGGAAGTATTCCCATATCAGATTAAAAAATCACGATTCTAATAAATGTAAACATATTTATAAGAAATAAGTGTAAAATACAAGAAACTCATATAAAATCAACCACATAATTGGATAGTTGTAAAACAATTTCAAGATATATTTCATTTTAATATAAAAAGATAAAATATTGGAAATCTTGTCCCACAGGCATATTACACAAGAAAAGTCAGAGATCAGCATCTAATCCGTTTATTGCTGGAAGGCTGAACAGTATGGTCAGGACTATGTATGCAGGTGAACAGCTTGGAATGTCCACTAGATGAGTATGTCGAGGAATTCATTTATAAGTGGCACGTACTTTCAGGTGGCAACATACACTTCATTTAGTATTTCTCTTTAGTGTAGGTTTTTATGTGTCAGTTCGGCTCCTTATCAAATAAATACTTTCACCTTGCTGTTCATTTGAATTGAGTTACTATGGAGAAATGGCTTTTTGATTTCATAGCATTCTGCTGCATTATAAAAATTTGGACTTCACACCATCACACCACAAAATGGCTTAGCAATTTACTATGAATGACTTTTTAAAAGGAGGGGGTATAGGCACATATGAAAGATTCTAGAGGGGCCGACTCCATGGCCGAGTGGTTAAGTTCACGCGCTCCGCTGCGGTGGCCCAGGGTTCGGATCCTGGGCGCGGACATGGCATCACTCATCAGGCCACGTTGACGTGGTGTCCCACATCCCACAACTAGAAGGACGTGCAACTAAGATACACAACTGTGTACAGGGACGGTTTGGGGAGATGAAGCAGAAAAAAAAAAAGATTGGCAACAGTTGTTAGCCCAGGTGCCAATCTTTAAAAGAAAAAAAAAAGAAAAGAAGAAAGATTCTAGAAAAATCTTTCAATATTAAAAACGTTAAGGGGTCGGCCTGGTGATGTAGTGGTTAAGTTCACACACTCTGCTTTGGTGGCCAGGGGTTTGCAGGTTTGGAACCCTGGGCACAGACCTACACACTGCTCATCAAGCCATGCTGTGGTGGCATCCCACATGCAAGATAGGGGAAGATTGGCACAGATGCTAACACAGCAACAGTCTTCCTCAAGCAAAGCGAGGAAGATTGGCAATGGACATTAGCTCAGGGTGAATCTTCCTTAACAAAAAAAAATAAGAATCTTTAGAATCTATATGGTATATGGTAATAGGGTACTCTGTTACCTTAAAATAGGCTGAAAGATTTTAAGAGAAAACTTGCCTCCATATTTTTTTGATACAAAGATTTAAACATAAATATTTTGCCATAGTTTCTTTTGTAACTGCTGGGAGATTAAAGAAAGACCAGAGGATAGGGAAAGACTTATAAACATATATTGATAAATGACAGCATATAGAAACCGAGAATTATCAGATTCCCTGTTATATCTCTGAAAGAAATTTCCTCTGTATTGAGGTAAAACCTTCTTCTTTGAATTCAGGGTAGAATTTGCCTTTCATTGAACTAGAACGTTGAAAGACTTTTAAATCTTTTACTTTAATCTTTAGTTTTTCTAGAAAATTACAATTCAAATGTGCTCTAAAACTATTTTAAAACATGACATATTCAGGTTAAAGAACAATAATTAATAGATTATGTAAGTGAGGTAAGACCGCCACATTGGTGGCCCCAAATGCCTCCTGGTATTCTCACCTTTCTCCAGACCCCTCCTGCATTCACTCTGGGCTTGCTCATATGACCCCCCCATGGCCAATGGGACAATGGTAAGCATTACTCAAGTAGAGGCTTGATAAATGCTTACATCTTAGCCTTCTCCACTTGGAACCCAGCTACCTTGCTGTCCGAAAGCCTGTCAAGTTTTCTGCAAAAAGAGAAGCTGTGTGGAGGAGAATGTGGGCCAACTGCCAGCACCACATGTATGAGTGAGGTCTTCTTGGATATTCTGGCCCCTGGAGAGCTCCCGGTTGAAAGGTTCACACGAGTAACCCTAGCCAATACTATGTGGAGCAGAAGAACTACCCAGCTGAGCCCCACCCAAATTCCCGACCCACAGAAGTCTAAGCAATCAATAGATATTGTTTTGAGTAGTTCCATTTTGGAGTGATTTATTACACAGCAGTAGACAACAGATATGGTAAGTGACAGCAAGGATTTCTCAAAGTTTTTCTAGAAATAATTCCAAGTTATATTCTTCACTGACATACATCTCTTATATTGCTGTCATACATTTATTTATTGTTGAATCTGCATCTCTTAATCTGACTTTAATTATGCAATTGGACAGAAGAACTGAGATGGTTGGTTTATATGAAAGGTGTGGTTGAGAATGGCTTTATTGTATATTGACTCAGACAACATGTCAACTCCTTGTTTGATCTCAGGGAACACCATTCTCAATGATGGTATATATTTTAATTTCACTCCACACTGTGCTCAAATTGTCAGTGGGACAATCTGGTGGAAAGAAATTAACTTTAAGAAATCCCCAGCACGTAAACCTTCTGTGGTCCAATCAAGCCTTTTCTTCTCTCTCTTTCTCTATGTGGAATTGTATCCTGACACCAAATTTTAGGCACTAAAATGCATAAGACTCTTTGAAGGGATCTGTTGTCTGAAAGAATAACTATTTGAAATATGAAGTTTATTAGATTGAGCAAGCCACTAGGTGCATTTCCATCCCTCTTTCTCTGGAACTGACAAGCAGTAGTAGAAGAATGCATTAGAAGCAGAAGCAGTAGTAGAAGTGATAGTAGAAGAGCCTGAGGCAGTGAACGGACAATGCATCACTTCCGGGGACAGTGATACTATTTACTGAATGATGTGGATTGTATCTCAAGTTAGAAATGACAGCAACTAACTGGTTCTAAAAACAAAGTGTCTGGATACCAAGAGGAATAATGATGTAACCTGCCAGTAAGTATAACTAATGTTAGCATAATGGCATCATCTACCAGGGGGGTGCAGATGGAAAGTTTAGATATAAAATGCCAATAAAGGAGAGTTCTGATCAGACAATGACGCAAACGTGACACTCACGGAGAGTAGTATTTGGACGGCGCTGTGGATGACCTCCAGGTACTGGAAGTCGACGATGCAGCCTGTGACGGAGACGTACGTGTAATCGTCCATCATGCCATGGGCTGATGGAGGCAGCACTCTCCGGACACAGCCAGGTCCGTGTTCCCGCCACCATGACCGGTGTACAGAGATGTTGAATGTCATTAGGTCTGTATCCTAAGTGAGGAGGAGACAAGAGGGTAAAAAGAGACAATCGTATCACATCACATCTTTGATTTTCACCTTAGGAAGAATCAGGATGAATAAAGTTGTTGAAACGACTTAAATATCAAATGAAAAGTAACAAAAGGCAAAACCAAAAATGGCTGTGGATATCATATGCCTAAAGTACTGGGTTATAATTGTTCAGTGTTGAGACACAGTCCTTTGAATAATAATATTTTAACGTTAGCACACATCAAAAATCCAGAGATGAGGCCCTCTACTTACGTTCATTTAAAAAATTATTTTGTTCATTTTGAAACTTTTTGTCTGCATTTTCTTGTTGCTTTACCATCATTGACATCACCATTATGGGCTAACAATTATTGAGTGCTTTATTGCATAGGAGACATCATTTTAAGCACTTTTCTTCCAAGCACTTTTTATGTATTATATCCTTTAATGTTCACATAGGTACTGTTATCAAACCAATTTACAGTAGGATGAATAATAGTCCCTGCAGAAGATCTTTACGTCCTAGTCCCTGGAAACTGTGAATTTCATCTTCTATGGCAATAAAAGATGTTGCAGATGTGATTAAATTAAGGGTCATGAGATGGGAGGATTATACTGGATTATCTGAGTGGGCCCTAGACACAATCACAGGTCTCCTTAGAGAGGGCGACAGAGGGAGATTAGACACAAGAAGAAGAGAAGGTGGTGTGACTACAGAGATTGGAGTGACGTGGGCATGAGCATCCAAGGAATGTTGGCAGTCACGAGAAACTGGAAGAGGCAGGAAGGATTCTCCCCTAAAGCGCCAGAGGAAGCATGGCCCTGCCAACACCTTGACTACCGCCCCCAGGTGTGACTGATTTCAGACTTCTAGCCTCCAGAACCATGCGAGACTAAATGTTTGTTGTTTAAGACACCAGGTTTCTGGTAATTTTATATACCAGCCATAAGGCACTAACACAGGTGTGGAAAGTAAGTCACAGAGAGGTAAAATAAACTGCCCAATTTAGCTAATGAATAAATTAAATAACTTGCCTATCTAGTGGTAGACCCAGAACTTGATCCTATGCAGTCTGTACTTTCAGCTATGATGCTGTGTTACCAACCCAGTACCTACTGTGTTCTCACTCCCAATCCCTTCCAATTCCTTATTTCTGGAAGGGAGCTAGGTCCTTCCACCTCAGTTGTTTCCAGAAAATATCCTCCTAGCCAGGGCAAAAGAACAAAAAAGGCAATCCTCCACATTTATATAGCAAAACAAGCTTTCAGAGATCTTAGCAGAGACCACAGCCAAGTGTTTAATCCTCAAGAGATGCCCTTTAGTATTTGTGAAGTGTCAGTCATGAAGAACTAAGATCATAATGTTTTTGTCATAACAATAGACTGAAAAGAATAGATATGGAACCAGGCTCTTGACTCCCAAACAAACTAAAGATTATAGCTGCCCCTGTGGAGAAGGAAGAAAGATATGTGAGGATGGAGAGAGGGCAAAGGGGCCTGTGGACCAGGACACTGGAGCTTCAGGGAAGCTGTGGACACAGAAGCAGGGTCAACTCTTGTTAATTTCTCAGCCATGACTGAGCAAACTCTATTGTTACTAGTGCCAGGGGGACATGATGGAGTGGGCACTATAACGCCATCTTTATCAGAGGCCCAGGGGCTGCCCCATGATTGTGCAACACAAATGATGCTCATTTCCACCTCAGTAGGGTGAGGACAGTCCCCACTCAGTGGTGTAGGACACTCCTATGTGCCAGAAATTGAGTTTGGAACTGTGAAAACATAGAGGAAGCTGGTATAAAATGGAAAGCCCTTGAAGTTATAAGTGGCTTAGACTGAAAATAACCAGTTTGAGAGCTCCCTGAGCAAGGACAGTGGGGAAACTCTCCCCTGTTATTCTCTGCTGTATATGTATGTCAATCACAAGGTTAGAAACATTTCCAGTTCATGTGAGTAGGCCAAGTTACTCTATGGTTTAGATTTGCCTCAGCTAAAGAAATCTGAAGTACCATTATAAGTATGCCTCAGATTATATCAATAATAAAACATTTTACATAGTATTCTTTTCTTGGTGGTTGATTTGTTACATGTATCTTTCAGTTACCTTCACAGATGTAGCACTTCATTGATAATAAAACATCTTGCATCTTTTTTTTTTGGTTGTTGGTTTGCTACATGTATCATTTGCAGTTAGCCTCAGAAGGAAAAATATTATAGAAAAATAATTGCTCTAGCTAGTGAATTCACTTTAACACACGGCAATTTACCTGCAGGCAAACTGCACACTGACTGCTCCCTTTCCTGGCCGTCAGATTTGATCTCTTACAGTTTGTCTTGATCACCACAGAAAAACTATTATTTCCCATTTTAATAGAGTTCATTCGGTTCAGGATGAACTAGCATAATCTCAAAATTCATAGCAATTTCTATTCTTTAAGCATTTTTACCCAGTGGCCTTTTCTATTGCAGGATTGCAAGTTCCTTTCAATGTGATTTTGACTAAAATTTATATTACACAAATAAAACAAAAGTATATTTGTGAACTAATGATATATATATTCATTACACTCATAAAATCTCTCAGTGTGGTTCTCAATTTGTTGGCATTGAAACCAGTGGATAGTAAGCCATTAATGATTAGGTAGCTAGTAACTAAAGTTTTTTAGGCAATTATTAATCATAGTCTTTAGTTGTTCACTCACCCATTGTTAGCTGTGCTGCTTATTTTTAAGTCATGAAGACAGGCAGTATATTATCTGACTCCCACTAGGTTCCTTAGAGATAACATCTCCATGATGCTTGGGTCACCATGGTAACAGATGCCAAAGTTATTTTTCAGGAACTAACAATTACCCCTGTCTGGTTCAGGCCAGTCCAGACTACCAACCCACCATCTGGGCCTTCATAGATGTCCAATAGGTGAACTCCTGATGTCAGGGAACCGGAATCACCCTCAGATCATGCTAACATCACCATTTTGTGAACATTTGTCCTATGAAAAGCCATGAAGCCTGACTACACTTGCACAGATCATCAATTACCTCACTTCTTACCTCCAATCATCTATTCCCACACTTCAGATCACCCTGCTCCTCTACTTCATAAATATCCCTAATCCCCATTTCTTGGGAGGCGTATTTGAGATTTGTTTTCCCGTCTCCTCACGCGGCTGCCTCGTAAATAAACGCTTTCTCTGCTGCAAGCTCATTGTCTAGGTGATTGGCTTTCCATGTGACAGGCAAAATGAACCTGGTTTAGTAACAGCACTGTACCATGTTTATAAACTGTACTATTCTTTGCAATTACTGTATTAAATTTTGAATGAGAACATCAATAGTATCAAATTATACTTAAAGTTCAAACACCTTACTTAAATTTTGCATAAAATTTTATCCTAAGTTTGTGTCTGATTTCTGGCTCCTTTAGTAGTCAGATTTCAAACATTTAAAGAAAACTTAACACATGATAACTTAATTTCTCATATGAGGCATGTCAGAGGAAATGCAACATGGAAAACTGCAATCATTTTTTTATAAAGAAAAATAAATAAATACAGAAGATTACTTATTTTTTTGAAGCTTTTTGTTACCATACCAAAGCCTGTAGTTTTGAAATATGTGGGTTAATGCTAAATCACAGATCCGCCAAGTAGTCTTAAAAATAATTTTGAGTAACTCAAATGTCCTTTTTCTTTCACTTCTTGGAATTAGGCTATTATGTGATAATTTAAGCACACCATGGTTAAGAACATTGACAACTGATATCCTCACCATTTTCTCTAGAATTTAAAAGATATAAACAATGGTATTTGTATTTGTGCAAGTGTCTGTGTTTACTGAGGACAGTTTGTAGAACAAGGAAGAGGAAAGCAAGGAGAAGAGAAACATGAAATCAAAGCAGAAGAGCTTGAGAGGTGGGAGGAAAGCCTGGAAAGAGAGCATGTCACGACCAACAGAAGAGAGAATTTCAGGGAAGTGGGCAATGCCTTTGATTCAAAATCTTGTAAAAAAAAGACCATTGAATTTGCTGATTGGTGAGGCAAGGGGGATCTTACAAAGGGCAATGCCAGGAGAGTGCTGGGAGTGAAAAACTGGATTTCAAGGAATTGAGGGGACCAAAAAGAGAGAATTTGGTGTGTTTTTTTCCATGAAGTTTGGGAGTCAAGGTAGTAAGAACGTAGGGTGGTGGCTTCAAGTGTGGGCAAGGAGGACAAGAGTCAATACATGGGGAACCAGATGTCAGCTGTATCTGCTCAGACTCACCAAGTTATGATTTAAAAGAAAATTATTACAGAATATCTGCTTCCCCTCTAATATCTATTCAAGTAAATATTAAACGTGTAAAAGTTCTTTCATTTTGTTGGTGTGAATTTCAAACTTGTTTCCATTTTCTTCAAATACTTGAATAAAAAAAAGTAATTTCCAGAATTCTTTGAAATGCTGTTGATTAACTATATGTGGACATGTCTGCCCACATTCTCTTCATAGTAGGTAAGCATAGCTACAGTATTGGAATCGCTCACATCCTAAAAAATTCAATATTCACTTCTTTAGAGTATATCACTATACAATTTCTCATTAATCAAGGAGTTAGTCTCTGTCTTCTTTGTTCTTTTAATCATCTGCTTTTCTTGGTATGTGTCTAATTTAACTTTAGATTTAATTTAACTTTAATTTAACTCTCTATTTCTAGAAATGGACTCCCAAATACAAATACTATTCATTTTTTTCCTTCTCCTTAGTTATGGTTAAAAGGGTCATTGAATCCATATTTATGTGACTATGTACTTTCTTTGTTCATAAGTCAGCCCACCCGGAAATAAAAATGTGGCCTTGGAGAGAAATCCACAAGTATTTAAGGAAATAGATTTTGCTCAATTTTAAAGAGTTAGCTTTGGATTTATATTTATATAATAGAACTCATGTCAGTTGAAACTTCTTTTGAAATATTCGTTCATCTCAGAATATGATTTAGAAAAGTTAAACCAACTTTTTTACATCTCTAATTATTTTCTTTTCACCGAAGCACTAAACACTTCAGAGAGTATTGTAGATTTATATAAAAAAGGACAAACACAGCGCTGGGTAGTGAGGTTTAAGTGTTTGGAGACCATAATACAAAGATTTAGCACCAGTTCAAATATGTCACCAATTATATACTATTTTCCTGCATGAAAAGCAGCTCTTATGGAGAGGCTTAAAAGATATTTAAGCTTCCACTGGGAAGTGTTTCCTATTTGCTGTGGCTTTCTTGAAGAATCTTTCCCACAAGCCATGAGGAAGTCAAATTCATTTAGGCCTCCGCCATTGGGATTGAATATAAAGAGCAGTCTGCAGAGTGAGGAGCGGCCATTGATCACTTTGTTTTCCTGTTTCCCATCTTTACAACTACGATTTGCTGGAATCAAGACTTTTGTCTTCATTCCAGAGCTTAATTCCCTAGATTGGACCACTTCAGGACACAACAGAGTCTCATCCATCTATTCAACAGATAGTTATAGAGTTTCTAATATAAGCTAGGCATTGGGATTCAAAAGCGAACATAAAAGATCTTATTCTTGCCCTTGTATATTCTCCATTAGAATGCATATTCTAATGGAGAAGACAGGTAACAAAGTAAACAAGTAGGTAGACAAAAATAATTATACTCTGTGAAAACTAATATAAATAAAATGATGAATGAGGTCAGGGAAGGCTTCTCTCATAGTTGATATTTGGGCTAAGATCTGCTAGATAAGAAAGAACTAGACATGTGAAGATTTGGGAAAAGGGTGTTGCATGCAAACAGACCTGCAAGTGCAAAGATCATGAGAAGGCAAAGAGGTCTAAATACTCCAGGGACTGATTAAAGGCCCACATAGCTGGAGTGAAGCTGAGGTGAGGATAAGAGTGGTGTAAGAAAGAAGACGTAAGAAACAAGCCATGATAAAAAGTCTGGATTTTTCAAAGTCCAGTTGACAAGGCAACTGCTTTCCATCTTGCAAAAGATCATTCTAAGAATTGTATAGAGAATAGATTTGACTGGGGCAAAAGTGGAAGCCAGTTAGGTGGTTATTGTAGTAGGTAAGGTGACTGGGATAAAGGTAGAGCAGTAGAGAGAGGCAGAACAGAGAGGTGAGATGTTTTGGAGGCAGAACAGCATGTGGAGATGACAGGAAGAGATAAATGAAGGATGACTCAAGTTTCTGATTGAGCATGCAGGCTCCCACCAGCTGTGAGCCATCGGCAGAATAATTATAGCAGCTGGAGAGGGGGCACCCTGACCCTGTAAAGGGAGAAAGGATGGAGCAGTGTAACAGAAGAAGAGACAGTTATAAGGTCAAAGAAAAGAAATATAAATACTGTGATTTGGAAAACAGAATCTACTGCTCTTCCCGTTGGTAACATACATTTAAGTAATATATTTTACCATGCGTTTCTTTTTACCTTAGAAATAAGAAAATATTGCCCATTATCAATTAACTCTAAGAATGATGAAATCAGTTCATTTAAATTTCTTCCTGATGTTACCTAAACAGCTTTTATTATCATGTTCTGAGTTTTGGCTCTAGTCCATTCAGTCATACTGTTAATTATATAATTTTCATGAAAATGTATAATATTTGTGTCCATTAATTTTGTTCTGATTTTTTAATTCATTCAGTTCAATATCTTAGTCCTATAGTAAACAGCACTTTAAAAAATAACTCTGTTGCTGAGTCTTTCATTTATATTCATATCTGGATTAGCTGAATTTTAGAATTAGTACAGTTTTAGTCTGTAAGTGTATATATTCATTGCTTTAGCTAAAGGATTAATATAAGCTCTATTCCCTCAGTCTTTGAAGGTTTGGTACTATATGCATGGCATCTTATACATGCAAATAAAATTGTATTGCTACCAAAAAAATATACTGCAATGATAAAATAAAACTGAAAATATAAAAATGCACTCATGATTTCAAATGATTATGTAGAATGTGTGTGTGTGTGTGTGTGTGTGTGTGTGTGTGTATGAGAGAGAGATCTCTGTCCACCGAAATGGCTGAGAAACAATGTTACCCCAGTAGCAATGAACACTTCTGATTCACACTGTGTAATATGATTTCCCAGTAAAAAGAACCAAAGTTATTCCCTGGAGAAATGATAAACCCAGGTACAGTGCAAGGAAGGAACAAGGAGAGTGCAAAATATACTAGAAAGCAAGAAAATTTTCAAAAATTCGTGAGTCATGTTAAAAGGATGTAGGAGTCAGTAGAAAGAATCTATCACTGGCTAAAGTTGAGATAATTTGAATCTTAAAAAGAATAATGAATGAGGCAAACCAAAACACATTGAATCAATGAAAATCTGTGATTTCATAATGCTCAAAAAAGAAAGACAGAAAAACTCATTAATATTGAAAGTAGCTATTTAAACAACATCTTCTTTGTGCTTTCTACTCAATTTTTCTGTGAATTGCTCTAAAAAAATGAAGTTTATTAATTATAAAGAACAACCTCACTTCAAAAATGAGTAATTAAAGGAAAAAATTAAGCATTTATTTTTCCTTTCCAGTAGGAATTCTGCATCAAGATAACCAAGTTGATGAGGTAAAGTGCTACACTATTGATGAATGTCAGGCAATAAATATAGTAGCAAGGGAAGAATGTTTTTAAAGAAAAACCACAATTTTGCCAGTTCAAATCAAATTATTTGATTCTTTTAAGGATTAGCAATTAGTATGAAGAAAATTAAGTAAATAATGAATTCATGTACTGTCAAAGTATATAACACAGATTTCTTTTTGGTATCAAGTAGTATTTACATAATAACAATAATAAAGATACCATATTTCAGAACTTTAGAAGTATACATAAAATGATATTCAGGAAAAAATTTATAGCATTTAATGTTTATAGTAGGAAAAAAGGCTTAAAATTAATGAGCTAAGCATCCAGTTAAAAATTTTTAGAAGAATACTAAGTTAAGACTAAAGATGTTAGAAGAAAAGATGAATAGATATAGATTTAATTAACAAATATTTGTTATTTGCTTATGCTGTTCTGGGATGTGGAATTAATTCATGAACAAAACAGACAAAAATCTCTACTCCAGTGGAGCTAATAACTTAATATGGGAAGACAGATCATAAATATAACAAAAAGTTAAGTATATTTCATCTTAGAAGACAAGTGTTATTTAAAAAGAGTAGGGTAAGAACATCAGAAATACATAAAAGCAGAAATTAATTTAAAAGAAATCAAAGATCCAATAGAAATGATCAACAAAGCACAAACTTGGTTCTTTAAAAAAACTAATAAAATTAATAATAACAATAAAATTAATGACAACAAGCTTGAGTGATCAAGCTTGATAGTACTTGTCACTGTCCAGTTATGGCATGATGGTCAATCAACACAGGACAAGGGCAAGTCTTAGAATAATGTGGCAACATTTAGAAGTTTAAGATGGGAATGGCTTATGATTCTGCAATTTTACCCCTCTGTATTTATCCTAGCTCATATACACCTGTATACATACATAAGAGTGTTCATAGCAGCATTGTTTGCAATAGCAAAAACTTGGAAAAAACCTAAATGCATGTCAAAAATTAATAAATTGGTATTCATGCAATCACATGCTATGTGAAGTAGAAACAAATTAACTAATCTTATGCATATTAAAAAGGATGGATATCTCAAACATAATGTGGACTAAAAGAATCAAATTGTAGAAAAAAGATTGTATGACAATAGTTATATAAAGTTTACAAAGTTGCACAACAATAAGATGTAGTTTTTAGGGATGCATATATTTAGTAATGCTTTAAAGAAATAATCATTTATAATAAATATTAAATGCAGAATATAGGGTGATAAAAGGGATGAAGGTGTAGTAAACAAGAAAAGTTTAACTGTGTTAGAAAAATTTTATTTCATTGGTGACAACACAAGTATTTGTTGACTTATTTCATTACTTTTTATTAAGTATTCCATACTGCTTGAAGATAAAAATTAAAATTAAAAAAATCCTTGCATTTCTCTTCATTCCAATTGCCGCTACCCTAGACTGGCCAACCGTTGTTTCTCTTCAAGACAATTGCAATGACCCCTAAATGCAAGTCCTGGCATCTCCTCTTGTTCTCTTATTTTTCTTATTACAACGAGAATAATATTTTTTAAACTTAAATGTGTTGATGTCACTAGTTGCTTAAAACACTTTTTGTGGTTTCCCACTGCCCAAGGAGAAAAGATAACTCCTTGGCATAGCTTGAAAGGTCTATCACTTCTCCAGACTCCTTGTTTCTCTTCTCTTCACACTCCCTGCTCTAGCCATACTCAACTTGTTTCCATTCTCCAAATGAACGGTTCTCTCTAACCTGTTGGACTTCACACACCCTCTTCCATCTCCATAGAATATTGTCGTTCACCCTCACCCTTCATCTCCATCCTCTGTGTCTACAGTCAACCCTTCCCCATCCTAATTACCTGGCTAACCTGTTTGTTTTTAGCTTTCAGCAGAGACATCACTTCCTCTGGAAAGTCATCGCTGGCCCCAGGAAAGTCTGGGCAATATAACCCCTTCTATATGCTCCTAAGTGCCCGGTTCTTCCACATAATTTTAGATCTTTGAGTGGGAAGACATATTACCTTTTTATCTGCTGGATTATAAATCAACTATAATCTGCACTGCTTTCCAATGCCAAGCTCACAACAACAGCTCAATTTATGTATAAAATATAGATATATATTTTATACTATATATACTATATATATATATAGTAGTTAAATGAGTGAATAAACCTAACTTCTGGGTCTTTGAGGCACAATCTCAATTGAGAAAATCTAAAGAAACAGAAAGCCACTCCACATCCATCAAAGTGCCTCTTATATTGCTAGTGGGAGTGTGAATTTGTGCAGCCACTTTGGAAAAAGGTTTGTGTTTCTACTGAAGCTAGATATGTGTATGCCTTATGACCTAGAGGTTCCACTCCTGACTTTGTAGCCAGGAGAGATGAATGCATATGTCCACCAAAGACCTGTACAATTATGTTCTTAGCAGCTTTTAATAGCCAAAACCTGAAAGTGGTCCAAATGTCCATCAACAGTAGAATAGAGAAATAAATATGTTTTGTTCATACAATGGAAGTCGCACAGAAATGAGAAAGAACGGACTGCTGATACAATCAAGGACATGGTTGAATTTCATGGACATGATGTTGAGTGAATGAGATCAGATCCAACAGAGTGCACACCATATGATTCCATTTCTATGGGGTCCTGGGAAAGGCAGGACTGATCTGTGGTGATGAAGCTGGAAAGTGACGATGGGTGCTGATGAGAGGAGGTTGTCACTGGAGGTGGGAATTATGTCGTGTTGGAAAACCACGTAATTTCTTCTAAACCACAAACCTTTATTCTACATGAAGAAAACCGGGGTTGCAGGGTTTTTCAAATTTATCTTTTCCCAGCTCATTCATTTTGGAGTTGACATGAGTCTTAAAAGATGCATTTCTTAAGAAGTGTAAAGGTGGGGAGGAACAATAATTTTTCTCATGTGTAATTAAAATAATTGAGACTGTGCAAAATGAGGAGGAAAACAACCTTGGTCAAAGACCTAATTTCCTCCCTTAAATTAGCTTCTTGTGCTGTTTGATGCTGTTGGAAAGAACTGAACAGAAACACCCAGTTTCCTAATAATGATTCTAGAGAAACCATTAGTCCCATTAGAAGAAATGATGTGAATGAAGCCCACTCTTACTGTAGGGCCACCTTGAAGGACGGTGGGAGAAATACATTGAGAAGTTAACTAAAATCTGCAATTTGCTGGAAAACTTTTTCTTTTAAATATCAAACTCCCCTTTTCTTATCTGGGTTTATTTCTTAGTTGTTCAATCATTAGCCATATCTTCCTTTACGCTGGTTTGTCTACTTTTTTTTTATGCAGAGGAACAAGAACAAGGCTTTATTATAAATTATGGAGAAGACACAAGGGTTCTGGTAGGAAGACAGGGAGTCAGCTGTAGGTGGCAGGGCGTGTCCTGTCTGCTCCAGGACTGGAGGGAAACTGGCCCAGACCCTGTCTACTGTCCTGAGGACTGTGACCACTGGGACAGGGGATGAAGGGACCCAAATGGCAAGGCTGCTCTTCACTGTGCCCCCTGCAGAGGCAGGGCTGCGTGAAGTGGAGGTGGGGACATTCATGCCCCCTAAGGCACCTCGCTGGCAGTGGTGCTGGCCTTCAGCTAGAAGTAAGGCATCTCGTCCTGGGTGGGCCCCTGAAGAAGGGACAGTAGTGCCTCCAAACCCAGTGTTCTTCCTAGTGCTGGGTCATGTGGTCACCATGTTGCGGGGAGGAGGGCCCCAGGTGTTCAGGTCCAAGCTACACCCGTAGCAGTGTGCGGTGTTCAGAGCCCGACTTGTCTGTGCTGTAATGCTGAGTGCGCCAAAGGAACGGATCAGATCTGAGACAGCCTCTCTGCTTCCAAAGCCCTTAGGTGCCACGAAGATCTGCAACCTGAAGGGTGCTTGGCTTTTGCTGCCAAATGCTGATTGTTGCTGCCTAATGCTGATTGTTGCTGCCTAATGGTGGGCCCAACCTTGGTCACAGTGCTCTGTGTGTTGGTGGCAGCTGCAAAGCCAGAGGTATGGGCTGTGCCAGAGGGGAATACAGTTGGGGTGGCAAAGGCTGGCCAGGTGCTGGTATGGTTGCTCAAGATGGAAGGTGTTGGTAACAAACCCCAAAAAGCTGCCTGTGTGGTGCTGCCAAAGGCTGGCCGACCTGGAGCAGAGGTTGGGGCCCAGACTGGGGCTGGAGTTGCCAGCGTTGCTTCCTGAAGAGAGCTGTGTACGGTGGTGGCTCCACGCTGCTGCCCATAAGGGGCCCCAGATATGGGCTGGGCCATGGCTCTAGGGTTATCGGGAAGTTAGGGAGTTGCGGTGGGGCTGCAGAACCTCAGTGCAGACAGGCTCGTGGTGACTGAGGCCGTGATGTCACTGGAAGACATCTAAAGGGCCTGGGCAGATAGGAAGATGCTCCCACTGGAGCCAGGGGGAGACTCTAAGAGGAGAGGCTGGGGAGGTGGTGTGGTGTCCCATGGGGGTGACCTCAGGGTCAGAAGCTGGCTGGGGAGCCAGGCCTGCAGATGTGCTGGTTGAGGGGCTGGAACTGGCAGCAGAAGTGATTGGCAGGCCAGTGGAGGGAGGGGCAATAGGATCAGTGATGGGAGAAGGGCTTGGTGAGTGGAGACAGGAGAGTCTATGCATATGGGTGAGGGGGATTCTGTTCTGGAGGTGCTGGGAGCTGCAGGGAAGGAAGAACTGGCATCTGCTGCAGCTGATACTGTGGCTGTGGGTTTCAAATGTCTTCCTCCCCCACCATTCAGAGGGGGCCCCCAGGTGGACTTCAACATGAAGGCGGAGGGGACACTGCAGCAGCTGCAGCGGCAGGTCAGTCAGATGTTGGGCTTCTAATTGCAGAATCTATGCCTGGTGCACAGACAGAAGCAGGGAGGGAGGGGTTTGGGGTGTAGGGGACAGGTCAGCCCTGTCTGATCCTGGGGAGGAAGCAGGGGTCAGAACAGTGAATGGGCTGATTGCAGGGAGTGTGAAGAGGAGCCTGGAAGGGGCTCTGACAGGGAGTAGAGGGGACCTGGTGAATGTGCTTCCTCCGAGACAAAGGATGCCCAGAGGTGGCCACTCCAGCAGTTTCCAGTATGGCCAGTGGGCCCAGGGTGACCTGGATCTTCCTGTGATTCTCTAGCTGTGGAGTCCTGCTGGGGGCTGGAGGGTCAGCTGGTGGAGGAGCAGTCCCTGCAGCAGGCAGGGGACAGAACAGGAAGGCCGTGTGGCACCACGGTCCCAGATGGCCTCAGTCTCACCCCGCAGGGCACTGTTGATGGTCCACAGTGCTGCTTCCTTCTCTGAGTCTAGGTCTTCCACGGTGACTCGAAAACCCACCTCAGGGTGTGGTGGCAGCCTTAGAGGATCCCCTGGCTTGTGTGGCCACAGAAGAATCTTGCTTTTGGGGGCCAGCACCTGTCGGGTGTGGGTGAGCAGTTCCTCTGGGTTTGTGTCTCCCTGTTGTTTCCTCTGCATTCTTCCCATGCTGGGTCTTCCTCTGGGAAAGCCCCGAGGCTGCAGTGGGAGACCCATGGCCCTCCTTGCTCACTTTCTTGGAGGACCTCTGGGGCAGCCGAGTGTGGGATGTGGCAGGACGCTCCTCCTCTGCACTAGCGGGAACCCTCGGGTGGAGCTATGTGAGCTCCTGATGGTGTTTCGTTTGGGATGGGAGCTCAAACATGAGGTCTGGGATTTCTGGATGGATCTGTCTTCTGCTTCGTGGCCACGATGGAACAGAGGCCTCCCTGGACCCCCAGCAGCCTAAATGCAGACTATGCCTCCCCAGGGTTCTCAGGCTCCCTTCCCTGATTGTCCTCTCTCTTTCTGACTTGGGGGTCTTCCTTCTGCTTGGCCATTTCCTTCCTGCTCTCTCCAGTGGTCCTCAATGCCATCTTCTCTGTGTTGGAGTCTTGGGCACACCTAGGTGTTGTGGGTGGCATCGGGATGACTCCCTGCTCATGGACCACACAGAGAGTGACTGCCCACAGCAGGTGTTGAGCTACAGGACATCTCAGAGGTATGAGCAGATAGCATGGCCTTCCTCTAATGGCCAGGCCTGCAGACGGAGGTGAGGACCCCCAGAAAGGAGCCCAGGGTCTTCTAGATCAAGGCACATTGCCTTGGAGTTGCTATGAGAAATCGCAGGTGTGAAGTCACTGGATTCCTATAGGATGGCCTGCGAGCAGATGGTGGGGCTTGGACAGCTGGGTGACCCCGGCTGGCTAAGGGAAGTCAGTGGGCATGCTGTGGGTGCTGGAGGTGGCTGAGCCCTCAGGGCAGCTGCTGGCCCCGGTGCCTGGGGTGAGGGTGAGGGCCACAGGCTGCCCAGGGTACCACCCATAGCGCACATGGGTGAGGTCTGTCCCTCAGTAGAGACCTAAGCTCTGAGTTTTCTCCTTCAGGTGCCAACTACACCAAAGACCAAGCGGGCACTGTTTGGCCTGTTGCTGGGATGCAGCTTTGGAACATGTGAGGGAAGAACGGATGTGCACGAAGATTCTGGAGGGAAGGGCACTTGTACTGAGGATCCGTGAGGTCCTGGGGCAGGATGTACTAAACATATGGCCCAACAAAGTCACTCCTAGGCAGTTACCCAAGAGAAATCACAACTTACGTTCTCACAGAAACCTGTGTGTGGTGAATAGTTCTGCTGCCTTTTTCAAATTTCCTCATATAGGACTATAGAGGGTTTTCCAATTTTCTCGAGTGAGTTTGTGATGGTTTTTAGTTATTCTGGGAATAACACTATGTGTACAAATTGTTTCACAGTCTAACTGGACATAGCATTTTACCAGTGAAGTAAAATGTAGCAGACTTACAGCCCAATGGATTCTCTACCTTCCTCTGTGTCATAGTTGTCATTTAGGTCACCTTTATATGACTTGAATGCCACCCACTGAGACTGTGGCGCCCTGTTTTCATTCAAAGTCATATATATATTAAAAAATTTAAGTGGAGAAAAATAGGCCACCACATATTTCCAGAGACAACCATTTCTGTTGCTCTCCTTTGTTCTTGAAGTTCCCAGCTTCTCTCTTGGGTCATTTCACCTCAGCCTGAGGAAGTTCCTCTCAGAGTATTTTACAGCCAGTTGTATGGTGATGAATGCTCCTGGTTTTCTCTCGTTTCCGTCAGCCTTAGTTTTGGTTTTGATTTGTTTGGCTTTTGATCCTTAAGGACGTCTTGCTCCCTAACATGTCCTGGGTTCATCTTTTCTTTCAGCACTTTAAAGACGTGGTTCCATCTCTTCTGCCTCTATGTTTTCTGAGGAGTAATTATAACCCTTCAAACGTGTTCTCTTCTATATGACCTGTCATTTTCCCTGACTGCTTTCAAGATTTTCCTTCATCTTTGCCTTTTTTTTTTATTAAGGTCATAATAGTTTATAACATTGTGAAATTTCAATTGTACATTATTATTTGTCAGTCACCATATATACGCATCCCTTCACTTCTTGTGCCCATCCCCCAACCCCCTTCCCTCTGGTAACCAGTAAATAGTTCTCTTTGTCCATGTGTTTCTTTATTTTCCACATATGAGTGAAATCATACAGAGTTTGTCTCTCTTTGGCTTATTTTGCTTAACATCATACCCTCAAGGTCTATCCATGTTGTTATGAACGGGAAGATTTTGTTATATTTTATGGCTGAGTAGTATTCCATTATATATATATACACCATATCTTCCTTATCCAATCATCAGTTGATGGGCACTTGGGTTGCTTCCATGTCTTGGTTATTGTGAATAGTGCTGCAATGAACATAGGGGTACTTAAGTCTCTTTCAATTGTTGATTTCAAGTTCTTTGGATAAATACCCAGTAATGGGATAGATGGATCATATGGTATTTCTATTTCTAATTTTTTGAGAAATCTCCATACTGTTTTCCGCAGTGGTTGCACCAGTTTGCGTTCACACCAGCAGTGTACGAGTGTCCCCTTTTCTCCACAACCTCTCTAACATTTGTTATTTTTTGACTTGGTGATTATAGCCATTTAATGGGTGTAAGGCGGTATCTTAGCGTAGGTTTGATTTGAATTTCCCTGTTGATTCATGATGTTGAACATCTTTTCATGTGTTTATTGGCCATCTGTATATCTTCTTTGGAAAATGTCTGTTCATGTCCTCTGCCCATTTTTTGATCAGGTTGTTTGATTTTTTGTTGTTCAGTTGAGTGAGTTATTTATATATCACGGAGATTAACCTCTTGTTTGATATATGATTTGCAAATATTTTCTCCCAGTTGGTTGGTTGTCTTTTCGTTTTGATTCTGGTTTCCCTTACCTTGCAGAAGCTCTTTAGTCTGATGAAGTCCCGCTTTATTTTTTCTCGGTTCCCTTGTCTTAGTAGACACGGCATTCAAAAAGATCCTTCTAAGACTGATGTCAGTGAGTATACTGTTTATATTTTCTTCTAGGAGTTTTATGGTTTCAGGTCTTACCTTCAAGTCTTTGATCCATTTTGAGTTAATTTTTGTGTATGGTGAAAGATAATGGTCTGCTTTCATTCTTTTGCATGTGGCTGTCCAGTGTTCCCAACACTATTTATTGAAGAGACTTTCCTTTCTCCATTGTTTGTTCTTAGATCTGTAGATGTGTGGTTTTATTTCTGGGCTTTCAATTCTGTTCTATTGATCTGTGTGCCTTTTTTTGTGCCAGTCCCATCCTGTTTGGAGTACTATAGCCTTGTAGTATATTTTGAAGTCAAGGATTTTGATGCCTCCAGCTTTGTTCTTTTTTCTCAGGATTGCTTTAGCTATTTGGAGTTTTTTGTTGCCCCATATGAATTTTAGGATTTTTCGTTCTATTTCTGTGAAGAATGTAATTGGGATTCTGATGGAGATTGAATCTGTCGATTGCTTTAGGTAGTATGGACATTTTAACTATGTTTATTCTTCCAATCCATGTGCATGGAGTATCTTTCGATTTCTTTATGTCACCATCAATTTCTTTCAGTAATGTCTTATAGTTTTCATTATATAGTTTTATTATATAGTTTTATAACCTCCTTGGTTAAATTTATTCCTAGAAATTTTATTCTTTTCATTGAGATTGTAAATGGGATTGTATTCTTGAGTTCTCTTTCTGTTAATTTGTTATTAGAGTATAGAAATGCAACCAATTTTTGTAAGTTGATTTTGTACCCTACAACTTTGCTGTCGTTGTTAATTATTTTTAATAGTTTTCCCATGGATTCTTTAGGGTTTTCTATATATGAACTGACGTTGTCTGCACTCAGCAAGAGCTTCACTTCTTCATTGCCTATCTGGATTCCTTTTATTTCTTTTTCTTGCCTACTTGCTCTGGCCAAATCCTCTAGGACCATGTTGAATAAGAGTGGTGAGAGTGGGCGACCTTCTCTTGCTCCTGTACTCAGAGGGATGGCTTTCAGTTTTTCCCCATTGAGTATGATGTTGGCTGTGGATTTGTCATATAGGGCCTTTATTATGTTGAGGTAATTTCTTTTTATTCCCATTTTATTGAGAGTTTTTATCATGAATGGATGCTGAATCTTGTCAAATGCTCCCTCTGCATCTATTGAGATGATCATGTGGTTTTTATTTCTTGGTTTGCTAATGTGGTGTATCACATTGATTGATTTGTGGATGCTGAACCATACCCGTGTCCCTGGCATAAATTCCACTTGATTGTGATGTATGATCTTTTTGATGTATTGCCACATTTGGTTTGCCAATATTTTCTTGGGAATTTTTACATCTATGTTCATTGATATTGGCCTGTAATTTTCCTTCTTTATGTTGTTCTTGTCTGGCTTTGGCATCAGGGTTATGTTGGCCTCATAGAATGTGTTAGGAAGTGTTTCATCTTTCTCAATTTTTTGGAATAGTTTGAGAAGGATAGGTATTAAATCTTCTTTGAATGTTTGGTAGAATTCTCCAAAGAAGTCATCTGGTCCTGGACTTTTATTTTTGGGGAGGTTTCTGATTACTGTTTCAATCTCTTTACTTGTGATTGGTCTGTTCAGATTCTCTATTTCTTCTTGATTCAGTTTTGGGAGGTTGTATGAGTCTAAGAATTTATCCATTTCTTCTAGTTTGTCCAATTTGTTGGCACATAGTTTTTCATAGTATTCCCTTATAATCTTTTGTATTTCTCTGGTATCTGTTATAATTTCTCCTCTTTAATTTCTAATTTTATTTATTTGAGACTTCTCTCTTTTTTTCTTAGTGGGTTTGGCTAAGCGTTTGTCAATTTTGTTTATCTTCTCAGAGAACCAGCTCTTTGTTTCGTTGATCCTTTCTACTGTCTTTTTTGTTTCAATTTCAATTAATTCTGCTCTAATTTTTATTATTTCTATCCTTCTGCTGATGTTGGGTTTTGTTTCTTCTTCTTTTTATAATTCTGTTAGGTGTAGTTAAAGATTGCTTATTTGAGATTTTTCTTGTTTGTTAAGGTGGGTCTGTATTGCTATGAGTTGCCTTCTTAGGACCACTTTTGCTGCATCCCATATGAGTTGGTAGGATGTATTTTCATTTTCATTTGTCTCCAGATATTTTTTGATTTCTCCTTTAATTTCTTCAGTGATCTATTGGTTGTTCAGTAGCATGTTGTTTTGTCTCCAACTCTTTGTTCCTTTCGCAGCTTTTTTCTTATAGTTGATTTCTAGTTCCATGGCATTATGGTAAGAAAAGATGCTTGATATGATTTAAGTCTTCTTAAATTTATTGAGGCTTGCCTTGTTTCCCAAGATATGGTCTATCCCTGATAATGTTCCAGGTGCACTTGAGAAGAATGTATATTCTGCTGTTTTGAGATGGAGTGTTCTGTATATATCTATAAAGTCTATCTGGTCTAGATTTCATTTAAGTCCACTATTTCCTGGTTGACTTTCTGTCTAGATAATCTATCCATGTGTGTAAGTGGGGTGTTAAGGTTTCCTACGATTAATTTGTTTTTGTTAATATCTCCTTTTATGGTTTTTAAATTGTTGCTTTATGTACTTTGGTGCTCCTGTGTTGGGTGTATATATATTTATAAGTGTTATGTCTCCGTGGTGGAGTGTCCCTTTTATCATTATATCCTGTCTCTCTTTATCTTTCATTACCTGTTTTATCTTGAAGTCTACTTTGTCTGATATAAGCATGGCACAACATCTGCTTTCTTTCGTTTGCCATTAGCTTGGACTATTGTGTTCCATTCCTTCACTCTGAGCCTGTGTTTGTCTTGGGAGCTGAGATGTGTTTCCTGGAGGACGCATATTATTGGGTTTTGTTTCTTAATCCATCTTGCCACTCTGTGTCTTTTGATTGGAGAATTCAATTCATTTACATTTAGCGTGATTATTGATATATGAATTTTTAATGCTGCCATTTTATTGCTTAATATTCTAGTTCTTCTGCATTTCCTTTATTTCTTGTCTCATGTATTTCAGACTGCCAATTTAGTTATGTAGGTTTCTATGATGGTTTTCTTAATTTTCTCTTTATTTCTCATTTGTGTCTCTGTTCTTATTGTTTAGTGATTACCATTGTGTTTGTATAAAAAATCTTTTAGATGAGACAGTCCATTTTCGGATAGTCTCTTATTTCCTTAGACTAAGCCAATTCCATACCTTTTCTCTTCTCCTTCCAAGTTGTTATTGTCACAACTTATTCCATCTTGTGCTGTGAATTTGTGGTTAAAATGATGAGATTATATTTATGTTTGGTATTTTCCTTCCCTTTATCTTTAATGTTATAATTAAGTGTTTGCTAACCTGTTCTGATAGAGAGTTGCAATTTTGTGATTTTTTTATACCTATTTATCTCCTTACTCAAGGCTTTTTAGACCCTTGGTTTTCTTTTTTTTTTTCATGTATGATGGCCTTCTTGAGCATTTCTTGTTGGGAGGGGGGTTCTGGCAATGAGCTCCCTTAGTTTTTGTTTATCTTGGAAAGTTTTCACTTCTTCATCATATCTGAAGGATGTTTTCACTGGATAGAATATTCTTGGCTGAAAGTTTTTGTCTTTCAGAATTTTGAATATATCATTCCACTCTCTTAGCCTATAAAGTTTCTGATGAGAAATCTGCTGAAAGCCTGCTGGGGTTCATTTGTATGTTATTTCTTCTGCCTTGCTACCCTTAATATTTTTTCTTGGTCATTGACTTTTGCCAGCTTTACTACTATATGTCTTGGAGAAGGTCTTTTGACATTGATGTTGTAAGGATACCTATTGGCTCCTTTCACTTATATTTCCAGATCCTTCCCCAGGTTTGGGAAGCTCCCAGCCATTATTTCTTTGAGCAAGTTTTCTGCTCCATTCTCCTTCTATTCTCTCTCTGGAATATCTATAATCCTTATGTTGCATTTCCTAATTGAATCTGATATTTCTCAGAATTTCTTCTTCTTTTTTTTTTTTAGTCTTAGTGCTCTCTCCTCCTTCTAGCTGAGGCACTTCTGTATTTCTGTGCTTCAGATTGCTGATTCATTTCTATATAATTTCGGCTCTATTATTTGGGGAGCCCAGATTCTTCTTTATCTCATCCATTGTGTTTTTCAACTCCAACATTTCTGATTGGTTCTTCTTTATAGTTTCAATCTCTTTTGTGAAGAAGTTCCTGATTTTATTGAAATGTTATCTGTATTTTCTTATAACTCTTTGAGCTTTTTAATGATAGCTATTTTGATTTATCTGTTATTTAGATTATACATTTCTGTACCTTCAGGATTATTTCTGAGTGCTTGTCATTTTTCTTCTGGTCTGGAGAATTAATATATTTTGTCATACTGTTTGATGATGTGGATTTGTGCCTCTGCATAGTGATAGTATCTGGTCACAGCTTCCACCTGCTGCCATAGGGTAGGGGTCAATAGCTGTGTATTCTGAGCCTGCTGTGATCCACAACTCACTCGTTCCAAGCTGCTGACTGCTTTTCTATCTGTATGGCAGTCTGTCTAACTGGCTGAGCTGGAGCACCATGTTGGGGAGGAGGGGTGCTTTCTTTTGCTTGCATTATCTTGGGGTGTTCTCGCTCTGCTCTTGCTATCTGCTCTTCTGGGGTGCTGGCTTGATGAAAACACCCCTGCAATAGCTTAGTCACCTCTGTGTGGGCATTTCCCTTGGGCTGTGAGGGAACTTGTGGAGCAAGGGTGTTCCCACAGAGGGCCACCCCACCTCCCTCTCCTCTCAGAGCCATGTGGTCCAGAGCTCAGAGTCACTGCCATTGGGGAAGGGAGAGGAGAGTCCCCTTACCTTCTTCCACTTCCTCTGGGGGGTCCAACACCTCCACCTTCAGATGTATAGCTACATGGGTCTCTCAGATGCCTTTTATGTTGTGTAAATTTCCTCTGTTGGTATATGAATGTCCTTTTCACTGTATCTTAGAGAGCAGAGGCTAAGGAGAGAGCTCACTCTGCCATGATGCTGACATTACTCTTGGTTTGTCTACTTTTGATGTGCATCAGGTACATTGGGCAGAACCAGGGATGTCCCTGTGAAAACAGCCTGGCAAAAGCTTCAAAGGACTTGAGCACTGAAACTGTTTCATGTCAATTATAGCTCAAATATTAATTACTTGTGAAAGTATAATGTACATTCACAGATATTGACATGTATGGTATGTAATTGCTGTACCTGGTTACTCTAAGATTTGCCTACAGAAGATTTTTTAAAAAAATAAGTCTAGGGGCTGGCCTGGTGGTGCAGTGGTTAAGTTCGCATGTTCTGCTTCTCAGTGGCCCAGGGTTTGCTGGTTTGGGTCCCGGGTACGGACATGGAACTGCTTGGCAAAAGTCATCCTGTGGTAGGCGTCCCATGTATAAAGTAGAGGAAGATGGGTCTGGATGTTAGCTTAGGGCCAGTCTTCCTCAGCAAAAAGAGGAGGATTGGCAGTAGTTAGCTCAGGGCTAATGTTCCTCAAAAAAAAAAATAAATAAATAAGTCTACATTTCATTTGTAATCTATGAATTTTAAACACCTATAGTTTACTTAGTTAATTACCAGGCCCATTCAACACATCTGGCTTCTCTGTCTTTGTTTTAAATAATAATTATTTGATTACAATTTTATGCCTTTTATGCTAATTAGGATTTTGAGACCATAAAATTGTGCTACCTTTGTGCTTCATGCCAGTACTAATGTGTTATATTTATAGTTTGGTGTATTCATAATTCATGCACGCATATGCATGTATGCACACATTTTACTTCATTTGCACAGTAGAAACTTTTCTTTTCAATCTGTTTTTTGCTAAGTTTACCACCTGGAAAGAATAGCCTTGCTTATTTTGCACTTTTGGTAGGAAATATTCCTTGTCTGAGAAAAAATAGATGTTCATTTTAACATAATAGGATTCTGAAAAAAAAAAAAGGAAAGGCCATATAATCCTTTTAGTTGTTCCCTTTTTGAAGAGTAGCTGGATAAAGAGAACAATATTGGTATTTTTGACCTATGGATGTGGCTGCTAGTGTGGTTTAAAACCCTCTGCAAAAGAAGACTGTTTTTCTTAATTGCTTCCTTAGCTAAAATAATTGTGAAGGCTGGAAAGATGTCTGATTAATTGCAAAGTTGGATGTGGTTAAAACCTCTCTGGCAGGTTCTTATCTATCATTATCAATCTCAAGTCACAGAGTAACCATCTTGGATGGCTTGCAGAAGGCAACTTATTGGGATCTGGAAGTTTCAGAGACGTGGACTCAAATGCAACCTCTGGGTGCATTTTCATCGCAGCTATGAGATGTGTTTGCCCATTTTTATTGCCTAACTCTTCATTAGGGTCTTTAGGCTTGCATACAAGTCTACTTGCAGGAGGCAGTGCTAATTCCCTCTGCTGTGAGGGAAGAGCTAGTGCGAGAATAAAAGCCCACATCTACCCGCTGTAGCAGTATTCATTTTGAGAATATTATGTCTCTTCATATGTCCATGGATCCCTTGATATGACAGTAAGCAATTGTACCAAATTTGGAGATGCGTCATACCAACATTAGCTCTATGTCCTTCATCTAAACAAGATTATCACTAGTCAGATATTCCCTGAGTGTGTAAAGTCCAATGACCACAAAGGAATTACTTAAATAATAAACATTGTTTTATTTGATTACTATTGAATTATTTTGGGAGGAATGATAATGAAGGTCATTTCCTTCTTTTTAACTCTATGGTGGTGTCATGGAACTATCTTTTCTAGTGTTGTTAGGAGCTCAGGACACTTCCAAACCATTAATTAATTCACATTAGAAAGTGAATGATTTCATTCTTACTATCAATGATTAGTCCCTAATAATTTTAACCTCCCTAAATGAAGCAAAGAGCACATTTAGCTCTTCCTTAATTAAAGCTGAATTTGAAGTTTTACAAACAATGTTTGACTTCTTCTCAATTAGGACATCATGAAAGACATATCAATTTCTGGCTGTTCACATTATAGGCAGCAGCTACTCTTAAATCAAAACATCGAACTTTTCCAAAAGCACACTTACCTATACGTTCCATAATCACCTAGATGAATACACTTACTATTACCCAAAGTAGAAAAATTCCTCCCTTTTACAGATCTGCCTTTAGCCACCAAACAACCTTCCCACTGTGAACTAGAATTACTTCTGTGGGGAGACTTGCCAGGTGGAATCTTCAAGGGGTGTTGGGTTGGTTATTGTGGCAACATCTTTTGCAGTGTCTGAAGCAACAACAGTATGAAGCCACAGGTGCCTCTCTATGCTCTGCCCTATTTCCCCTTTGTCTAAACACAACAAGGCTTAAAACAGTGTAGGTTTCCTCCTTATGAATATAATAATCTCACTATACACAAAAATCATTATAAATTAAAAATCTCCTTAGGTCACAAGGTCTCTGAGAATGAATGCATAAATTTTTCCTTGCTCATCTCTTTAATATAAAGGCCGTTTACAGTCATTGTTCTCTATTCATCACAGAGTAAAATATTTCCTATTTTCTTAATTAGCTCTCTATAAAATATAATCTATATCGATCAAAATAAACTGGTGCATGCAGAACAAAGGTTTTCAGAACTACTTTAATTCAGAGCCATTACGTAGAAAGTGACTCACACAGTCTGATATAGTTTTCCTATCACTGATGCTTTGAGCATCTTGTCAAGGAATGATGAGGCCTGCTGGCATCTTGTTTGTTATTTGAGGATAAGTGTTGTGCCTACGGAGCTCTGTGCATACTGAAAGACTTGGTGCAGGAGCCAAGGTTTGGGAAGTGAAGCATGGTCCAGTCAGTAACCAGAATATGCCCTCACAGTCCCTGAGGCTGGAAAAGCTCATTAATCTTCAGTCCAACCTTTTTTCTCTGAGTCTGGGAAAGAGATATACAGCTTTCGAGGAAGTCTAGCACTTTAAAAATTAATTTGGTGGCTTTCCAGAAATAGATCAGACAGGAGAAGATTTTTTTCTCTTTACTGTCATTCCTTAAAGACCCATTTCCTCAGTGAAGGGCAATGTTTCCAAGGGTCACGTTTGGCTGAGAAAGAAGAAGCTGTAGCCCTCAAAGGCAGGAGTGGCAACACAGACCTGGTAAGGGAGACTGAAAAGGCAGTTTGCCTGGTATTCTAATCACAGTCTCAACGTTAAGGAAAAAACTCTCAATTTGGATAGTGGGCTATTGGCTGAATTTTTTTTTTTTTTTTACCTTTAATCAAAGGAGAATTGAACTAATAGAACAGGCACTTGCACACTCTCTATATCTTTAAGGAGTTTAATTTTCATGGACTTGTTTAACATTCTCTAATTTTAGGTCATGTGCCAAGTAGTAGCACCAAAATACTTTAGGCCAGTTACATAAAATTTAACTTTCAATTTAAAAATCCAGGTAGTTCCCTTAAACTTTAAAATTGAGGCAGTCTTCAGCAAAGGATTATGCTATCTGGTATATCTGTCCCTATTTGGAGAAAGTTATATATTTAAATTTCCAGCTTCTAGATGTGACTCTGGTAAGGGATACATTACTCCACGACAGACTGGGCCATGAAGTAAGGCACTGGAATTGGAGAACATGTGTGACATAAATTCTGTGAGGGCGGAAATCTTCCCAATCATCCACTCCCCATGATCTCCCATTACATGAGAGACCAGTACATGCTATTACATGGTCCTCAGTCAAGATCCAGGAAGGGAAGGAGCAGATGCATCCTGGGTAAGGATGGACTGACAACATGTAACTGAGAAGTGCAGCTAAGTGAAATGCTGCTGAAAAGGTAGCAGCTACTTTTCCCAGTGGGCTAGGTAACTAACATGGGGAAGAACAATTTCCTTCCGCTTCTTAACTCCTTCCCTTTGTCTAGAATCTAAACAGTAGCTTCTCTCTGGGTCATCCAACGAATGGGACTAATTTGCAGTAGGAAGTGAGGTAACTTGATGGCTTCGGCCATCATTGGCTTTGGGGAATATTTTGTGGACAAAGAGGCTAGAAGGAAAAGGGGAGAGGGAATAAATGCTGCCATTGTCAGAGAAAGATCGAGTGCCTGGGCCTGCGAGAAAAAAAAATTTTATGGGAACATTCAGTCAATCTGGAATCCACAGGTTAGAGCCTTGCATTACATACAATTAATGAAAGACAGAATTCGAATTACAAGGTGAGAATCCCATGGAGAATTTTTGTAGCTATTTAATGATTTATGGTACTCTTTGGTTGTTTATTTTATTCATGACTATGAATACTACTCTCAAATTCAGATAGTTTGTAATCGAACGTACCACACACAATGCATATTTATTTACTAATGTTTAGAAATAAAGATGTTCCCATAATTTAACGTAAATGCATAAATGTGTTAGGGCCATGATCTCAGCATAAAATACCAAGAATTGTTATTAAAAGCATTCTGGACCATTTATATAATGATTCTCAATATTGAAAAAAGAAGGTTCTAATTCTGGGCCGTATAAATTACATCTTAGTTTCATACTCAATTTGGTCATGATTACACATAATATTAGGGCTTTGGTTTAGTGTTTGTGTGAGAATTGTGATAAGTTTTTGATAGGTCACTTCTTGTATCTGATTGAAATGTATGCAGAGGATTAGAGAGAATGTCAACCAACCGACGGCATTTGTGTTGGTGATGGTTGAAATTTACCTGTTAGGCAAAGCACAAGACAAATGAAGTATCTGTGGACATTTTGTGAGAGTCAACTGAGAACAAACCTAGATGCTCAGAGCTAAAAAACGAACAAGATCTCAGCCACCCGTAAGACAATGATTCATAGGACGAGCTGATCCGAGAACTTTACAAAGTTTCTCATTGTGGACAAAAGTCTTGAAGGCTAGTTCCAAAAGGATCTAACTAGGCTCCTAGTCAAAGCCAAGAGTTGCCAACAAACAGAATTAAAGAACTTTAGCAACAAGAACAGGATCCATTTTTAGTAGGCTAGTTGCTTCTGATGGTGCTTAGACTTTCAATGAAGTGATGCCAGATCCTCCCTGCCTTTCTTCCTCACTCATGCTTCCAGCTCTACCCTAATATTTACCTGGAAAGCAATCATAATATTCTGCTTTTTCTGGACTTATGAGGTGGGAGCGGCAGCAGCAGTGCCTACCCGATGACATTTGTCTGTGGTCTTTGTCCAGCCTTGGACATAGCCAGTCCAGAGTCAACAGTACACCGACTTTTTTCCACTAATGTGAGTCCAGCTTTGTCATGAGAGTACCCCATGAACTCAGCATCCTAGCCGCACAAAGAAGCAGAACCCCAGTCAATGGAGAAACTACCACTATTGGCATAAATTTGTGTCATTTTCTTGCTCTTTGGCCCTTTCCACATTGTAGTGTAATTTATCTTTTTATAGCCTGTCTTCCTCTGATTTTATGTTTCTCAAGAGTTGGCATGTAGTAGGTATGTAATAAATGCTCACTGAATGAATTACTGGTTCTTAAATAAAATAAATAGCATGAGCACTCTAAAATAAAGTGGTCAATTTCATATGTATTAAAGAGTTAAGCATAAAATATAAACTATAAAAGAATTAGAGAAAACAAACATGAAAACTTATCTTAGGGTAAGAGAGTACTATATAACCAAAAGCACCAAAGGAAGAAAACAAGGAAAATGGTGGAGAATAGACATGATAAATTTCCTTGAGATGACAGCTAATGAGAATTGGCATTGGAATCAAGAGTTGACTGCATCCAAGCTGTGTTATGCTAAGCTACTTTGAAAACTGGTTTTGCCATAATTAGATATTTCAACCACATGTTAAAAGGAATGATATTCATGTAATAACACTGTTTACACAGATAAATCGGTTTAATGAAATAAGGAAAATGCTACATGAAATAAACAAGATGCATTAAAATGTCTTTTAAAAACCTATCAACGAATAATTGGTTTGACAGTATTTTTCAGAGTTTAGTCAATTAACTTGGTGTCATTTCAGTGTGATCCCAGAATTAAAGTACTAGGGAATTACTTGGTTGTAAAATACTGACGGTTTTACCACTCCACAAGTATATAGCAAGAAATGGTCCTTCTATTTACTACAGCCTTTTCTGCTGAGATTGGTTTCCAAGTAGTCTGCCATACTAACCAAGAAAATCCACGATTGTAGGTTAAGGAGCCTAAGAGATAATCGAGAAAAAATCACATTCTGGAAAAGCCATAAACTTTATTCTTATACCTGTAATTTCGCCATCTGATTCACCATCACAAAGACTTTGGGGGGTAAATTATTGTTTGTCTAGTAAATTTAAAAGGTTTTGAAATTCTATTTACAAAGCCTATTTTCTATACCCATAAAGAAACTCATGTTTATTATAAAGTAACAAAAATAAATACTTTTTAACTAAGAATCAATCTGTGTATATAAATATTGGACATATAATTAGTCTGATCAACTTAGAATTCAAAATTAGCACTTGATCAAATTAGCTGCATAATGATTATTATTTGGTATGGTAGAGATACAATTATAATTACAATAAAGCATAAAACACACAACTTTGTTGTTTTTTAATAGACTTTTGTATTATGTGTCAATTTTATTAGGCAGAAATCATCACTAATTGACACAGCAAAGAGTAAAGCATAGGCAGACATTAAAAAAATCACCTTTCAAATTTGAGAAGCTTAATGTATTATAGGGAATATTTCAATGCTTCTAGTGAAATATTTCCAAAATATAATAAAAGACTTTAGCTAGAAAATGAATGTTCTTTCTATACGTAAGTGTGACCATTTAGTAATACAAGCCACAGGATGACTGCCTGAATTGCGGCCTCTTCACGTTTCACGTTCTGAGTATGAAACTATTTTCAGCTGTAGTCCAACGCCATTTGCAGTAAAATTCAGTGCTACCTCTTGATCAAGTGTCCTTTTGCTATAGCAATTTTTAAGGTAGCATTGAAACTATGATAATTTAACTGTGGGTGTAGCCTCCGTGATAATTGTGTATATCAGACACCGCTTCAGTAGCAGGTGTTAATTTCTGGGTAAATTTTGGTTGGGCTTCTTGAGAGATGATTCCTAACAGCCGCTGTTCTCTAAGTTTTTTCTGAGATTTCCAGCTTACAGGCCAAAGGGAGCAGCTCCCCAAGTGTCTATTAGGGTTCTGATGCCAGCTCTTTAGAATGATATTAATCTCTGTGCCACAGATTCATGTATTTTTTAATCTACTTCAAGAACAGAAAGGATATAATGGCCCATTAGGAAACATTAAATCCTGATCATTTCGTTAATGTTCTCGCTAATATGTGTTCTATAAAGTTGCTCACTTTTATAACTAAGAGTCTCGTGTCATGGGTTAATGAGCCACATAGCTTCTAATGTTGCACATCTGCCGTTAATCCATTCTCGGGAAAGGACTAATCTATCGCCCTAGGAGATGGATCAGAAGTCCTGTAGGGGTAAATTAACCCCCATCCTTTATTGCTGTCTTACAGATTTACAGAGCATTTTCACATACTATCATATTTGATTCCTGAAACTATTCTCTAAAGTCAGGAGGATGTGTATTATTAATCTCATTTGCTCGACAGGCCTGGCAGGGAAGCACATCATCTTCTGTATCATTGACCAAAATGAGCTGTGGGATGGGATCTCCTCTTATTGGGAAGGTCATTAGCTGACTGTGCAGTGAGGGAGGATGAGGACCAACATACAGTCCCGTCAAAACAATCGTAGGAAACCTAGTCCCAATTTTTGGATGAGGCGTCAGTGTTTCAACCAAACAGCAGCACCATGGCAGAGGAGGCAGGCAAACTCAGGCTGCTAACTTGCTCCTGGGCTTTCCCGTTACGCCTTATGTCATATTCTTTGGGTGCACCAATGTGACCAGCTTCTAGATCAGGGTCACGGTAGACGAGAAAGGTTGTTGGGCCTGTTCCATTATGCCCCATCCCTGCGTGGCCCTGTGCCTCAGGGGAGATGACTCTGCCCTCAGCTCCGGGGGGTCCTGCCTGTTGGTCTAAGGGTAAACTTGCTATCCTATCTGGTCACTGTTTCAGGAAAGGGTCTGAAACCCAACTCCTGCAAAACAGATATGTGAGAAAATCTACTGCAAGGACTAAAAATTTCCATACCTAAGACAATGCCATAATTTCTTTTTCTGGACACTGTGACGACAGCATAACAAGAAAAACAACAATAGCTAACACATGTGTAGCACTTACCATGTAGCACCAGCCACAGTTCCTGGCACCTTATGGACTTTAACTGACTTAATCCTTGCCACAACCCCTAGGTAGATGCTCTCATCCTTCTGACCTTGTAGGTGAGGAAACAGGGACCACTATATGCAGCCTGGAACTGCTGTAACCTTCCTGCCTCCAGTCCTAAATCAACACTGCGAGGTTGTCATTCTCAGTGACGTTTGAATATACTTGGGATCCACGACTTTAAATAACTTGCTTTAGTTGATAGCCAGTAAGGAGTAGGTTTGATTTTGGAAGCCAGACTGACATGGCAAAACAGAGACATGGTAGTAACCTGGGTCCTTGATGACGTCACCACATCAACCAACCTTGAAAGCTGCTTTACCTCTAAGCTTTGGGATGTGAGATGCTAAATGGCCTTAACGTCTGTGGCACTTTGAGTGAGGGTTTCTGTTCCTTGCAGCATAATAAAGTTTCCCAAGTGATGCAAGAGTCATGTTTTAGCACCAACTATGGATACAGCTGCTTGGGTTTGAGTTTTGGCCTCACGATTTTTCCCTCTGAGGGAAAGTGTCCCTTCCCTTTCTTATTTCTAAAATGGGAATGGTAATGGCACCTACTTCACATGTGTGGTGAGGATCAGATGACATAATGCACACAAAGTACTTAAAACAGTGCTCCAGGTAGAGGTGACATTCACTAACATTTAGTGAATATTAGTGATTATTTTATTATTTTAATTATCATTATTATTTTTTTATTAAGCCTTGGTCTTTTTCTAATCTGTAAAATGTGAATAACAATAAACTTATAGGGCTGTTATGATTAAATGAAACAACCCATATAAAGTGTTTAGCAGAATATCTGGCAACAGGAAATATTCAATAGATATTTGGTATATACTTTCCAATTAATTTTTTATTTTAATCAAAATAATCTACATATGATGTAAAGGTAGAATAAACGCCAAAAACTTATAACCAAAAAAAGCAGTCCTTTCTATTTTGAGTTAAATCTGTCTTAACATGTCATTTTTCTTTAAAAAAATCACATACATTAAAAAATAATGCTGTCATCTTTTACGTAAAGATTTACTCCTTCAATAAACCAGTCTGAATACAAACTTCATACTTCTTTTTTTATAAATGAAAACCAATTACAGTCTGTGCAAACTGTTACATAAGAAATGTCATACTATTGCACAAGCAATTGGTCTATTTCTAAATGACAAATGGAGACACGTCTGGCAAATTATATTGCTTGCTGATCCATAAACTTGTATAGATCAAATATGCAAGTACAAAAATTAAATATCTAATACCATATCCCTAAGGAAATATTATACTATCTGGATAAACTGAAATCTTGATCTATCAATATCTAGTGGTTGAAGTATAATTCTGGTTGAAAGAATATTAATAATAGAAACCTGATTCTACACAAATTCCAAATACATTACAATTAGTTCTAGCCCTCTCAGAACCTGCTGAAGCTTTCCACAGAAGCAATAAACTACAATTTCATTTGCATTACTAAATTTATTAGTTGAATGAGGGATTCTATATTTCAAAGTTGTAGTTAGTGACACACATAAACCATTGAAATGTTTACTTCCATCTGTTCTTGATTTGGGAGCTAACAAATATTAACCTACAAAAATTCATTTAGAGGACATTCCTACTGAGTGACGTCCAATTTATAATAGACATGCTGTGTAACAAAATGCAAACACTAATCTCAGTGATTATTAGTGACATTGTGGCTCCTCAATAAATATTTGTTTAATAGATAAGAATACAAGAATAGATAAAGTGCCCATTCAAAGTATTGCTAACTTTTTCCAATATAGACTTTTTGCTTATGGAGCGATCTATATGTTGCATTATTGGAAGGGAGAAGAAATATCAAAAAATTTTTGTTTTTAATTTGTCAACTACATAAATCTGTAGCATGTCAAAATACTGTAGTACTGTGTTTTGGATGTATTAAAAGGATTCATCTATCCAGTTCTACACGTAGCAGTTTAATGTCTACTATGTGCAAGACATTATTAAATGCTATGAGAGAGTCAAAAATGGAAACTATACCATCTTGGTCTCATTAAGATAGGGCACTAAAAAACACTTTATAAAAACTACAGTAAAGGCATATATTGTAAAGACCTAATCCACAAGGATGGAGAAATCTGAGAGGAGGCAAAGGACACACGATTTTCGAAGGTGGAAGCAAACTAATGAGCAGGAACTGATGGCAGTAGGGAAGATAGGGACAGACCTAAGTTACACTTGTAGAATCACAAAAAAGCATCAGTTACTTCTGGAAAGGAGGTGAAGAGGGGTGATTCTGAAATCAGGCAACTTGGATAGAATCTGTCTGAGAATGAGTTAGACTTCTGATGTCTTTTGCTCCTCACTACTGTGTGCCCCTTCTCCCCCAAAAGTCTGGAGATGCATTCATTAGAGAAGGAAAACAGAGGATCTTGAGCTGGCAAATGCGATGCTCAGTTGAGGGTGTATGTACCACTCTGACAATGCGGGGTTTAAGGATCAGATGCATACCAAATGATGATGCAAAGACCCCCAGCCTCTGCCCCTAATTGGTTCTCAGGATGCTGGCTCTCAGATACCTTCCCTCCAGATAGAAATTGAAAGATTCTTTTCTGGGGAATTTGATCTACTTCAAAGCAGAAAAGACAAAGACGCTGACACTTGGACTTCCCCCAACAAATGGTCCACACAAATCAATTCAGTGTAGCTCAGAGCTGAGAAGCCGCATGACGCGCTCAGCAGGGCCAATCAGGTTCTAAAGCCCTCACTCATTATCATGCACAGAAAGCCACGGATAAGAGAATTCTGAGGAAGACTTTCAAAGATAAAGACCCAATTTAACAAACAGAAAAAACAAAAAAGTAAAGTAACTTAGAGGAAAGAGATTATGCAGGGAAAAAACAAAAGCAAAACCAAAGTATTAGTAACATGCACAAAGCAAAAATAAGATGCCATTAATGCAGAAGACTCAAATAACAAAATAAGAGCCTTTGGAATCAGAAGCATAATGGCACGTGAAAATTCAGTAGAAGAATTGGAAGATATTTAGTAAATCTCACCAAAAGTAGAGTAAAAGGACAAAGAAATGGAAAATAGAGAAAAGACAAGAAACTTAGAAGACTAATCCAAAATACTCAATCAACATTTGAATGATAGAAATTCCCATTAGAAAGTGGAGGATGCGGAACATCGAAGAGAGAAAATTATCAACAAATAACTTAAGAACATTTACCAAAAATATGTCATAAACTTCCAGAAAGAGAGGGCCTGTTAAATGTCCAGCATGAAGTGCCTTGTTTGTAAAGAGCCTCACGTTTCCCAGAACTCATCCATTGCTAGGTCTCATGATGCCGTAAGGGCTCTCAGAATCTCTCAAGCCAACCATGAGTTAATGCTCTCAGCTCCTTGAAATATGAAAGACTAAACTCTGGAACTCTGGATGATCATTTAATTGTAAAATAATACACCAGTATAAGAAAAATCCCTGGACAGTATGATATTATTTAATAAGCATGTTAAAAATAAACAAGAAGGGAATTTGCCCATAATGTCATATTTATGCAACTTTTTAGAACATTCATCTTCCATATAAAAATATGATGTCCCTTCTGGGCTATTAACTTCTACCACAAAGGTGTTTCATGGTTCCCAACTGTGCCAGGTGTTGCTAATAAAAAATAGATGGTACTTAAAGCCTTTCATTCCATTTGACCAAACCATTGTTCTCAGCAACAAATGAGCCATACAAGTTCTCTAGAACTTTCAGACCCTTTAACTTTGAATTCAGAATAAAACCTTTCCTAAACAAAGTATTAAAAAAAACCAGCAGCAAGGATAATCAGCTAAACTTCCTAGATTCTTCTCATTCATCATCTATTCATTTTCACTCAACAATATTTAATTAATCCCTACTTTTGGAAGTAATGCTCCAGCTGCTAAGACTATACAGAAACAAATGAGAATTCTTGATCAAGATGGTGATTTGAACAAAAATATATACTTCAGCCCCCTCCTCAAACATCATTGAAATATCAGTAAGAATGTTAAGAAAAGTGCTAGGTGTGCAAGGATGAAGCCAGCCTTTACCTTCTAGGTGGCAGCCTAGAAGACTTTTCTGGGATATCTGATCAACTGGAGAACCAGGCCAAATCTATCCCCATAAGATGAAGGAGATAGCCAAGAAGATGCCCAGCATGTGTTAAGTTTTTAAGCAATGTCTTCTCTACCTTCTAAATATGAGACTACAACAAAGGATTATTTGACATTTGAATAAAGCCACTAAGATGGGGGACAGAGACCACAGCAAACAGGGAAAAACAAATGATGCACTTGGAAGAAAGATTCGCCCTAATGGCAAAGACAGATTTCTTTCTCCAGAAAAAACATCACTCATACCCACAGAAGGCAGAGAGAATATTTTAACCATGAAGTAACATTAAGATATTGTAAAAAGGGAAAATTTAGAGGAAAAAATTATCTTTTGGGTATTGAAATATTCAGGGATAAACAAAAAGCTTATTTAGAAATGTTAGAAAATAAAGAAATCCTCCAGAGAAACTCCAAAGAAATTTAAAAAGTTGTTCAGGAAAGGAAAAACGTCTGTATTTTACCACATCTCATCTGTGAACACCATTTTTACAGTCATAATAAAATAAACATTGAATAATAAAAATAATAAAGTAGGATAAAACAAAATATAATAAAATTCACCTTGCTAATTTGCTAGAGTAGGTGTAAAAGCCTATATTTAATGATTCTCCTGCTGAAATGGTCTGTTGATCTTAAAAGTCCAAATTAGAAAATGATATTGTTAAAAATAAAATACTTGCTTCAGAGACTACCTAGTGAAAGATGACCAAAACGGTGGATATAATGAGATTAAGTAATTGTATGACTTACTTAACTGTGGTTTTAGGTAATATATTTTTAATAAATTAAAGTAATGAATGTATGTACTGCTTGCAAGGTAGAAGCAATTAAATTTAGTAGCTCTATCATGGAACAATACCCCCGTTCCCCAGGCCCCGAAAATAATGAGTTCCTTTGGAATATATTATCCTAATGCTTCTCATTCCCATGATGCTACAGAATGAAAGGAATGAAATATTGGTGCAAATGGAGGCAATCATTAATGCTGACAATTTGATTCAGTGCAGCATAATTCCCTGTGATTTTTATTTTTAATTCTTCTTTTGTTATATGTCTTCATTGAAGTTTACATTGATATATTGTGGGGTCTTAATATTTCTTAAATTTGACTTAGGAGTCGACATGAAACAACCGTCAAAATTTCCCAGAACAAAATTCTGGGAACAAAATCTTAAATGTTGCTAAGTGGGTTCTACAACAGAACTATCTAAGAGACAAATTGAAAACCAAACTATCCAGAATTTTCAAAAATGGATCTGTGACTAATAATAGAACATCAGGGACAATTTACAAGAGTCATTAAAATCAAGTGCTAGTCTCTGACTTGTACATTGCAAAATGTAAACCATCTAGAAAACTCCAAAAGCCATATTTGGCTCAGTCATCAGTGTTCATTCTTGGTAATACAAATAAAATTACTATTAGTTTGATCAGAAAATAAATTTCCCAGGGATTTTATCTTTCTATAAACACTATCTGCATAAGAATCTAACTTTCAAGATCGTGATAAACAAACATTTGCTCCCAAAATGTCCACAGTTTCCATATTAAAATATTTTCCCAATGCTTTTGACATTCCCCCATTTTTCGGAAACATCGTAATTGTATGCTCTCCTGTCTTAAACTGAAGGATTTCTGAGTGGAATGATACCAATAATATTGGTTTAGAAGTTGTATTTTTATGTCAAATATATTACACAGCTGATATATTCAAATTCTAAAATGAGCTAATGCAACCATGGCAGAAGTGAAAATTGCATAGTTTCGTTTGATATTCTACAGTCACTCAAATTTCAACATTCTTTGGTTGCAGATCTGCAAGTGCAAAGGCACTGTGGGGACTACCCAGAGGAGTGAGGTATGGCCACTGACCTGAAGATGCTCATAATCTAGACATGAAGACAAGCACGTAAAGAACTAGATCATCAAACAAAGAAGAGTGGAAAGGGCTCTATAACACGCACACAAGCATACATGGCCGCTGTTAGCCCAGAGGGTGCATGAGTGGAATTTGAAGAGATAGATGCATCTGTGGATGGTCGCAGCTCAGTGCATGCTGTGCACATATGGGCACGGAGGGACTCTTGCATTCAGCCCTGTAAATTAGTGCTTTGGAACTGCAACAGACATATCAGCTCCAACAGGCATCCACAAGGAGGCTTCCAGGAAGAAGTGGCATTTGGATTTGGAAGAATGTGCAGCATCTCAGTTAGGGGAGAAGCCTGGGAAGGGTAGTCTGTTTCCCACTCTGGTCCATCTCTAAAAGATGGAAACAGGGCTCCAGAGACTCATTTTGAAGAAAGTTAATTTGAATAGCCAAGACGATTGTACCCTTCACATCATTTTCCCATGTAGAACCTTGCTGCACATGACTGCAAGTTTAGAGTCTCCCATTTACTCAGTGCTGAAAATAAGATTTTACTTTTATTTCAACATAGACTGAGCACAGGAGTGATAGTGAATGACCCATCCGTGGGGAGTCTCACTTGATTCGCATTTAACTGCCCGCCAAGTTTTTCAGCTGTTTGTCCATTTGAAGGACCCCTTGTGTTTCCACAACCCATAAAACCTGTAATGACTAAATTTGAGATTTTTCTAATTGAGAGTTAGAAAGCGTGACTAAAGCATACGTGGCCACAGTAAACTGTTGGATACAGGCCGTGCATTTTTGACAAATGGCTGGTTGTGCGTAGTAAGAGGGGAACATCAGACGCTGCACTGATCTGAGACTCCATTGGTCTGCTGCCATGTTTTAAA
Organism: Equus caballus; assembly: GCF_041296265.1. NCBI lineage: Eukaryota > Metazoa > Chordata > Mammalia > Perissodactyla > Equidae > Equus > Equus caballus. The sequence goes on from NC_091692.1 coordinate 21,916,470, forward strand.
ATGCCCAGATGGCCGAATCTTAACATCTATTGCATTAGAGCGGCATTATGAATCAAACTGAGAGAAAGGATTCTGGGGCCAAAGTTGGTTATAGTACAGTGATAAAAAGCTTACAACCTAAGTAATACACGGGGATTAATAAAAGGTAAATCTGGCTGGATTTAATGCTGACCTTCAACAAAATAATTTGCTTTTCAGCAACCACAGATGGGTTTCTAGGATAAAAGGCAAGCTACGTATAACTTTACAGCTAAGATAAAGGGTCAAAATGCAAACATAATATTTAGAAATAATTTGTTTCTGGCCAAGAGCACCATGGAGCAGTTAGGGTCCATAAAGTAAACGGATGGAAGACAATGGTATAAAAATATAGTATTTTTCAGTTTGAGAAATATTGTCTGATGATGATTTATTTTGCCTGTAACAGGGGAAGTCTAGCATCTTCAAACTAAGTTGAAGAACAAATCAACAACACACAAAATGACAACAAAACAGTTAATTGATTATTGTTTAAAAAATGTGCTAAGATAAATTTCTTTTCTTTTTTAAAAAACTGGGTAACCATTAAAAAACTGTTTTTTTTTTTAAAATGTGCTTCAGATAAGGTATTTGAGCTTTTTATATAGAACTTGTTATTTTTGCATCTCCATTTTCTTTGCCAAAGGTGATGATTAATAGGTGATTCAAGGTTTAAATGATACATGTCTACCAAATTGACCATTCTGATTGAATTAGGCGATTGATGGGAAAAGAGATTATATTTCTGGGCGTCTGCACAGCATTTCATAGTTCATAAAACACTTCCACATTTGAGTGAAATTATCCTGAGGCAATCCTGGAAAATATTGTTTCTCCATTTTTTTGTTAAGGAAACTACAATGCAGAGTTGTAATAGCCTGACCCAAAGCCCTGGCCTGTAGGCTGTAGACCTGGGATCGGCTTGGCCTTCAGGCTCCTTGTCTAGTGCTCTCTTTCACCCTGTGCAGCTTCTCTAAATTATTAAGTAAATTCAAGTCAAAAAAGTTGCTTCAGAGATTCTTCTCCCCCCGCTGACCCGCCACACTCCTTGAAGTTGGCTGTTTCAGAACAGTAGAGAAGTAGCCTGCTTCTAAACTACCGAAAGTCATTCTGAATTTCAAAATCACCTCCAAGCAATTAAATAACCAAGCTTTTAAAAATATCCTGCTCTAAAAATATCAAGATTCTAAGTAATAATTCATTGGTTACCTATTTTTGCACTCTGCATAGTTGGATAACTTGGAATAGCATAAAATACTATAAATTTACCTTTCTGTGGTGTTCTACCACAAAGACCACAGTTCGTGGCCAACTATTCATAATTTCAGAAATTATGAATTGCTAATAACAGCCAAACAAGTTTAAAGATTTCCCTTTAACAACACCAAATGACAGGACAAGGATGAATAAAACATGGGAAAAGAAGGTTAGACTTTTGAAGATCTTAAGTTCAACTAACAGACCCCTCCTTCTCCCCTCTCTCCCTTCCAAATGTAGAAAAGTAGGTGGAAGAGAAGCAGATATTTAGAAGCATTTGCTATAAAGGGTTCTTAATTAGTCACAGCAGTAATCATTTAAGCAGAATTGCCACAATATCAAAAGTAGTTTATTTCATTAGCACTAATTCCATTTTGAAGGGCATTGCCAATTAAAGATGTTTTTAATTGGTCATCATTCATGGTTTAGTATAGATTCTCAATGTAATTGATTCAGAATTAAAGGTATAATTATAGAGAAACTAGCATTGTGCTTTATAATAACGCAGGATATCATACTAATTTTTTTGAACTTGTTTGACCTTTTTTAAACAGCTTTTGTGCAACTATATAAAATTAATTTTCTAATTTTCAAAAAGATAGGTAGCAGAATTATTCAAATTATTGCTGTGTATCTCGAAAAAGATTTTAGGATAAATTATTAAGACATGATGTACAAATAGCCCAAGGAAGTCGCAAAGAATGCAGCACGTGTCTAATGACAACAACATATCAGGATTTATTTCTTTTTCTTTTTTTTTCTTTTGAGGAAGGTTAGCCCTGAGCTAACTACTGCCAATCTTTCTCTTTTTGCTGAGGAAGACTGGCCCTGAGCTAACATCCATGCCCATCTTCCTCTACTTTATACGTGGGACGCCTACCACAGCTTGGCTTTTGCCAACTGGTGCCATGTCCGCACCCGGTATCTGAACTGGCTAACCCTGGGCCTCCGAGAAGTGGAACGTGGGAACTTAACCGCTGCACCACTGGGCCGGCCCCAGGATTTATTTCTATGAGAGGTTAGCAGATGGCGAATGCAGAGAAATAGTTGCTCAGGACTAGTTCTTAAACTGGCAAAATCTTAGGCAATATTCTTATTCTTCAGGTAGAAAAATATGAAATTTGAACAATTGATAGGTGGCTTACTAGCTACTTGCATCATGGTCCTTCACTGGTGCTGGTTAGTGAATTGATGTCAGTCACAAGGGAAGTTTCTGGGAGAGTGCTACAGAGTTCCATCTCTTCACCTGTCTGCTTCAGCATTCTTACAATTACTTATTTCTTAAATAGAGAAATAGAAGGCAGACTCCCCCCAATTGCAGTTGAAGTAAAGTTTATGATTAGGAAATATGCTGAATCAAAATTATCCTGACATGATGTAGCCATGGGCTGAAATCTACCAAATTGCTATTTAATTGGGAAAATATAAGGTCCTATACTTGGTTGTATACAGTAGGGAACATGTAGCCTAAGAGTTTTAGGAATTAAATTTGATAGGAACTCCATACGGGTCGTTAATATAGCCTCAAAAAAGAGCAAATGTGATGTTAGGCTGAATTAATAAAAGCAAAACATCTAGAAGTGAGAGGATGATCCTGCTCTGACCTGTGCTGTAGGGACCACAGCAGGGAGCACCCGGTTCTGGAGGTGGCTCTGCAAGAGGATATAGAAAAAGGGACTCAGACGATAGACGAACTTGAAATTCTATCAATTGTGAAGCAGTTTAGTGTTGACCCTGCTGCAGCTTAGACTAAGCACTTGAGGGGAGCAGGAAAATTCTCTTGAAACATTTTAAAGCCTGTTACTTAGAAGCGAGGTTTAAGAAAACTTTTTTTGCTCTAATGGGCACCATCACACTAAAATAATACCTCCTCTATTGACTCCATCTGTGAAAATTTGGGAACTCTTTTCACTATTTTTACATTGTCCATTCTATTTTCTTTTGGTTTCCCAGTTTGTATTGATTTACTTTGTTATTTTAGACCCAATTTATGATTAAATTATATTATTACATTATTTTGGGTGTTTGAGATGAATCAACGAACAAAAACAGACGAAGATCCTTGCTCTTAAGGACCATATATTCCAGCAGTTCGGAGGTGCTGGAGGTTGGGAGGAGGGAGAGACAAACATCAAAAAGTAAACATAATAAATAAGCAAATTATTATGCATGTTAGAAAGTAACAAATGGTATAAAAAAAGAAGAAAAGGAGGAGTAGAGTTCATTGGAGTTGGAGAAGGTTTGCAATTTTAAATATGAGGTGATGAGAATAGTCATTGAAAAAGTGACATCCGAGAAAAGACATGAAGAAAGGGAGGCAGAGAGCTAGGAGGATGACTCATAGAAGAGAATACCAGGCAAAGAAAACAGCATATGTAAAGGCCCTGAGGCAGGTGTGTTCCCAGCAGATGGACCACAATGAGGCCAGTGTGGCTGGAGCAGAGTGGGCAAGTAGTAGGACAGAGGATGAGGAAAGAGACATTATGCGGAGGTTGGGAGGGAATGTTGCTATAGATCATGTAGGGCCCTACAGGCTGCTCTAAGGCCTTGGCTCTTACTCCAAGTCCAGTGGGGAGCCATGCAGAGTATTGAGTGGAGGGCCGACATGGTCTGACTTACGTTTTAAAAAGATCACTCTGGCTACAGTTTTGAAAATTGACTCTAGAGGGGCAAGAATGAAGAGATTCAGGTCAAGTTTCTTCCATTTATTCCCCAGTAAAGTAAAAAGGAAGGAATTTAACAGAGTCGTTTTGCATTTATTACACACTTTTTTTTGAGTTTACTAGGAAAAATTGTACCAGAACATATCACGGAGAAATCACTGAATTATAAGAGTAGAAAAAACCTTGAGGAATAATCTATTCCACCTTGCCTCAATCAGATATATCCCAATAGATAATTTCAGACATATATGAATCTGCTTTATGTTAGAACACTTCTAGTAAAAGCAATTTCACTTCTCCTTATAATCCACACTCCAAAGCTTCAGAGATGTCTCTTTTGGAAATTTCTTCCTTATGTCAAATTAGAATTTTTCATTCTGTGAATTACAATTTATTATTCTTTTTTCTCTCTCTTTTTTTTTTTTTTACAAAAAAAAAAACCCCTGAAACTTGGAATAAACAGTATCAAATGTAGAATCAAAAATCCAGATTTCTGATCACATAAGACTCTAGTTACAGCGGCATGCCATGTAACATTTGTCAGATCACTTCATCTCCAGGTATAAATTAAGTAACAGATGTAGCCTTCCTTTAGCTCCTAGGAAGAAATGAGCTCTATAAGTCCAAGATATAATTAGAATCATTGTTGGTATTATTCTCTCCTCATTAGAAATGAAGAATTAATTCAATCCCTTACTAGGATTTTAATTCAGCAAGATGGTGTATGTTGCCTATAGATATGAAATCTTCAGGGAACATTAAGTCATTAATTCTGAGTCAGGGGGAGAAACACTCTGAATTCACCAAAAGCTTTTAATCCAGATTTAGATCCATTCTTACTCCATTACAATGAGTGACCTTTAAGGAAAAAATCCTGACAGTAATTTAAAAGAAGTTCAACAGAACAGTTCATTATAGCTAACATAGATTCCCTATACTTTAGATGTTATATAAATCAGAGTGATGGATATATGCAGATATATATATATATATATATATATCTTTTAAAAAATATTTCTTTCATCTAGAACTATTCTTCTTAAACTGCTGGGAAATATGCTGCTTGATTTTTACAAATATCATGTGGTCTCCAATGTCATAGAAGAGAAAGTCAGAAACTATAGTGTTGACCATGACTAAGTGTTCTTAGGGTCATGCAGTCAGCAATTCCTGAGCCCCCATTTTCCCCTGAGTTCTGCTTTAAAAGCTGGGGATAGTACAAAAAAGCCACATGCCGGCCATAGCTAGCACTGTGCACAGCACAGAGTCCATGTTGACCATATCCAAATGAAGCTCTTTAGCTTCCCTCCTGCATTCCCAAGGCTTCTTATTAAAATCATTCATTCTTAGCTCCACATTCAACCTTGGATTTATTGTCAATTACTCCTTCTGCCCTTTCAAGCCCTTACCGAGTACTGTGGATCCCGTTTTCAAAGATGCCCAATATTCTTCTTTGCTCCGTGTCCAGTGACAATTTCCTGCTTCACCTTATTATTATTATCACCAACCTGGACCATCTCAACAGCCTCCTATATGGTCCCTTGCATATGGCTTCTTCTCTAATTCATTCTCCATGCTGCTCCTGTACTTATTTTCCTAAAGCTGTGCTCTTATTACTTGTTCATCAAGTGTCACTGGACCATCACCAGATGCCATGTACTGTGTTAGGGGCTGGTGATGTGAAGGTAAATATGACTTGCTCCTTTCACTGGTGGAAAAAACAATTAAGTTTGGCAGAGAGACATGTAATTAAATAATTATAATACAGTATGATTAGTGAAACATTATGTGCGTTTACAAAGTGCCATGGCAATAGGAGGAAAGGGTCAAGGCTGCCTAAAGTGAGAGGGATTAGAGAGTCTTCAGACTGGAGAAGGTGATAGTAAATCTGTGTATTGAGGGATAGGTGGGTTTGCACCAGGAAGACACTAGGGAAATGCGAATTCCAGACAGAGAGAACAATTTTGCAGGGCCGTGTAGATATGAAATATAGTGAATTTGAAGATCTCCAGTCTTTCACCATTGCTAGAGAATAAGATGTGAGTTAAGAAAGGCAGGAGAATTACCAACAGAGTCTGGGCAGGGACCTCTCTGGGTGGGTTTTGTGTGGCAGAGATGTAATTTGGACTTTATTCCATATTTCATAGATAATGTAAGTGATGGGGTAATATTTAGTTTTAAGAAGATAACTTTGGAAATTGTTCTGCTCATCTACTGGATGGGCCAGGAACTGGCAGCAAGGAGACCAGTGCGTCTGTTGCAGGCGTACAGGGAAAAGATGATTAGGGCAGTCCAGGTCAGGGAAGCAATGACAAGGGGTTAGAGAACAAAGGCCCCATTCTAGAGTCTATGACATGTACAGTTTTTACTGGAATTGGGGAGCTATTCTGTCTCTTCATTTGTCTGGTCAAGATTCTGAATCCAATCTCTTCCAATTAATGCAACTTGTTTCCTCTTTTGTTTTCTAGAATTGGTCAGATATAGCCCAAGTCATTGTGTATTTCAATGTACAGTAAACGACATGTGCTCTTTTCCTAGAGTATATTGGTCTCCTGTTTCCTTTAGGCTCACAATTTTTAAATTGGTTTCTTCAGGGCCTTAAGATTAGTTAGAGGTACTTTAGGAGTCTTGCAGGAGATGCTTAGGTGGGATGGTTACAAGACCAAGGGGCAAAGTTCTCATACCTCTATCCTATACTTCAACAAAGTCAGCCCTGTTTTTGTTTTATGTGTGTACTTCCACACAAGATTTTCTTTGAAGAAAGCTGGTTAAACAACTTTTGCTTGAGGATAGTGGGTAGGAGTTATGCAATTTTGGTTTTCATTTAGTATTGACATAAAGGAATAACCCAATAAACTTTTTGCCAAGATGTAGAGAAACGCTGGGCTGAGCTTTTGCTGTGACCATGGAGAAATACTATATATATACCATATGACTGTAAGTCACATGAAGATGAGATTTCTGGGGCCAAGTGTATATAAAGGTCAAAAGTCACAGTGGAAAGCTTGCTCTTTCCAGTCTTTCCAGATAATGCACCTGCCTCGTGTAATAAGGTGCACATTCTTACATTGTAGGGAGAAGATTATGGAATGCTTCAAAGAGAGATAAGGTGTTTTAACTTAAACATCACTTGGTCAAGATACCATTATAACACCAAGAAAATCCTCTTCCAACCAAAATTAGGTGAAGAAATTATCTCTGTCCTTACTACATAACTTGAAGAACCCAAGGAACCACAGCCACAGCTAATAAATGGAGCATTATAGTACTGATAACGTTAGGAGATACAATTTACAGGGACTAAGACTAAACGTGAGAGGTGAGAGAGAGAGAAGGAGGATGTTCAGGTCTTTCCTGAACTTCTGGCTTGTGCATCTGAATGGATAATAGTGGTCCTTAACTGAAAGAGTACACAAGAGAATGAGAAGCATAGAAGGGAAGACAATAAGATTCACTGTGAGACAAGCTGAGTAGGAAATGAATGCGGAGTATCCAGGATACAGTTAGATAAAAGAGTCCAGAGTTCAGGAGATGGTCTGGGAGGGGTATACATCAGGGAGTCATCAATATGGCATTAGTGAAAATTAATTAAGTGGATGAAATTGCTGAAGAACAATATTTGAATGAGAAGAGAAGGGCAAGGATGGAATTTTGGGCGGTCCAAAATTAAGGGAGGACAGGGAAAGAGAGCTAGTAAATAAAACTGAAGAATAAACATTAGATATATAAGAATTAAATCAGGAAAAAGTGGTTATCACCAAATCCACAGGAGGAGAGAGTTTCAAGAATAAGGGAATGACAATCAGTGTTAAACTGCAAGCAAGCGATCCTCTGCAATAATTCTTTGTATCTTCAAATGATCATAGAACAAAGCTCTAATTCTTAGCATGGAATAGGGATCCCTCCCAAATGGCATTTCTAATGTTTTTCTCACAGACCCCCAGTGTTCTTCTGTGTTTGCAAACAAAAAATCTTTGGTCTAATAGAAATTCTCTTTGCCCTTTATGAAACATGTTTTGTGCTTTTTTCTTATTGTTCCTTATACCTGAAAGCATTCTGACATGTTATCTCTGCCATTTGGGCTCCTACTTATCTTCGAAGTTTGTTGTGGCTTGACTGCAAAAATTGCCCTGTGCCTCTTACAGTATGACTTTGAAGATCTTTCCATCAAGGATCCAGCTCTTTAATTTCTATTTCTCCAGTTCTTTAATCTGGGCTGGCTTCTGGACTTGCTCGGCCAACAGAATGAGCAAAGAACACGCTAGTTCAAACCCTAGGCTTCAAGCATCCTTGAGAGGTTTCTTTCTCTTTTGGAACCCTGTTATGCCTTGAGAAAAAGCCCAGGATGGCCTTCTGGAAGATATCAGATCACCTGGAGAAGAGTCAAGTTCATTACAGGCCAGCTACCAGCAGTCCCAGAACACGTAAGAGAGCTCAGCTGAGATGCATTGAGCTGCATGTCTGACTCAGAGCTGATCACAGATGCATGAACATTTCTAACTGAGCCAGAAGATTTACTAGCTGGCCTTTAGAATCATGAACAATAACAATTGTTTATTATCTTAAGCCACCATATTTTAATGTGGATTGTCACACAGCAATTGCTATCTAATATGGTGGTCTTGCTCCTATCACATCAATTCCATGAACCCTGCCTTGATGAATCTTGCTAGGCAAACAAAACCAAAACCAAAAGCAAAGTAGTCTTTGCTTTCATAGGATGAGTGGCCTCAGATGAGGCAACAGAGGAAGACAGGACCCAGAACATGCAGTGCTTGACGGGCTATGGTGAGGATTTTAGAATTTAACATTCTCTCTCTCTTTTTTTTTTTTTGATGAAGATTAGCCCTGAGCTAACATCTGCTACCAATCCTCTTATTTTTGCTGAGTAAGATTGGCCCTAGTCTAACATCTGTGCCTGTCTTCCTCTAATTTATATGTGGGACGCCTGCCACAACATGGCTTGATAAGTGGTGTGTAGGTCTGTGCCTAGGATCCAAACCGGATGCCGAAGTGAAGTACACAAACTTAACTGCTATGCGACCAGGCTGGCCCCTTAACATTCTCAAATATCACAAATTTGCTTTTTTCCCCCTTGGATAAAATAAACAAGCTAATACAACAACAAAATCTTAAAATTATGTTTAAAGTTAAAAAGTTTTGAAATCTGGAGACAACTGGAAATCCACATGAAAAGGTTTGAGAGTCCTGTTTCCTTTAATTTGGGCCAGCACACAGTGAGAGCACCCACCTACTGCTGTACTCAGCCTCGTGGCACTGCCCCCACTCTGCTTGTTATCTAAGACATGGATTTGGAACAGTGCTTAGAATCAGAGACAATGGAATGAGCACCTCCCCCTCTTTCTCAGGTTACATTCCAGACTGGAGGCACTTACCATCCTCCAAGGTTCATCTGAGCCAGCCTTTCTACAATAACACCTGCTTCGGTGCTGAAAGCACTTCCACTAAGGAGGAGATATGGGTAATGTGAGAAAAAGAAACACAGGTTGCTACTTAGCTTCAAGCACTTCTTATAAAAAACTTTGAACTATCTACTTGAATCTGTGGAACTCTAAGAGATGTGAATGTTTTCAAAGGCTTCTAGGAGTTGGACAACTTGATCCTGTATTACAGATGGCAAGGATTATGAGTCTGATACCCTCCTGCGTTATAGCAGGGGAACAAATCGTTATCTTCATAATTTATTCCATGGCTTCTAGTTAGCATCCCAAGTCTCAGGGAACACAACGGAAATTGGTGAAGCAGTTAACAAACATAGCATCATCCTCCACCTGTGCTGAAGCAGTAACAATGGCAGTTGTTCTTGCATCTTCTCTCATAGACGCTGTGCAATGAAGCTTGTGACGTTACACTTTTCCCAGAGTGTAGCTTATTCAGACAAACTCAAGCTGCTGCCTCATCAGCGGAACGTTTTGCTTGTGTGAAATGTGTGCAGCTGTCAGGGAAAACCTTATCGCCTCTGAAAACTGAGAAACTGGCTGGGAATGCCTCTGCCACAATGCTTGGGGTCCTACCTACCCAGCTTCTGGACAATTGTCTACTCTTCATCGCTGCCAGCCAGGCAGACTGAGACAGAGACAGACACTTCCGTGGAGGCGCTGACACTGAATACCTCATGCTTTTCAGTGATGAACTTGGAAACCTTCCCAGACTGTACATCTGCCTTTGCATAATAGCTTGTACTTCAGAAAAAGAGGCTTTCAAGGGAGATAGTGAGAACAACCACATCTATTCACAGAGGGAGGGTGACATTTCTTCCTTCTTTCAGGGACAAGTGCCTGCCTTGTTAAACTCTGCCCCCGTTGTTGTAGCTGCTGGTGAATGTGTGTAGTCAGGAAGTGCCCACTTGGCACACAAGCCCCGCAGAGGGAAGCCTTGTGATGGTGCCACAGCCTGGCCAGCTCATCCAAAGGAGGCTACTTAGGATGGGTGGATGGGTCAGAAAGGGAGACCAAGCACCCTTGCGGCAAGGCCAAGGAGACGTTTCCACTCTCATCTTTCTCATCAACTTGTAGTATCTATTTTTCCTTTTCTGTTTTTGTTTGTTTGTTTGTTTTTCAGTATGATGGCCAAGTAGCCAGATGCCAATAAGGTTCTTTTGGTACTACCCAAGGAAATTGAGACAATGTATTGTAATTTTCCTTAGGGAACGGGCAGGGAATGCACAGGCCCAACTGATACTTTGTAAATCTCTTTAATGGGCTGATTTAATGATTAAATCTCACATTTATATTCAAATTTATATAATTTCAGTGTCAAAGAGACAGAGATACAGAAGAGGAAATTCTGGTGGGGCGTAGGAATTCTGGGCACCTGCGTGGGGTTAGTATGAATATCTGAACATTCTTTAAAATGTGATCTTCTGATATAAAGGTATAGTGAGCTCCAAAGAGGTCCACTTCATAAAGAAAGAGAGAGCGTCTTCTACGAGCAAGCACTTTTGGTCACTAGATATCTTATAAATAACTTTAAAATAAGTTCCCCGAAGGAAATAGATTATAGTTTCTGTTAAAATTTATTATCCCCCTCAACATTACAGAAGCAAATATAATGGCAAATAAAAGTGGGTACATAGAATGTGCAAACTAGAAAAGGAATGCATATGTTTACTATTGTTATTTTACTTATTGAAGGGGAATTAAAAACATGAAAAAAATTTAAAATAATACAAATTCTTTATTTTTAACCTTACAGTAAGGAAGGATCTTTCAATGTTCCATAATTTAATAGGAAAAACTAAGCCATTCCATAACCAAGCTATCTGAAGAATGGATGAAAATATTGGAACGTTTATTCCTGAGATAAGAAGACTTTGTAGGAGAAGATAATACACTATGCTTGTGTGTGTGTGTCTGTGTTGGGAGTGTGTGAGAGAGAGAGTGAGAGACAGACAGACAGACAGAAAGTGGACTGTTCCTTATGATTCCCTTTGTATGTACTCTCTTAGTACCCTGGTGTTTTCTTTCACAGCACTTCTAACATTTGTAATTCAATGTTTATTCTGGATACACTATATCTTCTTAAGACAAGATATACTATACATTTGTTTTATTCTCTGATATATTACCAGGGTCTTTTCCAGGGTTTAGAACAAGAAAAATGCTAAGTCCATATTTTATGAGTGAATGAATGAACGGGTTTGGACCGTAATAATATTTAGCAAACATCTACCGTGACAAACCCTATCCCAAGTATTTATGTATATTTGTATCATTTAATCTTCCCTACGATTCTGAAAAACAGATATTATCAGCTCCATTTTGTAGATGAAGAAACAAAAGCTTACAGAGACTATCTGAACCATCTCTGTCTATTTAGGTCCAAGCTATTGTTCCTTTGACAATGATGGACATCCTCTGCTGCCCATAATGGAAACAGATGCCAACTCAATGTAAGGATGGACTTTCTAAGAAATCTAACAATTCTGTAACACATTCTCTTATGAGGAACTGAATTACCTGTCATTGGAATTATGGAGTCTGCTTGACCATCTGTTAGGAACATATAATAGAGAAGATGCGAAAGGACGTTGAATTAGGAAACCTCTAATGTTCCTCTCAATGCTAAAAGTTTAATTTATTGTCTAGCCATATGCTGAAGTGGCAGAATAATATGGTTCTTCCCCCCTCTTGGTATTTTCCCCTTTTTCTTTTCCTTTTAAAGCAGATGGTTGCTATTGTACTTGCTGCCCCATGAGAAGGATGTACAGCACAACAAGCAGAAAGTCTGATATCTTTTGGCTTTTTTGTTACAGACACCTAAGCCTTCAGGGGAAGCTGGAAGCTCAGGGGCATAGACAAAATATTTGAGAGAAAGAGCAAAAAAGAGATCATGGCTCCCTCATCAGTTTGAAAAAGATAATCTGTGCTGGTGAATTAGAATTAGATGTGCAGAGGAGTAATGTGTAAAATTAGAGGAGTAAATGATAGCAAGGTACTTGATGCTTGAGAGAAAGACACCCTTTAGCATCCTTCTTGGGTAGAGCCATGTGGAAGTAGAATTACCCCAAAAAGGGTTTGAGGGGCTTGGGAATACAAGAGTCTATACCTGTTTTCAGGTAAAACCCCAGGGAGATAGAAGGATTCAGCAAAACTTTATCTGGAAGGAGTATCCAGGCATCAACTGCCAGAGAGGGCACTAGGTAACCCCAGAATGAAAGGGACATGCCAGGACCCAGGGCCTTGGACCTTCAGGAGACTCCCCAAGCTCATATACAACTCTGGGCAAGGGAAGGAACTCTGCAAGAACAAGAATAGGGGAAGAATGGGCTTGAGGGTTTGTTTTGAAACTTTAAGGCTAATCAAACCAAAGATTAAAGATTTCTTTTTAATCCCTTACTTGTCATTCCTGTGTTTTTCTTCTCCTTTTAGCTAGTTGAAATGAAAACAAATACATTTCTCCAATGAGAATAGTTTAACGTGTGTGTTCTGAATAATCCATATGTGATCTTGTGATGGAATTCACATACGAACAGGGCTAATTTGTTTATTTTGAAAGACTGTCTTCATCCATTTCTGTTAGTTGTCTTCTCTAGGTTTGGAGCCTTAGAAGAGGTAATGGTTTGGTGAAGCAGGAGAAGTGGGAGATAACATCTCTCTATTCCTTTCTCTAATAACATGCTTCTCCTGTAGGCTGAACAGACTTTGTTGTTACAGTCAGGGACCTTTGTGAAACAGACACCAAGAGTGCAAGAGATTTAATGCGGGAAATGCCTGTGAAAGATAAAGTGCAGAGGGAGCAGAAATAAGCAGGGAGAGTTTCCAGTCCACAATGCAGGTCTGACACCTTGGAAGGGAGATGGGGAAGGAGGAGCGTTGGACAAGAACATCCTTGATCGCAGTGCAGCTCTGAACGAAGACTGATAAGGAAGCCAAGAGTAAAGATGGTCTGTTAAAGCAGCACTTCAGGCAGGAAGACCCAGCTCAAGTACCTCTACTGTGCTTAGCGATAAGCTGGGGTTGGCCAGGAGAGAGGGTGGCCTTGGCAAGAAAGCCATGGTGGACCCTGAAGGTGTGACAGCTGGAGGCTGTCAGCTAACTGGCTTCCTTAAAGCAGACTTTCTCTTGACAGGTCTAAGGGTCACACCAACATGGCTTCCAGAATGAACACTGTTCATTGTTTAAAATGTAATGATCTCTTAGAATTGTATGGATATGGATAGGTTCTTGAGAGTTTTGGAGAGGGAAACACACAAAAGGAGATGAGATTACAATACAGACAAGAAGTGCCTGGCTTAAATGACCAGCCAATCATCAGAGAACACTTTATGCTAAAGACTTAACGGGCACACTGTCAGAATGAGTCACTTACCCTCACCTCACTAGACAGGGAACTGTACCTGTTCATATAGACAGTTTTGCAGTTATTCTTTGTATAGAGCCCAATAGCATCCCAATTAAACCGCTTGAGGCAAGTGTTTGAATGCCACTGTGACCACAAATAGCAATGAAGCTTAGAAAAAATAAAATTCCCCACTTGACTCAAAGGATAAGCAAAGAGAAATTAATGTTCTTGAACTTGCTTTGTTAAAAGGAAAGAATGAGGGAAGTCTTAGCGATTTATTTAAAATGATTGTTATTGATTAATTTTCAAAAGTGAATGAACCAAGGAGGTGCTTGAGAAGTAAAGAATCGTAGCTTATTAAATTCAATTTCCTCAGTTGTGAAGAATAGAAAGTTAATGAAACTGAATAAAAAGGAGGGTACTTTACAAGTCAGTGACGAAAAATGAGGACTGAAGACTTTTTAATATGATTTTTTCTAAACTAAATGTCATAATAATAGAGACTAAGTAGAAGATCTCACCTAAGCCCCAGTCTTTATGAGACCAATTTGCTCCCTTGAGCTTTGGCGAGTTTAAGCTATATATTCCCCAGACAGAAAGGATACTAAAAACCCTTTGCACCTGTTGTTATAATCTCACTAATGATGGACTGAAGCCTGCCTGGAAGGAAATCCATCAGTGGAGGTAAGAGCCTTTAGAAGAACTTGCCACACAGTCTTTCTAGCATATTTGAACCTGACAACGTTAAGCGCAGAGCAGGATGTTGTCTTCCTGACCCACACCTGAGAACAAAGGTGTTTACAGGTCACCCTACCTTCTTCCTTTTAGAACTGCTAGCTTTTGGACCAGCTATCCCCCATCCGGTTTTGCTAGGAGGTGCTGGCTCAGCACCACTAGATTTATACTCCTCCCATCACCAACTCTCTCTCCCATACACCCACATTAAGATGGCATGGAAGGAGAATTGTCGCTTTCAGGAAAGCAGAGTTTGGGAGGGGGAGAGAAGGGAGTACTTTGCTTCCATAAATCTAAGGAAAGAAAGTTCTAATGAAATAGCTCATTAAAGATGATATGCCTATAAGAAGAGGAGATTGGCAATTCTTTCCTTGCTAGGGAGGAGAGTACTGGGGAGAGACGGCATGCTGGGTTCTGTCAGCAGAGATGGGTCCCGGACCACCTTCTTCCTCTTTCCCCTTGGTCACCCTTGAGTTCCCACTTCTTGAGAGGCCAAATGAATCCTGCACATGCCTGTGGCCTCAGGTGATAATGGATGATGGATGAGATTGGGGGCTACCATCCATATTTAAGAGGCATGTCAGGTAAGGCTGCTAGTGGGGGCTGGTCAGGAGATACGGACACATCTCCCATGTTCCCTGCATAGGGGAGCCACTAAGGACTGAGACCTTTATCAGTGGGGCCAGTTGGTGACACACCATCCATCCTTGTCAAAATCTGTGTACATGCCATGTCAGCAGTGTGACCATCCAAAAAGAAACTATGTCACCCCAGGCAGTCCACTAAGGGCCTTCTCTGCTACATCTCTTCTCTCTGTGCCAACGTGTGTGACACATGTGCAACACAGTCTTGTGAGAGCCAGACCCAGACCCCTTCCACTCCATATTCTGGAGGGCAGGGCAGAATGGAGAAAGGGTAATGAAATGTCTATGAGACTGAGTTTTAAGAACTTTAAGTAACTGATTTAATAACTAAATAAAACTGAAAAGTTAATGACTATAGCTATGATTTTGTTATGAGAGCTCAAGTGACAAGTAGAAAAGTCAGAATTCAGCAGAGCACATTTGGTACAGTTATTGAAAAATAAGTTTTATTTTATATTCCAATATATTATTTCTCAATAAACCAGCTACTCATTGCAGATAAAGGGCTAATAAACCCTATTCTCCTGCTGCATGAGAATCTGACCTTTGGTAACTCTCTCTGTTCTCCTGGTAACTCGGTAAATATAATATGTACCAACTAAATTATGAAGCCACATTGAGCATAATAAAGTGACCCATGATTGGCAAATCATATCTTGACTGGGATTATCCATTATAAACACTGATGAGAAGTCATACGTTTTGGCTTTTCTGAGTTCCACGTCCCTAACGGGAATTCTAAAAGCTATGCCTATGGGGATGTTACAAAAGATACAGGCTCCTCTGATGTATGAAGCTTTTAACTTAGTGCATCTCCTGCACTTGTTTGATGTAAAACTCACCTCAGACCTGACCTCCTGCGTGAATTGTTTCAAGAACTCTCAAAGAAGAAGATTAGCTGACGTTGCCCTAGGTAATCTGCTTCCTGCCTAGATTCATCTGAGTGCTGGTGCCACCTGTGGTCTATGACGGCCTTGAGTCTAAACGTTTAGTTGAAGCTAAGAAGACTCTCTATGAGTGATGTTCCCCTATAAAAGTGGCTGAGAAAAACTGCACCCAAACAGAGCAATTCAGAGAATATTTGTAAGCACCACCATCCAAGCTTGCGGGGTATCCTTGGGGAATCAAATCTACTGCTTAGTGGTTCCCCATTACTCCCAATGGGGGTGGAAAATCTTCCTCCTTCTTCTCAACCTCCCACACATACCCCTGCATTTTCTTCTGTGGATTCCTAATCTTTGTTTGCTTTTTTTCCCTCCTTGTTAATTGCCATTTTTAATAAAAATTATAAAATTTTTTGAGAGCTAACTACATTCCAGATACTTTTCTTAAGCACTTCATCAACACTATTTCCTTTCGCTTAATTATTACAACAAACTATGAGGTTGGTTAATAATCTTTTTACATTTAATACATTTAAATAACTTGTCAAGATAATACAGTTATTAAGCCATATAGCCAAGATTCAAGCATGTCATCCAGGAGGTGATTTAAAATCATATTGTAATGATATAGAAGAATCTTTGATTTTCCCTTTGGTAGCTTATATGAGTAAACTTATGGAACAAATATGTAAAGATTCATGTCCTAATACTGTTTTTTGAAAGCCTATCTCCCCCACCTTCAACTCTCCTCATCACTTCTAGTGGAAAAGAAAAATAATTGTCCATATGATGTGTTTTTCCTCACACTATATCCAAATGGTGTTAATGACAAACGACTATTAGAAAGGTGGAAGAAATTAAGATTGAAAGTCCATGGTTGTGCAAATAAAACATAAATCAACTGAATATCAGTTTTGTCTAGAACACCCAAAGGAGACCATGAGCCTCAAAAAAAGACCAACTACATGAAATTGAAACTTTTTCCTTAGGAAAGGAAGGGGAATGCGAAAGTCCATGTGCTAGAATCTCTCACCCAATAATTTCAAAGTTCTTCCTAAAACACAGCTGATCCAGTTGAGGCATCATTTAATAATACTGCAGTTACACGGGCAATTTTGAAAGTATCAGCATTTTATCCACTTTTAAAATGGGCTCATGGGGAAAGTTCTTCACTGAGTGTCTTGAATAGTTGTTCTTACCAAGTAGGATGATTCAGGTGTGGTATGCCATGTTTTAAGATCAAGGGGCTAAATAGTCACCAAAAAAGTTTTTTCTCCTCTATAGAAATCATTCTAATTCTAATTTCATATTTGATAAGTTCGTGTTCAGTTGCTACAGCTTCAAAAACATCTTGGGAGATCTCTATAGTATATATGATGTTATTGAACCAATTAAAAACTTACTTTCTAACTTTTCTCTAAAGTCCAAATTACTAGAATCTGAGACAAAATTCATTATAATTGAGTGGAAATTATTGGGGAAAGTCTACACAGTTAAATGGATAATTATTTACCTGGAATAATTTAATATAAAAACAAGCTGAAGCATTTTTGCAAAAGGATAGTAAGACATATGAAAGATCCAGTCATCAAAAGCTTTAGTTCAAATCACACATTATACGTTACTTTACTGAATTTTGGAGTTCAAAAGATTGGATAGTCCTATCACAAAATGTCAGAGTTCTACAGAATATGCCCAATGAATAATGAAGTCACTTTTGTCTCACCTCTAGTATTGAATATGTTGAATTCCTCAGCATTTTGAAAATGTGATCTCTTTTTTTTTGTCTAAATGGGGAAGTCAAGGAAAGTAAAAGAAAGGGTAATAGCCAAAATCCTTTCTAAGCCATTCATGTCTCTTGACAGTTATAGGGTGCCTTTTGATATCTGTATTAGTTTCCTACGCCTGCCATAACAAATTACTGCAATTTGAGCATCTTAAAGCACAAATTTATTATCTCCCAGTTCTGCAGGTTAGAAGACCAGATGGGCTCAGCTGGGGACTCTGCTGAGAGACTTCAAGGCTGAAATCAATGTATTAGCAGGGCTGCGTGTCTACTGGAGGCTCTGAGAAGAATCCAATTCCAAACTCATTCAGGTTGGTGACAGAACTCAGTTTTAAGTGGTTGTAGGACTAACATCCAGGTTCCCTTGCTGGCTGTTGGCCAGGTGTGGTTCTCAGCTTCTAGAGGCTACCACATTCCCTCGCTTGTGGTCTCCTTCATTTTCAAAGACGGCAATGTGGGTCAAGTCCCTCTCATGCTTCGAATCCCTCTGACCCCCTCTTCTGCCTCATCTCGCTGACCTCTCCTCCCAGCTGAAGCCAGTTCTCTGCTTCTAATGGCTCATGTGATTAACTAGGAAGCACCAGGGCAATCTGCCTATTTTAATGTCCTTAACTGTTATTATATCTGCAAAGTTCCTTTGCCATGTCAGGTAACATATTCACAGGTTCCAGGGATCAGGGCCTGGACATCGTTGGGGGCTAGTCTGCT
This sequence comes from Equus caballus, assembly GCF_041296265.1. Classification (NCBI taxonomy): domain Eukaryota; kingdom Metazoa; phylum Chordata; class Mammalia; order Perissodactyla; family Equidae; genus Equus; species Equus caballus. The sequence continues at coordinate 21,934,969 of NC_091692.1, forward strand.
TACTATGCTGTTAAGAGTTGGCCATATCTCTGTCCCATTAGGTCTTGCTCCTACCAGATGCATCCTTTAATATCCCCCTGAAGACTCGGGATATATCCCCTAGCCTTTGCTTGCTTCTGTCTAGGAAGCATACAATGATTCTTCTCAGAAATGGCCTATTTCCAAGATCCCCACTCTTACCAAACCCTCACATCCACACTTATGCCACTTTAGGCTGCTCCTTCAATTCTGACAGATGGTCTCTTCTCTGCTAGTTGCCTGGATGTCGGAATATCTGATTTTATCTGTCCTCTGCCCTATCCTTGTTGGTCGGCATGGCTTCCAAACTTGTCAGTCCTAACCTGGGGTCTCCAACTACGTCTTTATGGAAGGTCTCAAGTCTTTCCATAACTTCTCTGGTTCTGGCCCGAGTTATTCATCCTTCACCATGAGGCACTGTTGTTCTCATTTTTTTTGAGGAAGATTAGCCCTGAGCTAACTACTGCCAGTCCTCCTCTTTTTGCTGAGGAAGCCTGGCCCTGAGCTAACATCCATGCCCATCTTCCTCTGCTTTATATGTGGGATGCCTACCACAGCACGGCTTTTTTTTTTTGTCAAGCGGTGCCACGTCCGCACCAGGGATCCGAACCGGCGAACCCTGGGCCGCCCAGAAGTGGAACGTGTGCACTTAACCGCTGTGCCCCCGGGCTGGCCCCTCATTTTTTAATATTTATTATGAGTTATCCCTTGTTATAGAATGTTACTAAAATGTCCTCTTTGTGTTCCAGCATTTGTTCGCTAGAAATATGACACATTTCTTAGCTATGGATTAAGCTAGTACCCATGTATTATGTGATAAATGACAAAACAAACTCAAAATTACTTTTCAAAAATCCGTATATCTGGGTTAATAGAAAAAAGTTTATACAGCCTGGATCAACTATTTTCCAGACATTTTTGATAAATTATTGAATTATGATGTAGTTACTTAGGTGATATTGTTAATATACCTGAAATGACTGGACTGTAAAATACTTCTCTTGGTAATTTGAGTCACTTTAATAAATGAACAGTATAAATACCGTAGTAATCTAATAAGCTACTTGGCAATTGGTTGTTCTGCAGCTGAGAGCCAACTGTGGGTATTGGGTAGAATTGAGTAGTTACTATCAAAACGCTTACTAAGCTATTTCAAGTATTATGTAACTTCATAAGCTCAAATTACAAATATTTATTTTATGTCTATTGAGTGCAATTCACTGCAATACAAATGAGACAAACATGGACTCTTCCTTCAAGGCACTGACAGCCTATTAGAGGAGATAGCCGGTACCTCGATTCCTGGAATTCAAGGTAGAAAGTAACAAATGCTCTAGCAAAGGCACAGATGAAGCATTAAAGAAACTGAGAAGAGGAAACAAAAGGCCTCTACTATCAAGAAACATATATAGACTCTACTATCAAGAAACTATCAAGAAACTCTGAATCAAGAAATATATATATATAGCCTAGGATAGGCATTTAATAAATATTACTGAATGTATTGAGCCTCTCATTTGATTTGAATTTTGATATATTTGGACGTGGAAAGAGGGTGAATCCAGCAGTCTATCAAATGAAGAAATGTGAACCAAAGCAGAGAGATAGTGAAGGTCCTAATGTTACAGCTTTTACCTCCATCATTTAGACCTCTGTCCACTAGGTCATTCTCATCCACATTTTTCTCATCCTGGTCTCTATTACCTAGTCTTATCCACCATCTCCTCTCCCCTCCCATCCTGCACACATGGAGTCACAAAATCTTATCTATCTATAGCAGAAAAAATGTTGGCCACTCTCTTCTTTCCATTCCCACCATCATCATCCCAGATAAACACCCATCCCTTATGCCTGGTCTACTGCAATAGCCTCCCAAGTGGTGTCCTTGTCTTTAGAGTTTTACCTCTCCAAAACTCCTCACTGTCTTCAAACTCCTCACAGCACAACACTGAACATGTCACTCACTGCATCAAAACTATTTCATTTTTCCTGAATACAGTCTGATCCTTACGCTGGCCATCAAGGGCTCTGTGATCTGATTAAACCCATGGCCCTCCTATATTTCCCTCTAGTTCTCTACACAATCCCTCTCCTCCATCCCAGCTAGACCACTTGTGATTTACTGCTTTCCTGCTCTGCTCACATTTACTCTATTTTGGGTCTGTTTTTCTTCCTATCACTTCCTACATGCAGAAACTCATCCATCCTTAAAGATTCACCTTTTAAGCTCCTATAAAGCTCCTTACCTTGTCCTCCTATCTGGAAGTGATTTTTGTTCACATTGGACCCATTTTAACTTTTTCCGTACTTTTCCTATATCACATCTCACCTTGTCTCCCAGTACAGCTAAACCTAGCCTTCAAACTCCTTGGGGGAAGAGTACATAATTTTTTTCATGTTATGTCCTCATGATGGTTACTTAACGAATGATCAGTAATGGTTTAATGAATGCATTCTTGTCATCTGGTCCCTCCCTGTTTTATTTCTCTCCAGAACATTCATTTACTATTTGATATTTTCTAGTTGGCTGGTTGATTAAATGAATCTTTCAACACCAGAAAGTAGGCTTTATTTGAGAGACCTTGATAAGTCTTTTTCATTACTGAGAGCCCATCGGCCAGGACAATGTCCATTATGTCCTAGGCACTCACCCAACAAATGTTGAATAAACAAATGAATGAATAAAACTGAAAATTTAGGGAATAATGTTAATGTCTTTATACAAAAAATAGCTTGATTTGGTGATTCATAATCACTTCCATAAACCAGAAAAATGCTTCCAAAGTATTTGCAGGCATAGTATTCTCATATTTCCAGGTTCCTAGGTAATTGTATGGAGAACACTAGATAAACACAAAGTCATTAACTTTCCAAAAATGCTTACCAGTTGACATGTAGGAAGATATAGCATTCTCCACAATTAATTCTTATGAAACAGGGACATTTGAAAGGTTTCTTGATGATACTGAAGTTTGAGAGATAGAATAGCAAGGTAATTACCTACAAATGTTTCCTACTGCCTGAAAACTTCTATCACGAGAATTGCTAACATGTTCCTTTATTATTCTCAAGAAGACATTCCTCTATGGTTGAGAGATCACTTGGAGATCTTCTATATGGTAGAGAGTACACTTAGAATCTGCGCTGAAAGAATAAAGTCTAAAGTGGTAGAAGCTATTTTCCATTGACAGGTGGAAATGATGGAGCTCTCAGACTCTAATCTCCTACAGGCATGGGCTTGAATCCTGGCACAGACAATACTAGTTCTGTGCACTTGAACAATTATTCCAACTCTTGTGTATAAAATGTGGGTGACAATGGTATCAATTTCATAGAGCTGTGGTGAGGATTAAGTGAGATACTGCATAGATGTACTTACAACAGCTCATGCTTCTTATATGCCCTGCAGTGTGCTAAGTGCTTATTGTGAACTGTCCCCACTTAATCCTCATAATATCTCCTTAAAGTCAGTACTATTATTTTCCTTATGTTTTAGATAGAGAAACTGAGGCACAGAGAGTTGCCTGAGACCTAGTAAGTCCTTAATAAACATATAGAGAACATAATTATTTGTATTTATTGGTATATACTATTAGCACATATTTTAATCAAATTATTTTAATCAAACTATATATTTTTGGCATATATAATTTGATTAAAAGATATGATGGGGCCGGCTCCGTGGCCAAGTGGTTAAGATCACGCACTCAGCTGCGGTGGCCCAGGGTTCGGATCCTCGGCGCCGACATGGCACTGCTCATCAGACCACGTTGAGATGGCGTCCCACATCCCATGTCTCAACGTGGTCTGATGAGCAGTGCCATGTCCGCGCCGAGGATCCGGAAGGACCTGCAACTAAGATATACAACTATGTACCGGGGTGGGGTTTGGGGAGATAAAGCAGAAAAAAAAAAAAAAAACAAGATTGGCAACAGTTGTTAGCCCAGATGCCAATCCTTAAAAAAAAAAAAAAAAAGATATGATAATAGTAATAGCTAATACTAATGTGCACCACATTGTACCTGACGCTTTAACACTTTATGTGCTCATCTAATTTAATCCTCATAGTATGCCTACGTGATGTGATTATGACTCCCATTTTGCAGATCAGGAAATTGAGGTTTAAAAAGGTTAAGTCATGTGTCTGAGGTCACATAGCTAGAAATTGATCGAGCCAATATTTAAACCCAGGCTGTCTGATTCCAGAGCTGGTGTCAGACCTCTACTTTTACTATATGGCCTCCAGCTCCAGAAGTTTCATATGAAAATGTCAAAGGAAATGGAGTCAATGGAGAACCGAGTCTTGGGAGTAGCACTGTGGGTGCATTTGTTTCTTACGGTTGCTATAACAAGTAACCACAATTTAGGGGGCTTAAAACAACAGGAATTTATTCTCTCACAGTTCCAGAAGGCAGATGTCTGAAACCAAGGTGTCAGCAAGTTATTTCCCTCCAGAGGCCCTAGGGGATGACCCATTCCTTGCTTCTTCCAGCTTCTGGTGGCTTCTAACATTCCGTGGCTTATGGCCACTTCACTCCAATCTTCAAATTTTTCTGAGCTCTGTTTTTACATTGCCTTCTGCTCTCTATGTGTCTAATTTCCCCTGCCTGTCTTTTTTTTTTTTTTGCTTGAGGAAGATTAGCCCTGAGCTTAGATCTATGCCAATCTTCCTCTACCTCATATGTGGGTCACCACCACACCATGGCTGATGAGTGGTGTAGGTCCATGCCAGGGATCCAAACTCAAGAATCTAGGCCACCAAAGCAGAGCATGCTGAACTTAACCACTGTGCCATGGGGCCAGCCCCTGCCTGTCTTTTTTAATGACGCTTGTCATGGCATTTAAGGCATGCCTGGATAATCCAGGATAATGTCCCATCTCAAAGTCCTTAACTCAATCACATATACAAAGACTTTACCATGTAAGGAAACACTTAAAGTTTCCAGGGAATAGAACCTGGTATCTATGAGAATATCATTCAGCCTAATAGAGGGGGGAATATCTCATGGAATCTATGAATCCATTGATTGCCATGGATTCCTGGGCAGTCTACTAGAAGAACCCCCAACATAAAATGCAGACAAGGATTGTACCCTCAGTGTAGATATAATCCAGAAAAAAATCCACCACACAGAAAGAAAGAGAAGAGCATCTTGCATGTTTCAACCTTGGCAGTGGGTGGAGGGAGGAAAACAAATCTCTGAGAATTTAAGCCCAGGTGAAGCCTGGGAAGATTTATTGTCTTGTGGTTGTGTCCAGTGTTAGTGGTACATCTCCAAGTATAGTTCCATGGCTTGAGAAGGAGTCTGAGTCCTCAGAGATGCACATCTGGGCACATTAATGGTAAGCCACCTAGAGGAGCAGAAGTGCTCGCTGAGGCTGAGAGTAATTTAGAATGGAGAATAATTAGTATCTGTGGCCTCGAGACCAGCACAGCCACGGGGGCTGCAATTTGCCTCACTAATCTTTCTTTTATAAACTATCCCAGGAAATGAGACTATTCAGAATCCTGGAGAAGCTGGCCTCGTATTGGGTAAATTTATATGAACCAATGGACCCTAAGGACACAGAAGGGGACTATACTGCATGCTGCAGTGTGCTGCCCAGGTCTCCCCTTAATGAGCAGGGCACTCTGGTTGTCTTTGCTGGACCAGATGGCTCTCAGTCCTTTTCCAGGAATTGCTCTCTCTGGAAGGAGGTAGCATCACCCACACTTATGCTCTCTCCTCATATCCAGTGGTCCCTCTGGAGTACAAAGGCCCAGGCTCCTTGCCTCGATGAGCTCTTCTTAAGGCTCATGCCCACTTCAGAGTTCACCCTGGAATGGTGCGAGGCCTCTCAACGTCCTCTGCTAATCCTGCTTCCCTCCCTTTCCTACAGGTGCTGTCACTGAGAGAACACCGCCATGGTCCTCCAGCAGGTAATGACCATCTCAGGGTCTATTTCCTGGGGAATCCTACTTACTGAATCTTTGAAAAATACAAAAATAAATCAGACAACAAACCAGGAAAACTAAAATACAAAAGCCCCAGAATTTGTCCATCTGTGCACCCTATTTAAAGGCTATTTCACACTGAACTGTCCTACAGTTAGGTTACAGATATATAAACCATGTACAAGTCAGCCATCAAGTTAGAGACATTTCTAGTTTTTAAAACCTCTGGTAATTTAATTGGACCCACAAGACTGTGTACTTTTAAATATCCGTTCTATTCTAATCTAACTGGCATGTTCTTTGGAGTCAGACAGACCTGGGTATAAATTCCTGTCGTTCCACTTATTAACTATACAGCCCTGAACAAGTGACTTACTCCCTCTGAGATTCTGGAAAGTGGGGATCTATGTTACCCAGCTACCTTACAATATTGTCATGAAGATTAAATTAAAGATCCTCCATGCAAAAACCCTAGTGCTCTGCCTGGTGTGGAAGAGGCAATTTATGAATGTTAGCTCCTCTTCCGGTTCCCCTGAGGGTAACTGAAACCCCTCTCTTGCTTGTAGTCTTCTTCAGAGGATAACTGCAATAGAATAGCAGGAAATGTACTCTTTGTGGGCAGGTACTGTGAATAAAGAAAGCTAATACGCGGGGTAAAAGGAAAAACAACGCCAAATAAATCCTGTCTTTTCTAATTTAAAAACAAACTCAAGGTAACAGCATCCATATGTTATTACTAGAAGGCATGGTTGGCCTAACCACGGTCTAGGTACCATGCCAGGAGGATTTGATGAGCCCAAGTTGACATACCCTCCTGCTTCCATGGGAACTTCCTACCAGGCCAGTCTACTACTTACCAGTGTCACCTCCTGCTCCACCAGCATGCTTTTGCCTGGTAGCCCTGAGGTGACCCTGGCAGCTTTTGATGAGTGAAGGAGAGGACAATAGCTGCTGGCCGGGTATCCTTTCTTCTAGCTCATATTGAGATCTTAGAATCCCTGACCCTCAAAGTCCACACAGAACTTCCAGGGGTGTCTGGCACACCACTGGTGAGGGTGGTTTAAACCTGGCTGCTCTTCAGGGAAGGAAAGCCAACCCAGCCCCTGATATTTCTATTCCCTGAATAAATGTGATCACCATGAATTTTGGATGGATTTCTCAGGCCTTAGTCAGAAGAAAAATCCATATACTCTTCCAAAATAAAAAGGCTGTAAGAAAAAATATTAACTTTGATTTGTAATAAATCAATTATTTTTGTGAATATCTATCAAGGTGATTTGGAAATATGAGTATATTGATCATGAAAAAGAGAGCTAAATTCAGTGATACTTGGCAACATACAGGGCATGTTTAATAGACTGAGAAGTTTAATAGACTAGAGACAAGATAAGATCTTGCTACAGATAGAAAAAAAAATCACTTCTCACTTTTACAGCACCATGCAGGTTACAAAGCTTTTATGCATATATTAATGTTCATGATAATTGTTTAAGATAGGTAGGTTACGTATTCTTAACCTCATTTTGCAGATCAACAAGTAAAACTCAGAAACGTTAACAGGAAATAAAATTAACTTCTTCACTCCCAGACAAAAGCTGGGCAAAGACTACACTTCTCCTTGGCACTTCCAGGAAGCCCGTACAGAAGCTGTGTGGAACCTGCCTAGACTAACATTTGGGAAGGAGAATACCGAGGGGAGAACCAGATGCCAGATCTGTTCCCCCTACTTTCAATTGTCCTTATCTGGAGGTTTGTAATTGGCCATGCTCTCATGAAAGGCACAGCAAGAACATTTGTTCTACTCTGAGGTAACAATGCTAAAGGATGCTAACAATCCTATTGCCTCTTCCCGTCACATAGTCTCTCATCGGGATAGCTTCCACAGCTGAAGACATTTCCCATTAATAGTTGCCTGCTGAGCATCTCCACCTGGATGTCTGGCTGCTGCTTAAAACTGATCATGTCCAAATGAAATTAGTTATCATCCCCATCAAAATCTACCCTTCTATATGTTAAGCAACTTAATAGCAAGGCATCAGACTAATTGCAATTAAAATAGTTAATTCTTTGCTTCCTTGTTGTCTGTTACCTTATGTGTTTCTGGTGACAGTGATACCATTGTATTGCCCACAAGCCCAAACATTTGGAGATATTAATTTAATTAATGCTAATTGGGGCAGTCCTAGGCACAAGGAGTTTCATTAATAGAGGGAGGTTGATATGTGGACGAATAAGAACCAAAAGGTAGATGGCTACAAAAAGGGTAGTGAGCCTATAAAGAAGGTAATAGTTACATCTGCTTCTGATGAAATAAGCCATGACTTCCCAAAGGAGGGAAGCCTGAGCTGGTTCCTGCATCTATGTTCACTAGACAGTCAGGCAGCAGAGGGAATTCTGGGTGAAGAGAGAGCCTGAGCCGAGGCACAGGCCTGAAAGAGCCTGGCACGTTTGGGGAGTTTTGGATTCTTCCAGAGGTCTGGATGAAGCCAGAGAGACAGTAAGGGATCAGATCATAGGAACGTGTTTACTAAGTAGGGTGGAAGTTATTCTGTAGACCAGTGACCAGCACGACTTCACAAGAGAATCACATGGAGAGCTTTTAATAAATAACAAAGCCACCTCTCCACACCTCCCCTCCCATACACAAGAGATTGACTAAATCCTGCCACTGAAGCCTTGGAATTAACTAGTATTTATAGTGCTAGAGGTGATTCACAGGTGATTTTAAGTTTTAAGAAAGAGAATGACACACTCAGATAACTGGTCCCCCCACTGCCACCATGAAGGTTATCTGAGGGGAGCAAGACCCTATGTAGATATTCCAGGGAGAATTAATTTGGCTCTTCCATTTCTTTGGTCCTTCCATTTTTCATACTTGGCACGTCACAGAGATTGTGCCTGTAGCTTTCCTGAACCTCTTCTCTATTCTCTGTTTTCATTATTGTGTCCTAGTTTAGCACTTCATTATATTTTACTTGATATATTTCAGTGCACCTAGCTGGTGAGTCCCTATACTTCTAGTTTCTCTGCAGCCAAGTCAAATGTATCATACATACACACTAATCTTCTTAAACTGTACATTTGAGCATATCGTTGCTCCACTCAGAAACTTTCAGTGGCTCCCGATTGTTAATTGAATTTTGTAAACTTCTCAGTCTGACATCAGGAATCTTCACCTCAGTGCAATGGTACTGTTTTGTATTCCTTAACATCCTCTTTACTTTTTTTCTTTGCTCATTTTTTTTTTCTTCCTACTAGAAGACATTTTTCTAGTCTGTGTTTACAAAAATCTCTCCCATGTTTCTTCCAAGTTTGGCTCATATGACACCTCTTCTATGAAGCCTTCCTTGACTGCCAAATCTCCTTCCAGATTTCATAGTCTCCTCTTAACACACATTTATAACTTTCTAATATCTTCTCTATAACCATCATCTAACATGCTGTCAGATCACATTGTTATTAATACTCATGCATAACTGGCCTAATTGCAAATAAAGATGGTGTCTTGGTCATCGCTATACATTACTACACATTCTGCTCTACAGGCACAGAGTAAATAAAATAAATTAATAGTTTATAGATATATTAATAATTTTCAATACAATTTGAAATAATGAATTAAGAATTTTCATTGTCTCTAGATATAAAGAATTTTGCTTTTCTAACAGTTTTATAGTGAAGTTAATAACGAATGGGGGAAATACAAAGTCTATCTTAATATTCTCCCATTAGCAGTTACATGTGTAAAAGCCATTGATGTTGGAGTCAGACAAATATAGAGTTGAATTCTACTTCATCATTTACTGATTGGTTGACCTTGAGAATATTGCTAGATCTCTTTGAAGTTTAGTGTCTTTTCTATAAAATTAGACTTATGGCACCTGTATCACATGGCTATTACAATGTATAAATAAGATAACCTAGGGCATATGAAATGACCAGCATATAGTAGACACTCAACAAGTATTATTTTCATCTACAATATTAAATTAATAAATTCTATAAAAGAGTAGTAAAGAATGTCATTTACATGGATATGGGATCAAAACCCAGATTTTTTGCAGGAGGTGCAGGCACGGCCTGATGCCACTAAACACCTGAATTACAAAACTAATCATGCCTCGTCTGGTTCCATATATATTTGACATCCTTCTGATAATAATTTGACTTTTCCTATTGCTTGCTTATAGGCAAGTATCTAGTCACTTTGAAAAAATGATTTTTTCATTTTATTGGATAAACTGGCTTTTTGAGTTTGGAATCTTATGAGTTCTATTAGTGTGGATTAGTGTTTCCTTATCCAAAACCTCTAGGACACTCACAAGTCCAACATTCTGAGATGTTCAGGTCCATGCCACAGTGTGCAGTCCATCCCATTATGAAGCACTTTTGTATTGCTTCACACCCCAAAGCCTTGGTACAAAGTGATGGATGGTGTGAATAATCTTACATCGTACCTCTATATGAAGTTCTTATTCTTAGTTTATAATGGCAATACAAGGAAGGATAACTGGACACTTGTTGGTTGCTTGTGCTGTGTCTTTTCTCCATTTCCCCCTTCCCAGTGGCCTCTTTTGGGGATTTATGTGGTTTCAGAGAGGCTGAGCCCACCATTGCTCTGGGATGTAACACATGACCTAGACAGACCAATCAGAACATTCCATGACTCCAGCTACAGTGATTGAGTTGCCATGGGCATGTGCTCTAATCCAGTTGAGTCAAACTGAATCCTGGGTCTTCTCCTTGGAACTGCAAGACAAATATATGTTACTTTCCTTTACGTGATATGGGGTATGGCTTTCAGGCCAGGGACTGCTGCAGCCATTCTGTTCCAACCATGAGGGAAACTGGCCCAAAGAAATTTCCTTGGTAGGAAGGAAAAAACTAAGAAAATTTAAAGAAGCAGAGCCAGAACCCCAGCAATATCATAGTCCCAAGAATCAAACTGTGCCTGAAGCCTGACTTGTGTGTGACATCTCAGTTATATAAGCCAATGAATTCTTTCTTCTTATTTAGGACAGTTGAGTTGAATTTTATGTTACTTAGGACCATAACATAGAAAAGTAAACTAGAGCATCAGCATAAATAATTTTTATTTTCTCAATTTAAAAAATGAAATCCTAAAAAGAACACATAAAATTATAAGCCAAATAGCTTCCTACTATTAATATTTCACAGAAAAATTCACAGTTACATTCTTTCAAAATGACTCTACTACACTTAACTTTCTGATGTCATTAGGAAGAGTTGTTTATGGTGCTTACTTATCTGTATTCTCAAGTCAATAAAATCTTGGCACTAAATTTTCACGTTTAAGCAGCTAAATCTTAAACTATTGTCAAGAGAACCTGAAGGATATAACAGAATGTTCTTGGGTAAGAATAGATTTCTTAAAGTAAAAATTTGTCAGGCAGGCTCTCAAAAATCTCAACTCATCAAGAGAAGTAGGATGCGTTCTCATCTGGTCTCATCCTGGGTGATCTGTCTCCCACATAAACTTAAAAGTTTCAAGTGTGTGAGAATGAAGACAGCATACTAAAACATTCAAAAAAAGATAAGAGTCTAGGAAAAAACAACATGAATTTATTGAAAGCCACTAGATATAGCTCCTTTTTTACATGACAACATCTATCATGCCACTCTTCCTTCACACAAGTAATTGTAAATGTTCAACTTTTGAGGACTGGGACAAATACACACTTCACTGGGGTTTTGCTTATCTGCTTTTTTTGAATGTAAGCTTCAGAATCATGGCATCAATATAATTAAGATTATTGGTTATAAGCAAGAGAAAGCAACTCTACATACTTGAGTAAATAAGATTTATTTGGAAGGATATTAGTACACGTATGTGCACAAGCAAATGTGGGGCCTCACAGAAATGGTGGGGATCTGAGGACCAGTTTTAGAAATAGGTGGAAGCCAAGGAAGCTACAGAGGGACAAAGACTAGGGAACAAGAACAGTTCCCTTATTTTAACCTGTCCAAGCTTACACCACTGGGATTAAAAAATCTGCCACCATTCCTCTCATCAAGACTTAACTTGCTTGTTTTAAAGTCTCAGAAGAGAATTCCTTTTGGCCACATGCTTGGCCAGGAAAGGAAAGATCTGGTCTCTTTAGCTTGTCTAGTGTGTAGCGATCACCTGGAACTGCCCTCCCAACAGGACCACACACAATGGTGGAAAGGTCCATTTCCAAAATAGAACTGGGGCACTATTAGGAAGGGTTAACTCCTGGCCAACCAAAGCAACACACATTTTCATTACAGCATCTACAGATCCAGGGATCCGGAGACAAGTTCCTTCCCTCAGATAGACCCAGAATGCCAAAGGAGGTAACAGCATGGTAACTGCTTTCTGCTTTGTGTCACGGGTCTAAGGCATTGGGTCTAGAGAACCGTATCTCTAGGATAAAATAACAACACTCTTCAAGGCACACAGATTGAACAGAAGCATTCCTTCGAGGAAAAGTCTATGGTGAGATATTGTTTACATTGTAGATGGAGGAGAATGCCTGTGCATGCCGGTCCTGTTGTTCTGCCGTTTAAAGAGAGTGAGCCCCTAAAATCACACACACACAATAAAGAATGGCTCTCCTAAGAGACAGGGGTGGCCTTCTCTAATCCTTGAGCAAGAAATGGGGTAGAGTGTTTCTGCAAGTCCTCAGTCTCTATGTGTCTCCTCAGCAAAGGTGGTTTTTTCCTTTAGTGTATAGTGTAGAACCTGATTCTAATTGTGCTGCTTTTGCTAGTTTGAATCCAGGCTAGCTGAAAAACACAGATTTTATTTGTAGACTAAAACTTTTGCAGACAAAAGCTTCGGGAGTTTGCTTCCATTATAGTGGAGTAGCATCAAACTGACCCTAAGAAGAGGAAAGGCAAACATATCATTGCTTTGTACCAAGTGACTCCCCAGTAGCTGACTTCCCTAACATGCAGAAGAACATACAGAAGAGGCAATCACTCTTTCCTTTAGCGCAGCTATTTGCAAATGTAACACATTAATGCAATGTCTACTCTGTGAGTTTCTGACAGTCCCATCCATCACAATACAACTCTCACCACGTCACCACAGCACAGTCATTCTAACGAGCCAAAGGGAAGGAAAGGCGACCAGATTATAAAGCCACTTAGGTCCTTTGACATAACTTTGCAAAGCATGCCCTTTGCTCTCCTTTTTCTTTTGTTGTGTAGCCATGATTGTACGTGCCAGCATGATTATATACTATGTGCAATTTCATCTGGTGAAAGACATTTCCCTAAGGTGGAAGAAAAAAGGAGTTTTGAAAATGTATCACTTTGGTTCTCTTAGAGGCAGACCCTGAGATAAAGTTAGGAGTGTAAGAGGTTTATTAGGAGGTAAGGTCTGTGAAGATAAAAGAGGGAGGAAGCAGGATTGAGCAGGGAAAGGCTTCAGACTGAAATGTAGATCTCATACAGTCTGGGCCAACTGAATGGGGAGCTCTAAAGGAAGAACTTCCCACTGGAGTTTTGCATTAGGCAGAGATGGCCAATGCTAGTATCCCCATCATGCTCATCATCGGCTGGGGCCTGTCTGGGGTGAATAAGACCCTGGCTCTAAAGATGAAACAAATCTTGCAGGAGACTGTCAGCTTATAGTGCTCCTTGCAGATAAACAGCGAGTGCTTTCTTGAAAGGAGACCTTCCTGGCTGCCATAGAATAGGAAACGGTTATTCTAGAAATAGATACAGGTTTAGTTCCAGTGATTGAAGTTAAAGAGTAAGTATCACCTATCGACTTGGTCAATTTTATGACTACTATCAAGGACACAGTCCTCAATTTCTAGTGAAGGCAGGGAGAGTGAAAATAATTAATTATAACAACTATTCTATCAAAGGAAGCATTTATGGATTTATTGTAAACCAATTAAAAATTACAAAAACATTGCCTTAGTTTGGGTTGCTGTAACAGAATACTACAGACTGGGCACCTTAAACAACAAACATTTACTTCTCACAGTCCTGGAGGCTGGGAAGTCCAAGATCAAGATGCCAGCAGATCCTGTGTCTGGTGAGGACACTCTTCCTGGTTTGCAGAGGGTCGTCTTCTCCTTGTATCCTCACATGGCCAAGAGCAGAGAGGGCTCATTGTTTCTTATAAGAACACTAATCTCACCCATGAGGGCTCCACTCTCATCACCTAATTACCTCCCAAAGGCACCACCTCCAAATACCATCACATTGGCGTTTTAGGCTTCAACATATGAATTTGTGGGGGACACAGACATTCAGCCCATAGCAAACATTTCAAAGAATCAAGGAATACAGATATATAAAAAATTTAAAAGTATAAATTGACAGTCTTTCCTTTCCTCACCTTTCCTTTTTACAGGTTTATTATTTCTTTTACAGATTTTATTTTTTCCTTTTTTTTCCCCAAATCTCCCCTGTACATAGTTGTATATTTTAGTTGTGGGTCCTTCTAGTTGTGGCATGTGGGACACCACCTCAGCGTGGCTTGATGAGCTGTGCCATGTCCACACCCAGGATTCGAACCGGCAAAACCCTGGGCCACCGAAGAGGAGCGTGTGAACTTAACCACTCGGCCATGGGGCCGGCCCCTTTACAGGTTTATTATTAAGAAAATTGCTTAAGTATATCAATAGTCAGTATTATATGACTTAGTAATTTTTGTACCATAAGTCTTACTATAGATTATTAAACTAATGTGTGAAATCTTGAATAAACATATTTTCACTTAACACATCATCTGGGAAGACAGCATGCATATTGTAAGGGAAATAACATTGGCAAGATGTGAGAAGACTTCAGCTCTGGTCTTGAATTTTCTCCTTTTACAATTAATATCTAAATTCTAAGTTTCTAAGTAAATTAAAACATAATTTACTTTCTATTAAAAATTCCATTGTGGATTTTATTTTATCAGTATTATAGTAGACAATACCAAAAGGTTTTGAAAGTCTTTAAGAATATCCCTCCATTCATTCACCAAGTATTTACTGAGGGCAGAACCCAGGCTAAGCACACTCCTAGGCATCAGGGATACAAAGCAAGGGTCATGCCCTCTTGTGGTTTATGTTCTAGTCGGGGAGACAAATAATCATCAAGAAAACACAAATACAATTTGTGATAGAAATAAGTGAAACTGCCAGTATGATTGTGTAGGTGTATGTGAGGGGGTGGAGGCTTAGATTTTAGATAGGGTGGTCAAGGTCATCTTCTTCTAATGGAGAAGATGTTGGAATAGAGATCTAGATTACGTGTAGGGAAAGACACAGAAGATGTGGGAGCAGAAGGAACAGCAAGGGTAAAACTCCGGGGCAGGAATGAGCTGAGCTTCTTGGAGGAACCCCTTGAAGGTAAGTGTGGATGGATCATTGTGAAAGAGGCTGGTTGGAGAGGTGGGGTAGAAAAGGGAGGGCAGATCTTGAAGGATAGTAAAGACAAGGCAAGGAGTTTGAGGTTCATTCTAAGCCTGAAGGGAAGTCCCAGATGTTTTCAGCATAATGACCTGATCTGACATATCTTTTGGAAAGACCACTCTGGCTGCTATGGGGAAAACACCCGTAGGATGGCAAGAATGGAAGCTGGAAGCTAATGAAATAGCCCAGTTGAGAGATGAGATGGCTTAGACAGTGAGGGTGGTAACTGGTTTGTTTCACCAAACATTTTGAAGGTAGAGTTGTCTTGAATTGCTGATGGATTACATGTACAGTGCGAGGATAAGAGAGGGATCAAGAACGACTCCCAATCTGAGCTACTATGTAAAGTGTGCAGCTCAAATCTGGTGTCAGGCATTTGCCAAAAATCAGGGGCAATTGCCTTCTGTAGATTAGGCTTAATTTTTGATTCTATTAACATAAGCAATGAGTGGTAATTTCAAGATATGCAAAGGGGTATGCTGTCCTTTATTTTTCTCTCACTACTTTATTCTCTACTCACTAACAATACAGCAATTGACTTTTGATCTGAATTAAACTTTTTTATATATGACTGGATCCTCTTTTGGGGAGGTAGACAGAGGAGATTTAGACCATAATTGGGCATCTTCATCAGAGAAGGGGCTTTCTGATGCTCCCTTTAACCCCTCTTAGGATAGAAATGGTTGGCAGTGATGACACCCAATCAAATCCCACACCTCATTCTGTGGGTTTCGTATGAGTAAGCCCGTTTCCGTTCTTTGGTATAATATGAAAACACAAGCTAGCACAATTTTTAGATAGTTTCTCACAGGAACTTGGCAGCTTTACGAGTTCCATTTGGTACCATAATGTAAAAGTTGCCTGTCTGAGAAAGGCAGATAGAGAGAGTGGCAGGACTTCCTTCAGAATAATAGCCTAGACAGAGACAGAACCAGCTTCTTTGTGACCTGAAGCTTAAAGAACTAAGGAGCCCTTCTTCAAGGTAAGGAACAAATAATTACAAATATAAAAATTAGAATGAGAAATTATTTAGTATGAGAAAAAAATCATAAAATGATAACTATTTAAAGCTGATAAAACCACAAACATCACATAATACACACAAATATCCTTTGTTTTTTTTTTTGGTAAATTAATCATCTGACACCCTTCTGTATCAATTTGTCCTTACTTTTTCCTGGTTGCATAGACTTTGATTGCTTTAACACAAAACAAAAATTAGGTAATTTTTGAATGGAGAATACATAAACATAATTCGGTTTACATGCTGGCATGGTTGATGAAACTTTTTAAAAAAATTTATAGTTGGGATGCGTAACGTGTCTTCTCACACAGATGTATTCACTGTTTGGAGAATTATGCCCTACGAACACAGAATTCTGATTAAATCTATTTTGCATCATTTTTGTAAAAAAAAAAAACCACTATGGTTTAATGATTGAAATACTTTTGAAAGACTAACTCCTGGTTCTGTACGCTTCAAGCGTTATTCCTTTTCCTCTACTCATGGAAATTTAGTGCCAGGCACATAGACACCTTTGCACCAGGATACAGTGCTGGCCCTGCCCCTTTGTGTCAGGATCCTGGGGGAGACGACAGGGAGCCATCTGCATATTCTTGAAAGCCATTCCCACACTGAGAAGGCTACACAAAGAATGATCCATGAAACGCATAAATATACCCTATTAAACTAAAACTGAATGTATTCTCAATTTCCCTGTAGTCAAATGTCCAAAATGTCCATGTGTACTCTATCGCCATCCTGTCACCCAGGAATGTGACAAAACTGGAAGTGAAAAAAGACAGTACTCTTAAACAGTTTGAATGAACTACCTTGGCAAATTTTACTAAAACATGATTGTGTGAACGCATACCCGGGCCCTCTCTCAGCACCTGGGATGGGGCCTGTGCAGTGAGGGGCCCTGAAACCTCAGCTTTATTTCTTAACTTTTCTTTTAGTTAAGAGTCACAATTTGGTGTATCTTTTTTTTTTTTTTTTAACTTGGTGAGAGAGAAAATAATAACTAAATAAGTGGTAAGCTGTAAAAGAGCTTCAGACTCATAGAAGGGAAATTTGTTCAAGAATCTCTGAGCACATTTGAAGAGGAGCAAGGGGAAAATAAATGACCTGTTTTTAGGGCATGTTAGGCTTTAAATGTTGCACCTGTGGATCCTGGGTGTCTCGTTAACATGCAGATTTTGACTGACTAGTACTGGGACAGAGCCTGAGTGCATTTCTAAGTTCCTGAGTATTCCCAGTGCCAGTATTAAGATAATATTTTGAGTCATGAGATCTTTGTAGTAGTAATTTGCGTGGTGATTTCAAGTCTCCAGAATTAAGCTCCAGAGTTTGGGCTTAGACACGGAGATTTTGAGTGTCATCAGCATGGAATCATCTAAGCATTAAGGGTAGTCAAAGATGAGAAAAGGACACACTGACAGTTAGAGCAGGCTTTCTCAACTGGAGCTCTTCATCTAAACCACAGATCTCAGAAAATGATTTGCATGATGATTTTCTCCATCCAAGGATGGCACTTACCTAATCCAGTCTAGACGTATAAGGGGGAAGTGACATCAATGGATGCCTTTGGATCTTAGGGCTTTGCACTCTGGGGAGCTCTGGTTGAGAAAGGCTGATTTAAAATATAGCAAAATACAGCAAAAGAGAAATGATTCATCATGGTAGACTGAGAATGACTGGCTGGGAGGTTAGAGTAATATCAGGAGCCTAGGGCTTCCTGGAAATTCAGTAAGAAAAATGTATCAAGAATAAGAAAGTGATCAACTATACAGTAGTCCCTCCTTATCTGAGGTTTTGTTTTCTGTAGTCTCAGATACCTGCGGTCAACCATGGTCCAAAAATATTAAAGGGAAAATTACAGAAATAAAAAATCCATAAGTTATAAATTGCACACTGTTCTGAGTAGTGTGATGAAATCTCGCACCATCCTGCTCCATCTTGCTGAGGCGTTAATCACCCCTTTGTCCAGGGGATCCACACTGTAAATGCTACCTGCCTGTTAGTCAATTAGTAGCTGTCTTGGTTATCCGATCGACTGTCGTGGCACTGCCGTGCTTGTGTTCAAATAACCCTTATTTTACTTAATAATGGCCCCAAAGTGCAGGATTATTGATGCTGGCAATTCAGATATGCCGAAGAGAAGCTGTAGAATGCTTCCTTTAAGTGAAAAGGTGAAAGTTCTTGACATAATAAGGAAAGAAAATATCATATGCCAAGGTTGCTAAGATCTATTGTAAGAACTAATATTCTATCTGTGAAATTTTGAAGAAGGAAAGAGAAATTTGTGCTAGTTTTACTGTTGTACCTCAAACTGCAAAAATTACAGCCACAGTGCATAAGTGCTTAGTTAAGATGGAAAAGGCATTAAATTTGTGCAATATTTTGAGAGAGAGAGAAATCACATTCACATAACTTTTATTACGGTATATTGTTATGTGTTCTATTTTATTATTAGCTATTATTGCTAATCTCCTGTGCCTAATTTACAAATTAAACTTCATCATAGGCATGTATGTATAGGAAAAAACATAGCACATATATAGGGTTCTGGACTACCTGCAGTTTCAGGCATCCAGTGGGGACCTTGGAACATATTTCCTGTGGCTAAGGGGAGCTACGTATAAAAGTTGTTAAGAGATCAAATAAAATGAGGGCTGGTTATTGATTACTATTCTCTCTTCCCACAAGACAGGCTGTGTTGACCTTGACAAGAGCCATTTCAGAGAACGAGAGATAGAAGGTTTGATTCGAGTGGGTTCAGGAGAGAATGTCAAGTGAGGAAGTTTAGATGGTGAGCATAAACACGTTTTTTGTAAAGAGTGGAAAAATGAGCTCTAGCTTGCCCCAAAAGGGAAGAGGTTGGGAAAATTTTTTGTTAAAAGATGAGAGCTATTGCAGCTTTTTTTGTATGCTAACCAAAATGATCCAGTGAGAGGAAAAATGGAAGATTTTGAAGTGAGAAGTGACAATCTTAGGGGTAAAAGCTTCTGCTGGAATAAAGGGGATAGGAGCTATGAGGAGGCAAAGAGTTGGCTTTATAGAAGCGCATGGAACATGAAACAAGAGGGGACTATATAGGCTCAGGTGTAGGGCTGGATATATGAAGAGAATTAGAGAAATTATCAGCAAAGGACAGATATCCTCACAAAGATATAATTTTTCCACCCTCTACAATACTTTTTAGGGCCATGTCTGCAGCTTCATACAGCTACAAAAATTCTTTCGTATTGTTTCAATTCATTCACTCAGCAAACACTCATGGAGGACCAGCAGTCTGAGTGTCAAACGTTGTTGTTTCACAGGGTTGACTGGATTTGTCCATGGAACCTTTTTTCCTCTGCTATTGATGTCTCACCACACTCATGGGGGCTGTTTTGTGAGTTTATTGGAAAAGAGTGGGCAGATAACATCACATAGAAAGGACTGGTTAGGATTAAGATGTGGGAGCCCAAGTTCTGGTATCGTGGAACTGTACTAAACCCTTCCCTGTATTGTTGGGAAACCCTGGAATTGTCAGGAGTATATGATATTACGTAAATTGGATATTTGGAGGTAGTCGTATATCTCATAATCTCTTCGTGCCCCAGCACCATCTAACTCCCAGACACTCTGGTTAGGAAACTCTTGGATACCCTCGACCCTTCATTCAGCTACCTACCAAACTATCCTATCCTATACTGGCAAGACTGATCAAGGTCTCTTGTGCCTAACCCTTCATTTTCATTTCTACACCTTCCTCTGCGTCTCAGCCCCTTAGAACTGACTGCGTGAATTTCTGTGATAGCCAACCAGTTGGTCTCTGCTGCTTCAAACCATTCCTTACTCCGTTTCCTAAATCACAGGTCAGATCCACCACTTTCCTTCTCAAAAATTGCCATTTACAGAAAGCCTGAATTCAATGGGACATTTGGAGCCTCCAAATCTGACATCTTTGTCTTCATTCCTTCTTCCGTCCGTCGACTCACCCTCTGCTGGAGCCACCCAGAGCTACCTACCCCTCGTGCTCTTTCTTCTGCCTCCTCATGCACTTTCATGCCTTCTTCACTTCTCCTATTCTGTTTTCCAAATCTGAAATGTAATATACCCTTATCTTGGCCTTTCAAACTGTTTCAGGGATTCATCAAAAATTCTATATTCTTGGCAAAGCCTTCTGGGATATTTCAAGTCACAATGACTTGCTCCTTTGTCTCCATCTCCACAGAAGTTAGCTTGCACAGCATTACAGTACTGACTTACATCCTCTGTGGTAGCTACATGCTTTCCCATGTTTATTTCCCATATTTGACTATCAACTCCTTGCAGAGGGGGACAGTATTTATTCATCACTGAATGGTCCCCCAAGCACATTCACACAGTGTCCCTCAAAGTGCTTTCTACACAGTAGGTGTCCAAAAATTTTTTCAGGAACGCATCAACCAACTAATTTCTTAAGTATTTCAGAGAAAGTGAAATAAAAACAACTTTGGGCCATTCGCCAGATTGTAAGTGCAACAAGATCAGACCATTTTATTAACTGCTTTATTCACAGCACAAATAACAAATCTTGATTCAATAAAAATTTGTTGTATCAATGATTAAAAGGTTCTAAGGATCAATGTATATAGGCCTATGTGATGGTTAAGGGGAAAAAAATAACTCCAGTGAGAAAAGTAATAAAACGAAAATAACTTCCAAACGAAAGGGGGAAAAACACCCCCAGAACTGTGGAGTCATTCACAGCTGGATTAGCAATGATTGGTATGTCCAGGAGAAATACACTTTCAAAAGAAGCTGAGAAAGATGCTGTGGACACCATCCCTGGCTGGGAGGGGGTTACAGGCACGATGAGCATGTTGACAGAAAATCTAAGTTGAGATGCCTGTGTTCACCCCTATTTTGGCCTGCCTGGAGAGCCTGAGCAAGGCTGCAAACTGCAGAAACCACAGCAAGTAAATATGCCAGCTCAGTGCATCTGGGCAGGAAGGGGGCTGGGTTAGTGCTCCTCGGCCAGCCTAGGCTCTTGTATAGCACAGAAGGGACCAGAAATTACTGTTTCTCTTGGGGTCAGGGATAGTCAGGAAAGCTGGGGAGGCTTGGAGGGGCTCATTTTGGCACAGGCTAAGTGACCCTGAATCCAAGGGCTGATGCACAGGCTTATCAGGACTAACACAATGACTTTGGCAGGTGAACTGTACCACTCAGAGCTGGACAGGGACCTGCTCAGCAGCAGGGGGTGCTGGGCTCCCCAGGAGCATGGCCTGGCTGTGCAAACACACTGGGACGTACATCAGCCTGGGCTTGAGCAGAAACCCAGGCAGGACTCCATAGTTAAGACTGGATCCACCTCCTCTCAGCAGAGACCAGCTAGAGGACAGCCAGGACCAACAAGTCAGTGCAGGGAGACCAGCTTAAGGCCAGCTTAAGGCAAGGACCCCTTCCTCCATCTTGACATTAGGAGGACAGGAAGCTTCCCCTACAGCCAGCAACCAACTGGGGAAGCAGCAGAGGAGGGAGGGGAGGAACAGGTCTGTTAGGAGTGGAACTACATCAAGGGACTATTTACCCAGTAGAGACGACACAGAGACTGCGGGACTGCTAAATTTACATCTCCCCATCCTTTGTCCCAGCCCAAGGAAGCAGGGACTGGTGAGGAGGAGTAGGTCAGCTAGAGAAAAAGAAAAAGTGCCATTTAATTTGTTTTCATGACCCCAGTGTGTTCAACTGCAATCTGGCAACTTGGAGGTCCAGGGGCTGTGGGAAAGAGCAGCTTCAGCTGGAAACCAAGTGGTGGCCTGCCGCTCAGACAGAAAGGGTCATAATGGCTCAAGGAGAGCCAAGCTTGACTGGGAAGGGATGGAGAGAGAAACAGTGGAAGATCCAGCTCACAGCTTGAGCTTGCTGACCCAGGGAGGAAAGCTAAGTGACCTGGAAGAATGGTATCCGTGCTTCAAATCTGCTTGCAACTAACTGAATCATGTGTGTTTCTGTGAGAATTCTGTTATGGAGCTCTAACTCTCCTAAACTGCCTGTGCTGAGTATCTGGAGATGCACTAGGATGATGGTAGAAACACTTTGTGTACGTCAACCCATGCCGTTCTGAAGTGTTCAATAAGGGTGTTCCATCGCCAGAAGCAGGGAGAGGAAATTCTCCTGATGTCCAGAGGGGCCAGAGCCAACTGGACTAGGCAGTTGCTCTCACTCCAGCAGTCATCTCTTTCCTTCTTTGGCTGAGGGATGGGGGCATGGAGGACATGGAGAAAAACTTCAAGAGATTGGTTCTGTGGTGTTTGAATGACTCTTCACTACTGCCCATAACATGCCCACATCCAGAACTGGGTTGAGACCCTGAGCTCTTACTCTCTAACTACCTTTGATAGATTCCTTTTCTTTGTGAATCAAGAGCAGCTGATCACACTGTGCCTTTAGCCCTGGACTATCTGATCTACTTTTAATCATGTCACTAGTCGTTTGACTACATACTAACCTGATACATTAAAGTTTCCATAATGCCATCCAGGTCATCATCTCTACTAATGTAAGACCAAGATAATTAGGATCTTTACTTTTCTTGGAAAGGAAAAAAAAAAAAAAAAGCAAGGTCTATTTTTTAAATGTATAATTTACATGTGGCTACCTCTTCACTATCTATATACTTAATTATAGATTGTAAAACTAATTATGTGTTTTGTGGTGTTTCCTCCTGAATCCACTCCAGATAGTCTACATTAATCTTCACTACCTCTTTGTGAGATGTGGCCATAAGATCAATGATTTCCTTTTAACAGAAAGAAGAGAAGGGAAGTGGTTTGCCCAAGGTTACTCAGCAAATTAGTGCTGGGACCCCTCATAAAGCCCAGGTCCCATGACTCCTGCTCCTGTACTCAGTCCAGGAAACCTTGTTGCCCCAAACCATGACATCGTTTCAGGAGTGGCTCCAGTTCAGCTAAGCAGGCAGACCTCCCCCTGAGGCGTTGGGCTAGCCAGAGAGGATGCAGCCCACGGCACAGCCAGGTCTAGTCTTACCCTTAGACCAGAAAGCAGCATAGACTAAAGAGAATAGAGGGCAACAAAGAAGCAGCCTCCCATCTCCACCCAGTGCAACAGACCATGCTGGAGCCCCTCAGTCTCATAAACCCTTTGTCAGCAATAGCAGAGGTGCAATGTACCCGTCAGTCACATTAATCTACTAAAAAATTGAGACTTTATTACACGCAAGGGCCTAAGGTATTTCTCATGTATCATCCCATTTAATCTTCGCAAAACATTGTGAGGTATGTATAATTACCCAAACACATAGTTGGTAAGTGCCAGAGCCAGGATCTGAACTCAGGTCTAACTTCAGCCTCCCTGTTAGAGCAGGAGGCAGCATGAAGGCGAGTCCTTACAGAGTGTCATTGCTACTCATGAGGACAGGAGAGACAAAGACGAGTAAATCATCTCAGAAGCCGGCTCAGTAGGAACGAGGAGACAGAAAGTAGAGTGAGAGTCCCTCATGTCATCTCTTGGCTGTGGTACTAATTTAACTTTGTGACCTTGGCATAGTCAAGCCCAATGTCAAAGTGATTCCATGGAGATAGGAATGATTTCTGACTGAATGGACACTTGGAAACGGGAAAATGATGAATTCCACGTGGACAAGGGGTTACAGGGACATGCCTCTCGAGTGGGCTGGACCTCTCACTTTTTATCACTCTTTTCTCCTCATCACTGCTCCATTTTAAGCATCTCAAATAACTCCTGCTTTCCAGATATACAGTCCAGTGTAAATATGCAGAACATTCTGACACTTAAAAATATGTCCATAGCAAAGTAGGACAGGTTAGAATTACAGTCTAGCCTGCAGGCAGAAGGGAGAGAAATGAGTAGGTAATTCTTCACCTCCTGAAGTTACAAGGAATAGTTTACCAGCCAATCACCGCATAGGGAGGATAAAATTACTAACCAAATCAACAAACACATAGACTAGAAAACAAATAAATTATTTCAACAGTATTTCAAAAACCCATGTTTCATCGATGATAAATCACTGAGTGGAAGGGAAGCTACGAATACTGTACTTATTTTAAAGACTCAATATATGACTCAGTATCTTCAGGGTGATACATTCATTTATTCAAAAGTGCACCATCAAATTATGTGAATGGGTAAGCCTCATTTACATATAATATGCCAAGCAGTGATAAATTAGAACTCGCAATATACAGTGCCTCAGTTCCCCAATGATAAAGTCAACTAATTTCCCAGAAATGACTGTTTCCAAAGTTTACTGAAGACTCTTGCACTGCAACCTCACTATCAGATTAAATTTTTGACAAAGGATGGTGTGTCACGTTTACGATGCTAACCTCACAGCTGTCACAGGGCTGGGCATCCAATAAGCACCCGTGAATGCACAGGAAGATAGAGCATCACGTTTACCCCCAAGCCAGTGCCATGGAACTGGATCTTTGCGGTGGGATCTCATGATTTTGTGAGAACACACTCTCAGAATGCTACCCAGAGCACATTCAAATTTAATTCCAAAGCCAAACATAAGTGCTTGGATTATTTATGCCTTGGCTGCCCTTCATTAGTGCAAATAATTAAAAGCTGACTGTAAATAGAGGGGCACATGGACTGCTGAGATAAACCAAGAGATCAGCCTTCGCGTCAGTCATTCTGTTTTCTTTTGTCCTTTTGGTTCTTCGGGTGTTTACAGAGCTTCCTCCATTTGTACCACGTAATGCCTGCTGAGGGACAGGATAGAAAGTTTTATCCCCATTCCTCAAATGAGGAACCTCACACCCTGAGATGCAGACTTGGCCAAGGTCACCCCAGAAGGGGCAGGAAAAAAAACAGATTTCAGCGCTTCTGTTTCCTCACGCAGGGCTTTTTCTACTCTCCCACCTCCTTGGCATATTTTACTGAATGCACCAATAGTTGGCACCACTCGCTCATTCAACAAGTACCTACCGAGCGCTCACTGCCTGCAGGGTTTTAGGTGCCGCAGATAG
Source organism: Equus caballus (assembly GCF_041296265.1). Taxonomy (NCBI): domain Eukaryota; kingdom Metazoa; phylum Chordata; class Mammalia; order Perissodactyla; family Equidae; genus Equus; species Equus caballus. The sequence goes on from NC_091692.1 coordinate 21,960,319, forward strand.
ACTGACGAACAACAGAAAGATCCTGCCGCCATGATACCAAGGGACTGATAACACAACATGCCCATCATGAAGGTTTATTCTTTTTCTTCTTTCAGCTCTCAGCCATAAGAGAAATTAACAATTAGGTGATTGACTTTGAACCCAAAAGATGATAAGAAAAAGGATTACTTGCCTATTTGTGAGAGTCCTAGTTTCCTGTTACTGAGACTTGTCTGTGGACACAAAACAGGACATGCTTTCTTCTTATATACGGCATATGTAAAATGGATCCAAATGAATATAATGGAATGTAGGATACTGACCAACCAGTCTATTAAAGTGAATATTATTGAATATATGTGATATTACATTATTTCAATTTCTAAAATGGATTCTATCTCAGGAGGTTTTATTGTTCATCTAGGAAATATTTACAAAACCGTTCTGGGCAGCTGACAAATAATAGCAAATTTCAGACGTGCTTAGAACGCTATTGGGAAAGACAGAATTTCATGGATAGGCAGATTTTCTAAACAGTATGAAAGTTGAAATGTTTCTAACCTGAACAAAATAATGAAATTTATAAACAGAATAAACTACAATACAGCTTCATAAACTAGAAATTGATCTTTCTAATGCTTGAGTTTATAAAATATAAAGAATATCCGTTTATTTAAAAAGGATTCATTTACACAAAGAAATTTTTAATAAAATCTTCAGTTATTTGGTAATGTTAATTTACTCGTCACTTCTACTGCCTTTCCTTGTTTGTAGGTTTCTTTATCCGCCCTGAACAGTCTTGGCTGGAGGCAACCTCAGAAATACAGAACACTGTTACAGGCTTCTCCTGAAAATAAGAAAAAAATTGGTGCTGGCCGTGCTTACAAAATTGCTGATAGGAAGAATGAGAACTCTATTTAGTTTGGGGATTAGAGGAGTGGTTGGGACTAGACATTTTGGAGTAACCATGAAAAACACTTATTCCACTTCACAAATTCAAAGCCTAAGGTAACACACTGTGGGGAAGAACAATTTTTCAATATAAATACAGTTTACAAAGTAAGGTTCTAATTTATGAGGCTGGTTGCCCTAAGCCACAGAAGAACCCCAAACATAGGATTCTATAATTCTATGCACCTCGCTCATTTTGTTTCTTTAGTTTGCTAAATGTTTCCCGATGCATGAAATAATAGCGGCTGAAATTCTGCAAGCCACAAAAATAGTCTCAAACTTAAAAATCTATGTCCTGATTTTTCAAGGCTGACATCAGAACAGGTTGCTGGATCAGATTTTCTAAACTGGAACACAGGGAGTGTAATGGGGAATCAATTGTAGCCATGGTTCAGAACAACAGCGAAATCAGCTCCAGACAGGTACTGCTGCTTTTCATGACGGCGAGGCCACTGCTCAAGGAAGGCAGCCTCAGTCAGTTCTTCTCTCAGCTGCCACCTTCTCCCTGAGGTTCCCCTCCTAGAGCCATCTCTCTGGTCTCTCTGGGAGTCAAAGCTATGAGGTTTGGCCAGAGCAGATGACTTTTGTTTAATTTTATTTGCAGAGTCAAAGGAAAAGGGGCTTATTTTATTTCCAACACAGCAATTATTTCAGTGTTCCTAACGTCCATGCCCAATATTTGCTTGTGATCCACCATAACTTCATTTCCCTTTGTTCTTCTCACTTTATATATTCTTCATTGGGGATCTCTTCTGTTCCCATGTTTACAATCGCCTATTGTTTAGGATGCCAAAATATCCATCCCATCTCCCTCCTCGGTTCCACATCCATATATCCTACAGTCTACTGGACAACTTCACCTGGATGCTTCGTGGCCAAAATGGACATCTTCCTCTTCCTCTACCAATCTGCTCTTTCTCCTGCATTTTCTTTGTACTTCGGCAGACAGATTACCACCAGCACAGTTGTCTAAATGGTCTCCTCCTAAATGGTGTCTTTTCTTCTAGTCTTATTTCCCTCTAATCTATTCCTCACCCCGAAGCCAAAGTTATAGTTCTAAAATTCAAATCTGATTAGGTCACACTTCTACCTAAAATACTTCAGTGAGAACCTATGATATAGAGTAATGGATTTTCAATATTTTTGCCAGCAAAAGTTCATTCTTCTCTATTTAAAGTATATCCAAGAGGTGTAAGTGGACTTGTTCTGGTAGAAGCAGAGGAGGTGATCCCTGGACCCTTTATGTCTTAGACTGAACCCCACTTCCTCCCCACCCTCCTCACAGAGTTTGAAAACAGTTGATATGTCATCATAGCCTTACATCTCTCTGTTTACCTCCTCATACTGATTCTTATCCTCTCTCCCTACCGCCAACACCTGCATCTCCAAGTTTATTTGTGCCGTATCTGAACTTCGAAGAAAAGAGTGACTATGACTATAGTACAGAACATAGCTGTCCCTGGTCATTCGCTTTTGTTCTTGCTTCAATCTGGACTATGCCTATGAGCAGCAAAAATCCTGGGATCTCCCTTCATAACTCATGGGATTACCATTACCTCTCTCCTGGTTGAGACTTCCTGTTTCTTTCGAGTGCTTTTTTTTTGGTTTTGTTTGTCTGTTTTTTGTTTGTTCTCTTGTTTGGTGGAACAAGGCCTCCAGTGTTTCATGAGGAAAAGTGAGTGAGTGAGTGTGTGTGTGAGATAAATTTTTGCATACCTTATTTGTCTTAAAATGTCCTTATTATATCCTCACTTGATTGATAGTTTGGGTTGGTCTATATTGTAAATAGGAAATAATTTTCCCTCTAATTTTCAATTTCAGGAGCTTTTTTCTCCATTGTCCTCTAGCTTCACTGTGCGTGAAGAAATACAGACTTTCTAATTTTTGATCTTTTGTATTTCACCTGAGCTTTTTTTTCCCCTAAATCCTGTAGCATCTTTTAATTGTCCAAATCGCTCTGAAATTTCACAGTGATGTGCCTTATTGTGGATTTATTTAGGCCACTGGAGCTTTTCAGTCCTACAACTCACGTCCTACTCTCCTAGGAAACTTTCTTGAATTGTTTCATTGATTTTCCACTCCCCTTTTTCTAGAACCCCTATTAGTTGGCTGTTGGAGATGGACTTTCTTAACTAGTCTTCTAACTTTCTTAACTTTTCTATTTTCTTTTCCTTCACCTTCCATTCTTTATGGGAAAGAAATTTTATCAACTCTTATCGGGTTCTTTATTTCTGCTATAATATTTTTAATTTCCAAGAATTCAGTTTTGTTTTCTGCAATATTTTAAACTTGTTCTTGTTTTGGCGTTGTAAAAATCTTTTCTTATTTCTCTTGGTATATTTAAATGATAGAGTGTTTTCTCCCTTTTCTCTAGTTTTTATTTTTTTGGCACAGTCTATATTTCTCTGTTTGTTTTATTTCTGCTTTGTTTTGGTCACTATCCTTCATTTTACAGGCTTTCTTTAGGTATTGTAACCCTTGGATATCTGTTCATGATTAAGAGTGAGAGATTAAAAGAATAATTAGAACCATTGAGTCCATAGGAAGGGCTTGTCAATTTTGAGCTTCTCTGTTGAGTGATTTGGTTTAAATGTGTTCTCAGCCTGGAAGATCATCAGGTTTCTTTTCCCATAAAAGAACACTGAACTCAGTGTACATTTTGATCATATAGGCAATGAATCAGACCCCATCCTACTCCAATGGAGCAGCAGGGCTGGTGGAGCCCTCTGTGCTCTAGCCAACCAGACACACTTCCAGAGTCGATACAAAGTCCCCTCCTCTATAAAACCTGCTTTGATGTCATCCTGCCCCGTAGACCTGGACAAAATTAATTGCCTCCTCTTTGAGGCTTTCAGGACACTTTGTATCTTACTTTACTTTAGAACCTATCAGGTTGCAATAACTTGCTTATGTATCCCCTTAGATTTTTATTTCCTTCAAGTAAAGAGCTATATCTTTTTCAACTTTTAAACTCCCATACTTGGATTAGTACTTGCTATGGACTGAATTATGTCCCCCCCCCAAATTCATACATTAAAGCCCTAAGCCCTCAATGTAATAGTATTTGGAGATGGGGCCTTTGGGAGATAATCAGGTTTAGATGGGGTCAAAACATGGGGGCCTCATGATGGCATTAGTGCCCTTATAAGAATAGATACCAGCGAGCTTGCTGTCTCTCTCTTTCTCTGTCATGTTGAGGGCAGAGCAAGAAGGCTGTCTGTAAGCCAGAAAGAGGCCCTCATCAGAACTGGACCATGTAGGAACCCTGATCTCAGACTTCCAGCCTCCAGAACTGTGAGAAAATACATTTCTGTTGTTTAACTCACCCAGAATACGGCATTTTGTTATGGCAGCCAGAGCTGACTAATATAGTACCTAACACAGAAATGAATCCCATAACAATCCTGAATAAATCAAGATGGTGGCTACTACCCTGGAAACAAATTCCTAATGGCAAAAGGAAATTTGGTTCAATGTGCCAAAAAGAAGAATATCATATTCCTGCTTTCCTAGGTTCTGTTCCTTTTAGCATTCTTTATAAATGCATAGTAGTTCAGAGCCTGGTTTCAGTATCATTCCTGAATTTTGACCTGACTCTGACACTTACTAGTGGTAGGACCAGGAGCAAATTCTTAATTTATTTGTGGTTGTTTCCTTCTCTGTAAAAGGGGAGCAATGAGTGTATCTACCTCAAAGAGTTGTTTGGAGAATTAAAGGTTCAGTGCTTAGAAGAGTTCTGGCAAAAATTATTTTCTCAAAAAATAGTATTTGTAACACTGAACTGCTCACACCATTACACCACGGGAATTCTAACCAATGACCAGTGAATTGGAATGTGTCAGACTATTCCTGATTTACCCCAAATAATCTGCCTTTTTAAAACCTCTTCAGAAACATTTTTGCTAATTGTCTGACTGAAAAAGAGGCTAGATATTTTTCACACTTTGTTTTTGTCCTAACATTTTGAGAATGAGAAACTTTGCTTACTCTTCTAAAAAATGTTATCTTTCTTCCGAGAGTAAATGATTTGTTCCACTTGTCTGACAGTACTTCAGCTAGCCTGTAGGATGGCTAATGCGAGGAGAGCCTTTGGGTAGTATGTTAACTGGTCCAAATGAAACTGGCAGAGAGTTAGCTGTTGAAGACTAAGTAGCTAGGAACTAAAGTTTTTTTCCTTTTTGCAATTACTGATTATAGCTTTTAACTGTTGAACCCACCCACTGTTAGCTGCACTATTTAGGCAATATGCTATCTGACTCCCACTAGGCTCCTATAGATAACATCTTCCTGGAACCCGGGTCACCATGGTAATGGGTATGTGAGCTGTTTTTCAGGAATTGGAATTCCTTGTCCACTTCAGGGTGGTTGAGACCACCAGCTCATCAACTGGGCCCACGCAGATTACTGATAGGCGACCTTTTGACATCAAGAGCCTAAAACTCCACCCTTAGATCATGCTAATGCCGCCATTTTGTGAATGTGTCCTATGAAGAAGCATAAAGTCTCACTACACTTTCGCAGATCATTAATTACTTCACTTCTCCTCACCTCCAGTCATCTATCTTCACATTTCAGACCACCTGATCCTCCTACCCCATTAATATCCCTGAGCCCCTGTTTTCAGGGAAGTGAACTGGAGAATCATGCTCTCGCCTCTGTGCATGGCTGCCTTGTGAGTAAACTCTCTTTCTGCTGCAATCTCATCGTCTCGGGGTTTGGCTTTCTGGGCAGCCGGCAAAAATGAACCTGGTTTGATAACACAAATTCTAACTTCTCTTAGGAGACAATTTGAATGATTTCTTTAAGATTAAAGGCCAAAAGTTCTAGATGGAGATAATGCCATATAAAGTATTGAATGACGTTATTGAGCTGCCGTGAAAATTGCCAAGTAATATTCCCCCCAAACCTTCCACAAGGGAGACAATCATTTGCCAATGAGATTTAATGAGGTGAATATTAGAGAGTTATGCAAATTGCTCCAACATGAGACTTGAAAATTGTTATTCCTCTTTGATTCTTTGGATGTCTCTCTCTAGCAATTCAAACCATAAAGAGGTACTTAAAAAAAGATGTGGTACCTTTTCTTATCATGCAACTATGAATATAAAATGTGAATAAAAGTAAAATTATAAATTATAAGTTGAAGAAAAAGAAAATGTATCAGTGTTATTCTGAAAAAAGAAAATCTACTTTTCTCAAGGGGAATCATCCTGCATTATTTTTTCCTTTCAAAAAAGATGTTTTTCTTTTTGTAGGTACTAGTGGAAAATCAAAATTATATTTAAATGAAGACTCATTAAAAATACACATCTTTTAGGCATTCTCTGAATTTTTAAAACACTTGGAAAAGTTTAATTAAGATCCTTCAAAAGAGAAAACAAAAGCATTCCTGTGAGGACCAGACAGCTTCCCTGGTGACTTCTACAACACATTCAAAGAATTGTTATCAATCCTCTTCGAACTCTTCCAAAATTTTAAGAAGAGGGAATGCTTCCAAACTCATTTTACATAGCCAGCATTACCCTGATATCAAAACCAGACAAGGAGACCACAAGAAAAGAGAATTACGGCCCGATATCCCTGGTGAACATGAATGCAAAAATCCTTGACAAAATGTTAGCAAACTAAATTCAATAATACATTAAAAGGATCACACACAATGATCAAGTGAGCTTTATTTCAGGGATGCAGAGATGGCTCAACATCTTCAAATAATCAACCTGATATACCACATTAACAAAATGAAAGATAAAAATTATATGATCATCTCAGTAGATACAGAAAAAGCATTTAACAAAATTCAACATTCACTTATGATAAAAACTATCAACAAAGTGGGTATAGAGGGAATGTACCTGAACATAATGAAAGCCATATATGACAAGCCCATAGCTAACATCATACCCAACAGTGAAAAGCTTTCTGCTTTTCCTCCAAAATCAGGAAACAAGACAAGATGTCCACTCTTGCCACTTTTATTCAACATAGTATTGGAAGTCCTAGTCAGAGCAAAATGGCAAGGAAAAGAAAGAAAAGGAATCCAAATTAAAAAGAGAGAAATGAAACTGTCACTATTTGTGGATGACATGACTTTATATACAGAAAACCCTAGACTCCACCAAAAAACTGTTAGAACTAACAAATGAATTCAACAAAGTTGCAGGATATAAAATCAATATACAAAAATCTGTTGCATTTCTATACACTAATAATGAACTATCAGAAAGAAAAATTAAGAAGACAATCCCATTAACAATTGCATCAAAAAAAAAAAAAACCTAGGAATAAATTCAACCAAGGCACTGAAACATCAGTATCCTGAAAGATATAAGACATTGCTGAAAGAAATGGAAGACACAAATAAATAGAAAGATATTCTATGCTAATGGATTGGGAGAATTAATATTGCTAAAATGTCTATACTACTAAAAACAATCTACAGATTCAATGTGATCTTATCAAAATTCCAGAGGCATTTTTCACAGAAACAGAACAATCGTAAAATTTGTATGGAACCACAAAAAATTCCAAATAGCCAAAGCAATCTTGAAAAAGAAGAAAAAAGCTGGAAGCTTCATGCTCCGTCATTTCAAGCCATATTAAAAAGTTATTGGAATGAAAACAGTATGGTATTGGCATAAAACAGACACATAGATCAATGGAACAGAACAGACAGCCCAGAAAGAAACCCATGCAGATATGGTCAATTAATCTATGACAAATGAGGTGAGAATATACAATGGAAAAAGGACAGTCTCTTCAGTAAACGGTGTTGGAAAAACTGGACAGCCAAATGCCAAAGAATGACACTAGACTACTATCTTACACCATACACAAGAATTAACTCAAAATGGACTAAAGACTTTAATGTAAGACCTGAAACCATAAAACTCCTAGAAGAAAACATCGATGGTAAGTTCCTTGACATTGGTCTTGGCAATGATTTTTTAGATCTGACTTTAAAAGCAAAGGCAACAAAAGCAAAAATAATCAAGTGGGACTACATTAAACTAAAAAGCTTCTGCACAGGAAAGGAAATCATCAACAAAAATGAAAAGAGAACCTACAGAATGGGAGAAAATATTTGCAAACCATAAATCTGATGAGGAGTTTAACATCCAAAATACATAAAGAACTCATACAACTCAATAGCAGAACAAACAATCTGATTAAATAATGGGCAAAGGACCTGAACAGACATTTTTCCAAAGAAGACAAATAGATGGCCAACAGATACATGAAAAAGTGCTCAGCATCACTAATCACCAGGGAAATGCAAATCACAACCATAATGAGATATCACCTCATACCTGTTAGAATGGCTATTATCAAAAAGACAAGAAATAAGTGTTGGGGAGGATGCGGAGAAAAGAGAACCTTTATACAATGTTGGTGGGAATGTAATCGGTGCAGCTACTATTGAAAACGGTAGAGGTCCTCACAAAACTAAAGATAGAACTATCATATGATCCAGCAATTCCACTACTGGGTATTTAGCTGAAGAAAATGAAAACACTAATTCAGAAAGATATACTCACCCCCATGTTCACTGCAGAATTATTTACAATAGCCAAAATATGGAAACAACCTGTGTCCATGAATAGATAAAGGGATAAAGAAAATGTGGTATGTATATTCAATGGAACACTATTTAGTCATAAAAAGGATGGAATCTTGCCATTTGTGACAACGTGGATGAACCTTGAGAGCATTAAGCTAAGCGAAATAAGTCAGATAATGACAAATGCCATATAATTTCAACTATATGTGAAATATAAAAAAACAAAAATCAAATCAAAACAAAACAAAATAAAATAAAACAAACAAGCCAAGTATGTAGGTACAGAGAACAGAGTGGTGGTTGCCAAAGGAGACAGCAGGTGAGGGTGGGCAAAATGGGTGAAGGGAGTCAAAAGGTTTTATAGACACAGTTATAAAATAAATAAGTCATGGGGATGTAATGTATATCATGGTGACTATAGTTAACAGTATTGTATTATATATTTGAAAGTTACTAACAGAGTAAATTTTAAAAGTTCTCACTACAAGAAAAAAATTTTTTAACTATATATGGTGATAGATGGTAACTAGACTTATTGTGGTAATCGTTTGGCTGTGCATACAAATATCAAAACATTATTTTGTACACCTGAAACTAATATAATGTTATACACCAATTATACCTCAATTTTAAAAAACCTATATTAAAGATGTTAACAAACAGCATGTCTGTTAGAAAATCTTGTTGCGATGGAAAGCCAATGAAGATTTTTCATATAAGGAAAATATTGTTTCAGCCAGTATAAAATCACTAAGTATTATTTTTTTATAACATCCTCAGTGGTGCTCATAAAAAATCTTACATTTTCTATATGTCTAAAAATATGTTAAAAACCTGTGGCACCAGGACTGACCTTGATTTCCAGGAGATAATGAGAAGAATAAGGAAAGCAATGGCAGCATGTGACCGTGGCCGATGGTCAGTGTCCACATAACATACTCTGGTCCTTAACTGGTGATAATTGGAAACACAGAACTCAATATGCACATGTGTACATTGGTGTGTAATTAGTTACAGGAAATATCTCTTCATTTAATTTGCCTTACTCATGAGATGAGACCCACTAAAAGACATCCCAACCTCAGAGAATTCATAATCAAGTCAGGGAGAATAGGAGATAAAAAGACAGAAACATATTCAACTAACAGTGATAAAAGCAGACTGTGTGCCCTAAAAAAAAAGAAAGAAAGAAATTCCCTGTAGCTATTAGGAATGTGGTCTTTCACTGCACGACTTATTTAATTAACTTTGGGATTATTCACCTGGTAGTAGGGTATGTGATGAGGTATTGGAGCAAACGTTGGCAGGAAGCACAAAGATCAATGAGGGTGTTATTCTATTCTAAGCCAGAGGTAGTGAGTATCTGAATTTTGTAATATATTTTTAATAGGAAAGAAGAGTGGGTATGAGAAAGATTGTGAAAGAAAATTGACCCTTCGTGACAGACTTTTTACAAGTTCATGGAAAGATAAGTGTTGTGGTACAGTAAAGAATTACATAGAATTGATATAAATATTTCTACTTCCTCAGTCACTAGAATGACCAGACCTCAGAATCAAAATGTAATTTTACTCAGCCATCGGAAGGACAGAAGGATGTTGTCTTCTGTAAAACTCCAGATTGAGTGACTCCTGTGGGTTGCTTCTTGCTCAGGTAAATCTGGCATCTTAAATGGAACTATATTTAATGACAGTCCACTTTGTACCTGGCTCAAGGTTAAGTACTTGGGGAAAATAGAAATTAAGATAAAATCTATCTATTATCATGGAGTCTTTACAACAGTTTAAAATGCAGAGGTCTGCCTGGGCTCTGGCAACACTGAGTTGCCTGGCGTGATGCAGCACGCCTGTTCCCTAGAAGTCCAGAGCAACGTGGCTCCAAGATGCCAAGACTGTTTGCAGGTGTCATTTCTGCAGTTTCCCATGTGGTCTCTAAACATGTGGTTTGACTTTCTCAGTCCTTTCACACGTAGGTGAAACTGCATTCTAAGGGTACAGGAAAAAAGATGAAGAGGCAGTAAGAATGTCCCCGACTTCTGCCTGTACCGCTCCACTGAAACCATTCTCACTGAAGGTGCCAACAATCTTTGTCACTAAATCTAATGGATACTGTTCTGCTTCTGTAGTAATCAAGTGTCTTTTGGTTACAAATGACAGAAAGGCAACTCAAATTGACTTAATAAAAAAAGACAAAATATTTATTGCTCACAAAATGTAAAAGTCCTAGGCTTCCAGCTCTTCCCCAGTTGTTCCAGTGAGTCCCTGGCATGGAGTCCTGGTTGACTCTCAGGCCATCCCTGTGCTCAAGGAGGTCACACACTGATTGTTTGCACCTGGGAACAACTGGGTGCGTTCACTCCATCCAAACCAAATGAACCAAGAGTAGGGAAGGCATGGTTCCTACAGGGAAACTAAAGTAATTTCCAGAAGCACAGGGAATCCATACATTTCCACTTCAGCATTTATTTTATCTGATGACCGATTCTTGAAATATCGCCTTTTGCTGCTATCTTTGACATTATTTGTTTTCTCGCACTTTGCTACTCCTTCTCAGGCTTCTTTGCAGGATACACCTGACCCAGTTTATGCACTATCCCAAATCATTCAGGCCATCAGCTGCTTGCTCTGATTCCTAGCTAAAGTGAATCCATTGAGAATCACACCTCTCTGTCATTTATAAAATTCTAGCTGCTAATGCCATTGCCTCATCTCCTAATACAACTCCTTGTGTCAGCCTCTCCCAGGGGTACTGATTGAGCTGTGGCCAAGCCTCCATCACCTCCATTCCTGGGAGAGCGCTAGATGCTCCAGCACTGAGGCTTCACTGGGCTAAACCCATGGAGGCTCTGGCTTCCCCAGGGCTGCTGAGAAGGGCTGGGGGAAGCAACACTGTAAGAGGCAAATTTTGATCAATGATAGGCAAGAAATCAAAAGGGCTGGAAGAGAGACTGCATGCTCTTTCTCAGCTTCACAGATGTATGGCAAGGGGAGTAGTTCCATCGGGTGTCTCTGGAGATATCTTCTGTGATTAAGCACCAGGCTGTTTCCTGTGAAGGTGACTAGGTAATGTACTATCATGTGTTTGCTTTCCCTCCTTGTCTACCTCACTCCTATTTTTCTCTTATTCTTAATGCACTACCATGGCACCCTCTCCCACAATGAAGAATTAGCATGTAGCTTTATTTCAGGCTTTGCTTCTGAGGAAACCTGGGCTAAGACATAATACCATCTTTCTCTGATGAATGCACATTTATGGTGCTCATTAGGGTTCTTCCTCGGTCACTTCACTTCTCATAGCACACATTCTTCAGCGAGGCATCACCCACTCCCAGGATTTCAATCACCAACTGTAATCAGATAACACCCAGATCTCCACCTCCATCCAGGCTCCTCTCCTGAGCTCCAGCTCCACAGATTCAACTCTTACTGGACATCTCTCCTTAGAAGGCTCACAGGGATCGCCAACTCAACAAGCCCCAAACTCATGCACCTGCCAACCCGAAACTGCTCTTCCCTTGACAATTCCTCTTAGTGAATGACACGACGACACATCCAGTTGCCTAAATCAGAAACCTGGAATCCTTGATGCTTCACTCTTTTTACAACTCACTATTCACACCCAATCTCTAACCAGGCCTTGACAACTCTATCTTCTAAATACACCTCAGCCACATCAATTTCATTCCATCTCCACCGCCATAACCTCTCCAAGTCATCTTCCTACCTTGCCTGCATTCCTCCAGTCCATTGTCTATAGAGTAGTCCCTTTATTGATGTTTACTTTTATTTTTTCCAGCTTTATTGAGATATAAATGACATATAACATTGTGTGAGTCTAAGGTGTACAGTGTGTTGATTTGATACACGTATATTACAAAGACTACCAAGGTCTAGAGAGTGGGAGAAATGGGAACATGGTCAAACAATACAAACTTCCAGTTATAAAATGACTATGAGCTGTCTTTGAGATCCTTTAAAATATCAATCTCAAAGGCTTTCTGCTATTTCAGGTAGAACTTCCTTAACGAGGCTTACTCTGACCTTTACGCCCTACACTCTACCTTTTCCTCTGAGTTCATTTCTCACCTCTCAGCAATCTAGGAGATTTAGGCTTCAGCCCGATGACAGTTTTATTTTCTCATGGCTCCATGTTCTCTCTCACCTCTGAGTCCTCACATAAGTTATCTTCTCTACTTAAAACAGTCTTCCCTCCCCTCTTAATCTAGCTAACGTTTACTCATCCTTCAGATCTCAGCCTAGATACTGCTTCCTCCAGGAAGCCCTTCGTCATCTCCACCCTCTTCCCCAGTCCAGGTCAGCGCCTACTGCTGAAGCTCCCACAGCACTCACAGTGCTGAGTCAGACATTCCATTTAATCCTTCTCCTTTCTACACAGGGGCAGGTCTTCTGTCTACCTCACTCCCAATTGCTTTCCTCACAACCTGGCACAGCGACTGGTTTAAAAATACTCCTAATGTATAAATACCTTCATAAGTAGTTTTCCACCTCGATTTTTGTTTTGCATCAAGACCCAGAACAGCAAGCATTTTCTCCCCAGAATTTTAGACAACTGTTGTATGCAGTCTTGCCTTTACAGACTTTTTTAAACAGCTTTTAGTACAGAATCACAAGTTATGGTATTAGAGAGACTTTCAACCCACGCGCTCTAAGGTAGAATATATATCATTGACTAGTTCTAAGAAATAATGCCGGGGCTGGCTTGGTGGTGCAGCTGGTTAAGTTCACACGTTCTGCTACTCAGCAGCCTGGATTTCGATGGTTCAGATCTCCACTGCGGACATAGCACAGCTTGGCAAAAGCCATGCTGTGGTGGGTGTCCCACATACAAAGTAGAGGAAGATGGGCATGGATGTTTGCTCAGGGCCAGTCTTCCTCAGCAAAAAGAGGAGGATTGGCAGCAGTTAGCTCAGGGCTAATCTTCCTCAAAAAAAAAATAAGAAAGAAAAAAAGAAAGAAAGAATGCCACATAGATGTGAATGCAGTTGTTATTATATATTTCAGTTTGTCTCCTTTCTGTCTTACAGAGTTAAAAAACCCAGTCTTTAATAACTGATTTCATAGCAAGTGAATAAGTTAAGTACTCATCAGCATTGCTTGCCAGCGACCATGTGCAGGGAGCTGGGTTATAAGTGACCTTTTTATTCATTTATGCATCTTTGAGCCGAGATTCATTGCTGTTTTTCTCCCATGTCTTTCTACCTTGGAGCTCTTATTTTGTGACTGGCCTAACTTATGGTACCTTTAAAAATATTTTTTGATTATCATAATTTTTACTCGTGTGTTTTTCTTTTATTCTCTGCTACTGTTTATCATCATGTGCATTGTTTCCATTATACTTTTTGCTCTGTTTGCAGTTTACCATTTGTTGAATAAAAGTTGCTGATGGCAATTTTTAGGGTTATAAAATGTAATATGGGCTCATAAGTGGGACTTTTTAAATGGAATAGATTTCCAAAGAAATCAACTTTATGTAAAAGCTAAGCCTGTTCAAAATGGGTAGATACAATGGCTTATGATAAACATTAGGAACACATACATTAACCTCCACTTTGGAGTTTTATGTTCAGAACCAGGTATTACAGGCTCAGTAAGGACATTTTTTGGTCTAAGCATATTATTTTCTGCACTAGTTTTCTTTACCATCTTAAATAACTTATTTAGAGTTGGGCGAATGAATGAAAAGGCTACACAAGCACAGATTCAAAATGTAACACTGCTCTGTTGTGCAGTCTCGTTCATAACTGGATCACGCTTCATACATTATTAGTCAGAGTGGATTAGGTCTCTAAAAATCCACCTGCTAAGCCTGGTTTTATTTAAACCTGTGAATTGAGTTCAGGATAGGCGTTGGGAGAATAAAGCTGTCTAGTAGACATGTGATCAACCATATCTAGCCATTCAACATGTCTGCGTCTCCTTTCCTAACGGAATGAGAAAAATATCTTTGCTTTTTGAAAGATTTTATTTTTTATTTTTCCTTCTTCTCCCCAAGTCCCCCCAGTACATAGTTGCATATTTTAGTTGTGGTCCTTCTAGCTGTGGCATGTGGGACACTGCCTCAGCATGGCCTGATGAGCGGTGCCATGTCCGCGCCCAGGATCGGAATCGGTGAAACCCTGGGCCGCCGAAGCGGAGTGCGCCAACTTAACCACTCTACCACAGGGCCCGGCCCCTACCTTTGATTTTTAAGGCACTGTAACTGAGATATGTATCCATCTCTCTCAGATGCTTTATCTCAAAAGTTTTTGGTATGCATTTCAAAGTAATAAGTTTCAAGATTCAATTATAAAACAGAAAATAGCTTTTGAGAACAGTAATATTTTTGGAAAGTAGAATATTAATTTCGTAAATGGGTGCTCAGATTAACTAGGAAATGCTTTTGAAAATTGTTTTGAGGGCTAAACAGTCGAGAACTTGAGCCTTACATGATTTGCATCACGAAATTGAACTAATGACAAGAGCACTAGTTGAAAATGGAAACCCTAGAATATCTTTGTCTAAAGAAAAGCTGGTGCTCAGCAGTAATGATGCCCCATACATAACACCCCCCAAATTTCTCCTTTAGAAATACTGGACTTTGAGCTTTCAGAGAATCCATTTCTTCATATAAATTTGGTTAATTCTTTTATCTTCAATCCAGTGTGATATTTGATTAAAAAGGGGGAGAGGAAGATTTAAAAAGTTGTATTTGTGGTTGTGTAGACAATCTCTTTGCATCTTGATTATTTTAAGAATATTTATGCTGATTCATATTTAAATAAAACCTCAGAAAAACCAAGTACCCTCCCTACTCTTACCCCTTTCCAAAAGCAGTATGACTTCGTGACATTTATCATAAGGTGATAAGTAAACACCATCATTCATATATTATCTGGCAGGACTTTTCTCGCCTTATAAACAGAAAACACAGAGTCAAATGTGAGGTAAATGGAAAGTTTTGAGTTAAATTATCAAAAGTATGAACATGAAATATTTTCAAAGAACTGTAGATCCAGTTTCATCCCAGAATTGTCCTTATTTTTGTGCCAGCCAACCCTGTGACCTGAAACCACTGAGCAGTGGCTCACTTTTAAGTACTCAGCCAAGCTCCATTCTTATACCCGTGGTTGCCACTGCCCATGGCTCGTAATTAACACTGGAAACAGCCATCAAGAGACTACCGTGATTCAACTTAGGTGAACGATAACCTAATCAAGCAAAGTTAAGGACCCTCCTACAAGTAACGTTTGTTACATCATCTCCCTCTGGCTGTTCCTCTGACCTACCTAATGAGAAAATGCAACAAAATTCATGTCTTCCAGAAATGGCATAGCTATGGATGGTCTGCCTGCACACAAAACTACAGAGCTGAATGTAGATAACTGCATAAACAATTACCTATGTAAACAAATTAATCAGCAATCAGTTATTACTCATCTGTTTGCGCTCGGTGCTATGAATGATAAAGACCTTCTAAATGCATATTAATTCTCTGAAAAACCATTTAACAACCAAAAATATTCAGAAAGAAAATGCCAAAATCAATATGTAGCCATTACTTAGCTTTCAGTCATAACCCAAAATAACTGAATTATAGTTGTCCTTTCTACAACTTCATTATGTGAAGATTGGATTCACTTAATTTTAAAAAGCTTCCCAAAAGTCATAATTCTGAATCTGTAGGAAATTTGGGATATAGGTATATAAACATATATAAGGATAAACAGATTAAATTGGAACTTATTCTTCTGGTTGTCTAAAAATGTCATTTTGAAGGATTTTTCTGTCTCCTAGACTTCTTTCAATAAAAAAATGTAGGTATACTCCTTAAACAGTATGTTGCTAGAGATAAGGATATAAAAGTTTGACATTTGTATCAATCAGGCTCCCCAAACGAAAGAGTGGGCACACTTAAATCAGGATATTTTTAGGAGGTCTTTATTTGCAAAGAAATAATTACAAAGACAGTGACAAGGAACAACAGAAGACAGTGCAGGAACCCAGCCCCAGAAAGACCAATGGAGGTGTTGCCCCTCCCACACCTGAAGAGAATAGAGGGGTTAGAGGCTGGCCAGAGGGAAAGAGCCATGTAGAATAACAGCGTGAAGTGAAGGGACATAGCCAGCCTGAGATGGTCTCACAGGGAGGAGGCCAGACGATGAAAATCCCTGACTTCACTCTCCTTCTCCCTTCCATTACCTACTGACTCTCTTCATTTGCCAAAACCAACTGGAACCCAGAGAGCACTAAAATCTCTTACTAAAATACACATGTAGTCCTGGCATTTATGGGAAGGAGAAGGGTGTACCATGTGACTAGAAGGTCAAATGGAAGATATCTGGCATTACATTGAAAGAAATTTTGCATCACCATTAGAATAATAAGAGATCTAACAACTTATGCATAAAGACAGGAAAACGTCTTTCCAGATAGATACAAAGATATGTTTAGCAATGTTTGGAACGTGATGAAAAAAATTCCATAGGGGGTTGTTGAGCAACAAAGGCAAATAACCCCATGGCACACACAATGGGTCTTCCGAAGCCCTGTTGATTTGGGGAGCAGCTGTGCAGGTCTCCTTTTGTCCAATGCACTAGAGATCCACAGTGCCACCAGATATGGGGAGGTGACCCTGGCCTTGGGTTTTGGGTTATAAAGATGCACAGTTGGGAAGCCAACAGCTCCTTTCCTAGCATAGCCAGTGGCAGGGTCTAAGCTTGACTCTTGCAGCTCCTATGATACAGTGGTCCTTTGGCCCACTTCCCCAGGTCCGAATTCTGCAAGGATTGATTGCCTTGGACACTCAGCTGTAGCCAGTTTCCTTAGAACCTTGCAGGATGCAACTCCTCCTCTGGGAGACCAGCCTCCAGGAAATCAGTCTTGGATGAGTTAACCCTCACCTATGTAGGTAATGTTTTTGTGTGTTAACTTCCTAGCTGATCATATATGATTTCTATTCTTTCCACATCAAAGCTTTAAAGTGGTATTTTAGCTTTGTATAATCATATTGGATATACTAGGATTTTAGAAATCTTGTACTGACTCTAAGTGAATGAACGCGGTTAAGTTATTTCATTTTTCTGGTGCTAAGCTACCTTAAACAAAGACGAGGAGCTGAATAAGATGATCTCAAAGGATTCTTTCAGCACCAACACTCTTTGGTCATTTCCATTTATCTGTGGAACATAGAAGAATGTTCTTAAAACTCTGACCTGAACATAACTTCTGAAGGTGACCATTTTGTGCTTAAAAACATATAAATTTCAGATAGCGGCAAGAATTTTTTATCTTAATCTATCCTTTTATTATAGAAAATGCATGCCTCTTTTTGTATTCACAACAAATCTTTGTGTTTATAATATGTTAGCCTATGAACCAATTGAGGAAAACGGTGATATGGAGCTTCCAAATCAGCCTCATGTAGGGAGAATATAGACAAGGAGGGAGGCATGTATCCACAGAAAGCTCATCACTATTTGATTTATATTTAACATAAATTTTGACAAACTAAACTGCCTACTTTCTTTGCAGGAAAAGGGACTAAGGGGAAAGCTATTAAAGATAAGAGATTAACATTTTTTTAAGATAATTATTAAGGTGTGAATTCAGTGGGATATATTTGCTTCAGAAAAAAAGCCAAGGGGTGTAAATTCACTATCTACTTTATTTACATTGTGCATTATATTGTTTAGCATTATACCATAAAACAAGAAAGAGGAAATCAAATTATAAAGCTGAGGCTGTCCTTTGAGAACCCAGAAGTCTGAGTTCAGCACCAACATTATCCAACTTGAAATAAAAATGGAAGCGTCAAAAGCAATATTTTCTAAAATAACTACTCTAGAAGTGTGAGAATTGTTATGATAATATTGAAAATGATATTGTCCTTGTCTAATGGACTGGACCCACTAGCATCCTACAGGGATACGTTTGGTTGAGAAACAGAATTCTCACTGAGGTTTCAATGACAGTTCTGCTCCATCATGTAATATGGACCACATGTTGGAACATCAAGTTTACTAGTGACAAACTGGTTTCTATTTCAATAATTATGTTTAAAGTGGTTATCTCAGGGTAGATGGTTATATGAATAATTTTCTTTATGATTTTCACAATTTCTAAACTTTCAAAAATCAACACCTATTAGCTTTATTATAACAAAGGCATCATTTCTCCCCAGAGGACAATGGGGTTGTTTGTTTATCCATCTCTCCTGGCACAGTTTATCCTAACATCATCA
Source organism: Equus caballus (assembly GCF_041296265.1). Lineage (NCBI taxonomy): Eukaryota > Metazoa > Chordata > Mammalia > Perissodactyla > Equidae > Equus > Equus caballus. The sequence continues at coordinate 21,979,049 of NC_091692.1, forward strand.
GGACACATGACCTGGTGACCCGCCATTCTTCTGGACATTCACTAAGGGCCTCCTCTATCGCTGCTATTCAGTTCCACTTGAGATTAAAAATACAAATAGAATTTCTGAAATTATTTTAGCCAAAGGCATCATAGCATTAAGCAGAAATAACTCCACAGAAAGAAGACTTTGAAAGGACTTATCAGATTTGTAGCATAGAAGAAAGCTGTACCTAAATTTTACAATTATTCATCCTCATACAGGTTTTCACAAAAATAGTCTGCTGATTTACATATTCAAAAGCAGGCTAACCCCTTCCTGGACTTGCATCTTGCTTTATCAATGAAGTATTTAACCTGCTAAGTAGTATTTTACTGCCCAAGAAAAATTTCCCTGGCTTTAGGAAATTAGGGCCTGATCAGGATTAGGTTTTTGAATAACACTGATGCAGTTTCTCTGTATGTCAGTTGTCCTCCCCACTACTTACGAAAAGCCTACAAAGAGCGAATATGCTACAAAGCATTAGTAGATTCTTGAGAACATTTTTTGTTATCGTGATTGGGTATTTCATGTCCAATTTCTTAGCTGCAATTTACATGAACTATTAAACATAGTTCCTGACAATTACCAAATAACCTTTCTGTTCCTTAGGTTTGTATTTACCCACCAGAAATATAGCAATACAGTGTGCCTTTATTTATGAAAAAATTAAAGCAATTATTTAAATTTTCATATATTTTTCAAAGCTTTCTTTTAGCACAATTATATAACCTTATTTGGGAGGTTCTCTTATCGTGCATTAGCATGCTTATGGAATTTTGGTGGCTTGTAAATCACCTGAGCACCTCGTTAAAGTGCAGATTCTGATTCCACAGGTCTGGGGTGAGCCCGAGACCCTGAATTTCTAATAAGCTCTCTGGTAATGCTAACATGCTGGTGCAAGGGGCACATTTGGAGAAGCAAGGGTCTAGAAAAGTGAATTAGGCATTTCTCTTCTATTTCCAGGACACAGTCTGTGACTTCTGGTACTGTAATGCTGAGGTTAAAGAATTTGAGCACCAGAAGGTGCCTAAAAGGAACTGGCCCCAGTTTCCAGCTGCAAAGAGAGACACTAGAAACAGATGTCTCACACTGGGACTTCCTCTGGTTCTAGACAAGGCTGATAAGCAGAGGACATGTCTAAATGGCTGTGGAACTTGGACCCACTCTGGGTTGCTCAGGGAGGGTTCCATTGGATCCCTTAGCACTATGAGGGCTAAGCCAGACCCTGGTTTGCCAGGCTGTGCACAGAGGAGAGATAGTAATGATTTATATATACCTCTATGTTAATAAGGTACAGGGCAAAGGGAAGGGTGCTATAAACATTCCCTGAAGTGTTTCATTCAGCTTATTCAATCTTAAATTCCACAAATGTTTATGAAGTACCTACTTGCCAGGACACTAATGTATACACCATAAAAGATACCAAGTAATACAACCTTGGGATTCCACTTTTGAGAAACTTGCAAACAATTTGGGAAAATATGACTTTCACATGCAAAATGGTTACTAATAACATGATGCAGTGTATGCTAAATGCCAAATTAGAGATAAGGGCTAAATTTATGACTACAAATTTCCAGTGGATACTTGCTGAAGCCTAGGAATCCTACTGTAATCCCCTAGTACAGCTGTGTTCTCATTCTCCAGGATTACTGACGTAGTTTTCTGTCCTCATGTCCAAAGCCTTCTTCCTTATTCTCAGTTGTGTCCTCCCTCATTCTTTTTTTGATAAAAAGGGAAGTTCTCAGAAAAGAACCACTTCACCTCCCCATCACCAAATCAACTCAAATGTATACACCCTGTACCCATATTCTCCCCCTTTCCTCTTTTTGCATGTTCCTCTTCCTGCCTATGCCCAAGCTCCCTAGTTTTATCACCTCTACTCCAATCAAGGATCTTGTTTAGCGATTTCCCCTCTCTTGTGCAAGATCAATTTCTTCCTCTTAACTAGAATCATTACCATTGACTTTCGCATATGCCTTAATATTGCCTAGACTAAAAACAAAAACAAAAATTCCGTTGATATTCTGTCTTCTGGTCACTACCTCATTTTTCTCCTCACCTTCAGTACAACTTTTCAAAGTGAGTTCTACACTTTTTCCTCATCCACACATTGTGAGTGGGGTTCCTCCCTTTCAAATCCTGTAAGTGAGCTTCATTTCTTCTCTGCCTATCAACATGGGTTTTATTTTGCCAAATCTGGTGGCCTATTTCCTGTCCTTATCTCACTGGAACTCCTAGGAGCGTTTGACATGGTTGACCATCTCTCTTCTTCTGGAGGCACATTCTTCTTTTGGCCTCCGTATTAACACTGTATTAGTTTCCCTTATGTCTCACTGGAAGCTTCTTCCTCATGCAACCTCTAAATTTTGGAATTCCCAGGCTCAAACCTTGGTCACGTTTTCTTCTGTATCTACTGTCAAACTACAAGGATTTCACTCAGTTCCATGACTTTAAGTCGATTTAAAGAGCATAGTGTTCTGTTTTGAGATTTTTTTCTTGTAATTCTGAGGTGTTAATAGAGCACATTGTAGAGAACAAAGCTACCCCCTTCACCAGGGCCATCTTCTAAAGAAACCTAGAGACAAGAGAGTCTAAACTGATTTAGTAAAGTTTAGCATTAAAAGCTACCTGGTAAGAAGAAAGAATGAGGCAGAAGTTCCCTTCGGGAGGAGCCCAAAGTTTGTGGAACACCCAGCCTCCTTCATTTGTGTCTGTATCTTGTATCTTTGGAATTGTATGAACCATCCACCCCTGCACTTATAGAATGCTGGTAGTTGAGGTATACGAAGCTGTATTGGGGTTCACGGAAGGAAAAGATAGTATATGGTTGTGAGATTAGGGTTGAATCAAAAATCAGGAATGAGCTGGCTTTTGTTCTGAGCATTAAATTGGGGCAAGACTATTAAATTAAGTCTTTAGAAAAAGAAACAGTATCAGCCATATTAATACGTGTTGCCTTTTTTGGCATTTGGGGAGGAGGAAACCCAAATACAATCTGTTGTTGTGCACCTGTGTAATAGTTAGTCTGCTCCTTAAATCTACTCTTCCCAGGGCAATAGACCTTCAGGTCATCAGGTCATCTTGGCAACTTAGGGGATGGCCAACATGGCTACAGAAGACATTGAAAGGTGGATATGTCATATGTTGATGACAAGTATCATATTCTGTCTCTGGTTTTGCTTGCCTCTCTGTGTCTCTCATTTCCAATAAGTCTTCCTACCACCAGCCTCTGATTTGTAGCATGTAACTTTCAGATATGGAATATCTGGTCCATGGAAAAGGATTAACAGGAAGAGTGGAGAAAAGTGTTTTTTTTTTTTAAATGATAATTGTGAGGAAAATAGTGGAGATGAGTTTTTATTCAAAATCTGTCTTCCTCTTACCATCACTGTTTTAAAAAATTTTTCTAAGGAGGTTGCAGGTCTTCCTAGGATGGGTGGACCATTCACTATTTTGTAAGGTCTTTGACTAGGAGTCAAACACTCTAGAAACACTCATATTTTGATAAAGTCATATTTCCAAGATCTTTACATATTTCCATATGTTAGAACATGTTATTAGCGTATGGTGAGTGACTGTCCCAGCTTTAGAATATTAATTGAAACCCCTAAAGGAAGCAAATCTACTGGCTATTTCTTTCGAACTGAATAAAGAACTGCCATAATTATAGTTATGTGTCTTTCCTGGATGGCGTTTACAATGTCAACATAAAATGAGTGGCATATTTCACCTCATAGAAACCTGACCCTTACATTTTCCTGTGTGTTCTTGTTCCTCATCTCCCTTTGCTGGCCCTCACTCTCTGGCAAGTGCAAGACAGAAGGACCTCGCCCCCAGACTCCCCTGACACTGGAGGTGTGCAGCCAACTGCTTGGGGGCCTCTTTCTGCTATACTATTTGTGCTGGCATTATGCATCTGATTCTCTAGAATGAACCAACAACAAATGCCCAGGACTTACAGTACTTCCCTTGAGGCATAAAGTTGGCCTGGAAGTCCATTTAGGCTCATCTAATAGTGGTTCCAAAGCACTGAGGATTCCTTGAGATGGGACACTAACTGCAGATAAGAAGAACATTTCCTCGAGAAGCCTGCTACTTGCTTAGTTTCATTATTTTATTTCTGTGCAGGAAACTCCAGGCTGGGAGTGCTTCTCATTTCTCAGCAGTAATCTGATGAGTGTCTTTCTAGTGGAGTTTTCCTGTGGGGCAGGATAAGAGTAGAAATCACCTGGTCCAGTAGGATCCGCAGTAAAGGAAGCTTATTTGCATGCGCGTGCTACTGCGCAGGTGCTGTGTTTCTTCCACAGCTCGCTTGGTCCTTGTAACAAAGGAATATTGCTGTGAACTCTCTGAGCAGCCTCAGCGGTGCTCTTCAAAGACTCCAGGCAAGGAAAAGGAAGAAAAGGACTTTCAGTTAAATACTGAACTTTAATAATTAGAAGAAAACATTTGTTTCATGCCTGGTTTTGTCCGGTATTAACTTTTGTTATTTAAAAAATTTTTGTACTACAGTCATAAACTTAAAAATCATACTTTTCCCAAACATACTAAATTCACATTTTTTAGAGAAAGCTGATAGCTGTTGAAACATTTGCAAAATGAAAAATTTTGCTTTTATGTAAAATAAGGAAGTTAATTCGCTCCAAAGAAACAAAAAATCCAACTTTTAAACAGCATAAGTAGGAGAGTGTTGTTTAGAATTCGTCATGATGAAATGAAAATTGCTAACTATCATATATTTTCAAATATCAATTTATCATCACTAATTACCATCATTATGGAGTATGAACATAAGATTAATGGGGATTTCTGAGTTCTCTAATGAGGTCCTTTGTAGTAAAATTTATACCAGTGACATGATTTCCTTTTGTTTAGGCTATCAGTATAATTAATTCAGTTCTCTAATTATGAGGAAAGTCCTAAATAGAGATAAAGTTTTCATCAATGAAATTACGCCCTCTAAAATGCTATCCTAGATAGAGCTGCAATTCACAAACTAACGAGTAGTCTCAAAGTGAGAACTTCATGTTCAGATTGAGAATTTTTTCCTTGGAATTGCCATGGACATGAATTTTCAAGCTCAAGATTGTTTAGAGATTTGTATTTTAAAAAACGCTATTTACTATGGTAAATTTCATCTTTTAGAGGTACAAAGGGACACTTACTTTAGTGTCCATTTCAAACTACTATGAATAAAGTGCACAAGAAAAATTCTGACAGGAGCTATTGCTATATATGATATATCATATATATGTGTATGTGTGTGTATGTAAGTGTGTGTGTGTGTGTGTGTATGTATCTCTTCATAAGGCTAAACCATTTCTATAATTTTTGGAAGCTGTAAAAAATGAAAATTTCTCTTTCTTGAATCATTCACCACGAGACACTGATATAGAATATTTTGAGGATTGCATCACAGATTAGGAAATAAATATTGTAAATAAGTTAATTACAAATTGGACTGGAAATCTGGCCTTCCCAAACCACAATTCTCAACTTCAATCTATTTCTGAAGCTGTCAGAAGGAATAAAATCAGTCATAAGTGTGTTTCGTTTTTTCCTTATTGCCACCTAGAATTGTCTTCAACTTGCACCACTTTGACTTTAGTTCCGTATAACAAATCTGGATTCATATCTTGGTGCAGACCCCTTGAGTCTGTAGATGGTTTGGGTGCTGGCCTATTCTGTGTAGATGGGACAGTCATCTCTCGATATTTTCTCTTGCATTTTCCCAAGTTACAGTATGGTTTCTGCTAACATTCTATCACTGATTGTTATCACTAAAAGATTATAAGGTGAGAATATGACGCAACTTTCTTAGACAGTCCCCAAATATAAATCTCTCCACATGTGCCGCCCAGAGGGAAGTTCCTGTGGCCACCATCTCGGGGAAGAGGAGACCCTCCTTCAAGAACCACCAGCCCTAACTTTGGGGTTTTCATCTCAAACTTTACAAATCAATTTTTTTATAACCATATTTTCAGGATCTCTTCACATGCATGAATGTTTCATACGTTAATTTGTGGGAAGCTCAGAATAAAAAATATATGATTGAAAGGGGAATCATAATGGGACACAATCTCATATAAGTGGGTGCATATTAAAAGCATTTAAAAATATTTTCAGATGTTTTCTCCTTTCGCTTTATTGTTTGATTTTATCTTTAATTAATTAATTAATTTAATCTTTTAGATACAATCTAAACTGTCTCATGATGCCTTCAATGCCTAAGGTCTCTGGAGAAGGTGTTACATCTCTTTGGGTTTTCCTTCCTTACCCCCAGATTCCTGTGGTGGAGACAGTGCCACTTGACCCACCAGGTAAGAGAATCCCCAGATTCTCTCCTGTCCCATCTCAATTCTCAACTTTTTGTCTTTTGCTTCTCTGAGCTGAGACTCCTACCTAAACCAGCAACTTGGGTTTCTTCTTTCTTCCTTCTTTCTACTCTTCCCTTTTTCCTCCTTCCCTCCACCTCTTCCTCCTCTCTTTCCTCCCTACATGTCCATCACACTGTCCCCAGGCCAGTTACAGCAGCACTTCCATTCTTGTTTGGTTTAGCCCAAACAAGCACCTCCATTCGCTCCCTCTCCCTTTTTTCTCCTTTCTTTAAAGGCACTTTTAGGAACTTTTACGCTGAGTCTTTGCTGACATATCCTTGTTCCTTTATAGCTCTGTCCCTTCCCTCCCAACTGTCCCTGGAGTATCCCGACCAGGGACCACCTCTTCCCATCTCTGAGAGATACAGCCACTATTTTCTTTGGACATTACTTGTAGGAAAGAAGAGCACTTCTCTATGTAATTACGCTTCTAATTTCATGGCTTCAATTAAGTTGAGCATACACTCCTACGTCCACCCTATGTTTATTTTCTTCTTCTTTGAGAGGAGAGAGGAGAGAGGAGGAAGAGTTCCAACTCAGTAAGTAAATACTCAGGACTCCTGATCCTTACTGCCTGCATTATTTGCACTCTCCGAGATGCTGAGGGACAGAGGAGGGAGGTAACGTGCATGCCCTCTGCATATCCTCTCTCATTCAGATTAGCTAAGTGCAGGTTTTATCTGGTTTCCACCAGGCAAGGTTCCTGCCAGTGCTCCCCTGGTTGGTTGCCCTTCTGGGCCAAGCACATCTGCCTCCAGTCATATGGCTGAAATTGGAGGGTTATGTGGCAGAAAGTGTGGCAGCTGTACATAAAGACAAGCTGTACTTTTGGCCTTTTTGTTCACAAGGAGCAGCGGACTTGACCACATCAGGCATTTTATGGACTTCCCTCTGGCACACCATCCCTCTTTATTATCTGCAGTGCCTCTCTCTACTGTGGGCCACTGACACCTACCCTGTGGGGCTGTTGTACAGATTAGAAATAACATATGCAAAGGCCTGACATTCACTTAATGACCTCTGTTGTTATTATTGTGTTTTTTTACCCAGTGGGTCTTTCCCATTGCAAGAAACACAGGATGAGAGATAGAATTCAGGATTACAGATATAGACATGAAAGCCCCACCCATGGTCACAAGACTACTGAGATAGTAGGTGTTGTAATGATTGGGAAGTTCAGGACCCTGCTGTGGCGGGGGATGGAGTTATCAACGTGACACAAAAGTAATAGTCATATGGAAAATAAAGAGAGGAAGAAGATGCGTCCCCATAAATACTTCATGCTTTCAAAATATTCTGAAATAAAAATGCTCAAAATAGCCTGTGGGATTTGAATTAGTTTTACCCAGTTTTACAAGATGCAGAAACGGAGCTCAGAGAGGTTAGGTAACTTGCTCAGTCACCCAGCTATCAGGAGGCTGAGTGAGGATTTGGGGGCAAGAGTAGTAAGTTCCCAGGCCCTTCTCTTATCTTACACTTTGCAGCCTCCACACATCCCAAATAGAACCACAGAGCCGCCCCGCTCTACCCCTGCAGCCCAGGGCCATTCTGCCTGCCATCCTGACTCCCTTCCTGGGGCAACCACTGCAGAAGAAGATAGAGACGAAGCATTGCATTGCCCCTTGGTAGGATAAATCCGTTAGAGGGACATTTTTATTAAATTTCCTTGGAGTAATCAGGATGTGAATTTATTCTTGCGTTCTATGAAATATACAACCCTTCAGGGCCATTTAAACCTAACTCCTACTTAGAGATATTTGTAAATCAGCTGTTACAGAAACTGACTATTCAAACACCTTTTCTACTTCAACCCCACAGAAACTCAGTTTCCTACTCAGAATTGAAAGGAGAGAATAATTGAAAGTTTATGTTAATATTTATCAAAGGTGCCTGGTATTTTCATTTTATACCCTGGTTTAGCATTTCTCAGTTATATTCCTGAAGGGTTATAGGGTTATAGGTATTTCAATTAAAAATAAATTCATGTTAGCAGATCATATTAAAAACATATGTGTTATATTAAAAAATAGATTGATGTGAAAAACTACTAAACCAATGCAAATGGTTGCCCTTAATTATGGGGTCATCTACATATAAGAAAGAGAGTGTCACAGCTGAGAAAAGGCGGCGGCAGGCCACCAAGAGACCGCCCCACACAGGTGAGCACTAGGCTTCCCCAGGTGTGACGCATCAGCAGCATTTCAGCAACTACAAGTGGCGCTGGGCTTGTCTTTTCAGTGTCCACGTGGCCATTGACATTGTGTTACAATTTCAACATGTGGTAATATTCGATACCTAATCTGTGCCAGACATTGAGATAGGTACCATGATTAAGACCATCAGTAAGACATTGTACCCACCCTTATGTGACTTGAAACCTACTCAGAGAGACTTTCAAGTCAACCATGCACATTTAATGCACAAATGTGAAGACGGCAGAAGGGAGACTGGCCCTGGGAGGTCACAGGAAGAGAGAAATCTTCTGTAGACAGGACCTCAGGGGAGGTGGTGCTGAAACTGGATCTTGAGGATAAGGGGTTAGCTAGGCATCAGAGGGAGTAGGAGTGTTCCAGAGATGTGAGAGTACAGAGAAGTCTCTGGGAAGTAAAATTAGTTTGGAACAGATGGAATGAAAAATACCTGTGAGGGAAGATCAAGAGAGTAGGTGCAAAATTCAGCCAAGGTCAGTTCATGAGGGACTCAGAGCATCTCGTTTAATGTTTTGGCTTTTCTTCTGAAAGCTGTGAAAAACCACTGAAAGCTTACAAATACAGGAGTGACATGATCAGGTTTTGATTTTAGGAAAATTATTCTGGCTTCAGGACGTTATAGGCATGGGAGTATGCGGAAGGTATAGAAGAATTTTTCATGACCCTGGATTAGGTTTTGGGTGAAGGTTGGCATCCCTCACAAACTTAAGGAATATCAGAGAAGGAGCAGGATGGGGGGAGGGGAACGCAAGGTGAGACATCACAGAGCTGCCGTTGAGGAGGAAATGTCCAGGAACAGGCAGAGATACCTGTGTGGAGGTCAGGAAAGACGTCCCTGTGGAGACATGGATTTTGAAGAGAGTGTGGTCAAAAGTTTCTAATGCTACAGAAAATTCTAGTAAAAAGAGACCCAAACAGTGCTGTCTTGAATTGGCAGGGAGAGGTCATTAGTGACCTCTGAGAGAGAGCAGTTCCACAGGAATGGCAAGGGCCCCTCCTTCTGGGGAGTATTGGGAGGTTTGGAAGTGGAGACTGTGAGAACAGATTTGTCTTTCTAGAGACTTGGCTGTGAACAGGGAGGTACAGGGCGGGATGTGGAGGAAAGTTGCCCGTCTCCTAGTGTTGGAGGGGAGGCTGAAGGCTTGTTTATATGAAAAAGGAAAGATCCATCAGTGGGGGAAGAATAAAAACACACGAAAGAAAGATGAGATTTCAGGAGGAAGTAGGAGGTGTTGGGTGGAAGTGCATCTCTTTCTCCGAGTCAGAGAGAAGAAGAGCTTAGAGAAAGACAGAAGGCAAGCTGTGGGAAGTTACAAATGCTTGCCTCTACTTCCACTTTGAAATAACAAGCAACACTGCCTGCAGAGCTAGGTGGTGATGAGGGTCGGGTCAGAGACTTGAGCAAGGTAACGGAGGTGGAAGCACTGAGACGGAGGATGTACAATATTCTACATGTACCTCATCACAGTTTTGCTACAGTTTTGGTGACTTGCTGAATATACTTGGAAAATCTAGAAAACTTGTTTTTTTAGGGTCATAGCTCCCATCAGCCTTTAAGAACCAAAGCTTCATTATTACATGATTTTGAAGTGCTGCTTTTAATGAAGAGTCTCAGCTCTCTAAGACTAATTAGGTCAAATTTCATTATAACTGTCTGCATTATGGCTTACACTTCTTTCACTGCAGAACATCATTTATATTCATTTGGAAGGAAGGTTCCATTCTACAGTATGTTTTTACAGTTCAGACTCTGCCTTTTGCTTAAACAACTTTCTAATGTAATTACATTAAAATTATTAGCATGCACCTCTTAAAAATCCAAAATGAATTAAACTCTTGAGTATAGATCCATATATAAACTTCATAAACTCATGTCTCATGAAAAGGAGTGAATTTGAAATACTTTGCTTAGAGTAAACGTTGCCCCCACATTCCTGAATCTATCGCCATCCAACACTTAGAATTTCTCTTACTGACTGGTGATGAATTTATATTGAACTATTTGTTCTCTTGCAATTCCCTCCTAATCAATGGGAAACATATATTTATCTACTTAGTCTACGTATGTTGTTGCATAATAATAATGTCTAACATTTACTGAGTGCCTACTATGTGCCAGCATTGTTCTAGGTGATTTTACTAGTATCATTTCATTTAATACTCCTAGCAATCTGATGAGGTAGGTACTATTATCAATGCAAGATTACAAAGGCGAGGATATTTTCCCATTGTGTTTGCTGCTATTTCCCTACTGCCTACAACAGTGTCTGGCACACACTAGCAGTGCAAAATGTATTTATTCCATCAATAAAACTTCATTTGACCAATGAGAAAATTGAGCCACAGAGATGTTAAATAACTTGCCTTACTCCCTAAGGTTGTGGTACAAACTATATGAGCAACTATAAGAAAAGGACTTGAAAAAGAGTAGTGGTGAGGATGAAATACATTCATAGGTGAGATGTTAGAACAGGGCCTGGCACATAGTAACACCGTCCAGGGGATTTGCCAACATTATCTGTTTACGTTTGTGTCTTGCCTTCATGATCAGGCGAGGGCTTATTCATTTCTCTACCCCTGGGCCAGTGTCTTGCATAAATTAGGTAGCACACAAATATGTTGAAGGGAGAAAATGTTTTCAAATAGATATTTTTGAGAGCTTAATGAATTATTTATTTTGTTAAAAATAAAATAAATTTAAGCCATATATTCAATATTCACCCAACAAATATGTATCAAGGACTACTACATTCCAGGTACTCTGCTGAGTTTTTGGGAAAAAAAAGTTAAGAAAAAGACAGTCCCTGCCCTCATAGAAGTTGCCACCTGGGGACAGAGAGAGACACCAATACATGTCTGTTTTTATAGTGTGGAATCGGAGGTTGTCTAAAAACATGACTTATGGATACAAAATCTATAAAAACTTCTTGATGAACTAGAACACACCCTAAAGTGCTAACAGTGATTAAGAATATGACCTACGCGAAAACATTAAGAACATAGCTTATGCATAGATTAGAGATAAATAATCCTGAGAAGAAAGGGTAACTACTTAGTAATATTTGGAAGAGAATAACAGAACAGGCTAGAATTACTTAAAATGATTTAGCATTGCATAATAAGAAATAACATTATGCAATCCAAAAATGAAACATTTAGATTGGAAATGAAAAAACTGGTAATGATAAAATTGGTTAGATAATGGGATAATTTGTCACGAAACATCCTACTTTCAAATACAGGTGATGACAGAATGTGCAAAATTTGCTATGCAAACCACGTATAAACCCAGCAGGGAAAACATTAGCGCATCAATAATGTATTTTGTTGTGCGGCAACATATACAAGCACTTAATTCCACGTTGAGATAATAACATTTTTGTATCTCACTGACATAAGCTTGGATATAGTCCCAGTCTCCCCTCCAGGCCCCATGGCTTGTGAGATGTTTCCCAAAGCTGATGTGCAAGAGAACCTTATAGTCTCGATGAAGGTCTTCGACCTTTGTGGGCTTCAGCATCCCCATCTGTGAAGCAGGGTAATGATCTAACTCAGAATGAAGGAAACAATGACTAGCACTTATAGATCTCCCACAGTGTTTCAGAGTGCAAGATGCTCTTACAGATGCGTGCAGCTATAATAATAATGGGCCCTGTTTATTGAGTGACCTGTAGAAGGCATGTTGTTTGCAGGATCTTATTTATTCCTATCATGGCCTGTGAAGTAGGTGTTATTGTTCTTAGGGATGAGGAAACTGTGTCTTCATGGGATTCAAGAGCTTGTCTATGTGTATATGTCTCGTGAGGGGTAGAACCAGGAAAGACCTTTCTGCCTCCAGAATCTGCTTCCTGTCCTCCAGGTCCTGCTACCTCCCAAGAAATTGGCCTTTCCTTCAAACTTCCATGAAATCAGCAAGCTAAAGATGACGAAAGATGCACTCTTTCCAGTTGTCTATTTTGCCAGAGAATTGTGACTTTTTCAGGAGATAAGGAGCTTTTTAAACTTGAAATGGGTTATGAAAAGGCAAGTTGTAATTACTGCAATCGTTATCATATCATCATCTTGATGATCGTCATCTTATATTAGGGCCTGCATCAGTCTCACTTCAAAGCATGTGAAATTAGCAGAATTCTACCATCTTTCTCTCTGGATCCCTTCCCATCCCTGCTCCTGAGTACTCCATGTTCTAAGGAATATTACTTTTCACATCACTCTTTCCACAGCACAGAGAAAGCTCCCAACATCCGGCATCCTTGGTCCTAGCCACATATAAGTGGAAAGCAGCCTGACTGCATCTTGAAGTAATTCACAAGAGCCTACGAATAACTGTTAGACCAGCCCAACCCTCCAAGGACATAGGCATTTTAGCCACTGAAGCAATGTGGTAATAATAGCTAGCATTTACACAGGGCACGATTGCTGACAAAGATATTGAAAGCATATTTAGTTTCGTGAGGTCCTGTTATTCATATTTCTCAAATAGGGAAACTAAATTTTAGAGAGAGTAATTGGCAGAGAGTCATTCTGCTGCTAAGTGGCAGAGTCACAGCTTGAATGCAGAACTTCTCATTCACGATGCACATTCTGTCCATTCTCTCTCACAGTTGCTCACAGGCATTGGGTTTTTTTGAGGAGGATAATCTTCTTCCTTGGCTTTTTCTTAGTTCTGGCCACCAGCATATCCTTCCTTTGAGGCACGGCATGTACAAATCATGCAGATAGCACTTTGGCAACCAGCTTCAAAAACTTGCTAAATATTCTCCTGTATTTCAATGACATGTTGAACAGAGTTAATTGTTACATTTGGCAACTTAGAGGCAAGAGTGGATGACTTACTCTCTGAAATTGGTACTTAAGCCTTGTGGCAAGATGCTTTGAGCAGCAGTGCATTATTTTTTCATTGTTTCATTTAATGTGTGATGGGTACTATTTTGGGTGCTTTGCTTACACTATCTTATTTAATGTGCATGACAACCATACATATTATGATGAATTTGCAATTGCCATGTGCATTTTATAGATGACAACACCACGGGACAGTTAGGTAACTTCCCTGAGAGGTAGCAGGTGTAGCTGAGATGCAAACGCCCAGACTGTGTCCCCAGAGCCCTGTATTTAGACCTGATGCCCCAGTGCCTTCTGTGCATCTCCCTCCTTCACCCTGGGGAATGCTGCTGAGCTTAGTGCTGAATGGGTGTCCTGGCAGCTATGTTCACATAGTCTGAAGACAATCAGGACCTTGTGCTTCTGATGCTTTTTCAGTATCTGTGCCCAACAGGCCACTTAATGTATTTTCTCAGTAAGAACAATCTCTGGAATCGTCATTGATCTGAATTCAACCTCCTCACTCGTTGGAATGATTGAGCCCAGCATGAAACATGACTTTATATCAGAAACAAATAAATCTATCTCTGCATTCCCATCTGAATAAGGCTTTTCTCCACAGAAATCAATGAAAGTTGAGTGGTTCTGAAGGACCTGCCTGCGACTTGCTCATAGTAGAATCATTGGGTGCCCCTCCTACTTATTCTAGTGGAAGGGAAGAAACTCCAGGAGGTGCCTATACCCTAGTAGGGAGGGTGGGATTGGGAACTAATGAACACAGAAATATCTCAAGGGCTAGAGAGCTAAAAAATTACCCTTCTCAAAAATTAAGCATACCACAAGTATAGGACTCACAAGCTGTTTTCTTGTGCAAATTATTTAAACTCTTGGCACCTTAGTTTCCTTACATAGGGTTGCTATTTGGATTATGTTGTATTAACATATGTGAAGTTTGTAACAATGTTTGACATTAATGTAGTGAGTTTTCAATAATTGTGATTTCTCTTTGCTCGTGACTCTTCTGAATGGGTAATAGGAAGAGGGAGAAATAGTGATTACGACTCAAAAGAGACCCATAAAAGATGACTTAGGGAGGATATGGCAATTTCCAATTTCTTCTCACCCTTCAACTCCCTTGTCATACGTCACCTTTTCTTAGGAGCCCTTCTCAATTCCTTAGGCAAACTGAAGTGCTCCTTCTCCTGCAATTCACATGCTTTGTTTATTTCTCAAAGCAATTGACACATTTATCAGAACCTGATGGGGCAGGAACTATTACGGTCCCCATTTTCAGATGAGGAAACTGGGCTTCGATGTTAAGCAATTTGCCTGAGTCACAGAGTTGGTAAGTGGTTCTGAAGTGGAGAAAGGACTCAAGTGGAGCCGAAATAGCATCAGCAGCTTTACATAACTCAGTGTAGCGCAGCGCTTAATTAGCTTTTGAGTCAGAAAAATCTGAGTGGGAGTCCAGGTTTCAGTATTTATTAGCCATATGACCTTGGGCAAAGTCTAGATTCTTTATCTGTTAAATGTGGACAATGGTGTCTATCTCTAGGGACCCTTGTAAGAATTAAATGAGACAGCACTTGCAGAGAACCAAGAGGAACTTAATTAATTGAAGTTTTTCTTAGAATTATATACCACTTCTAGACCTTGCTCACAGCTTTATATCTCCAGCACAATGTTCAGTGTGTCATGGGTACTGATGAATGAATGAATGAATGAATTAGATGAATGAGACATGAAGGATTAAGTTGGGCTGAGAATATTATGCCCTGAAATATCACGTCAAAGAAATGTTATGTATCAGTTGTTCAGACCATGGTTAGTGTTGTTATTTTAATATAAATATATTCTCTACTGGACATTTTACGCATAAAGTAATGATGGTAGGAGAAATCATACAAATATAAAAGTTAAACATAGCTATAAACTTTATAAATGGCTATATCAATTGATTAACATTTCTAGGTACTTAAACAATGTCTGTACAAGTGCATGATTTTTTTTCCTAATCATAATATCCATTTGCACTCACATTACATTATCTAAAAGCACCTATTCATTATGTTACTGAAAAATCTACCATCAACCATTTATACTCCATAACATTTTTATTACGACTATTGTTCTTCAAGTAAGTACCCTGTCATTTGGCATAAGTTGATTATCCATATAAATTTAAAGTGGTGTGAAAAGTTTTTTCTGGCATCATTGATCTCACAGGAGCACAAGAACATCCTGAGTCATCTGCCAGGCCTGAGACAAAAGGGGCACCTCATGACCTGGCTTCTGCCCAGAAGGTTCCCTTTTTGCTGATGGTTTTGAGAAGCATTCCATTGCTACTGTCCAGATAGAAATATGCCAACGGTCTCAGGTACTGAATTTGTCTTCCTTCTATCTCTCTATCTTCAGAGAGACAGATTTTTTTTTTCTTCTTTATTTTTCCCTCTCCCCTGGAGCCTTTAGGCCCTTTGCATAACTCACAGCCAACAAGAACGTTTCCTCTATTTTCATCATTGTACTTTATATGTTCTGTTTAAAAAAATAAATATTGACTCTGAGACATTTCCATTGGCCCCAAAATACATTGATAATTCCAGCTATAACATCAATATGGAGAGAGAGTTAAAACAAGTATGCTTATAAATCCTGTGAACCTAGATCCATGAATTTTCCTCATTTCTCTTCTCCAGGATGTGCTCTGTCTGACATCTTTCTGTCATCTCTTGAGCCTTTGATCCTGGTTCATAGCTTGCCAACCTAAATGGCATTCTTAGGGATTATTATCTGCCTCCTAATCTAGACATTTGTATTACATCTATCTGGATTATAAACAAATATATGTATATTGTTTTATTTAAGATTATTTTATATTTCCTATGCAAAATTGCAATTCCTATGCAATTTTGCAATGAAATATGCAAATTTAACTTCTAAGGAAGAGTTTCCTGATTTTAGATTGTTTGATAATATTTTAATGCAGTTGCCAATGTTAGCACTATGTTGATATTCTTTATAACGAGAAAGAGAAATAACAAGTGAAAACAAAGAAGAGGAAGACAAGTGGGTTTGGTGGATCAAAGACTTCAATAGCTCCCCAGTAGGGATGAGAGGGGAGGAGCGGAGTGATCAACGTGCATTTTGGACTAGACCTTTGGAGACCTGGAAAAAGCAGACTGCCAGGAAGGGGCGTCAGTTTGAAATCCCGTGTCTTAAGCTGGTTCAAACGGACTGCAGTTTATCTTCAATTAATATCCAATTATGCCTCTTTTATCCTAGCTTCACTTCATCAGTGAATTTCTTGGTTTAATGCTCAAAAAAAGAAAAAGTTCTCCCACTGTGAACATATTAATTCAATCCTATATAAGGAATAAAATTACAGCTAAATTAATTAACTCAAAATAGATCACAGACTTAAATACAAAACATAAAACTATAAAACATTTTAAAAATAGGAAAATCTTCAGGATCTAGAGCTAGACAAAGAGTTCTTAGACTTGACATCAAAAATATTATCCATAAAAAGAAAAATCAACAAATTGGATCTCAACAAATTTAAAAATATTTGCTCTGTTACAGAGTCTGTTAAGAGGATAAAAAGACAATCTACAGACTGGGAGAAAATATTTGCAACCACATATCTGATCAAGGATTAGTATCTAGAATATATAAAGAAGTCTCAAAACTCGACATTAATAAACCCAATATATCGAATTACAAAATGGGCAAAAGACATGAAGAGACATTTGACTACTGGAAATAAGCAAACGAAAAGATATTCAAAATCATTAGCCATTAAGAAAATGCAAATTAAAGCCATAATGAGATATCACTATACACCTATCAGAATGTCTAAAATAAGTAACAGTGACATCACCAAATGCTGGCGAGGATGCAGAGAAACTAGATTCATGCACTGAAAGTTAGGATATAAAATGGTAGAGTCACTCTAGAAAATACTTTGGCAGTTTTCCATGAAACTAGAATGCAACCACCAAATGATCCAGCAATTACACACTTGGGCATGTATCTCAGAGAAATGAAAACTTACATTCACACAAAACCTGTACACAAATGTAACCTCGGGCCCATTTAAAGCCAGTTCAAACAGACCCTATCTCTTATCAACAAAGTGGTTAAGGATTGTCTTTCAGAAAAACCGCAGAGTCACGTAGCCAGGTGAAGTGCAAAAGAAAAAATCATGACCTGAAATGACCGCAGAACCAAAGATCCTTCTTCCCATGGAATCCAAGGACCAGGACATGACTGGAACTTGAAAGCTGGACTCTTAATAGAAGCGAGGGGTCCTTCAATCAGGAAGATCCGGCATTAAAATCCTTCCCCACCTCATCAAAAATGTTTAGAACACTATAATAAAAGTTTAGAACCTCATCATAAATGTTTAAAACCATAAATGCTTGAAGACCCCCAAAGAAAACCGGTCCCACCAGTGTTTCCACATGCCTGCCTGTTCTCCCTAACCTCTTAAATTTCACCCCAAATCCTGAATTGGGGAGACAGATCTAAGGGCACACACCCCGTCTCACTGCAGGTCAGTCTTGCACAATAAAGCTGACCTCTTTTCCCAGAGGGTGCTGCTGTAATTAATTGGCCATTTATGTGCATTAGGCAAGTGAACTCCAATTTTGTGCAGTAAAACAAATGTTCCTGGTAGCTTCCTTCATAAGAGCCAAAAGTTGGAAACAACCCAGATTTCTTTCAATGAGTGAATGGTTAAACTGTAACACATCCATATCATGGAATAAATACTGCTCAGCCATAAGAAGGAATGAACTATTGATACATGTAACAACTTGGATGAATCCCCAGAGAATTATGCTGAGTGAAAAGAGCTAATCCCTAAAAGCTATATACTATATGATTCCATTTATATAACGTCCTTTAAATGACAAAATTATAGAAATGGAGAACAGTTTGGTGATTTCCAGGGGTTAAGGACAAGAGGTAATTATGTGTGTCTATAAAAGGGTAACATGAGGGATCCTGTGGTGATGGAAATGTTCTATATCTTGAGTGTATTAATGTGAATATCCTGGTTGTGATATTGTACTACAGTTTTACAAGATGCTACCCTTGGGGCCAGTTGGGCAAAGGGGATAAAGGCTGTCTCTGCATTATTTTTTACAACCGAATGTGAATCTATAATTGTCTCAAATAAAAGTTTAATTAAAACATAGTTTTCAAAAGATATTTGGGGGCTGGCACTGTGGCATAGTGGTTAAAGTTTGGCGTGCTCCGCTTTGGCATCCTGAGTTTGTAGGTTCAGATCCTGGACCTATACCACTTGTCAGCCATGCTGTGGTGGCAACCCACATATAAAGTGGAGGAAGATTGGCACAGATGTTAGCTCAGGGCTAATCTTCCTCAGCAAAAAAATAAGATATTTGTTACATAGGAAAATGCTTTTATTATAATACGTGAAAAAGCAAAATATGAAACTATATTTTAAGTAATGGCAAATTTAGAGTGCATATATCTATACACATGCTGAGCTATGTATATACTATATATATATGTGTGTGCATACACACATTCACAACATCTATACACATGCTGAGCTTAACAAATGGTAATATTAAAGTACAATGAGTCATAGAAGGGGGAGGAGATAGATCTTTTTTTCTTCATTATAATTCAATATATTTTTCAGGGTTTTTAAAGTTTTATATATTACATTTATAATAAGCAACAATAAAACAAAACAGCTCAGGCCATGACCATCCATTCAACTCATACTTCAAAACTTCAGGCCTTTCTAGTAGGATATCAGAAGAAATGGCAATTTATTGAAAACCTGGATCTGATATTAAATAAATTATCCTTTCCTACTCTCCAAACAGATGA
This sequence comes from Equus caballus, assembly GCF_041296265.1. Lineage (NCBI taxonomy): Eukaryota > Metazoa > Chordata > Mammalia > Perissodactyla > Equidae > Equus > Equus caballus. Next base: position 21,998,352 of record NC_091692.1, read on the forward strand.
CTTTTATAATTAATGGGCTAATTTAACTGCAAATCTTCAAGTCAGTGATATTAATTAAAAAGAAGACATGTAAATGACCTTCTGAAAAGGACTTATCTCTTAATTTGCCCACAAATGAGCACTTGCGATTGCTTCTTAATCAATACCAGGAAGCTGGCTAGAATTAATGCCAAGCCTTTTAGTTTCAGCCACTTTTAAGAGCACTCAGGATCACCACATGCAGACTGTTCATGGCCAGCCCTATATTTTCCTTTAATTTACCTGACCTTTCAGGTAGTGAGTGAATTTAAGGCCTTTATAGGCTTGGTCTGAATAACCAGCAACTTTCATTACTTTAATCATGGACCAAAAGCTTTGGGAAATGTCAGCCTTCCCTATGCCATTGTTTAATATGTTAATATGATCATTAACATCTTCTTTTGCTGAGAAACACACCTGATAGGTAAAGAAAGTAGCAAGAGGCTAAAGGGGAGGGGGATGAATATAACTTCAATTTCATCTCTACAAGAAAATTAGAGGTCTTTCCTCTCTACTTTTCTTCTTGCATTAGGTGTAGCATAAATGGTGGCTAGCAGGATTCTAAGAATTGACACTTTTAGGCAAAATGCAGTTGCCTCTTATAGGGAGATAAGGGTCTAAAGTCAGCACATAAGGTAAAACTCAAGTATAATATATTCCCAATTACCCCTGGCATCCCTTAAATTGTCCAGAAAGGACATTGCTAATACACATTTGTATATAACATATCCTTGTAGCTCTTCCATTCAGTGTTAGCTCTTGATTGATTCTTTTTTTTTTTCCTCAAAGATGTTGTTGACTGTGTTTTTTTTCTACATCTTAACAAGCATTTACTAACTTGTCAATGGTTAGGAAGGTCCTTAAAACCACTGGCATGTTCTTTCAGTAGATTTTACCAAGATAATATTGGCTGCTTCAAGTTTGAATGCTTCCATTCCCTTGAAAATATATGTGACCCAGTATGGAAATTGACAAGTTGACTTCCACTAAGGTAAATAAATACTTGCCTCATATGAATTCACTGTAATGAAGGGGTAAGGATGAGTCTGTACATCTGTCTACTAGGCGTCATCTTCACATGAAATCACTGGTTACATTTTACTGCTTGACTTAGTACAGGATCTCTCCAAGTTGAGACCTGAGGTCTAACAAACATTAGAACCAAACTGGAATGCTTATTAACTCAACAGCACCACTGCAGAAAAAAGTGTAGGATATCTATTTTATTTCTTTCTTTTTTTATGAAGGGGAAGCAATATAAATAAATGGAAAAAAATAAACAAGGAAAGCCACTACAACTAATTGTCCATTGCACGAGAGGCAATCAGAACAAACTACAGCTGTTTTCAGACACAGTTGCATGGGACAGGAGCTTTGAACCAACTCAGCTTTAAGATACACCCTCCTTTCCTCGCTCTTGGCTGGGTTGACTGCAGAGGTAGACACTGGATCCTGATGAGTCAGTTAGATGCTTCCAACCTCAAACCTGAATCATATCCCTAAAAACATTATGGACTTGGGTCTAATATTCTAAGTTTGACTCTCCCTTTAGCCACTTGTTTTGTGTGTGTTGACTAGAGATTTTGACTTCTTGGAGACATGATTTCCTCATGTGCAGAATGGGATGACGGACGATGTAGGGCAGGACTGAATGGGGCAACGAGGGTAGAGCTGCTGTAAATGGCTACCTTGCATTGCAGATGTTACGATGAAGATCACCAGTAAAGGCAGCAGGTGAGGCAGATCCTAATTTCAGATTCTAATTACAGGGCTGTGAGAACATAATCTTTTAGATAATTCAGGGCCAATGCCTTTCTGCAATCTGAAAATACAAAAGTTGATTTACAGTCTTTGAATTCATAAGATTACTATGCTGTCTTCTTATCGTTTTGCGTTAGGTGGCTGTGGTGTCAGCTACTTGGACACATTTTTGTTTATTCATAGATCACCCATGTCTCAAGCTTTCAGGCTGCTTAGATAAGACAGAACGCTCCTCAGTGGTGGGGGAGGAGGAGGAAGAAGAAGGTAAGAATACCAAATATGTTTGCCCTGTTTTTTCTTTTTTCTTCCATTTTGTGTTTCTCTTACATACTAGAGGCAACTGTCAATAAGAGATATGATCTTAGTCTTGGAGAGAGCAGTCCAGGATTAAAAATTACATTTGCCAGATATCAGTTGGCTTACCAGGGATAAATTATTTACCTTCCGTAAAACTTCCATTTTCTCATCTATGTAAGGGGAAAGGCCACTTTCTTTGGGAGATTGATGTCAGGTGAAATGAGCTCCTTCTGTGAACTTGCCTTGGATGCAGGAGACCGTCAAGCACTCACCTCTGTGCTCCTTTCTACCTGCTTTAAGCCCTTTGCACTCAGAGACAGTGTCTTTTTCATTCTGGTTAAACCTCAGCACCTAGTGTCAGGGTCCTTCCAAACGTTCTTTTCTCACTAGGATAGCAATCAAAGAGGCCATGATTAGGGTAGTAAAATAAAAAATATATATTTGGTGTTTGTTGGTTTCTGGCACAGAGCATCTAAAACCCTTGGGATTTCCTGAGTGATATGAGTATGTTTTCCTATTCATAAGGAGCCCCTTTGGACCTTGTATGAGTTTATGCTAATGAGATGACTTTTAGGGGGTGGGGCCCCTAGATAGCTTCAGGATGGGAGATGGTTGCCAAAGGAACCAACCACATGATTACAGGGTTGGACTTCCAGCCCCACTCCCTCGGGACGGGGAGGGTGCTGAACATTGAGTCAGTTACTAATGGCCAATGATTTAATCAATCATGCCCACTTAATGAAACCTCCTTAAAAATTCTTGAACAATCTGGCTTGGGGAGCTTCTGGGTTGGTGAACACATCAGCACATCGAGGTGCTAGGAGGGTGGCACACCTGGAGAGGGCATGGAAGCTGCACATCCCATCCTCCATCCCCATACCTTGCCCTATGCATCTCTTCCATTTGGTTGTTGCTGAGTTGTATTCTTCATAATAAACCAATAATCACAAGTAAAATGCTTTCATGAATGCTAGGGGGGATTGTGGGAACCCCTGAATTTGTAATCGTCTGGGCAGAAGTGTGAGTAGCCTGGGGATCCCCTTTGCAGCTGGTCTGTGAAGTGGGGCAGTCTTGTGGGACTGAGCTCTTCACCTGTGGAGTCTGTGCTGACTCTGGGCAGTCAGCGTTAGATTTGAATTGAATAGTTGGACTCCCAGTTGATGGTGAAGAATTAGAGAATTGATTGGTGTCAGAAAAAAAAGCACACAATTAGAATTTCCCAAAGGACCAAAATGTGGGTTTAAATATAACTGATCCACTGTAATTAGAAGAATTTCACGGTAAATATATATAACTTGGTAGAAAAAAGTACTTTCTAATTGACTCTCAGTTTCCTTTTTTTACTCTCAATGCTAACGGCTGTCTCCGGTTAAGAGAGGAAGCAAATACTCCACATCTTTTTTGTTTTTTTTCCACTACAGTTTTGGATGTATCTATTAGAAGTACATCAACTGTTAAGTCAAAGATTTTGATAAGAGTCTAAAAATGCAGAGTGGATTTGTCAGGAAGCTAAGAAAGTTGGGCTGAAGACTCCTCACTTGGGCAGACCCCTTATGTGTTCAAAGATGGACCAGCTGGCAACATCTGGGCATCCTCAAATAAGGCATTCGGAGGGCAAGGACCATATACACCAGAGGAGCAAGAACCAAAACGGGAAGAAAAGTGAACGTGAAGTTAAAGAGGATAGAAAGTAAGAAAGACAAGGGCTAGTTGAGAAGCAGGAGGGAGGGGACAGTTTCAACGTGTCGAAAGCCCACTCTGTGTTTACTGGAGGCCTCAGTCCTCTCAGCCACTCTGATGTACAAGTTGTTTCTGTTGTTTCTCTCACAGGTGAGAACACCATAGCTCTGAGGCAAAAGCATGTGTGGCGGAGACAGAATTTAAAGCTCTCTCATACACAGCCTCTGATACACTAGCATATTCTGGCAGCTCTGTTTCCCAACTGCATTTCAAATATGATTACCCTCCTCTCTGCCACTGCCACCAACCTAGTCCAAGCCACCTTTATTTCTTACCTGGACCACCACAGTCAGCTCTATGGGTCTGCTTGCTTCCACTCTTGTCCCCTACACAGCAGTCACACTGATTTTTGATCCTGTCATTCCTCTATGCTCAACCTTCCATTGGGTTCCCATTACATTTAGACTCAATCCAAATCCTTACCATGGCCAATAGGTTCCTACAGGATTTTGCCACTGCCTAGCTATCCAAAGTCATGGCCTGCCCTCCTCACCCTGTTCTTGGCATGTGAGCAACACCACACAGCATTCTTGCTGTTTCTCCTGCCTGCCAAGCATGCTCCTATCTTGGGGACCTGGCATTCCTTCATATCTTTATATGGCTTGCTCCCTTCTACCACTTGGGTCTCCTAACTCCATCCATTCCCATGAAATCACTCTCTAGCTCCTTATCCTGCCTTTTTTTTTTTTAAAGATTTTTTATTTTTTCCTTTTTCTCCCCAAAGCCCCCCGGTACATAGTTGTGTATTCTTCGTTGTGGGTTCCTCTAGTTGTGGCATGTGGGACGCTGCCTCAGCGTGGTCTGACGAGCAGTGCCATGTCCGCGCCCAGGATTCGAACCAACGAAACACTGGGCCGCCTGCAGCGGAGCGCGCGAACTTAACCACTCGGCCACGGGGCCAGCCCCTGCCTTTTTTTTTCTTGATAGCACTTAATACAACATGATATTATGTCATATATTTATCTGTTTATATATCATGTCTCTTCTACTAGAATGAAAGCTCTATGGGAGCAAATTCCTTTCATCCCTGAGTAGCATTCTCAGCCCCTACAAAAATACTTGGGATAGAGTAGATGCTCAATGAATTTGTTGAATTAAAGTGTCAGAGTCCAAAGCTGAGAAAAGAAAATGTTTAAGAAAGTTGGACCTTATTTTAAAGAAAATCTCTAAAAAGATTACTTCTAAAAACTTAAGAAAATCAACATTTTCCAATAAGCATTATGCCTTTGGAACATTTATACAAGCATTATTTTTTGCCTTACATACCTGACAAAGTGTTTTGATAACTGCTGTCATGTTTTGTAAAGCCCCTTGAGGAAAATACAATATTTGAAGGAAAATACAATATAAATGCAAACTAATAACAAAGCACCTCTCTGTTTGGCACTCATGTTAAAGTGCATGAGGCTTTCATTGATTTAGCAAAAAATAAAGTAGAGAGTTTCTAAAGGTAAAGAAATAGATCAAGTCAAAATCATTATAGTCTGATCCAAGCAGCAAGCGGCCTTAGTGTACACATCTATCACTATTTAAACCTTAGAAATTCACTTCCAGATGTTTTCAACAATAGTGCAAACCTCCTACATTCAAGGCCTCCGGGTAGGCTGCCACTATTCTTGTACCCCAATCTAATCGGTAGTCAAACAGATGAACACCTGATTTTATTGTCTACAGTATAGCTATCTCTAAATAGGCCAACATTTTTTCCCTTCCAGAAGTATCTATTTTTTAACATTAAAAATACTTAAGAATAAAATCCCGTTTACAATTGCAACAAAAAGAATAAAATACCTAGGAATAAACTTAACCAAAGAGGTGAAAGATCTGTACACCAAAACCTGTAAAACATTGTTGAAAGAAATCCAAGAAGACACAAAGAAATGGAAAGATATTCTGTGCTCTTGCATTGGAAGAATTAACATCGTTAAAATGTCCATACTTCCTAAAGCAAACTATAGATTCAATGCAATCCCTATCAAAGTTCCAATGACATTTTTCACAGAAATAGAACAAAGAATCCTGAAATTTATGTGGAAAAACAAAAGACCCAGAATAGCCAAAGGATTCCTGAGAAAAAAGAACAAAGCTGCAGGGATCACACTCCCTGATTTCAAAATATACTACAAAGCCATAGTAACCAAAACAGCATGGTACTGACACAAAAGCAGACACACAGATCAATGGAACAAAATTGAGAGCCCAGAAATAAACCCACACATTTATGGACAGCTAATATTCGACAAGGGAGCCAAGAGCATACGATGGAGAAAGGAGAGTCTCTTCAATAAATGGTGTTGGGAAACTGGACAGCCACATGCAAAAGAATGAAAGTAGACCTTTCCCTTACACCACGCACAAAAATAAACTCAAAATGGATTAAAGACTTGGATGTAAGACCCGAAACCATGAAACTTCCAGAAGAAAACATAGGCAGTACGCTCTTTGACATTGGTCTTAGCAGCATATTTTCAAGTACATTGTCTGACTGGGCAAGGGAAACAAAAGAAAAAATGAACAAATGGGACTACATCAAACTAAAAAGCTTCTGTGCAGCAAAGGAAACCATCAACAAAATGAAAGGACAATCTAACAATTGGGAGAAGATATTTGCAAACCATATATCAGATAAGGGGTTAATATCAAAAACATACAAATAATTCATACAGCTCAACAACAAAAATCCCCAACAACCCAATTAAAAAATGGGCAAAGGATCTGAACAGAGATTTCTCCAAAAAAGATATATAGATGGCCAACAGGCATATGAAAAGATGCTCAACATCATTAGCTATCAGGGAAATGCAAATCAAAACTACAATGAGGTGTCACCTCACTCTGGTCAGAATGGCTATAATTAACAAGACAGGAAACAACAAATGTTGGAGAGGATGTGGAGAGATCGAAACCCTTGTACACTGCTGGTGGGAGTGTAAACTAGTGCAGCCACTATGGAAAGCAGTATGGAGTATCCTCAGAAAATTAAGAATAGACCTACCATATGATCCAGCTATTCCACTGCTGGTTATTTATCCAAAGAACTTGAAAATGCAAAGGCGCAAAGGTACCTGCACCCCTATGTTCACTGCAGCATTATACACAATAGCCAAGACTTGGAAGCAACCTAGGTGCCCAAAAAGGGACAAATGGATAAAGAAGATGTGGCATTTATATACGATGGAATACTACTCAGCCATAAGAAATGATGAAATCCGGCCATTTGTGACAACATGGATGGACCTTGAGAGTATTATGCTGGTGAAATAAGTCAGAGGGAGAAAGTCAAATACTGTATGATCTCACTCATAAGTAGAAGATAAGAACAATGACAAACAAACACATAGCAATGGAGAATGGATTGGTAGTTACCAAGGGGGAAGGGGGAAAGGGCAAAAGGGGTGATTAGGCTCACATGTGAGGGGATGGACTATAATTAGTTTTTGGGTGGTGAACATGATGTAATCCACACAGAATTCGAAATATTTTATGATGTACATCCAAAAGCTATATAATGTTATAATCCAATGTCACTGCAATTAAAAAAAATAAATAAAAAAATACTATAGACAAAGAATGAATAGTAAAACTATATGATTTAATTGGTTAAACCCACCAAAAGCCAAAAATGTATAAGTAATTGAAAACTTTCTTTCTGTAATAATTATGAATACATTTGTTGCTTTTATGATAAGAAGTTTGAAGGAAATTAGATTCTAAGTGTACATGCCTTAATTATAAATGTTTATGTTACATAAAGCAAAGTATTTTGAAAGAGTTAAATGCGGTTGTCTATTGCCATTTCAAATCTATTCCTGGAAAACTATGCTTCTAAGATAAAAGAAAACATTTGCAAGAATGTTTCCCTACTGTCTGAGGTGGCAAAACAGTAAGTCGGCTGAGCCACGTCAGAGCTGTGTGTCTTCAATGTGATGGTTTAAAAGTAATCCATTCATGAGGACCTTCATTTATTGATTTTGTGTGTGTGTGTGAGGAAGATTGGCTCTGAGCTAACATCTGTTGCCAATCTTCCTCTTTTTGCTTGAGGAAGATTGTTGTTGAGCTAACATTTATGCCAATCTTCCTCTATTTTGTATGTGGAACACCACCACAGCATGGCCTGATGAGTGGTGCATAAGTCCGCACCCAGGATCTGAACCTGTGAACCCCGGGCCACTGAAGCAGAGCATGCAAACTTAACCACTACACCACTGGATGGGCCTCTGATTATTTTTATATTAAAAAAAAAAACTTCTCTGGTAAAGCTAGAGTTATGGTCTAATACTAATCTCTATTAAAGAGTTCAACTTTTGCTTATGACACATTTCTAGAATTTTATATTTTGTCTTTAATACTTAACATAGAAAATAAAAAACTAGTTTATCTAATAATCATTTTTTTCTCCTTTCAAGAAAAAAAAAAACATACGGGAAAAAACAATTAAAGCAAAACACAAGAGCTGGCATCAATTTGTAAAGCAGTTTATAGACCCAGGAAGATGGGCAAATAGAGAAAGGGTGGAGAGAAGGCATTTGTCTTAGTTTTCAGAATCATTTTCTTGCTAACGATGGCACACATAGGAAGTCTTAACTTGTTTCTCATATGGAAAGCCAAAGTCATTTAAAAAAAGTTACCACTGGCATCTATGATTTCAGAATAAGAATTACCATTACAACGCTGATTTGCAAGATTTAAACTTACTGGGAATCTTTGGAGAAGTGGGTAAATTAATGTAAACATTGAGAATAAACTTCAAAGTATACCAAAAGTCCATTTTTTGGTAGAGCTCCAGAAATGGTCAATCATAGGTTAGACTTTGTCGTGTTTAAATTATGAGCTGCTGTGTTTCCTGTCTATTCTTCCTATGAAAGTCACCCTTCAGGACGACCTAGGGTTTCAAATTCCACTAGGGGCTAAGACTACCCTCACTTCACTTTTTTACAAATTCAAATATGAAGACATTACTGTTACTGACTTAATTCCAATAGGGAAAAGAAGTGGAAAGAAATTACACTAATAAAAAAGGGATTTTTCTTTAATCAGCTTCTTATGAGGAACTGAAAAGTAAACTCCTGGTGCAGGATGAAAGTGATTATACCCCCCAGACGGCACGGGACTAAAGAAATACATGGTTAGTGATTTCTTCTCCAAGAAATAAAGCCCATCACCATGCTTTCCCATGGACCAGTGTATCAGAGCACTGAGTACTACGAAGGTGTTTAATGGTTCCCAGAGAAGGTGCATCCCCCTTCTCTGACAGTGCTCATTTGCATACACACGTTGAGTCCCAGCAGGAGGTGTGCGTTCAGGGTCTCTGAGGGCAGAAATAAAGACATTCTCAGGTAAAAGCAGCTCCTCGCTAAACTTTATAACCTCATTCCAAACTCCAGTTGTCAGTTAACAGCTTTCAGGATGACATCTTAAATCAAGAGAATGTCACACGTGTACAGTAACTGGCCTAATCTTTTCTGTAAATTGCTGCCTGTGGTTTTCAAAAACATAGTAAATTGCTGGCAATTGACAATGTGTCTCCCTGCGTGGCTAACTTCACTTCTGCACAGTTAACAAATCAGTGTTAAATTATTCATCAGATCACCCAGTGTCTAGGCTCTTCTGACTGTCATTGATTTCAGGGACCAGTAGCCTGTCTGCCTTTTACACTGAAGCAAAATTCATACCATGCCCTCGGCATGTAAAATTAATCATAGGTAGGAAATAATAACTACACTTTTTGTCTCAGTATCTCAGTTAATGGTGAGCACAACTCACTGCACAATTAGTGCTCCTTCTCTCCTATGCTGCCCTAAAGGAGGACAGAATACTTTCTCAGACTAATACTTAAAATAGCCTTAATGCCCCCGATACTTCAAATACACAGAGGAAGTGTTTTCTCTATTAATTCTATAATTAAGGACAAGAATAAAATGATGAATTGTATGTACAAACTGAAACATCAGACGGCCCATTTGGAAATGATGCCATCAAACCATTGCATATTGTTCTGGAAACAGGGTCAAATCAACTCCCCAGACAGCTCAACCAAATTGAATTTTGTTGCTAAAATAAGTGTGGGGATACAGCGCTTGTTCCGAAAGGACTTCTCAACTCAACACCATTTTTCTTTCAGCAGCATACAGCGGATTTTGCAGAAAGCATATTTACCTTTCCTTGAAATACTTTTTGAATCAGTACTGGCTAAACAGTGCAGCTGTGCAGTGAAATAGTCTTATATTTGAGGAGCTCATTAGTCTAGTTATGCTCAGGGAAATTAACTCCAGATCATCTCCAAAGGACCCCCAGCATTCTGACATTTTCTCCTAACCGTGCCTGAGCAGATATTTCCAGGCCACTGGTAGTCATGGGCTGTAACTCGAAAGCTCCCTTGTTTAGAGCATGTCCCTACATGACCACTGCCCAAGGGTAGTGACCTTGGCTCTGATGCATGTAACCACCTGGAGTTCTCTCTCCAGTGTATGCTGGCCAGAAGACAGTATGGGAAGAGTGTGGGATGGAGGCGGGCAGATCAACAAAAATTCATTATAGGGGATTAAAAAAAAAGTAGCAACTCACAGCACTTTTTTCACAGCTGGTAGGTCAATAACAGCACCTGTGTTTCTGAAGGTCAGCGTGGTACTTATAATGCTGTCCTTTACTCAGTGCGTACAATCCCATCTTCCCTAGGGAGGCTCCCCTGACCCCTGTGAAGACTATGCTCCCTGCTTTACGGTATCAGAGTTCTTTATCCTTCATTATTACAACACTGGTTACATTTTCTTCTTATTACTCATTTAATGTCTGTCTTTCCTATGATACAGAACATTTTCTGAGGAACTGGACATAGCCCAGAACAGTGCTTCAAAACAAGTAAAAGCTAAGTAAAATTGTCTGTAGAATTATACATGATTAGTTAGGTATTATTTTCAGCTGCATATTTCAAGCCCCAAAACACTGGTTAAACACATTTTCTAACATAAAAGAAATCTGTTGTGGGAAGGTCAAGGCTGATGTGAAAGCTCCACAGAGTTATTAGGTCCCAGGCTCGTTTTTTCTTTTTACTCTTTTATTCTCATGCATGGTTGGCATCCTCAAGGTCACCTCATGGCCCAAGATGGCTGCCACCACTGTGGTAGCACAATAATGGCCCCCAAAGATGTTCACGTCCTAATGCTCAGAACCTGTGAAGATGGTGCCCCGTGGTAAAGGGGCTTTGCAGATGTCAGGCCAGTGAAGGACCTTGACCTGCTGAGATTAGGCTATATTATTCAGGTGGGCCTAATCTAATCACATGAGTCCTCAAAAGCAGAGAAGCCTTCCTGGCTGCAGAAAATCAGAGAGATGGCAGCATAAGGATTTGTGCTGCCATTGCTGGCTTTGAAGACAAGGAAGGAATGCAGGCCGCCTCTAAAATCTAGAAAAGGGGGGAAAACACCCAGATTCTCCCCCCAGCACCTCCAGAAAGGAATACAGTCCTGCTGACACTTCGATTTTATTTTATGTTTTTTCCAGTTTTATTGAGAGAGAAATGACATATAACACTATATAAGTTTAAAGTATACAACATAATGATTTGATATATGTATATATCACAAAATGATCACCACAATAAGTTTGGTTAACACTCATCTCCTCACATAGTTACAATTTTTTTTTGTAATGAGAACTTTTAAGATCTACTCTCTAAGCAACTTTCAGATATACAATACAGTATTGTTAACTATAGTCACCATGTTGTACATTAACGTCCCCATGACTTATTCATCTTATAAGTGTAACTTTGTACGTTTTGACCCCCTTTACCCCCCACCTATGGCAAGAACCAATCTGTTCTCTGTATCTATGAGTTTGGTTTTTTTACATTCCACATGTAAGTGATATCATACAGTACTGCTCTTTTTCTGTCTGACTTACTTCACTTAGCATAATGCTCTCAAGGCCCACCCATGTTGTCACAAATGACAGCATTTCCTTCTTTCTCATGGATGAATTATATCCCATTATGTGTGGATTACCACATCTTCTTTATCCATTCACCCACTGAGAGACACTTGGGTCCTCTCCATGTCTTGGCGATTATAAACATGCAGCAACAAACCCGGGGTGCAGCTCTCTGTTCAAGATGGTGACTTCATTTCCTTCAGCTAAATACTCACAAGTAGAATCGCTAGATCATACAGTAGTTCTATTTTTAGTTTTTTGAGGACCCTCCATCCTGTTTTCCATAGTGGCAATCTGACATCTTGATTTTAGCCATTGAGACTCATGTAGGATTTCTGACCTACAGAAGGAGTGTAAGATTTGTCTTCTTTTAAGTGTAAGAGTTGTTTTCTGTAAGTCACCATGTGTGGGTCTGCTTCTAAACTGAGTTAGCTCTTAAGTAGCCTTTTTGGAAGTCCTTCACAATTCTTCTGCTTATATCTCAATGTCCATAACTTAGACAATCCCTACTCCTCATATAGAGGCAAAGCAGAGTTTTCCATGACTCTTGACCAGAAGAAGGGGGAATAGATAATGAAAGATAACTAGAAACTTCTGCCACCATTTGCTTAATGAAAGAATGATTAAATGGATGTAGTTGAACACCTAGAAGATTAGGAAAGTGCTATGACTTTCATAGACAGTTATATTTCCCACTTGTAAATGAATGTAACAAATGGATATCCTTCCTTTTTCTTTTAAATTAGCTAAATTTCATTCATTTTGTCCTCTCCCCATCTAATTTTAATCTTAGAAATGTATGTTTTTAAAGTTTCTATACTTTTAGATCACTAAGAACTATTGATATTCAGATTCCAGAAAGAAGTTTTCAGAGACCTTGAGTCAAACCAGCTTCTACAAGAATAAAGTAGAATTACATTTTTAATGCCTTCATTTGTTTTTCAGGCTTCAGTTATTACTTGATCGTGAGACATTTCATCTGTTTTCTGTAGCGGGCTGAAAGTTCTCGGGAAAAAGCCAACCTTTCAGGGAGTCTAGACCACTGGATGCTTTAGTGTGCTGATTTTAACAGACAAACACATTGACAATTCCTGTAAACACAACTGAACGTTGTGTTGTTGCTGTACTTCTCCTGCTACTCCTGAGTCAAAAACAGGATCGATGTTGAGGGCTTCCGAAGGGCAGAGGAGATACAAGCTCATCCCTGAATCCTGGACCATGGATGTTTCCTGCATCCTCTCCCTTCTAATTCTATCACCCTGTACCTCTGTTCAATAGTCTGGGCTGAAGCCAGACAGTTTTGCCTTATCTTCTGGGCAACCTTTGCTCTGGTACTTTTTCTCCGTTTTCCTCTCTGTCGGTCCTCAGTCCTCAGATAGGGCATGGATGGCTGAAATCACTCATGTTTCCTGACTCTCTTCCCTAGGCAGGTCCACGCTGGAGCCAGCAACACAGTCAGCCCTGCTGGTGGGCAGACATGACTTGAAAAGAGCTTCATACCAAAGGACATCTCATTACAAGGATTTCTGACTTGTCTTTCTGTTAGCATTTTCCTGAGTCAAGAGAAAGCAAAACATATCTCCCTTCCCACTTCTCATCTCTGACACTAAACTTCTGGCCAATGGTTTTCATTTTTCACATCTCCCCCTATAAATCTGGTTTGACTTCCTCATCCTTCTGCTTGCCTTGCATTCTCAAACTTATCCTTTCCGAGTCAGAGACCCAGAACTCTTGTGCTAAGGCAGCTGGAGGCACAGCATTGGGCTTCCATTGGTAGCCATAACCTTCCAAACCACAAATCAGAGGCACAGACACTTTGAGGGCCATCTACGTTCAAGACTCTAACCCAAATCAGTCTGAAGCTTCAGGCCCATAATTCCTTATGCCATCACAGCACAGTGGCTCAGAGAGAAACTTTCTCTGTACACAGTGAACTTTTTCAATATGATTACTGTTATCGGTGATTTCCGCTCCCCACAGGAAAATTTGATACAAAGCACTGAAATGACTTGTGCTTGCCTCTGAGAGTAGTGTTGAGTAATTGCTATTGCAGGCTCCTCTGTTCCTGCAGAGCCCTTCAGCTTAATGTTCATCAGTTATAATTTGATTGTGTGGTGCTATTTTATAAGACTACTCAGTGATATATGCTGCCATTCTAGTTTTAAAAGTACGTAAATGCAACTAAACATGTTTATCAGGCTCTTTTTTATAATGTTCGGAAGCATTGCAAATGTCACTTGAAATTCTTCATCACCAGGATTGTACTTTTAACTGATGTTTCGCAACAAAGGGACTGTGTCTTCAGAACAAACTAATTAACATCACAACTAGAAAATCCAAAATCTTAATGGCATTTACTCACGTTCTATTCGTTCTACACTTTGCTCTTCTAAAATGCTCTTATGTTCAACCGCCTGCATCAAAAATTCTGCAGTAGGATCTTTAAATTGTCTTTAAAAATACAGCAAAGCATTTGAAAATAAGCTATAAACCATTGTTTCTCTGCAGTACCAAAACTTTCTTGAAAATGATGCTTACATGGAAATTCAGCAGCTCTGTTCCACACAAAATGGCTTAACATTATATAACCAGTGGCTTAACAAACTTACACCTATTGGAATAATTGTAAATTTATTAAAAATATATGTTTTGTGGAATTTAGTGGAAGAATGAGCCATATCTGGAGACTGTCACATCAGTAGAGGCCACTAGCAGCAGCTGAAGACTAAGGCCAGCGTGAGGTCAGGATTCCTGCAACATCCACCATCAGCTTAAGGATGGATATATAAGAAGCTAATCACGTCCTGTCTCCTCTCCCAGAGCGGAGTCAAGAGAAGGGAGGAGAGAGAGATGTGTTAAGGCCTTAAGCATGGTCAGCTTTGGTGAGAGGAGAATAGAGTTAAATTTGACATAAGACTATTTTTTTTTTTATGGATGATTAGCCGTGAGCTAACATCTGCCACCAATCCTCCTCTTTTTGCTGAGGAAGACTGTCCCTGAGCTAACATCTGTGCCCATCTTCCTCTACTTTATATGTGGGACGCCTGCCACAGCATGGCTTGACAAGTGGTGCGTAGGTCCACACCCGGGATCCGAACTGGCAAGCCCTGGGCTGCCGAAGTGAAACGTGCGAATTTTACCACTGTGCCACCGGGCTGGCCCCAAGACTAAGTTTTAATGACCAAAGTTGTTACAGAATCTGTACATAATGTAGTAAAGAAAGACAATGAGACAAAATAGATGGGAGATGAATTATTCAATGAAATAAAATCTTTTCATACTTGTAATCCAACGAGTTGAGACAACAAACTGGATACACAGGTAAAATGTTTACCTTTCTTTAAAAATTGATCTCAGACATATTTTCGGTAGAAGAAGAATGAACTATAAAATACAAATAGCAGATACAGCACATTTCTGTGTAGTTATTCAGTTACATTTACATGGGCCTTGTTCAACACAGTGACTCTAATTATACAGCAATAAATAGAGCTACTATTGATAGAATAATATATCCATCAGCTCTTTTGAAAAAACTGTTTGAACTTCTACAGAAGGCCATAAGATTATCATACAAATTTCTGATTACAAACTCCTAACACAATCCCAGTGGCAGCAATTACTTAGTGGTTTATTGTGGTTTCTATTTGTCATTGGACTATA
Source organism: Equus caballus (assembly GCF_041296265.1). NCBI lineage: Eukaryota > Metazoa > Chordata > Mammalia > Perissodactyla > Equidae > Equus > Equus caballus. The sequence continues at coordinate 22,013,760 of NC_091692.1, forward strand.
ATGTAGCGGCAAATTGGATTTTTAGACCAAAGGTTTTCAAAATATTTATACTTGATGAAATTTACGAAAAATATAATACTAAGTTTAAGCTTGTTTATAGTGTTCTTTATTGTGGGAAAGAAACTACAGTGGGAAACAATTATCTTACAAAGAAACACACTGAAGATGCTATTTTTGGAAGTTATGTCTACTTAGACCCATGTCAAAGGAAAAGGTATAGTTTCAGGCCTTTGAAATAAGAAATGCATGACTATATCTACACTGCATTGCTATTTTTTTTAAAGAACATAATTGCATCATTTTGGAAAAGGATTGTGTAGGAAATGAATATAATGATAAACACTTTCAAGTCTTTGGGTTTCCTTTTGATTTAATTCCTGGAAGCAGATTGTGACGCTTCTTCCTTTATAAATCCTTAATAGCTGGACAGATATCCACCACCACTTCCATCCCCCACAGTCAATATTATAGACAAAAACATTCTTTCAAGTGCTGGCCTGGCGGCATAGTGGTTAAATTCACATACTCCACTTCAACCGCCCAGGGTTTGTGGGTTCAGATCCTGAGGGCAAACCCACATACTGCTCATTAAACCATGCTGTGGTGGGATCTCACATACAAAATGGAGAAAGATTGGTATAGATGTTAGTTCAGGGACAATCTTCCTCAAGCAAAAAGAGGAAGATTGGCAACAGATGTTAGCTCAGGGCCAGTCTTTCTCACCAAAAAAAAAAAAGCAAAAGAAAGAAAGAAAAAAAAATTCCTTCAGGACAGCAGGATACGTATGCACAAATATGTTAGTTGAGAACCTGAAATGTTTTGTTATTCTAGTGAACTGAAATTGTTTATGCATTTTTCCAAAGTGTCTCATTAATATAGACATGTCATCTATTTCATGATATAATAAACAGAGTATCATTCTTCTAGTTCCAAAACCATGCATAGTTTTCCTGGATTTCTAGAATGCTATTTCTGTATCATCTATTGATACATTATTCTTGAATAAAGATATTTTGTACCCTAGCTTCAGCCCTCTGTAAACATCACATTTCAAGATTCCTTTTGAAAAATGTCCAGGTAGGCAGAAATCATCAAAAGGAGAAGATAAATGTAAGTTTAATACTCACACTAGATTGAGTAAGTTGTATTTATTTAAATAAATAGAATTATACTATACATCATTGATTTAGTTTGAAACTGACATCAGAAAAAGAATTCTTTGAGACACAAAAATATTTAGAATATTTATTAAAAATAATGGGTGGATTGTAAGCACCTGAATGGAACTTCTGTTTCCTATGCAGTTGCTCCTACACAGAACTTTGATTGACTGTCTAAAAGTTTTAAGTGCCTGCCCTAAGCCAAAGTTAGTGGATGAATCCAAACTTGAAGGAAAATGAATCTTGATTAAGAAAGAGAAATTTTCCAGTAAGTACAGAGGAAAAATTCAGGCTAGATAATAAGAAGGAGCCCTGAAAAAAGAACAATTATCTCATTGACCCTGTCTGGCTACTTAGGTGAAATACTCAACTGAAGAATCTCACAAGAGGAGAGGGCTTTCATGACTGAACGATGATAGGATAAGTCAAAAGAGGACAAGAAAGTGATATTGGTGCCATTGGGAGAAATGACTTAACTTTCTTTAGGAATCAAGATACCCACAAATGGAAAAAGTGCAGTCATTAAAACATGATATAGAGAAAAAATAAAGGTAGGTTTTCCTTCTGTGTGAAGGCAATGTAAAACACCTGTGCAAAGTAGGAATTGCTAAGGGTTAGTCTATCTCCCTCCTCCGGCCCTGCCTATAAATTTTTAGAAGGCCCATGATCAAAGCTCATAATTTAATACAAGATAAATCTTCACAGAATTTCCTTACCGTTATTTTTTATGTCTAAATTACGCTCATGCAGAATCATGCACATTCTGAATTCTATGAATATGTGCCACACTGAAAATTCTCTTGTATCACTAACGCATAAGTTCCACATATCTTTCAAGAAAAGTCAATCAGAAGAAATATTAGCCTACAGTTTCTACAATTTGGAGTAATCAAAAAGATGCCATAAGACATCAGCTTAATTTCTATGGAAGTTTTAAAAAGTACAACATGAGTTCTCAACATAACTTATTTTTCAGTAGCTTTAAATGTAGCAAATGAGTTGGGTTTTCATATTTACATTCTGAATGTATTCCTAGGGAGGAAAAAATGATTTCAAGCCTTGTAACTTCCAAAGAAGCAGCAATAACTTATTAATTGTGCCCTTGGTGTTCTTAAGTGCAGCATGAAAAACAGTCTTAGAGACTTTTAAAGATGCATAAAGTTCTCCCACTGGGAGAAGTAGGGACACCAGGAGAATCCAGCAGCAGAAGTATTTCACAAAAGCTATTTACTTGTTGAAAGAAAGAATTTAATTAATAGTGTTATAGCTGTGAAGTTAATATGCAGATCTGAGGTCCTATCACAAGGGATTGTTACATATTTTTTAAATAAGTCACTCAGTCCTATATTTCTTCCCTTTTACAGTTCTTGCATAGTAATAAATAAACCACCAAAAGGTTTTCAGGATGAGGATCACGATGTCTGTTAATTTCTTCAGTAATATAATAAAGATGATGATGTTAATGACAATTATAAGAACCACTATTTACTGAATCCTCATAATATGCCAAGATCCTTTCTAAGTCCTTTATATGCATTATCTCATTTAATTCTTTCACCTAACAATAAAGTTACTCTTGTGGTTTTCTTCATTTTGCAGAAAAGGAAACTGAGGCTCCAGTAGATTATATAAGTGCAGACACTTCCGGTTACTTACCCACAGTCATCTCGAACCTCAACATACATGTACTCATTCCTTAAAACAGTATATCCATTTCCTTAAAGTTCTGCAAGGCCTGGGGAGAATCAGAACCCTCAAGACCACAGTGATATGTGTATGATGCAGAGCTGCTTGGCAGATGAGATAACAGCCAAAGGAAATCTGGAGGCTGTGATCAAGAATCCCCATAATAGGCCAGATGTATGATAGTTCACGCCCGTGAGGATGTACACTACTAGTCAATAAGAATGGTTAGGTAGGTGCCTATTGCTAGAATAGCACCCAAATCCAGCGAGATGTTATGGAAATTCACTTGAATTCAGTTTTTAGAGAAAGATTCACTATTTTAGAATTTTTGTATTTTTGGGGGCAAAAAATCAAGGTATAGGAGGCTTGTATTAATCTATCGAAGTGGGTAATTCCTAGAAATACCTTCAGGAACTAAAGGAGATGGAGAGTTCTGTACATAAACCAGCACATATGGACAAGGAATTTCTTCTGAAATGCAGTCTAACCTGGAAGGGTGTCAGAGGTGCTCGGGTTTCTCCAGGAGCCTTAACTCTCTCTAGTTTTCAGAATAGATTTCCTACAGATTGGAAATGAGGCTAAACTATGACTAATCAGGGAGATGTTAGCAGCCTTGGAGGCAGTAAATAGGAGACCAACAGAAAATCTTTAGGATGCTCCTTTCGGTGTCATCTATCCTTTTAATGATCTAGAATACTTGGTTGACTGCTTAATGGTATTTGAATGGGTAATAAAATGAGTAACTGGGACTACGATATCCATTTTTTTAAACTTGCACCCAAAGAAATTAGAAAAAAAACCCCAAACCTTGACATGCATATTGATATTAGAAAAGCAGTTACAAAAAGCAGTTACAAAAGTAACCTTGGGCAGTAGAGGGAAATTGGGCTTGTGTGGAACAAATGACTGCTATTACTATTTTTTTTTATTACTTCACAGGGCTATTTTGAAGCTTACCTAAATTACCATACATGATATGCTTAAAACAATGATAGATGCCAAACAAGCACTGATTACTACTATTATTGTCAAAGCTCGCCATGTTTTTATATTTCACAGAGACACATTCAGGTTAAATGATTAGCCTAAGGGCCCATAGTTAATAAGTGCTAAAGACAAGATTTGAATGAGACTTATGATTTGAAATTCATCCTTCCTTCAACACAATATGATGTTGATTCCACAGTACAGATTTCCTCTGGTCTAATTTATTTCAAATTCAATTTTTATGGAAGAGAATAAAAGATAACTTCCACCCAGTGAAATGAAAATATGATTTAAAATGACCATTCAAATCACAAGATACAGAACACTATGGGGTGAAAAATGCTACGCTTAATATTCACAATTATTTTATTCATAAAATTTGCATCTGAAAATTACTTTATAATCTGCATGTTACAGAAGATAACTGGGCGCTGATTTAAGTACTTTGTTCTGTCTCAGAAATCAGTGGTGAATGTGATTAATAGCACAAATATTAAAGGTAGGCGTTACCGCATTTGTGTGGAACTCAGTATTAGAAGTGGCATTTCTGGTTCCTGAATACATTTTCCAATGTGAGAAAATGATGACAAGTTCTAATTATAAAGTTTATTATAGTGTAGAACAAAGAGTAACCACCTCTGGAGGTTCTGGAGAAAATCCTTCAGGGATTTTTGCTGCTTGGCTGAATCAAACATTCTTTGTTACCTTATGGATCTCAGTGGAGCCTAACAATTCTAAAAGTCTCTGTGCTGGTCAAGGCAAATTTTCTTAAATACAAACCACAAATGTAGAATACCATTACGTTACTTAGAAAATCTGAGATTATCGTGCAACAATAGAGTAAGTTAGCACAAATATAGTTGATAATGAGAAATCTAAAAATATAATTACTGCTTTCTTATTCTTTCTGTAATTATACTGTTAAGCTTCTTCTCTACGATTTCTTCAAGTGAAAATTGCACTGGTTAATGAGAACAATGTTTACAAAACACAACTAGAAACTTAATCCAAGATGCTCTTACATTTTGGTGGCAATCAAAAGACGGTTCTACAGGAGTCATAATGAAAATCACGTGCCTTGCTGACATTAGTTCAACAGACAGAAATAACATTTGTATCATGTTGCATTAAGACAACTCTCTTCTGTGTGATCAGAATTTCAAGATAAGAATCACCACTCTGATGTACTTAGTCGTTAGTAAACGTATGCTCCACTTACATGTATAAGGATTTCATTCGTCAGTTTTTTCAGTATTAATATTCAAGCAAAAATAGCAACTTGCTATTCAACTTTGTTACAGTAACATCTTAATTAATTCCTGTTCCCACTTTAAACACAAGAATGTTCAAAACCATTTTTCACTTAACATTTGGGGCTGTGGTCACTGTACGCCTTTTTAAACTGGACATGAGGATACACTGGAAGCTGAGTTCCACTACAGCTTAACAAACTAAACCATAAGGCTTTTGTTTTGGAACTCCATTGTATTAACATACTCCCAAGATCATTCTTTCCTGAATAGTATCCAAACTAATTTTTGATTAGTATTCCATTTGTAATGTTACTTAGATTACATATATACAGAAGTACTTTTTAAAGTGCACTTTAAAAGCATGATAAACTTACCTTAGAAAGCCCACCTACTTCCAAATAAAAGCAGATAATGAACACATTCCAGGTGACCCAGAGGGCAGTCCATACTGTGTACTAAAGAGAAAGGGGGGAGAGGGGAAAGAAAGAGAAAAAAAAACATGGAGATGAAGGCATGTATACTAAATAAATCAATAATAAAAATGTCAATAAGTCTAAGTCTTCTGGGAAGAAACGGGGAGCGCCAGGAAAGAGTGTTCCTTATGAGGTCCCCTAAGATCTCCAGAAATTAAAAATCCAATAGTTTCGACTGTTTTCAGTAGAAGCCAATAAAGCTAGAGTTATTTTTAAAGTGCTGTGCTGGCTTGCAGATACAAGTCAAAGTCAAATCCAAGTGACGACTTGATTTCTGTTTTCTGAGCATTAGCTTTTCCAGGGAATGCAATTATGAAAATTTTCTGTGGGCTATCTATCTTTAATTATAATTTAAATTGTCAAATGTTTAGGAATGTTAGTCAAAACCCAGCACTTCCATATCCCTGTGTGAGGACCACATTTGAAAATGGATATTTACAGTAAAATTAACAAACTTTCATCTGTTGGACTATTCTATAAAGAGTAAAGAGTGGAGAGTGTGCCCCTAAGACAACCATACAAGAATATTTTTTTAAAAGCATGAAATTTAATAAATAGGATTAAGAATAAGCAAATGAACAACAGAGTTCCATACTGGGAAAATACCTTTCAATCACATCCAATAAACTCTAAATAAGCTAGCCTTACTGATTAATTGGTTTTATTAGTGTATTATGTATTAGGAAATGCTTTCCTAGAGAGAATTAATCAGCCTGAATTAAAATAGCCTCAGATCAAGACTCATCAGTGGAGAGGGTCTTAGGACTCAACTCATCCAGTCATTTTCTCACGTAGATGAAGAAACTGAGGCCCAGAAAATCAATATATAGAACAGCTTGGATGACCAAGGATGATACTTACAATAGGAACACAATTAACAAATGAAATACAATGGCTTGCTCAGTCATTTTACTTAACCACAAAAATCTATGAATTCTTAGTTTCTCACATAGGCATACTAATTAAATTATTGCTATCAGTGATTATAATTGTTACATGTTATTGATAAATTAAAATAAATATTAAAATCATTTTATTAGCTTATTCTATGCTCATCAAATCATGGAATTATGAATTTGAAACATTGTGTAAAATAGCCATGTTCCTATTAGAAACCTTATCAGAAGCTTTTAACTATTTGCAAAATTTAATTTACATTTTGTATCTTTCTGTCACTTATGATTTTTTAAAGGCTTTCAAAATATCTCATGTAGTTGTGTAGTCCTATAATTGGTTACATGTAATGTCACATCATATATCTTTTCTTTTTGGAGAAGAGGTTTTCCTTTTTGTTTTCTTTTTTAAGATTTTATTTTTTTTCCTTTTTCTCCCCAAAGCCCCCAGGTACATAGTTGCATATTCTTAGTTGTGGGTCCTTCTAGTTGTGGCATGTGGGACGCTGCCTCAGCGTGGTTTGATGAGCAGTGCCATGTCCGCGCCCAGGATTAGAACTGACGAAACACTGGGCCGCCTGCAGCGGAGCACGCGAACTTAACCACTCAGCCATGGGGCCAGCCCCTTCCTTTTTGTTTTTTAAAAATAATACAATTTTAATAATGAGGAAGGCTCCACAGTCACTGGAAATTTAGAGAAGGTGGCAAATATGTTAAAACGTTAACAAAAGTTAAAATATAGATTGAAGCTTTTGTATTTGCTGATAGTGTTTATGTTGCTGCTATCTCCTGTTAGTCAGGTCTTCTGGTATGGGTGGACTAGACTGTTTTTAAAAATGTGTCAAATGCACTGAAACACACTTTTCTGAACCACAAAATATTCCCATGAATATTGAAAATAGCTAACCCACATCCTCAATGCAAACTTTTTGCCAGCTGATGAAGTCACAACAACTACAACAAATTTTAAAGCTGTTGCTAATAAAGATGGCATCTGGTATCTGATATTTTTCATTCTTAATCTAATGATGAGTATATTAGAATGAGAGAGCAGTGCAGAGCACTAAGTCATGAGAAATAAGCCACGGATGAAGGTTAAGGAAAGCACATAAAATAAAGCAAGACTAAAGTAAGGACATGAACTGAACTAATTGCAAAACCATGATTCTTAATTATTAGGCCTGCAAACCTAAACCCATAAGTATTCTGTTAGAAGAATCAATCAACTCATAGCTATAACGAATGCAAAATAAAACAAATCTATTTCAAAATCATAGCACAAACTTAGTGACTGAAGTATATTAGGATCTCTCACAAGTTGTACCACTGATGCCACTTCTGAACTTTCAAAGATAAAATTACCAGGCTGAGTAGACTTCAAATGTCAGCTCCTAAATTCTCAACAAAAACATGAGTTATTAGTCTGCTGCTTTCTATGTTCCTGGTACTGTCCTAAGCATTTTACATGGTTTTAAGGCATTCAGTCATCACACAAAAACCAAGGCAGGGAGATAATCACTGGATCACCTAGTTAGTTAGTGTGAGAGTTAGGATGAGAACTCTGACAGCGTGACTGCAGAGCTGGTGTGCTTCAGTGTTACACGATAGGCTTTATCTTCAAAGACCTTAGAAAAAGGACCGACAGATTAATTCGTGAGTCAACACTTCCCCAAATTTTACAATTCACCAAATGACCAATTCACCAAATTATCAGTTTACCAAAAGCTTATTTCATTCACATATATTCTATAACTGGCAATGTTTTTGGAATGCTGGTTTCTTTTGTGTTTGCAATTGATGTGTCATGCATTATATAAACATTGGGTTTTTCTTTTTTTAAGCAATATCATAAGTTTCTTTAATACACTGGTTTGTTGAGAACAAAGAATATTTGTATGATTGAATTTTGGATTGTTATGAGATGTAAACTATATGCCTTAATATGCACCTGAGACACAAGTCTGCATAGAGAGATGAAAAAAAAGGATTTTCTAGCAATACACACAATACATCCATAGGAATTTACCTAGGCAGGAAGTGTTAGAACAACATATGGTATAAGAGACTGGCTATCCTCCTTGTCTTCTTTTTGACTTGGGTTATTTTAATTATAATTCAGTTTAAATTAGAATAAACAAAGAGATTCACTCCATTTTTAACAACCTCCCTTTGATTATTATGGAGCATACCTACACATTCATGTAGTCACATAGATATATCTGCAACATAAAAGACTTCACTTCCTAATGTAAAAAAATCACGTTGTATAATTATCTGTCTATCTATCTACCTATTTATTTATCCTACTTTGCTTATATCCAGTACACATATTTTAAATCTTAATTTACATAGACAATGCCTATAAAGATGAAAAAAAAATTCATGTGTTCTATGTGGCTTCCTGAATGCTTCCTAGTTTTATGAGGATATTTTAGCATTTTTTAATTGAAATGAACTTTAGAAGTCTTCCAGTCTATTTCTTTCTCATAGAGCAATTAGTCTATAACATGAATTATTTTTACTTTCTGAGCTTGTTTTCCAATTACCAGAAAGGCCACTTACTTATTCATTCATTCACATGTGTATCAATTGGATACAATATTATGCACGATATGTTAGATTTATAAAAATACTTAGGTTCCTTGCCCACTCCTTGTTCCAATATTTTCTGCAGGTTAGTATTCATGTCCAGAGTAACTTTAAGAGCAATGTACCATCCCTTTGTTTTAATAGCAAGGAAAGCAGAGTGAAAGTGAAAAAAAAAGCCATTAAACAGCTCCATCATTTATCAAGCAGTTATTCTGTGTTAAGTTATGCTAAGTCAGTCACATACATTAGATAATATAATTCTTAAAAGCAATCTATGAGTCAGGTTTTTACAAATGAAGTCACTGTGGTACGAAGAAAGTAAATAAACGTCCCAAGTCTTCACAGCCAATATTTGGTGGAGGGGGATTTAAATCTGGGACCAGCTAACTGGAACCCTGACACTCTTAACTGTCACGTTGAGAAGTGGCTCAGGAAGGAGATTTATGACGACATAGTAGGGAAATTTTCGTGTATGACAATTCAAAGGAAAGCAAGTTGTGGTTCTTTGCACATGAGTATTTGCATAAAAGTCCAAATAATAAAATTGTAGACCTAGAAAATTTACTTGGCTTTTAAAAAAATTTTTACAGGTGCTTTTGAGTTAATTTTAATTCCAAAATTAATCTCTATTCAAAAAATGCTAAATTAGCTAATACTTCTGCATTAAATCGATTTAAAACTGCTTGATTAAATTAATTTATTAGCCATAAGATAATAAAGATTTAAATAATTCTAGGGCAGAATCTCATTTTGGAATTCACAAGTAAGATTTTTAAATATTTGATGCAGGAGTAAACAGACAAGAGAAAGTACTGATTCTAGAACAGTACTTTATGACTGCTAAATATGATTTCACTGCCCACACTCTGCTTCATTTTGTCTACAGGCAAAGAAACACAAAAGGTTTATTCAAACTCTATGACTAAACTACGTATGCCCTAATGTACATATCCCATCTTGTACTTTAGCTAAAATAAATTTTAATCAGTAAAAGAGTCCCATATGATAATGTTGCTTTTGCGTTCTAACCATATAGAAATAGTAAATGGTACTTTATCAGGAGTGATGGCATCCCAAGGGGAATTAGTGCTCTTTCTTTTTGTGATTTGGGTGAACTTTTCTAATAGTCTTTGCAGCGATACCTCCTCAATTACAGTGGAAGGAGCCCAAGACATTATATTTCTTAGAAAAAATTAAGTTGAGGAGGAAGTCGGCTAGCGGTAGGTGCAGGCAGAGCAGCACACACTATTTTATCATGTAAATCCCCGAGTTCAGATTGAGATAAGCAAGGCAGGAAGGCCAGTTTCTCTTGCTGAACTATTGTTGACATGTTCTGAGATAAGAAATCACTGCCTAGTCCATCCGGTAAAGTAAAATCCCTTCATCCAATAACCTTTAATTCATTTATTACTTGTTCAATCAAGTATTAAGCTTCTTTAAAGGCCCATGCATACTGGGATAAACCTAGAATACAGCAACAGATAGGCATGGTCTGCCTACTAGGAGAACACTGTTGAATGAGGTGAGATGGGCCTGGAAGCAAGGAGGGCAACCGTGTAGAGAGGTAGAAGAGAAGAGTCAGCGGCATCTACGGGAGCAGAGAGAGAGAGGCACTTATCCTGGAGTGGGGAGGTCAGGGAAGGCTCTCAAAGGGGACCATTCTGTTGAAGGATTATTAAGAGTTTTCCAAGTGGGTAAGGCAAATAGGGGAATGTGTGAAAACTGAGGAGGCAGGATGTGACAGCACGTGGCCTTTAGGAAACACAAATCATTCAGCATGGCTGACAGGCTAGAGGAGAGCAGGAAAGGCAAGACTACAGGACAGCTAAGTAAGAAGCAGTTTTCATAAGCTTTGACTTCCACCCTAAGGAGTTCCAAGTTTGCCTATAGGCATTGGAGAGCTTGTCCTGCATGGTCCTTTACCTTAACCATTTTCATTAAGGTGATTAATTCTTTAAATTCAACTGTGATGAACCCTGTTTACTGTCAGAAATGGGACTGGATTACAATTTGTGCTTTGGTGCTCCAAAAAGTCTGTTACTTTGAAATGGGTTAAATTTAATTGGCCTTACTGGTGACTGTTTCAGCCAATAAAGGAGGCCAATACTAAGAACACCACTGGCGAGTATGAGAGAAAATCTGCAGTCAAAGAGCTCTTTCCCTGATCAGAGAAAAGTCCATATGGATTTCCCATCCAGGTCTTCTCTCACTGCCATTGAAAAGTTGATGCCTTTGAGGCAGACTTTGATCAATGCGACCTATGTCATATTCATTCTCAGTCTTCTTTAGGCGTTTCTCCCAAACAGACAATTTATACCCATGTTAGAAGAAGAGGTAATCTGGAATTCTACACAGATACTGATATTCTATGACCAACTGAGGAGGTAGCGAAGGATCATTTCCAATACGAAAACTTATACTGACAATGGCACCATGTCATCTGGAACATGGTGGTGGAAGCAAAGCACAGATCATGATAAAGCAACTTCATAAACCTAACAATAACAAAGGTGAGGTGGATACACATCCAGTCCTGCCTCTTCCTATCTGGGGTCCTTGGGAAAGTCATTTAACCTTTCCCTAAACCTTTCCTTGTCTGCCAAGTTAAGGATGCTAATACATACCCATAGGATATTTGTGAAGATTAAACCAAATGACATGTTTGGCATGGAGAGCTTTCCTGACAATTCATTTTTTTTTTTTTCCTTTTCCCCTTCCTGAAAGAAGGTCTTGAAAAAGATAGCAAATAAAACAATAGAGTTTTGGTTGGTATATGCATTAAAAGACAAAATTAAGACATGTGAAAACACGGATTGTTTGTCTTGTAGATGTTTTTCTTCGAAGGCTCTGAAAGACCTAAATCTGCCTCCTTCTACACACAGGAGGGAGAAGGGAGAGAAGGAAGTGAAGGAAAAGATGATACAGAGAAAGAAGTGACACCAGTCCTATCATGAGTGGACTCTGAACTGGTATGAAACTAGATAAAAAACAGTGAATAAGTATTTATTGAGCACCCATTACATTCCATGCTCTCAAAGAACTCTTTGCCTAGTAGGGAAGATATAAATGTGAACAAGTTATAAAACATGCTCAAGACACAGAGGCAAAGGAGCAGGGAGTGGTTAACTGTTAAAGTGCATGGAAGGAGGTGTGCATGAGGGACTGAGAAAATGATGCTGGAACTAGGGCACAAACACCAGCAGGGCTACAAGAGCGAGAGGCTGCAGAAGCAGGTGAGAGTAGAGGGTACATGACACTGAAATGCACAAACTCTGCTCTTTCCTTTCTCTAAAGCTGGTTCCTGCTGTCCCCAGACTCCTCCCCAGTGCTCTTCCCATTCCCCTTTCACTGTCATTCATCACCTGCAGAAAGTCCTCCTCCCTCCTTATATAATGAGTTCCTGGAGAGCAGGAATGCAGAATATACATTCTTTTCCATTTCCCCAGACCTAGCACAGTATAGTAGGTCCTCAGTAAATGCTTAATAAGTGAATGGGAACTCGTGCTATTAACATCCTTCCTGTGTGCACCACAGGGCTTCCTGTCCAGAACCTCATTCGGTCCCTTCTTCCCTAGTGAACTCACACTCACTCCACAGATCTCAGCTCTGCAACCACTCCTGCAGGGTCAGATGAATGTCCCCATTATATACTTCATGGCACAATGTGCTCCTTTGTCACACTTGTCACAGTCGCAACTTCACGTTTATCTGGATGATTATTTGATAAAGGCACATTTCCCCTCACTTAACTGTAAGGTAAGTACCCAGGAGGGCAGAGAATTTGCGTCTGTGTTTGCTTCCCAATGTGCCCCACGCCTAACACAATGCCAGATACATAGTATAAACCCAATACATAGGGTTTGAATGAATAAGCAAATGAAAACTGGAAGGAAGGAAGTTAAGAAAGAAAGAAAGGAAGAAGGAAGAAAGGGAGCGCAGAAGATAGGAAGCAAGGAAGGATTGTGAGAACTGAGTTTGGTCAGGGGGGTCAGCCAAAAATATTAGATTTTATCCTGCTAAGAGTTAGTGAAGGGTTTTCAGCCAGCGATTTAGGAAAAGCACAAAGGGCACACTGGAAGGGAGGAAGGCCGAAAGCAAGCAAACTGTTCATATATGGGAAATTGACAGCAGAAACTTCAACCAAGGCAGTCGTTTTGTGAAGAGCATGTAGAGCTAATATTTAGAGGGTAAAAGCAATAGTATTAGAGAATGTCACTAACGTACACCAACAGCCTCATCCCACAGAAGCCATTGGTTTCATAGCTATCTGGCATTTGGTGCTTCAGTAGAACACCAACATCGTAATATCAAAATTCCACAGTGAGTAAAGGTGCTCTGTGTTCATAGCAACAAATTGAGCACAGAATCCAGCAATAGTTTGATATTACGCATATTAAAGCATCTTACGCTGCAAGTTCAACTCCATGAAGTCCCTTTCTAGTAGATTATACAGTGGCTTAGCAGAGGCTGTCTAACAGAGAAGAAAAGCCAACCCAGGGATTGTTTACTGAGCGACAGCAAATGCTCCTGCAGCCATTTTCAGTGCAGTCTGTGCCGTGGGCCAGTTCCCCTCACCACTGCGATATGGTGAAAGACACCAAAAAGCCAATTTTGAGATTCAAAATAGAGAATTGAGGCATTTCCAGAAAAAAAATCCTACATTGATTCTTTTTCATAGGTGTGATTGGATTAAATCAAAATGGAAAGATGACATTTTCAAGTCTACGGTTTTCTTCTAGTGAGGCAGTCATTGCATTGCAAGAAAATGTTCACTAATCCTACTGAACAGTGTATATTTATTCAGGCTCAATGAGCATTTTAGAGTATGTTACTCCTATTTCCAATTACTTATATATCCCTGTTATTTCTCACAACCTTCTTATAGTACATGTAGCCTAAAATATTGCCTTCTTTTTATAGAAAAGAAAACTAATTACTGTGAACTAATTACTAATTACTGTGAACTAAGTAATTACTAATTACTGTGAGCAACTTCCATTGGATTGTGGAGTACAGCATATACCTCATTAAATTATCCTACAGTGGAGGGTCTGCTGATCATGGTTGGCACAGTCAATGTATGGATTGATGTTTCAAATTTATTTTAACAAAATGGAGAAATGTTCAATGATATACAGTATGAAATACATTAAGGATGAGTACTAAACAACCTTCAGCACATGCATTTGTAATGTCTTAAATCAATTAATATTAAATTATAGTATTGTTATCAGTTAGGTAAACATTTATGGCTAGGTAGCTTTGCTTTTTAGGGTTAGTGACATATGTCATTGAAATGGCAGTTAATGCATATTTACATCTCATCATAACATCAAGACCACAATCAGTCCCCCTACTCTATCCAAACCTCATTTTAAATTTCCTTGTGAAACTTGAATTCAGTTGCACTGAGTGACACTATGCATGTCACACTTAACAGTCACATTGCTTTTCTCTCATTGTTGACATCCATTGAGCCTTCTTTTCCACAGATAATCATGTCTTAGAATTCAGTGCATGAAGGCTAGAACAGCAATACCACAATATATCAGAAGGAACTCTTAAATCATTTTATTCATCTTCTCATAGCAATTTTGTAGTGTTTATACGAAGAGACATGGTCAAAATAAGACTTACCACCACGATATATCGAGGTCTGTACTGAATGGTTCCAAACAAACCCAATATGACGACTATTATATGTAGAAAGTTTCCAAGAATAGGCGCCCACTGGAAGCCAAGGAAGTCAAAGATCTGCCTCTCTAACGCTGAGAGCTATAACAAAGCAAGGAGAGTCCATTAGCTCCAATCCAAGCAGAATCACACCATTTTAATCTTCATTTCACAGCTAGAGAAGTCTGCGTATTCAACTTCAATCACACCTATGGACATCACATCACTAGAATAGTGATACCTATTTCGTGTACTGTTTTACGCAACTGCTCTCAGAAAATACACTAAGATAACTTTCAGTATTATGACTTCAAGTATAAGTACATTTTAAATCTGTCTGGAGAGCTAGAGATATACTCCTTAAGTCATTTTCTATGTTAACAATTCCAGGCAGGTATTTTATATCATATTTTATGATATTAATTTATCATTAGTTTTAATAAAATGATTGGCTTAGTATAATATTCTTGAAACAATAACTCCAGGCTTGCAATGCTAGAACTAGTATCATTTTGGGAAAAAGATCCTCCTACCCATCCCTACCTGCCTGTGTGAAATATAAATTATCAAATCTTTGTGTTTTTTTTCTTTCGACTTTCATTGATGATAATGACTAACCACTTTTTCAAAATGAAACTTACTTATTTACTTACTCTGGGCTCAAGTCCCCAGTGTAAAGCTAGAGTTTAATAGTCCTTTTGAATCATATTTTATTGAGATCATATACCTACATGAAAATTCATCTTAGATTAGGTAAAATCCTTTCTGAATACTCAAATAAAAATTATGTGGCCATGACAATTTTAGACATGTCACGGTTTATTATATCTGCATTACATACAACATTTTTAAGCAATTCTAAAATGTATTAAAATATACAGTTAAACCATTTATGATGAAACAGATGAATTTCATATAGTCCAGTGAATGCCAAGAATGCCATTATCATGCACAAATGATATTTATTGTATTTTATATCTATAAATTTTATAATTCCACCTTCTGTATTTGGACACTAATCTTACACATTTCAAGCATTTTTCTAGATTTACTTTGATAAAATAGTAATTCTAATAAAACAATCCAGTGATTAGCCATACTGATGGCACTAGAAACTGCAGATTTGAAATGAAAATGGTACCCTAGATATTTTTCTAGTTATGTGGCAGGTGTATGCCTGAATAGCTTTAATTTCCTTAGACATAAAGAAATGTCCTCCATCCAAATTTACCTTGGTTAAGATTCACCTTCAGCAAGCTGTGGAGGAGAAGAGAAAGGAGCAAATGCTTAAAGACAACCACACCAGAACCACATTCATTTCATGGGTATTTCCGATCATCAAGTGATTTGTCACCATCCCCTGCCTTCACAAGTGGGGAGATGCACAGAGATGGCTAAAACACAAAGTAATTGGAGCAAGGCATGCAGTAGAACCACGCTTCCATCCTCCCTCTCTGCTTGCGACTCATTAGTTCTCAGGAACCTTCCCCTAAAAATGCAGCATTTTATTTATTGGCCCATCAGTGATGTTTAAATATGCAGGCTTTTTTATGTCCAAGTAGGATGGATGTGCTCAGAAAAAAAAGAAACTCTAAGAGCAGCTGCAGGCAATTCATTCTAAAAAGCAACCCTATTTTAAAGCTGTCGCGCATCACAAAAACCTTTAAAGTGAACTTTTCAAACAGAGGAAAACCTATTTTTCTTTTCTGCCAGAAGATGCATGGATAGCATTCTCTTTTATGATGTTAAAGAAAACACACTTAATGAAAGAGAAGCAAACTAACATCACTTATTGGAAAATCTGCATGCGTTATTGAAGACACTATTTACTAATATTTATTCTCTGATAACTTACTAATAAATGCATTTACAGTGGTTTGAAATAAGAGCATAAATAAAAGGCCTTAAAAAAAGACAGGAACGAGATCATATCAAGGATCAGGTGACAGTCAGAGATAACAACTACACAAACCATGAAAACTAGATTCTAGTACTGTCATTTAAAAAGTTAACTAACGATAACAACGAGCCCCTCAAAAATAAACAAAATACCGCTGAATTTTTTACTTAATTAGCTCATCTAATTTCCATGTTAAACTATTTAGTCATTTAGTTTACAGGCAAATATCTTCTCTCTAAATGTTATAATCTGTAGAGACACCACTTTTTGCCTTAGAGCTTGACATTAATAATAATGACCCAGAGCCACTCAATAAAATTAAATGATGCCCAGGTTGCTTTGTTAACTCAGAAAAAGTATGAATATTTTTTAGAAATATCTCTGTCAGAATGGTTCTCATCAATGGTGTGCTGAAGCTGCTGGCAGAGACCTGGGAGCGCGGATTGGGTGCATCTCTTTCTAACTCCATGGTCTGTGATCTCAAGTTCAAAACTTGACATTGGTCATTATATTTATAACACAGACATCAGAAAATGCTACAAATCAGTGTTTTGTTTATTTGTTAGGAGAGCCTATTGCTAAACATTAACCTGCACACCGCTGAATATGGCACCTAGAAAATAGCTGTATTCAGAATTCAGGAGAGCTCTGAAAGGAAGTGATCAAATGGGCAATGTAGCCTCAATAGCAGCCAGTCCAAATGAGAGCAGGGATGGAGGGCTCAGAGGACATCTGCAGAGATGCCACAGCAAAGAAGAGAAGGATTGAGACATCTGAAGGCCTTGAGCTTTTTTTTTTTTTTTTTAAAGATTGGCTCCTGGGCTAACAACTGTTGCCAATCTCTTTTTTCTTTTTCTGCTTTATCTCCCCGAACCCCCCCTGTACACAGTTGTATATCGTAGTTGCACATCCCTCTAGTTGTGGAATGTGGGACACTGCCTCAACATGGCCTGACGAGTGGTGCCATGTCCGTGCCCAGGATCCGAACCCTGTGCCGCCGCAGCAGAGCGCGCGAACTTAACCACTTGGCCACGGAGCCGGCCCCAGGCCTTGAGCTTTAAATAAAGGTAGGATTCAGGAAAATCTACAAGACACTCCAGAGAAAGTGAAACCATCAGTTTAAAATAGAACAGAAAGCAGTGACCTAAACAACAATGGAATCCTTTCTAAATGAAAGTAAAGTAGATAAAACTCCAGTAGCTATAAGACGAAAAAGAATATGTTTCTTTTTGAAACAAGTTGAAAAATAAAGGTAATCAGAATCTCAATAAAAAGGAGAGAAGGAAGGAAAAGAAGGAAGAAAGGAAGGAAGGGAGGAAGGAAGGGAGGAAGGAAGGAAGGAAGAAACAAAGGGCACCAAATCAGCAACGTGAGGAAAGCATGGTTCGAAAATACCAAGACAACTAAAATCAGGTGTGATTTTGAAAGTAAATATGGAGAAGGCATTGAAACAGTGTCCTTGAGTGTCACAGGGATGGCAACATTGGAACTACAGGAGAGAAATGTAACCCTAGATCATACTTGGGGCTGCATGAAAAATATTGCACACTCATAATGTAAATGTTGCTTATTGGATTGTAACTTTCAGAATCAAATTACAGAAAGCATCAAAGTCCTCATTATGGTTATGGAACAAAATGTAAGTGTAATCTGACCATATAAAGTACATGTAACAGAGGTTGGGAGAGGTGGAATATTCTGTCAAAACTCTGTGTGTGTGGGAAGGGGAAGAAGATGTGTTTGAAAATTCTTCCTGCAAGGTCAGGCATTTCCTTTATCAGGCTCCAAGATGAAAACATTTCCTATAAATCTATGAACCATTAACCACACCCCACATTAACCACACATACTCCCATAGCTCAAGAAGTGTCCCTATTTCTTTATTTTATGTCCAAGCAATATATATAGAGACAAATAGGAACACCTTTAAAATACAGGACAGGGGCTGGCCCGGTGGCGCGGTGGTTAAGTGCACACATTCTTCTTTGGCGGCCTGGGATTCGCCAGTTCAGATCCCGGGTGCGGACATGGCACCACTTGTCCAGCCATGCTGAGGCAGGCGTCCCACATATAAAGTGGAGGAAGATGGGCACAGATGTTAGCTCAGGGCCAGTCTTCCTCAGCAAAAAGAGGAGGATTGGCAGTAGTTAGCTCAGGGCTAATCTTTCTCAAAAAAAAAAAAAGAAAAATACAGGACACACTTGGCATTAAGAAAAATCCTCCTCCTCTGAGCATTCATGGTTCCACTTCACCTAGCTGCATGTGCACTAGTGTCACTCAGGCCACTGGAGGTGGTAGTGAAAACCAAGCAACAGGAAAAGGAGGTCATATATTAAACTTGATTTGATTTGATTGATTTCACTAAATGATTGGCCAACTTTTCTGTTGGTCCACTTACTATGTTTAATGCTTCATATGGTAGTTTACATAATTGCTCATAATTACTACTAATTGTAAAAATTAATTTACACTTAATTAAAGAGCAATAAAAACTCCATGTAACCACACATTTTCCCAGGCATTTACCTAGGCTGGATCCACACAGTAAGCTTCTACCCAAACAAAACCTGCATAAGAATGTTCATTCTTAAGGAGGGAGTACCCTGGGAGATTCAACTTCACAGTAAGAAACGTGAGCTGCCTTTTACTCCCATTCCCCTTGGACTTTCCCCTGCTCACTAGAGGCAGACACAATAAAAAGGATCAAAACAGGGCTCCTCATCTTGGCAGAATCATAAGAAAGCATTTGATCAAACCATCATTTCATAAAGGACTGTGAAGTTAGAGCATATTGTATGACTTATTCTTCTGTATAACCTGTAGTCTAGGAATTCATGAGGTAAGTATTTCACAACCATGAAGGATCAAATCTTTCCTTGAAGTGGGAATTTAAAAGCTCTAATTAACATTCCCATTAGCTAAAATGATATATCCCAGGCCATTTCAAATAAGTTTTGGATTACTAGAGCAGGTTTCTTTATGTCTGGAAAGTCCATGGAGCCCTCAGCTCCACAACCATCATCCTTGCTTTCTTTGCTGTAAAATCTCATAGCAACTCAACTCCTAACAGACTTTTCATGCTTGACATTGATGATGTCCAACTTCTGTGTTCACAGACCTGGCTGAGGCCAGATTATGACCTTATATTTCAAGCTATAATTTGTAAATATTTTTTCATTGCTCTGAAAAAAAAGAAATGGATAATAGCATTTGCATCATGATCCTACTTCATAGAGGCATGCCACAAAGAGTCCTAATAACCTGGAGATTTATCACCATGTTAAAGCAGGTGCTATTTTGGAGAAGTTTCTATGTGTCTGTAGACAAGTAACCAAGTCTTAGGGTGTACACAGACTTCAATGGATCTGGGAATTCTAGATATGGGCTATTCATTATTTGGTTCATCCAATACAGACAGAAATTGCATGGAGGGTTTCACAGTTTCTGAATGGCTTTGTATTATTTTTGGCAGACGTTAAGTGGGAAAGGCTATTCCAATGAAACCAGAAGCCAATCATTTAGTGAAATGAACCAAATCAAATCAAGTTTAATATATGACCTTCTTTTCCTGTTGCTTGATTTTCACTACCACCTCCAGTGGCCTGAGTGACACTAGTGCACATGCAGCTAGGTGAGGTGGAACAAGAATGTTAAAGGAGGAGGCTTTTTCTTAATGCCAAGTGTGATTGTCTAAGTTGTTCCTTGAATTAGCTGTAGGAGACATTGGTCTTCAGAATATCTGAAAAGGCTTCCTTAATTCTGTCCATACACTGTGAGTCCCTATATTTCAAGGAAGTGAAATGGGCATGTCCTACTCTTACAATCCAATAATGAAGATGTCAACTACTTGGTCAAGCAAATAAGATTGGAAATCAGAAAACAGCTACATGTTGTGCTGTAAATCTACTTTTTGAAAAATAACGAACTGTGAGTAACATATCAAGGAACGTTTCCTGCTAAAAAAAGGAACAGATATTACACTGCAAATTGACAGATTTATGGAGGCTGAGGAGCTGAAAAAGTGCATGTGAAGGGCATTTATGTACCACAAATTCACTCAGGAAAGTTCTGTAGTATATTTTCTACATTGACTCAGCACATCAGCTAGTAGAGTGACAACTATTTCACCAAGTTCTCAATATGTCAGAGAATAAGAAAATGTATTTAAAAAGTGCTCTAAAGCCTGAAAGAACAGTAATACTATGAATATGACAATATATATCACTGTAATTTTTCTGTTTTAATCTAATCTGATGCTAACAAAATAGGATAAATGTTATTATCCCCAATGGATATATGAAGAAAGTCAGAACAATCAGCTAATTAGCATCAGAGATGAGACTGGCATCTTTATGTCCTGACCCTATATTCTTTCTTTCATATTACTCTGAAATCATGCAATAAAATGTACCTGTTTAATGAGGTTAAATTCTGAAATACGCTTTATCACAAGAGATAGAAATAACATAGGAAGCATAGTGGAGTGTTTCATGATTTAGTCCTCTTTCCTCCTCTCCACCCATCTCTACGTGGGGCAATCCCTCCCTCTGTCCTTCAGAAGCAGCAAGTTGCACCTTTCAGAAACTTACCAGTTGTGTTACCTTAGTCAAAGTTCAGTTTCTTCATCAAACGTAGATATAGTCATCTCACAGATAAATATTAGGATGTGTGTGTCAAGCACTTAGATGGCAATCAATAAGTGCCAACAGTTGTGTATTAGTGTCCTATTGCTCTTCTAATGCTCTAACAAATTGCTACAAACTTACAGAAGTATACTATTTTCTGTAGTTCAGAAGTCCAAAATGGGTCTTGCTGTGCTAAAATCAAGGGCTGCAGGGCTGCATTCCTTTTGGGTCTCTAGAGGAATCTTTCCTTGACTTTTCCTAGAAGCTGCCCACATCCCTCTGCCCTCCTTCAACTTCATAGCCAGCAACAGTAGCTTGAATCTTCATGCTCCTATCACTCTAGTTCCCTCTCATTTACCTCCTTCTTCCATTTATAAAGACCTTTGTGATTACATTGGGTTTTCCTGGATAATCCAGGAAGATCTCTCCATTCTAACATTAGCTCCATACTTAATTCCATCTATGACCTAAATTTCCCTCTGCCATGCCAGGAAGTGTATTGACAGGTTCCAGTGATTATGTGGAAATCTTTGGGGGCTAATATTCTTCCTACCACAAGTTGTCATTTCCTGCCCTCTTGATTTAGAGCTCTCTCAGGGATGGTACCCTGTCCTGTGGTGGAGATTTGTACATGTCTCAGCCAGGCCCTGACCAGTCCAGAAAGAGCCCACAGCCATCTGTAACCCTATCTCAGCTGCAGAAAAATATCTGAGATAGTGTCAATATTTATTTCAGCTCCTGCTGTGACCAACCCCATTACTGAGGTGACCAGGACTTCTCTCAAACCTTCCTGCACCCATAGGAAGGTTTCTTTCCAGAAAAATTCATGGAAGTAGTATTATAACTCAAAGTTTGTGATATGGGTATTGGGATTTCGATGTAAATAAATATAGCTTTAACTCTACAAAAGTACCTATAAAGCTCTGTCAACAAGGCAGAATGGAAAGGAAAAGATAAATATTTCCAGTATATATACTAGGGTATTTATCACATATCCTAGTAATACCCTATTTGAAGTGAAAATATTGTGAATAAGTCCTTATTTCTTTGCTTAAATAAAATCACTTTCATGTCAATAATGAGGAAAATCACTTGGGCTATGTCTAGTGAAACTTAATCATCAATAGCAATACTCAGCACTTACGCAGCAATTTTTATTTTCATGTCACTCTACTGATATTAACTAAATTCAAGATACTCTGACTTTTCCAAGAAGAACTCATTGAAAGAGAATTTGTAGTTGTTGGCCTCTCCAGAGTCCAGAATATGCTTTGAGTGGCAGGCATCACAAAATCACATGATACCAGATCACTTTAGGAAGTAAAATACTGTGTGTATGTATGTATGTATGTATGTATGTAAGTATGTATGCATGTGTATGTGTGCATAAAGTAATGATTAATGAATGTAATGTGGAAAGACTAGAGAGGCAAGCATAAAATAGTTTTAAAGTGCTTTTAATTCAATCATTAGAATGTCATTAGTGATTTCTTTTCAGTTTCAGTTTTATGAACCTAAAACCTTTTATTTTTTCTCTTTTCTTAATTTATTCATTTTTTCAACGTGTACCATTTAACAATTGCTATGAGGTAGGCTCTGGGGGCACTAAGATAAATGGTAGAATTCTTGGTCTGAAGGAACTAGTCCATACTCTAGTGGGGAAGAAAGACATAGATCAAATAATTATAATAAAATATTACATATACTGTGGTACAGGAGTGTTCGAAGAGCTATAGCAGCACAGAGGAAAGTGTCTTAACCTCTGCCTGGCATGACTAGCATGTTTAAAAACCTTTACAAAAGATGTGGCTATTGAACGAGGTTCTCAAAGAAGGGTCAAAGGTTTTCAAGCAAAGAAGGGTTAGGGCAGAACTATTAAAGCAAAAGGCAGAGCAGAGCCCTTCAAAGTGTGAGGAAATGCCTCATGTGCGTCTGGGACAAATGCTTTAAATATATTCAATTTTAGTTCCACTGAATTTAAGCCCACTTTCAGGACTTTATCCTAGTTGGACAACTGCAGAGGCAACACTGAGTAATGTTAGGCACATAGATTGTTGGGCCAAACTGGCTGGTTTCAAATCCTGGCTCTGCCACTTGCTAACACATGACCCTGGGCAACAGCCTTAAATTCTCTCTGCCTTGGCTCCTCATCTGTAAAATGACAGAACCTATTCTACTGTGTTGTTTTGCAGGCTAAATGAGTTAATATAAGGCACTTAAATCTGCACCTGACACACACATGCACATATATATACATATATATATATATAACATATATACACACATACATATGCATGTTTGCTCTTACATAAGGATGTTCACAAAAATGATGTTCATAATGAGAAGCAATTGGAAACTAAACTAAACATGTACCTATTAAAGCTGTTTGTTGATATATCCATAAAATGAAATACTACATACCCATACAAAATAATATAGATCAATATGTATTGATATAAAAAAATGATCAAAATATATTATGTAGGACAAAATTATGTATATGCATAATGGAATTCCATTGATAACAAGAAATTTATATCTATTCATTCAATCAACAAATATTTTGAGACATTTCTAGGTGTATGAAGTACTTGCGTAGTTATGCATATAAATCAGGAATATTTGTGTGTGTAGAAACATACAACACTAAATTTATCTATCTACATTGTATGTGAATAGTGGAATTTTAGTTGTTTAAAAATTATTGCTATTCTAATTTTTCTAAAAATTTTAGTTAACAAACATGGGTTACTTATGTTAAGCAAAAGATTTGTACTTTCTCCCTCTGTGTATGTGTGTGTTTTACCTCAATCCACAGTAGGAAATACATTTTACATCTTCTACAACATACATTCTGACACAATCTTACTATGTGTGTGATCATCTGGTCTGTTCTATTGTATTTCACTAACAGCGTGAGCCAAGACCAACTAAGTTGATTTCCAACCTAACAGAGGGTCAAGAACTGTAGTTTGCAAAACATGGGTATGGAGAATATGCCAGGGAAGATGCTTTGTAAGGGGAAGATGAAGAGCAAGGTGTGGCTGGTTAGAGTTTGAGATTTACCTTGCAGGTGTTAGGAAGCCATTAAAGGAGTTTCATAAACAGTATCATGCTTTAGAAAACTCCTCTATTGGAGGTTTACAAGTCTTCTGATCTTGAATGTAATGGGAGTAGAGAGGTAACGCGGGTAAGGATAGGACTCGGACTGAAGGTAGGGCACGTGTGCAAACTATTGCAATCATCGCATGAGAGCAGATGGAGCCTGACCTAAGACAGTGGCCAGGGAAAATGAGAACCGAGGTGGTGTTGAAACATTCAAGAATTAGAATCTAATGGCCAAGATATGTGAGAGGTGAAGGATAAGGCAGGTCCATTCGGCTCACCTGTTCACTCTGACTCACTGGGTGGATACTGTTGCAATCATTGAAAGTGAGGAGGAAAATTACAGGCTTGAAGCTAGTGTGTTTAAAACCCTTGGAGAAGATCTTACATAGTATCAGATTACATATTCCAATTGTGGGCTTTCCCTATCCTTTTTTTTTTTTTAAGGCAAAGTACAGTCTAATGTGGATGGTCTACCTGTTGATTGTGCACTTTGATAATGCCTCAGAGCAAGGAGCTGTGAACTTCCCCGCTGGGCTCATTCCAGGTACAGAAGGCCTCTCCTCTCCATCTGTCAATATGTGCACAAACAGTCAAGCGCTTTCCAATTTAGGTTAAACCAAATATAATTAGAATAATGGAAATAATAGGTAAAGACTAGGCAACAAACATCTTTTAAGGAAACCTAAACCCCACTAAAAATAACTTTTGGGTTACTCACTGTTAGGCATTATTTTAATCACTACTCTTATATCAACCCAGTTAGCTTAACTAAATATACAAAATTTCAAGCTGCGGGGTTAATTGTAGGAATGAGATTCTTCTGAGTAACTAAACGTTTAAAATATTTCCTGTGGCAGCACACAGTTTTTGAAGATTCTTACACTTTACCAGTAGGTTCTTATCAAGAGAGGGGTGTTCGTACTTGTTTTCTAGCAGCGCAGATACTGATACAGACATAAGACAAACCAGGCCATAAAGGAACGAGTCGGGGAGGAATACTCTCATTCCTTCTTTTACACTAAGTGAATAATACTCTGGGTAAGAATTTCACAAAAATTAGGCAGAAGGGAATAATCCGTTATTGTTTGTTTGAGGACGTGCCTTGATCTCTCAACATCATTTGATTCAGCTTCTAAGTATTCTTCCCCTGCCAGAAACAATCCCACAGCCTAACTCCTCCAACTTTGCCAAGCAGAAGCTGACCTTAAAAACTTCAGCTCCAGTCCACGAATAGCTCAAACCAGGAATAAAGCAACTCTTTTAGCAAAAGCCCAAAGTGCCAATTTGTTACAGAACAGTGATTGAAGATTGAATTTCAACCCTCCAGTGGAGCCTTAATGGATCCAAGAACACTAACGTTGAACCCCTAGGCTGCATGACCTATACAATCTCACAAACAGCCGGCAGGCACATGCCTGCTGTGGCATTTAAGACGCCCATGGAGGTTTTACTTAAATGGCAACCCAGCATGGGAAGACAGAAGAGAGGGTTATGGGCCAAAAGTTTCTTTAAGGGCCTTTTCGCATTTTCATTTGTAGTAGAGACCACCTGCAAGAATTCCTTCTTTAAAGAATCCCTTTAAAGGACACATTTTCAGCAAGAACTAGATTTTTTTCATTTGGGAATGAAATTAAATGTTTCTTTTATAGAAAATAATGTAGAAATAAACTTGAACATGTCAAAGTATTTATGCTATAGAGAAGCCATTCTTACTTGAATATTAGAATGCACAATAAACAAGTAATAAACAGTTGATGGTATTCAAGTAGGTTAACACCATCGACTGTTGATGTTTCTTTTGATGGTTCTTTTTGCCTCTCACTTGCCACCTAAGTTCACTATGTAGCAGCTGCTTGAGTGTCCTGTTGCTGTCCATATCCTGAGAAGATTGTAGGTAATGCAGCAAAACACTACAATGGAACACGTCTCTGATTGCAGAACTAGTGAAAACCTTAGATGATGACTGAGGTGTTTCTGGTGCAACTTGCATTTTATTTTCTTCTTCAAAGTTGTCACTAATTTGACCTAATTTGGTGAAATGGTCTTCATCAACTTGATTTGAATGGCTTTAATCTTCAGTCTCAGGGGACAAACTGAATTAATCACTTTTTAATCATGTTCAGACTTTTTGGACATTAAACTGTTTCCCAAAGGTGCAGTGAAGTTTGACCAGCTTCTTAGTTACCAGCTTTTTAGATTATCAGTATACAAACAGAGTAAAGAAAAGAGAACATATCATACAATCTGTCTTCTGGGTCTTTTTCTAGTCACAGAGGTTGACTAAGTGTTAATTTTATGAGCTCTGTTGCAGCAACGCTGATCATACAGAGATACACTGCCAACATCCTGAGTTTTTATCTCAGCCACGCTCATTCCTTCGCTTGTAGTGAAGATCCATATTTATACATTTCTTTCTAGGGATAATGCTTTTTTCCTGTAATTTTATATGCGATGAGTATAATTACTGTTCCATACTGCAGCCTAAAGTGATGTTAATGTTACAGAAGAACATATTTATGATATTTTGACCTATTAAATAGGTTCTTGTACCAGTTCCAATGTGTGTGTGGGGTGTCTTCCCCACACCAACAAGCTATTCTCAGGACACCAGCTGAGTGTTCCACAATTCAACTCACTTCTGACACTATCTACCCGGAGATAGCGGGAGATTCCACAGATTAAAGGTTCAGTCCTATAAGACTGCCCCCTGCCCAACTTCAGATGCCAGTCTCAAGTCCAAGTTGCTACCCGTCCTTCTGACTGACTGGCTATAATTCAGAGGTTCCCAAGACCCGCCCCCGCTCAGGTTTGATTAATTTACTACAGTGTCTCACAGAACTCAGAGAATCATTTTGCTTACTAGATTACTGCTTTATTCTAAAAGGACATAACTCAGGAACAGCCAGATGGAAGAGATGCACAGGGCAACATTTTGGGTTTTAATGGAGGCTTCATGACAAAGGCACAATTGATTAAACCATTGGCTATTCGTGATTGAACTCAACCTCCAGCCCCTCTCCCCTTCCTAGAGGTCAGGGAATGAAGGAGTGAAAGCTCCAACCCTCTAATTACATGGTTGGATCCCCTGGCAACCAGCCCTCATTCTTAGGTATGATCCAAAAGTTACCTCATTAACATAACAAAAGACATTTATCGCTCTCTTCAATTAGAAAATTCCAAGGGTTTTAGGAGCTCTGTGTCAGAAACAGGAATGAAGACCAAATACATCTTCTTATTGTAAATCACAATATGGCACCTGTATTTCAGAGAGCCTCTATTTTAAAGTAAAAGAACTAATATTTTTACAAATCTGTTTCCTTTTCTGATAAAGTTAGGGAAAAAGAGGGAGCTAATACAGTAGTCCTCCCTTATCCATGGTTCCGATTTTCTTTCTGAGTATCATGACAGAATCTCACACGATCCCTCTCCGTCCCACCCGGGATATGAATCATCCCTTCCTCCAATGTTTTCACACCGTATATGTTTCCAGCCTGTTAGTCACTTAGCAGCCATCTTGGTTATCCGATCAAATGTCTTGATATCACAGTGCTAGTGTTCAAGTAACCCTTATTTTACTTAATAATATCCCCAAAGTGCAAGAGTAGTGATGCTGGCAATTGGGATATGCCAAAGAGAAGTTATTGTTGTTAATCTCTTATGGTGCCCAATTTATAAATTAAACTTTATCATAGGTATGTAAGTATAGGAAAAAACATAGACTACAGAGGGTTCACTACTGTCCCTGATTTCAGGCATCCACTAGGGGTCTTAGAACACATCCCCTGCGGATAAGGCACATATCCTAGTTTTGTATTTGCCCATCACGTACTGCGTGGACTGCATTATGTATGGTTTCTCGTGAAATCCTAATAAGAAACCCTATGAAGAGATGTTTTACCCTCATTTTAAAGAGAATTAAGAGGTATCTAACATACTCAAGAAACACAACTAGTATTAGAATCAGCATGAGAACTTACATCAGTCAGGCTCCAGAGTCCATATTTTTTACACTACAGTATTGCCTTTCCCTGAAGGTTTAAATTAATTCCTACATTGCCTAAATAGTTTATTAAAATATATGTACAGCTTATAAAGTGCTTTCACAGACATCTTTATTTGTGACTCGTTCATGGATTTATTTTCTGCTCTGTGGTAGCAAGTTTACAGAAATAAATTTAGTCATTTAGGGAATAAATTCAACAAAACATAGAGAAGACTTTCACCTTCAGGAAGATAGATCAGACATACTTTTCTGTGTTCCTCTTGCTAAATACATCTAACAACCTCAGACATCATGTGTAAAACAAACACAAGAAGACTCTGAAATGGATAGAGAAGGAAGCAGAGCAGCTATCAGCCTGAGAAATGAGGAGGTGGTGATTTCCCCAGGTTTTCTTTTTGCGGCATATACTCCAGACTTTGAACTGATGAAACTGGTAACTCAGAAATGCCAATGGGTACAGACAAAAAAAAGTTCCCCCAAATCTACTCTCTCTAGCCAAATGACCAGGAAAAGGGCAGCCTAGAAAGAGAGAAAACTTTTAAGCAATAACCACTCCACTCTAGTCAAATACCACACATAGAAAAAACCTGTAGCACACTCCCTTACTGATGCCAAGAAAGGCGGAGTGGGGAGCTTAGAACTAACCTAATTAGGATGTAACAAGGCAAGAATGGTGTCAGAGAAGTCCAAATAGGGAGCTGAGACTTTGATCCCTGCCAGCCAATAATGAGTCCCCCTCCCCCCCCATGGCAACAGTGGAGACCATGTGGGAAGCCAGAACTTCCACTCTTACCTGGCGGTAATGAGGCATCCCTCCCTTTCACCACTGGGGTGGTGTTAGATGAAGACTAATGGAGAGTTAGAACTTCCACCATCACCCAGAGGCTGTGAAGCTATACCCACCTTGGTGTCAGTGGAGACCATCTGGGGAGATGAAACTCCACTTCACACCCAGCAGTACCGATGAGCTCCCTGCCTTAGGTATCAGTGCAGTCTGAATGAGAAATCTGTACTTCTACCTCCACCTAGCAATAACAAGGTGCCTCACTCTCTTCTCTTGCTGGGGCAGTGTCAGAAAAAACACAGTTAACACAGAAGGTTTAGATAAGATCCAGAGTCTCCTAACAAAATGCAAATATGTCCAAGCTTCAATCAAAATCACTCGTCATACCAAGAACCAGGAAGATCTCAAACTAAATGAAAAAAGACAAGCAAAAGATGTCAGCACCAACAGGAGAGAGATGCTAAAATTATCTGACAAAGCTTTTAAAGCAGGCATGATAAAAATGATTCAACAAGCAACTACAAGCATACTTGAAACAAATAAGAAATTAGAAAACCTCAACAACTACAATAAGAATTTTCAGCAAAGAAATAGGAGATATAAAGAAGAACCAAATGGAAATTTTAGGACTCAAAATACAATAACTGAAATTAAAAGCTCAGTGGATGGGCTCAACAATAGAAAAGAGGGCACAGAGGACACCAATAGACTCTGATAAGATACGTGACCAAAAGAGAAACCACTAAAAAAGCTATAGATAGAGATATACTCAAAAACACTATAGATAAATCAAAAAGGAATTCTTAAAAATGTCCAAGTACCCCACAGGAAGGCAGGAAAAGAAAATAGAGATATGAAAAAAGACCAAACAGAAAATACAAAATAAAATGTTAGAATTTTAATTCTTAATATGTCAAGATCACATTAAATGTAAATGGTCTAAATATACCAATTAAAAGACAGAAATAGGCAGAGTAGTAAAAACCATGATCCATTTGTGTGCTATCTATAAGAAATCCACTTCAAATACATGATATAAGCATGTGACTAGACTTATTTTTTCGATTCAGCCTGAGAATCTTTGTCTTTTAAGTCAAGCATTTTGTCCAAATGGATTTATGATGATAAATGATATGTTTGGATTTGTTTCTATTATCCTAGTTTTGTCTTTCTTCTTCTTGCAGTTTCTAGGCCTGCTTCTACTCTTTTTCCTTCTTTTGAAATGATCAGTGTTTTCCTCTTTCCATTTGCTACCCTTATGAGTTTCAAGTATATAGTCTTTATTTCTTTTATTTAAATAACTACTCTAGACTTGCTAGCATACGTACATAAGTTATCAATGCTGAAGTTAGTCATTATCTTTCCCTTCTTCCCAAACAAGACAATGGCCTTTGGACACTATAATTTCCCAAATAGGTATATTTTTTGTATAATTTCTATCTTGACATTATTATTGTTGTTGTTTTATTCAGTCAATGTTTGTATCTGATTTAGGAACATATATACCACTTTGTTGCTCACTATTTCTTCCTGTCTTTCAGACTTTCTCTTTGGGAAAACTTCTTTCTTCCTGAAGAATATACTTTCAAACTTGCTAAGTGAGGGTCTCTTGGTAGCAAACTCTTTCCATTTTTCTTCATTGGAACATATCTTTATTTCATTCAAAAACTTAAAAACATTTTCCATTAACTATATTTTACTTTCTTCACATTAAAAAAATGTGCTGGATCAGAATGATATTAATAAGAGATGATCTATTGTTTAATTATGTTTCCTCTGAAGGAAAGTCTCCTTTCCATTCCCTCCAATAGATTTTAAAATCTATGTTCTTGATATTTTGAAGATTGGCTATAATGTACCTTTGTGTGGATGTCTTTTAATCTATCTTTCTTGGTAATTTTTGGCCTTCCAGTATCTCATGGTGCTTTTCATCAGTTCTGGAAAATTCTCAGCTAAAATTCTCTTTGAATACTTACACCTTTCCTATTCTGTCTTTTCCTGTTAGAACTCCATTCAGGAATGGAATAGAATTTCTTATTCCATCTTCCTGTCTCTTAATCTTCTATGCTTTCTAACTCTTGGTTTTCTGTACGGCATTCTGTATAATATCCTCAGGGAATATTTTCTCATTCATTATTTTCCCCGTTTTTCTGAATCTGCTAAACCCATCCATTGAGTTTTTAAAAATTGATATTATATATCTTTATTTCTGAATTCTATATGGTTCTTGTTCAAATTTGCTTGGTCATTTTGCTCTTTCATTATCTCAAATCTCTCTTTTATTTCTTTGAGCATATTAATTTATACTTATCTCAAACTCTGTGTCTGACATCTTTGTGGTTTTAATCAGCTGTTTATTTTTTCTATTGCTTTAGAGGTTTGGTACCTTGGTTTCTTGTATATTCTGAATTGTTGATTGCGAGTCTAGTTCCTTGAAATTTCATCTTTGGGAAATTTTATGATTTGTTTCGAAAGAGATAACCTCCAATAGAATTTTTATTTGCTTTGAATTTCCATTTGTATTTGCCAAGAGCCTTAAGATGCTAGTAGCCTACTACCACTTTAAATTAAATTCTTCGCTTATAGATTTTCTGGATCACACAGGTGGTGTGAATTTAGTTTACAAATCCATGTGGGGACCAATCTACTTTTATGAATATTCAGGAGAAATTTTTATTTTTCTGCATCTAGTACCAAGGTTGGAGGTGCACAATTTTACTTGTTTTGTGGGGATGGGTTTGGGTCTAGTTCTCACCTTCACTTTGAGGCTGGAGATGTTTGGGGTTCCAGCTTTATGTAAAGATTCTTCTAGTAGACTCCTAGCTTGGGTGTTCCTTTGGGGTTTGTCTTTTCTTCCCCATTCTTTGAATCTTAGAAACTGAAGCTCAAGTTCAGAAGAATGTAGTCTCTTATTAGCTCATTGATGCAATTAAAAAGTTTTTTAAATCTGACACTTACAATTGTTTTTAACAACAGTGTTGTTTAGGGAAATTATTCTACCACACGGCCAGAAATACATCTTCCAAAGATATTTCTGATCTCAAGTAATATATTGCCTCTAGGGTCCGGCACAATGGTGCAGCAGTTAAGTGTGCATGTTCTACTTTAGCGGCCCAGGCTTCACTGGTTGGGATCCCACGTGCAGACATGGCACCACTTAGCAAGCCATGCTGTGGCAGGTGTCCTGCGTATAAAGTAGAGGAAGATGGGCCTGGATGTTAGCTCAGGGCCAGTCTTCCCTAGCAAAAAGAGGAGGATTGGCAGCTTGTTAGCTCAGGGCTAATCTTCCTCAATAAATAAATAAAATAAATAAAATAAAACTAACTAAATAAATATTGCCTTTATTACATGTTCCTCTTACAGAATTACAAAGAAAAATGTCTCATTTCAAGAAAACAAAAATTCACTAATGTGTTTTATTAGGAAACTACTGACATAGGTCATCTCTATATTTTGAGACAAATTGAGAAATTGGGCTCATCTAGTTCTCCATCAAGTGATATTATTATTTAATGCTAAACATGAAACAAATAAAAGTAGGCATCTTCTTTTATAGTAGTGATTCAAATCTGATTTTTAATTATTAAATTGTGCATTTTTGGAAACTCATGGATCAGATTATGTTAAGTAGAAAAACTACTGAATGCTCATTCTCATCATGTAAACATTAGAGAGCAAAACTGTGGCATGAGATATAAGATTTAAATAATCCATGGCTCGGGTCAAATTATATTTTTATCAGATCACATACACACAGGGAATAAAGCAGTGCTTTGCCTATTGTGGCTGTATAATACATAGACTCAAGCAACATTCTCTTTTCTTCAGAGAAAGAGACGATAACTGTTGTTGAGATAACTTGCAATGAAGATATTTGGTGGACGATCTTGCTTTAAATCATGATAGATCTAGTAAATAAAATGAGTATTTACATAAGTTAGATGAAATAAGGAGAATGGTTTGGCAAGAGAAGTGGGAGAGGTAACTCCTGACCTTGGAAATAAGTAGATGAATAATGTGATGATTTTAAAAGTAGATTTCTGCACCAATGTGATAAAAAATGGCAATATAAGCCTTGCACGTATACATATAACATCCTTCCCTGAATTGTGGAATCCTGCATAACTTGTACGTGGAAGGAGATTTGGGGCTTTTATTTCTTTGTCTTCACCACAACTACCACCATCTGTTTTTCCTCTTATAGCCATCTCTCCATGGCAACACATATTGATTTACCAGCATGATTGCAATTGTATGGCCAACTTTATGTAACCTTGTACTGACAACCATGAATACAGCAATTTTCTCTTTCTACCTTTGCTTTCAGAGTCACCTTCCAGTGGCTGTGTTGCTGCATTTTAGGGCAGACCACACATAGGGCAGAGGTGGTGTCTTTTAGTGAAAGGTGGCTTTTATCCCAGCAGCCATCTCAGAGCCAGAACTTCTCCAGCAGTTCTTTTGTGAAAGTTAAGATCTGGCTGACAACCGAAAGTATACATACTTGTCAGCAGCATTAACTGAGATTTCAACATATCAAACCAGACAAAAGAGAAGCAGGAGAATTGGCATCAAGTTCAGAAATAGCACGTTTCTTTTTCATTAGTTCCACATAGTGCCATTCAGGATACAGTTTAATGAGAACTGGATGCTTCTTCAGTCACTGAATAGTGACATCCATAACAAGAGAAAATGTGAACGAACTGATTATTGATATTGGACATTCTTTCATCTTTATGGTTCAACTAAGAAGAGCTTGCAGGCTTTGAATTACGACAGATTGCCAATGCAAAGAAATTAAACTCTCCATCAAGGGATTGTATGATTCATGTTGTGAACAGCTTGGCAAAATTATGAACTGGTATTTTTCCAGTGGATACCTGGAGTCAGCAGACTATTTTTATTCTAATATCTACTAAGATAATCAGAATAAATCTTCAAATAAATGAGAAAAGAAAGCCAAACGTCAGTATTCTTTAATTAATAACTGGCCTAAATACTCCTTGAAGGGAAAGGAATACAGTTTTATTTACAAATGAAAGGCCAAATAAATAACTCCTCAGCCAAAGCTATAGCTTTAGAAAGTAAAACACAGGAAATATTAAAACCAATTATAATATATAAATGTAGCTCAAACAGTGTTTAACAAGGTCCTCACTCTGTATTTCCCCAATAATTATATATCTGTTGGACTACAATATTTAGAAGATGTTTAATTCAACAGTTGTATGTTGAGTAAATGAATTATGTCCCAGATCAAGGCATAAGGAACTCAATGAAAAGACACATCCTCAAATACTTTGTTATTTTGCACATAGTAAGACTTAATTGAAAACACGTGCAAAGAAATGTGATCAAAAAGATAGTTTTTCCACCAAAGAGTAAAGGTGCAGCAAATGTTTCCAAAAAGAGGTTACTCAAGCTAAAGTCGCAGGACCAAATAAAATGTACACGGCCAGCAATATCTCTGCTATCAAGGTTTATCTACCAATATTTGGAGAATAAGCATGTTTTGCACATTTCCCATCTGACTTATGCATCCACAAGTCTTCTTGCTGAAACTATTAGCAAAGTGGTTGGTTTTTCCAATGATGCACCCCCATTGTCTCTGAATGCAGCTGAAATTACAAACTCATTTCCAAAGGTCTCAAAACACCTGTTCAAACATAATAGCTTTTCGTCCTCTCTGACCTTTGTAGGCTGAGTTAAAAGTATGTAAGTCAGGAGCAAGCCCTATTATACAAGCACCAAACACTCAAACAATGCAATACTAATTTCTCTCAATTTTTAAGATTCTTCCTTATTTTTCTCTTTTGTAATAATTACTAAGGCACAGATAGGCATCATTCCTGCAGCTTCTTCGATTTCCCTCTTTGTTGTTGTTCAATTGCACTGATATTTCAAACTAAACTAGTCCATAGTTAAACAACAACAACACAAAAATTCCATGGCCATATAACTCTCTGTTAAATTTACAGAAGTCTTATCAAAAAAGATACTGAACAGAAGCAAAGATAAGGAGCCTAGAGACTCAATTTCTGCCCTTTCCTTCTACCACTCTGCCCCATTCCCCCCCTATCTACTAGGAAGGAGCATCATTTGAAAAATACTAAAGTAGATGATGAAATTATATTGACACATTCCAGAATAGCAGCTGATAAACATTTTCTCTTCTTCAAATCATTATTCACTGTAGGACTTTGCATAAACAATCTAATATAAAAATGTTTTGTCCTCTACTCTGTGTCAAGGATTAAGTATGGGGCCAGAGTCTACCCAAAGCCCACAGTCAAGTTGAGGAGATAGGCAAATAAATAAGTCACATAAACATTGCAGAACAGTGAAGGGGAGGAGTAAGAGAGTGGCAGAGATGACATCAGGACCTCCCAGCAGATAATCAGTAGCTCCAAAGTGCTTCTGGGACACCAGAGTCAGGATTTATAATAAAATAAGGAATGTACATTGTTCTCCTTCACCAGCCAAAGATATATTTGCCCTGTTCTTCTTGTATATACTCACTCCCCTCCCCATCTCCTATACAAAGGAGATCCCATTCTAAGAATCTGTAAAAATCCCTTACAATGTATAGCATATCTAATTTTATAGGAACGCATTAAATGCACCAAAGTCGTTTTACTTGTATAAAATGCAATGCTCATTTTTTGCCTCAGAGAAGTTTAATAAATATAACTTTTTCCTTGAGAACCTTACTCTTTTAAAATCATTTCTATTCTCCATCTCTAGGTAAACATTGTTTAAAGTAACTGTGTCTCATTATTTGTAGAGAATGTCTCAGATTCTAGGTTCAATTAAGCCAATGTCAATGATGTGCTAGGAATCAATGTAGGCAATACCAGAGATTTAAAAAGAAAAATGGAGATAAATCATTATTTTCCTCAAAGGGGTTATAATCTAGTAGGAGTATAAGTGAGGCTCCCATATGACAAAGTAGAAAGAGATAAATGACATAAGAAAGAGGTAAACCAAACGCTGTCCTAGTTCAAAGGAGGAGATGGAATTACAGTTTCTTGGGTGTTGCCCATATATTTCAAAGGAAAATGGGGAGTTGGTATGAAAATAAAAAGATGAACACTTTTTTTGACTATTTTGACAGAAAGTAGTGAAGCAAAGGAGAACAAGAAATATTTACCCACAAAAGTGACATGATTCACGATACTAGCAAAGGGGCAGTCAGGGTGGATATGCAAACTATAATTGTAAGAGTTTCTAATAACTTTGTGGTCTTCAACACTAGTTCTGACCTCACTAGTAACAGGATTCATTCATTCTTTAATTCACATATTTACTCTTTCAATAAATTTATATCAAGTGATCTGTTAGGCTTTAGAGGTACAAGGTGAGCAAAGGGAGACTCATCTTCCTTTTTTGTCTCATGAGTCTTGCACCTCTGAAAACATGAGAGGATGCCACACCAGACACATGCACGTGTGAGTGTATTCATACATCTACACAGGTGAATATAACCTCTCAAATATTTGAATAAAACTTAATTCCAAAACATTTATCCAGAAGTGCAGATCGTTTAAGGGAGAAAATGGAATCAGAGATAAAGAAAGAGAGAGAAGCTGATAGGGGGAAGACTGGGCGAGAGACAAGAAGAGTGTCCACCTGGAGAAGGGAAAGGAATCAATAGGCTAGAATAAGAAAAAGAGAATTTGTCTTCCACTATTGTCAGACTATTTCAACAAGGACTTGTGTTGTCAAATTTCTAAACAGAATTTTCACTTCTCAGCAAAAATGCAAAAAGTTAAAGTGACCTTATCAGCTGCTAGCTGGTTTTACCTGATAATACATTTTCAAATTTGAAAGATGAAGAAACATACCTGTAACTGAGGCTCGATTTTACAAAGGATGACAAGAAAGATATGATTTTAAATTAGAAATAAATAACTCAAGTAGTGCAGAGGCCAAAAGAAAAGAAGTGCAGTGGGGAAAATAAATCCAATCAGATTTAAAGATGTGGGAGTTTTTATACGCTCCATTGGATAAGATGAATTCCTAACAGCCTATTACATTTTACTGAGTGTCCTGATGAGAACAAAATAAAAGGAAGAGGACAAGAGCTCTTCCTTAAGGGCCCTGTGAGATTCATTAAATTTTAAGGGATACTATAGAATTTACAAGTAAAACAAAAGCATTAACATAATGTATAAAAATCCATTCATTCTTAGAGGTAATTAAATGTTTACAAAATCTGTCTTTAATTTCTCTAAAGGGAGTCTTAGGTAGAGTGGGCTTTTGCAATTAAGTATGTGGAGGGAAGCAAGAATGATGTCTAATGATGGTAAAATATTATTAATTGTGGTTTCTTTTTATATATAATTTATTGTAAACTGTAAGATTATAAAGGAATACACACTTTTAAGAAGAGTCAAATCATCCATAATCTATACTTTGACTAGCCTACTGTTTTCAATTTCCCACATTTCTTTTTGCTATTTATTCATCATTTATATCTATTAAAAATTGCAAACACACAAAAAACACACAGCTACCTCCAGCTTTTCTTCACTTAATATTATAAAATTTTCACGTTGTTAGAGTTGTCACAATTATCATTTCCTGAGGTACATTCTATTCCACCAGATTGACATGCCATATTTATGCCAATTAAGATTTTTTTCACTAACATTCATTGAGCGCTTGCAGGTACCAGATCCTCTATGTGGACACAAGGACAAACAGGATGTGGGGGTGATCCTTGGAGCAGTGTGAGATCCCACCCCGAGGGGCGCCATAGTGCTATGAGGGCAATAATCCCAGGCTGGAGGGAAGGGCGGAACTGAGTCCTGACAAGAAAGCAACAGATTTGAAACTGTCAAACACCGTTTCTTCAACATTATCATTCTTAACAAATGTTCCCAACTGCTGTATTTATAGTTCAACAAAATGTAAAATATGTTTAAAACAGTAAAATACTGAATATATTTTCAGTTCATTTATTAAAGCTCAAATGTAAGTTTAGGTAGTTTACTTTGTGACATCATAAGGAATG
Source organism: Equus caballus (assembly GCF_041296265.1). Classification (NCBI taxonomy): domain Eukaryota; kingdom Metazoa; phylum Chordata; class Mammalia; order Perissodactyla; family Equidae; genus Equus; species Equus caballus. Next base: position 22,051,907 of record NC_091692.1, read on the forward strand.
AAGGGATTATCAGAAAAAATACATTAATCACTTATTTGTGATTGCAGAAATTGAATTTCTGTTCACTTATGTCCAGGTAAGGGCATGGGAGTAGATAGGTCCCACAAGATGAACAGCTCAAGGGATCACAAACCAACAGAGGTTGTGTTTATATCCTTAGCTATAATGAAAAGATTTAGAGCATAAGACTTCTTATACTCAAAGTGTGGATTGCAGATCTGCAGCATCAGCGGCACCTGGGAGCTTGTAAGAAATACAAAATCCTAGGCCCCACTGAGAACTACAGGATCAGAACCTGCATTTTAACACGATCCTCAGAAGACTTGTATGCATATACAAATTTGAGAAGTAGTGCCTTAGAGGACACCTTCATCACCACTGCAAGCCATGGTGTGTGCCAATCCATGAGGCAATCCAATGGGAACAGTCACCCCAGGACTCTCCTCTCAGCCTGAAGGTCAGTAATTGTTGACCCATCGTACGGTCTTTGCTTGCCGGCCATCGGAGGAACAATTTTATCACACGTTTAGACCATCACTGAGCTAATGGCCAGGTGCCATTTTAAGGAGTGGCCTTGAAATTCTACAAGCATTTTAAAGTAGATTCATCAATGCGAATGTAATCACTAAAGTCATGGAAATATAGACTTCTCTTTCTCCTCACCATCAGCCTACTGGCCTCTGAGTTTTCCCTTTTGATCTGAAATGAATAAATAGGAAAAAGCCCCTGAGAGTCAACTGAACCCATCATAAGCCAGGACCTTATTTTTACTACTTATTAATGACATTCCTCCTTACACAATGTTCTATTAGTTACCTTCTCTTTTGGCAAACCCATACAGGAGAAAATTGAACCTCTGAGGGCTGGAGAGGAGGAGATATGGTACTGCATTTATAACTGGTCAGGAGCTAAAAGAGGGAGATGTACCAATGGAGACTTCTTTAAGGACAAGGATGAAATCACCATGCTACTAACATAAGAAAATTCAGGCAGCTTGGATCAAGTGCAGATCACTAGGGACACTATCAAGTCATTCAAAACGTATTTGATTGTAGCAACTGCTGGGGCTATATGTGGGCACAATGGTAACTCAATAACAACCTCATCCTTGTCTGACTTCTTCAAGTGAGTCCCTCAATCCATCTTTAGACTAGACAACAATGATGAAAAGAGTTGCCTCTGATGTAGGCTCAGCTGTTCTAGGTCTTCACAAATCCACTTTCTTCCCTGGCATCACACATCATATAATAGAATATTCATTGTTCACATAAGACCATATGCTACATTGGCATGAATCCCATCATTCAATATTTAAAGCTGTGGTGGGTCCCTTGACAGCTTCTGTCAGAACCCTAGGGACAGCATGCCAGTGTAATGGCAAGACTTAAGCATCTACTACTCTATTTTCTTTTGTTACATTTTCCAACATTTTATAAGTTTATCTTTAAATAGAATGAAATTACATAAAATACTTCATCCAGAGGCTATCTAAAGGCTTCTGATTTAAAATAGTGTCTGATTCATACTCATGACATGGCCTTTCCAAATTCACACAGTGATAATGATAAAGACACCAAAATAGTGAAAATTCAGAGAGGTGGAACACAAAGGGCCAACTGCAGAATCGGGGAGAAATAATCACTGATATAATTGGGCCAAAAAGCACAACCAGTAGCCATTTGTTCTTCATTATATGGAAACCAAGCAAGCCTGCAATTATGAATATAGATGCCTAGATGCCACCCCTCCCCATCACTTCAGTATCTATCCCATTATGTGCTCCTTAGACCAGAAATGCAAGAGTCACCACAACTCTGAAACCAGTTTTTGCTTTTTTAGGTAGCCAATGTAAAGTATCAGCTTTGCCCCTATAAGTGCTTTTTCCTATATCCATTCCAACTACGATGCCCCGAAAATGACTGGGATTGCAATATGAGTGGTCTGATGAAGGTCTCTTGAATCTTATCCTCTATTTCTGAGATGGATGTGGGCATGCAAGTAACGCATTAGCCTACTATAGACAGAAGTAGGAACAGGACAAGCTCTGGGAGCAGTGCATGCTGGGAAATGTAGTTTTTCTACACAGAGTATCAGACAGCTAGCAGAACACCACCTGTCTTCTTGCAAAACATCAGGTTTAAATGAAGACTCAACCTCCAGGAAATATATATTAAAATGAAAATTGGTATTTTCGTCCTGCTCAGATTGGCAAAACATTAAAAGATGGACAACATTCTCTACTGGTGAAGTGTGAAGAAAGATTCATATATTTTTGGTGTACCTAGCCCTTATGGAAAATAATTGGACCTTCCATTAATATTAAATATTCACATATCCCTTGATTGAATAATTCTAATTCTAGAAATCTATCTGACTAAAAAGACATTTTGCAGACATATGTAAAACGGTTCGTGTTCAAAGATACACACAGCAATGTTATGTGTAATAGTAAAAAGCTGGAAACAATGTTGTGTCTATCAATAGGGGAATTTCTGCATAAATTATTTCATAATAATTTCATGTAGTCATTAGAAAGAATTAGTTAGGTTTTTATGCACTGATATAGAAGATGTGTTCATTGTAAATCACCAAATTTAAAAAGCCAGTTATAGAATAGTATGTGTGTTAAAATTTTATTTATGTAAGGAAGATTAAAAGTTGGTGTGCACAGGGCTGACCTGTTGGTATAGCGGTTAAGTTTGTGTGCTCCACTTCAGTGGCCAGCAGCTCGCAGATTCCAATCCTGGGCACAGACCTATACACCACTTATCAAGCCATGCTGTGGCAGGCATCACACATATAAAATAGAGGAAGATGGGTACAGATGTTAGCTTGGGGCCACTTTTCCTCAGCAAAAAAGAGGAGGATTGGCTGAGGATGTTAGCTCAGGGCTAATCTTCCTAAAAAAACACAAGATTTTGTGTGTTGGAATGTGTTAGTGTGTATAATATACAAGGTATCTTTAGACCTTAGGAAATATATGTTTTATCATCATTGTAAATACTGTAAATGCATAGATAGAGGTCTAGGAAAATAGACAACAAAGTTTAAAGAAGCTAAATTTTGAAGAATTTTAGGGAATAGATCTTAAAAGAAAATCTTATTTATGCTCTATAACTCTGTATTATTTATATTTTCTAAATGAACATTTATTACTTTTGAGACTAAAAACTTTAAAAAAACTAGGCCTTAAAGAAATATATAAGTACAAAGTTTAAAATGTTCAGATCTTAATAATCAGATTCTGGGTTTAAATTTCTTATATATTTCTGTATTTTCCTAATTCTCTATAGGAACACATATTATCATAGTAATTACAAAAATAATAATAATTATCTTTTAAATTTAGCATGTCAATTTTGTTTTTACCATCATAGTAAAGAAAAAATAATTCAAAAAAGGACAGAAATACTAACAGCAATTCCCCTTGGTTAATGACACGGTGGATAATTTTTTTGGTGTTTCTTCTATTTCACTGCATTTAAAAACTTTTCTAGATTACCAGGAACATGGCAGACTCTGAACTCACCTCCTCCCATGGACACAACAAATCTACAACTACCTGTGGAAAAATTACCTCTGAGAGAGAACTGGAAACTGGATAAAAAGAAGGCCCACAACAAAGGACAACACTGACAGAGGTGGAAGAGGCAGAAATATCACTCTGCTGAGGAAAAATACCCATGTTCTAGCCATGATGCTTCATGGCTGGGAGCAATTTTAAGGTATGAAGCTTTTCCTGGAGGAGTTGGGGATCTGAGTAGGAGAGCTATGTCACAATAAGCAGCCTTTTAATTCAGCCCAACTGACATAAGTGCCATAATACCTGGCTTTGCTGGCTGTTAAAACCAATGAGGAACAGCTCCCAGAAAAGCTATTCAACATAAGAGAAATAAAAGTCTTCTTTTAAAGGGCCCATGCACAGATTCACCCATTCTGGAAACTGACACAAAATCACCAGAAAGAAAAGTGGATAGTTCTTTTGTAAAAGAGACTTGCTTGATAAGCTCTGACCACATCTCAGAGAGGCAGCAGGTGGCTGGGCCCACCTCTCCAGGGACTGAGACAGTGGTGACAGCCATTATTGTGACCTAGTACAGGTGTGCTGACACAGATGCTGGCAGATGCCATTGGATTTCTTCCTCTGCCTGCTAGCACCGAGGTCTGCCCCTCGACTAGATCAATGATTTAGTGGAGCTCAGGCAAGGCAAGCAGCCCATCCTTGGAACTAGCCTTGCCCCCAGTAAGCCCACATGGAACTTCTGGGCCCTCTTAGGCAGGATGTGTCGGACCTCTGTAGCAGGGAAAGTGGGTCTACATTGGCAGGGTGGGGTATGTGCACAGGACAGGAATGTGTTGGTGGGGTGTGTGGGCCCGCAGGCAGGGCAGTGAGGCATGTCAGCTGCAGCTGAATTGTGACACTGGCCATTTCACATATCCACCCAGGATATTTGCCCCACCTTCCATCACATGAAACAACTGTGTGCTGCAATGCCTGGGGCCAGCCCCACCCAGCTGTGCTCCTAAGAGAGCTAACAACAGCCTTACAGGCCCCAAACCTAGAGCAATTGTGACCTGCTGACCTAGCAACATGCCACACTGGGGGCCTACTCATTTAAAGAGCAAAGCAACAACACGTATGTGCTATTAGACCTTGCAGCCAGACATGCTGGGGCTTGCCCCACCCAATAAAGTGACTAATGTGACCTTAGTAGCCACACACAGCTGAGCCTTACAACCAGACAGCTCGGGGCACAGCCTAGCCTACCTGTGTGCCCACAGCAAGAGAAAATCTGGCAAAACAGAAGGGGATGCATAGCCTACACAGTGGACAATCCTTGAACATTTGAAACTGGTAACAAGAGAGAAGCACATTGCTGGGTGCTGTAAGGCATCTCTTACATAAGGCCATACTTCTATGATCGAGAGATGTAGCTAATCTACCCAATACATAGACATAAGCACAGAGAAGTAGTCAAAATGAGGATACAAAGGACTATGTTCCAAATAAGGGAACAGGACAAATTCTCAGAAAAAGAACTAAATGAAACAGAGATAAATAATCTACTTGATAAAGAGTACATACTAATATTCAAAAGGATACTTACTGATCTTGGGAGAAGAACAGGTGAACACAGCAAGAAGTTCAACAAAGACTTGAAAATATAAAAAGAACCAATCAGAATTGAAGAATACAATCATGGAAATGAAAAATTCAGTAGAGGGAATCAACAGCAGAGTACTTAACACAGAAGAATGGATCAGTGAGCTGGATGAAAGACTAGAGGAAATCACCCAAGCTGAACAGAAAAAAGAAAAAAAAGTATTAAAAAGAATGAGGACAGAATGGACCTCTAGGACAACCTGAAGCATACTAACATCCATACTATAGGTGTCCCAGAAAGAAAAGAGAGACACAAAGGGGCAGAGAATTTATTTGAAGAAATAAAGGCTGAAAAATTTCCTATTCTAAGGAAAGAAACAGACATCCAGGTACAGGAAGCATAGAGAGCACCAAACAAGATGAACTCAAAGAGGCCCAAACCAAGGTACATTATAATTAAAGATAAAGAGAGAATCTGAAAAGCTGCAAGAGAAAGGCGAAAAGTTACATAAAAGGAAACCCCACAATGCTATCAACAGACATCTCAGCAGAAACCTTACAGGCTAGAAGGGAATGGCATGATATTTTCAAAGTGCTGAAAGGAAAAAACCTATAGCCAAGAATTCTCCACTCAGCAAGGTTATCACTCAGAAAGGAAGGAGAGATACACAGTTTTCTAAACAAGCAAAAACTAAAGGAACTCATCGCTACTAAATTGGCTTTACAAGAAACGTTAAAGGGACCTATTTAAGTGGAGAAGAAAAGACAACAAATAGGAATAAGAAAATTATCAATAAAAATAAATCACTGGTAAAGGCAAATATACAGTAAAGGTAGCAGATTAAACATCTACAAAGCTAATATGAAGGTAAAAAGACAAAAGTACTAAAAATATCTATCTCCACGATAAGATATTAAGGGATATACACACACAAAAAAGAGGTTAAATACGGTATCAAAAACATAAACTTTGGCTGGAGGGGAGTAAAAGTGTAGGGCTTTTAGTAGAAGGTCAAACTTAAGAGAACATCAATCTTAATATAGATTTCTATTTACATAGGTTATTATATATGAAACTTATGGTAATCTCACACCAGAAATCTATAATAAACACAGAAAAAATTAAGAGGAAGGAGCCCAAACAAAATACTAAAGAAAACCATCAAGTCAAAAGGGACAAGAGCAAGAGAAGAAGAAAGGAACAGGGAAGAACTACTAAGAACTACTAAAACACCCAGAATACAAGTAACAAAATGGCAGTGAGTGCATACTTATCAATAGCTAATTTAGATGTCAATGGACTAAAAGCTCCAATCAAAAGACAGAGGTGGCTGAATAGATTATAAAAGCAAGACCCACATATATGCTGCATACAAGAGACACACATCAGACCTAAAGACACTCACAGGCTGAAAGTGAAGGGATGGAAAAAGATACTCTGTGCAAATTGCAATGAAAAGAAGGCTGGGGTAACAAAACTTATATCAGGCAAAATAGACTTTAAAACAAAACTGTAACAAGAGACAAAGGAGAGAACTGCAGAATAAATAAGGGAACAATCCAATAAGATGACATAATATTTTTAAATAGCTATGCACCCAACATAGGAGCATGTAAATATATAAAGCAATTGTTAATAGACATAAAAGGAGAAATAGACAGTAACACAATAATAGTAGGGAACTTTAATGCTTCACTTACACCAATGGATAGATCATCCAAACAGAAGATCAATAAGGAAACATTGCCCTTAAATGACACATTAGACCAGATGGACTTCATAGATATATACAGAACATTCCATTCCTAAACTGTAGAATACACAGTCTTTTCAAATGCACAAGGAACATTCTCCAGGATAGATTACATATTAGGCAATAAAACAAGTCTCAATAAATTTAAGAAGATTGAAATAAGACCAAGCATCTTTTCTGACTACAACAGCATGAAACTAGAAATCAACTATGAGAAGAAAACTGGAAAAACCACAAAAATGTGGAGATTAAATAAAATGCTACTGAACAAAGATTTGGTGAATGAAAAAGTCAAAGGAGAAATAAAAAAATACCTGGGGACAAATGAAAATGAAAATAAGAAATCCCAAATTTATGGGATACAGCAAAAGTGGTACTAAGAGGGAATTTTATAGCAATAAAGATCTACCTCAACAAACCAGAAAAATATCAAATAAACAATTTAACACTACACCTAAAGGAACTAGAAAAAGAAGAACAAACAAAGCCCTAAATCAGTAGATGGAAGGAAATAATAAAAATCAGAGCAGAAATAAATGAAATAGCGACTAAAAACAATAGAAAAAATCAATGAAACTAAGAGCTAGTTCTTTGAAAAGATAAACAAAATTGGTAAACCTTTAACTAGACTCACCAAGAAAAAGGAAGAAGGCTCAAATAAATAAAATCAGAAATGAAAGAGGAGAAATCACAACAGATACCTCAGACATACAAAAAATTACAAGAGAATACTATGAAAAACTCTACACCAACAAATTATATAATCTCCAAAAAAATGGATAAACTCTTAGAATCATACAACCTACCAAAACTGAATCAAGAAGAAATAGAGAATTTGAATAGACCAATCACCAGTAAGGAGATCGAAACAGTAATCAAAAACCTCCCTAAAAACAAAAGTCCAGGACCAGATGGTTTCCCCAGTGAATTCTACCAAACATTCAAAGAAAACTTAATACATATCCTTTTCAAATGCTTTCAAAAAACTGAACGGGAGGGAAGCTTCCTAACTCATTCTATGAGGCCAACATTACCCTGATACCAAAACCAGAAAAGAACAACATAAAAAAAGAAAATTACAGGCCAATATCACTGATGAACATCGACACAAAAATCATCAACAAAATACTAGCAAATCAAATACAAGAATACATTGAAAAGGTCATATGCCATGATCAAGTGACCTTAATTCCAAGGATGCAGGGATGGTTCAACACCCAGAAATCAATCAATGTGATACACCACGTTAACAAAATGAAGAATAAAAATCACATGATCATCTCAATAGATGTAGAGCAAGTATTTGACAAGATACAGCATCCATTTATGATAAAGACTCTGAATAAATGGGTATAGAAGAAAAGTACCTCAACATAATAAAGGCAATGTATGACATACCCACAGCCAATATCATACTGAATGGTGGAAAACTGAAAGTTATCCTTTAAAGAACAGGAACCAGACATGGATGCCCACTTTCCCCACTCTTATTTAACATAGTATTGGAAGTCCTAGCCAGAGCAAACAGGCAAGAAAAAGAAATCAAAGGGATCCTGGTTGGAAAGGAAGAAGTAAAACTGTAACTATTTGCATATGACATGATTTTATCTATAGAGAACCCTAAAGAACACACCAGAAAAACTATTAGAAATAATAAATTAGTACAGTAAAGTTTCAGGATACAAAATAAGCATACAAAAATCAGTTGTGTTTCTATACACTAACAATCAAATAGCAGAAAGAAAAATTAAGAATACAATCACATTTAAAATCACAAGCAAAAGAATAAAATACCTAGGCATAAATTTAATCAAAGAGGTAAAAGACCTGTACTCTGAAAACTATAAAACATTAGTGAAATAAATTGAAGAAGATGCAAAGAAATGGAATGATATTTTGTGCTCTAGGATTGAAAGAATTAACAGAGTTAAAATTTCCATACTTCCTAAAGCAATCCACAGATTCAATGCAATCCCTATCAAAGTCCCAATGACATTTTTCACAGAAAAAGAACATGGAATTCTAAAATTTATATGGAACAACAAAAGACCTCAAATAGCCAAAGGAATCCTGAGAAAAAAGAACAAAGCTGGAGGTATCACACTCCCTGATTTCAAAATATACTACAAAACTGTAGTAACCAAAACAGCATAGTACTGGCAGAAAAACAGACACAGAGATAAATGGAACAGAATGGAGAGCACAGAAACAAACCCACACATCTCTGGACAGCTGATTTTTGACAAGGGAGCCAAGAACATACAATGGAGAAAGGAAAGTCTCTTCGATAAATGATGTTGAGAAAACTGGATGGCCACATGCAAAAGAATGAAAGTAGACCACAATCTTACACCATATATAAAAATTAACTCAAAATAATTAAAGACTTGAATGTAAGACTTGAAACCATAAAACTTATAGAAGAAAATACAGACAGCATAGTCTTTGACATTGGTCTTATCAGCATCTTTTTGAATACCATGTCTGACCAGGCAAGAGAAACAAAAGAAAAAAATAAACAAATGAGACTACATCAAACTAAAAAGCTTCAGCATAGCAAAGGAAATCATCAACAAAATGAAAAGACAACCTAACAATTGGTAGAAGATATTTGCAAAGTATATATCTGATAAGGAGTTAATATCCCAAATGCATAAAGAACTCACACAACTCAAGAACAAAGAAACAAACTCAGTTAAAAAATGGGCAAAAGATCTGAACTGACATTTTTTCAAAGAAGATATACAGATGGCCAACAGGCACATAAAAAGATGTTCAACATCACTAATTATTAGGGAAATGCAAATCAAAACTACAATGAGATATCACCTCATGCCCATTGGAATGGCTATGATTAATAAGACAAGAAATAACACCTATTGCAGAGGATATGGAGAAAAGGGAACCCTCATACACTGCTGGTGGGAATGTAAACTGGTACAGCCACTAGGGAAAACAGTATGGAGATTCCCCAAAAAATTAAGAATAGTAATACCCTATGATCCAGCTATTGCACTTCTGGGCATTTATCCAAAGAACATGAAAACATGAATGCATAAAGATATTTGCAGCCCTATGTTCATTGCAACATTATCTGCAATAGCTAAGACCTGGACACAACGCAGGTTCCCATGAAGGGATGAATGGATAAAGAAGATGTGGTGTGTATACACAATGGAATATTGCTCAGCTATACAAAATGATGAAATCTTGCCATTTGTGACAACATGGACGGACCTTAAGAGTATCATGCTAAGCAAAATAAGTCACGTGGAGAAAGTCAAATACCACATGATTTAACTCATAAGTAGAAGATAACAATAACAACAACAACGACAACCATAGACATAGAGAATAGGTGAGTGGTTACCAGAAGGGAAGGGGAGGGAGATGGTGAAAGCAGTGACAGGGCATATGTGTATGGTGACAGATGGCAATTATTTCTGGGGCAGTGAACATGGTGTAGTCTACACAAAAATAGAAATACAATGATGTACATCTGAAATTTATATAATATTATAAACCAATTTTACCTCAATAAAAAAAATTTCTCTTAAGTTATACCTTTGCATTGATAAAAAATAAAATCAAAAAATAAATGAAAACCTTCTAAACTCTGGGAGATGTAGGCCAAAACAGTTATGCATTACCAAACACCTAAAATAGAAAATACGTCAAAACAGGACGGGAATTAAGTCCAGGATAGCAATTTGAGGGTATATGGACATATACAATATCATTTTTTGTGGTGTGTATTTCCATGTGCTTTAAATATTGCAAAAATAATTAAAAATTAAAGCAGTTAGACCTTAGATCCTCTCCCTCACTCCATGCAGCAGAATGACTGTCACCTCTCAATTCTGGCAGAAGATGAAATATTTATCCTCTGGAGATGGTGATACAGAGAGACTATAGACTGGGCAACACAAAGTCTAATTAGGGGCAAGCCTCCTACAAAGAAAACCAGAAGGTGGGCTGCAAATCTACAAATGTAATGCTATGAACTACCACTTCATCAGCTCCTTTCCCAACTGGAGGCTCCGTGGAGTTGAGTTTTCACTCTCCAGGTAAGAGCCTTTGTGAAGGATTTGACCAGAGCAAGAGAAAAGATCTAGCCATGATGCCAATTGGGTCTTCCCCCACTGAAACAACCTGGCATGATTACTTTACAGTAAAGCCTGCAGGCAGCAAGCCCCACCCACATGCACAGAGCTTTGTATTAGCTCACCCTTAAATATGAACAGACAGTCAAGAGTCATAACACATCTTTAACATAAAAGCCATCAAAAAAATTTAAAAAGCGACTCCGAAGAAAGAGACTGAGCAGAGAGAAGAAAATTCCACAATCACAATATGAAACAACTCAAAATCTACCATTTATATTCTTAGAGATATAGGGGAAGATTTATAAAGCAAGACTAGGATGCTATAAAGCAACACTACGAACACATAAAAGAACTCTTGGAAATTAAAATATAGCAGTAATAGAAAACATTTAGTAAGATAAATTTGAGAGAATATCTCAGAAAATAGAATTAAAAATAAGACAATAGGAGACAAACGATGAGAGATACAATATCTAAATAATAGGAGTTCCCAAAGAAACATCAGAAAAACAAAGAATTTCATAAAATTTCTCAGAGTTCAAGAACAAAAGTTTCCAGATAAAATAGCCTCTTCCTCAACCAAGGACCGAGCAAAATGGATGGAAATTACCCTAACAAGCTACATCATTATGACATTTTAGAACACTGGCTACACAAACGAAGATTCTATTCTTTTTTTTTTCTTTTTTTTGGGAGGGGGGGGAGCATTATATACACATCCAAAGGATTTAGAATCACAATCGCTTTGGACTATAGGTTCATTCCTGTTGTCACAAATGGTAGCAATTCTTTCTTTTTAAGGATGAAAGGTATTCTATCATACAAGTATATTATATATATCTATGAGGATATGCCATGTTTGTCCATTCACCCACTGTCCATATGAATGTTTGTCCATTCACCCACTGATAGACATTTAGTTGGTTTCCATATCTTGGCTATTGTGAATAACGTTGTTACAAAAATGGGTGTGCATATATATTGCTTCAAGAGTTTGATTTTGATGTCCTTTGGGTATATACATAGAAGTGGAATTGCTGGCTCATAAGATAATTTTATTTTTAATTTTTTGAGGAACCTCTATACTGTTTTCCAAAATAGCTGTACTAATTTCTGTATTGTAGATCTTAAGTGTTCTCGCTATTAAAAAAAAAAGATAACTATGTGAGGTGATGGATATGTTACTTAACTTAATTGTGGTGATTATTTCACAATGTATGCATGTATCGAAGCATCTATATGTACACCAAATACATATAATTTTTATGTCAACTATACCTCAACAAAGCTGGAGGAAAAAAAGAATGGTATTGGACTTCTTGACCCAACACTGGAAGCTAAAGAGCAAGGGATGAATGCCTTCAAAATTTGAAGGGAAAATAATTTTGAACCCAGAATTCTATATCTGTTAAAACTCTTAACTGAATGTTAGGATGGAATAAAATATTTTTATAAAGTAAAGTCTCAAAAAGTTGCTTTTTTCACCCTGTTTCTCAGGAATCTACTGGAGGAGATTCTCTACCATAATAAAGAGTAAACCAAAAACGTTAAGAGAGATCTAGACGATAGGAGAGTCTATAGAAGAAAGACAAGACATCCTAAACACCCAAAATGATGGCTGAGGGGGTTCTTCAGATGACAGCTGAAGAGTAGGCCCAGAGAGCACTCAAGCTGGAGGGTTCTGAGAGAGATGTCTCCAAGAAGATAAAATTGATAGAATAACCAATGTGTTTGACCACATTGACAGATTCACACTATGGAGGGGGGTTGGGAGTTACTTAGAGACAAATATATAGAAAACTAATAAACAGAAAGATAAGATTATAAGAATGGAAAACTAATTGTAGTATACTGCATGGCTCCGTTATGAACAGTCAGTTATAAACACCGAATATTGATCTATCAGAAAATTATGATTTATTTATACTGGGTAAATGGTGGGAGGTAATTATGGGGGTGGGATTGAGAGTTGTGGAAGATGATAAAAAATGCTAAATCTCCTTTTTTCAGGGTGGGCATTTAATTGCTAATTGTATCAAGCTAAAAATTCAGGAAGCAGCAGATTAAGCACGTTATGGAATGATTTGGAGGTAAATATCAAAAGAAACATCTAGAAGAATTGTAAACTGTTTCCTTTTGAGATCAGGAATTAGGAATGAAGGGCAGGCAAGAGACAGATATTTTTCATGATTGTTGAACTAGTTGATTGTTAAATATATGAATGTATAACTGGTAAAAATTAAAAATAATAAAATGCCATAATAGTCACCAAGAGTTTTATAGCTATCCTTGACTGAGAGCTGACACAATATTAACTAATATAATTAATTAATTAATTAATTAATATAATTAAAATGAAGAAATGCATAGACTATTTGTTGATTTTGTTTTGAATGTGATTGATTATATACAACATACATTAGAATGTTTATTTCAGAAAGAAGGCTTGAAAAGAAGAGAACTTGGAGCCCTATCAATATTGTTTATTCATTTGCCAAACACCCACTGAATGCCTCCCATGTGCCCCTCACTATTCTAGGTGGTTGGAGGACGGCGAGAGTAGATAAACAAACAAATATTTAACTTGTAGGACACTATAGAGGAAAATGAAAGAGGGTGACGGGAGAAAGTGGTAAGGGAGAGGCTATTGTATATTTCATTAACTGCTTCATTGAACTTGCATGAGTTAAACTTCTTGAAATTACTATAAGTAGAGATCCACTAGGATTCACAATAGTAGGAAAAACTCTTTGTAGAAAAAGTGCTACATAATGTAGGAAAACATATCGATGGCACAAGAATGCAGAAATCAACAGTAATTCCAACTGAGACCACAGAAGCTGAAAGTATATTCAATGCTATGGAATATCTGAACTTTGTCACTGGTAGAAAAATCCTCTTATAACAATGAACTCCAACAAGAATAAGTTTTGTGGCTGAAGTTAACTAACTGCCAATTTTATGGCAATAAACTCTCTGAAACCATTTTTCTTTTGGAACTCTGTTTCAGGTTTATTTCGTAGAAAAAAAAAAGACAACTGTAAAGCTGCTTTGTAATAAGAACATCCTTTCCAAATGACGCGTTTAGAGATCAAGCCAGAGCTACAATTTCCCGAAGTTCCTCAGGGCTCTGTTTTCCTGCTCCTTCTCCCTGTGCTCAGACACCTGCTTTCTGTCAGGGGAAGCAGCTCCTGGCAGAGACGCTGGTCTCAGGGAAGTTGGGCTGTAATTACAGTTGCCATCACTATGAGGCATGACACAAAGACACTGCTCTATCTTTGAATTCAGCTTCTCTGAGGTTGTGTCAAAAAGTGAAAAATTATCCTGCACAAGCTTCTGCAAATGCAGCGTTGAGCAGGAGTGTCTTTCAAAAGCGACCTGATCAAAGTGGCCCAGACAGCAGAAGTCACTTTGGAAAGTCACCAGCTCCTTTGTACATGACTAGGCTGTTGCATGTTTTCAGACAGGATTTATTTTCTGAGATTCCTAAAGGAATCATAACTAATCTCTATAAAACTACACATTAATGCTCAAAGAATTACTCATTGAGAGCTGTTGGATGAAAAATAGAAAGACAAAAAAGGGAAATCAATTAGAGCGTAACTAGATAGAACGACACAATCAGGGAGAAGCGGCCAGGAGTAATGAAGTCAAACTAAAAGAAGGATAATCTTCCTGGGAGGAGAGACAGGAGAATTTGTTTCTAATTGAAGCCATTTTATCACTTGTGGCACCTTAAAAAGATGCTGAGCACTTTACAACAGTTGCAGCACCAACGCTGAGATGCTTTAGAACTCCAAGAACTTCTATTGGTTTTCTCTCTCAGCCACCATAAACAGAGAACTACATAAGAAGAAACATATATAAAATATAAACAAAGGCGTCTTTTAAAAAACTTTGCTGGTACTTCCCAAGTAAAATCAGTCCATTTACTTGGCAAATGCCAGCTTCAAAACAAGCCCCTTAGCAACTCCTTCAAACTAGATTTTTGTTCCTGCGCCCCAACTATATTTAGAAATTCTGGAGTAGCCCCTTCTTGGAGAAACAACAATCAACTACATAATGCATTCTTTCTAAGTCTGATTGCCAGATCTATTAGCATTTTGTTCTCATTCGAAATGTGCCCTACCTAGAATTTATTCCAAAGTAAAGGCATAGGGTAACTAGTCATCTTTTCTGTCTCTTTCCTGAAATGCTATAGTGCTTATTGCAAAAACTAGCATTGGAATATGTGTTGCCATGTATGCATGTCCTTGCTCCCTAATGAGATGGACCTTAGTTCTGATGATTACTGCTGTCTTTTGGATCTTTTCTCTCCTGCTGGGAAGGCAGAGTTCAGTGATACTGCACTAGGTTGAAAAATCACAATTCTCCCTCCACGCATGTTGGGAATATTGTTGGAATGTAGGCTGAAGATGGTTTGGTCTGTATATAAAATGTATTCCAGTTTAGAAGAAATGAATGGAAGTTTATTGCCAGTAGCCAGTATAACTTAAGGGAATCTGAGCAAGTAAACTTTCTCAGCTCTAACTGCTTTCTTTGTCAAAAGCATTCAATTCAGGAGAGAAGAAAAAGTAGCAACTGTTCCAAGAGGGTTTATAGGTTCTTCCAGAGACAGTTTCATGGGCACAGAACTGTTCCTGTCACGTTTCTCTAGGCCTTCCTAGATGTGTCCATGGATCCACCTAAAGGAACATCCGGGAAACACCCACTGCTGTTCTACTGGTTTACTTAGCCAGTTTCTACAGAGAATATACTAAAAGCAAATGCAACTCAGTATATCCAAGTGATTAGGTTCTATCTCCCTTGCAGAAAAAGGACATATATTAACATCGTTGTTAAATTAACGCCTGACATGCACAGAGTAAGTGTTTAGTAACTGTTCTTATGTTTATGCCTTAAAAATACTTTTTTCCAGATCTATTAGAGAAAGCAACTGGGTCATGCTGTCCTTCTCTTCTTCAGCTAGAGGTCTGAATCATGGAAGTTTTTGTGGCCTTGCTTTCTGAAGGCATTATTATGATAAATTTATTCTTTTTTTTTAAAAGATTTTATTTTTTTCCTTTTTCTCCCCAAAGCCCCCCGGTACATAGTTGTACATTCTTTGTTGTGGGTCCTTCTAGTTGTGGCACGTGGGATGCCGCCTCAGCATGGTTTGATAAGCAGTGCCATGTCTGCACCCAGGATTTGAACCAACGAAACACTGGACCGCCTGCAGTGGAGCGTGCCAACTTAACCACTCGGTCACGGGGCCAGCCCAGATAAATTTATTCTTAAATGAATTATACTCTTAAAAATTTTATAAACATTCTTTATTCATGTCTCAAAGGGCTCCACTTATAGTAATGCTCCAAAAATACTTAGGGTCATTTCCCTGAAGTTTTTAATGCATGACCAAGGGAACTTAAAGAGTTATGTGTATATATATGTGTATGTATATATATATATAATATCAAAGATTCATATATATATGTCTGTTTATATATAGCTATATATGCATATTATATGAAATATATCATATGACATGTATATGACTGAAGCAGGACATGTACTGTGACATATGCTGCTAGTGCTTGAATAAAATGAACAGTATATGGATTCAACTCAGTGCTCATCTGTTAGCTCTCTCAATTCTGGATGCAAAAAGAAATCACTGACTGTTGAACTGAATGGGGGTAATGACTCCATAAAGACAGTCAAATTCCAAGTTTTATACATAATGCTACTCATAAACAAAGCATGCACACAAATCAATTTGAATTCCAATATATTCTGCAGTGGGTAGAGTGTTATTTGTCTAGCTGTGTTTCACAAGAAGCTGCTTATGAACACTTCCTTTGGGACCATTTTGTGGTACTTTCAGAAAATCAGAAAATATATAAAGAAAAAAACAGTAAATGGAATGGTATTACATTTCTGCCATGAAGAAAGAAGCATTTCCCTGACAGGGAGAGACAGTCATGTGGAAAAGTAGAGATATCTGTTAGACTAGGTTCTCAAAGTGTGGTCTAGGAGCAGCAGCACCAACAAAGGCAAATTCTTCAAATTATATTAGAAATAGAAATGCCTGGGCCCCGTTCCAGATTTATAAAAGAGAAGTCTAGGGGTGGGACCCAGCACACTGTTTTAGAAAGCCCTCCAGGTAATTCTGATGCATGCTAAAGTGTGAAAACCACTGTGTTTAGCTATCAATGACAAGAAACAGCTGGTGACTTTTACAGTTACCGTGTGAGACTCATACGATGCTGGATTTTGGGGGTGAAAAATACATTTAATTATGATCAAATGTACATAATTTTCAGCTACCGAATGACATGTACGGGGGTATAATTTCATAATTCAGCAATATCTGCAATGCAGAAGAGAATTTGTACTACAGAGTCAGCCCAGAGGGGTGCTGTTTTACTTATCAGCGCCCCTGCTGGCTGGTATTTTCTTCAGACAGGTCTCGGTGTTCCATCCCACCTAGCCTGGTTCTCACTAGCATTCCAAGGAAGTAACTCCACTCTTCTCACATATGGTTGCTGTTTATCTCAGAGTCAGCCTTCCTGTGCACACTCACTGGAACCCACATATTGGAACCAGCCTACTCAGGGGAAGAGCTTTCATTTCATGACCATGCTGCTTAATAAAGAATGGCAGATGCAAGGCAAGAAAATCATCAGAGAATTAGAGACAGCCTCAGAAAACTGAGTAGCTGGGCAAAGCTCAGCCCACCCTTCTCACTTTCATGAAGTTGCTGTGGTGATGAGGATGCATCTGAAGTCAGGGACAATCACTGCTCAGAGACCTGCACGGCCCTCTGGGAGCCCCACATTCTCCAGTGTGCTCCAGTTCTCAATTTCAATCTGCTGCCTTTCTTTCATGTGTAACAGCGTGCAAGTTTGAATGACATTGCAGAATAACTATGATCACAACTTCATTTTCCATAAATCCATAGTGGAGGAGTTCTATTTACTCAGAGTCTGGAGAAAAAAGACTTAAAAAATCCAGGCATAATGACCATTCCTATGAATATAATATGAACTACCAATTTATACATATGGGCATTACTTCTCTATACAATTAAGGATCAAGGACTCAAGGAAAAGGGAGCACAATTTTAAAAGCTTAAGATGCTTCTAAAAACCATCTACAAAGGAAAGAAGCAGCAGGGGTAAGGAGGAGACCTTTACTGGGGTTTCAAAGTGAAATGAACTGTCTCCCAAATGTATTTCATGTTCCTCAAAGAATGTTTCTCCCTCTCAAGCATCCTGAAATGCTGGTTTGGGAGATAGGATCGGAAGATGACCACATCAGGGCCCCCCAGCCATGGGGCTAAGGTGGCTTCAAGCCAAATTATAAAATAGAAGAATTCTTTTTCGGTGTCACCATATGGAGTCACAATCTAATTTCTCCAACTTGTCCCATTACAGCCAGGTCATGCTTAAGATAATCTCCCAGAAGGTACCAACTGTTAACAGTTTTAGTTATTATTAGTTAAAATTCCACCTTTTTACATTTTTTCCCTTGAGACAATCACACTTTAACAGAGTACATTCTTAAAGTCATATTTTCAGCAGAGTCTTTCCTGATCAAACTATAAATCACAGCTGCCTTCCCAAACTCCCTATTTATTTCCTGTTTTCTTTTCCCTCTATGGCACATATCACCATTCCAAAATTATATATTTTAGGTATTTATTTGATTTGTTTTCTCTCTCCCCCAACTAGTATGTCAGAGATTTTGCTTGGCCAACAGTTGTATCCACAGTGCCCAGAAAGTGAGTGACATAGAGGAGACACTGAAAGATTTGTCCAACAAATGAATAAAAGAATATTTTAGGAGACAATATCTTCTAGATCCAAAATGTTGACTCACCAATAGTGGAAGGAAAAGCATCAAGGCCAACAACGATACGGGATGTGAAGTAGAACTTTTCATACATAGTCCTTCAAATCTCACTACCTCAATCAATTTGTACACTCTACCTAGAATAAGGAGGAGACTCCAGAAACTGCGTGGGAGAGCTGCCCCGGTCTCAGCCTACATTAATAAACTTTCTCATAGAATGAAATTGAAAGGCAGTGCTGGATCACAAAGCAATTACTACCATACTGACTTCTAATCAGACTCACATACAAAAGTATTTCCATTATGGTATTCATCCAGATATTGCTGAAATGCTGACACAAACACACTACAAAGCTATGTATCATCACAAAACAAATGCAAAATGCTGAGCCTGTCTGCCAGGGACACTAATTCTTAAAGAGATTAGCTTCCTAGCTCTATGAAAACATGGGTAATTACAGCATCATGTTTATTATGCTGTAGCTAGCAAGGCACACATTCATTATAAGGCAGTTCCCCCCGCCTTGGGGCTTCGGTACAAATATAGATGTTATAGTTTGGACTGGATCATGAAGGCGTGAAGCCTCAGCGTGGGGGCTTGAGCAGGGTATGCTCAGTGGAACCAGATCACAGCCTTGGTGAGTGGCTTTCTCTGTCTTCCCGGCCTTGATGACATCTCCTGGCACCGTGAGGCTGGCCTTAACCTTAAGCTATCAGTCATGATCAGTGCGATGACATGGTCCATGTTAGATGATCATCTCACTTCTCACGGACACCACTGACAAACAACAAACAGTTCAATAGAGCCCCTGGCCAAACTGAGCTGTGTTCAAGAAAGAAAGCATCAGACTGGGAGCTTTAACCAAAGAACAGATGCTAAAGTTAGTCAAAAGAACGTTTGTTTGGACTCACAATGATAGTCTAAATGACAATGTGTTTCCCTAGACGTGCTGAGGTGAGGTGAATTAAGTCCCTGATTCATTAGTGTCATCTGGGGGAACTGGGCAGTCATGATAACACTTGGCAGGCAGCTTAGCACATGGAGATGACTCAGAATTCTCTTTCCCCCGGAGGGAGTGTGATTGTGTGCAGCTGAGACCAGCATTCACACCAGGAAGGTAGGCAGTAGTACAGATGCTCAGCAGTATAGAGAGTCTGGTTCTTTCCCCTTCAATCTGTCTGTTCATCTCCAATCAGACCAGGTACCATGTGAGCAGGGTGTTGGGAGGAAAAAAACAGCAGCCGGTTATTTACTTCAGACCATACATAAGATGCATTCGACCACCTACATCGATGCATCTTAAACTACATCGATTTATTCCTTTATTCCTTTACTCAGAAAAAAAGTATAAGCCACCTACTAGGCATCAGACAGTGGGCTGGGAATACAAAAGAGATCGTGATCCTGTCCTTGAAAAGCACATTCTAGTAGGGAAAACTGACATATGATTAGATCCTTGCAATGCACGCTGAGAGTGCTGTCACTGTGATTAAAAAAAGAGTCCCAGTGGGCTGAGAGTACAGGAGGCAGCAACTAATACTTTATAAGTATAGAAGGAAATGGCCTGTGAAACACAGGCAGAATGCACATGATACTTAAGGATAGATAAGTAAGTTACCAACCTATGAGACATATGAGGCAAAGATTTAGTAGAGCATGGTGTGCTGAATACAGATAGAAAGGCATAGAACGAACAAGAGGATCCTAATGTTCATAATCACCTGATATTCATGACTTACTAAAAAGTCATGCCGCACCATCAGGTCTCTGGTGAGCTGTGGATGTGGCCAGGAGGTTTTGCTACTGTGTCCCCCAAAGAGAAACACACGCGTTTCAGGCTCAGGAACTTTTTGTCTCTGGCCCCCTGACTCTGGTCCTCATACCCACACCATCAGTGAGGAAGGCCAATGTGGCAGAGAGACAGAACACGTGAACGAGAAGCAAATCAAGATTCTTGAAGTGCGGTTCCTTATTAAAGTGAATGGACTGGCCTAGGTGGTGATAGATTGAATTTTAGCAAAAACTCAAAACCGGAAGAAAATGCCAGTTGAGGAAAAAGCAGAATGCAATATTGTTAGCATTTTCTGACATCTGAAGAGAATTTATTTGCAGAGGCAAATGATTTTCTAAGTTGTTTCAATAATAAGTGCTTTTAATCCAAGAACTAACAGCAGCAGAATCCATGAATAGCATCATGTTCTGGTCTGAATTCACACAGGTCTGCAAACAACTGCCAAGATAGCTCTTAACGTCATAGGATAAAGACCTAAGTTGCAAATGTTGCTTGAGTATGGGTTGTGATTGAGCTTAGGTTCTCCAGCCTATGGAATGGAGGCTGTATATGAAATAGATTTACTACAGCAACTCGCTAAAGAGTTTGGGACTATGAGGTGGAAACAGAAAGTGGGTCTAGTGTTTAAGTCACATTTAGAGTCACTTCCTGTCCTGGAGTTAAGTGATTCTCTTCAAGGTACCTAAGATCCCCTCGCCTCATTTCACAGCTCAATTCTTAACTTTCTACTGTTGTTCCATTGGTTTTCCATGACAATTTCTATGACTTTATTGTAAGCTGTCTCAAATCTATTTGAATGTGGTGAGTAAATGTAATAAAAGCAAACTAGTCAGGGCAATGTCAATGGAGCAGTGCAGACAGCCACACTGAGGGATATCTGGACTGGCTGGTGATAGAACTAGCAGAGGAAGCCTCTAGGCCCTCGACCAAAGATATTGTGGGGTTTTTTCACTTCACATTAAGATATCAAAGCTCAGCTTTCAGGTCTCAGGATTTCAGTGAGCCCAAAACAAAACAAACAACCAAAAACCAGAGCTCAGTTGACATATCTGATGTCTAGCATTCACTCTGAACATGGGTCACAACTCGTCAGCCCTCCAGCATGCATGGAAAGTGCAAGAGGACACGTCTACTTAGTTAGCCTAGTGGGAGGCAGAAAGAGCAAGGTGTCAGTAAGATTTGTCAAAAACAATTCAAAGTTAAACTACAGAAGGCCTTAGTGGGTTTTGGATAATTCTTTTCCTTTTTAAATTAAAGAAACTTCAAGGTTATCATATAAGAATGACAGTCAAACTCACATCCTATTTGGTTTTTTTTTGGATAGCAGGGAAAAAGTTTGAATTATGGGAGAGGCCAGGAATTACACTCAACTCTCGGTATGCCCGTGGGAGTGTGTTTAGTACGTGTATCTCATCTGCTATGTATGATAAAGGAGAAATTGCTTGAGAAATGCTGGTCTAGCAGAATGAAAATGGGCCTTGGTGTCAGACAGTCCTGATTATAATTCTGCTTCTGCCACTGTGACTTCGGTCAAATCACTTAGCTTCTACAAACCTTGGTTTTCTTATCTGTAAAATTGGGAAAGTGGTATCTGCCATTTAGTGGGATAAAATGATAAAGTGTGGGCACTTGATGTATGACTTACTTCCTCTTCCTTCCCCAAGTGTTCTGAATACTCACTATACAAGTTAGGAAGCTTTTGGTTGCAAATAACAGAAAAATCAGCTCAAACTGGCATAAGCCACATGGAATGTATTATCCCCATAATTGAAAGATTATGTAGGTCAGGTTTCAGGGATGCTTTGATCTACTGGTTAAGAGGATCACCAAGAATCTGTGGTTTTTACTCTTCAACTCTGCTTTGAACAGAGCCTAACTGCCCTCCTATTACAAGATGGCTATCTACAGCTTTCAGGAGTATGAGCTTCAGAGAGAGAGAGAGAGAAACTGAGAGAGATAGAGAGAGATTACTATTTATCAACAATGTCCAGTGTCAATGTCACTCACACACTATGGATGCTACATAGAGGGAGAGTGTAGGTTAGATTAAATGCCCGGAGGTAACCATAAAGTCCACCACAGTAACAAACTAGCATCTTAAAGTCCTTATGGAAACATTTTACGTCATATTTATTAATACATTTCATATATATATATTTAAAGAGAAGAGTTTACTCTAATAGAGAATAGAAAGAAACCACAGATCAGTGTCCACCCACTCTGACACAGCCCCATCACCTCTTGGACTGGAAGTATGGGAGTCAAGGATAGTGTTTATCTTCTCTTTAGAATTCATCAGTTGTTTTCTTCTTTTCATAGAATCACATATATAGATATAATGGCCAAGAAATAACTAGATATGTTTTCCTCACTAAAACTCGGACACACACCAACGACATCAAAAATCCCTTTATTAAATCCTTCATAAGCACCTGATTTCATATTGATATTATCAAGTCAAAACTCAGACCTAGAAAAAATCCTGAGGATCCATTATACTCTTGACATTTCTGAAATAGTTGTATACATAAAGCATGAACACTTCTGATTAGTATTTATTATTGGATCCTGGCTGGATCAGAGAGGCACGCATACTAATACATTTTCTAAAACATTGGTTTGTAACCTGTCCTTAGCATTAACTAAAGAGCAAATATTCTTCACATCTGAAGTATAGGGGAAAAAATGAGGACAGTGAATTAACTCCCAAACAGACAGTAAATGCTCTGCTAATTATATAGAGATTTTGTGTCTTGAAACTTCCAAAGCGTCACAAATTCAAAAATCTTACCTTGCTATTTCAAATGGGATGCTCTATCCCTATTACTGTTTTGTAAATATATAGTTCCTGGTTTGTTCTTACTGAGGGAAAAGGTTTGATTGGCCTGGAATTTCAGCTAACAGTGAGTTAATATATGTCAGCTCTTAGACTGTAAGTAAGGTAACTCACTTTTTCATTTCCAACAATAGAAGAAACAGTAAACCTCACAGGAATGCTCAATAAAGTGGATGTGACTGCCGAAGTCTGGTTTAACTTCAGTCAAGAGTCCCGTCATTTGAGTGCTGAGTCATTTGGCTGAAACTGAGACGGGGGATTCTGGTCGCTACCTCAGCCCAGGATGGGAGGCTGGTTGGGTGGGTTTGTCAGTATCCAGTCGTGAGCTCCTCTCTCTCTGCTTTGAGGACCATAATGGGATTCCAGTCTGGGGACCAGAAAGGCTGAAGTTTACCTCTTTGAGACACTGATGTGACCACACTGATGTTACAACCATCCCAACGCTGCTGCATTTACGGAGGGCCTGTCAGGGATAGTGTAGATAGAGGGTGGGAGCAGGAAGGTGGTTTCAGGGACTTTCAGCGCTGTTATTGTTGTTGAAATACACAGATTACTGTGAGCTAAGCCTCAACAAGTGGGTGGAAAGAACCCTGGAGTGGTTACTAAGGATGGTGATTCACCCATTACTAACCACAAAGCCCTGGGAAGGGCTGCAAATTCTCTGAGCCTTTACTCCTCATTTCTCAAATGAAGTCCCTTTTAGATCTAATGTTCTGTGGTTTTATAGGTACACAGGATCATGTGAGTTTTGTTTTCCTGATCAAGTAAGGTTTTGGGATTGCTTATCATGGTAAACGCTCCTATGTGCCTATCGTAGAAGCTGATCTGGTTTCTGGGAAGTGTGTATCAAGCATAACCAAGAAATTAAACAATCCATTATTCAAAATGTTGCCTTCTATATGAACAGATATATAATATGCAGAGGAAATCCAGTTCAACCTCTACTCCAAGG
The DNA here is from genome assembly GCF_041296265.1 of Equus caballus. Lineage (NCBI taxonomy): Eukaryota > Metazoa > Chordata > Mammalia > Perissodactyla > Equidae > Equus > Equus caballus. The sequence goes on from NC_091692.1 coordinate 22,076,285, forward strand.
CAGAATTCCGCTCCAAAATGCTCTTAATTAAGCAACAGCTGGCTTCTTACTATAATGGAAAATTTGCTACAGGGGGGCTCATTCCACTTTTGGAGTCCTCTATGTTAGAAGGTACATATATATTTGAGCTGAACTCTGCTTCTCTGTTGAATCCAAACATTTTTTGCTCCTCTGCCCTGTGTAGTCATCCTCCTCATATTTACATCTGTACTGTACTTTGGATGATGTTATTGTCATTTATGCCCCCCTTAGCTCTTCCCTTCCTCGTTCACTCAGTTCTTACTCCTTCAGCCCTTCTCTCATTCCACAGCTCCCAGGCCTTTGACCCCACAGGCTGCCCGCTCTGATCCACTCTAAATGATCAATGCCTCCCATAAGACGTGCTAGACACAATCTTCCAGATGGGATATAGCTCCATAAACTTGGGTATAACCTACAAATTGAGCATAAAACTGGGGTATATTATGTCTTTTAAAAGCCACATTGTAACTTATGACCTGTTAAAATCCTCAGTCTTTTTTTCCTTTTTTTGGTGAGGAAGATTGGTCCTGAGCTAACATATGTTGCCTATCTTCCTCTTTGTTGCTTGAGGAAGACTGTCACTGAGCTAACACCTGCGCCAATCTTCCTCTGTTTTGTATGTGGGATGCCAGCACAGCATGGCTTGACAATTGGTGTGTAGGTCCACACCTGGGATCTGAACCTGCAAATCCCAGGCCACTGAATCAGAGCATGTGAACTTAACTGCTACACCACCGGGCCTGCCTCTAATCCTCAGTTATTTAATGTGAACCGCTGTTTGCTTCCTATCCAAAAGTTTAATATGAGACACATACATTTCACTAATTATAGATAATCAGCATGCCCTCACCTGGTGTCAGCCCAGAGTCATATTCCTTGGACATCTCTAAATTCATAGAAAAGATCATGTAACTATGGGTCTATCAAATAAGTAACTCAGATTTTCCAAACTTTAGATAGGAAGACGAATAGCAAAAATCTTCGAACATCTACAGAAGTCTCAATATAAATTTTAATTGCTTCAGTAACTTTATGTAGTTGATTTAACCTTCATGAGACTGTCTGATAAAAATCTAAATATGAATATTTTGAGAAAAGTTATTAACATCTAGATGATCTCATCTCATTTTCTCTATTTTTATTTTAATTATGAATTATTTCAAATACATATAAGGTAGACACTACTGTATTTATACCAGAATTTCCTTTTTTTTTTTTTTTTGAGACATAAAGCATTGTGCCTGCAGCTAATGTCTCTTTCATAATCCCTTCCCTGTTTGTCCTTTCTGGAAGTACATAATGTGAAGTTGGCGTCTGTCATTCCCATGTGTATTTTTATACTTTTACCATATGTTTGTGTATGTATAAACCATAGATAATGCTGCTTTGTGTTTTAAATATCTACACAAATGATATCATGCTGCATGTATCATTTTGCAGCTTTCCTCTTTATTCAGCATTATATTTCTAGTCTTATTCATGTTGATATATGTACATCTAGCTCATTCATTTTGATGTAGCTATGGGAAATCTCTAAATAATTAGTCAGTTTAATTAGCAAACCTCTTATGGAAAGGTCAATCAATTGTATACAATTTTTCACTATTACAACGAAAGCTGCAATGAATAACCTTACACACAGCTCCTTGGTCTATGTGTGAGAGTGTTCATAGGGTCTATCCTTCAAAATAGACTTGTGAAGTTAGATCATAACATGTATTCAACTCTGTAGGTATTTCCAAATTGCTCTCCCAATAGTTATATTTATGTTCAAAAAGAAAAGATACAGTTGTGTATGAAGATAAGATAAAATTTTCCTCTTGTGGAACAAAAAGTAAAATGCCTAGAATATCTAATAAACCTATGAATTAGTTTAAGGAGACAACAGATAATAATTTAAAAAGGTAAGTCCAAACTCCAAGGAACTATTTGGTCAAATGTATACACTGAGGAACATTATAAGAAAAGGTTTTGTGAAATTCTCCACCATAGTTCTTACAGGGAGAAATGCCCCTGCAATTGCTGTCCACGGTATTACACCACGGCTCCTTTGTAGATGCTACGGGAAAGATTCCTTTGTGGGGTCTGTAGGAAAGCTGTACTTCTCGACATCTGGTTTTATTTTATCCTCCATACTCTGTACATTTTATAATTGTTGATATTTTCCTCTTTACTTCGCCCACAGGAGCTTTGACCACACAACCCAGCGTGTGACCTTGGCAAACAGTGCCATTGGCAACAGTGCAAAACAGAACGGCAGAATAAACTTGTGCTAGGCACTCTTTTCTTTTCCTACTCATATCCTCTCTCCAACCAAACTTTCCAATGAATTCATTTCATGTAGTGATAGTATTTGTGTGATCAAATCTCTTTTGGAATGAAGCTTGAGCTGTGTAAGAATAAATGAGTGAATGAAACAAAGAAAAAGTGAGTCAATATATGTCTATCACCAGCTTTGAGCACAATCTCGATCTGAAGCTCTGGTCTTGCTTTTTAAACTACCCTGGGGACATTTCCAGTTAAATGACCTATAACTGACTCCAACTCTAAAATAAAATCCATCATCTTTCTCACAAAATAGCCTCCTCTTTTTTGATATCCCATCAAAAGTGTTTTATTGATTATTTTTCATGATGAAAGTAATTACTCATTATTATTATTAATGGTAGGATGTTGGGGAAGGAAGCTCCCACCTCTATAATCTCCATCAGTCTCCTCACAATGTCACCTATAAAATATTATTACTTAATACAGAAATTTGAAGTTTTTCTCAGTCTCATTTCAAGTGTGACTAATAGATTGTTTAGCATGCATGTTAAGTGACTAGATTTAATATGTACCCTATGCTCAATGCTAGGAATACAAAATAAGGTAGATACAATCCACTTCCCTAAGAAGTTCAGGAAATATTAGCATCATCTTTGACTCTTTCACTCCTTCATCCTCCATATTTAGTCATGAAAGGTAATCGATTCTTCTTTTGCATTGTCTGTGGGATTCCTCCTCCATTCTTGTACAACCACGATTGCTTGCGGTTCTTTCATCTCATTCTCAGAACACCGTTATCTCTTCCTCATTGATTTACCTAATCTTAGTCCCACAATCCTAGACCCCCAATCTTAGCCCCACTTCACAGAGAACAGAGAAGCCTCAAGTTCCTGTTATCCTCTACCTTCCTCCACTCCACCGTGTGCAACATGTCTACTTCTTTTATTTATTCATCCTTCATTTCTTCCTCTCAGCTCTGAGTAAAATTCATTCATTCTTCCTGACTCCCGAGTCAGTATAGTCAATATGTACTTCAGCAAAGTCTACTTCTGCAGCTCTGACAAATAGAAAAAGCCAGCATTGCTAGATTTCTATTTGAGAAAGAAACACAGAAGATTGTTAATCATGATTAGTGTAGTCACACTCATAGCAGAAGCAAGTTTACCATGGGAAACCATCCTCCATGCACAATCTAAAACATTAAGAACTGACCTAACTTAAATATAGGGATTTACTTAAAGAGACTTGAAATCATTCACTCAGGTCAAGTTTAATGGTAAAATAAATGTAATTAAATTTTTTATGGGCTGTAAAAATAAATTAGATTAAATACACCTTTCAATTATTTATATGGTCAAAGATAGGAGGAACTCTTCCAATGAAACTTTTGATATAAACTCCTCTGATTAGCACCAAATTCTATCCATTCCACAGAGGAGCAAGAATGTGGTGTACAAAACAGAAGAGAAAGAAGTGCTTACCCCATGGGCTGCCTTCACAGGTTTACCAGGAACAAGAGTTCCTTCCTTTCCTCTAGTCATGAAATTGCCTCTTGGGCTGCCTCCTCCTCCTCCCACTGCTCAATATTTGTTTCTTTTGAAATGTCAACTTTGAAAAGGTTACAATTCACTCTTAAGTATGCATCTCTGAGTAAGCATTTAAAAAATGTAATCAGCTCTCATTAGGGGTTTCTATGGCAGAATTCTTGATACACAGCTCCCCATTAAAGTAATCTGAGTGTAGCTGATGGGTCACAGCAGGAATTATAAGGCTGCTGGCAATTGAAGAAATTTATATGGAATCATTTATCTTTTGAGGGTCTCTCCACACCGCCCCGACCAATAGTAGCCTCTACAAAGGATGAAGTGACAAAGCAACAGATGATTCTGTATGGGGTCTTTCTTATGGATCCTTCAGTAAAATCAATCTTTATGTGTAATTAATACATCTTTAATATGACCATGTACATCACCAAACTAATGTAGCTGTTAAACCAGAGTATCTCAAGAATTCTCTGAAGACCTGCATTCATTTTATAAAATCTCAAGACATATTCAGTAGTGAGAGTAAACAAGTAACCACCATGTTACCTGGACAGCATGCACTTAAGAATAAAGAGTGAAAATAGCACAACTGTTCAGTTTAAAACCTTTCCAAAGAAAGCAAAACAAATTTGAAAAGTCCTGGACAGCTACGTTAGAAGGATAGGGTGTGCCTGGAGATTTCAAATAATTGAAGAATGCCATGAGGGTTAATTGATGTCAGTAGTGTAAGGCTGAGAAACTACTCACTGTGGATTGAAGGTGAATAATTTGTTCTGTCCAGGGCTATTTTCTGAATGACCTATGCGATTCCCATCAGCAGACAGAATTACTTATCACTGCCAATGTGTCCCTCAAGCTCTGCTCATTTTTCAATTCACTGCCATTTGGTTGAGTTATTCCCTAAATGAATCAATCACTAATTCAGAATTAGCTCCAATGACGGCATAAATCTTTGTAGTGGAAAACTTTCGAAATGACAATGTGAATCTTTAGACAAATTGGAGACACAGCATGATTGTTATTCTTAAAACCAATTGAATCTTGGCTTAATATCTCGGTCAAGATACATTAGCTAGATTTTTTTTTCATGAGCTTATTATGATGAACTTAACACTTCTCTTTTGCATCTTTCCTTGTTTTTCACATATATACATGATAACTATTCTAGAGTAGTAGATTTATCAATGCTGTAGACATAAAAAGTCTTGTCACCAGCTCTAGGTTACAGGGAATATTATATGAAAACAAGTATTGTTACTTTAAAGTCAGATCATCATCCTCAAGGTCCAAAGCCACACAAGAGAAATTCCTTGTCACTATGCTAAAACTCTGTAAAACAATGGACTATAAAATAATAAGGCTGGATAAGCCAACTAGATTTCTAACTCAGTCTCCTCTCTGTGAGGCTTGGAGAAGTCCTGGCCTCCAGCATAGTGGTATTGGCATCACAGTCAGAATTCATTAGTCCTTCTTATCCTTGCTCCACTGCACATGCCTAAGTACAGTTGACCATACAGGTAAGTTTGAAACAAACTTACTATTGATGCATTGCCTCCCTACCTTCTTCCAAAATTCAGAACCCTGGTGCTTTTGTGGTTGTTAAGAAGACCCAGAGATCCTCCATTTTGAGATCTCATGGGAATGCTGTGCATCCCTATAGTGCGGACCTTTCTGTTTCCTTTCCCTGTACCAGGAAAATATCTCCCAGTCCTAAACATTTTGATTTCTAGTATGCAACAGTGAATGCCTGGGAGCTATTTAATTAGTCCCTCACACAAGTTTATCTAGCTGTTCCCTTCTCACTGAACTGCCTTACCACTTTGTATCTGTTTAGGTAAGTCTCACGAATATGGAGGAATGTGGTCAATACTGAGAAACTTGGTCACTGTGTTGTTATGGTCCAAGGGCCAGCATTCTTCAGCCCTTTCTCACCAAACACAGTATTTAAATGGATACACGTTTCACATGTGAATATGAAGAGATCTCACATCAGAGCAAATCCTAGACTGCTGCCTTTTGGGGATCTTTGCTTCCTCTTCACTCTCAGCCTCATGAGAGGACTAGGGTAGCTATGCAACTTGAATGTCATTGCCACCACTGCTTCCTAACAACTATTGGTCCAGAGAACCCATGTCTAATCTCAACCACAACATCGAGAACTTCCAGTCTCACATTCAAAATGTATTAAAAGAAATTACAGCGTTTAAGAATTCAGACTTCCCCATACTAAGAAATAAAAGGATTTCTAGAAAATCTTAACTAAATCTTATATAGGAATAAAGATTTTGATGACATCAGCCAGGGATGTTTTCCAGTTTCTAGAATTGTTCTTTCTTAAATTGACAACCTCTAAGTACTCTGTGTTAATGAGTTATCTGAGATTAAGTGGAACTAATTTTATAGAGAATCAGATGCTGCAATCCAGGTCCAGATCCAAGATGCTCATTTTGGCCATGATTCAGCTACATTGCCAACAATTAAAGCAGCTCAAAATTATGTGAAAGTGGAGTCAATGGGAGGACTGTCTGCATTTAATTCAACATGGATGTGTCCCTGGCCTCAGCAGTATTCTGCAGATCATGTAAATGGGATATATGTATTCCCTTCAGAGATACACATGGGATTCACTACCCATTGACCATGATCACACTTATGGCCATGGAAAGGTCTCCTCCACCATTCCAGAACATCCCTACCTTCATAGCTAAGCACTAGCTCAATTATCAACACATTTCCAGACAAGAAAAAAAGTTAGAAACTCTATAGATCCAGTCAGGTAATCACGAAGATTAATACTTCTTCCAGCAACAACATTCCCAAACAGCTGGCACGTGGCCTCTCTACCCACAGGTTATCCCAGAATCACAGAATCAGAGCAGGAAGAGACCTTGAGAGAACATTGACGCAATCCCTCGGTCCTTCAGGAAGCCTGCAACTAAATCATCCCAGACAGACGCACATTTGCCCTCATTTTCATGAGCTCCAGGCACAGAGCTCTCACAACGTCCTATTCTGAATAGAGGTCCTTTCTTACAGCTAAACAATCTCTCCCTTTAGAGCTGAAGTCTATTCATTGTATCTGGCTGTTGTTTAGGCAGGAGAGGGCATCTCTAACAATTCCTGCACCACGCACTCTTTCTACACAAACAGAAGTTGGCTCCTTTCTTGTGGGTCATATTTTCTCAACACTTTTAAAATATTAAAATAATTTTTTTGGCATTCACTTGTTTCTCAAAGTTATCTCTATTTCTTCTTAACTCTTAAGTCTAGACTGAAACATGATTTTCCAGTAAAGTCTAACCAGATCTGGGTAAAATAAAGTCTCTGTGCTGTCCAGTATGGTAGCCACTGGACTCATACGTACTTGAAATGTGGCTCATGTGACTGAGAAACTCAATTTTTAATTTTATTTAGTTTTACTTAAGTTTAGATCTAAAGACTGCTATTTTCTACAGTGTTTGGAAGACTTTAAATATGTTTGGAACAAATTGGGTTTATGAATCTACTTTTTTGAAATGTAAATTTTATGACATATAAATAATGTTCAAGTATTGCTGATGAAAATTTAGCACTCACTTTGAGATGTCTTACAGTGTATAATCCACAAAAGGATTTTGAAGACAATATAAAACAAAGAATTTACATATCTCTAATATTTTTATGTTGATTACACGTTGAAATTATAATATGTTGGGTATATTGGATGCTATGCACTGAAGGTTTGCATTCTTCCCTAAAAAAATTCATGTCGAAGCCCTAATCCCCAATGTGATGGGATTTGGAGGTGGGGCCTCTGAGAGAAAATTAGATCCTGAGGGTAGAGCCAACCATGCCAGCCAGCACCCTGATCTCAGACTTCTGGCCTCCAGAACTGAGAGGAATAAATGTCTGCTGTTTAAGTCACCTAGTCTATGGCAGTTTGTTACGGCAGCTAGAGCTGACTAAGACACTGGGTTAAATAAAATATATTATCAAAATTAATTTTAATTTTTTCTTCTTTTTTTTTACTATTTTTAATGTAACTAATCATAATCATGAAAAAAATTCCTTAATGAGAGTGCTATCTCTTGTTATATTTCCCCTCATAAGCATCATAAATCTGACATAGGATTGAAAGGTTGAGAGGAAAGGAAGAGAGTCAGAAGAGCAAGATTTTAAATGTTGTGCCGCAAGGTGGTGATTAGAAGCAGCCCAGGGAAGAAGATTTAGGTCGTCTACACGGTCTCAGAACTCCAGCTAGTGACAAATCTAAGGCCCAGGGACATACATCTAATCCACATAAACAAGTTAATTTTAAGAGGTTTTTCTTGTTTTTTGATTCTTTATTTGTTTCAGAATTTGCATATGATAGATGTGAAGTGGGAATCTGGCAAAAAATTGAAAATGCTGAAAAGGAAAAAAAACATCTTCAGTCTGTCTGGCTGGTCTGGAAGGACCTGGGACTGGCCTCTCTGCAGAGGGCTATTCCAGGCTACATATGGTGTGATGTGTGTGCACAAGTTTGTGGTTTGAGACTTGTATTCAAAGGTCTAATTCAGAGAGATAAGAGGTCGTCGCAATTTGAAAAGTTAGGAAGCTATTTTGAATGCAATGAATATGATAATATTAGCAGCATTACAACTTGGAAATGCTTTTTTAAAGTGTTACCTCATAGATTAGAGCTGAGAAGGGGCCCATTTCTAGACCCGACTCTGTCTAGGAGGAGAGATGATCATGCAGAGATGCCCACAGAATGTTAATTTTGGCAGGTCGGCGTTCACTTATATCACCTTAAGTTAAAAGCTTCTTTTTATTTCTTCTTGAAATCCCCTTCAGGTGTCTTTTAATGACAGCAAAAGAACACACTATGTGTGTAGCCCCTGTGATTGCAGGCATTAATATTGTATACGTTCTCACGGATTCCGATCTTCTAAGAATGTAAAACGTGTAATGACCGGCAGCTTTTCTTTGATGTGACATGTATTCATGACAGCACCGTTTTAAGGGTCAGGAAAGTGAATCTGGCCTGTTCTGACAGAGAAGCACCCAGGAGGATGAAAATAGAAGACATGACATTTCTGCTTCCAGATCTTTTAATGAATCATCGAGAGAATTTTAGCAAGTCAACTTTCCACTCCAACTTTTCCTTGACATATTAAAATACCAATTTCTTGTTATTACATTTGTTTTTAATATGCTAACATGCCCGGAATTTAACCACACTGACATTAGAAGCTCCCTGAGGGCAGGGACTGTGTCTTTTGAGTGTCCTAAGTCCTGCTGTGTATGTGATCTGGTACAAAGGTCTACATGAAATATTGCAGAGAATCTTTTTTTTCACCCTTGGGGAAAATATGTCCACCTCAAACATTGTTAAAGCTATTAAATGTTAGAATTTGAATGCTAAAATGACTGTGAGAGATTGCCTAGTAAATCCCGTCATGGAAGAACAGACAAAGCTGGGACCCAGGCATTAATGGCACTTTCAAATCCTATAGCTAGTTAGCAGAAAACTGCAGCTAGAATCCAGGTCACAGAAAGATTTGCTTCCTTATGCTGTCTTCTCAACAGCTGAGATTACGTAAGTGATCATTCATGAACAATGCAAATACACAGACAAAATATTTCAAAGTCCACTTTTTGGTCTCTCCTTTTGAATTTAAAAAGTGATGGTACAAAAAAGTAATTTTTACTGTGTTTTTAGAAAAACAATTTTTAATCTTTTGATGCCTAATGTTCTTGATGCCCAAAGTTAAAACTAAATGTTAACTACATGATGAAATCATATCTCCTTTATATCCTGCATCACTTAGAGAGCATTGACTATGTGCCAAGAACCATCCCAAACACTTCATATGCATTATCTCATTTAATCCTCCAAAATCCCAGAAGATAGGCACTATCTACAGAGGTATGGTGCTGGTGCAAGGTAGAGAACTCTGAAAATACTGCATAACTATGTTAGCTTGATATATGATCATGATGGCGCCACTATTAATGCTTTGCAATGAGGCAACTGATACATAGAGAGGTAACCTAAATAGCCCAAAATCAAACATTAATCTATTTCAATGATGGAATCAATTGGGCATCTGCAGGTGCCGAGTTTCTCTTGAGTCTTCAACATCTGCTCTCATATCAACTCACTTGGCTCAGGGGAGCTCATGCTGTGATTCCTGTGCCATTTGAAGCTGGAGAAATAGATACTGATATAGATAGAGATAAAGGTATAGATGTGGATATAGATAAAGATATATTTCTCTTGGATAGGTGTCCTTTCTAATGAAGTTCTGAAAAGCAAACATTAAAAATAGATCCACTGTAAACAAACTGTTGACCACAGTATCTCAGGGGAACTTAAAATCCATAGTCCTGAGAGAACAAAGTGTGTAACTCACAAGATGCTAATGCTTGAAGGAAACATGGAGGCCATCAGGTTACAGATGAAAATATTTACTTTCCCTCTCCTGGTCATTCACATTGTGTGGTGGAAAATACCACTGCTTGCTCACATCCCACTCTTTATGGGGGATTAAAACTTCCCTGCCTCTTTGTAGTTAGGTTCCAGTTACAGACAATGGTCGATGAGTAGAAATTAAATGTATCACTTCCACTCAAGCTTCTAATTACTGACGAAAGGTCATACAGCATTCTCTTTCCCTGCAATGTTAATAAAAAGTTGTGAGTTCCAGATTATGCAGCCACAGGATGGTGAAGCCTCCAGGTGCCTGTATCACTACAAACTGTGTGGAGAACAACTGTCTTAAAGAATTGCCTAGAACGGTAGCAGACTTTGCTTAATAAAGAATAAACCTTCAGAATTTTGGGATATTTGCTACTACAGTATAGCTTAGATTATTGTTAATTAATACTGACTGCAGTTTTTGAGAGCAAGCTTATTAGAAAAATAATTGTCCCTGTGCCAAAGCATTATTTTATTCTATCTTTAAGCAGGAAAAATATTACTGCCACATCTAAACATCATTACCAAACTGTGCAATCACAGGAAAGAAATGACTACAACAATTCACTCATTCATTCAGTCAATATTTATGTACTAATTTTGAAAAAACACATAAATAATTTTGGCATTAAAATAGAACTTAGTGATAGAGTAAATGAGATGGTGAAGAAGAGGCTGGGGTAGGTAGGAAATCAGTAAAGGATTTATGATGAGATGTCTGGAAGTTGCTGAAAGTGGTACCCACTACTAAAATGTAGAAGACTGAAGGAGGAGGCATTTAGATCAAATTCTCAGTTAAGTACACATAAAGTTTTAGACAATAAGAGATTTCCAAAATGGAAATATCGAATTGGCAGTTTGATACAGATACAGGGCTGATTCTCAAAAGAAAGACTTGGATTACTGATATATATTTATAACTGCAATAAAATTAGTGTCTAGGAATTAACTGAAACGAGAACCCATAAGATCTGCACAGAGTATATTTTTAAAACTGTTAGAGGACATCAACTATATGTAAATAAAAGGAGAAAAATACTTTGTTAATGGATGGATGGTTTCCCACTTTAAATATCTTCATTTTTCTCGTTTATCTATAAATTTGATATCATGCCAATTAAATTTGTGGAGAAGCTTTTTGAGGACCTTCGAAACCTTACTTAGGAGTAATGTGAAGCTTAGGTTATTTTGACAAAGAAGAGCAAAAAATAAGTAACTTTGTTTTTTTAAGGTGTGCTTTTTTTTGATGAGAAAATTGGCCCTGAGCTAAGACCTGTTGCCCATGTCCCTCTTTTTTTTTCCTCCACAGTGCCTCAGTATATAGTTGTATATCCTAGTTGTAAGTCCTTCTAATTCTTCTATGTGGGATGCCACCACAGCACGGCTTGATGAGTGGTATGTAGGTTTGCGCCCAGGATCCATACCGGTGATCATTGGGCCGCTGAAGCAGAGCGCACAAACTTAATCACTATGCCACCAGGCCAGCCCCAGTATCTTGCTTTATCATGAACGAAGGCACATTTTAAAGTCCTAGTAAGAACAGAGGTATGGTGCTGGTGCAAGGTAGAGAACTTCAAAAATACTGCATAGCTATGTTAGCTTGATATATGATCATGATGGCACCAGTAATCAATGGTGAAATGGCAGACTGTGCAGCAGAAGATATTGCGAGAAAACTTGCTTGTCAATTAAAGAAAAAAATTCCTCTGAATTCTAACCTTATACCACCAAGAGAGGGGATCAAGGTGGATTAGAAAGCTGACTGCGATTAGAAATGAATTGTGACAGATGGAACAATAAGGTTAATACAAGAATATATAGGAGAACATTGGGAGACTTCCAAATATACAAACTGTATGTCCAAAAAATCAAAGAACCTGAGTACCTCTAGATTTTGATTTTTTGTTCAACAGAAGTCACCTTAGCCAAAGTTGACAAACAAATCATAGACTGTGAAAGATTTACAATATCTAAAACAAATGAGGGGTAATATCTTAAAAATGTAAAGAAATTTGTACAAATCAAGAAGATAGGAAACCCAATAGAAAAGCAAGCAAATGATATAAATAGGCAATTCACAGTGAAATCCAAATAGCTAACATGTATATGAAGAACTGTTGAACCTCATTAGCAATCTAATAAATGCAAATTAAAACAAGGTATGACTTCACTTCCATAAGATTGATAAAAATGAGAAAGGCTAAATAATATCAAGCGTTGGTGAAGAAGTGGGGAAACAGAAACCCAAGTGGAGTTTTGGTGAGAGTATAAATTAATACAGCGTTTCTGGAAAGCAATCTGGCAGTATTTAGTGCAATTGATTATCCATGTAACCTATGACAACAGATCTGCTCCTGGATGGAGATATATATGTATATTACATTTTTCTCATGACAAAAGAGAATACACATAAGGGCACTCACCATAGTGTTGTTTATGGCATGGAAGAGATAGAGGCAATTCAGGAGAAAGGACGTAAAATGTGCAAGATTTCTGCTGTGGAACTTAGAAATACATCATAGGTACATACAGTAACTTGTATATATTTTAAAAACAGTGTTGAATAGAAAAATAATGTTAAGAAGCAGAATGACCCTTTGGCATAATTTCTTTTTCTTTAAATTTAGCATAATTTTGTTTTCTTGAAAATATTCCCAGACAAAAATAATATAGCAATGCTATATTCATATTCAAGGATATAATTCAAGGATACTCTATGTAAAAACAAAACAAAACAAAACACTAGCTGCTATTATTGTTAAATCTATGACCTGGCATATAATTTAAGTTATACTTAACCCAATGGAGCAGACCTGATTCCACATATGCTCACTACACAAACACAATTTTTGATGAAATGTAGAGAAGCCTATGTGTAGCATAGCTATATTCCAAAAGGGAAATTTGGTTTAGAAAAGTAATACTTAGAAATTTGGAATTCAGAAATACAAATGGATGTGTACTGCATTATCCTGGTCATAACTATTCTTGTGTCTCAACTCTGGAAAATCTGAGTGGAGAATCTGATGCTGAGCATGAGCTGATGTGACAGAATTCAGCTTTGTAGATGTGTTGTCTGAACCATGCATTACACTTCATTGCAGTAAATGGCCTTAGTATTTTTTTTTTCTGGCAACGTATGAGACATCTATTTATCATAATGCATTACCATTATTTACATACACAAAGCTAAATAGGATCTCTGTCTTCTAGGAAAGCAAATGCTTTGACAAGACAAGATTATTTTTCCCAATAATTTTGTTCCAAAGGAAATGTACATAATGCTAACTGAGCTGTCCAACTCGATTTCTTTTGACATTTTTTATGTTTTTAAAAAATAGATCTTATGATGCCAGTAGGAAAGCAAACGGTGTGATAAACTCATTTACTTAGTGAGTTTCCCATACACCCTGATGCCATATTTTTTTGTGGTTAATTTTATTTGTTTCTAAATACTTGTTGGGAAGCTAGTTATTTGTCGCTTGCTGGTAATGTACCATCTGTTCAGAGAAAATGATAAACATGAGAAATAAAAGTTATCTTGATCATAAACGACAGCCAAGATGAGGCTGAAACTGAGGATTTACCTGAACTTAAACGCCCGTTACATAAATAGACTCCCTGGGTGAGAGGCATGGATTTATTTGTAGCAGCAGCTCAGATACGAACAGTCTGACCAATTTGCAGTTTGTTCATTGCAAATGAAGATTTCCCAGCTTCAGGAACTGCGGTGTGGACACTGCCCTTTAGAACTTGGGTCTGTGGGAGTCCTGCAAAGTGCCCATTCGCCAGTGTAGCTTCTAGATGGAAAAGTGACCAAGTATAAGAGTGGAATATGAGATCAAGGGAGGTGGTTCAGAGGATTAAAAAAATGAAACAAATATCAACCTGAAACAGAACTGACTATAAAGTTGGAAGACAAGTCAGAGGGATCTAAAACACCAAATCCTTTAAAACCAGGGAAAACATGGTCACATATTGGAGGGGTCCTGTTTCCTCTGATCAGGCCATGATAGGAAGCAGAAATGAGAACATGTTTCCAGATCCTCATTAATTTTTTTAAAAAAGAAGACTGGGGTAAAAGAAATGAGTTAGGAGCATTGAAAACAAGTGTTAGTTGGGCAATAAACTCCTTACAAATCCAGAATCTTCCATCCGTAGTCACAGATTCATTAGCTTGATATTCACAATCATTCTTTTATTAAGTCAATCATCCATTGGTAATTTTAGTAACTTTCATGGATAAGAACCCTTCAAGGTCCTGGAAATATTGTGTTAAATCAGGATTGTGTCAGTTCTCCAGAATTTCATGGTATAAAATAGAAAGTTGGGCCAGCCCCAGGGGCCTAGTGGTTAAGTTCGGCACATTCCGCTTGGGTGGCCTTGGTTCAGTATCCAGGCACGGAGCTATACCACATGTCTGTTGAAGGCCACGCTGTGGCATCGGCTCACATACAAAAAGAGGAAGATTGGCAACAGATGTGAGTTCAAGGTGAATCTTCTTCAGCAAAAAAATAAAATAAAACAGAAAGTCAAATCACTCATTCATTTTTGCTAAGAGAAATATATTTATTGAGCATCTACTACATACTAGGTACCATGCAAGACACTGGGAATGTGAGTGTGAGCAAAATAGACCCAACTGATATTTTCACAGAGATTACTATTTAGATGGGGAAAGAGATACTAGTTAAATAATCATAAAAACAACTCCATGGTCACAAATAAAGATAAGTACAATGAATGAGTGGGACTCAGCTCTCTGAAGATGTGGACCTGAATGTTAAGCAATGCTTGCCCAAGGAAGCGGTTCTTGAGCCATCATTAGATTGATGAACAGGAGTTAGTTTGGTGAAGGTGGAGAAGATAGCATTCCAAGCAAAGGAAAGCTCATTTGTAAAGATCCTGTGAAGGAAAAAGACAGCATGGCATTTTTGAGTAGATGAAAGAAGTCTGTGGGATTTTGGTAGAGAGAGCAAGTGGGAGACAAATGTGTACCAGGGTTGAAGACAGAGGACCCTTGTAGGGATTTGTATAAAATGTAAGAGCCTGTGTCTATCTCCTGAGAATAACAAGACACCTTTGAAAGATTTTGAGCAGAGAACAGTCATCACATCATTTTTATTTGGAAAAAATCATTTTGCTGCAGCAAT
The DNA here is from genome assembly GCF_041296265.1 of Equus caballus. NCBI lineage: Eukaryota > Metazoa > Chordata > Mammalia > Perissodactyla > Equidae > Equus > Equus caballus. The sequence continues at coordinate 22,091,713 of NC_091692.1, forward strand.
AAGCACAGTTTGGAGAATAGCCAGAGAGATGCAAGGAGATTAATAAGAAGACTTTTCCAGTGATCTGGGTGGGAGCTGATGGTGGCCTGGAGTGGGCAGGTTACAGAGGCCTTGAGGAGACTTAGAGAGTCATTGGTCACTGAATCGATGACTAAATCCAGTGAGAGAAGCACTATAAAAGTGGGATGAGGCAACAGGGACCCCAGAGGAGAGTCACAGGAATTAGACTGCAGGAAAACATCCTGAAAGAAATGCCTCTTAAATGAAGTCATGAATGAGGAATTATTTGTTGAATAAAACCAAGGAGAGGACGTGGTATTCCAGGGCATGCAAAAACCATGAGGGGAGACAAAGAGGCTGAGATGCTGTGGGGAGCCAGAGCAAGGGCAGAATGAACAGTCAAGTCTGTCCTGGAGGTTGTGATCAATAAATATAAAGCTGGTGAATTTATACAGATTATTTTAGGAGGGATGAGATGAGGAGAGAAACTGGACAGAGACCTTGGAACACTGCCATTTATGTAGGAAACAGAAAACAGGCACCAGGAAAATACATTAAGAAGCAGCAGCCAGTGTTGTAGAAAGGAAACACAGGAGAAAGGGTAACACAGAGAAGGAAGGTGAGTCAACAGGGTCAAACACCTAGAAAAGGTCAGTGAGAAGACTAAAAGCTAACTATGGACGCTAGCAACATGGGGTTTATCCATAATATGGTTCCCAAACATTATCCAAACTGTCTCTCATTATGCTACTAAAACTCAACTTTTATGCCATTTTCCTCTCCTCCTCTTCCTCATTCTTCTTTTTCTTCTTATTCTCTTCCACCTCTTCCTTCCTTTTTCTTCTTCTTCCTCTTCTTCTTCCTCCTCATTCTTGCTAACAAACCTTTTTTTTTTTTTTTTTTTTTTTAAGGAACTCAATCACAATTGGTCTAAGATAATCATAGCAAATCCATGCCTTTCCCATGATTGGCCTAGAGGTGGATGTGAGACTCAGTACTGACATGAGTTGCCAGGGCAAAGCAGCAAAAAGAGCCAACATGCTAAGGATGATGGAGTGAAAGAAGTGAAGGCCAGGTCCTTGATGACCCAGCTGGCCCTGAACAGATCCTGGGACCAACTACCTCCAGACTTCTTGTAGAATAAATCCTTAATGTCCTTTCAGTTGAAGCTAGCTTAGCGGGGTGTGTTGTCTGTTCCACCTGAAAGCATTTCTAACAGATATAACACCTAATTATTCACTGGTCTTTGTGTTCACTCTTCCTTTTATTCATTCTATTCCTCTGCCAAGAGATTCTTTACTCAATCTTCATATATCCTAAATCAACCCAACTTTCAAGGACCTTTTAAGTGTCACTTCCATCATATGGTTTTCTTTCTCCTAGTCCTAAAGAATTACTCCCCTGTTTCCATCCCTTAATTATCTATTTCCCTTTCTGTAAATCTCTTTGACCACTTAAAATATAGGTATCTATTCACATGTCCTATGTCCACCGCTAGACTTTAATTTGCTTAAGGGCAAGATCCCTGGCTAAACTACTTTAATTTCCCAGCACCTAATACAACGTTTTGTCCATAGAAGGTACTTAACAAATTGAGTGACTTAATAAAATATCTAAAAAGTCTTGATGTAAATGAAGCTAATATTAGAAATACGTGGGCGATATAACATTTAGGAGAGTAATGATAAGAAAGAAAATTTCTAGTGGAATAACCAAAGTCAGAGAAAAGAGTTAATAGCAATTTCAGACACAACATCATGGCAAATGACATGCTACTGGAATTGTGGACCTGTATCTTATGGCAATTTAGTGATCGTAGTACACTTCTGGCACTTGGATGCTTGTGGTGCTTAGTGATAAGAATGCAACCACTGCTGCATTTCATTAATAGCCCATAGATCAGGAATAACAAACCAAGGCTGTCTTTGTTAAAGCAGGGACACGCAACATTGGCAATAAAGGAAGGGAGCATATGGAGCACAGACATAAGTGAAAGTGACAGATAAAGGATGTGAAGAACAAGGGCCACAAATCTCACTGGATGGGACACTTCACCCAGACAGATGGCACAGTGGGTGGCCAAAGTTATTCTAAGACAGTAAAACTGGGTCTGAGGTGCAAACTATAAAGTGAGGTGAGGGATAAGAAGAAGGGATGTGTCTCTAAATGCCTTTCTCAGCCTTTGACAAACAAGGCCTTTCTTGACAAAAATGCCCCCTGCACTCCCCTCTCCTGCTCCCTTGGTCCTCTCAGCTATAGTTCATGCTGATCTACCACACATTTCAGCCAGTCCTTTAGTTTTCTTTTCCTCATTCTTGGTATGTTTGCTCTCCCAACAAGGCTAGAAACTAGACCCCATAGAGAAAGCCACTTCCTCACTAAAGTTAGTACAGAACGGTGCATACTCTGTGGAACCATACATGACTGTGGAGAGAAGTAGTGACTGAATTCTAAAAAGACCCTTGTTTAAAAACCTATTGAATTAGGAAGGAGCATGAGGGGAGCATTAGAGTACTGATAATGATAATGCTCTCTTTCTTTTTTCTGAGCGTTTCTTACATGGGTATATCTACTTTGTGAAAATTCACTCCATTATACACCCACAATTGGTATACAATCTGTATGTATGTTATACTTAAATAAAATTTTAACTTAGAAAAACTTATTGAAAATGTCATGCTGAAATATCTCTATTCTGAAAGAAAATCCAAAATAAAATTCACATTAATACAAGAGTCTGGCTGAGAGGTGAGGATAGCGAGGGACTAAGTCATCATCGTTGTAGATTATTGACTATGTCATCTTTGAAAAATGCTGTGGAGCTGGCCAAGCATTCTGAAACACATGAAGTAGGTTGTCCAACAGGTCCCCAGCATGTGAGGGGCTTGGCATGTGGCTCCAACTGTAGTTGCAGGACATTGTGACACAATGTGACAACAGACAGGACCTTTGAGATGTGCAGCAAAGGGAAACCAGTGGTTGTGACTCGGCCTGAGTGAGCTACTAAGTAATGGAAGATCCAAAAAGTGATGTCCCAGGTGGAGGGAGGGAGGGCAAAAATAGGTCTTGGGGCCAGCCTGGCGGTGTAGTGGTTACGTTTGCATGCTCGGCTTTGGTGGTCTTGGGTTCACAGGTTCAGATCCCGGCGCAGATCCAGCACCGCTCGTCAAGCCACACAGTGGCGGCATCCCACGTAAAATAGAGGAAGATTGGCACAGATGTTAGCTCAGCAACAATCTTCCTCAGGCAAAAAGAGGAAGATTGGCAATAGATTTTAGCTCAGGGCTTATCTTCCTCACAAAAATAAATGGGTCTAAAGCAAAGCATTGAAAACAAGGAATGTGCTATAAGGGAGCAAAATATTTTCTTTGGTTGTGAAGACTTGGCCTAGAATGATTCCAGTTTACCATCTGAAAGGATTACTTTCCTCTTCCTTGTGCTTCCTCTTTGCATTTGTGGGAATGCCTCACTGCTCTCTAATCAAAATCTCCCCAGGTTTTCACAGATCTGCTTTCTCCCAAGCCCAGAGCACAACTTTCAGTGACTCTCTAGGAAATGAGGCATAAAAAGGAATTCTATGGAAGCCCAGTCACTAAGTTATGACAGGTGTCTGTTTTAGCTGAGCCTGAGAAGAAACACACGAAAATGGTTTCCAGCCCCTTTTATGCTGTGCAGCTAGAGCACGGCACTTTCAGGCACCAATGCTTGAGCTAGCAGAGTCTCTCCAAAGGTCCCCTTATACAATCTCAGCCCCATCTCTTTTACATGTCCTTTCTGTAAGCCCTTCTTCTATCACGGGCCCCAGCACTGGACTGCCTGGTACAGGCATGGTTACTTTTATAGATCCCACATGGAACAGCTTGTAATGTGCTGAATAATCAGTTCCAACTGTAGAATGTGAAAGCAGGTTTGTAATACAAAGGAAGAGAGAGTCACATTAATAATGTCTCCTCTATCCATTCATCCTGGGATGCTACTTTTAAAAAGAGAGACAGAGAAAGAAAGAAATGATGAGAACTTTGTGATTCTCAACCAGCAGAGTATAATTTTAACATTTCTGAGAAGGTGATAGCATTCAGCGAAAAGCCTCGTAAGGAATTGGCATCAACTTGAGGTATGTGTGAACAACTGTAGTATGAGGCACTAATCCAACAGGAATGTCAATCATTTCTACCTCATTCAAATTAGATTGACTGGGAAGAATACAGTCAAACAACTAATGACTAAGGGGAAATAGTGAAACATGATTCTCTTGTTCAAATAAGTATATCTTGGGTGTCTACCGTGTGTAGAAATAGATAGGTGGAGAGATACTGATTTCATTGGACTTAGATAAATCCTTGTGAGTACCTCATAATCTACAAGCAGCATTTTATGCTTTGTTCACATTCCAGATTCAAATCAGAAATCTTCATCCATCTGGTTGTATCCACAATATCCAAGATTGTTTCAATTTTGTAAAGTGAAACCGACAAACACATAATAGAAATATTTTTTTCTAACCACTCACACACTTTGGAGAACAACGGGAAATTATTCACACAGTGCAAAATTATCTTTATTCAGAAGATCACATAAGCAGCATGTTCACCATCAAAAACATTTTATATTAGCAATAAACACCAGTCATTATGCAAGAGCTTCCCAGGAGGGTTGGTAGATATTTTTATTGCTTCATTTTGCTTCTGTCAAAGAAATGTAATAGATGCTTTTAACCCATTATCAATTCTACATCAGGTGTAGAGCAGGGAAATGCAAAGCATTAGAAAGAGATGGAGGAGGAGGGGAGAGACCTCCAATGTTCCCTGTAAAGGAAACAGATTCAGACATGGTCACCCCAGACAGTGTCTTCTAATTTATAACTTTACAAAAGCAGAATAAAAAGTATACAACCTAAGTCACACATGCACATATAACCCTACACAATTAACCATGGATGCTAAGGAAATGTAACTTTTCTTGTTTTATGGAAGGGGTGCAGAACTGCATCATAAAATTTGCTCTTCTGAACAGGTAGTTGGGAAGTCATTATCTCCATTGTAAATTAGAACATGCCAGTAAAATGGTAGGGCAAGCGGAATAAGGCTCCTCTTCAATGTCATCATACTAATCCCCAGGATCTGTTGGATATTTTACCTTACAGGACAAAAGGGACTTTACAAATGTGATTAAATGAAAGACCTTAAAATGAGGGGATTATTCTGGATTATCCAGGTGTGCCAATCTAATCAGAAGAGTCCTTAAAAGAAGAGGATGTTTTTGGCTGTAGTCAGAGGGAGATATGACTAGGTAATAATGACCAGAGGTAAACAATGTCACCGGCTTTAAAGATAAGGGCACAAGCCAAGGAATGTGGGTGCCCTCTAGAAGCTGGAAAAGACAATGGAACAGATTCTGTCCTGGAGCCTCCATAAAGGAACCCAGCCCTGCCACAGCCTGGATTTTAGCCCAGTGAGAAGTATAGGGTACTTCTAGCTTACAGAACTACAAGATAATAAATTTGATTGTTTTAAGCCACTTATTTTGTGGTAATTTGTTACAGCAGCAATTAGAAATCATTACATATGGGCTAGCAGATAAGGTTTTCTTGAGTACCAAAATCTTAAATAAAACACAGTGCTTGATTTCAACAACCATTTAGCAAGTCTCTACTATATCACAGGGGATATTAATTGCTTTTCAATATTATGCCTAAATTAACAGTCATATAAAGCTATGCTTCTATTTTTATTATGAAATCATTGCTAAGGGCCTTATCGGTCATTTCACTCAATATACCCTGTGTAATGTTCCAAATGGGAAATTACCATCAACATTTAGAACCCAGAGAAATTTTTCTCTTCATGATGAACTGTTGTATATATTCCTCTAAGATCATTTCACATATGTAACTTATTCCTGTAAATTCTTTGAGTAGGAGTCGATCTGTCTTGCTCTTAGCTGCCTTTCAAAAACCTACTGCTAGGCATGAGGGATTCACCCAAAATTATTTGTGAAGCAAATGAACTAATGACTAAATCTTGGCTGATAAAAGGTTCAGAGCTAGGTCATGTACAAAGCTAGAGTATTGTCCTTATTGCCATATTGATCTTATTGGCATTGCTTTCCTTGGTTCTTCCTTTATCATTTTTATTTTTTATAGCTTTATTCCATTTGTCTTGTCTGCTCTCAAAGGACTTAGCTTGTAGGGGGAAATAAACCACTTACATACTAACTAAAATAGAATGAAAAAGTGTTAAACAGATATTCAAGTGTTACAGAAACCAAAAGGAAGAAGTGGCTAAAAGTAGCTGGCATTTTGTCCAGGGAAGAAGGGCATTCCAAAATGAAGGGATGTCATTAACACAGATAGCTTGTTTGAGGGACAGTGAATAATCTAGGGTTGCTAGAGCATAAAGTAGTGGGAGAAGAATGTGGAAAGGACAGTAGGAGTAACACTGTGAAGGACAAAGAGCTAAGCTAAGGAATCATGGCATTATACGATAGGCAACAAGGAGCTACTGCAGGGCTTTGAGACTAACCTGTTTATTGCTGTGTTTCAGGAAAACAAAACTAAAGTAAACCCTGATGAGAATACAATGGATGGTTTGGAGAAATTAGAAACTAAAAACAGAGAAATCAATTTGAACATTATTTCAATAATCCAGGGAACAAACAATAAGGACCAAAACATAGACAGCTGGAGATAAATTCAAAGGAACCTAAAGGAGTGAAATCAACATGACATGACCAGTGATTGGATGTGAGGATTGGGATAGAAGGGAAGAGAAAATGACTATGAGATGACCACATCGTGATTAAAAGCAATAGGCATACAATAGAAGAAAGAGGCACTGAAGACAAGGTAATAAGGCAGAATATCTCCTAAGTATTGAATGACAACCGTTTGCCAGGTTTTATTTCAAATATTTTATATTCATAGTTGTTCTACAAAGTAGGTTTCATAGCCTTCATCTTACAGCTGCATGAAAAGTTTCAGTAGCTTCTCTAAACTCCTGCAGCAATTAAGAGCCAGAAATCTAACCCTGGTGTGTTCAACTACAAAGGTCATGCTCTTTATGCTGTTCTTCACAGTCCAATTTCATTTTGGACACATTGAATTTGGAAAGCCAGAACAGCCCTGCCCAGCAAGCTGTTGCAAATGTGCATGCAGTGCCTAGGAGCATAATTGTTGCACACAGATTTCAAATCATCTGATGGTAAATGATGGCTGGGGAGGCATCTGAGATCTTTTAGAGAGACACATGGGAACAGAGAAGACCAAGAATGTTATACTCAAAAGGTAAATGGAGAAAGAGAAGTTGGAAGGGAAACAGAAATAGAATGAGAAGAAGCATAGTGTCACAGAAGTCAAGAGGGGGCATGTCAAGAAGAAGTGGATGCCCAGCTGGAATAAAACAGAAAAATTACATGAGGGTGAGAACTAGGAAGGAGCATCCAGACTTTCTGATAAGAAATTCATTAGGGACTCTGAAAGGGCAGCACGGTGTCAATCATCACATATTGGCAGAGTCCAGGAGCAAGACTGCAGGGTTGGGTGGAAGGAGTGGTGAAGAAATGCATCCTGTTCTTCATAACATTTAGCAATGACAGGAAGACTAGAGACAGGACAGAGGATGTACGGATGAGGAGAAAAAAGATAAGGTATTTTTTTTTATTGAGTTAATGATAGGTTACAATTTTGTGTGATTTCAGTTGTACATTAATGTTTGTCATTCGTGTTGTAGGTGCACCACTTCACCCTTTGTGCCCACCCCCACCCCACCTTTCCCCTGGTAGCCACTAATCTATTCTCTTTGTCCACATTTTTAAATTCCTCATATGAGTGGAGTCATACAGAGATTACCCTTCTCTACCTGGCTTATTTCACTTAACATAATTCCCTCAAGGTCCATCCATGTTGTTGCAAATGGGATGATTTTGTTCTGTTTTGCAGCTGAGTAGTATTCCATTGTATACATATACCACAACTTCTTTATCCATTCATCTGTTGATGGGCACTTAGGTTGCTTCCATGTCTTGGCTATTGTAAATAATGCTGCAATGAAGATTGGGGTGCATAGGACTTTTGGAATTGCTGACTTCAAGCTCTTTGGATAGATACCCAGTAGTGCAATGGCTGGATCGTATGGTAGTTCTATTTTTAATTTTTTGAGGAATCTCCATACTGTTTTCCATAGTGGCTGCACCAGTTTGCATTCCCATCAGCAGTGTATGAGGGTTCCATTCTCTCCACAACCTCTCCAACATTTGTTACTATTAGATTCAGATATTTTTGTCATTCTAATGGGTGTAAGGTGATATCTTAGTGTAGTTTTGATTTGCATTTCCCTGATGATCAGCAATGATGAGCATCTTTTCATGTGCCTATTGGCCATCCATATATCTTCCTTGGAGAAATGTCTGTTCATGTCTCCAGCCCATTTTTTTGATCGGGTTGTTTGATTTTTTGTTGTTGAGTTGTGAGAGTTCTTCATATATTATGGATATTAAGCCTTTGTCAGATATATGACTTGCAAATATTTTTTTCCCAGTTAGTGGGTTGTTTTTTTGTTTCAATCCTGTTTTCATTTGCCTTGAAGAAGCTCTTTAGTCTGATGAAGTCCCATTTGTTTATTCTTTCTATTGTTTCCCTTCTCTGAGAAGACATGGTGTCCGAAAAGATCTTTTTGATACTGATGTCAAAGAGTGTACTGCCTATATTTTCTTCTAGAAGCCTTAGTGTTTCAGGTCTTATGTTTAGGTCTTTGATCCATTTTGAGTTTATTTTGGTGAATGGTGAAAAAGAATGGTCAATTTTCATTCTTTTACATATGGCTTTCCAGTTTTCCCAGCACCATTTGTTGAAAAGACTTTCTTTTCTCCATCGTATGCTCTCAGCTCCTTTGTCGAAGATAAGCTGTCCATAGATGTGTGGTTTTATTTCTGGGCTTTCAATTGTGTTCCATTGATCTGTGCACTTGTTTTTGTACCAGTACCATGCTGTACTGTAGCTTTGTAGTAAGTTTTGAAGTCAGGGATTGTGATGCCTCCCGTTTTGCTCTTTTTTCTCAGAATTGCTTTAGCAATTCGGGATCTTTTTTTGCCCCATATAAATTTTAGGATTCTTTGTTCTAATTCTGTAAAGAATGTCATTGGGATTCTGATTGGGATAGCATTGAATCTGTAGATTGCTTCAGGTAGAACAGACATTTTAACCATGTTTACTCTTCCAATCCATGTACACGGAATGTCTTTCCATCTCTTTATGTCGTCATCCAATTCTCTCAGAAAGGCCTTGTAATTTTCATTATATAGGTCCTTCACTTCCTTAGTTAAATTTACCCCGAGGTATTTTATTCTTTTTGTTGCTATTGTGAATGGTATTGTGTTCTTGAGTTCTTTTTCTGTTAGTTTGTTATTAGAATATAGAAATGCTACTGATTTATGCAAATTGATTTTATACCCTGCAACTTTGCTGTAGTTGTTGATTACTTCTAACAGTTTTCCAATGGATTCTTTGGGGTTTTCTATATATAAGATCATGTTGTCTGCAAACATAGAGAGTTTCACTTCTTCCCTCCCTATTTGGATTCCTTTTATTCCTTTTTCTTGCCTGATTGCTCCGGCCAGGACCTCCAGTACTATGTTAAATAAGAGTGGTGATAGAGGGCATCCTTGTCTCATTCCTGTTTTCAGGAGGATGGCGCTCAGTTTTTGCCCATTGAGTATGATGTTGGCTGTGGGTTTGTCGTATATGGCCTTTATTATCTTGAGGTAGTTCCCTTCTATGCCCGTTTTGTTCAGAGCTTTTATCATAAATGGCTGTTGGATCTTGTCAAATGCTTTCTCTGCATCTATTGAGATGATCATATGGTTTTTATTCCTCAGTTTGTTGATGTGGTGTATCACGTTGATTGATTTGCGGATGTTGAACCATCCCTGTGTCCCTGGTATGAATCCCACTTGATCATGATGTATGATCCTTTTCATGAATTGCTGAATTCTGGTGGCCAAAATTTTGTTTAGAATTTTTGCATCTATGTTCATCAGTGATATTGGCCTGTAGTTCTCTTTTTTCATGGTGTCCTTGTCGGGCTTTGGTATCAGCGTGATGTTGGCCTCATAGGATGTGTTAGGAAGTGTTCTATACCTCTAATTTTTTGGAATAGCTTGAAAAGGATAGGTGTTAAATCCTCTCCGAAAGTTTGGTAGATTCCCCAGGGAAGCCATCTGGTCCTGGGGTTTTATTCTTTGGGATGTTTTTGATTGCTGTTTCAATCTCTTTCCTTGTGATTGGTCTGTTCAAATTGTCTGCTTCTTCTTGAGTGAGCTTTGGGAGATTGTAGGAGTCCAAGAATTTAAGATAAGGTATTTTTTAATGCATATTTTAAAGTCTATTGGAAGGCTTGTTTGGGTATAAGAAGGCAGTGGAGAGGAAAGAGAATGAATACATGACAAAGAGATTTTCCTCACTGTCTTGATAGACTATTTGGTGGCAGTGCAAGTGATGTTACATTAGTGCTGGGCCACATCCCTTAGATGGCCATCTGCTGTGACCACATGTGTTGCTACAGGATGTTCTGCAGACAGAGCTCTGGGCAGTGCCATGGCACATCGAGAAAAGTGGGACCACTTAAACCCTCTGTAACTCAAACATAATATCCCACTAAGTTATATTGGCATTTAAAATTCATCCACTGAGAAAAATGCTGTATCCCAGACATGACTCACCACTTAGCATAGTTATATTGTTAGTAAATACTACGGATAGTCACTCAACTTTATGATTTTACTTTGCATGCATATAATAGCACTGCTCTGAATGCTTACACGCAGTAAGTGTAAGTCCAATGGCTTACGTTTGCTACAGAAATTGATTTTTAAGTGAGCAATCATAAAACAAATATTTGGAGTACCATAGGAAGACTATCTGCAAAGGTCTAGCCCAATGTCATACAGAATACACAATAGTAAATAATGCACATTTTTCATAATGGCTCGACATAAAGGGTGGAGAGCGAAGGATAGAGTTTGGCTCCAAAAGGAAAGCTACAAGAGCCACAAAAGCTTTGGGATCAGCAACAAATATGAGAAAGGAGACTCGGAAAAGACGTGAGTAAATAGAAAGCTTTGTAACTTGGAGGGAAATGAGGAAGGAAATGAAAGACTGCAATAGATGCATGCTAGCCCTGAAGAGAAAGCCCAAAAGGAACAAAATCAGTGTTGCATCCTAGATTACCCTGTCCTAGAGGCACAATTTTAAAAAGAGAGAGAAAAGACAGGAAGATTTGGTATGTTTATGGGGGTGGGGGATGGGACCTCCAATAGTCACTCCCCATGGAGAGTCGGTATGATTTCTTCCTCAGCATCCACGTATTCAATATGTTTTCATATAGCAATACCAGGATATTTGGGTTAATACACTTATGTTATAAATGATCTTTGCCTTCTCAAAATACACAATTCAATCTACTTGGAAACAGTAAAAAAATAATAACATAAATGGAATAGCTAGAAAATAGGAACATGTGTAAGAATATGTTTATGTGCATATATTTACCTTAACAAAAGAATAATTGATATATTATCAAATTTTCTGAAAAACTGAAATGTTCTGCTCTTGTTTAGCAATTACATCGGCATAGCACCCCACTTCCTCCCTGATGACGGACAGAGTATGAGTCATCCCAGGATGAACACTGATGGGGCCACATTCCCTTCCTAGGGCCTTTGGGCCTTCTGCCTTCTCTGGCTCTCCCTGTGATCTCCCTTTCCCTCCCAGCAATATTCCACCCATCAACCTCCGCCCTCACATCAAATACAGCCTCTTCTTCAAGGTCCAACTGCAATGTCCTTGGCCAATCCTCCCCAGCTGCTGTGCCCCTCTCTTCAGTCCTTCCCTCTGCCATGTGGTGCCGCAGAGGTAACATCTAATTGTCTTCTGATCATTTCTTACTTTTAGAATAAAGTCTGACATTTTTCTTCTGGGACATAAACCCATGTAGCATTTTGTCCTTGATTAAGGAAGACATGATAAATGCCATTATCTAAGGCTTTAGATTGCTGAAATAAATCTCCAAGAAAGCTGACAAGATTCAAAGAGCACAGGATTAGAGACAGAATATTTGGGTTCAAATACAAGGTTTGACACCAATTCCCGTGTGCTTTAAAATGGGACATTAACTTCTCTGGGCCTCACATTACTGATATGCAAAATACCGGGGTTGAGGATGATAGAGTTCTCTAGTTTTCTGCAATCCCAATGCCATATGACCTTGCTCAGTGATAAGCGGTACACACACTCAGAGCCACCCAAACACACTAACGTGGAGTGTTCACTGGAGTTGGTGTCAATCTTAAAATGTTAGGTCTGATCTTCCTCTTGAAATAAATCATCAGTTCTCCCCTCCTGTTATCAGTTCTTAGAAGATGCCTCAACCATGACAAGACATAATAAAAAGGAAGATTAATTGGTGAACCAGAAAATCCTTGGAGTGACAAGGACACAAAAAGAAAAAAAGAGAGAGAGAAAAAACCCCTGGCTACTGCATTCTTTTGAAGTCCCTGTTTATCTCAGGTTTCAAGGTTTTATTAGTGGGATGGCCAGCTTACAGCCTCAAAAATATACTGCCTCAGTTGTTAATGAAGGGAAATATACAAGTCCTAATCTTGTCATTAACTAAGCTTGATTAAAGCACCTGTTTACAGTGACTTTCAACCCCTTGGGAGGCATGATGCTATATCCTTTGCCACTTTATTTCCCTTCCACAGTGGTGCACGAAACATAATTTTCATCTAAATTAACACAAATAAAATTTAATTTTGCTTGGAGACTTTCAATGAAACATCTCTCAAATAAATCTCAGATACCATAAGTATTGCAAGGTTGGATTTGGGAATCATTCAGTGGCATTCTGTCCTAGACGGGCAGCAAAAAGAACAGAAAATACAGTTTCTATCATCAAAACGTGTGACACTTGCAGCTAACTTTCACCGAGGTCTCACCATGGGCCAGGGAACACATTTTCATACTCACAGCAGTCCTTTATGTAGGTGCCACTATTATCTCCACCTTAGTTATGTTTAGGACAATCACATGGCACAATCTGACAACTATATAGAACTACGTATCAACGAGAAACCCCTTTGTGGCACTAGAAAATCTGAATTGATAAAAATAGGAGAATATAGAATCCAAAGGATTACAGTTGGAAATCAACTTCCTACAGAAGGTGACATTTGAATCAGTCTTGAAACTGTTATTAGATAAAAATATATGGTATTAAGGGGGAGGGACAGTCCAGAAAAAAAGAACAGTGTATGGCAAGGAAAGTCTTATCACAATAATTATCACACCTGTACTTTGCTTGCTCCATGTCAGTCGTCCCCACTATATTGTAAGACCCATCAACTCTGAGACTCTGCCTTGCTTATAGCCATAATCCCAACTCCTAGTATATGATAATATGAGTTGGAGGAAGGAAAAGACGTGTATCACTTAGTAGCTCGAATTATTGGCCTAATTATTCATTATGTATCTAGGACTTTTGAAATGTAACTTCTCAGTTCCTCCCTAAAATGGTAAAGCGTTCTTTATCACTCTGTTACAGACTGAATGTTTGTGTGCCCCCCCCCACACCCCAAATTCATAAATTGATACCCTGTCTCCCCATGTGATGATATTTGGAAGCAGGACTTTAGGGAAGTAGTTAGGCTTAGATTGGAACATAAGGATGGGACTCTCGTGATGATTACTGCCCTTTGAAGAAAAGGAAGAGAGACATCTCTCCGGGCTCAAGCATGGAGGAAAGGCCCTGTGATCTCACAGTGAGGAGGCAGCTATCTACAAGCCAGGAAGAGGGCTGTCACCAGGAACCGAATCTGCCCACACTTTGATCTTGGACTTGCCAGCCTCCAGAACTGTGAGAAATAAATGTCTGTTGTTTAAGGTACCAAGTCTACAGTATTTTGTTATGGCAGCCCAAGCAGCCTAAGACACACTCATTGATTTTGGACTGGGCCATGCGATTGGCTTTGGCCAATGAAATTATAGAAGAGGTGATCCAAGTAGAAGCTTGAAATGTGCTTGCCTTGTCCCTCGTGCTTCTGCCAACACCACAAGGAATACACAGCAGAGTGCATATGACAGCAGAGTGTGAGAGCTGAAGAGGCAGCTGAACAGAGCAATGTAACAAACTTGAAGCAGTTAATGCTGTATGTGTTTGAGAGTGGAGGTGGAAATAGGAATGAGGTGTGGAGAAAACAGTTGAGGGAAGTCTTCACAGTCAAATTTAAAAGTTCACATTTCAATAGGGAGTCTTCTGAGGAGAAAAGCAATTACGCTATAGAATGTTTACAATGGAGTTGAGTAAGATAAACCAGAAACTAGATGCTACAAAAATAAGGCATTCTTCAGAACAATTCTGCCCTGCTCAATGACAAGGGTTGTAATCTGCTATCTTTATGTACAACCAGAGACACTGTTTCACGTGTTATATAACAACCCTTGCTAACTATTATTCTCAATCCAACCCAAAGGTTTGGTGATTACCAACCTTCCTTACTTCTGATGGTGGTATAAAATCATAATCAGTGTACCTTTGTTAAATACACACACACATCTGGCAACATTCTAAAAACCAAATAAAAGGAACTAAGCAACAAGAGAGGATTTGAATTCCTGAATGCTAAGTAAAGTAGCTTAGCCACCGTCCTCTTAACCACTCAGTCACTTCAGTGGTAGGTGTCAGCAGGCTTACTGACGTCAAACCTAAGATCTTTGTAGCTAATAATCCCAAGCTGGCAATGCCAAAAACTTAAGCTGCAGAAATTAATAAACTGAATTCCCTAAGGCTGGGAACCCAGAGGGTGATAAACATCCAAAGGCATCATAATCAAAGCCCCGACTGCATAGTACAGGACTCCTGGACCTCAGCATCAAGTTCAAATTTGGTTCTCAGTACATTTTATCCGCGGCGCTAGGGGCATCTAGTACATACTTAGGGTCCTTGCCTAATTGGAATTGGCCTTTCTGAGACAGGATGAAAGTCTCCAGTGCGTCTCCATTGAAAACAGGTTTGGAACCAGCAGGCACTTGGAGGTAGGAAGTGAATTGTAGGATTAGCACACCATTTTCTATCCCCAAAGTAAAAGTTTATTATAAATTCAACTGCCTGCAAGGCAATAGACACCTTTCCCACTTATGCCAAGAGCTGGATGAGAAATTTCAGAGTATTTCTAGAAGTCACTGCCCACGCATCTTGCATTCCAGAGAATATTGCTTCAATTATCATTATTTACTTTTATTGCTAAAACTGAATATATATCCTATTTCTCTATTACTTAGTTTTCAAGTCTACAGCTAAGACAGACATTTTATGTTTAGTAGTTCATTTTTCTATAATTTGTCATTCTCTTTCTTTCCCTCAAATTCTAGATTTTTATAACTAAAAACTATTGAATTATGTATTTAGTAGTTTTTTCTTTTTTGTAATCGTAGTCAAAAAGCATTCCAAACACTTTGTATTTTGTCAAGGTAAGAAATAAAGAATTATTTTTAACCTTAAAGCAGAAGTAACAACTTCTTTTTCAGATTAGGAAGTCTTTAGTTGGCAGCTGTATCATCAGGAAAAAGATGGTTTTTTTTAAGACCTTGAACTTCAATGCCTTCTTAATTGTGAAACTCATTAAGTGCTCAGAAATGACATTATTCTCTAATGCTCATACCCATTAAGCAGAGCATACCCATTGTAGTTACTAAGATACTAGGGAACCACTGCACCGGGATGGAGGCAGGAAAATAGGAGGCCACAGACCAAAATGTAAGCATTCTCATTAAGAAACTAATTGCATAAACAATACAGAGCAAATGAAACTTCTGCTCCCAAAAAGAGGAGCTAAAGTCAGTCCAATCTACTCTAATCATGTCATACAATCCAGTGTAGTTCTGCTTCTTTGAAAGGGAGTCTCTCGTACCTTTTAGAACTCTTCCCACAGTCCCTGACACCACTGAAAACTACTCTTCAGATTGTTCCTATCCCTAAGTGTGCTGAATAAATGCATGAATGAGTAAATGAACGAATGGAAGAGTCTAAGCTTTGAACAAGCAACGCTAGAGGGACTTCCTACTAAATTCATTTTGGCAGTTCTTTGTGTCAACTGGAATCAGTGGGCAAAATGGTGCTCCATGCAATTCCTTTCTCTACAGTACTGCTCCTTTCACAGGACCTCTGTCCATCTCTGATAATCCAGCAGGAACACTCTGGACAAGACTTGATAGCCAGCGCTCTCAACATCATTTAGACAGGCCTAAGGTAAAGACCAGGAACTCATTGGAGTTATTGAAACATGAGAATTTTTTCCCCATATGGTGAAGCTACGGTAAGAATGCTGGCTATCTCAGGTTTTTATGCCTACTGGGAGGCAGTATAAGAGGCACCTCATTAGTAGTCTAGTTTAAAATAGCTTATTTATTCTTGTGTGTGTTTATAACTTTCTGCCTTTCCTTTTATATTTACATATTATAAACAGTAAGCACATCATTAAAAGCTGTTAAATTAATAGGGCATGATAATTTTAATAAAGCATTTAACCACAAATTACACTTACACATAAAAGGCGCCCCAAAACTTAATGTCCAATTACTCGACTAAAATTCCTTGCTTAGACCAATTTACTGGGAAGCTTTGACTTAACTATGCTGTGGCGTGAACCCTGGGTTGGAGTCAGCACAGCTGGGGCTCCCTTAGTAAAGAGCTTTCCGGTGGAAAGCGGCAGGCTTACAAGTCAGCCTTTGAGTTAACTTATTAGCTGTGTGACCTTGACCAAGTTACCTAACCCTATGAATCTCAGTTCTCTTATCCATAAGTTAGGACTCTTAGTTCATAGAGCCACTGAGATATTAGATTAGGTAATGAGGGTAGACGGCTTAGCATAGTACAAGATGTCAATAATTGATAGTTAAAAATATCTCTACTTTGGGTGCTTCAGTTAACTCTGCTGTTCTGTTTTCTTTCTTATTTTTCTTTTATTAAGAAAAGATTCTAAGACCTTCCTTGTCCTGTAAGAGTATATTTTTAATATATTTTCATATATTCCCTGTTTAATTGTTCCCCAAGAACAGACAGCAGTTTTATTTTTGTATCCCCCATAACACTTGCATCATTGATCAAATGAATTTGTTGAAAAAAGCCAGCTTAGCACGGAAGAGATGTACCTGTGTAATTCTGAAACATAGTGCTGAGTTTTAACATTTAATTCATGTTCTGCACTCATTTATTTATTTATTTCTAGTTCTCAGCTATAGATTTCCTTTCCTTTTGCTAGCAAAGTGTCTATTTTACTGACTATATAACCATGGTATTATATTAATTTCAATCCCTTATCCAAATCTGTTCTCAATTTTTGATTCAAAAATATTTAATAAGGATTTGCATAACTTACATGTAATTGGGCATTAAACAGTTACAGCAAAACTGCAGCGCAGCAAGCCAACAGTTTTAACTACAGCTGCTGTAGCAAAATATGATAATGGATAGTAAGAGATAGGAAGTAACCATAGAATAAAGGGTTTCTGATGATGGAAGGAGAGATTTCCAAGTAGACCTTAGACCAGACATTGCTCTTTCCCTCCAAAATTGCTACCAATTAAATTACTGATAGCACTTTCTGTTATTCACATGCAGCTGCAAAAAGCATAATTGCAAAATTGGTAGAAAATTGTACTTCCGACATTTTCACAGATTTGTGAAGTAACAAGTCAGAATATTTGAACTAGCTACTATAATGGAACAATAGTTGGAAGGTATGTGTTCAGACTGAAATTTGAGCAATTGCAGATAGAGTTGGGTAACATCTTGAAATGAGTATGTTAGCTCTGCTATAAAGAAGAAAACAATCCAACAGTAGGGCATGGGCCTTCTACACAGCACTTGGTAAGATAAGAAGAAAAACCAAGACCAAATCTCCATCCCCGAAATATGGGTTCACAGATTTGAGGTGGGGCTTCAGCATCTGTGTATACAAAGTTTCTCAAGTAATGCAAGGATAGTGCCAATACCAAATGGTACCGAATCCCAACATTATACCTACTAAACAAACACTATACTCTTCACTTCTGGAGAGAAGTAACTGCATCACATTTTTTGTTGAACACCATCACACACCACTAAGATCTACTCAAGGCCCCGAGATGGCCCTCTCTTCAATCTTGTCTTCTTAGCTGAACTTCTTGGGAAAGCTTTCTACAATTTTCTATGTCCTCGCCTCACCGAACATTCTTGACTCAAGCTATTGCAATCCATCTTCTATACTCACAATTCCACTTAAACTGTTTTCATTAAGCTCATTTGTGACCTCCTTAATAAGTAAATCTAATGAGCGTTCAGACCCCAATTTTTTTGGAAATAACTGACATTATTGACTACACCCTCTTTAAAACAGCCACATTTTTTATCTCTTCTTTTGTCTTCCTCCACAGGCTTCTCCTTCTTTTCCTGGAGCTTAACATTTGGTGTCTCCAGGGTTCTATTCTCAGTCCCCCTCTCTTCCCACTCTAGATGCTTTTCCTAACTAATAAAGGATATGGTGATAGCACTCAGACAATTTTCATTAGCCTAGACTTTTATTACCTACAATCACACAAATAGGATTTAATATCCAAGGTGGAAGTATCTCCACCATCCTCACCCTCCCTCACATGGCACCTACTCTTTCTCCTCTATTTATATGATTGTCAATGCTTTTTAGATTTTATCTAGGCTGCAGCAAACTGCTCATATCTGTCTGTCATTAAATCCCTAGAGACCATTATTTGTGTTTGCCTCTATCAAGAAGTAGAAAAAGGGGGCTGGCCGCGTGGCGTAGTGGTTAAGTTTGTGTACTCTGCTTTGGTGGCCCTATGTTCATGGATTCTGATCCTGGGCACAGACCTGCACATCGCTTTTCAAGCTATGCTGTGGAGGTATCCTACACACGAACTGGAGGAAGATCAGCACAGACGTTAGCTCAGGGACAATCGTCCTCAAGCAAAAAGAGGAATATTGGCAACAGATGTTAGCTCAGGGCCAATCTTCCTCACCAAAAAAAAAATGAAAGAAAGAAAAAAAGAAAAGTCTATAATAAGTCTTTCAAAGACAATTTAGATGTAGTGGTTAGTTTGATAGAGAGCAAGGGAAGCCCCTATACTCAGTTACCTCCAAAACATGTAACTTATAAATAGGTAGGCATAAAAAGGTGATCTAGGCATAATAATGAAGGAGATCATATGGACAAAGCCTAGACCAATAGTTGACCATTGGCCTGTAGGATCTATCTGTGATGTGCCTGCAATTTCAACTGTCTGGTAATGATGTGGAGAAAAGTGTATATTGCCAGTGGATATGCTAAGGGGTCCATTTCTTAGGAGAAGTATGGAGAGATTTATAATAAATCTTTCTGCACAATTTAGGAAGTATGATCTGATGACTTCTCTTTGGACATTTAGTATTCCTTCTTTCTTGTGGTACAATAGGTAGGGAATATGTGAGTGCTCTTAAACAGTAAACAATTACCCACTAAGGACACTTGTCCATCAATGTTGATTCTAGTAAGAAGTTCAGAAAATGACAAAGAGTCGAGTGTTGAGTATCCACAGTCCCGAGGGAGTGCTATTAACTACTATTTATTATTTATTTTATGCTGACTCTACTCATGCATTATCTTTTGATTCTTATAACATCCCTGAGAGAAAAGTATTATTATCCCATATTTACATTAGAAAGTAATGTCAGGGGGCCTTCCTCCCAATAAGATTAGTTATGGAAATTGCTATTGTATCAGCCAGAGAAGTAGAACTAATAGGAGATATATATATTAAGAGATTTCATGCAAGGAAGTGGTTTATACAATGGTGGGGCCCAGCTAAGCAAATCTGAACATAGGCCATCAGGAAGGGCAGGTCAGACTCCATGGCAGGGGCACAAGTGGAATTTCTCCTTGCAGGAAAGCCTAGCTCTGTGTTTAAGGATTTTTAACTCACTAAATCAGGATAATCTCCCTTACTTAAAGTCAGCCGATCATGGGCTTTAATCACATCTACAAAACGTCATCACAGCAACACCCAGATTAGTGTTCCCATAACTAGAGACTGTATCTACCCAAACTGACACATCAAAAAGAATATCACAGCTATTATTACTGCTTTTAATATGAATAAATAATGTTTATTATACTCTACGTTTTCAAATTATTTAACATCTGACCCTCAAAATATCTCTGAGAAAATTGGATTCGGGCTTATTGTGCCCAATTTATAAAAAAAAAAAAAACAGAGTTAGATAACTTGAATATTTTTTTTTTAAGATTGGCCCTGAGCTAAAATCTGTTGCCAATCTTTTTTTTTTTTTTTCTCTTTTTCCTCTTTTCCCCAAAGTCCCCCAGTGCATAGTTGTATATTCTAGTTGTGAATGCCTCTGGTTGTGCTATGTGGGATGCTGCCTCAGCCTGGCCTGATGAGTGGTGCCATGTCCACACCCGGGATCCAAACCGGCAAAACCCTGGGCAGCTGAAGTGGAGTGTGAGAACTTAACCACTCGGCCCCAGAGTCTGGGTTCACATAACTCGAATTTATCTATGGTCACACATAAGAAAATGATGGAAGAGGACTTGAAGGCAGACCTTTGGGGTCATGGGATACTCTTGGCAGCACACCCTGATGTAGGTCACTGCTCTAATTATTCATCAAAGGCACCAGACAATTTTAATGATGGGATCATGTTAGAATTTCGATTTGCAAGGTAGGAAAGTTCTGTCTCAGACAACTCTTACAAGTTATTTTAAATTCAGTGTATCATGTACTTGGTTTATTAATTGCCTCATTGATATTTGTTATGAGCAATTATGAGAACATAATTAAAATAAAATGCAAATATGATTTTCAAATAAAATAAAATTCAACTAAAATAATCATTCAAATTTAAATTAAATAAAATTAAAATTTATCATATGAATCTGCTAAATGTTTTGTCACCATTTTTCAAATTTATTATTTCTTAGAACCTACCTATAGGTAGAATTTGAGTTTTTTTTGTTTTTAAGATTGGCACCTGAGCTAACATCTGTTGCCAATCTTCTTCCTTTTTCTCTTTGTTTTTTTCCTTCTTCTCCCCAAAGCCCTCCACTACACAGTTGTATATTCTAGTTGTGAGTGCCTCTGGTTGTGCTTGTGGGAGACGGTCTCAAGATGGCCTGATGAGCGGTGCCATGTCCGCGGTGCCCAGGATCCGAACCAGTGAAACCCTGGGCAGCGAAGCAGAGCCTGCGAACCTAACCACTCGGCCCCGGGGCTGGCCCCCGAGGTTTATTTTTTTAATCGCCCTTTGTCAGACATTGAAAGCAAGGCTCAAGGGAGCCCAGGTCTACAAGGACCTTCAGAGACCTCGGTTTTCATTCACTATCGGGCACCTTCCTATATAACATGTAACATTGACTTGATGAGGTTAAGGTGTTTCTACAATTTTAAAGACTTCAGGATCTTTTTTATTTTCTTTTAAAGATTGGCACCTGAGCTAACAACTGTTGCCAATCTTTTTTTTTTCTTTCTGCTTTTTTCCCTCCCCAAATCCCCCCAGTACATAGTTGCATATTTCAGTTGTGGGTCCATCTAGTTGTGGCACGTGGGATGCCGTCTCAGCGTGGCCTGGTGAGTGGTGCCATGTCCACACCCAGGATCCGAACCAGCAAAACCCTGGGGTGCCGCAGCGGAGCGCGCAAACTTAACCACTCGGCCATGGCACTGGCCCCCTATTTTTAATTTAATGTTATGAGTGCATAATTCAAGACAGACAAGTATACATTTAACCTTTAAGATTTCAAATCAGTTGATGATTTTCATATAATAAATATAAGAATAATAATAGCTAACATTTATTGAATGGCATGCCTGCCATTTTGCTAGAATACTTTAATGTAAAATATCCTTTAATCTTTCCATCAAACTTTAGAGTTACGAGGGAGGTTGAGGATCCACAGCTGTTAAGTGGCAGAGCCACAGTCTGAACCATGGTCTGTCTAACTCCAGGCCCTCAGTTCTCAGCCCAGTAGCTATCTTCCTGATTAAGACAGCCTTACACACAGATATTTCTCAAAATCTCAAGCTTTACAAAGGTTTTGTTTTGCTCACAGTAGTCTATTTTTCTTTTTCTTCTGTAGTAGAAGCTCCTTCAGGTATCCTTACCTACGTCTACTGATTCCATTATTCCAGGCTAAGAAGAATCCTATACGCTGATACCTTTTACCATAAGCCTTTCATGGAATGAGAAGGAGAACAGGACTCCCAGTGAATACCAACAGACATCAGTCACTACCTCACTTATTAATTAGTTCATTCATTCATTCATAATAAATATTTACTGAGATGATGTGCTCCCCATTCAACTAGGAAATGGTAGAGATGGAAAAGAAAGAATTTTGACTCTCAAAGAATTTGTTGTCTATTGGAGTGGGGCAATGGGACAGTTATAGAAATCCATAAGTCAAGTGTCATGATAAAGAGGCATACAGGTGCTATGAAATCACAGGGAAGTTGACACTTAGCTCATCCTTGAAGAATAGGTCAGAATTAGGAGGAGGAAGGAAAGAAAGTCTTCAAAGTAAAAAGAACAGTATGTGCAGTGGCACCAAAAGAAGGTAGAGTCTGAAATGTTTCCAGGACACTGAGATGTCTCTGTAAGTGAACAAGCAAAAACAGGAGAGGAGGTGGTATCTTTGGGATGGGAGGAGGTTGGGCGAAAACTTGGGTGGGTTATTGCCAGATCTTTTGCAGCAGTGGATTCCATTAAGCCAAAGTGATCTAACTTTATAAATTTCAGTTTAAAGATGCAATTCTTAAGCTCATAAAAATAAAAATTAGATATTAAGGTAAAACATTGCTGACAATGCAGTGGACCAATAAATCCCCCAGTGGTCCAGCTGCCTTCCTAGAAATTTAATAAGCTACAGAACTGATATTCTCACATTTATTGACAATATCAAGACCCCTGGAGAGATTTAAAGATATTTGTCATTTTTCTGGTTTACTCCCCTGAACTCTATTCCCGCATGTAATTTGTAGCTGGCAATGGAACTAGTCTAAATGCAGCTGTTATAAAGAATGACAATGGGCATGTACCAAGAGGATGTGAGAGATTTACAAGATGTGTAATGATAACAGGATCGAATGACACTATTATTAATAGCTTCAGAATAATCCCCTTCTACCTGGTCATAATTTGCTGGATTGTCATGTGTATTTTATGATCATATTTGACAACGCAGATATTCAAGACTCTTGAAAAAAAATGTTCAAACGAGGGAATCACTAAAACATTAAAGTGGTAAAGTAGCCATTGAGCCAACACGGAAAGTCAATCCTGTCTCTCCACGATAACGTCACTACCTGAATTACAACAAGAAATGCTGTCTTCACCTCTAAAATTATACCATTTCCTTGAGATTTATATAAAAAAAGAAGAGTGAATTTTCATTTTAAAAACCAGTCCTCCCCAAAATGTCCATGTCCACATTCACTTTATGTCTTAGTCTCAGTTTTTCCTCAAGGCTTTTCCAAACTGCCATCTATGAGCAGTGCATTGCTGTCCTTTATCCACTGAGTGACCCCATAGTTCCGACTTTTTGATGATTACAAAGGAAGCACAGATTCTTCCAGTCCCTTAGCACAACCTGTGCCATTTTGGAAACCACACCTGGCATGTCAGAAAACCTGCTCGCCTCTTAAGTTCCTCAATTGTACCATGACCAATGATTGTGTGAGCTGCGTGGGAAGTGCAAGTGGGGCTAATTAGTTCCTTTTGTGATATTTTCAATGTTTAGGGCTTTATTTTGATTACGGTGAACTCCCTGATCTGGCATGGTCTGGGAATTGGGTATTCCAGCTGATGGCCCAGTTGGAAAAAAGAGAAGGTAAAGGTGTGACAGATGTTATCGCTTGTGAGATTCAGGCTGGGTCTGCATGAGGTGGTGGACTTTGTCAGCCTCCTCGCCTCCATTTCGTTGAACCATCAGATATCTAAACAGCAGCAAGGAAACTTCCAAAACTGTTATCTACTCTATTTTAAATGGTCCCCCTTCCCTACTCCTTTCATTCTTCCACTTTGCAGACTTTCCTCAGAAAAAGCATGTGGAATAAAGTTGTTGCCAGTCACCATTTATTGAGTCTTAAGACAATCACAAGCAGTAATAAGACTAGTAGGAAACTGCCCTGGGGATTAATAACATCTTTCTCACTTTCCAATCCATGGTGTGTGTCAGAAGTTTTCTCTATGTGTGATTGTGAAACTGTAATAAAGGATATTACTTTTTCACATTGCCTTAGGTCAAAGATCCCACATCAAAAATCAAATGCAAGTGAACAAGACATCCCATTCAGATTGTGGTTAGCTGTACCAGAGATGAAACTTGCTCCTAAGCTTAATTTGAGCAATATTTCAAATTACCGTGAGGAGATGTTCCAAATATCTACTACGTTAACTGTTTGAGCACCAAATATTCAGATGAAAGAATTTACAAAAAAAAAAAAAAAGAAGAAGAAAAAGCCCTATGACTCAGAGCTAAGCATGCAATGAATTAACTACTTATATGACTTTTCATCTTTGAGATAAATAGATGCCGACTTATCCGAGGTTCCCTTTCTTCTAGACTTCAATGTCTACCTCCCTCTCTTGAAATTCCCCTTTCTTCTTGACTTCAATGTCTACCTCTCTTTCTTGAAATTCTCACAGCATCACTATCAGTCTCATCTGATTCTCCACTTGTCTGACTTTCACAGTCTTTGCTGGCTTATTTTGTTTTGCCCCTCAAACGTTGGTGCCCCTAGGACGCTGTCCTCAGCATTTCTCTTTCTGCTTTGCGTGTCTTGTGTGATTTAATCCTCTCTCACAGCCTTAACATATGAAGAGTTTCCCAAATTTTCTTTCATCTCCAGCCCTGATGCTATTCCTAAGCTGACAACCTCATTTGCACTGTGTATTTTCAACTAAAAAGCCTAAGACTATTACTAATTAACATGGATTTATTGTCACCACTCAGTCCTACCCCCAGCCCATATTTCATAAACCAGTTAAGGCATTATCAATCCCCTGCTCACTCAAGCTAAGTCACTTCCCTTCAGGCTTCTTATCTTATCTGTCATTAAATCTCTAAAGTTGACCTCCAGAACCACTCTCAAATCCATCCTCTCTTCTCTTTTCCAGGGTCATTGCCCTGTTTAGATCTTAGTCTCTTCTCCCTGAATGAATGCTACAGTCTCTTAACCGATGCCCCTAGCTCCCCACTCTGGTCCCTCTAACCCATCCTCAGTACTGCTGCTCTATATGACACAGAGTTACGTTCCCAGCAGTCCATGTGTTCTTGGCTCCACATTCTTACAGAATAAAGCTCAAACTTCTTGGCATAGAAGCAAAAGATCCTTAAAAGTTGACCCCAATATTTATAACTTAATCTCTATTACCTACTTTCTAGTTCAGTAGACAACAAACATAGCGAGCCACAATGAATATTGAATGAACAATTAAATAAATGATTTTTTAAAAGGATTTAGCATATTTGTGCTATAAAAATGTTATTTTCCTCTCAATGTGGTGAAAACAAATAAAAATAATGGAATACATCTGAGCTGAAATTACATATACAGACCCCATGTAGCTTTCCAAAGCCTCTTAGGAAGGGATTTTAAGAAAATACACCTCAGAGTTGACCCGTGGATGCTCACTCCCACAGTTACCAATGCTTCTCTCTAGGGCTTTTGTCCCCATTCCGACACTGTGAGGACAGAACAAGCAAGCAGGAGTTGCCTGGGCTGTGGACACGCTATAACAAAGGACCCAGGCCTGGAGCAGTCATGGCCATGTCTCCCTCTGGCCCAGGGGCTCTGCCTAGCAAGTACTGTTCATTTCCTGTTGGGTTGACAGAAATAAATAGATAATTAATATATGATATGGCAAGTTTAATATTAGAGTTGTTCACAGGATTTATTTCTCCTGGCTGGATAGGAAGGCTGCTGTCTCTAGGTCCACAGTCCAGTGAATGCCTGCCTACACCTGAATGGAGTCCCCTCCAGGGCCATAGCTGATGCTGCCTAACCAAAGGCTGTGCCTGGCTCGCTATGACTAGAGGCCCCATAGTGGCCCCCGCTGTGATGCAGCTATGGTTGCACGAGGAAGCAGTGGCTGAAGACCAAGGTTTCCCCATGCTGGGTCCCTGTCTAATTCTGAGAGGAGAGAAAATTTCATACAAAGCAAGAAGAAAGGGAATAGATTCCCATTTACCCTGAGGGATAAGCTGGAGTACATTTTTCCACTCATCATACATATAGCCTAAAATGTTCTTAGTTTTGGGTTAAGCAAATTGTCCTGAATTGCAAAGCCTGTGAGTGGAAATTTGGGATTTGGAATCAGAAGCAGCTCAGAGTAAGTGCTATGCTGACTCTATTAAAAATCATAACAGATTTATCACAGAGATCTGTATAGGTCAAAGAGCCCACGCAGCAGAAGGCAGGATCAACTCAACTGGTGGTGAATGAGGAATGAGTCAGGAAAAGCTACATTGAGAAGACCTTCAAGCTGAATAATTGTGGAAAATGAGTAGACATTTTCTAAGAAAGGGAGACTTTACCCGAGTGCACAAGTAGCCAACAAAGGGCTGTAAATAGGGAAGCAACACCTATGGATTTGACCATCCGCTGTAGCCGTGTCAATATGTTCCTCTATCATTCCTTCACTTTGTGTGTCTATTAACAGGTCTTTGTGCTAGTAACTCTGTCTGCAAGTGAAGGATGCATTGTGGTGGGTAAGAATTGAAACACAGAGACCAATCAGTATACAGTACTCTGAGAACGTATCTGCCTGATTCAAGTATTAGTTACCGGGATGGAGAGAAGAGGACAACTGTAAGAGTTAAGAAGCCAGAACCTAGTGCTATGGACTGAATGCTTGTGTCCCGCCCACTCCCCGCCCCAGTTAATATGTTGAAGCCCTATCCCCCAATGTGGTGGTATTTGGAGGTGGGGTCTTTGGGAGGTAATTGGGTTAGATTAGATCATGAGAATGGAGTCCTCATGATGGTATTAATGCCCTTATAAAAAGAGGAAGACATATGAGATCTTTCACTCTCTCCACATGCACGTAGAAAGGAAAGGCCACGTGAGGACATAATGAGAAGATGCAGTCTGCAAATCAGGAAGGGGACCCTCACCAGACACTGAATCTGCCAGCACCTTGATCGTGGACTTCCCAGACTCCAGAACTGTGAGAAACAAATGTTTGTTGTTTAAGCCATTGAGTCTCTGGTATTCTGTTACAGCAGCCTGGGCTGTCTAAGACACTAAGATAGAAATGTGTGAAAAGGAGTGAAAAAGAAGAGGATAGATAGTTGCAATGGAGACAGAAGGGTTTTGTGTAGGAACGGAAATTATCATTCTGAAAGTGACAATGGGGAGACAGGAGAATCTCGACAAGGCCTCTGGGATTCGTAATATGTCGGGGTGAAGAGAAACAAGCAGAGAAGTATTCTCAGGGGAGAAAGAGTCAGAAAAAGATTACCTAGGATTTTATGGGCTGGTGGCCTAGTGCGAGCACCTAACCACATTCACAGCACAGATTCATTCAGTAAATACATTCTCAGGTTCAAATAAATGAGATTTTCAATTGAATGGAATCTAATTTGTTCACAAGTGAAGAATTCTTGCTTTAATATAGGATTTTATCACACTCAACATTTAATTCTATCTCAAATATTTCTCTGGTTAGTAGACCTATTGTCTTGTATTCTGCCAAGTCATAAGGAGACAATGCATAAGGTTTTCAGCTTTGGTTATTTCTATACATTTCTAGGTGATCTGTAATAAAGTTCTCCTATAAATTTTCATTCTTTTTTTATTCTATCAGTTATTAAATCAATGGACATTTACAAAGCTACCATGGAACTGCCTCTGAGCTAGTTGATGGGGATTTAAAGATGGGCAAGGTCTAGTCATGGCTTTCAAACAGCTCACAGTTCTAGTTAGGGTGACGGAAATAGTTAGTTATTATATAATGGGTTAAGTCAAATGACAGAATCATACAGAGGGATTTTTACATCTATGTGGGATGGACACAGCATCTAGCCTGGGGCCTTCTTAGAGAAAGTGCCACCTGAGAGGTGTCTTAATGGATGAGTAAGAGAAGGCTAGACAAAGGGAGGAGGAAAAGGTAGAGAGCCTGTAGTCAGAAGTAGTGTGGTATATACAAGGAATTACAAGCAATTAGGTGTTGCTGGAGCATCAAGTAAGAGAAGGGGATGGCAGCAGAGGATATTTTGAGCAATTATTAACATCATCTAGGTTAGAAGCAATTAAAAGTGAACATGAATACCTAAATCAAGGGAGAATTTAGCATTTCCTGTCACAAAACCAGTCACTAAATATGAAATGACAATGATATCATGATTGTAAATGTGAAAAGCACAAGATAAGTCGGGTTTTTAAATGACTATGCCCAGCCATTCCGATCTTACAGGAACTATCAGTCCAGGAAGGCGGGGCTGCTCATTTCTTTTTGGGATTAGTGAATTTTCTGTCAGGATCCTCTCTCCTGCCTCTTTTCAGATCCCTGGAGAATGAATCCATCCTGATCATTTCTCAGTTTTGTCTCTGTAAATTCTGCACTCTGTGGACACTGAGAAGCTGCACCCCCTGCCCTCGTTTCTTCCCCCTCGGGAGCCTATTGCTCATGACTATTCTGCGGACTCCATAAGTCCATGACTTTGGTGTCTCGCTTCAAAGAAAGCCCCAAAGTCATTCAAGAAAGGCTTTTTTCTGGGCACAGTTCAGGGCTGTCCTTTAAATAGAAACCCAAGGCTTTTCTCAGCAAGCCCTGAGGCATCCTTCCTCTAGGACTGATTTGAAAGTGTCTCGGGCTGACTTTCTCTCTTTTGGGGACTTTGGGAAATCTCAACTCTCTGCCCTCTAAGTTCTATGTCCAAACAGGAATGATAATTTAATTACTTCTTCCCCAACTTTATCCTTGAAAACAAATACTATAACATGGCAAACTATGAGTGATTGAATTCTCATTTAAATTCCTGTGAAGAGAGATATTACATAAAAACCAAGTGTTGCTTTTTTGTAAAACTCTGATTCAAAATAAAATCAACCTAAATTCTGGAATATTCTAGGAAGATGCCAGGGTCTTTCTTATTGTCTTTCTTCATTCCATTCCTTTACCTTTTCCTTGTTTCCTTCTTGTTTAGAATTCCACTGCAGGCAGGGGGACAGAAATATGCTGACCAACATTGTACCAAATGAAGCTTGTTAAATAACATTTCTAAGGTTGATTTACTTCTGGAAGTTTACTCCTGGCCCCTGCGGGTTGGAATAATCCTTATTTTCTCTCTTCTCTAAAGAGTCGTAACTCCTCAGATCAGAGAGACAACAGACACCTTTCGTCTCCTCCCTCATCTTTGAATAAGGTTCCTGTTGGATGCATCCAGTGTTTCCAGAATCGTCTTCGTCCCTACTTGGTTCCCCTCAGGAACCAAAATTAATCTATTATTCTCAAGATGAAGGACAGTTTGGGATGAGTCCAGATCCAACAAGATGCTGCTTACGATCTTAACAGTGACTCAGGCAGCCTTAGTCAAGACAATAGGAACATAGTGGAGAAAGCGGGGGCTCTGGAGGTAGGATCTGGGTTCAGATTCTGACTTACCACTTATATGAGCCTGGGCAACTTGACTTCTCTCTGCATCACTTTCTTCACCTGTAGAATTTGGATAATAGCACCTATCTTGCATGGTTGTTTTATGGATTAATGAGACAATATATGTAGAACCTGGGATGGAACAGACTCTTAATAAATTGTAGTTTTAATAATGCTGATAATAGTAACAAAATTAACTCATAAATATTTAAGTCAATTCTTGTGAAAATTCACATGCAGGAATTAATTATTAGGTTCCTCAAGCTCGGTGAATGATCAACCTAAGTTACATATCAACACTGAATCTTATTGTCTCTTATGACCCCAGAGACTAGCACCTGTAGCCACATTACATGCACAGTAAGAAAAGAGACACAGTGGGTTAGAAGACGAAGTGGTGGAGACCTTGTCTGAGGCCAGACCTTCTTGATTCTGGGGTCCATGCAGTAAGTCTCTATGCTCTGTGCTCTACATGGCAGGGGGATCAGTTTCGTGAAAACCTCTTCAGTGCCTAGCAAGGTGCCCAGCACGCTGCCACACCCAGCATACTACCACACCCAGCATGCTACCACACCCAGCATGCTGGCTTGCAGCTCATATGATATTAGTTGGCCAACTGTATTCTTAATACTGGCTGCACTTTAGAATTATTTGGGGACCTTTACCAAAATCTTGATAAGCAGCCCCCTGCCCCTAACCCCTCCACCCTTGGTATTCTGGCATGGTGTATGGCCCAGAAAAATAAATATTTAAAAAAATCTTTTCAGTTGATTTTAAAGGACTATTAGGTTGAGAAGCACTGGAAAAGTGCTTCTTTACTTATATTAATAACAAGATGATTAATAATAATGAGGATAACACTAACACTAATATATATTGAAAGTTTACTTCACGCTGCTTTCTATGCCAAGTGCATGGTTACACAATTTGTCGATGGTGGATTCAGGATAGAAAGCTATGTCTGAATGACTTCAACCCTTGTACTTTTAATCAGAACCATGTGTCTTGTTTTATTTTATATTTGATCGGCCATCCACATATTGCTGAAAATTAGCACACTGCATGACTTTACTTTCTTCCAAGGTAATGTTCAGTCATTTCAGCCGTGGTCACTGGAGCCTGTCATCTTGGCCTTGTATAAAGGCATCACAGGGTGGTGGTCATGCATGGACTCTGGACCTGGATAGCCCTGGTTCAAATACTGGCCCAACCACTAACCAACTGAATACCTAGCTCTACTGGTTACCATTTGCTTAACCTCTCTGTTCCTCAGTTTCCTCATCAGTGAAATATAATACAAAATAATAATAATAATAAAATAGTAACTTACAGAGTTCTTTGTAGAGGATGAAATTACTATACATGTACAGTGCTTAGAACAGTGTCTGGCCTATGGTAAGAGCTATATAAGTATTGTTTATTATTACTATATACCTAATTGAGGCAATGACTAATGGTGGGAATTTCAGGAATCGTGGAAGCCTGCCAGGGGAGACACTTTCACATGGTTAGTTCTTTAACATAGTTCTAGGAACATGCTATGTTTGTGGCAATTCAGTTCTGAATCTTTAGCACACACAGTGAATCACATGTGTTAGTAATTCTCACTGGAGGTGGTACTACCATCTAAAGAGAATTTTGGAATGTGTGGGGGCATTTTATTTGTCACAAGGAAGAGGGGAGCCCTACTCATATGTAGTGAGTGAAAAGGTCATTTCATGTTCTACTCAGAGAACTGCCCCAAAATGGCAATAACATCCCCTTCAAGAACATTTAGGAGGTAAGATACCGTTCAGGGGGATTGTACATAAAAGATTCCAATCATAAAGCCAGAGAGAAAAGGACAGCTGTAAGTTTCCTTAAAATTTGAAACATCTGGAGAGTTGAAGTGGCAGCTAATGGAAACCGGGGCTTGCCGGGCAAGAGAGAGGATGCTGCAGGGATGAGTACAAGGACTCCAGACTACAGCTTTAGTCTCGAGACTCAGGGCCTCAGGTTGTAGGAAGGATACATTTTGTTAAAAAGCTATGCTATCATTATTATTGTGTCAGGATATGTAAGCTTATGAACAAAGAATAGAAGGAAAAAAGTAAAAACACATTCTCGAAAAGTGTTAGGATAATAGGACTATGTATGATTTTTCTTTCTCTTAAGAGTAAAAACATTGTGAAAAATCCATAACGTGAAAAACTGACAAGCATATAATGACTTTCTAACCATAATGGTGAGGATGAAGCTAGTGTTAAAAACAGATACCCTTGGACAGGCGAGCAACCCGAGGACAGAGATAACAGAGGCAAAAATATGGCCTCGGCTTCCTCCTTTTCCTGAAAAAACTCCCCCAGTTTTTAGAAGCGTTAGGTACAAACTAATTTCCCATTTTTGACTTGTCCTTCTAATTAATCCAATGCGCTTTTCATTTACCCTTCCATACATGAGAGCTTTTAGAGCTCATAATTCTCTGGAGAATTAGGTCACCCCTCTAGATTTCATAATTTTCACAGTAACGACAGTTCATTTAGGGTCAGTGGATATGCCGACCGACGTTTTGCTTCACAACTTCAAATGCAGCTTTTCTTTAGTGTGAAGGCATCATTGATTAAGATAGGGTCCATCCTGACCAGACATCTTGTGCAACTTAACCATTTTCCTAGTTTTTATATCCTGCTTTCATTTCTGAATTACTCTTTATAGGCCATAAAACTGGCTGCTTATCATGAGAAAAAAATCACTCTCCCCCAGGCCAATATCAAGCACTCTAAGCAGATTTTATTCCATTTAATTTGATATTATACAGTGCTAAAGATAGTACAATTACACACTCAAAAACCCAATGTTTCTATAATCTTGATGTCTGATTCACATTTTCTTCTTCAGTGGTTATATTTTCCTGTATGAGAGACTCTCTAAGACTTTAAATATCTGGCTTAGACGTGTTTGCACCTTTAATTGATTTATTTATAGGCTGAAATCTGCAACTCTCTTTTCAAACATCTCAGGAGTTTTTTGTCTTTTATTTGAAGAGGCATTTTCTTTCTTTGTGGGTGCTTCTTATTCTGATGTTTCTACACTTTGACCTTCTGTCTCTCTTGTGCTTTACTTTTTACACAGGCATTTTTTTTTGCTTCCCCCAAAGCACATATAGATTCATTTTAGGAGCTATCTATTTGCCCATCATTTTCCTATGGAACTATTTTTGTTTCAGGTCTCAGGAGCATCTTAGGTATAAGATAAGAGGACCACAAAACCTGGTTATTTCCCATCCTTTCCTTATTATTATACCTACAAAGTACAATAAAACACAGGACATTTGTTCATTTACCTTTTCTGCTTATCAATTTTCAGATTTTGTCAGGGCAACAAAAAGTATGACGTTGAGTTTTTTTAAGTGTTTTCTGTTTTACATGCCTCTATTTAAAAATAATCTGTTATTTATGTAGAAATTTTAGCTCATGAGAAGTCAGTTTGTTTCTAGGTACAAAGCTGGTTCTGGAAACTAGTTAATAAATTTTTTTCTGATATCTTTAATCTCCTGTATTTTATGGGTGGGCCTATTTTTCTGCCCTGGTTCTTAGAAAGTCATTTCTCTTTTTCTCCACGTCTGGCCTGCACACACACGCTTTCTTGCCTTGTTGATTATATTTCAGTGGGAATCACCACGATTGTTTCTGTTTTCCTGCTGAATCCCTCTTTTCCATTTCCTTTCTCTGTGGGACTTTCCCGGTCCTAAAATATACACCTCCCAGCTGCCCCCTTCACACAATTAAGCATCTTATCTCCTAGAAATATTATTTCTCTTACCCAAGGAAGCTGAATATATGCAAGCATAAAAGGGATAGCCATAGGAAAGCATCCTGGTGAAAGAATTGTTTCCTGGGCTCTGTGGCTAGGTGAGAGCAGCAGGGCCCTCGGAGAGCCATGAAATCCATGAAAATAACAGCCTGTGCTGCTTCCTCCAGTTGCCTCTGCAGTGGCCAGCACGGAGTCAGCCCATGGCTCTCCATTCATCCCACCACAGGGTACCCGTTTCTCACTGCCACTGGAAAAAGGACATGCTGTTGTCACTGTCCTTGGCAAAAGGTTCCAAAAGATGCTGGCGTGTGAGTGCATGCGCGTGTGGGTGCATGTGCGTGTCTGTGTGTGGATAAGTCTGTAAATCTAAGCCCATCCTTGCCCTCATTCCAGACCTGGCAAGGAGCCTGCACTCTCCTGCAGCTCAGCTCCATGGATATTTCCTCACATGACTGATACTCTAACGTTTTTAACCAGCTGTTTCCTCCCCGCATGAACATTTCCTGCCCTGACTTGTCCTCTGCGCAGGAGATCTGTAAGAGTTTCCTCTGATTGCTGCTGTACCTTTCCTATGTTTTCCCCAATCAAAGCCACCTCCGCATCTGCAGTCAAGCCACATAGCTTTCCATGCTAAAGTCACAGCATATTCCCTCTTCTCTCATTTCCCCTTGTCTTGATGTAGCAATCCATTTTAAAATTCTTGTAACACTTTAGAGTGTCAGAGACAAGCAGTATATTATTTATAAAACAAGAGAAAGGGAACAGATAGAAGTGAAAAAAAGATTACGCCAAAAAGTTGTATGTGGGGGAGGGTACAATGGCTTTTGAATTACTGAAGAAACAAACAGATACTAACTATACAACATCCACATAACAACCCTTTAACAGCAAACAATACCTGGTTGTATTCTATGCTTCCACAATAAGAGTTTCAAAACTGTGCAGACTCAACTTTTCTAAATTCCATCTGAATAAGATGAAAAATTTACAGCCCTGACACCTCCCTCTGGGTTTCATATATCTATTTCTCAGTGACAACATGCCTATGAAATAAGAGCTGTGGTTATAAAATTCTAAACCTCTTACTTGATTGTGGAATGGAGTAGCAAAATGCTTCAAATTAGTCCTAGTATAACCCTAACCTGATTCTTAGCCATAAACTATAATGATTCAATAATTAACATCTGCTGAGCACTTACCCTGTACCAGGTATTTTTCCAGATAATTGACATCTTTTGTTTCATTTTATTCTCCTCACAACTTCAAGAAGACTGTGTTATTACAGAGAGGGGACGTGAGGTTCCATGAGTTTGAGTAACTTGCTCAAGTTCACAAAGATAGAAACCCATGATGTGACTTCAACACACTTCATGCTCTTGCTCTTAACCACTACTCTCTACTATGCTTTATATTAACTAGTTCAAATGTTTCTTCATATTCTTCAGCAAGAATTTTTCATTTTAAATCTACATGAGTTTTCACAGGGCCCTCAGATTGTGTCAAATCAGGAAGCCCATCACAAACAACGCAGTGTAAGGTCTGCCTATAGAGTTGGGCAATGCCAGGAACTCAGGTGTACCATTCATTTCAATGAGATTCTTTTCACCATTGAATAATGAGATCTCTTTGAACTGCCAAGATTTAAGGGAGAGGCAGGTGAAATGGATTTGGTGAGAAGAGGGCAGGATTATGATATGGCTGTCAAGCTTTAGTGTTCTCTAAAATCACCTGTGGGAGCTTGTTGCACACACACACACACACACACACACACACACACACACACACATGTTCCAGTCTCCCAGCAGGCATTTGGTTTCAGTGAGTTTAGGGTAGATCCCAGGATTCCAAAGTTTTAACAGAGTGGCTAGAAGAAAAGCACTGATGGGTACAAGGTTTCTTTGGGGATGATGAAATATTTTTAAATTAGGTTATGGTGATGGTTGCAAAACTCTGTAAATATATTTAAAAACATTGAAGTGTATCCTTTAAATGGGTGAACTGTATGTTATATAAATTGTATCTCAATAAAGCTGTTGGGAAAAAAATCATGAGCAGAAATGACTATAGAGGGCACAGGCTTCCAGGCAAGTCCCTCTGACAATACATCCATAGAGGCCCCACAATGATTAGGGTTTAATGGATCATTTCTCCGTGCTGGAAGTGTTGGGATTTGCTCATTCACTTCACCAAATTAAAGTAGTTTATGACAAAGCTAGATATTTACAGAGGGACTACATT
The DNA here is from genome assembly GCF_041296265.1 of Equus caballus. Classification (NCBI taxonomy): domain Eukaryota; kingdom Metazoa; phylum Chordata; class Mammalia; order Perissodactyla; family Equidae; genus Equus; species Equus caballus. The sequence goes on from NC_091692.1 coordinate 22,127,433, forward strand.
GTCTCCATCTTCTTTTTGGTCCTTTCTATCCTTTGTTCCTTCTTCCTTTTTTTCTTTTTTCCTGAAGGGGGATGGTGTAAATAAGTATGTTTTAGTATCTTCTTTACTGGCTTTTTAGCTATGCTTTTTAAAATTATTTTTACAATTGCTCTAGGAATTACAATATGCATTCTTAATTTACCATGATCAACTTTGAAGTAATATTTTATGTTTTCACATATAATGTAAGACATTTTAATTGACTTTTAAAAAATTTAAGAGAAAAATAACATTTTATATTTACTCTTATCAAGGTTCTTTTTTCCGTATTGTAGGTCTGAATTTCCATCCGGTGCCATCTCCCTTCAGCCTAAAAAAACTCTCCTTAGCATTATTTAGTGTGAATCTGCTGGCAACCATTTCTCTCATCTTTTGTTTATCTGAAAATACTTTTATTTAACCATAATTTTTGAAATATATTTTTACAGTCTATAGAATTCTAGGTTGACAGGTATGGTTTAGTTTTCGTGTTTTAGCACCTCAAAAGTTTTGTTCTATTTTTGCCTCCACTGTTTCTTATAATGTCATATTTATTATTATTCCCTTGTAGGTATTGGTCTTTTTTTTCTGGCTGCAAGATCATGGGGTCTTCTTCCACTTTCCATCTCAGCGCCCAGCCTCTGCTTACTCAGCAGAATTCCTACCAGAGGAAATTACTAGGCAGAGAGGATTACCTTTGTGTTCGGGTGCCATGAGATTCAAATATAACATCCTGCCCATAGATTTGCCCAGCGTTTGATGGTTTCTGCTGGTCATAGCAAAGGCAGTCCTTCTCTGGCTTGTGGCCTCCTCCGTGTTCCCTGACCACAGCCTCAGAAACTGGTCTCACTTCCATCAGCTTCTCCCTCTGGTGTTATTTCTTTAAAATTTCTTTGTGCCCACAATTCTTCAATGTCTTTAAGAGAAATTATGATCGTTTTCATTTGCATGTTTGCTTGGTGATTTCTGATTTTTATTGCATGAACAAAGATCTTGCACATTCTTCTGTATCCAAACTGGAATTGGAACTCCTTTCTGAACACATACAACAGAACTAGGTTGGATATGCCAAGTGATAAGTGAATGATAAAGACAATCAATCTCCCAAGAGTTCAGAGGAGAAAGTAGGGTTGCCAGATACAATACAGGACATCCAGTTAAACCTGAATTCCAGATATACGAGGAATAAATTTTTAGTAAAAGTATATCCAAAATATTGCATCAGATGTAATTATATTGAAAAATATTCCTTGTTTATGTAAAATTCAGATTTAACTGGACATCCTGTATTTTTCCTAAATTTTTGCCTAGGAGAGAGGGACCACTGGCAGGGAAAAAGGTTTTGGAAGCAAGTAAAGGTGGACTCCGCCTGTTAAGGAAGGACTGAGATGTTCAAAAATTCCCACATAATGTGTCTACAGATAAGTAGTGAGAGAAATGATCAGAGAAATGTGTTAAGTTCAAAACCCCTGAGGATTCTGAATGCCAATCTAAGAAGAACGGACTCTATTTTGCTGGCAAAGATGAATAAGAAAGATTCTCTGTAAGTCTTTCATTTTTGACCTCTTTAAAGGTAAAAGTAGCAATAAGAATCAATTTTATGGTATAGGTCATCCATAGCAAAGCACTTTCCAGATTTTATAGGGCTTTTTGCTACAATAAGATCCCATTTTCCTTTTTATGTTTTTCCTTAGGTTTTTACAGTCTTCCTTTGTTCAGGTATAAGGAATGATGATGGCTCTACCTTCAGAAATGTGAAATAAATAAGATTTTCTATTTCTGCCAAACAAATGAAAATCTACATCATGTAGAAATCGACAAATGCCAAACAATAGACTTTTAACCATGTTTATTAGAAGAAACTTGCTGTACTGCAGTGCACAATGACAAATCATTCTTTCAAGCGCTTCAGAATCTCAGACCTGCCAAGAGCTAATTAACTGCTCTGACAGTGGGAAGATGTGGCAACATAAGGCACAGTTTCTGAATGACTGCAAGGTATTTAGTTTGAATAAAAGGAGAATTAAAAAGCAGCAGTGAGCAAGAGTGGTAGCAGATAGAGAATGCCTACATTAAAGATTCTTATTTGATTTCAAAATTGTCCACTGGAAATTTATATTGGGACCAACGGTCTAAAGCATGAGATAGCAGATAGCAGTGACAGAGCGTGACTCCGAGTTTTGTTGGTGCAGCTCTCCCGGCAGAGACTAAGATGCCTCCTTGAGAACCTCTCCTGCTCTTCTGACTAGTGGTCAGAACATGAACCAGGATGCTCAGTGCTTGGCATCATGGTCAGAACACCGTGGTCAAAACAGCGAAGCTAACATGCATAGCTGGATCAAGTGACTGCTGTATCCTAATTTGAGGAATATATACATAATCTAATAGGTACCCTTGACATTGATTTCTAGCTGTTTTTATTTTTTTTTGAGGAAGATTAGCCCTGAGCTAACATCTGCTGCCAATCCTCATCGTTTTGCTGAGGAAGATTGGCCCTGCTAATATCTGTGCCCATCTTCCTCTATTTCATATGTGGGACGCCTGTCATAGCATGGCATGATAAGCAGTGTATAGGTCCACAGCCGGGATCTGAACCAACGAAACCCAGTCCACCTAATCGGAGAGTGCAAACTTAACTGCTACGCCACCAGCCAACCCCTGATTTCCAGCTGTTTTCAGCCACAACACGATCTAATCCTTCACCCTAATCCTGCTCCCAGGTTTGAGAAGTGGCAGAGATGGGCTTTTTTTCTTAGATCCCTTCTGAGACAGCACTTTAGATAACTTCAGCTGAAGTCTTCTGGCTGCTTCTCTCTCTCTCCTCCCTATTTCACGCCCAATTACACTTACCTTAATGAGTGGAGAGGAAAAAAACTTTTTTTGAGGTGCCAAGAGCTTTCTCTTGGTGTAATTTCTTTTAATTCTTATAAGAATATCTCCAGGGTAGGGTTACTCCTATTTTCAAGATCAAGAAACTAAGTCTCAGAAAGCTTTACTATCTTGCCCATCACTCAAAGCCAGGTGGGCTGACTCCAACCGCCTTGGCTCCCATCTCACCACACAGTCTCACTACACAGACTTTGCCTTATTCTTCAGCTCCAGTTTTCTTTGTAGCTTATCTATGATTCAATTCTCATTTCACGTGGAATTAAAGGTCCCTATAATTTTCTTCCCACCCAAGGCTGAGTCCTATCTGTAACTGAGTCCGCTCATCCCAGGAGTGAAGCTGAGTTGTCCTTATCAGGACACATGAGATTCAGCTCTCTGAACGCCCAAGATTTCTAGGCATTTCCTCTAGTTCCAGCCCTTAGCTCCTGTGAGTTAAAGTAGAAAGTGCTATTTAGGTTCATAGCCCTGTGAATCCTTCTGCTATGTGGAGATTTGATCATTTTTCACAGCTACTGTTGCAACTCATATGTACCTCCTCCCACAGGAGGCGGCTAACTGTATGCAAGTAAGATTTTTTTACCAATAACTCTAATGCGTTTATGGTACACACAAGCTTTTCCTCTTCTAAATAATATCCTGCAACTCTTCATAGAACTTAATTTTAACAGAACTCATGAAACATTCCAAATTTATTTAAAAGTACGAGAAAAATACAACATCTACATAATTATCACCTAGACTGAACAGATGTTAACGTGTTGCAATTTAGGTCATTTTTTTTAAAGAAACAGAATGTTATAAATATTGCAAAAATGCTCCTTCCATCCCTTGCCCTTTTCTCTCTAGAAGTGTCCATTCTCCTGAAGTTGGTGTGGATCATTTCCATGCATGTTTTAGAACTTCCACAATATGAATAAATTCATCCATACAGAATATGTTTTTGAGTTTTAAAGATTTATATAATTGGAATCCAACGCCACATACCTTTTCACAACTTGTCTTCCTTTCACTTTTTATGGGTGTCTATCCTAGAGAAACTAGATGAGCTCAAAAAGATACGTACAAGGATTTTCATTGAATCACTGTAGGCTAGTAAAACAAAAAATGAAAACAATCTAATTGTTCCTCTCTTGTGTAATGTTTACATAAATGTCATTTATGGAATGGAATGCTATCAGTGCTATCCAGCAGTTAAAATGGATCAACAAGATCTACCCATATTTATAGAACTTAAGTTCTTTTTCTTTAAAATAGATTTAGGCCAAGGAAAGCAATGAATACAAAGTAAGATTTTACAATAGTAGGTTTCTGTTTGCTTCTTTTGAAGACTGATCCCTTGATAACATTAAATATTGAATGATTTAGTACATAAAAATTCTTAGGGTTATACTGGGGAGAAAGAAAAACAGTGTTTCAGTATTTTCTGGATCTAAACCTCTGCTTTATCTTCAGCTCGTGTGTTGAATCCTGCACCGCAGATAGTGGAAAGATGCAGGATTTGACACTAAATTAAGTCAACATGTTGGCAAACTCTCATTCTGTTCCTGTCATTGACTCCACTAAAAAACTAAGGATAAAGGAAGATATATCTCTCATTCTTAAGAAATTCTTCCCATTTACTATATTTCTGTATGGCTATCAGATCAGTGATGCTTTCAGAGGCTTGGTCTTTCTTGCTATCTGGTCTTATCAAGTTAGTTCTGAAAAGACTTTAGATAACTCATTTGTATGCAGACCAGAATTTCCAAATTGGCAGCTCTAACTACCACAGCATTCGAACTGCCATATATAGAAGACAGTAAATTACTTTCAGTATTACCTCCAGACTATTAAAGCTATAGCAGTCTGAGAATAATGCATGTGTGCATATTGCTACCGTCAGTAGGTACCCAATCAATAAAACAATATTGCTCCATATTTCAGCAAAGCAGAGGTCTGATAAGGTAATGGTGGCTTGAAATATGTTAATAAATATATTTAGTAAACTTCTATTAGTGAAGACGAGGCTGCTGTGAACTGGGAGAGTTGTAAAGCATGCTGGGACCTGTGTAGCTCAGAGCTGGAATTCTGCTGAAGAAACTTTGTTGTGGTTGAACTAGGAAAGGAAGTGATGTGTGAGTCAGACAGCAAATATGGAGTCATCCAGTTGAGTTGGTGAGACAAAGCAGCAATTCTCTGACCTGTTAGAATATGTCAGGCTGTCCCATTGTATGCTTCTATTATGCATTGCAATCTTCCTTAGTGAATTTTTCACAATATTAAGCATGCTATTCTTTGTAAAATTATGTGATTTTCTTTCTTCTGCCAGATGCTAAGCTGGATGGAAGGGACTGTGCCTGTCCTCTCTGTTACATGTCCCCACTGTCAAGCAAAGCTCCTTCAACACATTTAATAACAGAGTCATAAAAGTAGTTAAAGGGATGAGGGGGAGATTCCCAATGGAGAGGTCCTATCGGGCACCAGTCCTGAAAGGCAGGTCTTCTCTGTGTCTCCGCCTCATCCGTGACCAACATGGCAGGAGCAGTAAGTCAGTAATTCCAGGGAAGAAACAGAGTGGAGTTCAGAGCCCAGGTCGGGATTCAGACCACCTGGTTCATATTCAACTGCATTATTGACCTGCTGTGTGACTTTGAGCAAGTTACTTAATTTTCCTAAGCCTCCACTTTCCCATCTGTAAAACACATAATGGTTTCATACATTGTTTTTATGGATGAGATAATCCAGGTATTGCTAAACATATAGTACTTGCTCAAAACATGATTTCTATTATTACCATTATTATTCTAATAGATTAGAATCTATTCCCAGGGGATGAGGGTTGATAAGTAATAAGAGGGCATGACACAAGCTCCAGCCACAGGTACTCATTTAGGATGGGCTTCCAGCCCGAGGGATGTGAAGTCTCAGATGGAACCACTAAGATATTTCAGAGAACAACCCAGATTCATGGTCCAGGCTAACAGACGGGTTATGGGCTGGGGGAGGGTGACAAAGGTGTAAGCAATCAGGGGTTGAGGACAAGCAACAGGACACTGGGTTAGATGAGCGTAAGTTTGATTATTGGGAAGAATGCAGAAATCCAACGGATCTCCAGCAGGTGTTGGGAGTAGGGTTACCTTACTCAGAATTAGTTGAAACCAACTTAAGAAGCTGGCACAGAGAGAGGAAACAAGTCAGGAGCTGACCAATTCCTTCTGGTAGTGCCAATTCCTGTAGGAAGGCTTATCCAATGACATAAATATGACACAAAGCAGAACTAAACTTTTAAGGACATCAGAAAAGGGGAATGATGGCCATACATTTGTTATACTTTTACTGAAATTAAATCACAACAAAATAGAAATGAATGTGGATAAACAGTGGATTTAGATTATTTTTCACTTTTGGCAAACAGTTTTCACCACATAGGAATTGTGCAAAAACATTGAAGAAACTTAAAACTAATCACTGACAACAGAAATCTTGTCCGGAAATTGCCATTACCTGGCATATCTGCTGCCATTTTCGAATTCCGTGTCCTTGGGTGACCTCAAGGGATAATCCTGCATTCTTCCCTGGCGAGCCCGTATATGGCCTCAAGACACTTTTTTTTTTTAAAGATTTTATTTTTTTCCTTTTTCTCCCCAAAGCCCCCCAGTACATAGTTGTATATTCTTCGCTGTGGGTCCTTCTAGTTGTGGCATGTGGGACGCTGCCTCAGCGTGGTCTGATAAGCAGTGCCATGTCCGCGCCCAGGATTCAAACCAACGAAACACTGGGCCGCCTGCAGCAGAGCGCGCGAACTTAACCACTCTGCCACGGGGCCAGCTGGGGCCAGACACTTTTTAATACAGTGTCGTAGCCTCTTCTAACCAAACTGGTTTGGCACAAAAGAGAGGACCTACTTGCCTTCCCTGAGCTAGATTAATCCCTTAGTATTTAAATGAGAAAGCTGAGGGCTAATGAGGCAAAACCACCTTCCTCTTAAAATCTCAGAGCCAGCTACTGCGCCTCTCCTGGTTAGTATATTTCCCCTCCTCTTTCCATGATCCTCATTTCTATCACTATTTCTAGTCAATTAACATTATTGTTACACCAAACGCTTTTAGACAAAACATCAGATACTAAATAAATTAATTAATTAAACGGTCTTTCTTGAAGTCACATGACTGAGTTCATGCTAAGTACTTATGGCTGAATCCACTGACCATGTAAGAAAAGGCCAATGGGAAAAATGTTGAGTAAAGTCAAAAATAAAAAGTCTTTTCAAAGGAAGACACATAATATTTGAGCATCAAAATGACTCTCCTTGATGAAAGAAAGTCCTGAAGAGAAAAAGAAGACCTGAACACAGCCTACTTGAACAGCTTTTGAGAGAGATCCATCTGGACTACGCCAATTATCTTCCCTCAAAGTCTTGTAAATTCTAAACAGTAAAAATAATAGTTAATGAAACGGGTAACGTTTTATTATAGCCTCCTTATTGACTTCAGGTAAAGTTATGACAGAGACAACTATATTTTTGTATGAGGTATTTATTACATACACAGATCAAGAAGCAGCACCAATTGGGGATAATTTAAAGTGCTTACAGGAGGTTAGAGTGTTTGCACCTTTGTTTTCATAAGATTACTGATCATGGCTGTGATTTCTTTGCTGTAAAATCCTTGGTCCGCCATTTCTAATTCTTTCTTTTCTTAAGAAGTATATGATCTATTTGTTTTGATACTCTAAGAAATACAAGCACATAACATGAAGAAAGCACTGCTTAGAATCTCTGACTTGTGTGGGGCTGGGGGTGAGGGGGCAAGAGCAAAGGCCCTGAGGCAGGAATGGATTAGGCACCTTTTAGGAATAAAAATGCACTTCCTGTGGGTGCTGCACAGTAGACCTGGAGAGCAGGGAAATAATCGAGGGGAGAGCTCAGAACCAAGTCATGTATGGTCTTGTAGGCTATAGGAATTGGATTCGAATTTAAGCCCCATGAGAAGTAATTTGAGGGACGTAAGCAGGTAAATGCATGATTTGATTAACCTTTTAAAATGATGACGTCTTTTCTCTTTTAATTAGTGTTATTTACCTAAGAATCTTAACTAGACTCAGGACAAGGACTGTTTCTGATTCATCTCTGACACCTCCACATTGTCCAATTCACAACAGGCCCAGAATTAATGTTTACTAAATGAATAAGAGATGAATGACTTACTGAATGAAGAAATGAATATAAGAAAAGAACTGTTAATGCAGATAGAGTTCAAAACACATACAATTTGGGCCACATTTAAGTCTGAGTGGACAGGAAAAAGACTTTAAAATAGTATGCATTTATGATTTATTGTTGGAGATGTAATTAGTGCCTGACTTTTTTCCTTTTCAAAAGTTTGTGTATTCTATCTTTGTTGTTGTATTAACATTCTTGTTTTATTTAAGTATTTTCTTGCTTATTAGCATGCATTTAGGTAGCCAGGATAATTAGGTGTGAACTACATCAATTTGGGAAGGTTAAATTCTAGTAATTATACATTTTCAACCTGCAATTAGAGTATAAATCTCATGATGATATATTACTTGCAACGCATATGATAATGGTAATATAAGAAAGATGTTGTAAACTTACATTTCTAGATGCTATTGACTTAAGCAATCCATTTAGTCTATAAAAATGTTTGAATTTGAATATTCCAAACAAAAATGTAAATAGATACCTTCCCATTTAATAATTGAAAGTGCTATACTATCTCCATCTTTAAAATGTTTTCCAAATAGGCAGACAGCCATTTAGGAAACTGGATTAGAAAACAGAAATTCCTTCTATATGCTAAACCCAGTATGTTGAAATACCCATTCCATCTTCACATATGAATTATAGTCTCAGGCACTTTTGCAAACAAATTGTAAGTTGCATTATTAAATAGTTGCACGATAAATAATTCACAGGTAGATCTCGGTTTCAAGGTGCAAATAACTAAATTATATATTTAGGCATGGGAAATGTCATTAATATGAAGAAAGACTGACACTTTTCAGATCTGCACTGAATAACTGGAAAGTTTACTGGACAATAAACAACTATTTTGGTTTCCAAAAATAGTTAAACCTGAAGCTCCTCCTGACCCATTAGGAGGACTCTTCTTATATTAGAAGATTTAGAATATCGTTAGGATCTATCTGTGAGCATCTTCGAGTAGGACATTCTGACTAGCATTTAAAATATACTCTTTAGTATTACCCTTCAAACAAGCATCAAAATGTCACTGAAGAAAAACAAGAAAAAAGGAAAGTCTACATATTGACTGATTGTTTTTTAAACGTTCTTTGATGAAGCAAATAATTTTAATTACTTCCTTTTCAACTTCCTTCGATGTGAATCCACATACAGACATAAATGTATATTTATGCCTGGAGAGATTATACATTAATAATTTTTTGATAAAATATGCTGTTATCAAGAGTAATTCTACCCACTTCATGGTCTAAGGGAAACCACGAGCCACCAGGTTTCTGAGTTTTAATTTAAGAATACCTTCTAAACACTGCACCTTCCATTTATTTATTTTTGAAAAACACTTTATTTTGGAATAATTGAAGACTTACAGAAAGGTTGCAAAGATAGCTCAGAGAGTTCTTGTATACCCCTCACCCAGTTTCCGCCATTGTCAACATCTTATTTTTTGTCCTGGGATACGAAGATTAGATAGAAGACAGATAGATAATTAAATGTAGACATAGAGGGATATAGATGTACAAATACACACAAAGCAAGGGAAAGATTACATATAAAATGAAAGCATTTAAGGACAAAAATTAAGTCTTAGGGGCAAGGAGAATGAATAATTCGCCACGAGTTAATACGGTCTTCCATGTTGTGACATGGTTTTTTTTTTTAAATTTATTTTAGTGAGGAGGATTGGCCCTGAGCTAACATCTGTTGCCAATCTTCCCCTTTATGCTTGAGGAAGATTGTCCCTGAGCTAAGATCTGTGCCAATCTTCCTCTATTTTGCATGTGGGTGGCCACCACAGCACAGCTTGATGAGCAATGTGTAGGTCTGCACCCAGGAGCCAATCTTGGGAACCCCAGGCCACTGAAGCAGAGCACCCAAACTGAAGCACTACACCACCGGGCTGGTCCCATGACGTAGTTTTTAGATACCACAAAATCAAGTCCAAGGGCATAAGTTTTAATAACAAATTTACATTCAACAGACCCTTGGCACATTTTAGGATACATCTTCTAGTTTCTATAACTGGACTTAAAAAGCACTGAGTTAACAATATTGTAATGCAGAACATAACAGGAATTTGGTGCTTCTGCAAAGTGGCTACGCATTGCAAGATGAATTACATTGATTTCCAACATTTTCTAAGGTAACATCAATGTTAATTGCTACTGAGCCTTGTACTGTGCCTAAAATATATTCAAAATTTTCTGGATTCTATTAAACTGAATTTTAATGGACTAAACTTACTTTCATTGCAAATTTTGTTGTTCCCGCTTATAGAGAAACACGTATTAGCTCTGAGTAGAATTACCAAGACGAATAAAAATGTCAGCCCTCCCTTTAAGGAGCTCAAAATATAAAAAGAGAGACAGAAGGCAGAATAAACAAGACTTAATAAAAGGCTGAATCTGAAAAGTGCTGTAAGATTTGAACCCACAAATCTTTGAGAACACACGTGGCTGGGAGAAGCAGCCTTTAGACTATGGGGATGACTGGAATGTTTTGAGCACTCAGTAATATGAGAGAAGGTCATTCTATGAAAAGAAAATGGTGTGAAGCAAGGTTTGCAAAGCCAGCCTATGAAGCGCATATGTGGAGCATGAAGAGGCTAGTTTTCAAATGGATGGACAATGTTTTAGAAGCATCAGAAAGACCTTCCATCTGACAAATGAATATTGTTTTACAAAGGTAAAGACTTGGAAAACCATCTGCCTCAGCTACTTTTCCAAATCCAGATGACTAGCAGGTCATGCTTTCTTTCTGTCCTTCACAGTGATAGCTGATTCAGGGTCCAGAGCTAAATTACCAACAGCCAGTATTCACATCCTAGAACGGCTGGGTTGATGACCTCCAAGTCTACCCAAACCTCACGCTCCAGTCTGGTTGCTATGAGCAGATGTGTTTTGACACGTTTGTATTTTTAAAAGGCCTAGTCCTTTTTTATAAACATTCATCCACCTAACACGATCATTTACACGCACTCCCTCTCTATAATTTTTCTTACTCCTTAGGTTTGGCAAATAAGTTTTTGCAGAGATAGCACTAGGAGTAAGCAATCAAGTCAAAGGGCCGAAGTTAAGGGCTTTCAGAAGCAGCAGCCTCAACGAAGCAGCTGAAGAACACACAAAGATTAATCTTGACAGAGCCAGACTCACAGATGCTCAGACAGGAGGAGGATGAAATGCTTTGAGGTGTCCGTTGTAGTGCTGTTATTTCTGTTTCATGTAAAACTAGAGCACTGAAGACCAGATAAAACTGGACTAATACACTAACCATTCCCCCCAGGGACCTCCCTACCCATACGATCCAAACAAAAGAGACAGAAAATCTATAGGTAATCAATAGTGGGCCTATTACAGTGTAGTGGTTTAGGTAATTTTGTCCACATGCCTATTTTATCCACCTGAAAAAAACTTGAATAAATCCACCCTGAATAAAAATTGAGTATAAGCAGGTGCTAATGGCCATGATAAGAAAAACAAAATGCAGTAAATGACAGACCAAGATTGTCTCTGATTATATCCACAGATGCCTAATTTAATATACTAAGAACCATTGATGTAAATTTAAATCGATGGTAAACTGTGCTTAAATCATGCTTTACTCAATATTTTTTATCAATCATTATCTACCTAGAAAAAAGAACGCACACTTACAAAAATGAGAAAATAGATTTTCAAATGAAGTTAGGAAGTGTCTTGAAAAGAGTTACAAACCACAAGTGGAAATCATTGTGCACTCAATTACATTAAAGACACAACCCAATACCTCAATAAAGCTGAAATTAAAAAAAAGGGTCAGACCAACCATCCCAAAAAAGTCACACAGTCAGAGTTGGAGAGGATGTCAAAGTCCACATGCCACCCTGGAACAGATGGAAAGAATCTGCTTTATCACCCATCACTGAAAGTGGATTATCTTGTTCTGAACACTACTAGTGGCAGAGAACTTGACAGAGTTCTGTCAAGACAGAGAAGAGTCCCCCTCTGCTCAGGTGGAAACATTCTAATTTAATAAGTCCTCCTCAACCAAAACAATTATCGGTAGCTTTAACTCAGCACCAGATCTCCCTATCGCCCCCTGGAGGTATGCAAAATAAACAATACCTGTTCCATCCAAGGACCTTCCAAATATTTGAAGATGACTTTCATATCTCTCCCTAATGTAGTCCTGTTTCCATAAACAGTCTCAATTCAGCCACTTCCCATGTGCATGATTTCTCCAACTTTTATCATTTTAGTTCCCATCTTTATTCATTTAATACATATTAACTGAGCACCCGCTACACGCCAGGCACTGGGGACGTGCTGATGGATAGAATGACACAGCACCTGCACTCACGGAGCTTTAAGTCTACTAAGAAAGGCAAAGGCCTTAAGCAAGATAATTAAAAATATAATGAGCACCAAGGGGAAGGTGATGAGCACTCTTCAATTCTTAAAAAGAATAACCTAGATCCCTACGTAAAACTCTAGGAATTGTTTTAATGAAGGCGAGGTACATTAGGGTGATTGATTTCCTTGATCCAACCCATGACTCTTTGAATTTGACCAAGATTGTGATAACTCAGAAGTCACATCGCAGAGTGGAAAATACTCATGCGAAGGCTGAGGTAAACCAGAAATTTGGTATGCAGATCAGTTTGGTACATAGCTCATGCCTGTAACTATACCTGCTGCCCCAGGTGAGAGTGCAAAATGTCCTGAGGGAAAATTCCAAAGGAAGCCCCCTAGTTCAATTAGTTAGTGGCTAATTCAGATGACCAGTGTGCATATCAGGAAAAGGGTCCCCATGTAGTTAGAGAAAGGCCTGCTGCACTCTTTTTTTTTTTTTTTTTTTTGACGAAGATTATTCTCCTCTTTTTGCTGAGGAAGACTGGCTCTGAGCTAACATCCATGCCCATCTTCCTCTAATTTATATGTGGGATGCCTACCACAGCATGGCTTGCCAAGCAGTGGGTAGGTCCATACCCGGGATCTGAACCGGTGAACCCCAGGCCACCAAAGGGGAATGTGCAAACTTAACTGCTGTGCCATGGCGCCGGCCCCTGCACTTCCCTTTCTTAAGACTCTCCATATGTTAAAAATAATAAAGAACAGCCAAAATGAAAACCTCAAATTAAATTATTTGCTGCTAACAAGATAGCAATTTTAAAGGAATATAAAGAGTACTGAATGTATAATCATATTCCCTAGAGACATCTCCCAGAATTTCCTCCAACTTCATCCTGCTAGACAGATGTCATCTTTTGTGTGTTTTTGCTGTATTTTCCTGAGCATGGTGAATAAGTTCCATTATTCTACTGAACGGACCATGTTGTGGTGTTCAAACATTCTTAACTACTAATTGAGGCATTCTGGAAAATGAATAAAGTAGGCAAGAAGTAGTGTGCATAATAGGTAGTGTTCTACTAAGCAGCTTTGTCATCTTTGTGCCCCTTTAACTTTTCTGACCTTTACATTTTGAATAGCAAATGAGAGGTCATTTCTGAAGCTCTCTAAGTTTCTTCAAGCTTTAATGTCCTATTAATCTGAATATGGTTTAAGTTTAGATTAAGCTCCTATCACCATCTCCACAAGGTATGGAAAAGAAACCCTTTGGTAATTAGGAGACTAACCAAAATATAAAAATTACAAATTTTTAAAGGTCTCAAGAATACTTGACTGTGAATGATGTTAAGTAATCTATTCCCACTGTTTGAAACATTCAGTTCTTGTCATTCTACAAAATGCTTTTATGGCAGATTTTAGAAGAGATCTTCTCATCAAATTTCCACCAAATAGCTGAGTCTAGAAACAGATTGCTCACATGGCGCTTATTACCACTTTGCACTTTCTGGATGAGCTGTTGTCCAGCTAGCTACGTTAACTGCTGCTTGAAATGTTCTGAGAGTAATAATCAATGCAGACAAACGGCAGATGACATGGATGTTGGGGTTTTATCATGCATCACTTTGACATTTGTTTGAACTCAATTTTTGTTTTGCAAATTCAGTAACTTCTGCTTAACTTCTTGCCTAGCCTCATGTGATTTTACCTTTCTTTGTAAATTATCAGACATAGGTAGTGAACTAGCTGGCCAGAGGTCAGTTGGAATACCTACCACTTTGGAGAAAGAGGGAATTGCAAATGTCATTCTGGTTCTGGAAGTGTATATGAGACAGAGAGAGAGAGAGAAGAGAGAGAGAGAAAGAGTGTATAATGTGCTCAGGATGAGATTGGTGAGAGAAATACACTGAACTCTATGTCTTTTTCAAATACTATTTAGAAATATTTATTTTCCTCAGTATCAATATAGATATTATTTAGAAAATGTGTTGCAAATTTTGGTTTGCTTGTCTTCTATAAATTTCTTAAGAAAGCACATACTTCTGAGAATTCCTGCCTAATTTCTATGTAAGTTATCTATCTAATCTATAAATCTATATCCATACATTATGCATACTTTGAATAATCATGTAAATAGTTACACATTGATTTGGGCAATCCTTTGAAGCTCATCACTTGCTTTCTTTGATATCCATGTTAGAATGGCCACTGGACTTTTAAGCTAAACAGACTTTTCAGCACCTAGGACTGTTTTCAAGGGAGAAGAAAAGGTGATTCACTGGTGAGCTCTTGATTTTTAGTTAATTTATTTTATGGTAAGTATATGCTGCTTGAAAATTACTATAACCATAGTCATGAATGACAGCTGCCTCTTCTCCAAACAAATGTAGTCAAAACTAATTTAAAGGAAAAGATAGTCATAGTTCTAGTTAATATTTTCAAAATTGATGTTAAAACATAACTTAGCCACTCTACATTACATAAATACCATCTATATGACCTTAGGGGAAAAAAAATCACTATATGTCTCACTGTTCACTGAACGTATTTCCTTACCTACAAAGTCAATTAATCAGCTCTACCTCATTCCTATACAAAATTGTAGTGATGAGCTTTCAAAGTTTATCATGCCAAAGTAATATAAAACATTCTTCCAAATAGCTTTAATTATTTAGGAAGTGGATCAAAATTTCTTCTGCAGGGATTAGCGGTTCTAGTTTCTAATCTAGGAATATGTCATAGATAGACGAGAAGACAGCGTGGCAGAGATTAGTAGCCAAGACTTTGGAGCCACACTGCCTGGGCTCCATCTCCTGGCTCTGCAGTCAACCTACTATGGGACTTGGACAGGCTACTCAACCTTTCTGAGCCTCAGTTTTTCACCTGTAAAGTGTGGATAATAACACCATTTCCCCCTTTGGTTGTTTTAAGGGTGAAACGAGTCATTATTGAAAGTGCTTAATGCAGTGCCTGACATATAGCAAGCCCCTATATAGATAATAATTATTATCACTGTATTGATTAAGTGTCATTTGCTTTGGAGAAGCACGCCTACAGCCACTATTGGCCTGTTGTAGAAGATTTAACAGGTTTGAGGTGTCACTGGAGGCAGGATTCCAGCACTTGGCCCTCTAATCTTTATGAATCTGGAGAAGCCATACTTTTGGCCCTTCCTACCTTGCCTGTACCCTGACACCAAATATCATCCTCAGTTCTCATTAATGAGTGCTTTTGAAATAATGTAGATGTTAAGACCATATGAAAAATAAGTAGCCACCTGCTTTGAATGTTGGAGATTAAGATCCAGGTTAATTCAAACATCATACCCCTCAAATGCCATTCAGATGATTTTTTTTCCTGAGGAAGATTCGCTCTGAGCTAACATCCATGCCAATCTTCCTCTATTTTTCAGTATGTGGTCCACCAGCACAGTATGGCCACTAAACAGAGCAGTGTAGGTCTGCACTCAGGAACCAAACTCTGGCTGTCGAAGCGGAGTGTGCTGAATTTAACCACTAGGCCACTGGGACTGGCCCTCATTCAGATGATTTTAATAAATCTAGATGAATTTCTTTTTTCTTGGGTTCTTGCCAGTCTTTAAATAAGGTTCTAGCAAATAGTGAAGGCAAGCTAGATCCCTCATTAGCTCACTCAATCATAAGAGCAGTAAAAAGATCTTTGGTCAAGCTAAAGACTGCAATAAGAACTTATACCTTGGTCATCTGATTTATGGAGACAGTGACTTTACAGATTTAGATGAGTTTTTAAAGTAAAATTTGATACATTAGAGTAAGTTTTAGCCCTGGTTTTTGATTTGTAAAGTTACAACATTCTTCATGAATTAACAAAGGATGGCAAGGTAGAGGGCAGGAAATGACTGAAATAAAGACTGAAAACAACAAAGCAGTCACCAAAAGCACACTACAATTATCCTCCCCAGCAAAGGTACAGGGAACAAAAAAATAAGCATTAAAACATAGTAACCCGAATATAAAGAATACTGAAATCAAAAGTATATTATTTTGCTTCTTCTTGAGGCCCTGGTCTTAGGTTTTGTGAATGCACATTTATCTTCTCCCTAGGATTCACTTCAGTCAAAGCCATTTACTGCAATGAACATAGGGGTGCATGTATCTTTATGCCTTTGTGTTTTCAAGTTCTTTGGATAAATACCCAGCAGTGGAATAGCTGGATCATATGGTAGATCTATTCCTAATTTTCTGAGGATACTCCATACTGCTTTCCATAGTGACTGCACCAGTTTGCACTCCTACCAGCAGTGTACAAGGGTTCCCTTCTCGCCACATCCTCTCCGACACTTGTTGCTTCCTGTCTTGTTAATTACAGCCATTCTGACAGGAGTGAGGTGACACCTCATTGTAGTTTTGATTTGCATTTCCCTGATAGCTAATGATGTTGAGCATCTTTTCATATGCCTGTTGGCCATCTGTATATCATTATACACAATAGCCAAGACTTGGAAGCAACTGAGGTGCCCATTAAGGGACAAATGGATAAAAAAGATGTGGTATATACACACAATGGAATACTACTTAGCCATAAGAAATGATGAAATCTGGCCATTTGTGACAACATGGATGGTCCTTGAGGGTATTATGCTGAGTGAAATAAGTCAGACGGAGAAAGTTAAATACCGTATGATCTCACTCATACGTAGAAGATAAAAACAATGAGAAAAAACACATAGCAATGGAGGTTGGATTGGTGGTTACCATAGGGGAAGGAGGGGAGGGCAAAAGGGGTGATTAGGCTCACATGTGAGGGGATGGACTAAAATTAGTTTTGGGGTGGTGAACATGATGTAATCTACACAGAATTCGAAATATATTACAATGTACATCTGAAAGCTATATACTCTTATTACCCAATGCTACTGCAATTAAAAAAAAAAAGTCATTTATATCTGCTATTGACAGATAGAAAACCCAGTGAGGAAGGACCACATGTGGCAGCTTTCCTTGTGGTCTATGCTACGTGATGTTTTAACGTGGTTTAAATAAAGACAAGTTTTCCTGACAACTCAATAAGGCATAAATTTACCAAGAAGTAAAGTGAGGAAGTGGGCAACACTCAGGGGTTGTTCTCTTTCTAAACCATAAACATACATTTCATACATACCATACCATAAACATACCATATTTTAATACTTAAAACCCACTCATTCTGAAGACATATCCTACCTCTTTCAATCATGTATACATGACCCAAAAGCTGGAAAAGAAAGAAAAAAGACATGGAATGTCAAGTGCTTTTCAAAGCTTATTGTTAGTTTTATGATAGAATGCAATGAAATAAAGAGCAGCAACGGTAGCCATATTTGACATAAATGGACAAATCTGTCCTAAAAGCCCCAGCATAGGGCCATGCATGTGAAATAGATCATTTTGACAGTCCTGAGTGCTTCACGTGTTCTAAATATTTTATGTTTTCTCCATTTGTTAATGCTTCCAGTCAAATACAGATATAAAGTGGAATACAGCAGGTTGATGGTCCAGAAGTCAGACACAGATTTAAGAAACTATAGACAGAGTAAGCCTAGCTTCTAAACTTAGGTTTGTACTGCTGGCAAAGTATGCAGAATAGTGGATCCCATAACTTTTTAAGTACTGCTTCTAAAGGCCAGTTGTTTTTCACTTAAATGAAGCTGTCTAACCCCAGATAAGAAAAGCATTTTGAGATTTCTGGTGAGCTTTAAATATTCAGTTTCTTTCAAAGATCGCATTACACACATCTTCATGTGGCAAACCATTGAGTTAGCAAGTATAAACCGTATAAAGGAAGACAGACAAGCAACATAGCTTGGAAATCCTAAGATAACACCTGCTCCCTCAACGGACACTGGATAAGACAACGTAAGCTAGAACAAGAAACTGAGTTCCCATGGGCAATAGCAGCAAAGAAGAAAGAAAGCTGGAAAGACTGATTAAAATGGAGTTTGAGAATTTTCGGTGCATTTTAAAATTCCATACTACATCATATCCTTTATAACCTTAAAAATTGATCTAGACTCAAGTTCAATGGTTCTTTACAAAAAACTGAGATTCTTACAATTGCCTTCTATATTTTCTGTCATGATGTGCAGAGCTGCCTCTTCTAGTTCTGCTGTCTTTTTTCTTCAGTTTTTCTAATGTGTTTGGTTCAAAAATACTCTTGAGAATATCCATGATATTAACAGAATAAAGCAAACTATAAGATTGTATGTACTATACAATCTCAGTTGTATAAAAGGATATAGAAGACATTCTCCCAAATGTGTGTGGCTTTTCTTGTCTTCTCAGCATTTTTCTGCATTTTCTAAAACTTCTAAATGTTTTGGCATTACTTTTATAATTCTAAAAGTAAACATTATTACAGGCCTTTAATCTTTTATCCACATACCTAAAATCCAAAATCTCTGAAAACTGAGTTTTTCCTAATTTTAGTCCTCCATCATTTGGCAGCACAATCTGACCTGACATAAGCAAGAAATTATTTATAGCCTTTATTCTCCTTGTGACAATTCTGATCTATTCCCCTACAGAAATACTAAAGAGTTTGATTATAGAATTCTGTCCCAGACTCCACTGGGGTTTTTACAGAATTTACAGGTATGTTTCATATTGCATTTCTAAAACCTGAAAAGTTCTGAATTCTGAAATACATCTGGCCCTAAGAATTTTGGATGAGGAACTGTGCATCTCTAATAAAGTGAAAAATCTGAATATGATCTTCCACGAGGTGTAAACACTATATATGAGATGATCATGATCCAGTACGATTGAAAGTTCAGATCTGACCTAGCAGACATTTTATTCCATGATTAAATAGATCATAGCAAGGAAGAACCAACAACCATTCTTTTGTTAATGTTGTAATAAGTTCTATTGGCAATAAGATCCACTAACTCCTTACCTTTGAAAGTGCTTATAATTTTGAAAATGTTATAATTGGACATTATCTTATCTGATGCTTACTTATATGAGATTAACCTATGGAGGCTGGACAAGCACTACTACTGCTAAGTCCTAATGCTCAGAGAGGTAAAGTCATCTATCCTGCTGATAACAGACAAACTTCAAATTAGACCAGCTCTTCTGATTCCAATAATAATAATGTGTGTGTGTGTTTCCAGTATACCATCCTGCATCAAGACCTTGGACAAAAGCTTTTAAAAGAAAAGTCGTTCGGTTTTTAAACTTTTTCCATCCCTCGAAGCAGGCAGTACAAGGTAGAGTAAATACTGTGGATTCTGAGGTCAAACTGACAATGATCAATTTCTGCCTCCTCCTCTTAGGAGATCCCAACCTTGAGGAAGTTACTTGACCTCTCTGAGCCATGCTTCATCTCGAAAGTGGAAATAATTATACGCATCTTCACAAAAATCTAACATAGGCAGTCAATGAATATATGGTTCCCTCTAGTTTTGATTTTCCAACATAGTGTCTGGTAACTCATGGAAAGTAAGCTACATGAAATTTTACTTTTAGATGACAACTTGTTTTATTTTACACATCATACTTTTAGGGCTGGTTAGTCTTTAATAATATTATATTTATTAAGTTGAACTTGAAAGACATCACCAGTTTTGGGAAAAACAATCTCATTTTATGTGTCTGCATGTGTAGCTGGATCCTTGTAGACCTCAGTCATTTATTTACAAGTGAATTTTTTAAACTGTTCTATTTCCTTCACTTGTCTTTTTCAGGAGTCAAATTCTTATCAATATATATATACAAATGTTGTTTTTTCCCCTTCAAGTATGATTTAGATATTGAGAAATGGTTTGATATATACATTATAAACATGTTATATGTAATATACGTAACATATCTGTATCTAAAGAGAGAGAGACAAAGATACTCAGAGTGAGTTCACTACCTAATTTCCTAGAAAGTTTTAAGTGAAGAAAAAAGTGAGGAAAGCATTTACGTATGCACATTTTCTTCCTTTATCAGTAGAGCCTCCTGAATTCACGGGACAATTTATTTAAAAAGGGATAATTTGGGGGAGGAGGTCAAACAACGGCTTGAACTACCTATAAAGTAAAATTTTCTAAGAAAGTTAAAAATATTGTGTATGTCCCAATATAAAGTGACCATAATACACAAATGTTTACTTGATTAATAGTAGGAAAGCTGCTTACACTAGTGTGTTAAAAATAATGTTAGTAGCAATTCATCTTGTAATATGACAGACAGCAAAACTCAACTATATGGGGTCCCTTGCTTTTCTGAAGGAATAGTTTTATGAAAAAACTCATCTTAGACAAAAATGTGGCATATCTCGAAGACAGTAAACTCATATATATAATAACAACTTGTTAATTATAAATTATACCCAATTACTAATAGTTTCAAAGAAGTAATTCACAACTTTCTCCTCTCTTTACCCAATAATGGTTTCTATATAGAATACAATTTATAGAATTTCATGTCTTGATTAGATTCTGAAATTTAGAATTTTTAGAAATCCAGGCTGACTTTCTCCCTTATGTTAACTTATCAAGATTATTTCTGTTACTTAGGAATAATGACACCTAATATTCTCTGTGCCCTCAACAAACAAACAAGTCATAATCCAGAGTACAAATAAAGACTTTACATTTCAAATAATATTCCACCCCTATGAGACACTTTCCCATCTATCTTCACCATCCACCACGAAATTAAAATGGTTGGACTTGATTTTTATATTTCCATTTGACTTTGGAAAATTTATCACATATAGTTGTTGCACCCCTGTATTTTAGATATCCAAAAAGGGGCAAAAATAGCTAGAAGAATCGATGGGTCACAGGAATGTCTGAATTTCTGTTTCTGATGACTGGTGAGAGCTATGAGAGCCAGACATAATTCATTAATTTTAGAAGTGATTAGTATACCTTTACTATACGCATTGGTTGGTTGTTTTCATGTCAGAGAATGAGAAGAACCAAAAGTACAGAATTCCTTTTTATTGTGATCAATTATTTCATGGAGTATTGGGTTGACTACTGACAAAAGTGTTAGCAATGGACAATAATAGGCCCATCTAGACAAATCTGTTTGGTGTCAACTCTATTAATAATCACCATGTCCTCAAATAACATCAAAGGACTATGTTAAGTGGTTAACTCAGGAGAAATAGATGGACTTGAATACATTTCACTACATAGAATCCTAATGGTTTAGCAGATGACATAGTTTTTTATATAGAAAGCCCTAAAGAATCCACTAAAAAACTTTTAAAAATAATAAATGTTGCAGGATACAAAATCAACATACAAAAAATCAGTTGTGTTTCTCTACACTAACAGCAAAGTAGCAGAAAGAGAAATTAAGAATACAACCCTGTTTACAACTCCAACAAAAAGAATAAAATATCTAGTAATAAACTTAACCAAAGAGGTGAAAGATTTGTACACTGAAAACTATAAAACGTCATTTAAAGAAATTGAAGAAGACACAAAGAAATGGAAAGATATTCCATGCTCATGGACTAGAAGAATTACCATGGTTAAAATATCCATACTTCCTAAGGCAATTTACAGATTCAATGCAATCCCTATCAAAGTTCCAACAACATTTTTCACAGAAATAGAACAAAGAATCCTAAAATTTATATGGAACAACAAAAGACTCCGAATAGTTAAAGGAACCCTGAGAAAAAAGAACAAAGCAGGAGTTATCATACTCTCTGATTTCAAAATAGACTACAAAGCTATATTAACCAAAACAGCATGGTACTGGCACAAAAACAGACACAAAGATCAATGGAACTGAATTGAGAGCCCAGAAATAAACCCACACATCTACAGACACCTAATTTTCGACAAAGGAGCAAAGAACATACAATGGAAAAAGGAAAGTCTCTTCAATAAATGGTGTTGGGAGGACTGGACAGACACATGTAAAAGAATGAAAGTAGATCATTTTCTTATACCATACACAAAAACTAACTCAAAATGGATTAAAGACGTGAATGTAAGACCTAAAACCATGAAACTTCTAGAAGAAAACATAGGCAGTATGCTCTTCGACATCTGTAATATCCGCAGCATATTTTCAAGTATCATGTCTGACTGGGCAAGGGAAACAATAGAAAAAATAAACAAATGGGACTATATTAAACTAAAAATCTTCTGCACAGCAAAGGAAACCATCAACAAAACGAAAAGACAACCTAACAATTGGGAGAAGATATTTGGAAATTATATATCTGATAAGGGGTTAAGATCTAAAATATATAAAGAACTCATACTCTCAACAACAAAAATACTAACAACCCAATTGAAAAATGGACAAAAGATCTGAACAGACATTTCTCTAAAGATGATATACAGATGGCCAACAGGCACATGAAAGGATGTTCAACATCATCAAGTATCGGGGAAATGCAAATCAAAACTACAATGAGATATCACCTCATGCCTATCAGAAAGGCTATAATTAACAGACAGGAAACAAAAAGTATTTGAGAGGATGGGAAGAGAAGGAACTCTCATACACTACTGGTGGGAGTACAAACTGGTGCAGCCACTATGGAAAACAGTATGTAGATTCCTCAAAAAATTAAGAATAGAACTACCATATGATCCAGCTATTCCACTGCTGGGTTTTTATCCAAAGAACATGAAAACATGAATGAGTAAGGATACATGCATCCCTATGTTCATCACAGTATTATTCACAATAGCCAAGACTTGGAAGCAATCTAGGTGTCCATCAAGGAATGAATGGATAAAGAAGATGTGGTATATATACACAAAGGCATACTGGTCAGTCATAAGAAATGATGAAATCTGGTCATTTGTGACAACATGGATGGACCTTCAGGGTATTATGTTAAGTGAAATACGTCAGAGGCAGAAAGTCAAATACCATATGATCTTACTCATAGTAGAAGATAAAAACCGCCACCAACAATCACATAGAGAAAGAGATTGTATTGGTGGTTCCCAGGGAAGAAGGGGAGAGGGAGGAGAGCAAAAGGGGTGATTAGGCACAAGTGCGTGGTGATGGACTATAATTAGTC
Source organism: Equus caballus (assembly GCF_041296265.1). Lineage (NCBI taxonomy): Eukaryota > Metazoa > Chordata > Mammalia > Perissodactyla > Equidae > Equus > Equus caballus. The sequence goes on from NC_091692.1 coordinate 22,150,881, forward strand.
TTTGTAGGGTGAACATGATGTAATCTACACAGGAACTGAAATATGACATAAACCTGAAATTTACATAATGTTATAAATCAATGCTACCACAACTAAAGAAAAGATCCTAATGGTTTAAATTTACTAATATACTTCCTAAATTGAGAAACAGACCCCACTTTCCAATGAGATTAAGTAAAATATTTCCATTTCACAGTTTTCAGTTACGATAAACTACAGATTGTTTTCATTCAATACCCTTTAAAGGATAAAGGGTCCACATGGTCTGGTTTACTTGAGACGGTCCTGATTTATGCCTATTTTCTCTGGGTAAATATTAATCATACTACTTTTTATTGTCAAAAGTGTCCTCATTTGGATGATACATTATATCATCATTTTAACTACAAATATTCACAAAATACTTCAAAAATTTCACCAGGAATGACACGTCAGTAACACCAAGCATTAGATTTCTCATGGCTTGCCAATTTGCATTAATGCCTAAAATATATATTTTTTAGATACCCAAATCATATGCCTAAAAAAATGAAGGCATGTACACCAATGTTCATAGTAGCATTATTAACGATAGCCAAAAGGTAGAAAAAATCCAAATGTCCGTCAATAAACAAATGCAGTATATACACACAATGGAATACTATTCAGCCTTAAAGAGGAAGAAAATTCTGACACATGCTACAACATGGATGAACCTTAATCCTTAATAATGAAAAAATGCTAAGTGAAAAAAAACAGATACAATAGGACACATATGAGGTATCTAAAGTAGTAGGTTCACAGAGATAGAAAGTGGAGTAGAGTGGAGCAGAGGTTCCCAGCGGCTGGTGGGGAGAGGAATAGGGAGTATTGTTTAAAGGGTACAGAGTTCCAGTTTGGGACAATGAAAAAGTTCTAGAGTGGGATAATCATGATGGTTGAACAATAATGCGAATGTATTTAATGCCACTGGCAGGTACATTTAAAAACAGTTAAAATGGTAAATTTTATATCATGTACATTTTACCGTAATAAAAAAGAAGCATGTATTAAAAATACTCACAAAACAAGTTTTATTAATTTTGACGTTTTAATAATTTATTACAGATGTTCTCATTGAAAATAAGTAAAAGTTAACCATGTGTCTTACTGGCGCACAAGGAATTTTGACAATTGGAGCTCTGTCTCAAGTGTCATAATCATGTCTATGATCACATGCCTAAGATCTCTTCTTTATGCTGTTATTGAGGGAGACTTTACAACCACTTTAACTTCACCAGCTGATTCAGCAACTATTAAACGCATTTCTTAGTTTCACTTAAACTTCTTTCACTTAGAGTTGAATCCTGACACCGGCAATCATAGTGAATAAATGGGCATTTTAACCGAAGCCAGAACAGAAAATGTTTTCAGGTTATTTAGTTGTTCGTATCTATAATACGTCACCCCTTGCTATTGCAATATCTTGTCACTGAGTTGCTGCCACATTTCCTTTACGCATCTCTTTAAATGCACCATTTGTAACCTATGATTTTCAGTTTCTTGATTATCAAGCACATCCATATGCCTGAAATATCCTCAAATCTATAATCTTCTTCTACTATGGTCTCTTACCATTAGGCCCAGTAGAAAGAACTAACTCACCAGGCCCCACGCTTCAGTGTGAATGGATGTTTCAGATCCCATTTTGAGAGCAGATTTTTACTGGGGTGAGAGAAAACCATATGGAAGAATAGAGGAGAGAAGAGCATGGGCCAAAGACGGGGAGGGCCAAGATCAAACAGACTATGCCATCTCTAGCCTCTGTTCCTAAATCGCCTCCTCTATTTCATTCCTTGATTTCTTGGTGCCTCCCCAGCTTATATTGCATCTTCTGAGCTCTGTATAACTGGATAAGGCAAACACAGTCCGGAGTGTGCGCTTGGGAACCAGACTCCAGTTCAAATCTCAGCCATAACACTTACTATGTGACTTACTACTAATTTCTTTAACCTCTCTGGGGCTTAATTTCCTTATAAAAGAGGTGGATATAACAGCACCTACTTCAGAGGGTATATGTAACATGCTTAGGTGTATTGGAAGAAATCAAGTATTATTAACTATATTTATGAACATGATTTCTTCTACCACGTGGTCATCCCATACCCTGTATTCATGAAAAATAACAACTCAAACTCCAGTTTCTCTGGAAACTATTCCAAATAATTCAGTAATTAGGTATAAGCCTTCATTAGTCACTCTTTACTATTCCCATTAATATTATATTTACCTGTACATGGCCATTGAGAGGAATACATCTGCTTAATCCCTCGAAATGTGTTACAGTGGTTAATAGAATAGCATTTGAGAGCGTTCGCAGAGTCAGAACGCTTGCGTTCTAATCCAAATTCCACAACTTATTTAGCTGCATGAATTTGGGCAAGCTACTTACTCTCGTTGCAGAATTTCCTAATAGGCAGGACAGAAATACTTTGAATATTTATCTTGTAAGATTTTTGTGTGCATTAAAATAATTAGCCCAATGCTTATCAAATAGTATCTGATGAAAAAGTATCTCTGTGAACTGCAAACACCAATAAGAAAGAAAACAACCTTAACTGGAGGAAGCAGAAATAACAGAGATGAGAGGAAATAATTTTTAATAATCACAAGAAATATCCTCAAAGATATATAGAAGGATAATGAAAACATGAGTCAGGAATAAACAATTTAAAAGAAGAACTAACTGGAGATACCAGGGATGAAAACGTAATAGTCAAAGCAAAGACCTAATTTGATGGGTTTGATGGTCAAGTGAACACAGCTGAAAATGCTCAGGTGATTGAATTGTAAAGACAGCATCGGGAGTCAGAGAAGGGAAAAAAAAGGGCCGTGGAGGAGAAAATACCTACGTCCAGACTGTAGAAAACAGTCTGAAAATAAGAGAAAAAATGAATGGAGGGGAGACAAATTCTCAAGGGGTACATTCTCAAGTGTACCAAATCTGAGAATTTCTCCCACAACAAGCTCTTTGAAAACAATCTTGAAGAAGGTAAACCAACAAGAAGAGCAATAAACTGGAAAAGGTACTAGAAGCTATGAAAAGGAAGGATGAATGAATAAGTAAAGTTTATTGTTGTCTAAATAAAAATTTGCCCTAGTACGAAGAAAAAAATTATATCTATAAATACCCCACAATAACTTCTTTAGTCTTTCTTATTCAATACATTAGCGAATGTCCACATCTGGATATTAAAATTAAAATTTAAATTAATTTAAATTAAATAAAAAACATCAGTTCCTCAGTAAATCACAGGAGCCATAGTTCAAGTGCTCAATAGACATGTAGATAGTGGCTACAGTATTGGGCAGCACGGTTATCGAATGTTTCCATCATCACAGAAAGTTCTGTTCAATGGTGCTATTGTAAATGATATGCAACATGGTGATTCACGGTGAGAACTGGGAAAGCCGGGTGAACTGAGCTAGGGAGAGTATCTCAGGGTACATATCTTATTCAGGGGGAAGATGGAGATATTGATATACTCAAGACACTGATATGAAAAAAGAACCATTAATACATTATATTAAGGCTAATAAACAAAGGCAAAAATCAAATATATAATTTCTACTATAAAAAAGCTTCTATCTTTTCTTGTTTTTGTTTTGTTTTGTTTTTTGAGGAAGATTAGCCCTGGGCTAACTACTGCCAATCTTCCTCTTTTATTCTGAGGAAGACTGGCCCTGAGCTAACATCCACGCCCATCTTCCTCTAATTCACTTGTGGGATACCTGCCATGGCATGGCTCAACAAGTGGTGCATAAGTCTGCACCCAGGATCTGAACCGCTGAACCCCAGGCTGCCGAAGCAGAATGTGCAAACTTAACCGCTGCACCACCATGGCAGTCCCAAGAAAAACAATTTTGTATGAAATAAAAAATCTGATATAAGATGGCACAAATAAATTAACATAACTCTAATTATAATAAATATAAATAGATAAAACTAATAATTAGTGACTCAAATAGGATGTTTAAAAATTGATTCAACAATATTATATTACTTATGAGAGAGATACATTCGTCACAAAAAGATATAGAAAAAATTACAAATTAAGTGAGGAGAGAAGGAAAATTATAAAATAATAAAGTAAACTAGTTGACAATTGTGATGGAAATTAAAATACCAGACAAATAGAATTTAAGACAAAAAGTAAATGAAAAGCAACAATGAAGACATGTATTAGTAAAAGCAATAATAGGTGAAACAGTCATAATAATCATAAATATGAATGCATTGATCTATTCCTGAAATAAAAAATGCATTAATTTTCACATTTATAGGAAAAATAGATTAAACATAGATTAAGATTGTGATTGAGACTTATAAAACAACACTTTCAGAAACTGATAAAGATAAAAAAATAAGAAAACATCTAGAACTTTTGAATAAGATGATTTACAAGCTTAAATTAGCAGATATAGACATACTTTTACACCACAAACCAGAATAGACATTTTAAGTATACATGGAACATGAAAGTCAATGATGAATTAACTCTCAAAGGAAACCTCAATTGACTTCAAGGAACTGATATCATAAATATTATATTCACTGACCATATGCAAAATAATTTGTAATCAACAAAAAAGATAACTAAAAAATTGTATATATCTGTAAACTAAAAGACTTCTAAATAAAATGGTAATAGCACGGGAAATTAAGAACAGTTTAGAGCTAAAGGACAATTCAAAAAACTACATATCAACAATTGTAGGACATAGCTAACAGGAGACCTATACAAAAATTATAGCTTTAAATGGATTTATCATAAAACAAGAGTGATTAAAAACAATCTAGATAAGAAACAAAAAAGGGAATAGATACTAAGCCAAAAAATAAAAAATAAAGTGGAAACAAAATTAAAGGAAGCAACGAGTGAAATAAAAAAGAAACACTAACAATTCAAAAAGATGAACAAACCAAAACTGATTATCTGAAAATACTAAAAGTTAGACAAACTGCTGTTAATGCTTACTTTTTTAAAAAAGTGTGGGTGGGAGGTGAAAAGATCTAAATAAACAAATTATAGAAGGTAAGAAGAGAAATATCTCCAGATATGAGAGCTTAAAATAATACTTTGTGTATCCATATACCAATAAGTTTGGAAATCTAAAAAAATGATCCATTTCTAGAAAAATATAAAATGTCAAAATTGGCAATAGAGGTTTAATGAATGACCATTACAAATTAAACCATGAATCAAACATTACCTTTTCCACCAAAAAAGTACCCAAAGTCCAGACTGTTTTACAAAAAATTCTATCAAACTTTCAAGGACGTATAATCCAAATTGAAAAATGAAAAAAAAAATTGTACGGACATTTCTCAGGTGGGAAAAGAAAATCTAAATTAATTAAACTAGCTCCTTTAACAACAATTTAACAAAAATAACACACTACATCCAAATAGGATTTAATTTAGGAATACAGAAATGGTTTTTGTTTGTTTTGTTTTTTTAAATGCCTCAAGTGACAGGTTTCTCACTAATTTTTTGTTGTTGTTGTTGGGAAAGTTTCACCCTGAGTTAACGTCTGTTGCCAATCTTCCTCTCTCTCTTTCTTTTCCTCCCTAAAGCCCTAGTACATAGTTGTATATTCTAGTTGTAAGTCCTTCTAGTTCTTCTAAGTGAGCCACTGCCATAGCATGGCTACTGACAGATGAGTGGCGTGGTTCCACGTCTGGGAACCAAACCCGGGCTGCTGAAGCAGAGTGTGCCAAACTTTAGCCACTAGGCCATCAGAGCTGGCTGTACAAGAATATTTTAATATCAGAATATCTATCAATATAATTCATCAAATAATGAATTAATGGTAAAAAGATAGAATTGTCTTAGATGAAAAAGAGTGATGAAATTCAACATCATAGTAAACATTTTGAGAAAAATAAAAGGAAATTCCTTAATTGATAAAATCAATATACAAAAAAAACCCCACACAAACATAATGGGGTGACTTTGGTGCATATATCTTAAAAGAGAAAATGAGACGAAGATGTTCCTTATCAATGCTTTTTACTTTATTTTATTATTTCTATATGGTATTGAAGATCTCGTAAAATGCAATAAGAAAAAATAAAATAAAAAGAGGTATAAGAATTAGAAAAGGAAAAAATAAACAGTCACTATTTACCAGTATATGTTCCTCTATAAGGAAAACCCAGGAGAGTTAATAGGCAAATTCTTGGAAATAATAAGATAGTTCTGGAAAATGTCCCAATACAAGATTAACTTTCAAAACTTCTTCTACACCAGGAATAACCAAACAGAAAATAAAATATTATTCAAACTAAAAAAAGAGACAATAAATATCTAGGAATTATTGCAATAGTTGTATAAAGAACGCATAAGGACATTATAGAGAAAATTTTAGATTTTAAAACCTTAACTCTACTAACAGATATAAAAGACATGATTAAATGGAGGGTTACACTCTGCTCACTGACAGGTGACTTGACATTGTAAAGATGCCACTTTTTCTCAAACACATTTATAACAAAGACTTGGGGGAAATGATTCATCATCAGATATGAAGACATACTGAAGAAACAAAATAAAATAAAACAAAATACCACTGCTATAGTAGTAAAAATATAATGGAAGCTAATTGTCTCTTAAAATCAGTAACATTATCTGCTACTTCCTAAGAAAGAATAAAAAGCTTAGCCCTTTGCTTGAACCAATGAGATGTAAACTTAGATGAAAATCTACATCTACAAAACTGTAGATGTAATGACAAGCAGGAGGTAAAAAGAAAATAGAATATAAAACAAACCAAGCTGAGTGTGTTGACTAATTACCACCAGATGAAGCCTTAGAAATGAAAGAGGATATATGACAGCGTGAGACAGGCTCAGCATTGAGGTTGATTTTAAAAGCGAATTTTGCCAAGTCAGGATATTTGGAACAGAAGTTTTGTGCAAACATTCATTGTCGTACACTTAATAAACTCTTGAAATAGCCAAAAATAATGATCTGTTGCGCCTGGGACCCTGTCGCCAGATTAATCTTTCTGGAACACCGCATGTCAGGAAAATAAAAATGGCTGAGGGTAAAGATCTTTCATTGTCATCTTTATTTCACAGTCCTTCTCTCTCTCTTAACATAACCAAGAAAGGCAGAGAGAGTATAGTCATTAGAGAATTATTGAAGAGCAGGAGAGATTATACATACATAACTTAACAAAAACTTCAGCATGAATATGTATGTAGGTTGCAGGGAAACTAGCCAGTAGAAAACATTTGCAGATGAAGGAGACATGACAATGAAAGGAGATGGTAACAGAATGGATGAAGAGCAGTAGAGACACGGCCGAGCACTGGAGGAGTGAACCTCATTTTCTACGACTGAATGAAAGTGACGCACTTGTCAATATCTTGGCTAAACTGAGTCCTCCTATACCTACAACAAAAATGCTGTCTTGTCAGCTGCAAATTTTGTCTGAATCTTGACCAGTTTTTCATCCCCACTGAAGGTTGGACAAGGATCCTTTGACATTAATTTCTGAACAAGACCAAAGAAGTCATAAAATTCACACATGAAGGGCATCTTTAGTTTGAGTTGGATTTTGTTCCAGTATTTATCTTCTGGGTCCTTTCAGTGTTCTGAAGGAAGGTAAATAAGAAGACTGACAAATCAATATTAGAGATAATGATGTTTTCCTAATTCAAGAACTGCCCTGACCTTGGAATTACATAAAAGAGTAAATAAAATGCACATTTTAGTAAAGGCAGAGCATCCAATCTTGGGTACAAAGAAGAAGACAAAATTCAATCTAACAGTGGGTCCTGAATGTCTTTCCATTAAAATCGACATCCAAATGCAAACAAAAAAGCAGTTCTCTTCCGATTACTATCAGTTTCCCAAAAACATAAGTAAAACAACAACAATAAACCATTGTTGGGACAAGAGTCACTTTGACGCAGTGAAGTAAAATGCTCCCCAACACAAACTCGTGCTCATAACTTAACGGTAGACAAATAAGTAAAATCAGTTTCTCTGTTGACTGAACCTCATGTTCGGTGGCAATGGCTGTTCTATGCAAATGAACTGAGGAAACTGTGAAAAAAGAACATCTTTGATAACATCTGCCTGCAAATGTTCAGAACACTCAGCATTTGAATCCATGTGGCTAAGTACAAATGTTAATGATTCCGCGTTAGATTGGATGGAGTATTGAGACTGCCAAATCTGACACCAAGAGTAACGCGAGGGGGAACAATCTGCGTGCTGGATATATTTTTTTTACTCAGGATGAACGCTGAAGTGCAGAGACACTTGAAGGAAATCTATTTGTTAGCCAAATCATGGTGGTATTTTTAATTTGCTTTCTTGCTTCCAGGCTCAAACACCTGCTAAGTTTGATCTTTTTAAGAACTGAAAAGTATGGGCTTGTTGGGATCAAAATTATACTAACAGAGAAGCTGGAGCTGCATGGTAATTGTCCTAACAGTCTCTTAAAATAGGCCCCTCCCTTACAGTTGGTGAACTGCAAGTTGTACTTATCAGAGCCTTCTTTGCAGTCATGGAAAGGGTCCATATTTCACAATCCAGAGGAGCCGGGCTCTCGCCCTGGGGCATCTCCAGCTCTACAAATGTGGACCATAGCCAGAATCATCATTTACTTTTCACCTCAGGTGACATCACTCTCTCCTGTTTAAAATCTTTCAAGAGCTACCTAGTGACCCTTGGATAAAGCCTAACATCCTTAAGTAACTTGGCCTAGAAGGTGCTGCGTGACTGTCCTTGCCTATCTCTCCAGTCTAAACTTGTCCCATGCCCCTGCTTGCTGTCTATGCTTCTTCATTCCCCAGCACCAGCACTGCTCTGGCACGGAGCATCAACAGCTTTGGGGATATCGGCAGTCTTGAGGACAGACACTGGCATTTTCATACTGGCTGCTCCTGACACTGGTCTCAAGGGCATCTTTGATAAGTTGTGAACCAAGGAGAGAGATCATCTGGTAGATAATCTGAGGTGATTCCGGGTGACAGACTAATCGGTGAGCTAAGAGACTCACTGTTGCACTCATAAACCACAGAAAGCAAGAAGGGGGGAGGGGAACTCATAGCAATTGTAATCGGGCCCTCATGTAAATGTTCCTCAATTGATGAACACAGTTTGTATTTGATTTTAGCACACTGATTCCCCAAACAAAGGGTAGCTAAAGAAAGGGAGAACGAAAATTGATTTTATTCTTTCCTCCAAATAAAGACAGGACCATTACCTGTGGAAAGATATACAAGAAAAATGTGAGACTTGCCAAAAGCAGCACAGAGAAGGGGGCTGGAAAGATGAGAGGAGAGGGGGGCAGGGACTACAGAGGAGCAGAAAGGAGTGGCATGGAGCCCAGAGCAGCTACTTCTCCTGTAAGGATCACTGAATTCCCTCCACCACGCACCTGCTCATGGGATCCACAATATATTTTCAAATAAGGGAGCATTATATTATAAAAATATTTAATACATGTTTATTAGAGAAAATTTGGAAGATTAGAAACATAGGAAGATAAAAAAGAATGACCCAAAGCCCATGCACAGTAAACCAAATAACATGAAACCTCTGCTGCATTTTCTTCCAGGCTTTTTTGACATATGCAGTTTTTAGAATTATTTTTAGTTTTTTACATAGTTGATAATTTCTTTTACAGCAGTTTCCCAAGCTATCATAAATTCTTCCTAAACTTCGATTTCAATAACTGTACTGATTCCATCGGAAAGATGGCTCATCATATATTTACTCAAGTTCCCTACTTGGCTGTTAAAGTACCTTCCGGTTTTTTACATATATAAATACCCACTGTGGCAATTATTTTTGCCATCATACATTTGGAAGTTCACAAGTTCTAAGCATTACCTGAGGACTTCCAAAATGTTGTCTTTACTGCTCTCAGTGGCCCCATAACTTAGAATCTTACAGATCCTTCCTTGCACAGGAAGTCAGAAGAACTTCCCTTGAAACACCTATAAGTCATTTTAAATGATTTCCAGAAGTGACAGAAAAGCACTGCCCAGTCATCATCAGTCAACACTTCAGGCTGCCCACATTCACATATAAAATGGAGACTGTGTATAAATAAAACCTCACAATATTCCGCTATCTGTGTTTATCTGTAAGCCTGGGGGAGTTTATTTCGCAAAGCAAATTTAACTTGTCTTTCTTTAACTAAGAGTGTTAAAGCTTTGTTTCCACTCCGGAGAAATTTTATGATGATTCCTTGAGGGAAGTTCAGATAAGTTAGTCATACCTATTTCCTTGTTTCAGTGGTTGTTTTGGGTGATATTATAGGTCATTAATGGTCTCACGTTTTTTCATGTGCTTTTAGTCTCTCTCTGTCAAAAGAAGGCTATTCTACTTCTGTCCATACTAATAATCTTGAAAATCTCACATCCAACAATAGCAATTTGTAATCATACATCTCTCCTTTCTAACTCATTTGCCTCTATTTTAACCTCATGAAATGACAAAGTGATTAGGAAAACAATATATTGAAGAATCTAAAACAATTTTTAATTCACTTTGGTACATTTTATTTAGATTTAAATATAATTATTAATTCATTGTAATATGCAGCCCTCCTTTTGGTGTGTCCAACACATCAAAATTATATACATATTTTTCACTTTGCAAGGACCTTAAATCCTTAATTCTGTTTGTTCAAAGTCTTGTACTTTTGAGAAACGTGAAAAATGCTAACTGCCAAGTCAAATGGCATCTGTTCAGTAGCCTGTGATATCACCATTCATTGTGCAACAAGGTGGATTTCTAATTCTGCAGTATTTATATGAAAAGCTATTTGAAATTTATATCATTGTTATTCAAGGAAACTGGTCAACATGTAAGAACTTCTAACTAAGTGAACAAAACTAAGATTTCTGAGAAAAAGGAGACTGTCTCCAATTTCTGTGTGTCAATAAAATTGCTTTGTTGTGTATTTAACAATTAATAACAAAAAAGCTGAAGACTGGAATCTATCGATAGTTAAGTAAAATGTCTATATTCATGAAGCTGGTGCTCACAGCTGTTTTACAACCATTTAATCTGACAAGAAAGAATGTAATGGCTTTATTCGGCCTCATTCAAAATCTCCATATTAAATACTAAGATGTCTGTATAGACTCTTTTCAGAAAATACATTTATGTAAAATTCTTAGCCCTGAATTCAACTCAACAGAGCAGCAAGAAAAATGTTACCTAATTGCCTTAATCAGAATACAGCAAGTAAGATGTGAGGTGAGATATGGGTGAAAGAGGACTTTTAAAGAACTCTTTTTGGCACTTGAAAATGTCGATTCACTAGTGCGGACGGGCAGATGCTGGCTCTTCCACAGACCCTCTGGCCGACCTGTGAGATGCATATCTGAAGGGCAATTCGACAATCTGTTACATTATAGTTTGAAAATGTTCATATACTCCGACCCAGCAATTGCCTTTAGGAATTTACCTTGAAGAAAAATCAAGGGTAAGCAAAAGGATTTACATGTCAGAACATTTATCTCAGTGTTTCTTTATAATATAGGGGGCAACTACATGTTAGAGAATTATAGCATGTTCCTATAAAGGCATACTATATAGAGCACTTCATGACTAGGGAAATGACCATCGTTACAGTTTTTGTAGTATAATGTGAAGTTTAAAAAAACCTTAAACTTGCTTAGATGTATATCTTAGAAAAAATTCCTAAAATGATATACAGTAAAATACACTATTTATGACCAGAGAGATGATTTTTATATTCCAAATATTTTTTATTTTTTATAAATTTCTAATGAACATATATTACTTTGCAGTCTTTGACAACAATCCATATTAATTTCTAAGCATTTTACGTGGCTTAAAATAGGTGAGCTTTATCTTTGGGCCACTTGTATGTACTTATATACACGGACACAACTAATTAGTAATTAGCAGTTATTTTTAGCAAAACTCCCTTTCAATGGAGTTTTTAAGGGATTAAAATTATTTTTTGACTTCATATGTCTACTTAAGTTGACTATTTTTATTTTTTGTGTGATCCATTTGCCCAGGAATCCAATCCCCATGCCCCTCACATTTTAACTCTGTCAGTGTGTAATTTTGGGGAAGAGTAAAAATAAAGAAAGTTTGTACCGGAGAGATTTTATTGTCTCTACAATCTTTAGTTGCCAGCATCTGATGTTGCTGTGGATCAGAAACTGGTTATTAGGTCCCCAGGAAGAATTGTCGTTAACCATCAGAGAGCCCAGCCCTGAGGCCAATAAAGTCCTCACACTTCCAGGAGATGAAGGTGACCACAAAAGACAGCAAACCCAAGGGCAGCGTTTCAGAGCCTGCACTGTCTTACCTCAGCAGCTAGATGTGTTAGGGATAACCGGAAAATCGTCAGTTTATCAGAAATCTCCACTTTACTTTCATCCCCTTTTCCTCTCCCCGCCTCCTCCCTGTCCCGATCCTCCATCCTTCCATCTACTGCTCAGAGCTCAGTGTCTTCAAGTGCTCTCCTGGCTGATGTTTGCTATTGTGAAAGGGAGCTGATTTTGGTGTAGGAATGATCAATGCATCTAAAGCTGCTTCCAGGTCAATAGATGTTCTGTGAAAAACTAGGGAAGAGAGGGATGTTCAATGGTCAGCTCATTTATTTTTTAACCACAGGAGTTCTAGGCTGAATACATATATGTATAGTTAATTTTCAAGAGAGGTTTATAGATTAAAATACTTCCCAAATTTAATTATCGCAAAACACTTTCTGTGTGTGTGAGGAAGATTGGCCCTGAGCTAATACTGTGCCAATCTTCCTCTATTTTATGTGGGATGCCACCACAGTGTGGCTAGAGGAGTAGAGCTAGGTCCTCACTGGGGATCTGAACCATGATGCCTGGGCCGCTGAAGTGGAGTGCACGAACCCAATCACCACACCACCAGCCAGCCCCATCATGAAACCCTTTTAATCACACAACCCTTTTACTATCTAGGACTCATGCTTTTCAAGAGACAATTTTGAAAACCTTAGCCTAAATCCAGTGGTATTTTCTTTTAGGTTGATTTCAAAGCCTTTATGGAAAGGAATGACTTGATCATAATTTCTTTCATTACCTGTATCAGGTATAGGGGCAGAGACTTGGGGGAGAAGTTGTGCTTTCCTAAAATTTTCCTCAATTATACATTATTGGGTCTCTATCTTAAGATAAACGTTTGTTCTGATAAAGCAGAACTCTTACTACCCAACAGGACCTACTCGGGGCTGAAAAGCTTGCTGCCACATTTCTAGCTACCTCCAACGTCATTGCACCCAGGAATTATTCCCTGATCGCCCCAAACACAAGTAAACTTCCACCTTTTGCCTTTTCATCCCACATGTTGCCCATCACTTTCTTCCTTGTTTCATCATTCTCTCTCTCACCTTGTGAAGTTTGAGAGCAAGGACCCTGACTGACTTACCTCAGTAGCACCCTCAGCATCCTGCAAAATGTCTCTCACATCTTGGATTCCCCTTAAGTTTTGTTGAGTGAATAAAAAATGAGAAGAAATGAAGTTGAGACATTCATGACTCAATGATAGCAACAGGGTCTAAATCCTGCTCAACTTTGAGACTCAGTTCAAGTGTTACCTTCTGAAGGACAACTTCTCTGACTTTCTTAAGAAGAGTAGAGCTCTTCTCCTATAAAGTCAATACAATCTCAGCGTACTTACCCCAGGCTGTAAGTATGCATTTTATGTGCAGTTCTTTCACTCGATCTTGTTCTATTCACCTTTGTATGCTCAGTATCAAGCTCGCACAGACTCTAAGCTCCATGAGGACAAACAGTGTACCTGCCTTGCTCATATCTGCATTCCCAGGACTCAGCATTGACTCTCTCACTTAGTAAGTACTCAAAACAGATGAAGCGGATGAATGGATTGAAGGCTGAAAATCAAAAGCACAAAAGGCTGACAAAATATGAATGGACTGATTGACTCAAGCCCTTACTTGGATTTCAGATTCATTAAAAACTTAGTTTCAAAAGCTACAAAAAGCAGAAGCTATCGATATTTCTGCCAAGGAAATTTTTAACTTCTCTTAATCTAGTTAATTTAATTAATTAAATTTAATGTCAAGTGAAATTTAAAGTAATAACTCCTAAAATTGGGACTGACTTAGAGAAAAATCCCTGTCAACATTTAAAGAAAAAGTGTAATACATATCTAAATTTCCATTTCTATAGAGCTTTTTAAAATGGTTTCATTGGACATAGGGCTTGAAGAAATCACTATAAAATGGAAATAAAGTTACTTAAATCTGTGAAGACTGTATTTGCTGTATATTTACCTGTATTTTTTCCTAGTAATTTAAAAGATGGATACTTGAGATTGTATTTTTATTTTACTAATATCCGTAACTACTTTGTCCTTTGCATTTTTAAGTCTTTAATTTTTTAGACCAGCAAAATTGAGAGGAATGTACAGAGATTTCCCATATATTCCTTGCCCTCACACATGCATAGCCACCCCCATATCAGCATTTCCTACCAGAATAGTACGTCTATTATCAATAAACCTATTCCTTTTTTCCCTTTCTTAACCAAATTCTATGAGCTGATCATTCCTGTTCCCCACCTCGTACCAAGACACTGTCAATAACCTGAGCTAATAAATTGAATATTTAGTAGGAATTGATACTTCTGCGTAGAGATGGCCCACAAACTTACAATTTGAAACTTAGCAGGAAATGCCCTTAATGATACTACATTTTCAGTTGTATGAACTGAAATAATTAAAATTTTATTTGAATAAAGAAGAGCTGGTCCAGCCCCAGTGGCCTAGTGGTTAAGTTTAGCACACTCCGCTTCGGCAGCCTGAGTTTGGTTCCCGGGCGCAGACCTACAGTGCTCTGTTAGCAGCTATGCTGCACTGATGGCCCATATGCTGAAACATAGAAGAAGATCAGCAGGGATATTAGCTCAGGGCGAATCTTCCTCAGGAAAAAAAAAAAAAAAAAGGAAAAGAAGTGCCAAAATAGTTAAATTACTTTAAAAGAGCCACAACATTTTAACTTGCAAAAACAGAAAATGCTCTGTCAAAGTAATTAATTAAGGATTATTCATTGAGTATTGAGAAGGAAACAAATTACTGAGTGGTTAGTGGGCTGTCCCATGCTTTAGAATGAGACAGAGTCATTTCCCTAGTTTA
Organism: Equus caballus; assembly: GCF_041296265.1. Taxonomy (NCBI): domain Eukaryota; kingdom Metazoa; phylum Chordata; class Mammalia; order Perissodactyla; family Equidae; genus Equus; species Equus caballus. The sequence goes on from NC_091692.1 coordinate 22,166,042, forward strand.
GAATATACCAAGTCACTGGAGGAGACATTGGAGCTCCGGTGTAACGGATACTGTTGAGCACTGATCAAACACGAAAGCACTGCCCTGAGGTCAATAAGACTGAGGTGGTGTGAAATGCATGGTGATCTTCTAAACAAGTCAGATTCTAAGGGACAAAACAGTCTTGTGTTCTTACACTCATTACTGCATGCTCAGGTTGAGAGATAAGCAAATGTTTGAAGTAAATATGAAATCTATATTCAAAACTCAATTCACATGGTCCAGGCTAAGGGGTTTAATCTGGGAGGCATTCTCTCTTCAATAACGCATTATACTTTGGATAGGCTATTTCCCTTGACACAGCCCTCAAGAAAGATCAAAGACAGCCTGAAAAAAGACAGTGTGTGATATGATGACAGACATCAAATATCATGCGAATGTACAGTTTCTGTCACAGACTAATTTGATGCATAAGCCCTTAAGTCACATCAATATCATAGAGGATTTTCTAGGTCACAAATCTAAACTATTCTACAGTCCTCTCTTCTACCATAGAAGTAGTTCATTAAAATAACCGTCTAGTTCTAAAGAAATAATTGCCCTATTTCTTGAAGTTCCTCCAAGTGATAAAAGAGCTCTTAGGCTAAGTTTTCCCTTGACTGGAAAGGCAGTACTCAGCTGGGAAATTAAATAAAACCACTTCTGCGGGGATTTCTAGTTTCTCATGATTTCAGACTTAGTAAGAACCATCATAATGATCCCATTTTTCCTTAGTATTTTTACAACATCAGAGACATTCTTTGTACATTTCTATGGGTTATTTTGAGTGATTTGGCTATCTTTTAGGAACAAGAAAATTGAGAGGACTAAAAGAGGAATGATCCAATTAGAAGCTTTTGAGGATCAACCCACATAGTCAACTGTTTGGTTCTCCATTTCTTTCCTATTACTTATTTTATTTCCTTTGCTAAGATGATTCTCACTCGTCTACTTAAATATCTAAAAGGCTATGATATGTATAACTACATGTCAGTTATAAGTTTAATTGGGTGGATAAAGTTCTTAGAGTAAATTAATTAACTTTTTCCTTTATTATACGCCTTTCTTTTGGCTGTTCTTAGAGCATCTCAAGCAGATAATTAAGCATTCTCTAAGGCACTTTTACAGTCCTTGTTATCATCGATTGCTAACAAGTCTTAGCAGAAAATAAACCACCTTTTTTTTTGGTTACCTGAAAACATTAAAAAAAATCCTTTGTTATTTTAGAATACAAGAAAATCAATTGCTACACCAATAATGCTTTTCACCTACAAGCCTTGGCAAGAACAAACACAAAGATGTTATTTGTTTCATTTTGTGATAGTTTAATCCATTTGTTAAAAGAAGCCTTTACCTGAAATTATGATTGTTTCCCCACTATTCACTTTTCTGAACTTGCAATTTCAAATACAATATTAGTTTATTCTTGGTCATATATCTTAGTCAATTTAACACAAATCAGTCCAGCCAGAGCTCAGGGCAAATAAAAGATATAGTTGACAGAAAGGAAATGCTATTAATATGTTTATTTTGAATGTAAGCTATATTTAACCTAAAAGTGAAAAAAGCATCAGATGCATCTTAGTTCTTTATGCTCTTTGTTAAATACATTTAGAGAATTCGTTTTCATGTTTTCAGAACACCCACTTTCAAAGGATACAGCCTAATTAATGGCTAGAATTAAGGTAACCCAACTAGGAATCACTCTCTGATTCAGATTGTCTTTGGGTGTGACACAAGAAAACGTACCTAATGGAAGGAAGAATGGTTTCTAAGTGACATTAATATAAAATGCAAAGTTGTAAAAATATTTGTAAAATGTTGAGTGCTCTATCCCCCTATGTTTCTAACACAACCTTTCTCCTATATCATATCATTGTATCATTTCTCAGTAAACCAGGTTCATGCCATCTGTACTCATTTTATGCCCTATGCCTGTGGTGCTTACTTGCCACTTCAGGATCAACAAAAACCCTACCAATTATTCACTATCCACATGTGCTTCTATCCCTTCCATGGTTCTTTCCGGCTGCCCATTTTCATACAGAGGTGCCCCCTACTCAGAGGCTGCCATCTTCGTACATACTTACTTCTTGTACTACAACAGGGGGAATTTACTCATAACTCTACCGCATGTGCATTTGCTGTTTCAAGTTGATTTTCATAATAACCCATTTATGGCCCTATTCTCCTATTTCTAATATAATACAATTTCATTAATCTCCCCTCTTACTTCAGAAAATACCCACTCTCAAATGCAAAGTTTCTATCTTGACTTCTTTTAAGGACATGTAAAGAATGGATCAGTTCCCAGTGTAGCCACAGCACACAGACTGGAGCAAATGCCATGCCAACATGAAACATCAAGGCCTTCACTCTGCAGTGGTGTCTTAACAAAGGTGGCCAAAGGTACATTTTCAACGATGAAAGGGTTCTTCTTAGAAAAGACATGGCTATATGACTCTTAGAGGGAGAACCAAAAGCAGCAAGCTCTGTACACAGACATTTTCTGTGCATAGAAATAGTTACTGATAAATCATCTCTGTTATTAATGACATTATTAGCTAATGATTATTTTGTATCTAGTAATTATCAGTATCGTGATACACATTACCTCAATTCTTCTTCAGAAAATTCTTTAAAGTATTATTATCTACACTTCAGATGAGAAAACTGAAAGTGACAGATGACAAGGGATTTGCCCCAGCCAGCAATGAGTAGAGCGAGGATCTGAGTCCACATTACAGCCTCAGAAGCTTTTGCCTGAAAGCCTTAGTGTCTTTCAGTGACTCTTCCACTGGTTGACAGCAGTGCCTTGTAGAAATCTGGAGAGGTCTAGGACATTTCTAGTTTTTGAGGATCTAAGAATATTTTGTTTAATGTCAACAAAACAGATTTCCAAAAGTTGTGATATAGTTAAACTTACATTTAATATACTAATAATTTTGACATGAAAACAACCTCATTTGCAGATAGTATCAAAAGCCTCTATTTACAGCTTCCCTAGATTAATAATTGGGCTATTTGGCTATCTTGACCCCCCTTCATTGATTGACAGCAATACTGCCAGTAGACCGCATCAAACACAAGGGTGATGTCCTCTCTATACCGAGCATCTTATACAAAAGTCTCAAGCTCAGGAGCATCCTTAAGATATACAGGTGTTTTATGAGGATCCAGTATGGTATTTATTACCCATGCTTCCACCTTATCTACATAGTGGCCAAGCTAACTGACATGAGCAGAACATATTTTTTTCTTACCTAAGTCAGCAGCTTCTGAGATAACATATCAACATGGATCCATTTAATAAAGAACAGAATAAAAAACCAAATAAACTGGAAAGCAAACCAAGGACAACTAAAGTCAGAAACTTCTTCAGCATTGCTTCTATGGAACATCTCTATGAAATATTCACTTGAGGCTGTTTTACTAAAGCTCTTAACTAATAAAATACACACCACTCAACCATATACAAAGAATCAAGGAGAAAATGCAGCAAGTCTGGGAAAGTACTGCAGGTACACAAACTCTCTCAATAGCAAATGGCCAATCAGAAGTGCTGTATTGCACAGGAAATGTGCTTTTAAAAGTTAATATTCTCATCTGCAAAAGGCCACCTTACAGTTAGATGTTTTTATCTCCTTGGCAATGGTTACTAGCCACTACTGAATTTTCATAAATACCCCATCAGTTTAAAATTATGTTGCTTGACCATCAAAGAAGTAGATTCTCATTCTAAATTCATATTGTGAAATAATTAGCTTTTTAAAAATTATACTTTACCTCATACATTAGTGGAGGCTTTTTTATTGAAGTTATGATAGTTTATAACATTGTGAAATTTCAGTTGTACATTGCTATTTGTCAGTCACCATATAGGTGCACCACTTCACTCCTTGTGCACACCCACCTCTCTCCTTCCCCCTGGTACCCACTAAATAGTTCTCTTTGTCCATGTGTTTGTTTATCTCCCACATATGAGTGAAATCATACACTGTTTTTCTTTCTCTGGCTTATTTCACTTCACATAATACACTCAAGGTCCATCTATGTTGTTGCTAACGGGACGATTTTGTCATGTTTTATGGCTAAGTAGTACTCCACTGTATATATATACCATATCTTCTTTATCCAGTTATCAGTCAATGGGCTCTTAGGTTGCTTCCATGTTTTGGCTATTGTGAATAATGCTGCAATGAACATAAGGGTGCATAAGTCTCTCTGAATTCTTGATTTCAAGTTCTTTGGGTAGATAGCCAGTAGTGGGATAGCTGGGTCATATGGTATTTCTATTTTTAGTTTTTTGAGGACTTTCCATACTGTTTCCCATAGTGGCTGTACCAGTTTGCATTCCCATCAGAAGTGTATGAGGGCTCCCTTTTCTCCACAACCTCTCCAACATTTGTTGTTTTCTGTCTTGGTGATTATGGCCATTCTAACAGGTGTAAGGTGCTATCTTAGTGTAGTTTTGATTTGCCTTTCACTGATGATCAGTGATGGTGAGCACCTATTCATGTGCCTATTGGTCATGTGTATACCTTCTTCGGAAAAATGTCTGCTCATATATTAGTGGAGTTTTTTTAGTAAGGTTCACTTAGAGAAGTTAACAAAGATTTATTAACAAATGTCCATGATCAAATTTTCCATGTATACATTTTATCCTCATGAAATCAGAAACTAGGGTAATTAACTCACTGTGTATCACCAATGGTGGATTCCCTGTTCTTGTCATTATCCTTTCTAGATGGACAAGTCTTTTATTTTAGACCCCAAAGACTTGAACAGATATTTACCTGACATTTCCAATCTGATTAAATGCACTTGGTGATTTCTCATAATGATATAAGTAAATTTTTGGAGAATGTGAAAACCTTTTGACAAAGCTGTTAGGGTCAATCAATCAACCCATTAAAGTAGATCGGATGTTAAATGCTATTTTCTATTCTGAAACCTATCCTAATTTCTCATAAAATTAAGATATCTGAGTACCCAAGTCTATGAAATTGTGGAATATAACAGTAGATTTTCAGATAATATTGTGTAAGTAAAACAGACATGTAACATTGAGGCAGAAGATACCAGAGCAAAGCAAGCTACTCAAGGAAGCAAGTGCTTGACACTAAAGATCCCATTGAATACCAAGACTTGTATTTTAAAGAAAGCCAGCATACCTTGTAAGACACCTAGTACATTAATTCATCATTCTTTTTCAGACCAAATTAACTACACACAGAATATTTACAGGTTTGTTTTCATTATTAAACTCATCAGGAACAACAACAAAAAATCGAGAAAATAGAATATATCCCTTTTGTTGACTCCAAACCAAATCAATAACAGACTTATAACATGTCTTATTTAACTACATACAGCTCGACTCTTATTTAACCACAAAGCCCATAGAATTAAACACATTCATTCATATTTTCAAAAGATTCTGTCTAAAATGTGACGTAATCCAATATAATATAAGTTGCATATGTAATTTTTACATTTTCTATTAGCTGTATTTAAAAAATGAACTCAACTTTAATAATATACTTTACTTAACCCAATGTATCCAAAATATTATCATTTCAACACTAAAAAGAAATATAAAAATTTTAAGGAGGTATGAGACATTTTACATTCTTTTTTTGCGCCAAGTCTTTGAAATCTGGTCTGAATTTGATAATTACAGCTCAACTTAATTCAGACTTTCCACATTTAAAGTGTTCAATAGCCACATGTGGCTCACATTTATCATATTAAACAGAGCAGGTCTAGAGTAATGTTTCTCTTCCTGAGAGGTTTTGTTACAGAACTTGAACTTTGAGAAGGGAATCCTCTGCTGTAGCCCTGAAAACTCATGTGTAGGATGTGGAGGGTGTGGATTCTATTCAAAAGAACAGAAGACAAGAAACAAAAGCTGGAGAACTGCTCCCACAAAGCCAGTGTTCACATAGGCACAATGACATAGAATGCACCATGCTACTGCATGTCTTCACAAGCGGAGACGGTGTGGGTATTTATTGAATGAGTAAGGAAAATTTTTAGTATAAAAATGGAATTTTTAATATAAAAATGTATGTTAGATAAAGTCATGGAGAGCTAAATTTGCTAGTTGTGAAAAATACGTGAATTGGCTGGAAATGGGAAGTTCTCTTGAGAGAAGACATGCTCATGTCAAATTGACAGAGAGTTGGAGGAATTAAAATAAAGCATTAAAAAAAATCACTGCTGAAAAATAATCTCAACATTTATTCCTAGGATGGCTAGACCTGGTTAAGTAGGGAGAGTATGAGGAAGAGGAAGATAACTCTATGGTGGTAAAGCTATGAAGAATAAGAATATCAATGATAGAATAGAGACGCAAAAAAGTTCGTGTTTATTTGAGAAAGATGAATAGCTTCAAATTTAGATACTACATATAGAGAAGTGTGTGTGTGTATATTTGGGTGTATATATATACATATATGTATGCATATCTATATCTATAATGTGAATGTTACATAAATATATTTATAGATGACCTAAGATTTTTAAAAGGACACATATGCTGCTGGAGATGAAGAATTTGAAACTGAGTGCAGATGGGAAATAAAACTTACAGTAAAGGTAAATCCTATAAATAAAGGACCATGCCTATTTTTCACAGAGTTGACAATCTTAAAACATTCAGGCTGTCCTTCAATGTCCTTTGGGAAGAGGAAGTCCAGTCAATGACTACATTTTCTAGCCTCTTTGCATTTAGCTGGGGTCATGTGACTTTTTCTAGCTAACAGATATAAATGTAAGTGATTTGTGTCACTTCCAGGGTGACACGGTTAAATATCCTACGTGCTCTCTTATTCTCATCTCAGCAAGCCTGGAGATGGAAGAGCCACAAGTCTGAAGGAGACAGTGTTCTTGGGTCACTCAGCCAACCAATCAGTAATATCTGCAATGGGCTTTGCAGAAGTGACAAATTTTTATTTGCTGAAGTCATTGAGATTCAGGGATTGTTTCTAACGGCAGTTTACCTATTCTGAACGAAAAACAATCTCAATTTTTTAGTTGCTCTATTTTCATCGTCTAGCACAATATATAAAACAAAGTTAATAAATATTTCATTTTTAAGCATATATCTACCCATGATAGAGTTGGTAGTGAATTGCCTATGTCAGAGATGTAAAATAATTTAATACCTCTACTAACTACAGTTAACTTTAAGTGTTGCCTCAAGCCTTGTGTTGAAAACAGTTCTGAGATAACATTCAGTTTCAATGAGAAAGAGTGTGTGATTGATTAGTGATGTCTCACATGAGTGCAAAATGGGAATGATGGGCCATGTGCCACGTGTTTGCCCTTTGTGATTTTCTAGGTTATTAAAATAGGATACTCAAAATGAAGTAAGACTTTGGTGGGGCTGGCCTGGTGGTGTACTGGTTAATTTTGCATGCTCCGCTTTGGTGGCTCAGGGTTCACAGGTTTGGATCCTGGGCACGTACCTTAACATGGTTGGTCAAGCCATGCTGTGGTGGCATCCCACATACAAAGTAGAGGAAGATTGGCACAGATGTTAGCTTAGCAACAATCTTCCTCAGCAAAAAGAGGAAGATTGGCAACAGATGTTAGCCCAGGGCCAATCTTCCTCACTGAAACAAAATAAAACAAAACAAAAAAACAGTACGACTTTGCCAAAATGTCAACTAAATCTGGATAGCTAATATTATGTTCTTAAACTCTTCTCAGAGTTACTTGGGACTTCATTTACTTGACCTTGCATTCAGAATACTTTTTACATTCCAAATTTGTTATGATGTTTCATAGTCATACCAAGGGAAAGACTCATGATCTTAAAAATTAATTAAAGTGTTGTTCATTTAAACCACATTGTTTTGCTAGGAAAGACAGCACAGAGTTGAGAAAGAATTCTTACCATAAAAGGACATTTTTAAAAATCTTATTTCCTTAAATATTTAATGATGTATTTCATTCAACATTAAAGTAAACAGAATATACAGGCTTACCATATAACATTTCGCCCCAAAACAAAAGTACTTCACATATCTTAGTTTTCTGTAGTTCTTTATTATCTGCATAAGACTAGAATGATGACTTCATCATATTCTTTGACTAGGAAATTAGCAATATCTCTAAAAACTTAATGCAGATGCCTATCAATCATGGGTATAAATAAACATAATAGCACAGACTCTCTCCCTACAAGACTGATCTAGACTGCCACTGCTAAATGCCCAATCTATTAGCAGCCAGAACTTACACTAAGGCCTCTCTTTAACACCATTAGTTGGGAATACCACATGACCATTTATTGGCAGATCAGTTATATCAGACCTCTTCCACCCTGGAGAGTGGTGATTTGTAACAACTCTTCCAGTCCTTCCTGGGTGTACAGCCTCTGGTAGCAGAACTTTCCAAATATGTACATGAACTGTCAATGTGGTATTGCACAAAGCATTGCCTCGTTTGATGGGACCCATTTTAAAAAGAAGGAAGTGTACCAATCATGGCATGCACATGGGATTCATGTACCCAGTTACCTAGAAGCAGTTAGCTTAAGAGACTGGTGGAATGGCCGGACAAAGTCTCAACTATAGTACAAGCTTAAAACCAATACCTTGTGGGGTCAATGCGCTGACCTCCAGGATGCAGTACATTTACTGAATCAATGGTTATTATATACTTGTATGTCCCCATTAGCTAAACCTGGGTCCTGAAGCCAAGAGACTGAGTAGGATTGGCGCTTTTACCGTCACTCCCAGTAACCCACTTATAGACCACATACTCCCCATCCTTGCAGCCTTAGGCTATGCAGGGTTAGAGATTGTAAATCCCAGTAGGCAAATGTTTCTGCAAGGGAACATATTAAAGGTACCATTGAACTCAAAGCTGCAACCTCCCCTGGTTCACACAGTGCTCTTGGTGCCAGTGGATCTGCAGCAAATAAAGGAGTAGCTGCACTGGTGGAGGTAAACATTCACAATTATCGGAAAGAGTCAGGGTACAAGGGGAGCAGGGAGGAGTAAGTCTGATACTCAAGAGACTCAATAGGACATCTCTTGAAACTTCCATGTCTAGGTTTGAGAGTAAATTAGAGAATGTAGTAACTATGACCTCCAAATACCAAAGAAACGGAAGCAGCAGAAAGAAGAAGGGACATTTGACAACTCTGAGATGAAGATTTAGATCGTCCCACCAAGCAAGTTGCCTGGACCAGCCAAAGTGATGTTTAAGAGTGAGGGAAATCTCCAAAGTGTGGTGGAGAAGGAAGATAATAAATGTCAATTACAGCGTCATGATCAGCTATGGAAACAGAGACTATAGCTAATTTCACTAGCCCACTTACATTAAACTTTTCCGATGGTGCATTTGGTACTAGCTTAAAGAAAATTCTTTGACTGATTGGACTTATTCCTTCTCTTTTGGGAGAGAACCGAGGGCCATTTACTTTTTCTCATTACATTATGAGAACAGATACAATGAAGGGGACTTAAGAGGCTGAATGGTGCCAAGGAGAGATTGCATCAGATACGTCTTCATCACCATTTCACATCTTCTCTGCCTCACCTGCCCCTTGTTCCAGCTTGTATGACTTCTGATCGTCTTCATGTAGGCATAACTAGACCATGCCTCATCTTCTTCCCAGGTATGTGTCTCTCACCTCCCATGCTCAAACATGTACAACCTTGAAGTGCAGAGGAGATAATAATCCATGGAATAAAATATAAACAAATGGAAATGGAAGATGATTGATACGTTCTTCCTCCTTACTCCTCAGTGGTGGATGGTCCAAAAATTCAGTCTGTACATCTTGAGGAAGATAGTTCCCAGATCAGACAGTTTCAATTGTTGGCAGCCAGCTTGATAATGCAGCTCACACACGGGGCTGGAACTGGGGTGAGGTGGGTGAGTAACTTGCTTTGGATAAAAAATTTGAGGGGACCTCAAAATCTCGGTACCAAATATAAAGAATATGTCAAGGCAATTTTTAAACAAAACTCCGAATTAATGAAAAAAATCACTGATGAACAAAATATAATTTTAAGTAAACACAAAATCAGATCCCTACTGGCTCTCTCTCCTTCTCTCCTTCCCTCCCCCTCTTCTTCATTCATTCTTTCTGAATTGTTTCCTCTAATAAAATATTAGCCATCAGCCCTTTTTGTCAAGCTCTGCTTTCTGGGAAGAAAAGGCTGACAATTCTTATAAAAGGAAAATGTCCAAAGGGAGGCACATTGGAGGACCACCTAGAGAAAAAAGAGAAAAAATACCTTTGGAGGATAAAAGAAAGGGAAAGCCTAAGAAATGGAAGAAGACAGTGATGCAAGAGAAAGCATCTAAGGCCCCCTCACCCTCACAAAATGAGAGAGAAGCAATCGTGAGTTTATAGAGACCAAGGAACACGGTCTCAACACAGCTAGCGAATCCCTGGTGGGCATGAATTGTGGCTTTCTGGAGGGTGAAGAGTCAAGCAGAAGGCTATATGAGCTCCAGACTGCTCCTAGAAAGCAGCTCCATCAGAAGATCAAGGTCTGAGATGCAGCAACAAGGGGATGGAGGAAAGGGGACTCACCTCCTCAAGGGTACAAAAAAGAATAATTCTTAATAAAATTATTATACGGAGACATTTGTACCAGTAAAAGGAAGGGAGATTCCATATTTTAGAGATTATAATCGAAATGTCTTTGAAGAATATACATAAACGTCAACAAATGCCTCACTGCAAAACTGAGGTTTGAATCATCTGTGATATAACCTACAATAAAAAATGAAAGGTGTTGGAAGAGTAGACTCTGGATAGAGTTAATATTAGAATATTGTATTAGCGCTTTATGTATCATTAATCACTACGTTACAAAATAAAAACAAGCCTGGCGAAGATGTTCAACTCCTTTTTAACTGTATAAAGTTAACCATGTTGATGGTGATGATAACCATGAAGAAATGCCATTTGTTTAGTGCTATTAATGGTCCAGACTCTTCTGATCTCTCTCTCTCTCCCATAAACACACACACACACACACACACATCTATCCATCATCTCAAGCTTCACAAGGCTAAGAGGCAGAAATAGGTATTTCTAAATAATTCCTAATTCACAGATCAGTAAACTGGGCTCTAGAGAGGTCAGATATTTGTGTGAGTTTCAGTTGACAATCTGCGAGATCCAAAACAGCTGATCCTAACAACTACACTATATACAAACACTGCTCACTGCCATGGTTGGCTTCAAAGTGTTCTGGGTAAACTCCTCGTGAGTCTTCAAATTTCCACTCTGATAACATATACAAGTCATTAATGCTAAAATATTACTCATCTATAACTTGTTTCCTAACATTCTCTGCTTTTTTCACGTTACCTCTAACTGAAAGCAGATAACATTTCATACGTCATGGCTGAATACTGACTGCTGGCTAAGGACCTCAGCCAAAAGAAAGGATCAGAGATTTCATGAAATACAGTTCTTTTTAGCTATGTCCACATCATGCGAAGACTTTTGTAAGACCAGTTGAAGAAGTATTTATTGTGCTTAATTGAATCTAGTTTGCTGAAAATAACTAGAAGAATTGAATCATTGTTCATGTTTCTTTAACTACTCTTATCAAATCTTAAGAGTTCCTTTCATGAACTCTTAGCATGAATTCTTAGCAGAATTGCTGCTAATAGTCATACCACACATTTTGTTAAGAAGCGATTATACCCTGGAACAAAGCATCATAAGAATACTATCACCGAATAATTTTTCTCCACCCTCCGCGTTCGTCAATTTAAATGACAAACTATCAGAAAACTAAATCAAAGCTTCATTTAAAGTGTCTTAAAAACGACATACTATATTTGCTTCATTAACAATGCAACTGATTCTATTCACACAAAATGCACAAAAGTCCACTGAAACAGAAGTAATATATTTAAAAAGAAAATCTTGCTGTAGTTCAAAATAAAGCAATATATTCCAAACATGGTCTGCCGTGAAGTCAGGAATCGTTGGGGAGGGAGGCCTGGGAAATGAAGAGTGTCTTTATTCATCCTAAACAGGATTCAGTTCGCTTAATTTTATAAGAAGTCCCAAACGAGAGACATCTATAAGCAAATTCAAGTACAAAAAGATACTCCCAAGTTTTATCAATATTTATTTCAGATTTTGGTCATTGCTGATTTACTCAGTGACAGAAAATAAGCTTTTCTCTATATACTTAAAACAAACGATTTCTAAGTTTATTAGAATAAGAAGTTACAACATTAATAATTCATAGGTTATTACACCATCTCCTATTTTAGTGTTTAAAGTAAGTATGCCAAAGTAATAGGAAGCGATTGCTCTAGTATGGCATATTTCCACTTAATAAAATGCACATTTACTCTGAGATAACTGCATATTTTATTTCATTAAGAAAATAAGCATAGCCAAAACTCTTTGAACAGTCTTGATTTAAACTTTATACTTTAGATTTCTCCTTCAATGTGTTTAGGGATTAGAAAAATCAAGTTTCAGCATTAGTTTCAATTTATTTAGCTCTTGTTGACTAAAATTTAATTGAAGGAACAAAGTTTTAAAACGATGCTGTGGAATTCATTGATCTATGGATACTCTCTTGATATGAAAAACACTCACACATTTAAGACTGAGCGATAGCTGGATCCTCACTACTAGTGGAATGATAGCAACACTTTAGAGCTTATTTAACTCAGTATAACCAGGAAAGAGAGTCATGAGCATTTTAATTTTTTATAGTTTAAATCTTTGTATGAATAATTTTTCAGAGTGTGAATAAAAAGATCATTCGAATCAAGTTTATTATAAAATATACATATTTAAACACAGAAAATTCTTTTTCCATACCATATTTTCCTGGTTTTGAAGATATATAGAGATACACTGTGTATCTGAAATGTACAATGTCCTTTGAATAAAACTACCTGCTCATCAACTTCCATAAACTGAAACATAGCCACCCTGTAAATTCTAATTCCAAATGTTAAATACATCTTTAATTTTAATACAGCTTAGCAAAACTTCTCATTCTTCTTGTCTTTGCATTGTCAAAATGCCATGCTAAAGACTTTCCAGTTTTATACTTTTGTTGAGGGGAGGACGGAAACTTTTGCTCCAAAAGTGATAAAAAAATTTTATTTTTAGATTTATAAACACTACTTAGTTAATTAGAGTGACTGATCAAGCCAATAGGTTTTTCATTTCTACATTATTTAGTTCCTTTTCACCACCTTTTATACCCACCAGATCTACTGACTCAGAACTCTGAGGATGGCACACAGAAATCTGTGAAATATTAAGAGATTCCCATCAAAACTAAGGGCAAAGTTTGTAGGATGGGTATTGCCGTAACTATTTATCACTTTTTTGGGAGTTCTGGCCAATGTTTTAAGGCATGTAGCAGAATTAAGAGATCTAGTTTCTTTAAAGGGAAAGACAGAATGTGTAATCAAGACAATTGATTGAGAAACTATTTCAATGAACATGACAGTTCAGTAAAGTGTCATGTGAAAGACGGATGCATAATAACCTATAGCGTTTCCTGCTACAGCTACATTGGAAGAAAGATTTCATTCCAATAGTAATAAAAATGTAAAATATTAAAAATTACTGTGAAAGAAAAATGCTTGATTTACATTTAAAAAGCTACAAGACTTTACTAAGACATTAAAGAAGATTCGAATACAGTATAGACCCCATGCTTGTAAACAAAAAGGTGGAACAGTACAAATCAACCAACTCTTCCAAAGTTAGCTTAACATTTTAATACAATCCCACTCAAAAGTAAATTGGCTGTTAAAAAATCTGACCAAACAAATCTAGGAGAAGAAATAAGTAAGAATAGCTAAGAAAATATTTGAAGTGTCAATTCAATATGACGTATACCTACAATTATCTTCAAAATCTTGTGTTCAAAGTTTCATTATATAAAAAAATGGGAAACAATCAAAATATTTTTAAAAGATGATAGCCTATGGTACATAAATATGACAGACTATAATGTACCCACTACACATTATATTTTTGAAAACTATCTATTGTTAGATAATAAATTCAAGGTGATGCTAAGTTAATAAAAAAAAATTTTGTATATACTGTGATCCCAAGTTATCTGAAAGTAGAAAAGGCACACTTGTATTTGTGTATAGAAAAAGGGAGTAATATACAAAAATATTAATATATTTATCTCTGAGTGGGGATACTATTGGTGCTTTTTATTTCTTCTCTATTAATGTCTCCTATTATTTCCTAGTTTCTACAATATTCATGTACTATTTGGAAAATCAGTAAAAATAAATATTTAAAAATCTTCTTTCCAATGGTATCCTGCACAGAAAAATTGTTGCAAATTATTCATCGTCAAATGTCTGGTTTATTATAAATATTCTAACTTAGTCAATGCTACGGTCTGAATTTGTGCCCCCAAAATTCATATGGTTGAAATCCTAACCCCCAAAGTGATGGCATTAGGAGGTGAGGCCCTTGTGAGGTACTTAAATTATGAGGGTGGAGGCCCTCATGCATAGGGTTAGTGCTCTTATAAAAGAGACCCCACTGAGTTTGCTACCCTCTTCCACCATATGAGGGCACAGAGAAAAAGTGCAGTCTATGAAACAGGAAGTGGGCTCTCACCAGACACGCAATCTGCCAGCAGCTTGATCTTGGACTTCCAGCCTCTAGAACTTTGAGAAATAAATTTCTGTGGTTTATAAGCTACCTAGTTTGTGGTATTTTTGCTATAGTAGCCTGAATGGACTAAGACAGTCAGTGATTACAGCATCAGCAATGTGATTCACTGAAGTATGATAAAGGAAAATGAATCTTATTCACAACTAAAAATTATTGGAATATCACTCAGAATTTATTCTAAATGAATATTTTTCATTAAGGTTTTCCCAGAAAAATACATATGGAACAATAAAATAGTCTATATTATTTGCATGATTACATATAAATTTGAGAAGAATACAATTCTCCTTTTCAGACGTAGAAGCAGAGACAGAAATAAATAGTAGGAAGAAGAAAATTTTTAAATACTTATGTGCTTAGAGATCTTTGTCTAAATCAGTGGAAATTCACTAAAATATTTTCTTAAATCTAAATAAAAATGCTACAAATGGCATCTCAATGTGTGTAAATATGATATTTTTAATATAATGCTTTAACATCATAACTACAGGTTCTATCATAAGGCCAGCGTTTCAGCAAAGTTTAGAGCCCAGAAATTAGGGAACAATAGCCTAAGAATGTAAATTGATATTATTTTAAAGTAAGAGTGACTAAAGTATCCTACTTTTCTTTTTATGGGAGAGAAAGCTTTAGCTTTATACCTTATACCTTGTTTTTCTGTGTTTGGAAAACAAATCCTAAGCATCATATAAATTTCATGTATTTCTTAAATTTATGTAGGGTTCCTCTTAAGAGCTCACACATGGTTCACATATTACAGCAGACATTAATTCTACTGAGGTGCAGCTTTCTCCATTTTAAGATGTTGAAAATATTTTCAATGAAGTTATTTACATGTCTTTAAATATTTAATAGTTGCCCATATCAGGTCAAAAAGCATTCATTGCATACTTCAATGTACTCAGCCAAGGGGTAGGCATTGAGGATAGAGATTAAGTATGAGGCATGACTTCCCTAAGAATGACTTTGGAAGAATATTTCATTAAACATTAGTGGTGACTAAGATAAATCATCCTTGGGTATGCTGTAGTGAGCAATATCGATTAAAGAACTTATTGGAGAAAGGAGACGCATAAATTTCAAACAATGGGATACTGGTTCAAAATAATTTATAGTCAAGTGATAATTTGTATGGTATAAATTATTAATACTTAGTTAAAAGAAGGGAGAAATAAGTGAGCTTATTAAAGTACAAAGACTCATCAAGAACACTTGAATTTAGACTTAAAACATAAGCAAGATTAAGGCAGGGAGGAAAGAGCGGAAGATACAGCTGGGGACAAGCACAAGAGAAATGGCAGAGAGATGGGAGCGGCCTGGATATGTGGAAGGTAAAGTTGGGTGCTCTGCAATTCAGAATAACAGGTGAAAGAGTTTTAAAAGATTAAAATATATCATTTTATTAGCATCTTTTAGCCAAATGCCTATTAGTAATCTGATTTATATTAGTACTTTAGAGGCATGAGGGAATATGCAAATGTAGCCTGGGAGCAGCCATGAGCTAATTAACATGGGGATAGAAAAAATCAGCAGACAACCCGGCCAGAAATGAAACAGAGAAATAACTGAGGCCATAGCAGACATATATACCACATGTAATAAAGAAAGAAAGCCAAATCTAAGGTTTGAGAGTACTTTTAGGAAAGAAAAAAGAAATTGGAGAATTCTTATACTTCTGTGACCAAACAAAAATTATTCATTGTGGCATTCAGACTCTAAGATGGCCCCCAAAGATCCCAGCCTCCTGGGATTCATAGATTTGCATAATCCTCTCTCCTTGACTGTGGGCTAGCCTAGCAACTTGCTTCTAACCAAAAGAATAAGGCAAAAGTGATGGGTTATCACTTCTGCGATTAGGATACAGAAGACTGAGACTTCTGTCTTCCTAGAAGATTCTCCCTTGATAGTATTGATGAAGAAAGCTGCTATGTTGGGAAGGCCCACATGGCAAGGATCTGACGGTGGCCTCGAGCCAAGAGTCAATTAGGAACTGAGTCCCAGAGTCCAACAGCCCTTGAGAAACTGAAACTCTGCCAACAGCCACATGAGTTTGGAAATAGATCTGCCTCTTGTAAGCCTTCAGATGAGACCTTAGCCCTGGGTGACATCATGTTTGCAGCCTAGTGAAAGACAATGAAAGATTCCTGACCCACCATTTGAGATCATAAATGTGTGTTGTTTTAAGCCACTAAGTTTTGGGGTAATAGTGGTTACAGAAGCAACAAATAAATAATAAATTTACATATTACTTTTCCTTGCCTTTCTCTCTTCTTGTCCACGAAAAAGGAACATGACTTTAGTTTCTTCTCCTTTCACAACTTCTAAGAAAAGTTCAACCACTACTGGAATTATTCTCTTGAAGTTTGTGTTCAGAATCAAGAAGAAAGAGTAAGGGAATAAAGAACAAGAAGCATACAAAAACAGACTGGGGAAGAAGTTTATTCTGAAGAGGTAATTAAGGGGAGAGATATGAAGTGTGAGGTGAAAACAACTTAAATGAGAACAAAAAGGAAACATTTTCTTAAAAAACCCAAATATTTGCTATTTTGTCATTTGCTTTTGGTGGTTGGGCTACATAATTTTCATCAAGGGCACTTCTCTGACATGAGACCACATGGCTTATGACGTCAATAGAGTAAAAGAATACATCCTCTCATTTTCACGGTGGTATTTGCTTAAAGTAAAGTTATGACTAATTAATGCCTCTGTTTGGTTTCTTTATGACCCTACACTTCAAGGAGTTTCACAGAGTTTCCATTTTCTCAAGGGCACATTTTTGGAGCCATTCTAAAGTTGCTTTCTCTATCCACTCCATTCTAGGGCTATCTCCATGTTGAAGAGTAAGGGGAATGAAGATATTTAGGACAGCTGCCGAAGAATTAGGAGACAGGACTAGAGCAGCTGCTGGGAGAAGATCTCCTACCTGTGACACAGATCTTGATGTAAAAGTCTGGCAATGTCACCTGCTCTTATGGTACCAACATTTGATAAGCAGTAGAGACATTGACTTGAAGGTAGAAAAGATTTATTTTTTCATAAGCTCACTACAAGTCACCAGTGTTCTGCCCAGGGTAGACAATAATAAAATAACTAACATTTTGACACTAATTATACGCCAGGGTTCTAAGTGATTTACACATATGAACTCATTTGATTTTTACAGTAATGTATGGAAAAAGTTTCTACTATTATCTCCATTTTAGAGATGAGGGAAGAGGCAAAGAGATGTTATATAATTTGCCTAACTTTACAAAACTATTAAGGGGCAAAGCCAGGTTACAAACCTAGGCAGTTTAATTTCAGAGTCTTTATTCTTAATAAATACTAATAAATACTTATTGATTGATGATAATTCTGGAGAGATTCCCACAGGCAGAGCTGTATACTAGTAGGTTTTAGGAGACATTTATATCATGTGTGCTTGAAAGTTTCAAGCATTAACATCTCTCTTATAATTATTGCAAATATAACTATTGCCAGTGAAATATCTTTGCAAAGTTCTAAAACAGAAGTTTTTCTTTTTGCATGACTCTTCAATTCAAAAAACAAAATCCAATTAAACAAGTATTTATAGAATCCTTTTTTCTATCACCCTTCCCCTTCAGTCTGTTAGAAAGTCTTTCCAACTTTCTCTCCCCAGAGAGATCCTGAATGCAGTCATTTCTTGTTACTAAACCCTACTCCAATACTCTCATTGTCTCTTGCCTATAGGAGCCTTCTTCCCAGCTTCTCTGCTTCCACTTTTATCTCCCTATTTTTCATTCTCTAAGTAATACAAGAGTGATTTTATTAAAGCATAAAGCAGATCATGCTCAAAATTCTCCATGGGTTTATGAAAGCAATACATATGAAATCAAAACACTGTACCATGACCTACAACATCCCACTTGAACTGACTCCTGCCCACTCACAGTCCTCATGACCTGTCATTCCACACTTCAGTCACTCTGATTCTAGCCTTGCTTTTGTCCTTTGACTATGCTTAGCTATCTGTCTCAGGCCCTTTACACATGTTATTACCTCTTACCAGAATGCTCTGTCTTCAGAGCATCACATGGCTATCTTCTTTACATATTTCAATATCAACTCAAATTAAAGCCTGTGAGCATCTTATCGCCTTCTTGATTTATTTTCTTGACAACATTTATCACTTTCTGACATTATCTTATGTCTTGACTGTTTACCTTCCTTCCTACATCCATGAAGAAGGGACTTTATGTAAATTACTACTGTGTTCCCCATGCCTACAGCAATGTCTAACTTTTAGGAGATGCTCCATATACATTTGTTGAATGAATAAGTGAATGCATGAATGAATGAATAACTAATATTGGCTAGTAAGAATGTGACTGCTGGGGATTCCAAAGTAAATAAGAAAGATATCATACCTGCCCTCACATCTCAGGATCTTCTTATTTTCTCCCTAAGAAAGTAAAGTGTAAACTGAAACAAGAAGAGCAGATGGAATCAGCTGGATGGAGAGTGGGGGAATGTTGTCTATGAAGATGGACTATGAAACATCAAGGCCCAGAAGTAAGAGGGAGCTGAGCCTGTTGGAGGCATTGAAAGAGGGGCAGCAGCCTGGCTGTTTTGGGGCTAGACACAGAGAAATCAGATTCGATGCTGGAGGGCACATCACCCAGGGCCATATAACCCTTGTTAGAAGTATATCTTGAGGGAACAGAGAGCACTAGACAGGTTTTAAATAGGGAAGTGGTATTATAGTAGCGACAAAAGCTTGGAACTTGAATTCACCCAGTTGCAATTCAACTACATTTTAATGAACATTGAAAATGTAACCTCATGAATGATGCTATGGGTTAGGGGTAGAAAGGGTTAGTGATGAGTGGGGGGTTCCTGTGAATGTACAGAAGTGTATGTTCAAGACTCACAGTATATCACTCCCCTGAATGAATGATATAGTGACTCAATGCTGTGAGAGAAGTGAGTGGCAAATTAAATGGAAATCTTTCCTTATATGTGTTTTTTCTTTCATTTCTTTTCATAAAGCTTAGAAATACATTTTTTTTTGCTGATAAGACTATTTCAATTATGAATTAGTCCTAATTTTTATATTTTGCCTCTATGGAAAGTATTCAGTATTATTTTTACCCTTTTATTCAGGGGGAATGTAATTCAGACGTGCTAAATTGTATTTCAGAAAAGAACCCTGGCATGACTCTTTCAGACCATTCAGTCCTTCTAGCAGGATTTTCAGGACTTATCTTTTATTCTTGCATATTTTTATTTTTTCATATTTTTACTTTGTATTCTTTTCCAATACAACATGTATTTCTCTGAGCTGAACATTTTGGAATATAAATATATAATGTCACTCCATTCTTCACTTTTTTTCCTGATTCAAAAATATTCACAGAAATCCTACTAGGTGAAAGGTGCTGTGGTCATAGGCATATCAAGCAGTGAGAGCATGATTATTTCAAAATAAAATCAAAACTAAGATTTGAGAATCTGTAAACAATTGATTCAGACAACTTAAATTTTTGGAATGTATTTGTAACCATTTTTGCCCATCTTTACAAGGATACTGATCAAATAATTGGATTCTTTTCTTCATAGTCAGTTTTGTAAACCAAGTTTGCTGAAAGGTAATGAGACTGTATCTTAGGGAGTAGAAGTCAGCCATAAGCTCTTTCCCCTGTAGCCATCAGCAGGGTCCTGCACTCCTTTATACCATCAGCACTTTGCACAGCACCTGCATGTAGTAGGAAATGGCTGAACATTTACTCAATAGAATAGAGGGGGATGAAATTGACATTTGGATGTTAGGCTTTACTACTTGTAATTCATTTATTTACAAGTCTATGAAATTTAACTTTGCAAACTGATTCCATATTAATGATGCCCACATACAAGTTAGCAATGTGCAATACTGGCAAAATTAACATTGATGTCCTTTTCCTTTTGCAGCTGTATCTTGTTCAGTCTTTTATCTCACCTATAGCTGTGATTCCCCAATGACCAGCTTTTGAAAAACAAGGATGTTCTTGTTTGTATGTGAATAATTTATTCACATTTTGTTCCACCCACCAATTTTACTGACACTGAAATGTGGCATAATCTCAGGCATATTGTTATTAATATTAAAGCCACCTCAAACTAGGGCAGAAGTCTGTTTTGCATTAATAAAAGTCCTTATCAATGCAAAATATTTTCACATTATCAAAATTAGCAATGCAAAAATGCAAATATGGTTCTCTAAGGATTCAAGAACTTGAGTTCAGTGGAATGTAGGTATTTCTGGGATTCCTGTAAAACTTTTGTTGACTCTACTGACCTAGCAGATTTGTAAACTTTGAAGTAATTTCTTCTATTTCTAGTTTAGTAGCTCTGAGAATTAATTACATCACACTTGAAAATACAGAAAATGTCTATGATTTTTTCTTCATTTATTTCCCTAAATAGTTGAAAGAGAAATAATCAACTTGAATCTATATTTACCAAGATAATATCACAGTTATTAAAAAGAGTACCAAAATGGCTTTCAATATTAAGATGTGTTATTGCATTTCATAAAGGGCTTTAGATAAACAATGAAATGTGAATTCTGGTACAACATTCAAGGTACATGCGTAAAATAGTTTATTTAGTATAAATGCCACATAAACAGAAATATAGTTGGTGCTTACATTAACAAATCTATACTTTTAAAAATCTTTATTTCAGATTTGTGCAAATAACTATAGCTTATATGCCCTTTCTAATTTGAGAGCAAACTATTGCACATTTAGAAATATTCCTGTGGTATATTTTTCTCGCATACTTACCCTTATATAAGAAGAAGTAGACTAAAAAGACAAATATTTACAATTAAGAAAATGTAAAGCCAGGTTTATTACAGTTGTTAGTTTAGTTTGTGTTTTTGTTGGTTTATGATCTGATCTTATCAACTATTTAATGTGTTTGAGTTTGCATATAATTATGCCACATGGCTATACCACTCTCCTCATCTCTGTTGTATACACGCCCTGTCATTTTCCACATTTACTGACAACTCTACTACCAGTCTCTAGCCTCCCTCTCCACTCAAGTCTTGCCATCACCTTGGCGATTTCAGTGACTGTGGAATGACCCCCTTGATGTGGTGGTTCCGTGAGCCATCTCTGGACCCACTCCTCGATCTTCTCCACTCCTGGGCCTTCTGACTTCCAGTCACTCTCTGCAGAAGAGCAATTTGTAGAAGATACAGCAGCCGCCATACAGGAACTCTCTCAACTGACCAGCCTTAATTACGATCTCCCCTTTTCCCTTCACTCCTGAATGAACAGGAGTTCCTTCTCTCAGCGAGACTAACTCACTGCTTCTGCTTTGTGCCCCATCCCCTCTTATCTGTTCAGCAGCCTTGTCTTATTTATCATTCTTCTGTCTCTTGTTTCATCCCTGGCTCCACTTTCTCGCAGCTTTTAATCATGCTATAAAAAATTCTTTCATCTATGAGACAGTTCTGATTTCCTCTGTATTTGAAGCATCTTCTATGCCTAGTCCTTCCATTTCTTCACCTCCCTTGCATTCTTCAAGCTACTGAAATCCAGATTTTCTATGTCATTCATTTGGACAGTCAGCAGATATTGACTGAGAGCTGACTATGCACAAGACGCTGTACGAGATGCTGGGGAACAGCAGTTAATGAGACTCGCACATTCCCAAGCATCAAGAATCTTAGGAGAAGGCCATGTCAGAGATGACATAAGTTATTTACATTTTCTTCAAGACTTACCATACTCTCTATTTTGTCCTTTGCATACAATTATCACTTGTCTAAATAAATCTCAGAAATGAATATATTTCATATCATAAGTTTATCTTAATTTTTGAAAAAAATAATTGAAATATCTCCAGTAATAGTAACAAAAAAATAAAGCTTAGGGGCCGGCCTGGTGGTGTAGCAGTTAAGTTGGCTCGCTCCACTTTGGTGGTCTGGGGTTTACCGGTTGGATCCCAGGCACAGACCTATGCACAGCTTGTTAAGCCATGCTGTGGCAGGCGTCCCACACATAAAGTAGAGGAAGATGGGCACAGATGTTAGCTGAGGGCCAATCTTCCTCAACAAAAAGCAGAGGATTGGCGGCAGATGTTAGCTCAGGGCTAATCTTCCCCCCCCCATATAAATTAATAAAAATAAAATTTAGTAGCTTTATCCCATATAAGTTGTGACTATAATTTCTTAAACAGCACAATCAACTCTGATATTCAAGAAGATACATTAGAAATCACTAAGAAATCAAAATAAAGATAATAATAAAGACAGAATAGCAACAGCTCATTCTGCTAATCGTGAACACACTTCAGTTTATTTTTCCAAGGCACCATGACCAAATTACTACTTATGTGAAATTTAAGCATTTGAAATAATCTCCCTATTGAACGTTTTGATATATTTGTTTTAATTGTCACCATTCTTTTCTGGAAATCTTTAATTTACTATCATATACCCTCAGTTTTGTCATAACCTTGATATTAGAGATTCAAAAGTTCACATGAAATCTGCCTGTTCATTTGGAAGGGCAGTAACCCTGCAGAGCTGTGAAAGCTCCAGCTGCAAACATCTCTTGCTTATTCTGGGGTTTAGATTTGACCTTATGTTTACTTAATTTCCAGGGTCATATGCGGAAAACGATATGTAAGTATGGAATGCCATTTCAATTTGCATCCATCTGCACAAATAGAGGGCAGTGTAATCCTCACCATCCAACTCCACATATCATTGTTTCCCAAAACTGTTTAGGTTATGTGTTTCCCACATGTAAGATCTTTTTACTCCCATCACTCCTTTGTGCCTTTTTTTCTGCCTTTGCCATAGCAGCAATGAGACAGCTGACCCAAAGGATGCTGGTAGACACCTCATAACCAACTAGAGAGCAACGATATGAATGTAAACCAGGATCTGTAGATGTCTACTATAAACTGTAGGTAACTGAGAGTTAGCTTTATATAAAATTTATCATCTATTTTCCAAGGACTGAAGGGGCAGGTAGAGTGATGCAGTGGACAGAGAACTAATTGGGAGTCAAGAGACCTGGATTCCATTCTGAGTCCCATTATAGCTGCGCTCTGTGACTCAGAGCAATTCGCCACATCGCTCTATTTCAATTGTCCTCCCTGTAAATTGGATATACTACTTATCACCTACAACCCTCTGCAGAATTTGAAGATCTAAATGAGTTATTGCCTGCAGAGTGGTTTATGCTCCTGAGGAAACAAGCAGCACATACTTCAAGATAGAAATGCTTTAACTTAAACAAAATAACTCCAATACTATCATATCTTTGCTCTGAAAAACAACAAAATGTGAATTTTAGAAGCTCTTTTTTAAAGAAAATAGGCAATTAAAGGTACAGATGGGATGATAAATTTTATTTTCTACTCTAATTAAACATGAGGATGGTAGCAAAGATCAGTATCTTTAGAGCAGCAAGGCCAATGGCGTCCCTATGAAACTCTAAAATCTTTAAAGATTGGGAAGGAAATCACTGGTAATAGAAATGTCATTTCTGAGCTGGGAGTTTTAAGATGATGATTCCTCTAGAATACCCCAAAGAATACGCCAAAAATTTCAATGCCCCAAATAATATTTAGTGGACATCTGTCGTGCACACCATCTGATAGCTAAAAACTGTGTGCACATACATACGTATATATATCACTGCCTTTTCAAGGGCTCCATCCTCTCTGTCTGAATGATAAACCAAGGTTAAAGCTGTTTAAACATCACCATCACTCAGCATAAAAAATGCCAAAGAAAATCACTCTAACCTGGTGCCCAGGAAACAAGGTCACGTTAAGAAGGTTCTCTGAAGTGGTAGATAGATATTTTCTTAATGATAATCAACACAAGAAAAGTCACAGGGACAAAATGAATCAAGGACTGGCTCTGGCAGTAAAGTGTAAACTAATTTGGCTTAGTTTCTTGCAGAATAGAGTAAGCAGGGCTAAAATAGAAGATTAGATAGTAGAAATCTGATACATATCAAATGTATTCTGATATAAAGTGGGAGCCACCACTGCTTAAGCAAATAAGTGAATTGGAAATTGTATAATAAACACGTTAATATCTTAAACTAAGAGGTGCCCAGGAAATACCCTGTCCTTTAAGCAGAGGGATGTCTGAGAATTAATTCCTTTAAATTCATTCATATTCCAATGCAAATTGTCTTTTTAAGGAAAACTCAAGCTTTTCATTGAATTGTCTTGAACAACATTGATCCATATAAGGAGAGAACAGGTCTAGGGACCAGGTTATGGCTTAGTCATATAAGAACTGGGCAGTTGGCACTTCTCTAAGCTCAGTTTTCTCAGCTTCTAAAAGAGAAATAATAATAGTACACTGAAAGATTATTAAGGTTTTTCGGTAAGCACTAATTTATGCATAGTGTTCTATCAAAAGTATGTGTATCCAGAATTTTGGATGAATATCTGTATTATAATTAAACATGATGTTCTAGAATTCACCACATTTAAGTCCAAATATATATATAATATATATAAACATATATATATTTATAAGTCCAAATATATGTATATATACACAAACAGACACATATATAAATGATAACTCACCAAAGACAAGTGTAAATTTTTCCCTGGGACACAAAGTTGGTTTAAATCCAAAGGTTGATTAATATACTACATCATCTAAATATAACAAAGGGGAAAACTGTATGATCATTTTAATAGAAGAAAAAGCATTTCACAAGATTCAACACCATTCACGATAAGAATAATTCTCAGCAAATTAGGGACAGAAGGAAACTTCTTCAACCTGATAAAGGATATCTACGATACACACGGAGCTGACATCATATTCAACAGTGAAAACCAGAAAGCTTTCTCCTGAAATTGGGAAAAAGACAATGATGTCCCCCTTCTCCACTTCTAGCCAGTATAGCAAAGGAAAAAATAAACAAACGAAAGATAGACTGGTTACAATAGAAGAAACTACAATGTATTCATTTGCATATGCCATGGTGTGTATGTAGAATGCATGTAGACTATCCTAAGTAATCCATTTAAAAAGCTACTAAAACTAACGAGTTTGATAAAGTCTCAGGATACAAGATCAAAATGCAAAAATCAACTTTATTTTTTTACACTAGCAATGAACAACCTGAAAATGAAATAAAAGTTTGATTCATGACACCAAACTCCATAAAAAGTAAAATTCTTAGGAATTAATTTAACCAAGTTGTGCAATGCCTGTGAAGTGAAAAGTACAAAACATAGCTGAAAGAAATTAAAGAAGATATATCTAAATGGAGATATATACCATTTTCATGAAAATTCACTGTTGTTAAGAGATCAATTCTTCTAAAATTAAACTATAAATTCAACGCAGTCAGGATAAAAATCCTAGCAGTCTTTACAAAAGAATTTGACAAGCTAATTCCAGTATTTGAATTAAAAGGCAAGGGACCTAGAGTAGCCCCAATAATTTTTAAAATAAATTAAAAAAACAAAAAGTCAAATTAGCTGATATTGAAGATTTATAATAAAAACACATTAATGAAGAAAGTATGGGACTGGTACAAAAACAGACACACAGAACAATGGAAAATAATTGTGAATTCGGATATATACCCACAATTATTATATTGTAAGCTGATTTCCAACAAAGATGCCAAGGAAATTCAATAGTGTAAAGATTGTCTGTTTAATAAGTGGTATTAAATCCCTGGATATCTCCTTAAAAAAAACGAAATTTGACCCTTTGCTCATACTATGCACAAAAAGCAATACAAAATTGATTATCAACCCAACTATAAGAGTGAAAACTGAAAAAAGTTTAGAAGAAAAGTTAGGAGAAAACCTTAATAACCTCTAGTTAGTCAATTTTTAAAATATGAGAAATAAAAAGCACCAACCATAAAATATAAACCCTGAAAATTAGACTTTATTAAAATTACACTAAAATATTTTGGTCATCAAATTACTCCATTAATAAAATGAAAAGGCAAGCCAAATATTGGGAGAAAATATTTGCAAAACATACATTTGACAAAGGGCTTATATCCAGAATACAAAAAAAACTCTTAAAACTAATAATAAGACAAACAAATCAATTTAAAAAATGCACAAAATATTTGAACACTTCACAAATGAAGATACATGGATTCAAAACAAACATGAAAAATACTCAACATCATTTGCATTAGGGAAATTACATGAGATGATGTGGAAACCTCACATACCTGCTGGTTGGTACAGCCAATTGGTAACGCAGTTTAGCAGTTTTTTTAAAAAAAGTTAACCATTCACTTACCATATAACTGAGAAATTCCACTCCTTAGGTGTCTATTGATGAGATATGAAAATGAATGATCACATAAAGACTTAAATGTGAATAAATACAGTAGCATCATTCATAACAGCTCCAAACAGGAAACAGCCCAAATGTCCATCATGGGGTGAACAGAGAAACAAAATGGTATATCCATACAGCGGAATAACACTCATTACTCAAAAATAATGACTTACTGTACCTACAACATGAATGAATCTCCAAAATATCATGCTAAAGGAAATAAGCTGCACGTAAAAGACTATATCCTATAATGACTTATTTGTAGGAATGTCTAGAAAATGCTGAGCTATAGAGAAAACAAGCAGATCAGTGGTTGCTGAGGCCTGAGGTATGTGTGGGTATTAACTGGAAAGAGTCAGAAGGAAACTTTTTGGTGTAATGGAAGAGTTCCAAATCTTGATCGCCAGGATGGTTGCACAACTGTATAGATATCCCAAAGAAATTGAACTGTACACTTACAATAGAAGATTATCATCAGTTATACTTCAGGAAAGATATAAAAAAATTTGATAATTCTACAACTCAAGTGAGTAATATGAAAAGAGGAAATAAATACACAGTTTGAAGGTGGATGTTAAAATATCTATTTGTTAAACTATCCTTTTATTAAAACATGTGCAAGCAAAATTATAACAAAAAATTAACCAAGGAATCACTACGTGCAAAAACTAACACTAATTCATCTATTGACTGAGTAAATGCAAGATTTCACTGGGTTAACTGTTGATGTTACACTGGCCCCGTCTCACTGTAGGAAGTGGTAAGAGTCACCACCAACACTTCCTTTCCTGCTATTCTACTAAGCAAGCAGAGGACTAATTCAGAAACATCTAAACCAGGAGAGAACACTGGCCTGCATTATGAAACTGGAGGATTCCTACCCACCATCAGCCGCTGCCCCATCTCAACAAGTAGATAAGAAAATACAAAATCCAAGAGAGCCCTATGTGCACCAGACACAGAATTCCCTGAAGTCACCCCAAACTGCAGACTAAATATTCCATGACAGAAGGAACTCTCTTTGTTTTCTTATTCACCATTGCATTTGCATTCCTGGCTCAGCGTCTGGCATGGTATATCCAAAATAATAATTGGTGAATGATTGATGGTACATCTTTGGACTCCATATCTTCATCCCAGATCCAGCCCAGATTCCTAATAGTTTTTTTATTTTGTTGAGATTTCTTGCCAAAGCATCTGACATATTCCTGTATCTCTCATGTGTCCTTAATTCTATATACTATACACATCATGTAGCCTTTAGAAATAGACATTGAAATGCCCAATCCAATAAGACCAGGAATTAAATTTTCAGAAAGACACTTTAAAAAAAACAATATAAAATTGTTTAATAATTATCATTAGCAGATTCTGTTTATTTTACTTCCAAAACGCATTCTTAAGCTACTATTTCGTCCTCAAGCTCACACCTGACAATGTCAAAAACACCTCCTAACTGGGCTTTCTGACTCCCATATTGATTCTTTATACTGATTCTTTATAAACAAACCAGAGCAGTCATTTAAAAATGAAGATCCGTTATGTCATTCCTCTGGTCAACACCCCTCAAGGACATGGGTCATTTAGAATTAAATACAGCCTTGGCCTTACATAATCAAGTCCCTGCCAACTTCACTTCCCTTTGCTCAAAATTCTTGAGCCACTGGCCGTCTTCCTCTTCCTTCAACCCAGTTCACCCATGGGAGCTTCAGCACCTTTGCATTATCTGTTACCTCTGCCTGGAATACCAGTCCTTCAAATCTGCACATGGTTTTACCAAGAGCATCCAGCACAGCGTTGAATGAATACTGTGCTAAATGTACACACTATGGATTAATTGAAGAATTGTAACCAAGAAAAGCAAGTCTGGCAAATTCTGGAGTCAGACAAACCTTGGTTTGAATCTGTGCTCTCCCTTTTATTGCAATGAAATCTTTCTTGATGTGTATGACCAACACTTTCCTCATCTGTAAAATTGGAATGATAAAATTTATCTGACAGAGGTAACACATTTCCAACACTTCCCAGAGGACTTGATATTAAGTAGGTTCTCAATAAGTTGTTCCTAATATCAAATCAAAATATAATTTATACCCTAAGATAATAAAACAAAAAGTGAGATTTCTATTTTTAAAGCATAATTTATATCCAGGACAAATAAATGTCGTTGGAGTTTTAACTAGTGCTGTTCGACAGAAATACAAGGTGAGCCACATATGTCATTTTAAATTTCCTCAAAGGAACATTAAACAGTAAAAAGAAACAGGTGAAAATTTTAATAATATACTTTATTTAACTCAGTATTTCCAAAATCTTACCATTTCAATATGTAATCAGCATAAAAATTACTAATGGGTTAGTTTCCATTCTTTTTTTCACATCAAGTCTTTAAATTCTGGTATGCATTTTATCTCAATTTGGGTACTAAATTTTCACTTATTAAAGCGAGATATAGTCCAACCAAAACACTAAAATTATGCTTAATGGAAAAATATTTTATACTGGTTGTTTTTAAATTTAAATTAAGATAATTAAGATCAGGCAAAATTAAAAATTCAGTCCCTCTGTCTCACTAGTTACATTTCAAGGGCTCATAGCCACGTGCAGCTAGTGGCAACTACATTGGACAGCACAGTCTTATTCCATGGAATTTTACCTTTTTCAGTATAAGCGTATTTCCTCTCCCTACCACACATCACACTATTAGTTCTCTATTACATACAGATTTAATTCCAATCATTCTCCTCCATTAGAAAGAAAGGAGAGAGCAGGTAAATTAGCTTAATCTGTAGTGATATTATTTCAGATTATGTGTGTAGCTTGCATGTGTCAGTTGCTCAATTCAAAATGCTTACACTCTAAGTATGGAGAGTGCAATGAAATTAGAGTCTCTGTGATTTCCTTCAGATACACCACCTGCTGCCTCAAGCTTCTTCAGGCTCTTCATCCAAAATGAAACCCATAGCAGGAGCCGCAGTCAATGTGGGGCTGAGCAAATGTGAGTGGGCTTTCTGGTAACCAGAGATCTGCTGCTGGAATCACAGAGGAATCTTCTCTAACAGGGACATCATTACACATTTTGACTTCTCTTATAATCTAAAGTTTCAAAGATGGCTCTTGCAGTGACAAGTGAAATTCTAGCAATCTTTCAATTAATGCATCTTTTTTCTAAAGTAAGCATTTTATTAAGAACAGGAAGATGGTAAATGTACCACATCATAAAGAAATTAACCCAAAATAGGTAAGTGGAGTAGTATTTTAAAATATTAACAGAAAATTTATTTAACTTTGTTTATAAAATTTGCCCCCTCTTATTCCCAAGGCCCTTTTACTATTCAAATTAGACCGTGATAATAAGGAGTAGTTCCTCAGAGAATGCAAATGCAAGCAAATTTTAACTTTTGATGTAAAGTAAGTCTCAAGACCCAGAAATAAAATTCAATATTTTGAATCTCCAAAATATTAAGAACATGAAGGTCTTAGGGTGGTTGAGAATGCATGTTGACATAAGAACCTCTTTTCTTGCTCAGAAGGAGATAAAGCTCTGCCAGCAGCGGGGTAGTCTGTATCAGTTTTTCTCCTCCCTGTAAGTTCATTCCCCTCCTCACATCAAGAGGCGGATGCCATTTCCCCTCTCCTGAATCTGAGCTCATTTTATGGCTTGCTTGTAGATTGCTACACAGTGCTTTGTAAATGGCCTAGAAGCTTCAGTTTTCACTCTTTTGGATCCCCGAGTGGCCATGAAAAGCAGCTGAGCTACACTGCTGGGGAGTGTGTGAGAGAGAGATATAGCCCAGCCTGAGCTGTTCCAGACACCCCAACTGAGGCACCAGATGCGTTAGTAAAGTCATCTTGGGTCAGCCAGCCTGCTTGAGGCTACAGATAACCAGAGTCACTTAAATAACCTCAGGTAAGGCCAGCAGAAAACAAGCCCAGATGGCTTAATTATAGGCAAATAAATGGTGGTTGTTTTGAGCCACTACTTTGGGATGGTTTGTTACACAGAAACAGATAACTGATACAAGCAGGCAGCTGAGTATAGGCAGGCAGGAGATTTAGTTAATGGCGGAGACTTTTGAGGAGGGACCTCTTATCACTCCTCTGGGAAATGTCCCAGTGTATGGTAGGCATTTAAAGGAGCCCTACATAGATTTTCCTTTTGCAGAAGAAGTGTCTGATGGGTGATGAGACCTATGTTTGATTTCTGGGTGAAGACTAAAACAGCAAGCTTCCTAGGAAAGACTCCAAAAGCAGAATAGTGAAGCACCAGTATAACAGAAGAAATGGCCAGACATGTCCAGGCAGAGAGGACCTAAAACAATCTTCCAAACTTTCCGTAGTCTCAGAGAATGTAGGGAAGTGTCCATGACTCCAACAGGTGTGTAGATGTGTCTGGATTCCATGAGCTGTCTCCAGCAGCGGATGCAATAAAGATAGACATAGATTAGCAAAGATAAGCAGCTCCAAAATACCATTCTGAATGTCAGAAGAGGATGGAGAATGACCACAGACCAGATGTCCCTCTTCCCAAAGGCCATGATCCAGTTTCAAGTCTCTTAACTCCGCATTGGAATTCAGACGCCATTGGAGGAAGAAGTATTTATGTGTGTGGGGTGGGGGGAGGGTGGTAGCAGGGGATAAGAACTCAGAACTGGTTGAGTTTAAACCTAGAATTGATGGAAAATTGCTGAACTTGCCAGTCTTACTCAGAAGTAATTAAACTTCTGATAAATAAATCAAATTGTCTGCATCAAAGGGAATAGCGACTTGAATTCTGAAGTTTAACATTTTAAAAAAATAATGGTGCATCCTTGGCCACTTGAATCTGTGACTACTACATATATATTGTCTTTATCTCCAGTTTATGAATTCTTTACTGCTCCTAGATTAGGTATTCATCTATAATTTTTATAAGATCTGGAATATAACATCTTTTCATCCACATTAAAGAAGGAATAAAGTTTGGCAGCTTTAGTAGAATATTACCAATATATTTTATCAGTATTTTTCCAGTCTTCTGGAGTAATAGTCCTTAACTGCTATATACTTTTAATAGTTTTACATTATATTATAAAAATTGTAAGAAATTAAAGACTATTCTGCCCCATTCTGTTGTTAGGCTGCGTGTGCATATGTGTGTGTGTTTACACTACTGTGCTGGTCTAGTGACTGTGGCATATATCATCAGTGAGGCATTGTTAATGTTTTTAATGACTTTCCATAATTAGTAACTTTTATAATATCTTTTTTTACAAGCCTCTATGATACTAGTAAAGTTTGAATCTTTGAATTCCTTAGCATTAGTAAAAAATGGAAAGAAAATTACCAAAAACAGTAATATCTAATTTAAAAGAACGTTTTCTTACCCAAAACTATTTATAACACGAAATTATACCATTTTGAAAGAATTCCAGATGAGGCAAAGAATTTCCTCAAACACGAATGATGGAATATTAAGTGATATTACAGATGAAAACATTTTGGTTCCTTCAAGAAAATAGCGAGTGTGCATTACTCTAGTGTCACTTCTTAGCTAATAAAGCTTAATTTATGTTTTCTATGAACTATGAATACAGATTCTACTAAAACAGAGTATGGAGTCCTGCACTCTGAAAACCTTTCTTATCTTTTTACTTAACCTTTTATGCCAATAAACAAACACGGTGTCAACACGAAGATTAGTGTTGCTGTTACAGCTCAGGAGACTGATAGGGCTGAATATGAAATCAAGTTACTTATCTCCAAGTCATATTTTTTTTTCTAGCACTTTTGAAGAGAGTAGTTAGAATATTTTTATTTAAAACTAATCTACAGCTTTTAAAGGTGACAACACATATAAATTAGGATGATGAAAATGGAAACAGAATTACCCAAAATTGTTGCTTCTCAAAGCAACACTTTGAGAGTGAATCAACATAAGTTTTATTTTTTTTGTGCTATATCTATCCTGTTCCTGGACGACCTATTAATTTTAATGGCTCATTGGACTCCCATTTAATGGTTCAATGAATATAATACATTTGTGCTTTTCTTTGCATAATGAAGTGGGGAAGTAAGCAAGATAACTTTTTGAAGTTTATACAGCTAGAGGTTCCCAAAACAATTCCCATCACAATTAATAGTCCAACATCTAAATTCTATCCTTAACCTTGCAAACTAGCTCTAAAAGTGAGCTTCACTTTATTATAAAAACATTCTTCAAACTATACACATTTTTAAAAAGTTATAGTTAGCAAAATGCTCTTTATGATGCTGCAATAATAAACTTATTTCTCTGTTACATGCTTATTTAGTTTTGAATTACTCTGAAATCAGGTAATTGCCAATAAACTTTACTGTTCAGAGTAAAAATATTCAGTAATAACAATTCTCAAACGTATAGACACGTCCTACAAAGTTTTTCATAGGCTTATTCTATTAGAATGTTGAAATATTTGGCAGCTCTGACATTTTATCAATCTTAATTTTTTTCTACTAACTAGTTTTTTAGGGCTTTAAGTAGAATTCTGTCAAGTTGTCTAGTGAACTTTTTATTGTTGTTGTTGTTGTTACCAAGAGAGGGTCAGAGATTAAGGGTCAAAAAGAAATTATCTCAGTTGGGACAGAATGAGCACGGAAATAATTTCAGTCTGTGAAATATGAGAAAATGTTCATGACATTTTTGACATTACATAATTTTCACAAATGCATTTAATATTTTACACACACACACTCATCTTCAGACTGCATTAAACAATACGAGGTTTTAAAATTTTGCCTAATATTTCATATTCCACATTGTAATCTGCAAATTATGTCTAAAAGATTGGCACTTGCTCTTATTTTCATTTATTTTCATGTTCCTGTATTTTCACTAAAATCTACTTGAAAGTCATACTTTATATGCATTTTGCTTTTTACCCATAGGATCCCTAACTTTCCCATTTTATGCCATCTCAGTGTACTTTTTCTCTTTTTCCTTCACTGTGTCCAAATTATTTTTCTGCATGTTTAAAGGCCACCTTCCGATTTCTTTAGCTCTCCTCCTTCATCTGTTCTCTCGCTCCAGGTACAATCTTAATGCTAATCCTTCCTATTTAATGTTGTCTCGTGGTTTTGACATTATTTCACAGCCTGAAATTGATCTTTATTTCCATCAACCAAATGACTGCCATTTCATTGAAGTCCCTTCTAAAGGGCTGTTTTAAATAAAGCCACCTCTTTGACTGCTGAGGCTGTGACAGAGCTGTGGCCTCCACAGAACAGTCGAGGAAAGCTCTCAGGGACCAACAGAAGACTGCGTACGCTGTGTACAGGCGACTGCTGATTCCAGGACTGTTTACTCCCAAAGAGGCCATGAAGGCAAATCAGGCTCTCCTTTGATTCAACTGAATTCCATTGTTTTCAAACAAACAAAATAAGCTAGGCAAAGTAACATTATCTAAGATAAGTCGGTACTACTACTGCCCAATAAATGACACGCAAGTGGCCTAAAAACTTAATTGCATTCCCCTCGAATACTAAACTGTATGTATCAGGAAGCTACATAATGAACAGTTACTCTGCCTTCTTTGCTTCATCTCTCCTTGATACCTCTCTGTACATATTCCTATAACCAGATATGCTACACAAATTTACTCAGAGTTTCTCTTTTCTGCAAATGTGTTAATTATAAGATGTCAAGAAGAGGAATGAGATACATATTCAGTGATAGTAAAGCCTTGCTGTACCCTGAAAAGAGAGGAACCCAGAGAATTCCCTCAGCTTGGCATGGCAGAAGCTGTCCTGCGATGGCGAGAGACAGTTGCTATTGCTAGGCTTCTCACTTCCCTCCTTTGCCTTGATGTGCAAGTCATTTCTACCAGCACCTCTTTTCCTCAGTGAAGTGCT
The DNA here is from genome assembly GCF_041296265.1 of Equus caballus. Taxonomy (NCBI): domain Eukaryota; kingdom Metazoa; phylum Chordata; class Mammalia; order Perissodactyla; family Equidae; genus Equus; species Equus caballus. Next base: position 22,200,922 of record NC_091692.1, read on the forward strand.
GGGAGGGTGTCTCTACCTTCATTTCTCACTGTTTCTCTTCTCCACAGGAAAAGGAATCAAATGTCAGGTGGGAGCCTACATTCCTTGGGCCATATTGCTCTAATGGGTGGAGGTAAGGTGTTAAAGGGCAGGACTCGTGCGTGTTATGATATAGTGGATGTTATTCTTCTGTGGGTGAAACTGTGCTCCAGTTGGGGCATCATGTCTCCAGTTTCCACGTAGCAACCCTCCCTCCCACTGGCTAGAATATCCTTTCAGGCAGGGTGTCTGCCCTTCACAGTTTCTCTACCTGCAGCTAAGCAGGTGAGGCCAATATCTGCTGTACCTGGAGGGCCTGCTCTAGTTTTCTGTCCAGTTTTACCAAAGAAGTCTGTGTCTTCAGGGTATTAGGCACTGCTATGCTGGCCTATTAAGAAAGCTGATAATCCAATTCTTTGCTTGACTACAGAGTTTTTGGTTAACTAAAGATTAGGTTACCACTGGAAGGACAAGGACTTGAAAAGGGATGACACGCCTTATGCCCAACAGCATAATGGAAGCCCAGAGACCTGACAGCAGTCAGATCTGGCTTAAATCCCAACTTGGAGATGACGTAATTGGGAAAGTTGTACAACTTCACTGAGCTCTGGTTTCTTTATTTTAAAATTAGTATAATGCAACTTTGATGGTTGCTTTAAAAATTAATTTAGATAATGATTGCAAAGTGCCTGAAGTAGAATTTGGTGTGTGATGCTATAGCCTAGGTTTGATAAAAGTAGCTAACTAGGCATGAACTATAATTCATCCACTTACATTTAAAGATTTTCCCAAACACTTGAGGGTTTTTTTGTTACCATATATTACTTTTGTATTACAAATAAATTTTTTCTTAGAGTTTTTCTCAAAATCATGAAATAAATCCATGCCCCACATATTATGTTCAACTATTAAATTTGAGGTGACTGTATTTATAAATGAACAAAGATCAGGCACTCTAACAGGTTTTATATGTTAGGAATAAACAATATAAGTTATTAATCTGGGGAAAAAATACTTTTGGGGTCCCAAAATAAAATTTATAAAAACCAAGGCATTTCATCCAACATATAAAACCATCACAATAACGTTTATAACATAAATGTTGATTCACAAGAAGCTTATATTACACATTGTTTCAGTGCCAAATTAGTAAATTAAGATCGGTAACTATTTAAAAAGAAACATTTTGGGAAATTATTCAATATTGTAAAAAGTCAGTATTTTATGGTAATAGGTAATAATTTACTCAGATACCCTACAACGTCATTAAATAGTAAGGCATACGAGTTAAACATACCCAAGCTAAAATCACCATGGCCTATGGGAAGACTTTTGGAAAATAATTGTTTTATTCACATAAAAGAGAAATTTTTTGTTATCAATATTTATCTAGGCAACAAGTAAGCCAAAAGCAGAGTTGTTGCTTCTCCTTTCTTAAGATAAAACAGAAACGCACATTGAATAGTATGCTTAAAATTATAATTATTACCACTCTTCCTATAGACACAAGGAACGTTAGAGGTGAAAGTCACTGTAGATGTAATCTAGTCCAATGCCTTCATTTTATAGATAAGGAAGTGGTTAAGTGACTTTCCCACAGTGCCACAGCAGCAGTAAAACATATGCCAAACTGGAGGAATATTATCACAACAGACAAGCTTTTGCATTTTTCTCCTCCAAATTGGGAGTAGGATCATGCTAAGAGGAACAGAGGCGATGATGAGCAAATGTGATCTATTTGTTCATATGTGTCCTCCATGGAATAATGAGTCGTTTCTGAATGTAAGTACCAATGTTGAAGGTAAGATGAAGTGTTGCACTTGCTTCATATGATAGCTTTAATAAACACTGCAGAAATAAGCCAACAGCAGCTTACTCAATCAGCAGTCAAAAATGGCAGCCCAGGGGCCAGCCAGGTGGCATAGTGGTTAAGTTGGGCTGCTCCACTTTGCAGCCCAGGGTTCACAGGCCCAGACCCTGGGAGAGGACCTAGCACAGCTCATCAAGCCATGCTGCAGTGGCATCCCACATAGAACAGAGAAAGACTGGCACAGACGTTAGCTCAGTGACAATCTTCCTCAAGCAAAAAGAGGAAGATTGGAAACAGACGTTAGCTCAGGGCCAATCTTCCTCACCCCAAAATAAATAAATAAAAATGGCAGCCTTCATGTTGAATCTACCGTAAGCATACTTTTATTTGATCAGCTCTATGTTTGGGACACAAATCTCTCTCACACACACACAAAAAAACTAGTATTCTGGCTTTTTGAAAAATCACATGGGCCCTTATACCATGTGACCCACGGTCCTATGTGGCAACATTCATCTAGAACTAAGTAGTGGTTGATGATTGTCTGCTCTTGATGAGAGAAGAACTCCTCCATTTACTACAGAATCCCCCATTTTCTGTTGTGTGACGCTTAATTCAATTATGTTACCTGCCAGCCTGGCCTGGTGAGTACTTGTGACCATCTATGAAGACAATCATATAAATTATAAATTAATACTTTCCTGTAAGTGGGATGACCTTTCAGGTACATCACAAATCTTAGAGAAGGATAATCTGTTATCATGTCCATGGGCTGCGTGATTTCTTGCCTCTCTTCCTCTCCTTCTCAGGTATTGATTTGGAGTTTCCAAGCACACTATTTCACTTGGTCCTCACCACAACATGTGAGGTGCGTTACATGAGTTTCATAAGTCAGATTTTACAGATGGGAGAACTGAGACTTAGGAAGCTTAAGGAACTTGCCCAAGGCCACTGAGTAAATAGCAGAGCTGCTGCTCAAATCCTGGTCTTCTCGGATCAACAGGCATTCAACTATATCAAGCCGCCTTACCGTGTCAGTCATTCTAACAAGACTGTACACGTAACAAAACTCTCAACTTGTCCCCCAGTAAGCACGTTAGGTCAGAAAGCAAGAGTTATCATACATAAATTCATTCATTTGTTTATTATTTTTATTATTCATATTTATCATTTATTTAAAAATTAGACATAAATCAAATAATTAACTTAAAATCATGCATTGAGACGGTAGCTGTATCAGAAACAAGCACTCCTTGTGGGAGAGATCATGTCCTTTACATCCTACTGTGTTTTGCCTAACAGTACCTTTCCAGATACGCCAGGGATAATCACAGCTATCAGTGACATTGCCTTATTAGTAGCTTCCCATTTTTAAAAATTTTTTAATTTTCAAACAATCCTATCAGGTGGATATTATTCTAACTACTTTATAAATGAGTAAATTGAGATTTGGAGCAAGTAATAAGCAAGTCATCTGATTTTACACAACTTGCAATGTGATTTTGTCACATGTCCTTTCAAAACGGGGAGTCTATTCCTCCACATCATAACTCTGGAGCTTGGTCAAGTGACCTTCTTTGGTCCATAGAATTGTAGCAAGTTAGATGCCAGCAGAGGATGGAGAAATGCTTATGCAAGCAAGAGAAAGAAGACCCAGGGCACAAGCACTATTCCATCCACTGAATTTGGAACACTGAGAACTCTATGTGAGTGAGCTCAAGCTACTATTGGAGAGTCATGTGGAGAACTGATGCTCACTGGCTGATAGCCTGGTGACCACTAGTCCTAGGACGAGGCCACCCTGGAATATTAAATGAATAAACAAACTATGGGAGTTGTACAAATCCATTTCATCCATGGTGACAAACACAGCAGCCTGTATGAATCTCAAATGTATTATGCTAAGTGAAAGAAGCCAGACCAAAAAAGGATGCACACTATAAATTTCATTTAAATGCCATTCTGGAGAAGGCAAAAGTATAGAGACAGAAAACATGTCGGTAGTTGCCAGAAGTTAGGCATAGGAGAGAGTTTGACTTACAAAGGGACAACACAAGGGAATTTGGCGGGTAATGGAACTATTCTATATATTAATCAGGGTTGTGGCTATATGACACTATGCATTTGTCAAAATTCATAGAACTGTAACCAAAAGGAGTGAATTATATTTCATGTAAACTAAAACAAAATTTAAAAAATACTCTCTCTTCCTCTATGTTAACTGAGGAATCATGCTGAGCTGGTGAAGTTGAAATTAGAAGGTCCTGGATTATTTACATTCTGGATCTCCACTTTACTATCTGAGTGATTTAAGTAAATATAATGTCTCTGAGTGTCAGTTTATAATATATAAATGAAAACAATAATACCCATCTTAGGCTTACATGCTTCATCTGTGAAATGAGGCAAGTAATACTGTACAAAGTTATGGCTGAGAGTTGAATGAGATAATGTCTGTCGAGGGCCTGGCACAAGGTAAGTACTCAATAAAGGGCAATGATGATGATGATCATTTTCATCATTAGAGGAACACTATTTGGGGATAATTTATGCCTCTACAAAACTGGTAGTATTCTCAGAGTTCTGATTCTGAAGATACATTGTGTCATATGCCCTCCTAAAAGACCCTGCACCCCATGGCTAATGAGAGTTTCAACAAATGGAGGCTTCCAAGATGAATAAATTCAGCAGATATATATTAGGCATCTACTATACACAAAATACTGTCACATAAGTGTTCTATGTAGCTATTACATTTATAATTTCTAAAAGATCTCTAACAACAAACTACAAGGATATCTTATAGATCTTTGACTTATCCTTGATTTAGGAGGACCCCCTGTAAACCTACTTGTTACCTCTGGGGTCATACTTTGCGATCTGTGGGCTCTGAACCCTAAAGATTTGTGGAATTATGGAGTCTTTGCAACTATGATTATGACTTTGCAGCAAAAGCTATTTATATTATTTTGGTTTCCTTGCCTTCATCAAATTCTTAGAATCAAGTAAATTATCTAAAGTCATTGAATCTTTGGATAGTTAATGCTCAAAACACTAAACAATGTGCTAGCACACACCTGAATGCGGAATAGTCCCGAGAGAGAGGGCGATCCTTCACTGGTGAGGGCAAGGAGGGGATTTTCTTAGCTTAGAGCTGATAGAGTTTAACTAGAAGTTAGAAGAGGGAAAGATCAACCTGCAGACGCAGATTGGTAAGAATTTTATGAAAATATTCATGTCTGAGGGAGAGCTCATGAATATGTATATATTTATTGATATTAACCAACTATCATATATTAGAAAGAGCACTAAGCTGGGAGTAAGGAGAACTGGGCTCTAGTCCTGACTGCAGATCAAAATCTCTCCATTACATCTATCAGAGACCTAGACTGGACTGAGTCCAATTAATTCAACTATTTATATAAGTGACCATTTTACCTACAATAGGGCAGGCGTGGAGAAAGGATGCACCTTTATATTGCCAAGCAACACCTCATTTCCTTGTTCTATTTCACTTACAAATTTTTTCCTTAATTTAGATAAAGCACTATCCTTGCCAAACAGTACTTTCTAAACCTAAAGGATTAGAAGTTTGACTCCTGGGGGTAGTGAAGGAAACAGTAAAAGGGCATCCTTGTATAAAGTTGTTTCATGCATGCTTGAAGCTTTAGGCAAAGAGTAAAATTTTCGCTTGAATGTGATTGGCAAGATAAAAATGTCTTGGTGAATGGGGAAGAAAACTAATTCTCAGTATTCTTAAAGGTCCCCATACAAAGAAAAAGCAGGTAAAAATCTTAACTATGGAAATAACCGTCAATGCCAAAGGGGAGAAAAAGCAAACTAATTAAAGTTCCAAATATCTAGAAATGATAAACGGTCTTGGAAAGTATCGAAATAGTACTTTACTCACATTTATGATGCTAGAAAATGTAATATGGAATAAAGCATAGTTAATTTATGTTTTTAATTGCAAAACCAAGTAATTGATATTTTAAAAAACAAGGATACTCAAAGGTAGATCACTATGGGTTTTTCAATAGGCCCCATAAGAAGTAAATTACAAAGTCTCCATTTGTGCTGCACAGGAAAAAAAAAAATCCATTACCATTTGCTCTTTATTGGCATAATAGTTCTCCAGAATGGCTCACAACTGAGCTTATATTTCACACATGAACGTTTGATTGAGCTCACCTGTTGTGCTCTGCTTTAAGTGCCCACCTTTTCAGTAGCAGCTGTAGATTGCCAAAACCAAGGCTTTTATAATGTTTTAAAATAATTGAGGGAGCTTTTCCTTTGTTTTGCTCTCACTTTATCTCACTTGAATGTTAAACAGAAATTACTCAAGATCGAGAACTTGGGAGTTGCTAATGGAAGCTCGCTATTCCCACAGACTGTAGACTACTTTCCCTACTTCTTGTGACAAGGCTTTCCCAGACCAGCACAGGAGCAACGCAGCCCTGTTCACTGTCACCTTTGTCAAAGGCACAACACAGGCACGTGCTCAGCAGCTGGAGTTGTTAGGGCCTTGGGTGCTTATGACTAGTGCTGGCAGGTGGGGCATCCACCTGCTGGATTTTGTCCAATAAGCCCAAAAGCATTGCTATCCCTGGAAGGCTCTGGCCCATATTCCCACTGTCATCTGATAGCAGAAAGAGAAGGAAAAGCTCATTACATGAAAGTAGTTACCAAGAGGAACAACTACACTTATGACACCAGTGAAAGTCTAGAGGTCCGAGGGGTCATCTTGGTCATCCTACTGAAGCAGGAGAGTGAGTTCATTTGTCTTCTGAAAGTTCAAAGTTTTTATTAATTTAAAAAATCTTCTCATGATATCCTAGCTTGTATTAAAGGCTAAGTTGTCTATTTTTCATTCTTCAGGCAGAGTCTACCTAAGCCATTTCAAACAAAAGTATTTTATCATGTTTTTAAACCATGTGAACATGGGCCGGCCCAGTGGCGCAGCGGCTAAGCTCCCACGTTCCGCTTCGGCGGCCCGGGGTTCACTGGTTCAGATGCCGGATGCAGACATGGCACCGCTTGGCAAGCCATGCTGTGGTAGGCATCCCACATAAAGCAGAGAAAGATGGGCACGGACGTTGGCTCAGGGCCAGTCTTCCTCAGCAAAAAGAGGATTGGTGGCAGATGTTAGCTCAGGGCTAATCTTCCTCAAAAAAGTAAATAAAATAAAAAAATAAACCATGTGAACATACTAGTTACCAAACTCCTTTACTAATCCATTTTACTATTTAACAACTTTAGGTGCCAAGACAATTTTCCCTAAACACAGTTAATTGCCTCAGACAGTGAGATATAATGCCAAGGAGATCTATACAGACTCAAGTCCTAGCTCTGCCAACTGATGAGCCCAGCCTGAGTCTCGTTATCCTCATTCGTAACATGGGAATGCCAGCTTGAGGAGATAAGCTACATAAGAATTGCTGGTGGAGAATCTGTACCAAAAGAAATCCAGGCTACCTCTACCCGTGCTACAGTCAAAGTCCATCATTTTATACTTTCTACTCCATAAAGGCAAGAATAGACAATAGCTCATTAACACCCTTTGTGTACTTGAAAAAGGCCACCATTTTCAGCCTTCTCTTTCCTGATCCCTTATACTGGATATGTATGTACACAGCCCACTAAACATTCAAACTGCAATGTGCTTAATAATTGAACAAAATTTTTAAAAGAAACAGCTGTTACACTGAAAAGGATTCTGAGAAATGAAGCATTTAAAAAACATAAGTCTTCAATAATTTTTAGAAGCCTAAATAAGGGAATCTGGGAGGTTTATTTGGAAGGAAGAATAAAGAATAGAGAAGAAAGTTGGGTTTATATGTATGAAAATATACATTTGTGTTTGTGTGTGTGAGTATGAGAGACAGAGAAAGAGATAAAGAGATAGGGAGGAATTTTTTAAAAAGAAGAAGAGGGCCCAGCCCCGTGGCAAAGTGGTTAAAATTCCATGTGCTCTGCTTCAGCGGCCCAGTTTCATGGGTTTGGATGCTGGGCGCAGACCTACTCCACTCACCAGCCATGCTGTAGAGATATCCCACATACGAAAAAATAGGGGAGGACTGGCATGGATGTTAGCTCAAGCAGAAAAAAAAAAAGAGTAGGATTGGCAACGGATGTTAGCTCAGGGCGACTCTTCCTCAGGAAAAGAAAAATGAAGAAGAATGTACATGTTTTCACCAATTAACATTTTTTCATAGTAGAAATGAAAATTCAGTCCTAATTAAATGCTAATTTGGTAGTAAAATGTGTTTTTATTCTACTGTTAATTTTCCATTACATTAACCTTCTCATCAAAACTTATGTTTATATACTGGAGCTTTCTAATGATGGAACTTCATAAAACAAGTTTAGACTACTTTATCTGCATAAAATGCACATCTTCCTAGAGGGTTATTATCTCACGCTCTATAGAGAAAAAAACAAAATATTCATAAAATAATTAAGAAAAAAGTGGCTGTGACTTGTTAGTATCTTCCACAACACCATTTTATATAAGAGAATAAGACTAGATATGAATTTACCAGTAGCTCTAGAGAAAAAAAGTTGCATATTTTCTATTTAAATTATCCTAGAACCACATCAAAAATGCCCTTCTACTTAAAGAATAAAGTCTAAACATATTAGCATTTGAAAGTGCCATAATATGATCCCTCTTATCCTTCCAGAAAGAACTCCTGACTTCTCTGTCAGCTTCTGAAGAACCGAGAGTTGTTGTCATCTTTCTACTCCCAACAGTGAGCAGGAGCTTGTACGTGCTTAGTACTCGGCAAATGTGTCTGGAACCAGACAGGTCACACAGGTTTATTCGCTATTCTCCAGCACAGCTTGTGCATTTTTCCCTCAACAAGATTTTATCAACCAGAAAAGGCCTTTTTCCTTTGTCTCTGCCCATTTCATTTCAATCTGTTTTTAAGGATGAACGCCAATATCACCTCCCTCATAAACCTGGCCATCTGAACCTCTTAATATCCACTGCTGTACCAACTATTCAGGAAGTAAGTTTTGTCACAACCAGGCTTGGATTAGCAGTGCAACATGACAGTGCAGGGAATGTGGGCCCTTCTAGGAAGTCCATCAAGGTGGATCCTAGGCTGGACGTCGGAGTATAGAAGTAGGACTTAGAGGCAGTTTTCATAGCTTTATATTTGGAATCAAGAGTCTGCATCTAGATCACTCCACAGGGAAAATGCCAGAGGAAGCACAAGAGATGGGCCAAGATGTGGGGTGGTCTCAGACAATGGCAGGCACCTGCAGATTAGAAAGGTATCACTTGGGAGTCTCTATCGCAGGAAAACTGACTTTCCAGGGTTGAGTTACAGAGGCTGGGAACACTAGTGGACTGGAGATATCACTAAGCGGTGACAAGCCAGGAACGGAGCAGATGGAGATGTGCAGCTTGGGCCTGGGCCCTTTGGGAGCCACCATGAAAAGGACAAGTTCAGGGGTAAGGCAAGAAAGGAGGCTAAAGAGTTGGTGGTCAGGGAAGGCCTTTCTGCAGAGATGAACGAATTTTAAATTTCATATTAGATGTTTGTTGTTGAAGTCCCATTCATACTTCACAGCACTTCACACGCATTGAGTGTCTGTGAATGTGGAACACTTAGATTCAGGAGTGAGGAAGAGATTCAGGAGTGAGGAAGAGTGAAAGAAGTTTCCTCCTTCTGGGGTGACTTTCCTTGGATAGGAAAGTTCTCATAGCCTAGGGCACTGCTCCCTCATAGCTCTCAACACAATCACAGTTCCACATTTTGCATTTTATTTGAGCGGTTTTCATTAGTGGCTGAATGTAAGCACTGTCAGGGCAGGACTGTGTCTGTTATGCTCTTTGTTGTGCTCCAGCACCTAACATAGTGCCCAAGCGGAAGCAGACTCTGTGCGTGGACTCAGGCAAACATGATGTCAAAGAAAGGACAGGGCAAATACTGCAGACAAATGGCCCAGAACAACAGCAACAAGGTACATGGACTGAAGTTTTGACAGAAAACAAATCCTGAGAATTTATTACTGTTAAATATCCTTCTTTTTCAATTAGAGTTTTAAGAGTGCATGTGAGTTAAGCATTTTAACATTATTAAAGACTCTGTCTGGAACTGGTTGGCCTTTATCCCAAGAAGCCTGTCCAGGCAGTAGGATATGTTCTTTATCTACTTTGCTTATGCAATTTCATTCTTGGTCTCTCTAATTGGTAAATGAGCTAGTAGGATTGACATTTGACAGTCCTATATATAGCACTACTATCTACTCGTATGAATCAAAAAGCAACTGGAGCTCAGAATGGCTAAATAAATGACTTGTGGGCTCATAGCTACCAAGTAGCCTAGACAATGTCAGAATCGCTCTGACTCCCAAGTCTGAGTTCTTTCCACAGCACGCCACCTGGAATCACTGTCATGGTGTGTGGTTCCCATAGATTTATTTCCAGGGTGTGCCAGCTATGGGTTTCACACGTTTTCAAAGGGGAAACCCGGAGCGCTTATCAATATTAACACATAGCATTTGTACTGTACTTCACAGTGTTCATAGACCTGAAAGAATTGATCTTCACACCATGTAAGAAACACAGGCCTGATCACATTGCTCCCATTTTATAGGTGACAGATTTGAATTTCTGAGCTGAAATGACTTGCTTAGGATCAAGCAACTGGTTGACGAAAAAGTCAGTCTGGTTAATTCAAAACGTGTAAGATCGACTTTGAATTCAACATTGACAATCATCACTTTATTTCAAATAATGCATCTTGATTAAAAAAGCACAGATTGCTTTATTTGGGGTGGGAGGCACAGAGCATTTACACATAAGAAACAATGAAAATGGAATATGCACAGGATTGACAAACCCACAAAAAAAGGAAGCAAAAATTGCACAAATGATGCCAAAAAACTATGCCCCTCTCTTCACGTGCATGTGAATTTTAGTTGAGATTAATTTTCCTGAAGTTCAATGTTTTGTATTCAAATGATCCACTTCATTCCAAGTAAATTCAATAGGCAGATAAAAATGCTGTAACACTGCCGACCAAAGTCAGGTGCAAACTTCTCGTTTTAACACATATTTACATGAAGTTCCACTGCCTTGGGCTTTGCCAGATTCCTTTCAACTCTCCAATCCTACTCCCCACCCCCTAGGATTGCTTAATTTGCCAAGATTTCCTTTACTCGCTGAAACTGTGAAGCTACAAAGTAAAACCATGAAAATGGACTGCATCAGTGTGCAATTTGCCACTAAGAAGCCCTCATTTCATGGTTCAAACTCACAGCTGAAAACCAGCAGCAACCTTCCTAGGGGAGAAAACACTTATTGTCCTTAAACCTGCCAAGCAATCCTTCTCAGCGTGGACTCCTGAATCCTCAGGCACCTGAGGTATCGCATCACTCTGGAGAAACCAAAGAGTCATTTTTACTTGTTCTGACAATTTAGGCTAACTAGAGTTGGGCTGCAATTGCCACCACTAGTGAATTACACTCGGACGCTGTGAAATGTCTGTGTTCTAGTAATGGAAAATATTTTAAATGGAATTTTTAGTGGGTAGGACTAGCCAAAAGTGATTTTATTCCAAAGACGGCCACTAATAGTATTCTTGTTTAAGAGTATGTTAAGGGTGGCTTTCTGAGGTCAAGAAGTATAATTTCTACAGAGGGCATTGGGAGTCAAGTCTATAACTCACTGAAGTGACAATGAACACCTTTGCGACAAGAAAGTGCCTTTGGAGATAGACTGCTGCAGTTAATGACAACTTGTTTCCTCAGTGCAATAAGATGTAGCAAATCTTCATGTAAGTTTTTGATTTGCTCTGCTTGCTTTGCAACCTTACATCAAATGATCCATCATATCATTTGTAAAGGTACTTCAAGGGAACTAAATTCTAACTCTGAAGTAACATCCCCAAAGTCTTGGTTTAGAAGGGTTCTAAGTTTCCAAACTGGCAGAATACAAGACATGGGAGTAAAAGAGATTAGTATAATCTCTCCTCTCTTGGGGAGAAGAAGGGGACCCAAAAATATGGGTAGGTAGGAACGATTTCTGATATTTACTCTAAGAACTCTTTAGCTTTTATAAAATTATATTGACTTTTAAAACCAAGTTAGAATCTCAATGTGGGAATCTTAAATCTGGCCAGGAAAATTTTCTGACCCATATTTTATTTATTTAATGATAGAACACTCAACATAAAACGCTTTTTTCAAAATTCATCTAAAATTTGACAGTCCTTTAGAGTAACTTCTACTTATCTGGACCAAAAAGAGATAATGTTTGGGATGAAACATAGCACCTCACACAGATGCTGGCATCTAAGTATCATAAGTAGCTCCATACCAACTCTCTATCTAGTGATATTTTAGAACAACCCAGGGTTATTTTCTTAATTTTCTAGACACAGAATTTCTGAGTCAAAGGAAACGAACAAATTCTACAATTTTTAAAAAATGTTTTGCTAAATTGCTTTCCAGAATTTGCTTGTCCTAACAATAGGTATAAGAATGCTTATTTTCCTAAACAAAAACCAACAATAGGAAATATAATTCTCAAAAGTCTCTTCAAAAAGTGGGAAAGGGAACTGTTGAAAGATTGATTTTTAAGATCATAAGGTGAAAGACAACAAGGGTAGAAATGAAACAAGAGGTCATAGTTACCATTTTATCCTTCTGCTTCAGAATTTTATCTATTTTGTCTTCCTTTTAATCGTAAAGAAAGTGATGGTAAGTCATCTAAATAAAGATAAAAATTCAATGAAATGCTCTACCACATGCCAGCCATTCTCCAGGATTCCTCAACAGACTCATATCCAACAGAACTTTTAGGTCACACACCACTAAAATATTTAGGTACTTACTCAGAAACCCAAAAGTCAGTTGCAAGTTACATGAAAACACCTTTCAAGTAATTGAGTTATGCCTGCTTATTGAAAGATTTGTGAGAAAAGAAATTACATGCAAAATATAGAGGGAAAAGGAAAGAACACAATACATATCGTGAAATTCTCCCTTTGCCTACTTTGGGCAAGTTTAGAAGCAGCATTGCCTTTCCAGGTGCTCAGGACAGCAGCAGTCAGGTCTTAGGTCTAGTAGGTACGAACAGTCCATCAGGAGTAAGGAAACAGCAACATCATACCACATAGGACCGTGAGTTTTCTATATTTTAACTCCATTAGTAAAAATTGTTTTGATAGTCTAAGAAAATTTATTTGTACTCAAACTGCAACTTTACCACGTTAGAAAAACAAAAGGCCTTGGTGACAGATGTCAGGGGCAATGCAGCACAGCTGAGAATGCAACTTGAGCAGTTTCTGAGATTTAGCATCTTCATTTTCGCTTATCAGAACTGCCACGAGAATTTCCTGACTGGGTCATGTCAAACCAGATCCAGTCAATGCCCAGTCAACCATCCTCCACTGAAGCCTCATGCCAGCAAAGTCTACTCCTAGTTTCTAATACTAGATCATCTCTTCCTGACAGTCATTGATTAGATTCTATAGCTCTGTCCTGCTAGGGTTTAGATGGACTGAAAGTGGAAGGAAATTTAAGTTCCAGGATATACTCAATGCGATTCAATCTGATTTATTAGCAACAAGTTTTAAAATGATTACACACACACTCACACAAACACACAGATGCTCTTAATTCAATATTTATTTTTATACCAAGACTACAGATACAACAAATCGACATACTCTTTTATTTTTGTATCGGCCTTTTTGTTAATTTGACTTCTATGTTGAAGCCACATACTTTCCCTTTTTAAAATTTAAGGCCTAATTATCATAACGGTAAAATTTACTCATTTTAGTGGACAGTTCTGCAACTTGTGATAAATGCATAGAATCAGTTAATCTCCACACAATCAAGATATAGAACACTTCCATTACCCCACAAAATTCTCTTTTACTCCTTTGTAATAACCCCTCCCTCCTGTCCCCTGGCAACCACTTTTCCTATAGTTTTGCCTTTTCCAGAATATCATATAAATATAGTATGTAGCCTTTTGAGTCAAGCTTCTTTACTTAGCATAGTATATTTGAGATTCGTCCATATTGTGCATATCAGTAGTTCATTCCTTTATATGGCTAAATAGTATTCCATTGTATGGACATACCACCATTGATTTATCCATTCCAAAATTGAAAGATATTTGGGCTATAAAACCACAACTTTATATACTTCATTTTTTCTTCATTAAAAAAAGTTAAGGTTATATAGTCAAAATTTCCATTTTTAGATCTTTGAATCATTCTTAAGCTTTGTTCCCTTCTAGAGCCTCTGGTCTTGAGATTATTCTTATCTATATTCTGAATTTCTTTTAGTCTTCTGACTGTGGCTTTTATTTCATTCTCTTGTCACTGTGAACTTAAAGGTAGCATCACTTCTTTCAAAGGTTGCCATCAATTTCACAGTCAAAGCCTATTTTTCTTCAAATACGTGCACATGTTCCCAATAAAGAGCCTATCTGAACCTATTATTACATCATTAAAAAATCAGGCATAGGTAAATGGAAAGATGTTTGATTTTTCCCTTACATCTAGGCAAACACATGCAGCTTGTTTCTTTCACAGAGAGGAGATGGGTAAGAGTCCCTGTCAGTTTCTCCTTACTATTGAAAATTTTGTCATAGAGCTATGATGAAAGTAAGTGCCAGGTATTTTTTGAAAAATAAATGTCTTCTTGCAAATTGAATTTAATAAAATATTAACTATAGCTCACATTAGAGAGAGTGTTACAAAAAGTGACCTATGTCTGCCTTTATGTGTGATCTGCTCTTTTGTAAATACTGCATAAAATTGTGATTTTATGAGATTGTAATTGGTTGCCATCTTTGTAAAACAACCTGGAAACATTAAATAAAAATAAATTGAAAGCAATACCACTTTAGGATGAGGCCAGCATCCCAACAAGCATATAAAACTCAAATTATATCTCTCAAAACCATAAGAAAGTCTATCCCCAGGTAAACAACATCTATTGCTCCGGGTACTTAATTTTGACACAAAAAGTGTGACGTGAACATCCACAACCAGACCAATATCTAAAGATATTCATTCAGGGGACAGCTTTCTCCTCCTTTAAGCAGAAAATCATATATTTTGTTAGAAACATGAAAGGGAAATATATTAGTTTCAAAGTTAAGAGAAAACAGTGAACTAAGCCTCTACCCATTTAAAAAGAACACCATTAAAGCAAGATACATCCATTTATGATATTTTATGTTTTCTTAGGGAAATAATAGAAATTAATCATGTGTCTTGTGTATATAGCTAAATATTATCTAAAGTATATATGTGTGAGTAACCTAAACATTTTTTACTTTTTTATTTTTTAAGCAGTCATATACATAGAGGCAAAAGATTCCCAGACAAATCTACAGTCTTCATAAATTCCTTGTTATAACCCCGAGTCCCACAGCTAATCAATATGGCATTTGTCAATTCCAGAAAATCTAATTAGAACTAAAGCCATTTAATGTTAATTGGTTAAACCAGGACTAAGTTATATCTCCGATACATGTTTCTATCATCAAATATGAGAAAATAAGAAGAAAGTAAAACAGAAAAGGAATAACATTTTGATAATCCCTTGTCAAAAAACCAAAGGGGAGCCTAGTCTGCAAGGAATGAAGGAGGGGTAAATCACTGAAAATAATTTACCACACGAATCAGGAGGAAATGTTAGAAACTTCTTTAGCATTCTCACTAGTGCACAGAAAGCAGAATAGGCTGAAAGTAACAACAGCATGCAATAAAATGGAGATGTGTGAAATAGAAATGAATTCAAGTGTAATAAATTGCCACCAAATACAAAAGCAGAATTAAAATCCACATCGGAGAGCAGAAATTGACAGTGCAGAATTTACACTGCAGAAAATAAAACTAAGGACTTGCAGCTCATGGAAGACTCTCCCAGATTTCAGAAGAAAAGCCAAAGATATTAAAACAAGAAAACCATGATAAGTATGGAGGGCAGAAAACAGTGATCTAACCTATGGGTTGTAGTTGTTCCTGACAAAGAAGCAATAACTGAAGTAGAAAGCATAATAAAAGAAAATGGAATTAAAAATTTATTCAAGATTTTAAAAAATGTACTATGCATAAAATCACTAATTTCATTCCAGTTGAAAAACAGCAGAAAGTGACCTGTATGTAGATGGATCTTGAAAGGACAAAGGAAGTAAAATAAATGAAAGACACAGAGGAGGGATGGAAGGAGAGAGAGAGAGAGAGGAAAAGAGAGAGAGAGAATTAAGAAAACAGCTGCCTTCAATATAAAAACAACAACAATAACAACAACAAAATATGTTGTCTGGATATGGCTTTTCTGGGGCATTCAATTCAGGAGGACAGAAACACAATGTGGACAGGGCTTTGTGGATAAGATGGCATGGTAAGACGGCATGGTGAGACGTCAGCCCCATTGTTATTGGAGTATTCAACAGAAGGGTAAACCACGATGTGCTCAGGACATATCACATTCCTGTGCTCTTGATTATAAATGTTCTTTAAGGTTTCCTACAGTCAATATGGAAAGGAAACAAATTTACAACTCAGGGCTCAGATAAGACTGGACTGGAGGGTCTACCATTACTGTCTCTTCTTTAAATCTCAAAGGAAATAATTCCATGGTGTTTTGTGCAGCCTACGGCAGCTGGACTCTGCAGAATTCCTACAGTTTCTTTCCTGGGTCTGTTCTACAACCAGTCAAAGGAAATGAGTTCCTTAAACCACATTTTTGCTCATGATTCAAAGAGAATATTTTGCAATTTTAATGATTATTTGATACAATAGAACGTGCTGGATGTTCCAACCTTGGTAATACTCCTTAACTAACAATATTGAACATGATGATAGGAGAATTACTAATCCAAAAGGCTCTTTTTTCCTTTCATAAAAGCCAAGTTGTTACAATAATCAACATTGTCACAGTACTTAAGGAATATTTATTTTTCAAATCTGAAGCCTATTAAATGGCATTTGTCCTTTTCTTTTAAAATGAAGACTAAAATTCTGTTTAAAATCAATATACAATGTACAGTCATACCATGAATAACAATATTCAAAGAAAAACAAGACAGTAAGGAAATGCATTAAAATGCCAAATGCTAATAGTAGTTATCCATAAGTAATAAAGCTATGGGCAATCTCTTTCTTCCTGAGTTTTCTTTTTCCAATTTTTTAATGAGTACACTTTAATCGAACATTTTTGAAAAATATGTAAAGCAAATATGCAGATGCTCAAGCTTGCACTACTCAGATAAATGCAAATTAAATCAACAATGAGATACCACTTCACATTTGAAAGATAAGCAAAAATTTATAGTCAGAAAGTACTCAGTGATGGTACAGCAATACGTACTCCGGTATCCTGCAGTGGGGAGTGCACATTGTGACATTAGGATTTGGTAAAGTTGAAGATATTTATTTATGCTATGATTTATCCATTTCACTCCTATAAGCTTAGAAACATTCTTGTAGCATGTATACAAGGACATATATACATAAAATGGCTCATTGTGACAGTTTGTAAGAACAAAAATGGAAACAATATCAATGTCCACGCTACTGTACAGAATACTGTATAGAAAGTGAACCAGAGTTTCATGTGTCAATATGGATAAATCTCAAAAACATTAGGTTTAGGAGAAAAAGCAATATGGTGTTATGCTGCATATATTTAAATTCTATGTACTAATATTTAAAATAAAACAAATACGCAAAACAATATCATATTTTTATAGGTCCATAAATATAAAAAGATTATTGGGAAAAATAAACACCAAATGCTGCCATGTGGAGGATGGGAGAGGACGGGATCAGCAAGAGATACACACGTTTGTGTTTTTTCTCCATAATTTTCTATATGCTCAAAATGTATCAAAATAATAACACACTAAAAAATCTTTAAATTGGTTTGAAAAACAAAGTTTCTAGATTTTGACTGCTCTTTAGATGCTATCTATTTTGATTTTTCACCCTCTGATATCTTTAGAGAGTTACAACCAGTTCCCTGTTAGATCTGATCTTTTAACAAATCACCTTTAAGCTCTACTGATTGATCTTGAAGGTCAGCTTGGATAACAGTTCTGCAAATAAAGGTTTTTAACACATGTATATTTTAATCGATTGAAGCAAGAAAAACTTCAATGAACTACGGAATTGATAGGTCCCACAGATAATAAAACCGGTTAGAATGGGAAGAATAAAATAGAATGTCTTGTAATAATTTTAAACTCCATGGAGGAGAGGAACCACTAGGTAAAAATGTTGGAGTCTATCACGTAAGCTGCTACCCTTAAAAATAAATAAAATCCGGGGCTGGCCCCGTGGCCGAGCGGTTAAGTTCGCGCGCTCCGCTGCAGGCGGCCCAGTGTTTCGTTGGTTCGAATAATCCTGGGCGTGGACATGGCACTGCTCATCAAACCACGCTGAGGCAGCGTCCCACATGCCACAACTAGAAGGACCCACAACGAAGAATATACAACTATGTACCGGGGGGCTTTGGGGAGAAAAAGGAAAAAATAAAATCTTTAAAAAAAAAAATAAATAAATAAATAAATAAATAAATAAAATCCAAACTCTGGATGCCATTCACTGCCTGAAATTACAAGAGGCTACACGCAGGGCTAGCAAGTATAGTAAATTCTTCATGATCACATTCCATAATTTCATAAGCTTTCTATGTTAGAGAAGTTAAATGATTTGGGTGGAAAAAAAACTTTAACAAAAGTTTTACAATCACCTTTAAGGCATTGCTATAAGTCTTGATTTGCTAATTGACTTTTTTGTATGTTAATAGACTTGAATCTATTAATATACACATTAAGTAATGCCCTAATTTGTTTTAGTGCTTCCATTTAATGGAACTAGAACAGAGTACATATAGAAAACTATTCATTCACTCATTAACATGCCTAATAAACATTCACTTTTCCCCATACTCCAGAAGGTTTTAAAGAAAACGCTACCTGAAAAATTTTAAACACATAAATCTCTAGACAGAGAAGGAAAATCAAATGAGAAATATCCTCTAGGAAACTAGTCCCCATTATTATGGTACACTGCATCATTCTACATAGGTTTTATTTTATTATTTCTAATCTATACTAAAAAAGAGAAAGAAAATGAGAACTGATTAAACATCTTTCTAACATCACACTAGAAATTCATTTCTTCTGCTTGAAAAAAGAAACTTTTGATTTCTTTCAAATTGAACTAGTTTTTGAGATAGTAAATTCACCAATAGTATTTATGATAAATGTTGGCCTGCCCAGGGGTTAGCCTATGGGGCAGACACAAAATATTTTCCTCTAATCCCCGGCATTTTTGTTTGATCACTCCAGGCAGAAATCATTTTCTTTTCTGTGACAATTTAAGGCAGTTATAACCTATAGTTCTGTATTATAATTTTTGAATAATCTATTTTATCTACCCCAATAATAATCATTAACATTTGGGTAGCACTGTAGAATATATCGTCACATAGCTGATGATATGTTCGTTTGACGGGGAAGTACTGCAGCTTCATCCAACTCTTCATGGACAGCTACAAGGACAACATCAAGCTCCCATGTGTGGAGGAGACGGGCTGAATGTTCCTGGTTCCAGATGGTTAGGTAGCCGTCCACTGTTCCCACCATATGGGCTCAGGCAAAATGAAATCCAAACTGTGGATGACAAAGCTAGAGGAAGATGCATTCCAGAAAGTGATCTCCAGTGATAAGACTGGCCTTCATCATGCTGATTCATCATCAAGAGAATCAAAAGTCCAGAAGATGCCTTAGGTGTGCACAGAGGCTGTCCTGAGAGATGAAGGGGTACAGCATCACCAAGCACGTGCTGCAGGGCACTCATCCAGCTCTCTTTAGAACAGAGCTCAGTTATAACTGTTTCTTTCAGAGTTCTACTGCCCTCTGCATATTTTTATCCACACTTTTTCTTTCCTGCCCTCCTACATGATTCCTTTATCTGACTCTACCTCAGGATGTCCTTCACTTTTTTTGTTGTTGTTCTGGTGTTGTTTGGTTTCTGTTCTGTTCTGCGGTTTATCATGCCTGCTGTGCAGGAGTTTCCAATGCCTCTTGGGGTTCTCCACCCAACTGGGAAATTGTCCCCGCTTTTGACACACACTGCTCTGTCCGCAGCTGCTGTTTCCTCACCAGCTGTTGTCTGTGCTTACTTTTCCTGGTGCCATTTTCCATTCTCCTCGCTTGTGGAATTTACATCAAAGTGTGGGAATTACCTGGCATGAGTGACAGATACATGCCCAGCTCTTCGAAATCCACAAACCACTATGGCCACCTGAGTTATGCTGAACAGTCTGAGTTTGTCCCTCTGTTTCCTGCCTTCTGCTCCTAGTCTGCTTTCCAAATTCACATCTAGCTACTTGACAGTAATTCTTCTAGCATGACCACCTGCTCAGCCCTTGGTCTTCACTCATTCATTCATTCACTCATTCAATAGTTATTGAAATACACTGCTGTATCAGACACTGCACTGGATTGTAGAGAGAATCTCAAGCCTCAAAAACTGTATGGTCTAATTTGGGGAAAGACTAGTAAGTTCCAGGGCACTATGAAAGGGGCCAAAGCAGGTAGTACAGAACTCATATTTGGTCCATGTAGTAGGACCTAAAAATGCTTCCTGGAGGAAGAAACATGAGTTAACAAGGTGAAAGGGGAGGAAGTGAGCATTATAGGTAGAGGAAACCACAGGGACACAGTCTAGAGGCAAAAAGAAACATGCACAAGATGGCTCATTACTGCAGCTGCCGGGAACGGCAGAGGAAATTTTATTTTCAAACACTTAACTCTTCACTGCTCATTTCATTTTACATCAATTAAAAATAAATAAGTGCATACTTATGTTAAGAATATGAATCATTAAGCACATACTTGTATTAGGAATATGAGTCATTAAGTACAACACTGAATAAAATCATGGACCTGCAAAAATTTTCAATAATTCATCTGTCTCAACTCCCTAACAATTTTGAGTTGTTATTCTCTGTTTAAAACTAGAGTGAGAAAGAAAACGGGCCACTATAGGCTATATAGATAACTTTTTAACTTCATTCATTCATTCATTCATTCATTGTACAAATGTTTAATGAGTTCCTACTATTGCTGAGCGCTTCTCTCATGACCTTCACTGTGCTCATGGAGGGAAGGAAAGGCCAACACTAAAACAAGTAAACAACTAAATAATCATGTAGCACTACAAATATAAACATTACAGGCAAAGCAGAGCAAATGATCCATAAACAGAAGACCAAGTCACATAAAAACATTCCTTTACTAAAAATGCTGTTGAAATCAAACTAAACACTAAAAATTCTTTCTAATAAATGGCATTAGTTATATTTCCTTTACAACTTACTAAATGACCACAAGTCGCAGATTCACTTTCTAGAATTGAACTCAGTTTATTAAGGATAACAAACGATTATGGCACATTGGTGAGAAGCGGCATCTTTAGGGAAGATGTGGTCTGGCTGTAGAGACAGACTCAATCCTCCTTCTGCTATTTTGTCTACCTGGATGAATTTCAGCAGGTTATTTAACCTTATAAAAATCTCATTCCTTTTTTTATAACACAAAGATAAAAATTATAATAATGTTAGTACAAACTTGTTGGGTTGTTTTGAGGCTTAATATGAGTTAATTCACATTAAATGAGCTCTCAGAACATGTTAAGCTTTTAGAACAGTGCCTGGCCTGTTCTAAACATGTTAGCTCCCTGCACCATAATTCATTAAGAGAATTAGGCCCTTGCTGTTCAGAACCACTGTGAGGTTCCTCTGCCCTTCCTATGCCCTCAAAAGTTACCATGAAAGAGATATTAACTGCTCCAAATGGTAAAAAGCTGGTTTTCTTTTGAACCACCTTGCCTGGTTATGTCCTGACAGCCATTTTCTTTGATATTAAGAAATCAGGGGGTTAAGCACAAGCTGCTTGGGAACCTACACCAGTCATCGACCTGTCCATGTGGAGATTTGACGCATAGACACACATTCACCCACACGACCAACCACAGCTGTTCAGTGTGATAGTTACCTTGCAACCCAGAATCTGGACAGACACTGCCTCCCTTCCTTCCTGCAGCCTCTCCCCTGGGTTGCTACATAGTGTGGAACCTGGAAAGGGCTCCAGGGCAAGCTCATTTGCAGTGAGACTGATTATGCTCAGGTGAGTTTTCTGATGTGGGCAGCCTTGAGTAGGAGTGCAGGTTATAGACAGATGTCACAGCCAATGTTACTGGATGTTGAGGAGCTTGACATTGGGGTGTTCCCCCTTTGCCATTTGTGTCATAATAACTTTGGAATAAACCTCTGTCCCTTCAACCAGGAATGTTACCACAAAGCTGCATTTACCATTTACACAAGGAAACAGAATGAAGGCATAGTTGGATTTCCCATTGCTTCCCTTAAGACAATGCAGGGCAGTGGCAGCTTCAGAGAAGAGTCTGCAGTGCATGTTCTCCTCCCACAAACACATGCGTTACCCACATGAGGAGTATTACTGAGACTTCTTAAGCTGGAAAGATGCTTGTTGCACTCCTCTGGTTTCTAAGAGAAGACTGACCCTAAGAGAAGACTTGTGCCTGCCTCATCCTTACTGCTCGCCACAGTTGTGGAGTTGTGGAGCAGCCAGGTGGTGGATGACAGCCATTGGTCCTCTCCATTGAGTGGAGCATGGAGAATCTGGTCTCTATCTGTCCTCCTCCCCTAGACCAAAGAGAGGTAGCAATCCTGGGTAAGTGTCTCTGCTCTGCAGACACACATCCTCCCCTGATGCAGTGGTCCACAGTCCAGCCTGGAGATCAGGAAGTGTTAGTACGTCCATGTCACTTGCCAACAGATATAAGCTACAAGCTCCACTAGCTCTTTATCAGCTAAAAACCAAAAAGTGCTATTATGAGCTCCATCTGTCTGTGCCTATGTCTCAACTGTTTCCAAACCAGATAAATAGAAAGGATAGAAAGAATGATATTTATTAATCTCCCCCAATCCCAACACTTAGTTCATTAAGAAAAATAATTTTAAAACGTAAGGATCTTATCTAAAGACTGTAGGAATTAGTACAAGATTTTAGAAACATGGCTAAGAAAATGGACTCTCCCCGAGGAATTATCTTCACACTATGGTTTGTGCTTGTTTGTTTGTTCTTTTTATCTTCATAAATCAGTGAAATCTGTAAGCTTGATGTAAATAAGACAGTAACGTGTAAGTTATTATTTTACATTTATTGATAAACATGAGAAAATAAGTGGAATAAGCTATATACACAAGCAATTGAGTTATAACTGAAAGCTTGATTCTTCAGCAATGCAAATGCCGAAGACATCTTCTTCTTAAGTCTGTTAAAGGACGATTTTTATCTGAGGATGCTGAGGTGTACTTTGTGAAGAGGTGCTGGCCTCAGCAGTGCTCATCTCTCACAAATTACATATTCTACTACTCACATCTAAGAGAAAATGTTTAATTTTTTGAACCAAAGCATGAAAAATGCAAATGTGAGCTCATTTATATCTACACTTAACATATAATGGAATAAAACTTCTTCTTTTGGCTTACATAGCATTTTGTACCTTATCAACCACCATTAAAATGCATTAAAAGACTCTAATAATGATGCACAATTGACCTGCCCAGTACTTCAGCATTCCTAATCATGTCTAATTTCTGTCTGAAAATGAAGAACAGCCTAATTATCAAACTACTAACTTCAGGTCCTTTGAGTATTAAAAAAAAAAAAAAGGTCAAAGAACATTAATTAGCTTCAACTCTCAAAATGATGAACTTACGTACTTCTTGGGGAACTCTCAGTGACATAATTCCACCCTTTCCTCCATGCATGTGCCTGAGATATTAACAACACCTGGGCTTCATGTATTAGATATACCTTATGCTGCTTTTCCACTCGTTATCTCCATAGTATGAGTCTGTAATGTGTTCTAATTATGTTTACTCTTAAAATATCAACCACAATAAGAAACCTGGTATTTAGTTAATCCTTTAAAATATATGTGCTACCTCCAAAGAACAAATAACCTGATGTGTCTATATACATCAAAGAA
Source organism: Equus caballus (assembly GCF_041296265.1). Classification (NCBI taxonomy): domain Eukaryota; kingdom Metazoa; phylum Chordata; class Mammalia; order Perissodactyla; family Equidae; genus Equus; species Equus caballus. Next base: position 22,224,826 of record NC_091692.1, read on the forward strand.
AAAGACTGTGTGATACTTTATCATCTAAGAACAATTTTAAAAATATAGTAGAACTAACAAATAATACAATTAATAGCATTTTAAGAGTGTAGACAATACCCCAATTTCAGAGGAAATCAAATCCCTCTCTTTCTTGTAAGCTCTGCTGACAGTTCCTAGAGTTTGAGGGTCAAGGGAAACAGGACAGGTGACAGGTAAGGATGGAGAGAGCATCAGGCCCTAGACCATGTTTCGGAGTTTGGGCTTTATTTTACAGGCTTGCATTGTCCTATGTGCCTTTCTTAAAGCAGTAACAGATGTTGTGCTAAACGAATTTTATTATCAAATAATTTGGGAATGTAACATAATTTGGGAAGACAAAGAGATGACTTCATTCCAGGACTTCTAAGAGCCTTTAATATGCAAATAAACATTTTTCAGCAACAGGAATTTTGAATATACTCTACAGAATTTCTAATTTTCCTTTTACCATCAAATGCTTTTTTAAGAGAATATTATTTTATAGAACTTAGTTTCACAAATGCACTTAGATATGTTTAGACAAATGGGAGACATTTATAGATTTTAATCTTAGGAGTGACACGACACGGTTTGATTTGCATTTAAGAAAGATTACTCCAATGGCTGTGTGAAAAGAGGCTGCAAGGTTAGAGTGGATTCTGCCAAGACAAGATGATTAAGGTCAGAATGCAGGAAGCAGTATTTAGGCAAACAGAAGCATAAAGACTAGGATACATCTAAGAGAAAAATTTGGTAGAACTTGGCAACTAGTTTGATAAAGAAGTAGATTAAAGATGCCTCCCAAATTTGAAGTTTAGGTGACTGGTTGAATATGGGTGCCAATAATCAAGATAGAGAATAATGAGAAGGGACCTCATAAGCAAATACACAAACACTTGTAAATTATGGTTTACAAAGTTCTTTCACACTCGTTATTTTATCCAACACTCATCACAACTCTAAGACATAAGTGGTATACATAGTTTTTCTTATTTAATGATGAGAAAAACTTGATCAGAATTTTAAATTACTCAACTAAAGTAAGCTAATATCCCAAGTATAATAAGGTGAGGATTCCCCTCCACCTCTTAAATCATCTCTCAGTAGGGGCCGGCCTGGTGATGCAGTGGTTAAGTTCGCATGTTCTGCTACTTGGCAGCCCGGGGTTCGCCAGTTTGGATCCCAGGTGCGGACATGGCACTGCTTGGTAGGTGTCCCACATATAAAGTAGAGGAAGATGGGCATGGATGTTAGCTCACAGTCAGTCTTCCTCAGTAAAAAGAGGAGGATTGGCAGCAGTTAGCTCAGGGCTAATCTTCCTCAAAAAAAAAAAAATCATCCCTCAGTAAAGTAAATATTTTCCTATATTCAAGTTTTCAGAAAATCTCTCATAGTTCAGAGCACTGTATAAGTGACTGCCGTTTTTTCTTTTTCCTGAAGAAGATTAGCCCTCAGCTAACATCTGAGGCAATCTTCCTTCACTTTATGTGTGGGTCACCACCATAGCACAGCTGATGAGTGCTATAGATCTGCACCTGGGATCCAAACCTACAAACCTGGGCCACCGAAGTGGAGCGTACCGAACTTAGCCACTATGCCAAAGGGCCAGCCCCCTGACTGTCTTTTGAAGAAACTGTGTTAGCCTGAAATGTTTTCAACCTATTCTAGCTGAGATGCTTTTGGAGCTCAGCTGAATAAATTGATAGAAAGTTGGGGGCAAGAAATATAACCTGGATTTAGGATTAATTCTTAGGGTTACGTCCTCATACCTGCCACTGCTGGAAGTTACAGAACTCAAAGTGTTAAAATATTGCTTTGAAAAGCCATCGACTACATTGTTACATTTCACAGATCATGATACACCTACAACATAGATGTAAAAAGAATTTTCCTTAAAGATTTACAGTTTAAGACAAAATTTGTAGCGGCAACAGCATACACAGAAACAAAAAACATCACACTTTAAAGGAATTATATGAATGTAGGATTGATGGTCCTAAAAAAGGGCATTAGATGATCACTAAATGGCTCTCACTGTGGAAGATACTTGAGAAGAATGTGAAGGACATTGTTACAGGAAATGAGAGAAAAAGCAGTTTTACTAATATACCATGTAGTTGCATATATTTGAAGTATGTCTGATTTGAAGTATCTATGAGTAATGAAAATTATAAATTAAGTATTATAAATAAGCTGTAGACTCTCACCTGCATCTCTAAGAGTTATACATTTAGACTGGCTAAAAATCTTAGTTCTTCTTATTGAAAATGGGAGAATCATCCTTTAAGCTGCACTGCCTTCCATTCAGGCTTATCTGACATTTGGATCCTGTCCCATTCTTCCCTTCCAACACTGTTTCGACTGACTCAAAGAGACACCTGATCAGCCGAAACTGGGAAGCCAATGCTGACCTTGGAAGCAAGGGAGGCAGTAAGGTCGAATTAGGGATGATATGTATGGTACTGACTGTCCAGACCTTATGAAGACTTCAAACTTTGCTTCTGACATTGGGAGGAACAAGGCTTCTAAAAAATGAAAAGCTGTATGTGCTATGACTTGGGTGTTTCCAGGGAAATAGTATGGTGCCGTGAGAAGAGCCCTAGGCTCGAAGACAACTGTGTCATCTTCTACAAGTGACTCGTCTCTTTTCGGAAACAAATCTCCATGGATCTCTCACATTTCTGCACATCTTGACAGTGAGGCATTGACTGCCCTTTATTCTAGACAACGTTTTCAAAGGTGTTTGGATAGCAAATGGCCTTGGAAGATGGACACAATATCTCTCTCCAGAGAAAAGGGAGGCATATTTACTCCCCAGTATAATAACGATAAATCTCCTTGCAGAAGCAAGGGCAGAAATGCTTTCTGCCCACTTGAAAAGATTCATAGTCCCTAAGGTCAGACTTCTTCTCCTATAGAGCAACCCACTGCATGTGCACATCAGATGGCCTTCTCCAAGGCCTCCTGTGGGAACTGGGGCTGAAGGATGGGTGCACACATGCTGATATGCTGGCTACTGCTATTCCTGTGTATAATAAACTGCCTTTCACCTCTGACCCAGGAGTCTTGGGTCTTCTACCAGCATCCATGAAACTGTGACAAGCTCACTTGCTAGTTTGCAAGTACGGTGAAATCTCAGACCCTTCAGACTTCTTGAAATTCTCTCCATTCCATCTTTACTTGTGTAGAATAAAAAAAGCTTGGGCTAGATAAACCTAGTTCTCTTTCCAGCTCGTTGAGTATATATAATTTATATTAGGAATATAAATAAACGTGGCAAATATGGTGTTTACATTTTTATTGTTTAATAATTCTTAAAGCTTCAAGTTGTTTTTCCAAAAGAATTCCACATATCTAACACTTTGTGTTTAACATGTTCCCTCTTTCCTGAAAAAAAAAAACCCAAAAACCAAAAAACAACAAAACCCTGAATGCTTTCCATTTACTTTTCAAAACACGACCTGCTCTACTCAGTTAAAACTTCAGCTCTTAAACGTCCTGGATTGAGCTGTAATCAATCTCCTCTCCAATCCCTCAGGCACACTCATTTCCTGTAAGAAGTCATTCAATTACAGCTTTAGTTTTGAAGGTTCTCCGAGCACCTGAAAATGTCTCTTCACATCATACCTCCGAAACCAGCTGGTCTATTTTATACCTAAATTTTGCCTTTGTTGCTGTTTCAATTCCAACAATGTTAGCCACAGTAAATTTTACTCTCCACCTTTGAAAAGAAAAAGTACTCTCTCATATTTGACAAAAATTTCCTTATAAGAGTAGGAAATTTATCTACTCATTAATAAATATTTATTGAGTTCCTACTATGTGCCAGAACTATAACAGATGCTTTGATATAAAAATTAATAAAACATGAATACTGCCTTCCTAAAATGTCCAATAAAATAGAGGAGTCTATAATCTAGTGATATATCTTATAGCCTGAATTTTCTTAGAAAACAGATAATATACCATTTGTACTTAACAAAAATTTTTGAATAATAGCTGAATGAATGAATACATGAATATTGAATGAATAAATATAACTATGCAAACTGAAGAGAATCCAGGCTATGCATCAAAAATATGCCATGGCAGCCTGGGGATTTCTGAAACCATTTCAGATCAGTAGTGCTAATGAAAACTCATTTCTTTGCAGAAAGTAGAGTTTAAATTCTAATTGCATTAAAATCCCTAGGCTAATACTTCTTACTTAGAATGCACATAGAAACTATTCAACTACACTTAAACTACCCCTGTCTTAGGGTTGACTATTTTTTTCCTTGTGTAAAAAAGCAAAGGGTCACCTGAGGATCTACAACAAGGTACAACTAAGCCTTGTCACAGATCTCTTATCCTGATGCCACAAGCTCACCTGGGGCTGGGCTGCACACTGAAGCTTTGTAGGTTTTGATCTTAAAGACATGGACTACACTACATCCGGGAATTAGGCTGTAGATTTGATTTGACTGCTGATCAAATAATAAGAGGGCAGATGAACTCTTGTTCCTCTTATTGGTAGACTCCCAAGTCATTAATCTGCCTGAGTGTACTGAGAATGGAAAGTTTAGTTTCCTGAAGTTACAATAGAGTTATTATAATGCAGTAGTTGTTTCTAAGGGACTAAATCCTTGAGATTTTCATCATTAATTCATTCACTTTACAATTACTAATGCGGTGCCTATAACATGGGAGCCACTGTCTAGCAAGGAAAGTAACAGGAATGCGGAGAGGATGAACATCTCTTCACAGACCTGAGGAACCTATAGTGCAGAATGGAGAAAGGTATGCTCACCAGGAACTGGAAGGTGATGTGACATTTCCTCATGGTGGTTGGGAGTTCAGATAAGGGTCAGACAGTATGAGATTAAGTCATGCCAAGAGAGAAGAAGTAACTGTTTTCTATCTGATTCTTCAAGATCTAGAGGAAATGTCAGTTATCCTTAATGTTGGAAGGAGTGGGGCCATTTAAGAAGATGATGCTCAGCTTAATTCTTTTCCCTCAAAGAATCCTCCAGAACACCTGACTGGATCGTCCATTTTCAGCCTCCCTATCTGCTCATGTTTGTTATTTAATTCATTTCCTCCATAACTCCTGAGGAGGCAGAGAAGACATTGCCTCTCCCTACAAAGCACTTAATTTTTAATAAATAGGTTGGAATCAGTATAAGTGAATAAAATGGCCCCTGTGTTATGAGAGAAATGTCTGTAGGATGCAGAAGGGAGTTGTCATTTCTACCAAGGGTTGTTGGAAAGACCTTAGAGAAGATCTTGATCAGAGCAGAAGAGTGCTCACTGTGAAGGCAAGGAGAGGAGAAACATGAGCCGAAGCTCAGCAATTTAAGGTATGAAACAGAGGTATCATAGCACCTACAGCCCACCCTTACCTGACTTCCTTAAACATCCCTCCTCTGATGAGAAGTCTGACTTGTTCCAGTAGCATAATTCTCTCTTCCTAGCATGTCCTCTCTCAAATTCTTAGCTGATTCTTTTGTCTGATAAGTGTTGCCAGCCTTCACGCCTGGTCTTTTACCAATTCACCAACTTCATCCCTATTTATTCATCCATAACTTGTACTGACTCAGCCCAGGAGGAACATCTCTGTCTCCATGCTGGAATATGACTTTTGCAACTCTGCTTCTTCCATGGTTGTCCGGATTACCTGGACAGTATCTCATAATGAAAATATTATTACTTTTTGGTGATGCTACTTCCTCTTAGAATCATAAATTCTGATGGGTTGAAGGATACTTTTCAGTATGTTAAGGCTAATAGAAATGAACAATTAATGGGCATTTGGTAAACCACAGAAACTATTCTGGGAAACGGCATATTTATCATATTATTTGGTTGTTCTAACAGCTCTTCAACTTGGAACTATATTTTATAAATCAGATATCTGAGGAGAAAAATGGTATAGCTTACCCAAAGTCACACAGCTGGTAAGTGACTGAGCCAGGATTCCACCTCCAGTCCCTCTAGCTATAAGATACTTCTCAAAAAATCTCTATCTCTGTTTCTACATCTGTCTTTATCTCTATCTCTCTATCTCTATATATCCTGCCTCTACTTGATCACTGTCAGTGATGAAAAGCTCATTACCCTCTGAGGCAATATATTTTGATATTTTATGATGATTCTAATATAAATGATATTCTAAAAAGAAATGCACTATCAAGCCATGAGAAGACATGGAGGAAACTTAAATGCATATTGCTAAGTGAAAAAAGCCAATCTGAGAAGGCTACATACTGTATGATTCAACCATATGACATTCTGGAAAAGGCAAAATTAGGCAGACAATAAAAAGATCAGTGGTTGCCAGAGGGGAGAGAGATGAATAGGCAGAGTACACAGGAATTTTAGGGCATAACTACTCTGTACGATATTATAATGGTGGAGACATGTTATTATACATTTGTCCAAGCCCATAGAATGAACAACACCAAGAGTAAGCCCTAAGGTAAACTACAGACTTTGGGTGATTATGACGCATCAATGTAGTTTTATCCTTGGTAAAAAATGTACCATTATGATGAGTGATGTTGATAATGAGTGAGGCTACGCTTGTGCGGGGGCTAGGGGTACATAAAACTTATAGAAGAAAACATAGGCAGTATGCTCTTCAACATTGGTCCTAGCAGCATCTTTTCAAATACCATGTCTGTCCATGCAAGGGAACCAAGAGAAAAAATAAATGAATGGGACTATATCACACTAAAAAGCTTCTGCACAGTAAAACAAGGAAATCATCAACAAAATGAAAAGACAACAAAACAACAGAGAGAAGATATTTGCAAACCAAATATCTGATGGGGGTTAATACCCAAAATACATAAAGAACTCATATAACTCAACAACAAAGAGACAACCCAATTAAAAAATCGTCAAATCATCTGAACAGACATTTTTCCAAAGAAGACCTACAGATGGCCATCAGTCACATGAAAAGATGTTCAACATCACTAACTATTTGGGAAATGTAAATCAAAACTAAAATGAGATATCACCTCAGACCCATCATAAAGGTTATAATTAACAAGGCAAGAAATAACAAGTGTTGGAGAGAATGTGGAGAAAAAGGAACTCTCATATGCTCTGGTGTGAATGTAAACTGTACGTTGCAGTCACTATGGAAAACAGTATGGAGATTCCTCAAAAACTTAAGAATAGAACTACCATATGATCCAGCTGTTCCACGGCTGGGTATTTAGACAAAGAACAAGAAAACACAAACACGTAAATATACATGCACTCCTATCTTCTTTGCAGCATTATTCCCAGTAGCCAAGACTTGGAAATAACTTAAATGCCCATCAAGTGATGAATGCATAAAGAAGATGCAGTATATATACACAATGGAATACTACTCAGCTATAAAAATAAATGAATCTTGCCACTTGCTTCAACATGGATGAAACTTGAGGGTATTATGCTAAGTGAAATAAGTCAGATGGAGAAAGTCAAATACTATATGATCTCACTCATAAGTAGAAAACAATAACAGCAACAAACAAACACATAGATACAGAGATTAGATTGGTGGTTACCAGAGGGAAAGTGGGGAGGGAGGAGGGTGAAAGGGGTGACTGGGCACATGGGTGATGGATGGTCATCAGTCTTTGGGTGGTGAACATGACGTAGTCTACACAGAAATTGAAATATAATGATGTACACCTGAAATTTATATAATGTTATAAACCACTGTTACCTCAATAAAAAAAAATCAATTCCAGGACCAAAGTGAAAAAAAATTTTTTTCCTAACAAATGAAAATGGAAATACAACATACAAAAAGCTATGGGATGCTGCAAAAGCAGTTCTTAGAGGGAAGTTTATAGCAATAAATGCATATGTTAAGAAAAAAAGTAAGATCTCAAATAAACCACCTAACTTTAGACCTCAAGGAACTAGACAGAAAAGAACAAACTATGTCTAAATTTAGAAGAAGGAAGGAAATAACAGATTAGAGTGGAAACAAATGAAATAAAGACCAGAAAACAATAGAAAAAAATCAACAAAACTAAGAGCTGGTTATTTGAAAAGATAAGCAAAATTTACAAACTTTTAGCTAGACTAGCTAAGAAAAAAAAGAGAAGACTGAAATAAAATCAAAAACAAAACAGGAAACTTTACAAGTGATACCACAGAAATGCAAAGGATCAAAAGAGATTACTATGAACAGTTATATGCCAACAAATTGAACAACCTAGAAGAAATAGAGAAATTCCTAGAAACATACAACTTACCAAGACTGAATCATGAAGAAATAGAAAATCCAACCAGACCAATAATGAGTAAGAAGATGATGAAGCAGTAATCAAAAACCTCCCAACCAAAAAGAGCCAAGGTCCACGTGGTTTCACAGATGAAGTTGATCAAATATTTAAAGAAGAATTAACTCCAATCTTTCTCAAAATCTTCCAAAAAATTGAAAAGGAGGGAACATTTCCAAACTCATTTTATGATGCCAGCATTACCCTGATACCAAAGACATTATAAGAAAAGATAACTACAGGCCAATACCCCTGATGAATATAGACGCAAAAATTCTCAACAAAATACTAGCAAATCAAATTCTACAGTACATTAAGAGGAGCATACACCATGATCAAGTGGGATTTATCCCTGAGCCACAGGATGATCCAACATACACATATCAATCAATGTGATACACCACATTAATAAAATGAAAGATAAATATTAAATTATCATCTTAGTAGAGGCAGAGAAAGCTTTTGACAAAATTAAATATCCTTTTATGATAAAAACTCTTAACAAGTTGCCTATAGAAGGAATGTACCTCAGTATAATAAAGAACATATATGACAAGCCCATAGCTAACATCATATTTAACAGTGAAAGGTTGAAAGCTTTTCCTCTAGGATTAGGAACAAGACAAGGATGCCTACTCTCACCATTCCTATTCAACATAGTACCGGATGTCCTGACTAGAGCAATTAGGCAAGAAAAAGTAATAAAGGGCATCCAAATTGGAAAGGAAAAAGTAAAATTGCCTCTGTTTGCATGTTATATAATATGACATATAGAAAATCCTAAAGATCACCCAAAAACCGTTAGAATTAGTAAATGAATTCAGTAAAGTTGCAGGATACAAAACCAACATACAGAAGTCAGCTGTGTTTCCATACACTAACAACAAAACATGTAAAAAAGAAATGAAGACGAAAATCCAAAGAAATAAAGAGAACAATCCCATTTGCAATAGTATCATAAACAATAAAATACATTTATATGTCAATTATTTCTCAATAAAACTGGGGGAAAAAACAATAAAATGCTCAGGAATAAATTTAACTAAGGAGGTGAAAAGATCGGTACACTGAAGCACAAAACCTCCTGAGTAGCCAAAGCAATCCTGAGAAAGAAGAAGAAAGCTGGAGGCATACACTTCTTGATTTTAAACTACATGACAAAGCTATAGTAATCAAAACAGTCTGGTATTGGCTATAGAATAGGACAAAATATTTGCAAACCATATATCTGATAGCAGATTAATATCCAAAATATACAAAAAACTCATATAACTCAATAAAGATAACAAAAAACTTGATTAAAAAATGAGCAGAGGAACTGGACATTTTTCCAAAGAAGATATCCAAGTGGCCAACAGGTACATGAAAAGATGTTTAACGCCACTAATCACCACAATTGCAAATCAAAAGCACAATGAGATATCACCTCACACCTGTTAGAATAGGTTGGTGAGGATGTAGAGAAAAGGGACCTGTGATATTGTGATTTATAAGAAATATATATGTGGTCTTTGCCCACAGTTCCTGGCTCACAGCTCCTAAGGAATTATTTGTTATGTTAATGAAGGTGACTTTTGAAGCCACCCAAGGGTGGGGGCTGGTTGCCAGGAGAACCAGCCGTGTGATCAGAGGACTGGAACTTTCAGCCCCACCCCTTGATTTCTGGGGAGGGGAGGGAGGCTTGAGGTTGACTAAATTGTCAATGGCCAGTGACTTAGCTGATCATACCTACGTAATGAGGCCCCCACAAAAACCCAAGAGGACTGCTCCTTGGCCCTTTCTCTTTCCAAGAGCTTCAGGGTTGGTGAACACATGGAGGAACTGGGAGAGTGGTGCGCCTGCGGAGGGCATGGAAGCTCCACGCCCCTTCCCTCACAGCTTGCCCTATGCACCTCTCCCATCTGGAAGTTCATCTATATCCTTTATCATACCCTTTAATAAAGTGGTAAATGTAAGTAAGTGTTTCCCTAAATTCTGTGAGCTTGTCAAACAAATTAATCAAACCCAAGGAGGGGGTGTGGGAACGTTTGATTTACAGCTGGTCGGTGAGAAGCACAGGTAACAACCTGGGCTTGCGGCTGGTGTCCGAAGTGGAGGGCGATCTTGTGGGACTGAGCCTTTACCTATGGAATCTGATTTCATCTCTGGGTAGCTTGTGTCAAAATTGAGCTGAATTCTCACACACCCTGTTGGTGTCTGAGAACTGCTTGTCGGTGTGAGGAAGCCTCCATACACACACATTGAAATAGGATTCAAGAATCTCTTTTGTGGGAATGTAAACTGGTGCAGCCACTATGGAAAACAGTATGCAAATTCCTCAAAAAGTTAAAAATAGAACTAGTATATGATAAAGCGATCCAACTTCTGGGTATATATCCAAAGAAAACGAAAACGAGATATCAAGAAGATACCTGCACTCCCATATTTACTACAGCATTCTTCACAATAGCTAAGATATGGAAATAACCTAAACGTCTGACAATGGATGAATGGATTAAAGACAATTGGTGTATATTCCTACAATAGACTATTATTCAGCCATGAGAAAGAAGGAAATACTGCCATTTGCAACAACATAGATGGACCTTAAGGGCATTATGCTAAGCAAGATAAGTCAGACAGAGAAAGCCAAACAGTGTATGATATCACTTATATGTGAAATCTAAAAAAATGAACTCGTAGAAACAGAGAGTAGAATGGTGGTTACCAGGGGCTAGGAGGTAGGGGAAATGGAGAGATGTTGGTTGAAGGTTACAAACTTACAGTTAGAAGATGAATACGTTCTGAGGATCAAAGGCACAGCATTGTGATTATAGTTACCCATACTGTATATATACTTTCAAGTTGCTAAGAGACTAGATCTCAAATGTTCTCATCACAATAAAGAAATGATAATATGTGATGTGATGTGAGAGAGGTGTTAGGTAATGTTATAATGGTAATCATATTGTAATATGTAAGTATATCAAGTCAACATATTTTATACCTTAAACACAGTTTTTTATATCTTAATAAAAAAAGAAAGAAAGAATAAAACTGCTGGGAGGTAGGAAGCGAAGGTTCTAGAAAATAGCCTACAGTGAAAAAGTAGGGGTAGGATCCTGGGGTGACGAGGCTCAAGGACCCTATGTCGATACAGGTACGGGGCAGGCTTGCTCAAGGTGCAGATTTAGGAAGCTCTTCTTTCCTTCCTTCTCCAACACCAGAAGGGGATGAGTATTAGTTCAATCTGGTATTAGAACAGGGGTCTTAACTTGGGGTCCACCGAAGAGTCTTGGGACTGGGAATCTGGGAATTAGATGGGAAAATAATATATTTTTATTTTCACCAACATTGAAATTTATCATTATCCCAATTATTAAATGTAGGCAATAAACTATAGTAGTATGAGCAGTACCTGTGACTTTGTTAACAATAAAAGTCACATGGGGCTGGCCCGGTGGCACAGTGGTTAAGTGCTCATGTTCCACTTAGGCAGCCCCGGGTTCGCCAGTTCAGATCCAGGGTGCCATGTCAAGCCATGCTATGGTGGGCATTCCACATACAAAGTAGAGGAAGATGGGCATGGATGTTAGCTCAGGGCCAGGCTTCCTCAACAAAAAGAGGAGGATTGGCAGTAGTTAGCTCAGGGCTAATGTTCCTCAAAATAAAAACAAAAAACAAACAAACATACAAAACAATAAAAGTCACAGATATTTTAATTCTACTTCATAGTGTAGTTATTGCAGATATCTCAAACATCATTCATGCCCATCATTACTTTGAAAATAATGGAAGTTGGTAGACCCTCTGACAGATCTTGCTGTTTATAATAAAGCAGCACATATATTCCTATACCACATTTTAAAAACACTTTGATAATTGCATTTCAATATCTTTGATTTCCTTTGTAATCCATTGTTTCACTTTATGCATTTAAAAATACTATTCTGAGAAGAAATTCATTGGCTTCAACACATTGCCAAAGTAGTACTTGGACGAAAAAGGTCCAGAAACTCTGGGTTAGATGATGTGGAAGGGAGCAGATAGCTGGAGAGGCTCCTACCTTCTGAGCCTAGGGGAAGGGGTTTTGCTCAAAGAGAAAAGTGAGAGGATAAGCTGGGAAGTGCTAGGACCCACGTGTCTGGACTTCTGACCAGCCATTACTGATGCAGCCTGTTCCTGGGTGGCCCTGGATGGCTCTCAGGGCAGAAGAGGGAGCTGGAAGGACTTGGGCACCAGGAGGAAAAAGAGAAGTTTTGTGACAGTAGTTTTATGTATATTAATGAAAGAATTGTCATCTAAGTAAATAGGAGAATTTATGTAAAAATAATAACTACTCAAATAATGCTGACTACGCCAGGCAGTGTTCTATGTAATTTACAAACACTAGCTCCATTAATCCTCACAACAATCCTGTACAGTAGGTACCACTATTATCCTCATTTTGCAGATGAAGCGATGAGGCAAAGCGAGGTTATGTAAACTGCCCAGAGTAGCCCAGAAGTTACGACACAAAACCAGGATGCTGATGCAGTTGGTAGGACTCTGGACTATGGACCCTTATGCAGGCTGCACAAAATGACTTTCTAAAAGATTAATGATAATAACCAATGTTATCTGTTTGTACTCTGCAATAATAATGATAAGAAAGAAAATATGATAGCTAGAAATCGAAAATAGCATTCCGTGCTTGTATTTTCTACTCTGAGTTCCTCTCATCAGATGTGCTTCCTATAAATGGATTCTCAGTTTCTCCTCCAAATACCTATTATTGCAACATTAACAGTTATATTAAAGTATGCTTTGCTCCATTTTTCTAACATCTACAATGACTCCTACTGAATTCTAAGAAAGCAAATCTTAACCTCTCAAGGGCAGCTCTTCCTGTGACTGATGGCTTAACCCAAATTTTGACATGAATACATTCTTTTCAGAGAACATTATAAAGAGTGAGGGCAGCTGTGCCACGCTGGCTGTGGCTGCTGTGATAACCCTTCTTCCACTCAGCACATCAATGAAAGAGCAGCCCTGTAGCTCAGTGTCCACAGATGAGCAACATCAGGAGTTCTGAGAGTCCCTTTGTGCAGAAGTCTCAGGCTACTCCATTGGGCAGGCAACCTGATGCCCAGCAGTATGTGAGCAGGTGATGTTCAAAATGCATTCATGCTTTCAGGAAGTCAGAAACCAAACAGTTTTGTTGCAGAGGAAAAGCTTGATTTAAAACATTTCTATGCATTGGCCTTTGTGGATATGGTCTGTGTTCAAAAGAAAATCCAAATCTGTCCCTAACTTCATCGTGAATATATAGTCATTTATATAAGACTGTGAACAGTTCTCAGTGCCAATTTTATTTATTAATATTTCCAAACACAAAGCAAACAAAATAAAACAAACAAACAGAGGGAAACATTTCCTTTTCTTTTTTGTGCTCGAGGGTTGAGAGGTGTGATTATTAAGATTTGAAATTCAAGCCAAAGCTCCAGAAGGAGGCTGACACATCTTTTGCTTCATATCCTCCTTTTACACAAATATTGAAACAAGTATTTTTCTCTTTTGGGAAAAAACAGAGATATGAGTACTTTCCAATAATAACAGAATGGACGGGAATTTGGATTGAGAGTTGGAGGACCTGACTTGTAGTCTTGACTTTGTCCCTAAGCATTTACTTCTGAATAATTTATAGTTCAATAGCTTTCAAAAGGGATTTGTGGAGTGACTTGCAATAAAAACTTGCATACAAAAGGATATAAGAGAGGGAAAGGGGAAATCAGAAACAACATAGAGGAAAAAGGGAGAAAATTTGCTTAACTCATTTGATCTAACTGAGTGTCCTGGACACAAAGTAAAAAAGGGAAACATGATGAACTTCATGGGTGTCACTATCACTAAAGGCAAGTCCATCAATTTTTGATTAAAAACATAGTTTTGTTTTACTTTGTTTTGTTTTATTTCCTGGCTCTAAATTCTAGAAAGGATGTTTTCTTGTGGATCTTTGTATAAAAAAGGCATCAAGTTAGATTCTTTAGAAAATGCGAAAGCTCTGGATAAAGGTTAAAGGTATTTTATTGAATTATATTTGAGTAAGGGTAATTTCTTTGGAGAATTAATCCACTGTAGTTCCAGTAAATTGCTTTTGATGCTCTACTTTGATGGAAGGAGTCACCATGTAGCTCTGTGAGCTCTCTTGCCTCTTAGTCGGTAAAATAGGGATTTTAATTAGATGAACTCCAAGGGTCCTTCTAACTCACAAGGTCGATTATTTCTAAGATTAATTTCATTTAGACTTTCTATTATTGTTAACACATCAGCCAAGCTCAGATGCCCACAGATTAGGGATTCCCATCACCTCCTTTTTGTCATAAAATTAACATTAAACATGTACTGAAACCAAGTTATATACTTTAAGTAAGAGACAGGTCTACCGGAGTAGCTGAAAAACAATGCCTGTTGAATTAATAAGTGAAAACAAATATTTCAAAGTCCCCAATGCCATTTTTATACCTTGTCTTTAAAAGGCTCAGATTAACGGCTACCAAGTGAGTTATTTGTATGTCCTGTGAATTCTAAAGTAAACACAGAAATCTTGCTGTAGCCCATAGCAGTTCCAAGGGTAATCAAATAGCACCAAAGTTCAGGCTGTAATTTCTAGATAAATAAAAATGTAACTACTATAATGGGTCATGAAGGGGAGCAGAATATGACCCCCCAAAATACGCCTCTTTGGCATACTGATTATTTTAAGCCGGTTGTTTTTAAGAAGCAGTAGACACAGAAGAAGCTCTGAAAACTGAGTACAAGTTACCCTTTTGTAAGAGACATTTACATTAGTAAGGCAAATCTCTCTGTAAGGATGTTTCCCTCCCTGGACTAGGAGAAGGATGATTCTAAATTTCTATAAAGTCTTAACAATGGAGAAGGCAACCACTTAAAATGGCATACTAACCTTACTCGTGTCTGCTGTGCTTTTCCTGGTAACCTCCCATAACTGGCCTCGCTTTCCTACAACATCTTTTGTCTTTAGCTGGAGATGTTATTTAAGGTGGTGGCTGGAGGCCATTTCAGAGAGTTACTCAATTTTCCTGGGTATCTTCCCTGTATATAGGAGGTATATTAGTTATTAAACTTCTGTTTGCTTTTCTCCTGGTAATGTGTCTTTTATTACAGGGGAGTACCAGCCAAGAACCGAGAAGGATAGAGGGGAAATTATTTTTCCTCCCCTACAGCGGCACACAAAATATAACCATCAATCTATCGTATTATTGGAGCACCTATATCTCAAGACTGTTTTAAAGAATGAATGCATATGATCTCAGTTCTAAATTTTTAAAATCCTTTCTTAAGGAAAATATATGTTTTTTTTCACTTGGATAGGAGCAACAAACACATGTAGCTCTCTGACACCTCTTAGGAAGTATTATCATTTGTATAGAAGAAATTGTATTTAAATTCAAAGGAAGCTAGATGTTTTTAAATAAAAATAAAAGATATAAATATTATTTTGCAAATTGACTACTATTTATAGGATAGCTTAGGCAAAATAAAACAAAAATTTGTTTTCTTTTCCCCAAGGAAGGTTAGCCCTGAGCTAACATTTGTGCCCTTCTTCCTCTACTTTATATGTGGGACACCTGCCACAGAATGGCTTAATGAGTGGTGCATAGGTCTGTGCCCCAGGATCCAAACCAGCAAACCCCAGGTGGCAGAAGTGGAGTGTGCAAACTTAACCACTGCGCCACCAGGCGGGCCCCCAAAAACTTGTTCTTTTTAATTTAAATTTAAAATGTTTCCATATTTACATATATGATTTAACTTCTAAGAGCAAAAAATTATATAGAAAATAGTCAACGCAGAAACTAAACATTTATCCCTCAACGTTCTGAAAGGAACCATAATTTGTCACCCAAAATATGCCTCTGTGGCATAGGATTATTTTAAGCTGATTATTTTTAAGAAACAGCAGACACAGGAGAAGCTCTGAAAACCAAATAGAAGTTACCCTTTTATAAGAGACATTTACATTTATAAGAGAAATCACCATTTGTATGGGTGTCTCTGTCTGTACCAGGAAGAGAAGAATGACTAAGTCTTTAGAAACTCTTATCAATGGAGAAGCCAGGGACTTAAATTTGCATAACAACCATAACCTTGTTTACTATGTTTGCCTGAAAATCTCCCATAACTGGCTTTCTCTACTCCCAACTTCTTTCTTTTGTCTTTAGTTGAAGATAGTATTTAAGGTGATGGCTTGGGTCATTTTGAGGATTTGCTCAGTTTTCCTGCATATCTTCCACATATATGAGAGGCATACATACTGAACTTCTGTTTGTTTTTCTTCTGTTAATCTGGCTTTTATTACAGGAGGTGTCCCAGTGAAGAAGCTAGAAGGGCAGAGGGAAAATTATTTTTAACTCCCCAGTTTGCTGACCTCTGATGGGCCTTTCTGAGATACCATACTCACTCTAGAGCCTACAGAAGGGATTCTGGAAAACTGGAAGAAGCCAGTGAAGGGTAAGAATTCTTACCAAAGTCACCTCTCCTGGATCTCTCTCTATAGTGTCCAGTCATGAGAGGATGGTAAAATTTCACTTTGTCCCTTCCTTTCTAAATTTAGATTAGGAGGAGAAAGTATTTGTGTAACAAGTTTCTTGGGTCTAAAGATATTGGTACAGATCTCTGCTATGTGTACGCTTGTTTCTATGGATCCTGTTCCTCTCAGAGATAGTCATTGTCCTTTGTCTCTGTCTCTTGTGTTATTTGTCATAAGGAGGAGAACTATAGATCTGATGAGGGTTTCCTTTATCCATGTGTTGAGAAGTTGGCTTTGTGACCAGTGAGAATATTCTCTCTGGTCTCTGCCAGCTGCAGGATGCCTGTATCAGCATGCATCTAGCAGACAGCGGAATAGGCGGTGGATCCAAGAAGTAGCATTCTCTTTATTCAACCATGCCAGCTCTCAGGGGAGTCTGTCACAAGGGATCCTGGTCCATAAGGGGCCTTTGTCATTTCAATCTCTGTTGCCTGTTAGTGCTGGAAAGGTCTCCTTCCAGTAGTGGCTGGTGGTGTCAGATTAGCAGTGATTAGAGGCATCTCATTTTCTTGAGGGAAACTGGAGACACTGTTTTCACTACACCATACTTACACCCTGTGACAATGAAGGTCTATGCTTTCTTAGGCTAACCTTGGAAGTAAACTTTCTGGATCTTGTGAGGTCTGCTTCTTCCGTACCCTCTTTTGGGATGCCTTTTGCACCCACAGTTAAGCCATAAAAAGGTTAGTGGTTTGAGTTACTATTGAAATGAAGATCCTACACATCAATGGCCAGATGATGGATCCTTTGAATTGGAACCACTTCTACATTGAGAAAACAAATTTAGAGAGCTCTCATGCTAACCAATTGCCTTATTGATACTCATGGAAAGATCAAACTGAAAAGTGGGCACAAAGGAGTATGGTGGTTACCTTTAAGGACTCCCTTAACAAGATGAAATTACAAAGCCTTTTTTTCCCTCCACTTTCAGGAGACCCTACCAAATTTAGAGAAGAGGGAGAAAGATCAGTGGCCATTCAATCCCTGCTTACAGGACCTCAACTGGCTGCTAAGGAGTGTTCTTCCCACACATGATTATACTGCAGTTATCAGACAAGCCATACAGCTCGTGGGGAAAACCTCCCTCACAAAGGAAGCAGATGACCAGAATTTCTCCCAGACCCTCTTAAAAATGATCAGGAAATGAATCAGCTGAAGGCCAATATTTAGGGGCTGAAAGAAGCAACAGCAAAGGTTTTCCCCCTAAGGCGAACTGGTCTAAGGTTGAATTATAAACCAGTTCAGATCCTGGGCACAGACCTATGCACTGATCATCAAGACATGCTGTGGTGGCATCTCACATAGAGGAACTAGAATGACCTCCAACTAGGATACACAACAGTATACTGGGCCTTTGGGGAGAAGAAGGGAAAAAAAAGAGGAAGATTGGCAACAGATGTTAGCTCAGGGCCAATCTTAAAAAAAAAAATTAAATAAATAAAAGGAATCCAAATAGGCAATGAAGAAGAGAAATTCATGCTGTTTGCAGATGACATGATTTTATATATAGAAAACACCTAAGAATCCATTGGAAAAATATTAAAAATAATCAATAACTATAGCAAAGTTGCAGGGTACAAAATCAACTTACAAAAATCAGTTGCATTTCTATACCTAAATAACAAACTAACAGATAGAGAATTGAAAACTATAATCCCAGTTACAATCACAACAAAAAGAATAAAATATCTTGGAATAAATTTAGCTAAGGAAGTGAAAGAAGTATACAATGAAAAGTATAAGACATTACTGAAAGAAATCAATGATGACATAAAGAAATGGAAATATATTCCAGGCACATGGATTAGGAGAATAAACATAGTAAAAATGTCCATACTACCTAAAGCAATCTACAGATTCAATGCAATCCCAATCAGAATCCCAATGACATTCTTCATGGAAATAGAACAAAGAATCCTGAAATTCACATGGGACAACAAAAGACCCCGAATAGCTACAGCAATCCTGAGAATAAAGCAGAAAGCTGGAGGCATCACAATTTCTGACTTCAAAATATACTACAAAGCTATGGTAATCAAAACAGCATGGTACTGATACAAAAAGAGACACATAGATCAATGGAACAGAACTGAAAGCCCAGAAATAAAATCACACATCTACAGAGAGCTAATGTTGAACAAAAGAGAAAAGAACATAAAATGGAAAAAGGAAAACTCTTCAATAAACGGGGTTGGGAAAACTGCACAGCCACATGCAAAAGAATGAAAGTAGAACATTATCTTTTGCCCTACACAAAAATTAACTCAAAATGGACGAAAGGCTTGAAGGTAAGACCTGAAACCATAAAACTCCTAGAAGAAAATACAGGCAGTACACTCTTTGACAACGGTCCTAGAAGGATCTTTTCGAATACCATGTCTACTTGGACAAGCGAAACAAAAGAAAAAATAAATAAGTGGGACTTTATCAGACTAAAGAGCTTCTGCAAGGCAAAGGAAAGCAGGATCAAAACAAAAATACAATCCACCAACTGGGATAAAACATTTGCAAATCATATATCCAATAACAGGTTAATCTCCATAATATATAAAGAACTCACACAACTTAACAACAAAAACTCAAACAACCCAATCAAAAAATGGGCAGAGGATACGAACAGACATTTTCCAAAGAAGATATACAGATGACCAATAGGCAGATGAAAAGATGTTCAACACCATGAATCAACAGGGAAATGCAAATCAAGACTACACTAAGATATCACCTTACACCCATTGGAATGGCTGGAATCACTAACAAAAAATAACAAACATTGGAGGTTGTGGAGAAAAGGGAACCCTCATACACAGATAGTGAAAATACAAATTGGTGCAGCCACTGTGGAAAACAGTATGGAGATTTCTCATAAAATTAAAAATAGAAATACCATATGACCTAGTTACCCTACTGCTGGGCATTTATCCAAAGAACTTAAAATCAACAATTCCAATAGATTTATGCACCCCTACGTTCATTTCACCATTATACACCATAGCCAAGATGCAGAAGCAACCCAAGTGCCCATCAACTGACGAGTGGATAAGGAAGATCTGATATATATATAGAACGCAATACTATTCAGCCATAAAAAACGACAAAACCATCCCATTAGCAACAACACAGATGGACCCTGAGGGTACTATGTTAAGCAAAATAAGCCAGACAGAGAAAGACAAACACTATATGATTTCACTCATATGTGGAAGATAAACAAACACATGGACAAAGAGACCTGTTTAATGGTTACCAGGGGGAAGGGGTTTGGGGGTTGGGCACAAGGGGTGAAGGGGTGCATTTATATGGTGACTGACAAATAATTATGTACAACTGAAACTTTATAATGCTATAAACTATTATGACCTCAATTAAAAAAAAAGGCAAAGACGAAGGAAAATCTTGAAAGCAGTCAGGGAAAATGACAGGTCATATAGAAGAGTACACGTTTGAAGGGCTGTGATCACTCCTTAAAAAACATAGAGGCAGAAGAGATGGAACCACGTCTTTAAAGTGCTGAAAGAAAACATGAACCCAGGACATGATAGGGAGCAAGACGTCCTTAAGGATCGGAAGCCAAACAAATCAAAACCAAAACTAAGGCTGATGGAAACAAGAGAAAACCAAGAGAATTCATCACCAGACAACTGGCTGTAAAATACTCTGTGAGAGGAACTTCCTCAGGCTGAGGAGAAATGACCCAAGAGAGAAGCTGGGAACTTCAAGAACAAAGGAGAGCAACATAAATGGTTGTCTCTGGAAATATGTGGTGGCCTATTTTTCTCCTCTTAAATTTTTTAATGTATGTATGACCTTGAATGAAAAAAGGGCCCCACAGTCTCAGAGGGTGGTATTCAAGTCTTATAAAGGTGACCCATATGACAACTATGACACAGTGGAAGGTAGAGAATGCATTGGGCTGTAAGTCTGCTACATTTTATTTCACTGGTAAAATGTTATGTCCAATTAGACTGTGAAACAATTTGTACACATAGTGTTATTCCCAGGACAACTAAAAATCATCACAAACTTACTCAAGAAAATTGGAAAAACCTCAATAGTCCTATATGAGGAAATTTGAATAAGGCAGCGAAAACATTTACCACACACAGGTTTCTGTGAGAAAATAAGTTGATTTCTCTTGGGTAACTGCCTAGGAGTGGCTTTTTTGGGTAATATGTTAAGTACGTCCTGTCCCAGGTTCTCAACGATCCTCTGTACAAGTGCCCTTCCCTCCAGAATCTACGTGCACATCCATTCTTCCCTCACACCTTCCAAAGCTGCATCCTAGCAACAGGCCAAACAGTGCCCACTTCAGCTTTGGCCTAGTTGTCACCGGAAGGAGAAAACTCAGTGCTTAGGTCTCTATTGAGGGACAGACCTCACCCATGTGCGCTGTGGGAAGTACCCCGGGCAGGCTGTGGCCTGCACCCTCGCCCCAAGCACTGTGGGGCCAGAACCTGCCAAGAGGGCTTGGCTGCCTCCAGCCCCCACACCATGCCCACTGACTTCCCTTAGCCAGATGGGGTCACCCAGCTGTCCAAGGCCCGGCATCCACTCGCAGTACATCCTACAAGAATCCAGGGTCTACACCCATGATTTCTCATAGCAACTCCCAGGCGATGTGCCATGGTCCTGAAGTCCCTGTGCTCCTTTCTGAGGGTCTTCACCTCCATGTGCAGGCCTGGCCATCAGAGCAAGGCCATGCTATCTGCTCTCACCTCCGAGAAGTCCTGCAGCTCAGCATCTGCAGTGGGAAAAGTCATCCCAATGCCACCCACAACAACCAGGTATCTCCAAGACCCCAACACAGAGAAAATGGTGTTGAGGACCCTGGGAGAGAGCAGGGAAGAGATGGCCAAGGAAGAGGAGGACGCCCCCCAGTCACAGAGAGACAGGACAATCAGGGAAGGGGCCCTGACAACCCTGGGGAGGCATAGTCTGCATTTAGGCCCCTGGGGGTCCAGGGAGGCTTCTGTTCCTTCATGCCCAGGCCTGGGTCTCTGCAGAGAAACCTCCACACAACAAGCACAGAAGACAGATCCATCCAGAAATCCCAGACCTCAGATATGTGCTCCCGCCCCAAACGAAACGCCGTCACGAGCTCATATAGCTCCACCCGAGGGTTCCCGGCAGTGCAGAGGAGCGTCCAATACCCGGATGCCCTAGAGGTCCTCCAAGAAAGTGAGTGAGGAGGGCCGTGGGTCTCCCTCTGCAGCCTCAGGGCTTTCCCAGAGGAACACCTAGCATGGGAAGGATGCAGAGGAAACAGCAGGGCAGACACAAACCCGAAGGCACTGCTCACCCACACCCGACAGGTGCTGGTCTGGACAACATAGGATTCCTCTGCTGCCACACAGGTCAAGGGCCCCTCTGAGGCTGCCACCACCCCCCCAAGGTGGGTTTTCGAGTCACCGTGGAAGACCTAGACTCAGAGAAGGAAGCAGCACTGCGGACCATCAACAGTGCCCTGCGGGGCGAGACTGAGGCCATCTGGGACCGTGGTGCCACACGGCCTTCCTGTTCTGTCCCCTGCCTGCTGCAGGGACTGCTCCTCCACCAGCTGACCCTCCAGCCCCCAGCAGGACTCCACAGCTGGAGAATCAGGAAGATCCAGGTCACCCTGGGCCCAGTGGCCATACTGGAAACTGCTGGAGTGGCCACCTCTGGGCATCCTTTTCTCGGAGGAAGCACATTCACCAGGTCCCCTCTACTCCCTGTCAGAGCCCCTTCCAGGCTCGTCTTCACAATCACTGCCCTCAGCCCTGCTCACCTTGCTGACCCCTACTTCCTCCCCAGGATCAGACAGGGCTGACCTGTCCCCTACACCCCAAACCCCTCCCTCCCTGCTCCCGTCCTGCACCAGGCACTGAGCCAGCAATCAGAAGTCCACCATCTGACTGGCCTGCCCCTGCAGCTGCTGCAGCATCCCCTCCCCACTTCATGTTGACGTCTACCTGGGGGGGCCCTCTGAATGGTGGGGGAGAAGGACATTTGAAATCCACAGCCACAGTGTCAGCTGCAGCAGATGCCAGTTCTGCTCTCCCTGCAGCTCCCAGCACCTCCAGAAGGAAGTCCCCTCACCCATATGCATAGACTCTCCTGTCTCCACTCACCAAGCCCCCTCCCATCACTGATCCTAGTGCCCCTCCCTCCACCAGCCTGCCAATCACTTCTGCTGCCAGTTCCAGCCCCTCAACTAGCACATCTGCAGGCCTGGCTCCCCAGCCAGCTTCTGACCCCGAGGTCACCCCCATGGGACACCATGCCACCTCCCCAGCCTCTCCTCTTTGAGTCTCCCCCTGGCTCCAGTGGAAGCATCTTCCTATCTGCCCAGGCCCTTCAGTTGTCCCCCACTGACAGCATGGCCTCAGTCACTGCCAGCCTGTCTGCAATGAGGTTCTGTAGCCTCACTCAGACTCCTAAACTTCCCGATAACCCTGGAGTCACTGCCAAGCCCTTATCTGGAGCCCCTCATGGGCAGAAGCATGGAGCCACCACCTTACACAGCTCACTCCAGGATGGATCCCTGGCAGATCCACTCCCAGCCTTGGCCCCAATCTCTGTTCCAGGCTGGCCAGGTTTGGGCCCACCACACAGGTAGCTTTTTGGAGTTCATTACCCACACCTTCCATCTTGGGCACTCATACCAGCAGCAGGCCAGCCTTTACTGCCACCCCAGCTGTATTCCCCTCTGGCACATCCACGCCTCTGGCTTTGTAGCTGCCATGAACACAAAGAGCACTGTAACCGATGCTGGACCCAGCATTAGGCAGCAACAGACAACATTTGGCAGCAAATGCCGAGCACCCTTCAGCTTGCAGGACTTGGTTGTACCTAACAGCTTTGGGAGGAGAAAGACCGTCTCAGATCTGATCTGTTTCTTTGGAGTACTTAGCATTACAACACAGACAAGCAGGGCCCTGAGCACAACACAACACTATGGCGGCAGTTCGGGTCCGAACACCTGGGGTCCCGTTCCCCAGAGCACCCCCATGGTGACCACAGGACCCAGCACTAGCAAGAACCCTGGGTTTGAAGGCACTATTGCCCCTTCCTCAAGTCACATCCCCAGGGGCACTCTCAGGAAGAGACACCTTCCTTCCAGCTGAGGGTCAGCACCACTTCCAGCAAGGTGTCTTTAGGGGGTGAGTCTGTCCCCAGGTCCACTCCAAGCAGCCCTGCCTCTGCAGGGGGCACAGTGAGGAGCAGCCTTGCTGTTTGGGCCCCTTAATCCTCTGTCCCTGTGGTCAGAGTCCTCCGGACAGTAGACAGGGGCTCTTGGCCAGTTTCCCTCCAGTCCTGGAGCAGGCAGGACACCCTCTGCCACCTACAGTTGACCATTCCCCTCTCCTGGTCTTCCTTGCAGAACTCTTGTCTCTTTCCCATAACTTACAATAAAGCCTTGCTCTTTAGGAGTAGACAAACCAGCATAAAGGAACACATGGCTAATGAATGCACAACTAAGAAATAAACACAGAAAAGAAAACGGGAGCTTGATGTTTAAAAGAAAAAGTTTTCCTGCAAATTGCAGATTTTAGTTAACTTCTCAACGTATTTCTGCCACCCTCCTTCAAGGTGGCCCTGCAGTAAGAGTGGGCTTCATTCACATCATTTCTTCTAATAGGACTAATGATTTCTTTAGAGTCATTATTAGGAAACTGAGAGTTTTGTTTGGTTCCTTCCAACAGCATCAAATGGCACCACAAGCTAATTTAAGGGAGGAAATTAGGTCTTTGACCAAGGTTCTTTTCCTCCTAGTTTTGCACAGTGTCTCAATTATTTTAATTACACAAGCAAAAGATTGCTTATCCTCTCCACACTTAGTTTTCTTAAGAAATGCATCTTTTAAGACTCATGTCAACTCCAAAATGAATGAGCTGGGAAAAGATAAATTTGAAAAACGCTGCAACTCCAATTTTCTTCATATAGAATAAAGGTTTGTGGTTTAGAAGAAATTACGTGGTTTTCCAACACCACATAATTCCCACCTCCAGTGACAACCTCCCCTCGTCATTACCCATCCTCACTATTCCAACTTCATCACCACAGATCAGTCCTGCCTTTCTCAGAACTCCATAGAAATGGAATCATATGGTATGCACTCTGTTGGGTTTGCCCTCCTTCAGTCAACATCATGTCCATGAAATTCAACCATGTCCTTGAATGTATCAGCAGTTCCTTCTTTCTTTCTGCTGTGGGACTTCCATTGTATGAACAAAACACATTTATTTCTCTATTCTACTCTTGATGGACATTTGGACCACTTTCAGTTTTTGGCTATTAAAAGCTGCTAAGAACATAATAGTACAGGTCTTTGGTGGACATATGCATTCATCTCTCCTGGCTACAAACTCAGGAGTGGAACCACTAGGCACAAACATATCTAGCTTCAATGGGAATACAAAATTTTTTCCAAAGTGACTGCACAAATTCACACTCCCCTTAGCAATATAAGAGGCACTTTGATGGAGGTGCAGTGGCTTTCTGTTTTTTCAGGTTTTCTAAGTTCTCAATTGAGATTGTGCCTCCAAAAACCAGAAGTTAGGTTTATTCATTCACTTGATATATTCACTTGAGCTGCTATTGTGAGCTTGGTATTGGAAAGCATTGCAGAATATAGTTTATTTATAATCTGGCAAGTGAGCCATAAAGAAACTGGAGAGCCACATGCAAAAGAATGAAAGTAGACCATTATCTTATACCATACAAAAAATTAACTCAAAACGGATCAAAGACTTGAAGGTAAGACCTGAAACCATAAAACTCCTAGAAAAAAGTATAGGCCATATCCTCTTTGACATCAGTCTCAGCAGAATCTTTTCAAATACCATATCTACTTATACATGGGAAACAAAAGAAAAAATTAACAAATGGGACTACATCAGACTAGAGAGCTTCTGCAAGCCGAAGGAAACAAGGAATAAAATGAAAAGAGAACCCACCAACTGGGAGAAACTATTTGGAAATCACATATGCAACAAGGGGTTATCCTCCAAAATACATTAAAAAACTCATACAACTCACCAACAACAAAACAAACTACATGATTAAAAAAACAGGCAAAGGATACACAGACATTTTTCCAAAGAAGATATACTGATGGCCAATAGGCACATGAAAAGATGTTCAACATCACTAATCACTAGGGAAATGCAAATCAAAAGTACAATGAGATATCACCTTACACCTGTTAGAATAGCTATAAATATAGCTAGACAAAAAATAACAAATGTTGGAGAGGATGTGGTAAAGAGGGAACCCTCATATACTGCTTATGGGAATGCAAACTACTGTGGCCACTATGGAAAACTCTATGGAGATTTCCCAAAAAATTCAAAATAGAAATACCACATGACCCAGCTATCCCACTACTTGGTATTTATGTAAAGAACTTGAAATCAACAATTCCAAGGGACTTATGCACCCCTATGTTCATTGCAGCATTATTCACAATAGCCAAGATGAGGAAGCAACCCATTTGCCCATCAACTGATGAATGGATAAAGAAGATGTGGTATCTATATGTACAATTAAATACGACTCAGCCATAAAAAAAGACAAAATCATCCCATTTGCAATGACATGGATGGACCTTAATGGTATTACATTAAGCAAAATAAGCCAGAGAGAGAAAGACAAACATCGTATGATTTCACTCACATGTGGATGTTAAACAAACACATGGACAAAGAGAACAGATTAGTGGTTCCCATAGGGAAAGACAGTTGGGTGTGGTATAAGGGGTAAAAGGGCACATATATGTGGTGACTGACAAAGAATAATGTACACCTGAAACTTCACAATGTTATAAACTATTATGACCTCAATAAAATAATTTTTTAAAAAAGGAAATGATTTTCATCAGAATGAAAAAAATGAAGCATTTTGAAACTAGGCAAATGGAAAAATCTTCAATCTTCTCCACAAATATTAGTAAAAAAGCTTTAGCCATCTGAGCAGGTAAACTTAACTTTTTCCAACTGCCAGAAACACAATTTGGATCCAACTGTTCTTTTATAAACTGTGAGTTTTGTATTATTGTACCTGACTCTTGGCTAAAATTTTAGAACGAATGCTATAAGATCACTGTGTCTGTCTATATGTTTACATGTGTTTATTATGTGTGTATTGTAGATTTGTGATATTTTTCTACCTCCAGATGGTATGGCAAAAATTAATTTTTAAAAGAGCTCTATTTGGTTCATTGGAAGGACACAGATTGGGTATCCTCAAGCTCTCAGATATATAGATATTAACCCACATGCTTTTCAAGTTAATGTGATCTGAGATTATCTTTGGTAGGTAAAAGCTAGTTTGTTGGTTGGTTTAATTAAAATAGGTGTGTGTTCAGAATAAAATAGAATGCAGATATACAACTTTTATTCCACCTGGTTTTATAAGTCATAAGTTCACGTTATCTCTGTTACAAAATTTGTCAGCAAGAAAAACAGCTTGGCATGATGGCTGATTTTGTCTAATATCTCATGATGTTTTCATGAGTATTCTAAACACAATGGTTGAGAGCAAGTAATTTAGATAGACGTGAGAAGGATAAGAGTTTTTAGGTGAACTTTTCAGCAATAATTATGTTTTATGATATGCTTACTTAAAAATAGCTTTCCCAAATCTCCTTGGTAACCTGAAACTGTTGAGTTTTGCTAAGTTAAAGGATGGGAAATTCATTGAATATCTAGATAATTTCCAAATAAGACGAAATATTGAACACTATTGAATGTAGTTTTATCTACTTTTGGCTTCCTACTACAGAGGAACTTAAGACATTTGGGTCTGTTGGTAAGCACATCTTCTGCCATATTGAAAAACTATAGTTACGCATCACTCAATGACAGGGATACACTCTAAAAAATGCACTGTTAGGTGATTTTGTCATTGTGTGAACATCATAGAATATTCTTCCACAAACCTAGATGGTATACCCTACCATACACCCAGGCTACATGGTACTAGGTTTATGGGACCACCATTGTATATGTCCTTTGTTGACCAAAATGCCATTATGTGGTACATGATTGTATACTATGAGGAGGTGTATGCTTCTAGAAATTATGAAATGTATTCATAAATTTGCCTATCTAAATACTGGTATGATAGACAGTTCACACTTGCTTGTTTCTTGGTTTTTCACTAGAAATTAAGGTTTCCAAGGGTTAAGAATTCCAATTAATATATTTAATTAAAGCTACTAGAAATAATAAGGGAACTAATACTGTATGCAAGGAAAGTAGGGTTTGTTTTTGACTAAGAAAATGTATAAAGTATGGAGATGCATTTTTGTTAAGGGAAAAGACAGTAATTGTGTCCTAAAGTAAAATTGGTTATTTCCGAATGGGAAAGGAGAAAATGGTAGAGAAAGTTGGGAAGAGAGAGAGAATTTTACCTTGTGTAATCAAGCTGGCTAAAATTGGGTTGTTATATAAAGGTTTTAAAAATAAGCTTTAATATCAATAGTGCACTTACAGAAAACTAGAGCTTAATTTTCTTTCATTTATTAAAAGGACAAAGTTTTACTTTTATTGGACTATTGGTCTAATCCTGATAAGAGAGTGTCAAAGATTGTTTTTTATCTTTTAAGTAATCTTCCTAGAAAGAAAAGATTTTCTGTTTTATCAAAATAATTTTCCACATTTCACGTCGTTTTATCAATTCTTCGATTACTTAAAAAAAAACCCTGAGTCTTCTCAATATTATAAGAGCTAAGCTTTGCTCACACATAAAACCTTCTGCAATTGCTCTTAAAATCTTTTGCACTTTATTTAAATAGATAATTAAATATTGTTTCATAATGATCTGTGATCTTATTTATGTGTCCAAAATATTTTATACTTTTTACAAATTTCCCAAAATCATATTTTAAGTGAAGCTTTTTCTTTTTTTTTGCTGGAGAAGACTCACCCTGAGCTAACATCTGCTACCTATCCTCCTCTTTGTGTGTGTGTGTGAGGAAGATTAGCCTTGAGCTAACATCTGTTGTCAGTCTTCCTCTTTTTGCTTGAGGGAGACTGTCCTTAGCTAACATTTCTGCCAGTCTTCCTCTATTTTTTATGCGGGATGCTGCCACAGAGTGGCTTGACAAGTGGTGCTAGATCTGAACTCAGATCCAAACCTGCAAACCCCAGGCTGCCAAACTGGTGTGCGCGAACTTAACCACTATGCCACCAGGCCTGGTCCATATCCTCCTCTTTTTTGCTTGAGGAAGATGAGCCCTGAGCTAACATCTGTGCCAATGCTCCTCTATTTTTTTGTATGGGGGACACCTGCACAGTGTGGCTGGTGAGTAGAGTAGGTCTGTTCCTGGAATCCCAACCCACAAACCCTGGCCAACAAAGCAGAACACATGGAACTTTAACCACTCAGCCATGGGGCCAGGCCCAAGTGAAGTCATTTTGATCTGGAAGTAACTCTAGGATTTTCCAGAGGTCCCCCAGAACTTCTTAAAAGATTTTTTCTCTCTCCTTATAAAAGACAGGTACTAAACTAATTAGGCTTCTTTGATATGTTAAATTACATTGGGAAGTAGTATCAAATAAGAACTAATACTAAGCCATCTTTATGTTGCATTGTACACATAGATGTTAATATGTGTTTCAGAAATTGTATAAGATTCCTAGAAATCTGATATGTCCTGGTACAATATTATCACTTGTGATTATAGTTATTATCTTAAAATGTTGCGTATTACAGAAATAACCAAATTTCCTTGTCAATGGCATTATAATGAACTCTCATCAGACTTTCAATCATGGCCATTTCTAAGTCATTTTGTCAACTACAGAAGTTATTTTTTTACCCTGATCTTTTGCAAATGTGTTTCATCTTCAGAAAGATTCATGGAAAGGACTCTGACATGCATAGGTTTCTGATAACTTTAAGATCATAGCATTAAACTGGGTAGGACTTTACAGAACTCTAAAGAAAAACTAGATTCATAAAATTGCTAACAAGATCAAGATCAAGAATTAATTACATGGCACTAAATGAACTAATGAGGATGATCATAATGTTTATGACTTTGTGTTTGAAACATTGCTGGTTCTTTAATGTTTTGTTTTTCCAGATTTACGGAAATCCTTTCTCTTGAGCTATCTATGACTTACAGGAATTTAGTAAAGTATATCTTTACAAACAAAGATGAAACAATTATTTCCCCTAAATGATCCCCCAGAATTTGGAAACACTATTAAGTATTCTTATTATCATGGCAATATAGTTGCATAAGTTCAAAAAGAATCTATTTTTCTTATAACAGTTGGAAACATTGGTTCTGTTACAAAGGCTTACAGGAATGTCATATTTGAGAATGATAAGCATAGGCTCAAATGTGTCAAGACAGCTTTAAGGAACTAGGGTTGATTCTTTGGAGCCAATAAAGCCCGTTAGAAAAACAGCCTTGTATCTTGCTTACAGAGTTCCTGGCAGCCTAACCAGGTAAGTAAGGAAGGTCACTTCCTGGCTCAGGAAGTTCAGAATATTTTGGGGACCTAGAGAAGAGAAAAATTTACCCAAATCTATTGGTATTGCAGGTGAAGTATGATGGCAAGTGCTTTGCTTTGCTTCCTAGCCTCAAGGCTTGTAAAATTCTAATCTGAGATTCCTTAGGAGAAGTTCCAGAAAAGCAGTTTTATAAGAGGCTACATGATCAATCACTATTCTTGCTGAACTTATGTAAATAATCAGGTCAAATTTATTGATGTTAGATTTAGTTTGCAAACAATTAGTCTTATTGTAATTATCTTTGGTAGAAATAGGGGTTATTACAGAGAGAAATTTCAGTTTTAGTAGAAACTATAATATACCTTTGTGGACTGATTCTAGTCCTGTTCATTGTCTTTGATGTTTTGTTATTTACCTGTAACTGGACTTGATCCTGAATTCTAGTTTCCTCAAATAATCTGGCTAAAACTCTCCAAACTAACATTTCCAATTTTCTCCCACTCTTTGTACTTGGAATCACTATGAACAAAAACTTTCCTTTTCCCCCTGGAACCCTGCAAACTGAATGTGAATGACTTGATATAAACTTCAGAAAAATCGCCACAACAATAGCTTATGTGTAGACAATCTTCATGCTTGTTACTTTGTGGGCTATTTAGAAAGTTTACCTAAACACCCAATAACATCATCAGAGACATTCAAATTGCAAAATTTGCTTTGACCTCGAGATCTAGAAATCTAGATATCTTTATCTGGCTGACCTGAGGACTCAGACAGGCTTTATAATCTGCTCTAAACCATTAACCTTTGTGGGGATTTTTTTATTTCAATAGAAATGCTTCTTATTGAAAACGTTATTGTTTGCAACATATAGGCTTAACTTTGGGAGCCCACCTGCATCACTACCTCCTGAAATGAGATATAGCTGTTTGACTGAACTGACCTATTCTCAGGACTGAGATACTGCTTCAGCGAGATGGAGCAACTCAGCTTCTGAGCTGTTAAACCTCTCCCAAGTTTTAAAGGTGAGATTGAAAGGGAGCAGAATTTGTCACCCCAAAATATGCCTCTTTGGCATAAGGATTATTTTAGGTTAATTATTTTTAAGAAACAGTAGACACCGGAGAAGCTCTGAAAATCAAGTAGAAGTTACACTTTTACAAGACAGTTATATTTATAAGGAAAATCTCCATTTGTAGGGGTGTTTCCCTCTCTGTACCAGGAATAAGAGAATGATAAAATCTTTAGAAATGCTTATTAACAGGCCAGGCAGGGCCTTAATTCTGCATAACAACCACAGCCTCTCTTACTGTACTTTGCCTGAAAACCTCCCATAACTGGCTCTCCCCACTCTGAACATCTTTCTTTTGTCTTTAGCTGAAGACACTATTTAAGGTGATGGCTTGGGCCATTTCAGAGAGTTTCTCAGTTTTCCCTGGTATCTCCCATGTACACAGGAAGTATATACGTTATTAAACTTGTTTGTTTTCCTCCTGTTAATCTGTCTTTTATTACAGGTGGCGTCTCAGCCAAGAACCTAAAAAAGTAAAAGGGAAATTATTTTTACTCCCCCACAGTTCAAAGAAATAACGTTAGTGTTCTCACTTCCAATTCTGCTCCACTCCAGCTGAATCTCCACACAGCAGTTAAACTGAGCTTCTTAAAACATAAATTTGACCTTGCCATCTCCTGCCCAAACTCCTGAAAGCTTCCTTTTGGGTTAAGGAAAAAAAATCCACACTCCTTACTGTGGCCTGTAAAGCCATGATAGATGGACTCCTGTCCACCTTCTCATCTCATACAACTCCCTAGCCTAACTCACTAGACTTCCCTCACTCTGGGGTTTCAGTTCCCCAAACACAGCAACCATATCCTGACCCTGGAACCTGTACCAACTCTCTGGAATGTTCTTTCTTCTGGTCTAATCACAGGCAGCTCTTCTTTAGTCTCTTCTTAATTGCCACCTGCTCAGACAGGCCCTCCCTGACCACTCTGTCAAGAGCTGATCCCAATATTTTCTATTTCAGCTCATGTTTTGTCCTTTCCCAGCATTCATCAGAACTCGTAACTGTTTCGTTGACTTCTTTTCTTCTATGCGTCATTGCAAAATGTAAGTTCCGTGATGGCAGATTTGTGTTGTCCTGTTTACTGCTGTATTTCAAGCACAAGGTAAACCCTTGTTTCGCAGATAACTAAAGGGTGACTCTAAATTTTATCGCTGCATAGTAACACTATAATCAGATTTATTTCATAGTCATTTTCCCATGCCTTTTCCTACTTAAAATCCTCAGCATCAATCTAGTGTTTCTACATAAACTAGAAAAATTATAAACTTTTCTTATCATAAAATGTGATGATTTCTATAAGGACATAATGGTATTTTCACAACCTATCCACGTTAACAAAGTTGTATGGCTCCTTCAAACTAACGTCTTATTAGAGCAGCTCAAACTTAGCACATATATCATTGCCAAATAATCAAATAACAGAACCAAAAGATATTGGGCACATGTTTTGTCAGAGAAGCCACAGGGCAAAGAATTGGTGTGAAAAGTTCTTTCATACTCCCCTATTAGGTCACTTCCCAGATCTTCCTGAAAAGAATAAGTTTTAACAATAAGTTATTAGGCAACCATAACCCACAAGACTATTTGTCCTCTGCCTTTTCTAGACAATTATTTTTCAAACTGCAGTTTATGAAATCAAACTACAGTTGTGAAATCAATTCAGTGGACAATGACCAGAATTTCTAAAAATTAAATACAATAGAAAAAATAGAAAAGAATGGAAAATATCAAAGAATATTGACCAGATTTAGGGTAAATGCAATTTGAAGAAATGCTTTAGTTATGTGTTTGAATGTGTGTGTGTGCATGTGTGTGTGTGTGTGTGTGTGTTGTGTATCCTTATTCTGGATCATAATGTAAATCATAGGTTGCAGTTGAAAACCCCTATACTTGTCAGCAAGAGACAGAAACTAGAGCAGATGACTACTTGTAAAACACATGCATATATCCAGATTTGTTATCCTCCTATAAGGACGTTAATGGAGTTCAGTACAAGCTACCCCAAAATATGGCACCTTGGCATATTAAGCTGAAGGAGTTTGCAAAAATAGCAGAAGCAGAAAGGTCATTCCGACCTTCCCTCTACTCTTCTCTCCTGAAACAGGTCCTTATTGTGAGAGGTGCCCTCCCTACACCCAGGGGAAAGGAGTGCCCTTATCCTAACAAACAGGACTTACTGAATTTCCCAGCCTACTATACAATCTTCATACTCTCTGACCTCTCATATTTCTACGTGAATGCCTACTCTTCACTAAACCTAACATAAAACACTCAGGTCTAAGTGCTTCTTCAGTTCTTCATTTCGTTATGAAGGCTCCTGTGTCACGTAAAACTTAAATAAATTTGTAAGCCTTTCTCCTGTTAATCTGTCTTTGTCAATTTAATTTGCACACCCAGCCAGGGACTCTGAGAGGGTCAAAGAAAATTTTCCTCCTCTACAGTACTCACACAGTTGATTTATTCCTGTCCTTCATACGTTTCATTCTGCCTTGTATTTTAGAATTGTTTTCATATATGTTTCCAACTATAACGTAAGCTCCTTGAGAGTAGGAAGATGTCTTATTCATCAGTGAATTGAATTAAGGCCATGCATTATGTTGGATTAAAGATGGCCGCAAGTTATCTGACACTCTTTCCATTAAGAATCTCCATTAAGGGTCATGCCTTTTCCCTTTCAATCTGGGAGGGGAAGTCTATGATTCTATTGACCAATGAAAATGGCAGAAATGATGACGTGTGGTGTGTGTTTCCTGACCTAAAACTTATGAGGCTGGCAGCTTCCACTTCCTGTCTCCTGAAACACTCACTCACTCTTGCAGCCTGAGCTTCCAAGTGAGAAGTTGGACTACCTTGCTGGAAGAACCAAGGAGAGGGGCCCTGTAACTACCTAGAGGGGGAGAGATGCCCTGCTGAGCCCACCCTTCTAGCCATCTTCATGAAAGTAAAAGCTATTTGTGTGAAACCTTCTTGGGGCTTATAGACCAACTGCTGGTAAATTATGGCCCACAGGCAGCCACCTGATTTTGTAAATAAAATTTTATTAGAATACAACCACTCTACCTATATTTCTATCCCACAAAAATCATGAACTATAATAAAATGGTTGTTGTTCTAAGCCATTTGTTTTAGGATACATTTTTATGCAACAGCAGAAAAGTGGAAGGTAATTCGTCACCTGGAAGTGTGGGGTGGGTGTTGTATAAAAATTGTGACATGTATCAATGGCTTTGGAATTAGACAGTGGACAGAAGCTGGAAGGGCCTCTTGGAGACTGTTAGTGGCAAGGAGGACTTTCAAGATATTGTTAATAAAAGCTGCAAGAGCCTTGAAAAGACTGTTGGTGTAGCCTTGAAAGAAAGTGAAAATATGCTATTGGAAGCTAGAGAATATGGGATACTCTCTCTGTACTGGCAGAAAGTTTAGTATTAGTGTTGCATGTGATAATGAACAAAATGGAAAAGAACCTAATGAATTTGTGGATTTTGCAGAGAAGATTAACAGGCAGAACAGAGAAAGTGCCAACTGGCTTCTAGCTGCCAAGGGTAAAATATGAGAAGAGAGATGAACTAAAGAAGGAACTGGTGAGTTTGTCAGCAGGATTTAGAGGAACTATGAAGGAGCCAGGGCAGGCTGGATATGAAAATAAAACTGTTTCTCACCACAGTCTCTCCCACCAATAGACTCACAAAGTCAGAAATGTCCTCAAGACAAAGGTTAAATCTGGGCTACTACTTGTAAAGTGGGCCATGGGGTAAACAGTGTCCAGGTTTCAAGCTCCTCTACTGAGACCTCAAAAAGATTAGAGGGAAAGCCTAAGAGGGCTTCTAAGAACATTAAGGGCTGTACATCTCAGACCCTCTCTGCCAGAAAAGAGGGCCTCTATGAATCTTAAGATACACTTGGAAAACTCTTTCAACTAGACTAGAAAGCTTTTTTGTATACATTTCCCAGAATACCCTAAATTTCAGCTCAAAGGAGAAAAACAACTAAGTCAGAAACAAATATGTACACGTCTTTTATTTGGTGGACTGGATGATGATTTGATACACAGGTATTCTATAAAGTTTATATGGAAAAGGAGGGATGACACAGAAAGCAGAACTAAGAGCCATAGCAGTCATTTCTAGGGAAGAGGACCAGACCGTTATCAAGGATGTGGTGACCTGTATTTGGTTGGATCAGAATTAGTGTGCAACAGCAACTGCTATGTACCTCTCATTTTTGCCCTTTTGAAGAGGAGGATCTGTGGTTACCCTGTCCCTGTCTGACCATTATATACTGGGAGGAGAGCAGATAAACTCTCCCAATAGTTCACAGTGCTTCAGATTAAGAGGAATCATACCGAAGGACCTTCATCCATACATGACTTTGATTTAATCAGCAGCTTTTGAAATTCAAGGCAATGTTGCAAGGACGTGAAATTTTTTAATTTCAGGAATGTAAGTATTCTGTGGCCAGAAGGTGACCAACAGTCCTTCCATAGAGAGTCATCCCTTTCTCCTTAAACCTAAGGGTGCTCCATGACTATACTGACCAATAGAATATGGTGGAAGATTTACCGGGCCAATTCTCGGGCTTGGTGCTTAAGAGAGTGAAAGTTTCTAGTTCCTGTCTCTTGGGTTACTTACTCTTGGAACCCTAAACTGTCAAATAAGCCCTCTAACTGGTCTGCTCAGGAGAGCATGTGGAAAGGTCATGAATCCACAGCCTTTAGCTAAGAATGAAGCCATCTCTGACTCTCCAATAAAGCCACTAACTGGATACTGCTGTGCATACAACATGGAGAAGAATTGTCCAGTCAGACCATGCCCAAGTTTTGACTTACAAAATCCTAAGATAAAATGAAATGGTTGTAGCTTGAAGGCATTAAGTTTTGGGGTAATTTGTTATACAGCAACAGATAATAAACATACACTTCCTACTGGTACTAAAAGTACACAATTGTATTTTCAATATACCTAATCTCCAAAGTCATTGAGTTTGGAAATGCATGGTCTCTGTTATGAGTTCAACTGTGTCTCCCAAAAAGACCTGTTGAAGTGCTAACTCCCAGAACTCGTGAATCTGACTTTATTCTGAAATAGGGTCTTTGCAGATACAATCAAATTTAGGTGAAGTCATACTGGATTAGGGTGGGCTCTAATCCAATGACTGGTGCCCTACTAAGAAGAAAGAGGGAAATTTGGACACAGACACACAGGGAAGAAGGCTGTGTGAAGGTGGAGGCAGACAGTGGAGTGATGCATCGTAAGCCAGGGGATGCAAAGGATTGCTGGCAGCCACGAGAAGCAAAGAAGGATCCTCTGTAGAGCCTTCAGGGAGAGCATGGCCCTACCAACATCTTGATTTTGGACTTTTAGTCTCCAGAACTGTGAGAGAACAAGTTTCTGTTATTTTAAGACATCTGGTTTATGGTACTTTGCTGCTGCAGCCCTGGTTTCTAATGTAGTCTCCTACAGCAGGTGGCATAGAGTAGAATGTGTATGTCTATTAGGAACACTACTGATAACATACAACACATCTTTTGGAATATTATCAATACTGGGTAATAATCTTTACCTGGCCTGGCACATATACATTCCAAACATTTAGGCTGTTCTCCATATTGTGCCAATGCTCTTTTTTTGTGCTGATTCTTGAAGTCACAGGGCTGGAGTATTCCTGGCCCTTCAAAGCCACTTAATGGCCTATAGACCTTACACCTGAGGAGGGGCCCTGAGCCATAAAAAGGGATGAAATCCAATGAGGCAATGCGATCACTTGCCAGCAGTTTGGTGATGGAAAACTATAATTATTCTCTAAAATGCAATTTGGAAATTTTCTGTGGCTCTTAGTTACTCGTTCTAAATACTTCCAGATAATGATACTCAGGCCCAAAGCCACAGGTAAAACATTTCATGATGGACATTTGTGTCTCTATCAATACTTCAGAATGCCTATCACTCTAAAAGCAGGAGAAAAGTTCTTGCAGCTTATTTTTAATATTTGATAATATGCATAGTTAAGAAAAATGATACATCAAGTTAATGCTTAGTAAATCCTCTTCCAAAGTGGTTCTATACACTAGGCTTCAGGAAAAGACCAGATAAATGTGACCATCACAGGATTTCACAGTAAGGCAATTGCAATAAATCTTAATTGATATTAAACCTCACTTAAGTAGCTCCTAGTACACCATGCAGAATTCAGAATTACCGCCTTACTATTATTAAAAATGCATGTCATGTTTCCAGATTGTATTCATTTGGCCAAAGGGACATGCACTATAATGAGCTAGTACCAGATTCATCTGAGCTATAAAAATAAATAGTAACTACATGATAATCTTTTGATGTACAGCCAAGAAGCATTTAATTTTGGAGTCATAAAAAGGTGAAATGAGGCACAACTTCGAAAATGCCAGTGAGTACTTGAAGCAGATATCCTTTAGAGATAGGTAACTCTAGCTTTTCCACACATTAAAAAAATTAATTTCTTAGGGGAAAAGTTGATAGTAAATAACACATTTCTTTACTAGCATAATGGGAAACCTGAAAATATTTGCTTGAGTATTAGCTTCCACATTTTCAAAGCCATCTTGTAAACTGTGCTAGAAAACTTTTTATAAAGAAACTAATAAAAACAAAACCAGAAATACTGTATCGTACTGAATAGAAGGAGCAGAGGTTTGCGACTGTGGACCTAGGTTCACACAGCAGCTCATTCATAGCTTAACAGGGTAACATAAGTCACTCAATCTTCTCAGACTTCAGCCTCCTTACATAGAGAGTGAAATCATATTATTACCTATGACACTGAATCATCATAATGAAAAGTGAGAAAAATGTACAGAAAGTTTCATTCTAAACTGCAAAGCATTAGGCAGGTGTTATATTATTCATTAGTCTAACTGGGAAAGTCACCCCAAACTACAAATTTTCATGTACATTCTAACTTGAGAATTTGAAATTTAGGTTTCAGTTTGGTCTCTGCTTAATTTTTTCTGATGATGAGTTTTTATTTTACTCAAAATATAAACTCAGAATATACCAAACCAGTCACTTATTAACAGTGGATATTTAGAATAGAAACAATACGTTCTCCTGGAAGTCTAAAGCATATGCTGTTAAAACACTCTCACTGACCTTTAACAAACTCTGCTAAGCAGAAACAAGGAGTTAAGAATGTAACGGACCGAGAAACATTTTCTTATTTCTGAAGCATTTATGATTTCACACGTTCCCTTTTCAAAGTCCTTTTAACAGCTCTGACATAACACTCCACTGAAGTTCCAGCTGGAATGTAGACAGGTTGAAGGGCATACAAGTAAAAAGGCTTGCTATTAGAATCAAAATGGAAATAGCTCCTTAATTGTTCCCTTCAAATTCACATCATGATCAGTCAGAGCACATTTCTGCCCAGGTCATCCAGCTGGGGAGTTCCCCCTGACTTCAAAGAAATCCCTGCTCAGAGAAGACATCGGCTGAATCATATTTGAAGACAGAGTTAAACATTAAAAAAAAAGGAATTTTTTTTTATCATTCTAAAAGTCCTTTTCCAAAGCACTGTTTAACTGGTCTTTCACAAACAAAGACAAAGATACACAATAACCCACTGGTCCTGGAACTATAAGTTAGTTGTTCAAAGTTCAGTTGAGAGGGGCTGGCCCAGTGTCACAATGGTTAGGTTCACATGCTCTGCTTCAGCAGCCTGGGGTTCACAGGTCTGGATCCCGGGCGCAGACCCACACATCGCTCATCAAGCCATGCTATGGCAGCATCCCACATACAAAATAGAGGAAGATTGGCACAGATGTTAGCTCAGGGCCAATCTTCCACAAGCAAAAAGAGGAAGATAGGCAACAGATGTTAGCTCATGGCAATCTTCCTCACCAAAAAAAAATTTAAAAAATGTTCAGTTGGGGGGCTGGCCCCGTGGCCGAGTGGTTAAGTTCGCGCGCTCCACTGCAGGCGACCCAGTGTTTTGTTGGTTCGAATCCTGGGCGCGGACATGGCACTGCTCATCAGACCACGCTGAGGCAGCGTCCCACATGCCACAACTAGAAGGACCCACAACAAAAAAAGAATATACAACTATGTACTGGGGGGCTTTGGGAAGAAAACGGAAAAAAATAAAATCTTTAAAAAGAAAAAAAAAAAAAAATGTTCAGTTGGGAGATGTTTGTCTCTAATGCCCATTAATTCACTTTCCAGTTCACCCAGGATAAAAATCAAACTCCTTCCTACAGCTGCTAAGACAGAATTATTCAAGCTTCCCCAGCTCTTAAAGAAGAACAAAGGCTTATGCTCACTTCTTTCTTCTTTGGATTGTATTCTTCAGAAAAAGAAGTGGAATGTATGAACACAATGCTCCTTCTAGCCATTCAGCCATCTCACAGCATTTACTGTCTATTTCATGCCAGTTACTGTGTTGATGGTAACAGGCACATGAGGGATGGTTCCTGCCTTCAAACAGATCACCACCCAGTAGGAGAGATTGTCATGTGAATCACAAATTATTTTACAGTGGGATGAGAGCTAGCATAGATGGGAATCAGAGATAGCAGTTTACGTGTCCAAGCAGAGGTGACACATAAGCTGGGTCTTCATAAATATGAAGAGTTAGCTGGATCCAGGAGGGAAGAGGATCCAGTCAGAGAGGAGAGCAGGTCTGAAGGGGCATAAAGGATCCCAGTAGTTTAATGTGGCCGTTCATAAGGCTTTGGAAGGGGGCAGAGAGGGCGACAAGAGGAGGCTAGAGAAGGAGCAAAGGGATTTGTGTCTAACGAGAGACTGGACTGCGACCTCAGTGATCTAGGGACCCAGTGGAGCTTGTCTGAGCAGGGTGAGGAGTGCTCACATTAGTGTGTTGTTGTTTTTAATGGCCCTGGAAGGGGTAAAGAAAATTAAAGAAGGTATGTGGTTAGGACTAGAACCATTAGGAAGCCATG
This sequence comes from Equus caballus, assembly GCF_041296265.1. Classification (NCBI taxonomy): domain Eukaryota; kingdom Metazoa; phylum Chordata; class Mammalia; order Perissodactyla; family Equidae; genus Equus; species Equus caballus. The sequence continues at coordinate 22,265,110 of NC_091692.1, forward strand.
ACAATAACCAGGGAAAGAGGTATAAGCATTTAGTTAACACCACTTTAGTGGGAAAGAAGGGAAGGGACAAAGTAAAAAGGCATATTTCAGACATTAGAAAGAAAGAAAATCTAGTTACTAATAGAATGCACTTGCAAAGAAAAGGGAGCTGTTTCCAACGATTTCCAGATTTCCATCTTGAGCAACTGAGTCATCAGAGATGTGAATCACTGAGACAGCTGTACTACAGGAGGAACAGGTGTGAATTAGGTTTCCTGGGTTCTCTTCGCATAGAAAGTGAAAGAGGAACATGTCTGATTATAAATGTCAGCGTCAAATTCTGCCAATTCTAACCTCTTAACATGCCTCAAATCCAACCTCCTCTTGTCCCCTGCACTCCCCTCTATCAAGCTCCCACCACAGTTTCCCATTACTGGGCCAACACCTCCTGGTCTCTGGACTTACCCTGCCTTGTACTCTGAACTGTAGCCATGTTCCTGCCTAAAGATCTTCAGTGCCTGTCCTAGAACTTCAGGACAAAAATCAAACTCCTCCCTATAGCATCCGTGTTCCTTCAGTACTGTTCCCTTTTCACGCTCATTTTTTCATCACTTCCCGCTGCTCACATGAACCCTATCCCTGGGAACTACTGTACTGCTTCTCCCTGCCCTGGGCCCTTGCTCACCCTCCTTCTTCTATCTGGAACACTGTGCCTCTCCTGCTCCAAGCTTTCCTCTGGCTACATCCTCATCCTCATCCTTTGAGCCTCACCTTAGGCATCATTTCTTCAGCTGTTCCTGGCCTCCAAGACAGAGAGGCGCTGCTTCTCTGGGCTCTCACTGTACCTACCTTTGGCTTAGCAGTAAATCAGCATGTTGCCGATTTTTCTGAACTGGAAACTTCTTGAAGGCAGAGACAATGTCTTGTTCATCCATGTGCCTCTGTATTAGTTTATCTATTGCTTTGTAAAAAGTTCTCCAATATGTATTAGAGTAAAAGAAAAATATTTATGATCTCACAGTTTCTCAGAGTTAGGAATTCTAGAGCAGATTTTCTAGGTGGGTCTGGCACAGGGCCGGTCATGAGGCTGCAACCAAGGTGTCAGCCAGGTTGAAACTTGCCTGGGTTGAGAGGGTCCACTTCACAGCTCAGGTATATGGCTTTTGGCAGGAGGCGACGGTTCCTCCCCACATGGACCACTCCATGGAGCTGCTGATGACCTGGTTTCCCTGGAGGCAGGGATCCAAGAGATAAAAAGCCCAAGATGGAAGCCACAGACTTTTACTACTTAATCTCAGAAGTGACATGCCATAATTTCTGCAATGTTCTATTGGTCACACAGACCAACCCTGGTATAATGTGGGAGGGGACTACACAAAGGTGTGAGGAGCTGGAGGCAGGAACCACTGGGGGCGATCTTGGAGGCTGGATCTCACAGTCTTCACCTCATAGCAGTGCAGTTAGCTCGTAAGAGGTACTAACAGATAGCCGAGAATGAATAACAAATGAGTAAAGGTAAATAAGTTTATGCAAAGTTTAGGGCTAATTACTGGAGAATGCAGAGGTGTAAAAGATGGACTTTTTATCTTTTTAATATATTTTTCTTCTAAAAAAGAGAATACCATAATCTCTAGGATATCAGTTTTCTTTTGCATAAACATCTGATACAATTAGAATTGGTTTTATGGCATCTGAAGGCTGAGCCGGCAGGAAAGCTCTGTGAGATAATATCCACATCATCTCTCTACATCTTGAAAAGAAAATGAAAATATTGCTACCCATTGATTCTCATGTTTTACTTGTAACAGGACTTGTCTCATTATAGGTATTTTGATACATTTAAGTTGATTAAAAGGTAAAGAAAAACAATGTCTGAAATAGCAGGTCCATTAAGCAAGAAAATGAGTACCATACACAATGCAAAGGATATTAAACTATTTTACCATTCATTGGACTTATGAATTCTGTAGAATATAATGCTGGGCTTAGTGAGGTGTAATTCAAAAGCTAAATTATAATAACAGTCTTGTCTATTGACACTATCTTCTAACTATACTGTATTAAATGTCATCTCACTGTTCTAACAAATCTTTAGCCCATATGTACAATTAATAAGCATTTCTCTATCTGTCTATAAATAAAATAAGCTGGCATAATAAATAGGTCAATACATGATGCAACATTGTAATATAATGGTAATGTGCTAAGAACTGAACCAATAAGAAAAAAATCATTATTAAGGTAATTGCTTTAAAATAACAACATTTAAAAAAGAAAGCTGGACAAGGAAAACTACAAAACATTGTTGAAAGAAATTAAAGAAAACATAAATAAATGAAAAGACATTCCATGTTCATGGAAAAGAAGACTTAAAATTGTTAAAATGTCAATACTACCCAAAGTGATCTACAGATTCAGTGCAATCCCTATCAAAATCCCAATGACATTTTTTGCAGAAAGAGAAAAATCTATAGTAAAATTTATTTGGAATCTCAGCGGACCTTGAATAGCCAAAACAACCTTGAAATAGAATGAAGTTGGAAAACTCACAATTCCTGAATTCAAAAATTACTACAAAGCGACAGGAATCAAAACAGTGTGGTACTGGCATAAAGACAGACATATAGACCAATAGATGGAATGGACAGTCCAGAAATAAACCCTCACATGTATGGTCAAATTATTTTCAGTAAGGGTGCGATGCCCATTCAGTGGAGGAAAAGGCAGTCTTTTCTACAAATGGTGCTGGCAAAACTGGATCTCCACATGCAAAAGAATGAAGTAGGACCCTTACCTAAAACTACATACAAAAATTAACTCAAAATGGATCAAACACCTAAATGTAAACAGTGCTAAAACTATAAAACTCTTAGAAGAAGACAAAGGGGAAAAGCTTCATGACACTGGATTTGGCAGTGATTTCTTAGATACAACACCAAAGACATAGGCAACTGAAAAAAAAGCAGACAAATCGGGCTTCATGAAAATTCAAAACATTTGTGCCTCAAAAGACACTGTCAACAGAGTGAAAAAGTAACCCATAAAATGGGAGACAATATTTGCAAACCAAATATCTGATAAGAGATTAATATCTAGAATTGTAGAGAACTCCTAAAAGCCAACAACAAAAACCAAACAACCCAATTCAAAATGAGCAAAGAATTCGAACAGACCCTTCTCAAAAAAGGATATACAAAGGCCAATAAGCACATGAAAAGATACTCAACTTCACTCATCATTAGGGAAACGTAAATCAAAACCACAAAGAGATATCACTTCACACCCATTAGGATGGCTACCATCAAAAAACCCCCCAGAAAATAACAGGTGTTGGCCAAGATGTGGAAAAATTGGAACCCTGTGGACTCTTGGTGGGAACATAAATGGTATAGCCACGTGGTAAACAGCATGACAGCTCCTCAAAAAATTAAAATAGATTTACCATATGATCCAGCAATTCCACCTCGGGGTATTTACCCCAAACAATGGAAAGCCAGGTCTCAAAAAATATTTGTACAGATATGTTCAGAGCAGCATTATTCACAACAGCTAAAACGTGAAAGCAACTCTAGTGTTCACCAACAGATGAATAAATAAGCAAAATGTGGTATATACATACAACAGAATATTAACCAGCCTTAAAAAGAAAGGAAATTCTGACATATGCTACTACATGGATGAAACTTGACGACATTACGCTAAGCGAAATAAGCCAGTCATAAAAAAAACAAATACTGCATTATTCCACTTACAAAGGTACCTAGAGTAGTCAAAATCATAGAGACAAAAAGCAGAATGGTAGTTTCCAAGGGCTCGGGGGTGGGGTGGGGAAAGTGGAGACATTGTTTAGTGGGTATAGAGTTTCAATTTTCTAAAATGGATAGAATTATGGGGATGGATTGTGGTGACGGTTGCACAACAAGATAAATGTATATAATACCACTGAACTATAAACCTAAAAATTAGGAAGAAAGAAAATTTCATTTTATGTGTATTTTATCACATTAAAAAATTGGAAAAAATAGCTATAAATAAAGAAACAAAGGCAACAGGAGTGATCTGTATGGTGATAGAAGTGTCTGCATCTTGACTCTCATCAAGGTCAATATCCAGGTTGTGATATTGTATTATAGTTTTGGAAGATGTTACCATGCGAGGAAACTAGGAAAACTACGAGGGATCTCTCTCTATTATTTCTTACAACTGCATGTGAATCTACAATCATCTCAAAATAAAAATTTTAATTAACATAAAAAATAATGCTTAATAAATTAAAAATATAACTACCATATGATCCAGCTATTCCACTTCTGGGTATTTATCTAAAGAAAGCGAAAACACTAACTTAAAAAGATATATGCACCCTTATGTTCATTGCAGTATTATGTACAATAGCCAAGATATGGAAACAACCTAAGTGTTCATCAATGGATGAATGGATAAATAAAATGTGGTATATAAATGTAATGGAATATTATTCAACCATAAAAAAAGAGTGAAGTCCATAGTTTAGTTAATATTATTGTACCAATGTTAATTTCTTAGTTTTGACAAATACACCATTATTATGTGAAATGATAACATTAGGGGAATCTGATTAAAGGATACACAGGGAACTCTCTGTACTATTTTTGCAACTTTTCTGTACATCTAAAATTACAAGCATTTATTCAACACCTGCAATGTGCTGGTTCTCAGAAAGTTTACATTAGTTTTTACCCAACTTGTAGTTATCATAAGGTGAAGACTGAAATTCCCACAAGCTGTCCTACAGAGGTAAGTGCATAGATAACACTGTGATGTTATATTTAATAAACTACATTTTGTATTCAGAAAATAGATGTGTAATGAAGGGCAAATTATTTAGAGGCTACATTATACAGAATGAGTTATGTGGTAGCAATCTTTTTCAAGATATTAAAATACATACATTTAGTATCTTTGAACCAACTCCACCTGAATTCATGTTCATGGGAAAATTGAAAATACCCATTATATTCTATATATTTAGTAACTAGAGAATTGGAGGTGGGAAGAAACACTATAAGATGACATTTCTTTTTATACTGTATCTTTTTTTTCTAGATCAGTATAGGACGTAAAGGTCCAAGATGTCCAAGCTTGCAGCCAAGAGCGAGAATAACCAATTTACTCCTTTGGACTATCAGCAAAATAGAAAGCTACATTTCATTTTCATGGGTGGGATGCTGCCACTTATCAAACTGTTAATCTTCAAAGATCCCATTCCTTTACTAGCAGCAGTCAAAATGGTTTAAATGTGCCTTCTTGTTCTGTTGACTTGTTAGGAATTTAGTGCTTTCTTTCTGCTTTTCCTCAGATTTTTTTTTTTTTACTTAAGGCCATTTAAAGGAGACTGGTACTTAAAGTTTTGGCTCTCTTTTGTAATGAATGTTTTCTGAAAAAATATGCATTACGTAACAATTGATAAAACAGCTATCTCCAATATACATGTTACTAATTCAACACATTATTATCAAATCAATCTCAGGTTTGAATTTCTGGTAGAAAGGTCAGTTTGAATTACTAAAAGAAGGGGATTTTCGAATAAGACATTTTAAATGTAATTTTCTTATTCACAAGTATATTTTTTAGATTATATAAGTTTAGAATGTATAAGTTGCTATTTAGACACCCAGCTGAACCTGTTTAATAAAGGTTTATGGTCTCTCTTTTTTAATAGACTTTATTTTTTGGAGTATTTTAGGTTTACAGAAATGGAAGCAAAAATTACAGAGTTCTCATATATCCCCCCCTAAGTTATTATTAACATCTTGCATTAGTGCGGTATGCTTGTTACAATTGATGGTCTATATTGATACTTTATTGTTAACTAAAGTCCATAGTTTACATTAGAGTTCACGCTTGATGCACATTCTGTGAGTTTTGACAAGTGTATTAAGACATTATAGTATCATACAAAATAGTTTCACTGCCCTCCCTCCTTCCTCATGCCCCAAACTCTGGAAACCACTGATCTTTTCACCGTGTCTCTAGTTCTGCCTTGTCCAGAATGCCATATGGTTGGAATCACATAGTTTGTAGCTGTTTCAAATTGGCTTCTTTCACTCAGCGATATGTATTTAAGGTTCCTCCATGTCTTGTAGTGGCTTGATAGCTCACTTATTTTTGTTGCTGAGTAATATTCCACTGTCTGGATGTGCCAAGTTTGTTTATCCATTCACCTACTGAAGGACACCTTTGTTACTTTAAGTTTTGTCCATTATGAATAAAGCTGCTACAAACATTCTTGTGCAGGTTTTTGTGTGGACATAAGTTTTTAAGTCACTTGGTTAAATACCAAAGAGCGTAACTGCCAAGTCATACAATAAGAGCTATGTTTCGTTTTGTAAGAAACCGCCAAACTGTCTTCCAAAGTGGCCGTACCATTTTGCATTCCCACCAGCAGTGAATGAGAGTTCTTGCTGTTCCACATCCTCACCAGCATTTCCTTTTGTCAGTGTTTTGGATATTAGCCATTCTAACAGGCATGTAGTTTTAATTTGCAATTCCCTAATGAGGTATGATGCTGAGCATCTTTTCATATGCTTATTGGCCATCTGTATAACATCTTTGGTGAGATGTCTGTTCAGATCTTTTGCCCAATTTTTAATTGGGTTGTTTTCTTATTGTTGAGTTTTAAGAGTTATTTTTATGTTTTGGATACCAATCCTTCATCAGATATAGCTTTTGCAAACATTTTCTCCCCATCTATGGTATGATCCATTTTTAATAGCTTAACTAATTTTCTCATTCACCTTTATATGATCTTCAAAACCTCGAATAGGTGCCTTATATAGTATTTCTTTAGCAAGGGTTTGAAGATGCCTATTTAAAGTGCTTTCCCACTATAATATGGGTTTGCATGAAAAAAATTATTTTGTGCAAGCACATTTTCAAATATTCTGCAGTAATCATTGAGAAGAAATGCTCATATATTTACATTCACCCTCTAAAAATTGAGTTTGTTGTAACAGAGAGAAACTTGATGAAAATATATCAATCTGCTTTCAAGACTGCAGCTTGTTTCAGAGATACTTGCATTTTGAATAAGAAAACTCATCTTTTTCTAACTGGACCCCAGCCACCAGTGTAAAAAGATTTATACCACTTCATTGCTGCACTAGACCAAGATGGCCACATCGCGGACTGCTGCCCCTCCGCCAGCTAATTATGCCTGCTTCTTTCAGGTACATTTACATTTTAGATATTGGAAGCAGGGCCACCCTCTCCTTCCAACTGTTGAAGATTGACTCTGAAAAATATTTCCCGCGCTAAATCAACCCCAGTGAAGTGTTATGGACAACTGGCTAACAGAATTAAAGATCACCCATCCTTAGCATTTGCAACGAATCCTGAAGAATCCCTGAGGCTACCCTGGAAATTGAGCTCAAGACATTTAATAGATGGGTCCTGAGCTGAAAGTTCTCTGAATGAGGGTAACAGAAACCTATGAAATTGTACTACTCAGGGCATTATGTTTACATTACAATGTGTGTTTGCAGTTGATCTCTGGAAATTGACTATGTAAGAGCTTTCTATGAATTTCACTTTCAATGGTATTTTCCTTTCTAGTTTCTTTTTTAAACAACTGTAAGTACAGTTAAGCAGTAGTTGTTGCCTAGACAACATGCTAAAACAGATTTGCTGTCCTCCTCAGAAAAAGGAATTGTGTCTTATCTGATGACTGTGTCTTAAAAATCTATTAAGTCTTCCGTTGTGATCTATTTACACCAAACACCAGGCTGTTCTATCCGGAGTAAAGTCCTACCAGCGAGCACAGCTAGTGAAAACAAGCAAGCTAGGCGAATCATCTCACCTGCAACTCACAAGAGTGAGAGCTCTCAAGATTCAACCTCGTAAAAAAAAGATGTTTTCTTCGCAAGAGAATTTAGAGTTCAGTGTTCATGATTATAGATCCTTGTCACATAAGAGGTTTCGAGCATTAAATACAGTATAAAATGCATATTAAAAATATCTGCCGCAGAGGAGCAGGGTCTTGATTATCGGCATAGGCATCATAGGGGCATCTTGAATGGACAGGATTGCCTAAACTAAACTTAACTAAAGATTGCCTATCAAAGAAAGTTTTAAATCCTAATGTAACACAAGTGAGGGGGGGCTAACGCTTAGATTCCACTGCTGCCGAGGAGGAAGAAGTATGTGGTATAGGCTAGCATTGCTACTGAAGCTAGGTAAAGATCACTGAAAAGAGAATTCCCTTCACAAGGAAAGATCAGCTTCCTATCAACAGAGATAGGGCTACCTCCTGGGGAACCAGTAATCCAAAGTCAAGGACAGGAGTCTGCTCTCTTCACCAGTCTTGGGGCTCTCATTATAGCAAGACGGAGGCCTTGCTCAGTATGATGGGAACAGTAAGACCCAATTGAAGGCTTGGATAGCGGCACATCGAAGTTACACTGACTGCCACCACAGCCAGACTGTCACTCTGGATCATGTCAGCAGAATGACAGTTTAATACAGCGAGAGCATTTCCTGGGATGCTATTGAATACTGAAAGACCTACAATTTGCCTAGTAATTTAGAAATTTTAAAATCTTCATCCAGTTATGCTTTATACACTTAATTCAACATTATGCAAAATATTTTAAATCTTGCCTTAACTTATGGCCTTATTCTGAGTGCCATAACTTGAGTAGAAACTTGAGAGAGAGATAGTTTTTTAGAAGATAAATTTACCCACTAAAGGATATTTAAAATTAGTCTAACATAAAGAGATAATTAACAGAAGCAACTCTGATAAAAATGCATGCATATATTTTATTGCAGTTCTCTTAACTGTAAACACTGTTGTGTCCCTACTCTCCGCCACGAACGGGGTTTATCTTATTGACAGCAACATTTCCAGTGCTTTGTACATAGTATCCCCAATAAATGTTTTTTGAATGAATAAATAAATGAATGAGAGAGTGGGAAAATTGAGAACCATAAGTAGCTTGACCTTCGGTCTGACTGTAGGCTTAGTGCATGGTGAACAGTTGTGCTAATGTTTATATCCTTTTACAAAAGGTGCAAGAATTCTTATAACACAGTTTCTGAAAGGATAGACTTTCATGCTTTTCTGAACCTGTAAGTGAAATATGTAGAAACTCCCCCAAATAGAACCAAAACTTTTTATGCATTCAGCTCTTTGTGTCCATTATTCTCATCACAAATATCTACTATTTTACCTTCAGTTACTTATAATTAATACCAGCTTTCTCAAAATTGTTTACATTTATGTCCTGAGCACGTGTTCTTCCAAAGAAACACTTTGACTTACATCACAGGGAAGTTTATATGCCAGCTGTGTATCAATACCTGTCCTATCATTTTTCTCCAGCTTTTAGAATAAAGGGGAAAAAAATCAGAATGCTAAATAAAATTCTGCAAAAAAAAAATAAATGTATTGGTATTTCCAAAACATAACTTTCATTGCTTAAATGACTTAGAGCAATAAGGTAACTTCATTCAATCTGCAGAACTGATTTCCTGAAGAAGTCTCAATTATCTATTTAATAATATGGAAAACTTGAGAGAGTTTACACATACTAGTGTTTTCCAACAATTTCATGAATTAAATCCACACATCCATAATTAGCTTGTAATAGAGACAAAAAGTAAGTGGTTCTTTTTTGTTTGCCGGAAACAATAGTTGGTAATGGGGTGGGGGGATAGTAATCACTAATTTAAACTCAATCGGGTCCCATGTAAGCTTACAACTCACCTGAGACATATTTTCATACGTCCCTCCTTATGCTATCAACTATTCTCTCCTTCTGAAAATTGGAGGCAGACACATGTATGACAGTTCATTAGGAAAAACACTTGAATATTCAGCTTCGAATCCTCAGATTTCTTTTAGCAGTTCCTTGGGGATCATAGTCCTTGAGATTATAAACCCAGAACATCACCCACTCCCCAACCCCCCACAACCCCCTGGGCCTTTTAAAGTGCATACGTAAAAGCAATGTTGGGGAAGTGGGTGGGGGGGGGGGTCCTTGTATATTTGCCTCCTCTCTCCTTCCTAAAGTTGATCCTATCTAGCTTGGTGATAAAGAAGATTCCGGTGAAATGGTTTATTCAATCCAGACACCCAGAATCTACAGTACTCACCAACATTTTTTGTTTATATACCCCTAATGTTTTTCCCTCAAACCCTCATACATTTTTATGTATCTGTCATCCAAAAAGATTAAGTAGTTCCAAAAGATGTAATTCCATTGTACTATAACTAAATACATTTTAAAATGAAACATCTATTTCAAAAAACATGAAAAATCTCGTCCTTAAGCATCAGAAATTTTACGTAGCTTCTTTCTCTCCTTGAACTCATATTCACGTTTCACATCCCCCAAAGAACTTCATTCTCATGTATAAATATTTTTTTCTGAAAACTTTTGTTCAAACTATCCTACTTTGTAAAAATCTGTCAATAATTAAGATTTTTATCTTTTGTCGCTATGTGTCATTTCTCTCTCAAAACTAACATCAGTACTTTAAAAGCTCCTTTCTTTGGTGTTCTCCTGGTTTTACTCCTTGAAATCACTGACCACAGTAAAATTACATGTGGGAGAGAGATAAGCCTTCATTTTGCAGAGTGGGGAAATGTAATTTGAGAATGGGGGGCATGGGTAAGGGAGACCTTTTCAACCACAGGCATATTTCATGCAGATCAATATTACAGAAGAGTACATGAAAGTCAAGGATCTTGAAACTGACCCTCCCAAAAGTCTCCATGCACAGGGACATGTTGGGCAGTCTTCATGTGCCCTGAGTGGCATGCACATTCTAGTCTAAAAACCACTAAGCTAAAAGTTCATTGGCATCAAGAATCTCACATGGACTTGAGCCAGTCTGGAAAATGCTCTGCATAGAAAGGTGGCTAGATGAGTGTAACTTCTTAGGCCTGGCTCCCACATTTATGCCCTCTTGCCCCATTAGTCCATAAGTCATCAAGATGGCCTCATGAAGTCATGGGCTCCTAGCCCACTGCCTGACCTCCCACTTGAATGCAGTCTCAGGTACTGAAATGATCGCGCAGTTGGCAGTCAGACAGACAAGAGTTGAAATCATAATCTGCCACCTATTATCAGAATGAACTTGGCCAAACTACTTACATCTCCAGGCCCCAGTTTCCTCACCTTAGAAATGGGGCTAATACATCTGCCTTTTGTGAGGATTAAATGAGGCCTTGCGTTTTGAAGTACCTAGCACAGCACACACAACACATTTGTTTCTGTTGCCCCTTTCTATCCTTCCCCACAGGTTATCCACCATCCCTCTCTGCTCATCTCCCATCTCCTTACCAAAATATACATATTTTAACCAAATCTACCTTAAAGCTAAAATATAAAATGGCAGAAAACAATGTAAATGTTGCATTTTCCACATGTTTACATTGTTTTTTTTGTTGTGTTTTGTTTGATTTGGTTTGGGTAGGTTTTTAAAACCAGTTATTACAGCCTGCAGCTAAGCATGATTCTTCAAGGGCTGAGATTTCAGGTAGAACTCAGTGGGGAGATGGAGTGGAAGGAAGAGAAAGCCTCCCTACAGCGCAGGAATTGTACAGTATTGGTGGTTCCTAAAGCAATCTGCATGTTAGGTGGCCTTGATTATGACTCTGGAGTGACTGCTGAAGTCCTCCAGGCCCGGAGGGGAATGGTCTCAATCCTCAGCATGATCCTAGAGTCACCACCATTGCCCACACCCCCTCCTAGCTTCTTGGCAAAGTCTGCAGTAGAGGGATCACTTCCCGGGTTGATGTTGGGTCTCATACATACAGCTTAGTTCCATCTCAGAAGACAGCAGACTCTAGGTCTGTGTAGATCTGATTACACAACTCCCAAGGATGGGCAAACGAAAGTAGTTCCTCTGCTTATTCAGTGCTTGATCAGATACTCCAAATCATGGCAATACCCACTTTTACTTCATTCGACCCTCAGAATCATATAGACTAATCACTTACAAGCTAATAAATAATTTTTTTTTTTAAAAAAAGGAGAAAGTCCCATGTACTCTAGCACCTTCCATAATGTGGGAATATTTATTCTGTGGAAATACTTTCTAAATAGTTTCTAAACATACTAAACCCCATATAAAATTGTTCTTGTCCACCATTTTAGAATTAACAGCTACAATTCGCTTTGTAATGTTTTAAACATTGGTGTTTTCCCTGTCCTTTTGCTCTCTTCCTAACCGAATGGTTTTGAAAGATCATGCTGAGTTTCCATACTTTCAAAAATAGCAGAAACTTGCTTTCCACTTATATGGTAATGAATCCAACCCCATCTACTGTCTTTGTTAAGCCTTTAAGTACAATTTTATTTTAGTTCAACTCTCACTTAAAGTTTCCCTTCTCTTTTAGTCTCTCACAGAAAGGCATTTTACAAGACTCAGTACAAAGAAGATAATTTGAAAAGAAGTATATCCTATTTTATTTTATGAATGCAACAAACAAGTTACACTACTAGGTCATTAGGCTGACACTGTATCATTAATTATTTTCTATTTTACAGAATATCACCTTTAAAATTTTTCTTCATGTATCAAGGTTTATGAAATAACTTATAATTGAGATTTAATGCAGGATACATAGTTCCATGAAGAATTGTGTGATAGACAAATTTCAGGGATATTTCACCCTGTCTATTTTAGGGTGTGTAGCTTAAGCACTGCTTGAGACTTTTGGAGATCTACTGATATGTCAAAAGTTTCACTACAAACAACTGAGGATGCTTCAAAGAACTAAGAGTCCTTCTTGCCTTCCTTCTACATTATGATGCCGAACATATTTCCTATTTCAGACAATTCGAAAAATCTCAATGATCATACTTATCTACATTCAACTGAAAATCATACAAATACATGCCTAGAAGGGTCTGGAGTCCCATTATTGAGTTCTCTGAAGGTAATAGACTCAAGGATTTGGGAAAAACTGGTCCAGGAACAGCATTCATATTGCAAACAAGTATGGTATTTTTCTCTTGAAATGTAACTTAGGACCTGTTAACTACCAAATTCATGAAACATGCCCTGACCAAGGTGAGTGATGGTTTTATCTTCTGCCATTAGTTGGATTAGAATTTAGTAGATTTGCAGCTCCTTGCTTTTCAAACCCTTCTGAATGTTCTTTGTACGTACATTACCAAAATAGGAAGTACTCAGGGCAGGTTGCCTTTTCAATAAACAAAAGGTGCTTCTTATAGGCATACATGATTTAAAAACTCAAATGAAATTTTTTTCAGCAATTTTAATCTTTTTTAAATGTTGCGTTTGCAACTTCTTGAATCATGATTAACTAAATTTGTTTTAATTTGGACATATAACACATATGCAAATCCTACTATTTTTAAAATTCAAACTCCAAACTAAAATGAAAACTATTTTCATAAAACAAAGCAACTTTAGGTATATAGATTGACCACAGGTTCTTAATAAATGGAAATTTTGAGTTTTAACGTTATGCAGGGGCTGGCCCCGTGGCCCAGTGGTTAAGTTCGTGTGCTCCACTGCGGTGGCCCAGGGATTCACTGGTTCAGATCCTGGGCGCGGACATGGCGCCGCTCATCAGGCCACATTGAGGTGGCATCCCACATGCCACAACTAGGAGGACCTGCAACTAAGGTGTACAGCTATGTACTGGGGGGATTTAGGGAGATCAAGCAGAAAAAAAAAAAAAAAAGGAGATTGGCCACAGTTGTTAGCTCAGGTGCCAATCTTTAAGGAAAAATAAATAAATAAATAAAATAAAATTATGCAATTTTTTCTTTAGATAAGACACAGGATGTTTTCTATCCAGTCTGAATCTCACTAACTTTCAAGATAACTTGGTGCAAATAAAAAATGCTCTTTCAAATTCCAATACATGGTTGAGTAGATGATGGACTTTCCAAGAGTGAGGCAAAATAATGTATACTTTATTTTGAAGGTAAACAAAGTACCTCCTCCCATTTGTCAATGGGCTGTACAGGTAGACTTTCAGTTGTGAAATGCAAGATTTCTCAGTGGATCTTAAAGCTCTGTTTCCAAATATCCTCATGTACTTGCTTATGTCCCCATTTCTGCTAACAGTACCTTTCTTTTCACAGAAATTGGCTTATCCCCTAGACTCAAGCTCAGTGAATTAGCTGACTCTTGCTTTTCATATGTTACCCACATTCAATTGACTGCCAAGTTCTGTTGATTTTATTTCCACCATGACCCACGAGGATGACCATTCATGCAGAGTAAAATTATTCTAGTTGGTCTCTTCCAAAGATGTTGCAATTGATCCAGAAACGTCCTCCTGTACCCAGATTTGCTTTTGGCAGAATAACCAAAATACAGCTCTTGATCATGGCTTACCCTGACAAACTTCAAACTCTTCACATTGCCATACAAATTCACTCTCAATTCTTTAACTTGAATTAAAGCTCTCATTCGTCCCTGACTCAGCTATCTTAGCAACTACACTTACCCTATGCACTAGCTTGAATGAAGTACTTATCATTCCTCACAAACGTCAAGTCCTGAAATTACCATATTCTCCTCAGACATGGAGAGTGAGAATAGCTGGACGGCTGAGAACGCTGTCAGGTGAACAAGATCCTGAGGTATAGCTTACTAGACCACTCAAGGCTATCTCCAGGAAAAAACAAAACAACATTAAAATTAAAAAGGCATAATTTTCTTTAAATGACTTTCAGAATAACTTTTTTTTTTAAAGATTTTTATTATTTCCTTTTTCTCCCCAAAGCCCCCCGGTACATAGTTGTGTATTCTTCGTTGTGGGTCCTTCTAGTTGTGGCATGTGGGGCGCTGCCTCAGCGTGGTCTGATGAGCAGTGCCATGTCCGCGCCCAGGATTCGAACCAACGAAGCACTGGGCCGCCTGCAGCGGAGCGCGCGAACTTAACCGCTCGGCCACGGGGCCAGCCCCTCAGAATAACTTTTCCCACAGCTATCTGAGGAAACTACCTTTGGCTCTGGTTTCTTCCTGGCTATCCAGCCAAGCCTGCCCCGTCTTCTCATCCTAGATCACAGTTCCCGGTTCAATGCTTTGTTCTCCTGACCTGTTACATGTGTACTGTTCTATGCTTGAGGGAACGTTATCACTACGTCTCAGCACCTCAATTAGCTCTGACCAGCTCTGTTTGCCTTACTCTGTCTTCCCCACAACCCTACCTCAACCCCGTCCCCTGATTTAACTCTCCATTGGAATTAAATTCAGTTCATACACTCCTATTGCACAACCTAATACCACTCACCTCCCCCCAGAATACTTCAGCTAGAAGTGCTCTCTTCTTGCCTACAATAACAAATTGTACAATCCACATCGTACACATAAGATTTCCCACATTTCCTACAAGATTATAAGGTTTTTTGTATCCCTAGTACTTAGTACGGTCTGGCACACGGTGGTGCTCAAAAAATGCATGTGGAAGGAAGGAAAGAAGAAAAATAAATAAGGAAAGAATGAGAGAGAGAGAGAAATAAAGAAAGAAAAAATAAAGAGGGAGAGAGAGGGAAAGGAAGGAAGGAAGGGAAAGAAAGGAAGAAAAAGAGGAAAAGAGAAAGAGGAGAGAGAGAATGTTTATCCATAAAATTTGGCTTGTTGGTCTCCACTGAATTTCAGAACAACAAAGCAATTCTGCAGCATTTTTAATAGAAGTGAGTGAATTAAACCATAAGGAAAAAAGAGTTGTTTGTTTCTTTTAAAATGGTTAGGTAAGATGGCATTTAAAATGGAATCACATGTGGGGTGGTCAGTGTGTCACCAGAAGCCAGCTGCTTGGCTACCAAAATCCCATGGGGTAGCAGCAGATTGACAAGGACAGGCCCCTCAGCTCCACAGGCTCAGAAATGTGAGCAAGCTACAGCAGTGAATCATCTCTCAGGAGGCTATTCAAATTACCAAGCTCACAAAAATCGAAGTGGTAGAATTAGAATGCAACCTGACTCTTCTAATGTATATGGAGAAATAAAACTGTTGCAGAACTAATGAGGTCATGACCAGCGCACATTCTCCCTGTGGTCACACCTGCATGGAGTGTCAAATATTAAGGTTAATATTTCTTGGTGAGCGTTGGGATCAGAACCAGGCAAGTTTGTTACATGATTTGAAAGGGTAATAGCATTAGGCTAGGATGGTTTGTGGTGTCTATCTGCTCAGTGGCCATTCATCCTGAACAGGGAATTCTATTACCTGGTTCTTTGGCCAAACCTCTCTCTCTCCACTAAAATTATCATTTGTTGAATGATCAATGTCAAAATTTGACATTCTAACTCTTCCTTTTCTATGTTCTATTGCCAGTCAATACGTACTTCCACTCCCTCCCCCTTCCCACACATACACACTGTCTTCTAATGATTGACACATCCTTTCTCTATCTCATGAATATATTTAGTCAGTGTTTCTCTGGCTGGGAGACATTAAGGTTTTACAGCTCTGCTCTTACTTATTTCATTCTGCTTTAATAGTTTAACTTCCTGAGCTCTTTTATTATTCTTAATTCTAAATTTTGAGAGATATCTAATATTACCCACCTGTCATATACAGTATAAGGCAAAAAAGTCCTCCTTTCAAGAACTCCTTAAGAACTTTGAAGGTGGTCGAAAGGTACAATCTTCCAGTTATAAAACAAATAAGTCCTGGGATGTAATGAACAGCATGATGACTAGTTAACAATACTGTATTGTATACTTGAAAGTTGCTAAGAGAGCAGATCTTACAAGTTCTCATCACAAGAAAAAAAAATGTAACTATGTGTGGTGATGCATGTTAACTAGACATTGTAGTGATCATTTCACAATATATACATATATCAAATCATTATGTTGTATACCTGAAACTAACATAATGTTATATATCAATTATACCTCAATCAAAAAAGAAATCCATGACAAAAAAATTATAAAATTTAGTTCTCTCCCCAAATACTAAAATTCAGTAATACAAATAGTAAGAAAATAATTACTAGCACTTAAAATAGTAATAAATTCAACAAATACAAATATAGGCAGAACTTAATTAACGGTAGGTAGAAACAGTTTAAAACTAATAAATGATAAGGACGTTCAATCAAAATATTTGATTATAGATTAAAATTCCAAAAGAGATATTAATAGTTAGAGAAAGATGAATACATTGAACATGCTCGGTTAGGAAGCATCACCATCCTCCGTTATGTTCTTATGTGTTACTCTGAGCGCCATCCAACCCACTTCACTAGAACTCAGAGAAATGTCTGGGACATTAGACAGCAGAGTACAGACAGCTGACAGCTCAGATGCCAAATTTCCCATTTGCCAACTCGACGGTCAAGCATGAATCAAGTTCCTCAAAACTACAAACAAATCCAAGGACCATAAATTCTCAAAACCCAGATAAAGATGACGAGGAGAGACTAGCCTTTCATTCCTTTTCATCCATCACCATACATTAGTGCCCATGGATGGAAAAGGAGGGCCTGGCAACTAATCATGCTTAGACCCGGGGGAAATTTACAGGATGCTGGATGGGCATTTTTAAGGGACATGGAGGGAAAGGACTGGCTTCCATTGTCTCTAGAAAGGAAGTCAAAACTTGCCCCTTAAAAAATGGTGGCCTCTAGGAGAGCATCTGTCAAGGAGAAACAACAGTCAGAGGGCACTTTTTGTGAAGTTTACTGGTACATATTTATGCAAACTAATGACAAAATTCTGCATTAAGATAAGTTTTTAAGGTTGTTGCAGTTTTCCCAATATCCTCTTGTCAGAATCATATTTCTGTACATTATGGAATTTTCTAACTCAAATTCTATTTTCTCTTAAAACCCAATTTCTGCTGAATGATCTGTAACCACTACAGCTTTAAGGTCATACTTAATGAAAATATCTGTTTTCAAAACAGTTATTAATAATTTATATAGCAGTAAAAGTGTATGTGTAACTCTGAGGATTGAAAGATGAGAAAATACTTAAGTTTTGTATAATCAAGAGTAAGCAATTTGTTATGGTAAATATAACGTTAAGAACAATCACTGTTTTGGGAGAAGCTGTTCTGTGCCAGGCGACATGCTATTTCCTTTACTCCTTCTGGTCCTTGAAACAACTCATAATTATTCTCCCTAAGGTAACTTACTAACCCAAGGTCATATAGCTAACGAGGCAGGTTTACTACTGAGATTTGATCACATTTTCCTCCAATATCTCTTGCTCTTTTCTCTATAACTGTGTCCAAAGCAAGGTTTGATCCATCCAAAAATGGATTTTCCTGTGATTTTGGAGTCACTTCTGCTGACCTATGAACTTTTACCCTGGACATCCATGTGCCAAGGACACAATCACAGCAGGATGCTGTCACTCTAGTCAAGATAGAACAGAGGCAGATGCTTTCCTATGGCATCCAGTGGTACTTAAACTCCTGATACGTGAAACAATTAAATTATAGAATATTAGTCCTGGAGTGTTTAAGTAACCAGTCCGGGACACAGGTCAGTAAACAACAGACTGAGACTAGTCTCTTATATCTGCTGGCTCTTAATTGCTTGGTCTTTCTTCATTCTATTTGCATATTTACATTTCAGCAAATATGAGTTAAATGTCTACCCGTGTTAGGTAAATCATCTTTGAGGATTGAATTATGCACTAGAAAACAGCTTCTTAGGCATGGTATTAGAGCAGAGTAAATTGGACCTCCACAAGGAACACTTCCATCAAGCCACACTACCTTCCTCTGTCCCTTGATTGGGTCTGGCAGAGGGCTGATAACTTCTTACATCAGTTCCCTTTCTGCAGGACAACATGCTTAAGCAGACGGATTTGGACAGGTACACAGCTCCTCAGCAATGCCTTTCACACCATCTCCTAGGAGGTATTTCTGTAGATGACTATGCTTGTCCTATTCCAATTTAAATATGAAAAATATTGCCTACGATCCTGTGGCTGGTTAGGGACAAGATGAAGTCTGCTCTATTTTCTATTTCCCTGCTCCTGGCAACTTCTTAAAAAGATAACTCTAATCACATTTTATTTAAAAAAAATGAAATTAGAAATAGAAGACTAATAAATACTCCCTTGGAAATTCAACCTATAGTACTGTAACAACTTTTGCAATGTATATTGTTATTTTTATTCTATGCATTTATAGCCCTATAATACTAAAATTAAGACATTAGGTTTTGAGTTTTAAGTGCTGTATTTATTTTATTAATCAGGCAATATTTTCAATATGTATTTATAAAGATTCTATAATTCCAACAACTCGGAATTGAAATTATCTTATTTTTTAAGTTAAAACTTCCAAAAAATAAATTGATTCCTACCTACAATGTATTATATTCAATTTGAGAGAAAGCAATAAAGTAGAGTGCCTGTCAGTGCTGTTCTCTGATAAGTCAACTATATTCTCTCACAGCTTCCAAATCATGTATGCAAATCCCTTCACCACATTAAGCTACAATTTCCAAAAACGTCCTCATTTTAAGGCAATCTATTCTGCAATTAGCATTGTTTGGTCCGCATACGGCTCACTTGGGTACCTTGAAGTATAGATAGGTGTTAGCAAACACCTTTTTGGGGGAATATCTGATAAAAAATGCATGAGGTAGGAAATGAATGGCCTAGAAAGTGGATCCTCAGTCACTGGCTGTTTTTCAAGAGTCCTGTGTTAACTTCTGCAAATTAGAACAGGGAGCTTTGGCTCACACAGTGGAGCACTTCCAGGGTTATTAGGCTCACCCAGGGATCATTCAACAGTTTCACGCACTTCATTTTAATTGTCACAGAATTAGTGACCAAAGAGAACAGCCGTTTTCAAAAGAAACGGTAAATCAACCCCTGGAGAACATCTTTTCCCAATTGTCCCTGCTCTGTTTGAATTCTATGCCTCGTTTTTAGTAGTCCCAAGGAGTCCAAAACCATGACCAGGGAACAAAACTTATTCATTCTACCCTCACTCCACCCATTAGAGTTCAGGCACTCAGCTCAAGTTATTTGCAACATGAATTTGTCATGATACCACTGTGTTCTTAAGAGGCACAAGCGGAAGGAGTTAACAGCTCAAACCTCCCTTTTAAAAGAGACCTCTGGGGAGGTGAGCAAACACAAAACACAAATCTTTTAACAGAGATGCCCCAAATAATATTTTATTATCATCAGATTAAACCCTACCATCATTATTTTTCACTTACATGTTTGTTTACTAAGAAGAAAATAAACTCCATAACATGCTCTCTGGAGATTTACTGTTAGCTTTCCTCACCTCCGAAACAAAGTAGAAGATAGGATTTACATATTTATGCAGTGAATATGCACTGAGTATCTTCTTTTGCCTGGCGCTATGACAAAAGCCAGAAATTGTCATCCAACCTCCAATGGACATATTGACATCCCCTGTGGTCACTAACTTGGGCTGGTCTGTCACTACAATAAAGCATAAGGTTAATTAAAATTATATTTCTAAATTAATGTTAATTTTCCTTGTTATTGATACAGCTTCTACAGAGAAGCTAAAGGGAAACACAGCTTTTGTGTAATAAATTTTAATTACTTTTCTGTACAGCACCTAGAAATAATGCCTACTCTTTGAAACACTGACCTGCAGGTTTCGCTTTGATAAAACGGACTGCAAAAGAAGTTGGGAACCCAGCTGAGGTAAGAAGAAAGGATGCCTTTTATTCATGTGGTTTAGGGAAGTAGAAAAGACTAATGAGCAAGAATAGAGAAGTGCTTTCTTCCTAATGAATAGGTAACCCACATGAATGCCCTTGGTTTACCCATTTGGCAAATCTGAAATAGAAAACACTGCCAAGTCATGCCTCAATGAATAGCTTCACTTGAGAATTCTGAGCATGTCAAGGGGGCAGTTCTAGAAGAACATATTTTTATTCATCTTGGAAGCCTTGTAGGGTAATTAGGCAAGTGAGAACACTCAGATTGAGTAAGGAGTGGCATTCAGACTATTTTTAGGATAGACTGTGGGGACAGCTGCTGAAAACAAAGAATTTTCCAAAAGATACAGGAGATAAGATAGCACTCAGTAGCGCTTGTCAAGATGAAATCTAGAGTTTAAGCCCCTATTGACCTCCCTGGTTTGATGTCAACTTGGGTTATGAGCAAAGAAACAGTCATACTTATTTCTGTTGTTCTTTTATACGCTACCCTAAAAGATCGAATCAAATTGGAAGGACTAATTTTGGACTTCCGTTTCTGTTTTGGCCATATTAAGGCCAATAGCAAACACAAAGCTTGTGTGTTTGTGTGTGTGTGTGTGTGTGTGTGTGTGTGTGTGTGTGAGATGGGGGGGAGGGAGAGAGGGACAGAGAGAGAGAGAGAGAGAGAAAGAAAGAAGAGAGAGAGTGAAGTGGAATTGGTCTGAAATAGAAAAATCTGGGTATGTTCTCATTTCCCTGCCCAAGTTGAACAGCTTCAATTCTACTTCAAGTGCAGCTGAGGCATGTAAGGTCTAACGAGGTGACTAAATCCTGATTCTGCTCTTTCCCCCAGGAACTTATTGAAAGGTGGTAAATTGCAGGAAGCCCTAGATCTCCTGGGAAAGGCAATCAGACAGCTATCAAATGATGTGGGTGTGTTCACGAGGGCAGCATTCATGCCACTCCCAGCTTGGCTCTGGTTGGTGGACATGTGCCCAAACACTAGGAAAAGGATAGAGAAAAGAGAGGACCAGCAGCAGTGTGCACTTCACAGCATGCTAGAAGAGTCCTTTCCAGCCAAAAGTTGGCCTCTCTGTTCATCCTACCAGTGTGGGAAGCCAGAATCATAAATCCATATGGTGAGGCTCTAAGAGTTATAATCCCTGAGGGCTGAGCTATACCACCTTGGCGCTAAAGCCAGTTGCCTTTCTGTTTGACAAGTCTAGCGGTATATTCCAGCATGTGGGGATCATAATTAGAGGTCCCTGGACTGCTAATTATAGTAACTATAGTAACTATGAGGAACTACTAAATGCCTACTAACCCAAAATAATTCCTGCTCACTGCTGGTGCTCCACTCCACCCTGTATATGTCTCTGTGATAGTCCTTCTCTCCTTGAATCCAACAACTTGTTTATTGGCTCTTCTTCCCTATCACCTGGGAGTCCACTGAAGATGGGGACTGTATGATATTCATCTTTGTATAACCTCAATAGACGGCATGACAGATGGCACACATAGCTACACATGACACACAAAACATTTTGTGGAATGAATGAACAAAGATGAAATCAAATTTAGCTCCTCTTGAACACTTCAGTTACCCAAAGAGCAAATGAAACCTTAGAGAGCAGGTAAGCTCACTGCAGAGAAAAGAGCAGTGCAGAGTTTGAAAAGGCACGTATAAGGCTATGACATCAGGGACACACCAGCTCAAATTTCCCACCACCACTAGCTATGTGATATGGTACTATTTACTTAACTTCTCTGTGTCTCATTTTACTAATCTATAAAATGACTATCTTATAGAATTACTTGAGGTCTTAGAATAGATAACATTAACAAAACACCTTGTACAGTGTCTGGCACATAGAAGGCACATAATGTGTAAAGGTTATTGCTTATAAGATGCTTGAGGACAATGGGGAAGAAATATGTCTGGGGAAACATGCTTTATGTCTGAGTCTCCATGGTCCAGCGGCACGAGGACTTTTACTGACCTAAACCAAAGGACCAGGCTCTAAAGCCAAAGGGTAGTAACCCACTAAATCACTTTTACATGGGGAAGATTAAAGCCATGTGCTGTGTAGAAAAAATTGCAGTGGACATCACTACAAGAATTAGAGGGTGGTGTTTATCTTTGCAGCCTTCTTTGCCTGTGCTCCTTCAAAAGTACTTTGCAGATACTAAGGTCATACAAAATTTCATATGGCTCAGGATTAAAGAGACGAGCAGTATATATATCTAGTATGATTCAAAATACGCATCATTTATGTACTAGTTTGCTTATTTACTGATTTATTACTCTTACCCACTTCGTGAGTCATAGCACCAGGGATGAGCAGTGCAATAAAGAATAAGCCACACTATCTTCAATGAGCCCCCATTACTACACAGGAAACAGATTTACAATTTATAACTCTGTAGTCTTACAAAGTATGGTAGATTGATTATGGCCATACCATCCTCCCTTCAGGTCTCAGTATAAACATCACTTCCTTGAAGAAGACTTCCTCATCCCCTACAACCCTCCAAACCAGGCTGGGTCCCCTTACTCCCACAAAGCCTTGATATTTCTCCTTTGCATCCTGAACCATATTCCACTTCTCTAGGGTCAATCTTTACCACTTGACCAAAGACTCCATGGGGTTAAGTTCCATGCACCTGGATCAAAACAGCTATTCAATAAATGTTGAGTAAATATGAGATGAGTCAGAAGACCAAAGTCAATGACACAAAAGAGGTCAAGTATGACTGGGAGATCAGCAGTGTAAAATGCTCCAGGAAGTTCAAATCAAACCAAAAGAAAAAAGGAAAAAGTATCTATAGCATTTGTCAGTAAGGAAGCCTTTATTAAGCCAGGTAGAAGAAGGAAGGGGTGAAAGAAGACTGCATTTATTTGAGAAGTAAATTAGAGTGGAGGAAGAAGAGATGGCAAGGGGAGACAGATTTTAAGAAAACATAGCTTAAAAGCTGGAAGGAATCAGGTGAAGGAGCCAGTGGCAAAAGTAAGAGGTTGAAAATATGAGAGAGAAACTTAAGGAGTAAAAATGTAAGCCACACATGGGGATAAATACTTGTAGCCTATATAAATGCCAATAGGTTTGTATCCAGAATCAATAAAGAATCTCTGATAATTAACTTAAAACAATAGAAAAATTGGTAAAGAGTTTGAACAGGCATCATACAAGGGAAAATTCAAATGGCCAACAGGTATATGAGAAGGTGCTTTACCACACTAATAATTAGGGAAAGGCACATTAAAATAACAATGAGGCATCACTACAGCCCTACCAGCGAGGAGGTGAGAAGGACTATGAATATAGATGCATCTGGAGGTTTGAGAGTAAGCAGTTAAGGTATTTCAGGTCTGTCTTTTATTCAGTATGTGAGAAGCTGTTAGTGACATAAGGACTTAAAGCGATTCATTAAAATTTGGGATAATCACCCTGAGGAATGGGAATGCATACTCTTCGGAACAAGAAAATAATTCCCCCGAAAGTTTTATGGGTCAAGCTAAATTGTAGACCTCAAATGTGTATCAGGAGCAAACTATACAACAGCACTATTTTCTTCACATCGTGCAAAAACTCAAATGCAGGTGGAAGGCTAGACTGATTCAGGGTTAATAATTTGTAGAGTAGCTGTAGCAGACTGATAAAGGGAATTGAAATGACTGACAAAAGAATAATTGAATTATGAATTCACAGGAAATGTAGAAAAGGAAGACGTTCCAAGATGAGTAAATAAATTGGAAGAAAAAGAAGGTGATGAGGAATTTGACATGGATATCTCAATGAGGATGAGAAGGAAGAGTATTGGGAGTTGAGGTTGAGCAAACAGAGTACGTATAAAACTTCAGAGATTAGGCAGTTCCCAGCAACTTCAGGATGTGGTTAAGAGCCAAGATAACCAACACAAGTAGAGTTAGTCCCTGGAGAGGGCTATCTTTGGCCTCCTTCATAAAATAAGAACTCAAACCTCCCAGGGTTTCCGATGAGAAGAACTGTGATGAGGACCAGGGCAGTCAGCCCTGATGGCCCTGATGCTTGTTCCCCGTAGGGATCTCTCAGTAAGTTCTAACTTACCATACATATCAAGCAATAAAACTTATTTCTTCCACAATTTACACACTGTTCCTAAAGTGCAAGCCTCAGGCCATCCATCCGCTTCTACTCTCAGTGGAAAAGTGACAGGAAGGTAAAGCTGAAATGCCCCTACTGGAGAAATAAGTCGTCCAGAAATGTGACTGTAGTTATTGTTGTCACCATTATCATTGTCATCAGTGCTAGGCAGAGCCTGGAGTTATAGCTAATGCATTTAAAAGAAAAACCATAAATCTTGACCATAGTCAGATAGAGACAGGGCTCACACTAACTCACTAGGACAGGCAGTGGGACAAGGAGAACAGTATCAAAATGGCAGGACTTTAAGAAGCTATAATTCTTAATTATTCCCCAAGTGCACCAGTGAGTATTTTAAATGGCTGAGTCACCAAGAATGAAGAACAGTAGTAGCCTAATTTCATACCCCTTAAGACTCAAAAGTCTAACTGATATGGAACATCAAAGCTTTTATCCAACTCAATAGCCAGTTCATCTCTTTAAACTGGTATTTCAGTGTGAGCTTGTGATTTCAAATTTTCCCTTTCAATCTGTATTGTTTTGGTCAATCTGTCATTGGACATAGATGTAATCAATGCCAAGAATCATGAATCACCACTCTCTTCCCTATTTGATTGGCATATCTCATTACAAAATATGCTACAGGAAAGTACTTTTGACACATATCACTTCTTTCTTAGGAAATGTCTATTCAAAGATAAGGGAGGCCGGCCTCGTGGCGTAGTGGTTAAATTTGTGTGCTCCGCCTCAGTGGCTCGGGGTTCATAGGTAAGGATCTCAGGCGCAGACCTAGCACCACTTGCCGTGCTGTGGCCGCATCCCACATAAAATAGAGGAAGATCGGCACAGATGTTAGCTCAGTGACAATCTTCCTCAAGCAAAAAGGAAGACTGGCAACAGATGTTAGCTCAGGGCCAATTTTCCTCACCAAAATAAAAGAAAGGGAAAAAATTCCTTGAAAGTTGGCAATTGAAAAGGTCCATTTGAAATAATGTATATACAAATGCGTACATTCCAGTACATTGAACACTATCAGAAAATAATGGCAATTATTATATCATTAACTTATGTAGATTCCTAACATATATCTCCCAAAGCAAAACAAGATCCAGATTCTTATTTATGGTAAGAAATCTTCTTCCCCATTCTCGAATCACGATATATATTTTTAGTGCTGTCTTAACTCTTAATCCTTCTTGAAAGGGAGAGCCAATCACAACACACACATGACCAAGCCCATTGACCATAAGCACAGAACCCATCTAAAGCAGGTCATTTAACCACTTGTCCACTCAAAGCACAAACCCTTTTCAGGCTCTCTCTCTATCACTCTGGGATCACCACCCTATCTCCAGTAGGGTCTTGGGTGTGCCCCAAGTAGACAATCAGTAAATACTTGTGAAATGAATCAAACCATGAATTCATTGTTTATTTTGCCTTCAGAGCCCCTATCCCTGTGCTCCTCCCGTTGGATTAGTATCTGTTTTTACATAATCTTTTGTCCCAGCTCTCTAATCTGAATTCTGTCTTCCTCTCTACCTCTCAAACTCCCTGCTGGATTTAGCCTCCCCCTGACTTGCCACTCTGGAATTCAGGCTCCCTTACTTAGTTTGTGGAGTGATTTGAATTCCAAAAAGCTCAGCCCAACTCCTTGGCCCTAGAAACACCATCCAGCACCTGTTACCCAGCACCCACAGGGATCCCATGACATGTGGAAAACATGAAGAGGAGGAAAGAGGGAGAATAGGTGGAGCCAGATTTCATTTCTAAGATTCTCTTCTGTTCAGATAAGCTGAACACTGAAGATACAGGACAGTGCACAAGAAAGCAAAAAGCAGATTGTGGGATTGGTCCTCTCACAGGAGCATAATTAGAAGGGTCCACACTGGAAGCTGGGTTGGAGAGGAGCATGCTACGGATGCAAAAAGAAGGCCAAATAGGGACACATACAGTACCAGATTTTACACCAATGGCACTCTCTAAGAAAATCCTAAATAAAATAATCCATCTATAAAAAACCATAGAATATTAGTTCAAATGAAAAACAAAATAATTATCCTCTTCGTGATAAAAATATATTTAACTAACATCATCCATTCCTTAAGACATCAATAGCATTTTCTTGCATAACAAAAAAATTTATTCCAAATTGATATTTAACATGATATTCAGATGGGAAATAATATATTTATGTGTACAATAAAACCTTTTAGAATAACTATAAAAATTTTATTATTTGCCTATGACTTTTGCTTACACAAACTTTTTCAAATTCTAATTTTTAAACTTTCTAAGCTTATTGTTAATTTGAGAAAATATAAGATGAAGACAAAGAAAGTTTTTCACATAGAGTAAAAATACAACATCCTGTTGTCCTTATTCAACTTTTATAATGTGTATATATTCCTTTCTTGTGTTTCTAGATATCTTTTTACCTCATTATAATAAGAGTGCATACAATTTGTGTCTTGCCTTCTCATTCATCACTGTGCATGAAACATTTCCCTTTGTGGCTACCTAGTTTTCTTTACCATTATTCTAAAATGCTACCTATTTTTCTATCAAGAAGATATTCTATAATTCATTTGAATATCCCCTAATTGTTGGATAGCTGCCTTACTTGCATTTTTTAAGGAATGTCATGCTGAACTGCTTTTGGCATTAATTTATTGGGTTTTAATAATTTGCTTATTAATTTTATGAATTCATTATAAAAATACCTTTATTATTTGTTGCAAATGATTCCTTCGTCTTTTGTTTGCCTTTTTCATTTCTGCCACACAATTTTACTCTTCATGTAAACATAGACCATTTGTTTTGTGATTTCCCAACTTAAAAAATAGAGAATTATCCTCCTGCAGAAACTGATAGCTAAACTGAGGTTTTATACTCATCTTTCCTAAACTTCTAATCAGCATTACAGTACTACTTACTAAGGAATCCTCCTCTATCTTCATTGTTTTGTAATGCTTCCTTCAATACTTCTTAAATTCCAAAATAAAAGGAAATATTTCTAGGAAATCTGTTCCGTTTGAGGTCTATTTTTGTGCTCAAGTCAGAAAAATCCATTTTAAAATTAATTAGCTTTTTAATAGGTCTATACTAGCTGTAGAGCTGTCCCTCTTAAATATCATTTTAAATTTTTAATTTTTTTATTACTGTTTACTTCAAGTGAACTTTAGAATATTTTCTTTGAATTTACAGAATTTCTTCTTTAGATTTTGATTTAATTTCACTAAACAAATGAATTAGATTGCAGAGAATTCATACTTTTATACATTGAATATTTGCAAAATAGAGCAATGACCAGTCTCTTTGAGTACTAAAATCTTTATTTCTTAGGAGGTTTGGTAGTCTTCTGTTTGTAGGCCTACACAATTTCTGCTAATTTTACTACTATTATAATATAGATTTTATTTTCTTATAATACACTCTCTTTTTCATTATAATTTATACTTCATAATGGTTCCTATACTAAAGAAACTGTAAAATCTGGCTGAAGAGAAAAGAAAGTATACATTTAAGGAACATATAAGTGATTCAATGACCAAAAATGCTCAGAATACTTTCTGCTCCCGTTGCATTTTCCCTACTCTACCAAAAATGTTTCTTGCTAGCTGACTGTGACTTCTCTAAACTTTTTAAACTATTTATATAAAAAATGCATTTTGTCATTTTTCCCATTTGATGTCAAGCATTAAAATTTAAGATAAACTCTAGAGATTATAATAAAGAGAATTATTTTAACTGAATAGGATACCTTTTAAACTGTCCATTTATCCCACATGTAATATTTTCATTTCATGACTTTAATTTATTTTTAATTACTAAAACTATATATTTATAATATATAGGGTAATAATAGGGTAAAATTGGGCCCTAATTTTTATTTTTTATAGTTAGAAATTGAAGTTTTTACTAGAGTCTCTCTCTGCTTTTCCATTTGAGTGGATAATCTCATTACAATCCATACCTACCTTTATCTAATTATGTTCCCCAGATAAAGATAAGTGACATATCAGTATGGCTATAATTTCATTTGTTGCTTCTCTTTTAATTTAATTTTGTTTCTACATCTGTTCCAAAAGGGTTCTTCTTGTCTATTTTGAATAACAATAATACAATTATGTTTCAGGTTATTATAACTTTTTTTTTCATTTTTACCCCATGGCCACCTCTCAGGAGAGCCTTCTCCACCCCCATAGACTCACATACACATAGACACCACCACCACCACCACACATACAGACTAGGATCCACCTGGATGATCCAAATGTCGCTCCCAGTCAACAGCATCAACATGTTACAGCTGCTACAAGATGTGAAAATATTTGAGCCCCTCAGAGCCTCCCAATGAAAGGGAAATGATTCTTTTTCTGATTATGATTTTAAACATGACCATTCCTCCAATTTCTAATTTAAAATTTCCTGATTAACACTAAAGTTCCAAGGAACACACCAAAAAATTGATAACAAAATACAATGTTTCTTTTTAAATGAGGAAAATGTGGCAAAAGCAATATAAATAAAGCCTTTCTACATCCACACGTTGTTCAATTGATATAATAGTTCTAAGAGTAACTAAAAAAAACTTCTTTTAATATCCCACATATGAACATTGCCATAAAGTCTGTTAAATAAAGAAAGCAAGAGGACTCAGGGTAATACACAGAGATGTCCCTTCTCTCGATTATTATCTACTCCCAAATTCACAACCTAATGTTTCCTTCTCTCAAACTATCTTGAATATAGATCTTCTCTATGCACGAAAAAGTGTAGTGATAAAGTACAATTCATTTAAGGTACACCTTTCTGTGGGGGCGGGAGGGGCGGAGAACCTTAAAGGAACTGCACTTTCAATCCTGAGTTCTCCGTTTGAGGAGCCTTTATTCTCACAAGATGACAGGACACTCAGTCTCCCTGGGAGGCAGGCCTGTGTGAGTGTTGGAAAGGTTTCCAAGCTCGTCGTCAGGGCCTATCTTTCTGACACAGGCCACCAAACCAATGCATCATGGCTCTGTTTACTGTAAAACAGGCCCATGACAGTGCGCTCATCTGAGCACCCATCACACTAAAGCCACTGCTCCACAGAAACACGGAGGCAATGAGAGTGACTGTGGGAGAGAAGAGAGGTTTTTCTCCTTACATAGAGTGCTCGGCACCAATTCCAAACACAAAACACAACAACAAAAAACACTAGTGCATAAAAAGATGAAAAATGATAGAACAGCAAAATATCTTTGACAATATAAAAACGTTTTATTAGCAAGAGAGAAACGACCTAACCAAAACACATATTCAACCTTGTTAGGAACTTAACGTGGGTACACAAACACTGGCTGCTTAGCTAGATGAGACAGCATGGGTTCCTCAACTCAGAGAAGCGATGTCTTAGAAATACAGGGAAAACATTATCTTCTCAACTCCAAACTTCCCTTATTTACTCATTCATTCGACAAACACTTACTGAGCACCTACCATCTCTCAGGGACTCTGTGAGTGACAGCAACATTGCAGCAAGAAAGCAGAGATGGTCCCCTGTGCACATGGGTTCCTCATGGTCTTGGAGGTACATACAACACACTAAATAAATATGTGGCTACAAGTTATGATAAATGCCATGAAGGACAAAAATAAGGGTGAGAATTGGAGGGACAGATTTAGGTTGGACAGTAAGAGAAGGCTTCTTTAGCAAAGGTGACATTACATTGATCCCTAAAAGAAAAGGGTAGGGAGACCCTCATAGTTTACTTGGGAGGAGGAGCATGTAGGAAGGCTCTGGGTAGAAAGAGCAAGGGACTTTGGAGGACACAAAAAGGCCAGTGTAGCTGCAGCAAAGTAGACAAAGGGAGGTGAGGCCAGCAGGAAGTCAGGCTAGAGAGGAAGGCAGAGGTCAGACAGTCTGGGTTGCCCACTGGGACTCAGCATCGTAATGCAGGTAAGAGGTTGCTGGCAGAATTGATACTGGAGCACGTCAGAGTCTGATCTGAGATATTCTTTGAAAGATCACCATGGCCACCAAGTGGAAAATGAGAGGAGGTAGAGCAGTCTATTAGTCTATTCAACAGGTGATTGCAGTGATCTAGCATGAGGTGGTGGCTTCCTGCAGGCTAGCAGTAGCGGCAATGGCAAAAAGCAAATACATTCAAGAGCTATTTGGGGATAGAACCTAACAGACTTGGTGATGGATCAGGTAGGAGAGATGAGGAAGAGTGTGAGATTCTCAGGTTTCTATGATGAAGCACTGGATAGAAACAGCTGCCATAGGTGGCAAAACGGCTCAAGATACTGCAATGGGTGAGAGGGAGAGGATCAAGTGTTACACTTTGGAATTCTTACATTAGGAAGGCCAGTGAGGAAGAAAGCAACTTCTTCAGGAGCACAGAAGGAAGTCTGGGCTGGAGATATGAATTGAGGATCTACTGGTGTGTAGATGGCATTTGAAGAGGGGAGAGTGGGTGAAACTGCCCTGAGCAAGAGACAGAGAAAAAGAGAAGGCTGTCTCCTGGCCGAGTTCCTTGCCATGTGATAACACATGGACACTGCATGTAGAGATCTTGTAAGGAGAAGGAGTATAAAATAGCATTACAGAAGTTAATAAAACAGGGTGTTCAAGGAAAGTGGTCGAGTGTAGGAAATGCTGCTGAAAGATGAAGGAAGTTAAGAATGAAAGGTGGATATTAGGTTAAGCTATAAAAAAGCCACAAGCAAGAGCCATTTCAATAGAGTATCAGGAGCAGAAACCATATGGATGTGGGCTGAAGGGTTAAGTGGAGGAAAGTGAAGATAAGGTGTAAAATATACATAGAGATAAGTTGTTTATAAGACTATCCTAAAAATATTCTTATAAGGTAGAACATAGTACAGTGTGCTTTTTTTTTAGATGGGAGATAAAAGGTATATTTGTGCATTAAGAGGAATGATGCAGTAAAAAGGGAGAAAATTCAAGGGAGAGAAAACATGCCCACCTAAGAAACCAGAAGCTATGAGATCAAGAGTAGATGAGCCAGGCTTAGAAAGGTGAGCTAATAGGTGGGAAGGAGAAAATACAGCGATTATGGTGGGGAGATAAGAGTGGGCCTACTTAATGACATCTGTTTACTCACTCAGTAAGAGTAGGGGATGTGTGAGGATGGGAGGTGGGGCAGAAGGATGAAATATAAAAGACTAGAAGGTTTGAAGAATGTGGACAACATGTGGAAGTCATGGCAGTTTAGGAATTCATGGAAAGATTGAATATTGTGGTGAAATTGGTGATAAGAAATTTATAGCAGCACTTGTATACTTGGTTTCCTCTGTAAATTAACAGCATTTATCCCTCATCCAGGCATCGGGCATGAATGCTTGGGCTCATCCTTTGCTCTCCTTCTGCATGTACTTTCAACTGCTCATCAACCCTACACTTTCAAACTCCAGACTCTCCAGACCCATGGTCATTGACCTTGTTCAGGCCCTCATCATCGCTGGAATAGACAACTGCAGTAACTTTCAGTTTTCTGGCCTCCAGGCTCTCTGTTCTTGACATCTTTCCTAGATCCGCTACTTTACTAGCCACACCCATTAGAACTGCTCAGTGTGGCACTGGCTTGGTTCTATGCCCTTTAGTTTACTCTTTGTTTCCTCCAAGAATTCCCTTTCTCCTTCTAAGCAAAGTTAATTTATTCCCTCATTGGCAGTCTTAGCA
Source organism: Equus caballus (assembly GCF_041296265.1). NCBI lineage: Eukaryota > Metazoa > Chordata > Mammalia > Perissodactyla > Equidae > Equus > Equus caballus. The sequence goes on from NC_091692.1 coordinate 22,297,529, forward strand.
CTTTGATGTGTCCAGCTCCCCATTAGACAGTGAGTTCCTCAAAGAAGATGGTGTCTGGTCACCTGTTTCACAAATGCCCAGGAGACAGGACCAGCTACATAATTTTCAGGACCCAGTGCTGAATAAAAATGTGGGCCCCTTGTTAAAAAAACTGTTAAAAATTTCAAAATGATAATTGTAGAGCATTGAAGTAAGTGCAAGGCCCTTCAAAGCACAGTGCCTTGTGCAGCCACACAAGTCACACACTTACGAACACAGCCCGGCCAGCAAAGTACCTGAAGCGTATCAAGTGTTCAATGAATCATTGATGGACAAATACAGAATTTAGTGAAAGATAAATATATTTAGATACAGTCACTGATTAAGTAAGGCTGCACTAAGATAAAGAATAAAGCCCTAGATTTGGTCTGTGATATTAACTGGCTGTCTGATCTTGGATAACTTCTTTGATCTTCACGTTCCTAATCTCTAAAATGAGAGGACTGGATTAGACAGCTTCTCGTACATACTTTTAAAATTCTAGAATTCGTAAATGTGCTTGGGCCTCAACTCAGTCTGACAAGAACTCCTGCTAGCAAAGAAAAATGATAGAAGATACTAACGACTTTCAGAATACCCAGGCAATCGCCTTTATTTATAAACTCAGTATCTCTTAGGAACTTAAAGGGTCCCACTTGAACAATATGAGAATTTTAAGTGAATATTACAGAAAATCAGTAAACTAGTAGCTAAACAGGAAAGTTCAAAAAACAAGTTTCCAGTAGACAAAAGAGAAGAAGGTGGCGACGATGAAATCTGTGCAATGCTCAGGTTTTCTGAGAGCTTATGATGAGCCTCACAGGGCACCAGGCTCTGAGGATTCAAAGACAAAGAATTCCAGGTCCTGAGCTCAAGAAGTCTGCAGTCTGCATGTTTCTGCACATCTGGACACACGTGGTTAACGTGGGTCTTCTTCCTTCCCAGGCCTCTATATCCACATAACTAAATGGAAATGAAGAGCGCAGAGCAGTGGTTCAGGGCATGGAAGCCAGGACAGTGCTCAGTGGAGAGCTAGGACTTGGGAGTCAAACAGCCTCTCCTTGGCTTGGACAAGCTACAGATTCCCCAGGAGCCCTCGTTGTCCCCTCTGTAAGATGCGGCACATAGCAGTACCTTCCTTGTAGAACTAATTTAAAAACTGAATGCAAAGGACTGAGTTAGATTTTGTTTTTCCTGTATCCACTGAGCACAGGTGAATTAACAGTCTTAGAAAAGCTACCTGAAAAACTCACTAGACATACTCCTGAGATCTACTTTATACTTGATGCATGATCTAGGTTGGCCAGCGAGATTATCTTGTGCTCCACAATTAAACCAAGGTCTGCTCTCCTGGCCTATGCATACTAGCTCTCTGGGTTAATTTCATAGTGCTCTATTCTATTTTACATAGAGCTAGATTTAATTAAAAGAAAAGAAGGGGAAAACTTGCCTTAAATAACTCTCTAAATATATTTTGAGCCAAATATGACCCTTAAAACTATCTTCAATTTTCTTAATAAATCTTTAGTATCAGTATCAGTTTACACTCACATAAAGGAAAAGATATCCATTGATGAATTTTGACTAAAGTGGTAATAAGTAAATAAAAACTTAAAAACTTAATTTAATATTTCTTATCTTCCAATTGTGATTTATTCCCATCTCCTTAAAAAACAAATACAAAAAAACAAAAAACACTTGTACAAGAAAAAAGATAAAACTCACTGGGTCTAATAGAATAATAGCCCCGCCCTCCCCAGTATTTGAAAAATAGATCTATAAAAGTGCTGAAGCCTGACAGGCAACATCAGGCATCTTCCAGAAGAATGCGTTCTCAGGACACGTACGGTTTTTAGAACATATTTTTCAAGTTGAGGAAATTCTATAAAGATTACTATTTCCTAAGATTCGAGGAGTTAGAAAAGTGAACAAAAAGTCATTATTAACTAGGCCCTTGTGTTACATTCTAAGCAATTTCACATTTTCAATAAAAAAGAGAAGAGATTAAGCATTTTTCAGAGTCTATCTAGGTAAGGGGTACTCACAATGCTGAAAAAAATATTTTTTCCTAATTATCATACTTAAATATAATACACTCTGGTTGGGTTTTTCTCTATGAAAATAAAAGATGGACAATGTTGAAAATGTAAGATGATGATTATTAGCTTATTTTTTTAATTCAGGAATATCTTCAAAAAGCATTTTAATAAACTTTAAAGGATTTTGTAGCTATTTTGTTCCACTATTTTATAGTGGTAAATAGTATTTAATTTTGTTACATCAAATACTGTTTGAGATATGAGACAGATTAGTGCGTGGGAAGGTTAACACTTTTATTATAATAGAAAGGTGGGAGAAGTCTTGTGACTGAACAGGAGTAAATCCACTACCGTCATTTTACTTCAGAATGTTGACAAGGAGTCTTGATGTCACTGAAGTACAAATTCAATCTAGAAAGACAAAAAGGTATACTAAAGCCTTTGTGTTTTTAAACATATGATGTTATTATAACAAATCACACATATTCAAATACAATCTAGTTCACGTAATTGATACATACCCCTTGAACAGCAATTGGACGCCAAAGGAACACATTTATTTTCTCTCCTCTCTCCGCAGACTGCAATTTACAAGTCTAACACAGTTTCTCTAACACTAACCTATGAAAATTCAAGTTGTCCATCACTTGAAATAAATCTTGTCCTTTCTTTCTCTTTTGATGATGTTAATTGCAGTAACTTTAGAATACCTCTTATTTTTTTACTCCAGTAAATATGCTACATCCATCTTTGAATATGAGATAAAGAACTCAAAGATTTGGAAGCACGGGCACATGGAATGTCTTCTAGATGCTTATTTGGATGGCACTTTCAAAGTTCCTATCACAGTCACCCCCCTTACAAATTAGAGGCAGGTCATGATGGAACAGTTGCAGATAGGCCACTCTCATACATTTAGTTTAGTTAGTCCAGCTCTTTTCCAGCACTCACGTTCACACGGCCTCCTCATGTAAGTTATTCAGACTCTTCTTATTTTTCACCTTTTTCCACCTTTAATTGTATCCCAGCAGGAAATAACAGCAAGCTTTTCAGTATCTTCTTCAATTCCTCCATGAAAGAGCCTTCATATATCCTTGTATCTCCATAGAAAGTCTTCTTTTCTCCAGACACGAAAATATTTTAGCCCCAAATGGAATTACACAAATCATAGGAAACACTAAGACAGAGTGAATTTGCTCCAGTCAAATGATCTGATTTTGAAATGATCTGATATAGTCTTGCAGATCAACCAAAAATATGTCCCAGCTTAACCCTCCAAAGTGCAAGCTGGTCTTGGCTAAAACAGAACATTTACATTTGGGTGTGACATTACTAGAAATGTAATTCCATGAAAGCGTTGACTTGCCCGTCTTGTTCATTGCTGTATCCCCAGCACACAGAAGTTTGATGTCCCAAAGTTGCTACTCAATAAATATTGTTCAATACATAAACAAATAAATATAATTAATTGAATAAATCCTGGCAAACAAGCATAAAAACTACATGTGAGAAATTTTACTTTATATAGTAGAATTCCTAACCAAAAAGGGTAGCTAAAAAGATGGGATTTGCTCTGAAGAACCTTACACAGAGAATTCTGGGAACATGGAAATTAAGTGCAGCTCTCTTACCCTCCACTCCCAACTCCAATATGGCAGCTCCTCCAGAGTCACATGGTCTCTAGGTCTGTGGGCAGCTGGGAGAAAGAGAAGCCTTAGTCTGTTCCAAGGTCTGTGGAAATGACCAACGCAAATCTTTTTTCCCGTTCTCAGGCAAAGAGTAACATCTAGAAGCATGAGTTTGGCCCACGGAAACCTGTAGATCCCTAGGGAAGAGCGACATCAGCTCCACACAAGAGGATCAGATCTCCCCGGCATTCCAAAGAGCAGGAAGTAGCTGGACCAGTCAGCTGCGTGCCCTTGACCCCTGAAGCAATAAGATTTCAAGGAGACCGGGGAGATGAGGAACAGGAACTTTCATTCCAAGAAGGAGAGAACAGATGATCTGTTTCTGCATTTTCTCTGTCTTCACTTACAGGAAACCAATACCTGGGATATGTGGACAATGAGCACAAACACACAAAAATAACCCATGTAAGGGGGTCCAGTGGCCAAAATAGGAACACATGCACAGTAAATTAGCATCGCTGGAGAAGACAGACAACCTGAATCTAAAACTGAAAGAGCACTAAAAAGATTCAAATTTAGCACCACAAGGATGTCCCTGAGCTAACAGAGATGATTTTCTAACTAGACATCTAGCAGATGAACATAAGGAGAGTATTGTTACTTTTGAGGCTGATATTAGCGACCCACAGATCAACTGCAAAAAATACACAGCACTTAAAAAAAGCTAAAGACACGCTACTTAAACACATTTCTCTCTCTCTCTCTATATATATATTACATGCACATATATATGAAAGGATAAGAGACTAGAGAATAGATACAAAAGATCTAAGATGGAAAAATATAGTTTCAGAAGGAAAAAAAGAAACAGTTGGAAGAACTACAATAATGAAACAAATAATTGAAATTCAATTTCTTAATCTGAAAAAGAAAAGTAAGCAAGAGAATAGAGATAGAGGAAATTCTGGTAGAAAAATTTTTAAACTTCAAAAATTGGGAAAATTTTACAATGTTCCAGGCAGAAAGAACAAGTTACCTACAAAGGAGAAAGCATCAGTCTTATCCAACTGTGTTTTTTGACTATAGAGTCCAGAAGTCAGCGGAATACCATTTACTATCTACTGAGAGGAGGGAATGAAAATCGAAATCCCATACCATTTATCGGTCAGAGTGAAAGGAAGATATTTGAAAATATGCAAAATTGACATAGCACACCATCTATGTTCTTTACGGGAGAAAAATATATAAATCAATTCAAATGACCAACAAATGAAACAGGACAGAGGTGTAGAGATGGGAGAATAGAAAGAGAAAAGCAGCCCCCGGCATCTGGTAGGTGGCCTGGCACTCAGAGCCAGGCCTTGGTGCTCTCCTACTGAACATAAAAATTTCACGGCACATCAACATCAGACAAGGCTACTCTGATGATCAAGACGAAAACAAGACCACTCTGTAACCATGTCCGAAGTCAGACAAAAATACAGTGTCCGAACCACAAAAAAAAGTTATCTACCTCTCTCAGTCAAAATAAATGCCTGGTGCTCCTTTACCAATTATAGCTACAGCTTCACTCTAGTCTGCCCTTCCTGTAGATAAGATTTATTAAGATGTTCAGTCATAGAATTACACCCACTCCTTGCAGCAGCCAACCCACAGGCTTAAACCGTCCTCCCGATCATTGGACATAAGCCCAAATTCTGCAAGCTCTTTCTCGCACTCTCTTACTAAGTAAGGTGTTCCATGGTTTCTCAGGTTTGTGTTCTGCCTCCTTGTAACAAGCAATAAATTCAACTTGCTCAACTACAGGTATACTCATAGTGGTCTTCAGCTGAAGGACACTGATATTGATGATAAAGAGGAGAGGAAACAGCGGTGAGCAATGAACTTAGTCCTATAGAAAAATGATAAAGATAAGCTGACTGGTAAATTGGTAATAAAAAGGCTTAATAAGGAACCTTGAAATTGAGGAGATACGCTGCAAGGGAAAGTCTAACATAGACTAGAATTAAAAGTCTTAACCCATTTCAGTACACCTTGGAATTGTTGAGGGTAGGAATGCTAGTGTACACAGAAGTAGAAAAAAATGGAAAAGTAAAAGGAATTCAAATGATCTCATGAAGAGAGCAGGTGGAAGGAAAGATAATTTTATAACAAACATATTTTCATTTATTCAACAAATATGTACTGGATGCCTACTGTGTGCAAGGTACTTTTCCCAGTACTCCAAGATAGAACAATAAATGAAGCCATAAAGGTTTTTGCCATCATGGAGCTTTTACTATATTGAGGAAAGGTGATAAATAAGATATATACATAATGTATTTTCATATAGTAATAAATGTAGAAGAAAAATAAAACTCAATAAGGAAATAGAACATGATAGCAGACACTATTTTAAATACTCTGTCGAAGCAGCAATAGAGCAGAGACCTAAACAGAGTGAGGGAGCAAGCCAGACATATCTTGGAAAGGGCAACAAGGCAGAAGGAAACATGAGAGTAAACATTCTGAATTGGGACTATTCTTGCTGCACTTTAGGGACAGCAAGAAGCCCAGTGTGGCTGGAGCAGAGTGACAATGGGGAAAGGCAATAAGATGGGAGAGAAGCCAGGGACCAAATGATGCAGGATTTTGGATTTTGAACAAATAGAACATTTTCTTACAGAACAAGGAGTCATATGGTAGGCAGCTACATTGGTTCAGTTGCCCAGAATCTCCATCAAGCCGTTTCCTACTCCTCTTTTCTACCATTCTTAGGGCAAAGACTCTTCCTTCTCAAGCTTGTTGCCTCATATTTGGAACCCGATTGTGGCAGGTCCTGGAATCATGTTCTCACACAAGAGCCCCAAGTAGGAACGAAGGTGGAAATATGAAAGCTTTCTTTTCCTGAGGATCTGTCTTTTCTTAATCCAGAAAAGGATCCTTCTTAGGTCTCATTGACTAGACTAAGTCAGATGTCTGGATTTAGACTAAACACTGACAAAAGGAATGGGATGCCTATTATGCCAACTACCCAGGGGTAATACTCACCATCTGTGGGAATGGGAGAGGCCACATTTCTCCAGATCAAGGTATAAGTTAGAGTTAAGTTAGTAAGAGCAAAAGGTAGCAGAAATGGCTGTTGGGTAAGCAACCAAAAAGTCTGCCACTAAAATCCATTCTGTCTACAAATTCAAGAAGGGAAACTCATGTCATATCATGTTTTTCAAATGCTAAAAGGCATTTGAAAAGATCAAATTAGCATTTAATCCTAATGAAACCACTAAGTAAAATAGGAAGAGAAGAAAATTAGCAAAAACCAACAGAATATATTATCCTCAATTTTAACTCAATATTATTCTTTATCTCATTTGAAATCAGAGATTTGAGAGCCACGATCACTATTCCATTGTTAGTTTACACTGCCTTAGGTTCTAGGGAACATAGTAAAAGATGAAAGTGAAGTAACCTATATAAATGCAAAAAAAAGAAAATATGAAACTACATCTTTTGCTGATAGGATTATAAAATATAAGATATTCTAGGATGAAGTAACTGACAGAATTAGTATGCAATTTGGGTAAGGTGGTGGAATACAAAATAAATGTACCAAAATCAATAGTTTTTCTCTATTTCAACAATATACACTTAGAAATTTAAATCAGAATATACTCCATTCTCAACTGTTAAAAATAGAAAAACACTACAAAATGTTAAGGAATATATTTAATACGAAAGACATAGGACTTCTATGAAAAAATGAAAATATTATTGCTGGGAACCAATAGAAAGATATAACTTTTTCTTGGACAGGAAGATTTAATATCACACACATACATTAAATCTTCTAAGTCTAATACATAAATTTAATCCAATTTTTATTAGAATCCAGCAACCAGGATTTTTTTTGGGGGGGGGGCATAAAGTGATCTTAAATTTTATTGGAAGAAGCATTCAAAAATGTCTAAAGAAGCTGTGAATTAGAAACATATGTTCTATATGTTTATGAATAGTCATCAAAATGTGTGTCAATATTCTTGCTTTTATAAATCACAAAACTGAAGCTCAGAAGTAATTATGTTGTCCTAGGTCACACAGTTAGTCAGTGAACCAGGATTCCAACCCAGGTCCCTCTAACTCCAAAGCACATATTATTGCCATGAAATGACATTGAGTCTACAATCATTAGGATGATTGCCTGACACACCTATGAGCTTTGCTAACACATTTATGCTTTACAGTAGAGCTCAAACCTTATACAAATAAGGGTCACAAACTAATCTTACTCTTACATTTACATGACCTCATATGAACAAGAGATCTATTATAACCCCTGCATCCCAGAAGAGGGGGCGTTCTTCCATATCTATGTCCTGATTTGGTCTGCCACTTTGATACTGAGAGATGAGGCACACCAAATACGAAGTCAAGGAAGAAACCATTCTACTTAAGTCTTTGCCTCCTTTCCCTTCAAACCAACCCTAGTCTTGCTCCTAGTCTCATTCTTCCTAAAGTGATGAGGGAAGCACTGCATGGATTTCCAGAAGAGCAAAGTGATGCAAGGATCCATTTAAAAGTTCACTCTTGACAACACGACACAAACATTGAAACAAAACCTAAAAGGAAAAAAAACACCCAAAGAGGTGTGTGTTGTATGTTTTGGGGAGTTAGAAGCTTGGGTCCTCTCTAGAATCTAAACTATGCATTTAATAGATTATTTTGACTCAATTTCTGTAGGAGAACTTTAGAACAGAAAAGACATATCTGTAAATGAACTGAGCTAAATGTTCATAAAATTTTTATTATACTATATTTTGTGTAATTCAGTTAGAAATGCTGAATATGAAGGAAAGATCATTTCTATCAAAGCCCTTCAAATAAATTCACCTCAATAAATATTTTCCAAATGTCTAATATGGGCAAGGAACTGGATTATATATGATGAAAGCTGATTAAAATATTGTTCTCATGGAGTTTACAGTTTGTGTGTAGGACAATAATATACACCTCCAGAGAGAATATGATACTACCAGAGGCACAGTGGAAGCACAAAGCAAGCAGAAAGATTTATTTTACTAGGCAGATTAGAGAAGGTTTCATGGTGGAGGAGCTATGTAAACTGGGACTGGACGTCTTGATAGGCTACTGACAGGTGAGGATGGGAAGAAAAGAAGACATTAGGTAAGAAAATGCATGGAGCCTAGAAAGTACAGGTTATGCCAAGGCTGAGCAAGCCTAGGTGGCCGGAACAAAAACAGCAGGCATGAGGTGTATGTGCTCCAAGAGAGGAAGTAGGGATGGAGATAGTTGAAGGGAGGGTGGGTAAAGGGAGACAGAGATGGCAAGGTTAGAATCAGACTGGAGAAGGACTGTGCTAGGCATTTGGACTTGTTCTTTAGGCTCTGGAGAGCTGCCAAAAGATTTTTAATAGTCTGTCATGAGGGAATAATCCAGCAATTTCTGTATTCCACTTGAAAAACATTGAGCCTGCCTTCTCTTTCTTTCATATAAGATATTTTCTGAAAAGAGGTCCATGAGGAATTTAGAAATACTCTACAATAAATTTTCTAGAAGAAAAGCAAACAATAATGGAAAACATATTTCCATGCATCTATATTCCAAGAGCAGACAAATGCCATTGACGTGTTTCCACTAGCTTCCTCACAAAAGCTCCCTGAGTCTCAATCTTGGACTGAACGAACTGGCTTCTGTCCAAGTAAGAGCACAAGTCAGGCTCCTAACCCACCCACCAGTGAACACAACGTTGTCTCTTCACATCGAGATTGTTTCTTTAATCAAACACCATGACTAGCTAGCTGGACTACAGGCCCTTGTTAGAGAATTATGAATTTATTCGTACTGGGAACTTGCCAGGAACACTAATATTTGAAAGTGATTGTTTAATAGGAATCTATTCATTTAAATTATACAAGTCGTATTATATTAAATTGAAATACAAACAGAGGATTCCTAGACAGCCTTATCTCTGGTCCACAGAGAATCTCATCATTGAAATATGGCATAGTATTGTGCCTCCTACCTTTGAGAGCGGGGATATAAGAACTGTTCATTTAAAAAATATTTCTTCACCTTCTTTTATACAAATAAAAAAAAGTCAAGAGTACCGACCACTATATTTCACTACTTCTTTATGTGAGGCCTGCTAAGATAAATTTTACATGTTTTACTTCCAAGGTAAAGTTTATATTCTGTTTTGTCAGAAACTAAATCCTGAACAATTTATGACAAAGGGAATAGTGTGCTGAATGTAGGAAGCTCAGAGTCAATGGAATGGCCCAATGATAATATTCTGTTGCATTCAGATGTCAGTATGATCACTTCCTTCCTTGAAACCATCTTTGCTCTATTTTAAATTCAGTTTGACTTGACAAACATTTACTGAGTATCTACAATATACTAAGCACTTGGCTAGACATTTGGGATGGAGATATAAATACGTATCTTATCTTGCACTTCAAAAAGAATGTAAGCTACCACAAGTCCAGTAAATGAAAGAATGTACATCATAAATAAACACGCCCACATGCATAATACATAGATTCAATTTTCTAGGAGAAAAGTTGTGACTAATTTAGCCTTTTGGGTTTTTTCAATATACAAGTATAGAAAATTGAATAGATAAATCATGCAAAATCCTAAGTGAAGAAGCTGCAATTGCCTTCAAGCTTCCTGTTCCAAATATTTCTGTAGGAATGAGTGTTACACTGGTCTATCAACTCATGGGGAAAAAGGGACTGGACAGGGATGGAATATGAAGGCGCTGGGCATCAAGTTTTATCCAAAATTCAGGAGGTGGCATCAAGAATGGGCAGTGGGGGCAATAGTAGTTGTGCCCAAGCAGAGAGCTTTGAAAGCCACTCTGAGAGGAACGGGAAATCCTAATGCCGAGTCTGGCCAGGGACAGGAGAGGAGAGACCCGAACCCATGGCAAAGCCCAGGACAGCACTCAGGGAATCTCTGATGAATGCCTCCACATAATCCGCTCCTGTCTCCGCTAGTTTTAGGTTGAGCCTCTTAAACTGTAATTCTCATTCCAGGGACACCTTAAAAGAACATCATACCTCCTGACAATGAGATACACCAAAGCCAGAATTTCCAAAAAGAAGCAAATGCTATCTTTGTAGGTGAGCACAATATACATTTGTGTATTCTCTCAACTTTTCTCCATTATAAAATACACAACTCAGCAGCACATTATTTTGCCAAGATCTTATAGCTGGCAACTCCAGATCGATGGCTTAGAAGGCGTACATTCTTGATTTTACAGTCATTTTTTCTTCTCCAGTGAAGACCTATATTTTGAGGGTTTTAGCATTTGTGAAGCCTGGGATATATCACGGGAAAGATTAAAGCAGAGGTCTTATGATGAGTATTGAAGGGTCCTAGGACCCTTTCCAGAAACAGTAATACACTTGAAAGTATAAAGTCATTCTACTGCACTCCTTGACCAAGACTTTAAAATACTACTTTACCACTTTTCACAAAAAGAATCTGAAAAGTAAAAAGTCAGTTTTTCGGCCAGTTTGCTCACAGATGCATGTCTAAACCCCCAAACTGTGATGTCTCCGAAGCCATCTGTACCACACTTATTCAGTAATTCTTATTGGCTTATATTTAGGTAATTACATATGTCAGATGGTCCAGTTTCAGAGTTTATTTTTGCATATCATTTATACCATGTTCATGTTTTACCCCTTTTCTCTGTTGAAATTCTACCCATTGTGCTTCATTATGGCTGGATCTTGAATGAGCCACATGCTCTGAAACTGAGCAACACGCAGCCTACCATCTTAATCAGAACTGCAAGGATGGCACCAAAGAAAGTAGAAAAAGCTGGAATGGCCACCATTGTCTTCCTCTAAGAGGTAGTCACAGGGGTTACAATGACCAGTAAATAGACAACTTCCTAGAGGTCCACAAATAGAATTTTCTGAGCCAGCCAGTACAGTTGCGGTGTTGGCCCACCCCACCCCAGCAGAGACTTTCTTCCTTCATCCTTTCAGAGATACCCTTTCCTGTGTAGAACACACCTAGAAGTAGAGGAGGTAAGTCGTGTTCTGGACTGGGGAGACTCAAGATTGAAGAAAGGAAAAGTAGAAGCAGGCAGGGAGACATTTCAGGTTTTTACGTATAAGAATAGCATTTACAAACTTTAATTTTCACATATCACTTTCATAATTCTTGCTCATTTTGTGCTGTCCTATTGTATGATTTCATTTTAAATCACATTATTAAAAGTAAAGTATCCCCAAAGGAATCAAAGAGTTTCATAGGCTTTTATTTCTGAAGTACATAAAATACAAAATTGTTAAAATAAACTGTTTGTCCATGTATCACCTAAAAGAACCTGAGAACTACGCTCTGGAAAACACAGAAATGCTGTGCCACACTGTACAAAGAAGAGGACGGAAGAACAGTGGTCAAGATTTGCAGCTGATACTATTTTAAAAAGTAAGAAAATCTCCTGAAACACTATTCAATCAAAGATGACATATACAAGAAACTTAAAAACCTGATGACATCCTATATACCTTCAATAATCAGGTAAAAAATATAATGGTTTACATATAATTTAAAACAGCCACCTTGGGCCAAGCCAGAGACTACAGAGCTGCCCAATAAGGGATCCTGTGTAAAGACTTGAGTCTGTGGACTAAACCAAGGATTCAGTTGAAATTTTTTCTGTGCAATTTCCTTGTTATCTGTGACCCTTGACCAACATTTTATTCCATGGAACAACCCAGTCTCTATGACCACTTCAGGGAAATGAAGAACGGGTCTTGTGCTTGCCATTCAGGCAAATGTCTTCAGGGGATCCCACAAAATAGTTAGCTAAGGGAAGACGGTCTCGAGTCAGCAAGAGATAACATGCAGGAGAACAGAGGAGTTAAGTGAGGTGGCAGTGACAGAACAAGAGAAGTGCATGAAACATGCACACATTTTTCTTGCCCTTTCCTCTGATCTTTGTCATGGGAACTCAAAAAATACCTGTACTTTCTGCATTCAATTTGGATATGTGTTCAATATTAAAAGGAAGTGTGAACTTACAAGGTGATATACCTGGATTACACACACACATACACACACACACACACACTTATATATATATGTATAAACGCACACACCTAACATACCTAAAAAACAAATATAATATAATGATCAAAAAGACATAATCTAAAATATTAACTAGGTAACCACTCTGGATAAGATTGCAATTGTTTTTATATATGTCTTTATACTTGCCTTTATTTTTCCAATTTTCCACCAGTTTGAGTTACCTTTATAATCAGGGGGAAAAAAGGCTGTTCCTAAAAAAGAAAGACTTTTGCTCAAATGCAGTTTTTCCCAGAAAGCCTCCTTCAATCCTAGTATGAATGAATTTCTTCCTCTTACTAACCTCATAGCACTTGCCACCGTCTTGATTCGTCTTCACACAGTTATGTCCCTCACTAAATTGTAAACTCTCCTATGGTTATGGAGACCATGTCACCCTCATTTTGGTGTTCCCAAAAGTATCTAGCAAATACCTTGCATACAGGGAGTAAATATGTACTGAATCTGTAGATTATTATAAGTCACAGCTTAAAATTAAGTACTTTCCGATCTATTACCAAGCTTGGGAGCGTTAAACATAAATATTGTCAGTTTATTTGCAAATTTAGTAAACAAAAGCATTCCAGATTATGGGTTTTAGGAAGGTATGTAATGAGTGTGTCTTCTATTTGGTATGATTTCAGCAGCTCTAGTTGGTGTGCCTCCATCAGTTCTCCTCCAATTCTCGCAACCTACAGAGCCATTAAGGCACCCCAGGCATCTTCCTAAAGCAGGTCTGTGTCCATGGCTATTCTGTCAAACAATTTGCCTAATAAACAAAGTATCTGAAACTCTAACAAGGGCTATGTGTGTGTGTTCCCCATAGCCAGTAATCCTCAGAACAGGATCCTCAGATCAAAAGAAAAGGAAAATCAGACCGTGAACGGGAAAATAGTCTAATTACCTGTTTTCCACAAGTCCGTGAGAAATTTATTAACAGTCAATTGGTCATTACAGCGAATGGACATAATGGTGAAGAAGATGGAAGAAGCAGTCTCTGCACTAACACGTCTTTTAATGAAAGGACAAAATGCAGATCTGACTTAAGATTACTGGCAGCGTAATGTCTGTAGCCATCAAAATGAGGCACAAGGAAAGCCAATTAGCAGGTAACTCTGCAACATGTAAAAAGAATTTTTATTAAATGTGAAACATCAAAAAACTTCAAACCTTTAGAGTATTGAAAGGGAATCTACAACTGAATACTTAAAAATATCTTTGACTGAGGAAATAGTTACACATAGTAAAATGCAAAGATCTTATTTATCCAATTCAATGAACTTTGACAGATGTATACATCTCTTTAGCCAACCACCTAATGGAAATGCAGAACACTCCCACCATTCCAGAAAGTTCCCACTTGCCACCTGCCAGTCAATTCTTCTTCCTCCCCTCCCCACCCATAAGGAACAACCATTCTGATTTCTATCACAATAGAAGTTCTTGAACTTCATTGACCCAATCGTTGTTCAGTAGCATTTTGTTTAATCTCCACGTATTTGTGGCTTTTCTGATTTTCTTCCTGTAGTTGATTTCTAGTTTCATACCATTGTGGTCAGAAAAGATGCTTCATATTATTTCAATCTTCTTAAATTAAGAGAGACTTGTTTTGTGGCCTAATATGTGATCAATCCTGGAGAATGTTCCATATGCATTAGAAAGAATGTGTATTCTGTGGTTTTTGGATGGAATGTTCTGTATATATCTACTAAATCCATCTGATCTAACATGCCATTTAAGGCCAATGTTTCCTTATTGATCTTTTGTTTGGATGATCTGTCCATTGATGTAAGTGCAGTATCAAAGTCCCCTACTATTATTGTGTTACTGTCTATTTCTCCTTTTATGTCTGTTAATAATCACTTTATATATTTAGGTGTTCCTATGTTGGGTGCATAGATATTTACAAGTGTTATATCCTTTTGTTGGATTTTTCCCTTTATCATCTGTAGTGCCCTTCTTTGTCTCTTGTTACAGTTTTTGTTTTAAAGTCTATTTTGTCTGATACAAGCATTGCTACCCCAGCTTTCTTTTCATTGTCATTTGCATGGAATATCTTTTTCCATCCCTTCATTTTCAGTTTGTGAGTGTCTTTAGGTCTGAAGTGTATCTCTTGTATGCAGTATATATATGGGTCTTTTTTTTATCCAATCGGCTACCCTACGCCTTTTGATTGGAGCATTTAGTCCATTGACATTTAAAGCAGCTATTGATAAGTGTGTACTTAATGCCATTTTGTTACTTTTTCCGGGTGTTTTAGTACTTGTTCTCTGTTCCTTTCTTCTTCTCTTGCTCTCTTCCCTTGTGGTTTGATGGTTGTCTTTAGCGTTATGTTTGGGTTCCTTTCTCTTAATCTTTTGTGTATTTATTCTAGGTTTCTGGTTTGTGATTACCATGAGGTTCATACACAATAAGCTACATACACAGCAATCTATATTAAGTTGATGGTCTCTTTATTTTGACTTCTTTCTAAAAGCTCTACTCTTTTACTCCCCTCCTCCAACATTTTATATTTTTAATACCATATCTAACCTCTTTTTTGTCTGTGTGTGTGTATTACCTTCTTATCATGGAAATAGGTAATTTCATACAGTAAGAACTTCCATGTTTTCTTCTAGAAGATTACATCTGGCTTCTTTCTCTCAATATAATATTTTTGAAACTCACTCATGTTATTGTTTATACTAGTTCATTCTCTCTCTTTGGTGAGCAGTACCACAGTTTGTTTATCCATTCTTCCATTGATCAACATTTGGGTTGTTTCCAGTTTGGGGATATTATGAATAAAGCTACTATAAGAATTGTGTACAAGTTTTGGTTTTGACATATATTTTCATTTTTTGTGTCAATAGCTAGGAGTGGAATTCTAGGTGACACAGTAAGTAGATGTTTAAATTTCTGAGAAATTGCGAAACAGCTGTTCAGTGTTTGTGCCATTTTACATTCTACTGAGAATGTCTGAGTGTTCCAGGTGCTCCACGTCCTCACCACCATTTGTGTTGTCAGTCCTTTAATGTTAGCTATTCTAAAGGGTAAGAAATAGTATTTCATTCCAATTTTAACTTGCATTTTCCTGATGAACAATAACAGTGAGAATATTTTTCATATGCTCTCATTTGTATATGTTCTTGTGTGAGTACCTCTTCAAGTCCTTTGTCTATTTATTAATTGGGCTATTTGTCTTTTAATTATTGGTTTATATTAGTTTTTAAAATATTGTAATCAGAAATCCCTTGTCAGGAAGGTATAATGCAAATATTTTCTGCACTGTGTGTTTGTCTTTTCATTTGCAAAGTTTGTATTTTGATGAACAGAAGTTTTTTTGATGAAGTGTTCTCATTTGTTTCTTTCATGGTTTATGCTTTCATATCCTGTCTTTTCCTGTTCCAAGGTCACGAAGACATTCTATATTTTCTTCCAGAAAGTTATGAGTCTAGTTTTTATGTCTATGCTCCACCTCAAATTACTTTTTGTGAAGTGAATGCAAGAGGAGTCAAAATGCATATTTTTTCATATGTCTATCAGCTGAAAAGAGTTTCTTTAGTCCCTTGAATTTCCTTGGTGACTTTGTTAAAAATTATTAGGCCACTATTTGTGAGTCTATTGGTGCACTCTTTATACTCCTTTATTCTGTGTGTCTATCTTTATCCCAAGCCACACTGCCTTAATTACTGTCAGTTTACAGTAAATCTTGAAATTAGGTAGTATGAGTCCTCCAACTTTGCTCTTCTTTACCAAGATCACTTTGGATATTCTGGGTTCTTTACATTCCATACATTTCAGAATTAACTTGTCAATACATAAAGAAAAAATTTTAAGATTTTTGGTTGAGATCGTGTTGAATCTATAGTCTGCATAGTTTGAATGTACTGTTTTATAAATATCAGTCGTGTCAATTTGGTTCAAAGTGTGGTTTAAATCTTTTACATCCATACTGATTTTCTTTTTGTCTGATTTTCTGATTAATTATCAAGTTGTTAAAATTGCTGATTGTGAATTTATCTATTTTTCTCCCTACTTGTGTCAGTTTGCTTAATATATTTTGAAACTCTGTTAATAGTTGGATGCACATTAGGATTTTTTTGAATTGATCACAATAAACAATTTTCCCCTTTGTACCTGCCAATACCCTTTTCTGATTTTCATTTTGTCTAATATTCATAAAGTACACTAGCCTTTTGATGTTTGTGGTTGGTGTAGTATCTCCATCTTTGATCTTTAACAGCATATATCAAGGTTTTGATTTTTTAATCCATTCTGACAATACACATCTTTTACTTGGAGTGTTTAATCAATTTATATTTGATGCAATTATTGATTTGTTTGTGATTTTCCATAGCATCATGGTACATTTGTTAATTTCTCAATTATGATTTTTACATCATTGTTCCTCCCCTCTTGCTTTCTTTAGGGTCATTATCATTATTTTGTTTTATTTTCTCTGCTGGCTTCAAAGTTACACCTCTGAATTATCTTTTGTTTTCTGTGAGGAATACAATATGCATCCTTTAATTATCACAGTTTACTTAGAAATTAATATTGCACTACTTAATGTAAAATATAAGAATCTTACAGCAATATAACTCCATTTATTCATCCCATCTCTTTTTCATATTTTACATCTATGTGTGATATTACACCCATAATACAATGTTATTATAGTTATGTTGTCTCTTAAAGAAATAAAGTATTTATCCAAATATTTATAACTTCTGATTCTATTCTTTGCTATTTGTGGATCTTATTTTCTGTTGTTGCTTTTCTCTAGCATGAAAGGTTTCCTTTAACATTTCTTGTAGTACAGTTCTGCTAACAACAGAGTCCTTTAGATTTTGTTAATCTGAAAATTGTGCTTCTTTTATCATGACCTTTCAAAGACATTTTTAACTTGGTATAGCATGTTAAATTACATGTTTCTTCTTTTTCCATCCAAAAATTTAAAGATGACATCCATTGTCCTTCTGGCCTCCATTGTCACTGATGAAATGTTTGCCATAATTCATATTGCTGTTTCCCTATCTGTAATGCGTCTACTATTTTTTGACTCCTTTGAAGACTTTATCTTAGGCAATGAGCAGTTTGATTACAGGATGTTGTTTTCTTTGTACTTATCCTACTTTGGGTTTACTGATTTCTTGAATTTGTAAGTTGATTTTTCTTCATGACATTGGGAAATTTTCTGCCATTGTTTCTTCAAATATTATTTCTTTCCCATTCTCTTCCCTCTATCCATTTCATATTGCTCAACAGATCACTAAGATTCTGTTCAATGTTTTTTCAACATTTTCTCTCTTTTCTTAAGGTTTTACATTTTTTTTTATTGATTTGTCTTTAAGTTCATTGGCTCTTTTCTCTTCAGTGCTCATTCTGCTGGTAAGTGCATTAAAGAAATTTTTCATTTCTGATATAGTACTTTTAAGTTTTGGAATTTCTTTTTCATTGTTTTTTCACTTTCAATTTCTCTGCTGAGTTCCCCTCTCTATTCATGCATCACTTACATGTTTCCTTTTAAATCCCTGAACATATTTATAACAGTGTTTTTAAAGTCCTTGACTGTTCATTCCAATATTTTGATCATCTTGAAATCTGCTTCTATTGACTACATTTCCTCCAAATTATGGAACATTTTTTTTGTTTCTGTGTTGGTTCTTTGAATATCTAATAATCTTTTTTATTTTACTCTGGACATCATGGAGTGGAGTCATGTGTAGTCTGAATTATGTTGCCCTCCTTTAAAGGGCATTAGTATTTGTTCCAGCAGCCAGTCACACTAATGGCAAGATCTCTGTATGCTGCCAAGCATGGTTTTATGCTTTATATAGAAGATCTGTTTTGTTTTATTCCTTAATTCTAGCTTGGGACCCTTACTCTAGGGTGTAATGCCTCTTACTCCTGAGCATAGCTTTTTGTAATATCAATTGCCTGAGGGGTGTTCAGAAAGGCCTCTTCACTCTGCTCCACTGGAAATCCAGTGGCTCCCAGGACTGCACAACCTCTGTCTCTATGTTCATCTCTGAGTCCTGCAGCAGTCATTCTATGCTGGGCTTCACAGAGTCTCGCTTTGAGCATGTGTGACCCAGCCCACAGCCAATGTCTTGAGACATAACCACACAGACTCTTTATTCCCTGCTGTACAACATCCTCTCTGTGTTACCCACTGCAAATTTCAGTCTTAACCTCCAACACGTGCCTCTTCATGGCAGGGTGACCACCGCTCTCTGTGTAGGTTCCAATCCCTGATTCATGTTCAGAAAGTACCCTGTACTGTCTCCCCTCTCTCAAGGTATAGCATGGCACTGCCTGTTGGCCAGTGACTAAAAACCATTGCCTCACCTATTTTGTCCAGTTTTATAGTTGTCTATGTCAAAAGAGTAAATTCAATACTACTTACTTCATGTGTTGGAAGTAGAAGTCTATAGATAATTAAAGGCGGATTTTAAAAATAAAGTGAATTTTATTCAAGGACATAGCCTAAATCCATGTTAACTTACCCTAATCTTTTTCATAAAATAAAAAAATTTAAATCCCCTTGTTTTGAATTTCTAATTGGGAAAATAGCTTTATATTAATAAATTTCTTCTTAACTTTAAAGATGACTATACATTAGACAGTTTCAGAGAAGATGATAAATTTTAACACCACATAAGCTATGTCACATAAAGGATAATGACTCATCTTCTCTCCCAATGAGAGATCATTTACCACCCATGGCCCAGAGCCCACAAGACAGTTTGCAACACTGGGCAGCCCAGAGGGGTCAGGAGCGTAAGCGAATGACCTAGGAGTCATCAATAAACCCCCGCACATCCTCACAAACCTGCCCCAGTCTAAGTTTAATTGTGGAGAAAACCAGGCACTCAAAAATACAAACTTTCTGTCCAATTACAAAGTATTAATTACATAGATTCAGAAAATATCCTAACAAAAAGGCATATTGTTTATATAATTTTATATCCAATAACTCTTTTGACAGGTTCATTAAAAACTTAGCTGAAATACACTTGTTTTTCAATAACAAACATATTCAATATAACTTATCTTTGACTTTCAAAAGTAGTTAGTTTTCAGACATTTTCTGAAAAGGGCATTCTATACATCATTACTAACAGTGAAATTCAGTGATCAATAAAATTTAACTATTATTAAAAAATAATTAAATTATACAAATCAAAAGAAAACATTATACAAGTCAAAAGTGAAAAGAATAGAATCTTATATAGTAAAAGTATGGAGTATAAAGAAAAATAAAATTCAGAAAATGAGAATACGCATTTTATCCATCATTGAAAATAAAGCATAGAAATATAAGTTGAATTCTAAAAGAAGTCAAAATAATTATTTTATTGTGATGATTGACTTGAACAAATTGAAACTATTCCTACTGAAAAAAGCATTGAAAATTACCATTCTCATTAATTTAAGCATGATTACTAGTAATTACACATTCTTGGCCTTTTAATTTTAACCTTTCTTAGCACTCTACTGAATATTGCCTGAAAGGAATAAATGAACTAATAAATTATGAAATTTGCCAACCTAATAAAGAAAAGTGATTTTAATAGATAAAACTGAATATGTAGGTAAATTCAAAATTAATATGAAGCATATGCATACTTTATAGCACATCATCTCTCATTTTTATAACTGATCATTAGAACAGAGCTTGAGGTCATTAGAAGTACTATAAGTGCCTTATTTCTAGTTTTCTCTTCTTAAGTCCAGTTGCCTAGCAATGCAGAACCTTGTCACCACTCTAAAATACTTCTCTTCAATTACTAATTTAAAAAATAAAAATTAGAACTGACATAATAGGCCTGTACTAGTAAACTACTGTGCTCTCAAATCTGAATTTTTTTCCTACATTCCCAACATATCAGGTCTTATTTAAACCCAAGAAAAAGGTACTCTGAGTTTCTACACAGCTAACGTATAGCCTCAGATAGTTCATCTTTCTTCAGCATCTAAAAAGTCGTGGGAAATTCCAAGAAGAAAATGAATGGTAAGCTTCAAATTCAGAAGAGTGAATATCATTCGATTATTATATCCACTTCAATATTAAAACAATTATAAGGCTCACATTATGGTAATATTCCTAGAAATAATTTTCTAATAATAGAATTATATTAGAAAAATTATATATTACAAAAAAAGTATATTCTGATTCACTAAATTATACTAATTAATATTTTAAATATAAATTGCAAAAAGTTCTCTTATTCCTTTAATATAAATAATATTTGACCATGCTTCACAGCACTTAGATTTCCTCTCGTAGTTCTTCATCAAAACTGGTCTCTAATCTGGAAAAGGCGGGATTTCTATGGTTAAAAAAAAGAATTTGAACTAAGTATGTGACAATAGAAGTAACAGACTTAAAACTTAGGGAAAATGGCAGAGAAAACTTAAAGAAAGTCTCAGGCCCAAGTGAATTTTATCATAATGCCCAATCCCAAAAAGTTATAGGATCACAGCAGACTTACAGAAATCATGGATGGTAGATAGCACCCAACTTCACTAACGATTAGCAAAGGATACTGACAAAGCATCTCTCTCTGAAAACTCTAGCCAGCATCCTAAGAGCCTGCTTCTTGAATAGGCCCATCAGCTGTGGCCTGTAAAGCCTTGAACAAACACTAACAGTTTCTAACAGCTCAAAGCTGCATCCCTAGGATGACCCTAGCCCCCTTAAAGTACCTGCCTGAGAAAACTCAAGGCTGCCAAGAGTTTACTGTCTGGTATAGCCAACACCTGAAGATGGGTGTCTCCCAGTCTCTGTGGGAGGACTGGAGCTGAATTTCCATAAGTGCCAGTTAGCAAACCTGGACGGGTTTCACACAGACCAACAAACTGTTTCCAATTTTTGTAATAGTTCATTTCCCTGACTCTACAGAGCCCCCCTGACTCCCCTCCCTATTCCCTCATTCTCCCTTTAAAATGCCCCATCACCTCGGTACAAATTGAAGTGGAGTTCAGTGTACACTGGAGTCTTTTCTCTATTGGAATAGTTATTACCAATTAAAATCTGCTCTCATCACTTAAACTACTGTTGGACTTTGTCTATCTTTGACAGTACAGTAACCATAGGCACACTTGCAATAATGAAGAGCTCTGATCCATCACAATTTCCAAAAAATTCCTTTTTTAAAATGAGACGCAATTCGGTTTCAGAGTAACGGACGAGTGCTAACCATGTGTATGTTTGCAAGTTATATCAGAAAAAAAAGTTTAGGGCTTCTTAGTTTTTATAATTCATTTGTCAGATATAGAGCTCTTATGACTAACTGTTGGTCTCCAGCCACCTGAATCACAAAAATTCCAGGTTTATTTATAATAGTTAATCGAGATAGAACAAGAATTCCTGTCAGGCTGGCCCACGGGTGTAGTGGTTAATTTTGCTCACTCTTCAGTGTTTCAGTGGCCTGGGGTTAGTGGCATTGGATCCCAGGAACAGACCTACATGTCAGTCATCAAGCCATGCTGTGGCAGGATCCCACATATAAAATAGAGGAAGACTGACGCAGATTTTACCTCAGGGACAATCTTCCTCAAGCGAAAAGTGGAAGATTGGCAACAGGTGTTAGCTCAGGACCAATCTTTCTCACCAAAAAAAAGAATTCCCTGTTAAAAACATTCTCAGATATGAAGTTCTTATGAACTTTCTGTTACTAAATCTCCTTAGAATGTTTACAGGATGTCTGATGGACATCAGCACGGCCCAAGATGTGCTTGAGAGGGGCAGGAGGGAACTAAGACCACTGCTAACCCTTTCCTTCTCACATAGGACACTAATGGATCCATAGCTATGATCTCAGAACCACAGCGTGAACCATGGCATCAAAACCCCAGGTGGGCAAATATTTCAAAAGGGGCAAGTGCGGGGGCCAGGTTGATAAGATTTACATCTCTTCTCAGCAAATTGCAAGAATATATGACTAACCAGACGACTTACTAGAAGTCAGTTTTACATGAGCAATATGAATTTTGCTGGCATTAACAGAGTGGCAAGACAGGAACTTGTCATAGACACACATCTTGATTTCAGAAAGAAAATACAGACAATCCCCTCATGATTCTAGTAAAGAAAAGGAGTAATTGTGCTGCATAATAGAAGTTTGGTGTAGTTTCATGAATTAATTAATGGTTAAACTATAGGAGCTAAATTTGTTTATCACTCAAACCACTAAACATCTTAAACTAAAAAACTACTTTAGTAGTGTGGGGTCTTTTTTACGCTTTATTCTGTTCAAGGTGTTTCTATTTCGTTATGGAGAATAACTAGATAAGAGCATAGAAGTCACGTATTAGGTGACACAAAGTGAAAAAGAGTCATTTTTTATTGGATAACAGGATTGGAATAATTAGAATTCAAAAAGTTCTCAGCTAGATGGGATGATTGACTGAAATCAATACAATAATATGAATAGATATAACAAAAACATACTGCCTTTGGATTTTAATCTAATAATTCTTATTAATAATTTTAATCTAATAATTCTAGAACAGGGGCTGGCAAACTGTGGCCCACAAACCAAATCTATCCATCTGTTTTCGAGAATAAAATTTAATTGAAACACAACCACGCTCATCCATTTATGTCTCGTCTATAGCTGCTTTCATGCTACAATGGCAGAGCTGAGTAGCTGCAACAGAGACCAAAGGGCCTGCAAAGCCTAAAGTATTTATTATCTGGCTCTTTACCAAAAAAGTTCGCTAACCCCTGGTAGAGAATGATGTAAACTTAGATTGGTAACAGCTTATGTAAAGAAGATTTGAATTTCATTGACAGTAAGTTGATAAAAAACAAAAAAAGATTAATGCAATATTAGGTTGCATTAATAGAAATAACAGTACTTACAACTATAACTAAGTAGTAAGTTAGTCATAATTAACAAAGCTATCGGTGCTCTTTGTGCTGCAAAGTCAAGCAATAGCTGGAGTACTGGGTCAAGTTCCAAATGCCTCCCTCACCTTAACAGGGACAAAGAAAACCTAAACAACACCCTGAGGAAAGTAACCAGGATGGGTAAGGTCAGTAAAGGAGTCGTAAGAGTAATATTAAAGGAAGCTGGCAGGTCTCTATTACTTTGGAAAACAGAACTGATGTCAATGGGTACAATTTTCAAGATTTTGGCTCAACATAAGGAAATCTTTTTCTGAATGTTATATGTCCAACAAGGTTACTTGAGAAAATGATGACTTTTGTGTCTCTAACCTTCCTATCAGAGAGCTCAGATGGAGACTCCATGTTTCTCACTGAGACGCTATTTATTATTTTAGGCAAGAAGTTCTCATTGGGCAGGACTGCCTGCTCATTGAAGGGCATTACCATCTCTGCCCTTTGAGAACCTAAGTGCAGTAGCACCTTATAAACCCCACCACTCCCATCATTGTGATAACCAAAATGTTCTCACACAGGTGCAAATGTCCTAGGTGAGGGGAGGGTGCAATACTGCCTTGGGTTAAGAATGAAGATGAAATAATATGTTTTTGGAATTCCAAAGGAAAATTACTGAATGACCTGAATCTAGGATTCACTTCTACCCCAAAAGTCCCTCATTTATTCACGTGTATAACAAACATTTATGGAGCACCTCTTACATACAAGACACTATGATCCTACCGTTTCATTTGAGACTGGCTGGAGGGCAGACTTTTTCCCTATAGTTTAACCACCCGTTACTGCCTCTGTTATTAGCCACATCTTTTTATGAATTGGTCAGCTGAGCTACGCCAGTGAGCAACACTTCCATCCAGCAGCCCTGCCTCTAACCACAGCGGGTAGGCAGGCTGCCTCTGGCTCTCCATAGATCCTTGAAGACTTTCCCTAAGTATTGCGGAGAACAAAGCTAAAGAACCACAGAATTTCAGCATGGTAGCACACCCTTTGAAGAAACGTGAGAGCTGAAATTAATTCTCTCTTCTCAGAAGAAGGGGATTGTGATAGATGATCTCTAAAGCATAAATTAAAAAAAAGGAAAAGATCCTAAGTGTTTTCCAGGGCTGTCACACCAATGGAACCCTTAATATCCTGAAAAAATTAAAATATAACTCTTCGTACTCTTTACTATATGGAAAATATAGCATTAAGAAAGCATTACATTATTGGCTTGATAAAGTATAATTGAAATTCTCAGGTAATACTACCAGTCCAGAGTTGGGGTTTATTTAAATACCTCAGCTCTGAGTCACACCCTGACACTTTATCACAGACAACCAAACCAAGCTAGTCTCAATTCTCTCCCTGAGTCGGTCCCATGTAAAGCTTTCTTTCTAAAATCCCCAATTTTGAGACCTGTCAGGAATGCTGGGCTGAAAGACAATAGTAAGAAAAGACAAATCAAAGAGTGGATTGCAATAAAAACCCTCACTTGTGGCCCTTTCTTGCAGTCATGAACTATTTTGTTGGAAGTCTGGGTCACAGTAAATCTTATTCATGCTGCATTCCAATTCTGACAGAAACAGATCCACTCAGATTTATAATTTAAGTCTTCGACCCTCTGTACTGTTTCTAACTAAAACTAAGCAGCCTGTAAATACTTTGAAAAAATTTTCAGAGAGAACACTCTGAACGTGTTACATGATCGATGCCAAGAAAATAGAGGGAATACGTATGTTCTTATGAGGGACACCTAAAAATATTAGTTATATTTTAACACCACTTTTAATCCTTTCACAAATTTTCAAAAGAACAATAAAAGAGTAAACTATTTCACAAGACACCCTACGCTTCAATGTAGCCACCCTTTTGATATTGCAATACCAATACTGTAATATGTTCTCAAAATAAAAATTCAATATTTGGGTTACCAAACAATAGAAAAAAGCATGAAGACCTCTACATGACCTAAAATAATTAAACTGTTTTGCATTATTCATACTTTGACATAAATTATTACTTTTATTTTACTTAACCTAGAGTACATGGAAATTTTTAGAAGACAGATGGACTTATTTTGCCCAAGTATTGTCTTTATGACTTACGAAATGGTGAATCTGCTGAAAATGTTTAATTATGCATTATGCACATGCCCAGTTTTCCACCCAAAGGCAGTGTCAGCAACATTAATGAGTATTACCAAATGCCACACAAGTCAAAGTTGCTGACCTGAAGTAACTTACAACTGAGTGTAACTGACAATATATGGCTGTGACAGGAAACATATCTTCAGATGGACCCACATAGCTTGAGAAGTGCTAAAATCTTCAAAAATGTGATAATAAAATAACCCACATATTTGGGCACTTATTTTCACAGCCCTCTTAACTTTTCTATGCTGCATGATTAACTAGAACAGAAGATCACCTGCAGAAAGGAACACGGTCAAAGATAATTAGGATTGTATGCCCATCTCGGCAGTAGAATGAAAAAATAATGGACTGCTCCAGAGATATATTGTCTAACCTTTCTCAAAAGCAATTTTCTAGGGAATTGGAATACAAGAAACTATAAGGTCGAGAGAGAATTCCATAAACTGGGCAATTTTCAGTTTACCAAAGAGCCTTGTTGCAAAGAAATGTTTGAAAGTTGGTTGTGTGGCACTCTTTTGGGCTAACACTGTTTTTCGAAAACCTAGGTAAGCCACAGTGCTGCTGAGACATAGTACTGCCATATTAGTAAAGTTTCAGGCTATACTTATCCACCATGCACAGGTGTTTTATTGAGCAATGGTCTTCTTTGACAGAGAATACATCTGTCTACATATTAAGTCCAATCCCAGCTCTGCTTTACCTCCCAGTGATGTGACCTTGGCCAAGATACTTAACCTCTCTCTGTCTCATTTTTCCTATCTGTAAAAGAGGGATAACATTGGCTAAGTGTAGGGGAGCTATACAAAATATGAAGAATTACATAAAATATCTAGATGAAAGTTATAAAGTTGAGCTACTACTATACCTCCCTGCTTACTGAAACATTGTCAATGGTTATGTCAATTTCTGATAAGTTTAGGTCTTTAGAGAAACGTGCAGAACAGCCGTTCTCTAGTCCTTCTTACTGAGAGAAGCCTGGCTCTGCTCATGCAGTGAGGCGTCCCCAGAGGATGAGTCATGCTGGGCTAGGCCTTGACAGTTTTACAGGATTGGTCCAGGGAGGGCACGTGACCAACAAATAGAGGGAGAAATCCAGAAAAAGATTTTCTTTCCGGATGAAAAGAGAGCTATGAGAGAGGAAAGTCTCTTTTCTATCCGCTCTTTTCCTTCCTGAGTTGAATATTTTCATTTGAAAACAGGACGCCTGGAACTGTTGAAGGCATATTATAACCAGGGTAGAAGACCAAGAGAATCCCAGAAACACCAACCCAGAGCCCTACCATTGCTGAACTGGTAATCCATTTATTAATAGACACAGTGTCTGAACCTGTGCTTCTCAAACACTGTAATAATGGAACTGCGTTTTTTTAAATTTTCAATCAGTTGAGGATAAAAACTTTTGTAAAATACAATAAGAACAAATTCCTAGGATAATGGTCAGACACTTGAATGCCATGATGAATTCAAATTGCTGTAAATGTTTCTAAATGTTTCCTTCCTTCCTTAGCTCCTTGCAGATCAGAAATAGAGTTTGTGTGCTGACACCGGTCTATGGGTCATACTTTGAGTAGCACTGGTTGAACCAACTTTTACCTGCACGCTTTGCTTCTTGCAACCAAAAGCATCCTGATGATACAGCAAACATCATAACTCATTTACCCAGAATTCAATATATATCTACTGAGCCACTCTTCTTGTAAGTCAGGTACAGGCACCCTGGGGAATACAAAAACCAGCAGGGCAGGAACTTTCCATCCTTACAACAGAGAGGAAACATATACTAATAATAACAAGATAAACTCAAAATGCTAACTATATGGGACATTGGCACAGAGTAATAATTCAAAGATAAGCATCTTCAAACAGAAAACATATTCAGGTGAATGTTGCTTATTATCTGCTGATAGAATCATGACAGGTAAATAGGGAAAAACATAAGAAACTGCCAATATTTGACCTCAAAACACTAAAATTTCATTGAAATTTCACCAGGCTTCACTGAGTTAGCAATCTATTAAAAAGGAAACAAACGGATAAGTTTTCCATGTCAGGAAAAATACTACGCAGGAAACTGGGAATTGAATGACTTGCTATATTGCTACGATTACAATGAGAAAGGTCTATGTATTATTTGTTATAGTTCAGAAACCAGAGCTATTATACTTTTGAAAATAATACAATACAGTGAATATACGTTTGCCTTACATATAATTATTGTACAATGGCAATGATGGGTGCAGCCCACTTCAGCTCTTCAATGGAATATGTGTTACAATTCTCAAAAGGCTCCTTAAAGGACACACTAGGTAAGGTTAACTCTTTCGTGCTCTGTTCTCCTTTGAACATGTCTGAAGTTTTGCTAATATCTATTTAAAATACCCATTTTTATTTCATATATGTGTATATTTCTAAAGAGATTTGACATCATTTAACAAGAAGGTATGCACGTGAAGAGAGAAATCTTAATTTTTTAAATATGGAAAATTCCTAGCAAGAATTTTAATAAACAAAATTTTAAAATTATAATAAACAGAAATAAATAATCTAGATTTTAATAAATCTAGAACCACTTCACACTTACTAAACTCATGATTTTAAGATTCGTTTCAGCAGTAGAACCCCTTTCCCAAATGAAGTCTTATTTAGACTTCAGTATTTTATAAAACAGAGAATCTTAACTGCTCTGCTTAAAATGCTCTGAGCCTTCAATTTCCTACGTATAAGATCAGGAATGGCGTCCACAATAAGACGAGGAGTGGAGTGTGGGGCCCCTTGCTGGGGACTCCCTCCTTGCTCCCCTCTGAGCAGCCAAGAGGCACTTTCTGGGATTCTAGGACCCCGTATGACATTTTACTATATGTGTGAAGGAGCACACTGGTGCGAGGGCATATTTCTTAAAGCTCACACCTCTTACTCCCTTTCCTGAAAGAGGTAAGGTAGATTGTTTTGTCACACGGAAATGCCATTTCTCATTGATATTTCTCATTATTTTAGATATTGCTAATGTTCTATGTGGTTTGACCTTCTACTTTGTTCACAATTGTACTGTGCATAAATTATTTACCCACAATTATATTGATCAGTTCATCTTATCCAAGTTGGCTGACACTGGGCCATCACCTTCGCACTTTGTTCGCCATGACCTCTTCCTGGGAGCCTTGAGAATCCCCTTCTCTCAGGCAGGGTCAGGCGCCCACTTAGGACCCCAGGGTTCCCCAGGCTTAGTTCTCCATCATAGCACATTACATTGACATTATCCATTTACTTAATTGTCTCTAGTCGCAAGACTATAAACTCCTCAGGACAAGGATGATTTTTACTTCATCTCATAGATAGTCATAAATGAAGTATGGAAAGCAGTAAAGAAAAATTATTTCAAACATTTTGTTAGCTAATGTCAATATTAACCACAATCCTACTACAAGAATTAGCCAAAAAACTCCTACAATATGATATAATAGTTACTCATGGTATAATCCTCTGTGCTTCCGACATTTACTGTAACTAAACCACGTTTTGTTATCATACACACCACACTCCATGAGGGGAGGGCTAGGTGTGCCCTGGCCAGCCAGTGTCTAGTATTGTGCAGGACACATGGTTAGCCCTCAGTAAGTATCCCTGAATGAATTCATGAATAAATGAATGAATGAATACAATGGCTTCCGAAATTTAGTTCAGATCTATCTAATCACAATTCCTTGTTGTGATTCCATAGATGAGGTGCTAAACAGCCTCACAAACAATCATGTTGGTGGAAATGAATTAATTTTAAGTGATGCAAGTATCTCAAACAGGAAAAATAATGTTCAAAAATGACTTAGCACTCAGGAAATATATGTGCTATTGTACAATATATTATTAATCTTTCAAACTCACTTTTCTCTACAAGTTAATAGAAGGTAACATAACACAGGAAAGGCAGGAGGAAAGAGAGAGAGAGAAAAGAGTGAATTAAGAAAGGAGAGAGAGGGGAGGTGGGAGGGAAAGAAAGGAGGAACTCCCTTGAATTAAAGGAGAACTTAATTTAAATCAGTTTTATGGGGCATGGAACAGCCTGAGAAAGATGTCTCTGGGTGTTATATATTTTCACTGTGGTCATATATGGTAAATGTAGGAATTACATTGCATATTTGAATCCACTGACTTTCAGATACTTAAAATCTCAAACCAAACTGATTGGGAAGGTATCCTGAGATACTAAAAGTTTGGAATTGTTTTAAATTCCCTTGTGTCTCCAAATCTGAAGTCACCTGATTACAGTTTTGATGCTATATACATAAATGAAAATGTGTATGGATAAAAGAAAACCAAAGAAGTTTCACGAATGTAGAGCTTCTCAGAGACTCTAATTTAGAGTGTTAAAAATTTAAGTGAAAATAAAAAGAGAAGGGAATTGGCACAAAGACATGATTAAAATATAAAATACGCTGTATATCATATTTAAATGAAATTACATTCAAATTTACAATTTAAAAAAATGTTTGCTTTGCAAGTGGCATGTACTTATTGTATGTCTGTAAACATTTACTGAAATCTGCGTGGTTTATTTCTCTGCCTCAAATAATGGCTGTGTGATGGTTAATTTCAAGCATCAACTTGACTGGGCTAAGGGCTGCCCAGATCGTTGATAAAACAATATTTCTAGATGTGTCTGTGAGGGGTCTCTGGGAAGACATTAGCATTTGAATCAGTAGACTGAGTAGAAAAGATGGTCCTGAGGAATGCTTGTGGGCATCATGGAATCCTTTGAGGGCTGGAATAGAACAAAAAGGCAGAAGAAGGAAGAATTTGCTCTCTCTGTTAGAGCTGGGACATCCATCTTCTCCTGCCCTTGGACATCAGCCCTCCTGGTTCTTAGACCTTCAGACTCAGGCTCAATTACACCACCAGCTTCCCTGGGTCTCTAGCCTGCAGATGGCTAATAATGGGACTTCTCGGCCTCTGTTATCATGTAAACCAATTCCTATAATAAATCTCCTCATATATACATATGATAGGATATTCATTTGTATCATATTGGTTCTGTTTCTCTGGAGAACACTAACACAGACTGTATCTATCCTTTTGAACAAAAGTAGCCCCAGTCTATTCTATTCTTCAAATCTTCACAGAAATATTTTCCAAAATCTTCTTCATAACCTTCACAATACATCTTGTTCAGATAAAAGTTTTTACAGAATTTGATCATGCCTACCATTTTGTGGAGGAGAATATAGAGCAGTCACTGCCGTGGCTTTCCTATGGACAGAAGAGCAAAAGGAGTAGTAGAAAGAAACACGCATGTGCTCTCAAGCGCAGGGAGTAACTTTAAACAATGATTTGGGAAGTAGACAGTTAAGAACTGATCACTTACACACCTAAATTAACGTCAAACTCACTTTCTGTAATGGCACCTTTTATGCACCTGTTTTATCCACCGTTTGCTGCCAGAAGCTGCAGGTTTCTGATATCACTTTTCTCCTATTGGAAGGAATTAGCCATACTGGAAATGTCACATGGCTCCTTCTCAGCCATCTGGGTGGAAAAGCCAATATCATAAAACACTGCTCCAGGTGGCCTCTGAGAGTCTCCAGAAGAGTGTCACACTCACAGAAATACAACTGAGGAGAGAATTCCTGGCGTGACAGGCAGGCGGTGGTCACAGGAGCAGCGGCACAAGCACACTTATGTTGTAATTCTACCATTGCAATGGACCGCTGAGCAGATCAACCTGCAGCTGGGGTTTGTAGGGTAAGGGTGCCCTATAATGAAAATCGGGATATAATATAAACCTCAGTGTCTGCATCTCTCTCAGTAGTAAAAGACTGATGCAGGAACCCCAAGAAACAGATGTAGCTAAATATAGTGCTAAGTTGACATCAACTGCATCTCACTGTATGAGACAGTACAGTAACATGTACATCTACACCTTACTCCAATAACGTAGGGTAGAAGCACAAGTTAGCAGTTGTCAGACCTTGGGAACCACCAAGAAAGCTTGGAACCAAGTAGGTAAGGAGTCACAAGCGATCACTTTTGTAAGATGTCCAAGTGTCTCTAGTCAGCCACCTTGATGTGCTGCTGTCTTTCATTCTTTCCACCTCTGAGAAATAAAGCTTTCAGCATATGATTTAAGGTCTTAATGGCAATCAATTGGAGAACTGAAGATAATGATATACGTGCTCTCCTGACTCTGTCAATATTGGATCAGTAACTGGAGTGGGTCAGAACATGAAGAGTGGGACAATGATTCCTGGGATGAAGAAAACAGGGACCGAAGCAGGGTCCAGGCCGGGGAAGGAGGGAGGATATTTTCCTTTCAACATTCTGAGACAGCACCTTGTGAAACTAATAATCCACCATTAGGTTAAATAATCTGAATTTCTTCATTTTTCCTTCTGAATTATTTCCAAATTAGTATTCTCTTTAAGTTTGACTGCATATTTCACAAAATACGTCACTATGAGAATAGGAAACTATCATGTTCCTTTGTTTAAATGTATCTGATCAACACTGATGAGTGGATTGCTACATATCATGCTTATATTCATGCATTCCAATATTTGCTGCTTAAAGAATATTACACTGCTGATTATCTTTTGCCTGTAGTTTATTACTGTTCACACCTTTACCTCCAGGACTTTCTTGCAATTGTTATCATTGTACATAATGGGGTTTATACATGAATATGTAATTTAATCCTGCCCAAAACACCATTTCTCTTATACTTAAATGTAACAGAAAAAAATAAGTCCAAATGTCAGGAACTCCCAAAACTGTTCAATGATTTTATTCCTTAGGATTACAGATGAAGTATATAAAATTTGCCATGATTTACTGCATTCTCTTTTCACTCACATTTAGTTCACACAGGACAACCTACTTCTAATGTCACCTGATTTTCTACTGCTATCTTTGGTTAAGTTATACGATGTGAAATGTTGTCCTTATACTGCTAATCATGCCATCTAGCTGTGATTCCCCCTATGAGGTCAGCCTCCAGTACTCCTTGAGCATCTTGGAGAAAATCGTGGTACACAGTAGCTAACCATCCACTAATTCTATTGCCTGTGGGATGATAATTCACCATTGCTTTTCCTTCATTTTGGGTCATGGAAAGCAGGTGGCCATTGCAAGTGACACGACCCAAATCTAAATTTTAGACTACCTCTTAATTAAATATAATGCAAAATACATATTGACTAAAGAATTGTATTTCTATTTATAAAAAGAGCTTTAACTACCATTCTCCTAAGAGCATTTTAAACCTTCCATTGGTAGAACGGCCATTAATCAACACTTCAAAATCAAATTAAATGTTACAATAACTAAAAATATAGTAACTATAAAGTTTAAATGTCTGAAAATATGTTTAAATATAACAAGCTCTTCAGCTTTGGTATGGTCCTCTAAATACGAAAATAATATTATTTCTTCAATATAATGCGGGAAAAGTAGAGAAACTTGAATTAGAATCCATGAAGAATTTTTTTAACTACCAAACCAGTTTGTCATCAATAAGTTAAAATATACTAAGAAAATCAACATTCTCTACTTTATGCTGTCTTGAAAGAAAATCAAGCTGTTACTTATATTTTAAACTCCCCCAAACCTCTGCCCTCCAATAAAAGTATCATTGGTATTGAAGGAGTTAA
The DNA here is from genome assembly GCF_041296265.1 of Equus caballus. NCBI lineage: Eukaryota > Metazoa > Chordata > Mammalia > Perissodactyla > Equidae > Equus > Equus caballus. The sequence goes on from NC_091692.1 coordinate 22,330,973, forward strand.
AAAGTATGTATAAAGACACTTTTGGACTAGTCAAACAAACACATTAATAATAGATGACCAATGCTCCCCTGTCTGATGTTGTCTGTGAAATGCTACAAAACGTTAAGTCTGCTACTTGCGAAATGCTTCAACAGAACCACGTGCGTGAAGGACAGATCCCTGAGGACAGCTCCATCTGCGTATTTCCAACCACAGCTCTCTTTTAGATGAAAAGACTGTTAGGGGCTCTTTGCAGGCTTCCCAATGGGTCAGTGGCTTCATCTAATGCTTTCCTCTAATTGGCCCCACATTTAAGATGCTCAGTCAATGATGTGGCTGCAACATTCAGATCTTTAACAATCATACACTCCAAGGCCAAGAAAGAGCTTCCCATCAGAGAGCACAAATAATCTGTGGCTTAAACTCTTATGGAGAGAGAGGATACTTGTGAGCAGAGGTCTGGATGGTATTAGAAGATCACATGTGGACAGTGAAAGCATTGTCAGAAGTGGTTCATCTGTTGAAGAAAATAGAGCATGCAAAAACTGCAAAAATATTTGGTCTGCAGAAAGCTTGCATTTCATTCACCTGTTTCAGGATAAATTGGGGTGCCTCCTGAGGGACTCTAAACATGGATACCAATCTTGAGGAAAACTACCTTCTACTGACAGAAATGGAAGAAAAAAATTGCCCTTTCAAAGAGTTACAATGTTTCTTCTAATTACTCAAGTCACCTGGATCTCATCTTAAAAATCACATTTTATGTAAATAAATTGCTTGCTTAAATACTCTTTCCAACAGGTTTGGCCTGAGCCCAGAGAAACAACTTTTTCTTTTAATCCAGTCACAGGGTAACACACACAAAATTTTGCTATCCATATTTCCACATTTCTGATGGCTTAAGCCATAACATACGATTTCAATATTCTGCTCAATTTCTCTACTCTTCAGTTTTCTCATCTGTAAATAGGAATATATTAATATCTGCCTTATAGAGGTGTTATCAGAATGAAACAAGGGAACTGAGGTACAATAGAATTTTGTTCCATATTGTAACAATGATTACGTTTTAAAATTCAGAAAATAAATTTTATGAGCCAAATATCTTTTAGGGTGTTCTCAAATAAATCACCTTCTCATAGCCTCCTTCAAGATTGTATATTTAGTATTTCAGTGTGGGGACGATGGAAAATTCAAGCTCATTCTAAGCCTGGAAGTACCAGGTGTGGTGTAAGAAGGTATTTTGATCTTTTTGCTATTGATTACTTGACATCCATGTAGAAGGAGTTAATTACAACCAATAACATGGACAGATGGAGGAGTTGGATTAAGTTCGCCTTCACTCACGGGAATCAATCAACAGCCGTTAGGTAGAAATGACTTTCCTTCATAGTGAGGGACTCTAGAGTCTAGTCAGTCACTAGAAACAAAACCTATGAACCAGGATCAATTCTGGATCATTCTGTCACAAATCAGTTATCAACTGCAATGTTTAGGGAGATCCGAAAGCTATTGTATAAAAGGAGTTAATGCTGGTACTTTTGAAAATCAAAACTTCTCCATTATGTTTAAACAATTTTACAGATATACCCAAAACAATACATAAAATCTTTAGGTTAGGAAATGCACTGTTTATTCATAATTGTTACATTAAGGGCTTATAAATCAGTTTCTACTTGTACAAGGAAGAAAATAATCTTTCTTCTGATGAAACTCCCTACCCAGCAGCATGCTAGTAAATGTTTAATAACTGGCTCGGAGAGGTGGGAAGAGGACTTGATTTGTGGGATTTGTGTATTTTCATGATATGAATACTTCCACCATAATAGATTTTTAGCTACCAATATGATGTCACTAGATGCAGAGTCGGAAAGAGATGCTCAATAGCATACTGTTATATAGAATTTCTACCATACAGACACAATAGATGTAAAATCACCCCTGGAGCATAGATAACAGTACAATTCAGTAAAATAATTAGGAAGGGTTGAATTTTGGATATTTATTACCTTTGTTTTTAATATCATTTAAAATTATATAATTAATTTTTAATAACATCTGTGTTTAACAACTGGCTTGCAGAATTTCTGGAAATGTAACAGTAAACTCTCCCCATTTGGTATGAGCCGTCTCCAGTACGTCACTGCCTCCATCCGCTACTCATAATCCAGATGAAAGGCACATGTGTAGAAGATAGGATAGAAATTGAAGAATGAGAAGTTCAATTTAAATATAAGGAGAACTTTGCTAACAGTAGAGATTTCCATTCTCGGAGCTATTTAAGAATCAACAGGAGAGTCTTCAGTATTAAACAATCATGCACGGTCCTATCATGGTGCTAAAGACAGCTCTAGACAATTTCCTGAGGACTCCTCAAATCTAAGATATGTTACCTTTCACAAAGTATAATTTGAAAGAGCTCCCTCATCAAAAATTTATATTTTAAGTACAAATTGATAAAGAATTGCCATTAATGAGAATTTTATATTTTCCATTATCTTAATTATGATCAGTTACAGCTAGTTATCAGTAGAGGAAACATAACTTGCGTGTAGAGCATTCCTCTTTATACCTTAATTAACCGATTTAACCAATCAACATCTATAGCCTGGAACTTCCCACTTGCAAGCACTTATTATACTCTGTATTAATCAATACCAAAGTATAACCATGTCTCTAAATACTGGAATAGAGAGAAACCATCAGAAATATATTTACGACTTATCATCACATCCATTGAGCTCATATCTCTTATGAGAATCTGATAGCTAAAATCCCATTCCACTACCTCTTGTTAATAAAGGAACTGGGCATCTGTATGAAACCATTCGTAATGCAAGTACCTGTGGAGGGAGTGGAGAGAAGAAACTCAAACATTTAATTCTACTCAATAATTCAGGAATACAATTCGTCAGGAAAACCATTCTACAGTGTGGTCCTCTATGCAGAAGTGAAAAAAAGAAACTGAAAAAAAGAACAAGTTCATTAACACCACCATCATCTTGCCCCTGCTTCCCTTAACAAGGGACTATCTAATTCTTGCAATTAAAGCCCTTGTCATAACCCCCACCCCTGTTGCCCACTGACCTTCACCCCCAATCTCCTTTTCCCAATAGACAGATGCTTCTCCTCCAAATCAAAGGAAGTAGGAATTCTCTCACCAACATCAAAGAGAATATAATCAGCTAGTCCAAGGGTTTCACCTTCCGTAACTTATGTCACTGAGTAAGATTGAATGCTTTTACTAGATTTTTTTTCAGTATGCCCATCTTAAAATATCTGTTCTACAGGGGCTGGCCCTGTGGCCGAGTGGTTAAGTCCGCGCACTCCACTGCAGGCGGCCCAGTGTTTCGTTGGTTCAAATCCTGGGCGCGGACATGGCACGGCACATCAAGCCACGCTGAGGCAGCGTCCCACATGCCACAACTAGAAGGACCCACAACGAAGAATATACAACTATGTACCGGGGGGCTTTGGGGAGAAAAAGGAAAAAACTAAAATCTTTAAAAAAAAAAAAAATCTGTTCTACAGTACTCCACCTGGACCTAAAATAAGAATGTTGCATTAAGGCATTTAGGGCCTATCTCCTATTTTATTTTAATATCTTTGCAAAATATATCAAATTAAAAATGTAAATTACATAGTTTGTGCTATGGGTCATTTGCTTGCACTACCATTTAACTGGCATTTTGAATACTAACCATTGATGAAGTGTTATCTTTTAGTCTAATGTCATATTCTGTTGTAAATGTATGAAGATTTACACACAATAACACCAATTAGCGTTAATGGGGATTAACAGCACGGATTTTGATGCACCTAAGAAAGAAGGCCCACTTTAACCTTATCAAGTATTTGGCAAATAGTCTTTCTAAAATTGACATTTGAAATGTCTTCAAAATGGTTTGAAAAATCTCTCCTTTTTTTCCAAGTGTGTTTTTTTTTTTTTTTTTTTATTAATGTTATGATAGATTACAAGCTTGTGAGATTTCAGTTGTACATTTTTGTTAGTCATGTTGTGGGTACACCACTTCCCCCTTCGTACCCTCCCCCCACCCCCCCTTTTCCCTGGTAACCACCGATCAGATCTCCTTCTCAATATACTAATTTCCACCTATGAGTGGAGTCATATAGAGATCGTCTTTCTCTGACTGACTTATTTCGCTTAACATAATGCCCTCGAGGTCCATCCACGTTGTTGTGAATGGGCCAATTTCGTCTTTTTTTATGGCTGAGTAGTATTCCATTGTGTATATATACCACATCTTCTTTATCCAGTCATCAGTTTCTGGGCATGTAGGCTGTTTCCACGTCTTTGCTATTGTAAATAATTCTGCGATGAACATAGGGGTGCAACGGACTCTTGAGATATCTGTTATCAGGTTCTTAGGATAGATACCCAGTAATGGGATGGCTGGGTCATAGGGTATTTCTATTTTTAACTTTTTGAGAAATCTCCATACTGTTTTCCATAGTGGCTGTACCAGTTTGCATTCCCACCAACAGTGTATGAGGGTTCCTCTTTCTCCACAACCTCTCCAACATTTGTCGTTCTTGGTTTTGGATGTTTTTGCCAATCTAACGGGGGTAAGGTGATATCTTAGTGTAGTTTTGACTTGCATTTCCCTGATGATTAGCGATGATGAACATCTTTTCATGTGTCTATTGGCCATATTCATATCTTCTTTTGAGAAATGTCTGTTCATGTCCTCTGCCCATTTTTTGATCGGGTTGTTTGTTTTTTTGTTGTTAAGCAGTGTGAGTTCTTTGTATATTATGGAGATTAACCCTTTGTCGGATAAGTGGCTTGTAAATATTTTTTCCCAATTAGTGAGCTGTTTTTTTGTTTCAATTCTGTTTTCCCTTGCCTTGAAGAAGCTCTTTAGTCTGATGAAGTCCCATTTGTTTATTCTTTCTATTGTTTCCCTCAGCTGAGGAGTTATAGTGTCCGAAAAGATTCTTTTGAAACTGATGTCAAAGAGTGTACTGCCTATATTCTCTTCCAAAAGACTTATTGTCTCAGGCCTAATCTTTAGGTCTTTGATCCATTTTGAGTTTATTTTGGTGTGTGGTGAAAAAGAATGGTCAATTTTCAATCTTTTGCATGTGGCTGTCCAGTTTTCCCAGCACCATTTGTTGAAGAGACTTTCTTTTCTCCATTGTAGGCCCTCTGCTCCTTTGTCGAAGATTAGCTGTCCATAGATGTGTGGTTTTATCTCTGGGCTTTCAATTCTGTTCCATTGATCTGTGGACCTGTTTTTGTACCAGTACCATGCTGTTTTGATCACTGTAGCTTTGTAGTATGTTTTGAATCGGGGATTGTGATTCCGCCGGCTTTGTTTTTCTTGCTAAGGATTGCTTTAGCAATTCGCGGTCTTTTGTTCCCCCATAGGAATTTTAGGATTGTTTGTTCAATTTCTGTGAAGAATGTTCTTGGGATTCTGATTGGGATAGCATTGAATCTGTATATTGCTTTAGGTAGTATGGACATTTTAACTATGTTTATTCTTCCAATCCATGTACAAGGAATGTTTTTCCATCTCTTTATGTCATCGCCTATTTCTTTCAAGAAAGTCTTGTAGTTTTCATTGTATAGATCCTTCACTTCCTTGGTTAAGTTTATCCCAAGGTATTTTATTCTTTTCGTTGCGATTGTGAATGGGATAGAGTTCTTGAGTTCTTTTTCTGTTAGTTTATTGTTAGTGTATAGAAATGCTACTGATTTATGCACGTTAATTTTATACCCTGCTACTTTGCTGTAGTTGTTGATTATTTCTAATAGTTTTTCTGTGGATTCTTTGGGGTTTTCTATGTATAAGATCATGTCGTCTGCAAACAACAAGAGTTTTACTTCTTCGTTACCTATTTGGATTCCTTTTATTTCTTTTTCCTGCCGAATTGCTCTGGCCAGCACCTCCAGTACTATGTTGAATAGGAGTGGTGAAAGTGGGCACCCTTGTCTTGTTCCTGTCCTCAGAGGGATGGCTTTCAGCTTTTGTCCATTGAGTATGATGTTGGCTGTGGGTCTATCATATATGGCCTTTATTATGTTGAGGTACTTTCCTTCTATACCCATTTTACTGAGGGTTTTTATCATAAATGGGTGTTGGATCTTGTCGAATGCTTTCTCTGCATCTACTGAGATGATCATGTGGTTTTTGTTTTTCATTTTGTTGATGTAGTGTATCACGTTGATTGACTTGCGGATGTTGAACCATCCCTGTGTCCCTGGTATAAATCCCACTTGATCATGGTGTATAATCTTTTTGATGTATTGCTGTAATCGGTTTGCCAAAATTTTGTTGAGGATTTTTGCATCTATGTTCATCAGTGATATCGGCCTGTAGTTCTCCTTCTTTGTGTTGTCCTTGTCAGGTTTGGGGATCAGAGTGATGTTGGCTTCATAGAATGTGTTAGGGAGTTCTCCATCTTTCTCAATTTTCTGGAACAGTTTGAGGAGAATAGGTATTAAGTCTTCTTTGAATGTTTGGTAGAATTCTCCAGAGAAGCCGTCTGGTCCTGGACTCTTGTTTTTGGGGAGGTTTTTGATTACCGTTTCTATTTCCTTACTTGTGATTGGTCTATTCAGATTCTCCATTTCTTCCTGATTCAGTTTGGGGAGATTGTAGGAGTCTAGGAATTTGTCCATTTCTTCCAGGTTGTTCAATTTGTTGGCATATAGTTTTTCATAGTATTCTCTTATGATCTCTTGTATTTCATTGGTATCTGTTGTGATTTCTCCTCTGTCATTCCTGATTTTATTAATTTGCGATTTCTCTCTTCTTTTCTTGGTGAGTCTGGCTAGGGGTTTGTCAATTTTGTTAATTCTTTCGAAGAACCAACTCTTTGTTTCGTTGATCCTTTCTATTGTCTTTTTTGTTTCAATATCGTTTATTTCTGCTCTTATTTTTATTATTTCCCTCCTTCTACTGACTCTGGGCTTTGTTTGTTCTTCTTTTTCTAGTTCTGTTAGGTGCCGTTTGAGGGTGCTTACGTGAACTTTTTCTTGTTTAGTGAGGTGAGCCTGTATTGCGATGAATTTCCCTCTTAGGACTGCTTTTGCTGCATCCCAAATGATTTGGTATGTCGTGTTCTCATTTTCATTTGTCTCCAGATAATATTTGATTTCTTCTTTAATTTCTTCAATGATCCATTGTTTGTTGAGAAGCGTGTTGTTTAGTCTCCACATTTTTGCACCTTTCTCTGCTTTTTTCTTGTAGTTGATTTCTAGTTTAATAGCGTTATGATCAGAAAAGATGCTTGATATTATTTCAACTCTCTTGTATTTATTGATGTTTGCTTTGGTTCCCAAAATATGGTCAATCCTTGAGAATGTTCCATGTGCACTTGAGAAGAATGTGTAACCTGCTGTTTTTGGATGAAGTGTTCTATATATATCTATTAAGTCCATCTGGTCTAATTTTTCATTTAATTCTATTATTTCCTTGTTGATTTTCTGTCTGGATGTTCTGTCCATTGGTGTTAATGGTGTGTTGAGGTCCCCTACTATTATTGTATTGTTGTTGATGTCTTCTTTTAGTTCTATTAAGAGTTGCTTTACAAATTTTGGTGCTCCTGTGTTGGGTGCGTATATATTTATAAGTGTTATGTCTTCTTGGTGGAGAGTCCCTTTTATCATTATATACTGTCCCTCTTTATCTTTCTTTATCTGTTTTGTTTTGAAATCTACCTTGTCTGATATTAGTATAGCGACACCTGCTTTCTTTTGTTCATTATTAGCTTGGAGCATTGTTCTCCATCCCTTCACTCTGAGTCTGTGTTTGTCTTTGGGGCTGAGGTGTGTTTCCTGGAGGCAGCATATTGTTGGATCTTGTTCTTTGATCCATCCTGCCACTCTGTGTCTTTTGATTGGGGAGTTCAATCCATTTACATTTAGAGTGATTATTGAGATGTGGGGGCCTACCACTACCATTTTGTGTCTTGTTTTCCGGTTTTCTTCAGTTTCCTTTGTTTCTCGTCCCATGGTTTAATCTGTTCTGATGTAGAGCTGCTACTCTCTGTTGTTGTCCTTCTACTTATCTCCTCTGCTCTTGGTTTTGTAGCCCCTTTCCTTTTTTGGATTTTTCAGGAATGAGGGTTTTCCTGAGGATTTCCTGAAGAGGAGGTTTTGTGGCAATGAACTCCCTTAATTTTTGTTTATCTGGGAAAGTTTTTATTTCTCCATCGTATTTGAAGGATATTTTCGCTGGGTAGAGAATTCTCGGCTGTAGATTTTTGTCCTTCAGATTTTTGAATATATCATTCCACTCTCTTCTAGCCTGTAAAGTTTCTGCTGAGAAATCTGCTGATAGCCTGATGGGGGTTCCTTTGTAGGTTAGTTTCTTTTGCCTGGCTGTCCTTAATATTTTCTCCTTGTCGTTGACTTTTGCTAGCTTCACTACTATATGCCGTGGAGTTGGTCTTCTTGCATTGATAAAGTTTGGAGATCTATTGGCTTCTGTCACCTGAAGATCCATCTCCCTCACCAGATTTGGGAAGTTCTCAGCCATTATTTCTTTGAATAGGTTTTCTGCCCCTTTCTCCTTCTCTTCTCCCTCTGGTATACCTATAATCCTTACGTTGCATCTCCTAATTGTGTCTGATAATTCTCGGAGAGTTTCTTCATTTCTTTTAAGTCTTGCTTCTCTCTCCTCCTCTGCCTGCAACAATTCTATATTGCCATCTTCCAAATTGCTAATTCTTTCCTCCATATTATCGGCCCTACTGTTCAGAGCATCTAGATTTTTCTTAATCTCCTCTATTGTGTTCTTCATTTCCAATATTTCTGTTTGGTTCTTCTTTATTGTATCAAACTCTTTTGTGACATAGCTCCTGAACTCGTTGAGTTGTCGGTCAGAATTCTCTCTTAACTCATTGAGAATCCTAATGATGGCTGTTTTGAAGTCATCATCATTTAGGTTATATATCTCATTTTCTTTGGGATTGTTTTCTGTGTATTTGTTACTTTCTTTCTGTTCTGGAGATTTAATGTATTTTTTCATATTGCTTCATGATGTTGATTTGTGCCTCCGCATGGAGATAGAGTTTAGTTGCTTCTTTCACTTGTTTCAGCTGCTGCAGTGGGGGGAGCAGCTGTTTATACTTCACCAACCAGGAACCCTGTCCGTAGTTGCTAACTGGGCCTGGGCCCCTCTTCGTAGCCACAGTGGCCCTTTGGATTCCCTCCTCTGCCGTGGGGGCCGTCACAGGGGGGCTTCAGGCTGCAGGTGCCTACTGTTGTTGCCCACCTAGATGCGCTCTCTCCTTGGGGTCTGCAACGGTGTTATGGGCTTTTCCAGCGGCCAGGGGTGGGATCACTTATATTTGTCGCTCTGTTGCTGTCGGCACCCACCAAATCTCACTTGTCTTCTATGTGTCGCAGGAGAGCTATTGGCATCTTCTACAGTCTGTGGTTAGTACACCTAGCTATGCTGCTTTTGCCCTGGGGTCTTCCAGCCTTGTGGCTGGCGGCTGGGTGCCTTCTACTGGTGCTGTGCAGAGGCTTTCCCTAAGGCTGCTGTGAGCCTGTAGGGTTTCCCCCTAGGCTACTAAGCTGGGTCTCTGGAACTCTCTCCAGCCCCAGTCCTCTCCGAGATCTCCGGCAATCCCTAGTCCCACGGGGCGGGCAACGGCAGCTGGGGGTCGCCCCGCCCTCTGGGATTCTCTCCGGGCCTCTGCTGGGAGCCCTGAATGCTGGGCGTGGCCCCTCTGCTAATGGCAGACAGAGAGTTTTGTCTGCTGCCTGGCGGAGCTCCGGCGCTTCCCCTCCGGGTCGCCGAACCAGCCTTTGAAAGTTCCCCCGCCCCGGTCCTCTCCGATCCTCTCCGAGATCTCCGGCAATCCCTAGCCCCACGGGGCGGGCAACGGCAGCTGGGGGTCGCCCTGCCCTCTGGGCTTCTCTCCGGGCCTCTGCCGGGAGCCCTGAAGGCTGGGCGTGGCCCCTCTGCTAATGGCAGACAGAGAGTTTTGTCTGCTGCCTGGCGGAGCTCCGGTGCTTCCCCTCCGGGTCGCCGAACCGGCCTTTGAAAGTTCCCCTGCCCCGGTCCTCTCTGAGATCTCTGGCAATCCCTAGCACCACGGGGCGGGCAACGGCAGCTGGGGGTCGCCCCGCCCTCTGGGATTCTCTCCGGGCCTCTCCCGGAGCCGTGAGTGCTCAGCGTGGCCCCTCTGCTAACGGCAGACAGAGAGTTTTGTCTGCTGCCCTGGCGGAGCTCCAGCGCTTCCCCTCCGGGTCGCCGAACCGGCCTTTGAAAGTTCCCCCGCCCCGGTCCTCTCCGATCCTCTCCGAGATCTCTGGCAATCCCTAGCCCCACGGGCGGGCAACGGCAGCTGGGGGTCGCCCCGCCCTCTGGGATTCTCTCCGGGCCTCTGCTGGGAGCCCTGAATGCTCAGCGTGGCCCCTCTGCTAACGGCAGACAGAGAGTTTTGTCTGCTGCCCGGGCGGAGCTCCGGCGCTTCCCCTCCGGGTCGCCGAACTGGCCTTTGAAAGTTCCCCCAGCCCCGGTCCTCTCCGAGATCTCCGGCAATCCCTAGTCCCACGGGGCGGGCAACGGCAGCTGGGAGACCTCCGTGCCCTCCGTGTCTCTCTCTGGGACCCTGCGGGCGCCCCGAGCACCAGGCTGGGTCTCCCCGCCAATGGCGGGGAGAGACTCTCCCCGCGGGCTCAGGTGTGCAACTCCAAAGTTTCCCTCTGCGTTTAGGAGTAATTGCAGGGGGTTTAGCTAGGGTTCTGGTCACCTGTTTCCACCGTCGCTCCTCTGTTGTGTTCTCACTCCTGCCCTAGATGTGTGTGGATCCTCTGGGGGCGTCCGTTGGAAGAAAGCCGCTTGCGGGTACTAGGCTGCCCGTCGGGGTCGGAGAGTTTTCACCTATTTCCACATCCTCCCGGAGGAAAGTCCATCCGCCTTCCAATGTATAGTCGCGTGGGTGTCTCAGACGTCCTGAGATGCTGTCTGGATATCCTTTGTCAAGCGATAAGTGTCCAAATAATTGTAGACTCGAAGGGCGAGAGACAAAGAGGACTACTCACGGCGCCATCTTCCCATTCTCTCCCCCAAGTGAATGTTAAAATTACTTTAAATTACAACATAAAAAGCATTACAAGAAAATGAAAACAAGCAGTTAAAAAATAATTTGTGCTTTTCTTCTTAATTTTCTTGTTGTTACCTAAACTACTATATATCTTAACTTACATATTAATCAGCTTTACTTTCAAAATGATGACTATATTTATAGTCCTATTCCATGTCACCTTCACAATGCTATTAGGCAGCTAACTCTCAAAATGCAAAACTAAGAGGCAGCCAATCCTCCAGCTCCCTGCCAGGGCGCCCCTTGTGGCAAGAACAAGTGCTGGATTCTAGCCCAACACAGAACACCTCAGGGCAGTGGAGACGGCACCCAACCTCCTATTAAGACGGGGACCTTAGGAAGAAGGGAAGGTAGATGCTTCCACTGTTTGTCATTTTGTTCTGAAAGCCCTCAAATTTTGTTTTCCATTCTGATTTTCATTTTTATCTTCAATGAGTAATTTTTATTAAGCACTTGAAATCCTGCTTTTTTAAGCAAGACACACTTGACCTGATGAAAACAAATGCTTATGAAAATAGTAAAAATATATCTGTATAGATCTGTTCTTTTTTCTGCTCACTCATCCAAACTCTTGCAAAGAAAATATGCCAAGTTTATGTTAATGTGCATTTTGTTGCTGCCAAAACTTAACACTGACTCAAAATTTCTTACGTTTAAGTTATTTGAAATTTTTCCCTTATATAATCTGGATAATTGTTCAAATCTTTCCTGGAGACCTAAAATGTATATTGTAAAATTTGTGAGAGAAAGGTGAAAGAACATGGATAAAGCAGCTCATTTTTTTCAAATAGAAGGTACTATCGACATTCTGGCGATAGAAAGTAATTTATTTCACAAAATCTTATGATAAGGATTATCTTCGTGGTGGGGGAGGGGGGAAACTAGACAAAACAAAAATCCACATGGAAATGATCAGAATAAAAGTGATTTGATTAGAATTGGGGACGATTTTCAAAACTCAATAGCACTTGATATATTATGAAGAACAAAATAACACAAGCATATGTAAATATTTCCATTTCAGTGAACTTTGTTCATTTCTGTTTTCTTAGTTTTACAACTTCGAGTCTTGCTTTTGGTTCTCTTCTCATCTATCTTTACAGTCTCTGTCTTGAGGTGATGTCAATCCAGGGCCTGAAATCCCAATGTTGCTCCTGATTCCCGATTCTGAATATTCAGTCCAATCGTGTCCTCTGAGTTCCAAGCTCCTATACCTGACACCTCCTTGGCCTTAGGTATCAGAATGTTAAAGTGTCTAAAACATGACCCTCATATCTCCAAACAAACACTCCTGCTCCACCTCCACACCTACAACAGCCAAAGTTTCCACTTTTAGTAAAAAGCAGCACAATTACATTCTGTTACACAAGATGTGTAGGTCAACCCCTCAGCAACTCCTAGGCTTTCTACTCCAAAATCATCTCAAGTCCATCCTTTCCCTTATCTGCTCTGTTATTACATGTGTCTGACTCGCATTGTCTCTTGCTCAGAATAACAGAAGAGCATCCTGTCTCCCACTTCCTCTGTTTCCCTCTAATTATTCTCTACTCAGCAATGAAAGTATTTTGAAACACAAGTCAGATGATACCATGACGCTGTTTAAAATGCTTCAGTGGATTCACATTTCTCTTTCAATGAAATCTGGCGCCACAGCATGTGTCTAATGCCATCTCCCTACGTGTACTTTCTCCCATACGCACCCAGCCACACCAGACTCCTCTCATATCTAGGAGCTCACCATGCTCTTTCAAAACTGGAGGCTTTGCACATTTGGTTTCCTCTGCTTAGAATGGTTCCCCCCTGTTTGCATGACTGACTCCTGGTCATTCTTTCATACTCAGCTTTCAATTTCTGGGAAGTCTTCCTGACCACATCATCTAAGAAGATCTCACCCTCCTTCTCCGTGTATATAACATTTATCATCTCCTTTATGGCACTGAACAGAATTGTAATTAGGTAATCTTTGTTTATATATTTATTGATAGCCCTTCTGCCCTCAGATAGAAAAAACCCCTTAAGAACAGGTCTACATCTGAATAGTTTACACTTGTACATCCAGTGCTTAGGGACTTTATGCATATTTGTTGAATGTTCTTGATTATTTAAAGGACAGGAAGCACAGAACAGAATAAAGAGAGTGCAGACTCACATCCGAACCCTGGTTCTCTCATTTACCAGCTATATGATCTCGGGCATGTTACTTAAACTCTTTTTGCCTCAATTTCTGAATCTCTAAAAGGAGTGGTTGTGAGAACTACATGATTTCATAGATATAAAGTACCTAGAACAATGCCTGGCACATAAAAATGCCCAATAAAGTGTGGCTACTCATTTATTTATACATTAATGTATTCTCCAAATATTTACTGAGTCCTTACCCTTTGCAGGGTGTACTGGAAGCCTCTGTGAGTAAATCAAAGTCTTTGTCCCACGTAGACTTAAAATCCAGTAAAAGAAATAACATGTACACAAAGAAACAAATACAAAGAAATATGTGATTATTGTCCTATGAAAATAAAAAATAAAGACTTATATTAGTTTTCTAGGGCTGCCGTAACAAAGTACCACATACAGAGTGGCTTAAACCTCAGAAATTTATTGTCTCACAATTCTAGAGGCTAGAAGTCTAATATCAAGGCGTCGGCAGGGTTGTTTCCTTCTGAGGGCTGTGAAAGAGAATCTGTTCCATGCTTCTCACCTAGTTTCTGGTGGTTTGCTGGCAATCTTTGGCATTCCTTGGCTTATAGAAGGATCATCATGATCTCTGCCTTCATCTTCACATGGTATTCTTCCTGTGTGCGTGCCTGTGTCCAAATTTCCCCTTAACATAAGGACACCAATCATATTGGAGTAGGGTGGGTCCCATCTTAACCTAACTAATTACATCTGCAATGACCCTTTTTTTCCAAATAAGAGCAGATTGTGAGTTACTGGGGGTTAGGACTTTAACATAAGAATTTGGCAGGGGCATCATACAACCCATAACAAGACCATAATACAATATTTCCCGAGTAAATTCAATACCCTGAATGTACACATAACAACAAGAGAAGAGATCTGTAAATGGATCCAAATTTGTAGAAAATTGGCTAAAGCAGAATATTGTAATGATTTCAATACCAATTACATTATACCTAACATCTCTTACTAGCCACAATTTTAATTTCACTTAGCTTTTCTGAGTTTCATGAGATGAACCAGCGTATTTAATATAGAAAAAGAATGAAAACTAAATGATTAAGAATTATATTTCATAGGAGAAGAGAAAGAGCTATTAAAATTTAAAACACGTTAAAGCAAAAGTATCAATATATCTACATAATAACATAAACGTATTTCTGCATCCATTGCCAAATATCTATGACAGGTGAATGCTGCATTTCATAAAACTTAGTTTAAAAACACATCACCTCAACTACAGCACCGTCATTCAGACACCTCTCAACACATTTTATCTCAGCATTATAGCGTCCCAGGTGGTCACAAGACGGTTTGAATGTGTGAGGGAAAGTTAACTTGGTTTTCACCGTGAGAAAAAGAACTGTTAGTTGTCTTTAATTTGAGAGGATGTTCTCTAAAATAAAAACATACATCCCATAGAGGTGTTAAAAACTGCCTGTTTTCTATAAATCTTCTAAAAGTTTCTGTTACTGTAGATATGTAAAGCGAGAGTTTTGAATTTTGTTCCACTGATTATTAGGCCCAATAGGAATCCAGCTGTCACCTTTCCATAAAATGATACAAGGTGCAATAAATCTTCCCTGGTAATAACATCCAGGGACAAACTTTTGTTGAACACGTCTTAGAGTCTGACCTCTGTGAAGTCAAGAAAACATCTAATGCTCTGTGGGAACGGTTCCTGCCAACCTAAGTTCAACACTTCTCTGAGACCAGTATAAGAAGAAGGCTCTGAAATGACATGTGGAGTAAATTCTAGACTTTAAAGACATGCAATTAAGACACATTTAAATGTGGCAACTAAAAATAATTTACTAAAAGCATATGATCAGGTGTTTTCATTTATTTCAAGATTACACATATATGATAATAGAATACACATTATTTTAACACAAGCTAAACCAAAGGCCTCCTTACAAAAACATAGTTAAAAGTTTTTGGACAACTTGATGAATCTGTTACACAGGGATGAATTGCTTTTTCAGAAAAGATTCACTTTGCACAGTTTTCTCTGGGCATGTATTCATGCTTTTCATTTTCTCATTAAATTCATCTAGCAGAATTAAGAACACGAATGCAAAATCTGGGGCAAACAAACAAATTTGCTTGTACTAGAGTAGAAACTAGAGAGAAAGCAACCATGGGAGATGGCCAGAGCAGGGGAATGAAGAGAGCAGAAAGAAGACTGAAATTTTGCAAACCAAAGCTCATCCAAATACACTAGCCTAAAATTGATAAATTCTCTCCCGTTACCTTCCCAATCTGATGTTCTACTCTGGAGAGTGGTTTATAGGAAATGCGAATGAGATAATAAAAACCCTTCATTTATTTCTTTAACTTTTAGAAGGAATCAATGTGCCATCTTTTAATGACCTACGCAGTTGCTTCTAGGCCTCAGCACACAGAATCTCTTCAGCAAACGTGTCCTCCAGATACCATTCCCCTCTCAACAGCCACCCTTATTTACTGCTTCATAACCTCCATCTTCCAACAGTTGGTGGGAGCAGAAAAAACATGAAAGAGAAAAGAAGACAGTTGGCTTCCGTGGAAAAAACACTAGATCTGGGAGTCCAATCCAGTGGTATGCTAGAGTAGACTTATACACGTCATTACATTGTCATGTGTCATGCCATTACATTGGCAACAGCATGAAAAAACTGAGGAAGTAATTTTCCAGTATTTGAAAACTGTTACCCATTTCAGCAAAGAATCTGCCATGGGTTGGAGGAGGTCATTGAGAGGTTGTGACCCAGCTGACCCTCAAGCTGGAGCAGGACAACTGGAGGCATGTCACCCCCTCCCCTGTCCTTGACATGTAATTTCCGCCCACCGTTCCCACAGTGGGAGCCGCTTCATAAGATATGTTTTGTCTGAGATCCAATTATTAAGTGTTTACCGCCACCCCACTTTTCTACCATCCAGAAACTATTGACTCAAAAAATTGTTTACAAGTATTGCCTTCCTCATCTGCAAACTAGTGAAATGGGTGCCTTCCTCAGAGGATAATTTTAGGGGTAAATTAAAATAATCTTTATGCAAAAACCCTGTAGGGATTTCAAAAGTTAATGTTCATAAATTCAGCAAATATGTTTCAGCTCCTAATATGAGCTCTCCTAAGGACGTGCAGGGTTTGGAAAGATGAACAATGTTTGATCCTGATCCTCAGGTAGCTTTCAGTCCAGTGATAAAGGTAAGTGTAAATAACTTAAAATGATCTAAGAACACGAAATGTGTTATAACAGGAAAAAGGAAAGTGCTATGAAATTAAAGGAAAAGAAGCACGTGATTTTACTTGGAGCATCAGGGAAGACTCCGTAAAGATGGAATTTGGGGTTAAGCTTTGGAAAGTAAGTTACATTCGTATCAATTGAGAAGGTGTATGTGAAAAGTGGACAGATGAAACACCAAACACATTATCATCACAAATATTATAATACCAACTAGCTGCTGCATCAAAAACCCCTACACATTATTTCCATGTAAAACAGAAAGAATTATGCCATTATAGTTTATACAATCCGGTGTGCCTATCTACAATCTTGCATATTCGAGGGTTGACTAAATATTTAGTTTTTCCAATTTATAAGCCATTTCTAATAAGCAAAATTGTAGATTATCCTTTGGCTTTCTTTCCTTAGTGAAAGAAAACATTCATGCTCAAGTGAATTTTTAAATTATTTTTCAAGACAACTCTATAAAATATGTCCTATTTAAAAGGACAGAAGGGACTGTCCCATAGATCTAAAGAAAAGTAGCCACTGATTTAAAATCTATAAATACATAAATTATGGACACGTTAAGAATGAAGAGCACATCTAAAGTGAGGTTTTTATGGGAGAAGGGAACACTGTGGCAAGTGAAAAGTGAAACCTTTTAAAACATTCATGGGAACAAGGACTAACTACCAAAGAAAGAGCATTATTTCATCCCTCAGTTAAGGAGTCTTGCAAGGGTTGACACCCAGTAAAGCTCACTGAAAAGCCTTTTCCTCTTGCTAGTTAAAATACGCTAGTTAATGTTCGTGACTTTAGAAAACAAACAACACAGAAAAAAGCTTGGCAAAGCATCTACAGAATCTGTCTTAAGTGTAATAAAAGGGAGTTTATTAATCTCTCACACACAAAAGTCTGACACAAAAGGTCTACGGCCTTGACCTCAAGTGACTATGGATTAGACCACAGGGCCAGTCTAGGTCCCAATAGGACATATGGTAAGAGAAGCATTCGCTCCACACCGAAAGCCCTTTTACTGTCCACTCTGATCTCTTCCCATTCCACTCTGAACTTCCCATTACAGGCACTCCCTCGGCAAGCTACCGCGCCAACGGAGCCTTTCAGAACGTTCTCTCCCCGATGAAAGCCGTCAGTCTGTCGCTATCTAAACGTGGAGCATTTCAACAAAATTTAAAGAGAAACTGGAAGGGTAGGGGTTGGAATACTGTTTAAAAACACAGCCAGACCTCCTTGCTGGAGCTCCAAGACTCCTCAACAACCACCTTGCAACCTGCTGAAGGTAAGAACCACCTCACTCTTAACTGAGAGTTTAAGCTGCTCTGTCTCCTCAGAACCTGGCCATTCCCATTCTTGTAACTAAACCACCTCACTGGAAATCATCGCAAGAAGAAAGAGCCCACAAGCTCCTGTGAAACTTCAGCAGGGATGCGGAGGGTGCTAAAGCCAGCTGTCCGACCGAGGGGCGGGGAAATCTCTCACTCCCCCGGCGCCTCGCCTGCCACCCCTGGACCTTGTAGCGACACCCGGCAAGGGTCCAGGGAACCCCAGCGGGGGGAGGCAAGAGGGAGACCGCGCCCTCCCGCAGGGCAGGGGCGACCTAGTGATTGTCCGCGAGGGAGGGCAGCGCAAGTCGGGGAGGCGGGGAGGGTGGGGGCCGGCGGGAGCGCCCGCCCCCCGCCAGGAGCTGCGGATCTGCGGAGGGACCCGGGGAGGCCAGTCCCAGGGCAGGGGCCGGTCCCGGGCCGGGGCGCGCGGGGCACTCACCAGCTGCAGTGCGCAGAGGCAGATGAGCGAGCAGCGCCCGGTGCAGCAGCCCATGGTGCCGGCGGCGTCCGAGCGGCGCGCGCGGCGAGAGATCCGCGTCCTCCGGCGCCGCTGCCTCCCGACTCCGGAGCAGCCCCCGCCCGGCGCTTGCCCGGCCCGGCCCGAGCTCGCCCGCCCCGCGGCCGCCGCCCGCCGCTCGGCCCTCTCGGGGTCCGGGCTCGCGCAGCGCCTTTGTTAGTTTCCCGGGCGGGCAGAGGTCAGAACGGCGCGCACGACCCGAGCGTCTGGCGGGGGTCCCTGCCTCCCACTGTGCAGGTCTGCTTCTTGGGGAGGGGGAGCCGGGCGGGCGGGGCTGGGGGCGGAAGGGAGGCTACAGATGGTGAGTGGGTGGAAGTCTGTTTAGGGGAGGGGAGTATGTAGGAGGTGGGCGTCTGAAAAGTGGAGTGGGCTGTCTGGGTTGGAGTGTGTGTGTGTGGTGGGAGGGGATGAATGAAAAGGAGTGCCGCTGAGGAGGATCGGCCTGGCTTGTTAAGAGTCTTTGGAGAAATAGGAAGAGGGAGAGAGAATGAGAATGAGAATAAGAATGAATATGAATGAACGTGAATTAGGGCGGCTGGTGGTGATGGAGATCCTCGGCGGCCAGTTTAACTGGAGAGATCCGGGCTGGCCTTTCTCTGGGGGCTGTGCTGGGTGTTGGGAGGGTGTTTGGAGGCGTGTGCAAAGGAGGGAACAGGGTTTTGCTGAGCGGCCCCCGAGGTGGAGAGGATGGGAGTTGAGAGGGCTTGGTGTCCGGGGACGAAGGGTGTGGAGGCGAGAAGCCGCGGGCGGGCGGGCGCGGCGGAGCGCCAGGCCGAGCTCCGAGAGCGCGGGGCTGCGAGCGTGGGGGGCGGGAGAGGAGTCGGTGGCGCCGCGCGGCGAGTCCGCTCCCCCCGGCGCTGAGCGCGCAGCTCT
Source organism: Equus caballus (assembly GCF_041296265.1). NCBI lineage: Eukaryota > Metazoa > Chordata > Mammalia > Perissodactyla > Equidae > Equus > Equus caballus. The sequence goes on from NC_091692.1 coordinate 22,350,169, forward strand.
GGGGTCTCGGGACCGGGGTCGCTCCAGCCTGCCGCAGTCGGTGGCCCAGAGGGCGCCCCTGCTGGAGTCTGGGAGGGAAAGTTAGACCGAGTTGGTTTGGCGCGGGGCGATGCGGCGGCGCTGAAATGATGCGCCGGCTCGGAGCGCGGAGATAAACCGGGACGCCTCAAGGAGACCTGGCTTAGGTTTCTCGACCTCAAGGCTCTTTGAAATTGTCACCAGACGCGAAAGAAGAGAAGGCGAGAAAGAAGAGGATGTGTGGCTTTTTCTAGGAATGGGGAATGTTTCCGGGATGAGGATAAATAAGATTTCTTCCCAGAGAGACTTAAATTGTTTGAGCAGGACTTGGAAATACCTTGTCCCGGCTAGTTAAATCCCGGCTAACTCTCCGTGAATCCCAAGGACACTCTCTTGCTCCCTCTCACCTAGTAGAATAGTGGAGGAGATCTGCCGAGGGTTAAATTTCATCAGCGCTCGATGTCAGTTTTCATGGGCACATTTGTTGTACCTAGTGGAACTACGTGCGCGAGTAGCTCGAGCTGCCTACAAGAGCAGGGACAAGGCTACCAGCCAATTGTCTCCGAAGAGGCTTTCTTCAGAACTTGGCACAGAAACCCCGTTTCTCACCCACTGCTGCCCTCCTGGGTCCTTATGGTAGGTTAGTAAAAAAGAAAAGGCAGGAGAGAAATTTTTGCTTTTTTAAAACATTCTCTCCATACGTGGAAACTCTGCTCTAGCCGTTTCTTCAGGGATTAAAGGGAATTCTTTTTTTTAATTTGTTTTGCAACTAACTGGCTCATTCTGAGCCATTTCTTCAGGACCTAAGTTTATAACTTGAAACAGTTATAGTTCCCAGGAAAATCCTTGCCTGATGTTTTTGAAATCCTAGTAGGGTCACACGAATAACCTCAGGATTTGGGTCAATAAAAGGCTCCAGAACATTTATTGTTTCTGCTCCACCTCTGTCCATTGTCTTAGAGAAGGGAAAAAATGGAATCAGAAGCTTTTTTTTAACCCATCCTGTAAGACATCAATGATCAAGGATTATGAAGGTATGCTTCTTTTTCGAAAAATAAGCATAACTATCACCATTCATGATGAATGAAAACAAGAGGAAAAAAATGGACCCCGACAAATAATTTAGTATATAGAAAAGGACAATGCAGAAAATTTCAGGCCATCGACCCTTCCAAAAGCTGTAGGAGGCAGCTGAAGAGAAAGAAGACATGAACAAGTCTTTCTGCAATTTTGAGGAATTATTGTAGCTTTTTTATCTCCAGAGATTGTGATGAATGATGATGAAAAACATAATGACCCTTCCTTCCCTCCAAATTACATGTTTACCCCAATATCCTTTTTTCATCACTTTATTTATTTATTTATTTAGTAAGTACCAAATTTGCAGCTAACATGCATTGGGTCCTTGCCAGGCACCAGTCTAACAGCTTTATGTATATTTACTTATTTATTCCTCACAACAGCCTATAAGATGGGTACCATGAGCATCCCCACTGAAAAGATGTGGAAATGGGAACAGCAAGTCCCATGGCTACTAAACGGATGAAGAGGAATGCAAAGCTGGGTAATCTGCCTCAAGAGCTCCTTGATTATACATTCACCATGCTGCCTCTGAAATTTAGGACACAGGTAACGCCTACACTGGAGCTAAGTGCTTGCTGGGAAGTAGCCATAGTAATTTGCATCGATCTGGCCTCCAGAGTCAGTGCCACCCATGTGGTATGATTTCAGGGGTCCAGGGGTGTCCTCCTGTACCTTTCCCTTTCCCACTGCCCTCTCTGCTGATCCACCCAGATTGGAATTTCTTCCTTGTATAATTTAAGACAATTGAAAACGCATTTGACTTTCAAAGAGAGGAAGAGAGAAGCAAAGATAACACAATGCTAGTAACAAGTCTAGAAATTGTGAGAAGCTACTTTTATTTGTCTCTGAAGTCTGTTATTGTCATTTTCTAAATTGACCTGCATCCTGAGCTAAAAACCTTCCTCCCTTCCTTCTTTGTTTCCTTCCTTCCTCCATCATGCCCTCAAATATTTCTTACTTGCTTCATTTCTTAATAGCTTAATATGTCAAGGGCTATGCTAGTTGCCAGGTTTGCAAAGGTCAATGATAGTACTGCCTGCCCTCCCCTCAAGGGCTTGGAATGGAAAGAGAGAGATGTGTTAGTGAAGCAGAAGCCACTCAGAAGGAGGTTGGCACCAAGTGCTGTCACTGAGTTTTCTTCTTGTGAGGGTGAGGGAAGGTTTAAAAGAGGCCTTACCTGTCTCTTGGGGAGAGGAGAGGAGAAAAGAGTAGAAAATGACAGAGCAATGGGAAGGGTGCAACCTAGAGAGGAGTTTGGAAAAATCGATTGAGGAGGAAATAATACTCTAAGCAGAACAGCCAATCCAATGTATGAGTGGTTATGCCTCTTCCTAGCTGCAGAATCTTGGACAAGTCACTTTTCTTCCCTGTGAGTCCAAGTTTTTTGCTATGCAAAGTGGGTATGATGACATGACTTGTCCCATAGGACTAAGCCTGACATTTGTTCTTTATCCCCCATCTGCATGGCTCTTACAGCCTTGCCTCATGCAGGTCTCAGCCTCATGTCACTTCTCATAAAGGCCTTCACTGACCATGCCCTCTGAAATCACACCCCAGTCACTCTACTGTATTTTCATTCAAAACATTCATTTGTTTACTTTGTAATTTTCTGTCTCCTCCATCAAAAACAATGCTTTCTCCAGTGCTTTTAACAATAGTTAGACTCAATATTTGTTGAATGAAAAAAGATAATGTGTGCACGTTTTTAGCATAATGCTTCACACATAATGTTGCATATGTACGTATACACACATCTATGCAGTATTACGTGTATGTAGTATACATGTAGTAAATGTAAGTAGTAAGCATATATTTATACAAATGCACCCGTACTCTATTGACATTTAAGTCTATATTTTTTCTTTCTTCTATATTTTTTATTTCTCAGCTTTTTTTGTAAGATTCCTTTTGAGAAACTCCAATTCTGTCTCCCTAAAGTTGAGAGAAGCCAATTGTCTACACCAAGAATAAGATAACTGGGTGGAAGAGAGCACACCTAGAGACCAGACCTGGAAAAGCAGGTTTCTATTTCACAGAACTTTCAAATACCAGGATTTGAGACACCAGCTTGAAGGAATTATAGTTTCTCTTTAATTATTTCACTGTTCTTTTCTTTTTTGAAGCCTTCCAGTTCAGCATTATTGTTTGAGTGAAATAGTGTACCGTCTGATCAAGCATTCTTCTATCCCCTTCGAGAAAAGTACCTAAATGTGCCACTACATATGTGCCTTTTCTCTGGTGCCTGCTTGATGTTGGGCCCCTCCTTGGCCCCTTCTTGGAGCAAGCAAATTATAATCCTCTACGCCTCCTCCTACAACTGGCTTGACTTCAGGATTATCTGTCACACATTGTAATAACAGCATGGCTCCTCAGTTGGAGCAAAGAAAAGGTTTCCACTGGAGCAAAATTGGGAGACACACATGTGGAGAATTTGAAGCATGGCTGGAAGGCTGTGGTACATTAATGTGCTGCCCAATGCCTGTTGAGACCATCCGTCTAGTTAGAATTGATCCACTTGTTATGCATAGCAATGAAGGTCCCAGAATGTTGGAGGCAGGGGAAGACATGGCAGTTATAATTTCAATATTTTCTTACTCCCTAAGAAGAGAGATACTTCTAGCTATTTATTATAAGCACTTTATGTCATAGGGCTGTTTTTTTTTGGGAGGTGAGGTGAGAAAGAAGTAGGAGATGGATATGTGGTGTGGGAGTGTTTTTGAGGACACTGGAAAGCCTGGAGGTTTGTGAGAACTACGAAGAGAGAAAGAATAAGGAGATTCCTTTGGTGTATTTTGCTTCAAGAAATGTTAGTAATAACCAGTTTTATAATTTGAAAGGGGTAGCCAAGCACCACCTTTCTGGTTTCTGTTTGGGATGAAAAATAAGCCTCAATTAATATTTACATATCATACTCTTCAGTGGTCTGACAACACTGATCTTGTTGTTGCTATTATCATAATTAGTATTGCAATGATGTACATTTAGAGTTTTTCTAATGTCATTCACTGAGCAGCCCCGACTGACACCAACAAGTTCAAGCATTTCTCTCCAGGTAATTTATCGCCGAGTATTGGCAACCGTTAGGGATTTCTATGCAACAAACGTTACTGCTTACCTCCTGTGTCAGAGTCCTCATATCGGAGACTCGAACACTTCCTTACTACCATTAAAATTTTCTCCCCTGCTGTCTGCTTTTCTCAAAGTTCCAGAAGATCAGATCAGACTCCTCAGCATAGTGGTTTATCTAGACCCCCTAACAATTGGCAGTAACAAAGGAAGAGAGAAGGTAGCATAACTAAAAGTAAAAAGAAAACATTAATACAAAGTCTTAGTGAGTCCTGATACCACCCAACATGTGTTTTGTATGTATGCACACATGTATTTATTTACCCATGTACTTATTGGATTACATTAAGTGTTCCAATGAGAAGACTTTTTTCTTTTTTTCCCCTCATTTTTAAACCAAGGAAATTAAAAAAATATTTTTATCCTTTCCAGTACCATCTATGAGAGAATATTTCTGTAAGGTGATGAACCTCTGCAGCAGACTTCCTCACATCCACCTGGTTCAAGGACCAGTCCTCTAGTATAGGATGATGCTTCTGTGAGATTTTAACATGGAGGAAGGGACATGGGATCTTTGTGATTTACTCTGGCACCTTTTTTTGTAAGTCTAAGATTATTTCAAAATAAATAGTTAAAAATAAGAAACAGTCATAAAATGTGTTACACTTACACAGCAGGAGTATGCAATACTGAACAGACTGCCCATCAGAAACACAAAACCTAACGTAAAGTTCATTAGCTCAGGCTAATACAGAGGGAACTATTTTTCAGTAATATATGAATGATGGATCTTTTATTTGTCCATGGTATTTTAACATGCATATAAAACTCCCGAAAATTATTTTTTCCCATGCATTTTTATTCCAGAATGTTGGAGAATTTAAAAAAACAAATTAAGGATAGTACAATCACATAATTTCCCTTTATATTTTGAATGGGAAAATAAGATAAAATTGGTAGTGAGAGAAAACGAGTAATCATTAGTAAAATCACTGCGATATTCTGAAGCAGTCTTGAAAAGTAGAAGTGGCATCAAGGCCAAATGGCATAGATTCCTTTGGCATTTACTAGATCCCAGACATACCCTTGGTAAGGCTATGGTCTCACCTGAAGCAGATGCAACTCACCACAGAGAGCACATTTTATTACACAGTGTCTTCGCATCTTAGGTTTGCCTAACATGTTTTCCACAGTGTAAGGAATGGACAGATTTCAAATACAGTTTGTAAATATAGCTCAGTTTTTAATGTAAGTCATGTATAAACAAATTGATTACAATAAAAAAGTAAAAGTCACGAAATTCAATTTTTGGTTACAAACAACCCTGAGTACTTGCAAACAGGTCTTCAGGTGTGGAGCCAAATCACTGGTGCTGGGACAGAAGGGGAAATGCACAAGAGTAATTTTCCCAAGAGGCATATCCAGTCTTTGCCCTCACCATTTTAGTGCTCTTGGGGCCAACTTCCTCCTGGCAGCACCTGTATTTCACCTGCAGGAGAGGCTGCAGGTGTGAAGAATTACCACCTCCGAGGAGCAACCCTGGAGCCCCAAGTGATGGGAGTTGGTGTATAAATACCTCAGCATGACTCAGAGGTGCATATTCTGTATCGTTTCCAGAGTTCCCCAGCTTCGGTGGCCCACGGGGGTAATTTGTTTCATAATCCACCTTTCATTGGTCCTTCCCCTTCTTGGTTTCAGATAATCCTCTTCAGTGTTTTCCTGGGCTAATCTCCCAAACAAATGGCTTGCATGTGAATTCTTGTCTAAGAGTCTGCTTCTCTAAAATCCCAAAGACATGCCACACTCACCTGGTCTTCCATTCTTGGCACCAGCATCTTGAATAAAGAATCTGTAGGATTCAATCCCATTTATTTGTACATGAAAACAACTTGAAGGATTCTTTAAATCCAGATTTTATAAAGGTAAGAAAAAGATTAGCAGAAAAGGACTTAACCCACAACGTAGGATCAGAACCGTACACAATTCCTGATCGCTAACCCAAACATCACGATATACTGCATACATATTGGAAATTTTACACCATGGGCGTGCTGACATGAATTTCCTGTTTCCTCCTCACTAAGGATTAGGAACACTTAGCAAGAGGTGACTAGAAAAATCAACTCTCTGTTTTGGTATGTATTTTTCTTCCAGCATTGATCGGTTCTGCCAAGCCTACTTGTAGATTTTCTGTATCGTGATGATCTCCAATGAAGTCATCTTGCCCTTCTTTGTGTCAAGACTCTTAGTCTAATTATACACCACATATTCTCAGTCTCTGCTTGTGTGTACCTCAAAACCTATTTTCAATACAAAGCTATCATCTCTTTCTTTTCTGTGTCCCGTTTTTATTGTTTTGCAACAGAAGGCCCAACACAAATCTCGCAAATATTCAGCTGTGGAAAAGATAGTGCTTAAGTACAAGTGGGAAACATGATTTCTTTTTAAATAAATACTTAAAAATAACACAAGTTATCATTTCTTATGTTCAGAAAAAAAGTTGCTTCTGACAAGGGTTTTTTCCTGCTTGTCTCTCTGATGAGTCCCTTGTATCTCCCTGTATCTCCAGGGAGGGCTTATTTCCCTATGAAGCAGAGCTCAGTTCGCTGAGTCCTCATTTTGAAAAGGAAAGGGGAGCTTTTATGTCTCTACCCCTTTTGGCAGAAAGAACAACTTCCAGATGGTGTCTTACTTTGAAATGGAAGCGGACACATACACCTGTGATACTTGCTGTCGTTTCGATTCAGGCTTTACGGCTTTACTTTTTAATTCCAGTCATGTGATGACACACTGATTAATGGGGCTGGGTTTTCTCCCTTAAGTCTCATTGGATAACAGACACTTCCAAGGTTGAAAGATGGAGAGAGAGGTCCATCTCAGCTAGAGATAAACTTGAATCTATGGGGACACACATCAAAGCACATTAGAAATAGAAAAGCTGCCAAAAGAACAATGCTGTCAGGGTTTTTCTGCCATAAATGCATACTATAAATGATTGCACTTGGCAGACAGTCTCTGCAGGAGGAGCCACCCCTTACACTGGGCATGAGTACATGTCAACATTAATGCTTTGCCCAGATTTATAGTTCTAACGTGCTATTATATCTTTTAATTCACTTGGTTCTCAAAATAACGACAGAGGTATCTAGAATAAGTGACAAACACAGCTACTCAGTGGCTGCTATATCTTTTTCCGCCTCATAGCCTTTGCTTACCATCAGCAAAATGCATGTAAACTGTATTAGTTAAAACAAGTATTATTACCTGCTGTAACGAACAAATCCTAAATCTTAGTGACTTTACACAATAAAACATTCTCTGTCCCTCACACAAATGTCCCTAGTTGCTGGGGAAGATCTTCCATGTGATCATCCAGTGACACAGCTCCTTCAGTCTTGTGGCTTCATCCTCCTCCCATTCAGCTGATTGAAGGGGAAAGGGTGAGAGAATGCAGATTTGCATGTGGGAGGTTTTAAAGGGCTAGACCTGGAAAGGAATGCATCATTTCTGGGCTTATTCTCTGGCCAACACTCAGCCACATGGCCACACCCAAGTGCAAGGGAGGCTGGAAAAGGTAATCTAGCTCTGGGACCAAGAAGAAAGAGAAGCAGGATTTGGAAAACCCATGGGACTCTCTGCGAAATACAGTATGCTGTTTCTAAACTCTCCATTTTGTCCTGTAATCTCCTCTACCTAGAATACTCCCTTCCTTTCATGTACTTCCCTTTTCTAGAAAAGGTTCACCCATCATAGTAGCTGAGCTCAGATGTTGCCTCCTCTGAGAAGCCTTCCCTGATGTACTCATTCATCCCCATCCTCAAATTGTATAAGGTACCCCTTTTCTTATGTACTTTCACTCTTAATTATCCTCTATTATTGAATTATATGAGCTTTATTAACATTTTCTGTCTTTAGACAGTGCATAATGGTAACAATACATATTTTTTGAGCTACTGAAAGAATGGAGCCCACCTTTCCTTTTATATTCTCTAGTGGCACCAAAATAGCAATCTTCTAAGGGGTGCATGGCTGACTTCATAAGAATCAGCTGTAGAGTTTATTAAACCTTGTCCCTAGCACCAACCCCCAAGTGATCATTCCTCCTCCCTTCCTCCTTAGGGTAGAGTATACTTCCCAACCTCACTGACCTTGGGCTTGGTCATGTGTCTTGCTTTGACCAGTAGAAGGTGGGCAGAAGTGAGGGTGGGTCAGTTCCAAACACAGGCTTTAAGGGCCATCACGTGTTTTCATTCATCTTATGCTCCTGCCAACTGCCATGCAAAGAGCAGGACCCAGATGGCTGCTATTCCCTCAGTCTATGCTCTAGAATGACACACATGTGGAGCAGACCTGAACCCAAGCCCAGCCCGGCCCAGCTGAGCCACAACCAACTTGCATGCCTGTGAGGAAGAAATAAGTGTGTGTAAGCCACTGAGCTTTTTAGCAATGCTTGTTACAGAGTCTTGCTGAAGCAAAAGCTTATAAACTCTCACACCTGATTCTTTTATAATTGGTCAGGATGGGGCTTAGAAACCCCAGGGTGATTTTGGATGCTTGCCAGCCACATTTGCAAACTGTTGTACACACTAGTCTCCTACTCGATAAAAGAAAAACCTAATATTGAAGCCTGTGGGACAGGTCATCTGTAAAGACTTTATTTTTGTTGTCAGCCATTTCCCCAATCCCACACCAGGAAACATGACTTCAGACAGGATCCCAGAAGTTTCCAGGTGGCAGCTGAACAGGAGCCCAGCTGCAGTGGGGGATCTGGGAGGCAGAAGAAGCTAGAAGTGAAGACTGCTCACTTCCAACCTCAATGTGGGCAGGAGCGCTGTCTGAGCCTACTCATAGTCTCATGTAGGTTGGTGTATTTTTTTTCTTTCAACCTGAATTCATTGTTTTCCACTGTATTAAAATGGGCCAGATTACCAAATTTTATGTGATCAGTTTATTCTCTCTAATCCTTAGGTAATAGGTTTTAAAGGTAAAATAAGTATGTTCTGCATAAATTCTAGTAATAAGAGATGTGGCTAACTGTGAATAGCATAATTCCTATTTCATGTACGATAAGGTATTTTTCCCTACATGCCTGGCTTATAGGATGCTATTGTTGGCTCTTTTTTAACATGCTTAAGTGATTTTTTAAAGCCTCTTTTTTAGGTCTACTAATGTCACCACATAATATTTCTCCAGTGATATGTGTTCTCTGTTCATGATTTGAGGATATGCAATAGGCACGAAAGAAGTCAACTCCATGATAGCGCTTCTTAGATGCTATGGTTCAGTAAGTGACAAAAGTATTTGACTTTTACTATTTCTTTGGCAGAGTAGGGAAGGTGTAATGAGAAGAATTATATTTAACTCTATAAATACTATAGCTTGTTTCTTCCCATCATGGTATAAAAGGAAGACGAGATAGTCATAAGAACATTGAGAAATTTGTCACATCCATGAATCACATTAAGTAGGGAGATAGAAGACTTTTTCTTTAAATAGTTGACAGTAACCTTCATTTCAAATAGAGTTATAATCCCAAAGGACAAGCATTTTATGTCAGAATACTCCAGGACTCCTTTAGAATTTGTCAGAGGCAGCAGTCCTGGCTCATTCTTTGTGCTTGCCCTGCTCCTAGCATAGTTCCTAATTTTATAAATGTTTGTTGAGTGAATGGATGGGCAAATGGACAGTGGAGGGGAGGGAAGATTTCTGCTGAGTACAAATGAGAATCATTGAGGATGCTAATCCAAAAAGCTGTGCATGTGGTTAAAGAAACACATGCCAGAAACTTTTTCCCTTTATCCATATCCAAGGAGGGTCTCAGGCTCCCATTCATTGCCTGGGGCTTCTTGAGATGCCCATGCAGATAAGTCTTCTAGATCAGCCTGTCCCTTCCTCAGGTGCTGGCTGACTCTGATACAGGAGCTTCAGAAGATTTTTGTCTGAGGTTATATTTTGTGTGGACGTCATTAAGTATTTTGTAGTATCATCAGTATTTTTAGAAAATCCTATTTTAAATATATCCTTTAAAATATTGATATAAAAATAATGTAACTTTAAATTCATTTATGTTTATATCTCATGCTAGGAAATAACATTCTTCATTGAAATTGAAGCAGTTTTATGTAAAATGACTAAGGGGTGAAGTATTTGTAAGCAAACTGATAGGAAGAGTTTTATCTAAATGCTTTGCAAAAGGATGGTGCAGAAGAAAGCAGTCTTCTTATCATAACCAACATAGGAACCTGCTAGTAATCTGTGTAAATTTAACTTATTCTACAAAAAATAGGAGTGGATCCTCTGAGCTTAACCAAAAGAAGACAGGCAATTTTTTTCTCTCATTAATGCTTGGTCTAAGGCACAGGAATTCAGGCAAAACTTCCTCTCATTACTCTTGAGTCTAAGTCATAGGATGAGGGTAAAGTAAATACAACAAATTCTATAGCACAGCACAATCATTTTAAGCATAAACATCGTTAGACAATCAAAAAAGTAAATGCAGATGGCTTAGTCATATTAAAAAAGCACACGATGATACTAATTTTGATCTTGAATGAGAAAGGAAAGCTCTGGGCACTCCAAGCCAGGTTCTAACTACAAGTTTGGCCTGAATCTTACTGTTCCTTATCTTTTAATGCCTGGAGCAAAAGCTTGGCTAATGGTGTCCAGCAGCTCTGCCCAGGAGACAGTCTGTTTCTAAAGCGTTTGGCTAAAGAGGGCCTGCGTTCTTCTCCCTAGGCCAAAGATGTCAGCTCGTCCTCAGCCCAGGGATGCAAGTTTCACCAGAGCAGGCTGGTGGTATTTTGCCTTCCCTACAGGAAATTAGAAACAACATTGTCTTCTGGACCTCCTTTGGGATCCAAGGCCTTTCACAGGCTCGTTCGGGCCGCTTATCCAAACTTAACTACCGCTCTTTCCTAATATGACCTCCAAAAGCTACTGTAAATCTGGCTTCCTCTCCTTCCATTGCCTCTTTCTGAGATGGAGACATATGACCTGAGGGCAGAGAACAGGAGCTTTGCAAACAGACCCGGCTGAGTCTGACTGCCCTCTTCACAGACTCGTTGGGAGGGGGCCCCCTGAATAATAGCTATGACCATCTTCAAATCCTATTGCTTTTCCTTAGTCCTTCTTTCTTCTGAATCTACTGTTAACCTTCTTCGCTGGTCTTTTCTTCTCCCATCTGTCTGAGTATTCTTTTCTTGTATGATCCAATGCAGTTTTCTTAAAAAGAATGTAATGACAACAATAGTAGGTCAAATATTTATTAAGACTCTACAATGAACCAAGTGCTGTAATAGGCATTGGGAAATAAAACCTTGTCCCACCATTAAAGAGTTTGCTGTCTGGAAGGAGAAATGAGATTACAAAGACATCATTGCAAACCTCATAACATGTACGTAATGTAGCAGCAGCAGCAGTAGTAGTATACTAGTAAGAGACAATTAGAGACTAGGTTATTAAAGTTCTAGAAGGCCTGCCTGAGTAGCTTGAGCTTTATTCTGTAGGTCAGTTCTATCTAAACTTGTTTTATTAGGCACCATTATCAGTAAAAAAAAAAATTGAGAATACACCAATGAATATATATACCCACCCCACAAAATCAATCCCCATTATTCACAGAATCTGTATTTACAAATTCACCTACTAGCTTCAATTTATTTGCAGCTTCCAAGTCAATGCTCATAGCACTTTTGCAGTCGTTTGCAGACAAGTGCAGAGCAGGGGGAAATATCTGTGTGCCTGACGCACAGGTTCCTTGCTGCAGTCGAACAAGGTCATGCTTCGCCTTCTAGTTTCAGTTCCCCTACTGTAAACGTGTCCTTTTCACAATTCATTTAGGGCCATATTTTTTGCATTTTTGTGTTTTTTCTTGGGGAGTTTTCTGTTTTAAACGGACCCCAAGCATAGTGCTAAAGGACTATCTAGTGTTCCTAAGAGCAAGAAGGCTGTGATGTACCTTACGGAGAAGATATGTGTTAGATAAGCTTTGGTCCAGCCTGAATTATAGGGCTTTTGACTGTGAGTTCAAGGTTAATGAACCAGCAGTATATACTAAATGAAGTGTCTTTAAAGAGAAATATATGTAAAACAAAACCTTGTTTTATCAGGAAAATTTTTTTTCAGCTGGGCACACAAGGACAGATTATGATGAGTTTATATAGACAATTCAATGATGTTTTTTATGTTCAATTGATTATTAAGCCAAAATAAACATATCATTGGGTAAAAATTTTAATATAGTCTAACCAGAGCAGGGCCCTGGAATTTCACCAGTTGTTACTTCCATAATACGTGCTTGATGAAGTCACCATCCTAACCTATTTTCCTATTGGCAGATTTGCCAGGTATTTATCTTCTGGTGTGCAATTTCTATTAGTGATTGCATCATGAAACCCTTCACTGTCTTCTGGGGTCTTTATAGGAAACAAGACTACCATCCTTGACCAGTGGAGTCAGAGAGACCACAGAAGGAGTCTTTCGGAAAGGAGGGACATGGTGGTAGCATAAAATGAGACAGAAAGGCCAATATTTCAGTCTGAGGAAGGTTAGAGAGCATCCTTATCAAGAACTATTTTTATCAAGTACTAGATTCAGAGAGTAGACTGTAGGAGTTTGTGATTTCAAAGATGAAGGAATTCTGGCTAATATAAAGGTCTAGGTCACTACCATGAGAGGAAGTGGCTAAAACTGATGGGAAGTGAAAATAGTTAGAAATCAATTGGTCAAAGAATTCTACCTCCCTGAAAATGGCAGAAACTGGGATTGGAAAAAAAGTCCATGAATCAAGCACTAAAGTTCTTCCTAAATGCAGAAGAGTGACCCAGAAGCTGAAGATCATATGGAAGTGGGCAGAATGGTGGTATTATAACCTGATGCCATGAGCTTCAGTACATTTTTATTTAAGAATGGAACAGTAATTGTTTGAGTGATTGCTCTAGGTTCAGAAATCGGCAATTATATGGGGGAGGGAGCAGCTCTCACCTTCCAGGAAAACTTTATTCTCTTGGGAGTGCAAGGATGTGGTAGGAGAGTACTATGAAGATGGTTAAAATCTAGAAGAACTTACTTACAATACTGTTGGATTCCGCTGGGCACAGTCTAAAGGGTACAGAATAAATAGGAAACAGTGCTTGAGAATGAGTCAAAGGGTAGAAGAGTAGAACCACAAGAAGTGGACAGAGAGGCCTGACTTTTGGTTTGGGCTCAAGATAAGAAGAATGGAAAGAATTCACCAGCCAGGAGAGGTTCCTAAATTTGATATTAACATTATCTTAAAGCTAGAATTGGCTTCAAGTCTCAGGTGTTATCAGCAACTGGTGTGTACAAGACTTTCCTCTTTGTGGCACACTGAGTATCTCATAGCATGTGGAAAGGTGTTGTTCCAGCACAGTTTGCTGAACTGTGGTCCAGGTGTGGGCTGAGGTCTTAAGATGGTTTACAGAGCTCTTTATCATCCATCTTCATCTTGTAGTCTTTCTCCCTGGCATAACTAAATGTCCAACAACATTCCCCCCTCCACAATTGGGCTCCAGATGAGCATGATGCTCACGTCCTATCCACCTTCACCTGAGGAATTCATAATCAAATTCAAGCATCAACTGAAATGTCCACTGCTCTATAAAGTCGTATCAAACTGCTCTTTCCCTCCCCAAGCTTCACCAAACTAACTCCTCCTTCAGGCCAAAAAGTTCCCAGAGCACTTCAGTCAAACTGAAGGTGACCTGGAGGGGCAGAATTGGATGAAATTAGATAGAATTGATGTGCCCTGAGACTCCTAAAGACATGTCTACTGTCCATGTGTAATGGAGAAGACACTGGCAAAGTTTCATTGTAAATCTACATGAAACACATATATCTGGCCAACGACAGCCAGCAACATGTGGTAAAACCTCTAGACCCTGATTATGTCGGCCTGAATCCTGTTCTCCAGGGGATTAGCTCCAAGGCATTGAGAAGCTTTCATTGCTTCCATTTCCTTCTCTGTAAAATGAGGATCATGAAAAGGTATTTAACCCAGAAGTGTTATGAAAATTAGATGAGTACATTAATATAAAGCCTTCGGAACTTCCCCAGACCAATAGAGTGTGCAGTAAGAGGCAGGTATTATTTTGATTAGTACCGATTTTTTAAATTCTCTTGATTTTAATTGAAAATTAATGTTGAATTTACATAATTGATTTTTTTCTTTTGGTTTTTGTTCACTATTTTATACGTTTGTTTTTCTCTTTCTTTTGGGAGAATTCAAGCAGTAAAAAGGAAATTATTAAGAAACACATTAATTTTCTCTAAGGTTAATATAGCCCATGCTTCTTTTCAAATTATGATTTATTTTTTTTACACCTAAGAACACACACACAAACGTATATTTAATAATTATTTGAAAGTAATTTTAAGTAGTTATTTAAGAGCTTATCTCATCATATTCTATCCATAATCCTCGAAAAAGATTTCTATAAAGTTTTTTTAGATGGGTAAAGCAAAATAAGAATATATTTAGACAGTATGTTTAAATTAGCACAAAACTCTACTTCTTTTTTCTCACCAGTTCTTGCTTTTACAAGTCTGTGTATTATTTTAGACAGGGATTCCTTACTTGCACTTCTTATTAGAATCATGTGGGAATGTAAATACTGGCAGCTTTTCAGATGAAACTGCTAAGTGAAATGTATTCTGCGCTTTAGTGGAGCTTTACTCCACTCTTAAAATAAAATAGCAAGTGGAAGATTTTAAGACTTGAGGTCTATTTATTAACAGGCTGCTTAGGGCAGCATTTGTACTGTCCTTTCCTGGAAATCTTACTAACTCAACACGAGCCAATCCATCAAGGCTTCACAAAGGAGGCGATGAAAAGCAGGCCTGTCTCCTGCACTTAAAATTGAAATTAGCCTGATTGGATTGCACAAAGAGTCCTCTGCAGTCAGCCCTGGTTGACTTCAAAGGATTCATATCCATGAAGGAAAAAAAAAATCCAAAACTACAAAGGGTTGAGAATCTGGCACAAATAATGCCATTTTTTTCTTGAAGCTTAAAACAAAAACAAAACAAAATCTTGCTATTTCCAAACAATTAATTTGAAAACTATGTTTATTTGATGTCTATTTATTTGTCATTTAATAGATACAGTTGACTCTAAATATTACTACTCAAGTTTAAGTCAATTATCTTTATGTAACTTATAAAATACATCTTGCTTTGGTAAGTGAAGAAAATAAATATTTCTGAAATTTTGTTATGTTTTGACCATTTATAGTAGATGTGGCAAATGTAAATGTGTGCAAGGCTGGCAGGAGGTATGATAATGGAAGCAGATTGGATGGGGAATGTGGTGAACTGGGAGGACAGTCTTGTTTAAAGGGAGCAGCAATTACTCAGCATTGGCCAATTGTTGCCTTGCAAGGAGCTGAATCAGCATTGCCAGCCCTAAAGATTGTCAAGAGAAGGCTGAAAATTGGATTTTTATGTGATCTCTCCCAATTTTCCCACAATTGCAATTAATGAAAAAATTAAGACTCTCCGTGGGCTAACAAAACAAGTTATAATTATCATATTTCATAGAGAAATCAGTTACAAGCGTCTGTGGCTCAAACGATTGAAGATCAGGTTTGCAAAAATTAGTAATTGCAAGAAATCTCTGCTTCTTCTAAGTTGGTAAGGTGAAAATGTTGCTCAGAGGTCAGTGGCTGGTGCCTCAAGGCTTCAGATGCCAAGTTCAGCTTCTTAAGCAGGAGCCTAGGAAGTTGCATTTCTGGGGCTGAGTCATTACTGCTGTCTTTGAAGCTGCCACCATGAGGACTCGCACTTCAGCTGCTACAGCTGTAGTGAATATTGTCATTACTTCCTGAATTATTCCCAGTGCTACCCCTGTAGCCTCCATTATGGGGATTCCTCAATGCTGCTGCTGCTGCTGAAATCAATATTTTTACTACTTCCAGAACTGTTGCCATTGCAGCTTTATTATCACTGCAGCTACCACCGGAGATAGCTTCAGATTCTGGAAGCAGGAAGAGAGTCACTTCTCTCCTCTAGCTGTGTGATTTTCAGCCAGTTCCTCCCATAGGCAGATGACAGAAATGATATGCCAATTTCCTTAAGAGTATAGATGCAAAATTCTGAAAATATCAGAAAACTAAGTTAACCCATATATTAAAAAAAAATCATCAGTAATGCAGAATAATGGCATTGGTTTTATCTAGTGATGCAGGAATGCTTTAACAATAGAAAGTCTTTTAATGTCATTTACCACGTTAACGACTGAAGGAGGGAAAGTAGGATTATTTCAGAAGATGCAAGAAAAAACATGCTAAAATCCAATATCCATTTATATTAAAACTTTATACCAAACTAGGACTAGAAGACAACTTTCTTAATTTGATATGTTTATTTATAACAAAACCATCAACACTATCATATTTAATGTTGAAACCTAATCAATATTTTCTATCAAAGCTAGGAAAAGGAAAGAGACGTCTGCTGACACTGCTTATGTTTATCATTGTCCTAGAGATCTCGGCCAGTGCAGTAAGACAGGACAAAGAAATGTCATAAAATTAGAAACAGGAAAAAAACACAAATTGCCATTGTTTGAAGATGTTAAAATTACCCATAGAAAATCTGTAGTCAACACTGTTCAAATCAATAAAATTTTTAGATATAAAGTCAAAGTAAAAAAAAATCATAATATTGTAATAAAACAGCAGCAACCAATTAGAAAATATTATTTTAGAGGTATAACATTTATAACAGCATAAAACATTAATGTACCTAAAAATTAATCCAGAAAACACGTATACGATCTTTCACTTAATTTTATTTACTGGCATAAATACCTATATATACCTAAATTAAAAATAAAACATGAAGATACCCTGTTCATGGATAGAAAGGCATAGAATCATAAAGATAGCAATTTATAAATTTACGGTTATTCCAATAAATACTCCACTAGCATTTTTCTTAGAACTTGACCTTAAAAGGCATATTGAAAAATCAGTGGAAAGGAAGAGCCAAGTTTATTTTGAAATATAATACCCTATCAGATATTAAAACTTTTATAATTAAAATTGCTTGCTTTGACTTAATGATACACTAATAAATCAATGGGGAAAAAAATGGAGCATCAAGAAATAGATCCATGGATATGCTGAATATTTTGGGCTTGTAATGAGAGATGAAATATGACAAATAAGTGGAAAAATCGTGCTGTTTAGTAAACAATGCTGGGATGACTGACTATCCATATATAAATAAAATCTGTATTTTATATCGTATCACACAAATCCATTTTGGTTAAAGACTTAAATATGAAAAATAAATCTTTAAAACATTTAAAAGTGCAGATAGGAAACTAATAACTTTGGTGTAAGGAAGGATTTATTAAACAAACACAAGAAAATATGAAGACCAAAAGAAAAGACTGATAAATTAGACTACATGGAAATTAAAAATTATAGACATCCTAAGTAAAGGTTAAATACAGCCAGAAAACTGAATGCAATCTTTACAAAATATGAAACTGCAAAATTTAGTATCCGTTTTATACCAAAGATCCCTACAAATCAATGAGATAATTCAATAGAAAAAATTGGTTAAAGACTCTGACACAATATTCACAAAAGATGATAGAAATGAATGGTGAATTATTATGGAAATACAGTTTAAAATAGCAAGGTGCAATTTAACAACTATAAAACTGTGACCTTTGCCAGTGTGAAAATACAAAACTATGGCAGGAACTCATGTACTGCTAAGAGGAATTTAAATCTGCCACTTTGGAGAGTAATTTGGCAGTAAATGATAAGGTTAAAAAAACATAAAATATATGTATATGTATATAAAAATACAAAATATATGTATACATATATATAATATGTATAATAGCAACCAGAAAGTCCACCAGGTAAATCTTCCTAGAGAAATCCACACCCATGTACAAAAAAAAAGGTATGTCCAAGGAGGTTGGTTGGATCATTATTGGTAATAGCTAAAAATCAGAAATAATTTAAAAGCCTATTACTAGGAAAATGGAAAAGTAAATTGTGATATGTGCATAGAATGTAAAACTATATATTAGTTAAAATTAATTATCTGAATATATATGAATCAACATGGATGAATCTGGAAAAACAATGTTGAATCTGGAAAAACAATGTTGAGTGACAACAGCAAATGTCAAAAAAAATCTAAAAAATGATATAATTTATAAGAAATGTAAAAGCACATGTAGTGGGGCTGGCCCCGTGGCCAAGTGGTTAAGTTCCCGCGCTCCGCTGCAGGCGGCCCAGTGTTTCCTTGGTTCGAATCCTGGGCGCGGACATGGCACTGCTCATCAAACCACGCTAAGGCAGCGTCCCACATGCCACAACTAGAAGGACCCACAACAAAGAATATACAACTATGTACCAGGGGGCTTTGGGGAGAAAAAGGAAAAAAATTAAATCTTAAAAAAAAAAAGCACATGTAGTAACAGATTGTTTACAGCTACACACATACCTGGACACACACAAACATTGGGATATTTGGGAAATGGGATGGGAATAGGAGTTCAATTATATTTGTAAGATTTATTTCTTATAAATGAAGGATCTGAAGCAAAAATGCTAAATATTTACTTTGAGTGTTTTAATAAAGAAAAATTAGAAGATGGGAAGAATGATTTTAACAAATTTAACGCAGGAGCTTTTTTCATTTTTATGTTATCTTTTTATATTATCTTATATTTGCTTATCCTAATATCAGTGCGTATTATTTTAATTTGCAATATATGGAAACTAACACGTAGATTTTTCTTCTTAAAAAAAACCCTTTTATTTATTTTGGTCTTAGAGGCTTAAATATTTTTCATACACAGACCCAGGCTTTGCCTCCCAGAAACGTATGCACATGCCAAACACACCAGTAGTCAGGAAAGTACTGAACTTAGAGGCTCTTGGTGTTGCTTCTTATTGTCCTTCGTATCCTTTATTGGCACCCATTCTTCATCCTAGAAGAGTCCAAAGAAGGCAGATACAAGTTTTTCAACTGCCATGGTCTGTTTGGGCTGCTGTAACAAAATACTCAGACTGTGTAGCTTATAAGCAACAGAAACTTATTTCTCACAGATCTGGAGGCTGAAAGTCCAGGATCACAGTGCGGGCAGATCCGGGTGTGTGGCTGGTTGAAGGCCCAACCCACTTCCTTGTTCATAGACTGCCGTCTTCTCGCTGAGTCCTCACATGGTGGAAGAGGCAAGAGATCTCTCTGGAGCTTCTTTTATAAGAAGAGTAATCCCTAATCCCATTCCTGAGAGCTCCACCCTCATGACCTGAGCACCTCCGAAAGGCCCCATCTCCTAATACCGTGACATTGGGCTTTAGGATTTCAACATATGAATTTGGAGGGGACACAAACATTCAGAACATAGCACCAGGCCTGTTCAGGTCCTCCTACTTAATATCAATTTTGCCCTGAAGGAAATGCATTGCCACAGTAATTTACCTAATGAAATCACTCCAACTTTTTGACTCAAGCCACACCCACTTTTGGAAAACTGTATGTCTCTCTCCTCCAGCGAGACTCTCACAGGATATAAATTTGTTAGAGTCCACCTGTGGACAGTCTGCTCAGTAAAGTAACATGATACTAAAATATCTATGAATCCATAAATCAAGGTGTTACACCCTGTGTTGCTGTGCATCCAGGTGGCTCTGCTTAACTTTCTCGGAGTGTGTAAATTCTTGGACAATAAGGATGCCTCATTTGGCATTTTGATCAAATATGTCACCCTCACCCATCAATTTAAACTATCAGGGTGGGATTGTCAGCCCTGAGTAGAAGGCACTCCACCAGCATTGGAGCAGTATTTCCCGTAACATATGACTACAGGGCTGAAGTTGTGTAAAGGCTGAAGGCATATTATTCTTATTCCATAGATTGGAAAACTGGAGCCCAGGCAGGCTAAATAACTTGCCCAGGGTAGCATTCTGAGTGTAAGGCAGTGGCAGTGTTTAAATCCTACTTTTCACTCTTCTCTGACTTGGGATAGTGTAACATACTTGAGTACTGACCAAAATCCACAGCTCTAGCCCTGTCACAGCACTCTCTTCTCACACAAAGCTGTTAGGTAGATGGTTAGAAAAGTGACAGTGCTATGGATTCCGGGAAATGCTGTTGCATCAGTATATCACTGTCTTTCATGAGTAACCATAACCCACCTTAGAGAAACTGCATACGCTGAGAAGTTGGAGTTCTCCCTTCCCTGAAATCAATCAATCTGTAAATTCCTATTAACTGAATAAATCAATAGCATTTCAGTATCAAGTCACAAATACTCAAAGGAGGCAGAGAAGACCATTTTTATAAAACAATCTCAAATTTTCCTGCAGATTCATCTTGCAATTTGTACACCCACCTGCTGTATAAGATCAGCTCCTTTTATTCACTGTGGGTACTATAACCCTTTTAGAAATAGCAAATATTTTTATGATCACATGAGTAACTACCCAAATAAAAGGCAATAGATGAACCAATTATCCCAGGGCATAAGCTTATCCTTGGAATGAAATTCGATCGTTAAAAGACTTTGGATCACTTTTTTTTTCTATTTTAGGAGTACCAAACTAATTCCCAAATAAAATCTAAGGCACTAAGATAATCTGATTCAATAAAAGAAATAGCACCTTTATGCCCTTTCTAATGCAGAAAATTAATTTCCTGCCATTTTTGAAATGTCAGAATTTACACCCAAGATTTCTATGAACTAAAATCAATAAACTAATAATAAACAGTTAAAGGAAAAAAACTGAAGTAGTGGTGTTATCAAAGGGGTTATATGATAATGCTTTCCATTTACTAAATAAAGATTTTCTTATATTTTCCTAAATATAAATTTTCAAAGAAAATAGAATGTTCTTTTAACATAGGAGAAACACTCAAATGGGGTAAATGAATTTCTTTTCCTATTTTGAATAAAATAAATGTCAGTCAGTTGGCCCATGATATACCGAGTGAGATACACAGAAAAAAAGAATGTGATTAAATAGCTTCTCATTTGGTGCATTGTTTGTATATTCAGTCTTGATGATAATGCACTCAAACACAATCCATCACTGATTTTAATTTCCTTTATTGTCTTACAGATGGATGAAAAGGAAAGAGAATTAAATGAAGGAGTTGTTTAGCCAGGCTGTGCACCATCTCTTGGTACAGATGGCACACACATGCTGTGTTCTTTGCAAGATGAGTTTGGCTAAGCAGCAATGCCCACCTCTCCCAGTCTATGCTGCCCACAAGCACTTTCCTAGGAGATGGAGTTAGAAAAGATTCATTACCTGACTTTTTATTTGTAGGAATCATAAAACAATGAGCTTAATTTTCATGAATCACGTAATAAAAAACAGTCTCATATTCTGTGCATGTTACATGTTTTAAAATTACAAGATCAATAATAGATGTCTTTGATGCTACCAGGGACTCACTGATCAAGAGTATATTTGCTAATCCTTTTTCTTCTAATATGGTTGGCAATTCCTGATTCTCTCATCCTCCCTCTTTTCTTTTCTTTCTTTCTTTCTGTTTTTCTTTTGGTGAGGAAGATTGCCCTGAGCTAACAACCATTGCCAATCCTCTTCTTTTTTATTTTTTTCCTTGAGGAAGGTTGTTGCTGAGCTAACATCTGTGCCAGTCTTCCTCTATTTCGTATGTGGGATGCCTCCACAGCATGGCTGATGAGTGGAGTAGGTCTGTGCCTGGGATTCAAACCCGCAAACCCCAGGCCTCCCAAGCAGAATGTGGAGCTTTAACCACTTGGCCACGGGGCTGGCCCCTCTCCCTCTTTTTTTAAACTATACAAACATAAATCAGAATTTATATTATAAAGTGAATGAAATTATTGTGTACAGATAAGGATAATAATTTTTTCTTCATTAGGTTGAATATTTTTTGCAGGAGTAGAGTAAAACTTAAAAATATGATCTATAATAAGAGATCTGAAATTTCTTAAGTTTTATGTCCATTGAGAATATAGGGGTTTTAAAGCCTTTTATTCAGCACCCAGGTTTACTACCTGAGCATATCAGTTCTGAAATCCTTTAGCTTGAGAAAACGTTTCTTCAGGAAACTTCTTCAAAATGCTTGACTTTTCCTGGAAATTCATACATATAGCCTCTTATCTTTGACATTCGTCAATACAAATGGTTTAAAAGGTAAAGTACTTGGTGACTAAACAAGAATGCTTTCTTTCACACAACCTTCTCTGATGCTCAAGGGGACATGACCTCTCCCTTCTTGGGCCCCCAACATTCTCCACCTCTCATACAGCACCAGATGCCCAAAGGGTGTTTATTTGTTTCTAAGTATCTTATCCAGTTGACTGTGTGCTCCTTAAAGGATAGAGCCATGACTTCTCCATTCCTGTATCCCCAAGGGCCAAGGACAGTGCTTGGACAGGTATGTGAGTTCAATAAAATGAAAAGGACAGCTGAAAAATCCCCATATTAAAAGAAAATCCACTTTTGTGTCCCTTGTCATTGATTCTCTGGATATTTCTGAATAGTCCAGAGCACACTTAAAACATTTCATGCTGTTCTGTGTTCTTTTATGTGATGGTCAGTCAGGTGTGGCCACAAGAGGAGACACAGGAGAGATTTGGGAAAACAAAGTTTATTATACTCACAGGTCCCTGGCACACAATACGGAGCCACCTGGGGAAGACTCAGGGTAGTGAGGAGGCAGAAAGCAGGAGCAGAGTGATGGGAAAGCTGAGGCTAGACCCTTTATTGGGGGTTCCAAGGGAAAGGCAAGGCGTGGCAGGGTAAAGAGTTTAGGACTGACTAGTTTGAATGATTTCAGTGGGCTCCCAGCTGTATGGGTGGTCCCTAGTTGCCTGGTACCTGGCCCTGGGATGATTAAGGCAAAGGCATATTGCCTCCTGGAGTGCACGGGGCTGATATTGGTTAATTTGATTGGTTCCAAATCCAAATTCAGATTGGTTAATTTGCAAATCAAAGGCATGCTTTGGGCTCGGTCCTTTAGCTACAGAAGGGGCAGTCTCTCCCTAGCCAGAAAGGTTTTAAAATGCAGAAACATTATGATATACAGAAAATTAAAAATATATATAAACAATACACACATCCTCATGGAAAGGTTCGTGCAAGGTAGGAATCAGGGAAAATAGTGGTCTGTCATTACCTTCAGGGTCACAGCCACTTCTCTGCACCACTGTCTAATTCTCCTTTCCTCTCCTACTATGAACCCTCCTGGTGGCCCCTTGCTTATTCCCCATCTCCTTATTAGGTGGTATGTAGTTGAATGAGAAGAGCAGGGACAGAGTGGTGCCCAGTCATGGAAGTAAGGAAGGCAATTTATCAGTTTGCTGAGATTTGACCCAGAGGCATTATGTGGTATAGAGGCCGAGGATTTGAGGATTGAAGTGTGAAACTCTCTCTTCGTCTTGTTGATTTCACACTTCCTTTCTTCCAGTTACACCTGCAAAAGAAGTAACATACGGAACCCTGTGAATTAGGCTGACTTCATCCTGGAATCACAGCGGGGCTTAAGGTCCCAGACCGCCAGCAGTATGGAGAATGGAGCCAGTAGAGGTGATTTCTCCATTTTTGCCTCTTCGTGAGCCTCACCAGCCCAGGCATGATGCTCTTTTCCACCTCCTAGGACTTCCCACTCTGACACAGGTCACCCAGTGGCAGAACCTACTCCTCCACACATCCATCAGGGGCTCTGTCAACAGCCCCTGAAGCAGGTGCAGACCTGGAAGACTCCGTTTCGTGGTCTGGCACTTCGGCTCCACACTCATTTTCTACCTTGCTGCTGCAGCTACTGTTCTCCCTTGTGCTCTCTGAAACCACTGCTGACAGATCCTGAGTGGCCCCTGGCAAATAGGTATTCTCATTAGTGTAATGTGTCAGTTAAGAGAACCCAGTTACACTAATTTTCCTCTTTGGGGATATTGTGGGACATCAGTTATTATTTCCTGATTGTTCTAATTCAGTAGTTTAGTCTATTGCAAGGGATTACATCAAAGAATGTTTGTCTTCCCAAAAGCATTATTGCCATTTTTGATCTACAAAAAGTATTCTATATTAATTTGGTTTTGATCTAAAAAAGGTATTCTATATTAAACTGGGAGAGTAAAGAATAAATGCTCATAGATAAATTCTGATTATTTCCTCTCTTCTTATGGAATGTTTTTATAAAAACCTCCAGCCTGAAAATTCTTTTCCTGCAGCTCTTTGTCTGACCTATGTTGTCAGAATTTGGTGTATGCTATTCAAACCTGTTCCCACTTTAATCTCTAGGGCATTGAGAATATAACCTAAAGAAGATATAATCCTAAAAAATTAAACTATAGCTTTTAGGAGGTAAAACCACCGTGAAAAATTAAAATCTACTTCAGTGCACATAAAATAGTTAGAAGAGACTTCCCAAGGCTCATACTTCAAGGACAAATGATAGGAAAACTAATAGCTATGTTCAAGGTTGCAGGTATCTTCTCCATCCTCACAATGGACTGTAGATACCAGGTTTAGAATGCTACTGAAACCTATTACAATCAATAATAATAATCATAAAAAAGCATGTCCCTATAACTCCATGGAACTACTTTCCATAAATTTTTACTTAATGGAATTGAACTGAAAGTGGTTCTAGGTATTCATAGCGCTCTTGTTGCCATGTGGGGACACAGCACAAGAAGCTCCCTTAATTATCAAACCTCAAGGTCAAGGAGAAGAGAAAGACTGCCTTTTTGTTTCCTCCTGTCCTGAAATGTGGCAGTGTGCTAAGTGGCCACACTGAAGGAAGGCAAGAAACAAAGACATAAACAGCAAACATCGTCCCCAGGAAAAGCAGGCAGAACATGCAATGGAACAAATATATCATATATACCGCATCTTCTTTATTCATTCTTCCGTTAATGGACACTTTGGTTGTGTCCGAGTCTTGACTCTTGTGAATAATGCTGCAGCGAACATAGGGGTACAGATATCTTTTCAAATCAGAGGCTAAATGGGGGGGAGAGCAAAAGGAGTAATGGGCACATGTGTATAGTGACAGATGGCAACTAGACTTCTGGTGGTGAATACAATGTTGTCTATACAGAAGTCGAAATATAATGATGTAACCTGAAATTTATATAATTTTATAAACCAATTTTACCTGAAAAAAAAATAGGAGAACAAATATATAATGTATCCAAAGGAAATGGAAAAAGCACTTTCCCCTTGTTATAAATAAACAGAATAAAATCGCCAGCAGAAGAAAAGTGTGCACACAATGGAAGGCCTTCTGTACTGTGTGATTCATTATCCCTGTATTTTTGCAGTGATACACTTCTCTTTGATTCCGTATGCCAGGCTACTGGTACCTAATTAAAAATAAGACTGTGTAAAAAGAAAGGTGAAAACAAACATTAAGCGAAATGATCAAATTTCTCTGAAGGAAGTTGAGGGGCACCAACGATTGCTTTAAATCACCACCTCAGACCTTGTAGAGATTATGCCTTTAAGCTTCCATTTCCTTTTCTACCTCACAAATTGATTTGAGAAACAATGAACTGCTGTTTGTAAAGCACTTATATCCTTAAATAATGATTGTAATCGGAAGGCAGATGATGGTCAAAGGAAGAAGTATTCTTTTCAGAGCTGGACCGGTTTTATCCAGTGACATCATCTCTGGACGTCTCCCGTTGCCTGGGCCGGCATGATATTCTAATACCTGCACCTCATCTCTTGGGAAGCAGCGAAGAGTTGTCCACAGCAACCCTCAGACACTGAGTACTTGATTTCCCTATGAGATCGAAGCTGCCACTCTCAGCTTTCTCTTGGGAGATAAAATCAAGAGTCGTTTGTGCATCCTCATACCAAAAATTAAAAATGAGTTAACTCTGTCACTCCACCTGGAAGAGAAAACTCATGGCATTCAGTCTGCCCTGGCATAGGATGTTGAAAAGATAAAACCTGTCTGGCTCCTTGGTTATCAAAAAGAAAAAAAGAGACAAATTGCAACTAACCCCAGAGTGTCGGAAGTCTCAAAAGTGCCAGGTTGTTTATATTTTCTGCAACACTCTTAATACTAAATTAGAAAAGATACTAAATAGCATTGGAACTGACAGAGTGTAGAAAGTGATATCAACAAAACTGCTCAGAAATAGAAGGAAGTCTTAGCTTTAAACGTCAAGTCCAAATTGATCTGTAGACAGAGGAAGACTCCCTCCTGGAAAAAAAAAAATTGCAGCCAAATGCCCATCAGTAGAGACAAAAGATGAGCTTGGCAAACTGATTATAGCACCAGTGAAGCTGTTTGATAAACCACAGGACAGAAACGAAACTCTCTGTTAAAAGAGCAGTCTGAGGCTCTCCACTCAACCTGCCAACTGCAGCGAACACGAACATCTCTTAACAAGAAATGTGCAGGGGGTGGAAAAATGAAGGAATGATTCACTGAATGAGACAGAAAGCTCCAGATCAGTCAAAGGCATTGCCTGAAATGCCTGGAGTTGGTTATATGCCAAAGCCCAATGATGCAGCAAAAACATCTGCAATCAGCGGCTCAGAAGAGATCAACATTTAGCACTGGGTTGCTCGTGTTAAATCAACATTTACCACTAGCATTAAAATTTAGCTAACTATTCATTTACAATCCTAGACACATGGGGCAGAGCAAGACGGAAGGGGCTGAGCTAAATGCCATTCATGGGATCGATGAGTGCTGAATAGCAGGACAACCATTTCTTCCTGCTTGGCTCAAAACTTCCTTGCAGATTAAGCCTTGTTCAGAGCATTTGGGACTTTGCATGGGATCAGGATGTGTAGGCTTATACACTTAGCTCTAAATGAGTCCGAGTCTGCTGGTCTTGACAAATTTTACTCCAAGCTATTGAGAGAATTTGGCCAGAAGTCATATATGCTCAAATATTCAAAAGGAGATAGTGCTGCTTTGAAAAGAGAGAGGTTTGTGGCAACCATGGAGATGCTCCAGCTGATATCTCCCATCAAGAGAACCTCCTGCAGAGGACCAGCAGCCTCCAGCTGCTGCACTTCTGAGTGCTCTGTTTCGCATGCTGAGGCCGTGCTTCCCCCTGCTGCTCCCATCAATGACTGAGTTCAGGCACATATGGCTGATCTGGGACTCCTCTAAGAGGCTGTCTTTGTTTGGGGACTTCCTATCAGCTTGGTGAGACTATCTCAGAATTGCCCTTCCTACTCAATTCTTCAATTCCCTTCTCCTCTCACAGGTGCCACAACCACGACAGTCTAAAGGCTCTTTTCTCCTACTCTTGCTCCCTCTGTCTTTATCCTTTGTGGCATTTTCCCCAATAAATTGCCTGTGTGTCTAACCTTTCCTGGTGACTGCTTCTTTGAGGACTTGAACTAGCCTGAGCTTGTATCTACAAAACGGAGAGGGCCACCAGTCTTTGATCCTACAAGCTACAGATTGTACCTATGGAAGGGATGAGAGTGATTTATCCAAATGCTTGTTTAGAGTTACAAAAGCATAGCATGGATTTTCTAACTGTAAGTCATGGAGGATTTAAATGATTTTCTTTTTCAACAGGGTTCCTGGAGTGACACATGGGGAAAAATACAGAACATAATTTGATTTTCCCATGGCATCTGGCAATGTCTCACATATGACTACATTTGGTCTGTGAATGTTAGTGAGCACTGTGACTAACTGTGACTGAGCCCACCAAAGGACACTTCAGAGAGTGTCTGTGAAGGATGCATGGGAGGGGGCATCAGGGAAGATGGAGAAGGCTGGGCAAAGACCCAGTGGACTACAAGCTGCCATCCCCTGGGAAACTTTCAGAACATTCACTATGCACCAGACAGTGTATAAGACACATTGCATGCGATATGTATATCAACACATAAAACCAAAATGTCATCCTTCAGATACGCTCGGGAAAGAGATGCTTTCCCCTTGTTAAGGATGAGGAAGCCAAAGCATGGGCAGTTTGTTTAACTTGACAAAGGATACACCGTTGGTTAAGAGCCAGGATCTAAACCCAAGTCTATCACCTTCCAGCCCTGTGCTAACCACAACCCCTGCCTCCTGTCTTTGGGGAAGGATTTCAAGTTCAGTTTAGCTAGACTTCAATATGCACCGTGAGCAGTGGTGGGAGACAAGGGTCCTCTCTGTACAATGCGAGGTCACAGTTTGCAAAAAGACCTGCAGTCCTCTTTTACGTGTAACCAGTGTCATCTGCAAGGTCATCCATGAGAATGCAGGAGAATGTGCTGTGAGTCTCTGCCTGCTCTCCAAGCACTAACACAGATACCTCATTGATGGAGTCGTATCTGGACATTGGGGCTAGCAGGACAAGGTTCCACATGGAGAGGGGGAGGGTTAGGTCAGGCGAAGAGATTCCTCCGTCCCCCTAATGCCACATCGTAGCAGACATATCACGTGCTCTTTTCACAACAACTTGGACCACTTTTTATTTTAGTTTTAACCATGGTAGACAGTTCCAATGAAGCTCAGCCTGCTTTTGTGCTACCAGCATCCCAACTAATCAAGCACTTTGCATCTTTTGTTATTCTCTTGAAAGATCTTATCCAACTTAGTGGGATCCCATTTCAGCCTATGCTCATATGCAGCCTAAAAGTGCAGAAAATTTAGCAGCTTCATCAGGGGAAGGGAGCCATTTGATAATTCTGGGGGCATTCTCTCTGCCGCTTAGCAGACACAGTAGAATTGAGCTGCTGTTGATTATAGAAGCATCCTAGAAAACGTGCCCTTATAATGGCTTTTCGTCTTTCCCTACCTCAATTTCTCTGCTTCCTCCTTCTCCTGTGGTCATCTCTCAAAAAATAGCTGCACTCTCACCCTTGTCACAGGCTTTCCTACTAGGGGAACTTAAACTAAGACATTTGGTACACGAAGTGGTTCTAGAAAGTACTCAGGATGGGATTCTGGAACTGGTCTATCACAGATCATCACTCCATTTCTGATTATTAGAGGGGGCAATAGTCTCTGGAGTCCCTAGCATCACAATTACTAAATCATGTGAGAGGTGATTGGGGTGGACAGAAGAGCAGGGTGAGTACTGGGTGATGCCACAGCTCCAGCACTTGAACCGTGTGGGGCAATGGTAAATAGGGAGGTTGTGGAGTTGGCTGACTTTTCCTAACTGCCTAAGAAGCCTTGAACAAAAAAGAGAATATAGGCTCAGGTTAGTCAACTATCTACCCAGGTCATGCTGTGACATCCAGAAGGACTCACGGCAATGCTTAAATATCTCCTGCTGCCATAGGGCAAAATGTGCTAAAAATGCAGCCTGGATTAAATTATAAGGATGGGCACTCGGTGGAGACTGAATGTGTAATCTTGAGATGTATCCTCTGCTAAAGCAGGGCACTCATAGGAAGTAATGCACCTGGAGGCCTGGGATGGGGACTGTTAGACATCTGCATCAAACAAGTGTATGAGTAGAATTGCCTCACTCCCCATCACTTCCGGCAACACCCCTGCAGAATGTGTGCTATAGAGACCTCAGGCCCCACTGGGTCAGAGGTCCAGGGGAAAAGAATACCAAAAAAAAACAAAACATTGCACCAAGGGACAGTTTCCCCTGAAGCTGGAGCTCTGATTAGTTGTTTTGGACTCCATATTTCGGCATAAAAAGGAGTTATTGCATTTTTGAGTGTAGATTCTGATAACCATCAGGAACTAAGAGAGGAGTATGGCTGCAACTTGGGGATCCCCTGGGGTGCTTTGGTGCTCCTATGCCTGATGATCACAGAACAGACAATTGTAACAAGCATTGCACAAAAAGGGCAAGGCAATCAAGAACACAGGGCCTCTGAGATGAAGGTCTGTGTCACTCTACCAGGTAAGCAATTTAGTTCTGTGGCAGTGCTGGATGAGGGTGAGGGAATTCTAGAAGGTGTGGTTACAGAGGGAGATGATAAATTCCAACTGTGGTCCTGATACCAGTTGCAGCTGGCAGGACTATAGCTTGTTCTCCTAAACCTGCCTGCGTAAAGCTTTTTGATGGAAACTGCAGTCAGTCCCCATCTTGAAAATGTAGTGACAGGATGGATTTAGTGAGGGACATAACACAGTCTGAAGAGTACGATAGGCTGGACTATAGCAGAGGCCACTTGGCTCATCTCATTTGTATCCTCACCTACAGTGGACAGTGGCATATGGACCATGACTCACCTTGCTGTACCTCAGACAAGCATAGCCTGACTCAATGCATCGTGCTCCAGGGCTTTCTGAGATGCCAACAGAACTTGCTTGGCCTGCTTGTGGGCACAGCCTGAAGCTAATACACTTGGCAGTGACTTTTAACCAATGGGAGATAAGTGTCAGTAGATAAAAGCTTCAGCGTCCTGTGTTTCATGAAGACACTTCTGGGAAGTATTCTGTTCATTTCTCAGAGGTTCTGGATGAATTGCCCAATTGTCTACGGCAGTGGAAACAATAATGCCTACTTATATATATTGGCTTTCCCTCCTTCTGTGTCTTTCTGTCTCCCTCCCTTTCTCACTTCTGTTTTCTAAGATCATCTCTCAGACAAATTACCTGCCCTGAAACCCCTTTTCAAGCTCTCCTTTCAGAGGAAACCAAACTAAAGCACACAAAATCTTCATGTTTTCTGCTTTATGGAAAATGCACTCACTCCAGCCAGACGGGTAGCTGGACTGAACATTGGATAAGGAATATTTATTATTTAGAGTCCAAGAGCAATTTGAGTCTGGGGTATATGCCAGATTTCAGATTTCTAGTGCTTTGCAGAATCTTCTTGATAAAAATTGGCAGAGATGCTGAAAACCCACAGTCACAGCCTGACGAGTTATTGCTCCTGGAATTTTCCAGTCACTCAGATAACTTATTTTTAGAGAAAATCCACCCCCAGAGCAAAATTGGAAGCATCGAAGGGAACATCCCTTATAGGCCTATAATTTTTCACCTTTCAGATTCCCTTACTACCCAGTTCAAGCTATCATTAATATTGCTTTGGGGCACTCCAAGTTGTCCCCAGTGAGCAGTCTGCTACTAGCTCTAACTACTTTCTAAGAAACATGAAGTTCAAGCAGTGTCTAAAAGCTTAGATCAATGAGTCATGAAGAAGCTAAATGGGATGACTAGCCTTCACAGAACTCCCAGACCCCGAGTGCGATGCTGACGGATGCTCTCTGCGGCACAGCAGTTAAAATAATACTTAGCACTTAGCAGTTTCCAGTCCCAAATTATTTACTGAAATCTTCTATATTCCATAGCCATGCCTTTGAAACATGTGATATTGCCCTCATTTTTCTAAACAAAGGAAAATAGATTGAAAGAGACTTATTTAGTAATATAGCAGTCAAAAATAAAAAGTTGAAATTCAGTAGTTCCCGAATTCAGGAATATCTCCTTTGTTTGTTCAAGTCTGAAGAATGCAAACCGGACTTGTGTGTCATCCAAGAAGTTATCTTTTTCTACGTGCTATTTTCTTGCCTGTTCCAGAAGCAAATGACGTCAATGAGTTCTTTGAATGGGCGGCTTTGGCTTCAAGCTCTTGAGAGTGAAGGATGTTTTTGTTGCACTCGAAAGGCCATGGAGGTTAAAGAGAACTCAGAAACCATTTGTGAAGACAGTAAAAGAGTATTTACTAATCCTTACTTATTTCGAATAGACAGAAGAGGAGCTTCAGCTTAAAAGGAGTGGATTGACAGGTAGGAACAGGGAGTGGAATTGACATCTTATTGCGTGCCCACAAGTAATCCAAAATTGAGGCAGCATTTTTTTTATTATGCTACTGAGTTGAATAGCTTTCATTTAGAGTGCTCATTGCAGAATGTGAGTAAAAGGAATTCATTTTTTATATATTGCAAAATTTCCTTTGAAATATGGTTAAAATGAATCCATTAATTAAACTATTTTAAATTATCTTTTCACATAGACATAATCCTGAGATTCTGGGCATAGCTATATCCCTGAAAAACTAAAAGTTTTCTCAACAAAGATGAATCCAGTGAAAACTAAAGAGTTTAGAAGAAGAGAATTAGACTAATATAAAGTAGTTCTTATAATGTTTGAAACTAAACACTGACAGTGAAGTGCCATTTTCTGGAAAATCTCTGGAATGCTTATTAAAAATACCGGTTTCTGGACCTCATCCAGGACCACTGAATCAGAATGTCCTAGAGTGGACTCCTGGTCTCTATACTTTTAAACAAGCTCCACTCCCACCTCCCCCTCCACCAGCACATGACTTACCAACTGAGTCTTAGGATGTTTGGAGAAAAAACCCTGCACTTTGTATTAATCTCCGTGTTTGGACGGCAGCAAGTTGCATGAGGTTATTTTTCTCACGTGTCAAGAAGTCTGCTTGCAGGTGCCTGCTGGCTTTGCTCCAGCGGTGCTGTGGTGCCAGGGCCAGTGTCTGCAGATCCTCTTGGTCTGTTCCTCATGAGTGTCACCTTATACCAGGAAACACTGCTCAGCTAGAGTTTAAAAGCCCTGTCTTCACTCCTCAGAGAGGGCACCCTAGGGCATGCACATGGTCATCTGGGGATGCCAGTTGGATTAGCGGGGTTCTCTTTGTCTCTTTCTCTCATCTCTCTGTTAAGCTGTCTACCTCTGATTGCATCGTCTGTAGCTTTTAGGCTGCGCTAATAGCTGACTAATAATCACTCTCTTGTTTTCAATAATGCCCTGGGGCATAAATTTCTCCAAGGTCTAACATCCTTGGCAGGGATATTTTTTGAGGTCAGAAGTTGAGTTTTGTTCTGACCCTGAGAAGACGTTTTCTTTTCTTTTTCTCTGGTTGTCTCTGGTAAAGTAGCTAGCTTTCAGTTTAGCTTGCTGTTCTCATGGAGCTACCAACCTCCTCTTAATAGTTTTCCACAAAAATCTCCATTGTTTCTGAAAGCCACCTTAGGCTTGCACATATCCACACTCAGTTCCAAATAAAGTCAGTTTCTTTGGGGAAAGATCGAAGTTCTGACCTGCTTCTCTCTCTGAGCAAAATCTCTGAGCCACTGCTCTTTAGCTGGGGGTGGGGCAGTGGCCCCCTTCTTTCAGAGTGACCCTCCCGATTTAGGAGCAGGATGCTGGGTGCAGGCAGCAGACTCAGATCTTCTCAGCTTGGCTTTCTCAGTTTTGAACCTCCACATATGGTGTGAGTGACCTAGGGAGAAGGTGATTACGACCTAGAGTAGAGACTCTGCCTTAAGTAGGGGCTGAGAAAAGAGCCCTAACATCTTAGCTTACTTGAAATTTAGCCTCTGCAAGAAGGAGCTGGGAGATGATGAGAAATTCTGGCTGCCTGTTTGTCCTAGAAAGATATCATATGCCTTGACTAGGAGCTGTGTGGACAAGGATCCCTATTTCCTAACCACATCCCCCTGGGGAGTGGAGCTGCCATCACGCAGAGTGGGCTGGGCAGAGAAGGAGCAGGTCATGGTCAAGTGGCACAGACTCTTTTCTCACCAAGATTTAGTAGATTTTTTTCAGGAAATATTTCTTCATTTCCTGTAAACACTTAGCACACTTTCCAGAGACTTTAATTTTTTTTTTAATTAATATTGGTCAGTTATGGTTGTATTGCTCGGGAACAGGTCTGTGGAGGTCCTCACACTGCCATTCTGGAAGTCATCTCTTTTCTTGATTTTTTAGACCCGTTAACACATTACAGAATTGACATCTCTGTCTGCGATATTAGTTGCAAGTATTTTCCTCCCGTTCGTTATTCGTATTTTTGCACCACATGTGGTGCATTATTTTGGCATGAAATTTTAAAATGAAATTGTATGTAGATTACTTAATTATTTTCTCATTACTTTAGATTTTGAATCTTCGTTGAAAAAGCATTCTCCACTCCCATGTCATAAAATCATTCACTCTTTTTCCCCTAGTACTTGTATGATTTAATATTTACATTTAGATCTGCAGTCATTTTTAGTTTATCAGAGTGGGTTGTATGGGATATAGTTTCTAAATTACCTTGTTCTAAATTGCTATTTAGGTCTTCCAGATTAATTATTAAAAATTCCATCTTTCTTAAGAACTTAAAATTGCACCTTTGTCATTTAAAATTTTCCACATATATTTTAGTTGTTTTCAGATTCCATTCTGTTTTATTGGTATACCAATCTATTTATTAGCTTATACTCTTTTAATTATAGAGGGTTTATATTATGTTTTTAAGCAGTTAGCATCCTGGAACTCAATTATTCTAATTTTTCAAGGTTTTCTAGACAGTTCTTGTTTATTTTTTAAGTTTATTAATATTAGAATTAGCTCGTGTAGCTTCAGACAACAAAATAAAATTAAACTTGTTGGATTGTGTTACCACATTAAATTTATACATTACCTTGGGAAGTACTGACATCTTTTGATTGAGCTGTTCTATTCAAAAATCATAGAAGTTCTGTCCATTTGACCAAGCCTACTTTCTCTGCTTTTCAGGGGTATTTTAGATTTTTCCTCATGTAGACTTTGCATGCGTCTTATCAAAAATATTTCTGGAAGCCAGCCCAGTGGCATAGAGGTTAAGTTTGTACGCTCTGCTTTGGCAGCCTGGGGTTTGCAGGTTCAGATCCTGGGCATGGACCTATACACTGCTCATCAAGCCGTGCAGTGGTGGCATCCTACATACAAAATAGAGGAAGAGTGGCACAGATGTTAGCTCAGCGACAACCTTCCTCAAGCAAAAAAGAAGAAGATTAGCAAGATGTTGGCTCAGGGCCAATCTTCCTCACCTCCCCCCGACTATATATATATATATATATTTCTGGATATTTGTTGCTATTGTTCTTGCTATAATAAGTGGTGTTTTTCTCTTCTAACATATTTTACACATTGTTATTTTTGGTCTATAAAAGGGTCATTGATTTTCGTATTTTAACTTTTATAACCTGCTAAATTACTGATTCTCTTGTTGTTTATATTAATTTTTTCACTGATTGTCTTTAGTTTTCAAAGTATACTATTGTATAATCTAAAAATGAAAATAATTTTTCTTCCTTCCTTTTAATTGTTATGCCCCAAGTTGTTGATTTTCTTTGAAGGATTGGCTAATTTCTCCAATATAATAATAAGTAGTAGTGGATATAACAGTAATTCTGGCCTTGTTCATGAATTTAGTGAGAATGGAAAGATGTTTCCTTATTGATTAAGATGCTGAAGTCAATTTGTCTTCATTTTCCTGAAATAAACCCCACTTACTCAAGATGAATCTTTTATATTGTATTGTTGGATTCTATTTGCTAATGATTTATTTATAACTTTTCATCACTATCTGTAGGTGAGATTAGTTTGCAATTTGGTTGTTTGTGTGTGTTGCAATCATTTTCAGGTTTGGGGATTACTGTTACATTCCCTTCACGAAATTAATTCAGAAGTTTTCCTTATTTTGTAAGCCTCAGATTCATTTAAAATAGCAATAGCATTATTTGTTCTTTGAAGTTTTGATAGAAGTCCCTGTGAAAACTTATAAGTGAAGTCCTTTTTGAAGGTGTAGCACGTTGATACAGTTTTTTAAATTTCTTCTAAGGACATTCAAATTCGAAGTTTCTCTTCTTCTTGGGGTTGGTTTTGGCAAATTTGATTTTCCTAGAAATTTATCTTTTTCATCTAAGTATTCAAACTAGTTTAGAAAGAATTGTGTAAAGTCTTCTGTTAGGAATTTATTTAAATTTTTATAATTTCAAAAGTTCTTTTCCCTGTCGTTTTTTATTTTGTGTATTTGTGTTTCCTTCCTTTTTACTTGATTATCTTAGCTAGTGGTTTGTCTGTTCAGTTGATTACTTCAAAACACCAGCTTGTTTATTTATATATCAGTTATATTTTCCTATGTTGTAATTTGTTAATTTCTGCTTTTATCTTTAGCATTTTACTCTTTCTGCTTTCTTCATATTTATTTTATTCTTTTCCTTACTCAATGAGTGGATCCCCTCTCCCATTTTTATTATTTGTATTAAGAGCCATGAACATCCTCTGAACATTGTTTTAACTGTATCCTGTAGATTCTCTTTTGTATGGTTTTAATCATTCTAAAATAAATCCTTCAATTTTGATTTGTTTTGTCCCTTTGACGCAAGAGATGTTTAGAAGGAAGTTTTAAAATTCTGGTTGTAGGGACTTTGTACCCTCCCTAAAAATTAACTTCTAATTTAATGATCACAGAATGTTGTTTGGATGAAATTTATTCAAATTTATTCAGAATTTATATCTTCTGACCTCTTTTAATCTACAGATGGCAACAATTCCCACTGATTCTAGCCCTAGGAAATTACACTATCATTGGTAGTTTCCTCACTTCTGTCCACACTTCTATAAGTATTCCTTTATTAAAATATTTCAAATTATCCATTTTGAATTTGCCATCCATTTCATGCAGGGACCCTAACTAACATGATGGCTGGAGACTCATAAGTGAGGGTGAATCTAGTGTGTTAATGGGATGATGAGGAGGTCAGCTGGACTGGAATAAGACGGTATAATTTGAATAAGTGAGAAATAAGGTAGAATACATAGATTGAGGCCTGATCATCAAGGTCACAATATCTAAAACTAGGTTAATCTTAATTCTGTGGAGAAATATAAAGCCATTGGAAACTTTTGAACAGAAAATTGATATTCTTAAAGTAATCCTTGATAAAGATTGGCTGTGGTGTATGCAAGATGGATTGAAGCAGGAAACATGGAGTTCAAATGAGCAATTAAAAGAATGACACATGACATATAAGGTGAGGGAAGCTACATAATAATTATGCAGTGGGAATGACAAGCATAGAAAATTAGATCTTGGAAAATAAGTGGATATAGGACAGGAAAGAATAAGATGAGCCAAAGATGACTTTAAAGTTCGAAGTCTGGGTGCCTGGAAGAATGATGATGTTATTAAAAGATGACATTTGTTGGGAGGACAGACTGATTTGTAAAGGAAAATGGTGTTTGAAAATAAGGAACTCACACCCTCACAACACTGCCTCAGGAATTAGCGCTGGTTCGTGGGTTTGATTTCAGCTTTGAAAAATAATTTTTTCTCCCTGTGTTAAACAAAACTCTAAAGTTATTAATCTCCATTGAGAACCAGCAGATAACTCAACGTGCAGAATTTAAAGAGTGTGATTCCAGGGATCATTGGGAAAAGAAGTTCCAATCCCAGGAAGAAGATAAAGAAAGTAATTTCTGTGACTCAAATCAACATAATAGGTCACAGATAGGTGGTTGGAATCAGGCGAATGTTTCTTGCATTGGGTTTGGAAAATGGAAAAACTATCTAAACTGAAAGGAAGACTGATAATGAGAACTTACCTAGCAGAAGTTGTAGTACACAGGGGTAAAGGCAAGGGGGATCATTATACTAGACAATTTATTTACTTAGATTACCAGGCACACTAAGCCTAATTACTTCAGTGTAATTAGTCAGCCTGGGAAGGAGATGGTGTTTTGATTCAAAGACCACGAAAGTACATGGTGTCACTTCTGCTTCATTCTTGCCTCTGATTAATGATGACATATTTTGTGCAGTGTATGGGAACCAAGCCAATGTGATCAGACCTTTGAATCTGATGTTGGAGAAACATGGTTTAATAGTAGGATTGGGTTCCCTGAGTGGTTATTGATACTCTTGCTGCAAATGTGAAATCTGGCTTGCGACTTGGGGAGGAGAGAAGATGCAGACAGAGGACATCTTTGACATCAGGTGAGTGAAAGGAAACTGACAAGGGAATACATCCTGGTCTCATACTTGTGAGGAGACCCAGACTTTTTCTTCTTTTTTTGGTCTCATACAGAGCCTAACACAATACTGGATTTAGACAAGATCCTCACTAAATAAATGTTGAATTGAATTGATACTAACCCATAAAGGTGGTCCTATATCCAAAGTAGAATATTATTGCTTGAAAAAGCTAAAAAGTTGTAAGATGCGGAGATCCCCAAAAGGTGTTTAAGTTCTGAAAAATCCAATATGCTTCAGGAAGCATGAAGTGTGATCCGAAAATATGTAGGGGCAAATAAATGTTTTTTAAATAAGGGGAGTGGATATGATAAGACAATATATATATATATAGCTCAACAAATACTGAAGGCCTAAGAAGGCATAGGCAGACTGGAGTTACTATTCTTTATTTTTCAAAGAAATCCCAGTGGTGATGAAGATTAGAGTTAAGAAAAGACTTATCAGAGAAGAGTCAGAAAATCTGTGATTTCTCTAACTTGAAATTAAAACAAGTATAATACAGTAGATCTGCTCACACATACATACTTCATAAGTTTCTTTCATCTCAAAAGATTAACAGTAGATATGAAGGAGACATTTCAATGACTGGTTTAAATTCCATTTAGAATATGTGTAAAGACGATCTTCCAAAGTACATTGCTGAACTATTTCTTCCTTGGATAAGCTTCCCCAGCTGTGTTTCCCAGTGGTCAAAACTTCATGATTCAGTGTGGACAGTGAAATCTTGAGTTCACATTTTTATCATTGAATCATGAGGCTCAGCGGAATTGTTAATAGAGACTCTAAAAGAAACCTAACTGAAAATTTGCCTTCATTTCCAGAATCACTTCTTAGCCTATTAGAAAATACACGTATCTGTGATGCTGGGGTTTTCAGTTGTAAAAGATATCACCGTCTTGATGCTTTGTGATTAGATTTTATTCATTGTCTTTGTCCAGGAGGATTTAAGTAATAGTGCATAGCCAGTTTATTGGGAGTAAGCCTCAGAAAAATTCATAAAAGAATACTCTTTAGAACATATTTACTAATTGTCTGCAATATATCATAAATGGCTGCATTAGTATTCCTAACAATAGGTTTTAGTACTGATATTTTAATTATGGTGGAAAGAATTAATTTTCCTAGAATGTATATTGTATACCTGGAGGTCAGAGGTCACTTTGATTTGTTCTTAATTTTACTGATATAAAAACTGAGGCCTAGATATAAAGACAAGAGCCCAAAGTCACACATCAAGCTAGCTCCCATACTACTCTGAGCAATAAATTCACTCAATAATCAAATACGCAAACTCATTTTTCACAAGATACACATCAAGAAACAATGCCTTTTATTTTTATGTTATCAATAAGAGTAAAAAACATAGCTATATTAAGGTATTTACAAAACTCACAATAAATGTAACAGAGGAATACTTCTCAATATCAATACATTATAGCAGATAACAAGGGAAATTTTAAGTGGACAGGTAGACAGGTATTTATTCAGTTCTTGATGTTTCATTAAATTATTCAAATCACAAAAGCTCTAATAAGCGCTTCCCAGCAGAGATAGAATAAATAAACTAATTGGAGAGGTGTTCATTTAAAAAAGAATACACATTATCTTATTTAAAAGTTTATTGATAAAAATCTAAATTGGTCCTTTTCTTCAGGCTTAGAGAAGAGTAGAAATTCCCTTGGGAAATTTCCCAAGCTTTCCTCAAGGCTGAAGGACTTGGTTTTATATAGATTAATAACATTAGAATTTTATCCTCAAAGAAATGTTTCATAGCCTGATAGATTACGGTATAGTGCAAGTGATTTCTATGAAATGTTACCTTTTACTTGTTTTCAGGATGGCAAAAAGGGACCTGGTGTAATTGTTGTCTCCCTTCCTCAGTGTAGTTTCCATTACTCTCCGGGTTTATCATGAAGAATAATGATGCTTTGATTAAAAAAGGAACATCACCACTGCTGTAGTCAGACCTCGCCAAGGGCAGGCCAGCACATCTTTCTTTTACTCTTTTCCCCATAAACATGACAGAGAGCAATGGTAAAGTACATCAGATTATGACAATTGTGCAAGGACTGCTATATGTCTTCAGTTCCTCATGAAACATTCACAAAACGTTTCTAACCATTGCTGTGCATATACTCATTAATCTTCAGTTTTGCTTCTCTATAAAAACGTAGAAATATGCTAAAAGAGGCAAGGTGTATCAGCCTCTAGGCCCTCAGCCCAGAGTTATTCACCCATTAGCGTGATTCTAAGATCTAAATAGAAGGGCAACAGAAGAAATTGAATATATTCTATATTTTCATCTTACATTCTTCCACGCTCACTATCACTGCCCTGGTTCAGTTTCTCATCACGCCTAAGCTGACTTGCTGCAATGGTCTTCCATCTGATTTGCCTGCTTCTTATGTCTTGCTTCTGAATCCATTCTTTATGTATTCCAGATAGTGATTCAGATTTACACTCTGCTCTCTCATTGCCCAGGGTTTCCAAGCTTTTTGGATTCTTGACCCTCTCTGCCACACTCTCACCCACCCTCCCAACCATGGGGAATATCCTTTGCCCACCATTCTGCTTTCAGTCTCTTTAGATTTCAAGGCCATCTGAGTTTGGCCTCCTTTGTCTTTCCCATCATCCTATTATTCTGGGCTTTGTGCCACTTCCCATCCAAGTTATGTGATTGTGATTTGATGAGAACCCTTCATTGATAAAACTTGATGAGTTTCCATTGGGTTCAAGCTAATTCATCTTGGAGAAATATTCATGTGAATCTGTTTTTAAAATACTGAGATTTCTCATCTCTCTTTCTTTGATCTTTCATGATATTTCTTTCACATTATTTCCATGAGACAATTTCTGGTCCTTTTTTTTTTTTTTTTTTTTTTTTTTAAGATTTTATTTTTTCTTTTTCTCCCCAAAGCCCCCCGGTACATAGTTGTGTATTCTTCGTTGTGGGTTCTTCTAGTTGTGGCATGTGGGACGCCGCCTCAGCGTGGTCTGACGAGCAGTGCCATGTCCGCGCCCAGGACTCGAACTAACGAAACACTGGGCCGCCGGCTGCGGAGCGCGCGAACTTAACCACTCGGCCACGGGGCCAGCCCCAATTTCTGGTCCTTTTAAAGGCTAACATTTTATATATTTTTAATCGCTTTAAGCATATAAAAGACACTTTCACTATTCACAATGTGTTGTCAAAGTATTTTTGAACACTGGAAACATTTCTGGGCAAAGTGAAGTGCATTGTTCCCTAAATTGACATTGATCTTCCTCTTAACATTATCACTAATGTAAAGGGTTGTGAATATCTTCTATATGTGAAGTTCTACATATGACCCAAAGAAATTGTATAAATGCAGACTTAGTCACATGGGTCTGCTGTTTAAGATCTATGTTTGGAAATGGTCCATATGTGAATAATTGGTCCTGCTCTTTTTAGAAAAACCAATGGGGTGATATAAATTACATTGATATTATTGATCCTGACTTTAGATAAAGTAGGTGTTCAAAACTAAGTCTGGGAAGAAAGTGGTTTTTCTATTTCCTTTACCATTTTTCCTCTTCAAAGCAAAATTTTGAAAGCCACACAGCTACATTCATTCAACAATGTAGAATTTGTTGTTGAAAGTCACTTTGTCCCAGAACATACACCATGCTAGATAGTGTCTGTATACAGCCCTTTATTCAAACCCTTGGGACCAGATGTGTTTCTGAATGCAGAATTTTCCAAATTTGAGGAAAGTAAACCAGTGAATGCATCTTCTATTTCAAAATACTCCCAGGGGAATCCTGAGCAGTGTCCTACAATCAAACACACTAAAGGGTCAGCAGTGAAAATCGTAACTATTCACTTAGGAATAATGTAGTTTATAAATGGTTTCACATCAAGATAGACAAAGGTTTTGCAGACAAATGAGTTAAAGGACAGTTTTTATTTCTTACAGATTTTTAGATTTCAGAATTTTAGATAAAGGCTTGTAGACCTGTGGTGTTTCACGAAAAATGCAACATAGTTTCTGCTTCCAAGGAACCCAACAGGTGTAAATATTTAGGTGGTTCATACTGATAGTCCCATACTGGTGTTAAAATATTGAAATATTTTTTCTAGTAATTAAGTGGCCATTGTCCAAAGCCATTCAAGGATTCTCCCCTCCAATGCATCCGTCCCCTGGATCCATGGTCCCTTCCCTGCACTCACCATGACCCAACAATTGAAGGAGTGACTCCCTGCTCCCCTGCCCACTTCTGTGTTGCGGTGGGTGCCTGAGCCATACCACCTGTTCAAAATTTTGAATATCACTCCTGAAATCACAGAACAGTGAATTTCTTCAGTAGAGCCAGAGGATTTTGACAATGAAGAGGGGTTGGGAGAACTAAGGAGTCCCACTTCCTTTTGTTTTAAATGTTTCTAGATCACAGGTTTAAGTAAGCGAAAAGCCAGTGAAATTATCTGTGGCCCCAAGTCTCTGCTGCTACAAGAAGGACAACCGGTCTCCAAGAGGGCGAGAAGGGAAGAACGCCCCTGGCAAAGAGCCTCCTCCGTGGTCTCTAATCAGTGGCTTTTGCAGTTCAATTTATTATATTTATCTCTGATGTAGGAAATTCCGTATGTGCTCCTTGAAAGTTTTTTTCAGAAGATGTTAATTTCCAACATGGTAGAAATTGAAAGAGAAAGTGATTTGATGAGAAACCTGTTGTTGAGAACTTCTCCTTTACTTTTTAGAAATAATATCCCTGAGCAACTTCCAACCTCACTGAAACTTAGTTTTTATTTTTCATCTGTAAAACGAGTGTAATAATTCCTACTCAGTGTTAGGATGTTGGTGAAAATTAAATGAGGTGGTATATATTGCTAAACAAATATAAGACATTACCATTTGTTTTTTATCAGATTGAAAATGACTCTTTAAGATTCTTGCTGTTATTTTTTTCCCGCTGAATTTGATCAGCCCTGACGGCTGTGCCTATAAATGAGCTGCATTGATCTGTCCCCACCCTGCTCACTTGGCCAGAGGTCAGTGACTTGAGTGGACACTAATTAGGACTTCCATTAAAAAAATATTCCCTGTGCTGGGGTTGGCCCAGTGGCACAGTGGTTAAGTTTGCTGTACATTCTGCTTCGGCAGCCCAAGATTTGCTGGTTCAGATCCTGGGTGCGGACCTACACGCTGCTTGTCAAGCTATGCTGTGGCAGGTGTCCCACATAAAATAGAGGAAGATAGGCATGGATTCTAGCTCAGGGCCAGTCTTCCTCAGCAAGAAGAGGAAGATTGGCAGTAGTTAGCTTAGGGCTAATCTTCCTCAAAAGAAAAAAAAAAAAGCTCCCTGTTCTAATTTGAGAGAGACAGTATGTATGAGAGACAATACAACATGGTAGTTAAGATCATGGATTCTGGAATGTGATGGCCTTGATTTAAATCCCAGCTCTGGCACTTCTAGCTTGAGCATGTTACTTAAATCTCTTTGTTCTTCAGTTTCTTCACTGGTAAATTAAGGATAACAATTGTTCCCATCTCATAATATTGTTATAGCTATTAAATGATTTAATGCATGTATAACCCCTAGTACAGTGCCTAGCAGAGATTAAGGTTTCTTCAAGTGTGGAGCATTACTGGAAGGCCACCTGCCTCCAGGGGAAGCCCTTACCACCAGCTACTTCTCAGTTTCTGCTGTGCTAGCCAGTCGGATGCCTTAGAGTCTTCTATCTATTCAATTTCTCCAAAGCCATGCAATCAAAGCAGCTCAGCTTATCAGCTCTTTCTTGTTGTCATTGCCATTGCTGCTGCTGCTGTCCTTCTCCTCTCTTTCCCTTTTTCCTTTTCCTTCTCGTTGTCCTATCCTCCTCTGCCTCCTTCTAGAATGCATCTGTAAGGCATATCTGTTAGTACAAAAACCTATGTAACCTGTCATTGTTTTTCGCTCTTCCAACTCTCCACTTCCCGTGCCTATATTCTCCCGCTTCATCCTGATAATACTGAAATAGCTCACCGCACAAAAAATGTCTCCATTCTATTGTCATCATCTCTTTAGACTTTGATTTCTTCTCTTCTTCAGGCATCTTCTTCTTCTTCTGTTCCTCACACATCTAATATTGCGACTAGTATACATCCTATTCTAATCTTCATTAAACTCTGAAGAACACTCCAACAAGTCAATGTCACTTCTTCCCCCCATTTCTCTACCACCCACAAGTTTAGTCATGTTTCTTAGCCTATGTCATAGCTTGCTGACTGTCTTCAATTTTCTCTTCTATTTTCTAATGCCTATTCCTAACATACCATTCCTCAGAAATATCATTAAGGCCACAAGATTTAAATGGCAAGTTAAGAACCATCTAACTTCATGGAGCAAAGCTTCTGATGCTTTAATTTTTCATATATTAAAAAGGGTTAAGTTTACAGGATTTTCCCTACAGAGGTTTTTCCTGTATCTACATTTTAAGCCAAAACTTTAGGTAACTAACTGCATTTTAGGATAACACACAAACTCAGTAGAAAAGTTTATCACCCTTTCTAACTTGACTTTGTATAAGGAAGTTTGACCTTCTTAACACCACTTCTTTAACTACCTGAACTTTGAGAAAAGAATAACAATGAAGCGTACAAGGAAGAATAATTCAAGGTTTTCTTTTTTCTTTTCTGATTTCTCCAGAAGCTTTTCAAGTAACAATGATTGCTTTTGCTCAGGTTCCCTAGCAAAGAGACATCAAAATCAAAGCATATATGCTAACATTTGGCTGATTTAGTAACTATAAGGCAATGTGATGATGGCAGCAGAAACTAGAGTAAATCAGCCAGGAGCCAAAGAATCCCACAGCCTCTAGAAGCAGGAAGAAGCAAGGAATGGACTCTCCCAGAGAGCCTCCAGAAGGAACTAGCTCTGATGATTCCTTGACATTAGCCCAGTAAAACTGATTTTTATCCTCTGACCTCCACAAACGTAAGAGAATAAATATGTGTTGTTTGAAGCCATTAAGTTTGTGGTAATTTGTTACAGCAGCAATAGGAAGCTAATACACATTTTAGTACCAGAAGTGGGGTGTACTATAACAAACACATAAAGCATCATAAGCAGAATTTGGTAAAAATATGAACATTAAAGCTGCTGCTGGTGGGAACTCAGAGGAAATATGGAAC
This sequence comes from Equus caballus, assembly GCF_041296265.1. Lineage (NCBI taxonomy): Eukaryota > Metazoa > Chordata > Mammalia > Perissodactyla > Equidae > Equus > Equus caballus. The sequence continues at coordinate 22,395,145 of NC_091692.1, forward strand.
GTGTTATTGGAAATTGGAGAAAAGAAAATCCTTGTTATATCACAGCAGAAATGTTAGCTGAATTGTTCCATAGAGTTACATGGGAAGCAGAACATGTAAGGAGTGAACTTGGATATTTGCCTTCCAAAGTTTTGAAGGTATGGCCTGGTCTCTTCATGTTGATTATGGTCAAATTTAAGAGAAAAGAGATAAATTGAGGGAAGTACTATTAAGCAAAAAGGAACCAGGATTTGACGAGTTGGGGAATTCTCAGCCTACCAGGATTGCAAAAGATGCTAAAATTAGGAGATTCACTGTCAGGAAAGAATGCTCTGGAGATAAAGCCAAGGGTGTATCTGGACAACTTTTTGTTATTCCTGGGAGGAATCAAAAGATCAAAGTATTCAGTTACACAGAGGACTCTATAAGAGATTAGGCATAAGAGGCATGGATTCTGTCAGCCATATCAGCAAAAACAGGAATAGATATGAGATTATCCAGAAAAGACCTTTGAATGAGCCTTTGTCTAGTGTAGTGAACACCTAAAACATATGTGGGAAACCCACAAGGTTTTTGCAAGTGTTGTATCAGGAGAAGCACTGCTAGTTTGGACTGAAAGGGACAGAGAGGAGGAAATTAAAGAAGGCTATTGGATTCTATAGACAGGAAACAGAATGAAAAATCTTCTCAACTACAAATATATGTTATTCTTCGTTAAAAAGGAATAATGACTCAGAGGGCACAAATAGGCACCAAGAGAGCTGAACCTCAGTCCTGGAGGGTGAATCCATGAGCCAAGTAGAGGGAGCCAGCAGCCACAGAGGGCTTTTCTCAGGCCTGGAAACTTATGGAAGTTCCTATCTCAAAAGTTGATCTCAAAATTGCTTGGGAATAGCAACTGCTTTATTCCTCCCACTTTCTCCACTTTGAGACGGGAATTGTAATAATTTCCACCTGAAATGTTTGGTAGAATTCACCAGTGAACTCATCTGGGACTGGTGCTTCCTGTTTTGGAAGGTTACTGATTATCGATTCAATTTCTTTACTAAATATAGGCCTATTCAGATTGTCTGTTTCTTCTGGTGTGACTTTTGGCAGATTCTGTCTTTCAAGGAATTGGTCCACTTCATCTAGGATATCAATTTGACCTGTGACCTCACTTCGTTTCTGGGTCTAAGAGTTGTTCAGCTTTTTCTTTCTTTTTTGTTTAAGATGAAGTGGTGACTTTTAAGCTACTTACATACTGAACCAGAATCCATAAAAATCACAAACTACTTTTTTAAGCAGCATAGTTTAGGTGTGAAAGAATGTAATAAAGATGAATGATCAAGGGATTTTATTCATTCAGTGGTAGAGACTCAAGCTGCATAGAAAGAATCAACAGAGGGGAGAGGTTGCAAATAGAGAAGAGGAAGAATCTGACGGATTATCAGATGGAAGGGAACACAAGTTGAGCATGGATGAAAGTATCCTTGAATAGAAGAGAGAAAACCTCCTCAATGGAGATTGATAATTCTATTATTTATCTGTACAGATGTATAAACATAGTAAGGCTTGGTGTCAATAACATTTTAGGTGGACAGCTGAACCAGCAAAATAAAATATTGAGACGTGCTAATAATGTGGGTTGTTCAGAAGGCAAATGGGACAAATGACGTCTGTGCTAGTCCAAAAACCACATAAATGTTCCATTTCAAAGTTCCCTTTCATCATACTTTCCTGATCTACACATCTGGAAATTGTCTACTTCCTCCTTTTCCTCCCAAACTGTACGACCCTTTATCTCCACTTTTCTTAGAACCAAGTTCTCTATAATTGCATCATAATGAGTTTTTTCATTTTCTGAGCTCAATGTTGATCGACAAATATGTATTGGGTACCTATATTGTGCTAGATGTAGGCCTCACATATCTTCTTCAAATGATTGAAATTGGGAACTTTCTCTAATTCATTCTTGATTCCTGCAAAGGGTCTGAACCAGGATCTTATACTTATGTAGGTGATAAACAAATGCTTACTGAATTAAAAATAAATAAAATCACTTTAATGTTAGCATGTTCACTCCTGCATACATTAACTGCCAGAGATAGCAGCTAAGAGTGCTAAACATTTCTCATGAATTATGTCACTTAATCCTCATGCAAACTTGTCATGTGAGTCTGGTTATCTCTGTTTTACTGTTGAAGAAATTTAGCTTTAAAATGGTTAAATGATTTACTCAAATTTTCTCAACTAGTAAGGACTCTGATCCATGACTAGCCAACTCCAGTAGCTTATTTTTTAACAAGCATCTTCTTCAGTCCATAAAGAATGCCGCCCGTTCACATAAACTCTTGACCTTCCATCATCAGAACTTATCAGAAATGTGAAGGAGAAACATTAAAAGAAAAGAATTTAGAGGGCAAGCAAAAAAGAATACCTTCACCTGGGAATACTTAAGTTGTATAATCACAGATATTACAATGGTATTATGAGAGGAAAAAATAAAACCTCCTGGAAAGAGTATCTGTTGGTGGAGTCCCCTTTTGCTCACAAGACGCAAAGATGCCCAGGAACCTTGGCTCAGCTTGGCTTCATCTGCTCAGACATAGTGTGTTTGCTGAGATCAGCTTGGAATGCCTGTCTGTGTACATAACTTATCACCCATAGGCTTGTCCTCAATTTGTCTGACTCCTTGTCATGGTTCATCGTTAGCTTTCAGTTTTGGCCCTGGTGTTTATATTGCTCAAAACTGTCCTGGAGGGCTTTGCGAAGACAGTTTGATGACAATCATCCAGCTAACTGCAGCACAAGCACTTTGTGGAGTCGGGGGCACTTGATTGAAAAGCACTTACCCCATCCCTGAGAAGTAATATTTTCAGTTTATTTCACACAGACAACACTTTTTCAAATTCAGAGTGGATGTCTGTTTCCATAGCACAGGTAATTTATTCCAGTTACTTAGGATTGAACTCTAAATCCGTGTGCCATTGGTAATTTAGGATGGATATAAGGAAGAATTTCCTGAGAGCCCTATGGGTTATTAAACACTGAAATGTGCTATAGAAGAAAATTGAAGGACCCTCTTCTTGCAAAGGACTTTAAAAGTGGAATCAATGAACATTACCCAGTATGGGCTAGGGTGGACCCATACGAAGGCAAGGATATGGAATAGATGACTTCCTGAAGTCCTTTATAGGGCTGACATTCTGTGATTCATCCTTTAAAATCAATGATCTGTGTTGAGAAAAATTATATCTTATCAGTATGTGAGGAAAGCAAACACAAAATATTCTAGAGGCAACGATAAGCATTTGTAGTATACTTAACCAATACGGTTAATACTGCTATTGAAGATATTTGGCAAGTTTTACGGATTGCAAATGTGGCAGTAGTGCTACAATCTTAGGGAGAAAACCTAAATTTTTAATGCATCACTTAAAACTCATGCAACGAGAATGGAGAAATTCTTCCAAAAATACTTTCATTTACTGTCTACATTCAGTAAACAGGAGAGGGGTTAGAAACCTTCCAAAATGCTGCCCCTGCATTCACAGTATAAAAGAAACTGAAGATATAAATGGCTCTGCAGGATTGTACCATGCTATTTTTAAATGGCATATAACCTGTTTATTTTGCATACTCATAGATTATTTAGGTAGTTCTCCATTGAGTGTAGTTGTTTCTCCGAATTTTGGGCTTCGGGAAATGAACAACATTGATTTATTTGCCTGCTTAGCCTCTAAAAGGTGATTTAGCCCAGTGAATAAAAGCAATGCTGCTTTAATCTTAACAATAAAAAAATAAATGAATTGGAAATTGATGCCTTGTGTTCCATTTCTTCATCTTGAATATTGGAATTGAAGGAGGTAGAAGGACATTTACGTAGAAATATCGCAAAAAATTTCTGGGCATTTTCATAGGCTTTGTTACTTGGTGTGACACTGAGTACCATTTGTAATTTCATTAACACTTTTGACTTTTTTCCCCCAGTGTATAGCATATCATTATTGCTAATTTTTCACTTAACTTTGATGGTGTTCATATTCCCGTTTGTTTATTGAACAAAAAGATATCCAGGCACTGTGCTGGCTGCTGGCATATAATAGTGATCAAAAAGATAAACCCTTTTATTCACGCATTTTATAAGCCACTAGAAGAGACGTAGTGACAAGATAATCAGAACAGAAGATTGTTTCAAACGTGCACACGTATTTTAGGCAGGAGGGGACTGTGAAGTGCAAAAAGGTGTGGCAAGAATTCTGAGAGCAAACGGGAAAGTTGCATGAGATGGGGCTGAAGTGCAGACAAAAAAGCAATGAGGACACTTTGAAGAGTATTAAGCAGAATATTTTCTTAGCATGTAGACAAAAGAGAAAAGAAGAAAAAGAAGAAAAGAAGGAGAGACAGTTGAGTAGATTTTCTTAAATTAGCCAGGGTAAAGTGGGAAGAGGAAAAGAAAAACATGGGTTACATATGAGAAAAAGATAGACTGATTATGGAGGATAGAAAAGCATGAGATGGTACGAAATTTGTTCTCTACAAAAATGCTTATATACTGGATGTGAAATCTTCTAAAACTGAGGCTGCCAGGACCTTGGGATGTAAGCCTTTTGGGCATTGAGCAACAGATAACTAGAACAGTATTTCTTGCAAGGAGTGAAGTGTTGCAATACAAAAGTCTAAAACCAGTGGCATTGAGACCAGGCAAAAAGAAGCTAGATTGGCTTCAAGGAGACTGTTAGTGAAAGCTGGCAGAGCCTTGGGGAAGTTGTTCATGAACATTTGAAAGACAATGAGGAGAGCATTATTGGAACTGAAGAAAATGGAATGTAGTGCCAGAAAGTTGGGCAACACTGATGATCTTCAGTGATGTACAAGATATGAAATGTACATAACTAATGAATTTGTTCATCTAGCTGAGGGGTTTTCCAGGTAGAATGCTGAAATGTTGATTATTCTAGCTATGATAAAATAGTCTATTCTATTACGAAATATAAAAAGAAAAGTGGAAATTATTCAGGGCTTCAGTAGAATTTAAAGAACATATAGAGTGTCCAGGACAGTCTTTCCAGCCAGCAAAAGTTTCCTAAAGTAAGAAATGGTATTAGGGCAAAATTCAAACCCAAGGCAGTATGACTAAGTCTCTGGGAAAGGTTGAATTCAGGATAAGAGTGTAACACCCCTTGTTTAATTCTTCAGAAAGATATAAAGGTATGTCTCACAGATCCCTTTTTGTTAGGCAATAGTATTTTTTAGAATTTTAATAATTTTTTTTTCACCAACAGTCTCACAGGTTTCCCAAGGCAGGTAAGTGGCTGTCTTGGGAAGTAATATGAGCATGGCTTTTGCCTCATGAGGTGGAATATAATCTGATATATTAGACATCTACGGAATTTTAGGAGATTTGTACTAGCTGAAAGACTGTGCATTAAAATAGACACAGTACAAAATGAAATAAAGAAAACTTTGGTATTTGGTCTCCTAACTGTTATGGACAGGAAGTAGGCCGAGAAGACTACACAGCTGCAAATGTGGTACATTTCTTATGCAAAATGAAGGATGACTCAAATTCACGAAGGGTGGATCCAAATGCCACTGAGAATATTTCCCAAAATCAGGACAGAACCCTAATCAAGGAACTGGCAACATGTACCTGGCCAGTTGCAGAGTCTCTATGAATTGGTGTCAGATTATTTCCCCATGTTTTGAAGGTGAGTGTCTATTGTGGTTGCCCTAACTCTGTTTCATATTGTATATTGAGTGTGGGGTGTGCAGATTACTTGCCTCTTTAGTTCACAGGTCTTCAAATTAAAAGATACCATACTCAAAGAACCACTCTTAAGGAGCCTAATCCAAGCCTGGTCCTGACATAGATAACAAGATTCTGGACTTTGAGAAGATGCCATAATGGGATAAGACTTTGGTCATCTTGCAGGGAGTGAGGAGTGTATGCATTTGCATGTGAGAGAACTGTAAATAACTTGTGGCAGTGGGAAAGATGGTAGCAGAGTAACAATATCTGCAAATTCTTTGATGTTTCTCGCTTTGAGGGGTCAGATCTATTTCCCTTCCTATTGAATCTACATTGGACTGAGATTCTTTTGAACATTATGATGTGGTGGGATGGAATGATGCTCTGCCAGCACCAAGCCTAGACTTTAAGACTTCTGCCTTGATCTCTTAAAGTTCTGAGCCACCATTTAAAAATCTGATTTCCCAGGTAGAGATACCACATGGAGAAGACCTAAGACTACACAGAGAAGGTGAGGAGCCCAGCTGAGATCAGCTTTCCAGACATCCTCTTCCAAGTGCCAGGTATATGAATGAAGCTACATGGACCTTCCAAACATTCCAGCTGAATATCACTGAGAGATGCCATTCAATGTCAAATAGGGAAGAACCACCCAGCCAAGACTTCCAAATTTCTGATCCACAAAACCATGAGATATAAAGAAACCCTTTTTGTTTCAAACCATTATATTCTGAAGTAATTAGTTTTGCTGTAGGAGATAATTGGCACAGCCCCCTAAGAAACTGAGTTAGGAAGAACTTAGAAATCTGAGTGGAATGCATATATTTACATCAGTGGAAGCAGTGACTGCATCAAAGATAGAAGCTTTGGGAATTGAGAATAACAATTGACCTTTAGTGAGAGGCCACAATGACCGCAAGGCAACCAGGAACTATTATAGATTCATAATCCACATAAGCAAATAGCTGAGGACTGTTAGATCTTTGGTGGACCATATGAGTAACGAATATTGGTACATTAAAATTTATGTGTATCTATCTTTGTAAGAAATTTGCAGTGGCCATGGTCCTGGACAAATTTGAGGAATGGATTAGGTGGTCTTCAGAAATTCAGATCCTAAAGAATTACTGACCTTTTTCCTAAGAGTCAGACTTCTCTCAGAGGTTTTCTGACACCTGCTAAAAATTTTTACTTAATTCATTATATCTATTCATTCAGCAATATTTAGTGTATTACCTGACTATGCAAGTTCAGTGCAAGGCTCTGTTAGGGATACAAATAAGTATACACTGTTCTTTTGCTCCAGAGACTCATAATAGGGTAGAAAGGAGCAGACAAAAACTGAAATAACTAATGCAGAAAAGAAAATAATGATTGCTAGTATTTTGATAGGTTTGACTGACTATAGGATTTTGGAACATAGTTAAGAGGCTCCCTAAGTTTAAGAAGCAAGAAACCAATTCCTGAATATACTAGAATACTGGACAAAGACAAAGGAATAAAGCAAGAATCCAGTTACTGGAAAACATCTTACCAAGGTCTCTGTGCAAGTTGCAGCAAAATTGGTTATATCCTGAAACCTAGCTACTTCACAAAGCTTTTAGAACCCGGAAGATACTAGAGTGTACATTTGAGAGGAAGGGCAAGTGAGAATCAAATTACTCCAACTAAGAAAATTAGAGGCCCATCTGAGACTAAAACCAGTAACAGTAGGTGAGGTGTCAGCAACCCCACGAAAATGTCACTGCCCAAAGTTCCAATAAAATCCCCATTGGAATGGTAGGATATTGGCCAATAAGTTGGATAGAAGTTGTCCAAAACATTATGATGTATGCTGCTGGTTAAACTCCAGAGACAATGCTCCAGTTGCCCTCACCCCTCCTCTCTTGTTTCTGTCCAATCCTCCTTCTAGAAATTGATTGTGTCCTGTATCACTCAGTTCCCCCAAAGGACTCATCCACCTGCCTCCTCACCTTTCCCAGCTCCAGCTGTGTATGGTTATTCAGGCTGTTCAATAATATACAAACTTAAAAATAAAAAGTTTTACTTTTTTTTTAACAAGAGTGACTCCTCAATACTCACTTTCTCAGCCTCTCTAGCAGCTGTGGTTGGCCGTATTAAACAGTTTTTGCCAAGAACACATACAAAATCTCCTCAAATTAGTTTGTTGTTAGTGCCGTTGCATTGATTCTGACTCCTAGCAATGCTTCATACAGCAGAGCAGAACCCTGCCCCATCTTTTTGCGCCATCGTCTCACCTTCTGGTGCTATATCAGACAATGCCCTGCTGCTATTTATAGAATTTTCATGTCCAATTTTTTGTTGAAGTGGATGGCCGAGTCTTTCTTTCTAGTCTGTCTTAGTCTGGAAGCCCTGCTGAAACCTGTCCACCATGGGTGACCCTGCTGGTATTTGAAATACCAGTGGCATGGCTTTCATGCATGACAGCAGCCACAGTATGACAACCAACAGCTGGGTGGTGTGGTTCCCCGGCTGAGAAATGAACCCAGACTGTGGCAGTGAGAGCCCCAAATCTTAATCACTAGACCACTAGGGCTCTTCAAGTTAGGAAAGATAATTTGTTTCCTTCAAGAAGAGATTTCTTAAGCTGCTCTTTTCCCTTCTTTCTACCTTGAATATAGATGTGGTGCCTGAAGCTGCAGCAGCCATCTTGCAACGTGAAAAGTCAATACACCGAGGATGACAGAGAGAAAGGAAGGAAGATTTGCATCATTGGAGACTTTGTTGAGTTTCTAAATCAGTCATGAGACTTCTTGCTAAGGACATAATAAACATCCTTATTTAAGCCACTGTTGGACAGGTTTTCTGATACTTGTGGGGGAATGAAATTCTAACTGATGTAGTTATTATTTTATTTCATTAAATATGTGATGCAATTGATTGTAGGTTATATCATTATTTAATATACCACTGAGCAAGAAAATAAGCTGAGATTTGCACATAACAAAGTGTTTATCACATAATTTTTATTTTATCCTTCTTAAAATAATACTTTTCCATCTGAAAAGACAGATTTTTATCATAGACTCCATTTGTGAATGCATTTAAAAAAATAAGTGGAGTGAATTTGTTAAAGAGCCCTAAAACTTCTTCACATTCAGTGTGCAGCTCTACTGAATAATGTTGTTACTCACAGTTTTCTATTTCTGCATTCTTTTCTACATGATACCATTCTTTGTCATCAACAGTGTGGATGATGTAGTATTTCTTAAACTAATTCATAAAATAATTAATGCTAGTTTTGGGGCTTTTGAGCCTGGCTTGCCTATAGGACATTTGAGAATGTCCCTGAATCCATATGATCAACAATTTCCAACACCCTTCTCCACATTATTGGGTTCCTACAACTATTGTCCCTGGGAATTTCTTCCATGTCATTGTCACTCTAAAAACATTGAAAGTTTTTACTTGCTGGGGCTTCTGATAGTCATACCTCTTGTGCAGGCAGTGAGTCCTGTGTCAGGACTGCTGTCTTTCTGCCCCAACTGAAAGACCCACCCTGATGAATGTAAGGTTCATCCTTTCTGACATCAGAGTTCCCAGAAGCAGAGCCTGGATGAAGAGATTTATTGAAATACAAAGTGATTAGCAGCATTCATACCTTTTATTGTTGAGTGGGACCCTCACTATACACCCTCCTCTGGAAACCAGTATTTCCAGATACGCAGAATTTAAAATTGTGGCAAAAATTCACCAAGTAGATCACTGCAAGTGACAGTGATTAGGCCACCCTAACTACTCCATTTTGATTTTCTAGCCAGTGTATTCCACAAGTGGATAACGTGCCGTATACTGACCATTGATTCAAGATGTGTAAAACACACTGACAAATGGCATACCATTTCCAAGCTGGCACCTCGGTTGCAACTTCAAGAGTGTTATAGTACGTTAAACAGTTTTTCTGTTGTGCAGTATATGTGGAACCAGAGGCTACCATAATCATGCACCCGTTACTGTATTTTCTTTGCTGTAAAATGGGTCCCTGTGGTGATCCATGGTGATGTGTAGGAAGCCATGTTAGCAATCAGATATTTTATGAATCCTTGGATAGTGGTTCTGGCTGAGGTACTGCAGACAAGAAAAGCAAAACCAGTCCCAGAATTGGTATCAATCTTAGCAGAATGAAAAACTGCCTGTTAAAATGTGGAGGATGTCAGTTATAACCAACTTGCTATCAAGTTGTTGACTTGATTCATTTACGAGTTATACTTCTGCTCAGCAGTGGTTTCTCAAACAAAGGCTGTAATGCTTGAGATGGAAAATAAGCATGGAAGTTATAAGGATTTGGCTACAGAGTTGAAGAGCAAGAAAGTGAATGTGGGTAAGAGACGTTATGGTGATAAGATCAGGAGAAGGTATGGTGAGACAGGCTCTCCTATCCACTAATGGTGGAAAAGAACATTGTTATAAATTTTCTGAAAAATTGATTTGTAGAATAAACCAAGTATCAATGCCATTTGACCTAGTAATTCCATTTCTCAGATCAATTCTAAAGATAAATTTAGATCTTAATTTCAGTATAAATAATAGGATACACTGTTCAAAAATATTTATCATAATTGATCAAAAATTGAGGTAAACTAAATAAATGATGTTAGATCCATAGACTGACTACTATACTCTAGTAGGTTGTGTTTTAGCTATAGCAGCTGTATAGCAGCTAGATCTGCTCTGGTGAGAGGGACGTCATGCTGTTACCACAGTTATCACCTCCATCTTCTGCCAAAATGGCTACTCCATTCTGGAGCCCATTGTTCAGATACTGGGTGGCTGTTTACATAGGCTGCCTGACATCTACCAGATGAGTCATCTAATTCAACTGGAATATTTAGTGCCTCTTCTACAGAGGATACTCTCAGATAAGTACTAATGTGTGACACATATATTTTCGCAGTTTGTGCCCACTCCCATAGGTCCAGCCAATATTCAACAGATGAAAGTTTCTACAAACCTTTGGAGGCTTACACCACAATATGACTCTTGATGCTAATCTTCTTTCCCATCCAGGTACCCTCCTCACCATCAGGTCTGCCAGACATATCTGTACATTGTCATTACGTATCTCAACCCCAGTGGTAGGTAAGACTCCTTTTTCTCTCTTGTGGACACTGTTGCCTGTCATATATACTGACTTTCAGAGTCTCAGTTCTGGTTCAGTTAAGAAACCCTTTGCCTGTTACCAGTGAATAAACATTCTATGATTCAGATAAAGTACCTGGTACACTGGTTGGCCTGGATCAGAGACTACGTGAATCTCAGCTCCTTTCCTCCTGCCTTCCCTACATGAACCATATTTACAAAGTATTTCCATCACCTAATGCTTCCACGTATTCATTTTTTCTATTATTTTCGGTGATAATATTATTTTTCTTCCAGTCTGGGTTAGTTATGCTGTCTCTAGGGATATTAAAATGTTTGCTTAGCAACTTGTGGGATATACTGAAATTTTGGACTTCTGATTATAATATGTAAATATCAACAGTCATATCTGAGCCTAGAAGCTCTGTTTCATTATCAGAAAGAAAAATATAGTCAGTCTACTTTTGGAGGGCCGGATCATGGACATATCTCTGTCTATTTCTCTTCTTCCCTCAGGCTGCCATTCAATCCTACTGCTACATTTCCTTAAATTATAATACATAGATTAAGCTTATTGTAGACATTTCAGAAAATAATAAGTAAAAGGAAGAAGATAAAGTTTATCCCTACAGAAATAAGCAATATAACACTTTGGTGTGTCTCCTTGGTTTTATTTTCTAGATATATAAGTTTCTATGAATATGTTTATATACATCAACAGTATAGTATATTTATATTTTCTTTTAGCTTCATATATTAGTCATTGAGCAATATTACTAAAATTACTTCAAAAACATAACTCAGTAGGAGTATAATAGTCCATTCTATGTATTTAACATCATTATTTAATTTACCTCTAGTTTTCAACTTTGTATTAGCAAAGATAAGTATTTTCACACCATGTGTCCTATTGTTTCTATTTAAATTCTCATCTCAGTTTATCTTTTTAGAATTGATACTTACAAATGGAATCACTAGGTCAAATTAACACTTAGTTTATTCCATAAGTTAATTTTGCAGAAAATTTTTAACAATTTCCTCTCCCACCATTAATGGATGTGAGAGCCTGTCTCACTATACTTTCCTGACCTTACCACTATAGTTTCCCTTACCCACATTCATTTTCTTGCTGTTCAACCCTATAGCCAAGTCCTTATAACTTCCATGTTTGTTTTCCATCTCAAACATTACAGCCTTACTTTGGGCTTAGTCCCAGTATAAACTATGGGTTAATAAGCACCCAGTACGTAACCTGAGATACTGGTAAAAGTAAACTAAAAATTTTGTGTCCTAGGAATGCGCTTATATGCACAATTCATTGTTTTGACCACATCTCCCTTTACTCCATTAAAGGTCCCTACCCTTAGCCCAAAGACTCTCATCCATCTTTCCTAAGCAACTGTATTTGGTTTATAAACTCTCAGAATTTTAGACCTGCAGTGACTCCATCTCTCTCTTCTTTTTACTGATCTTCTCATCTTCATTAAATACATCTATTCAAAGTAACCTTTCCTTACTAATTTCTTTTCTACTTGCAAATTTCCCTGATACGAGCCTCTTCTGCATCATGCCCACAGTTTGCCATATTCGTCTTCTTTTACTATCAAAAAGAAACATGTCTTAGAAGATCTTCCATTTGTTCATTCTTTTGTTCATCCAAGAAATAGCTATTCACTCTGGGGAGTCCTGGAAGGTTGCTGCGTTTCTGGTGTGCTCCTACAGCTTGGAATTCCTGTGGGTTTTCCAGGGTCATTAGTGTGTAACTGGCAGTGCTTTATTGCTCTAATTGACTTTAGGTTTTGCTTTTCATTAGTCTTCATCTGCCACAAAGTGTGAGTGAGCCCAAAGGAAAATGTACATCCCCTTCTTACGCTCTAGTCTAAAACCGCACTATTAATACCATCTTTATATATTTCATATGGATTATAAATATTTGACAATATCTATCAAGTCTTCTTCCCACTTGTTTTCACTTTGACATTAACCAGCAATTGTGTTAATTTGCCAAAGTTACCTTATTCATTATTCAATTTATAACAGATGTTCCGAATAGCAATGATCACATGGTTACATGGCACTATAAATTGTGTCACCATAGCAAGCCTCCTAACACCCAAAACTGCTTTTGCATCCTTTTCTCATCAGTCAACCATTTTAATATTAAATTATATCTTGTTACTTATACCTTGTGAGTGCTTGAGTTGGAGATTAGAAGAATGCTCAAAAATGCAGAGTCAGCATGATGAAAGCAAACCCAGGACCCATGGAGATCCTCTTCCTGGAGTTGAAGATCTGAGGAGAGCTGATTTGGTCTTAGAGGCTTGTCTCAGAGCCAACAACTGGGCATTCTCAGATATTCAAGGGGCCTCAACAATCTCAGCCCTATTTCTGGAGCTCAAGATGAGCCTTTGGAGACTAGAGTAGAGAATCTTAAGATGAGTCTCTGGACTGAGAGGGAGGCCTGGAGCCCTGGCAGAGAACCTAATCTTTCAAACTAGCATCAATGGGCAGAAAAGGGGTACTGGACTCAAGGGCTATGAGTTCATAGTGCTGAACCCTATGTGACTCATGGAGAGGAAAAGAGAGCCCCGTGTTCTGGAAAAGATCCCATCTCAACTAGGTTTTAGATCTTAACTATGTTGAAGCTCTGCTGCCCTTGGGGAACGTGGGGCAGGGAAAAATGAGGAGGGTCAATATTGGCAGAGACCTGGGCCAGACTTGGACTTGCAGGTGAGATCTTAGATGAAGGAGGGTTTGAGGAGCCAGAGAATCAAAAATGTGCTGGTAAAATAGTGTGCCTTTTGGTTCTACTTTTGGCTTATATCCCAGCTTTTCCTTTCCTTACTATGTAATAAGGAATTTGATGTCTGATGTAACTATAGCCACTTCTGTCTGAATTTTTTGTTTATATCTCCATTCATGTTTCTTTGAACTCATTAAAGGGATTCTCTGCCTCTTTTCTCTGGTAGCACTATTGCTCAGCTTCTGAAGAGGTTGTTCACATTGCTTCTCTCAATCCACGGAGGACTTGCTATTGTAAGGCACTATGCAGGGTGCTATGGGGAATGGGCATATAATTTTGTAAGAGAGGGCCCCTCGAGGAGCTTAAATATAGTCAAGTAAATGAAACACGGGCATGTATAATTCTAATACAAAGTAGTATGTACAAATATTCCATGAGGGGCTGGCCCAGTGGCATAGTAGTTAAGTTAGCGTGCTCCACTTCGGGAGCCCAGGATTTGCCAGTTCTGATCCTGAGCACAGACTTATACACCACTCATCAAGCCATGCTGTGGTGGTGTCCCACATACAAAATAGAGGAAGATTGGTACAGACGTTAGCTCAGGGACAATCTTCCTCACCAAGGAAAAAAAGTTCCATGAGAACAAAACCATTTTAACTTTCCTAGAAAAAGACTGATTGTTCTTTGTCCATAGTAACAAGTAACTCCCAGATCTGGTATTAATCCCAATTGATCAATGACAACTTTGAATCAGTAATCATATTTCTGGATGCCAGGCATTTTGTGACAGATCCATATTTCTGAAAGCATCAGCAACAGCTACATTCCAACCTCCACACAACCAACCCTCCACAGCTAAAGATCAATTCATCACTAAAAGATGTTACTTCTGTACCTCACCAATCCCAATCTCCCTGCTTCTCCAAACCCTGTATAAGATCGGCAATTGCTTTATTCAGAGAGATTGCATCCTGCAAGCACAATTTTTCTTTGTCTCATAAGCAACCACTGCACCTTTCAGATTTAGATTTTGAGTAATAACTTCTTTCTCTGACATTATTGATTAAACCCAATTGGTCTATTTGGTCAGATGTGTTTCCCCTGGAGTCACAAGCTATAAGGAAATGAGCAGTCTATCAGAAACAACCTTACAAGTCTAGACTGACCGACCATAAGTCTTTAATAATGCCATTACCAAGTCTGCTGCTCTGATCTTGGGAAATAATTATGCCAGTTTGTCAGGATATAGATGATACCATGGACAGAAGCTTTCCTTATAAAAGCAAGATACTAGACAATTTTGGCAGAAGGCCTATAAATGATGAGGCGTGCTCTCTCTCCCAATGGAGTGTCACAATCAAAGTGGAAAAAATATAAAATGTTTACCCGAGCCTGTGAGGTCAGTGATAATCTGCCCCCCCCACCAGCCGTTAATGAGGATTTAGATGGCCAGGTCTCTTATCTCTATTATATTTTTTTCCTGTAAAGCCAGAGAAGAAAGAGCCAAAAGTCTAAAGAAAGGAGATTTATTTTTTAAAATCTAGGCATGTGAGGGAGAAAAAATTAGAATCAAAGAGGAAAGGTAACAGATCTGAATTACTACATTTATAATGTTAGTCATCGAGAAGTAAAGTCTGGGAGGCTTTCTAGTATAAAAGTCATCTATGCTTTGCTTTAGAGATGTTTGGAAAGTGAAAATATGTAACTGTGGCTTGATAGACATCTCTACTCACTGGATATGGCAGGCTTAAAGAAGGTTAAGATATCTCATGTTTAACTAATTCTTTTTGGTGGAAAAGTCCCTCAGCTTCTACACTAGGTTTTATGTGGAGATGCACGGCGAACTGAGAAGCCAGTCAGCTGAGGAGAATTATCATTTACAGCTCTCACATTTGGCTGACTGATAATGAACAATGCAGATAACTAAGGGTCTATAATCCTGCAGGAGAGAGGGGATTTGGAGGGGCAATTATATTGTGAGGCAGAGTGGAAAATATCTTCCTGTAATGAGGGAGGAAGCTGGGCATAACTAACTGAGGGAGAGATATTTCCCTTAAAGCAGGGCCTGGAATGAGATGATAATATGTTCAGTTATCAATGATAGGTTGCTGGGACTAACTCCCTCAAGCTTTCTGCTAACTTTGCAAAGACAGAGGTCTTGAAAAAATATTGTTGTCTCTAAAGTCACAAGCATAACTGTTAAGAAGTCTCCCTTCTTTTAGGACCACTGAGGGTTAAAGGAAGAGTTGAGGCCAGGATTCTTTTCATCCTGAAATATCAGACAAGGTCATGTTCCTTTTTGGGGGGATTGTTTTTCGTTTCTTAGGTGATCCCACAAAGGAGAAATTGTCTTCATTCCAAAATTATATAGCGAAGAATCTTGGCCCTAGCCAACCTCTTCTTAGCATGTAGCAGCATAAAAGAAATCCTTAAAATCTCATGCACACTTATCGTTTGATTAAATTAATCCAAGAGGGAGGCACCTTCCTGGAGTAGAATTACCAGCCAACCTCTCTGCTCTGTTAAACAGCTACATATTGCATGATTTGCTTTATGAGTCGTGATTGCGCAAGAAAAACCATATATTTTAGATTATGTATTTTGCTACAAAAAGGGTTGTGAGAGGCCAAAACTCCCCTGAAGGTCAAATGAAGCAATAAAAATGTTCTAACCAGGGCATGAATTATTTATGTACCTGTTCCTGATATATTTTCTACTAGTCAAATTAAGAAAAGCTAAACATAAATTTAGCAAAAATAAAAATATGAAAGAAATTAAAGACAATAAAGAAAATAAGGTAAAAAAATTTAAAAAATTCAAAAAAATTCAACATTTGCTAAAATAAACACAAGGAATAAAACTTAAAAAAAAACTAAGACAATTTCAAGTGAGTAGTTAAAAATATATGTTAGAACATATATTAAAAGTGGTAAAAGTTTAAAAGGAAAGAATATAATCAGGTAAAATAATGCAAAAGGAATATTATTTGAAAGACTGGGTTAAAGCAAATAGAGCAAAAAGAAAAAGTTGAGTGATGCAGTAATACTAGTCTAAGATTTAATATCGTGGTGCAGTGGCATATGTCCTCAAAACAGAAAGCCAGTGAGTGCAGGACAAAAGCTTTCCTTTATAAATGTGCAAAAGGCTTAATTGTCTCTTTTTTTAAATTAAGATTTTCTCTTTTCAGAAAGTGAAAATGAGCCAATGTATGGAACAATTTTATTTAAATAAAATATTCATCACTTTATAACAATAAAATATCAGAAACATTTAACTATAAACAAAAGTTTGAGTACCCCATAGCCACAATTGCCAACTCCTCCTTCTAGATGGTCCCACCCCTACTGCTCACTCAAGGTTTCTCTCTTGTAATTTTTGTTCTGCATCTTGAATCACTAAATTATCCCTACCAGTATACAAATGTACTTTAATATTCCCCATATCTTACGATAGCCTTCAACCAGGATATTACTCATATCCAGAATATAAAAACAATATCTAGAAATCAATGAGGAAAATGGAGCTAACCAAAGAGAAAAATGGGCAAAATACTTGAGCTGACACTTCTCAAAGGCGGTGTCCAAATGGCCAGTAAATATGATTCACTGGTCTTCAGTGAAATGCAAATTAAAACTATATTACAATTGATAAGATGAAATTGTAAAAAAGCAAGTTAGCATTAGCAAAATTATTCAGCAACTGGTACTCTTATACAGTGTTTTAAGAAAAAGCGTTGTGTAGAATTGTTTGGCTATAATTACTTAATATGTGTGTTTTCTATGATCTATCAATTCATTCTTAGGTAAATTCATACATATGTTCACCAAAACTCATGTACTCAAAAATACGTGACCAGAAATCAGAAAATTATGACTACTACATAGCAGCACTATTCATAAAAGTTCCAAACTATAAACTTCTCAAATTCCCTTCAACACTGTAATAAATAAATAAATTGTAGTGTATTCAGATAATAGAAAATTAAACAGAAATGAGAATGAAAGCCCTCCCTATAACCAACTACCTGTAACCAAGTGAATAATTCTCACAAGCGTAATGCACAGCAAAAGAAGTCGGTTACAAAAGAGTAGCCAGCACTGTATGTCAGACATTAGTATAGGTGTTGCCCTTTGGGGTATAATTAGTGACTGCCTGGAGCACTGGGGCATTCTAGGAAAGTGGTAATATTCTGTTCTTTGATCTGCAGGCTGTTGAGTTTCTGAAAATTCATCAAGAGCTATATTTACATGTGCACATTTTGTAAGCATATGCTTAAAAGTTAAAAAAAAACTTGATCTCATGTGCTCTCAACTACCACACATGTAATGATCTCTTATAATAAGCCTTCTGAAATGAGTTCTATACTTGCTGCATTTACTGTATCCACTTCTCACTGTTTTCTTTGTAGAACTCATTTCCATTGGTCTTTTATACCCACTGCTCAACAGCAGGACTCTTTTTCAAGGCCATTAATGACTCTAAACCAATGGTTAGTTTTCAGTCTTCATCCTACTCAACCTCCCAGCAGCGCTTGTCACATTGATCACTCCATTGTTCTTGAGAAATTTTTATCCTTTGGCTTCGTGACACTACATTCTCCCCACTGGCCACCCCTTCATAGTATCTCTTGCTCAATATAACAAATAAAACCAGCAAAATGACGTAACTAGAATTCAGAGAACACAACAAACTTCAAATTACCTGTAAGTACAAAAGTACATGCTAATTTTCAGCAGAGCCATCTCTCAAGTTTTGCAGACAGATGCAGGAGGGCTGGGGGAGGATGGCTTGTAAAAACTGCTGAGGAAGAGGGAACAGGAGAGGAAAGGACCACGAGTGATTTAAAATCTCCCTAGAAAGAGAAAGTCCACGGTAAGTGTAAAAATACTGAAAAACATTACGGATAAATCAAAGCACTGACAGCAGAGAAGGAACATAATAGTGTGGCGGGGCTCACAGTGACAAGATTGAGAGGTACTGTTTCTGAAGGATGAGGATACAAGAAAGAGAGTGGCGTTCTTTGGAGACTAGAAGCTGAAGGGATAAAAGGAGCAAGAGGAGAAAAACTGTGACCCTGCTAGAAAAAAAGAGAATAAAAACAAAACAAAAACATACTCTCTCTTTTCATTAACCAAGTAAACAATCCAAACACTAAGAATTTCCTATTCTTGAAACGCACAAGGAAACGGGTGACCCATCCCACTGGCATCCTGTCTGCAAACTGCATGGATGTAAGCTGTCTTCATCTACACACTACGTCTACACCACTACCACAGGAGGAAAACAAGGTGAGCAGCAAACATTTTACCAAAGAAAATTCTCTCTCAGAAAACCAACCACAAAGCAGAAGAAAACTCTAACAGAGTGTTCCAAACTAAATTAAATATCTTCAGACAAGCATTTACGAACATATAGCCAGAAGAAGAAATGTGTGTATTCAGAAAGAAATCAAGTGAAAATTGACTGAACTCAGAGAAGAAGAAATAGAAGAGGAAGAAGGGAAAATTCTAACAGCAGTGATGACTAAATTCCAAGGTACCCCAGGGGAAATAGGCTGACATTTAATAGGAAACTTTGGAGAAAGGTAGGAAGACAACCAAGAGAATGAAAATGAATTAAAATAAGAAGTAAAAAGGGTGAGAAGGAAAATGGTTAAAACAGAAAATAGGCAAATATTAAAAAAACCATATAATATGGCGTCTCTGACAATGAAAAACAAATAAAACAAAACGAGTATTTAATTATTTAATATAAAAATGCTTAGAAATAAAATAAGAACTCCTTCTAAATATGGAAGACACCCACCAGGTACCTGACTCCTTTTCTTGAAATGACTGTAGAAAAATAAAGTTGGAAGAAATAAGCTACTCACAACAAAATAACACTTGGCTAAATTGTTAACCTACTGGGGTGCATATCAGACACCTCAGCACGGCTCACTATGGCTCCACTTTATTCACCTTCTCCCACACTACGACTATGCTAGAAATCTGTCCACTGCAAGATGTTTTAAAAATCATTGGTGGGTTCCAGTCATGTACATATAACCAAGACCTCTGGTCTCTCTCCCTAGGCCTGGAGATAAAAGGGTCCCAGCCAGGGACTCCCCTCACGTTGCCCTTGGCTGAGTGAGTAATGACTGTTTGAATTACTTATATTCACTCAAAGCGGTGAGGTGTGTTTTGAAATTTGATATATTTAACAGCTAGAGCTGGCTCCGTTGCACCTTAACAATGGTCAGCTCCAAGATGTATGTTAATAAATCTATAAAACTTTAATGATTAAAAAAATCTTTAGGACTTACAGGCAAGTCCTTTTGACTTACAGGCAAAAAGATTAATAATTTAAAAGGACAAGAGAATGAGACTGACATTAGATTTCTTAAAAGCAACATAAAAAGCAAGACAACAACAAAGTGGCATTTTCAATGAAAAAATGTGAATCAAAGGTTTTTTATTCAGAAAAATGTCTTTTAACTATCAAGTCTATAGAAAAATGGTTTTAAACATTCAAGAACCCAGGTTATACCGCACTCTCAAGTTGTCCTCGAAGAATCTTCTAGAGGATGGACCAACCAAGAGATAACTGGAGGAATCTTCAGCAAAAGGAATCATGATAAGCATTTAGTCTATTGAAGTGTAGGACTAAGATCGAGGTTATGGTGTGGAGGAAGGCGGAAGAATGGTGAATAAACGTTATGTGTTCTGACAAAGTAAAAATAATGCAACTAAAATAACGGAAGAAAGAAGAGCAAAAGGGAAACAAAATAAGCTCACTGGTTTTGTACAGGCAATAAGTCAATAAACTAAATAATAAATGTTTATATAAGAAATCAAGATACTGAGAGAATTAGAAAAGTTTAAGTAAAAAGTTAATCACTAGAAGAAAATATAAACTATTCTAAATATTAATACAATTTAAAAACGAAAACCAATGCAGAAAGAAACAAACCAAATATGACAAAGTCCATACAATAATTATGAAATTATGCTTATATAAATTTATAAAAGCTATAAAATATGAGCTATCACATCAATCATATCAATAAATGTGGATGGGCTTAACTCAGCTATTAAAAGATGGCTTTAAATTTTACTCATAAAGCACTGCCAAGCTATGATTCTGTCTACAATAATATACCTAAAATAAGCTGATTCAAAAGGCTAAAATAAAAGAAAGTTCAGAGACATATTGGTCAAATGTAAACAACAAGAAAGTAGGATTTATGATCCTGATAGGCAAAGCCAAGTCAAGCCAAAAAAACCCCAAAAAATGTTAAGTGTGACAGAAGAGGACACTTCTAATGATAAAAGCCACAATTCTTAATAAAGATGTAACAGTTATGAATGTGTACACCAAATAAATGATATACTACTATCTTTATACAGCAGAAACTACAGGAAATAAAAAAACTTAAAAATCTTCTATTAAACAACTCGAAATAATCTTCTTGATTAAAGATAATACAAACTGAAAATATATCTTAAAATAATGATAACACACTACATCCTATATATATTCAAACCAGTAACCAGAAGAAAATTAGGAGACTGAAACCATAACAGCAATAAAAAGTAAAGAATGAAAAGAAATGAAATAACTTTTCTACTTCCTCTTCCTTTTCTTCTTCCTCTTCATCTACCTCCTCCCTTCTCCTTCCTTTTAAATTGAATCATCAAAAGCTCTTTGGTGGGGCAGGACAGGGAGCCATCCATGGCAGCCTAGAGGGAGTGACTGAAGCTGATGGGATGAGGAAGACATAGTCCCCATTATCAGCACCCCACAAGAACAGTATATTTGTTGCAACTGATGAACCTATATTGACACATCATAATCACCCAAAGCCCATAGTTTACACTACGATTCACTCTTGGGGTGTTACATCTTACAGGTTTGGACATATGTATAATGACACATATCCATGGGATCACAGAGTATTCTCCTTGCCCTAAAATCCCTCTGCTATTCATTATTTCCCTCCCCTCCCCAACCTATGGCAACCACTGATTTTTTACTGTCTCCATAGTTTTGCCTTTTCCAGAATGTCATATAGTTGGAATTATTTAGTATGTAGCTTTTTCACATTGGCTTCTTTCACTTGATAATATGCACTTAATATTCCTCCATGTCTTTTCTTGGCTTGATAGCTCATTTCTTTTTAACATGGAATAATATTCCATTTTCTGTATGTACCACAGTTTATTCATCCATTTGCATACTGAAGAAGATTATGGTTGCTTCCAAGTTTTGGCAATTATGAGAAAAGCTGCTATAAACATCTGTGTGCAGGTTTTTGTGTAAACACAAATTTTCACTTCATTTGGGTATACACCAAGGAGAACGACTGCTGAATCATAAGGTGAGAGGATGTTTAGTTTCATAAGAAACTGCCAAAATGTCTTCCAAAGCAGCTGTACCATTTTCTATTCCCTTCAGCAATGAATGAGAGTTCCAGCTGCTTCACATCCTTGCCAGCATTTGTTGTTGTCAGTGTTCCAAATTTTGGCCATTCTAATTAGTATGTCACGTCATCTCATTGTTGTTTTAATTTCAGTTTTCCTGATGACTTGAGATGTTGAATATCTTTTCATATGCTTATTTGTCATCTGTGTATCTTCTTGAGTGAGTTGGCTGTTAAGATCTTTAGTTTACTTTTTAAATGGGTTGTTTGCTTTCTTATTGTTGAGTTTTAAGTATTTGTATATTTTGGAAACCAGCCCTTTATCAGATACGTCTTTTGCAAATATTTTCTCCCATTCTGTGGCTTGCCTTCTCATTCTCTTGGCGTTGTCTTTTGTAAACCAGAAGTTTTTAATTTTAATGAAATTCAGCTTATCAATTATTTCTTTCATGGATCATGTCTTTGGTGAATCTAAAAAGTTATCACCATGCTCAAGGTCATCGAGGTTTTCCCCTATGTTATCTTCTAGGAAGTTTACAGTTTTGAATTCACATTTAGGTTTGTGACCCATTTTGAGTTAATTTTTGTGAAAGCAGTAAGGTCTGTGTCAAGATTCTTTTTTTTTTTTTTTGCATGGGGAAATTCAATACCGTTTGTTGAGAAGATTATCTTTGCTCCATAGTATTGCCTTTGCCTCTTTGTCAAGGACAAGTCGACTACATTTGTGTGAGTCTATTTCTGGGCTCTCTGCTCTGTTCCATCAATGTCATGCCTATTCTTTCACCAATACCACACTGTCTTGATTACCATGGCCTTAGAGTAAATCTTGAAGTTGAGTAGTGTCACTCCTCCAACTTCGTTCTTCTTAAATATTGAATTGGCTATTCTGGACTATTATATAGTCTCCATATAAACTTTAGAATCAGTTTGTTGGTATCCACAACATAATTTGCTGGAATTTTGATTGGGATTTCATTGAATATATAGATCAATTTGGGAAAAATTTACATCTTGACAGCGTCAAGCCTTCCTATACATGAACGTGGAAGAACGCAATTTTAAAACCATGACTGTATCTATGCAGAAAAGAAGTCAACTAGTTTTGAAATAAAGACTTAAAAATAAAACTGTTGACAGCAATATTTTTGGTGACTTTTCACCCTTCCCCTTACCCAAATTATCATAAATTCACATGTTCTGCTTTACTAATTGGAAAAGAAAATTTCAAAAATACCCTGGGTGTCCTTTTATGTTGCCAATAAGCAGTTTACCTTGTTTTATCATCCTTGGGTTAAATATGTGCTCCTAGGGTCTCAGGGAAGGTGAGGGGCTGAGGTCTTTCTCCACATAGCAACTACTGCCATTATCATTTTGAAAAGGCTTCTCTTCAAAGGAGAGGAAGAGCCATGGTTTCAAGCATGGGCTTCTAGGGTCAAGTGGACGTAGTTTCTGAGTCCCAGCTCTGCCTAGTACTCAGTATGTGAAGTGAGTGAATAATTTAACCTTTCTAACTTCAGTTCCACTACCTATGAAGTGAGGATCATACGAGAACCTTCTTTTTGCTTTGTTGTGAAAAGTGAATGAGATGATATGCTTGACCTAGTGCCTGGTATATGACAGCAGTCAATAAACTACCTTTTTTTTTTCTTTGAGGAAGATTAATCCTGAGCTAACATCTGCTGCAAATCCTCCTCTTTTTGCTGAGGAAGAGTGGCCCTGAGCTAACATCCATGCTGATCTTCCTCTACTTTATATGTGGGATGCCTGCCACAGCATGGCTTGATCAGCGGTGCATAGGTCTGCACCCGGGATCCAAACCAGCAAACCCTGGGCTGCAGAAGCAGAATGTGCAAACTTAACTGCTGTGCCACCAGGCCAGCCCCAATAAACTACCTTTTTTAAAACTCATCTTTCTTATTAACACAAAATACTCCATGTATATGTGTAATTCATGTTATACAAATGTATCAAAACCCACATACTGATGCAAATAAATTGAATAAATAATTTAGTAAGGATTAATCACTTCACTAAATGGATGCATAGCAACATCGTAAGTCGTAAGTCACTGTAGTACACTTACTTTTTCTTACTAAGTAATTCCCAAAAGACTTTTAATGAACGCATATAAATAAAAAGAGAACCAAGCAATTAAGATTTATATACATGAAGAACATACATATCACATTTATATAATGTCAGTCATTCTTAATAATGTAAAGCAGTTGAACTTTTATTTATCTGTATCAGTGTATACACTGTAATTCTAGATTATAATCAGCTGGAGAACAGGCAAAGGAGATATTTAACTTGCCTTCTTCCTTTCCTTGTATTTGTATAACACTAAAAAATATTAATGTCAACGACAAGCTGACTTGGTATTTTCCAAAGTATCTCAAACCTAATCCTGTTGTGCATGTGCAATACAGAGAAAAAAAGCCTGTCTGTCGTGCTAGGGTCTGCTTCTCCCTCCAGGTGACTGAATATCAGGGCAGGATGAGGTTCTCCTTCCTCAGGGCTCGATGGACCAGGCTGTTCAGATCTAGAAAGAAGACCATAACCATCCCATCGTTTAGAAAGCCTGGTGGAGGAGCCGCTCAGGATCGAGAGGACAAGAATAACAGAAAAGTGCCTCACCTGGTTATTCTGTGGTTGCTGAATAAAGGTGAAAGTGGTTCTGAGACACGTACTCTTGACTTTTTTTTTTTAATTCTGGTACTATTGTAACCTTGCCATTAGGCGAGTAAGCGGAGGCCTTCAGCAAAAAAATTCAAGGGAATGGAGGCGTTTTCCCTGTTCTATCAGCAGTGTCAGAAAGAGGGAGGGACTGTCTGCTCTGTTCTTAGCCCTTCATCTCCAAGCTCCATCCTGTGAGCAGTCTTCATTTGTGTACATGAAGAGGCAACTTACCTATCCAGGTCTGAAAAGATGTCTGGAGAAAACGAAACACTGCTGGGGAATTGAAAGGTCAGCGGAAACAATAAAAAACATAAAAGATCAATTGACCCAAACAGTCTACAGCCAGAAGCTTGCTGACTCACCCGCACTGGCAGAGCGTAGAGGCGGTTACAAAGCACCCTGGGTCAGGGCGCGCTTGAAATGACTGACAGGGAAAAGGAAGGGTTCTTCTTCCTTGAGCTCAGAATATTTGTCTCAACCGCAAGACCTCACTTAGGAAAATCTTCCCTGTCCTCTACATAGTGTCTTGACTTTGATTTTTATCAAATCATTCTTCAGGTAAAAACTGTCACATGGGGATGGTTGACCACATTGGTTCTTTCAAAAGAGAAGAATTTCTTGAAGAACCTCCTCTTTTGGGGGTACAAATGTCTTAAAGATCCACAGGCACGATCTTATACTGACTAAAATAAAAAGACAGTTGCTACTATCTAGGCACGTGTGAACTAAATGAATGGATCCAATACACACCCACGATGCTTTTTATTTTTCTGTAGGCTAGAGGTTCTATTCATGGAAAGCAATTTACCTGTTTATATTTTCTTAGAGACTAGCTCTCCTTTTAAGGCCCAGGAAGCCCTAGCTTAATGTTTTCTGACCTTCTCTTTTGAGTTTTAACTACATCTTCACAGCCTTTCCTGCTGTACTTTGAATTGTCAATGTGAGGTGACATAATTCACTAATTCTATGTAAAATCGTATTGCGTCTATTTCTGTGTGCTCTTGTGTGTGACTGGTTGTGTATAAGATGCACCTGTACTCTTAGTAAATTAACAAACATAAATACCTGGAGACTTTAAGATGTTAAAATCCATGAGAAAATAACCTTGAAGTGGATGCTATTAATTTCCCACCTTAATGATTGCACTTGTTTGATTTTCAAGGTTATTTTGTTTGTGACAAATTGTTCCTTTTGTCGTAGTACTTGTAATTCCACAGGGGAGAAGAAAGAAACAGGGAAGTTTAGGAAAATGTACATAGCAATGGTATATTTAGGTAAAGATAGTGTAGATTGCTAAGTATTATGCATTTGGTTTTAAGATTTACTTTCAAAATATCATTAGACTTGCATTTGTAATATTGGCATTGGAAACATTAAAAGTGTAGTTATTTCCTCAATTTTTTAGTTTATAGGGAAAAGCTCTTATTTAGTTTATTATCTTTGTTGTTGAGAAAGTGTGAATGAGTAACCTAACAATATAAAATGGAAAATCAGAAGACATAACAAAAAAAATCTAAATATCTAAGGGGCTCATAATGGTATAGAAAACAGGACTATTCTTAGCCTGACCCCTAGTGTTAACAGCAAATAAGTGTGGAGTCTGACAGCATTAGACCAAAAAAGAAAGTTTAAAAAGAAATACACAACAATAATTTTTTTATTATAAAATAATTTATCTTTAGTGAGTAAATGCCTAGCACAGAAGCATCAACCCAGAAGGAGCTCGGAGATTAACACCTTC
Organism: Equus caballus; assembly: GCF_041296265.1. Taxonomy (NCBI): domain Eukaryota; kingdom Metazoa; phylum Chordata; class Mammalia; order Perissodactyla; family Equidae; genus Equus; species Equus caballus. The sequence continues at coordinate 22,421,522 of NC_091692.1, forward strand.
ATTTGATAGAAGGGAAACCTGCGCCTTACTGTTTTTAGGATCACAGAGTTAGTCTGGATCAGTTTATGGAGCTGCATTTCAGTCTTGGCACCCACTCCCCTGGCCGTGAATCTATTTCACAACCGTGGGAAGACTCTCCTTGGCGTTTAATCCCTGTCTTCACCCCTCCCTCAGCCCTACTGTGTCTGGGACACGGGTGCACTCCTTGTCTGCTCTGAGGTTGGGAGGCAAGTTCAAGCCGTGCAACGGGCACAGCAGAAAGGGCCAAAGAATTTGTTCTGTATTTATCCAGACCGAGTTTAGAGTTGTCTGACTTTTATGAACTGAGGCAATCTTAGTAATTATCCAGCTGTTTTCAAGACAATTTCTAAATATAGCTCCTATGATTCAACCGGTTCAAGTTTTTCCCTCATTTCTCTGATAGGGGAAGTCTCTTCTTATAGCAGAAGCCCTCTGAAGCTTTGAACGAGGTGCCTCACCAAATGAAGTTACCAGGCAGGGGTTAATTCTTATCCGCAACTTCTGGTGTTATGTTCTTGGCAGATAAAGAAGAGGAGAATTGTGAATTGTTTGCTTATTTTTCTGAAGATCTGAAACATCCAGCTCTTCTGATCTCCTTCGCCCTGACATACTAAACTTGTTATAATACCCCAAATTGACATTATTTAATTTTCTCACTTATGAATTTTTACACTTCCTTTTGTCCTAGACTCAGTCAGTTTATAAAAGTTTTCCCAATGGTGATTGCTTACCTTTAGATCTTGGATAATTCAACTGTGCTTCCTATTACCAAACTAATAAACATATTTGCTTCCTAAACCAGGAAATTGTCCCCAAGGCATTCTAAGATACTTTTGACAATATGTAACCTCCCAAGTTGATTTTTCAACAGAAGTCTGAGTAGCTAATATTCCAATTACCACTCAATTCCTTATGTTAGAAATGTTTATAAGATGATTAAACAAGGTCACGCTTAGAGGTAGCCTAATTATTATTGGCCTTAAAATGACACAATTCTCATTGTCTTAACCGTTTGTTCTCTTGTCTCTTAGTGTATTGATAGAAATATCAATAATAATGTTTAAATAATATAGTAAAAAAGTGCTTTTAGAGATGTCAAAATAAACACAATAAAACAGCAAAATTTTGGATGGTGCAATTGCAAATGATGCATGTATATATATTTGAACTTTTACTGTGTTAAGTTTGCAAAGATTAAAGAAGAAACATACATGATAAAGATAATTTTTGGCTGAATACTAACTCTCACATTGTAAACTATGGTGACTCAGATCCCCCTGTCCCCGAATCCGCTTAACTGCAACCCTTTTACTCACTTCTCAGGAGTTCCTTGATTCCTGTCTGCTTTCCAAATATGCGGCCAGCAACCTAACCATTTTATGAGCTCCTCCAATAGTATTCAGATAAATCTCCCTAATTGTTTAATATTGGTTTCTGTTGCTTGCAAAAGCCCTGATTAACCCAGGTTAGCAACATTACAGTTAACAAGCAAAAGCTGGAAGTAGTTCCAGGCAAAATAAGGCAGCCGGCAGTAACAGTTCTCATCCATAAACCCAGAGAGGAATACAGTAGTCCCACCTTATCCACGGTTTTGCTTTCCTTGGTTTCAGTTACCTATGGTCAACCACAGTCTGATAAATGTTAAATGGAAAATTCCAGAAGTAAACAACTCATAAGTTTTAAATTGCATGCCATTCTGAGTAGTGTGATGGAATCTTGAGCCATCCCACTTCATCCTACCTGGGATGTGAATCATCCCTTTGTGCAGTGTATCCACACGGTATATACTACCCACTCGTTAGTCACTTAGTAGCTCTTTGGGTTACCAGATAAACTGTCGCTGTATTGCAGTGCTTGTGTTCAAGTAACCTTTATTTTACTTATAATGGCCCCGAAGTGCAAGAGTATTTATGTTAGCAATTCAAATATGCCGAAGAGAAGCCATCAAGTGCTCCCTTTAAGTGAAAAGGTGAAAATTCTCTACTTAATAAGGAAAGAAAAAAGCATATGCTGAAGTTGCTAAACTCTACAGTAGCTTTTATTACAGGGTATTGTTATAATTGTTCTATTTTACTATTACTTATGGTTGCTAGTCTCTTACGGTACCTAATTTATAAATTAAACTTCATCATAAGTATGCATGTATAGAAAAAAGCATAGTATATATTATAGGGTTTGGTGCTATCTAGGGTTTCAGGCAGCTACTGGGGGTCTTGGAATGTGTCCCCCATGGATAATGGGGGACTACTGTATAGCGCTCCATGGAATGAAATGGCTGGATTATTTAATTAAATTACCACCTGTGCTCATCCAAAATCAAATTCCTATTTATGGCAAGACTTTGGGAGATTGTGCTGCTTCTGCCATGGCGAATAAGAGATATTCCAGACCCCAGGGTGACAAATGCCAAGCCGCACCACTCTCTGAGGCAAACGTGGTCATCAAAAGAAGCAGCAGGACTGGCACAATAAACACACTTGACTCACGATATTGCCATGGTCAACTGAACATGAATTTCCTGGAAGCAAATAAAAATAGAAGTTCAGATCTGGGGTACAAAAGTCTGTCGTGAGCCACCTTAATACATAGGTTTGGTCTTTTCTTAATACCCAGTCTTGACACAGTTCACAGACAGAGCTCCTTGAATGAAGAAAGGCAAGGTGGACTTCAAAGTGAAGCTTGCAATGTATCCATTAAGTATACTCCGGGAAAATTTTCCTAACCATAATCAAAGGGTACTAAAGCTACTTACCAGGGTAATTCTTTAAAGCAACAGAAATACCAAACCTTTCAAGGACTATCAGGCACTCTCTTAGAGCTAATTCCTGGGAACTCAAAACACTGCTGCATACCCCCAGGCTTATTCGGGGTTTGTGGGCAACAGGAAGACAGTGGAGTTTCCACATTAGCGTCCTGGAAACATAAAGGACTTCAATCCCATTTGATGGTCTTTTTAGCAGTTCCTGAGTGCATAGTTCGAATGGACATCTGTGGAAGCAGGCAGCATCCCCACACTGCTGCCTCCCTCATCAGCTGAGATGATGGGGCCAAGTGAGTCTCCGGAGCCCTCTCCTACCATGCGGCGCGTCATAATCTCAGCAAGGAATCCTCTTAGTGGAAAGAGGAGGGAGAAGGGTACGCACCACAGTTTACAAGATTTAGGGGTGGTAATATCTCTCACATCTCCATTTAATTGTGCAATTTAACTGATGCAAAAGTGAACAGGCCTAAAAGAGGAGGCATTTTCGGGTTTTGTTATCTGAAAATAGTGTTCATTTTGGCTTGATTCTTGAGAGGAAATTTCTCTAGACATTAAATTCAAGGTTACCAGTCATTTTCTTTTAGCACATCTGAGATATTCTTCTGTCTTCTGGCCGTCATTTATGCTCTAGAGAAGTCACTTGGCAGTCTAAAAGCTGCTACTTTGATTTTTTTTTCTTTGATTTTCTGCAGTTTCTCTATGATGGTTCTTGGTACGTGTTTCCTTTTATTTAACTTGCTTGGGGTTCACTGGGATTTTGAATGTGAGGATTGAGATCTTTCATCAGTTCTGGAACGCTATAAGCCATTACCTTTTGAAATATTGCTTCTATCCCATTCACTCTTTTCTCTGCTTCAGGAACTCATGTTTAGATCTCGTCACTCTCTTTTGTTAGCTTCTTAACCTGTTCTCTATTTTACATCTTTTTGTGTCCTTATCCTTTATTCTGAATGATTTCTTCTGATCTATCTTGATTTTCTGACCCTCATTGATTCTCTCTTCAGTTGTATCTAATCTGCTATTAACATGTTCGTTGACTAATTTAGTTAATTTATTTTTAGTTAATATTAATTTTAATAGAATTTATTTTATAACAGCTTTAGATTTATAGAAAAATTGAGAGGCTAGTACGGAATTTCTATGTACTCCACATCAAGTTTCTCCTATATTTATTTATTTGGTGAGGAAGATTGTTGCTGAGCTAACACCTGTGCCAGTCTTCCTCTATTTTGTATGTGGGATGCTGCCACAGCACGGCTTGATGAGTGGTGTGTAGGTCTGTGCCCAGGATCTGAACTGGTAAACCATGGGCTGCCAAAGTGGAGCGTAGGAACCCAACCATTACATCACTGGGCCAGGTCCCCAGTTTCTCCTACTATTAAGGTCTTACATTATTATGATACATTTGTTAAAATTAATGAACTGATAGAGATATATTACTATTAACTAAAGAATACAGTTTATTTAAATTTCCTTAGGTTTTACCTAATGTCCTTTTTCTGTTTCAGGCTCCAATCCAGGATACCACATTAAATTTAGGTGTCACGTCTTTCTAGGCTCCTCTTAGCTATGACCGTTTCTCTGACTTTCTGTGTTTTTAGTGACCTTGGCAGTTTTGATGAGTACTTGTCAGGTATTTTGTAGAATGCCCTTCTGTTGGAATTTGTCTGATGTTTTTCTCATGATTAGATTGGGATTATGAGTATTGGGAAGAAGGTCACAGAGGTAAAGGGCCAGTATCATCACATTGTATCAAGCATACATACTATCAGTGTGGTTTATGACTTGTTGACACTGACTTTAATCACCTGGCTGAGGTTGTGTCTGCCAGGCTTCTCCATTGTAAAATTATACCCCCCCATTACTATATGGTTTGGAAGGAAGTCACTATGTGCAACACACAGCTAATGAATGGGATTTATGCTCCTTCTCCTTGAGTAGGGAGTATCAGTGTAAATTATTTGAAATCTTCTGTGTGAGAGATTTCTCTCTTCTTGTGCATGTATTAATTTATTAAATATTTTATGTATGTATCTATAAATACATGATATTTATTTTATATTTTTGATAATAGTCCAATACTACTGATTTATTTTCATGCTCAAAGTGTTCCAACTTTGGCCATTGGGAGCTCTTTCAGTTGGCCTCTATGTTCATTTGACATACTCTTATCGATGTGTGGGTTTGTTGGGTTTTTTTTGTTTTTGGAACTTTCTTGTTTTCTGACTCTACAGATGCTCTGAACTCATCCTCTGTATTTTCTGACCCAGGCCTAGAATCAGCCTTTCACCGAGGAGCACTGGTTCCTTTTATTGGAGAATGGTGTTAGAAACCAAAATCTGGATGCTAGATGTGCATGTTGCTACAGCAATGTCATTTCTTTTAGGCCTTTTCAGCTGAAAAGCAAAAAATATATATGTTTGACTAACCTATGTATTAAATATATGTATAAATATTTCTATATGCAACATCTATATCTATATTAAGCAAAACATGAATTCATGTGATGTGTCCCACTAATCTATTGCCACATGAATGTTTCTAGCCCCTTCCCCTTATTTGTAAATTCCCAGTCCAACAGTGAGAAATCTAGTTTCCACTATCCATCATCCACTAACTTAGCTATTCCGTTCCAGGATAGATGTATAGCAGTGTCAGATTTGTTAACCTGTAACACTGTGGGAACAACTTTATCAATGAGAGTACAGTGCTGATGGGCAGCTCCTTATATCTTTAGTCCTACAGATGCCACTCATTTCCAACAATACTTAGTACTTTCCCCAACCCCTTCAGTGAGATTCCTTTATGAATTTGTAATATAGACTTCCTTGTCACAGCCTGTATTTCTTCCTTGATACTCCAATCCCCTAAATGATATTTTTTTTTATTTGCATCCATTAAGGTTTGCCTTTTGTGCTCTACAGTTCTATGAGTTTTGACAAATGCCTAATGTCTTATATTCACAATTACAATAGCATAAAGAATAACTTTATTCCCCTAAAATTTCCCTGTGCTTGATCTATTTATCTCACTCTCTTATTCCCTCATATCCTTGGTGACTACTAATATTTTAACTGCCTTTATAGTTTTACCTTTTCCAGAATGTCATATAACTGGTTTTCTTTTTCCACTTAGCAATAGGCATTTGAGATTTGTCTATCTGTTTTTTGTGGCTTTGTAGCTCATTTCTTTACATTGCTGAGTAATATTCCAATGTATGGATGAACCACAGTTCATCCATTCAGTTATTAATGGACATCTTGGTTGCTTCCAGTCTTTGGAGATTACCCTCAAAGCTGCTATGTGCAGGTTTTTGTGTGGACTTGGGTTTTCAGGTCAATTGGGTAAATAGTAAAAAGCATGTTTGCTCAATCACATGGTAAGAATGTGTAAACTTGGCATAAGACTGCCAAACGGTCTTCCAAAGTGGCTGCACCATGTTGTTTTCCCACTAGCAATGAATGAAAGTTCCTGTTCTTCTCCATCTTTATTATCTCACAAAAAGTTTTTTGTTTGTTTGTTTTATATTTCATGTTTACACCCACTCAGAATTTTTTTCCATAAATGGGGTGATATATGGATCCATGGTTTTCCACATGGATTTTTAGATAGGATATTTGATGCTTTTGCAATTATAAAGGATAATTTTATTTCATTTTTTATGATTTATTGATGACAGGTTGAAATGCAAATGATTTTTGTATAATTTCTGAGTTTTTATCCAGCAACATTGCTAAACTTATTAATTAATTCTAATCAGTTATCTGTAAATATATATAAATTATCTTAATATAAAATTAAATTATCTTTGAATAACACCAATTTTGTTTGTTTGTTTCCAATATTTGTGCATTTTATATATTTTTCTTGCCCTAATGCATTGGCTAAGACCTTTTATTCTCTAGAATAGAAATGGTTATAGTGGACATTCTTATGCTACTCCTAATCTTAGAGGTAGAGCATTCAATAGTCCATTAATAAGTGTGCTCTTTACTGACATCTAAAAACATTATGCAGTTATTAGATCACTTAATTATTAGATTACTTTCAGATAATTATTTATATCAGATTAAAGCAGTTTCTTTCTCTTTCTAGGTGGATAAAGGCTTTTTAAAATTACAAATAAGTGATGAATTTTATCAAAAATGTTTTCCTACATGTACTGCATTGCTCATATAATTATTCTCCTTATATTCTATAAAAGAAATGCATGATATTACTTGATTTTCTAATGTTACATAAATTTAAATTCCTGAAATAAGTCCAACTTGTTTAAGATGTATTAACTTTTATAAATATCACTGGATGTGCCTTTCTAGACTTTTTAAAGAATATTTACATTTAAATCACAAGATGTATAGACTTATAATTTCCACTTTACTATTGCCCTTGACATATTTTAGTTTCAAAGAATTTGAACTTATAAAATTAATTTTGACATGTTCTTGCTTTTCTATTCCAGGAAGAGCTTGTATAATAAAAGCATTATTTCTAGCGTAATATTTGGTAGATTTTTTTCATTGATGTATTCTGGCTGTAGAACTTTCCTTGTGGAAAGAATAGTTATAGAACTATTCAGATTTTTCTATATTGTCTTAAATCAGGTTTGGTAAATAGTATTGTCATAGGAAGTTATACTTTCTGTTTACTGTTACTTAACTGGCATGAAGTTATCCCTGATGTTGTTGTATCATGTTTTTGTTTTCTTTGAGGTACACAATAATATCTCCTTTCACTCCAGAATTGGTTATTTGTGTCTTCTTTCTTTTTGTTCTTGATAAGCTTAGAAAAGCTTTTATTTTATTAGTATTTTCATAGAAACATTCTATTAATATTTTCATATGAACAGTTTTTGGCTATTTTGGTCTTCTCTAATCTATGTTTGTTTTCCATACCACCAATTTCTGCTCTTTATTTTATTCCCTTCCTTCTTATTTCTTTGGTTTAACCCTGCTGTTTTTAATCCTTCTGTAAAAAACTTCCTGTTTTCTTGAGAATACTCAGCTCATATATTTAGGCCTTTCTACTATTTGTAAAATATTTATTTACAGCTGTAAATATCTTGCAGAGCATGAATTTAACTACATTCTACAAATCTCATAATGAAGAATTAGTTTAGTTTAGTTTACATTTAGTTTACATTTAGTTCATTTACATTTTTAATTTACATTATGATTCCTCTTTAATTCAAGAGTTAGGGATATGTTGCTTAATATCCAAATAATGGCAATTTTCTGATTAACTCTTTGTGATCAAATAATAAATTGTTTATGAGTCCTTTGAAAAGTTGCCCAAGGTGTAACAAATTTTCATAAATACTTAACTTCTACTATGATTGTGAGTATGTCCCAACCTTTTAGACTATCAGGATCTAAAAGAAAATTGGTTCCTCCCAAAAGCCAGAATCACCTCTTGGGTATTTTTGTCTTCTTAGTTTCTGGTCCCTTGATTCTCCAAGAGGCATTATAGCTCTTTGATATCATTCAAAGTATTTTTAAAAAATTTTGTACATCTTCTCTGGTTCTTAGATGTCGTGTTATCTGAATGACTTATTCTGCCTTAACTCAAAACAAAACTTTCTGTGTATTACGTTGCAGTGAAAAAATTATAGAATTTTGAGAAAAGGGGAAGAATAGGAGACTTATTTTTCTCAATTTTGTTTGTAAAATATGAGCAATATGAAGTGAGATGATTATCAAAAGAAACATTCAAGGAAATTAGAGTTACGTAGAGAGTCATTTCTTAATTTCAATTTGACATTTCTCATTCTTGATTTCCTGTGAAATTTCAGGCAAATATAGTAAGTTTAAGCTTCAGGCAAATATAGTAAGTTTAAGCTTTTCTCTAAACTTTTGCTTTTATACCCTTTGCTACGAGATAATTTACATTTCCATACACAAACTGGCTACAATTCAGAAAGAAAATACAGCCTGTGTTATAGTTAAACGATTTTAACATAAGTCATGTGAAGAAAGCCCCACATAAGCTGATTATCTAATCATTCAGAAAGACCTGACCAATGTATCTGCAAGAAAATGAAATAGCAGATATTGTTGTAAGGAACTGGTGAGAAAAATTTGAATAGTGACACTGCAATTTCATTTCCCTGGGATTTGGAATGGTTTAATTACTAATATTTTCCTTCTGCTCAGAGCAGAATCACATACCTCCAGGAAGTTCTGATTCAGTTATGTAGTTTTAATCGTCAATGTGATGACCCTGTGTTACTCGCATATTTTAAGCATGAATTAAGGGTCAGAGAGTTCCTGGTGACTTCTTTTCTGTAATTACTATGATGCCACTAAAAATATGTTGAGCTTTTGGGCCAAGAATCTTAATATCTGAATGGCAGTGATTTCCATGGGACAAGCAGTGTTTTTCTGGGCTGTAAATAACACAATGTTTGATACGTCGCAATACACAATCTTTTGAAACAAAGATAAAAGAATTTGAATGACAGATCCCAATGAAACATTAATTCCATTGGTATTTGAAATATTCACAAGGATATCTCTGTAGATGAAAAGAAGTGTTCAGAATGGGAAGAAAATATTGTCAGTCAATACATAAGTTGTTTATATTGAATTTATCTGTTTTTCCCCTACTTAAACTTATAGAGAATAGGAAATATAAAGGCAGAAGAACAGAACACAGAAAAGGGGACTTTCTATCATTCCTCAACATTAGCTATATATTAATATGAAGTTATCAAGCAACTGATTCAGAATAGCATGACAGTTTCTAAAAGCTGCTTTTTCTAGAAACTGAAATTCTTTACAGAAAATTAACAACACAGAAAAATTATATTTTAATACTGAAGACTTACAAAATAATTATCTGATGAATCAGATACCTTTTATTTATTTTTTATTGGTATCTTGACCTTTAACTGCTTAAATCACCAAGGAGATCCAGGGGACAGAGTAATATTAGAAATGGTATATTCATGCTTTTAATCATTTATAAAGCTGAGTTGGATTGAATTTGCTCACTACTCTAGCTTGAAAGTTGTGTATTTGAGGACAAAATTCAATCTAAATAGTATCTTTTGTTTTTCATTATAGAAAAACTAAAAATCACACGTCACTAATGTAATAATATAAATTATTCTACTTAATTCATAGCTCTTTTATCTGTTTCCAAATTATACTGTTTACCTTCTATATATGAATTCTGCCACCAAAAAACCCCAGAAAGACCAACAAAAAATGTAATATGTTACAAAATATATCCTATCAATGAAAAGATGGAATTTCTGCCACAAGGAAACAACAACAAATAGTGGACTTTAACAATGCAATCACCTTGATGCCTCAGGGGTATAATCTCATGCCAGTCAAAGGGTTTATGTGTGTCATTTTAAATATATGGACTAGTGTCCAATGTCACCCTGAGAAAAATCCTTCATAAAAGAAGTTCAAAACCTGCTGTCTAAAGAAATGCAATTTCCAGTGCAGGAGGGCTGGCTCCCCAGTGTGGTCCTTACTGCCAGGAAGGTTGGAGGAGAGAGTTCAGGAGACTTTCTTCAAGCACAGTTCCTATGGTAACCCCAATTTTACACTCCTTATTCAGCCTTGAGTTACCCCAAAACATCACCTTGACCACATGTTAGTATTGTTTAGGCAATAGTATTAACTATTTTGTGAAAAATGCTTGAAATATGGATAAATTCTATATTCCTGCTATCAAAACACTACCACTTTAAAAGCTTTAGTTCATGAATTAAATAATCTGCATATTTTCTGGCATAAAGCTATTTTTTAAGTGGATTAAAGCCATAAGAATTTAGAAGCCAACAGAGGGCACTTGAAACCTAAAAGTGAAAGATTAGGAATTGAAATATCTGAGTTATAATTCTGGCTTGTCCATTAACTTTCAGCAAGGCATTATCCGAGACTTGATCCTTTTCTGTCTCAATTTTCCCATGTGTAAAATGATTTGGGTTGAACTTGAATATCTCTCAGGTCCCTCATTTCTCAATAATGTATTTGAGGTACAGACCATTGAAGAATTTGAGGAATTCCCGATATTCTGGAGAATTAAGGCAGGACTGAATAGTGTCACAGTGTCTGGAGTGGACCAGGGCACTGGGACTGAGGTTATGCCTACCTACACTCTCATCACCTGGAGTAAAAATTGAGCCTGCTCGTTTGGTGTAACACCAGGTTTATTCAAAAGTCATTTCATCGGTGAGGGTACAACCAAAGCGCTCAGTCTCCAGGGGCACTTCCTCCTTCACAGCAGGGATCACAAGTTGACCAGCATGCTGGGACTAACAATAGTGATGCCTCCAGAGCGTCTACACCCTTACTGGAGGTGGAGAGAGCCCCAAGGAGCGACTCTTCTCTACTCCTCAACTATCTCAGTCTTTCTAGCACTACCTGCTTTCAGCAATAGGAACTAACTTTGTTAAGCTTGATTCTTCTGTCTTCAGTCACCACAAGGAGCCCCAGACATAGGACATCAGTCACCCTCCAGTCATTTATCCCCAAAAGGCTCCATCCTTTCCCTTTTCTGTCCCCTTTTTACATCTCTCTCTAACTTCTGAAACTCTTCCACTGTGCCTCTTGGACTCACCTTCTATCATCAGGAAAACCTCCTGGATTCTTAGCCTCTTATCTAAACATTCCGTTTGCATTCCTTTCTTTTTTTTTTGATGAGGAAGATTGACCCTGATCTTTCTCTTTTTGTTTGAGGAAGACTGTCGCCGCTGAGCTAACATCTGTGCCAATCTTCCTCTATTTTGTATGTGGCACGCTGCCATAGCATGGCTTGATGAGCAGTGTGTAGGTCCATGCCTGGGATCCAAACCTGCAAACCCTAGGCGTCAAAGTGGAGCATGCAAACCTAACCACTACACCACCAGGCCAGCCCCAACCTTTTGCATTCTTGGTGTAACATAACCTGGCTCTCTCCTAAGAACCTTGCTTCCTCTTAAGCCTCTCAAATGGTGTCTATGTTTCTTCTGCCTTGTAAGTTGTGCTGGTGGAAGGTTGGGCAGGTGGTTGACTTGCTCCTCCTTGCTATTTTCAAACTATTCTTCTTCCCTTCCTTCTAAAGACCCCTCAAGGGGCCAGCCCGGTGACTCAGCGGTTAAGTGTGCATGTTCCGCTTGGGCGGCGGGGGTTTCGCCATTGAGATCCTGGGTGTGGACATGGCACTGCTTGGCAAGCCATGCTGTGGTAGGTGTCCCACATAAAGTAGAGAAAGATGGGCACGGATGTTAGCTCAGGGCCAGTCTTACTCAGCAAAAAGCGGAGGATTGGCAGCAGATGTTAGCCCAGGGCTAATCTTCCTCAAAAAAAAAATAAATAGAGCCCTCGAACTTTCAATCTCATATATCAGATAATTCTTTTTATAACTCTTTTTTTCAGCCTTCTTATTTTCATTCATTTCTATTGACCCTAGATCCTAGCTCCTATCATTCCTTTTTATGAAACTGGAGGCTTTCTCCTGCTTTAATTCTTGGCAATTTCAGTATACATGTAGCTAATCCTTCTCACATTCTGGCCTCTCCATTGCTTGATTTCCTCTCCGCAATGATCTTATCCACCTAATTTTCTAAGACACTCACTTTTATGGCCATACCCAGGATCTTATCATAACCAATAACTATAGAACAAAATGGCAGCCTCTATTCAGATCCCAATCTGTGTCACTAAGTATAAGGGCAATCAGCTGCCCTTGTCACCAACAGAAACTTGTTCAACAACAGCCAGGGCTGATCACCTTAAGACATTGAGAATTCAGACTGGACCAAACTACGTCTCCTATTGAAACATAAAAGTTGGAGTGACGGGGCATCTTTTGCTCTTAATAGAGGTAACCAAAGATGTGTATGAAGACTATTTGTACCACTTACATTTGTGCTTTTTAACATGAACTATAAAATCCATAAACTTTCTAATACACAGACATGCACTCTGCAAGTACTGAATCAAAAGAAAAGAAACAGAAGGGTGATGGAAAGAGAAGATTCCCATGTTGCCAAAACAAACAGACAAACAAAGACAGCTCCTAGTAAAATCTACTTAAAAAATAGTGATTTGACTTTACCTTTTGAGAGCAACTTAAATGAGATTGACGGGGTTAGTGTGTTCAAATTAGGGCTATGACTATCTAGGTTACTTAAATTTAAATTTTGAGTGCAAGTTATTGTCAAAATGCAAGGGATTGAGTTAGCCCTAGCAAAAGAGCTCTATCTGCTAATTACAGGCTTAATGTTAAATTAGGTCCTATTTCTCTGTAGCAGCAAACTAATCGGATGAGAATCCCCTGCCTCTATTAAACATTTACATTAGAACTGCCTAATTACACCAGGATTTGTTTGGGTGGCACTGGCAGATGTTCTGAAAGGCCGTGGAAAATTCAGTCACTGTTTCATAGGACATGGGCACCCACGTAGGACCATCCCGACATCAGAGCAGGGTACGTGAGTGCACGTGCAGATCAAGAAATGTACACAGTGCTCCTCAATATAATTCAGTACAATGGATCATCTGAGCACCATCAGAGCAGGGTACGTGAGTGCACATGTAGATCAAGAAATGTACACGGTGCTTCTCAATATAATTCAGTACAATGGATTGTCTGAGCACCCATAAGGAAGGTGTTTGTTCTCCAGCTGCCTCAGGAAAATATTACAAGGATTCATTAAAGAAGCCCAGAAAACTTTAAGTTTTTCAGAATTCAGTGCTGTGGAAATAGAAAGCTATTTAAATTATCGTAATCAGAGTTTTAATGTTGGAAAAAAAAATCCATATATGTTTCCTTGGTGCCACTGGCATATATTTCCTAAGCTCTTTTTACCTTCACAAAGACACGCTATTTGTAACACTATGAGATTTTACTGTTACAAGACCTGGTGGTTCATAGTTGAGAAGATGGTATCTGGTCAGTTGTTACCACTCAAAAAGGAGTGCAGCTGGCTCTGTTTCCTCTATTTTGTTTCATGATGCCATGCTTGAAGGGCTAAACATGGGTCAGACAAGCCAAAGAAGGAAGAATTGGAACTGTCTAGGTAATAGTTGATGCATAAAGAAATAAGCTTGTGGTCCAAGTTTACTCCACGTCTTCTCCTGCCCCACTGCCTGAGGCCCAAGATTCCTCTATAATAAGCTCCTTTCTCAGGTTTAGCACATTCCTCCAAGTTCTCTGAACTTCCACTGCTCACACTTGTTATCGTTCATTTGCCTAATTTTCTACCTCATTCCTGGATCCTCCCTCTCTATCTAGCTCTCTCTGACAAATAGATCGGTTGGATGGTCTGCCTGATTTTCATTTGAAATTCTTCCCCATGAACCTCCTCCTTGGATGACCCCTTGGGTTGCACATAGTGTCGCCCATCGAGAACTCACCCCCTTCACATACACCCATTTCACATTGAACCTGACCAAATTCCTGGGATACACAGTGCCCAGCACCCCTACATTTTCAGGAAAGGAGTTCAGATAATACCCATATGTAGAAATATTTTAATGTAGGACTCTTGGAGGCAAAAAGTTAGTTATAATAGTTGGACTAACATTATGCAGCATTACTTTGGACACAAAGCTTACCTCTTCTCTCGGCCCCATTAGGGCCTTTCCTACAATGTGCAGACTTCATTCTTAGCCTTTCCATCTGCAAGTGCTCAGAGATGGCATCAAGGGAAATCCTTACCATTGATTTTTATTGTTGTATTAATTTACCATCCTATGAATGACCTCCTCTGTTTGCTTGGTTCTGATGCCATCTTTACAATCAGAAGGCTCTTTGACCTTTTAAAAAATTTTTCTGGATAGTATCTTTCTGCTCCCACTAATTTTCTAGATGATGTGGAATTAACAAGCCTTTTGAGCTCTTTTTAGTGGGAAGAATCCTTTTCTGTTTGAGGTCCAAGTCTCAGAGTCACCCCAGTCAACCGCCCTCATGGCAGCTGCAGCTGAGGTTGATTCCTGCTTGATGCATTTCATGATGGCAATGTCTATGGCTGCACAGTGAGTTGCTATGCCTGTGGCAGCACAACTTTGCAGGTGGCTGCTGTAGCCACTCATTCATTCCATCTGCTCTTCTCTGGTCATCCGCATTGGCTATGGGCTCTCTCCCAAATGTTTGATCATAAACGAGATTGCAATGCAGGTTCTGATTCAATTTCTAACGTTGTCATGTGGTCTCAAAGACTGACTATTGCTCTGCTGAGGAGTGATAAAGGCTGAGAAACTTTCCTGGAAAAAATTAATGCAGCAATGACCTAACTATAAAAACACCACACTCCATTCCAACGACAAAGAAAAGACATGGAAGAGGTGTGGCTTAATTTCCACTATATCTAAGTACCTCAGGCACACAATTTTTATTAACTTCTCATCCTATTTCCAGCATAAGCAATGATTCTTAGGAAGAAGCCAATAGGGATATTCCATAAGGATGGCTTAAATATGAACATGATATTTTTTCTGGCTCTGAAATTCTGTTGTATTCTATAAAGAAAATATTTCTGGTCAAGTTCTAAACCAAGACCACGACTACAGATTAAGCCAAGTTTTAGGAAGAAGGAACAGGAAAATGAAAGAAGCAAGTTTCTCTCTGTAATGAGTTGAATTGTGTCCTCTCAAAAAACGTATGTTGACATCCTAACCCTCCATACCTCAGAATGTAGCTTTATTTGGAAATAGCATCATTGTAGATGTAATTAATTAGTTAAGATGGAGTCACACTGGAGAAAGATGTGCCCCTAATCCAATGTGACTGATGTTTTTGTAGAAGATGACCAGGTGAAGACAGAGACATGCAGGGAGAACACCATGTGATGAGGAAGGTGGAGATGACAGTGATGCAGCCGCAAGCCAAGGAGCGCCAAAGATGCCAGCGAACCATTAGGAGCTAGGAAGAGGCAAGGAAGGATTCCCCTATAGGTTTCAGAGAAAGTGTGATCCTGCTGACAACTTGATGTCAGGCTTCTGTTGCTCTAAGCCAACCAGTTTCAGGTACTTATTAGGTAGGGTAGTCCTAGCACACTTTCCTTTTCCACAGTCCCAAAGCTGAGCCAGAGCAAGTGCTGTTGCAATCTGTGGTCACCAAGACAGCGTTTCTGAACTGATCTTAGAGAATTAGGACTGCAAATAAATGCGCCAGCGAAACTGCAGCCAAGAGTCCTGAGAGTGCCTGCCACAAACACTGGGGCTCCCATCAAGTATGGTTTTAATATTTGCTGGGAATCCATGGCTGAGGGAGAGTGAAAAGGCAAGGTTCTAGAGTTAGACAGATCTGAGTTCTAGTCTGGGCTCCGCCATTTCTGGCTTCTGATCTTGAGTATGTTCCCTAATCATTTTGATCCTCAGTATCTTTTTTTTTTTGGCTGCTGAGTGAGTTCAAAACCTGGGCTGCTGAAACAGAGTGCCAAACTTAACCACTACGCCCTGGGGGCAGCCCTAGTCCTTGGTGTCTTAATGTTTGAAAAGAGGTTAATAATATTTGTCTTAAAATGTTGTTACAGGATTTGGGAGAGAAATATACACAAATTACTCAAAAATGGCTATTATAATAACCATATAGAGTTCAAATTATTTATAATTCAGGAAACCAAATGCATCAGTTAAAACATTGATCTCTAGCTTTGTTGAAATGATTTTCTCAGTCTGTCTGGAACTTTTTCTAAAATACCTCCTTCTCAGGCCTCATAATTACTAATAACTCGTTTTATGACAATACCTCTTTCTTGCCTGGGTATCTCTATGTGGGACTTGGTTTTGTGATCACGGACCTACTCTAGACTGGCCTCTGCTCTGTGCTAAGGCCACATACAAGCTTTGTGATTAACCCTAGGAAATTGAAAAACATCCCAAACCTTTCTGGATTTTTCTGTTCCATAAAGGAGTAATGACAGCAACAACTACCATTGGGTAAAGACTACATGTCATTATAGTGACTTTTAAGGCATTTTAAAGCATTATAGTGAGTTTTAAGTTCACCATCCTCTTCTGTTCTCAAAACAAGCCCATTAAATATCATTATCCCTATTTTTAGGGATAATTTGAAGCCAAGTTAAGTTGGGTTGCACAAGTACATTCTCGCAGAAAGTGGCAGAGCCAGGATTCTGATCCAGTTCGGTCTAGCTCCACAGGACTTTATCCACTATATTAGTCTATCTAAGATGGTTTTTAGTCAGCACATCCCTTTTTGTTAAAACATTATCCAGTCTCTCTTTATCAAAATGTTTCTCAATCCCATTTATTATAATATTATCTGGATCCCAAATAAATCAAAGAGACAGTACTGAGGTTTAAGCTCAGAACTTTAGGGCCTGTAAAACAAAACGAAAACCACTCACTTTACTATAAGTTGCTTCCCAGAAACTACTTTGAGAAGTATCAACAGGCTGCATAACGTCATGTGATATTTAACGTAATGGAAATGGTGGTATGTTCTGTCCAGTTGCCCAGCAGCCTGGGCACTTTTCCCATTCTTTGTTTCGTCAGTTAGACAAGATCATGGTACCATTTCTAGTGGCAACAGAAGCACTCCTCATCCAGCTTCCACAGAGAAAGTGAACGTGGATCACTCAGTCTCCAAATTGGTGAGCCAACAGCAAAGAGACTGGAGCAAGAAGAATGCAGAGAATTTCAAACAGGGCTAGACTCTGTTCTCTCAATCACATCACTACACACGCGTGCACTGAGAATCTCACAAATACTGCCATTATCCAGAAGGAATTTCCCCACCCAGGGCACAAACTCATAACATGGATTACTGTTCGATCTCCAGTTGTCGATGCTAATGTACCCAGTGTGGCATGGACCTAAATTTGATGTTATTTAGCATGACCGACTTGAACATTTCCAACTTTTTGTACAACTTCTTCCTTGTGCTGTTTCTCAGGTAACTATTTCAGCCCTTGTTTCACTTTCACTGCTTTTACTCAACTTCAGCATTGCCAACATTTGATGATGAAATGCCCTTTTTTGGACCTAGAATTTACCGATTAACCTTTGAGAACTGTCGGCTTACTGAAAGCAGCTATGCTCGATGCATTCAGTGCTCTGGTTCTTGGTCAGGAGGGTCTGCTGCTGTCTCCTTGGGGATCACGTAAAGAGGTCCTTCTTCACCAGCAAAGGATCATAGCTGTTTGGCGATTACTCTCCAGAGCTGTGTTGGTATTCACAGTTCTTAGCTCAGCAAAACTGCTGAACCTCTACCATGAATTGGAATATTCGACAAAGAGTAGGTCAAATGATGTGGACTCTAACAACTCATCTGCAGATTCACTTCATCTTTTCTTCTCCAATTCGTTTAATTTAAAGTAGTTTAAATAGACCAGACTTAAAAAAAAAAACCCTCAAATATGTGCAAACATGGCTGAGGAAGTCACTAAGAAATGAGCTAAAATTACAATCCAGAGGAGACACGGTTTGGAAACTTCTTCCTGGCATTTAGTTGCCAAATATTGTTGATGATGGTAACAGCCAAATGAAGCGTAGTTAAGATTTCTTAAAGAGGGAAATGTCTGGACGCAAAACGCGCACAATAAAAACTTCCGTGTTTTTAACAGCTTTAGAACTGCAACATATCTGATTATTTTTAAACTTTTAAACTAAATCTCTGGAGAAATATCAGGAGTTACTTAAATATCATTTTCATGTACCTTGAGCGGGAATTATTCAAAATGTTCTGCTCTACTTATAATCCATATCTGATCTGTAAACAATCGTGGGCTGCTTGCTTGAAAAATAAGCACCAACCTGGATTCTAAAGAAATTAAATGATTTTTTATGAGAAAATGTTACAATATAAAGAGAAATGGCAAGCCTGGTTAAAGAGTTCTTAGGCCTTTTTTATTATTCTTTTACTCCTGGGGAAGAAAAAGATTTTTTGACGCTAGAAGATTATTTTTAATGAAATTCAAATATATTTGCTTTTTATGAAAAAGAATTACTAAACCTAAATTCCCAATGATTAATTCAGAAGGGATTATTAACATCAGAAAAGTAGGATAGATTTACTTACGGTTTATAATATATTTTTTATACAGCTCTTTATCATACATAAAACCTTTTTAGGTTATAAATATTAAAGATCTACATTATTTTTCAATGTGGAAAATAATTATTGCTTAAGCCATCTATAATCAATGTGGAAAATAATACATGGCATTTCTATCATTATATTTGTATTTACTAACATATTTATATTACTGAATATCAGTGTCTCATATGACTCAAAGAACAGCTATCAGAGTAACACGAAGACCAGGAAACTTGTAGCATGAGGATGACCAGCCCCCACGATGTAAGTCTTCTGTGGGGAACACAAATTGATATTTTAGATTAACAAGCTCTAAAGTTTTAAAAAACAAGCTATTTGCTTTGGTAGATGGTCAGTAGACATCATTCTCCACCGTCTTAATAACTTGAACTTTAAAAAAAAAATACGCTTCTTTTACTTCTAAAAAAACTTTGATTCCAAAACAATTGCCAATAAATGTGTTTTTTATAGCACGTAAATGGCAGTGTTTGTTAATTAGTGATCTTAAATTTGCTGCTTGCTAACATTTACACGTGCTTATGTTCTCTTATATTTATGAACTTGAAATTGTTTAAATCCTCTATCAACATCTTCTCTACACATTGGCAGAGTCCACTGAGCAAACTATAAGTGGGATATTCAGTTGAAAATGGGTTACTTTCTGCTTTTAGATCTTGACATGTGTGGGGCTTCAAAGTCTGATTCCTGTAACAATATCTGAGATTCTTTTCTTGGGTCTGCAGGTAAGTGTTTAAATAGCTTTCTGAGGACTCTTCTCCAATCACTAGGGATGTAGACATGTATAAGATCATTTTTAAAAGATTTCTAGAGACTAGATATTTTGAGTGCATTTTAAAGTATTCTTCCATTTTATTGGACACACACAATTGTTCTCACTGGACTTAGTAGAAATCTATGGTTACTATTACCAAAATTTTTAAGTACTCAAATGAAAAGCACCACTTTGAAAACTTGGTCTTTTATTTTTAATTTTATAAAATTATGAGGAGTGAAAATAATTCATAATATGTAAGATATTTATCAGATAATATATTTTTATTTTGTGTATAATGTTCCCACGTGCTATGTGAACCTGACTGGCCCAACAGGCCTCCACACAAGCTATTGGATGGCTGTGATTACTTTCATTTTCCCAATAGGAAAGCAGGGTCCAGAAAATATACTGAGCAGGGAAAGGTGGAACCTTTCATCTGAACCCTGGTCATTTCCTTCATAATATCTGGCACTGCTTCCCAAAGTCTGTCTGTGAATGGAAGCCTGGTCAATTCTTTTGAGAGGAGAAGGGTCTATACTCAAACATGTCTTGGCAACAATGAATACTATCATCCGCTTTTGAAGCTTCACAAGGCATATTAGCTTAGGATGAGCACTGAAAAGTTCTGCAGTGAAGAAACCTACTGAATTTCATTTGCCTCAGCACTTCTATTGTTGTAGAATTATTTTTAGAACGAATACCTGTTAACATCTTATGGAAAACGCTTCAAAAATTGTTGTTCTAGAGACACTAGGCTTACTTACAAGGTTACGTTCACATTAATATACATTTTCTTCTTTTTTTTCTGTATCTCGGATCCAAAGAACTTATTCATCTTATAACTAGAAATTTGTACACTCTGAATAACATCTCCCCATTCCCCCACCCGCTAGCTCCTGGCAACCACCATCGTACTCTGTTTCTATGAATGTGGCTTTTTTAGATTCCATGTATAAAGGAGATCACACAATACTTGTCTTTCTCTGTCTGGCTTATTTCACTTAGCATAATACTATCAAGGTCCATCCACGTTGTTGCAAATGTTCCTTTTTGTCATGGCTGAATTCTAGTCTATTCTATGTATATATTGCATTTGATTTGCATTTCCCTGATGATTAGTGGTTTTGAGCATTTTTTGATGTACCTCTTGGCCATTTATATGTCTTCTTTGGGAAAATGTCTATTCAGATCCTCTGCCCATTTTTAAACCAGATTGTTTTTCTTTTTGCTATTGAATTGCATAAGTTTCTTATGTATTTTTGCTATTGATCCCTTATCAGATAGAAGGTTTACAAATATTGTCTCCCATTCCTCAGGTTATCTTTTCATTTTGTTGATTGTTTCTTTTTGCTATGCAGAAGATTTTAGTTTGATATAGTCCCACTTGTTGATTTTTGCTTTGCTTTCTTGTGATTTTGGTGTCAAATCCAAAAAGTCATTGCCAAACCAATGTCAAGGAGGTTTTCCCTTGTATTTACTTCTAGGAGCTTTATGGTTTCAGGTCTTATGGTTAAGTCTTTAATCTATTTTGAATTAATTTTTGTAACAGGTGTAAGACAGGGGTCCAATTCCATTCTTTTGTTTGTGATTATATCCAGTTTTCTTGACGCCATTTATTGAAGAGGCTAGCCTTTCCCCATTGTGCATTCTTGGCTCCCTTGTCAAGTATTAGTTGACTGTATATGTGAGGGCTTATTTCTGAACATTCAATTCTGTTCCATTTGTCTTTGTGTCTGTCTTTATGCCAGTACCATACTGTTTTGTTTACTATACGTTTGGAATATAGTTTGAAATCAAAAAGTGTGATGCCTCTAGTTTCGTTCTTCTTTCTCAGGATTACTTTGGCTATTTGGGGTCTTTTGTGGTTCGGTGCAAATTTTAGGATAGTTTTTCTATTTCTGCAGAAAATGCCACTAGAATTTTGACCTGGATTGTATTGAATCTGTACATAACTTTGTGTAGCATGGACTTTCTAACAATATTAATTCTTCCAATCCATGAACATGGGATATCTTTCCATTTATTTGTGTCTTCTTCAGTTTGTTTCATCAAAGTTTTATAATTTCCAATGTAGTGATCTTACCTTAACCTCCTTGGTTAAATTTATTCCTATTTCATTGCCCACCCCCCCACCAGGTTTATTGAGACATAATTGACATATAGCAGTATTTTATTGTTTATTAAAAATAAGCAATAAATTATTGTGCTCGTTTGGTGGTGTCATGGTTTCTTGATTGTTCATGTTCCTTGGAGTCTTGTGTTGCTGTCTTCCAGTCTTTACTGAGTGACTTCAGGAGAGAAATATCTTCCATCAGCTCTACTAGGGATTCTGAAACTTTCTCAGGTCTTCCATGGATATGCTTGCTCCACACTTCCTGCTCCCTCTTGTAGCAGAATTCTTCAGCTTGTATGCCTTCACTTGATCCTGCAAAACCAGGCCAGGTGTTGACAGCTTCTGCTTTACCTAGGGTGGTGTTGGCCACTAGCCATCTGCAAAAGCTCACTTTCACAGTCATTGATAGCAAGCATAGGGAGTTAGTCATGCGGTTAGAGGTTATGTAGGTGAAGCATGCAGAGCACTAGGGGTTTCTGTGGGCCAACTGGGGGAATTCACAGACAAGGCATCCCAAGAAGCTCATGAGCAGGCCTCCCAATGGAGTCCATAACTCAGTTAGCAGGATCTGCATCCCTTTAATATCTTCCATTCTGAGCCTTGGCTCTTTCTCCCAGCTGCTCACTGCCCCTGAGATGTGCAGCTCATGACTCAGTACTCTATAAGAGGCAAGAAAGAAATAGGCATGTTTGGCAGCATCCTGCACAGATAGGGAAGCCAAGCACACACTCACATGCTCTCATTTTTCCCCTGCAGGAGAAATCACAAAGTGAGAAGGGCTCTCTTGGCACTGAGCTGTGCTGCCTCGGGGGAGGGCTGATGCACGTAAATCAAACTGTTCTTTTCGCATTCTTCAAAGCACCCAATTGGATTTTTTTGCTCTAATAGTATGCTGCAACTTCTCTGCTGGACACCTGGACTTCCACAAAGGCTATCTCATCTGTGAGTGATTATCTAAATCAGTTTTCTCCAGGGGATCCTGGACCATGGCTAAGAGGAGCTGGAGCCAGATCATAGGCCATTTAAGGTCCACAGCCAGGACCAAGGTCTGTATACCTATTACCCAATTGCATAGGTGGGCATGACTTCTCCTGGGTCCCTTGGCATATGGTGTTGGTACAGAACCAAAGCCAAATGGGGCTGTAGTTGAGTCCTCATGGGTATGGAGCTGTTTTTGGGTCTATAGCCAGGACCATAGTGGGTGAGCTAACTGCCTGGGTGCGGTCTTGTTTTCTTACAGTAGTTCTTATTTTGGGACTGTATGAAAGTTTCACAATCTCCCACCTTGAATCCTGCAGCTCCCACAAAGGCACTTTTGTTCATGGCTGGATACCAAATTATCATTGTTGAGGGGGGAATGTGAGCAAGAGATGTTTAACTGAGTTATCTTGCTGACATCACACCCTCAATGCAGACCTTAGAGTGCTGAATCCCAAAAGAGTGGTGTGTATTTTCTTCTTATTCTTGATAATTAGTACATAGAAAGTATCGTTTAGAAGCCAGAAATTTATTTTATCCCATCTTCCAAATGACATGCTACCATAAGTATGATTTGTAATTGGGAATTGCATAAACATTGATTCTAAGAGCTTTATTACCCTCATTAAATTCTACTACTAATTCTACATCTATTAAAGAGAGCAGGTATTGGTAGAAACAGGAGAAGAAGCAAATGCTCCTTCTTTATAGGAACTTCCTGAGAAATACAAAAAAAGTACTAAACATCCACTGCCTGACACCACACATAGTTATACTTATAGACTGACAGAGCTGCTAGAGCAGGTGGCTGGAGGTGGACTTCCATTCAGAGCTGACTTAGATAGACTGAAAGCCAAGGAATGGCCAAGAGCAGCACCTTTTCAATTAGACCTTGCAACTATAGCTCAAGTTTTCCAATCTCAGCATAACCATCAACTCTGACCAAGGTTGGAAACATAAGGAAGAGATTGTGAGGACTCTGTGTGTGTGTGTGTGTGTGTGTGTGTGTGTCCCTAAATTCAACTATAATACAGTTAAGTTTTGATTCTCTAGTCCTTTCACCTCCATTGTCTATCTCACTTGTAAAATTGCTGTAAGTGAAATATGAATAAAAGGATGATCAGAGCTTAAAAAAAAGAATCATTTACTCATTAACAATTATTTGAATAAGCAAAGTGTCCAACTTGTCAATGTGCCCTTGCAGTGAGGGTCCTTTATGGAACTGATAGTATTTTCAATCTGAATTATCTGCTTTTCTCCAAACACACCCCAAGCTTTCCAAAATCTTTGCATTTGCTTATGTTACTCCTGCCACAGCTGAAATTCACTTTCCTTCACTGAGCATAACCAAAGTTCTCCTAAATTCAAGTCTTGGATGAAATGTCACTCTTTTCCATGATGTCTTCCATACTTCCCTTGTCCAGAAGGAGTTTTGTCATCTTTGGCATTCTCATAATATTTTTACTATATTTCTTTTACGCCACTTAATACTTTCAACTGTGAATTATATTTATTTGTCTGCATGGCTTAATTTACTCATAAACAGTAAACTATAAAAAGACAAGATCTAACTCACCTTTGTCTGAAACCAGTCCAATACTTTCTATGCATATATGCTCAATAAATATATGCTGATCTATGAAGAAATATCATTAAACTGAGAGTTTCTGTTTATCTTCTCTTTGCACTCTTTTTCATCCGGATAAGGCTCAGCTTTACCAGTAGTTATGTAGTTCACCACTAGGATGGTTACTTCCTGAGTGTTTCACTCTTCTTCAGAGTCCCAAGTACTACTCTGATATTTAATATTATCTAGCTACTTTTTACTGAAAAAATATTTTTTTAGGTTCAAATGGTATAAATCAGTCCTAGTATGAAATAAAATAATCTCTACAAAGTGTCCTTGGCCTAATTTGCAGATTTATCTCCCAGTGTCTGAGGCTTGCACCCTCTACTGCCAACACATTGGAT
The DNA here is from genome assembly GCF_041296265.1 of Equus caballus. NCBI lineage: Eukaryota > Metazoa > Chordata > Mammalia > Perissodactyla > Equidae > Equus > Equus caballus. The sequence continues at coordinate 22,446,143 of NC_091692.1, forward strand.
TCTTCACCGCTGTTTTTTTGCATCTTGACCTTCCCTGCCTCTTGCATTTTCCTCCACCTTTGTCTCTCAAAGTCATCTCCACTCCTACTTTTCTAAGAAACCATTTTAGGCTCTTCAAATACAATGGAGCTTTTGCCCTGAGCTCTGACAGCTTCTCACACTTTTGCTCTAGTTCTTACCACATGTGCTGTACCTAATAGCTAATTGTGGATGTTTCTGCCTCTTCTATTAAGTTATTGAGGACAATTTTTTTTTATCCAGTATACAGTACATCCAGAAGGTCATATAGTGCCTTGCAGAGAGAAATTGTAAAATAAACATTTGTGCTTTGACTTCAGGAATGGTAGCACGAGGAGCTTTATGAACTCACTTCCCAGGGAAAGAAAAATAACAGGTGAAAATCATTATTAAAAAATCATTTAAAATATCTGCAAGTTGTCCTAAGGACATATAGTAGATGAGGAAATATTTATTCAAGAAATTCTACTTAATTTCAGTAAGAACAGTCTGTGGCACTTAAACCATGACCCAGATCCTCCTGCCTCCCATCTCCCAGCTCAGTGTGATGGAAGCTCCACTACAGATAGTGTTGTCAATAAGACAGGGCTCCTTCTCTCCCAGCTCCCAGGCAAGAGATAGGGTAGCTCTGCAGGAGGAGCAGCTGCCAGCATTTCTCACTCTCCCCCAGCTCCAGGTGGCATAGACTTAATTCCAGGTGGGTGTGACTGAGAAGTTAGGGCTCCCTTCCTCTAACGATCCCTCATTCACAAGACCAAGCCTATATTCCAGGTGTAGCAAGCCAAGAAGAGTGAGGCCTCAATTACCTTCACTTAAGCTCGTTCATAGGACGGAGGTTCCACTATGGAAGAGGAAAGATGTGAAGACCAGATGCTGCCTTCACTCAGCTCCCTGAGCATGAAGCAGGGGATTTATTCCAAGCCAAGAGGGAAACTGTCCCCACCCCCAGCTAAGGAGCACTGACTCGGAGATATGGCTTAGGGGGAGAAGAAAGCCTTAGGAACAGAGAGCTCTGAAGCTCTTGTCAAAAGAACTGACTTTATTTAGAATAGAGTATGCAGAATTTTAAATCTAAAGTCCTTCTAAAAAATGATTGATATTATGGTGGTAAACACTTAACAGGAGGCTGGTAGCTCCACTGGAACAAAAGGCTAAATTGAAAGACAGCTAGTTTACCAGAGATGACCAGAGACATAGAAAGATATGAAGAGCCCACTTGAAGTCAGAACAAAACAAACTATTTCTGCAAAGGGACCCAAACTTAATAGGTTCAGACTGTGAGGCGATTTATGCTCCATGGGCACTGTCTAAAACAATAGTGAAATCATCGAGCAATTAGTGCAGCCTAAGAGCTGCGTATAATACCAACAGAAGAAGACAGTGTAACATAAGTGAGGGAAAGAGAGAGTCAGAGAGAGAGACCTGCTGAAACCACTCTCATCCAAAGATGACTCTGTGAAATCCTAAGGCTGCACCCTCTGAGGAGCAACATCAGAAACTTCACACTGTAAGGGAAATAGACCACTAAAATAGTCCAGCCAAGTCACTAAAGAAATAAATAAGCAAACAACAACAGGCCCAGGAAGCAGGGAGATGAATCAGAGTTGCTACAAGGTACTATCTAGAATATCCGATTATAAAAAAATAAGAGATATGCAGAGAAACAGGAAAGTGGACTTATACACAGGGGGAAAAAGGCAGGCAACAAAAGCTACATTTGAGAGGACCCAGATATTAAAGTTCATGGGCAAACTTCAAAGCAACCTGAAAAATATGTTCAAAACACTAAAGGAGGGCCTAGCCCCATGGCCTAATGGTCAAGTTCAGCACGTTCCACTTTGGCAGCCTGGGTTCAGTTCCTGGGCACAGAGCTACATCACTTGTTGGCAGCCATGCTGTGGTGGCAACCCACATACAAAACAGAGGAAGACTGGCAACAGATGTTAGCTCAGGGAGAATCTTCCTCAGCAAAAAACAAAACAAAACAAAACCACTAAAGGAAACCACTGTTAAAGAAATAAGGGAATACATGGTGACAGTTTCTCCTCAACTTGAGAATATCACTGAAGAGAGAGAACTTATTTTTAAAGGAAGCAAATGGAAATTCTGTAGTCAAAAATTTCAATATCTGAAATGAAAAATTCACTATAGAGGCTCAATAGTAGATGTGAAGAGTCAGGAGAGAGAATTAGCAAGCTTGAAAATAGATTAACTCAGATTATTCAATGCAAAAAGAAAAGAGAAAAAAGAACAAAGAAAAATGAATAGAGCCTCAGAGAAATGTGGATCAAGATTAATTAGGAACACCCAAAGATGTGCAATGGGAGTAGCAGCATGAGGAGAGAGAAAGGGGCATAAAATATAATCAAATTAATAATGACTAAAAACTTCCAAAAATTAATGAAAAGCCTTAATCTACACATCCAGGAAGCTCAAAATAACTTCTCAAAATACCTCAATTTCCAAACAGAATTAATGTCAAAAGATTCACAATCAGCCACATAATAGGAAAGATATTAAAAGACAAAGACAAAATTTGAAAGATTCAGGAGAAAAACAATTGGTCATGTGTAAAGAAAAAAAAAGCCAAAAAGACTAACAGAGGACTTTTCATTAAGACCAATAGAGAAGAGAAGGCATTGGAATGATGTATTAAAAGTCCAGGAAGAAAAAACAACTGTTAAACAAGAATTGTATATCCATAAGCAGTATCTTCCAAAAATCAAGGCAAATTTAAAATATTCAAAGATAGACAAAAACTGAGAGAATTTATTGCTGGCTGACCAACCTTACAGGAAATGTTAAAGAAAGTTTTTCCAGCTGAAAGCAAGTAACTCTAGACAATAATACAATCCACACAGAAAAAAGATAACCACCAAAAATGTAGTTATGCAATTATAAAACAGAGTGTAATTGCATAATTCTTCTCTTAACTGATTTTCAAAAGCAAAATTATAAAAATAATGTACATAATTTTATTGTTGGACCTATAACACATAGCAATGTAATATATCTGACAGTAACAGCACAATGAAGGTAGGTGGGAGAAAAATCTGTATTGGAATAAGGAAATGACAGGAGATGGTAACTCTAATTCACAGGAAGAAATGAAGAGAACCAAGAATATTAAATAAGAAAGTTAATATAACAAACTTTATAAATAGATACTTGCCCTCCTTTCTTTTCTCAGCTTCTTTAAAAGACAATATTATATAAAGTAACAATTATAACAATGTATTGTAAGGTTTTTAATATATATAAAGATGCGTAACAGTAACAGCACAGCATGCAGGAAGGGCAACAGAGCTACATGAGAGCAACATTCCTATATCTTACTGGAAATGAGATCACTAATAATGGGAAACTGGTATAAACTGGAAGTGATTCTGATAAGTTAAGGGATATATGACAAGCACCAGAGCAAGCACTGTGGACCCAACTACAATTCCGGTGAGAATTATTTTAAAAATTCAAATGTGGAGGCTGGCCTGGTAGTGTAGTGGTTAAGTTTGCACACCCTGCTTCAGTGGCCCAGGGATCAGGGGTTCAGATGCCAGGTGTGGACCTAGCACCGCTCATTGAGCCGTGCTGTGGCAGTGTCCCACACACAAAATAGAGGAGGATTGGCACAGATGTTAGCTCAGGGACAATCTTCCTCAACCAAAAAGAGGAAGATGCAACAGATATTAGCTCAGGGCCAATATTCCTCACCAAACAAATAAATAAATAAAATTAAAAATTTAAACTTAATTTTTAAAAATTTAAAATTAACTGAATGCAAAATATTCATTTAATGCAAAAGAAAAGAGTAAAGAAGGTACAGAGGAATAAAAAAGGACATGAGACATATAGAAAACAAACTGTAAAAAGGCAGATGTAAATCTACCTATATCAATAATAAAATTAAAAATGAATGGATTTAACAAATGGTTAAAAAAATCATATTAAATTAAAAAAATAGATTCCTTTATATGGTGTCTACAGAAGACACATTTTAGAGTCAAAGGTACAAACAGTTTTAAAGTAAAAGAATATAAAAAGATATACTTACATATGGAAAATATGAAAAATACAGTTATACTAATTCCAGACAGAAATAGATTAGAAAACAAACAAAAAAAAGTTGCTAGAAATAAGTAGGGACATTTCATAATAATAAAAGAGTCAATAAGACCGAATACACATTCTTTCAGTTGTACATGGAACTGTCTCCAGGATAGAACATTTAATAGGCAATAAAAAAGCCTCAATAAATTTAAAAGAATTGAAATCATAAAATGTATGTTCTCCAAAACAATGAGGTAAAATTATAAATCAATAACAGCAATTAATTTGGGAAATTTACAAATGTGGAAATGAAACAACACACTTCTAAATAATCAATGGACAAAAAAGAGATCACAAAGTAAATTAGAAAATACTATGAGATGAATTAAAATGAAAACACAAGATGATGAAACTCATGGAATGCAGCAAAAGCTTGCTCAGAAGGAAATTTATACCTCTAAATAACTCTATTAAAAAAGAAGAAATATCTCAAATTAATGACCTAAATTTCCACCTTAACATACTGAAAAAAGGAGAGGAAACTAAATCTGAAGTAATCAGAAGAAAGAAAATAATGAAAATTAGAGTGCAAATTAATGAACTAGACAATAAAAACATGGGAAAAATCAATAAAACAGACAGTTGATTCTTTGAAAGATCAAATTGGCAAATCTTTAGCTACACTGATCAGGACAAAAGGCAGAAGATGCAAATTACTAAAATTAGGAATGAAAGAGGACACATTACTGCTGAGCTTACAAAAAATAAAAAAGATTCTAAGGATAATTTAGGTGAAATGGACAAATTCATACAAAGACACAAGCTGTCAAAACTGACCTAAGAAGAAGTAGAAAATTTGAATAGACTTGTAACAAGAGATTAAATTAATAATAAAAAAAACTTTCCAGCAAGAAAAATCCAGTCCCAGATGGCTTCATTTAGAATTCTACCAAATTTTTAAAGAAAAATTAACACCAATCTTTTGCAAACTTTTCCAAAAATAGAAATGAACACATTCCAAGTCATTTTTCAGATCAATATTATATCAGCTTGATACTAAAACCAAACAAAGAAATCAAAAGAAAAGAAAACAACAGACCAATATCTCTTACGAATATAAATGCAAACATCCTCAAAAAATACTAGCAAACCAAATCTAGCAACATATAAAAGGGATTACACACTATGACAAAGTGAGATTTGTCTTGGAAACGTAGGGTTAGTTTTAAGACCTGAAAATAAAAAATGTAATACACCATATCAATAGAATAAAGGACAAAAACACATCATCATCTCAATGGACACAGAAAAAGTATTCAACAAAATAACACCTCTTCCTGATAAAAACCCTCTAGGAACTAGGAATAGAAGGAAACTTCTCAACCTCATAAAGGGCATCTACCGAAATCCCGTACCTAACATCACACTTAGTGGTGAAAGACTTAAATCCTTCTCCTAACATGAGAAACAAGACAGTGTGTCCACTCGTACTACTTCTATCCAACGTTATATTGGATTTCCTAGCCAAAGGACACAGACAAGAAAATAAGATAAAAGGCATTCAGATTGGACAGGGAGAAGTAAAACCATCTCTCTTTGCAGATGACATGACCTTACATATATAAAGTCCTGAGGAATTCACTAAAAAGAATTTGAACTAATATATAAATTGAGCAATGTTGTAAGAAATAACATCAACATACAAAAATCCGTTGTGTTTTTACCCACCTGCAATAAACAATTGGAAAATAAAATTTAAAAAATAGTTCCATTTACAATAGCATCAAAAAGAATAAAATACTTAAAAATTTAAGAAAAGTATTCTGAAATTTACACCCTGAAAGGTACAACATATTGTGGAAAAAATTTAAGAATTATGTAAATTAGAACATATCTCATGTTCATGGATATTCTTAAGATGGCAATATTCCTCAAATTGATCTAGAGATTCAATACAATTCCTATCAAAAACACAGTTGATTCTTTGAAGAAATCAACACTCTGTCCCTAAAATTTATAAGAAAATTCAAGAGACCCAGATTAATCAAAAATTTTTGAAAAAGAAGAACAAAGTTGTACTGAGTTAAACGCATTTCAAGAAGTTCAACTCATACCTCTTGGTTTTAATGCTTACTACAGAGCTACAGTAGTCAAGACAATGTGATCAATGAAATACAATACAGATCAATGAAATAGAATTAAGAATCCAGAAATAAACTCTAAGGTTTTAGACAAAGGGGCCAAAAAATTCAATGAGGAAAAAATAGTCTTTTTAACAAATAGTGCTGACAACTGGATATCTACAGGCAAAAGAATGAATTTGGACCCCTACTTTACATCATACACAAAAATTAATGGAAAGTGCATCATACACCTAAATGTAAAAGCTAAAACTATAAAACAAGAGTAAATTTTCATGACATTGAACTAGGCAATGACTTCTTAGATATGACATCAAAGCAGAAGTAGAAAAAGAGAAGCTTGAAAAATAGGACTTCATAGAAATTACTAACTTTTGTGTTTTAAAGGATACCATCAAGAAATGGAAAAGACAACCAACAGAACGGGAAAAAATATGTATAAATCATGTATTTGATAAGACACTTGTATAAAACATATAAAGAGATCTTAGCCAATCCATAATAAACCAAATAAACCAATTAAAAATAGGCAAAGAATTGGAATAGACATCTGTCCAAAGAAGATATACGAAAAGCCAATCAGCACACGAAAAGATGCTCAACATCATTAGCCATGAGGAAAATGCAAATCAAATCCTCAAAGAGATATTATATCACCCACTAAGACCCACTAGGTTGGCTATAATAAAAGAGACAGATAATAGCAAGTGTTGGCGAGGATGTGGAGAAATGAAAACCCTCATAGACAGCTGGTGGGAACGTACAACAGTGAGGTCATGCAGGAAAATAGTCTGGAAGTTCCTTAAAATATTAGAAACAGACTTACTATATGACCCAGTAATTCCACTTGTAGACACATATCCAAGAGAAATGAAAATGTATGTCCACACGAAACCTTATGCAAAAATATTCATAGAAGTATTATTCATAATGATAAAATGTGGAAGTAACCCAAATGTCTATCAACTGATGTACGGATAAATAAAATGTGGTATATCCAACAATGGAATGTTATTCAGCAATTAAAGAAATAAAATATTGATACATGATAAATATAAACGACTTTCTAGAACATTATGCTAAGTAAAAGAAGCAAATCACAAAGACAATATATTATATGATTCCATTTATATGAAATGTCCAGAAAAGGCAAATCTATAGAGATGGAAAGTAGATTCACTGTTGCCTCGAGCAGGTAGTTAGAGGAGAAGAGGCAGTGACTGTTAATGGGTAACATTAATGGGGTGATGGAAATGTTCTAAAATTGATTATGTTGATAGTTGTACTACTGTGTGAATATACTCAAAACCATTGAATTGTACACTTTAAATGTGTGAATTTTAGGCTATGAGAATTATATCTTAATAAAGCTCTTATATAACAATTTAAAAATATATATAATTTTAATCTGAAATTGTGGAGTTACAGAGTAAAATCTGTAATTCAATGCTTAATAGAGGAAAATTTTGGCATTATGTACACAAAACTGTTAAATGTATTCATTCAAAGCAGGATTGATTCAAGCAGTCAGTGAGGAAATCAGATTTTTCCAGATAGTATCAAGCAGGAATAGCCACCTGGTCTTTTCTGAACAATCTGAGGCTTTATAGAGGCAGGAGAGTTTTTTGGAGTGTTGGTATAATGAATGAAAGAATATTAGTAATTGGAGGGCAAAGTCATCACCAAACAAACCACTAAAAGGTTAGAAGAGGATAAAGGAGGCACTATGTTTCCAAATGTCAGAGAAGTGTCTGTTACAGAAAGAGAAAGTCAGATGATGGGCAGTCTCTTGCAAAAAGTGTAGGAAATAAGAATCAGAAACTTCACCGTGGAAGGGAGAGAGAAAAAAGGAAATGATATTTTTTAAAAGTTAAAAAAAACGAGATGTGTGACTTCAGTAGCAATTTCAGTGATTGACTGGGTAAGGCGTGCAGGCAGAAATACTCTGGACCAGAGAGAGATGTCAGGCCTGCACTGAACCTGTAATTGTGAGAAGACTTGGCACTAATGGCCAGTTTCATTCAGGATGCGGTCTGGTCAGGATCTGGAAGGTAGGGAGGAAGTGGCCACACTGTCACTGTGGTCAGTGTTTCCTCAAAGGAGGTAAACAAACCACTGTGGGCACATCAGCCAATTATAGATATCAGACAGAGGCGCTTAAAATTTATTTACTTTTATGCCTCATATATTTGTAACTAGTAACGAATACACAATTTTACTGATGCTATTGCTTAGAGGATGACTAAAGGAAGCAGTGTTGTGTTGATTCATCGATAGAGACAGCGTGAATCACAGGTGTGCCCCTGGTGTGACATGGGCCTCTGGCTAAAATCAACAAGAGAGTATATGAAGGAATAAAATATGAGAAACAATGTCTCAACTGACAATTCCGCAAAGAGGTTCTCTAGCTTTACTAAAATTGTAAACATTCTTTTTTACCAAATCTTTGCCATGTGATGCTTAGCTTTGAGAGAAAATTGGTATATCTGGGTATACAACTGGTTGCACTAGAAAAATGTGAAGTGAGTTGAAATAATCTTCTACTCAGGCAAACATGGGACTTATTTCCCATATATTAGAATTAAAAATAACCCTAAGTTATACAGGTATTTTGAACATATTTTGTGACACAAATTTAGAAGAAAAGAATGTCTTTAATAAAAAATATCATATAATTTTACGTATTTTTTTATTTCCCCTTTATCACACAAAAGAGAGTTGTTTGCATTTACTAGTTCTCTTTTATTGTTCCAAGGGAACAGTGTGATGGAACATTATTAAAAATTCAATTTGGAAAGGAGTTTTAGTATTCATTCTAGTCCCTAAAAAAATCTTCAGAAGTAACATAAAAATTGCATTATTTTGTAATGTTTATGATTTTCTCCTAGTGATTTTCAGCAATTTACTACATCTTTCCTCTTTCTACTGCTATAATCTACTTACTACTTCCTTAGAAAGAAAATAAAAAGAGGATCAAGGGATATTTCCTGGTAAATTATTCGTAATTAGTTTAGTTTAGTTTTTTAGGTAATAGAAAACATTCTTGATACTATAATTGGTTATAGGAAGAAAGAATAGTAGAATCAAAATGAGTGGCATTCATTATATCTGGAATTCGCTAAAATGCTTTACTGTAGTAGAGAATCATAAGCGAAGCGAATCTTGTGAAATACGGAATATTAAAAATAAGACTGTGTGTGTGTTGGTGTGTGTGTTAGAAGAGTGACAGAGAGAGAAAAACAGAACTAGTCAATATATGAAGTGTGAATTATCTTTTATAAGAAGAAAACATTATTATTTCAAATGTTGCCTTTTGCCAATAAATAATTTTCCTCATGTAGGACCATGGAATGTAACGTTTTTTATTTAATAAATTATTGAATTAACAAACAACTAATGAACACAGGCCTCTAAAATGCAAGTGTGATGGATAAACACAAAACAACCATCAAAATATCTCAATCCCAAATCCAAATGTGTCTAACAAAATAAAAGCAGTCATTTCTTTCAACTCTTATACACTAACTTCAAAATTTACTGGGCTGGAATATAAATGAAAGCCACAGAACTGAATAGAATACCAGTCTTCCTAATGTGGAGAACTGAGGCATATACAGGAATAATTTAAATGCAAGATTCGAAGTATTTGGCCACAATGTGGGTAATAAATAAGTCTGCAGATGTACAGTGAGAAATATCTGTGACGGAGGGATATCAGAGTAATCTGCATGGAGGAAGCATCTTTGATTAGGACCTCAAAGACGAGCATGATTCAGACATGCAGAGAAAGGTAAACATGAGGACATGAAATTCTAGATATAAGGACCAGCATAAGCACAGCAACAAAGATAGGAAACATGGGATTAGAAAGATAACATTAAAACATGCAAATGTTTACAAAGGGAAGCAAAATAACTAAAATTAAACTTTTGTCATATGAATATAATTTTGTCACTTGAAAATGAGAAAGAAATAGAATCTTGAAAATGACTATACTTGCAGTACACAACAGGATATTTAAGATTTTACATAGCTAATTATGAGAGAGAAAACATTGTGTCATCTGTATTTCATCAAATAAGTAGTCTTTAAAGGATTTAGAATTATTCTGAAGAGAATATATTTTCTTCTCAGAGATTAGTAAATCAAAAAAGACACATTTTTAGCATTCTTGACAGTTATTATTTACATTTTCAATTCTTCTAGACGTATGACATGTACGATTGCTATCATCAAATCAAATCAATAATGGCTTCCAGAACTTGCTCCTATTAGGCTAGCCCTCCACAAAACAGCATAGACAAACTATAGACCATAAAATGCTGTATATATTATAACTTTTATGACAACAAATATAGTAACTTAGATGAAAGGGACAAATTCATTTAAAATCAAACCAAATATGACACTAGATGAAATGAAAATAATATGAACATATTCACACATGATAAATTGGAATCAGGATCAAACCATACTCAGAAGAAAAACCCCAAGCTCAGATGTTTTTGCCAGTAAATTCTTCAAATATTTAAAGAAGAAATGATGCAAACCATATAGAAATTCTTCTAGAAATAGAAAAAGAGTGAACACTTTCCTAATCATCTTATGAGGCCAGCTTATCCCTAATAACCAAACCTAAGAAGAAGGTTACAAAATAAGAAAATTACAGACGAATATTCCTCATGAACAGAGGCACATGTATCTTTAACAGAAATTAGCAAATAAACTCTAGAAATATATGAAAAGGATAATGCCATAAAACTAAATATGATTATGCCAAGGAGGAAGATTGGTTCAACAGATAAACAATATAAACCCTACCTACAAAATAAAAGTGAAGAAGTATTATTTTTTCTTTCTTTATGGTTTATCATTTCAATAGATTCAGCAGAATCATTTGTCAAAATTCAATACCCATTCATGATAAAATCTCTCGTAAAACTAGGAATAGACATTTCCAAAATTTGACAAAGTGCATCTATGAAAAACCTATAGCTCACGTCATATTTTATGTTGAAATACCAAAGTTTTTCCTCCTGAAATTAGGACAGGGCAATGATGTCCAAACTCATCATTTCTATTATTGTACAAAAGATCCTAGTCGGTGAGACAAGGGAAGAAAATTAAAATGCTTAAAGATCAAAAGTGAAAAATTAAATTCTATCCATGGCACATTTTGCAATATTCTTTTAAATATTGAAAATCTAAAAGAATGCATAGCAGAGTGACAAGAACTAAGTGAATTTAGCAAGATCAGAGGTTATTAGGTCAATACATAAAACTCAATTCTATTTTCTGTGGACTAGCAGTCTTAAAGAAAAAAATATTCATGCCAACTATTAAAGAAAAAGTTATTCAGTGACAATTGTTAAAGCACTGTAAGAAAGAGTTTATTCAAGGGAGGCCAATGGTGATAAGGCATAGGGACCACTGCAACGGGGTCTTGCAGTAGGAAAGAGAGATTGACCTCAACTCTGAATACAGTACGGACGAGTGAAAATTTATAGCCAAGGATTAGTGTGGCAGTCATTGGATCCAAAATTACTAAGAGGAAACATCAGTGGGAAGGGGGATTTTGGCTAAACTGACCCAACAGGATTCTTGCTGAAGGCATGCCAGGGAGACCAGACATCATCTGGGGGATGGTTGAGGATGAGGAACCTGACGAAATATCAAGGGTGATCAGATACGGAGGATGAGGGATTCTAGCTAACCTAATCTAGCAGGATTCTTGCCAAAATTGGACAACACAGAAATGAACACAGAAATCCAAAAGTCAAGACCTAGTTGAAAAATTCAGGGTACGCTGAGTAGAGTTTGGTCAAGGGGAGACTCTTTATCAGTAGCAAAGCTTTAGAAAATGAAATTTAAGAAAAGTGATTTATAATCCCATCGACAGCATGAAATAATTATATATTTAGCAGAAATCATGTAAGTCTATATAATGAAAAGTACAAAATTTTGCTGAGGTGAATTAAAGAAGACCTAAATAAATGGGGAGATCCCCTGTTTATGGATTGAAAGACTCAGTATCATTACGTCAATTTTCTCCAAATTGGTTTATAAATTCAATAAAACCCCAGAAAGCTTTTGGCTTCTTTGTTTTCACTTTCTCCTCCCCCTCCCCCTCCTCCTCCTCTAGTTCCTTCTTCTTCTATTAAGAATTGATAAACTGAGTTTAGTGGCCAGCCTGGTGGTGCAGCGGTTAAGTGCGCACGTTCTGCTTCTGCGGCCCAGGGTTCACCAGTTCGGATCCTGGGTGCAGGCATGGCACCGCTTGGCAAGCCATGCTGTGGTAGGCATCCCACATATAAAGTAGAGGAAGATGGGGCATGAATTTTAGCTCAGGGCCAGTCTTCCTCAGGAGAAAGAGGAGGATTGGCAGCAGGTGTTAGCTCAGGGCTAATCTTCCTCAAAAAAAAAAATTGGTAAACTGAGGTTAAAATTCATAAGAAAATGCAAATAACCTAGAATATTCTAAATAAAATTTTTATTTAGGAAGAAAAATAGTAAAGGATCTACATTAACAGATTTTGAGAACTACTATAAAGATAAAATGAACAAGAAAGTGTGGTACCAGCATAAAGATAAAGAATAGATCAATACAACATAATAGAGTTCCCAGAAATACGTCCACCCTTATACAGCTCACTAACAATTTTCTACAATTTCTACAACACCAAAACAATGCAATGAAGAAAGGAAAGGATTTTCGAAACAGGCTTCTTGAGCAATGAGATGTGCATTCAGAGAAGGAAATTACAAAGCATTTTTAATTGAAAATGAAAACAACATTTCAAAATTTGTGGGATGCAACTAAATAAGCACTTATGGGGAAAACATCACAAAATTTATATCAGAAAAAATGAAGATATCAAATCAATGATCTAAGCTTCCACTTTAAATATCCTCATGCAAACCTACTGTGCAATCTTTTGATCAAGAAGTTGAGGTCGATCATTCTGTTGGAGTGAAAGGCAGTGTCCAAGTTTTCCAAGGTCCTCAGTAATGGAGACAGCACTTGTCCAGGTGGCCACAAATGGTGGCTCTAGGGACAGACTGATCTGGGTCTGCACCCTGGCCCTGCCGCTTCAACCCTACAGCCTTGGGCAGGTGATTTAACCTCGCTAAGCTCCAAGTCTCTTGGCTATGAAATGGGGCAAAGATATACTCAATATCCTAAAATGTACATGAGGATTAAATACAATAAAATGTGTTGGTTTGCAACCTCAGGAGTTCCCCAGATGAAATTCAAAGCTGGCCCAAGGGCAAGGAGACACCAAAGACAGAGGCAGACCACCCCAGACTGGTAGGTGGCAGGTTTAATCAGCAAGGGAACTTACATACAAGATGAGAGGCGCTCCATACCCACTTGCCAGAATCTTAAAAGCTATATAGAGACCTTAACAGGGTTCAGCCATGTATACCATCAAGATGGTCTCAACAACGCATTGCTCTCTCAAGACTGCATCCTTGAAATGGCTCCTGGTGCAGGAATGGAACTTAGATTTCATGGACAGCGTGGGGAGTGAAGAACCTCCTGTTCCTCGTGGGTCAACCAGAAGTCACGTCCTCTCGATGACCTCCTCCAACCACATGAAAAGAGCTTAGCCAAGAGCTTAGCACCTTGGGTGGGCTTGTGGGGGCTGCTGACATCATCCTACAAAGACTGAGGAGGCAGGCTGGAGGCTGGGGCTCCCCAGGAAGTGCACCTGCTGGGATCCCTAAGATGCCTGGCATTTGAGGTGAGCCTGAGTCAGTGGGGGGTGCTTTCACAAAAAACCAAAAGCGTTTTGTGTGAGGAAAAAGCAAATTGCTCAATTTTTAAGGTTTCTGTTGCCTAGGTAAATAGCTGGTGACAAAATTTTTTCTCTTTTATAGAAATGAAAATCACTTTTCAGAAATCCTCCCAAGACCACACTGTTCATCATGGTATATTTAGCTCACATACCCTATTATTTAATCGAGGAAATTACTACCTGTGAGCACAGAATTCTGAAATGTTAATTAGTTTTCCCTACATATTTTCTAAGAGCTATAGACTTTTTTGCACAGGTTTGGTACTAGAAAAAAAATGTAACATCTTTACTAAACTTCAATAATGTTTCCAAATGAAAAATGAAAATGCTGAAGTTTTTTCCTATGAGTCACTTAGGAAAATTGAAAGTGCATTTACAGAATAATAATTTTTATCTTTGATACATAAAAGCTGCAATTCTTTTTAGACATTTAGACTGTCTCCATCTTTAGGTAGTTGAAGATTTCATTTGAAGCCAGGATATATTCCATGATTTGGAAATTTTAGACTCTTTTTCCAAGTAAATTTTTCTTTATAATGCTTCTTCCCTGACTATTCAAGCAGTAATGAATATGCTAAGTGATCACAAAAAGACCAACACAAATAAGAAGACTAATTTTTATTCACACCTAATCAATTGCTTTTATCAAACCCTGTATGTATGTATTGCTCACAAGGTGTTATTCTAGGCTCTCTACAATTATTACCTATAATTTTCAAATCATTATTGTAGTTAAGTTATCCTAACAAAATTAAGAAACCAGGGTTCAGTGGATTAAATAAATTTCTCAATTTTTCGGTTAGGTAGTCTCTGAATTGGGCTTCGACCCAGCTCTCTCTGTACCTAAAGTATGTGCCTTATTTTATCTGCCATATGACCGTGTTGGACTTAAAGTGGTCCAGTCACTTGTTAGCAAAGAACTCTGTGGCCAAGTGTGAAGCCAGCTTCTCAGTTTTATTAATGGGCCAGAGAAGTTCCCCAAGTCCACGAAGTACAGGGCTGTCTGATAAAGCCAGGAAAAAGGCTCCAGTTGGCCTCCCAAGATACATCTGAACTGAATTTACCCACTTAGATGTAAGTGGAGAAGCTGTGGCATGGCTGACCTGTTTTCTGAAAAAGAGGGAGATGATAAGTACTTTTTATATCCGCGTTCCTTGAATAGATATAGGCTTGCCTGATATGAGTAACAAAGGAAAGTTATGCAATATCTTTGTGCTTCCGAAGAGAAGAATATCTTGTTTATTCAGTTGCTTCCTGACACAATTTCATAATTGCAGGGAATACAATCAAGTTTTCAGACCCCTTGGGGATCATTTAAAAAAATGTAGTAATTTCTATCTTAGAAACTTAATATTTATTTTCAAACACTTTTTCTCTGAGTAAAATGGACATTGAGTTTAGTCTGAGAAGAGTCTTTGCCTTTATAGCTCCAGTAGGGATGAGCATTCTGAGGGCAATAGTTAACTGCCCAGTTCCATATGCCTTTTCACTTTTGAGGACAGACGGGGAGAATCATTGCCACCACCTCTAGGAGTGCCACCTAGAGCCCTGGCTTTCTGATAACTTTCTTGGGCTGTTCTGCGGAGGCCAATTTGGATGTTCTGTCCCCTCTGAGTGTTTAAGGTGTATTGGCTGAAGATATCAGTGGACAGAAGGATGGCTCATTTACACAGTCCTTAGGAAAGGAGCTCAATGAAATCACCAACTTGGTGATGGAAATAAGGATATAATCCAAGCTGTGAAACAAGTAAGAGTCCCAGAGATGGGGTAATATTAAGGGGTTACCTGAAATAGGAGAACAGGAGAAAATGAGAACAAAGAAATAAGCATAGGAAGAAGGAATTTAAATGTGAAGACAATTTATTTGAATATAATAAGGGAAGAAGAAAAAACATTAAAAAAGGAATAAAAGGAAAAGCTATGAAACCCTATGGATAAGAAAGAAAACACGTGAAAATAGTATTTCTAAACAGATGTGGAAAAATAATTTTTTAAAAAGAGAAAACATGTCAACTTTGGGTTATAGTTCCCCACTTTAGCATGGAAAATATAAAATATGACATACCCTCTAACTCCAGAGTTAAATGACACTGTGAATATGAGCCCATGTGTTGGCTAGGACATTTTATTTGCTACTCAAACTGGTTTCACACATGCATGCATACACACACAAGCACATACATACACATATACTGACTAGAAGTCACTTTCTATGTTTCCTGGGGGTAAACCAGTCCTTGGAGTTCCTGTGTTACTGATGATAATCAGTATTTAAGAAAAACAGTAAGGCGTTTTCCTAATTTTGAGAATGGAAGTAGGAAAAGTCAAAAGAAAACGGATAAATTCGCCATCTGTACAAACAATTTAAAAGCTTGACATTAATAACACAAGCCAATTAGAGGTCTTCCCTACTATTTTCATATTTCAAATTCCTTATAGTTTACCCTACAGGTAAGAACAGGTAGCAAGAGATGGAAATGCTCTGAACTCTTTGATCATTTTAATTCTAATTGTAAACTTAAATAACTTGGTAGCCTGATTCATACATTGGTGTCTTGTGCTTTGGTTCACTGTGAATCCTCCTACTTTAGCTTGATCATCTCTGAGGCACCGACAGAAAGAGTTTCTGAAGCAAAAGCTAAAAGCCCACTGCAGCCTTGCCCTACCTGCACCACCAGCTGATCCGGCTGATGTCTTCTCTGGTTCATCACTCTGTGGTGGCAGCAATAACGTCATCCCCAAGTCTTGGAAATGTCTTTGCTGATCTGCCTAGGCAAACCTGGCAGTTTAAAACACTTTTACTTCTGTCGCCATGACCTTTGACCTTCCCTTCATTTTTATGATGGAGACACAATTGTCTCAATCCTTAATTTGATAGTTCTCTTCTTTGGAAAGGAATGTGAAAAGAAAGTGCGTGGAAAAGTTTGGAGTACTCTAATAAAAATGGCAGATATTTAGTGAACGCTGTGGGAGGTGTATGTCATGTAGCATTTCTAATTATCATAACAGCCTCAGAAAGTGATTTATTATTTCTAAAAACTTACCAATAGAATTTTAAAAAATGCTAGATTCAATTGGGAAATGTATACAGTGACAAAAAGATTTGTTCCAAATATGTTTTCAATAAACTTTCTATTATAGTAAAATTGTTACCTAGCTTATTCTGGCCAACTGCTATAATACATGTTTAAATCACTAATTTATAACCTTTTCTTTGTATTTAAATAAAGCACTTAATAGACAAACTGAGAAAGATTTAATAACTGAAACTCTACAAATTATTTTGGAGAAAGTAAATTATTGTTTTAGAATAGGAACCTGACATAATATCTCAATATTTTAAAGCACTAAGGCCTTGAGAAGCTTTGTAGAACATCTATAGTTTTAATAATGTTGTTTTTACTGGATATCTTTAATCTGAGTTAAATTTTAAATGAAATAAATACGTAATTTAAACAGAGAAATAGATTTATTCCTCATTGTGAGCATTGCCAATTGTATAATCTTTAAAAAAAATTAAATCGCTTTACTGAGGTATAATTGACAAATAAAATTGTAGGATATTTAGAGTGCACAATATGATGA
Organism: Equus caballus; assembly: GCF_041296265.1. Taxonomy (NCBI): domain Eukaryota; kingdom Metazoa; phylum Chordata; class Mammalia; order Perissodactyla; family Equidae; genus Equus; species Equus caballus. The sequence goes on from NC_091692.1 coordinate 22,463,733, forward strand.
ATTGATACACGTATATACTGTGAAAGGATTCCCCCCACTGAGTTAATTAACACATCCATCACCTCAAATATTTGTCCCCCTTTTTTCAGGTGAGAACATTTAAGTTCTACACTATTAGCAAATATCAATTGTACAAGACAGTGTTATCAACTAAAGTCACGTGTTGTATATTAGATCCTCAGACCTTATTCATCTTGTAACTGAAATTTTATACCTTTTTTAAAGTGCATACATTATCAAGGAAATTCATTTAGTGCATTAAAGCTCATTTTTGCAGCTAGACTACAAGTTTACGTAGAGAATTTAGAATGCAATTTTAATAATAATATTAAAGGAAATGTGAAATGTTTGTATCATTTTGGGAGCCTCTGCATGTATGAACTTCAAAAGTTATTTTACTTACTGGATCACTTCAATTATGCAGTGAAAACCACAAATGTGTTATATTTATTGAACCATTAAATGAGAGTCCAGTGTGCTATGAAAATTAATTGGACAGCCAGGACTAGGGTAGATAGAGGAGTGGGAAACAAACAAAAAAAACCTAAGGAGATTAACTGTCAAGTTCTGTATCTGTCTGTCAGGATGAATGGAGAAGTAGCATGTTTTTTGCAACTGCCTTTCCATTTCATCCATTGTAATTCACCTGTGGTTGCATTCTTTAAATGATGCTGATTAGAATGAAATTAAAATTTTGTAACCACCTTCTTCAACAATACTGCTAATAAATTCTAGGAACTGAAGTTATGAGAGTTGATTCATATTCAGCACTGTGGGCTCTGGACTGCAGCCACAGAGAATACAAGTTACACCCATCTTCATCCTGACAGCCAGTGCAGGGGTGTTGGTGGATCAGCAGGAAGGTAAGCGAACAAGAAGGATGGAAAGAAACCTTTAAAGTGCAGAATCCTATGTGTTGTTTCATAGAGGCTGTGCTTGTGTGATAAATGGTATTAGCCAATCAGAGACATCCCAGGAATGCACTCTCACTGTTTCCTGAGGAACCAAAATGTCTGAAATATAATTTAATATTCCACAGGTGGAATTTAAGGCCAATTATTTACCTTATTGTGAGCTATTTGAGTTAGGAGTCTTCTTCCTGCTTTCCTTCTTTTCCTTCCTCCCTCCTTTCTCTCTCTCCTTCTCTCCATCTCTCACATCTGTCTTTCTGTGTTTATTTTTGGCTAGGAAAAAATTTCTTTCCTAATGTGATTTTACTATTTTAATAATAGTTACGGAGTTTATGATTTCCAATTTTTGTATGTATCATGAAAGTTCGTAAAAAAAATCTATACAAAATTAGTGATTACAGAGGTCATAAATGACCAGTGGCTGTGCTCTGACTAACTAAAGTATCTCACAGTGAGTAGACAAACAGCTAAGTATTAAGGCCTTTGTGTATTCAAGAAAGTACGCACATGAACATATTCACATACACACACACAGAACCAGACACACACTCAGAAGAATGAACCAGAAGAGTCAGTAATTATTTATAATTTTCAGAACAGATTCATATAACTTTTAAAAGTGTTTAGAAACTTGGGAAGCTCAAATGAATGAAAGGAAGGAAGGAAGGCATGTAAACATGTAAATAGATATTACATAGATATTACACGTATATAAACAATATAGATATAGATATTATCAATATACAAATGTTATATAGATAGTGGTAAAAATTCAAATATGTGCATTTATGTGCATAGAATCCATATATAATATGTATATATTGTACATAATTTATCTCACATAATATCTATATACATTATACATGTATATATTTCATATGAACACTAATAAAGAATCCAAAGGCTTGAGATAAATACATCGTATGTGTGGTATGTATGGATTTCCAAAGTCACCCTTAGGATATGCAAGAAATGCAAAATTTTAAATCTTTTTGTTAAAGAGATCAAAGTCTCCTTCTTTCTTTTTTCTTTTCTTTTTTTTTTTTTTTTTTGAGGAAGATTAGCCCTGAGCTAACACCTGCTGCCAATCCTCCTCTTTTTGCTGAGGAAGACTGGCCCTGAGCTAACGTCCATGCCCATCTTCCTCTACTTTATATGTGGGATGCCTACCACAGCATGGCTTGCCAAGCAGTGCCATGTCCGCACTTGGGATCCGAACCAGTGAACCCCAGGCCGCCGAAGCCGAACGTGCGAACTTAACTGCTGCGCCACCCGGCCGGCCCCGAAGTCTCCTTTTTTTCTGATGCAGAAAACTTAATCTAATCAATCATAGATTGACTTTCTCAGATTCAGTAATTTCTCAGTCAATTCAGTTTTAAACCCAACCAATGTAAAGTTTTGCCCAGCCAGCCCACCTGCCGACTTATCTCTCAGAGTGTCCCTGGTTCCTGGTCCCCAGTTCCCGGCAACCCTCTCTCCTCTGCAGGCATCCACTTGCAGTGGTCCTCACACTTGAATCTGCATCAAAGTCCCCTGGAGGGCTTGTTAGAATACACACGGCCACCTCTGCTCCCAGAGTTTCTGATTCAGTAGGTCTGGAGCGGGATCTGAGAATCTCCCTTCCTCACAAGGCACCAGCTCATGCAATTCTGCATGTGTAGGGACCACATTTTGAAGACCACTGCACTAAGACATTCTTAGCACGTGCTGACCTTTTCTCTGTTGAACCTACTGCTGAAGACAATTCACTAGGTCGATGTCACACTTAAATCCCTGCAGTCATGAGAGACTTTCCTAGGCCCTTTCTTTATTTTCTGTGCACCCAGGGGATTGAGGAGACTGGCACATGCCCCTTCTGCCTGACCTTGTCTGGCCACCCTTCGTTTGTCTGCTACTTCCCTCTTCCAGTGCAATTTTAGTCGTCACTAAGGAAATGGGATCCAGGTCCCGTTCGCTTTTAAACTTCCCTCCACCTCTAAAATACATCTAAGGGCCCTTTTATTCTCATATCCACCCACTAGGGCTTTGCCCAGAGGAGGGGGAATGAAGCACTAACTCTTGCTCTCCTGAGCTCAATTTCTCTTCCCTGGAGCTTCATCTCCTCTGCAGAAATATTCATTCTTATATCATCATGCATTCTTCTCAAACGTATGTTTGCATTTCTTCATGCCTTTAGCATTTTGGGGTTTCAAAAATGTTTCTCCGAAAGAAAAGCTTAATTATTAAGCTAGTAAAATCGATGCTTTACATTTTATCTGATATGGTTTTTAAGATCTATTTTATAGGTAAAGAACCAAATTTTCATGTTTTATTTTGTATTTTCAGCTCCTCTGAGATCATAAGGCTTTAAGATCTAATTTTAACTATGGCAAGGCCACAAGGGGAGAAAAACTACTCAAAACAGCAGTAAAAAAAAAATCAGTTAAATTTCAAAATATTACCACCTTGCATACATTTGGTTAGTTTTCTTGTGGAATGGCACTCTTGCTATCTTTATGCTTTTCCTGAAAATGTTACTGATGCTCTTTGGAAATAAAAGTACCTCTATGGGCCGTTGTTAGATTTTCTTTCATCATTTTAAGAGTCATACGAGATCTGATTATGAGGATGTCAAAGGTGTCAAGATGCTCCCTCTGGGTACCATCCGTTGGTTGCTCAGGTAGCCATACCTGTCATACCTGAACTTCTGTGCTGATTTGCTGAGTTCTGCCTTCAGAATCCTCTCACTGTGGGCCCTGAATGAAGAGCCTGAGGAAGCCAAAGGCTGGGGGGCTTACATTTGAGTGAAGTTACCCTGAATCTAATTTGGCTGCACTCTATATATTTAGAATACAAATATTGTCAGTTGAACATGGAATGCTATGTTAATTGGCCTATACAATTACGCAAATAATGTGCAGTAAAAAGATTTTGCAGATTTAATTTAAATAAAGAGAAGGATAGATTTAGTGAAAATATAAGCTAACCTTCCTGCTGCCTCTATTCTGTCTAATATGCAAAAATGACAGACTAAAATTGTTAGAGGACAGAGAATTAATAGTGTATATTGAGCTAAGGAATGCTTACATTGAAAGAGAACACTATGGATTACAATTCATAAAGAGAACCTCCCCCAAGGTTAAAACCTCTCAAAGGAGTACCTGTTGTCAATGAAAACTCCAACAGCATATATCTGAATGTAAATAATCATTTCACCTTTATATGTATGTGTGTATATTTATATATATGTATATATATACATAAAATCACACTTGTCCCTTTGTTCCTTTTTATTATATTAATAGCTGCTACTCATTAAGTGCTACTATATATGTTAAGCCTTCAGTAGTATGTACTTAATATGTGTTGCCTTTAAAGCAGAAATTATTATCCAAATTTTACAGATGAGGAAACTGAAATTCAGAAGTGTTAAGGGTAGTTTCAATCTGAAAAGTGGCTGAGCATGAATTCAAACCTAGATTTTTCTAAATCCAGAAATTTCATAATTTTCTTTTCTTAATTCAGATTCTTCAATTTATCTTTGGTTTTTAAATTAAAATATAGTATTTACGCAAGTGTTCTAATTACTGCTGGGACACCATGTGCTTATTTGAAGAAGTTACCTGCCAAGCAAGGGACACCCACAACTAAATGAGCCTCATGAGTTAGAAGAACATAAAAGGGGTAGATCTTAAATGCTCTCATCACAAAAGAAAGGAATAAAGCAGGCAAGAAAGAAAGAAAATAAGAAAGAGAGAAATAAAGGAAGAAAAAGAAAAGAAATGGTAAATGTGAAGAGATGGATATATTAATTAGCTTGATTGTGGTGATCATTTCACAATCTATGCATATATCAAATCATCCAAGTTATATACCTTAAGTATATACAATTGCTATTTCTCAAATATACCTTGATAAAGCTGAAAAAAAAGAGAAAATAATGAAGGCCTGTGTGACCAGAGTGTCCTGAATAAAGAGGAAATAAAGAAAGGCAGTCAAGGCCAGGGTTTATATTTTATTCTAAATAAAATAAGAAAACTATTGGAATGGGTTGACCAGAGGAGAAATGTGATCTAATCTAATCTATTAAAGAGTTGCTCTATTTTGTGAAGAATGGGGCAAGAATGAAACCAGAAAGGCCAGTTTAGAGGTCATTGCCATATAAGACAAGACACAACAATGGCTTAGCTGTGGATTGAGATAGAAAGTGGATAAATTACAGAAATTTTTTAGAAGTGGAGCCAACAGGAGGTTCTGGTAGTGCATATAAAAAATATCTTATGCTGAATATATATATAATTATGATAGGAATTTAGGAGGAGAGTAAACTGGGAAGTATAATAGAATTGCCAAGAAATATCTGCATTCTACATGAGGACTGGGAACATAGAGGCATTGATCTACAGTTGTGTTGGCTTTCCCCAGGTGTGGAGAAGGAAATTGGGTGGTTAGTCCAGAGCTGGAAGATGGAGGTACAGCACAGAATGAGTCATTCCATCAACAATGAAATCACCCAGATTTCAAGGAGAACTCAAAGTGGAAAGTACTAAGAGCCAGTAAAAAAGTTTTAAATATATAGGGGGGGTCAAAGAAATGGAGAATATAAAAGAGAGACAAGGGGCCAATTCAAATTGGAAAATCAATAAGTTAAATATTAAGAAGAGTGTGGATGATTAACAAAGAAAAAGATTCATTTCAAACTATCAGCACATATTTTGATGTTTGCTTCAATTACATATGTCATTTTGGCACTCTTCTGTTTATAAATTAAAGTTTAAAAAATACAACAAAAAAATTCTCATGGCTCTAACATTTTGCCACCAAATTTGAAAGAGTACCTAAAATTTTGTTAGTTTAACACAATCATGAGATGTATCACTACCTTATGTGCCTTTTTGTATATATGAATTATTTTGCACACGTATTTTGGGTGCTGAGAAAAATCAGACTTGAAAGTTCATTATTTTTGTAAATTTCTTTATGAAATTCAATATCAATCCTAAATAATAAATAGTTTATTATATTATATATTATCTTATATATGATATAGTATAATAAATCCAATAAATTTTAAATAGCTATCATGGCTGTTGTCTTGTTAATATCCTCATGGTATAGTTCTTTAGATACAGCTTCAAATAAGTTATTTCTTATTCAATTATTTAGAGAAATAAATGAAGACAATACATAAGCATTTTATTGAGTTTGGAATTTTGGAAGTTTCATTTTATTTTGTTCTCTTTCAATCTGACTGATTTATTTCTCACATCTGCTTAGCCTAAAATATAAATATTACCTCAGTGTTTAAAAATTTGGTAAAGACAGTCTTGTACCACATAATGACATTTTGGTCAACCATGGACCTCATATACCACAGTGGTTGCATAAGTTTCTACCATATAGCTTAGGTGTGTAGTAGGCTATACCATCTAGGTTTGTGTAAGAACCGTGGGGAGAAAGAGAAGTTTTCTTATACCCTTCTAGGTTCTTCTGGCTGGTCTAAGAATTAAATTGACATGAGAGAGATTAAGAGGAAAAAACAAACAAAAGTTCAACAACGCGTAAACATGGGAGAAACCCAGGAAAGCTGAGCAACTCACCAAAATACCCAAAGCCCTCACCTTAAATACCATCCTCAGCTAAAGACAAAAAATGACGTTGAGGGTGGGGAGAATGAGGTACTTCAAAAGGAAGGAAGGCAATTCACAGGTAGGTGAAAAGCAGCAAACGTTTGGAAAACAAGTGATTGTTTGGCCCCCAGAAACACAAGAACAGACGGGAGTCCAACAAACAGGCTTTTCTAGGTTCCTCCCTGTCTACCACCAGTTCACGTTATGCTAAAGTGATAGCTGGCTTCCTGAGAGAGGTTTTTTTTTAATCTGAATTCTTTTAGGCAGTTAAGGAGGAGGTAACAAGAAATATTTTGGTCTTTTGTTTCTTAAAAATAATCAGTCTGAAATAGTCCTCATGTTAAAGAGACACATTTTGGGGTGGCAAATTTTGTTCCCCCACAGTACACTGTATGATGTTCGCACAAAGATGAAATAGCCTAACTATGCATTTCTCAGAACGTATCCTTGTCATTAAGCAATGCACGATTGTATATATTTCCAGCAGAAGTTTTTGTTTTATCAGCTATTAAAATGCTGGTCTTACCATGTATTCAAGTTCATAAATCCTTGGAGAATGATATTTACATTTCTGCATTACTAATTTGATAATGGAAAAATAGTTTGCATAAGGACTTCATTAATGCAAAACAAACTTCTATCTTACTTGAACATTAATATCAATAATGATATGCTCTAAAATGTCTATATTTCAATGTCAGTAAAACTGATAGATAGAATAAGATGTGAATATAAATTATACGTGTACAAACAAAGCATTTGAGTTTTTACAAAAGCTAATCTTTGAGAAATCAAAAGTGTCCATGTGACAAAAATGATGGAAAAGGGTACATATGCAAGGGGAAAAAGGACAGCAAGCCTGATTTTATAAGTGCCAAATGTTGGTAACTGGAGTGAGGACATAATTAATGTGGAATCAGTTTTCAATATGAGATTTCATAGACGTTTAAATAAATCGTCCAATTATCAAATTTAACAACCAAATAATTTGCAGGAAGAAAAGACAAATTATTCTCACTCTGTTCCACTTAACAAGTGTATATTTTGCATCTCTACTCTGTGCCCAGCATTGCACTAGATACAAAGAATATAAACATAAGTAAGATTCAGTTTCTGATTACAAAACAATTACAGCTACAGGAACTCATGGATGAAGTTTAAACCATTTTCTAAACCATACATGTGCAAATACTTTTCATTAACTTTAGTCTACGAATTAAAACAAATGATTTATTAATATTTTTGTGAAGGTGGTCAAACCTGCTTACACATTCCCCCTAAAATTCCCATTGGACCCTGAATTATCTGGGTTATTTTCTCATAGACATCCAAATCACTGTTTAACTTTGTGTCTTACAAATAATCACGATCTTTCTGCTGATGTGCTTACAGCACCAGCACCTGGCACATAGTAGAATATACATAAATATTACTCAACAAATGAAATAAACAATTAATGAATACTGAATATTGATAATTAGAAATACTCCTCCTGAGATCCTGGTAGAGTGATACAAAATGATTTCATTATGTAAATGGAAGGCAAATGAAAATTGTCTGAGATGAAAAGTAATTACAGAGAGCCCTGGCTGGTATGAATGAATGCTGTGATTGAATCTGACCACTTTACTTTTTGTGAAACATAATTTAGCAGATCTGCACATGAATAGAAGAGGAAAAATTAAATCAATCTTTTTAAAATTGAAAATTCTGGAAGAGCTCACAACTGAAGTAATCTCGCTAGTCAAAAAACGTCTTCTGCAATTTGTGAAATGTTTAATATACTGCGGAAGAAAGAGTGTCATTTGATCCAGGATTTGACTGGCACTGAGCCATTTTGTCATTCATCCAGTGTGAGTCCTGAATGTTGGGTTATAAACATTAGCAGGAACCGTCCATTCTTCCCTAACTCTTCTACTCACCCAAATTACGCTCTCACTGTTTACGCAAATATGGCTTACTTTCAGCCTTCATTAATTCAGGTTCTATATTTTGATCACGATGTAATATGATAGCATTACCTACTGATTTAAAACCCTTCTAGAACTATCCAGTCTTTCATGATAAAGGCCACACTCTTAACAAAGTCTATATGGCTCTTGTGATCTGCTTTCTAACCTCCAGCCACGGCTCTGGTCCCTCCTGTCTACAGAACATCCATCTTCTCCTCTTTCAGTGCCTTAAGAAGGCTCAGCTCCCTCTTACCTCTGAGTCTCAGTGTTTCATAGTCCTTTTATACTGAAAGCTCTTTTCTGCCTCTCCATCTGGATAACTCATTCCTGTTCTGAGTATCATTTAACACTTTACTTCCCTGAGAAGAAAGTAACCATATCCTAAGACTGGAGGATAGGTATTGTGTTTACCTTGTGACTCCATAGCATTAAGCAAATTCCAGCCTTTAGATTTCATTCATTCTTTCAATCATTCACTAATTATTCAATAAATATTTATTGCTATCTATCAGATGTCGGGCATTGCTCTAGACATGAGGGATGCAACAGCAGTGGAAGACAAAGTCCTTTCCCCCTGGGGCTTACATTATTGTAATTAATATAGACAACTAAGACATAAAGACACGTTATCATTTCAAAAAGTGATAAGTACTATGAGGAAAATCAATCCTGGGTCAAGGATAAGGCCTCTTGGAGAAAGTTTCATTTGAGCTGAGTCCTAAAAAATGAAAAAAAAAAAAAAGCCATGCCAAACTCAGGAGAAAGAACATGCTAGTCAGAGGAAATGTAAGTGCAGAGCCCTGAGATGGGGATGAGCTTGGCATACTCGTGGGACAATGAAAAGACCAGTCCCTGAAAAATAGTGAAAAATAAGCATCATGGGGAATAAGAACTGAGCTTAGGCAGCAGCCAAATCGCATGGCGTATTGCAAGTCATAGTTGCAGTTTGGATTTGATTTTAAATCATAAAAGAAGCCACTGGGGGATATGGAGCAGAGGAGGGCCATGTTCCTATAGGCCTTAGAAAAATTGCACTGCTACTAATGAAATGTAGAAGGAACAAAAATGGAAGCAGAAATGATGACTGCTCGACCTAGGTTTAGAGTGATAATTGACAGGATTCTGGATTTAATTTGAGAAATAGAGTCCTGAAGCCATATGACAATGTAAATGCAGAAGGTCAAAGAAAGAGAAATCAGTAAATACTTATTGAAATTAATTCTCTTATTTCAAGAATAATGCAAAGAGAACAGTCCTGGATTACATCATGGTTTCTCAACCTCAGCCCTAGTGACATTTTGATCTAAATAATTGTTTGTTGTGGGAGACTGTCCAGTGCTCTGTAGAATGTTTAGCAGCATCCTGGCCCCAACCCACTAGATACCAGTAGTACCCCTTAATTTTGACAACCGGCAATGTCTCCAGACGTTGCCAAATGTCCCCAGGGGATAAAATCTTCCCTGGTTGAGAACCATTGGATTAGATATAGAAAATGATGTTTCATTTGTAATAATGTTGAAAATATTAATTAATTAATATTATCAAAGGAAGTAATATTACATTATATTCTTAAAACTTTCAAGTAAGATTTGAACCATCTTTTCTGCATGAATTGTTTGCAGGTGTTTTTGTCAGAATCTTTTCAGATCTAACATTCATCAATGAACATTTATTTTAATATTTAGAGTAAGAAATCTGCTGCAGATGTCCTGATGGTAATCCTGCCTATGCCATTCACTAGCTGGGGTTAGTGATGATAATAGTAGAACCTTTCTCGTGAGGACTGTTTTACATGTAAAACCTGCAAAGCCCTTAGAACAGTTCTTGGCACATAGTAAGCACTCAATAAACATTAATTGTTATTATTGATATAATTATCTACTCAGAGGAAACTATTGGTGATTTGCGGGGTATTCCATAAAGAAAAATGTTTTTATCCTTCAGAGAACATATCTGTATTTCCTACAAAATGGTAACATAAGAGGTAATTGAAGTTACTGTGATTTATTCAGGGTCCCTGTCAGGATGAGATGAGTCATAATAGGGGGTTTTATCCAGAAGCTGTTCTAGATTTTTCTCCAATGGTTCAGAGACATTTCTGCCCTATCTTAGTTTCTTCTCCCTTCTCAATACAGAGACATTTTGAGGGTAGAGTAATTGAGAAAACAGTGGGTGAAGCTTTGGAAGTTGTGGAGAATGTTGATCCTTTTCGGAGATTAGAGGTATGAACAAGCTGAAGAGTGACATTGATTCGTCTTTTAACTCAGGATGAACTTAAGAGATGCAATATTTTTCTTGTAGTGGCTATCACAGTATAAACTTGATGCTCACTATAACTAAACTGACATCATGAATCTTGTGCTCCAGTCTCAGCAAAGAACACACAGACTGACGACTACTAGCAACCAGAAAATAACTCAAGTATTCTTTGTATTTTTCACCTGCAGTGAACAGTATATGCAGTCCACGGCAATACTCAGCTTTCTTCCCTTTCTTTTTCACATAAATCCCTTATACCTCATGGCTTATATCTACCACCCCCCAAACATCTTCCCCTCTCCAATACTACTCACCTCTTTTTTTTTCTACTCTCCCCTTCTGGCTTTCAATCTGCAACATAAAATTCAAAAAGGTGAATATGGTAGGTAAGGGGAAAAAAAATCTGAGCAGGGAAGGCCAGCTTCCTTACTGATGGACAAATGGAAAAAATGTATGGAATGATAATACAGGGATATATTTTGTCTTGTCCCAGCAGTATGTGATTTTGCCACACTGTTTTCTTCTTTCCTAAAGCTATTCTCATGCTTTAGATTTATATCTTGTTGGTCAAATCAAGAAACAGATGGTACATTTGTCCACAATGACCCCAATACTTTCTCTTGTCTCACTCCATTTTCGTGGTTAGACTCCACAGCCCTTCACCAGCCTCAGGTCAATTAGCATATGTCCATTCATTTCAGGTCACATTTGCAAATCCTCCATGATTCATGGGCTCTACAATGTTAATATGGGTTAAGTGCTAATATGAGTATGCCTAGATTATATTAATGTTTAATATAATTAAGCTCTTATTTAGATTAACTATTTTTCAACTACTCTAAATATCCGTCTTGTTGTCTTGCCCATATGATCATCTCCATCTTCATGCCATTAAATGCTCTTCCCCAGCTAACCCCTCCATCCTCTCCTCTCTACCTAATACAATTTTGTTCATGTTTAAGGCTCATTTCAAGTGTTTCCAATAATGCCTTCCTACTCTAACTCACAGTAATTCCTCTACTCTAACAAATGAAGCATTAATAATTTATACAATCCAAGATGTCACTTGACTGGAAATTATTTTGTACTAATTACTAATTGTTTCTACTTTATAAGCCTCATTGCCTCAGTAAGAGCGTGAGAGCGTCAATCAATGGAGCTTGCTAGAGGATAGCTAAAGAAGATTTATCACCGCAAATGATAAATGAAATGTTATTCTGATGCCTTTTCTTAGGGAAGATATATTTACCCTTACTCTGTCCCTTAGTGCCTAGCACTTGAGTGGGTACATACAAGGTATTCAATAAGCATTTGTTGGCTGATATGGCAAATATGTAAATAACTTCATTATGTATATTTTTATACCATAAAAGGGAGACTGATAGTCCTCACTAAAATTTGCATTTGCCTGTAATGTATTAACTGTGTCAGCGAGTTCTTAAGAAGAAGAGCTCTATGTAACTTTTTAAAAAACGTAACAGTTGATTGATGCTAAAGATTTTTTTCCCTAATCTATGGAAATAAAATTGTACGTTGCTCAAGGCAGAATTTAAGCAGTGATTTCCAAACTTTCGCATGAATCAGAATCTCCTGGAGAGGTTGTTAAACAAATTATTGAGCCATCCCCAGAGTTTCTGATTCAATAGGCCCAGGGTAAGACCCAATAATTTGAATTTCTAACAAGTTTTCTGGTGATTCAGATGCTGCTGTTGCTAGAAACATACTTTGAGAACCAATGTGTAAAGCATTCTGTCTCCTAAAGAGAAAAATCAGCTACTTCAAGTCACACTACTATCATGTTCCAAGAAGTATGTTGGTGAAAGGCAAAAAACTCCAAAGACACAAAAATGATGATTTTTTACTCAAGACAAGATATTCAAACAAGTACATGCTAATTTTCTCAGAAACTGAAGTGTAGATTGTTCTCACTGGAAAGGAGTCTTAGAGTGACTAGGGGCTCTCAGTTTTATCTAGTCTACCTGGATGTCCCTGTTCTGAGTCTCAGGGTCTCACACTTTCCCAAATGTAATCCTCACTTTTACATGAAGAGTTTGACGAGATTGTGAATCCATCTTATGTTGTAGCTCTGCAACCTTAACACGTAAATTCTTATGTTTGTTTTTCAGAAAAATTATCCCTGTGGCTTCCTAAATGAAAGATTCTTCTAGGACTACTTTGGAAGCTCTTTGGTTCTCTGATCATGACTTTGTCTGAGAGTTTACAGACTTGAGTTTGTCATTGTTTTTATAAGCACTCCAGTGCGGTCCAAAGAATCAATCCCGTGCAGCCATGTGTTGGAGCTGGCTCATAGCACCTAGCAGAAGATGATGCGTGTGTCTCTTCTCAAGTCCATGTTCAGTGACACCACATTCATAGTTTGCTATTGGCCATGGTGGGAATATTTACACCAAGAAAATTGGCCATGACTGAAAATAAGATGTTTTTGAGAATTACTTGCTAAATATTCACCAGCCCCACGCTAATTCCATGTCGCTATTTTTGTAGTTAAAATTACGGTAAGGTTAGGTGCAGAAACCTGTAGTTCCCAAGACACTTGCTTGAGAAAGCACTTCATCAAAATCAACCATAGGTGATTACTCAAAATTCTGCAGCATCCTTTGACTAACTAGCATCCCATTTCCCAGTGGCAAGGAGTCTAGTACTGTACTCATGCTCTGATACAGAAGCAAGGCAACTTCCAAATCCCATCATTGAGGGACCATTTCTTTGGACCACTCCTGATAAAAACTTCTATATCAGTCAGTGTCTACTCGGGAGACAGAAATTGCAGCAGATATTTTTAACAGAGAATTTAATTTGAAGACTTGTTAACTCAATATACAGAATTATTGAATAGGTAACAAAATGCAAAAAAAAGCTCATTTAGATATCATGGCAATATATCCTCTATTAGATACATTATATATCTACACCAATATATAGGAAGTATCTACTGTCATAGAGAAAAGTAAATCAAGGGGAAAGTTGAAATCATTAAAACTTAGAAGCTTGAGAAATGAGCCCCACCAAGCTGAAACCTCTGGAAGGGAGTTGACTCCGTTTGGCAGGTTCTGGTGTTTCTGAGCTTGGAGATGGAGATCTATATTTGGGAACCCTAACAACTAAAGAAAGGATCGTGTTGGGCTGATGCTGGTGTCTGTGTCAACATGCCCCAGAAGAACAAGTAAAGAGTCTAAATCAGAAGGAAATAAATAACATAACAAAGGCATTGCAAAAACACAAGAAAATATGCTTGGGAACTGATTCCAGGGTATCAGACAAAGGACAACACAATATTAGTGTGGATCAGAGCAAAATTACTGATATGAGTGCACTTACTAGAAATTTTGGATTCAATGTATTAGTGAGTGCACTTGAAAGTTTACATGAATTTATGACTAAAACTTGGACTGAGGGTTGGTCTATCTTTAAATATGTTGAGATACAAGACTTTCCTGGCACAACGGTGAGGAAGGAATGCAAAGGTATGTGCAATGTACCATACGCCATATTCTTTACCTGGACTGTCTCTGTCCTTCGTTACCACTTCAACTGGAATCTGGTAGTTCACAGTTTTAATATCACTTCTTGAATAAAGTCTTCCCCTATCACTTGAACATATTCTTTATCATTTGCCCACAATGGAAATTAATTAATTGTGATTATTATTTAATGTCTCTCTCCCTCATTAGTCTGCTTATGAAAGCAGGGGTCATTTCTGTATTATTAATGGCATTGTCTCAGCAGATGTTCAATATATCCCTGTAGGAATGAATATCATATAAAGCATCTGAAACAAGTAGATAATCAATAAGTGATAGTTAATACTATATTAATCATTTATATTTTTACTTTCTAATTGATACAATTTACACTGAAGTCTTTAATAAAAATCTGCTATGATGTTATTTTGTGCAGTGACCTTTTTTGTTCTACAGAAGTATAAAATCAAAGGGCAAATTTTACTACTTCATCAGATGGATATGTTGGGTTTTATTTACCTCTAGAGTTTTATAGATGTGAGACTTTTTAGAGTAGAAAGTTTTCCCTTTGTTCATGTGTTAGAAAATGCTGATATTCTCTTTGGTTTATACTCAGAGTTAAATACTTTTTTAAACAATTCGCTTTTGACTGTAGGCCCAAGCCTAAAACATGGTGGCGAATGATCCACTTTGCTTGTTCAGGCATCCTCCCAGCCTCTATTGCTAGCAAATTGACCACAGAGAGGTAGAGGTCGTAACCCAAAGCAGCCAGGTGGCCAAGAATTATCTGTCCCCCAAACTGGACCTTTTCTCCCAGCTCCCTGGTACCAGGCAGGCCACTGTCAATTTGTTTGTGCCTATGGAAACTCTCCTGGCAGCCACCTACCCCAGGTCAGTATTTGCAAGAGGAGAGGTGACTATTCTTGTAAGACTAACTCCCTCAGGATCCTTGATTCCTACTCCACAAAGGACTTACACACAGGAAATTCCACTGAAAGATTAAATTCTCTCCCTGATACAGCCAGGGTCACCCCTTAATGAGGCTTGAGGAATAAATGGTGTGAACCTCTTGAAAAGTATTAGGAGCCTGACTTAAACAGCATTACTGAAAAGAAAAGAAGCATATTTCAAGTATTACTCAATTGTTTTCCTCATGAAGCTCATAGAAATTCACTGTAGAAAATTTAGAGAATATTGATAAGCATAATGAGCCTACCTGCTGATAACCATTGTCAATACTGGGTTTTGGTACAGATCTGTTCAGACCCCTTTGAGGTGCGTGTGTGTATAAATTTATGATCTAGGTGGATAAATAAATCTTTAGTTCTTTTCTACCTTATGTATATGAAATAAATGTAAAATATTACTATACCATAATACTTTATGAACATCCTTTACGTTATTATATATTGTTCTACAATATAATTTTATTGATTATGTAATATTCTGTTTTACAGAAAGAAAATAAGCCTATTGTTGGAAAACTTACACATTGACCTTACTGTTGAACATTGTATGGTTTTACTTTATAAAACTCTAGTATTCTTTCACATATATATTTGTATGTATGACTGATCATTTTATCAGCATATATTTCTAAGAGGACAATTTCCTGGTAAAATGTATGCAAATCTTCAAGGATATACGTATTGTCAAGCTATCATCTGAAATGTTTGTACCAATTTATACTCTTATTAGTGTTATGAAGGGCCCTGTTTCCTTGTTCCCTCCGAAACACCAATTACTTAATTGAACTTTAAATGTGTTTTGCTGCCTTGGTGCCAGAAAAGAATCTGAAGCCCCATGGCTTCGCTCTTTGAAAAGCAGCCTGTGTGGGTAACATTGCTCCGTCTGCTTCGAGGCAGAGTTTAATTTTCTGCAGCAACTAACAGAGCTCCCAAAGGACTTTCTCTCCGTGGGTGCATTTTCCTTTCTCTGAATTGGCTTGTGGATACAGATCTGTAGAATTTCTCTACTTAACAGCTAAAGCATATCAAATGCTTACAATGTGATTTATATTTACACAACTTAATGTTTATAATTACCTTATAACTTGGCTACCATCATCCCCAGTTCCAAAATAGCTACCACTATCCCCAATTTCTAAATGGGAAAACTGAGGCACCAGGGGGTTAAATAATTTATAACTTGTACATTCTGCAACTAGAAAGTGATGAAACTGAAATTCAAAGGAAGCTGGTCCAACCCAGAAGGTGCACTCTTCACCACTAAGTAACGTGGCTGCAGAAAAGAGTGGTGATGAGCGAGAATTTACATTTCTGCCTGATGTATATATTTATATAAATGAAAATAGCAGAATTTATTTGACTAGTCAAAGACACATGCCGTGCTTTTACTATGCATATCAAAAAAAAAAAAAAAAAAAAAGAAAGAAAGAAAGGTCAGTTGGACTGAGATTAGGGGATGTCCAGGGAGGACTTGATGAATGAGGTGAGCTTGAACTCAGTTTTGAACAGTGACTGTGCTTGCCAGGCTGATGTGACATAGTGCAGAGAGACCGACAAGGGCCTTCCAAGTGGAGGAGCAGTCGGGCAGAAGCATGATGGTGTGAAGCAGTGTGGCGCACCCACCATATGGCGTGTGTCAGGACCTTGACTTTGTGCGGAGTACTTCTCTAGCTGTTTGCTTCACGTCTCTTCTTCAGATTGGAAAGCATACTTTCTGCTTCCGACATATAGATTTTAAAGGCTGGAGCAGAGGCTTCCCCTGACGTGTGTCACTTTCTTTATCAAATTTTCCCAGGAAGGGCTAGATTACTCTAGACAAGTGTCTGTTAAATGAATGAATGATTGCTTGCATTCAAGTATAGCGATTGCCAGGTTAAATAAGAAAAAAAATGAAGATTGACTTGGTTTCGAGACAGCTAAAGGGGCATGTTCTACTTTCTCTAAATGTTTTTGTGGTTCCTGATTATAAAAATTTCCTCTAAATATGCTGACATTTTTATTCAATCAGCTTGAATGCTCATTAGATACAAGAGCATGAATCAATATAAATGCATCAAATAGTGCATTCCTGCAGTTAAATGTAGCTTGTGCATAATTCAAAATAAAAATATTAAGAACACTTTTGTTCTGTGGCAATCATATTCTTTTACATGCCTGGAGCTCAGACTGAATTGATTTGTGCTTTATTTATTGAGACATAAAACTTATAGTAACTAGTATGTATCTGAACTTGTGAGTTCTGAATAGTGAATGGTGAAGAAACACTCTTAATGTCATGTACGTAAACCTATTGACAGATTCAAATATGACCACAGGAAACAAATGGCATCTTTGTGCTTGCCCTGACTCCAAGTTGCGTCTGAAAAGCATTATTGCTGTAGTAATTGAGTTCATCATACTCAAAATTAACAAAGACTTTTCAAAAAATATTCTATTAACCTGAAAAAAAAGTAAATTACTTTCTGCTGTCGTATTAGCAATCAAAGATAATAAAGACTGTGAAAATACCTTAGAGAGTGTTTAATTATCTTCTTGAGGTCCTCTGAGAGGGTCAACTGAAAGAGAGGCTTGTCAAAAGGAAAGTTAATTATCTTGTTCTAAGGACTATACCCACCAATTAAAGTACAAAGAAAATATTGTTAATTCACCATAGGTTGTTCGATATATAATTTATGCAAGAGGAAGAAATGAGCACTAAAAAACATTTTAAAACCCAACAGGTACCTTGCCTGTTTTCCTTAAAAGGTATATCCTCTAGTTTGATAAATTCTCTTTATTTTCCCCTTAAATTATTCCTGCTCAGAAGATACTCAAGAGGCCCCAAATAAACCACAGGAACGCGCACAGAGGCCTCTGACCTTGCAAAGATGCTCAGGGAAAACAGGATCATTATGATAGTGATTTTCAAGTCAGAAATCATCACAAACTACTGGATAAGTATCCCTCTAGACATTTCATTTAATTTCTCAGCTCGGTCTTACCTTCCTGGTAGAGAAAAAAACTCAGCCTAAGTCCTCGTCAATCATTTTGAGGTCTTTAAACAAGAAATTTGGGAGTAGTTTTTCAAAAATAATATCCATTACTATAGAATTATTTTAGCAAACTACTATGTAAGATGAAAGAGTTGTCACTCAAAATTCTCTCTGTGACACTGATGTGAATTAGGGGCATATGCTTCAGAGTAACCTGGGAAAGACACGGTACATTAGCATGCTCTTTTATGCCTTATGTTTTGCCATGATGTCTCTAATCTTTTCATGGAGAATAGCCTCACTTAAAATTACCTGCTTGACCCAGACCATGTGTTTTGAATATCGATTTTGTATCATCACCAAAGATTAGATTGTCTCAACATGAAAATGCAGCAATGAACCTAAGAAATAAGGAACAGTGTGTCCCTTAACATTGCCATCTGGAAGACTGCAAGGCTTTTAGACTTCCTCTGCACTCTTATCTCCACAGTGCTTTCATATTTGATCAGGGCTCAGTATTAAGCACTACTCTCTGCCCTACGTCTCAATGGGTGACATGGTACATGTTGAACTGGGGAATTGAATCCCTCTCACTCGGAGACACACGAGAAACCACTGACCACTGGTACAGCAGAGTGGTAAATACAAAGTGGAATAATACTTAATTTATAATTTCATAGAATCTTTTATATTTGCAAACGTTTAGCAAATATTGTAGTCCTGATTTCTACATCTAGCTAGAAGGCAAAAAGACTCA
Organism: Equus caballus; assembly: GCF_041296265.1. Taxonomy (NCBI): domain Eukaryota; kingdom Metazoa; phylum Chordata; class Mammalia; order Perissodactyla; family Equidae; genus Equus; species Equus caballus. Next base: position 22,482,643 of record NC_091692.1, read on the forward strand.
GGAGACCGTTCTTCTGATTGTAACAATGAGAATAAGCCAGAAAAGCTGCAAAATCACAGTAAGCCATGTTGGAGTAACCAGTGTCAAATTTTGCCTCCTGGTATACACAACTAGGAAAACAACTTGACGCTGTACACATAATGGCTGATTTTACACATGGGACTGCAGACACCATGGACTGTGATCCCGGAGAAAATGAAAATAAACCAAGAAGCTTAGAAGTCGCCCTGAGGTTTTTCATGGAGGCACTTTCAGAATCAGAGTATAGAGCTGACCGTGGAGATTTCGCTGAATTGAGGAGACAGAGGTTGCATTTTGATGAGGCCCTAGGAGCCGAAATTTTAAACACAGAGTGTTGGAGAGGAGGGAGCTATGCAGAGGAAAGCTCCAGAAATCTGCAGAGGCAGGCAACATTAAACTACCTGTAGCATGTGCTGCCAGAGGCTTCCCTTCCTTTAGTTTTTGTATCCTTGTTGCCTTTGGGCCTGCCTATGAGCTCCTTTTAGATGGCGTTTGCATCTTGCAGCTCTTTCAGCTGTTATCCACCGTTATTATACTGAAGCCCAGTCGATGTGGTGGTAAGCTCTGGGAAAGGAAGCATTCTATAGTCTTATGAATAAATGTCAGTCTCTTAGTGCAACTGTGTCCCTGGGATGTGACCTTCACAACTGTTTCTTAGCTTTCGCACTCCTTTTTAGCAAGAGAAGAAAGCTAGAAGGCACTGGAATCAGAGAAATGCCTTTCTCTCAGGCGGGATAATGATCTGGTAAAGATTTTTACCCTGAAGAGTTGCTCTTTGTGAGAATGTTGTGGTCGTATTTTACAATGCTTACTCTTTCCCTCTTGCTGCCAGAGTCAAGAGGAAGTCTTTCTTGGCACTTCACCCTGAGAACTTGTTGGTTTCCTGAAGCTAAAACCCACAAAATTGCGGGGATGTCTCTAAGAATGGGGACACCAGAAGTTTCTCACTCTCAAGCTAGTTCTCACTGAGCCACCGTCAATTCATCAAAGTTGCCATTTAAAGGTACCTACTGGTTTACGGTTCCAGCGGCTTCTGCTCCAGGCAGGCAGATCTCAGTTGTGACTCTCTATATTCAGCTCTCTCAGATTTGAGGGTGATGAACTGCCTGAAACCTCAGTCTTCTGATGGCTCTAAGAAAAGTCATTGATCTTCAGTTTGTTCAGCCTTTTTTTTTTTTTTTTTTTTTTTTGGTGAGGAAGATTGGCCCTGAGCTAACATCCATGCTAATCCTCCTCTATTTTGTATGTGGGACGCCACCACAGCATGGCTTGATGAGTGGTGCCATGTCCATGGCCAGGATCCGAACCCACAAAACCAGGGCCACAGAAGCAGAGTGAGGGAACTTAACCACTACACCACCAGGCTGTCCTTGTTCAGCTTTTTCTCATTTAAAGATACAAGTGATGACTTCCAAGATCTTTACATGTAAGAATAGAAACCAATAATCTATTTTACATTAACTTTTAACAATTTTTTATACTTGGAATCTAGGTGTTTATTGACTATCACCTGTCATCTCAGGAAGAGTAACATTAATACTTATGTCAAATTATAGTTCTATGAGCACCCCTCTCATTCCTTTCACGTGCATAAGCACATAAGTTATTTGAAATTCCCTGAGCTCCTAGAATGATGTGTCAGTCAGAATCACCTGAAGACACCTACTATGTTTTCCCTCTGCTCCATGTCTCACACTAACTCAGTTTGCTACAAAACCAGTGTCAGGAATCCTTCCACTGCCAAAGATGACTATGACCATTGCAGGATGCCAAAATCTGTTCTCTGAGTATTGCTACCTGATGTTTCCAAGATTTCCTATCCTTAGAAGCTAGAGAAGTACTGAGATTTGGGGAATTGAAAGAAGACCAATACCTGTTGTATAGCCCAACTTAGACTGGAGCGGGAGGTACAATCTTGGAGAACATGTTAAGGATTCTTATTATGAAATTCCGGAAAGGCTTTAACTTTAAAAAAAAAAAGTGATATATGTTAATGTGCATATGGTTAAAGTCACCTGACTGGCAAAGGATATACAAATTTTTATCCAAGCCTCACTGTTTTCTAAAATGTATTTTCTTTCCACAAGGAAAGCTCACTTATATGCAATGTACTATTCATAAACCCGGCAATGACAGAGGAGGTGCATTTTGCAAGACTATCAGGACGATTACCGTGCAACTCCATCTTCTTTGTGAATAGTATTTTTGACTCCGTTCAGCCTTCCCCTTCATTTCATAGAAAGACCAAACTTAGCAATGTTTGAGCATAAAATAAAGAGTCCAAGTGAAAATACAAGCACCACTGCATGGCTGAAGAACATTTCCCTCAAAGGTTTGCACGTAGCATTCGTCCTGAGGGGAAAAATGTTCTGCACACAGATTGTATCTCCCGCATATTATACAGGCTGTGCCGGACTGGGCAGTCTCCACACTCTTTCATTGACTCAGAAATCTTGACACTTCTTCTAACCCACATCAATTCAAATATCAAATGCTTATTTTCAGACAGAAGTTATCAGACATTTTCTTGCCACCATTTCCTCAGTAAATTTGCATAGGACAATCATTGCCACTGGAAATGAGGTGCAATCAACAGAGAAACAATTTGTGTTTGTTTTTGAGATCTGGGAATATACCTGCATTGAGGAAGAAGTTTTCCTTTACAGCACTAAAAATACTTTTATTCCAACAGTGGCTTTTTTTTTTTTTTTGCATTTAATCTGATATAAATATTTACTTCTCAGATTATCAGATTAAGTATATATATATATAATTTCCCCCCTTGATGCCCCCCAATTCCTCACCAAGTGAGGAATTATCTTTTTCTTTTATTTTTCCCATCAAGAGAACTGGAGTCAACTAACTTCTACTTTGTGTTAGTATTTAAAGGGTCACAAAAGGCCATAACTCTCACTATAATAACAAAAAAACTTTGGATGTTAAAAAATAGTCATAGAATTTTTTCAAGCCATTAGAAATCTGAGGATAGAAAGAATTTTAAATGAAGTAAACTCTAGAAAGAAATGAATACTTCCTAGAAAAAAAGAAATTGCTGGTTACTTTTATGCCTGGAGGCAGAGTGAACAGAGGATAAAACCTTCTATAAGCAAGGGATGTTTAAGAGGAAACCACCTAAATTTCTAAATTTCTAATGTAAAATGAGAGATGGCAAGATGGATTAGATTCCCAAAAGCCCCAGAAGCAAAGACTTCTTCAACCATCCACAAACTCTTTCCTGTAAGGGCTCCAAATGTATGGAAACATGCTAAATGCTGGGGCCAAAACAGGAAATCAGTGCATCATCTCCTGAGGTGCATAATGTTGAACAGGGTGTGGTTGGAGAACTCACCAGCGGCCCCAAAAGCTGCCTGTAAAGCACAAAAAAATCCTGTGAACCTCACAGTCCTTAGATCTCAAGTCCTTCTGAAATGCAGAGTTCTGATCTTACCCCCAAAACATTTGAAGCCAAAAGTGAACTCAAAAGAACAAAAATTCCAACCTGTAGCAGATCCAGTTCAATAAAGCTTAGATCAGACCTCATAAGGGAAGTGGCATTTTCTGTTCAGAAATCAAAGTGTCATGATTTCCTGCCTATTTTTTTATACAGAAGATTCAATAAGACATTATATGACATGCAAAAATTTAAAAAAAAACACGAAAATCAGAAAACTATGAGCAAAAATAAAGGAAAAGATTGTTATGAGGAGTAGAACCAAGTATTACTTTTAACAGGAAAGAACGTTACAATAATTACTTTAAATTATATTTTAAAACTTAAGAAAAATATTATACCAATAGCATGAAATTAAAAGGAATTTCAGCAGAAAAATTATAGTATTGAAAAAGACAATATCTGAAATAAAGAATTTGTCCAAGAGACTTAACAACAGATTTTACACTGCAAAAAAAAAAAAAAAAAAAAAAAGGAAATCAGTAAACTTGGAGATAAATTATCTAGAAAAGAGGGAAGGAGAATTTTCTGAAAATGACCAACATAGATGATTGGCATTAACATGCATACCAAAAATGCTCAGCAAAACCCAAGTGGAATAAATATAATGGAAATCACGCCTTGACAAATCAGAGTAAATTGTTGAAAACGAAAGCTAATGAGAAATTTTTTTAAAACCCATGAAGTAAGGCCTCTGGAATGTCAGAATGAGGAGCATTGAAAATTCTCTCCCCAAAAACAATTGAAAAATTATTTTAAAAAGTCAAAATCAACCATTCTGGGGCTCTGAAAAATGCCAAAGAAATATACCAATTTAAGAGGTGTTTATTCAAGAAAAACTACCAGACTTTTATCAGTATAACAGGATCTGTGGTGATTTGCCCTGGGCAGTTCCCATCCTCCTTCTGAGCTCTGTGGGCTAGTAGCTCTACCAAGCTAGAACAAACTGTGAGAAGAAGCAGTTCTGCTGCTGAGAAGCCCAGCTTGATTTGAAGAGGAGTGAGGGAAAACCACATATCTAGGCATGTTGCCAAAAACAATAACAATTTTCATGGCAAAAAAATGAGGAAGTTCAACATTGCAGCTGCCTGAGGCCTCAATATTGGTTAAGGCAAAGAAAATAGCAGTCAGAAATGAAATAGGAAGAATTGCGGGACAAGACATCCATAGTGAGACTTGATAAGCGTCAAGATACTCCTGGTGGTTTGGAATGCTATGTGTTTGCCCAAGACAGTGTGCGTGCTCAGGAGAGACCAGAGAGGGACCCAGCTATCTACTCACCCCGGGCTCAACATGAGGCCTTGCATAAGCAGGAGGTAAAAGCTGGGGCAGACTTGTAACTGCTTGAACTTTCAACATGTTCCCCATCCACACACAAAGCAATAAGCAAAAGGTGCAATTCTTACTGGCTCAAAGTGTTTAAGTGCAAATTCTGATTGATCATTGGCTACCCACTAAGCTATACTAACCCAAGGGTAATGTCTAGAAATCTAAGTTTTAAAACAGAAAAAATAAGTTGGTAGAGATATGGCTGACTAGGGAGACAGACTCTAGAGAATTAGTCCAGGCAAGTTTTTAAATAAGAAAGAAACAAACAAACAAAAATAGCAACAAAAATAAACTTAGGGGGTGGGGATCAGAACCTTGTATTGCTGCAATACACTATCTAAAATGTCATGTCTGATTTTCATCAAAAAATTATGAGACATGCAAAGAAATAAGGAAGTATGGTCCATAGAGAGGAAAAAGAAAAGCAGTGTAAGTAGAAATTATTTTTGAAGGATCTCAGATGTTAGATTTAGTAGACAAAGACTTCAAAACATCTATTATTAATATTTTCAAAGAACTAAAGCAAAGTATATTTTTAAAAATTAAAGGAAAATGTAATGACAATGACTCATCAAATAGAGAGGATCAATGAAAAGATAGAAATTACATATACATATAAATATACATATATGTATACACCACACATGCACACATAGAAATCAAATGGACATTCAGCAAAACACCTAAAATGAAAAATATGTTAGAGCAGCTCAACAGCAGATATGAACAAGCAGGAGGAAAAAAACCCCACTAAACTTGAAGATAGACTAATAGAGACTATCCACTTTGAAAAACAGAAAGGAAAAAATTAATGAAGAAAAACGAACAGAGTTTTGGAGACGTTGGAAACCATTAAGCATACCAGTGCATATATAATGGGTGTCCTAAGAAGAGAAGAGAGAGAGAGAAAAGGGCGGAAAAACTCTCTAAGGAAACAACAGAAAATTTCCTAAATTTAAAGAAAAGCCTTAATCTACACATCCAAGAAGTACAAGAAACTCTAAGTAAAAGAATAGTCATAGTCAAACTTTTGAAAGACAAGGTCAAGGGAAAAACCTTGGAAGAAACAAGGAAAAAGCAAGTGAACACGTGCAAGGGAACCACAATAAGACTGTTAGCTGACTTCTCATCAGAAACACTGAAGGTCAGAAGCTAATAGAGTGACATATTAAACGTGCTAAAAGAAAAAAAAAGTCTGTCAAAATTTTTGTATTCAACAACACTTCATTTCAAAGAGGAAGATGAAATAAAGACATTCCCAGATGAACAAAGAGAGGGAATGCATTGCTAATAGACCTGCCTTACAAGAAATGTTAAAAGATATCTTTCAGGCTGAAAGGAATTGACACTGGATGATAACTTAAATCCACACACAGAAATAAAATACACAGTAAAGGTAATTACATAAGTATACAGTATATATTTTGCTTTTTATTTTCTTAATTTATTTAAAAGAGAATTACATAAAGCAATATTTATAAGATTGTCTTGATGCACTTACAACATATGAAGAAGTAATAATATGCCACTAATAGCACAAAAGTGGGGGAAGAAATAGAGTTATGTTGAGCCAATTTCCATATTTTTATGGAATTGTTGTTATTAATCTGAAATAGATTATGCTAAATTAAAGTGTATATTAGACTCTTTTGAACATAAAGAAAATAACTCAAAAATATGTGAATAAAACAACAAAAATTTGAAATGGTACACCAGAAAATAACTAACACAAAAGAAAGGAGGAACAGAAGAACAAGAAAAATATGAGATATAGAGAAAACAAATAGTAAAATGGTAGAGGTATATTAAACAATATCGATAATGTTAAAAGTAAATAGATTTCATACCTAATGGTGAATATTATACCCCAAAGATCAGGAACAAGGCAAGGATGTTCTCTCTCGTCATTCCTACTCAACGTACTACAAGGAGTCCTAGCCAATGAAATAAAGCAAAATAGAAGAAAATAAAATGGAAGAGGAAATAAGGGAAGAGGAAAGGAGAGGAAAGAATAGGTGAAAAAGAGAAGAGAAGAGGAAAAAAGAGAAGGAGAGAGGAAAGAAGTAAGGGAGGAAAGAAGGAAGAGAAAGACAGATTATAAAGGAACCAATAAAACTGCCTTTATCTTCAGATGATATGGCCTGAGATGAAAACTCATAGAATCTACAAAAAAGAAAACAAACCAATACAAAATTCTAGAATAAATAAGTGAGTTTATTAAGGTCATAGATTACAGAGTTAAGATACAAAATTCAATTGTTTATTCTCAAATATTTTATTCTCTTTGATGTTATTGTAAATGGGACTGTTTTCTTAATTACCTTTTTGGGTACGTCATTGTTAGTGTATATAAACGCAACTGATTTTTGTATATTTATTCTGTATTGTGCAACTTTACTAAATTTGTTTATTAGTTCTAACAGGTTTTGTGTGTGTGTGTGTGGAATCTACATACAAATTTGTTTTGCTACTATTTTTTTTTCTTTTTCTTTTTAGGAAGATTAGCCCTGAGCTAACATCCACCACCATTCTTCCTCCTTTTGCTGAGGAAGATTGGCCTTGAGCTAATATCTGTGGCCATCTTCTTCTATTTTTTTTTATATGTAGGACACCTGCAACAGCATGGCTTAGTAACTGGTGTGTAGGTCTGCGCCAGGGATCCAAATTGGTGAACCTTAGGCTGCCAAAGTGGAACGTGCAAACTTAACTGCTACACCACCTGGCTGTCCCCTCGGTTTGCTACTATTTTGTTGAAGGATTTTTTAAATTTGTGCTCATCAGGGATATAGACCTATAGTTTTCTTCACATGTGTTGTCTTTGTCGGGCTTTGGTATTAGGATGATGCTGGTCTTATAGAATGAGTTTGGAAGTGTTCCAGTCTGTTCAGGCTATTTCTTCTTGATTTAGTCTCAGTAAGTTGTATGTTTCTAGGAATTTCTCCATTCCTTCTAGGTTGTTCAACTTGTTGGCATATAATTGTTCATAATAGTTCCTTATGGTCCTTTTTATTTCTGTGGCATGGGTTGTAATGCCTACTCTTTCATTTCTGATTTTATTTATTTGGGTATTCTCTTTTTTTCTTGCTTAGTGTATCTAAGTGTTTGTCAATTTTGTCCATCTTTACAGCTATGAGGATAGATCTTATGTTCAGTGCTTCTAGCGTAAAAGAAAAAGAAATGTTTAAAAAATCGATAAAAGGGGCAGAAAGAAAGTTTGGAATTTACGGAGGTTTATCCATAAACTTTGATTTTGATGATGGTTTAACAGGTGTACACTTACCTCCAAACTCCAAGTTTCATACATTAAATATGCTCAGCTTTCGGAATGTCAAAAAACAAACAAATGAAAGTCAATTTTCTTTCTACATACAAACTATAAATAAATGGAATTGTCTTTAAAAAAATCCTTTAAACTAGTACCAAAAGATAATGAAGTAACTGTGTATAATTATGACAAAATACGTGCATATCTATATGCTCAAAACTATAAAACACTGATGAAAGAATTCAAAGATCTAAATAAATGAAGAGCTATTCCATGTTCATGGATTGGAAGATTCAATATTGTTACGATGTCAGTTTTTCATGGTTTGATCTATAGACTTACCACAATCTATCAAAATCCCTAAAAGAGTTTTGGAGATATTGTGATTCCAAAACTATGTGGAAAGGCAAATAAACTAGAATAATTGAAATAAATCTGAAAAGGAAGAATACAGCTAGAGGACTTACATTATCCAATTTCAAAACTTACCATAAATCTGCAGTAATCAAGATGGTGTCATATTGGCAAAAGAATAGACACATAGATCAATGAAACAGAACACAGAGCTCAAAAACAGACCCACGCAAATATTGTCAACTTCTTATTGACAAGGGTGCAAAGACAATTCAATGAAGAAATTATTGTCTTTTCAAAAAATGATGCTGGAACCATTGGATGTCCACATGCAAAAAATGTACACCTTGACACATATCTCACATCTTATACAAAAACTCACTCAAAACAGACCATAGACCTAAATGCCAAGCAAAACTATGATACTTCTAGAAGAAAGCGTAGGAAAAATATGCTCATGACTTTGAGTTTGGCAGTGAGATTTTAGGTACAATAAAAGCTCTATCCATAAAAGAAAAAATTGCTAAATTGTACATCATCAAAAGTAAGAGCTTTTGCTTTTTGAAAGATATTGTTAAGAGATTTAAAACAAGCCACAGACTAGGAGAAAATACTTGTACATCACATGTCTGTGATGAAGGATCTGCACCCAGGATATATAAAGAACTCTTAAAAACCCAACAATATTAAATGAACAACCAAATAAAAAATGTGCAAGCTATCTGAACAGACACTTCATAATATATAAAGATAAATTTATGAAAAAATGCTCAACATCATTTGTCATTAGAGAAATGAAAATTAAAACTACAAAGAAATATCACCACATGCCTATTAGAATTGATAAAAGTAATAATAAAAAAATAATAATGCCATCTACTGGGGACAATGTAGGGCAACACGAACTCTCACTCATTGCTGGTGGGAAAACAAAGTATTCCTGGAATAGTTCCTGAACACTCTGGAAGATGCTTTGGTATTTTTTGAAAAAATCAAACATCTACTTACCATATAATCTAGCAATCCTGCTCCTAGGTATTTACCCAAGTGAATTGAAAATTTCAGTTCACGCAAAAGCCTATAGGCCTATATTTATTTAGCAGCTTTAGCCAGAAAAAAAATGGAAACAGTCCTGTGTCCTTCAACAGATGAATGGATAAACAAATAGTGGCATATCCACTCAATGAAATATTATTCAGCAATAAAAAGAAGTAGACTGTTGATTCATGCAACAATATGGATTAATCTTAAATACATTTTGCTAAGTGAAAGAAGCCAGACCCCAAAAGCTATATATTATATGAGTCTATTTATGGTATTCTAGGAAAAGCTTAACTACAGGTATAGAAAACATATGGGTGGTTGCCAGGGCTGTGGAGAGGAAGTAGTTGACTAAAAAGGGGCTACACAGAGGAGTTTTTAGGATAATGGAAACTATCCTGTATGATACTGGGCCAGTGGCTACATGACTCTATGAATTTGTATGAGTTTCACACAATGTGAATATTACTGTAAATAAATTTAAAATAAATCAACCAAGGTATCAGGATCCTAGAATGGAGTGCAAACTGTGATAAATGAATCTAACTGTATTACAAATGTGTGACACAAGCTCAATGAAGGGAGTGGAGAAAAAAGGGCTGACATAAATTACTGTGGAATGTGGTGTTTTTACTGGTTGTTGTAAGCCTAAAGACAAAAGAACTATGCAAATTTACTGTAATTTAGTTGATGAGTTTTTTTCTCATAGAGATAGAGGTTAGCAGTTCTAAAGCTAGTTTACATATACGTTAAAATTGACAAAATAAATCAATAAATTGTAGATAGTGAAAGGAAGTTTTCTGACTATCAGAGAAAGGTAAGCAAGAGAGGAGGCTAAAACAAACCCTGTGTTGCTAGATTAGAGTTAGAGATATCAGTATGAATGTATGTTTAGCTTAGTATATACAGATGTGTATATATATATATATAACTAATTATAACTATGTGTGTATACATAGATTAGTACAGATACATGCATTTCCTAGCTCTGCCTGCTGAGCGAGCCAAGGCAGTGACAGCCAGTAACAATGAGCACACCAACACCCGGACATTAATTTCTAAATACCATTCTCTAAAAAAAACTTTCAGTACCAAAAAGTAAGGAATTGTTAAAAAAAAAAAGACAGGGACTGGTCAAAAAGACATAGGTTATAGATGTAACCTGAAAGAGTCCCCATGGGCAAAGCTGGAATGCTTTGAGCAACAAAGTAAATGATGATAGTAGTATGGGATTATACCACAAAGAAGGGACTAATCTTTCTTACAGAATATTTTGTAGCAATATATGTAGATGCTCTCCTTCCTTCCAGAAAATGGAACTTAATTCTCCTAACTTTAAGTGTGGATTTTACTTAATCACTCAGTTCCAAAAATTAGAGTATTCAAAAGGAAAAATATAGAATTTGTCCTGGAGAATCCTGGCAGACACCACCTTAACCAAGTAATCAAGGTTAACACCACTAGTGATATGTCATGTTGATATCATATACCTGGCACTATAATGAAACAAAAAGGGTACTTCACCTTTTGGCATTATTCCCCAAAACCCGTAGCCCCAATCTAGCATGAGAAATCATCAGATAAATGTAAATGGAAGAATATTCCACAAAATACCTGGCCAATACTCTTCAAAACAGTTCAGGAAAGTCTAGAAAAAAAAAGAAAAGATGGAGAAATTGTCAGTCAGGAGTAGACTAAGAAGACAGGATGATTAAATGCAATGCAATATCCACATTATATCTTGGAATGGAAAAAAGATATGAGTGGAAAAACTGGTGAAATCTGAATATAAAATCTGTACTTTAGTTAATACTATTGAACCAATATACATACATATTTAATTTTGATAACTCTACCATGGTAAAATGAACCTATTAAGTAATAGAAGATAATATCTGAATTCTTCTTTAACCTTGAGTAGAGAAAACCTTTCTATCAAGACTGATTATCTAGAATTAATTAAATAAAAGATCGATAGATTTGGGTACATAAATATTTTTTAACATAATCAAAGAATAGCTGACAACCTGGGAAAAATTACTTTCAATATACGCAAGAGAGGAGACTGATATTCTTAATGTATGTTAGTACAACCTCTTAAAAATTAAAGTATATAGAATCAATAACCCTACAGGAAAATGAGAAACAAAATTTACAATGAATGGTATAAAAATGGTCCTAAAACTAGATATAAATAGGAAATGAAAAATCGTTAAAAGTGGCCTTAAACATATGAACAAAGTTTTCAAATGCACTTTGAAAAAGATGTAAGTTAAAACAACATGGAGATACTAGTCTCACCTATCTGACTAGCAAAAATTGTAAGGTATGACAACATGTCCAACATGGCACAGCTGTGAGGAAACAAAAAAAAGAACAAAGCTGGAGGTATCGCAATCCCTGAGTTCAAAATATACTACAAAGTCATAGTAACCAGAGCAGCATGGTACTGGCATGAAAACAGACACACAGATCAATGGAAAAGAATCAAGAACCCAGAGATAAACCCACACATTTATGGGCAGCTAATATTCAGCAAGTGAGCCAAGAGCATACAATGGAGAAAGGAGAGTCTCTTTGATAAATGGTGTTGGGAAAACTGGACAGCCACATGCAGAAGAATGAAAGTAAACCATTATCTTACACCATGCACAAAAACCAAGTCAAAATGGATTGAAGACTTGAATGTAAGACCTGAAACCATGAAACTTCTAGAAGAAAACATAGGCAGTACGCTCTTTGACATTGGTCTTAGCAGCATATTTTCAAGTGCCATGTCTGACTGGGCAAGGGAAACAAAAGAAAAAATGAACAAATGGGACTACATCAAACTTAAAACTTCTGCACAGCAGAAGAAACCATCAACAAAACGAAAAGACAATCTAACAACTGGGAGAAGTTGTTGGCAAACCCTATATCAGATAAGGGGTTAATATCCAAAATATACAAAGAACTAATATAGCTCAACAAAAAAACCCAACCCAATTAAAAAATGGGGAAAAGATCTGAACAGAGATTTCTCCAAAGAAGATGTATGGATGGCCAACAGACATAGGAAAAAATGTTCAACGTCATTAGCTATCAGGGAAACGAAAATCAAAACTACAATGAGATATCATCTCATTCTAGTCAGAATGGCTATAATTAACAGGACAGGAAACAACAAGTGTTGGAGAGGACGTGGAGAGAAGGAACCCTCATACACTGCTGGTGGAAGTGCAAACTGGTGCAGCCACTATGGAAAGCAGTGTGGAGTAACCTCAGAAAATTAAGGATAGATCTACCATATGATCCAGCTATTCCACTGCTGAGTATTTATCCAAAGAACTTGAAAACACAAATGCATAAAGATACATGCACCCCTGTATTCATTGCAACATTATTCACAGTAGCCAAGAGTTGGAAGCAACCTAGGTGCCCATCAAGGGACGAATGGATAAAGAAAATGTGGTGTATATACACAATGGAATACTATTCAGCCATAAGAAGTCATGAAATATGGCCATTTGTGACAACTTGGATGGACCTTGAGGGTATTATGCTAAGTGAAATAAGTCAGAGGGAGAAAGTCAAGTACCATATGATCTCACTCATAAGTAGAAGATAAAAACAACAACAAACAAGTACATAGCAACAGAGATTGGATTGGTGATTACCATAGGGGAAGGGGTGAGGGGAGAGGGCAACAGGGGTGATTAGGCTCACATGTGTGTTGATGCACTATAATTAGTTTTTAGGTGGTGAACATGATGTAATCTACACTGAATTCAAAATATATTACGATGTACATCTGAAAGCTATATAATGTTATAATCCACTGTTACTACAATAAAAAAAAATTATACTGAATAAAATGAAAAAAAAGAAGCCAATCTGAAAAGGCTACATACTGTATGATTCTAACTATATGACATTCTGGAAGAGGCAAATCTATGGAGAGAGTAAAAAAAATCAGTGGTTGTCAGAGGCTAGAAAGGAGGGAGGGAGAGATAGGCAGGACACAGGATTTTTAGGACAGTGAAATTATTCTACATGATACTACTTTGGTAGATAAATGTCATCATACATTTGTCCAAATTCATAGAATCTACAATACCAAGAATGAACCCTGATGTAAAGCAGGGACTCTGGGTGAAAATGATGTGTCAGTGCAAGTTCATCAACTGTAACAAATGTACTTCTCTGCTGAAGGATGTTGACTATGGGAGACACAGCATGCACATCTTGGGACAGGCTGTATATGGGAAGTCTCTGTATCTTCCCCTCAGTTTTGCTGTGAACTTAAGGCTGCTCTAAAAATTAAAGTCTAGGGGCTAGGTGGCGTAGTAGTTAAGTTCACATGCTCTGCTTTGGTGTCCTGGGGTTCACAGGTTCAGAGCCCAGACATGGACCTACACCATTCATCGAGCCATGCCATGGCAGCAACCCACATACAAAATCGTGGAAGACTGGTACAGATGTTAGCTCAGGGACAATCTTCCTCACTAAAAAATTTTTTAAAAGCAAAGTCTATTATTTTAAAAAGTGCACATGTGTATGTGTATATATATACACACACAGTGACTTACATAAGGATACATATTAATTTGTTTCTGTTTATATTTATTCAGTATATAGATATAAAAAATCTGTAACACTAAATACCAAATTGTTAACAATTGATTTTCTTATTGGGAGACAGAGGTGGGCAATCGAAGGGACTTTTACAGTTACACTTTTTGCTTTATGTATTTTACATTTTTCCGTCATGTTTGAATTTCCATAATGAGGATAGATTCATTTTGGCCAAAACAATAAAGGTATTAAAATTTAAAAAGATACGTGTTTGAAAAATAGGTGGGTGAAAACCAAATTTAGAAACTAAGCTTACTTTATCCATAGTCCATTAAATACTTGCCTGATTCCCTAAAGCACTGCTCCAGTCAACCTGCTTTATTCCAATTTATCTGTTTACCTGGAAACGTTAACAAATAGGGAAGGTATAAAATATTTAAAACCCATGGAGCACTTAGGACAATCAGGATGATCTATTTCGCACACACAGCCCTGTGCTATGGCTTTTAGGTCAGAAGTGCCCATTTGTGTTAGCTATAGCTACACTGCTGCTTTCTTATATTCATTTAGTTGTATCATAAAAGTAACAATAAACTTTGATACCTACTAAAGTTCCCTTTATTGTCTATCCTTCAGGTCATGTGCAAATGATTTAGAGTGGCAGATTATGTTCTCCACAGGAGAAATTTTTTAAGTAGTAAAAATACCTAGAAAATATATTTGTCGTTTAAGGGAGAAAATTACCTTCACATTACCCCCCACTTCCAAGCCCATTTAATTCTTGCTGATAGTGTGTCTTGCTGTGTTTTCAGAATGCACTAAACTTGTGTTTATTCAAACTTCTAATGAGCTACATTAAGATTATTCATTTTCTGCGTGGACCACAAGTAAAGTTATCATCACTGTCCGTGTGGTCCTTCCATGCCGAAACTGCTACATGTCAATCTTGCATTCACATGACTGGCTGATGGCATCTGAAAAAGGAAATGAGTGGGGATAAAAGTCTTTTAAAACAGGCTCTTTTGGAGATAAAAATCATGTAATTTTAATGTTCTTTGCATTTAGATTTCTGGTGAGTTTTTGTGTCTATGTGATGTTTCATGTAGCAATTATATCCTGCTTTTGGTATCTATATTTTCCAGTCCTTCACTTCTAGTTACGTCTCACCCTTCCTCTCCTCCAACAGAATTTGGTAACTCCTAAAGAATGTCATGGTTTTTCAAATCAAAAACTAAAGCTATGGAATGATATTAGGATAATGTAGTAATTTGCAATCTAAAAAAATTCATTTAATCTATAAAGTCACTTTCTTAATGAATCAAAGTAACTAGGGAAGTTATGTAATATAGTGTTACTGCCCTCAATTTGAAGAAAGTTCTTTTTTTGTTGTTACTGTGATTAATTTGAGCCATTGAAGATGTTGGTGGGCATTGAAGGCCCTCGCTAGTTTTTACCACTTATGCAAGAGTAATGTGTGGATTAGCAGGAGCATAAGAAAAATGATGCGATAAAGACAAACTGTCTGGATAACCCCAATAAATCACCAGAAAGTGCCATTTAAAGTTAGGGACAAACTAAATGTGCATCCGAGGGCTCCATACTCATTCACATTACTATGACATACCTTAAAAATATATACCAATGTAGATTAAAATACTTTTTTTGAAAACTGCTTAAGGATTTGGGAAGTCTCTTGAGGTACCTAGATTCAACTAGAGGTATTTCAAACAAAAGAGAATTTCTGAAGATTTTGACTTTCATTTTTGAGTTTGACTTTTTTTGTCCTAAAGCAGGGAACTGCAAATTTTTTCTGTAAAGGGCCGGAAAGTAACTATTTTAGGCCTTGTAGCATTATAGTTTCTGTCTCAACCACTCACCTCTGCTACTGTAGCACAATAGCCGCCATAGACAGTATATAAACAATGGGTGTGGCTGTGTTCCAATAAAGATTTATTGACAAAAACAGGAAGCTGGCTGGATTTGGCCCATAAAGCATCACTTTATATTTTAAAACATTCTCTATAAAGTGCAGTTAAATCAAATTTGGGCCTAGCAGAACAAAAGATCTATTTTTATGGACACCTATGAAAAATCATATAGACTGAAGAATCTAGTTGCAAACTGAAAAAAGCCTTGTGTATATATATTTTTTAGAAGGCTTTGAAGTTATATAAAATTCAGCCTAATATTACTAAAGAATTATGGTAGTCTACAGCTTGTCATTAGAAATGCAGACATTAGAAATGATTTGGTCTGACACATGCATATTACATATAAGCAGTTAGGGGCTCAGGGAGATGGTGTGACCAGCCCAGAGTGTCATGGCTACTAGGTGCCAAGCTAAAATCCGAATATTACTCCTCTGCTCTTGTCTTCTTTGTATATCAAATGCTACGATTTAAATATTAAACTAACAGTTATATGATATTTACAATATCTATACTTTCTGGCCTTTCTAGTTAAATATCCAGGAAAATGCCAATTATATCGGAAGATATGAACAAATAAGTGAACAAAGGCCTTTTGTGACTTAAATAATGCAGGCTCTTTCCTTTTCACACATTTTTACTCCAAGGACATGAAAAATGCAACTCTCTGAAAATTAAGTATAATTATTAAAGGGAACTGTCATTAAAGGTTAAGTATAATGATTAAAGAGAACAAATGACAAGCCTAATGCAAGTAAACAATCTTGCTTTTAGGTAATATTTGTGTCCAAAGGCAAAAAGATATAAAGAAGAAAATTTAATCCTACCGGATAAGGTAAAGCCAACTTCATGACACACAAAAAAAGAATATCATAGTAATGAATAATTATAAAATAAGGAACTGTCAGCTGAGGTGGTACTGAGGTTAGCAGCAACACTGGCTACTCACAGTTTCATCTTGAAACACAGGAGTCTAATTTATGAAGCTTCTGGAAGACGAGGAGATCAAAGTGCAGCACTTGTCAATTTAGATGAAGACCCATGGGCTCTCCCACATGTTGAGTGTGGACTATTGGGGCCCCTCACAAGGGAACACTGGACCATGGAGGAGAAAAAGTTCCATTCCTTCTCTTACTTTCTGCCTCTCTCAGTGAACTCTTTGAACTGTAGGGATGAAATCAATGTCTCAAACAAGACAAATGTTTATTAAGTGTTCCTTGATTTTTATGTAAAATTTCCTGGGGAACCAGACATGAGACAAAATGTTTAGTCCATTTCCATGGAAAATAATTACTAATATTATGGCAAATTTTAAGGCTGCAACAAATTCCCCCATTTCACAAGCTCTTCCTACAATGTGCCATTAGCATTTCTTTCACCAAGAGATGGGTGCTAGGTTCCCTTCCTTAGGATCGGGTGGGCCTCTGACTGTGCCAGAAATGACACTCATGACTCCCAGTCTAGCTCATAAATAGGATACAACTCGCTCCCTCAGACCTAGTACCTACATTGAAGCCTCCTGGGCACCGCTAGACTTGAATCTCTGGGTCATCAGCCCCGTGGGACCATGTTTCTCCAGTTTCCATCTCCCTACACTGGGATCTATACAGCACTCCCAGGCAGAAAGCCAAGGCAGATGTAGCTTTCACCCCATGGGTTTCCCTTCTCTCATGAATCACAGTCCTGTGCTGCCAGCTGTCCAAAGTTGAAAACCGTTGCTTCATATATTTAGTAGAGTTTAATAGTTGTTTATAGTAGGAAGGTAAGTCTTGTCCCACTTATTCCATCATGGCCAAAATGGAAGTTTGATTTTCTGTTGTATTTAGAAAATATTTTTATGTCATGTCCCTTGTTCAAAGGTAGAGCTTGTTACCTTAATGTTCATGAACTTATTAAGTTGGCAACGTAGCTAAGTTTGCATTTTTGTAGAAACTAACCAACTCCTACTTCTAATTAATGTTATGTTGTTTGAATCTGTCAGGATTTCATGCATATTCAACTGCAGAGAAAAAAAAAATCCCTCGGTCTGGGCCTCAGCTCCTTCTCTCTATTGAATGGAAAGGGAAGGAAGTTGAGTCCTAACTGACTCCATCCTTTGAAAGTTAGCTGGTCTTTGAGAGTCTCAGTGTCATCTAAGATTAGAGATCTCTGCTGCAGGAAACCAGTGGCTCAGACTGGGCCTGAAGGCTGAACAGATGCTGGTCCTTCAGACAGGCCATGATTTCAGGCCAGGTGAGATTTTTCCCTTCCAAGGATTATTTTATTGATTCAGCAAATATTTATTGAGTACTTACTGTGTTTCAGGGTGTTGGCAGTGAAAAACAGACTGCATTCTTTTGGAGGGAGCCAAACATTAAATAAATATATAATTGATTAAATATGTAATCTGTAAGGCAAACACAAGCACTATGGAGAAAATAACTCCAAGTAAGAGAATAGATTCCAAGGGTGAGTATTGCAAAAAGTAGGAAGCAGAAGTTACCAGGTAAGAAGAAGTCAATGCCATTTTCTGATGCATAACACCATGTCCTCCATATTCTGTTGGTCCACACCGTCACAGGCCTGCCCAGGTTCAAGGGGAAGGAGGAACAGATTCCACCTCTTGATAGGGAGTGGCCAGGCCACACTGCAGGAGAGCATGTGGGGTGAAGCCACTTTTGAAAAAATGCATTTGACCGCAGTTTACATGCCTAAAACCACAAATTAATTATTGCCACATGGTAACAGAGATATATTTGTGAATTATCTATCACAACACTATTGAAGAGTGAGAATCAAAATTTGCAAACATGTCTGAGGCTATCATTCACATTTGGAAATGCTATGAGAATATTTTAATATACTGACTTTATCATTTAAAGGAAATTTTTGGCTTCTTTTTTAATCTTTTAAATTGCATTGTACTCATTTGGAAAACATCTAAACAGATAAAATAGAGCATATTCAAAGAGTTAAATGAGAGTTATTATTCTGTAGCTTTTATTTTTGAGAATATTTGATTTTAAATCGATAGTACTTAATACTCCAATTTTATATCTTCTTAAATTGCCACTATCCTATGTACTGTTATTCATATAATATCATCATATTTATTTTATAATTGTATGTTACAAAAGTATAATTATAATAATTTAACCTCTCTATAAAGATGTAATTTAACCAATTATCCTGGCTATTTAAATGCCTGCTAATCAGCAAGAGATTACTTAAGGATAACAAGAAAATTAACACAAGAAATAGAGACCAAACAAACATCTGGAGAAGGATAATTTTAGGGACTAATTACATCTCCAACAATAAATCATAAATGCATGCTAATGTAAAGAACTGTTCCTTTCGATTCAGATTTTAGATGTGGCCAGAATTGGTCCAATATGCAGTTTTAATCTTGCCCATATTAATACTTCCGTTTTCATATTCAGTTATTTATTTAGTAATCCATTCATTCTTCATTCTTTCATACATTTGATGAATGTTTGCTCCTGGTCATAATTCTGTTATGAGTAGTGTACTAGTGAGGGTTTTTCCAGAGAAACAGAATCAATCATATATATATATATAATAGGACCAGAATCAGTGCAGGCTTCAGGCCCAGTGTGAGTCACTGCTTTATAAATATATATATATATATATATATAAAGGAATTGGCTCTTGTGATTATGGAGGCTAAGAAGTCCACACCCAAGAGATCCAATGGCTCCAGTCCAAGTCTGAAGGCCTGAGAACCAGGAGAGCCGATGATGTAAGTTCCAGCCCTAAACCGAGTCCAAAAGCAGTAGAAAACCAATGTCCCAGCTACAAGACAGGCAGAGAGGAAGAATTCTTTCTTACCCAGCCTTTTAGTCTATTCAGACTTTCAAAGGATTGGATGAGGACCACCCACAGTGGGGAAGGGAATCTGCTTTACTCAGTCCACCGATTCAAATATTAGTCTTATCCAGATATATCCTCACAGACACTCCCAGAGATATCTGGGCAACCCCATGGCCCAGTCAAGTTGACACATAAAATTAACCACCACAAGTAGTTATGAATGGAAGAGTCAGAGATTAATCAAAAGCTGTTCCTGACCTTGAGATGCTTACCAGCTAGTCTACAAGGAAGTTATTTATCAAAATAATGATAATTCAAAGTTAAAAAGGATATGATCCTTTTAAAAGATAAATCAGATCGTGTCAGTTCACTGCTTAAAACTCAACTGTGTCTTCCCAATGAATTTATATTGAAATCTAAATTCCTAGCCTCGGCCTGGACAACCTTCCATGATTGGGCTGCTCTAGCTCTCTGACCGCACCACCTTTCCTGTGTCCATGGCTACAGCCAGGGCAAACTTGTTTATTCCAAAAGATGCCAAACTCCTTCTTGCCTTGGGGACTTTGTCCTTGCTTTCTTCCCTCTGCCTGGAGGGCTGGCTCTTGCTTCCCCATTCCCAAGCCCCACACAGATCAGAGACTGAGGCAGCACGTTCCTTGCACAACTTCCATATATATCTAGAAATGATATCACAAACAGATCACATTTTTTCCATTGGAAAATAATTGAAGCAGTTATGATCAAGAATTTCTTAGCAAATAAATCACAGTCATGACTAAAAATGTTATAAAAGCAAAGACATATCCACTATAAACACCTATCAGCATTTTAATGTATGTTGAAATACTACAAAATTGCAACTGCTTGTTGAATCAATATATAAATTAAGTACCTGGTATAAAAATACAATTTTCTCTGTAATAAATCTAAACCAAATTCAATCAGGAAGTTAAAATCAGTATTTAACATTAACCAACTATTATTTTTATTGCTTCAAATTTATAAGAGTTTGGCAAAAATGATCTGGAATGTCCAGATCTCTCTAGAAAGCTGCTGATGGTAGCTGGAATTTGGTCTTCATTTGCAGTGGTTTTCTTGGCATCAATGAAAGATAGTGAAGATGCTCAAGTGTTGTGTTTTTCCCGTTGAGAAGCATTTTTAAAAACGAAACTAACCCAACAGTTTCCTGTTCACATTTGTTTATATGGGTAATTTATTCAAAATCACAAGTACAGCTACTTTGTGTTTGATGAGAGTCTTCACTTGCTAACAACCAGTAATGAGACTTCAGGAAAATTATCTTTATACATTGTTAGACACTGACATTTTTCTTACCTGTACTTGAGATAGCTTCTAGCAATTAAGTTAATTGAATAAACACAGAAATGGAAAGGAAGACCATAAATGAGAGAAGGGAAATATACTAATTGGAGGAGGTGAGCAAACTGGCTCCATGATTTTAGGAGGAAACAGCTTTTGCTTGTTGAGGGCTTGCTTTTCTCATTTAAAAACAGAGTGGTTGATTTAGACCAGGGATGGCAAGTCGGTCCTCTCTTGTGTGTCAAATCTGATTGGTTGAAACCTCTGCACTGTGATGAGGATGTCCTTGAGGCCATCTATGGGCTCACCAAGTTAGAATGCCCAGATCACTCAGCGAGGTTGGCCAAAGTCACGGCACTGAGAAGTAGCCCAAGTGCCATGTATTGGTCATTGCTGTACAAGATTATGGTTCTCAATGACTCTTCTAAGCGTCTTCACTCTTTTTGCGTAATTTCTCACTGTACAGAGACAAACTCTGCAAATAATGAAAATTTATCTGATGTTATGCATATTTGTTGACACCCTTGGTTTGAATTATTTTAGCAAATGTATTCCCCTCGCCTCTCTTTTCTGACATCTTGGAAATGCTGAACATGGTCCCTGACCTCATCCAGCTGAGTTTCTAGTAGGTGAGAAAAACCTTAATCCAGTAATTATACAAATTAGGTAACTGCTGCCATGGTGAGCTCCATCAAGGAAGAGCATAGCATACAGTGAGGCCAACCTGGCCTGTGCCGACAGGGCTGGGAATGGCTGCCATGCCTCATCCCTGAATTGGAGGGCACGCTACTTACTCTCTCACTTACGCAGGTATTTGCTTCCCCCTGTAAGGTTTTATTGAATATTTACTCATTAACATATTTCAAGCTACCATTAACTTTTCAGATCTCTGCTGTGTTGAAATACTGAGCAATACTGTTTTATTGATTGCGTACCTACTGACAGTAGCAAGATGCACGCATGCATTATTCTCACACCACTATAGCTTTAATAGTCTGGAGGTAATAGTGAGAGTAATGTACTGTTGCCTATGTATGGCAGTTTGGATGCTGTAATCGTTAGAGCTGCCGATTTGGAAATGCACACAATGAGTTATCTGAAGCCTTTGCAGAACTAAGTTGATATATGGATCAATCTGATGCTGAGAGAGACCAAGCTTCTAAACAGCATCACTGATCTGATTACTGTTCACAGCTATAGCATATGGAAACCATTCTTGGAAATTAAAAAGAAAAGTTCTTCTTTTATCTTTACTTTTCTTGGTAGAGTCAATGACAGGGCTGAATAAGATTTTGTTAACATGTTGACTTGAAATATCGAGATCCTGCATCCTTCAGCTGACTAATAGAAGATTTAACACATGTACTGACGGATTTGCATATATTCATATAGAGAAAATGGTAATAGCACCAGGAGTTTTTTTGAGTGAGGTTATTCACCATTTTATATTATCAAAGAAGTGATCTTTAAAAAATAGAGAATTTTAATAAATAATTTTACATACATTGCTATTTTGGTTTAAGTATTTTTTAAAAAAAGAATCTTAAGTTCTGTAGATCTTATCCATTTATTTTGACTGCTAGACAGTATTTCATTTGCTATAATTGACAAAACATTTTTATTTATTTTAACCCTATCGTGGGATGATTAGCTTGTTTACAATTTTTTCCACTGTGGTAAAAATTCCTGTACAGATATTATGCACAACTAGTTTCACTAGAGCAGACACCAAGAAAAAGAAAAAGAAAAAATTAGGAAAGAATGGGCACGGTAGGATACAATTGGCCTAAATTTTTATAATACTAATTTTTTAGGGATACGTTTTTTATTGAAGAGGGGCAAAATGTGCATAGGCATGATTCATTCTCGCTTCAGGCTGGTGTCACCTCTGGCTAGCGAGGGAGTGGAAAGGGACAGAGTAAGGCTTTACTGTAGCTTTACCTTTTCTTCTTTAAAACTACTTAAAAACAAACAAGTAAGAGTGTTGTCTGTTCAGTCTTGGTGATAGTTATATAGGTGTCTGTTTTATTGTTTCCCATACTTTTCTTGAAAACTCTCATAATTTACAAAGCAATCTTAAATTCCATGAACAGGTTTAGAATGCTCTTCAGAACAAGAAAATCCAAATATCTTCTAAGTGCATTAGAGTCACAGATGAAAGGATTCATTACATGCATATATCTAATTGTCTCATTGAAAGAAGTTAGATATAAGTTTTTAAGAAAAACACAGCCATGGGAAAAATGACCTGTATCAGTAGAGTTCACAAAGTTAAGAAACTAAACAGTGTTGTTTGGGTTGAAAAGTGTCCGCCCCAAATTTATGTCTACTTAGAACCCCAGAATGTGACTTTATTCGGAAATAGGATCCTTACAGATGTAATTAGTTAAATTAAGATGAGGTCATACTGGATTAGGATGGATCCTAAATCCAATATCTGCTGTCCTTATAAAAGAAAAGGATACACATACACAGAGGGAAGATGGCTGCATGAAGACAGAGGCAGAAATTGGAGGGATGCAGCCACAAGTCAAGGAAGACCAAGGATGGCTAGCAACCACCAGAAGGTAGGAAGAGTCAAGGAAAGATTCTTCTCTAGTGCCTATGGAGGGAGCATGGCCCTGTCCGTGCCTTGATATTGGGATTCTAGCCTCTAGAATTGTGAGAGATTGTTTCTACTGTTTTAAGTCACCCATTTTGTGGTAGATTGTTACAGCAGCCACAGCAAACTAATGCAAGCACTTTCTACTTCGATTCTCTGGTAGCTGGAATTGGGACTGAAGCAGCACACAGGAATCCCCATGATCAGAGAACTGAGACCCACAGGTCCTGCCAACAACAATTCATCTCATTTCCAGGATTAGCTGGACTAGGTTATAGGCTGCACTCCACTCAGGTAAGAAGGAAGCTATCGATGTCTTTAACTCTACAGGAAATCAAAAACAAGCCAGGGATAAGATACAAAGAAAATCAGAACAGATCTACCAAAAAGCACACAGCAGTTCGAGGAGGCTGTGTCATGAGGTGAGACCCTGATGCAATTGGCTTGGAGTTGGATGAACCAGGTTTGAAATATTCTGGGACTCAGTTTCTTCGTTCAAAATATATCATGTGGATTCAATGAAATAACTTGTAAAGATCTTGGCATCACAATGGAAGTTGGGTTCCTCCTCAATTATAAAGACAATAAAATTGGAAATGAGGTGGGGAAGGAATGGGCCAGTGCTGAGTCTTTCTCTGAAGCTCGCTCTCAGAAGGTATGATTGTTAATTTTCTGTGTTAACTTGTCTAGGCCACCGAATCCAGATATTTTGTCAAACATTAATCTAGATGTTTCTGTAAAGGTACTTTTTAGATGAGATTAACATTTAAATCAGTGGACTTTGAGTAAAGCAGACCACCCTTCATAATGTAGGTGGGCCTTATCCAATCAGTTGAAGACCTGAATAAAAAAAGTTTGACCTCCCTGGAAGAAGAGGGAATTCTGCCTCCAGATGGCCTTCAGACTTGAGTTGCAATATCAACTCTTCCCTGGGTCTCCAGCCTACCACTTACATTGCATTTTGGAATTGCTGGCTTCTACAATTGCATAAGCCAATTCCTTAAAACAAATCTCTCTCTCTCTCTCCACATCTCTATCTCTCTTTGTATGTCTCTGTTTCTGTCTCTCTCTGTCTCTGTCTGTCTCTGGCTCTCTCTCCATATATATATATATATATAGATGGATGTACATATATAGATATATATCTCTTTGTTGGTTCATTTTCTCTGGGGAACTCTAACTCAGAAGAGATTCAAGAAAAACTCAAAATGAGTTGCTTATTCTGAGATCAGGGGGTGAGGATGGAGCGCAGAGTTGATAAGTAGTGGCAGGGGTACTTAGATCCTGAACATAGTCCTCAATTTTTAAAGGTACTTGTTTGCAGGTGGGCCTGTGTTATGATTTGCTTCAGTTACATAGGCTTAGCAGAAGCTTGGCTGTTGAGATCCTGAAGCCATAAACCACCCATCCCCACTCACCTGTCACTACAGACTAGAAACAGTACATTAGCTTTTCCAATGCAGAATTACAGAGTAATGGCTTCCCTTGCTGGTATTTGCAGTGTGAGGCCTTCTTAATGTGAAAAAAAAAAATTCAATATAAATCTTCAGGCAATTCAATTTTGAAATTGAATAAGAACTATTTAGACAGTATACTCGATCTGCTGATACGCTTGCTAACGGCTGCCCTTCAACTCTCCCATTGTTCAAATTAAATACCTTGCAGCCATTCAGAAACTGTGAATCTTGTTGCCACATCTTCCCCCTGGCAAAGCAGTTAATTAGTCTGAATATCTGAGAAGACTGAAAGGAGGATTTGTAATTGCATACTGAAGAAATACAGAGACTTGCTTAAACGTCTTTTGCTTAGCATTTACAATTTCTGTACCCTTTAGATTTTAAGTTATCTAATAGATAATAGAAAACTTTATGTTTCATACTCCTTATGGTGGCATCGTCACTCTTTTAGCTGCATAAAAGGAAAAGAAAAATTGGATCTTACTGAAGCAAACGCCTCTATAAAATCTGATAGGACTTCTCTAAGGAAGATCTATAGCATAAAATTTATTCTTATTCTTACTGATACCTTCAAAAGGGTCAGCTTTGAAGAATTTACTGAAAAAGTCTTTTATTGCCCTTTGACAGTAAAATAAAGTTCATTATTTTTATATTTATGCTGGCGTTTAAGAACCTCAACAGTTTTTTTAACTTGGCAGATAGATTTCTCTCATCATTTTTCTTCCTACTTTCCTATATAATTACATCACAATTAAATAGGATATCTTGGGATTTTTTTCCCCAAAATTATTTTCATCCTTTGCAACTCAATGCAATTTTTATCTCCTTTCTGAATCCTTTCTGGACTTACCATTGTTTTTTTCTTTTTCAAATCCTTTGAAATCCTGTGATGCTTAGCATCTGTGCTTGTCACTTCTCACCTCTTATTTTCAAGCAAGTTTGGTTGAAAATTGATAAGGCTGCCCATATCCTCAGGCAGCCTTATCAGCTTATTGAGAATAGACATCACATCTTCTCTTTGGAGTATACTGTTTTATTTTTCATAGGTGAGTGAGAAAACAATCTTATTGTTCTAGAAGCCATCTTTCCCTCTAGAGTTAGAAGATATTTTCTTTTTTTTTAAAGATTGGCACCTGAGCTAACATCTGTTGCCAATCTTCTTTTCCTTTCTTTCTTCTTCACAAAGCCTCCCAGGACATAGTTGTATATTCTAGTGTAGGTCCTTCCGGTTGTGCTATGTGGGACACCACCTTAGCATGGCCTGATGAGTGATGCCGTGTCCACGCCCAGGATCTGAACTGGCAAAACCCTGGGCTGCCGAAGTAGAGCACGTGAACTCAACCACTCGGCCACAGGGCTAGCCCCCAGAAGACATTTTCTACAAGGCACTGTCTTTAAAAAATTTTTCCCCAAGTCCTTTAATATTTCCTTGGGTTCTGTATCTATCCATGGGTAGTCCAACTCAATAGTCTGTCAAAAAAATATGACAAATTGCAATCTAAGATAAAATCTTATTTTATTCTCTGTGTTATTTAAGTCTCTTCTGGGCACACTGGGTGTCAGAGATACTAGCTCCAGAGTCTGGCCACCTTCTAGAGAAACCAGATCCAGGCACAGTGATCAGAGGGAGAGCTGGTGACCAGAAGGGATGGTGAGCCTGATAGTTCAGGCAAAGCATAAAGCAAGAGAATCAGCAGGAACTCGCTTGGTCTGGGAGGTCTCCTGTGATAGATAGGGAGGAGGGTGGCAGGAAACAAGAAGCTCAGCCACATCAGCACAGCTGGTCAGGGTACCACATAGAATTGAGGTCATGGCCCCAAAGTCGTGGGGGGAGAATAATCTAAAAGAATGCTGGCTAAGAGGGGATCAACACCTCAGCCCAGTCCTGTGACATGGACCAACCCAAAACATCAAGGAAACAATCAACTGTGGAGCCCACCTAAGCATACAAACACGGAGGCTGGTTGGCAGCTAAGTTGATGGGGATGAAATTGTTGATTTACTTTCTGCCCGTATTGCAGGAGCCAGTGACTAGGGCTGATCAAGGATGGACTACAGAACACATTTTTAAGCTTCATAATGATGGAGTCGACAAAGAAGAGGGAAATAATACTAGAGGTGACAATACTACCGCTGCTTACCACTCTCCTCTCCTGTCCTCTCCCCACAAACCGCAGCATTTCTTATACATTCAGGGTACTGCCTGTGTCAGCAGTACTGTAAATCCTTGTTAACCTTCCCACTGACACTGAACATGGAGCTGAGCCCAGAAATCTGCATGTTTCACCAGAATCGAAGAACTACATCAACCCTTCTCTTCTAACCAAAATTTCCTTTCCTTTTACCTGTTTATTAGACTTCGGAAGTTCGGAAGTATTATGATGATGAGAACAATCCCACAGAAATTTCATGGTTCACTGAAGACCCTATTGCCACCCATCTCCAAGGCACACAATTCACATTGTATTTATGTGTGTGGCACCCCCTAGTGTTGTACAACATGTCTGCCCTGAGTAAACTCAGGTTGATTTAAATAGAAAATGCATCCTAAAGAGTATCAGTAGATAGTGTAGCTTATTAAAGAGTTGCATAAAGGTGTGGGTAAGAGTAATAGCTCTGTGGCTTGGCTTCTTGCAGGCAAGTCATGGTTCTGCCCTATGTCTTACTGAGGAACTTGGACAAATTACTCAAACTTCTGTGCCTCGATTTACTCAGTTGTCACCTTACATACTTACGAGGCTGAAATGAGACTTAAATGAAGCAAAATAAGTAATATGCTTAGAAATGTGCCTGGCACATGGTAAGCACTCCATAAACATTTGTTATTATTATCACTGTAGATTACAGTTATGAATTTGCCAGTTAGACTCACATTAGCTCCAACTTAAAGCATTTTGCTGCTCCATTTCAGGATCAATAAGAAGGTTTAAATTTTAGAACCAGTAGAACGATATTTATTTCATTAGAATATTGGGCCACTGTGAAATTGATTTATGAAAGCACAGGAAGTATCAAAGAAAGTGACTTACTTTTTCTTTCACATGGGATTTAGAAGAGAGAAGTCCGCACATTGGAAGACTTATGTGGTGGAAGAAACGAATGACTTGTGTATTTTGGTGGTTTAAGTATTGCTATGAGTGTTCACATTTGTACAGTAGTTGTATGTTTCTCCAGTAGTTCTAAAACTACATGAAATACTTGTCTCCATACACTTTCCCCATATTTTCTTTTTGGTAATTTATATGTTACTGTCCTCTCTTTGTCCTCAACTCCTTTCACCTCTTTCATAAATAATATACAACTTTTCTCTATCATTCTAAAGGGATCATGGGGACTTTTAAACTAAATTGATACAGCTATAAAGGAGAAAATGAAAGGCAAGGGAATACTTGCCTTAGTGCTTTAGGATGGAAACATCTGTGGTTCGACTGCAAAATGCAGAGACAGCTTCGATTGAGGTGGAGCATAGGAAAAGTCCAAGAGCAGAGAAAACTTACAGATCTCCTGGGCAGAGGGAAAACTCAGTGGGAGAAATGTTCCTGCAGAGAGGTGGGGAAGAAACAGCTGGTTAAAATGTCAGAGCATCAGTCAAGTGGGGAAATACGCAGCAGCTGAGCCAGGTAAGAGTACAGGTCCTTGCCAGGGCTGGCACAAGGCCAAGGATGGGCAAAGATCTACACACTCACCCAGGCCCACTCGTGCACACATGCATGCACACAAACGCACACACATTTTCAGGGTCCTCTGACAAGGACAGCATCCCGGCACATCCGTGCTCCCCTGGCAGTGAGAAATGTTAATCTGGTAAATGGGATGAATGGAGAGCCATGGGCTGTCTGTGTGGGCCACTGCTGAGGGAAAGAGCAGCGCAGGCTGTTATTTTCACGGTTCCCATAAATTAGGCTCTGATGGTTTGCCCCGAGCACTTCATTTTGCCCTGTCTCATCATGTGCTATGACTTTCCTGTGGGCTTCTGAAGGTGAAGAACCTCAGACCGGGTCCTGCCACCGGCACTTGGACTGATTTCTTTGTTCTCCAAGGGCACTGTGGCTCACTTGCTGGCCATAAGCTGAGGAAAGTTTCCGTGAGGATGGTATTTTAAGGCTATCATTTTCACACTCCCAACACTCTAGCATTTTGGGTTTTAGAAGCAGCCTTACATGCAGACAAGGATGTAGGCCTCCTATGCAACAGTGAGAGCTTCAGAAGAGCATCTTGGGGTGTTTCTTTCAGGTTTCAGGAAGCACCACAGAGAACCAGAAGGAATTGGGGAATTGGAGATGAGTAAACGGAATTCAGGAACTCGGTGGAGAAGCATGAAGAATATTTGTGACATCTGATTAATATATACAAAGGGGGAAAATTATAAAACAACTTAAGGGTAGTCCAAAAATTGGAAAATAAGAGAAATGGCATGTGGGATCAGGGGAAGGAGCAATGACCAGAAGTTGAGGAATGACCAGAAAAAAGCTATTGCTTTTGTTTGCCTAACATGAATCCAATCTAGGGAAATGAACTAGCATTTATGAGGAATAAAAGAAAAACGTGATCATTTTTTATTTTAACAGAAAGTTCTAAAGAGGAAAACTATAAAATACCACCATTATGTGCTGCACTTACAGAGGAATATGCACACTGACAAGAAGAAATGGTAAAAGGAGAGTCTATGTTTCATTTTAGTTTATGTGTGATATAATATGACAAGAGATGAAGAATTATCTGGCTTTTGGGATGTAACATCTTATTATATCTGAGATTCTCTTGGGGCTGGCAAGAGAAA
Organism: Equus caballus; assembly: GCF_041296265.1. NCBI lineage: Eukaryota > Metazoa > Chordata > Mammalia > Perissodactyla > Equidae > Equus > Equus caballus. The sequence continues at coordinate 22,512,558 of NC_091692.1, forward strand.
TTGCTGTACAGGAAAGAAGATTGGGGAAGGAATAGCTCACAAAATATGTGTACATGTTATGTGTCTTTTGAGGAAAAAACTAGGCAAAAATGAGATCACATTAGATGTAGTAACTGAAAGGGCGGACTAAGACCAGGGTAATAAATTGTATCAACGAAAAAAATGTCAGAATAGACATTTCTTCAAGGAAGATATAAAAGTGACCAATGAGCACATGAAAAGGTTGTCAATATCATGAATTTTCAGGGAAATAGAAATAAAAACCACAAGGAGACACTACTTTACCCATTAGAATGGCTAGACTCAAATAGTCAGATGATAGCAAGTTTTGACAAGGATGTAGAGAAATTGGGACCCTTGTACGTGCTGGTGGAAATATAAAAAGGTGGAATCATTTAAGAAAACAATTTGGTCATTTCTCAAAGTGTTAAACATAGAGTTACCATTTCGTGCAACAATTCCCCCCTTAGGTATATACCCAAGAAAGATGAAAACATATGCCCACACAAAACCTTGTATACAAATATTTCTAGCACCATTATGCATTATAGTCAAAAGATGGAAATAACCCAAATGTCCATCAATAGACAAATGGATAAAAACTTGTGGTATGTCCATACAATGAAATAGTATTTGGTCATAAAAAAGAATGAAGTCATGATACATGCTAGAACACAGGCAAACCTTGAAAACATTACACTAAGTGAAAAAACTCAGTCACAAAAGACCACATACTATATGATTTCATGCATATCAAAGTCCAGAGTAAGAGAATATATGGAGACAGAAAGTAGATAGTGTTTGCTTACGGCTGAGGGAAGGAGTGGGAGGTGAAGGGGTGATGGCTTAAGAATATGGGACTTCTTTCTGAGGTGATGAAAATGTTCTAAAATTGATTGCCATGATGGTTTCATATGTCTGTGAATATACGAAACATCATTGACTTGTACACTTTAAATGGGTAAATCCTATGGTATGTGAATTATATCTCAATAAAATTATAAATAAGTAAATAAATAAGCTAATTACTTAATTGAAAAGAGAAGATAATGTTAATATCTTAACACCTTAAGTTTGGATAGCCTCATTTAACCTTAATTACCTCCTAAAGACCTTATCTCCAGAAACAGTCACATTGGGAGTTAGGGCTTCAACATACGAATTTGCAGGGACATAATGCAGTTCACAGTGGAACAAGGCAAGGATCTCCACTCTCATCACTCTTATTCCACATACTGCCGGAAGTTCAAGCCATTGCAATGAGGCAAGAAAAGGAAACAAAAGGCATGCAGATTAGAAAGACAGAAATAAAAGTTCCGCTCTTTTCAGATGACACTATTTCTATGTGGAATATCTTGAAAATTCTTAAAACAAAAACAACAATAAAGCAGTCAAAGAACTAAAAGTCATTTTACCAGGTCACAAGACACAAGAGCAATGTACCAAATCAAACACATTTTTATATATTCAAAATAAACATATGGAAAGTGAAATTAAAAACACATCACCATTTATGATTGCTACCTCCAATATGAAATATTTGGATATAAATCTAACAAAATGTGTACAGGATCTGTATGCTGACAGTTAAGAAAAGCTGATGAAAGAAATCAAAGAAGACGTAAATAAACGGAGATGTATATTGTGTTCATGGATTGGAAGACATAGCAAGGATGTTAATCCTCCCAAAACTGATTCATGGGTTTAATGCAATTCCTATTGAATTCCAGCAAGTTTTTAATAGACTCGGACAAACTTATTCTAAAATTTATATGAAAATTCATAGGCCTTAGAACAGCTGAAACAATCTTGACAAGGAAGAAAAAAATCAGAGGCATCACTCTATTTGATATTAAGTTTTAATAGGTAATTACAGTACTTAAGACAATGTGTATTGGTGGAAGTATAGACATATTGCTCAATAAAGGAAGAGCTCAATAAAGATGCTGAGATAATGCTCAATAAAGAACCCAGAAATTGAGCCACATGGTTCATGATAAAGTGCAAAAGCTGGAGCAATTGGACAATCTGTTGTAAAAAAAAAATGAACTTCAACCTAAACTTCACACCTTATACAAAAATAACTTGAAATAGATCATAGATTTAAATGTAAAATATAAAACTACACAACTTTTTAAAAAAAAATAGTGGAAAATCTTAGTGCTCTAGGGTGAAGCAAGGAGTTCTTTGATTTGACACAAAAAGCATGATCCTAAAAGGAAAAATAATAACTTGGGCTTCATTAAAATTAAAATATTTTGCTTTGCAAAATATCCTATGAAGAGGATGAAAAGAAAAGCCACAGAGTGAGAGAAAATATTTGGAAACCACATATCTGATAAAAGATTAGTATCTAGTATATATAAGAAACTTTCAAAAATGGGGCTGGCCCAGTGGCATATTGGTTAAGTTCACACACTCTGCTTCAGCAGCCTGGGGTTCACTGGTTTGGATCCTGGGCATGGACCTACACACTGCTTATCAAGCCATGCTGAGGCAGGCATCTCACATATAAAGTAGAGGAAGATGGGTACAGATGTTAGCTCAGGGCCAATCTTCCTCAGCGAAAAGAGAAAGATTAGCACCGATGTTAGCTCAGGGCTAATCTTCCTCAAAAACAAACAAAAACTTTGTGAAAAACTCCATACACTTCAATTATGAAATGGGCAAATGACATGAAGATACATTTCACTGAAGAGGACATACACATAGAGACTAAGCACATGAAAAGATGTTTAACATAATTAGTGAAGAGGGAAAAGCAAATTAAAACCACAATGAAATATCACTATACACCTGTCATAATGGCTAAAAGAAAAAGTAGTGCCAACACCAGCACCAATTGCTTGCAAGGATGCAGAGAAACTAGATCAGTCGTACATTGCTGGTATGAATGCAAAACAGTACCGCTACATGGAAAATGACTTGGCCTTTTCTTTTAAAATTAACATGAAGGGGGCTGGGCCCATGACCTAGTGATTAAGATTGGTGTGCTCCACTTCAGCAGCCTGGGCTTGATTCCTGGGCATGGATCTATGTTACTCAGCGGCAGCCATGCTGCGGCAGCTACCCACATACAAAATAGAGGAAGACTGGCACAGATGTTAGCTCAGGGTGAATCTTCCTCAGCAAAAAAAAATAAATAAAATTAATTAATTAATTAATTAAAGTAAAATTAACATGTAATTACCATATGACCTAGAAAATGCACTCTTAAGCATTTATTTCACAGAAATTAAAAGGTATGTTCATGCAAAAAACCTGTGTACAAATGGTTATACCAGCTTTATTCATAACAGCTCCAAACTGGAAAGAGCCCTGATGTCCTTCAAAGGGTGAGTGTTTAAACAGACAGTGATGCATTCAAACCATGGAATCCTACTCTGCGAAAAAATAATGAGCTCTCTTCCCTGTGTGTAAGGCATGGGAGAACTTTCTGGCCAAGAGGATCTGTCTCAGTGCTGTGCTGTGCTGGTTAGAGAGGGGTGGCATGTGTAAAGTGAAATTGTTCTTAATCTTTTCAAGTCATCTTTTCTCCTTTCTGTGCTCCACAGGGGTGCTGTAATCTCTCACTTGGGATCTGGAGCTCTCATAAAGCTGTTTTCATCCAGGGATGGTTGTTAAATTGGTGATTCTGGGGGGGTTGGGAGGGGTGGTTGAAGGCAAGATGGGGATTAGGGCCAGGACCTCCCGTTCTGCCACCATGCTGACATCACTCCCCAAGAATCTTTTAAATAAATTATAAAAAATGAAAAAACCTACGGCATTAAAAATAGGCCTTTTATGTTTATAGAACTATTTTTCCTTTTTTGCTATTCCTCATTCCTCCCCGTAGACACAAGATATCATCTCTCTTCAGCCTAAGGATATTCTTGTAGTCTTTCTTGCATGGCAGATCTGTGGGCTATCAATTATCTCAGTTTTTCTCTCCGCAAATTTCTTTATTTCATCACCAACTTTGAAGGATACTTTTACTGGATATAAATTCCAAGGAGTGGGCAAATCCCTGACTGCTTCCAGGTTGAATCCCGTGTCTGTGGTGTGTGTGCAACCCAGGTACCTCCATCTTGCTTGTTGTCTTGTCAGAGATTGGAGTGATAATAAAAACCCTAGAGAGAGATATTGCTAATGGTGGTAGTGAGGACTCAATTAACTCTAAACCAGTCTTTTAAAGTTTATCTTTTAGGAGACATTGGGAAGCTGAATGGAGTCTATAGATAGGCTGTCAAATGGGTTAAGTTCCTGTAATTTGTTTTTACCATAGGATAGGTGGAGATTGGGCGCATATTTTAGGCTCAGGTTTTAAATGATTTTTCATATTGCACCAAAAATTTTGGACTTTATTCCCTGAAGCTGCGAAACCAATATCTCAGGGGACAGACATAACATCTTGTGTCATAAAGATGTTCCTGGAACGAGCACTTAGAATGGGCAGGACAGAGAACAGATAGGAGTCAGCAAGCTCAGTTTATGCTTCAGCTTTTAGCATAAACTCGGGATGTAGAAACCAAAACCTAAGCCAGAGTAACAATCATCAGAAAGCAAGAGAAGGAATGGGTTCCAAATACATTTTGGAGGATGATCTGACAAGACTTAATAACAAATCAGTTTTGAAGTGTATGGAGACGTTTCTAATTCAAATGACCAGGTGATTATAATGAAATGTAAGCAGATAGATGAAATATAAGAGAAGGGGCAACATGGAGGGTAGCAATAACCTCATTTTCTATGCTGTTTTGCTAAAGTATGTGATTACATTTGGGACTCTTGCTAAAGAGAGAGATGAGGCATAGAGATCATATTCGATTTGAGAATTTTTTGGTCTATAATTGAAGCTATATGGAAGGAGTATGTCATACAAGTCAAGAGCAGAATGGAAACAGGAAAGAGCAGAGGACAAAGTCCTAGGGACAACAATATTTAGGAGGCAAGATGAAGAAAATGAGCAAGCAAAGGAAATTGAGAAGGTGAGACAGGTGGACAAGTATGTGAGGGTGGTACAGTGGAGGCGATGGGAGAGGTTTCAAGAAATGGAGGTGGTCAACAGGATCAAGAGGAAAATGGGCTTCGCTAGGTTGGTACCTTGCTCCATGACACTCTCATGTAAGGAAGGCAATTCATTGCTTTCTTAGCTCAGGGCGGAAGTGTTTCTTAAACTACGTTTTTAAAGGCTCTTTGCAGATGCGTTAATCTTAAAAAAAATGCTGCTCAAACAATATATAGATATTTGGAACAGGGGACCAGGGGAAGTTGAAATATTGTTCAAATTAAACTTGGGAGCAAGCTTTATCTCTTGCGCTACTAACCAGAATGGGGCATCTTGATCACTTTCATTTAATTTTTGACGTGGAATCCTTGACTTAAGCCAACGAGAAAAAGCAATATTCTTTATGACAGTTTGACAAATACACAAAGAGAAAACTTCCTAGACCTCATGAATGAAAAAGTGAGAAAGACATTATTAATCTTCCCGGGCTAGACACTCTGCTATTCCTATGACTGCTTCACGTTGTCTCAAGGCTCAGTAAATGGTGACTGGCAAGAACCTCATTCCCACATCCTTTCTCCGAGGAAAGGCTATAAATTAAAAAAGGGAATGAATGTGGAGTATCGTTTAAACCAGGGTTGATTATAATTCTGAAAATTCTTTTGCTGCTGTTTAGATATCCGACGTTGCAATGTGATGGTCTTCTGAATGAGGGAGAGCACTCTGGCAAAATCCACTCACCTCATAGACCCAGAGTGAATCTCAGGAACATCAACATCTTTTACATTCTCTCTCTTTCAATTGAATCGTTAACCAGAATACCGCATTCCCTGGCCCTGCCACATAAGAGAATTCTCTGTAATTAGTTATAATAAGAGCCTATCTGTTTAAAATACCTTAAAAGATAATAATTATCCTCATTACACTGAAAACTCACCTGCATTTCAGACAAGCACTTGGCGATGGGTGCTACAATTGGGGCAGGGCTTAGCATTTGATGAGCTTGAGGCTGGAGAGTGGGATTTCTGATAAACAAATTTAGTCGCCAAGGTGACACAGAATGTGCTAAGGAATTGAAAAGGTCTACCCTTTTCTTAACCAGCACAAATGCAGAACTATGAGGGTCAGCTCAGGGGATAAAGGGCCACTTAGGGATAACAAGAGGGGAAAAGACTTGATGAGGTGGTACACGCTGAAACAGCATATCCGATGTACAATGGTTTCATTCTTTTCTTTAAGGGACATTTCTACAAAGTATATTTATCTTTTTAAAAACTTTTGAGATGGGGCTGGTCCAGTGGCATAGTGATTAAGTTCGTGTGTTCTGCTTCAGCAGATTCGGATCCCAGGCACAGACTTAGCACCCCTCGTCAAGCCACACTGTGGCAGCATGCCACATAAAATAGAGGAAGATTGGCACAGACGTTAGCTCAGCAACAATCTTCCTTGAGCAAAAGGAGTAAGATTGGCAACAGATGTTAGGAACAATCTTCCTCAGAAAAAAAAAAAAAACTTTTAAGATGTTATATACTTTTAGAGTATGCAACAGCATTTTCTGTTGTAATTCAAAATAATATCAGAAATATGGGGAATCATGGCAAAATTAACATGTGGCTTAATGGCTACATTGTTACTTTAATGTTTTGCTGCTACCCTCATTAAAGTTGACTTTTTCTCAGGAAGATGGGAAATCTGCATTTTCAAATGTGATGACAAAAAAATACGTTTATAACTTACTAATTTACAAAGAGCTAGGGAGATGTGGCTTAATCTAAAGCTATTAATGTGTGTACCATTCTCAAACCTGTTATTACCATACATCTTGTAAACCAATGACATTCCCTTGATATGTGTAGCACATCGCTATCTATGAAAGCTGCACTTAACCCCTACATAGTTCTTGATCACCAGCCACAGACTACCCATGAGAAGAGAGGTGAGGAGTAAGCTAGGAGAATAACAACAAAAAAAACAGTAAATCTCTTGAGGGTCTTGGTAATGTTAATAAATGTGACAACTTCACTTTTGTAGCTTATTAGATTTCTAGGAAGCAACTGGATTACTGAGGGATTCGTTGCTCCATTTCATTCTTAGAAATGTTTTATGATAATTTTCATTTTTACTTTTATGACTAACCATTGCACCTTTAAATTGGAACTTTATAAAATTTAAAGCATTTTGGCTGGAATAGAATACAGTGATGTCATAATCTGGCAATAACCCATCCATGTGTAAGCCCAAGCTCTCCAGAGTCCAAAGACATCACCTCTAAGTCATCTAAAAACCTCACCACATACTGTTGTCTTTCTTCCCTTCATATACAGAGAGCGTCTACTGTTCAGAATGCATAGTCTTTCACGTGCTTTGAAGTTACTCCATCATTATTCAGCCCAATTCTACTCCATCCTAAAAGGATAAGCTCAGATAACACCTATCCAGAGAAGAAAGGAGTCTTTCTATTCCCTCAAGCATTATTATTCTCTAACACCTGCCTCCAATCTCCCAGCATGTGTGTGTGCCTTTATTATAAAACTTGTTTATCATTTTACGTAATTGTCTACTCCCCAGTACACAATCTGCAGACATCAAGTTCTTTGAGAGTAGAGATTCCTTCTTATTCATCTTCGTATCCCCAGTGCTTACCTGAGTTTAGCACATTAAGTCAATAATGATTGTTAGAAGTGAATTGATATGTGAGTTAGTGACTTAATAACGATATTTACTAGGTGTTCTGTTCTCTTTGAAATTTCATGGAGAGCTTTGGGGAGAAATTCTTAGACTATTAACAACGGAAGAAATTGAATAGGTAAAAAGATACAAGAATAGTTGAAAGGACTTCTGCTAGTGGCACTGAAGAACAGTAGGCTACCGTGAGCAGGATAGGATCTCTGTAGAACTTGAGTGTTTAAGAAGTATATGTAAGGCAGCATTGATCAGAGAGGTAGCATGGCCGGTGAGGCTAAGAACGTTGACCATGAAGTCAATGAAATCCTTTGTTTAAACTGTGGCTTTGCCACTGACCAGCAAAGCTAAATTTTAACCTCTCTAAGTCTCAGTTTCTTCTTCTATAAAACCAACCACCTAAAGTTTTAGGATCATCTTAGACCTTTTGGGATAAATACCACAGATTTAATGGCCTACAAACAAGAGAAATTTATTTCTCACAGTTCTGGAGGCTGGGTGTCTGAGATCAGAATGCACCATGGTCAGGTGAGAGCTGTCTCTCGGGTTGCAGACTTCCTGCTGTCTTCTCACATGGCAGAAAGGGCTAGGGAGCTCTGTGAGAGCCTCTTTAATAAGAGAACTAATCCCATTCAGGAGGACTCCACCCTTACGACTCGAGCACTTCCCAAAGTCCCCTCCTTCTAACACCATCAGGTTGCACGGTAGTATTCTAACATGTGAATTTGGGGGGGACACAAACATTCAGACCATAGCAGGGGGTGACTAATAAGATAAATATCATATGAAGTGCTTGTCAAAGTGCCTAGGACATGCATGTGCTAAACTGTCGCTATTGTCATTATTATTTTTATGTATGATTTTACCTTCCAACCAATTTTTGATCTTTTGAGTTTTCAAGATAAATATGCATGTCCAAGGCTTAAATTAATGTGTGTATACAGGACCATGAAATTAAAAATATATTCTGAAGTATTCTAAATAACGAAAACCTTGGAGTTGTAGTAATATATCAACGCCATCTCAGATATTACATTGAGAGAGATATGAGCAGGAGCAATGGGCTAAACCAAAACTCTAATGGTCTATAATGGTTTTTGTGACTGGGCACACTTTGCCCTATTTTTGTTAACCGGAAAATAGAGATAAAGAATCCAAATCTAACTACAGATAGATTGTAAGGAACAGCAAGTCGGAAAAATAATAAGGAAGCACTTAGTCTTCTTTAAAGTGTTGCAAGGTGGTAGGATATTTTAATTATGTCTTTTTCACAAAAGAAATTAAAAAAGCAGTCACTAAACCAAAGGCATAATTCACTAAATTTCAAATGGGCTCAAAAGTATGGTCTGAGACACACTGCAAATGGAAGCTTCAGCATCTCTGCTTTGTGAATACTACCCAGTGCCGTGAGTGAATAATTAATGCCGTGATCTCCATCAGGAGGTGGCAGCAAAAGCAGATGTGGATCAAATACCAACGTCATCGTTGTCTAACTCGGTGACCCTGGATATCTATGCCACCAGATTGTCATGTCTTCTCCTGTAAATTGGGCATAATCAACATTCTTCCGATGACCTCAGAGTTGTGTTAAAGATTAAAAATAATAATAAAAATACTATTAAATTTTGCACATTTATCTTCTATGTAGAGAAAGCAATGATGGAAAACCCAGGTAAAAGCAGGATGAGATATATGTTATGAATAGCTAATAGAAATCTCCCTGAAAAGTTACCGTGAGAAGGACTGCAAGGGAAGATAATAAAAATAAGCAACAGTCAGCAGTTCAGTTATGTGGTGCTGGGCTTAATCACTAAATAAGAGATGTTTGTAATGTTTAAGAGGTGCTCCTAGAAGCTGAAGGGAGGGTCAGTCTGCCAATCAAGTCACAGTGCTGGTGTCTTGATAGAGGCAGCATTTTGTTGTGGAAAGAGCAAGAGCTTGAAGCCAGGCAGGCGTGGGTAGGAATCCTGCTTTGGTGAATTATCATTGGCCCTATGTCCTTGCTGAGCCTCAACATCTTTTTAAGTAAATTGAGGATAATAATATTTATCTTATGGAAGGCTATGAGAATCAAAGGAGATAATGCACGTAGTCACGTATAGTGCTTAACCTATAGTAAGCAGTCTCTGAATATAGCTGCTTGTTAATCCCTTGGAACTGGGAAATCTCAGTGCACTACCTTTTTCCTCATTGATTGTACTTCTTACCCAGAAACTGCACAGATCACCAAGCTTCTTTAGCAGAGCTCATCATTTTCTGTTATCATCAATCATATGTTCCCTGCCTATTTTGCCACAAATACATGTTCAATGTCCGAGGAATAGTATTTCAGATTAAGTTCCTCAAACTGGTAGAATAATGTATTATAAATCTATTGCCCTCATCCCTGACCATGTAGACTTCCTCATTACTATTGCTTGTATTTTTCACCACTTTTCAGTTACTATCTAATATTAGTTGTGTGTATTGGAAATAATGGAAGAAAAAGAGCCACATCTCCCTTTTTGTCTCAAACTAGCCACTTTAAATCTGAAAACTTTGATTTTATATGTTCTTAGCAGAGTCCCTTGTGGACTTACTTTAATTGGAATGTATTTATGATAATATTAGGAATGCCATTCAAAAACATCATCCTTGAACTTGGATAGTAGAGTTTTACTCAAGTTATATAACTGGTGAAAAATACACTCATATTTTCAAATTAAGATTTGTATGAAGATAATCATGTATGTTTAAGAAACAATCTAGATAGAACATAAGTAATTTTCTGGATATACCATGTTGCATATTTAAAATCTTTGCCTAAAAACATAATTTTAATTTAAGTTAAAATTTAAATTTATGAAGGCTAATGCAGAATGCCTAGTTGTATAAAGCTATATATTTGAGGAAAAATTAGACTTTCCTGTTCATATAGTAAACACTTGGTTTTCTAACTACAAAGCTTCCATACTCCTGTCTTGTGCTAAAGCATCTTCACTGCCATGTTCTTTTTGAGGAATTACTTATTTTAAAGACAAAAGAAGTAATGCCACCTGGTGGTAGTGTCCATTGAGATGGCCTACATTCCGTGAGCCCAGGTGTGAACATGTGCCCTAAAGCAAACCTAGTGGACTCTGTCTCCTGTGATTTTGAAATATGACTAAAATAATGCCAATACAGAAGAAAACAATTGGAGCCAATTCACCCAAATGTCAGTATTCAGGTTTGGTAAATCCAGTGACTCAATGATGTCACTAAGGATCCAGAATCTTCCCTTTTTATCTCTACATTCACAGGGTGTAGACTCATCATTTTTAGCCGCCCCTTCCTATGGTACCAAGATGATTAGTTCCAGCTCTCACAAGACAATGTGATTCTGTAGAATGGCACTTTTATCAGGGCTCAGCTGGACCAGTCATCTCTGCAACAATGGTGCCAGCCAAACTCGATCACATGGCTAAATAAATAAATACACATCAATTATAATTACATTGTTCTAGATTTTCAAGTATTCTAATTTGTTATTTTATGAATCTGTGAAAACATCCTAAATACAAGGTTCTACCAATTTGAAATTATGCCTTTTGTAGTTGTATTTTGGTGCCAGAGAATACTTTTATTGACTTTTTTTGGTAGCAGTTTTGGAGGGAAGAGAAAAACATCTTTTCTCCATTACTCAGAAATCTCTTACTCTATCTTAGTTTGTGTTTCTCTTTATACAGAATCCCCTCTAGCTAAAGCAGCTGTAGCTAAAATTGTCTGCTTGATGCTGCCATGGAATTTTGCTTTTTCACTCCCCTGTGCCCACTTCCATCTAAGATATGGGGATCTTATTAAATGTTTCTTGAATTAATAATCAAGAATATATTATTCTGGAGGAATAGGTAATTACTATGATATGAGCATGAAAGAGCAGCTCCTATAAACAACAACATGGACATGATCCCCACAAAAGAAAAGGAAATATATAGCTGAAGGACAGCAGAACATGAGCTGCATATTAAAAATACCACTGTCTTGGAATTCATAAGATTTGTCTCTGAGAGTGACAACAATCACTCAGGCACATATTCTTGACAGTGAACAATTAAAAACATTTTTTGTTTGTTAAAAAATTCATTCAGTCAACGCTATCCCTGATAAAAAGACAAAAGTAGAGATGTCTCTACTCTTGGTGTACATTCTCGTAGGAAGTATATCAAATTTATAGACTTGGAGGATTAGAAGGACCTAAACTTATTTTTCAGTCTAACTTGTTTATTTTATAAATGAAAATATTGAAATACAGAGCGGGTCAACTCATCCATACTATTTTAATAGCATCTATTAATCACTTATTTTGTGTTGTCTTAAGTCATTTACACACATTATCTTATTTAATGCTCTTAACAATTCTATGAAATAAGAGTTCCAGTTAATGGATAAGGTAACAGAAATTCACTAAGGTTAAGTAATTTATCCAATGTCAAAGGGCTGTGATTCTCATCAGTGCTAGGGCCCAGCTCTGTCGACTCTCAGACTAGGGCTCACTCCACAGCCCTGGCAGCTGGTGCCTGGGCCTCTCAAACCCCCTAAGTTGGGAATCTGGAGCCTAGGAATTGGATGGAGACATTTAGGTGGCCTTTATGTGCAGGTTGTAAGGTATGATTATATGCTTTTATTAAGATCATCATGCCCGATTAATTTAACAGCTTATAATAATATGCTTACTGTTTACAAATGTAAACATAAATGGAAAGGCAGAAAATCATGAAACAGTACCTGATGAAATAAACTATGTTAAGCTAGACGACTTTGAAGTCTAATCAGAATGAAAAACAGCCAACATTCATAATGTAGCATAAACAGATTGGGAGGAGGCCAGGGGAAATCATGCTTAATAACTCCAATGATACCAGTTCCTGTTTCTATCTAAAGGATGTTGAGAGCACAGAGTATCAAGGAACCGGCCAGAGAGTCGTTATGAGCTCACGAGAGACTGAAAAGGCTCCTGCAGAAAGAGCCAGATCTGTGAGGGAAAGAGTGCCGTTCACTGTCTTCCTACCCTGTGATTCTGGTTAATACTTAAAATGCTGGCAATGAGCTTGGCAGGAAGCCTCTCTAGCCTTCCACATTCTAAGCTAGGACTATTCATTAATTCATTCATTTATGCATTCAATTTGTCATCATGGTTGAGCCCATATCATTGGTAGGTTGCGATTGTGGCAGGAAATATGGGAAGAGTTCTGAAAGACTGCTAGAGACCCCCTTTCAAAGAGGCAGAGTTAGAATGTGTTGAGTAACATAATTAGAGCAGATTAGACTAACTTTAACTCCTCCTCTTTCTAGAGGTAGAAGCTTCATTTTTCTACATTGTTTTATATAATTGGTTTCCTGGTCTGAAATGTTTTATTTTTGTTTAATAGTTCCTCATTTACCAGCCTCTTTTCCAGGACAGTGTTTCCAGGTATCTTAATAACTGCAATGCGGTGGCTGTGTCTTGCTTAATGGGCATGAGCTTTATAAAATAATGTCATTCCTGAACACAGAGTTTCACAATTAAGATGGCATTGAAATTCAAGATCTTATAGAGAAGAGACGTTTTCCTAATCCTAGCCCAGCCATCTGAGTTAGTAATCCATGTAGGATTTTCTAATTTCACGTTTCTTCTAATTTAAAGTTCAAAGACATTAATTTATTCCTATTTCTTCCTGACCTTGAGATAATTCAAAATGTGAAATGCTGTTTGACCACCTTCACAGAAAATTACTATATATGTGTGTATGCATGTGTGTGTATACATCTATATAAAATACTAAATATAGGACAGTATAATATATATGACACAGATCTAGGAAGTTAAATCTATATCTAGACATATATAAACATATATAGCAGTTTGTGTAATGGTTGTCAAATAGCCATTTCACATATTGAATTATATCAATAATAAGATATATCTATATCCACTATGATAAATAGTATATATTATAGTGGACATAGATACATACCAGTGTATGGATTCATCTTTTAATTATTAATAAAATATAATTTGAGGAAGAAAAACGTCACAATTTTTAAAGAATGAACCAATACACATAGGAATTCTATTTTCAATGTAGGCTAGAATATTAATAATCATAAAAAAGCTCATTATATTTATTTTCTGTTTGAGAAATAGAGAGAATTGAAGCAACCCCTTCAAAATGATGCTCAGTGGAATGCATGCTACTTGGCAGGTACCACAAGTACACTCTGAGTTTTCTTCTCAAGCACCTCACAGAGATTGCAGAGGTCTGAATCCAGTCCTTCAAGCAGCCTGATTAGAATAGATTCCCACTATGGGAAAAATCTCGTCTGCTAATTCACTAAATTCACTTCCTACCTCCAAGACTCTGTGTAGTTCCAGATCTGTTTTCAATGAGAGTTTTATCTCCAGGAATTGTCTTCCTATTCTAAGACACCTGTTACAATTTGTAGAGGATCCTAAATATCTATTCCAGGCAAAATCATTCCTATCAAGATACTCGGAGAGTTGAATTTGAGTTTGAGCTAAGTCTAGCTGGCTCCTACAGTGGACTCAGGACTTTATTCTGACATCTTTGGACTTCTGATCTGTCTAGGTTCTCAGCCAGCTTGGGCTTATTATGCCCCTTGATAACTCCTTTGGGGCATACTGCTTGAAGCAGTTGCATGATTAACATGCTAAATGGCTCATGCCTTATATTTGGCACAGTCAACTCAAATTCTCCGTTGTTGCTTGGTTACTTTTACTTAGTTTTCACAATGGTGCCAGACACTCAGTGTGCTATTTAATAGATCTGTACTGATGATGATTGTAGCTATCACAACTATTAGGGGATGTTGGACAGTCTTTAGGCTTTCGGAGTAATTGAATGAGAATAACTTTTAGCCAGGGTCATTTTTAGAATAATACATGGAATACATGCCATAATCCAGGACCTCTGGGCTTTGCTAAAGAAATATAGTGAATTACAATCCTTTTTCTTGAGCGCTGAAGTATTCTTTGAAAAATATTTTATTTCTGCAGCCTCTAGTTTCTGACGTCATCTTACTCAACTCCATTTTAAACCAATATTTCTATTATTTCATTCTTTTTCTCCACAGAGTCCCACATTGAAATACAAACTTTTCAACAGAGTATTCTCAATTACTCTGCTTTTGCCCTATTCTGAATTTTCCAACACACACCATACACACACACACACACACACACACACACACAGAATCAAAGCTCTCAGACTTCATTATATTCCTTCTAAATGTCTCATCAGTTTTCACAGTCAACTTTATCCTGTATGAGTACGGCATCTGTCAGTTACTGCTACATAACAAATAATCTCAAAACTTCAGTAGGACACAATGATAAGCATTGGTTTTTCCTTCCTAAAGTAGTGAATTGGCAGGAGTGACTGAACTTCAGTCAATAATCGCTGGAGCAGGTCATTTCCACAGTTTCTCATCCTGGTCCTGGGAGCATCAGGCTAGCTGGCATATTTTTCTCGTAAAAATGGCAAAAGTACAAGGGAGCAAGCACCACTGTGCAAATTCATTTCAAGCCTCTACTTTTGTCACAAATACAAATAACACATTGCCCAAAGTAAGTGACATGGCCAAGCCAAAGTTGAAGAGATGGAAAGGTATACTCTGATATTTTTAGGCAGAACTGCAAAAGATGGATCCAGGGAGGGGTGAAGAATGTGGTCCAATAACTCAATCTACCTAAGTGATGAGACAATGCATGCTTTTTCATGTGCCCAGCCTGCATTTGTTGTCGTCTATTACCTCCTAGTACTTGGAATTGCAGTTATAAACAGAAATGAGTTCAGAGAATATGACTGGAGCAGAATGAGCGTCCTGGATGTGACTTGTATACCATCACAAGGGAGGAATTATGGTTTGCTATATCTAAACTAATGATAAGGTAACGGGAAGGTAAACACTGCAGTTAATTATGAGAAAAATTAACCATGAACTCAGTAGTAACCTTCTAAATAAAAATATGAGTTGTTCTTTTACGCTGCTAATTAATACCAATAAACAAATGCCACGAGTTTTCTTTTATTTCAAACTAGATTATAATTGTGAAATTGTGAAGAATAAATCCTTTCTGTTTTATCTTTCATTATCTCCAAATCACCCAGAATTATAAGTAAAATATTAAAAATATTGAATACACTTACATAGCAGAGTGGCTAAATTTTAAAAATCCTGAATATCCCAAGGCTGGTGAGGTCTGGCGAGGGTCATCGCAGAATGAATGGAGCTCTCCTACATTGCTGGTGGGAATACAAAAGGCTTCAATCACTTTAGGAAACAGTTTGCAGTCTCTTAGGAAGTGAAACACATACCATAAGAGACAGCAAGCCTTTCCTAGGAATCCTTTGCTATCTTTCATCTAGGATGCAATAATGGTTTTATTCCTTTGGGGCTTCTCTTTGGGGATGCCATGTTTGTTTTGCTATCTTTTAATTGCTTTTCAATTTCCCCCCAAATTACTAGCCTTTCTATTTACTCATGTCTTTTCCTGTTCTCCTCATTTCTCATGATTTCAAAGTTGCTGATTACTCAGTTGTCATAGCTCTTCTTTCAAAAGGGGAAATTCTTCTCTCTCTGTATGTCTAAGCATTATGCAAAATGTGCATTACTGCTATTGTGTGTGCCACTTGCCATCAACTAGACCAAAAACCCATGACCCCTACAGATAGTCTTCTTGTAGGTCCTTGATTCTTTTTGGATCCTGAGATATTTGTTAATGATCACTTATTTAAAAAGTGAAATATGGAGATTTCTGGGGCAAACATAAACTACCTGTTTCTACTCTTTGATATCCAAAGAAGCTCTATTATACGTGTGCATAATACTGTCATCTGCTTGAGGAAACATCTTTAATTTAATTTCTTCATAATATAAATATGCTAAAAGGTGAGTCATGTTTGAGATACATCATTTTTCAGAGTGGATGCATTTCATATGCCAGAAAACTTAATTATGCATGATGTTTAAGTCAAAGAGGGTTAATGTTGTTCCAATTTGCTGAGTTTGTTGATCAGCTGCCACACAGCTCTGGTCTGCATCCCACCATGTCCAAGGCCATGTAGTTAGAGCACAGAGTAATACATCATCCCTCACTTTCTCTCTCTCTCTTTCTCCTCTTTTTGATATCATCCTCACCACTGCCTTCTCGCACTTCAAGAAGTCTTCATTATAGTTAATAAAAAAGAAAACAAAAACCAAAACAATGAACTACAATGAAAACCTCTTCATGTTGTGCCTTACTTCCAGCCTCTTTTCTATCTCTATTTTTTGATGACTGCCAAAAGTTACAAATAAAAAGGCTTCAGTTCTTTACTGCATCTTCACCTTTGAGTACTCTGAAGGCTGGTTTTTGAGTGGAACAATTTCTGATCCCTGAATGACGCTGCTCTTTCAGAGCCTTTAATGAATCCCTACTTGTAAGATCCAGGTGCCTCTTGCTGGATCTCACCCTCATGTAACTTTCAGCTGTATTTGGTGTTGCTGATCAGTCATTCCTTCTTGACATATTGCTTCTTTTTAATCTCCTTATTCTCATTCTACTACTTAATAGCCTCCTTTATGACCTCTTTTCCTCCACCTGCCTTTTAGGTGTAGCTTTCTCAAGGTTACGTCCTCAGTCTTCTCTCACATGCTCTCCCTAGTGATTTCAGCCACCACTTAGTTTCAACCTTCACCTCCTTTCAGATGATACCCATTCTGTATTTCCAGCCTGGCTCTTCTCTTAGACACCACTCCAACATTTGCAGCCATTTGCTGGACAGTCATATTTCACTTCTCCCTAAATTCTACTTGTTCGAAATGAAAATGGACAATGAAGAATAGTGCACAGAACACGGCCTTGGACAAACCTGACTTAAAAGTTTGCATTGGTCATTTATTCTCTGTGTGCCTATGGAAAGAACACTTAAATGGTATATACTGCTGTAATTTTGGGGAAGAGCACTCAATTTTACAGAGTTACAGTGAGGATTAAATATCTAACACACTATCTGAAATATGGTGGCACTTAATACCTAGAAGATATTCTGTGTTAATATCTTCTCTTCAATATCTCTTTCTCTTATTGGAAAACTATATCCTTTATTAGCATTGTTACAATCCTACAGCAATTTCTTCTCATTATCCATCTTCACATCCCATCAGTGGTCAAGTCAATTCTATTTTTTTTTCATTTTTCCTTGAATCCATACTATCTTTCTCTATATTGGCCCTTATTATCTACAACTTAGATTACTGCAAAATTTTCCAATTGCTTATTCTGCTTTCAGTCTCCTATTCCTCCAAATCACCCTTCATACTGCCATTTAAGGTATTTTCCTAAGGAACAGCTACAATGCCTTTACATTTTCCCTCAAGTTGCTCCAGTGGCTCCTAATCAGCTGAAGTATAATGACCACACTTTTCAATCTAGCAGTCACAGTCCTTCTCAGTCTGATTCCTAGTTGTCTTTTCAGTTTCATATCCTCCTACTACCCTTTATGAACTCTCTGCTCTAGCTAGGTTAGATGACTAACTGCCCTCTAGAGAAGTTCAATGAAGTCCACTCAATACTTTTTCTCCCTTCACAAGGTCTCTTTTCCCCTAATAAATTCCAGTTGGACTCAAACACTTCTTCCTCAGGGTTCATGTAACATGTTGCTTGTATCTCAAGTGTTTTATTTTTTCCTTTCTTTCTTATATTGTTGATAGGCATATGGGAGTCTTTCTTCACCACAAGCTGAGCCCATTGGAAGTAGAAATAACAATACAATAATGATATCGAACCTGAAGTGAGTTCGCTCACCCGTTGCTCAGCAACCCAATCTCTGACACCGCGTGTGGTGGAAGAAAGTAGGAATTTTATTTTTGCACAGCGCTGAGCAAGAAGAGAGGGCAGCCAATGCTGAAATCCCAAACTCTCCGAGAAGCTAAAAGGAAAGGATTTTATTTGGGGTTTTAGGTAGGGGAGGGAGGGCATATGGCCTTGCTGGTCAGAGCTTTCCCACCAGCCTGTCTTTGGCTTTGAGACACTTGCAGAGAGGAGGAGAGGAGGGAGCCTGTGACCTTGCTGGTCTGCAGCTTTCCCACCAGCCCGTATCTCTTTGCGGGAGGAGATAGTCCAGGTGCTTGTCCTTGACGGTGTCTGTCTCCATGGAGGATAGTGGATTCTGGAGCCAGGAAGCCAGAGAGTAAGCAGGGAATGAATGTTTTGGTTTTAACCCCGTATATGCTGGGTTTAATGTGGGGAAACTGATATCAGGGTGGGTATCAATAAAGCAAGTAAAATAAAGATAAAAGGGGAAAACCAGGACATTTTTTTAATGAGGTAACCTTGGTTTGTAACATAAATTTCAAGTGTACATCATTAGATTTCAGTTTCTTTGTAGCCTACATCATGCTCACCACAGAAACTCTCATCACCATCCATCTTTTTTCATTCTTTCACTTTCAACTTGCCTATGCTGTTGAATTTGAAATGAACTTCTTGTAAACAGTGTATAGTCAATGCCATGTTTTTTATCCATTCTGTCAATCTCTGTCTTTTTATAGGTGTATATACATCATATTTATATACATATTATATATATAGACATATTTAAGATAATTATTGATATGTTTGAACTTAAGTCTGCCATTTCGTTATATGTTTTCTGTTATTTTCCTCTGGTTCTTCTTCTGTTTCTTTTTTCTTGTCTGTGGATTACTTGAATATTTTTTTAGGATTCCATCTTCATTTACTTTTAATGTTTTGAGTGTGTCTCTGTATAGTTTTTATATTGGTTACACTGGATAATGCAATATAATACGTGACATCACTTTGTACTAGTATCAATATTTTACCACTCATAGTGAAATGTGCAAATCTTACTTCCATTTAGTTCTCTTTACCATCCCCACATTTAAATATTATTATCTTGAATATAAGATGGTGTTAGAATTTTTGTTTCAGTTGTCAAATTGATTTATAAAACTCCTGAACAAAAGGATAGTCTACTGTGTGTACTCAGTTCTGCTCTTTCCATTGTTTCTTCCACCTTCCTTAAGCTTCAAAATTCTTTCCTTTTGAAGATTCTTTCTGTTTGAAGAAGTTCCTGTGGGCAGTTTGAAGATAAGTCTGCTGGTAACTTGATAGTAAAAGTACAAGTAAATATATTTTTTTTAGTAAAAATAAATCTTTTTAGTTTTTCTCAGTCTGACAAAGTCTTTTTTTCCCTTTCATTTCTTAACGATAGTTTTTTCATATATAGAATTCACTGTTGACAGTTCTTTTCTCAGTACTTGAAAATATGTCACTTCCCTCTGGCCTGCATGGTTTCATAAGAGAAATCCACTATCGTTTGAATTGGTGTCCCCCACCGGTAATGTGCCATTTCTCTATGGCTGCATTCAAGATTGTTTCTTTGTCCTGGTTTTTAAAAGTTTAATTATGATGTGTCTTGACATAAATTTCTTTGGATTTATGCTTTTGGGGGATCACTCAGTTTCTTGAATCTGTAGGTTTGTGTCTTTTGCCAAGTTTGGATGTTTTTGGTGATTATTTCTTTGAACATTCTTTCAGCCTGACTCACTTTATTTTTCCTCTTTTCTGGGATTGTGATAATGATGTGAGATCTTCTGTTATTGTCCTACAGAGCCCTGAGACCCTGTTAATTTTGAGGGAGAGAGGGCTGGGTTTCTTTTTTTTCCTGTTGTTCAGATTGGCTAAATTCTATTAAATTGACTTCAAGTTCTCTCATTCTATTCTGTGTCATCTCCACTTTACTATGGAACCCATCCAGTAAGTTTGTTTTTTGTTTTAATTTCAGGTATTGTACTTTTTAGTTTTATACTTTCTATTCAGCTCTTTTTTATAACTTTTATTTCTTTTTTGAGATTTTCTCCTTTTCATTTGTTTTAAGAAAATTTGTAATTGATTGCTCGACAATTTTGATGATGGTTTGCTTTAAAATTCTTGTCAGGTAATTCCAATATATGATTCATCTCGGTGTTGGCATCAGTAGATTCTTTTCTCATATAAATTTAATTTTATAGATTCTTATTATGATGAGTGATTTTCTCTTGTATCTTGGATATTTTGCCTGTTATGTTAGAAGATTCTGAGTTCTATTTAAATCTTTTATTTTAGCAAGAAGTCACCCTGTTAGACTTCATATTTGGGTTTAGAACTCTTTTTGTGGATTATAGTTCCAATGGCAATTTAATTTTCAGAAACTTTGTGGTGCTATCGCAGTCTACTTGGATTATCTGGTGTCGCTGAGGCTCCCTTGCTGGTGCTGACTGAGGGGATGGAAGGGGTTCCCCTAGGCCAGGGAGCCCAGTATCTCTCTGTGGGGGAAGGAGTCTCAGGTCTCAAGTCTGGCCCACAGGTACTGAGAAGCCTCCCTGGTCTGAGGATTTGTTGAAGTAAAATCCTCTTGCTACTGCTGCCGGCTCCATCCCCATATTTCCCACTGACTGGGAGAGTGGAGTGTTTTCCCTGATGTTTATTGTTAGCAAGGCTCTGACGATCCCCTTTTTGGTGCTTCGGGGCTCTCCTGGTGTTGTAGGACTCCTATTTAACCTGAGGGAGGAATGATGTTGCCACAACATTGAAATTAGGAGAAAGACATTCATTGAGACATCTCTCTTTTTATTGTACTTTTCCCTTTGTCTCTTATGCCTCAAGTTCTGCTTCACCTCACTGAGATAAACTTGAGGACACATGACACCATCTGTCCAGGGGAAGGCTTCCATTCATCGAGATTGTGGTCCTTATTCCTCACTTTCTTCACCTGTCACTTTCACTAGTGCTGTGTTCCATATGCTACCTTTCTTTCTGGTCTATATTGTAGGTCCCTCTTTGCACAGAAATAGTCTTGTGTTTGGTATTTTTGACTAATGGACTCTTAGTAAAATGCAGCATTGGTTGCAGTTTCATATCTAAGCACTTCCAGCATCCAAGCAACAGAAGCATAATGTAATCACCAGGTCACCAGGAGACCTGAGCCCACAATTGCAAAAATATGTTAGGTAGATTTACCTGGTTCTTCTGACTTTGGTTATTTTTATAGTAATTTCTTGCTTGTTGCAGTTTTACTAAGGATTATATTATCTATTTTTATTCTATTACTAGCCTTGCTCATATAGGGACATTTCAAGACATATCATCTTGGGCATTTTAGTTATTCTCTAAACCAGTATTTATGGAGAAACTGCTACAGGCAAAACATTGTATTAGACACTGGAAATAGGGACATAATTTATACGCAGATTCTGCTTTCATTTGTCCTACTGTCTAACAATAGAAATCAGGATGTTTACATAAATGTCTTTTTTTTAAAGATTTACACAGAAGAGGGATGGATGTTCAAAAGAGGAATAAATTCTTTTGGACTGGATGGAGAAGGGAAAACTTTACAATGGGATTGACATTTAAAATAAGCCTTTTAATATTGCTTTGATTTGGGATATGTGAAGTTTAAGGGGAAGAACACTCTGGGCAGACAGAGTGTGCATAAAGGGAAAGATGGACCTACAATGGACTTTGTAGAGGGAACAGTAAATAGATTATGAGTTAGGAATACTTTTAGTTATAATTAACAGGAAACTCACCTAAACAGTGGCTTAAACATAAAAACATTTATAGTATATTTACAGGAAGCCTGAAGATAGAATGGCTCAGGATGAGTTCCTTGGCTCAGGCCTGTCGTGGAGGATCTAGGCCATTTCCATCCTTCCGCTCTTACATCCTTACCACATTGTCACTTATCCTTGAGCTTCCCCCTTGTATTTCATCTCTTTGAACTGAACTGTGAATTCAGGTCTAGACCCCAGGGAAGGAGGAATGGAAATGACAAGCGCCGTTCTGATTCCTTCTCTGAAGCATTGTTGTTTCCCCAAGAAAAAGCAGAATCAGGAAAATAAAAGAGGCCATGGCATTGGGTAGGTAATCTGATAGGCAACTGACAGTGTCTGGCTACACTTCCTTTGGGTTTCCAATGTTTTCAGAGATACCTTGGGTGAAAACTTAGGAGAAGTATTTTGGGACCGATCTGCATTGTTCAATCCAATGGACACGTTTCAGCCCTGCACATACCTCACCTCTTTGTGACATTTGACCCCATTGACTCACCTTCCTTCTTAAGCTCTCTCTTTGCGCTCTTCTTCATTAAGCTACTTGTGTCACCTCTTTTTCCTCCTTCCTCTTTAGGTGTTCCTTCTTAACATATTTTGCTGGTGCTCTTTTCCTGCTCTTCACAAAAATGTCAACGTTCCTGGTTCTGACCCAAGTCCTTGCCCCTTCTCACTTTTCCAAATGAAAGTCATATGCTGTCTTATATAGGTTTACTGCTCTATTGCTCCTAAGTCTCTAGCACAAACCTCAAACTTCTTCTACCTTGATACTCATTTCTGCTTTTGGAGTCCCTCCAATCCATTTCACACCTCTGGCCTTCACTCATGCTATTCCCTCTCTACCTGGATATGATTCCCTTCCCCTTCTTTGTCTAGTAAATTCATTCTCGTTCAGGCTGTGGTTCAAGTGCCCCTCCTGTCAGGATGCTCTTCCATTTTCTAGTGTTGATTCTTTTCCTCTCTGCTATCTGATACTCTTATTTTCTCACTCCAGTCATTCTTTTAGAGACAACGTCTTTTCAAATCTACTGTGATCTCTCTCTATCTTTCCTTTATCTCCCATGAAAATCACTGCAATAACCTTTTAATAATCTCTTTGCATCAATTTTGGCCATCCTACAAACTTTTCTTGATGCTGTAATGGATTAGATGACCACTTACTTAAAATCTTTCAGCTTTCCTGTTATTCTTAGGATAAAGACCAAGGAGCCTGATAGGGCCAGGCCTGGGCTTCCCTCTCCAAACTCATCTCACATCTGCTCCCTCTTGATCCTTGTTTCACAATCCCATGGACTTTCTTTCATTTTCCCAAAATTTTTTCCTGCTGACATGGGGTCTTTACAAATGCTCATTCCTTTCTCCACCTTCACCAAATAAACTCATCTATATGATCACCCCTCAGCCATATGATCACAGCTCAGGGATCACTTGCTAAGAGCATTCCTTAACATTTCAGTTATACGTTTTCACAGAGACTGGTCCCATTCTTCCAGTGTGCTTGTCTTTGAGATGGTCCACTTGTTTGTGTGATCATTTGATTAATATCTTTTCCTCTTTAGCAGTATACCATAAAAGTAGCATCATATCTACATTTGCCCATCTTTGTATTCACAGTGTCTCCCACAGCTAGTGGCATCTATTACGTGTTGATAAACATAATATTTGTTTTGAAAATTTATAAATAAAATTAATCAATAAATGGTTGGAGTTTCTATTTTATTCAGTGAAATTCAGGACTTTACACAATACTTACACATGAAAGTTATAAAAGTTAATGGTGAATCATTGAATTAAAGAATAATTTTCTTCAGATTTTAAGCGATTTGGTTTCTTTTTTCCTCTTCTCTTATCTAGTTTGACTTAGTTTGCACTGTGTCGTCTTGGTTAAACCAGAACCGTATTCCCTGGGTTCCTCCTGTTTATATGTCTCCAAGTTTGCATTTGCCACTGAGAAATTAGTGTAAAATTTGGGAGGCAGAAGTTAAGCAGTAGCCATCACTCCCTGATGTCAGTAGGTTTCAGCTTCTTCTCATTCTCCTTCATTTTGTGTCCAGCAATTCCTCCCAAATGCTGTCTCTGCACTTCCAGGCCATTCACCAAACATTTGGCTACAGACCCACAGGAGCAACAGCTTCTCCTGGAATTTAGACCAGCATCCTTCTACTTCTTCATCAGCTGGTCATGAGTGAATGGTCACTTTGACTGGTTGGTGACCACTCTGATCCTCCAACTCTGCATTTCAGATCTCTCTTTCCACCATTACGTAAGATTTAATTCCTATAGTGAAAACCTTATCCCTCATAATACATAGTTGATGTGCTTCCCAATTGAGTCCAGGTTGATATCTGGGAATAAGAAGTTACTGTAACAAAAACTAAAAACATGTGGCGATGGCTTTGGAACATTGGCAATGACGAAAACAATGGGAAGAGTTGAAGAGTGTTTTGAAAATTGCTGCTGTAGGCTAGAGAAAGGGGGATTCATTCTTGCATTGGTGGAGCAATTAACTAGCCTTCCACCTACAGTAAAACGAAAGATAGAAAACGACTTTGTGGATCTGGCTAAAGAAATTTCTCAGCAGAATATTCAAAGTGTCAATTGGCTTCTTACATACTATGAAGTACTGTAACAGAGAAATGAGAAAAATAATAAATAAATAGGCAGTTTTCAAGCAGAATTTACAAAATATATTTTTAACACGGAATTTCTTGGTTTGGAAATTAAAGTTGTTTTCATTACCAACCTCTCCTGCCAGCGAAAGATTCTCCAATTAAGAAATGTCCTCAGGGTAGAGGCCAGCCCTGTGGTATAGTGGTTAAATTTGTGCCCTCTGCTTCAGCAGCCTGGAGTTCATGGGTTCAGATCCTGGGTGTGGACCTACACATCACTCATCAAGCCATGCTGTGGACATGTCCCACACACAGAGGAAGATCGGCACAGATGTTAGCTCAGCAACAATCTTCCTCACAAAAAGAAGAAGAAGAAGAGGAGGAAGAACGAGAAGAAAAAAGAAGTGTCCTCAGGGTAAAGATCAAATCCAAAATGTTGCCTCTGGGTCAAGATCAGATCAAGGCAATGCTGTGAGGTCTTTTGTTAAGATGCCAAAATATTATAAGATGGTGCCTCATAGACCCTCTCAGCCAGTGGTGTGCTGATGCTGGCTCATATTAGCTCATGAGAGCTGACTATGTGCATCGCTTCCCAACTAGCATTCCATGACTTCATGTTAGTACCTTTAAACCAGACGTGGTGGGACTATTTATACCACAGAAATGGGTAAAACTTTAAATCAGTCCCCATGCTCCCCTCACAGAGAACTGCTTGTTAAACATTTAAACTTGCACTCCTGCTTTTAGAGATATAAGAATGCTAGAGCATCCTCCTACAGCACTCCAGCTTAGTCCACAACAGAGAAGGACCTGCCTTAAAGACACTTTTTCTTTGAAAAATGTTTTTCTTTTTATTTTGAGATAATTGTAGTTCACATGAAGTTGTAAGAAATAATAGGGAGAGATCCTGCATTCCCTTTACCCAGTTTCCCCAATGATAATGATATCTTGCAAAACTGTAGTAGAATATCACAATCAGTATACTGATGTTGCAGTCAAGACACAGAACAGTTCCATCAACACAGGATTCCTCAGCTTGTCCTTTTGTAACCACATTCACCTCTGTTCTCCTACCCACACAACTGCTTCTATAACCCCTGTCAAACACTAATCTAGGATCTGATTCTAAAATTTTATCATTTCATGTTACATAAATGAAATTATACAACATGGAAACTTCAGGTGTTGAATTTTTTCACTAAGCCTAGCTCTCTAAAGATTCATCCAAGTTGTTTCGTCTCTCAATGGTTTGTTCCTTTTTATGGCCAAGTAATACTCCACAGAATGGACATACCACATTTGGTTAACAATTTACCCATTGAAGCACATATGGGTTGTTTCCACTTTGGGACTAAGTTGCTATGAATACTTGCGTAGAGGTCTTCGTGTGAATTTTCTGGGTTATACGGTAGTTTACGCTTAGCTTTGTAAGAAAGTGTCAAACTCCTTTGCAGAGTGGCTGTACCATTTTATATTCACAAGAGCAAAGCATGACTGATCTAGTTCCTTTGCATCCTTGACAGCATTTGGCATTATCACTATTTTTTATTTTAGCCATTCTGATGGATGTGTAGTGATACCTCATTGTCCGTTTAATTTGCATTTCCCTAATGGCTAATTATGTTGAAATTCTTTTTTGTGTGTGTGAGGTAGATTGTCCCTGAGCTAACATCTGTACCAATCTTCCTCTATTTTATATGTTAGACTCCACCACAGCATGGCTTGGTGAGCAATGTGTGTGTCCGCACCTGGGATCCAAACCCGCAAACCCTGGGCACCAAAGTGGAGCATGCAAATTTAACCACTATGCCACCAGGCTGGGCCATGTTGAAATTCTTTTTATGTACTTATTTGCCATCTTTATATCCTCTTTGATAAAATATCTGTTCATGTCTTTTGCCCATTTTCTAATTGGATTTCATGGTTATTTTTGCTGTTGAGTTTTGAGAAGTCTTCATATACTCAGGATAATAGTCCTGTGACAGAGATGTAGTTTTCAAATACTTTCTCTCAGTCTGCATCTCGTCTTTCCTTCCTCTCTGCTACGTCTTTCACAGAGAAATGTATTTGTTTTAATTTCAACTGTCTAGTTTATCAATTTTTTTAAAACTGTGGTTTTCATATTAGGTCTAAGAACTTAATTATTTTTTATTGAGGTCATATTGGCTTATTAAATTGTGTAAATTTCAGGTGTATGTTGTTATATTTCAGTTTCTGTATAGACTGCATAATGTTCACCACCAAAAGTCTAGTTTTAATCCATAATCATATATATTTGCCCCTTTGCCATCCCCAACCCCTTTCTTCTCTGGTAACCACTAATCTGTTCTCCTTATGTATGTGTTTATCTTCCACGTTAGTGAAATCATATGGCATTTGCCCTTCTCTGTCTGACATTTCACTTAGCACAATATCCTCAAGGATCATCCATGCTGTTGTAAATGGCATGATTTTGTCTTTTTACAGCTGAGTAGTATTCCATTGTGTATATATGCCACATCTTCTTTATCCATTCATCCATTGAGGGGTGCTTGGTCTGCTTCCACATGTTGGCTATTGCGAATAAAGCTGTGATGAACACAGGGGTGCATAAATCTTTTTGAATTGTTGATTTCATGTTCTTTGGATAAATATCCAGTAGTGGAATAGCTGGATCATATGGTATTTCTATGTTTAATTTTTTGAGAAATCTCCATATGTTTTCCATAGTGGCTGCACTAGTTTGCACTTCCACCAGCAGTGTATGACGGTTCCCCAACACTTGTTGTTTCATGTCTTGTTAATTGTAGCTATTCTGACAGGTGTGAGGTGATATCTCATTGTAGTTTTGCTTTGCTTTTCTCTAATAATTAGTGATGTTGGACATCTTTTCATGTGCTGTTGGCCATGTATATATCTTCTTTGGAAAAACGTCTATTCTGACAGGTGTGAGGTGATATCTCATTGTAGTTTTGCTTTGCTTTTCCCTAATAATTAGTGACGTTGAACATCTTTTCATGTGCTGTTGCCCATGTATATATCTTCTTTGGAAAAATGTCTGTTCATACCTTCTTCCTATTTTATGATCAGGTTGTTCATTTTTCTCTTGTTGAATTGTGTCTGTTCTTTATATATTTTGGAAATTAACACCCTGTCAGATATACAGTTTGCAAATATTTTCTCCTGGTTGATGGGTTGTCTTTTCATTTTGTTCATGGTTTCCTTTGCTTTGCAGAAGAAATTTATTCTGATGTAGTCCTATTTATTTCTTCTTTTGTTTCCCTTGACTTATTAGACATGGTACTCAAAAAGATATTGCCAAGACCGATGTCAAAGAGTGTTCTGCTTGTATTTTCTTCTAAGAGTTTTGTGGCTTCAGGTCTTACATTCAAGTTTTTAATCCATTTTGAGTTAATTTCTGTGTATAGTGCAAGATAATGGTCTACTTTCATTCTTTTTCATGTGGCTATCCAGTTTTCCCAGCACCATTTATTTAAGAGACTTTACTTCCTCAGCTGTATATTATTGGTTCCTTTGTCAAAGATTAGCTGTCCATAAATGTGTCGTTTTATTTCCAGGCTCTCAATTCTGTTCCATTGATCTGTGTGCCTGTTTTTCTGCCAGTACCATGCTGTTTTGATTATATAGCTTTGTAGTACAATTTGAATTCAGGGAGTGTGATACCTCCAACTTTATTCTTTTTTTCTCAGAATTGTTTTGGCTATTCAGGGTCTTTTTGTTCCATATAAATTTTAAGATTCTTTCTTCTATTTCCATGAAGAATGCCATTGGGATTCTGATTGGTATTGTATTAAATCTGTAGACTGCTTTAGGTAATACAGACATTTTAACTATGTTAATTCTTCCAATCCATGAGCAAGGATTATCTTTCCATTTCTTTATGTCTTCTTTGATTTCTTTCAATAATATCTTATAGTTTTCAGTGAATAATCTTTCACCTCATTGTTTAAATTTGTTCCTAGATATTTTATTCTTTTCGTTGTGATTGTAAATGGGATTGTATTCTGGACTTCTCTTTCTGCTAGTTCATTATTAGTGTATAGAAGTGCAACTGATTTTTGTATATTGTATTTGTACTCTGCAACTTTACTGTATTTGTAGATTATTTCTAATAGTTTTTTTTATGGATTCTTTAGGGTTTTCTATATGTACTATCATGTCATCCACAAATAGTGAGAGTTTACTTCTTCCTTTCCAGTTTGGATCCCTTTTATTTCTTTTTCTTGACTAATTGCTCTGGCCGAAACTTCCAGTACTGTGTTGAATAAGCATGGCAAGAGTGGGCACTCTTGTCTTGTTCCTCTTCTCAGAAGAGTGGCTTTCAGTTCTTCACTGTTGAGTATGATGTTGGCTGTGAGTTTGTCATATATGGTCTTCATTACATTGAGGTGCTTTCCTTATGTACCCGTTTTTTAGAGTTTTTATCGTAAGTAGATGTTGGATCTTGTCAAGTGCTTTCTCTGCAACCATTGATATGATCATGTGTTTTTTATTCTTTGTTTAGTTAATGTGGTAAATCACATTGATTTATAGATGCTGAGCCATCCTTAAATCCCTGGAATAAATCCCACTTGATCATGCTGTATGATCCTTTTAGTATGTTGTTGTACTTGTTTTACTAATATTTTGTTGAGGATTTTTCCATCTATGTTCCTCAGCAATATTTGCCTCTGATTTTCCTTTTTGATGTCCTTGTCTGGCTTCAGTATCAGGGTAACAATGGCCCCCCAAAAATAAGTTAGGAAGCATCCCATCCTCTTCAACTTTTTGGAATAGTTTGAGAAGGATAGGAATTAAGTCTTCTTTGAATGTTTGGTTGCATTCACCAGAGAAGTCCTCTGGTCCTGAACTTCTGTTTTGAGGCAGATTTTTGATTACTGTTTCATTCTCTTTGCTTGTGACTAGTCTATTCAGATTCTCTATTTCTTCTCTATGCAGTTCTGGAGGTAGTACGATTCTAAGAATTTATCCATTTCTTCTAGGTTATCAAGTTTGTTGGTAAATAGATTTGCATAGTATTCTTTTATAATCCTTTGTATTTCTGTCACAACCATTGTAACTTCTCTGCTTTAATTTCTAATTTTATTTATTTGAGTCTCTCTCTTTTTTCTTAGTGAGTCTGGCTAAGGGTTTGCCAGTTTGGTTTACCTTCTCAAAGAACTATCTCTTAGTTTCATTGATCCTTTCTATTTTTTTTTTTTTAGTCTCTATTTAATTTATACCTGCTTTGATTTTTATAATTTCTTCTACTGACTCTGGGCTTTCTTTGTTCTTTTTCTAGTTCTTTTAGGTATAGTGTAAGCTTGTTTATTTGAGATGTTTCTTTTTCCTTGAGTTAGGCCTATATTGCTAAAAACTTTCCCTCTTAGTACCACTTTTGCTGCATCCCATAGGTTTTGGTATGTTGTGTTTTCATTTTCATTTGTCTTCAGGTATTTTTTTATTTCTCCATTGATGCAGTAGCTGTTTTTTATCATATTGTTTAGTCTCCACATATTTGTCACTTTTCCAGCTTTTTTCTTGTAGTTCATTTCTAGTTTCATAGCACTTTGGTCAGAAAAGTTCATTGATATGATTTTAATCTTAAATTTATTGAGACTTGCTTTGTTTCTCAACATATGGTCTGTCTTTGAGAATTTTCCATGTGTACTTGAGAAGAATGTGTATTCTGCTCTCTTTGAATGGAATATTCTATATATATATATATTAAGTCCGTCTGCTATAGTGTGTCATTTAAGGCCACTGTCTTCTTATTGATTCTGATTCTCTGTCCAGATCATCTATCCATTGACATAAGCAGAGTGTTAAGGTCCCCTACTATTATTACGTTGTTGTCAATTTCACCCTTTAGGTTTGTTAATAGTTGCTTTATATACTTCGTTGCTCCTGTGTTAGGTCCATATATATTAATGTATTATATCTTCTCAGTGGAATCTCCTTTTATCATTATATAATGCTCATTTTTGTCTTTTATTATCTTTTTAATCTTGAAGTGTGCTTTGTCTGATATAAATAAGGCTATATCCACTTTCTTTTGCTTGCCATTTGCTTGGAGTATCATCTTCCATCCTTTTACTTTGAGCCTATATTTATCTTTAGAGCTGAGATATGTTTTCTGGAGGCAGCATACTGTTGACTCTTGTTTTTTAATCCATCCAGACATTCTGTGTCTTTTGGTTGGTGAATTGAATCCACTCACATTTAGAGTGATTATTGATATATGAGGGTTTAATACTGCCATTTTGTCTATTGTTTTCTGGTTGTTCTATATTTCCATTGTTTCTTTTTCCTTGTATATTCTGTCTGCCTTTTCAACTTGGTGGTTTTCTGTGGTGTTTTTCTCAGTTTTCTCTTTATTTATGATTTGCGATTCTGCTCTGATGTTTTGTTTTGTAGTTACCATGAGGTTTGTATACAAGATTTCATAGATGAGATAGTCCTTTTTCTGATAACCTTTCATCTCCATTAGCTTATGCAAGTTCCATCCCTTTTCTCATCCCTCTCTATGTTTTTGTTGTCACAAATTACTCTTTTTTTGTGTTATGAGTTTCTGAACAAATTGAAATAGTTATAGTTATTTTTGATTCTTTACTTCCTTTTATAGTTTATGTTATAATTAAGTGTTTGCTCACCCATTCTGATATAGAACTGCAATTTTCTGGGTTTTTAGGTCTAGTGGCAATGAACTCCCTTGGCTTTCATTTGTCTGGGAAAGATTTTATTTCTCCATCATATCTGAAGGATAATTTCCCTGGATAGAATATTCTTGGCTGATTGTTGTTGTCTTTCAGTATTTTGAATATGTCATTCCACTCTCTCCTAGCCTGTAGGGTTTCTGCTGAGAAATCTGCTGAAAATGTGATGAGGGTTCCTTTGTAGGTTATTTTCTTCTCTCTTATTTCCCTTCATAGTTTTTCTTTGTCATTGACTTTTGACAGTATTAATATTATATTCCTTGGAGAAGGCCTCTTTGCATTGATGTAATTAGGAGTTCTATTAACTTCAAGTACTTGTATTTCCAGTTCTTTCTCCAGGTTTGGGAAGTTCTCAGCTATTATTTCTTTGAAAAATCTCTCTGCTCCTTTCTCCCTTCCTTTTCTCTTTGGGATATCTATAATCCTTGTGTTACATTTCCTAATTGAGTTGGATATTTCTCAAAGAATTTCTTCATTTTTTAAAACCTTAGTTCTCTCTCCTCCGCCACCTGAATCATATCTACGCTTCTATCTTTGAGCTCACTGATTCTCTCCACTCTAAGTTCTGCTCTATTTTTAATGCTTTCTACATTATTTTTTAATTTCATTCATTGTGTTCTTCATCTCCAGAATTTCTGTGTTTATTTTTAGAGCTTCTATCTCTGTGGTGAGGCATTCCTTCTGTTTATTAATTTCATTCTTGAGCTCATTGAACTGTCTTCTTGAGTTTTCTTGTAACTTGTTGAGTTTCTTTATGACAGCTATTTTGAATTCTCTGTTAGTTAGATTATAATCTTCTGTGACTTCAGGTTTAGTTTCTCAAGTTGTCATTTTCCTTCTCTTCTGCCATGTTACTGTAGTTCTTCATGGTGTTTGAATGATTGATGAATTGGTGTTTGGTGTTTGATGAATTGATCCTCTGCCAGTGCATTTGTAGTAGTAACTGCCTTTTCTTATTTGGATACAGCTTTGGTTGCTTTGGTTCTGAGCTACTTCTGATTGTATTTGAGAGCCTGAACTTTCCAGACTCCACTGCCACTGCCGGAGGCATCATCAGTGCCATCAGTCCCAGAGGAACAACAATCCCACTTGTTCCTCTGGGATTGCTGGAGTCTTGCTGCTTATGATGTTACTTCAGTCTCAGGGATGCCACTGGGATCACCAGGCTGTGAGCACTTCTGCTGCTTCCAGGGTCACCAGGGTCTTATGTTCCTCCACTGGCTCTCCATGAGCTCAGATGCTGCTGCCCCATGCACCACTTGCATTGCTCTTCTGTGTTGTCTGGGGGTGCTGACTGCACTCCTGCCAGAGGTTCTGTGTTCACAGGTATTGCTTTCTCTGCCTGCGACCAGGGTACCTTGGGACTTGTATGCAGCCTCCACTGTTGGTAGAGCTGGTGCTGGGAGTTCTACCACTAAGAGGCTGGGTCACCACTTCTGGCATGGTTCCTGATGCCTCTGGTTGCAGGTTTCACCCTCTGCCTCTGGATGAGGGCCTGGGGGCTGCTTTTTCTGTCCCCTCATCATTGCTCACAGTTGTGTGGGTTGGGCTACTGCTGCTCTGCAGACAGTTCCACAGTTTGGGTTGCTGCCACTGCTGCTCCACAGGAAGTAGCATGCAGACCAAGCCACCCTTGCCTCCACTCACAGTCATGCAAGCATGCAAGCATGCAAGCGTGCATGAGAATCTGCACCCTGGATTGCTGCCACCAGGGCAGGCAGAACAGGATACTCCCCTAGTTCCACTGCTTCCCAGGGGTCCAGTCCACCCACCTTCAGATGTATAGTTGCATGGATTTCTCAGGCATCCTGTTGTGCTGTGTAGGCAATCCTCTTTTGGTCAATGCATGTTCATTTGGTTGTAACTTAGAGAGGTGAGACAAAGGGTACTACTCACTCTGCCATGATGCTGGTGTCACTCTCCTAAGAACTTTTTGCCTAGTACTATATCTCAAATAATTTCTCCTATGTTCTTTTCTAAAATATTTCTAGTTATTTTACATTTAAGTCTATGATGTATTTTGTATTAATTTTTATATAAGGCGCAAGACTTTTGTAATTAAAAAAATTTGATCCACAGCTGCCAAAACAATTTTAATGGAAATTTATCAAATTGGACTAAAAGGAAGATGGGAAGTTCAAAATAAAAGGAGGCTTATGAACCCTGACGTTTCTAAGAGTTGGAAACACACTGATATTATTGTTTATCTGAAAATACTACACTTTTTTCAATGGAAAGGAATGATGAGTCTAAGAGTGGACCCAACAGCCCAGAGGGAGGATTCAAGAATTGTGGAATTCTGAAGCCAGGGACCAGAACTTAGCCCTAACAAGCAACAGTCCCTATCCCTGGATTGGGAGCTCTAGAAACATTTTCCTTGTGGGATTGTCATAGAGTTTATGTGAACTAGTCATTGGCCACCACATGGAGGATGTGAGACTAAGACACCATATTGCATTTTCTAGCCTTAGATGATTTCCCTTCTGCAGGCAGAATGACGTTACTCTATGAAACCTGAAGAACTATACAGCTGAGTCCATGCAACCGTAAAATCCTGAGAAATTATAACTTGATGTTTTATTGGTTCTGTTTGTTTGTTTTGTTTTGTTTTGTTTTGAGGAAGATTAACCCTGAGCTAACTACTGCCAGTCCTCCTCTTTTTGCTGAGAAAGCCTGGCCCTGAGCTAACATCCATGCCCCTCTTCTTCTATAATATATATGTGGGATGCCCACCACAGCACGGCGTGCCAAGCGGTGCCTTGTCTGCACCCGGAATCCGAACTGGCGAACCCCAGGCTGCCGAGAAGCAGAATGTGCGCACTTAACCGCTGCATCACCTGGCCAGCCTCTTGATGCTGTTTTAAAAGTCACTATATTATGTAGTGGTCATACAACAACAGATAATTGAAACAAGGCTATTACTTAATTTTGCCTTTTAATCTTCTCAATCTCATCCATTATTTTGAAATTGCACTATTATGCTTATTTAGTTTTTGTGTCTAGAAACCATAGGGAAGAAGGCAATTCCAAGCAATAATATTGACTTAGATCCTAAACTGCAAGAGTGTGCCAGAGTTGTTTCTACAGGAAAATCGTCTTTATTTTGCAGTAAAGAGCCTGTGCATTCAGTCATAATTTTTGTATTTGAGCTGTTGTTTCAATTATAAACGTAGCTCTCTCCCGTGGAGTCTATTTGTGTAATCACACGTTTAAGTTTAGGTTAATTCTTGGTTGTAACCTTATCCTGACTTTCTTTTACTCATCAGGAAAACTTCTATTTATCATCATCTTCATTGTCACTTTCTCCGAACACACAGTACACTACCGGCAATTATTTAGAAATAAGTAACTTTTTAAAAAGTTATGGCAGCAAGGTGTATAAAATATCATTGTGAAAATGGCTTTATCACACCATTGGTTCCTATTGACATTACGAATGTCATTACGGAAAAATAAAAAATGTTAAATGAAACTGATTTGGATATCATATCTCCTTTCCAAAACAATTATTGGGAGAAAATAATCTTTTCTTGTCAAAGCTTTGGTACACATGAGCAAAGCGCTGTTGTGTAGCCTTCTATAAATACTTATAATGCATTATGATAAATAGATGCCTCATTTCTCCCTAAGAGAAATAACTAAGTAATTTATTGCCATCAATCATAAAGCAGATTTCTTTTACACGTCTACAAAACCACATTCTATCACATCAGCTCACATAGCATCAAACTTACAAGAAGGAGGAAATGAGAACATTTACATTTAAAGTGAATTATCGTTAGTGCACTTGTGACTAGAAGACTTGGTGTACATCCATCTGAATTTATCTTTTCTATTTTTAAGATATTGCATTTCCTTTATTAGAATATAGCTAAATTTTCACTAAGTTTCCTCCCGCGATTTCTCAGATCATTTACTTGTATAGTGAGGATGAGTAGAGCCAGGTCTACTCAATTAGGCTAACACTTATATTCATTCTGTCTTATAGATCCATCTGTATTAGCAAATTAAATTGTTGTGCATAGTATATCCATTAAAATCTGAGCTCTAGGAGGGCAAATATCTTTGTATCCTATATACCTAGGCATCAAATGGGGATTTAATAAATTTTTAATTAATTAAAATGCTTCGTATTGATTCACTGGTAAATTTTAACCCATCATGAACAATAACTTGAGTGATTGATTTTTAATTATGCATAAATATTTTTATGGAGTAAATTAAGGTGAAATAGGAGGTCTGGTAGCATTAGTGATTATCATTTGTACTTCTCTTACTCTATTAATTAATTGCATTGTTTACTACTCTTTGCTAATTACTTGTTGACAGTGCTACCAACTCCTGTTCCTTGAGCTATCCTATCTTGTGTGTGAAATATTGAACCCTGTCTGGGCCTGGTGCTATTAGAAAGCAGAAATGGTTAAGAAATCTCTCAACCCCTTCATGTTTGGGAAACAACTAGTCAGAAAGAACCAGCCTGCCCTCCTTTATTCAGAGATAAGCCCCACCTCTGCCCCACCTCGTGACTCCTGTAAGACTTATTGCTCATCCTTCTTCATGATCATGATCGTCTTGTTTAACTGGTTCCATAAGACCCCAAGTTTTCTCCTTCTTCTTTGAGACATTCTGCATTAATGAATATTTTTCCTACTGCAGTAACCTGAATATAATCATCACTTTAACTGGGCAGTACATTCCATATTTCACGTGAGAGATGCCTTGATATGGAAATGCATGACTGGGGTAAAATAAATATGATAATTAAAATAAAAATATTAAGTACTTGATTAACATAATTCTATTTTAAATCATGCACACACAATGCAGGCATTCAATAGCGTATCTTAGAAAGAAAAGTGAAATTCAACAACTTACTGGGTTAAAATAGTTTCAGTAATAGATTATTCTTCTTCCTGTGTTTTTAGATAGTTCATTATCAAAATAAGGACAAATATGAGTTTGCAGTCATTTCGATAATAACCAACTATTTAACTGTAGAGAAATAATAGTCCAGCTGTTCTTTAAACTACTTTGAGTAGTGTATTTATTTCCTATTGTTACTGTAACGAATTATCACAAAATTAGTGGCTTAAAACACACAAATTTATTAACAGTTTAGGCCATCAGATGTCCAAAGTGAATCTTCACTGCACTAAAATCAAGGAGTCAATAGGGGTGTGTTCCTTCTGGAGGATTTAAGATAATCTGTTTTCTTGCTTTTTCCAACTTCTAGAGGATGCCCACATTCCTTGGCTTATGGCCCACCGCCAACAACAGTAGTTGAGTCTTTGTCATATCACATTACTCAGGCCTCTTCTTGTGCGTCCCTCTTCCACTTCAAAGGACTCTTGTGATTACATTGGGTCTAACAGTGTAAGCAAAGATAGTGTCCCCATCCTAAGGTCAGCTGATTGGCAAACCTTAATTCCCCTTTGTCATGTAACATAACGTAGTCACAGGTTGCGGAGATTAGCACTTGCATGTCTTCAAGCAGCTATTATTTTACCCATCACAGATAATATATTCATGTTTTACCCTAAGTGAAAATAGCCTAAGTTCTTCTGGCAGGAACAGTCCTAGGAAAATTGTGCTGTAGATGAGGTTTCTCTGCTCTCGTCTAAGATCGTTTTCTTTTCTTTACCCAGGGTTTGTTCCTGCCCCAACTAGGACTTTTGCTCAGCCCCTGTCTCTCTGCCCCATTATTCCTCTGCACGAACCTGCTCTCAGGAAAGGATCTAATGAATTCAGTCCTAGTACAGGTGTATGTGGCCAGTGGTCTAATTCATTGCAGATCTTGCCTCCTCAGATTTTTATGGTTTAACAGATGCTAACATGTGTAATTTCAGAGATAAATGTGAACGTGGGAAGCATTGTGCTGGTGGAAGTGCTTCTCAGAGCTCAGAGACCGTCATGTACAAAACCAGCCACGTAAAGGAGATCTCTGGGATTGTACTCTTGTTAAAGTTCCTTCAGGAAAGAGAGATTTCAATCTTGGACCTAAGTAGGAGCATAGGTAAATGATTGCCTAGCTGCTTACCCTAATCTAGTCCCCAAATCTCCATGTGGTACAGAAAATAAAATAAAATAGAACAAAAATCCTTTAAACATACATTAGGCATAAAGTCAATGCTCCTCATATAGGTCTTAAAACTTAGGTCACCTAGAAAGAAGATAAGAATTATTAATATCAGGAATAAAAGAGAAGACATTGCCATAGATCCTAAACATTAAAAGAGTTATAAAGAAACATTATAAACTAAATTTTATTCCATTAAATTCAACACCTTAAATGAAATAAATAAATTTTAGAAAGTTGCAAATTTTCAAGCCCATGGATGATGAAATAGAAAAATATGAATAGGCAAATATTTATTACTTAATGAATTCATAATTATAAACATTCCTATACAGAAAATTTCAGGACCAGAGAGATTTCTTAGTGAATTTTTCCAAGAAAGAAGAAATAATACCAATTATACACAAAATCTTTCAAAACAAATAGAAAAACTCTTTCTAATTCATTTTAAGAGGACAGCTTTATCTTGATATCAGAGCACTGAGCCATTACAAGAAAATAAAACTATAGATAGCATCTTTCAAGAACATAGATGCAAAACTCCATAACCAACCATAACCATGTTAGCAAATCATATCTATTTATTATTATACACGATAATAATTCTTGACTTTTAACAAAATAATGCTGGGACAAATGGATATCCATATGAAAAATAATGAAGTTGGACCCTTATCTCACAACATACACCAAAAAAAAAAACTTAAAATGGATTAAATACCTAAATGTAACAGATAAAACTATAAAACTCTTAGAAGAAAGCACAGGATTAAATCCACATGAACTCAGATTTAGCAATAGATTCTTAGATATGACACTAAAGCATGGATGACAAAAGAAAAAAATAGATAAATTAGACTTCATCAAAGTTTAAAGCTTTTGTGCTTCAAAAGACATTACTAAGAAAGTGAAAAGCTAACCAACAATATAGGAGAAAATACTTGCAAATCACACATCTGATGAGGGATTTGTATCTTGAATATATAAAGAACTCTTACAAATGCAAATGCAAATCAAAATTACAATAAGCTATGACATCACCACCACTAGAATGGCTATAATCAAAGAGAGATAATTACAAATTTT
Organism: Equus caballus; assembly: GCF_041296265.1. NCBI lineage: Eukaryota > Metazoa > Chordata > Mammalia > Perissodactyla > Equidae > Equus > Equus caballus. The sequence goes on from NC_091692.1 coordinate 22,551,306, forward strand.
GATGAGAAAGTGGAGAAGTCAGAACTGTCATACATTGTTGGTCAGAATGTGAAATGGTGCAGTCACTTTGAAAAAGAATCTGGCAGATTTTCAAATTGCAAACGTAGAATTAAATATGACCCAGCAATTCCACTCGTAGGAACATACCCAGGGGCAATGAAAACATATGCCCACACAAAAACTTGTGCATAAATATTTATAGCAGCATTATTTGTGTTAGCCAAAAGGTGACCACAATCCAAATGTTCATCAGCTTCTTAATGGGTAAACAAGATGTGGTGCATTCATACAGTGGAACGTTGTTTGCTTATATGGAAGGACCCTGAAAGCAGTATGCCTAGTGAAAGAAGCCAGTCACAAAACATGACAATTTTATGATTAACTTATGCAAACTATTCAGAATAGGCAAATCTATAGAGACAAAAAAGTAGATTAATAGTTGCTTAAATAAGGGATGATGGAAGGATAGGAGGATAAAAGCTAAAGGGTACAAGGTTTCTTTTTGAGGTGACGAAAATGTAAAATTGACTCTGGTGATGGTTGCACAAGCCTGAATATACTGAAAACCATTGAAATGTATACTTTAAATGGGTGATTTGTATGATATGTGAATCACATTTCAATAAAGCTGATAACTTCAAATTTTCCTAGCTGCTGTCTGAGGTTCCAGCTTATAATCAGCCTGCATTTTAGACCTAACTGGGATCCTGCCTGGAGCTCAAGAGGGACAGTGGGCACTTCCTCCGCCCTCTCCCTTGTGTTTGTTACAGCAATAAGATCAAATCTCCAGCTTCTCCATAGAAGGAGATTGTCCACACATCTAGCACCCAAACTGTTACAGTTGCCATCTGAGTGACTGGCACCTAAATCGTCTAGCTTTGGGTGTTGATGGAGCTCGGCATTCATGTGTCACCCAGGACCACACAAAACAAAGGGGCAGTTCTATTTGGGTGCAAAAGCATTCCCAGCAACTATATCCTCTGGCTCGGCACAGAGTGAGTAGACAAAAATTCCCAGTTGTGGTTTTGTCCCTGATAGGGTCTAGATTGCATGTCTAATGTCTTGAATTTCCCAGCTGCTACCTGAAGATTGGGCTTCCAATTAGCCTGTATTGGGGCATTGGGGAACTGAAGGGGCAGACAATTAATAACAAATTGGAAGTTGATGTTAAAAATGCCACTTTTAATAGGATATGTAATATAAAATACCTTAGAATCAATTTAACAAAACATTGCTGATGGAAATTAAAGATGACCTAAATAAATGAACAAATGTACTATTGCTCTCAAATTCATTTATAAATGCAATTCTGATAAAAATCTGAGAAGGCCTTTTTTTGGTGATGAACTTGAGAAAAATTTATATGGAACCACTTTAGACCTCGAAGAACCAAAATTATTAAAAAAAATAATGACAATTTTGGAAAGTATACACTACTTAATGTCAAGTGTCACTATAAATATACCATAATACTTCAGATAAATATATAGATCCATGGAACAGGATAAATAGTACAGAAATTGTCTCACATGTATACGGTCAAATAATTTTTGACAAAAGTGCTAAGTTCATTCAATAGAGATAGGAGGATCTTTTCAAGAAAGAGTATTGGAATAATTGTATATCCACCTGAAAAATTGTATCCCCATTGAAAAAAATATAAAAATCTGATCCATACCTCACAACATACACAGAAAGTAATTTGAAAAAATCATGGAATTAAATGTAAAGCTAAAACTACAAAACTTATAAAAATCCTTGTGACCCTGGGTTAGCCAAAGATCTCTTAGATAAAACACAAAAAGTATTAACCACAAAAAACATGATAAATTGTATTTTGTAATTTTAAGCTATTGCTCTTTAAAAGTCACTGCTAATACAAAGAAAAGAAAAGATATAAACTGGGAAAAAACATTTGCAAAAAATATAGGTGATAACAGATTGTATCTACAATAAACAAGGAATGTGTAACTCTCACAATTGAATAACAGAAGGCAAAACACACAATTTAAAAAATAAGTAAAAGATTTGAACAGACACTTCACCAAAGAGAATGCAGGAATGTCAAATAAGTGAATAAAAAGGTTGTTTAGCATGTTTAGTCATTAGGAAAATGCAAAGTAAAACTACAGGGAGATGTACCTACATACTAACTAGAATAGATAAAATTTTTAAAAACTAACAATACTAATTGCTGGATAGTATGTGTAACATTTGGTACAAAATGGTTCGACACATTGGAAAAGAGTTTGGCACTTTTATACAAATTAATCATATATTATAACCCAGCAATCTCATTTCTACAGATTTATGCAAAAGAAATAAAAACATGTGTCTACACAAAAAGTACCATGCTAATGTTCATTGAAACTTTATTCATAACAGGGAACTCAAATTTCCATCAATCTAGTGAACAGACTGTGGTATTTCCATGAAATAGAATACAACCTTTCAATTTAAAAATAACATTACTGACACAAACAACATGAATGTATCTCAAAAGCATTATTCTTTGAGAAAGATGCCAAATATAAAACATTACATACAGTTTATTTCATTTCTAAGAATTTCTAGACAGGTGTCAAGATGGCAGCTTAGGCAGATTCTGAATTCACTTCCTCCCATGGACACAACCAATTTACAACTACTCTGGGAAGAACTACCCCTGAGAGAGAACTGAAAACTGGATAAAAAGAACCCCTGCAACAAGGGATGGTCCTGACTGAGGTGGAAGAGACAGAAATTACTTTCTGCAGAGGGGAAAAGCCACCTTTGCAAGTCACGGTGCTACATGGCCAGCTGGGAGCAATCCTAAGTTATGCAGCCTTCCCTGGAACAGTGGGGACCTAAGAAGGGGAGCATTTCTGCTATAAGCATCCTTTGGACTTGGTACAACTGAAACAAGTCTCATAATATCAAGCTTTGCTGGCTACTAACAGCAATGGGGAATACCCCCAGAAAAGCTATTGGACATAAGGGAAGAAAAAAACAGCTGGCTCTTAAAGGGCCCACCCCAAAATTCACCCCCTGTCAGAAAGCAACCTAAAATCACCAGAAAGAAAGGTGAACAGTCTTTTGGTGAAAAGAGACTCACCTGATAGGGTCTGAGTGCATCTCAGTGAGAGGTGAGACTTCTCCAGGGACTGAGACCTTGGTGGCAGCCATTATTGCAACCTAGTACAGGTGTGCTGACAAAGACACTGGCAGACGTCATTGGAGTTCTTCCCCAGGCTTGCTAGCTCAGCATCTGCCCCACGCACTAGAGCACTGATTTAATCCAGCCGAGCCAGAGCAGGTAGCCTGCCCTAGGGTCTGGCCTCAACCAACAGTAAGCCCTCAGGCAACTTATGGGCCTGGATAGGTTAGATGCCTGGATCCTCAGCAGTCTGGGCAAGTGGATCTGCCTCTGAAGGGCAGGGCATGTTGGAGAAGCAGGTGGAGTGTGTGGGGCCTCTGCAGTGGGGCAACTGGGTCTGCTTCAGGGGGCTACGACACACACATGGGGCAGAACCAATCAGAAATGAAGAATAAAATACTGGAAGTGAAAAATTCACTAGAGGTACTCAATAACAGAGTAGATGATACAGATCAGCAAACTGGATTAAAAACTAGAGGAAATGACCCAAGTTGAACAGACAAAATAAAAAAGAATTAAAAAGTGAGAAAAGTCTAACAGACCTCTGGGACAACATCAAGCACACTAACATTTGTATTATAGATGTCCCAGAAGGAGACAAGAGAGAGAAATGGGCAGAGACTCTATTTGAAGAAATAATAGGGGGCCGGCTCCATGGCTGAGTGGTTAAGTTCACTTGCTCTGCTGTGGCGGCCCAGGGTTCAGATCCTGGGCGCAGACATGGCACCACTCATCAGGCCACATTGAGGCGGTGTCCCACATCCCACAACTAGAAGGACCTGCAACTAAGATATGCAGCTGTGAACAGGGGGGGTTTGGGGAGATAAAGCAGAAAAAAACAAAAAAGAAAGAATAGCTGAAAACTTTCCTAACGTAAGGAAGGAAACAGACATCCAGGTACAGTAAACACAGAGAGAACAAAATAAGATAAACCCTAAGAGGCCCATACCAAGACACATTATAATTAAAATGTCAAAATTAAAGATGAAGAGAGAATCCTAAAAGCCACAAGAGAAAGGCAATCGGTAACATACAAAGGAAACTCCATAAGGTTGTCAGCTGATTTCTCAACAGAAACCTTACAGGTTAGGAGGGAGGGGCATGTTATATTTAAAGTGCCAAAAGGAAAAACACCTACAACCAAGAATACTCTACCCAGCAAGGTTATTCAGAACAAGGGAGAGATAGAGTTTCTCAGATCAACAAAAATTAAAGGCGTTTATCCCCAAGAATCTGGTTTCACAAGAAACGCTAAAGGGACTTATTTAAGTGGGAAAGATGAGGACTACAAATAGGAATAAGGAAATTACCCTCCTCCCCAAAATGCAATAAAATCACTGGTAAAGGCCAAAATATAGTAAGGTAGCAGGTCAACCATCTATGAAGATAGTATGAAGGTCAAAAGACCAAAGTACTAAAATTACCTATTTCAGTGATAAGAGGGTAATGGATAACACACACAAAAAGGAGGTTAGATATGATATCAAAAACATAAAATGTGGGAGGAGAGGAGTAAAAGAGCAGAGATTTTAGAAAGAGGTCAAACTAAAGAGACCAGTAACATAATATAGATTGCCATATATGTAAGTTATTATATATGAACCTCATGGTAATCACAAACCAGAAACCTATAATAAATACACAAAAAAGTAAGAGGCCCACCCAAAGGAACTCAAATGTAACACTTAAGAAAGCCATCAAATCACAAAGAAAGAGAGCAAGAGAAGAAAAAAGGAACAGAGAAGAACTACTAAAACACCCAGAATAAACGTAACAAAATGGCAATAAGTACATACTTACCAATAGCTACTTCAAATGTCAATGGACTAGATGCTCCAATCAATAAATGCTCCAATAGAGTGGCCAAATGAATAAAAACCAAGACCCATACATATGCTGTGTACAAGAACCACACTTCAGACCTAAAGACACTCACAAACTGAAAGTGAAGGGATGGTAAAAGATACTCCATTCAAATGGCAATGAAAACAAAGCTCAGGTAACAATACATATATCAGGGAAAATAGACTTTAAAACAAAAACTGTAACCAAATACAAAGAAGGGCCCTACACAATCATAAAGAGAATAATTAAACAAGAGGATACAACACTTGTAAATATCTATGTACCCAACATAGGAGCACCTAAATATATAAAGTATATATTAACAGACACAAAAAGAGAAATAGTAACACGATAATAGTAGGGGACTTTAACACTGCACTTACACCAATGGATAGATCATCCAAACAGAAGATCAATAAGGAAACATTGGCCTTAAATGACTCATTAGACCAGATGGACTTGGTAGATATATACAGAACATTCCATCCCAAAACCACAGAATATCCATTCTTTTCAAATGCATATGGAACATTCTCCAGGACTGATCACATATTAGGCTACAAAACAAGTCTCAATAAGTTTAATAAGACTGAAATAATATCAAGCATATCTTCTGACTACAAAAGTATGAACCTAGACATCAAATACAGGAAAAACATAAAAAAAGCCACAAATAGGTGGAGAGTAAACTAAATGCTACTGAACAACGATTGGGTCAATGAAGAAATCAAAAAATACCTGGAGACAAATCAAAATACTACATGCCAAAATCTGTGGGATACAGAAAAAGTGATTCTAAGAGGGAAATTTATAGCAATTCAGGCCTACCTCAACAAATGAGCAAAATCTCAAATAAGCAATCTCTACCAGTGCATCTACAGGAACTGGAAAAAAGAACAAACGAAGCCCAAAATCAGTAGAAGGAAGGAAATAAAAAAAAAATCAGAGCAGAAATAAATGAAATAGTGGCTTAAAAATCAATAGATAAAATCAATGAAACCCAGAGCTGGTTCTTTGAAAGATAAGCAAAATTGACAAACCTTAGCTACACTCACCAAGAAAAAAAGAGAGAAGAGTCAAATAAATAAAATCAGAAATGAAAGAGGAGAAAGTACAGTGGACACCTCAGAAATACAAAAGATAATAAGAGAATACTATGAAAACCTATACGCCAACAAATTCGATAATCTAGAAGAAATGGATAAATTCTTAGCATCATACAACCTTCCAAAACTGAATCAACAATAAATAGAGAATTTGAATAGACCAATCATCAGTAAGAAGTTCAAAACAGTAATCAAAAACCTCCCAAAAATAAAAGTCCAGGACCAGACAGCATCGTCCCTGGTGAATTTTAGCAAACATTCAAAGACTTAATACCTATCCTTCGCCAAACTCTTTCAAAAAATTGAAGAGGAGGGGAGGTTTCCTAACTCATTCTAGAAAGCCAAAATTATCCTGATACAAAAACCAAACAAGGACAACACAAAAAATGAAAATTACAGGCCAATATCACTGATGAACATCAATGCAAAAATCCTCAACAAAATACTAGCAAATCAAATACAACAATACATTAAATAGATCATACACCATGGTCAAGTGCAATTTATTCAAGGAATGCAGGAATGGTTGACCATCCACAAATCAATCAATGTGATAAACCACATTAACAAAATGAAGGATAAAAATCACACGGTCATCGCAATAGATGCAGAGAAATAATTCAACAAGACACAGAATCCATTTCTGATAAAAACTCTGAATGAAATGGGTATAGAAGGAAAGTACCTTAACATAAAAAAGGCCTTCTATGACACACCCACAGCTAACATCATTCTCAATGGAGAAAAACTGAAAGCTACCCCTCTAAGAACAGGGACCAGACAAGGATGCCAACTTCCACCACTCTTATTCAACATAGTATTGGAAGACCTAGCCAGAGCAATCAGGCAAGAAAAATAAATAAAAAGGATCCAAATTGCAAATGAAGATATGAAACCGTCACCCTTCGAAGATAACATGATTTTATATACAGAATATCCTAAAGAATCCACCGAAAAACTATCAGAAATAATGAATACAGTAAAGTGGCAGGATACAAAATCAACATAAAAAATCAGTTGCATTTCCATACACTAACAACTAAGTAGAAGAAAGAGAAATTAAGAAAATAATCCCATTCACAATTGCTACAAAAATAATAAAATACTTAGGAGTAAATTTAACCAAAGAGACTAAAGATCTGTACACTGAAAACTATAAAACATTTTTTAAAGAAATTGAAGAAGACACAAAGAAATGGAAAGATATTCCATACTCTTGGATTAGAAGAATAGTTAAAACGTCCATACTTCCTAAAGCAATCTAAAGATTCAATGCAGTCCATATGAAAGTCCCAATGACATTTTTCACAGAAATAGAGCAAAGAATCCTAAATTTCTTTAGAACAACAAAAGATCCTGAATAACCAAAGAAATCCTGAGAGAAAAGAACAAAGCTCAAGGTATCACACTCCCTGATTTAAAATATGCTATAAAGCTATAGTAACCAAAATAGCATGGTACTGGCACAAAAACAGACACACAGATCAACGGAACAGAATCAGGAGCCCAGAAATAAACCCACACATTTATGGACAGCTAATTTTTGACAAGGGTGACAAGAACATACAGTGGAGAAAGGAAAGTCTCTTTAATAAATGGTGTTGGGAAAACGGGACAGCCACATGCAAAAGAACGACAGTAGACAATTACCTTACACCATACATGAAAATTAACTCAAAATGGATTAAAGACTTGAATGTAAGACTTGAAGCCATGAAACTTCTAGAAGAAAACATAGGCAGTATGCTCTTTGACATCAGTCTTAGCAGCACATTTTTGGTATCATTTCTGACCGGGCAAGGGAAACAATAGAAAAAATAAACAAGTGGGACATCATCACACTAAAAGTCTTCTGCACAGCAAAGGAAATCATCAACAAAATGAAAAGACAACCTAAGAATTTGGAGAAAATATTTGCAAACCATGCACCTGATAAGGGATTAATATCCAAAATATACAAAGAACTATACATCTCAACAACAAAAAAAACTAACAACCCAATTCAAAAATGGGCAAAAGACCTGAACAATCATTTCTCCAAAGAAGATATAAGGATGGCCACGAGGCACATGAAAAGATGTTCAACACCCTTAACTATCAGGGAAATGCAAATCAAAACTACAATGAGGGGCTGGCTCTGTGGCGGAGTGGTTAAGTTCGCGCGCTCAGCTGCGGCGGCCCAGGGTTCGGATCCTGGGTGCAGACATGGCACTGCTTATCAGGCCGCGTTGAGGCGGCATCCCACATCCCACAACTAGAAGGACATGCAAGTAGGATATACAACTGTGTACAGGGGGGGTTGGGGGAGATAAAAGCAGAGAAAAAAAAAAAAAGATTGGCAACAGTTGTTAGCCCAGGTGCCAATCTTTGAAAAAAAAAAGAAAAAAGGAAGATTGACAACAGTTGTTAGCCCAGGTGCCAATCTTTAAAAAAAAAAGCTACAATGAGTTATCACCTCACGCCTGTCAGAACGGCTATAATTAACAAGACGGGAAACAACAAATATTGGAGAGGATGTGGAGAGAAGGGAACCCTCATACACTGCTGGTGGGAGTGCAAACTGGTACAACCACTATGGAAAACAGTATGGAGATTCCTCAAAAATTAAGAATAGAACTACTGTACAATCCAGGTATTCACCAGCTTGGTATTTAGCCAAAGAACATGAAAACACAAATGCATAAAGATTCAGGCACCCCTGTGTTCATTGCAATATTATTCACCAAAGCCAAGGCTTGGAAGCAATCTAGGTGCCAATCAAAGGATGAACAGATAAAGAAGATGTGGTCTATGTACACAATAGAATACTACTCAGCCATGAGAAACAATGAAACCTGGCCATTTGTGACAATATGGTTGGATCTTGAGGGTATTATGCTAAGAGAAATAAGTCAGAGGGAGAAAGTCAAATACCATATGATCTCACTCATAAGTAGAAGATAAAAACAACAACAAATAAACACAGAGAAACAGAGATTGGATTGGTAGTTACCAGAGGGGGAGGGGGTCGGGAGGAGGGTGAAAGGGTTGATTTGGCACATGTGTGTGGTGATGGATTGTAATTAGTCTTTGGGTGGTGAACCTCATGTAATCTACACAGGAATCAAAATATAATGATATGCACCTGAAAAAAAGAAATTCTAGGAGATGCAAAACTATAGAGATAATGAAATAAGTGGTTTCAAGGACTGATGGTAGGGATCTGGGAATTGACTAGAAAGTGCATCATACGAACTTTTACCATGATAAAACCATTGTGTATCATGATTGTGGTGGTGTGTGGAAATACATTTCCCAAAATGCATCAAATTGTAACTTAAAAATGGAGAATGTTATTGTATGTAAATGAGACTCTAATAAAGCTGATATATAAAATAACACACAATATTGAAGCTCTATTCCAGTAATAACAAAGTAGTTCATATCAACTAACCCACCAGATATGCCAATTTCAGACTCTGGAAAAAATATAAAACAAGTCTTCGAAACCATGGAAGAACCAGTAAAAGTAGGCAGAAACTCTAGAGGACTCTAACTTTGAAAGAAGAGAACCCCATTGGGTGAGATTTACCTTGAAAATCCTCCACTATTCAAATTTAGGGTAAGTTGAGTATCAAAATAAGTAATGGTAGTAATAAATTACAAACTATCAGATTTTCAAAATGAATCCATATTGTTATAAATACATAAATGCATAGAAGAGAAAATTCTTCCTTATAGAATTCCAACTAATAAATTTAGAATGGATGATGGAGTTAGAAAATCATTGATAAGTACTAAAATTATAGGTAAAAGTTTGATGAGGACCAATATATTTGCTTAATATCAAATCATTTCTTCACAAATTTCTCATAAATTACGAAAGGAAAAATAAGAATTGAAGCAAGAAGTAAAATAATTCCTGAATTTGATTAGAAAGTACACTGGTGTTCCTCATGCTATTTTCCAATTTTCTATAAACAGTGAAATTATATCAAAGTAATTTTTTTAATTTGATATAGATCATAGACAATAGTAACCAAATGTCTATTATCCTGAGAATGGGTAGACAGATTGTGGTGTATTCACTTTGGTGTCTATTCAACAATGAATAATGAAATATATGATACACACAAATAAGGATAAACTCCCAAAACATTACATTGCATGAAAAATCCAGACGTAGAATTCACAGTGTATGATTTCATTTATGTGAAACTCAAGAACAGGAAAAATTAATTAACTGACGATGATTGAAATTAAAACAGTTGCTACCCTCGGGGAATGGAGATTTTGGGGAAGACAGCATAAAGAAACATTTTGGGGTGATTGAAATGTTCTATAGCTTCACAGGGGAGGTGGTTACTCTGGTGTATAAATTCATCAAAACATCGCCACACACTTGAAATCTGTGCATTTTACTATATGTGCATTTTACCTCAATTTTTTTAAATGCCACTATATGAAGTTCACAATTAAAAGCAGAAAGAGAAAATTAAACTTTAAAAAGTTTTAGCTCCGTATTTGCTTTTTCCATGAAAGTCAGCCTACATAATCTTAGCTAATGCTAAATCTCATATCCTGTGTTCGCTTCTGATTATGGGTCCGTTCTCAGCTCTAATCCACAAATTAACACTTAAGTAGTTTTTAGCAGCACTAGTTGCTAATATTTTTATAACCAGACCAATTTTCAAAATTACTTTCAAACTTTTAAGCAGTCAGAACCGGGCTTCTGGGCTTCCTGCCTTAGTTCCTGATGCTCATTAGTTTGGGATTTGGAAATGGCCTAATAAGGCTGGACCACAGCTCTGCTGAGACATAACTAGGTCAGCTCTAGGATTCTTTACAGCCTCCAATTCTCATATTTAATGACTATCTCAAAGAGTGAGGTGAAAAATTTTCCTTCTAGAGTAAATCATAATATTTCAAAGAGACTGTTCGTTGTTCCAGAATAGGTCGTACAAACTATGATTTTTGCATGCAAACGAAACCTTTTTTCAAGTAGAAGACAAAATTTATGCCCCTGAAGAGTCTTTCATACCTATGAGGTTAAAGCCTTTACAGACTTACATTACAAACAGATAAAGTCAAAAAGCTCTAGTATCACAAAATGTCTAGGAAGAGACAAGAGGTCAGTTGACTTGCTGAAGTTCTCAGGAGGATTCATCAACAGAACTAGAGCAGAAATTTTATACCTCCTGTTTTATTCCTCTGGTGCAGTGTCCTTTCAATAGGGTCAGATGCAGTTTCCTGATCCTTAAAATAATGCTGCCATTAAAAACAAGACAAAACAAAATCTTCACCCCAACGAGGAGCTGCCTGGCACTTCACATTTTATTTTCTCTGCAGATTAGAATCTATGAGAACATATCCATTATTCATGCATGCAATCACAGAGGGATTCACCTGACATGTGTCTGGTGCCATGAAAAACACACTCTAGGAGATTCCTAAGGAGACAAAAAGAGTAAAAAATAAAGTAACATGCAGAAGTCCCTCTCCTTGGAATATACAGGGGACCTGGGTTGACACTACAGGGTAGGGCACAAAAATACAATATTGGGATGATTTAGTTCAGGCTTCCTGAAGGACCGAGGGATGCATCAATGTTCTCTCAAGGTTTCCTCCTGCTCTGATTCTATGATTCTCAGATAACCCAGGGGTGGAGAGGCCACATGCCAGCTGTTTTTAAATGTTGTTCTTGGAAGAACTATTGATCTGTGTGATTACATGTCTAATGCTATAGAATTTCTTGATTCTTTTCTTTCTCTCTTTGTTGCCTTGGAAATTTGCTGATAAATGAGTAAGATCTTCACTATAGAAGTGGGAAAACTGCCTGGTAGGAAAATTGTCTCCTGTGGAAACAACTGTGATCATATTTAATAGGCATTAAATTCTACGTCTATCTTTGAGGAGCACACAAGCATACATTTAAACAGCCTGTAGAGAACTCCTAAGGCTAAGGATACATCCATGTTCAATTAAATGCAGAGGGTGAGCCCATGGACCTCACAAATGATGATTATTTGCAAATGGTTGCAAATATCTATAGCGTGCCTGAATTGTGGACAGAAAAAGAGCATCTTAAATCAGCACCTGGGTTGCAGCATTTGGGTCTTTACTCCCTCATTTTAAATTTGTCTCAGGAGATGGATTAATGCAAAGTACTTATGGGAGATGAATTCTAGAAAGAGTGATTCCAAAATTGATATAATGTACATTTTTATTACAGAATATGATTATAGATGTTTTTCCTAATTCACTCTATTTATAATGCTAAAGAAATGTCAATTCTAAAAAGCTGATTGATTTAAAATGCATGAAATACGGAACAAGAAGACCTCGCTGTATTAGTTTAGGTTAGACATGGGCTCCTTGAACCAGTCAGACATTAGAAAGCAATGATAGCAATAGCACTCAAGCTCGTAGTCTAAACTGAAACCGTTCCACTTGGTGGAGGTGAAACTGACTAGAAGAAATAATTTGGAAAGCTATCTTGGTCACAAAGAGTTAAGATAAGTAGCATTATGCCTCATCATATGCATTAAATGTAACAAGTATTTAAATATTGGTAGAGGATAGGGCAACTGCTACTGCTTGAACCAAAATTGCTTTTTGCTCACCTGACGCAGTGCCTCAATGTCTTATCATTCACAATAGTTCTTAATGATTTAACTAAATCCATAAAACATGGTAAAGTGAGTGGGTGGGAAAGGAACAGCTAGCCAACTCCCTAATACAGAATAGTTAAATATCCCACTACTGTCCACTGTTATCCAGCAGAGATCTGCATGGGGAAAAGTTTGCTTGTGCAGAGAAAAGGAATAGAAATGTCCACACCACAGGAGTGCCCCAGGACACCACGGAGGAGATGCTGCAGTCTCTATAGGTCATAAAGGGTCTGACTCCTTATTTTTATCTTTAACAGCTAACTTAAGCCTCACCCCTCTTCTTTCATATCATGCACCACATCTGTGAAAGTTGATAAGAAAGCTCAGGTGCTCCCTCCCTAAGCACCCATGGGAGAGTCAAACTACACGAGTCCCTGCTCACACACGTGCAGGAATCCTCGCACCAGCCCCACCCACTAACCAAATAAAAACCCCTGCTCTCTCAAGCCAATCTAACACCACCTTAAGCAGCCTGCCTTGCTCTTCTCAGAAACCCTCATTAGGTAAGAGAGAAACCTTTTCATATACTCCTGGTGTGCGTGTTTGTGTGTGTGTGTGACATGCTCAGTTTTGATGAGGACACATCCTGATTCTGCAGAGTGCCACGACACCTTGTAGTCCCAAGGACATCAGCCTTCTAAACGTTGGAAGAGGGGAAGGGATGAAGTTCCAACAACGGCTTTGCATGTTTGACCTTTTGTGTAGGTTTAATTATATTCACATGGATGGCGTGGAACAAAACCAGATGCAGGGATTTTGAGTTCAATACCAACAGCACTGACCTAAAGGCTGAGACTGTATCAAACCCTTCAGACTGGAAGTGGAAGTAGAAATTTGGCTGGCTTACTTTCTGGTGCATGAGACATTACGGTAACTTCAAGGAATTTCTCCTGCGTAGCTTTAATAACTAAGAGTGATGATAGAGTCTTAAAGGTCTATTTTAATCTTTTAAGTTCATGGACTTTTTTTGTAAACTTGGTATAACATACCCAGATTAAGACAAGACATTTTATATTAGCAATGTTGAAAAACCTACTAATCTTTAACAGTACCTTTGTACAGATGAAAAAAAAAGGAATTGCAAAACACTTAAATTTACCAGACTGCATTCATCCAAATAAAATTCTAGTCAATTTACTTTCACTACTGAATGATTTAAGGGCAATTAAGATTTGATAGTCTATTAGGGATATGATATGTTTGTTTAAGAAAGACAAACATACCGTAATCCTGATCTGTAAATATCCCCAGTGTCATCTCCAAGATTTTCTATTATGAAGATTTATGCTGCCGTTTGGTCTAATTATGAATTAATGATTGGATTTATTTAGAAATGAATTTGACAAACTGAATATTCATGAAGAGAAATTGTCCATGGTAACTAATTCTGTATTGAGGATCAGAAAATGAAAATGAAAGCAAATTTCACTTACTATTTGCCTTCAATTCACCATTAACTTTATCCCACTGATGTTAATAATTTTTAATGGCATTCTTAACTGATAACATTTATATACTTATATAGTTATCCAGAACTTTTCAAGTTTGTCTTCTTTTCTTTGCAAAGATTTTAATCAGGACAACTGTGATATTTAAACTCTTCTACATCTAGACTCTCTATTCTTAAGAGCACTCTTCCAATTCACTCGAAGCTTAGTTACTCTGTGTTCACAACTGAGTACATCTTGACATTTTGAGAATGAATACAAGCCTAAAGAGAAAGTAAAATTTACTCGGGTTTAACAGCTGTTCTCATCTAGTGATATATAGGGTCATGTTAAAGATGTATTAATTGCACATGAGGATGAACTCTGACGCTCTATCAAAAAGAGCTCGTACATGATCATTTATTGCTCTTTCACCTTACCCTTTGCAGAAGCACCTCTTGGGAGGTTGGCAAGGGGATCAACTGATAAAGGGTAAATAAACTCATATACATTCTTTTAAAAATCAGCAACAACTTTATTATGCTCGCTGTGAGCCATCAACTATACTCAGATTAGCTTTAATGGGAAGTTGTGTACCAAGAGTCCTTCCACAAAACCTCCTAACCTGAACTGTTTACATTTTTTTCAAATGCTTACTCAGGGAACCATACTTAATGGCGAATTGTAACTGTTCAAAAAATTGAAATTACAAAATAATTGGGGAGTAGGAGGAGGTAGAAGAGAACACAGTAGAAGAGGCAGTTGTATAACTAGAGGGAAGGACAACGTCAGAAGGAGTCCTTGCTCCTGGTAACCTGTGAAGGCATTCCACGGGCAAGCATCTCTTTCTCCTCTCTTGCTTCCCTTAAGAGCGCAAAATGTTCTGGAATTAGTCTGAGTTATTTGCATTAGAAACTTTAAAATTTGATAGTGTTCTGATAGCTATTTGGCATATAAGTCATTCCAAAACCTTTTTGTCTTATTTATTTGTTCAGCCCATATATTCTCTGTTAATAATTTAGTCTTGTTTGTCATTCAGTTTAACCTGAATAAGTAGTCAGTTTTAAGATCCTTTAGGTAAATGGATTTTTTCTAAGTTAGATAGTTCCCAACATTTTCTCTGTGGCAATATCCATGGAAGATGATTTTTAAATGCAACACGTTTCTACTTTTGGGTGCCCAGAGCTGAAATCAACCCCTGGCATGTCAACTGTAACGCCACACCATTTCCTTTGTATCTCAAAAGGGTACCTGGAAACACAAGTGGCAAATAGTAATTTCATCATAGATTCATTCTTGAATTTGCTGTACTAGAATTTCAAGCTTTCACAATTTAAAATTTAACTAGTATTAGAAATAAAATACATCTTATGGCCAATGAGTATGTCATGATTAATAGAACAGGATATGAGGTTAAAAATTATGGAGCCATCAATAAGTAGCATTTGTGCTACATGGGAGTGGAAAACCTTAACTTCTAAGGGCATTGCTGGTGACCCAGAGCGCTCTCTACATGATGACTTTTGGTTGAAGTAATTCTCTACCTTTTTAAGAGTCAAACTGTGACTGCCAATCATCTATGTCTCCTTCCCAAATAGAAATCTGAACTGTCGTCCTGAAAGAATAAGATTCCCTACAATCTACTTAACTGATCGCAATGATATTTCTTCTATTGATCAGTTCTATAGACATAGACTTGCCAAATCACACTGGGGAGTCAGACACATAGCACTTCACTTTCATGACTTTGACTCTAGAAAGACAAAGGCCATTTATCTTGTGGAATCTCCCTCAACTGGAGTTTTACTACGTTTTTCCTGACTATTTTCAGTTTGTTCATCTTCAATAGGGATATTGCAGAAATATTGTGAAGTAATTTTCCCATTCTATTCTATCAGGTGGCACACATTTTTTGTGCGTACCATTACCGACGATGTTCACCTCAATTACTTCATTGAGGTCGTGCCTGGCAGGGTCCACTGTAAGTTAATCCCTTTATAGTTTATAAGCCTTTTGTAAGGAGATAGTTTTATGTGTCAATTTGGCTGGACTATAATACTCATTTATTTAATCAAATACTAATCTAGGTGTTGCTGTAAAGATATTTTGTAGATTATTTAACCTCTAAAATTATTTGATTTTAATTAAAGGAGATTACCCTAGATAACGAAGGTGGGACCCATTCAATCAGTAGAAAGGCCTTAAGAGCAACAGCTGAAGAAGAAAAACATCTGCCTCAAGACAGCAGCATCATCTCCTACCTGATTTTCCAGCCAGCTGGGCTGTCCTATGTATTTTGGACTTGCCAGCCCCTCAATCACATGAGCCAATCCCTTGAAATAAATCTTAGTATCTTTGTAGAACATATTAATAATTAATTAATTGTATGTAAAATTTATATTTTTCATCTATTTATAATCCTTTTGGTTCTGTCTCTCTGTAGAACCCTGACTTATCTGACTCATAAAGATTTTGGTACTGGGAATGGTTTAGGCAGAAGAGAATCTTGAGGATGAGTTTTCTAGATTGATTCTATGGAGGTACTTTGAAATTTAAAAGTGCCCTATTGCGCATCAAAGTGTCAATTTATCCATTCTTTCACGTACATCAGTATGGACTCATGGTTCCCTAATTTATTCAAGGGTTTATAATCTATTTTTTTACTAACTTTATTGAAATATCATTCATTTGGCATATAATCTACGCACTTAAAGTACAGAATTTAATGACTTTTAGTATAGTCACAGAATTGTGAAGCCATAACCACAATTAATTTTTGAATACTTTCCTCACCAGAAAATGAGGAAAGACCTGTACACTTTAGTTATTATCTCTAAAACTCTTCATCTTATTCAGGCTTGGCAACCACTGATCTACTTTCCATCTCTACACATTTGCCTATTCTAGACATTTTGTATAAGTGGGACAATATAATATGTAGTATTTTTGTGGCTGGCTTACTTCACTTAGTGTAATGTTTTAAAGATTCGTCTATGTTATAGTATATATCAATATATTATTCTTGTTTATAGTCAAAAATATTCTGTTGTGTAGAATACCATATTTTGTTTATCCACTCATCGCTGATGGAAATTTAGATTATTTTCACCTTTTGGCTACCATGAATAAGGCCACTAAAGACACTTGTACACAAATTTTTTTGTGGACATATGTTTTCAGTTCTCTTGAGTATATACCTAGGAGTAGAATTGATGAGTCTAATGATAGGTGTATGTTTAACTTTTTGAGGAACTGCCAGATCATTTTCCAAAGTGGCTCTACCATTTTGCACTGCACCAGCAATGTATGAGGGTTCCAATTTCTCCACATTCTTGCTAGCAGTTGCTATTCCTAGTTTGATTATAATCATTTTAGTTGGTATGGCATGGTATCTCATTCTGGTTTTGATTTGCATTTCCCTAATGACTAATAATGTTGAGCATCTTTTATGTGCTTGTAGGCCATTTGTATATTTTCTTTGGAGAACTGTCTGTTCAGGTTCCTGATCTGTTTTATAATTGTATTATTTGTCTTTTTAATTACTAAGTTGTAAGAATTCCTTACATATTCTACAGACAAATCCCTCATCAGATATATGATTTGTAAATATCTTCTCCCATTCTGTGGGTTATCTTTTCTTTTGTGATAGTATCCATTGAAACACAAAAGTGTTCCATTTTTATGAAGCCACATTCATCTATTTTTTGTTGTTGTTGCTTGTGCTTTTCATGTCATGGTAAGAATACATTGCCAAATCCAGGGTCACAAAGATTTACTCCCATATTTTCTTCCCAGATTTCATAGCTTTAGTTATTACATTAGGTTTTCTTTCAATTCCGAGCTGTACGTGATGTGAGATAAGGATCCACCTTTGTTCTTTTGCATGTGGACAACCAGTTTCTCAGCACCATTTATTGAAAAATCTATTCTTCCATTAAATTGCACTAAGATGTCATGGAAAATGAAGAAGTTGAAAGCTCAAGTAATTAGTGCCTCAACTGAACCAATCATTAAGCTGGTAAAAACTGATAGAATCAACTATTTTAGAACTCTGAAATCTAAAAAAGCTTACAGCAACCAAGTGAGTGCTTAATGAAGAAAAAGACTATAAATTTCAATAAGAAAGCTTTGTAGCATTTTTGCTCACCTGCCTACCATCCTTCATTCTCCAGCTTAGTGGTGGCTGTCTGGACAGAGGCTCACGTTACCAGTGAGAATTGCTGATGCCAAGGAGGCAATACAGACTTGGTTCTCAAAAAACCATGCTTGTGAATTTTGACCTAACTGGCAGTTCTGTGAGGGACTGGCACAAAGGGCCAGGGCCAGATGTATGCTCTATGTTCAGAAAACAACTGAGAGGGCCACAGGCTTGCACCTCTGGCTAATCTGTGGGCTTCATGCAAGTAAGAAGTAAAGCAAAAGGCAGAGTTATATGCAGCCTGGCTTAGTGTTGAAGGAGTGCTCCAGCTCAGAACCAATCTGCAAAGATAGGGGGAGGGGTGTGTGTGTGTGTGTGTGTGTGTGTGTGTGTGTGTGTGTGTGTGTGTGTTGAGGAAGATCAGTTTGTCTTTGTTTTTGTTTTCTCTTGACTCCAGGCATTAAGGAAATCTCTGTCAGCTGTCAAGTTACTGGCTGACCACTGAGATAACAGAACAGAGACTTCTGTGACCACACATGACTAGGAACACAGTCTTTGCAATAATTGTTTGGAAAAGTACTAAACAAATGGATAACTCCATCCCTTAACAATCAACAAGAGCAAACCTTTGATGGGGGGAGAATCTGATTTAC
Organism: Equus caballus; assembly: GCF_041296265.1. Classification (NCBI taxonomy): domain Eukaryota; kingdom Metazoa; phylum Chordata; class Mammalia; order Perissodactyla; family Equidae; genus Equus; species Equus caballus. Next base: position 22,570,261 of record NC_091692.1, read on the forward strand.
AGAGTTACCACATTACAATATTCAGATGTTCACTTTTCAACAAAAAATTACAAGGCATACAAAGAAACAAGAAAGTATGGCCAATTCACAGGAAAGAAAGAAATTGACAGAAACCATCCTTGAGGAAGTCCAGGCATTGGATTTATAGAAAAGACTTTAAATCAACTGTAGTGTGACATGATTAGAAAATATTATTGGCAGTAAATTTTTAATTATATGCTCAGAGTAAAACAACTGAAACCTTATTTTCATTAGACTGACTGCCACCAACTCTGTTTATTTTTAATGCAGTTCTTTTTTCTACTTACTACTACTCTATATTCAGCTTTGGAATTAAAACCTTCAACTCCTCGCTTGCTCCAGATAAGGGAGAATAGGATAGTTCTCTTAAAGCTGGTGTTCAGCATTAGTGTGAAAGGTGATGCTATCTATTCTCTGACTGGATCACTCAAAAGGTATGGATCTGTGGGGAAAAATGAGAATGCTACTAGACCAGTGCATCCCAAAGTGCTGGCCTGTGGACTGTGTTGTGTTCTGGTCCACAATGAGATAAGAAATTGAGAGTAAGTGTTTAAGAACTTTTATAGAAATTTCAAAGAGTAATTCTATGTCTGTGGAATAGAATAATAAAAAATTAGGTAGTATTTCAATGCTTTTTATTTCATTTTTCCAGTAATTTGTTTTTATTGTATTTTACAGAAGTACTGATCCACAACATATTAGGAAAAAAACATTTTTTAATTAATCCTTCACCATAGATTGTTTGAGAGCATTGTTCTAATCAGCTTCACCAGACCTCATAGGTCAGGTTTTATTTGGGAGGAATGTAATGATTTCCTAAAATGCCAAAGATCTATATCTCAATGTGAAAACAAAATTGACAAACCATTTACCAGACTAGAAAAGAAAAAAAAAAGAGAGAAGACTCAAATTACTAAAGTCAGGAATGAGAAAGAATTACTCCTATCATTTTGGGGATCCCTTCTTTTTCAAAGAACTACTTTTGGTTTTGTTGGTTCTATTGATTTTCTGTTCTTATTCTGTTTATTTATGCTCTAGTCTCTATTATTTCCTTCCATCTGCTTGCTTGGGCTTAGTTGTTCTTTTTCTAGTTTCTTAAGGTGAAAGTTTAGGTTATTGCTTGAAATTGTTTTAATGTAGGCTTTAACAGCTATTAATTTCTAGTTGAGCATTGCTTTTTCTGTGTTCCATAAGTTTTGGTATATTGTTATTTTCATTCATCTCAGAATATTTCCTAATTTCCCTTCTGATTTCTTCTTCATCCCATTGGTTATTTAGCATTTGTTAATTTTCCAAATTTTATTCTGTTGTTGATTTCTAATTTCCTCCCCTTGTGATTAGAAAACGTACTGTGAATTATTTCAATCATTTTAAATTTATCAAAACTATTTTGTGACCTAATGTGTGGTTTATCTTGGAGAATGTTTCATGCACACTTTATAAGAATGTGTATTCTGCTATTATTGTCTGAAGTGATCTGTAGATGTGTGTTAGGTCTTGCTGTATAATGTTGTTCAGTTTGCTATTTTCTTGTTGATTTTCTATATATTAATGGAAATGGGATATTAAAGTTTCCAACTAGTGTTGCTGAATTGTCCTTTCTTTCAATGGTGTCAGCTATGCTTCATATATTTTGGGACTCTGATGTTAAGTGCATGTATATTTATACTTGTGATGTTTTCTTGAAGTGTTGACTCTTTTCATTATGCAATGTCCTTCTTTGTCTTTTATAACAATTTTTGTCTTAAAGTCTATTTTGTCTGATATTAGCATAGTCACTCCGGCTCTCATTTGGTTACTGTTTGCATGGAATTCCTTTTTCCATCCTTTTACTTTAAACTCTTTGTGTCTTTGAATGTAAAGTGAGACAGTTGTAGATAGCATATAGTTGGATATTGTTTTGAAATCCATTCTGCCAATCTCTGACTTTTAAATAGACAGTTTCATAGATTTACATTTAGTCTAATTACTGATAAGAAAGAATTACTTCTGCCTTTTTGCTGTATATTTTCTATACGTCATACCTTTTTTTCCCTTTCAATTCCTCCATTACTCTTTTCTTTTGTTTTAAATAGATGTTTTCTAGTGCGTCAATTTAATTCCTATGTCATTTCTTTTACTATATATTTTTGAGTTATTTTCTTTGTGGTTGCCCTGAGAATGATAGTTATCAAATTAACTTATAATAATATAGTTCAGATTAATATTTCTTTTACTCTATTATTTACTTATTTTTCTTTCCCTGTGGTACTGGCCAAAACTTTCAAAATTTTGTTAAATGGTGGTAAGTGCCCTTGTTTTCTTCCAGTCCTTTCATTTTAAATGAAAGCTGATGTATAACGTTGGCCTTCCACAGAGGGGTGCTAAACATAGTAGGGGCACTGAACAAACATAAATTCCCTACCTGGCATAGAGTATGTGCTCACTAAATTTTTGCTGAATGAAATTATATATTTTGTGTGTGTTTGGTCATGATTATAACTTTCCCACTTCAATTCCTCCCATCTTCCTCATCCTCAGCTGATGCTCCCAGACATGCCGTGCTTCCATTTTACTGTGCTTTTGTGTGTGCCTTACAGACCAAAATGTATTCCTCCTCTAATCTTTGTATAAAGATATTATTTATCCTTGTAAATAGTTTACATCAATTCTATTTTAAAATTTTACTTAATTTCTTCCTCGAGACTGAAATATCTTTAATTTTCCCCTTTTTATTACCCCAGATGATGTGTTTTGCTCACATTTACAACACCCCTTGCCTTTCAGTGTAAGGATGCTGTTTATACATCTTTTCTCTCAACTAGACTGTGACCTACTGAGGATAAAGATCAGGATGTCTCTTTTATTTGTATCTTCAGTACAGTATTTATCCTATTGATGGGTGATACTGTGTGTTGAACAAAAAAGAAAGTGATGATTCTATTTATAATGTACTTTACAATGTAAAGGACTCAGAGATGGTCTGAAGTAGATGACTGAGTGACGATAATCTGATGGTTGGTTCTCCCAGAATGCTGCAATGATCAGCCTAGTTCTGATGTCCACTTGGAGATGAAGAATTAAGTTTAGGTAAAATAACCAGATCTTCCATATGGTTGTGCAGCACCACCGCCTACCACCTTAGTATGAATTCTACCCCTCAGGTGCAAAAACTCTATGCACACAGCTTCCTGCAGAATGTCACCATAACTGCCTAGTTCCCTCAGATGACAGTAAAGAAGCTTGGGATTATTATACTAAAGCTTGACATGTCTAGGAAATTACATTGTCACTAAGAGCTATCTTTTGAGCCCCAACAGACATGTTCTGTAGGACTGATCTTGTCATCTACACTCTTGGGTTAGGAATGGCTTGACACTCTGGTAAGTTAGTATTTATCAAGAGCATCTGTGTTAAATAAGATAATCAATTAAGATGTACTATGTGGCCACACTGATCATGGCTGGTTGCTTGAAGAAGAAAGATGGCCTTATGGTACCAGCTGAAACAAGTGAAAACTTGAGGGCCTGGCCTGGGAAGGCAGAGTCCTTCGTCATTGCCAAGGCTGTGATCCGGTATCACTCAGCTTCTCCCACTGTCTCACCTGGGATAAGGCTTTTTAATTCGTGATTCAGCTCAAAAGACAACATCTATATTTGTACTCAAGACCCAAGGGGAAAACAGCATCATAATGAATATGTCCTTTACCATTAGCTAAAGCTTAGTGAATGTGATGCTATAATTATCCATGTTTCCATAGAACTTCATCTTTTAAAAATTTGTGTCCCTGGTACAGAGGCTCTGCATTTTGCATTTGTTTTTGTGATGATACACAGTTTTGCAGGGTATTTCTTTGTATCAGCATTTTGGCAATATAAAGCTTAACAGTGTACTATACTTTGATTACCCTCTTGATACCCATATTAAAGCAAAATAAAAATAAAGCTGTTGTTTTGTGGCCAAGCTCTGCCATGTGATTCCACTCTATGTAATTTTCATAAAGTAGAGTCAACCCATGGAATATTCCCCATCGATGTCTCTGTCCTTCTCCCCATTCCAGATGATATTTACTAGTTGAATGAGGTGGTTGGTTTGGGGGACTAAGTAAGACAAACTCACCCATTTATATATATAAATGCCTCAACTTGACAGGCACATTTCAAATCCCTGCGATACAGCAGTTTACAAAAGAGAAAAAAATCACTACTTTCTCGGAGCCTACATTCTTTGAGGGGCAGGCAGACAACAAATCAAGTAAATGCATAAAATACAAAGGTTTTACACAGTACTATCAAAAATAGGAGGGAAGAGTCATATTGAAGAGAGGGAGCTTGGAGTGCCACGCTTCATTGCAAATTGTTTGTCAGGGAAGGTTCCAATGAGATTGTGACAATTGAAAGATTGTCCTGATAAAATGCAGTTATCTTCACTAAAAAAGGAATTTAAACACATTCTAATAAAGCATGAATAGTTTTTAGCTTTTAACATCTTCTTGGAGAGCAAAGTGACATAGAATAGGATGGAAGACTTGATTAGACTCACACAATTAGAGATGATAAGTGTAACTGTGAAACTTAAACTGTTTCATGGTTTGATCTACGACAAGCTTAGCCCCCATCCTCCTACCTCTGCAAACAAACTTTCATGATGCTTGAATGGGGGGATTCTCCTTAGGAACCATATACTAGAGGTTAAAGGAAGAATTACTCTCACTTGGGATCTCACTAAAATTTCTCCCCTTAACTCCACTGATTTTTTTTTTTTTCCTTTGTGGATGGTGTAGCTGTGTAATCCTTTTCTTTTTTTCCAATGAAAATTAGCCCTGAGCTAACATCCACCTCCAATCCTCCTCTTTTTGCTGAGGAATACTGGCCCTGAGCTAACATCCATGCCCACCTTCCCCTATTTTGTATGTGAGATGCCTGCCACACCATGGCTTGATAAGCGGTGCATAGGTCTGTGCCTGGGATCCGAACTGGTGAACCCAGGCTGCCAAAGTGGAGCACGTGAATTCAATTGCTGTGTCACTGGGCCAGCCCCTGTAGCTGTGTAATTCTAATATCTAAAACTACTCTCAGTTTCCTAGAATTCTTTAGCTAGATAAAGACGGAAAGTTACTGAGAATAAACCAGAGGTTCATATTTTCTTCATAGGAATGTAAATTATATCTGAATTCATTTAAGTCTTTCTCTCTGGACTCTGAGTAAGTAGAACTCCTCCACTATGGAATTATGGAAAACAGGGTGGTGCTAATGGTTACTATGCAATATCATCTAGACTTGCAAGCTGTTGGATAGGAAAGAAAGGCAGCAGGTTGAGGATTGGAGCACACTGGAGAATGTAGGATCCTGCAAGGCCATGGATGGTGCAAGAGGGCCCTGGAAGTCCCTGAGCGGTGATTGTCCCTCATTTCTGATCCATCATTGCCACAGCAGCTTCATGAAAATGGGAAAGATGAGTTGAGCTTCAGCAGGCTACTGGTATTTGAGAAGGTTTCTCCACAAATCTGGAGCCATCCTTAAATATGGAGAGTTTTCCCTACTTCTCTGTGTTGCTGGTTATGGTCATGAAATAAGAGCTGGCTCAAAGAGTAGATCAGTGTCAATCCAGCACCAATAAGAGCAAAGACCAGACCTTTGAGTCTGCACTAAACACCGGGCACAATGTGGGCATGATTAAGTCGATTTCTTTAAAACACAGTCTAGAAATATCAGAAGGAAATACCACATGATGGATGCTAAGAGACAGGAGAGTCTTTCTGCAGTTTTTAATGTTCCTCCTCCATTCTGTCTAGCTGTGCCAGAATGATGAGAGGATGACCATCCATCCCTTTCCATTTGCTGTAATTTTGATTACAATTAAATATGAGATTATTCACCCGCTTACCAAAGTGGGATAAACCCCTCATGTGAACTGTAAATTGTAGCTTCCTTTCTTTGGAACTAATATCTAAGAGCTTATCCCTCTTTTCCATGGGTGTAAGGTTTCAGAAGGAGGGCTCTGCCACTTCCTGTCTGGAAAAGGGCATTTTTCTTTATGGAGGACTTTTAATAACATCCCATTTGTTTATCTCTCTTCACGGATTTTTTAATTATCTAAAAGTAACACAGTTAGTTCCAAAAGAAGAATTAATAAACAGCTACTTGTGAAACTATGTAGGAAAAACAACTCTACCCACTGCATATGTATACATGTTGGATTTCAATTTCATTTGTGTGCACACTTTGCATATGAGCAATGTTATTTATAAAATGGTGAGTAGGGCCCCTTCATGGAATCATTCTCACCATTCAGTCACTAAATGATTTCTCTGTCGCATCCAGAATTAGTAGAACTGACAGATAAGGACTGAGTGGAATCCACAAACTCTGAAGTGTATATGATGTCTCTACTTTTTGTTTTTTGACATTTACGTTTCCTAGTGCAAAGATTAAAGTTGATGGAAACTATTTTTTAGCGTTAAAAAAAACTGACCTTAAGTAATTTTGCAGTAATTTATAAAGACTCATTTAAAATTAGAATTTTGGTTTTATTACCTTCAAAGATTAGGCCTGACAAGCTGTCATGATGAGAGGCCGTTAGCCCAAGTAGAGAGGTGTAGCATACCCCCACTGCTTCTCTCTTGGTTTTGGAAAAATATGTCAATGGCATAAACATCCAACAACATTTATTAAATAGTGTGTACAAGATACCTGCTATGCACTGACTTAAAATTGCTGGTTATATGAAGTCCCTTCTCTCAAACAGCTATCTCCATATTGCAAGTGATAGAACCTAGTAAAGAGAACTTACAGGATGATATTTGCTTTGGCTGTATTTTTTGTAAAAATTGGATAAGGGAATAGTAAACCAGTAAGGTCTATTTTCCCTCAATTTTCTCGCTAGTGTTCTGGCTTCTAAGGCGCTCTGGACACAATCCTAGGGAGAGCTGGAAAAACATTTATCCAGAAAAAGCTTCTATAGCCGTAAAGATCTCTCCAGAACAATGTGTCATCTCTTCTGAAATATTTCCCATTTCTTTTTGTCATCTGGATTGTATTCATTTGGCAAAGGAGGCAGTTACATTTCAGTCCAGCAACTTGCCCAGCTTCTCTTTATATTGATGTTGGCTGTGATGGCATTAGACCTCGGTTCAGGAGCCCTTGTTACCTAAAATGCAAACAAAATCCTCTCGCCTAACTTCTGATGCCTACCAGAATCTCATACCAAGATGAGCATGAACTGTTCCTTCTGTTCAGCATCACCAAGAACCTCTGTTGTCCTCATGTTACATTCAGAGGGAGGGAACCAACAGACAGGCATAAAATTACTGACGGACATGGCACTGCATTGTTTAGCGTTAAATTTTTATGGTACGTAGAACAGTACCTCAGAAAAGAGAAAATTAAGTCTTTTACTTTTGACTTTTCTTTGGAATGAACTCTGGGTAAGGGCACATTTCCAATCATGGCAAAATACTAGGAGTTAGGAAGAACTACCTTTGTAAATTAGCTGCCATTTAAGCCAGGGTCGCTCCAGAATTTCTATATGGGTGAGGCTTGGAAAGAACAATGTGTTTGGAAGGCGATGTTGAGTGACTTCTGAAATAAATGTATTGCCTTTACTTAGGGTATACCAGCAAAGTTTTCTAAAGATACTTTTTCTATACTTTATAGAATATGATTATAAATATATATTTATACAGAATATAAATAATATTAAATGTATGAAATAATATAAATTATGTTTATAGATGTTTATTTTCCTCCATGTGAGACAGCTGGGGATATTGATGGAGAGCATCAGGGTATAAAAGATTCCTCCAAGCCACTCTTTGCTGTCACTATTATGAATAAAAGGAGGCAGACTGAGCCCGAGGATTTTGTCCAGATCAGTTATGGTCTTCATGCCGCGCCTCGTAGCGATGGCAACTGTGATTACAGCCCAGCCTCCCCAGAGATCAGCATCTCTGCCAGGAGCTGTTTCCCCTGACAGAAAGCAGATGTCTGAGTACAGGGAGAAGGGAGTGAAATCAGCCCTGAGGAGCTTCAGAAAACAATAGTTCTGACTTGACCTGTAAACACATACTTTGCAATAATTGTCCTTGCCGCAAGATAGGTTGTATATTTTTCTCTTTCCTTTCTTATTTTGTTTTCCCCAAAATAGATTGCGAATAGATGTTCAGGAAAGAAGCAGTTTCAGAACGAATGTTATTGCCATAAAATTCACATGAATTTCAGCCACGGTAGTGATTCTCATTGGGTTTCTGCATTGTGGCATTATAAGATTTCTCTACTACTGACTAATTTCAATTAATTTATAGCACTGAATATGATTTCAACCCTGGGCATTCAGTTAAAGTTAATGATGATTTCTCTATCCTTTGTCATTCATATTCTTCCATACAAACTCTTTATAATACCTTGTTGTCTGGTGAAATTCTACGTTTACCAGTTTTTAGAATTTGAACCAAGAATAAAAAGGAAAAGAAAAAGGAGAAGAAGGAAGAGGGGAAAAAGGAACATATTAAAATGCATTTAAGGGGTCATTGAAATATAAGATAGCATTACTTTCCCCCACGTTATACTTTATTCCACCTGACATACTACACACTTAGTATAACCTCCATCAAAATGGGGGTTTTTATCATTCTCCTCTAGCATCTAAAGCAGTGCCAGAAACAGAGGAGGCATGTAATAGATATTTGTTGAAGGAATGAGCAAGATTGGTGTGGCATCTAGTTCTCTTGGTTTTTAAATCTGATACACTCTACACACTAATTCCACTATCTTTGACATTAAATATGTGCGTCATTCTCACAATGGTTTTTGAACTATCCTGACTGATCACCAATTCCTTTCATGTAGGAAGGAAAATTAGCAAGACCACATTACAAATGACAGTATGAGGATTAATTACCTGTTTGAATAATTGAATCATCATGGGGAAATTTACAGGAACTATAAAATATAAATATTAAATATTTGGTTTAGAATCAAAAACATGAAGTTAAAATTTTAGCATCGAAATAGATACACCTTAACTATCTGAAAGGTAAAACTGTAAACTGGCAGAAACAAGGGTGGTGATTTATTTCAGGTCCTCTGCAATATGAAATTGGCCATCTGTCATAGACTGTCACTAAAAATCACGAAAACCTGAGCCACGTGCTGCACAGATGATAAAAAACTGAAAAAGTGATTTCTGACTGAATCACTGACGTTGTCTGCACACACTGTCTGTCTTCCCACTTCTCTCAGGAGGAGACATTCCAGTATGTCTAGTTCAGTCAGTCAATCACATTCAAAATAAAGACAATCAAAGATCTATGAAGTGCCACATTTTCTGTTTGTGAATATTGAGTCAGCTTTACCTTGTGAGGAGTAGTAATATACTCTTGAGGAGTTTATAGTATTTAATTGATTTCTAAACTTTTTATCAAAGAAATACATTTATGTATCCCCACAATTAATCACTTTAGCAATACTTATGACAAATAGCAGTCCTTGGATCACATCTACTCCTAATTCCTGCTCTCCAGAAGAAACAATTTATAGAATTTCTAATAATTAACCATTTTTACCTCAAAACTGGCAAATTCATGTTTCCACTTCATACTTTTACTGTGTGTGTATACCCAAGCCACATAAAATGTCTCCTTCTTGTTTAAACATGGGACTCTTTAATCAACATTATTTTTTGAGAATAATCTATACGTATAGCTCTAAGCGTTCATATTATCCTTTTGTATAACATCCCATGTTTTTATCCATTTTGCTCTCGATAGACAGTTGCATTTACTTATTTATTTACAAACGGCACTATGGTAAATATTTCTATTCATGTCTTCAGGTGTGTACATTTTACAGTTCGTCTGGGTTATATACTTAGGAATAGAATTTCTAGATCATGAAGTATATGCATCTTCACCTTTACTAGATATCACCCAATTGTTTTCCAAAGTAGTTGCATCAATGTACCCTGCCATTAACAGTGTATAAATATTCCTTTGCCCCTTTGTGTCAAGACCTTGACAATGCTTGGTGTTGTCAGAAATTTTTCCAATATTTTTTGCCTCCCTCTTGGTGCTCCACCACGCCCCACGTCCTCCAGAGACACCTGAGATTCTGCAGTCCAAGTCAGGTTACTTCTTGTCTTTCTCCACTCACCGCTTCGATTCCAGTTTTCTTGGATCCATTATATCAGTTGCTGCTTGTCCTGTTTTCCAGCTTACAAAATTTGGTTGCTATCATCTTCACTTGTATTTTCTCTGTGTTGGGGGATTTATGCCTTTATTAACCCCTAAAATATTTTTATTTTAGTGGGTTTTCAATCAGGAATTTAGATAAACCAGTGTGCTCAATCACTATCATTAACTAGAAGCTGTTTCATAGTGTTTCATTTGCATACACATCAGTCTCTGTTGCAAGTACTCAATTCTGCATTATAGCTCAAAGCAACTATAGATGATATATAAACGAATGTTTATATATGGCCATATGCCCATATGGATTTGGCCTGTGAGCCATATTTTCCTGACCCCTAATAAAAACCCACTGCCTGGTTGTCTGAAGGGGTGAATAGTACACGAAAAATACATTCCCCAAAATGCATTGCTTCCAGAACTGTCTTGGCCATACCTCTGCCGTTAATAAATTAGTTGTGAGACCTTATAACTCACAAATAAAAATTCAAGAGCTTTCTCCGAGTCCATTGTCAATCCCAGGTTTTTCTGGCCATTGTAATCTGAACAGAGATGGGCTGGAAAAGGCTAACACAGAATGTTGGCTGCCTCCAAAAGTCAAAGTCAGTTCTGTCGTTGAACTCGTGTCTGAACTTAGGAGCAGCGACTGAGCAGTGTTTGGGTGGGATTTTTAGAAACCACCTTCAAACATTCATGCTTGGTTTGTCTCTGAGCAAGGAGCCCATGTAGGCCACCAATTGTGTTTTTCATCTAGTTACATAATTTCACGCCAGTTGCCATTGGAGACCAGAATTCTTCGAGTTGTTTATTCAAGTAAAATAGGTGTCATTTTCCTTCCATTTAAGTGTAAATTTTAAGCATGTTGGGAAACAGTAAGAGAAGAAAATACCATTTCAGATATTTAAGACTTGGTGTACGCTTAGCATTCCAACCCCAGAATTCTGACAGGGGAGTATCGCAGGAGCCAGTATAGCTATAAATATTGAATGATGGGATGTGTGCCAATGCAGCATACGGTTTTATGTGAACAATGAATATTCTATTATCTGATGTGATGCCAGGGAGGAAGCAGCTTTGTAGAGGCCTGATGCAGCTGAGCCTATGTCACAGACTACCCGTCTGTCTAAGGTGTCTAAAGCATAAAGATGGATTGAGGGACTCGCTTGAAGAAGGCAGACAAGGATGAGGTTGTTAATGAGTTGCAGCTGTGCCCAAAAATGGCACCAGAAATTGCTACAATCAACTGCATTTTGAATGACTTGCTAGTGTCCGTAATGATCTGCATTTTATGTGGGCTGCCTGGATGCCTGGATTAGTAGCATTAGTAGCATGGTGTTTTCATTCCTGTCCCTGGGGTGGTCTCCATTATAAGAGCTTCATTTCTACCTTCTGATCAGTTATTAAAGGATTATGCTGTCCACATCTTTATAGCATATAATACATAATATACAAAATATATGTGTTCATATGTGTGTATATGTAAATATGTATATATATGTATACACACACAGATGATTCTCCTTCATGAGTTTCTCAACAGCAAAATTGTAATTTCAATTTAATTAAAAGAATATTTGTTCAAAGAAGAATATCATTCACATTTAATGAAAGTAAAGTTTCAACTTCTGGAGGCTTCAGTGGATAGGCAGAGCCTTCTTGCCTTGCTTGCTCACTCATTCCTGGTCAAGCACGTAGCCTATACGTGGCCAAGATGGAGTCAGAGCCTGGTGCTCTGATCACAAGGAGAAATACAAGTCTATATTCCTTGACCTTACTGACTAGGAACATTCTAGTGTTTGATTCCATTTTAAAATATTTGAAGAATTTCCATTAGTATTACTTAAAATGCCCCCCAAGCACTAGCTCAATGATGGTCTAAAATGGAATAAATATGGTACTCAGATTACCAGCAATCAAAATCCTATGATGGCCTCAGCTCTGTTGGGCTTCAGACTGCAGAGTGAGTCATGAGTTGCTTCATTAATTGCCGGACAATGTGGCCCAGAATGGAAATGAAGGAGTCTTCCAAGATGGTACATTTAAAATTTTAATATGTATACAAATCACTTGGGATCCTGTTAAAAGGCAGATTCTCATTTATTAGCTCTGAGGGAGAGTCCAAACTTCTACAGTTCTAACAAGCTCCCAGGTGATGCTTTTGTTGCTGGGTTACAACCCACAATTCCAAAGCTATTTGGAATCAGTGGTCCAGAGGAATAATGCCTTTCTGTGCTTTGCCAATTACTGAGAGATCGCCCCTGGAACCTTTTAAGCTGAGAACTACTTCTTTGGTTTTAAAGACAAATTTGCTAGTGGAAAAGTAGGATAGATATGTCAGCCTGGACTTTTGGTGTGGCTGCCATGCAGGTTTTGTGTGTATGTCTATCCAAAGCAGGTCTTGCAGACGTAGAGGTAATTGTACCATTGTCTCAGAAAAGTCATTATAGTTTCTGGATGCTATAAACCTGGAATTAGAGAAAAGAAATGTGATAATCTAGTTTAAAGTATCAGGTAGTATGTATTCTATAACTTTGTTATAATCTCATAATTCTGTAATGCCTGTTGTTTTAGTTATTTTTTTCTTTATTTTTACCCCCATGTCATTCTTTAAAATAAATTGAAACAGTTATCTTTTGCCTTTATATACATTTTTGAAGCTAAATTTATGATAACTATAAACCAGATTTTACGTGGAGCACATATTTGAATCTAAACTAAACCTCCTTCACCATAGCTAACTCTATGATAGATCTTGAGAGTTTCTTGCCCCTCCTTCAGTAGTATCAGACATCTGCTTTGTAGCTATGCAGTAACTGGATCTAAGAAGATTCCCCATCTCTCTCTCAGAGGAGGAAAACTTTTGCTTCTGTTCCTCCTAGCATCCTTTCCTGGTCTCTGGTTCCCTCCTCCAGTGCTTCATGTCTTTTGCTTCTTATTAGACAAGTGTACAGGAAGTGGGTAATCCCAGAGATAACCAATCACGACTTGCACGCCTAACCCACTGAAGAGAGCACTCTGGTCTTTTGCCCAGCCCTCAGTATTTCATACAAGGACTCAGTGGAGACCTATGGAAGAGAGGTTTTAAGTCAATACAGATTTCCCTTGTGTCTGTGGCTCCAGTTGTTCTAAACTGTCATGCTAGCCTATGCTTAGTCTTTCAGAATTCATTGAAATTTTAACTGAATTCTTATTATCCATTTTTTGGTAGCTATCGCTTTTTGCTATGTTCACCAAGGGGAAACAGTTCATATGTTCTGTCTCTCCTTGGAGGGATTGTAACTATTTGGAATTCATTTCACTGACAACATTGCAACCTCAGCTCTCTGATGCACTCAAGAAAATTTGTGGTTTTGTAAATTATCCTGTTGTTTCCTGGTTGTTAGGGTAGAAGTGATATTCTACTGTGACTCTAAACAGAAGGTGCAAAAAACAAAGTTTTAAAGTGTACCTTTCTTTAAAACTTAGTTTTAAAGAAAGAATCAGGAAGTCATATCATAAATGTTACTTTTGATTTGAGACTAGAAAATACTGTAACTATGGGACAGAAGGAAGAAAAGCTTTCAAAGAGGAGGAACCAGTATGGGTGAATACCCAGCAGTGAGAGAGACAATACTACTGAGAGTTCAATGTAGCCTCTAAGTCCTGTTAAACTTTATACTAAAATAAGTGAGTAGGCATTAAAGACTTTTAAACAGAGGAGTGATGTCATGAGATAATATATTAAAGATATTTCCTTGGGCTGACCCGGTGGCCTAGTGGTTGAGTTCATGCGCTCCACTTCGGCAGCCCAGGTTAGGGGGTTCAGATCCTGGGCGTGGACCTGCACACTGCTTGTCAAACCATGCTGTGGCAGCATCCCATATGCAAAATTGAGGAAGATTAGCACAAACGTTAGCTCGGGAACAATCTTCCTCAAGCAAAAAAAAAAAGGAGGAAGATTGGCAACTGATGTTAGCTCAAGGCCAATCTTCCTCACCAAAAAAACCCCAAAACAAAAGATATTTCTCAACTTTCTTTGTGGAAAATGTAAGCAAAGTGAAGTAGAAGTGGGAGAAAATCAGTTTGAAGGCTTTGCAACAGTCCAGATGTGAAATGCTAGTGATGCTTTCAAGATGGCGGCTGTAGAGATGGAGAGAAGCGAATGGATTCAAGAGGAACTTGAGAAATGGAATCAAGAGGACTTGGTGAACAAACAAGCACATACCTTAAATATTAAGAAGTCCAATAAAAAAAGAATTTAAAGCTTCTGAACAGCAAAGGAAACCATCAACAAAACTAAAAAGACAACCTAAGGATTGGGAGAAGATGTTTGCAAGCCATATATCTGATAAGGGGTTAATATCCAAAATATACAAAGAACTCATACATCACAATAACAAAAAAATTAAAAACTGAATTAAAAAAATGGGCAAAAGATCTGAACAAACATTTCTCCAAAGATGGTATACAGATGGTCAGCAGGCACTTGAAAAGATGTTCAACATCATTAACTATCAGGGAAATGCAAATCAAAACTACAATGAGATATCACCTCACTCCAGTCAGAATGGCTATAATTAACAAGACAGGAAACAAGTGTTGGAGAGGATGTGTAGAGAAGGGAACTCTCATACACTGCTGGTGGGAGCGCAACCACTATGGAAAATAGTATGGAGTTTCCTCAAAAAATTAAGAATAGAACTACCATACAATCCAGCTATTCTACTGCTGTGTATTTATCAAACAACATGAAAACATGCATACGTAGAGATACAGGAAAAGATCCAGGATGTTCATTGCAGCATTATTCACAATAGCCAAGACGTGGAAGCAACAAAGGTGCTCATCAAGGGACGAACAGATAAAGAAGATGTGGTCTATATACACAATGGAATACTACTCAGCCATAAGAAATGATGAAATCTGGCCATTTGTGACAACAAGGATGGACCTTGAGGGTAGTATGCTGAGTGAAATAAGTCAGAGGGAGAAAGTCAAATACCGTATGATCTCATTCGTAAGTAGAAGAGAAAAACAACAACAAACAATTGCATAGAGACAGAGATTGGATTGGTAGTTACGGGGGAAGGGGAGAAGGAGGAGGGAGAAAAGGGTAATTAGGCCCATGTATATGGTGATGGACTGTAATCAGTCTTTGGGTGGTGAACATTGTGTAATCTACACAGGAATTAAAATATATTGATGTACACCTGAAATTTATATAATGTTATAAACCAATGTTACTGCAATAAAAAAAGAGAAATATTTGGACTTTCAGATATTAAAAAGTATTGTAAACATTGAAAAAATAGAATTTCCATAGATGGGTTGGTAGGAATTGATTAGTTAATCATCTGGTAAGGATTGGTGTAGTTTGACTTAGAAAATGAGAATGGAAAATTAAGTGTATAATTCTCTCTTATACATTCACGATTGGTCTTAAATATAAGGAAATCAACTCATCAGTCATACATTTTTTACTGAATTGCTATTACATAGCAATATTACATAGCAATTCAACGGTTTCTACATAGAAATGGTTGGCAGAACTCAATATAAGCAGTATATGTTTAAAACAATTTACTTTTAAAAGATATATTTTTAAAGATTTAATTTGTTTAAGTATATGAGAAAAACCTATGTTATTTTGTCATGCCTTGCAATATCCATTTCGGTAGAAATAGTCCACTTCCTGAAACTTTCTGGCTCCTTAGCAGAGAGGTAAAGTTCTAGAACCATACCAAGCGGACAGAAACTCAATTTCTATACAGACCAAAATGTGCCTAAGAGGTTTTCCTGCCCTATCATTTTGCTACTCAAGAGTTCACAAAGGAAACAGATAAAGTTTAAATTGAGTTTTAATGTGTAATCTGAAGATTATACTCAATATTTTAATGTTTACAGAATATTTTATATTTTGCTGAAATTTAAATATTTGAGAACATTCATTAAGAATATATTGTTTGAAACAATAGAAATTATTTATGTTTTAAAATTTCATTTAGCAAGTTCTTGAGGACTTGATACCATGGGTATTTATTGAAATAGTTTGACTATAAACACTGTGATGGCAGAGGACCAACTCTTTCTCTGAGATTTTAGATTCTCTTCTCAGATTCTGGGAGGTTTATCTCCTAATATCTTTCTCTCTCTCACCTATCCTATATAATCTGTACTTATAAGCAAATATGCTAGAATTAATGTTTATTCAAATATTTGAGAAATTATATATATATATATACATATAAAATATATACATTTGCACATGTATGTTGTACAATTTTCTGTTAATTTGAGAGATACACATTTCATGAGAACAAAGGGCAAGTCTCTATTTGCTCATCCCTGTACCCCTAAGAACTTGAATAACACTGGACACTAAATAGGTTCTAAAAAATATTTACTGAATAAATAAGCGAAATCATGAATGAATGCAGTAAATATTTGAAAACTCTTACAATAGTATTCGATGTCCATGTTGATTGCCCTTTGCTAATGTCTTCACCCCCTTGTCCCTTGCCAGTATTTCTCTTTCCTCTGTTTTGCTGAAAGGAGATCTCCTTATATTTTCCTCTCAGTTCCCCTTTTCATTTGAAAAATATTAAAAATATTGAGAAATTTTAACTCCGTCTTCTTCTTTGTCCATGGAATCATTTGATTTACACTATTCTAATGTCATTTGTTTTTCTAATTTGTATTAACTGTGGAAGAACTTAACTCTTCACCACCATTAGATTTCTAAGCCCCATTAGAACAATGATGATGTTTCTCAGTTTTTAAATCTCTGGCAGTGACTAGATTAGTCCTTAGGACATTATTGAATCTGGAATTATCTCTAGTTACAGTGAGATGAG
This sequence comes from Equus caballus, assembly GCF_041296265.1. NCBI lineage: Eukaryota > Metazoa > Chordata > Mammalia > Perissodactyla > Equidae > Equus > Equus caballus. The sequence continues at coordinate 22,587,277 of NC_091692.1, forward strand.
ACTTTAAAATATTTAAATTTGCACAACCAGAGGCACTCACAACTAGAATACACAACTACATACTGGGGGGCTTTGGGGAGAAGAAAAAATAAAGAAGATTTGCAACAGTTGTTAGCTGAGGTGCCAATCTTTAAAAAAAAATATTTTAAAGTAAATTTAATTTTAACAGAGAGTAAAAATTATTTTCATTACATTAACTGTCTTAAGAAAAAGGTCATATTTACTAAAACTTTGGAAGCAAGAAAAGAATAGTGTATATTTGTACAAATAAAAAGACCATGCATTGGATCAGCTTCTACAAATTTAGATGTGTGTACACTCTAAGATATTTTAGAGAATCTTAGAGCAAGCTCTGCTTTGTAGAGAAGATGGGGAAGGGAAAAAAATATATGCATGAGGAACAGGTTAAAAAAATTTTTGATAGGCACAAAGAAAATAATGTAAATTTCTTATATATCATTAAATGTGGTCAATTCTCATTATTCTTAGTAGTTACATTCTGTAAAGTCACCACAAACACTAAATTAGTGAATATTGAACCATTGTTCCTAATGGAAATATAGGCTTAGGTACCTGCCAGACTCTGGTCACATTCTCGTCAACTGAGCAATACATAACCTTGTTTTATGATTGCTTCCGTTTAAAGACATTTGATTTAATATCTATTGTTGACTATTTATCGTTGAACTCAGGACCAATAGCATTATAGCTTTGCCTGAACAGAGCTTATATAATAAGCTCTCCGTAAGGCACATCACAACTTTCTTAAACTTACAAACTCTAGATAGCACTCTTGGGGGCCATTTTAAACAGAAAAATCATCAACAAAAATGACAATTTGTGAAAAATGTCTCGCCAAATAGACCACCAAAAGAACACATTTACTGTACATGCATGTTGGGTGACTCAAATTTTTTGCCACTCTGCACATGTCCATGTATGACCACAAAATCACTGCTGAGTATTATTTGGAGTTACAAATAAAATTTAACAAGTAGAAAAATTCACAAATACAGAATCTTAAAATAATGAGGATGGGCTATACTGTTTCTAACGACCTAGACGATCATTAGAACTGTTGGTCACCTTCCAGGAAGGCGTCTGTAGCCCTCAGCTTTTCTCTGCAGCACAAAGTTGTTAAGGATGCTTGATTTATCCATATCCTCAGCTTGACGGTGAGTTCTAGGTAAACTCTGGCCCCAATAAAGTAGAGGTAATGAATAATGAATTGTTTATATAAAAGATACAAAAATGAATAAAGTTATGGAAGGAAGAAGTGTATTTAATCTACCTCAGGTGTTACTAATTGAGGTGCTTCACGGCTCTCTAGGGAACATGGATGCGCTGGGCAGTGGGGGCGGAGGGGAGGCAGTGAAGAAGAAACAGCAAATATGGAGAACTCCAGGGTTTCTAACCTCACCTCAGTTCAGTTCAATGAGTTTAATTTACACCACATTTCTTAGATCTATTTTGTACCAGAGTTTTACAGTTACGTTTTTTTAACCAACTAATCTACCTAATCTGAGATATATTCAATTAATATATCAGAAAGAATATATGTATATATCTCAAATGTCTGAGGATGCTAAACAACAGGGCATTAAGGAACTGAATTAGATCTGTAGCAATATGTTTGAAGTAAGGTGAGAAGGTTTATAAAAAGGTGAAAATATTGGTGATAGCCCCGCAGGTTTAAAAATGTTTAGCTTGAAATATCCAATGCAATTGAAACACAATAAAGAGTTTTGTACATCATAATGATCTATGCCTTAGTAATTATAATAAAAAGGAAAAATAAAAATGCATCTTAAACATTTAAAACATCAGTAAAATTGTTCTTTGAAAATTTGTTACTGGAATAGGATAAACTGTTACTAGTAAAATTTTGATCCTGTCCACACGTGTCAGAGAGGACTGAAAGCTATTGCCTTTGAAGAGTGGTTTTTTTGACCTCTGTGATATGTGTTTATAACTTGATTCACAGGAAACACGGTTACATCATTACAAAAACAACTGACACTACTAGTCACTTTACAAGTAGTTTCAGGAAAATATTTTAGGTTCTAAAGTCAGACCAAAAAAAAGATTATTCCCTGAAGCTTAGCAAAGAATCTTGCTATCAGAGATATATCTGGCCAAGTACATTTTTATTGTTTTGCTTATTGAGTTTGATGAATCTCTTTCTGGAAATACTTATTATTCCTTTACTTTAATTAGGGTAGGAAAAAAATGCCTTTTTATGTCAAATTTACCTAGAGGTGCATATTCTGAAAACCCTTTATATGTGCCAATAAGTAATGTTTGTAATATCAACATGGTTGAGGACATTATTTTCTTTCCACTTGTTCCTTATGCCTTGATTCAGGATAAAATATATTCACTTATGATGCAATTTTATCATACACACATTATAAATATTGAACTGCAAGACATATATAATTGTTCGGCAAACACAAAGCAAGGACCTTGTTAATATAAGGTGATATTAGTTTGGGCAGCATTTACAAATCAAGAACACTTGTAATGTTCATATTTTCTACTTCCTATTTCTTATTTATTTACATGAATATTTATTTTAATTATCTTAGTCATTCTCCAAATTAATAGTACAAGAATGCATCAGCAAAAATGGTGGAGTAAGGAATTTCTAAACCCTTTGCTCCATAAAAACCAAGAAAAAACTGGCAAAAAAAAAAAACCTACCAGAATTAACTTTTTTACAGCTCTGGAGAATAAGGACAAGCTTGCAGAAATGTAATGGGGGATTCTCAACAAAACTTTTGCAAGAATAGTGAGCTTTCAATGTTTTAACTTACTGTAAACTCCCACTGCCCACTTCAGCGGAAGGCTTGAAATTAACAAACTGCCTTTGTCATAGTAGAACAGATCTCATCTTCAAGTTCCTGTTAGTTTATCCGTCTAGCGGTTTCCTGGAAGACCCAGTCAAAAGGTGTGTCTTTATCTCACTTGACTGTAACTTTTCTTTGCTAAGCCGCTACCCAGGCGCATTTGCTGAAAACATTTACAGGAAAATGCTTTAGTTGCTGCTTTCTGAGACAATGGATAACTGTTGGTCAAACAATAGACTTAACAAAATCTTGAGTGGAAAGACTAAGATGTGAGATACCTTGGGAATAAGTGCTTTGAAAAGTCCTGATATATTTCCAGGAATCTAGAAGCCACATGCATACCCCAGGTTGTGCATAGGATCAGGAAAGACCTAAGAAGACCCTAAATTCTCACCTCTAACCGACCTTGGAGCACTGGTCAAGCAGGATGTGAAGGCAAAGGCAAAGTCGTAAACTGCTTGCTTGAATGTTAATGTCACACCCCAACAAAAATAGAAGCCATCTGAAAAAATAGATTTTTTTTTGGTTTAAAGAAATCTCTTGAAAATCTTTATCATTAGCTGACCACTAAGGTAATGAAACAGAAACATCAGCGGCCACACATGGCAAAGAAAGCAGATTTTATAGAATCAGTTCAAAAATTACTAAACAAACAAACAATAACTACTATAACAAGCAACAACAAACCCTGAGGAGCAGAGAGAGAAGGGATTTCTATTTCCAGAGTTGCCATATCATAATATAAAAAATTTCCAGTTTTCAACAAAAAATTACAAGCAGGCAAAGAAACAAGAAAAGTATGGCCCATGTACTGGAAAAATCACAAACAATAGAAACTGTTTCTGAGGAATCCCAAATATTGGACTTAGTCAACAAAGACTCCAAATCGGCTCTTTGCAAACACATTTAAAGAGCTAAAGCAAATGATTTTGGTTTCAGGAACTAAAGTAAAGCAATGAACAATGTTTCAGCAAATAGAATAGAATATTAACAAAGAGGTAGAAGTTATAAAAGCTAAGCAAATAGAAATTCTGGAGTTGAAAAGTACAATGACTGAAATGAGAAATTCACTAGAAGGGCTCAATAACAGATTTGAAGTGGCAGAAAAAGGAATTAGCAAACTTGAAAATAGGTCAGTTGACATTATCCTATCTGAGGAACAGAAAGAAAAAAGAATGAGGAAAAATAAACAAAGCCTAAGGGACCTGTGGGACACCATCAACTATACCAACATAAGCATAATGGGAATCCCAGAAGAAGAAGACAGAGAAAGAAATAAAAGACTATTTGAAGAAATAATGGCTGAAAACTCATCAAATTTGATGAAAACGTTAATGCATATGTCAAAAAAATTCAGTAAATCCAAGTAGAATAAACTCAAAGTGATCTACACCAAGACACATCATTATCAAACAATCAAAAGCCAAGAACAAATAATCTTGAAAGCAGCAAAAGAGAAGCAACTCATCACATGTAAAAGATGCTCACAATCAGATTAACAGTTGGTTCAGTGTCTGTGAAAAACCATTTTGCAGTTCTTAAAACAGTTAAAGACAGAGTTACCACATGGCCCAGCAATTCCACTCCTACACATGTAACCAAGAGAGGTAAAATCATATGTATATACAAAAACTTGTACAGGAGTGTTCCTAGCAGCATTGTTTGTAATCACCAAAACATGGAAACAACCCAAATTGTCAATCGACTGATTGATGAGTAAACAAAATATGGTATATCCATACAATGGAATATCATTCAACCATAAAAAAGAATGAAGTACTGATACCTTTTATAACATGGATGAACCTGGAAAACTTGTTAAATGAAAGAATCCATACACAAAAAGCCACATATTGTAAAATTCCATTTATATGAAGTTTCCCAAATGGATAAATCCATAGAAACAGAAAATAGTGGTTTCCAGAGCCTGTGGAGAAGAGGTAATTGGAAGTGAATACTAATTGGTACAGGGTTTCTTTTTAGGAGTGATGAAAACGTTCTGGAATTAGATTGTGGTGATAGTTGCACAACATCGTGAATATACTGAAACCCACTAAATTGCACACTTTAAAATGGCTAAAGTGATGAATTTGAAGTTATGGAAATTTATCTCAATTAAAAATAATTATTATAGTACACGTGTATCTAGATTTTCATTGTAAAAGAACTAGTCATATTTTCAGCTGTTAACAACACAGATATAATAATATTTTTTCTGAACAGTTTAAAACTTTGTGTTCTGGAAATCTTCCATACTGTGCAGCCTCTAAACTCATCTTACTTTTTGGAATTCCTCTTAGTAGAGCTATAGATTTGGAAGAAAGTCTACTCTCAATATGAAATTTACACCCATTTTTGTTGTTATTTGTACTTCCCATTCAATGACTAAGTGGTAAGTCTATTCTCATTACATTGTATCCTCACTAATCCTAATGCTTCTCCTGCTTCTATTACATATTACTTACTATGCTGGGGTCTCGGTTATTGCTGTTTACAGTATCAGCACTTTTAGTTGCTAGCTAGATCTCGACTCTTACCAGAAACAAAAACAAAACAGATGCAATAGTTCTGGCCCTAAGATTGCCTCTGCGATGATGGTATTTTTCCTTCAAAATCCCACCTCTGCCCTCTATGTGGTGTTCTCCAGAAGACAGCAACACAGCCTTTGAAATGTGACTTTGAAAGCAAAGCAAAAAAAATGGATTCCTGGTTGACAGTAGAAGAGTTAGATAAAATCTGACACACAATTGCAACTGCACTACTAGGCCCATGGGCATTGCTATGGAGGGATGGATTCCGAGTAACATAGCAATGGTGATGATTGAGTAAAGACAAAGGACGAATGGTTTCCTTCAGTGTAAATGTGACATCGAATTTGGGAATATATGCGAAAGTATCTTACATACGTATGAGGCTTAGATTACTGTATTAATCATAAAACTACAGAAACAAATAATAGGAGTATCTTATTATTCATCAGTGTGTTAAAAGACGTCTTCAAGCAAATAACAAATTTTCCTTTGGAACATTTCCTGTGAGACTCTTGCCAAGAATATTAATCCCTTGTTAGGTATGAAGAAACGCCAATATTCACCCCTTATTCAATCATGGCTTGATGAGTTTCATGTCTATAGCAACAATTTTAATTCCACCTTAAATTATTTAGAAAACTAGCACTAAACCTTTCCACTTACAAAGTAGCTATTGCTAAAATTCAGGACTTTTTTCTTGTATAATATGACTTAAAGTAAGAATATTGCCAAAGTAAATGATTTTAAGAGTTTACTTACTTAGGGAAACTGATTTCCTATAATTTAAATTACCAGTTTGAACCTCTGTATATTGAATTAAGGAAGCTGTAATATTAGAGGAGTACTGGTTAAAATAATCTCAAACTGTGAATAATCCAAAATCCTAAATCCCAAATCTGCACTTTAAATTTCCTGGTATGATCTTTCATGTCCACTTGTGAATATTTATTTAAATCTTTCTATTTATGTCTGACTGAGAAAAAGATTGAAATGCACTCAATCTCTCTCTGCACACATTGAAAGCAGGGGAGGAGCAGGACTTGTACTGAGCAGAATGAGGAAGCACAAAGCTACCAGCTCTGGACACTATCAAGTGTCCACAAGTGGACCGTCCACGTGAGGCTTCATTCATCCTTAAACAAAGGATAGAGAATGTCCATCACTGGTTTCCGTGTTCGATACTCTGTACAGCCCTGCTCTCATCTTCTCTCCTGTATGATTACAATAGTTGCCAGCATTTCCCTATTTCAAGTGCAAACCCTCCTCCCTAAAAATGAAACCCTTTCATATGGCTGTAAGAGTGATTTTTTCTAAAGCGTGATTCTGATCTTGACACCTCCTTATTTAAAGACCTTTAGCAGTTTCTTCCCTGGGACTATACCTCCAAAACTCTCTACTAAAGCCCACAGTACTCTCCAGAGTCAGCCACCAAAACATTTTTCCAGAATCATGTGCCAGTACCTATGTTTTTCAAACTGCAATTCATAATCTGGCAGTTCCTAACACCGAACACAAATCGAGATGGGGAGGGCAGTTGGGGGAATAGGGAGAGAAGACATTGTAACAGATACATTGGTATTCATAAATCATTAGTAAATAAGGCAGGAAAATAACCCTAACTATTATATATAGTAACAAAAAAGAAAGGAAAACTAATTATAGGTCTGAGTGAAAATGGCAAAAGAAATTTTGTACATTCATATAACCTGAATGCATATGGGCATTAAGAATCATTTTTGAAAAGTTTGTGTTTTTTTTCAAATGTTCAAGTTTATTAGTGAGAAACCAGGGCAACAAACTAGATAATCATTATGGTCACATTTACAAAGAATACGCATTTTACAAAAATAAACTTACATGCTATATACATGTGATACATATGCATGTAAATCGGAAGAAACTGCACTAATGTATTAATAGTGTCTATTTATGTGTAATGGGATGGGGAGCGATTTATGTGATTTTTATTTTCTTCTTGTCACTTCTTTGTCTTCTCACATTTTTGACAATAAAAACATCTATTACTTTTACAAATAATAAAGTTTACAATTGACATAATTGTCATTAACTGCCTAAAATGAGCCATCACCGCATGATTTCTGTGGAATACATGCCTATACCATTCACATCCTGGAAACTGGAATGAGAACTTTTCATCCCATGAATTTTCTTGTGATAAAATGACAGCATGTTGAATTTGTTTAATGCCAGTAAAGTGGTTTGAAGATGAAAACTACTACATAAGTGCTAAGTATTGTTATTGATCATTAAAAATCACTCAGCATAACGCAAGTGATTCTCTTCATTACTGGCATGAAAGCAATTTTCTCTCAGCAAAGTGTAAGGACTTATTCACAATATTGACATTTTAAAAAGTGTATTACTAGAAGACGTGGTGAGCTGGAAACACTTGTCTTTCCTTTCATTTAAGTCCTGTTGTTAGAGCTTTATATTTTGTGAAGTCAGGTCTATATTTATGTCAAATGTTGATATTAGTATATTACCAATTTTGCAGAAAAGTGCTATATCAATGAAATTTTTAACAAACAATGATTCCTTTAAACAAGAATGGCTTAGGTGTAGGTAGATTCCGTGAAGTGCTAGTCTCCTCGATACTGGATTGGTGACAATTGCAACTGGGACAGGTAACAATGTCAACTCAGACACAGATTTTTGAAGTTGAGAGAAGAGTAGGGAGGATACAGATTTTACAAGGGCTAATATGGGCCTGCTCAGGGAAAGGTGTTTTCTGAGTTTTGGCCTCTAGATTGTGGTCATATGCATGTCTCCATCAGTACCATCCAAGAGGGATCTCTAGGTTGAGCAGGCAGTAGATAACATCTTTCACTTATTGACAGTTATCTAAGCGTTTTACAGGCATTCAATTGCCAGTAACCACCTGCAGGGCAAGGATTACTGTTATATACATTTGACAAAGGAACTGAAGCTCAGAGGTTGTTACTTGACCAAGCTTACACAGGTAATAAGTTGCTAAAAAATGCCATTTTACTCTTCTGAAGGATAGCAAGATTTGCATTGCCCCTCTTAGGCACTAAGGGTTAAAATGGGGAAGTAGACAGGATCGAATAAGGACAATTTCCATCATACCTCCTGTGTTATTTCTAACTTCGGTGATAAAGTTTATTTTGGAATTCACTCTCTTAAAGAGTTTTTTGCTGCCTGATTTCAGGGTGGGGTTGTATGATAGAAATAAAATAGGATCAAGAGAGGAAATTTATATTCTTAGCTCTGCTGCTAATTATCTGATGGTTCTTGATTCTCATATATCCAATAGAAATAATAACATATTCCCTACTTTTATAAGCATCATATGACATTAACAGATGTGAAAAAATTAAAGTGTTAAGTAAGTTTTTATCCATAGTATTGCTATTCTTTCAGCTTTTTAGGCATTTCTTTAATACTTTGGCCTACTTCCTGACATATTGAGAAATCAGTGAAATAGCTGTCACCTGTTTCCTATGATTTCATTATCACTCTGCCGGTTGATTGCTGAGTCAGTGCACAGGATGCTCTTAAGATCTATCCCGAGTGCATTTGTAGTATGTAGATGCCATTCATGTGCACTCTTTCAGCTATTCAACCTCCACAAATTTGTCCATTCACAATGAAGTATGTGCTTTCAACGGAAAACTGCTTTACTATATTATTCCAAATTCCTATTTCCAAAGAGACAAAATTTGCAATACGTCATGCAACTTTTCTCCAGTTTCCAAAATTGTTACCAGGATCATGCAGTTCACACATCTGTTATAAGCCGTTGAGTAAATTCAACTTCCTTAAGGTATATGGATTCAATTTGTAGAGAGAACTTACAAGAACCCTTCTCAAATATTCTAAGATAGCTACTTCATTTAGTAATGCTATTTTGAATAACAATTTATGTGACTATATTTGACATTTTAAAAAGTTACCTCCTTCATGTATTTATAGTTCCACCTCACTCTTAAGCTCTGCATAAGTACTAATGGTCATTCAGGCCACTGAAGTTCATACTTAAAGTCAAATAACAAGAAAAAAGAAGGAAAACATTAAATTATTTTGCCCTTTATCTACTTTACTTGATTTCATCTGATGTTTGGTTCCTATTTCAGTGACATAACTTTTGCAATTAAGTCAAAGCAAAGGAATATAAAATCATAGAATCTGCCAGGTCCTTAACACCATCACTACTTTTATTGTATGAAAAAATTCTAAGAAGCCCAAACAGAGCACCTGGATACCCAAAGAAATCTATGTAGACACTTTGCATAGAATGTTCTCCAGATTTGGACTTACTTCAGCATCTCCAAATAAATAATCTCCAAGGCATTAGGACTATTAGCAGCAAATCTCTATGAAGTAAGTCTGTGATAGAAGAGCCATTGTATCTACTAACTTCTCAGAGCCACAAGCAATATTCAGAGAGGATGTCTTGAAATATAAGATTATAAATTGTTCTAGAACTTGACTATGCATAGAAGCCAGGAATCATCAGCTCCAAACGTGAAAAGTCTTTTGTGGAGTGGGTGGCTTTGTGGAAATGTTAGAGCACAAAAAGACAGAGTGAGCAGTGGTGGTGGTGATGGATTTGTGGGCTACAAAGACTTACCAGGAATAAAGATATGCTACCTTAGTAACTCAAGACTGTTATTTGAAATTTTCTGGGAAATTATCAGTTTCATCTGAATTCTAATTAGAGCTTTTAAATTCTCATTTTAAAGAGTATATACTTCATATAGCAGTGATTATAAAACAATTTTGGACATGAATTCCTAAACTATTAAATAGAGGTTGTTTAGAAGAGAGTGTCATTTTACACAATGTGCTTAAACTTCACAGTTTGATTCACGACCGTCTACACAGCTGTGAGAGGGCCTGTACTGATCCCTGGGTTACAATCATTTTATTCTTTCTGCCTCTAGTTATCAGGAAAAATAGGAATAAAAGGCAGCTCACTTTACTTATGGTGATGCTGAGTTTCCCAGGGTAGGGTGCTCAGTTCTTAAGAAACAGCATTCTTATCCAATTTTAATTTGGGAAAATCTCATTCTATAGCTTCAGCATAGGTAAATGTCCAGGAACATGCTCTGTTATCTAAAGTTTTTGTAAGTATCTATGTAAGGAAAAACTGAATTTAGTAAATATAGACATAATGCTTATTATGCACAGGTATCATATTAGGCATTTTAGGCAATGCAGAGATCAATAAAATGACTACTTTTAGGAGTTCTTGTGTGTGTGTATGACTTGGGCATAACATGGCAAAGTAGGTCCATCTCTGGAGGTACGAGAGAAGGGAGAAGGGAGAAGTTTAGTGATTGACGTGATGGCAAATATATCGATGTCCAGTGAGGAGAGTGATTTTCGCTTTCATGCCAGGTGAAGAAATGCCTGACATTGTAAAAAGAGGTTAAAAACACCTTCCCTTTGCCATAACGTGCATGATACATGTCAGAACTCCCAGCACCTCACGCCTTTTGTTTAATATACTTAAACATTGTTGAATATGCTTACGCTTACATTCTAGTCTAGAACTGTAATGAAGTTTTTCATGCTTTATCTATAGGTTGATTCTAAATTTATAAACCAATAAATGACATTTATTTTATAATAACATATAAATATATTTAATATGAAACCAAATAATAAGCTGAGATCATATTTCTCCTCTTCAGTTTCAACATCACAACTCATTCGTTCATGTACTTTGCATTCTTACACTAAAAATTATCGCCATTTTAGTATTCTCTTTCTGTGAACCATATCTTTCAAGTAACAGTTGGTTTTGTTTCCTTTATTTAGCCTTTCCTTCCTTTCTTTCTTTTTTGGTAATATCTGATTTCCTTTCATATTTTTATCTTGGGAAAATAAGACATACATCTTCTTTACCATATCCTTAATAACTTCTGGCTGCTGTGCATTTTGCATATCACATAGAGATTATTCTACTGTTCCTCAGGGTCCTGCTTCCCATTCAGACTGGTTGACTGATTGCTTCATATTCAGCTTTCTGATTTCCTGGAGTGTGTAATTGCCATTCTTTTTTTACTGAATTCTGTAACTTCATTGTATCCTCGAGTTATTCAATTGTATGCATCAGAGGAAAGCAAACTTTTCCTGTGAAGAGGGCAGATAGTAAATAATTTTAGCCTTTGCACTCCATTCTGTCTCTGTTGCAGTGACTCAGTTCTGCCACTGTAGCACAAAAGGTGCCATCAACAATACGTAAATGAATGAGTGTGGCTTGCTTCAATTAAACATTATTTACAAAAACAGTTGATGAGACAGGTTTAGCCAATAGTTCGTTCTCTTATTTGTGTGGAATCTAGCGTCTGCCCCTAAGATCCCTTGATTCTACTGCTCTAAACTAGACTTGTTGCTTCCTACTACATTTAATTACTATTAGCCAGTGACTGACTTTTACTGCTGTCCTGGGTCAGACCCACTATTTTTAGAGCTCATATTTTCATCTTTCCTGATTTACTCCCTCAGTTTTCTGTATCATCAGGTAATTAATCAATAAAAGAGTATTAGTGTTTTTTTGATTCCTTACTTGTCTGAAATATCTTCATTTTTTGTTCATTATTTGATTGGTAGGTTAGCTAAGTGTTGAATCCTAACTGAATATAACATTGAATATTCAATATAATTTTTTCCCAGAACTCTGATGGCATCACTCCATTTTATTCTGACACTCATGTTGTTGAAGAGAAGAGTAACGTTGGTCTAAATTGAGATCTTTATGAGTAACCTGGGGTTTTTTTCCTCTTGGAAATTTTTATAATCTTCGTTTTACTGTAGGAGTTCTGTAATAACACAATGATGTGTCTACATGGGCATCATTTTTATTCAGACTACTCTCCATTCAGTAGGACATTTAAATTTAAAGACTAGTATCCTTTCCATTCCTAGAATGAAAATTCTAGAAAATCTCTTATTTTAATTATTTGATAATTTGCTCTCCTTTATTTTTTTCTTTTATCTTTTGGAGCTTCTATTAGAAAAAAATCGAATCCTTTGTTGTTTTATATTGTTCCATCAGCTATCTCAAAATTTTAATCTTTATCTGGGTTCAGAATAATTCACACAATAATAACTCCGAAATATTTAAATTGTTTATTTCATCACATTTCTGGTGCCCAAGAGTCCTTTATATTCTCCAACTCTTTTTTTGTACCACCTTATTATTCTTACGTGGCTGAAATATCTTTCTAGAACTCTCTGAACATATAGACATCCTGTAAAAAGTGACTTTTCATGAATTCTCTGCTTTCTCCAGATTTATTTTTCTCTCCATGTACTTGGTCTTACTCTTCTGTGCCCCTAGCTTTCCTCTGTTGACAAGTAAGCCTTGACTATTTGCTTATCACTACATAATGGGACAAGCGGGAAACAGACTGGGAACTCAGTTCATGTGGGCAGACTTTGTCCCCTGGCACATGGCTTGGAGCTGAGCGTGCAAGGATCTGGTCATTACTGTGGGGGACTCAAATGTTTAAACATGGGGAATTTTCTCCTAGGATGCCACCATCCATACTAGCCACTACAGCTCTCATCATATAGTTCATTCAGTTTCTTCAGAGAATAGTACTCGTGTGTGTGTGTGTGTGTGTGTGTGTGTGAAAGAGAGAGAGAGAGAAAAGAAAATAGACAGAAAGACAGACAGAGACAGAGAAATAAACAGGGAAGGTAGGTAAAGGTGGTCTGGCTGCTGGATTCTGCATGCAGGGTGAGATACTGGGAGACTTTTTATTTACAAACTGTTAATTTCTCCTATCTTCAGGCGGGCTTTTCATGACCAGCCTCAGTGTGGTACTCGCTGTTTTGAGTCTGGGACTCTTCAGGATTCCTTTGGTCAGTTCTTATCATCTGTTAGCCAACTTCTATCTGCTTTTTATTTTCCAGTTATGTGGTGAAATTTTTCAGCCACAAATGAGCACCTCTATTATTCTCTTCATTGTGATCAATGTATACCTTTTCAATTTCTACACAAAGTTTTGGAGAGTACCATGGAAGGATAGGTTACAAATACCTGTTCTCAATTTGAATATTGACCTGGAAACTCTTATTTGTATTTTTGAGATGAAGAATGTTCTTCGAGGTTCATTCTGGTATGATTTGTGTATTAATGCCTGCTTCCATACCTTCTAATTTATGAGATATCTTTGGATATCTTTTGGAACCCAATATAATGGGTAAAATAATGGTATCTTATTAATAGCTTATAAATTACAAAATCTGTTTTGTCCTCCAAAAGTATCACCCCTTTTAAGATCATTTCAAAACCATAAGACTCTATCAAACTCATTCTGAACTGTTCTGTAATCTACAATCTTGAATGAATATACTGCAGAGATGGAGATACAGAATGAGCATGTCATAAATGCTAAACTCCAATTTTTACTTCTCTCCTGTGGATCCGAATAGAATTGCAACTCAAAGACTCAAGAGATAAAACGTCTGGAAGTTACTGATTACTAGTCTTTAATTTATGTTGTGGAATCTGGGGATTATTTTTTTCCTGAATAAGTAGCAATATGCTTATAACAGCCTTGGTGTGTCTGTGTTGGCTTCCAAGTTGTGCTAAGCCGGATTTCAGGAAAAGTGGTTTTGCTATCTATGTGTAACATAAAATACTCATGACTCTGGGAAATGGGTTTCTCTGTAAATTGCATGAATGTTTTAATTTTATTCTAGCGTTTGTCAGTACAAAATTTGTAACTAACCTTCAATTCCTTTTTCAAACTTTGTTTTTTTCCTCTGAGTTTCAACTATTGCCTTAGTTTCTCACACAAGAAAATTCAAGACCCAGGAAATATTGTCTATTTCAAAGTTGGAGGAACATTTGTACCTCAGGCCCCTCCATTTCGAAGGTTTAGAAATTCTTCTTCCTTTCAATGATGATTATAAGACTTATAAATATATAGATAAATGTAGATATGTGTATATAAATATGTATACATAGATGTATACATATGTATAAATATATACATCTATATACTTAGCTAGTATATTAAAAAACACCCACGATGTGGGCTTAAACTTGCAAAATTTTATTTCAGTTCATATCCTCTTCTTATATTCTGTACTTTTCTGGTGATATTGTGTCAGAGTTTGAAAATACATGTTTATGTTAAATGTTTATTTGTTGCTAGGGAATTTATAGAATAAGAAATCTGTATTTATTCATTGATAATATGTAATCAGTTGATAAACAAGTTCATTTTGACAGTGAGTTAAGCTTACTCATTAACTCCACTTTTTATTATACCTATTTAACAAAAATATTTCCAACATATATTTCAAACTCCTTCCAAGCCGACAATGCAAGAGGAATATTTTTTTTTAATCCAGCATAATAAAATGGTGTCTTTAGACAGGTTTTGAAGTATAGAAAACTTGCTGGAAAACTACTTGACTAAATAGCCCAAAAGATTTCAGTTTTTTTGCTGTTGGTAGCGTGCTTCTTAAGGTATGGTACCCAAATATGCTTTTGACAGATTTTATAGCATCCATTATTAAAGGTTTTCTTCAGCTAGGCTGCTTCTTGATATGATTTACTCCTTTCATTTCCTATTGTTTTGTCTCTTATTACACATGAATTATCTAAGGTAACCTTATATTTGTGTTCTTATTTCATGCCACCTCAAACGTATTTTTGAGGTATTCATGGAATAGATTGAAAGATAGAAAAATAGAAAGATAGTCTTCCTCAGTAAAAAATACAGATTTCCTAATAGATGTCATTATTTAGAGTCCCTTTCATTAGGTACTTTTTGTCTAATATCATCAAGTGGAATGTTATCCATGCATTTTCTGATAGGAAATGGTGTTTTAATCTGTTTGAAAGTTTTACCTTGAGTGTTTTGTCCTACATGACAGCTTTAAAATAGTATTGCTTTTTCAGAAGTATTTCCTGAAGCTACTCTTTGGGGATGTTTTTTCCTGAGAGCAGCACTTATGTTTGTACCTTCATGCCACACACGGATTGAGAAACAAATAGCTGTGTTTTTAGTGGATTGTTCCCGGAGTTAGTGTCCCCAGCAGAGACAAACAGGGAATTGGAAGGCTGTCCTTTTATTTACGTTACTCTGACTGTTTTGCTTTTTGGTCCTTTCTATACATCTTTCAATATGTGGATGCAGGAGATGGTGACAAGTCACTTAATAATTAGGAGATACTCAGGACACGACTGCGGTTCTGGTGTGCTTGTCTTCAGGCGCTTGCTCTTATCTCTTCTCCTCCACACCTGACTGAGGGGGAATCTGAACCAATGTGCTTCAGCTTACTGGATGCAGGACATTTCTTTTGTCAAAGAAGATGAAAACTCTTCAATCCAAACACCTGTCATGCATGTCTAATAATATAATTCAGGTGCCATTTTCACTTCTAACCTCTTGCTCCTAGTACTATCAGTATAACTAATCATTGGTTCATTTTGTTGGAATTATTATTTCATCAGTGTAAATCTCGGGGGGAAAAATGCCTCAGATATGCCAGATAGTATCCCAATACAGCAGAGGGGATTGTAAAAATTATAGATACAGAATATAAAATTCATTTATACCTGATAATGATCTTGATAGTCATTGAACTTGATGAAATTCAATTGCATCATCATAAATTACATAAATGCATATTTTAGTACATTTCACAATTGCTTAACAATGGCAGATATATAATGAAAATGAACTAGCACTGACATGCTCGAAAACTCTCATGGCTCTGTCATTTTCATTTGACTCTTCCAAAAGAGTTTTAATTAATTTAAGAGAAATTTTCTTGTGAGGGTTAAGTCTCCACAAAATGTGCTTCAAAGGGATGGCTTTCCTACAGTTTACACGAAGGCTAGAGGACACAGTAAGTCATAGAGAAGCTTTGTTTTTAATAACGGTTAGTTCTCATCAAAATTGCCATTCTTCTGAGAATAAAAGAAAAGCAAAGACTGCGTGTTTGCACATAGACAATAGTGAAATAATTTCCTCCACAGAGCATTAGCTCTGTTATTGTATGCCTGAAGTTAGTGTTCAGAAAGTATGAGAAGCCAATCATTTTATCAAGCATAGTAGGAAATTTAAATCATATCTTCTCAGATTTTACTAATGTGGACAATAACTTAAGTACTTATTTCTCCAGATAGCTTCAACATCTATTTTATTCTTGAAATCATAATCCTCACAAGATTCTTGGCACATTCTGAGAGAAGTTGCATCAAATAGTTTATGAAATTGGTGAAAAATATCTATTATTATGATGCCATAATCTGAAACCAAATATGCAGACCTCGCTAGCTGTTCTGGTTATTATGATTGTGAAATTTAGGGGCTTAAGCAACCATTTATTATGCTCACAAATTTGGTTGTAAGACATTTAATCAGGGCCCCTTCGAGATGGCTTGCCTCTGCTCCATGATGTCTGGGGTCTCAGCTGGAAGACTCAAAGGCTGGAAACAGGCCATCTGAAGGCTCGCTCATGCACACGTCTGACAGCTGATGCAGGCTGTTAGCCGAGACCTTAGCTGGTGCTATCAATCAGAACTCCTATAATAGGTCTCACTGTGTAGCCTTGACTTCTTCACAACATTGCGGCTGGGTTCAAGGGTGGACATTCAAAGACTGGGAGGAGCCACGTGGAAGTTAATGTACCTGCAATGACCTAGCCGCGGAGTACTCGAAGCACCACTGTGTCACGTTCTCCTTGTCAAGGCAGCCATGGCTTCATGGGAAGGGGAAATTGACTCTACCTCTCGAAGAAAGAGTGGCAAGTTTCTAGAAGAGCATGTGGGAGAAGAAATGCTCTGTGGTCATTTTTGGAGACTGTAATCTGCTACATTAACCATGAAAAAAATATCAAAATAGTATGAGTGTTCATAAATTAAACACTACTAGATTGTCGTGCTGTTTTTTTATTTGAAACTTTCAGCCTCTTTAAGAGGCATATCTTTGATTTCCTTGACTTCCACTGGGCTGCTATTATCAGTAATTTTCTGCATATCATAGTTGCTGTGTGGGTTTTTTCAGAACCAGTCAGTATAGTTCTTAACACATAGTAGTTGGAAGTGTCTTATTTTTATCATGGCTTTTCATAATAACACTACCAAATTGTTACAAGAGGATGAATGAAATAATGTGTTATTCACTTGGACATGGTATTATGGAATTATTGTTCTAAAGCTCAAATATTAAATTTTATTAAGAAAAGATTGTCTGCCAGGAGGATAACAATGGCTTGCACATATTAAATATTTTACAATGAGAACAAAATAACAGGACACCGAACATAAAGTGGTTTGTCTCACAACATATCTGAATTGAGGGTTTCCCCATCGAATTTAAAATGGAGTCTGACCAGAATCAGAGGACAGATTTTGGCCATGCAAAAAGAAATGAACATGGTGTTTATCAGAATGTAAATTATAAATGTAAAAACCCTGAAAACTAATTTAAAATCATTCCTGTTTGAATACTGAAAATAACAATGTAATTATGATGAATTTAGTAAATTACAAACACATATACAAAATTTATTTTTGACACATCTATAATAAATTTCATCTTATATATTATTGAATATTTCTCCAAATCACTAAGTTAATTTTGGGGGAAAAAAGAAAAGACAAAAACTCCATATTCTAACTCTCCCAAACGTGATTGATACATACTCTACTCTAGGCCAAGATAAAGGCCGTATACTATGAGCCACAATCTAAAAAGTTATTGTATTTAATTTCACTTTCTATGAAGATAATATTTAAGATTACTTGTGCAAAAAAAATGTGCAAAATAGCAAGTTCTGTAGGTAAATATAAAGAAAATTCTCAATGAAACTATTTAAACATATAGAACTCAGCTTGGTTATAGAATTACTGAGTGTTTTCCTCAGCCATACCATGGTCTTGTAGAACATTTTTTTCTCCCCAAAACATGCCAGTGTTCACGGCTGACTTAAATTTATCCCTATCTGTCTAAAAAACAAAACTACAAATAATTCCCCCAAAGCAGCAACTTCCTTCTCTGAAACTCAAAAGAGACTTTATTTCCTATCACATCACAGAGGTGAAAATAACTGGGACCACAGAATAGTCTCTGTGCTCAAAATGCCTGCCGTGGGGCACACTGAGGACTTTGATATGAGCTGGCTGGTTTCCTGGGTTAAGCAAGTTCTGCCTTATTTTTAATTCTGCAAAAGCTATTCTTTGCAATCTTCTGCATAATCTGCTAAAAATGTGTGCCATGCTATTGGAGTGGGTGGCATGATGATGCCTTTCAGAATGTCAAACTATTATTGAATTCTGACTTTTGTAGTTTGTTCTGGGAACATAAAGCACTTTTACTTATCAATGACGTTTTATTTTACACTGCTGGGCTTCTGTTCAGTCACCAAATGCCAGATGGCGCTGAAACCAATTGCTTCCAACAGATAGAGAACCTACATGATAGTACTGTTTTCAGTCCTGTTGCTTTTACCCTCTAGATACCGGCCCTTCACAATTTTCATACAACTACTGCCTTGATTTTTGCTCCTATCATTTCTTTCCTAGACTGTGATTTGCTGTTTGTTCTCAGCTCTTTCTCCCCAACAATTCATCTTTTGCATTATTTCCTAAACCACGTTATTCTTTTGCCTGAAATTCCCTGTTGGCCCCTTATTGTTAGCAGGATGAAGTAAAAATATAGCCCACAATACTCTTTCCTGGCCCACCTACATGACCAAATTCTTCTCACACCATTCTTCATTCTTCTTTCTCCCTCTTTCCTCCTCCTTCCCCCACCTTCCTCTCTTCCTCTATCTCTTCCTTCCTTCTTTTATTTACTCATTCTAGAAATATGTATTTTGGTCTTGCTATGTGCTAGGCACTGTACTAGACTCTTGAATATGCTCACGAGTAAAAAAACCAATCTTCCATTAGGCCTATAAACTAGTGGCGGGTGACATACTTCCACCGAATAATCCCTCCCATAAATATTAAATCGCAACCATGACATGTGTCACAAAGCAGCACATTGTGCAAAAAGGATGGGAGAATGCCCATGGGAGAATTCAACCTTGGCAAGAAGGATCTGGGAAGGAAGAATTTACAGGCTTGATTCTACCACATAGCAAGAAGTATGATGTCAATAGCTGGTAGTTTTCATTCATTCAATTGAGGACCTACTATACAGTGCTGGTTCTGGAGAAATAGAAAGGAATATGAAATATAGAGACCCTACTCTCTACATTGTAGTTAGTTATCCAAATTAGGGAGGCAGGAGCTGGGTGAAGAGCTCTCCTGGAGGAAGAGCTAGTGACAGTTGTGCTGGGATTTCAAGGCCTAACAAGGATGAGGAGGTAACAGCAGATAATTTGTGTCCTCTTTCTTTTTGCTCTGTAAGCCTGACAAAAGATTGACTAATTGTATTCATCTTTTCAAAGAACCAGCTTTTGGCTTCATTGATTGTTCTATATTATTGCCTTTTTTTCCAATATCATTGATTCACAGTGTATTTTTTAAATTATTGTTTCCTTTCTTCTGCTTGCTTTAACTTTTATTTGCTCTTATTTCTCTAGTTTCCTAGGAGGGAAATTAGGTTACTGGATTTAGATCTTTCTTCTTTTCCAATACATACATTTAATGCTATAAATTTCCTTTTAAGGATTGCTTTTGCTGTATCCCACAAATTTTGATGTTTTATTTTTATTTTTAATTAGTTCAAAACATTTTAAGTTTTTCTTGAGACTTATGCTTGACTATGGTGCTATCTAGAAGTGTGCTAAAGTAATTAAACAAGGAGGTCATTAGATCGAGGTGGCTCTAACACCTTGGAAGCCTACACAAAAAAACTGAAACCTAAGCCAGAGTCAATGTACTGGAACCTCAGAAAGCGAAACTTAAGAACAACCAATCACAAACAGCCAGCTAGGCTTTCTCAAATAAGGTAATTGCTCAAGCTATAGCCAATCAAATAATTTCCGTGCTTTGCTTCCTCATCTCTATAAAAGTCTCTTTCCTAGCTCCTGTTGGTGAGGTTCTCTTGACAGTTTTTGGTTTGTTGCTGCTGATTGGAATCAATGTATGCTCAGATAAACTCTTGAAAATTTTACTGTGGTTCAGTTTATTTTTTAACAGTTCTTTAATTTCCAAATATTGGAAGATTTTTCAGCTACCTTTCTATTATTACTTTCTGGTTTAATTCCATTGTAGTTTAAAAACACATTATGTTGGGAGCGACGTCAGCATCATGGCAGTGAACTTGCCCAGGACTCTCTCCCCTCCAACATACAACAAAAAGGGGCAACCATACTCCAACAGAAGATATCCTAAGAATGCAAAAATCTCAGAGACACGCAGCCACACAAAGGAGGGTGGAGAGGCTGGAGCCCCCCTTGGAGGAGCTGGAACAGGGTAAGACAGGACTTCGCTCCCTCCCCAAAAGGCTGCAGTCAATGCCACAGGAGGATCTGTGAGGGAAGGAGTTGGGGAGGGGTTGTGCATCTTCAGGATCACCCAGCACTCCCTAGGACCCTTGCAGCCTAGAGGGAAGCCCTCTAAGGGGCAAAAGCTTTTGCCACAGGGTGACCTCATCTAGCCAAGACCCCAGGAGACCAGATAGTGAGAGCTGATAGAGAAATCCCAGACTGAATGCAGGAGAAGGCTCTCCTCCCCCAATCCACGTGCACTATCTCAGCCAAAGGTGGAGGGCTCAGAATACACGGGCTCTCGACGCCCACCCAGTGGTGATAGGCTGTAACTGCAACCTAATATCAGAATGAGAAAGACCTGAAACTTCCAACATCAGACACTACATCAAATCTCCTGACCAGAGAAAAAACGACAAGCACCCAGAACTCAGTCCTGAGGACACAAAAATATGTAAGCTAAATGACAATGAATTCAAAATAGCTATCATCAAAAAACTCAATGAGGTAAAAGAGAATATAGAGAAACAATTCAACAAGTTCAGGAGCTACTTCACAAAAGAGATTGAAACTACAAAGAAGAATCAATCAGAAATATTAGAGATGAAAGACACAATGGAAGAGATAAAACAAAATATGGATTCCCTGGATGTTCATGTGGACATCATAGAGGAGCAAATCAGCATAATCGAAGACAGACATGCTGAAATGCTCCAGACAGAGGAGGAAAGAGAACTAAGACTAAAAAGAAATGAAGAAAGTCTCTGAGAAATATCTGACTCAATGAGGAAATGCAACATAAGGATTATAGGTATTCAAGAAGGTGAAGAGAAGGAGAATGGAACATAAAGCGTGTTCAAAGAAATGATAGCAGAGAACTTCCCAAATCTAGGGAAAGAGAGGGAAATATGTGTGGAGGAAACTTCCAGATCTCCTAGATTTGTCAATGTAAAAAGACCTACTGCAAGGCATATAGTAGTAAAACTGGCAAAAATGAGTGAGAAAGAAAAAATAGTCAGGGCGGCAAGGCAGAAGAAAATAACCTACAAGGGAACCCCTTGCGAGATTTCTCTGCAGAAACCTTACAAACTAGGAGAGAATGGAACGACATATTCAAAACTTTAAAAGACAAGAATCTTCAGCCAAGAATACTCTATCCAGCAAAAAATATCCTTCAGATGTTATGGAGAAGTTAAATCTTTCCCTGATAAACAAAAGCTAAGGGACTTTGTAGCCACGAGATGCCCCCTACAAGACATCCTCATTAGAAGGCCCTCGTACCTGAAAAATGAAAATAAGGGAGAAAGGGGTCACAAAACACAGAGTAAGGAGCTAAATACTTAGACAGAATCAGAATAGGATAGGAAATATTCAACTGTAGCATTAGGTTAAAGGGAAGAAAAACACCAAAAACAAAGACAATCTTGTCACTTTAACCACAAACTCACAATACAAGTTGGAATAAGATATGAGAAAAACAACTTAGGAGGGGAGGAGGAAAGGGAGTGAATCAGTTTAGACTAAGGAAATAAGAGACCATCAGAAAATGGACTATGTTATATACGAAATTCTGAATACAAACTTCAGGGTAGCCACTAAACTAAAAAGCAGAACAGAGACATAAAAAAATAAACAAGGAAAAAACAAAGAAACACGTCATAAAAAACTACATAATTCAATGGGTAGACCAAAACACACAAGACGAGAATCAAAGGAAATGCAGAAAAACCGGAAAATGAGTGATATAATGACAGCATTAAGCCCTCATACATCAATAATCACCCTCAATGTAAACAGATTGAACTCTCCAATAAAAAGACACAGAGTGACAAGATGAATTAAAGAACAAAATCCAACAATTTGCTTCCTCCAGGAAACACATCTCAGCTCCAATGAAAAACACAGGCTCAGAGTGAAGGGTTGGAAGACAATACTCCAAGCTAACGGCAAACAAAAGAAAGCAGGTGTGGCAATAGTTATATCAGACAAAGTAGACTTCAAGATAAGGCAAGTAAAGAGACAAAGCGGGGCAGTATATAATGATCAAAGAGACATTCCATCAAGAAGAAGAAATACTTATAAATATCTATGCACCCAACACAAGAGCACCAAAGTTCATAAAGCAACTATTAAAAAAACTTAAAAGAAGATATTAAAAATAACACAATAATAGTAGGGGACCTCAACACCCCCCCCCCCCACATCAATGAATAGATCATCCAGATGCAAAATCAACAAGGAAACAGTGGAAATAAATGAAAAGCTAAACTAGTTGGACTTAATAGACATATATAGAACACTCCATCCAAAAGCAGCAGAATACACATTCTTCTCAAGTGCACATGGAACATTCTCAAGGATAGACTATATGTTGGGAAACAAGACAAGCTTCTAAATTTTTAAAAAATGAAATAATGACAAGCATCTTTTCCAATCATAATGCTATAAAGCTAGAAATTAATTACAAGAAAAAAGTTGAGAAAGGGATGTGGAGACTAAACAACATGCTATTGAACAAACAATGGATCATTGAAGAAATTAAAGGAGAAATCAAAAAATATCTGGAGACAAATGAAAATGATAACATATCATACCAGTTCATATGGGATGCAGCAAAAGCTGTATTAAGAAGGAAATTCATCACAATACAGGCTCACCTTAACAAACAAGAAAAATCCCAAATAACCAATCTCAAATTACACCTAACTGAATTAGAAAAAGAAGAACCAACAAAACCCAAAGTCAGCAGAAGGAGAGGAATAATAGAAATCAGCGTAGAAATAAATGCTATTTAAACAAAAAAGGCAGTAGAAAGGATCAATGAAACAAAGAGCTGGTTCTTTGAGAAGATAAATAAAATTGACAAACCCCTAGCCAGACTTACAAAGAAAAAAAAGAGAGAAAGCTCAAATAAACAAAATCAGAAATGAAAGAGGAGAAATAGCAACAGACTCCTCAGAAATACAATGGATTATAAGAGACTACAAAAAACAATATGCCAACAAAATGGAGAACCTAGAGGAAATGGACAAATTCTTAGACTCTTACAACCTCCCAAAGCTGAGTCAAGAAGAAACAGACAATCTGAATAGACCAATCACAAGGAAAGAGATTGAAACAGCAATCAAAAGCACCCCAAAGAATAAAACCCCAGGACCAGATGGCTTTCCTGGGGAATTTTACCAAACTTTCAGAGAGGATTTAATACCTACCCTTTTCAAGCTATTGCAAAACATTAGGGAAGATGGAGCACTTCCTAACACATTCTACGAGGCCAACATCACTCTGATACCAAAGCCTGACAAGGACAGCACAAAAAAGGAGAACTACAGGCCAATATCGCTCATGAACATAGATGCAAAAATTCTCAACAAAATTTTGGCAACCCGAATTCAGCAATACATCAAAAGGATGATACATCATGATCAAGTGGGATTCATACCAGGGACACAGGGATGGTTCAACATCCACAAATCAATCAACACGATACACCACATCAACAAATTGAGGAATAAAAAGCACATGATCATCTCAATAGATGCAGAGAAAGTGTGTGACAAGATCCAAAAGCCATTTATGATAAAAACTCTGAACAAAATGGGGATAGAAGGAAATTACCTCAACATGATAAAGGCCATATATGACAAACTCACAGCCAACATCATTCTCAATGGGGAAAAACTGAGCACCATCCCCTTGAGAACAGGAACAAGACAAGGGTGCCCACTCTCACCACTCTTATTCAACATAGTACTGGAGGTTTTGGACAAAGCAATTAGGCAAGAGAAAGAGATAAAAGGAATCCAAATAGGGAGTGAAGAAGTAAAACTCTCGCTGTTTTCAGACAACATGATCTTATGTATAGAAACCCCCAAAAACTCCATCAGAAAACGAATAGAAATAATTAACAACTACAGTAAAGTTGCAGAGTACAGAATCAACTTACAAAAATCAGTTGCTCTTCTATCCTCCAATAACGAACTTACAGAAAGAGAACTCAAGAATACAATTCCATTTGCAATCGCAACTAAAAGAATAAAGTATCTAGGAATAAATTTAACCAAGGAGGTGAAGGACTTATACAATGAAAACTATAAGACATTACTGAAAGAAATTGCTAATGAATTAAAGAGATGGAAAGAGATTCCTTGCTCGTGGATTGGAAGAATAAACATAGTTAAAATGTCAATACTACACAAAGCAATCTACGGATTCAATGCAATCTGTATCAGAATCCCAATGACATTCTTCAGAGAAATTGAGCAAAGAATCCTAAAATTCATACAGGGCAATCAAAGACCCCAAAATGCTAAGGCAATCCTGAGAAAAAGGAACAAAGCTGGAGATATCACAATCCCTCACTTCAAAATGTACTACAAAGCCATCGTGATCAAAACAGCATGGTACTGGTACAAAAACAGGTACACAATGGAATAGAACTGAAAGCCCAGAAATAAAACCACACATCCATGGACAACTAATCTTTGACAAAGGTGCCAAGAACATACAATGGAGAAAAGATAGTCTCTTCAATAAATGGTGTTGGGAAAACTGGACAGCCACATGCAAAAGAATGAAGGCAGACCACTATCTCATGCCATACACAAAAATAAACTCAAAATGGATCAAAGACTTGAAGATACATCCTGAAACTATAAAATTCCTGGAAGATAATATCGGTAGTACACTCTGACATCAAACTAAAAAGGATCTTTTCAAATACTATGTCCTCTCAAACAAGGGAAACAGAAGAAAAACAAGTGGGAATTCATCAGACTAAAGAGCTTCTACAATGGAAAAGAAACTAGGATCAAAACAAAGAGACAACCCACCAATTGGGAGAAAACATTTGCAAATCATATATCTGACAAGGGGTTAATCTCCATAATATATAAGGAACTCACACAACTGAAGAACAAGAAAGCCTACATCCCAATCAAAAAGTGGGCAGAGATGCACAGACATTTTTCCAAAGAAGATATACAGATGGCCTATAAACACATGAAAAGATGTTCAACGTCACTAATCATCAGGGAGATGCAAATCAAAACTACACTATGATACCACCTAGAGCCTGTTAAAATGGCTATAATCACTAAGACTAAAAATAAAAAATGTTGGAGAGGGTGTGGAGAGAAGGAAACCATCATACATCGCTGGTGGGAATGCAAACTTGTGCAGCCACTATGGAAAACAGTATGGAGATTCCTCAAAAAACTAAAAATAGAACCACCATATGACCCAGCTATCCCTCTAATGGGTATCTACTCAAACAATTTGAAATAAACAATCCAAAGTAACATATGCACCCCTATGTTCATTGCAGCACTATTCACAATAGCCAAGACATGGAAGCAACCCAAGTGCCCATCAAACCGATGATTAGATAAAGAAGATGTGGTATACATATACAATGGGATACTACTCAGCCAGAGGAAAAGACAAATTCATCCCATTTGCAATAACATGGAAGAACTTAGAGGGAATTATGCTAAGCGAAATAAGCCAGTCTGAGAAAGACAAACACCAGACGATTTCACTCATATGTGGAATATAAACAAGCACTGGGATAAAGAAAACAGTTCAGTGGTTACCAGGGGAAGGGGGGTGGGGGTAGGAAAAGGGGGTGAAGGGGAGCACTTATGTGGTGACAGTCAAGAAATAATGTACAACTGAAATCTCACGTTGATGTGAACTATTATGGACTGAATAAAAAAACTAATTGGAAAGAAAAGCACATTATGTTGACTTCTGTTTATTTAAAATTAAGTGTGTTTTGTTGTCCAGAATGTAGACTGTTTTGGTGAATGTTCTGTGCAAGCTTGGGGAAAATGTTTATTCTATTGTTGGAGTATTCTGGAAATGTTAATTAGATCAAGTTGATTTGATAATATTGTTCAAGCTATCTACATCCTTAGATATTTTCAGCCTTCTTGATTTACCTATTACTGACAAAGAGGTGTTGAAAACTCCAACTATAAAAGCGTATTCATCCACTGCTCCTTTCAGTTCCATCAGGTTTTGCCTCATGAATTTTGATGCTCTTTTCTTGGTTGCACACACATTTACTTTTGCTATGTGTTCCTGAAGCATTGACCCCTTTGCTGTCATGTAGTGCTCCTCTTTATTCCTGATAATCTTCCTTGTTCTGAAGACAGCTTTGCCTGAAATAAACATAGCTACACCAGCTCTCTTTCCATTGGTGTTACCGTGGTACATACTTCTCTGTCCCTTCACACGGAACCTATCTGTGTTTTTGTGTTTAAAATGAGTTTCTTTTAGAAAACATAATTGGGTCTTATTATCCACTCTGACAAACTCTGTCTTTTAATTCGTATATTTAAACCAATCGTATTTAAAGTAATTATAGATA
This sequence comes from Equus caballus, assembly GCF_041296265.1. NCBI lineage: Eukaryota > Metazoa > Chordata > Mammalia > Perissodactyla > Equidae > Equus > Equus caballus. The sequence goes on from NC_091692.1 coordinate 22,614,429, forward strand.
CAGGTGAATTAATATCTACCATGTTTGTAACTGCTTTCTATTTATTGCAGTTGGTTTTTTTGTTTCTTTTTACTCCTCATTTTCTGCCTTTCATGGATTTAATTGAGCATTTTTTATGATTTCAATTTATCTTCACTTAGCATATCACAGTTATTTTAAAAATATTTTAGTGGCTTTACCTAGTCTAAAACATACATTTTTAATTAATCTAAGTCCACCTTCAAATACACTATACAGCTTCACATGCAGTACAGTACTATAAAAGAGAGTATTCCCAATTTCCCCTTCCTGTCCCTTGTGACATTGCTGATGTTCATTCACTTATCCATATACTAATTATTTTGTTACTATTACACCTTTAAATAGTTATCTTATAGATCATTTAAGAATTAAAAAATAAAAGTTTTTCTTTTTACCTTCATTTATTCTTTCTCTATATATAAACTTTCCTTCCTTTCTGCAAATCCATGTTTCTAATCTATACCATTTTCCTTCTGCCTGGAGAACTTCTGACATTTAACAAAGTCCTTTCCCCTAGAGTAGGTTTTATGGAGAAGGCTCTGGGCATATTTCACAGGGGTTCCTCTTCCCCACTCCCCACCCCCCTACAAAGCCGTAAGGGGACCATTCTCAGATGTTCACATGAGAACCTGGTGGATTTTCTGGAAGAAAAGTCTGTGGAAGTATGGGAGCTCCCTAAAACTGTGGCCATATGGAGTTTCTCACTGTCATGCTGGCCCACACTCAGCCCCCAACACTTCATCGAAATCACCATGTAAGTGTTCCTACCAGTTCATGGTCCCACGTTCCGCTTCGGCGGCCTGGGGTTCTCTAGTTCAGATCCTGAGTATGGACATGGCACTGCTCATCAAGCCATGCTGTGGCAGGCATCCCACATATAAAGTAGAGGAAGATGGGCACAGATGTTTGCTTAGGGCCAGGCTTCCTCAGCAAAAAGAGGAGGATTAGCAGCAGATGTTAGCTCAGGGCTAATCTTCCTCAAAAAAAATAATAATAATAAAATAAAATAAATAAATAAATAAAAATCATAAATGACAAAAAGCCCAGGGAATGTGAATTAACTCTTGTGACAATGGCTGAGCCTCTGATACCGCTTCTAAGAATGACTGTAACGATTCATAGGCATACCCACAATGCATAATTCTAATAACGGTAGAGTATAAAATAAAAGAATGAGCGGAGTAAAACAAATATAACATTCCTTATAATTTTACATCACTTAAAATCATTTATTATCATAACTGACAGAAAACAGTAACATAACTAGTGTGCCTATATAATGAAAATTAAGGAAAGCAAGAATTCATGGACTTTTTTGATAAAGTATGAATGGGAAAACTATTGTATTTAATGTGGTGACTTTTTTCCAAGGAAATTACCATTCTCAGTCATCCAAGCTGCTCTAGAAATTAAGTTCTTTGGGGCAGAGTTTCTTTATCTGAGTCTAACAGTGGCGGATGAGCTCTAAGATCTCCATTTAGGGCTAACCAGTTAAGTTAGAGATAATCAACGCTTTCTAGTAATTAAGATATTTTCTAATACAAAAAGAGTCATTAATATAAACCTATTAATCTTTGAGGTCAACAGATTTACAGGTTGCTGGGTTTGACTGGAAGGTTATCTTCCATTATGGAAATGTGCTGTTAACTTATTTATCCTAATTCTATTCATTAAAGTTCCACAGCCTTTTTTAGTTAATGTTTTTTCAGATAATCCAGGGCCAGGAAAATAAGCTCCACTTACTTAAGTCCAAATATCTGTTTTTAGGACTAGCTTTGTATCAGGACAATGAAAACGTTGTCATTTACTATGTCTAGTCCTGACAGTTTATTAGTATAATTTATTTTGATATTATGGGTCGCCTCACAGTAAATTTGCATAATGTTTTTTGTTACAAAATGAGAATACTCAGAAAACAGTAATCAAGTCAGCATTCAGGATGAAGTTGTATTTTCAGGCCAGCAAAACACATTGAAAATAAATCTAATTTTACTGACAGATACTGAAAGTGGTAGAAACTATTGGACTTTGAGTTTGAAAGATCTTAGTGGACCTTATATGGAGCACACTTTTCCGAGTGCTCCTTGTCTTTCTTCCCAGAAGGTTTAAACCTATTGACATTTTTATTATTGACTTATTTTATACATATGCCTTTCATCTCCACATTTTTCTTCTCTCTCCTTCTATTTTCTTTTTGTCTTGTGTACAGTGTGAACTGCCCTTTGAGTCACTCGGAATGTGTTTATTATCTATTCTTATCAACTATGGTAAGTTTATCATGCTGTTTATCTTACTGTTATCATACTATTGGTATGAAAAAAGTACACTTACAAATTATGACATGTTATTAATGTAACAATCGAGATAATATTATAAATGAAATGTTGATTTAAATAGTAAATAATGACTCTGGAAATATGTAAATATAATAAAACTTCAAAACAGTAGCCTTATGTTTTAGTTTTTCTTGCTGAAGTGGAACTTGGCTTCCAATGTATCTTTGTGTACATTTTTAAATGAATAATATTGGCATGAACTCACCTCCAAATGAGTATGTGAATTATTCTTTTAAACATTCCTGTTATTAAAGCTGGAAAAAGGATTGACTAAGAATGTTAATGCAACAATATGCATAGCAAACTGGTATCACAGTTTGAGTAAATTCTGAAAAGTATATATATTACGAAGGATGGTGTCTCTGCTTGTCTAAGCAGAACATTTATTTACAAACAACTGAACGTTGCATTGTGGTGATTCAGATTTCTAATTCTGAATCAGATATTAGAGAGTTGCCCAGATGCACCCTTATACAACTGTGATGTCAGTCTGTCTAGCACAAATGTCAGCAGAGCACAGGACTTTCACAATTCCTGGCAGAAGCAGTATTTGATTGCCATCCAAATAAAAGGGCAGCTTATGCTCAATTTTTAATTAAGTGATTTAAATATTCTCTTGTATACAGCATAATTTGTCATTATAAAGCAGAAACTAAATAGTATGATTAAATCAAAAGCCACTTCTATTTTTTTAAACTTCTCATTTCCAACTATAGTCTTCAAATGTCTGGTGTTTTTTCAAGTCACTTTCGAAGCATTCTGAGTACCATGAAGGGGCTCTGCTTGTCCTTGTGGTTTAGATCTTAGAAAGCTGCCTTGATCAGCACACACTCTTCATCTAACAGACTCCACTGAGGCCCATTTGGTAACAAAGGGCCTTGATTTGGTCAAGCAGTAAGACATCCCCATAGGATTTCCTTTGAAACCCCTGAAGGTGATTTCTATTTGTTCGACATTATAATCACTGTGTTGTTAGAACGTGTCACCATTTCTCATGTCAATGAATGTGTTAATAAACCATAGAGTGTATTTCCTACACTAAATTCAGTATCTGTAAATTAATATTTCTCTTTAATAAAGTGTTATTATTTCAATAATTGTCTTCTATCATATGCAGATTATAAAATAATTCAGATTTTATGAATAAGAAATTATGTACATTAAGTCTTATGCTTTAATTCCACCCATTTTGCATCTTGTAATTTGAATTTGCTTTACTTACTTCTTTTTAAACTGACTTGAGATAGACTGTCGATTGGATTAGAGAAAGTATGTCTTGTGGAACTGGCAACATGTAGCCTGTTTTTCTGCTGTGATTAAGTTTCTCCTTGTCACTTTAGATGTTGTCCCTCTTCCACTTGCTTCCTCTGTTCCCTCAAAAACCAAAACACAGGACTGTTGTGCATAGCACACACTTATTGAAGACTTGTGATAACAAACAGATGACAGAATAGCACATTATGAGTAAGAACTCATCTTCAACATTGGACATCAATAATCCTTGACCATCTCTTCACAGGAAATTTATCATCGGCCATTTTTTTCCTTGAAGGATCACATTCATGACCATTTTAGTTGCCCTCCTTCAGCATGTCTCAAGATGTACCTGATTTCATGTTTATAATAGACTTTTAAAGTCCTGGTCTGCTAATTTTAACATCAGGGTTATCTCGAGTTCTTTTTTTTCTTGATATGGGTCATATTTTTCCACTTGGTCATGGAAGCCTTTTATTGTGTGTAGGACAGTCTCGATGATACATTGCAGGGAGTTTAGATTATGCTACCTTCCTTTATATGGAGTTGAGTTTTGTTTGGGCAGGCAGTTGCTAGAGAATCCTTTTATCCTTCTGTTTCTGTAAAGCTTGGTTTAATTATTGGCTAGAGCAGAGCTATTTCAGTCTTCAAATTAGTCCTGGGACTCGGCCCTTCTTCTAGGGCTTGCTTCCTATTTCTAAGACACACCTTTTCTAGAATTTCAAATGAATGTCCCAGATAGTTAAGTCTCTCAATCCTGGTGAAATCAGAGCCTTAAATCTTCCAGTCCCACTTGACCTCTCAGCCCCAAAGCAGATGATCTTCACCAGATGTCAGGGTGAATCATCTTGCACATGTGCCTTGTAACTCTTAGCCACTGACCTGCAGTGGATCCCCACGAGAACTTCTGTCCTCCCTTCCACCATATATCTCCCTTCCCTTTTCTCAGGTACAGCCACAGAAATTTCCAACATTTCAACACAAAATACCAATCTTCTTCCTCCATTCACTAAGAACACTGGTCCATAGCAGGAAAGTATCTCCACTCCAAAAAGCAGGGTGATCTATTTTTGACTATCGCATTGTGTATTTTGCTTCTTTCAAGAATCACATTCCTGAGCTGCCTGACGTTCAGTGCCTGAAAATAGTTACTTAGTACTTTTTTTCCAGGTTTACTGTTATTTTTATGAAAAGGACAATTCCAGTACCAGTTAACATGTCATGGCCAGAAATGCGCACCTTTAAGTTTTTATATTACCGTGATTAAATTATAGGGAAAATTTATATACTGTTTTTTTTCATTTTACACAATGCAAACATTTCTCATTTTTATAAACTCAAAATATTTTAATCATTACTTAATACTAATCAAGAAGACACATAATTTTCTTAACTATTTCACTATTTTTCAACAATTATATTGTTTCAAAAATTACTATTATAATTAATAATATAGCGAAAATCATTAGTTTTCCTTGTTTAAATTCATTTTATCTATTAGAATTCCAGAACTAAAATTATGAACTTAAATAGACTGTGTATTTAAAAGGTTCCTCATATACTTTTCTAAATCCTCAAAAATATAGTTTGATAGTTTAAAAATATGTTTACAAAGTGTTTGATACTCTCCTTTGAATATTGGCTGGACTTACTGACTTGCTTTTAATGAATAGCATATTATGAAAATGACCGAGTGTGACTTCCAAGTTTAATTCATAAAAGGCCTTACTGCTTCCACTTTAGATTACTCACCCTGGGGAAAGCCAGACACCATGTTGTGAGTACCCTCAAGCCACCCTGTAAAGAAGTCCACACCATGAGAAACTAAGGCAGTCATAGGAATGCGCCATCTTGGAAATAAATTCCCCAACCCTAAAAAGCTTTTAAGCATCCGTAACCAATATCCTGACTAGAATCTCATGAGAGATCTTTAACTAGCTGATCTTCCCCTAATGTCCTGACCCACAGAAAATGTTGACATAATGCTAATAGCTGTTTTAAGCCACTAACTTTAGGCATAATTTGCTAGGATAATAATCGATAATTAATATAAATGACATCACAAGAATGTATATAGCTACACTATCATTAACATTATCTAATGTCATTTCTTACCTTTGCTACTTTGGGAGTGAAAAAAACGTTTTTGTTTTTTTGCAGAGCTGGGGATTTCTTTGGTTATGCATACAATTCAATATCTTCTTACATACTAAGTGAACAGTTCATTTTTTAATATTTGCTAATTGTTTATGTATTTTTACCATTTTACATTTAGGTAATATAATATTTTGTGTGTTTTTGCTTTATTCCTCTGGAGTTTAATTTTGCAAAATTTTGTAAGATAAAGAACCAAATACAGTCATGTGTCACTTAATGATGGGGATCCGTTCTGAGAAATGCATCATTAGGCAATTTCATTGTTGTACGAGCATCATAGTGTACTTACGCAAACCTAGATGGCATAGCCTACTACACACCTAGACTGTTTGGTACGGCCCATTGCCCCTGGGCTATAAACCTGTATAGCATGTTGCTGTATACTGTAGGTGACTGTAACACAATGGTAAGTGTTTGCATATCTAAACATTGAAAAGGTACAGTAAAAATACGCTATAAAAGATAAAAAATGCTACACCTGTATAAGGCGCTCACCATGAATGGAGGCTGCAGGACTGGAATTTTCTCTGGGTGAGTCCGTGAGTGAGTGGTGAGTGAATGTGAAGGCCCAGGATATTACTAGACACCGCCATGGACTTTATACACACTGTATACTTAGCCGACACTAAATTTATCAAATTTCTTTCTTCAATAATAAATTAACCTTGGCTTACTATAACTTTTTTACTTTATAAACTTTTTAACTTTTGGGCTTTTTTGTAATAACACTTAGCTTAAAACACAAATACATTGTACAGCTGTACAAAAAGACTTTCTTTATATCCTCATTCTATAAGCTTTTTTCTTTTTTTTTTCCTTTTAAACATTTTTGTTAAAAACTAAGACACAAACACACACATTAGCCTAGGCCTACACAGATTCAGGATCATCAATATTGCTGTCTTTCACCTCCACATCTTGTCCCACTGGAAGGTCTTGTGGGATCACTGTTGTACATGCTGTCCGTCATTGACCGAAATGTCCTTATGTGGGGCATGACTGTAGATACTCTCTGCTAACAGTTAAACAATTGTATGAACAATATTTACTTAGCAGTCTTTCCACTGATTTATCATACTTTCTAAATGATATACTAAGTCCTTTTAAGGCCTTTTTATAATATATCTATTTGATTTCATTGATATTTGCATCTATTATGCCACCAGTATCATTTTAATTTTGTAAGTCCTTTAATATTTCACAGATTTTATCTGTCTATATATCTATTCTGCTGAACTTTCTATAATAATGTTTCCTATTTGCTTTTCCACATAAACTTTAGAATAATATTGTCAATAATATTCTAAAAGTACATATAATATCTGTGCTCCAGTATGTCCCATTCCACGTGTTCTTTTCATATGATGTTGACACTCCTCCATAGAGAGCTGAATTCTATGTTCCCTTCTCTTGTGTGGGGGACAGGGGGTGTTGGGAGGTGCTGTGACTATGGTAGAAGCAATGCTATGTAAACTTTGAGACCAAGTTTAAAGCCGATAAATCTTCTTATTAGCTATCTTTCTCTCTCTCTCTCTCCTTCGCTCTCTCTCAGCAGACACAACTTGGAATCCCTGAGCCCACAGCTTGAGAGATCACATGGAGAGACTCTGTAGAGAAGGAGGGAGAAGCTCAAAGAGCATCAGTTGTTTGAGTCTTCCAAGCACAACTGCAACATACGTAAGTCACAAGTGATCCCAGCCCCCAGCTTTCAAACCTTTCTAGCCGGCACCCAGTGGACCAGAGACAAGTTATTCACATTGAGCCTTGCCCAGATTGCAGGTTTAGAAGGAACTAAATGTTGCTATTATTTTAAACAACTAAGTTTTGGGTGGTTTTTTATATAGTCATAATACCCAAAACAATATCCTATTGATATTGTTTGGTGTTCATTGTATTTAATTTTTACGCTAATTAGGAAATTATTGACAGAAAATTGTTTCACAGAACTTCACAAAAATGATTTGAACAACTTTGTCAAATGCCCATGGAAAATTATATGACTTGAGAACTAAACCAAAGTCACAAACACTGTTGACGTCCACTCAATAGCCATTCTCCTTTTCTTCCTTACTAAGGGTACTCAGATTTTTTTCAGCTCTCACCCTCTGCTGTGTGACCTTGTTCTACATAAAGTGCACACCCCTGGTAAACCTCTGCAGATTGGGGTATGAATTGGTCTTTGTTCAAGTTAATCATGGTCATTATATTCCCTTTGCCTGGTTTAGGAATGGACGTATATCCAAATCTAGCCAATCAGATACAGTGTTAAGTTTGCCTAGAGAAGCTTTTACAGAGTTTTCTTAGCTCATATAAACAAAAAGAAGGGTGATTGGCCCAGAGAGTAACAAAGGAGGCTCCTGAGTTCCCCTCCTCCCATGGACACATCAAATGTACAGCTACAGATGAAGTAATTCTCTCTGAAAGAGATCTAGAAACTAGCTGAGCAAATGCCACACATAGGCAAAAGAGAAAATACCCACATCAAAGCAGCCCACTCCAAGTCATCTGTATCTCCCTGGAAGGAGCTTATACACAAGTCTGTGCCTTGGCTTTTATAGCTGCTGCCTGTGGCATGGGTCCCCAGACCAGCTGGCTCTGATAACCAACAAGACTTCCATTCATGAGTCCCACAAGACTGTAGCAAATGAAGAAGCTGTTGTTGGCAGGCTCTCCCCCCAGGGCTCAGTGCAGAGGAAGCAGGCAAAAATTCCCGTCTCCCAATTTCCCCCTGAAAGGAGATTAACAATATACTTTCCCAGCTGCTGCCTAAGAGTCCAGCTTCTAATAAGCCTGCATCGAGGTGCTGACTGTGATCTTCCCCTTTGGGACACTGGTGGGTCTCAACTACTGGGAGCCACTAAGAACAAAGAAGAAGGCTTGGGCAATCACAAAAGTTTAAGGAACAGCTAGGAGCTCAGGCTTGGCTGATTGATGAGGTTCATTGCCTACACAAGACCAGTCTGTCAAGACTAGGAAAGGTGTCTCTTTTATCTAATGTGCAGAAACCAACACAGAGAGTCAAGGAAAATGAAGAAACAGAGGAACCTATTCCAAACAAAAGAAAAAAAATTGGAGAAACAGATAAATGAAACAGAGAAAAGTGATTGATCTGATGGAAACTCATAATAACAGGCATAAAGATGCACACTTAGGTCAGGAGAGCAATGCATGGGAAAAGTGAGACTTTCAAAAATAAAACAGAAAATATAAAACAGTACCAAACAGAAATCTCAGAGCTGAAAAATGCAATACCTGAACTGATATTTCAATAAAAGAGTTAAACCACAGACTAAATCAAATGGAAAAAAGGATCCGTGAACTTGAAGACAGTGTGGTGGACTTCATCCAATCAGAGGAGCAAAAAGAAAACAGAATGAAAAAGAGTGAAGGTAGCTTAAAAGACTTATGGGTCACCATCTAGTGAACCAATGTCTTCATTACAGGAGAAGAGAGAGAAAAGGGCAGAAAATTTATTCAAGGAAATAATGGCTGAAAACTTCAGCCTGGAGAAAGAAACAGACATCCAGATCTAGAAAGCTCAAAAAATTCCAAAATGAAAAATCCAAAGAGACTTACAATGAAACATTTTATAATTAAATTATTAGGAGTTAAATACAAGGAATCTTAAAAGAATCAGGAGAAAAGCAAATTGTTACACACAAGGAACCCCCCACTTGACTATCAACAGATTTTTTAATAGAAATTTTGCAGGCCAGAAGGCAGTTGGATTATATATTTGAAGTGCTGAAAGAAAAAACTGCCAAACGAGAAAACTCTACCCAGCAAAGTTATCCTTCAGAATTGAAGGAATGATAAATAATTTCCAGACAAGCAAAAGCTGAAGGAGTTCATCACCACTAGACTAGCCTTACAATAAATGTTAAAGGGAGTTTTTCAAGCTGAAATGAAAGGATTCTAATTAGTAACAGGAAAACACATGAAATTATAAGACTCACTGGTATAGGTAAATATATAAATTCAGAATGTTCTAATGTTGTAGTGGTGGTGGGTAAATCACTTACATAACAATACATCGAAAGAATCATACACCATGATCAAGTGGATTTATTCCAGGAATGCCAGGATGGTTCAACATATTCAAATGAATAAATGTGATACATCACATTAAGAAAATGAAGGATAAAAAATCATAGGATCATCTCAATAGATGCAGAAAAAGCATGTGACAAAATTCAATATCTTTTTATGATAAAAACTCTCAACAAACGAGGTATTTAGGAAACGTACTTCAACATAATAAAGGCCATATATGACAAGCCCACAGCTAACATCATACTCACTGGTAAAATGCTGAAAGCTTTTCCTCTAAACTCAGGAATAAAACAAGGATGCTCACTCTTGCTACTTTTATTTAACATAATATTGGAAGTCCTAGTCAAAGCAATTAGGCAAGACAAAGAAACAAAAGGCATCCAAATTGGAAAGGAAAAGGTAAAACTATCTCTATTTGCAGATGGCCTGATATTATATGTAGAAAACCCTGAAGACTCCACCAAAAAAACTGTTAGAACTAATAAATAAATTCAGTAAAGTTGCAAGATACAAAATCAATGTATGAAAATCAGTATACAAAAATCAAAAAGAATAAAATACCTAGGAACAAATTTAATCAAGGAGATGAAAGGTTTGTACCCTGAAAAAGATGACATTGATAAAAGAATTTGAAAAAGACACAAATTAATTGAAGGATACTCTGTGCTCATAGATTAGAAGAACTAATGTTGTTAAAATATCCATACTACCCAAAGGAAATTTCCTACAAATTTAAGGAAATTGCTATCAAAATTCCAATGGCATTTTTCACAGAAATAGAACAAAAAATCCTAAAATTTGTATGGAATCACAAAAGACCTTGAGTAGACAAAGCAATCTTGAGAAAGAAGATCAAATCTGGAGGCATCACATTCCTGATTTCAAACTATATTACAAAGCTGTAGTAATTAAAACAGTATGGTATTGGCATCAACACAGACACATAGATCAATGGAATGGAATAAAGCCTAAGAAATAAACCCACACATATATGGTCAATTAATCTATGACAGAGGAGCCAAGAATATTCAATGAGGCAGGAAAATGGGGCAGCCACATGCAAAAGAGTGAAACTGCACCCCTATATAGCACTATACCCAAAAATCAATGCAAAATGGATCAAAGACTTGAACACAAGACCTGAAACCATAAAATTCCTAAAAGAAAACTTTGCAATAGCAAAGAAAACAAACAATTTGATTAAAAAATGGGCAGAGGATCTGAATAGACGTTTTCCCAAAGAAGACATACAGATGGCCAACAGGTGCATGAAAAGATGCTCAACATCACTAATCATCAGGGAAATGCAAATCAAAACCACAATGAGATATCACCTCACACATGTTAGGATGGCTATTATCCAAAAGATAGGATAACAAATGCTGGTGAGGATGTGGAAAAAAGAAGATTCGTGTACGCTGTTGGTAGGGATGTAAACTGGTATGACCACTGTGAAAAATAATATGGAAGTTCCTCAAAAAATTACAAATAGTTTTACCACATAATCCAGCAATCCTACTTCTGGGCATAAATTCAAAGGAAACAAAATCATTATCTCAAAGAGATATCTGTACTCTCACGTTCACTGCATCATTATTCACAATTGCCAAGGTTTGGAAACAACCTGTCAGTTGACAGATGAATGGCTAAAGGAAAAAAAAAATATGTATATATATATATATATATATATATACACGCACACAATGGCATATTATTCAGCCTTAAAGAAGAAGAAAATCTTGTCATTTCTGACAACATGGACGAAACTGGAAGGCATTATGCTAAGTGAAATAAGCCAGACAGAGAAAGACAAATACTGTGTGTTATCACTTATATCTTGAATCTTAAAGAAATAGAGAGGGAGTAAAAAAAGAAAGCAAGAAGAAAGTCAAAGTCATCCAAACAGAGTAGAAAGGTGGTTGCCAACGGCTAGGGGTGGAGGAAATAGGGAGAGGTTGGTAAAAGGTATAAACTCTCGATTACAAGATGAATAAGTTCTGAGGATCTAATGTATAACGTGGTGACTATAGATCATAGTACATATTGTATAACTAAAATTTGCTAAAAAAGTAGAACTTAAATGTTCCCACCAAAACACAAAAGGTAAATGTGTGTGGTGATGGAATTCTTTCACAATTTATATGTATATCAAATCATCATGTTGTATAATTTAAATATCTTACAATTTCATCTGTCAATTTTACCTCAGTAAACCTGAAAAAATAGAAAGGAAAGCTCATTATTTTTTTCCTGCTACTTGACATTGATATGAGGGAAGATGTGATGGCTGGAGCTACTTAGACAATGGGGAAAACAGCCAGTTAAGGGTGATAGAGCAGGAAGATAGAATCTGTGTCCTTAATAACATTTATCGTATCTCTGAATTAAACAAATTCCAAACCACCAACTCCCCCAATTGCTTATTATATGACATGATAAATTCCATATTGTTTGAGCAGATGAATTTAATTAGGATTTTTAATTGGAATTTAATTGGATTCTTAGGATGAAAAGCAGGTTCCACGTTCCCTTGCGTTCCTAGTGTCGATCCCAGTGCCTAACACGTAGTAGTCAACAGTTTGTGGAATGATTACTTCATCACTACCTTCTCCTCCAACTTCAAGGTGATCTCATAGCATCTCCCAGTCCATTGTGCAGTATAGCATGCTGGTTGAGGAATGTGGTCTCGAGCGCCAGGCATACATGCAATCTTATATCTGATATTTTCCAGGAGAGCAACTTGATGTGTATTACTTTTGCTGTTTTTTGACTCTGAGCAAACAGCGTCCAACTCTAAATAACTCTCATTTCAAGGGAACGTATTCACCAAACAAGAAGTCTAGTGGTAAGATGGTTGGTTAATTCAGCAGCTCAGTGGTCCAGGTTCTTTCTACTGTTCCTACTCTTCCGTCTTTAGCAGAGCCCTCCCTGTGGCAGGCACTGTTCTAGGTGCTCAGGATACATTAGTGAAACAAACAAATATAAAGCCCCTGCTCTCATGGAACTTGCACTGTTGCCAGGCTGAGGAGCCTCGAAACAATGAGTATAATAATAATATATGACAATCTGTATAAACAAGGAACATAACAATACCTAGTAACACATGTAAGCAAGGATACAATAAAAGGAAATCACATAGTATGCTAAAAAGTGATGAGTTCTATGGGAAAAAATAAAGCAGGGTAAGAGGAATTGGTAGTGGGGGGCGGGGGCGAGTGGGGATGGCTTATGGGCTTTGTCTTCAGATTCATTCGTCTTGTAGTGTCAAGATGCTGAAGGCGCATCTAGGTCTTACATTCTCACAACATCCAAAGTCCAGAAGATAGAACATTGCTTTTGTTGCTTCTTTTAAAATGTGATAAAATTTTCCACAAGTCATGCAGCAAAAATAACCCTTACAGTTCTTTTGGAGATATATGTCCAAGGTCACTTCTCAATCAATCCCAAGGGGGATGGAAAGACTGTGCTAGAATGAGACAGCTCAATTTCTAGTCCCCGGAGCTGGAGAAGGACCCAACCTCTCCAGACATTTTCATGCTTGAAAAAAAACTGATGTTCTTTGGCAAGGAATAAGTTTATGGGCCACAGTAAGGAGTGACAATGGGTTATTTAACCAAAAGTACCCTCCATAGCAATTTGCTCAATCTACTCAAGGCTTAGTTTCCTTTTCTTCAAGATAGAGATAATGATAGCATCAATTTAATTGGGTTGTTGAGAGAGTTAAATGAGATGCATAGAAAGTGCTTAGTAAAGAAAGGATTCAGCATATTTTGAGCATTCAATAAATGGCAGCTACCATCATGTTCATTTTTACTGTTATTATTAACAGCCATCACAACACTCATCCAATACTTTGGAATGTGTATTCATTACCATGCCTTACTATAAAAGGGGAAATTGTAGGAATAGTGGCACGTTAATTATACATAATGGTCCCTTGTGATAGGATCTCAGATCTGCACATTAACTTCACAGCTGTAACAGTATTAATTAAATCCTGTCCCTTAACATGTAAATAGCATTTTTGAAATACATTTGTGGCCAGATTCTCCTGGTGTCTATTCTGCTCCCCCTAGGAGTACTTTGGGCATCTTTGGAAGTCTCCAGGGCTGTTTTTCATGCCACACTTCAACATCAATGGGGCGCAATTAAGTAATTGCTACTTCCTTGGAAATTACGTGACTTGGAATCATTTTTCTTCCCATTCATATAGCATGTAAATATGAAATCTTGTTTTGTCTGGCGTGTTTAAGATACCAAGAACTATATTGAAAATTTAAATCATACTTTTATTTTCTGAAGGAATTAGCCTGACATTGTAGCTCCATCTTGATGATGACTAAACTTATAGGCTAATTTTCCTATTATTTGTTTTCTTGAGAAATGTGGAACTTTCCCTAAGTGATCCAAGAGAGTTTTCAATGTGTCAAGTTCTCAAAGTATATATAATTATACATAAACACATTTAGACATAGAAATAAGACAGGTCAAAAGAAATTCTATAGATTTATGTTAATCATGAAATTTGATCAGAAGCCTTCTAAAAACAACAAGAAGACACATGTAGGAAATGGGAAGGTGGCTTTAGCTCTAGGTCTTGAGGACCAGAAGATTTGTGCCTAATACCATGACCATCCACACATATTTAGTCCACAAATGATACGTTTTGGCAAATACAGGTTGTTGAGTGTGTACTTGTTTTATTTTTGTTATGCACAATGTTTGTGACCTTTCTCTATAGTGGCCTGATTCACTAATATTTTGATTGTTTAAAAAACTTAAACAATCTTTCAAAGTAGCAATCATAGGATCTGACTTTCCTATTTTGACTTGACACCATTGCCCATGAGACCCTCTCTTCTCCCGTGAAAGACTTCACTTGTGTATTTCACCTGAGAAGCTAGGCAGGGTCAATGATATGATTCTTATTTTTCAAGTCATTCTTATCACCTAACTTACATTATTCCTCTGAGCATTGCTGGGAAAGCATTTTGCCTTTCTCAAGATTCAATTTCTTTTTAACTTTCAAGGTTGCTTCCTTTTTCTGTTGGACGTGGTGTTCTGAATTGGAAATATTTGAGAGAGCCAAACAGGAGTCTAAACATAGGAAACCAAAATCCCAGTTTCCTCCAAGTGGCTATGATTGATTTATTTTGTATTTAATAAACTTTCTAAATATTTTTTTGCCCCATGGGTTCTTTTTTATTTTCAGACTACTAAACTTAGGCAATTCTGCTTTGTATATTTAACTTTATAATTTAAATAGATATAATTTATTTAATCTAGTAATAGATTTTAAACTTACTTTTAGCTTTTTCTATGCATGATTTCTTCCTACCTGGGCAACTATCAAAATAAACCTTGAAAAATGATATTTATGGAAGTCAAGAGACTGTTAATACCTATGTTCAAGAATAGTATCTCAAGGAAATGATCTAGAAGCCTTTATAGAACAAGAATTCTAGAAACCCAGCAAAGGCTACACCTTCTTTGGAAGCTACAACAGTCATATCTTCCTTAATATTCTAATATTTGTGTCAAGCAGTGATTTTTTTAAATGCATAAACACTGTTAGATCATCAGAATTTTGTGTGTGTGTGTGCGTCAGGAAGATTGCCCTGAGCTAACATCTATTGCAATCTTCCTCTATTTTCTCATGTGTGGGACTCTGCCACATATGGCTGATGAGTGGAGTAGGTCCACACCCGAGATCCTAACCTGCAAACCCGGGCAGCCAAAGCAGAGCGCACTGAACTTTAACCAGTCAGCACTGGGGCCGGCCCCCAGGATTTTTTTTATGTCAGTGTGATATATACTATTATATATATCATGCTTTTCCATTTTTATTCTCAAACATTAATGGGAGAGGGGAGTGACAGAGAGCGATGATGGGGATAGATGTCTGTCCAGGTTTTTAGAATCTTTGTAGTTAAAACTGCCTCTGGACTTTAATTCTAAGGAAGCCTATAGACCCATAGATCTTGATTTTTATTTTTATTGCTTCACAATACTTTTCCAGGAGATTCAATTACATTTGAGAAAACAGGGCAAGTCAGCTTACATATAGTTATGTTTCTTATTTCAAAAAGACCTTAAAGTTATAAGTGACCATAATTTCTGAAGAATAAAGTTCTAATATTCCTTCATTGATATGGTGAGCTAATTTTTCCCTCTGTAACTTTTCCGCAATGAAGGAAAGTTATATGCAAGTTGAAGTCTGTATTGTATTTTATCCTGATGTTTAATGCAAATACAAAAATTTGGGGAATCTTTTCTCAGGAGAGAACTAAGAAATTTAATTTACTGCTAGGTTACATAGTCTACTGACAAACTGAAACTATCTAAACTTTTAAGCAACCACTGTGGGTTGGGTCGTATTAATTGCTATTAATCAGAAATTTATGTAACATTGATATGTATCTCTTTAGTGGTTGCAAGTAGGTTTTATTTTTTTTTTTTTTTAAAGTAACTGGGGGACTGGCCCCATGGCCTAGTGGTTGAGTTCATACACTCTGCTTTGACAACACAGGTTTGCAGGTTCAGATCCTGGGCACAGACCTACACCACTCATCGGTTATGCTGTGGCAGCAACCAACATACAAAATAGAGGAAGATTAGCATGGATGTTAGCTCAGGGCTAATCTTTCTCAAGCAAAAGAAGAGAAGGATTGACAATGGATGTTGGTTCAGAGTGAATCTTCCTCAGCAAGAAAAAAAAAGCAATTGGGTTAATTTTCTATCAACAGTAGCTGCATTTGTTGCTCTGTGTTAGAGTCACTGTTTTGAACAGGTCTGTGCAAATAGAATTGAACAACTACACTAAAATGCATTGTCTCTGCAGTTTTTATTTTATATTATAGTCTCCCTCTGTTAACATATGAGAATGAACAATTTTTTAAGTAAAAGTAAATTTTTTATCTGTGTAATTAGTTTGTTTCATAATTTCAATTTGGGAGTATAAGTATGAAATGACTTTATTTTCTCCAATAACTTCCTCCATACGTCTTCTGTGTCAAAGCCCCATTTCCAATTCCTTAACACATCGTGCATAGATTCTGTACCAACTTTAGCTGTTAAAACTTGGTTGTTAAAACTTGCTCATATGTCTCCTCCCCTGGTCAAGCAAACCACACTCATGGCTTGTGGCTTGAGGGTTTCCTCCCCTCCCTACACTTGCTCTCCCAGACTCTGCCACCTGGGCAGGCACAGGATGGAGTGTGGCGCTTATCTTACCAGCCAGACTAAAGCTGGAAGGAGGCTGTGAGGTGATCCTGCTCCCACTCAGCTTCTCTAATGTCCCTGGGGCCCTGCTGATGTGATGGTCTCCAAATTTATCCACTTCACTCACATGCCTCAATAGAAGCAACATTTCTTTCTTAATAAACCTATAATTATTTCAATGTATAGGAGTTAGGGCACCATTTGCAAAAATTAAACCATTGAGAGTAGGCTATGGCTGCTAAACTTCAATGAAAGCAGTCTTGTCTTCCAGAGAAAACAACTTTAATAGCATCTAGTGCAATGTGTTGCTGTGATTTTTTAAAGGAAATTCAAACATACAGGTGGAATTCTTGATGGAGCAAATTGAACCTAAGGTCATTCTATAATAACAATGTGCAGAACAGAGAGAACACCGGCAAATGCCATTAAGATTGTGGATTCTCTTGCTGTGATGTTAATTCGTGTTTTTAATGGATACAATCTCACAGTTGAGAAACTTCAATTAAGAGGAAAATCCAAATGAACTATTTTAGGTAACATTTGCAATGGTTCATGAGATTATAAAAGAAATCTTGATAAACATGTTTATTTGCATGTTGCTTATTTTTCTTCAGCAATAGCAATTTATGCCTTCGAGTAGTTTTATACAATAATAAAGAATACTACCACAAAATTAAATGATAACTGAGGAACATTTAGCTGAACGGCCCTGCAGGAAGAAAGCTTACGATATGATTATGCAACTCTGCCTTTTGAGGTTTTGTAAGGGAAAAAGAAAGGATCACAGAATCATTGTACAAGTTTACCTCTGTAACTCATTTGACAAGAATCACGCTTATCTTATGGGCGTCTCTAAAAATTTCTCTTTGCACAGAGAAAGCTTGTTGTTGATACATGAGAAATTGTGGGTAAAGGCTTTGGAGTGGCCTTGAATATGAGAGGCACCAGAGTACCTGTACATTTAATTTGTGATTTGACTCGTATGGCAGTCACAGGATACCTGCAAGTGTCCCAGATCCCTCACTCAAAACAGTAAGGCTGACAATACAGGTTAAGCAGAGTGATGAGGAAATCAAACCAATTATGTAGGGAAAGATGGGGAAAAGGATTGGCTGGAGCCTGGATAGTCAGCTTGAACCATAAGATAACCTTCAGCAGACAAGTCATTGATCGGAGTAATAGAACAGAAAGATAGGAGAGCCTCGCACGTGTTTCTTTGTGGAGCTGTTATGTCATCTCTGGACTGCCTACTTTTGGACTTCTTTTATATGAGAGAATATCTTTTAAGCCATCATTTTGGAGCTTTTCTGTAGTATACAACCCAACCTAACACAAAGCAATACACACATATTTTAATGAAGAACTTAAGAGCATGGCAATGAGAGCATAGGAATATACCAGATAGTCAGCTTCTGTTCTCATCAGATTTTCTATATAATGAGAAACACAGACAATTTGATAAATAATAATAATAGAATGGGAAACTGTTATAATAAGGGACTTTTCTTAGAATTCTGAGTACATAAGCAGAAGTGTTAAATACAAGCAGGATGAGCGAAGGTCTCCCTGAGGAAAACATGATGGGTTTATGCATTACTGTGTTTAAGAACCAGGAGAATACAGCCTTAATACTTAATATTTAATGCTGATGTCCACACCTGAGGACAATGTTCATGACCGATCACATGTGAGAAAAGCAGTTTGTTTTTCTATCCGTGTGATGGATTTGTGTTGATCTGTTCGTCTCCATCCCACACTCTTTTTCCAGACTCTTCTTTTTCCTGTAGTTCATATTTGCGATTTCACACCATCATGGAGAATGGGGATCACTGCCCTTGGAAGGTAGTCTTATAGAGACACACTGTACACAAAACTGCTGAGCTACCTGTGATAGCCAGGGCAACCATCACAAGCCTTCTCTCTGGGCTTTCTTTTAAAGTAGCCTGAAATTAATTTTCCTGAGCAGATATAGACAAACATGCTTCTCTAGTTCAAGACTCCTTCATGGCCCAAGTGTGTTATTAGCTTAGAGCTAGTTCTGATTCAAAAAGTGTTTCAAGGAAGTATAAATATGCTTCTAGAAAAATCCCCTTAAGAGAATATGCTGCTGGGAAAAAAAAATGGTGTTAAGAAATCTCTTCATAACAAAGTACTATATTCCTACACTTATTTTAGAAGCAAAATTCTATTTGTTTAAGTTGTTTGAGATGATCCAGCCCTGTTGGCAGAACAGTGCGCAATGATGTAATAGTACCATTTCTTAACGGGCCATCTGATGCTTTAGTTTGTACATATAATTAACATTCTACTGTTGTCCTATAATTATAAAATTAATGGAGAAAACCTCCTCTGTATTTGAAATATTAGGGGGCATTAAGTCTATTAGTCTGAGAAAACAGCCTGTCCTACTTCAGCGCAACATAGGACAGCAGAAGCCCTAACTGAGTAATGAATTGTGCTCACTATTAACTGAGATACTGAGACAGCAGGTGTACGTAGTTATTTTTCCTGCTTACAGTTTTAATTTTACATTTGAAGAGAATGGAAACAATCAGGTGGAAAATTTTGCCTCAGTATAAAAGATAGAATTACAGATCCCTAAAATCCATGGCTGTCAATCAAAGCCTAGACATTGGGTGATCTGATGAATAATTTAACACTGATTTGTTAAGTGTGCAGAAGTGAAGTTAGTCATGCAGGGAGACACATTGTCAATTGCCAGCAATTTACTATGTTTTTGAAAACCACAGGCAGCAATTTACAGAAAAGATTAGGCCAGTTACTGTACACGTGTGACATTTTCTTGATTTACGACGTCAATCTAGAAAGCAGTTAATTGACACCTGGAGTTTGGAATGAGGTTATAAAGTTTAGCAAAGAACTGCTTTTACCTGAGAATGTCTGTATTTCTGCCCTGGGAGACCCCTGAATGCACATCTCCTGCTGGGACTAAATGTGTGTATGCAAATGAGCACTTGTCCGTGAGAAAGCATGGTGATGGGCTTTTATTCCCTAGAACTGATGTTATTTCAAAGAAAACGCTGTGAATACTTTTTATTTAGTCCTAAGCCATCATGATAGATATAATTACTTTAAGCCTGCACCAGCGTTCTTATTTTTCAGTTGCTTTGCTCTGGTGGCTGCGTGTTGCTGTGATGCTGAAAGCTATGCCACTGGTATTTCAAATACCAGTAGGGTCACCCTTGGTGGACAGGTTTCAGAAGAGCTTCCAGACAAGACAGACTAGGAAGAAGGACCTGGCTACCCACTTCTGAAAAAAAGAGCCATGAAAGCTCTATGAATAGCGGAGAAGCATTGTCTGATAAAGCACTGGAAGGTGAGAGGATGGCACAAAGCGACCCGGCAGGGTTCCACTCTCCTGTCCGGTGGGTCACTAGGAGTCAGCATCAACTCCACAGCACTAACAAGTTGCTTTTCAAAAGAATATGGTATGAGCAAAGTAGAAAATTACCTTTGGATACCACAATAATAATTGCTGCAGGCAAGATCTACTGATGAATGATAAAATTAATGAGCAAAACTTTAAGCAGAAACAGGTTATCTTCATAATCTCAAAGTCCTCCAAATATTTACTAATTACTGTGTTGGTTTTAACCTATGTCCACAAATTCTTTGATAGTCTCCTCCCCTCCAGGAAGTGAGACTTAATTTTCCTTCCCTTCAGTGTGGCTTTCTTCCAAAGAATAGAGCATGGAAAGGGAAAAATGCTAACTTTACTGTGGAGAAACCTGTCTGATGGCACCTTACCCAAATAATCAAGATTAGTATCACCAAGAATAAGCCATGTTGGTATAATGTACCCCCTGATATGACATGATGAGTAGGGCACTGCGTCTCTGTGATATCCTTCCCCAAAATTCATAATCCTAGTCTAATTATGAGGAAACATCAGAAAAACCCAAATGAAAGACATTCTAGAAAATATTTATCCAGTATTCTTCAAAAGTCTCTATACCAAGTTCATAAAAATCAAGTGAAGACTAAAAAACTGTTACAGGTTGGAGATGCAACTAAGTTGACTAAATGAAGCTTGGTATCCTAGGTTGGACCTTTGGAACAGAAAAAAAAAGATTACACATAGGTGTTAGTGAAATACAAATAAACTCTCTAACTTAGTTAATAGAATTTTACCACTGTTAATTTTTTAGTTTTAAGGCATGTGCCGTGGTTACAAAAGTTGTTAACATTAGTAGAAGCTGGATGAAGGGTATGAGAATCCTCTGTGCAACCTTTGAAACTTTATATATCTAAAACTATTTTAATATAAAAAATAATTTTTTAAGAAGAAAATGATCAATGGATATTATGAGTTGCATTGTGTTCTCTAAAAGATATGTTGAAGTCCTGACCCCTCAGTACTTTAGAATATGACCTTATTTGGAAATAGGTTTCTTTTAAAAAAAAAAAATTTAGGTGTACATGATTATATTTCAATTTCTGTGAAGGTTACATCATGTTCACTGCCTGAGACTAATTACCATCCATCACCGTACACACGTGCCTATTACTCCTTGTGCTCTCCCCACTCCTCCCTTCCCCTGGTAACTGCCAATCTAATCTCTGTATCTATGTGTTTGCTTGTTGCTGTTGTTTTTATCTTCCACTTATGAGTGTAATCATATGGTATTTGACTTTCTCTGTCTGACATTTTGCTTAACATAATACCCTCAAGGTAGATCCATGTTCTCACAAATGGCAAGATTTCATCTTTTTTTATGGCTTCCATTGTATATATATATGTAAATATATATATATACACACCACATCTTCTTTATCCATTCATCTACTGATGGGCACTTAGGTTGTTTCCACGTCTTGGCTATTGTGAATAATACTGCAAGGAACGTAGGTGTGCAAATATCTACACGTTCATGCTCTTTGGACAAATACTCAGAAGTGGAATAGCTGGATGATATGGTTCTATTCTTAATGTTTTGAAGAATCTCCATATCGTTTTCCATAGTGGCTGCACCAGTTTACTTCCCAGAAGGATGGCTGTCAAAGAACATTTGTGGGAGAAAGTTTCTGTAATTCAAATGCAATGAGGGTGCAATCTGTGTTTGATCATCTCTCTGTGCTTTAGAAAAAATAAACTTGGTACATATTTCTAAATTTATTCTCAGTGTTTATATTAATTTGTTATATTTCAATATTTCCTAGAAAGTTTAAACCTTGTAAACCAGGGCAATTATTGTAATTCCTACACTGAAAGTACATATGCCAATAGTCATCATTTAAAATACAAGTTGAAGTTTTGTTTTCCACATGAGAAACAAGGCAACATGTCCTTTTTGTTTAGCAATAAAATATATCTGAAGAGTAACATTTATAGCTTCTTCTGTCTTACAGTTTAATGTCAACTCTGAGGATTTGTTTCAATCATTCTTTTCATCTAAATATTTTCTCAAAAGGGAAAAGAATGAAGACTATTTAATAAGTTACTATTTATCTGTGATCTCAATTTTCAAGAGTTAAGTGTAAAACGGTAGATTTGGTGGTAGAAGTCAAACATTGAAGTAGTTTGTGAATAGAAATTATTATTCCACCATTATCCTGACTCTACTCAAGATTGGTTTTTTTGCTATTGCAAAAAGACACAATTATTTGTTTAAACTGAATCGTCAGAGTTGACATGGCACTGTACGAGAAGAATTACACACACAGGTAAGTGGACAGACAAAACAAAAATTCAAGATGCAGATGAATGGACTGGGGATTTTTGGTCTACTTTTAAAACACTACTTTGAAGACTGACAAATTCAGTTCTAAATGGTCTCAGCTGCCATTTTTATTGTCCCTTGTAGAGCTTATGATAACAGATCCCAGATTGTATGTTACTGGCATATTCATGTTATATTAGGCAAAAACTTAGGATCATTTTGGAATGGCAGTTGGCAACTTCATTCAATTTTTCCAAATAAACTTAATAATATAATACCAAGCATCTACAATGACAGCTAACAAAACTGGATTTCCATTCCCTTAAACCTTTTTAGACCCTAAAAGCAATAAATATATTCCAAATTATTACAAATAGAAAAGTATTCTAAAAGTCTTTACACAAACCTGGCTTTGGAGACTAATTGGTTAAATGATATACTTTTGTTGTTTATTCTTTCCTTAAAAATTTAGAGTAGCCATAATGCGAAAAAGAAGGAATTTCAGAGAGGAGATGATGGCTTATTTAGAGATAGCCTTATTTAGATATAGTAGATAGAGATAGCCTCTTCCGAGCCTAATTTCTTAACCTTCCAAATCCCACTCAGGCACTTTTCCTGTGCTTACCTGTGTGTCAGCACTGATGATGCTGTGCTCCAGTGCGGGTTGGCTTGCCGTCTCTGAGCAGCTGCTAGGCCTCTGCAGGCAGACTCAATGTCCTATTTGTCTTTACAATCCTGGGACATATCAAGGGATTGACACAGAGAAGAAATCAAAAATCACAATCACATCTTAAAATTATCCATCAAATGTATAACACAGTTTCATAATCATGGATATGGAAGCACAGAACACTGAAAACACAAGCAGAGTGTCACTCTTAGAACATACTGGAAAGACTACTTAGACTTCTCGCCCAGGGCATTGAGACTTCTTCATCAGAGGATCTTTCAGATGATGCTCCTTTTCTGAGGCACAATACCCCTTTTCTTAAGCACAAGCCATCATCTAAATTTTTTAAATGTAAATTTGTTTAGTAGTCTTTGCCTTTTATATATACATATGTTTATACACATGTATGTCTATACATTTTAGTATATTTTTAACATTTTTTTTTCTAATGAAATTCCTATTACCAACGAACTCTTAGGAAACACTAATGTCCCCCCAAAATACATAGTGAAATGCTGAGCCAGGGTTTAAAATGAAAACACCAAGCTTCCTTTTGAGTATATCAACTTGAATTTTAAAGTGTTTTACTATTTTCAGTTCTGTAGGTTTGAAAATATATTCTGTTAGTTGAAATAGAATTTGAAGAGGGAAGCATCTGCTAATACAATTTTGGCACAAAATCTTTCATTAGGAGATAGAACTTAAATGGCCCTGAAGGATTACGAAAGAGAGAATACATTCATGTCCTTATTGGAATGGAAATTTTACTCAAATTTAATTAAAACACATCCCTGTCGGTTTTGCATCCTGGGGGAAAATGTTCCTTCTCTATCTCATTCTGCAGTGGGAGGCCAAGGACCTCAGACAGAATGGCCCTCAGCTACAGTGCCAGAGCAGGACAGCTCCCACAGGGTTCTCAGATGATATGCATGAAGGCTGCAAAGCGTAGGCTAAGAGCGGGCTCTGGAGCCTGCTACCCCTGCTTCAAATCCTCATTCTGTCGCCTAATAGCTGGGTGACTGAGCAGTTACCTAACTTCGCTGAGCTTCAGTTTCTGCTTCTGTAAAAACTAGTTCAAACCTGACAGGATTGTTGTAGGTATTAGCGGAAGGATAAAATTTATTACACAGTAAATCTTTGTTGTTCTTATTCTACAACATTTTAGAAATGGGCAAATCTTTTTTGAGGATGTACATTCCTACTCCTCTTATTCTCCATGTAATTATCTCTTTGATTATTTCATCCGTTTCTACTACCAGTTTCACTTCTCACCATTTCGGGGAAATGAACTCCCTAATCAACTTTAGACCTTCTATGTTGGAAACTTCACATTTTTGGATGGGGGTTCCAAGCATAAAAAAATCAAATCAAATCCATAGCCCTGACTTTTCTCTGAAGTCCCATATTTCTTGCAACGGGCCAAGTAGCAATGCTTGAATTTCTCGTCATCAATAAAAACTAAGTGGACCCTCGCATCATGTCTAGCTTTGCTATTTTCCATTTGCCCTCTGCCCTTGGACAATTTAAATCAGCTGTGAGTGCCTTGGGAATAGGAATTCTGTTGTTTTCATCTCTATCCATACAGCCTGAGCACAATGCATGACATCTGGTAGGCGGTCAATAAATAGTAGCTACATAAATGAGTGAATGGGATGACTGAAGAATGAGAAGTTTTTCTCAGATTGGAAAGGGTAACTACAATGGAAAGAGATAGGAAATAAAAGTAATAATAAAAGCATCACTAATTGTTTTCCTCCTTAGCAAAAAACAAACAAAAAAAATAGTTTGGGTCTGAGGAGTTGTGATTGGGAATGCCAAGTTTTCAATTCTTTCAATAATTAACTTATCTCTAGTGCCCATTTCTCAATCTGTGACTTAACTATCCCCCAAATATTTTATATGAGTCTGTCATCACGAAGATTTCTTGAGATAATCTCAAGAAATAGAAATACAAGACTTACATATTTCAAGGATTCCAGACTCAAGTAATTTATCATTGAAAGTGACACAAGAATACACATGCACATACACCAACACACACCTACAACCGCACATTTACCTTACCCATTATGACACTCTCCTTCTCTGCCAAGTAGAACCAGAGTGAATATCTTTCTGCCCTCAAAAGATGAAACATGCAGTAGTAAACACCAGCTTTTAAAATACAAATCTCTCAGAAATTTTGAAGTCATGTCCTTAAGAATTCTAAGAAAAAAGTCTCAGGGTAAATATAGGCTCTTTTTACGACTAAATTTAAAAGTAACTGAATTGAATATATGTAAATATTATATATAAATTGAGTATTCGTAAATTTAAAGCTCATTTGAATGTATGTAAATTATAGCTACCCATGTGACAGCATTTTGGTTGGTGTCCTTCAGTAAACCCATTGACACTGATTGAATCTTTTATCTCCTCCAGGACCTTTCTCATACGTTAGATTGCCCTTATAAAAGTATGGTTGACAAGTGCCAAAGAAATATGTTAATTATACATTTTTCAGTGCATTGATTTTCTAAATAAGAGGAAACTATGTCATGGCACAAATTCTGCTACAAAGGACTGTATGGGAGAATTAAGTATATTCAATTAATCTTAAATTCATACAGTAGAATGATAGTAATTATTGTTGGTAAATTGCACAACTGTTAGCAAATCTCATTGCTGCATTAGAGCAGCTGAAAATTAAAACAATATTATCTCAATTTTAAAAATATTTGATTTATTTGTAATGAAGTATATTCTTTCTTTTGTTTCATAAAAAATTTAGAATTTCTTATTTCATGTACATAGCAATAGAAAGCAACTTCCTTTTTAAAATTAAATAAATTTCAGTATTTTATTGGGAAAATGTATAAAGTCTATTATTCTAGTGACAAATATTTTAAAGACAGAAATTAATAGCAAACAAAACCAGACATAAAATATTTTCCTCTTTCACAAGCAAGAGTCTTTGAAACTTTGAGGCTGTTCAAGGTTCCTAGCAATTGCCACCGCTTTGCTATATGTGACAAGCAAGCTTTAGAGAGATGAGAGATGCCTGGCATCTTTTGCAGTAGGATGTGCATGAAAATGAACTTCCCATCTCAGCCAACCCAGCTAGACCAGGTGATTTCTGCCCACATCCTGCCCCAGTAGGAAGACACTAATAAGATCACTGCTGAGCAATGGAAATGAAGTCTGGAGTTTCCTGCATAGAAAGGAAATAACGAGATCAATCAAGTAGCAGACCCCACCAGAGGTGGTCTTCACAGCCACATTTAGTGGTCCATCAAAAGGAATCCTCCATGTCCACCCTTCTTGTCCCTTGAATGCTCGATATTTGAGCCTAAGTGGACTTCCAGGTCTTCCTATTGCTACAAAGGGAGAATCCTATAATTGCTGAGAGTCCCTGGTGAACTCATTCTAGGGGGTCAAGATGCATAATGAAAGTGCAAATAATAGGACACAAGGAAGCCTCCTAGAGGCTGAACCCCAAGGTTTGAGGGAGTCACACTGGGGCCTGGGATTGAGGTCTTTCTGTCTTGGGGACGACGATGAAAACCAAAACGGGGGAGCAAGGAACTAGAATTAACAGTGGAATCTAAGGGTCAAGTTGAAAAATGACCAATCTTATTATGTTGACCCCTCAGCATGTGACACATTATAAAAGCCATCCTTGAACCACAGAAATGTACTTAGGGCAACTTTTACTCAGTCCAAAGGGAATTGCCAGTACATTTCACTAACTACTGGTGATACTATAATATTTTTAAAATGCTAAGACACCACATAGAAGAGTAATAAGTTCTACATTTTCAAAATTATGTAAAATCTCAGAAATATATTTTCCTTCAGATAAGCATAGAATCATAGTGCTTGACTTTAGTATTTGTCAAGGAACCTAGAAAAACGTTGGGCGATTGACCCATCCTAAAAGGAGCTAAAATCCTAGGAAAGAAAAAGTTCACACTGAGTTTTACAAAATAATGATGAGTGGCGGAGGGAAGGATTTTACTAAAACAAAGAAAACAAAATCTATTGAAATATTTTCACACATTTATAATTTTAAAGAGCACTTTTCTCCTCCATTCTCCCAATGAGTCCGTGATTATATACTCAGGTCTTCCATACCTGCCTTCCAGAGGCTGGAGGTAAGGGGTGGTAACTAAAAGTGAGAGACACATCGAGTCAGACAGAGTCTGAGATAGGCTGTGAGATTTGTCATCAAAATGTCAATTACGTCCCACCTAAAAGCTTCTGCAGTGCAGATTGGTCACCCTTTAAGTTGCCTGACAGGATCCTCTGATTCACAGGTAAGAGCGCCAGGCTAAACCCCAGAGCAGTAGATTTAATAGGCAGAGCAGAGCTGTAGTGTGTGGGGGGCCAGGCTCTGATTGCCACAAACAGCAATACCTATTAATGTTTCTGCTACTGTTTCTTTTTCTCAAGCCAGCCCCAAGTAAATAATTATAACAAAAAACAGCCCAATTTTAATGGTTCCACAGCAGGCTGCTTGTCAAATGCTGCTGATTCTACCCTCACTCCACCATCAAATGCTATCTGGCTGTTTTACCTAAAACAGAACCACTTTTCAGACAGAGAAAATCAGTGGCCAGTGGTTCAGATTCCCATAAATTCATATGAAGGAGCTTGGGGGTCCCCTTATCCCCACATTCCCCTCACAGTCAGCTTCTTTCTCCCTCATTCTTACTTCTCCTTCCAAATCTCCTGATGCGTAAGTGGCTCCAACTCTCTTGGTCCTGTAGCATGGAAAAATCTCACACCACAACTGGGCTTGGTTAGAAATTTCCCTGGAGAAGTTAACAACATTGTATCAGCGTGCTTTCTCAGCCGAAATTTCTGCATTATTCTGTCACCTCCAGAGGCACAAAACAATTCTCAGTCAGATTTCCGCACAATCCTATTTAAGATGGTATTTAAAGCCAAGGGACAGGATGAGATCACTGGGGCTTGAGGATAGAGAGAAAAGAGAAAAAGATCGAGGCTGGGCCTGGGAATTCTAACATGTGAAGGCCGATCAGAGAGAGGGAAGCCACCAAAGGATCTGAAAAAGAGTTTGCAACAGGGAAGCATGAGAAAAACCAGGAGGGTGATGTCGCGAAAGGGAAGAAAATGATTCCAGAAGGAGAGGCCTTGGTGAACGAGGCCAAATTCTACTGAGAATTCTAAGAAGATATAGAGGGAAACTTGGTCATGGGTTTTGACAGAACAGAAATCTCTGCTGTCTTCAATAAGAATCCTGTTGTCAACCTTAAAAATAAAACAGTTATTTTACCAGCAAAACAAGTTTATTTAGGAATAGCCAAAAAATTACAATTTGGGATATGCATGCTATGGCAGACCATAGGCAAATCTAACAAACAGGAGAGAGGAATGTTATTTTATAGAGAAAAAGGAAGAAATTAGGAGAGATTGTTTTCAATGAAAGTCTATTGGGTAAAAGCAAGGTGGTGATGGTTTCCTACTGGCTGAGTTGCTGAGGTAGTCAATTTCTGTTTCTGTAATTAACTATACTTTCCTGTTGACTATTTCCGTTGGGGTCTGTAGCTGTAATTGACTATCTTCCTTTCACAACTTTCTGTTGGGGTCTGTAGCTGACTATCTTCCCTGTAATTGACCTCTAACGGTACTGGTGGGAGCTCCCCTTTCTGGCCTCCTGACTCCGTTTTAAATGAGGTTTCCTTTTATTAATGTTCACACTGTCATGGGGAGGTGGGAAGCTCCCTAACACTGTATGGAAGGAAGAATGGAAAGGGGGACTTGGAGACCATGATGACAAATGTTCCCAGTTGTGTTACCAAAGTAAATGGAAAAATGAAGTAGTGATCGAGGGAGGATAAAGATTCAAGGATGCATTGGATTTTTGTTTTTGTTCATTGAAATATAGAAAGTATTAAAGCATATCTGTATGTCAATGGAAATGATCTAATTGGCAGAAAAGTTGTTTTTCCAAGAAAGAGGGGATAATTGCAGAGAGAGGTCTTGAGAAACTAGAGTTGAGGGATTTGACTTAGGCACAGAGATGTTTAAAAAGAGGGAAGGAAGAAACCATGGGTGCAGGGGGCATAGGGAATTAGACCTGCTGATGGGGAGATGCAGCGATTTTCTTCCGGTTGCTTTCGTATTCTCAACAATGAATGCAATGATGTCAACACCTGAGAGTGAGAGAGGTGTTTGGAGAGTTTTAACAGAGAAAAGAAGTTATAAAATAACTTGCTAGGGAATAGTAATAGTATTGTTTGGTTACACTTTGTGTCAATCTGAAATTTGGAATAAAAAAGTAGCCTTTTTCTCTAATTTGATCTTTGTCATCTTCTATATAATACTATTAACCATTTCCTGTGTGAAAATCATGTCTTACCAAATTGATTACAAGTTCTTCAAAGGCAGGATGACGACAGTTCTTAATCTCTTTTCCAGAGCACACTACAGGGTCCCAGCCCGTAAACATTGCGCTCATAAACATTTATGGGATTTAAGATTGAATAAACCGAATGAAACACTTCAGGAAATGTTTCTAACAGTTCTTCCTTGTTCTCTGTATCTTATTAATGTAGATGTTTGTATGAATTGGTTGTCACCTCTCTGTGCACATACTCAGATGGTGGGCTTTGATAATGCCATGAACACCTGTGTCACCAAAGGAATCCAACGGGTCCCTTCTGAAGATCCCTGAGGCAGGTCCAAGTTAGATATGTTTTCTGCTCATCAGACCTGGTCTGGAGCATGAGGAAGCATCCTGGTCGTTATGTGTTTCTAGTTTACTTCCTTTGAATGTTATATCACAGCGTTTCAAATTCTTTTCTAACTCTCAACAATATGATTAAAAAAAAGCCATAGGCTTTGCTCTAGGAATTGAAAAGAAGAGCTTTACTTTCTAGATGAAAAAAGGTTTCCAAATGAGATCATGCAATTACGCTAACGATTTTAGAAAATACTTGAAATATTTAATGATTTTTTTTGACTAATGTTCATACAGTACTGCTGCATTTCTGCTAGGTAAATACTGATCTACGAAAATGGAAGGTTATTAAAGTAATTGTCAGGCCTGCTGAACCTTGGGTAAAAGAAGCTGCACTCACTCACGTGGATGGATCTTTGTAGCTAAGAGATTGGCCATGAACCACCCAGTCCAAGGACAGCGGGCATTCAGGAAAACTGCCTCAATGTCATTTAAAGGCTAATCTTGCTACTAAGTTCCAAAGCACAGGGAAATGTTTCTAGGATGGAGTAAGGTGCAAATCCAAGAAGCGATCCCTTTTAAATATGGAACTCACAGAATCATGTCCATGAAAATACTTGAGGACTAATAACTAGAAATTTTCAGATATAGCCTTCCTCTATGCCACAAATCTCACAAACTTCTTCAGAGACTGTTCTCTAAAAAACTATTTTCCACTTAATGTTACGACATGTTATTCTAAGCTTGATGTCAAGCAATCTCCTCTATGTTTTTAGTTCCATATGTGGAAATGTTTGGCAGCCGCAGGGCAGGTCCTTACTGCTCGTGGCCAGAAGAGGCTCAGTGTTTATGTGTAAGGATGTGTAGGGGGCACTCTGTCACCATAAGCGTGCAACCACTCTGTACTGTGAAGAAAATGGTAACTTTTTGAAATAAAAGTAATTCAAATTCGCTATTAAAAATTCAGAAATTCAGACAATTATGAAGAATGATCATGCAAAAATAGAATTCCTCAGAGACAAACATATTTAATATATTGATATGGAAACTAGTTATCAGTATTATTTGAAAGAATCAAAATATATTCACTACAAGGTTTACAACTTAAAAAACATCCAATTTTGTTATTCTATTTCATCTTTTAGCTTCTTTCTGTCTTACTCTCTTTAAGTACAGAGGAAATAGGCAAATTATTTCATCAAAATCATGTAGAGTTCAGATCAACCAGAACTGAACATTCTCTAAACATGCATATCCCCCATCTACCTTTTCTGATATTTGGAGCTGTTTTATAAGTCCTGCTATTACCATTTTTCTTAAGTAGTTCATAGAGAAACCAGTTCTAAGCACAAAAGTTTGTTAGCAAACACAAAAGGAGGCATAAATTTTCTGTCATATTATGTAATTCATTCAAAATTCTCCCAGTACTATCTACCCTTTACAAAGCATTAAAGACAAAGAGATCATCTTCAGAAGTTTTTTCAAGTCATAATTTGAAGAGAATTCTTCTATGTTCTAGAGATAAAGAGTAGACAGTCATATCAATTATAAGGGTACAACCACAGGATATTAGAACAGAAAGAATCACTTGAGATAACCTAATCCAGCTCCCACCTCCCTCCCCAACTTTTACTTTGTTTGAGAAAAAAAGCCAGAAAGAGGAAACAACTTGACCAAGCTCATCTAATTAGAGTCAGTCCTGAGACTAGAACCTATGACTTAGTGTGTTTGACTCCTAGAACTCACAACCTCCAGAGAACTCCAACGTTGCTTAAAGAACTCTTGATTTCATAGAAATAGAATGTACTGACCAGCTGGGAAGTTACCACAGAAAACCTTACCCACAGAGGTAAGGCCAGTTCTCTTGGCTGGTCTCCCAGGAAGCTGTCTATATCCGAACCTTCATTGTAATTAAGCCTTGTAGGATGTTGAGATGGCATGTTACACCACAGGAACAAATCGTATGAGCTGAAGCACCAAAGCTTGGACCCAGTTCCTGATGGTGTCAGTGGACAGATTGGTGCTGCCCCAGTCATAGATCTTAAGAGCCCTATTGTCCAAAGGCTGGGGTTCCCTCCTTGAGTCTGATGTTTGGCCTTGTTAGATCCCCATATGCTGTCCAGAAAGCAGTGGAGAGAGGGTCCTGCAAGCCTGCTCCATTTATAATGCCCATTGTCTACCTTGTTAGGTCACTGGCCCTTAGAGCTTGACACTCACCTATAGGAAACTTCCCAGTCAATACTTCAAACATGTATACCGTAGCCTCCCATCTATTGAGAAAGAACTATTCCTGCCATAGAAGGTATGAAGTCACTAGATCTCTTCTCATTCTGGTGGAATAATCACAATGACGTAAAAGAGCAATTTGTTTTGACATTGTGCTGGATAGCCTCCATTTTCCCTTCCGGGCCCCCTCTCCATGCTTCTCCACCCATACATGTCCACCCCAAATTTTAAGGACACAGAAGGTCTCACTTGTTCTCAGGCTTCAGGTGAGATTTGGCCAATAGGGTGCTGGCAATAGAACAAAGAGAAGGAGAGTGAGGACAGAGGATTTATTCTCATGCCTAGCTCCTGTGAGTTCACCTCCGGCTGGCTGAGTGTCTCCCAAAGATCACTGCTTTTCTTGATCTGACCTTTACTGAAGGACTCCCTCCTGCATGTCAATAATCTCTCCCTCTTTCATACCTAACAATGGTAACATTTTCGCTACTATTTCGTCTTTTGGACTAACCTGCATGGTCCCGACACCCTCTCCCTACCTTTGTTATTATTTCCTTTGTCAATGAAACTTCTCCATCATGTCCTCATTTCAGAGAGCCATCTATTTCCTCGTGGGACCCTGATGGATACAAATGTCAAGGTTTTATATCATTATCTCTATCAGGGAATACTGAGGCCTATCAGTCTTCAGGTAGGACATAAAAATGTTTTGTGTTTATTTCCTTGTTTGGAAAGTAGGCCATTCAACAACTAAATCCTTCAAAATGACGTTCCTAGACAGGCATCTCTCTGTCTCTCAGACTCTATCCCAGTTCCTAGACATTCAAGTCTATGGCCTTCAGAGTCTTTGAAAGAGTAAGTGAATTAGACATTCCCCTGATAGTCAGGGCATTGGAAAGAGCAACTATAAAGGAGCAATGTCCGTCATTACTAAAAGCTAAATGATGGCTACGTATCGATTTTAAATATTGATCTTGCCTTTTATCTGAATGATTTTATGATGTTTCTTTAAAATAGTTTCCCAGAAATCAATATAAATTTTAAAGGTCTTTGCTCTGCACTGTCCAAAGCACCTAGCATAATGTTAGGGAGAAGGCAATTGATTTGTTGCCATAATGATACACAATTGTTTGTATACAATTGTGTAGTTGTATGTGCAGCCTGCCATTCATAGCTTTAATATCTTTAAAAATCTGATTTTTAAAAATTTCTCACTAAATAGATTAAAATAACATCCAGAGAGGGATTATGTCGCAAATACTACTCATAGAAAGGGTCCGCATGACTTTGTTTGATTATGATATATTCACTAAGTCAAATCATAGCGGAATCTTGCTTGCTCCCAATGCTGATGAGGAGCAGTTGACAGGTGGAAGCTGATCAATATAAGAATAGAACTGGGGTAACCACTACCAATATCATGTCACCCTCTAATCATTTTAATCACAAGGTTAGGAATCAAAGGATCAAGGATAATTCTAGGGAAAAGAGGCAATTTTTTAAGGATTTTGTATGCTGTGTGCTTAGTAAGATCTCAACCTAGATCCTTGCATTTACTGAAAACTATTACTGGGGCCAGCCCTGTGGCATAGTGGTTAAGTTTGGTCCACTTCATTTCAGTGGCCTGGGTTCATGGGTTTGGATTCTGGGTGCAGACCTATACCACTCGCCAGCCATGCTGTGGCAGTGACCCATATATAAAGTGGAGGAAGATTGGCACAGATGTTAGCTCAGGGCTAATCTTCCTCAGGAAAAAAAAAAAACTATCACATCTTTTCTTGCATCATTTCAGGGAGAGGGAAATCAAGCTAAATTCTATCAAATAATATATGAATGACACCGTTTATTCATCTACATTTGATAAATATAATGAAATCATGTTGATTTTTAAATAGAAGACAGTAACAGTAAAAAGAAAACTTGTTTTTTCTGAATGGGATCTTATTTAAATATGAAAGAGGATACTTAAAGTAATGACAAGGTAAAGATATTGTCTACACCCATACACATACTTGAATGCACACACATGCACACACGGAATACTTTTAGATCTCAATTTTTCAAATACCTTGCCAGATTGAATGTAAAAAAAATACTGATTTTGAGTGTTTGCTAAACATGAAAGTGATACTAAGAGCTCAATTCTCTAGAAGCTCAAAGATCTCCTTTTCTTAAGTGGATATGCTCTGGAGTCTAATGTAAAGTGCATTACTGCTGCTGCATCTTGCTTTAGTTTAGACAATTAGGGATCTGTTGGAAATTCCACTCTGTACTTCCATTTTGGGGCCTTAAGACCAATTTTGTGATGCAAATAACCTTTAACTCAAATTTTAAATATGAAGGTTCTGCACCAAAACAATTTTCAAATTCACATTTCCCATCTAAACTAAAATCCATTTATACATACACAAGAAATTAACATTATTTTCCTAAGAGTATACTTTCCCGACATGTTATTGTTCTCTAAAGCTTTTCCTTGTTTTATAATTAATTCTTGAAAATTATTACTTTGGAAGGAAGTAAAAGATCATCTTACCTGTTAGACATATTTCAAAAAATCAAAACTAACCACAACATGGATAAAATAATGAAGCCTTGGCTTGATGGTAGTTTACACTTTAAAATATACGTTAATATAGCATCCTAGTCATCTCAGTCTTTGGTTTCCTAGTAAACAGTCTCTAGGAAAGGCCTTTTTGATTGTCATCTACCACTCAGCATATATTTATTGATTATCTGTAAAGTGCATGGCACTGTGCTCAACTTGGGGCTACAAAGAGGAGCAAAATAGGGTCTCCGACCCTGGCAGTACTGCGAGTCCAGATGCGGGAGATAGGTGTGGGGATGCTGTAAGAGGCTATGACATGGTTTCCAAGAGCCATAGGAGCAGCTCTGTGGAGCTGCATCTGCCTAGGGAGGTGACATGGCGCAGGCTCATAGGAGGCACAAGAATTGAGCTGTATATCAAAGGAGAGTTAATCTTGAGATTGAAGACGACACTAATCTGAATTATTCTTCAAAGAGAGCTCTATCAACAGAGCTATATATAGCTGCAGTGGCCTAAAATCCACAGCTATCTTCTCATCCTGTACGGAAAGTAACGTAGAAATTGGGTGACAGGACTCTTTTGTTCATATGTCTCCTAGACAGTTTAACCTCTAACCCAACTTAATTTAGAGGCACAAATAAAATACAGCTTAGAAGATAATTTCCGGAGACTTAAACCGACTTTCTTCATAATATATGAGACAACTATTTACATTTAAAACTGCAAAACGGTGCACAGGATTGGGTGTTGTATCTGTCTTATGGTGCCTTGGCCTCTTTTTTTCCCATTCAGTTCCAAAATTGCCACTTGGGCCATTTAAATACTAAAGAGAAACCAATTCTAAGAGATAATATGCTTAGATATTTGAGAGTCCTTGCTGGGTATATAGAGCCTGCTTAGAACTGAAAAGTCAAAGTCCATGTCTAGGCAGACCACTCCCTGGGCCACCTCCAGCCCCTACTGTGCACCACGCTGAAGGCGAATTCATAGATTTCTAACATTTATAGTTTAAAGTTATAGTACAATGACTATACAATACTGTATCATTTTCAACATATTTAGATTTTATTATTTTGATTTCTTTGGAAATTTATTACATTTTTAAATTCTCATTTTTATGAACCTACTGTTCATTTTATAACCATATACAAATTGCCATCATTAATTTCTATTCAAAGTAGGATAAATTGTAAATACAGTACCATATAAAATGGAAACAATGCCTGTGCCCACATAAAGTAACAAAGAAGCATAAAAACAAAATCAACAAAAAGAATGACACTCAAAAACTTTTCAAAAGGACAATAGCACTTCAATCCCTCACTTGCTGTGAAACCCATTCTTGAAAACTTCTTTAAAATGATGAGTTTTAAACTCTCTATTTTGTCAAATCCAGTACTTTGAAATATGTAATAGTAATTGCTTTCACATCTCAGTGGTGTTATTTCTTAGCATCAGTGATAATATGTTCTACCTTAGAGCGCATTGTCTTCAAAGTCATTAAAATGCCATCTCCTGTAGTTCTTTAAAGAGAACTGCTAAAACAATCTAAAAAGGCAAGACTATCCACAATAGTTTTCTGAAATTCTGGGGACCTGCTATCAGAAAAAGGACTTTAAGTAAGGTTTTGGTGTTGGCTTTGCTTTTGTTTTCTAACACATATCTAAGCAATTACTATGTGTCAGTCACTATGCCAGGTTTGGAGGAAAGCAAAGGTAGACAGAGGCCTCACCCCTAGACAGAAAGGAGGACAACTAAACAAACCCTCTGACTAAGTGCTCTAGTGCAACGAGAGCAGATGTATAGGTGG
Organism: Equus caballus; assembly: GCF_041296265.1. NCBI lineage: Eukaryota > Metazoa > Chordata > Mammalia > Perissodactyla > Equidae > Equus > Equus caballus. The sequence goes on from NC_091692.1 coordinate 22,651,088, forward strand.
CAATGAGGACCATAGCAAGAACCCCTCTCCTCAACTGGGAAAGAGGGAGAGCCAGGAGTGCTTCCTGGAGGAAGTGATATCTAGGCTGAGACCTGAAGGATGAGTAGAAGTCAACAAAGGGAAAAGGAGAGGGAACACTGTTTCAAGCAAAGAAAACGCCTTATTTGAAGACTTAGAGGTGAGAAAGACTATGGAGCTAAGAGGGAAAAATTCAATAAGGTTGGAGCCTAGATTTCATGACGATGGGAAATATAGCTGGAAAGATATGTAAGAGTAAAGGAATAGATCCAGATTATATAACATTAAGGAATATTTAAGAACGAAAGAAAGCCTTTAAGACGTGTGTTTTACAAGGATCACTCTCTAAAGAATGGGCTGGAGGAATGCAGGAGAGAGATGAGAATGGCTTGCATAGGCTGTGACAGTGGAGATGGAATGAAGTTGGATGAGACTGAGGCCCACTCAGGAGATGGAACTGCCAGGCCTGGGGAGAGACTGAACGTGCAGAGTGGGAAGTAAAAGAGAACAAAGAGGCAGGATGGCTCTCAGATCTCTGATTTCGGCAAACTGACTGCACAATGATGCCAGTCACAAGATAGGAAATGTGGAAGCACAAACAATTTGATGTGGCAAGGGGGAGATTACTATTGCTTAAATTTTGAACATGTTGAGTTTGAATATCTATGGAGCATCCAAGTAGTGATGTCCGCTAAGATCTGGATCCGTGGTTCTTGAGCTCAGGATGGAGACCTGGGAGTCCTCAATAACTCAAATCATGAGAGTGGATGAGGTCTCTCATACGAATGCCGGTTGGGAGAAAAGAAGAGGACCTGGGAAGTGCCCCAGGGATACCAAATTTGAGTGATGGGCAAAGAAAGACAGTCTGTATCTTATGCCAAGTTCCTTAGGAAGGAAAGCTTGAGACAAAGCTGAGTGCTGACACTTCCTTTGGAGTGCCTTGCCTGGGCAAGTTCAATGAGGATGAAAACACAAGTGAATAAAACAAGAAAGGAAAGCAAATAGAAAGCGATGCATTGCCAGACTAGCCACAGCCTCACAGGATAACACACGAAGTGCTTATTCACACAGGCCACCTCCAGAAAAGCCATATGAAGCCTGTGAAACAATTTTTTTCACTGTAAGAAAGGGCAAGCAATTTATCTGCTAGGTTATTCTCATTTCCTGCCTCTTATTAATCAACGTTTGCCCCTGCATTTCCGGGTTCCATTACCCTGTCCTCTCAAGCAGCTGCTGGGAAAGCCTGAGACCCTAGAGGTTCTACCTTAAATGTGGGTGCTGGAGCTGCTACAGCTCCCCCAAGGGAGACACCATACAGGCTATGCTTAAGTCAGGCCCTCGTCTCCACTGGAGGCAGAGACAAGAGTATGTGACAAGAGGTAAAGCAATGGTAGAGGCAGCCAGGACTTGACAACTGCTGGAATGATGCAAGCCACCACTGGTTTATCTAGCCTCAGCTCAGGATAAGCTGCCAAGACTGAGGAGAGAGGTGAGCCTGAGCAAATCTGGGCACGAGTGTGTGAACGGTGAAGGGTATCTCCTGTAAGGAAGCCTGATAGAAATGGCCCAAGGTGGATGAAAGTTAAATAATGCCAAAGAAGGAGAGGAAAAGTGTTTCATAAAGCGGTCATCTATGCCAAATATTTCTGACAAGTCAAATAGGATAAGAACTGTAGTGGATTTTAATGGATTGTCTCTTCTGGCAAAGACACGTTAACTTTCCTGTGGGGACCCGTGCTTCCTCTACTCTCGGCTCATTTGCACCGGATTGAGTTAAGTCCACCTAATGGCCCCAGAATTAGAATGTGACCCAGACACATATCATCAGAAATTCATCTCCATGGTCACAAGGATGACATATCACCTATCCAGGTCATTTCATAACTTTTGCAGGAAAAATTAGGAAAAAGCTATAAACCCAATTTTTCAATTATATGATCCAAATGCTCACTTTTTCCTAAGTTTAGCTTGATTTCTATCACTTGTACCTGAGAGATTCCTGATAACTACAAAGCGGAAAAGGTGTCCAGTGGATTGGTCTAGTGTCAGGATTACTGGGGGCCTTGGAAAGAACAGTTGCAGTGGTGCAATGCTGGAAGAAGTCAAGGTTACGTTAATTATTTCTTTATCCTCTTTGTCAACTCTTCAAACACCAGTTCATCTACTGGGAAAAGACTAAGAAAAACAACCTTCAAATGTTTAAAGCATCCTAGGAAGAAGGAGAGATGATAGTCACAAGTGCATTCTGCTTGGTGTCTCTTCTCCAAATTGTGCTTGCGTAACTTCCTTGCTCTCTGTTAGCATCTGCGATTCCACCTTTGAGAGCTGGGAGGGGTGACACCTCAACGGCTGCTGGATTCCTGCTCTGTCCCCTGTGGTCCTGTTTATCCTTGGTAAATAAAAGCCGCGAAATGTCCTAATTTGAACCTGCCATCTCTTTCCTCTTGGGATCCCCACTGATCCAAATTCCAAACTTTGATATCCTAATGTTTAAAAAGGAACTTAGAGCACAACATTCTCATTAAGGAGTATAGCTAGTTTGTTGTTGCATTGTATTGTTCGTTTTATTTTTAAAGAAGTATATAAGACAGCCAACTCCTTCCAAATAGCATTCTTAGACAGCCAGAAGGACAGACCACTGTTTATCTGTCTTTCTGTCTATCGGAATTTCATTCAATCAGCCCAAGGTTACTAGAGAGTCACATTCCTGATTTTAGGGCTGTTTATAAAGTTCAGTGAATCAAGGGTTCACCTCACAACGTCACAACCATAGAGCAGTTGTTTTTGAAATAAAGAAAACTAGATAATGGCTGAACATTGAGTTCAAGATTGCCTTTTATTCCGAATAGCTTTCGTTATTTCTTCTCCCCAAACATTCCTGAGAAATTAATGTGTATTTGGAAGGCCATTATGTGCACCATTCACACTACCTAGCACACTGCTAGGTGCAGAATAGATGATTAATAACTGCTGGCTGATTAATTTGTTTGCAGAATTAATTAGTTACGCAATCTCCACAGTCAGTTCTATAGCTGTGTATGCAGGCAGGCCATTCTTACCTTTACTACCTCTGAAAAATATGACCTTTCTTGCATTGTCTCACTAGGTAGATTAAAATAACACCCGGAGAGGGATGATGTGGCAAATCCTACTTATAGGAAAGGTCTTTAACTTTTATCACCCTTCTCTCACCCCATAATCAACTCAATTCACACATTTAAATAACTGAAGACTTAGAAATCATTTTCAGAGATGTAATCCAAAAAAAATGTTTAGAAGATAATATGCTTCAACATAAAAATGTCCTCATTAAGCCTATAATAGCTTTTTCTGAACATAAAACTGTGAAGAAAAGTTAATTTACATATTTCTGATATTTATTAAAAGTCATTGGAATATCCATTCTTAACAGACTTATCTGTATTTTTTAAGTTGATTTTTGGAAATCCATTCCATTTTTCAAATTCTCATTTATGATCTGAGCCCATATTATTACACTTAAATAACCCTAAAAATTGCCATCAGCAACTTTGATTCAACAGATGATAAACTTGACAGTTTTCACAGTTGTTAGAGAGCAACAAATGTAACGAAAATGATGTCTATGCTCATATAAAGTAACACAGAATCCCACATACATGCGCGCACACCCAAACTGATCATTAAAAATAATACCTGAGGGTGGAGCTCATGGGAAAGAGCGACTGGGCGGTTTCCACTGCTGCCACTGCCAGGACCACTGCTCAGGTGGGTCCAACCATCTTGTTCCTCCCAACCTCGCAGGAGTGGAAGAAAACAGCCATGGATGTCAGAAATACGCTTAGGACATGGCCTCGAATTCTTGACTACATTGTTTAACCTTCATCTCTGGATCAGCAATCAGACATTTTTTTTCTCTAATGTTCTCATCTATTTAGTATTTTGCTGAAGAAACAAGGTGATATCAAGCCTAATATTCTGAATAATTATCTTCATTCAATACATTCAGATGATACTGGACAGAATCATGTAGAAGGGGTGTTGAAGTTGAATGCAGATGCTAGTAAATAAACATGAGAACACAGATGTCACGGAAAACCTCCATCAGAAGGTGAAAATTCTTTGCTGGGTTATGACAGAACCCATGCAGCTCTGACGTATTGACATATACGTCAGAGCTGCACGGACCCAGCATTGTAATAAAGTGTTGTTTATAAGCTCGGAAGAAAATAAAGACTTCCCTGCTGTGAGAGTAAACACCAAAGAAGGCAGAGACCATCTGTCCTGGAAAACAGTTAAGGTCCTTTCAGTATATTCATGATCGTTATCTAGAACATACTGTTTGGTTTATGAGAGTAGAGGATGATATTGAAATCATACCGGACAATTTGAGATGGCTGCTTGTAAACTATGACCCTGAAGAACCCATTTACTCTGGGAGAAGATTTAAACACTAGGTAAAGCAGGGCTGCATGAGCAGAGGAGAAGGATGTGCAAAGAAGCCTTGAGATTTGTTGATGTGGTTAAAATGAACATCTCCTGTTTCCACTGCTGAAGACTTAGCGCTGGGGAGATGCCTGGGAATCCTAAATGTAGAAGCAGGGGATTCCAGAGATCCCCTGAAAAAGAAACTTGTATCCCTTTTTTGCAAAAATACCATTTAATCCAAGGTTCTCTACCCAGAACCCTTTGGTACTAGAAATGTAACTATGATCCTCCTGTGGGGGTCCTGGTGCTGTTCTGATTTTGCAGTTTTTCACTACACAAATGCTACAGCTATGTACGAGTTAGAATATCTCACTGATCACCTTCAGCCATGTGGTAATTCACATAGGTATCAACCTCCCTCACCTGAGAATCTCCCAAAAGAAATAAGCAAACAAAAATAAAGATCCAAAAGCAAACTTAAGAAACTCTTGAAAGAAACTCATGAAAAAACAAAGGTAGAGTGTCTAATACTACGCTGAAAAGGACCTCAGTGTCTTTTAAGAGGGCACTGGGTCCCAGTGAGCAAGTCTTTCTAAGCAAAAACCCCGTATTAGAAATCTTTTGTAGGAATGGCTGTAAACTGAAGCGTTAGCAGAAGCAATGAAGTATGTTACAATGTGTTTCTGATATGGGATATTTGTATGTGTACACACACACACACACACACATATATATACACAAAACACTGTATTTTAAAACAGTGGTCAAGATGAGAGATTTTGTTGCCTCTCTCTAACCAGCTGTCTGTGGCAGTCACTGAGAAAGCAGTTAAACTTACTAAAACTACACTGCCCCATGTTAAGTAAAATGTGCATGATGCTAAACAGATTTGCCTTAATGAAAATTCTAGAAAGAAATATCAGTGGTCAGCATGTGTTTAAACTCAAGATGTATCTTTGAATTGCAGTGTGACGTAAATGAACCAAACTCACCCCTATACACTCTATTTCTGTCTAATAAAAATTTCACTGTGATTATTTATAATTAGCAGTATTTCTTCCAGAAAAAGGTAGAATAAGAATGCCACTTATCATAAAATGCGCCAATAAAATCACATGTTGAAATCTTCTTGGGCCTGGACTATGTTATACGCTTGGCTCTAATTAGTGGTTATTCTTTTACTAGAACGAATGATGTTTACTTAGTCCTTGTGCCCCTTTTCTAAATATGCTTAACACATCGTGAGGTCCATTCTCTGCTATTTACTCAAATATTAATAGCATTCCGTAAGCATACCTTTTCAAATGTTTTGACCCAAACTTACCCATCATCAGCTACGAGTAATAAGTAGTAAATTTAATGCTATTTCTTACGTTAGTGTGATTTTAATGCTTTTCTTACATCAGTGCCTCTTATTGTCACTCTCAGAAATTCCTAAATGGCATTTATAATTGATTAATTAGAACTCTTTCCAACTACATAATTATGGTTCTTTTCATTCTCATCATGTTGAGAGGTGAGAACTTATTTGTGTCTTTCATAACTAGTATAAAGCAATTTTAAAATCCTTTTTTAGTATCTAATGTAGCCATTAGTTATACTGACAAAATAGCTTGAATGCAGGATTTTGATAAAAATTAATTGAAAACATTAGGAAATATTGAGTGCTTTAAAAAACTTTAAAAAGTCAGAAATTAAGAGATTAGATAGAGCCGATCCAGTGGTGTAGTGGTTAAGTTCACATGCTCTGCTTTGGTGGCCCAGGGTTCACAGGTTCAGATCTTGGGCATGGACCTATGCACCACTCATCAAGCCATGCTGTGTAGTGTCACACACAAAAATAGAGGAAGATGGGCAAAGATGTTAGCTCAGGGCCAATCTTTCTCAGGCAAAAAAAAAAAAAAATTAAAAATAAGTAAATAAAAGACTAAATAATTTATGAATAATAAACTGAATTTGCTAATTTTTACTATCTTTGAGTGATCAGTTTTGCCAGTGGATAATAATAAACTTGGATATTCATTTAAGATGGTCTTCCAAAGTACATTCACAAACATTTCATTCTAATTTTTGTGATCTTCTGTTTAAATTTTTTGGAAAAAAATTAAAATTTCAATTCTCATTGGATTTAGCAAGAGTATCCAAGTACATGATAACAAATGTATAAGATTATCTTTAAAGTTAAAAATGAAAAATCCCTTATATGTTTATCTTGTTGCTAATTTTAAAGAACTGAAAGATTTTTGTTTATTTGCCCAAACTTCTCAAAATTGTGACCACTTTGGGTGGCATATTTGAGAAAAGATGTTCATTTTAGTGACTGATCATAGAGTATTCTCTCTATGCTCTCTATGTCATAAAAACACTCACCAATACTTATCTATTAAATTTATTCTTTTCATGACAGTAACATCTACCAAAACTTAAGGAACTCAGATCGATTTTGTGAACAACTCTTTACATTAATGTGGATACCAATTTATTTGTACATTTTTATACTGTAAGTGCACATAGTTTCTGGTAGACATCTAAGAAATCTTAAAATTTACACACAAGAATTTAACGTGTGATCAACAGCCTGGTGTAATTTGCTTGGACTCTCTGTGCCCCCATTGTCTCTTCTGTAAATTAAAGATAATAATTCCACCCACCTCACAGGATGTGTACTAGGATCAAATGGGCTCATATATATGGCTCTTAGAACACTACCTGGTCCAGAGTAGGTGGTCAATAAATATAAGTTTTTATTGTTATTCTATTCACATTTGAAGCCTTCTGCATTTTTTTCGCCATGCCAGGCTTGGGGTTAGTCGTTTAGCATTATTTCTGTGGGGGGGGGAAATTTCCCCTTCTACCCTTCTGTGTTCTTATGGCTGGACTACTAAAATTGACATAAGACCAGATTAATGGTGAAAATACTAATTTAATATGTATGTATTGGAAATCATAGAAAAATGATGCTTGGAGAGTGAACAAAGCAGGCAGTATATGTATCTTTTACCCTAAGAAACAATAAATTTGTGAGGAATGACAGGACAAATCAACGTAGGTCTGAGGTACATAAATAGTGAGGAATTTAAATGGAGTTTAGGCTTGAGGTAATAAATTAACAAAGTTTTTTATATAGGCTTCTCTGCCCTGGATCCCCCATCTCTGTTGATAAGGCTGTAGGGAGAGCACCTTTCACATAGTAGATTTATTTCCTGCTTTCAGAGGGAACAGAGAGAAGAAAATACTTTTGTTTCTCAAGTAAATTTCATTCAAAATAATCACTATGCCATTGTGGGATATTTTGGGGTGGCCTGAACTGGGACCCAACTCTTCCATCCTTGTGGATGACATGTGGCATCTGATTCACTGATCAATGATAGTTAACCTGGCGAATTGTCAAAGTGCTTCTCAGATTGTGATTTTCAAACTGTTACCTGGATGCTCATTCGAATGAGGATCTTGAGACTTCAGTTCCAGAAAGTCTGGTGCCAGCATGGGGCCCAGGAGTATGTGTGCTTGCCAGATACCCTAGTCAGTAGTTGTCAGTGTCATTCCAATCAGCAGCAGCAGTAGCACATGGGAACTTGTTGGAAATGCAAATTGCTGAGCTCGGTGGTGCCAGACCTACTGGATGGGAGCTCTAGGGATGGGTTCAGCAACCAGGATTTTAGCCAACTTTGCAAGTCAGGCTTATTCACGTTAAAAAGTTTGAGAACCACTGCCCTAGGCAATTCTGATGCAAATAATCCTTGGACCACATTGAGGATTACTGACCAGTAAGTAAGGTAGTTTTCAAAGATTTAGATAAGGCATGTTTTAAATCAGTGTAGTCTAAGATCACACTATAGTCATACACTGCGTAATGATGGTTCGGGCAACTACTGACGGCATATACAACGGTGCTCCCTTAAGATTACTACGATATAGCCTTGGTGTGTAGTACGCTATAACAACTAGGTTTGTGTAACTACACTCTATGATGTTCCCACAATGCCAAATCACCTAGCGATGCATTTCTCAGAATGTACCCCTGCTAAGAGATGCATGACTATACTAAATGCAAAAAGCACTAAAGACAATTTCATTGAAAGGGTCAAGAGAATATTTATTTCAGCAAAATTCTTTAGCTTTTCCTTTTCCCTCACACTGTTAGTCAGTAGGTTGACACTAACACCAGAGAGACTAGCATTAGGGCCCTCAGGAAAATCTGTATTTCTTGAAATTTCGTAATTCCATATTGGGGTAGGAAGGTTTCTTTAAGTATTAAGTACATATTAGTTCATTGAATGAATATGTAAATGGGTTTCATCTAAAAATGTCCACAGTTGTTACCAAAAAATTTAAGTGGAGGTAGCTGTAAGTCAAACAAAGATGAAAATTAAAAAGCTTAATTCTCCCTGTTGAAAATAAGGGGAGAGATTTCTCCGCCCTCCCTTTTATTAGAGCATTTTCTTTAGAAAACTTGTAGTACTTTCTTTAAGTTTTTGAAATGTATACAATCTTTTCAGAAGCTAAATAAGCCTTTTGCCAGCATTAGGGCCCAGGAATGTCTTTCTCAAGGACCTGGGAGCCATCTCTTTGAAATGCAACCATCAAGGGAGTTTGCACCCCTATCTTCTGGTTTCTCTGGGAGGGTAAGAGCCTAACTTCAGTGGGTGCCTTGCCCCCAGTCACATTTATTTTCCTCATTATAAAACCAATTAACAAACACAGATGGATGGTCACTGCAATTATCAGCTGAATTTAGGACAAATTATGTGTAATTAAAAGTCCTCTGATTTGAGAACTAGTTATGGTTTATCTTGAGAACACGTATGTTGTGGATTTTATCTGCTTGGCTTCACAGAAGGGTGAGATTTCTTTCTCTCTTTGCAGTCCTTTAGCAGATGGCCTGTGATGAGCATCACATTCTGCTTTAATGCTTATTAAGTTATAAAACTGTTTTCTGTCTCTACTCCATTTGTGGAGAGGATTTTTTGGTTTGGGAAAAGATTTTGCTGTTAATTATATTTCCCCAACATAGAAAAATCCTCTTTTATAATATGTAGAATTTTGTCCTGCCAATTCATATTATCAACTAAAAATTTCATCGCTTTCAAGAATCAGTTGACTGTCCTATATGACCCAATAAAGAAAAACTTTTCTAAAACTGATGGAGCATATAAAACCAGACTTTCTGATGATGCTGTTTCATCCACCATCTTTTAGAAACAGAAGACTTTTCTCACTTGGATAAATGATTTTGGTGTGGACTCAAAAGGCTTTTGCTGGCCTATGTCCTCTAATAACAACAGACTTATATGTTCTAGTGGAAAGTGCACAGATTCAAAAATAGGTTTTGGCCCAGAGTTTGATTATTTACTATCAAATACCCAGAGAAGACTTTGTAACTCATAATGTTAATAAATCAGTGATCAATATTTAATATTTTTACAATATGATAATTAGACTTCTGCATTACATTTCCTAAGTGGCTATTTCATAATTGTTTGTGCATTTCCTTGAGCCTACCAAGTTTTATTCATACCAAATTTAGGCACTATTTTAAGTGGAAGAATTCTCCATTTGATTGACTAGATTTTTTCATGGCTGCCTATTCTTCTTCATTTAAGTTTTTGGTTCATTAAACTACTTTCTTTGACAATTTAAATTTCTCTGTTTACAGGCCTTTTATTTCCTTCATTAATAACTTCCATTTCTATCTACTCTTAATCCTGCCTTCATGAGGGCAATCTGGCTGCTGTTAGTGACAATAGAATTTGTATAACTTGCTGATAACTTTCTAACGATGACCTTAGTTTCCCTATGAGACTGAAAGTCAATCTTAAGAGTAATGCCTGCTAGCCTTCAGGATGCTGCCCTACTTTGAAAACTAACATTTTAAACTGATTTTAGATATATGATCATTAAAAAAATGAAGTTTAAAATTAAAGTTTTTTGATTCTTTCCTCCTGCCTCCCTTTTCTTTCAAAAAACAAAACTCATTTGCCTTGTTTCTCTACTTCTTTCTAGGAGACTTTTAGAAATAGGCTTGGGGAATCTGGGAGACAAGCTGTAGTTTAGTTTTGGCCAAATGTAGCCTCTATTGATTAAAAAATTGAGTTACGTTTATATATCAAAGTTGAAATGGAAATTTTAGCACAGATTGGTATAAGAAATTTTACAACTTCTGCTTAGGGAAATCAAATCTAAAACCAGTTTTAAAGCTGAATTATGCTCTCTTTTAATTCCCTTACCTATTCATATTAAATAACTTTTCAGGACTCTACAAATTAATAATCTATATTAACAATATATTATTAAAAGGAAATTAATCTTAGTGCTAAGCAGTGTGTTATATGACAGTGAACATTTATGTGTTGAAATTTTTTAAATATATCTGGTAATAGTGTCATGAATGTTTTTTAAAAGTCTGATGACTTGCTTATTTTAAGTGAGAAAGTATGTTTAGAAACATTTTTAAATGTCTTTTGACCACTTTTAAACAACAGGTTCAAACCACTGCAGAAAATAATTATCTTGCTAAAAAAAATTACATAAACAAAGCTTTTAAGGGTATATTAATACCCTTAAATTAAGTAAGGGTAAATTAATATCCTAACCTAATGGTTAGGGCGATCACAAAATAAAAAGTCCAAGAAAGACAAACATGCATAAAATTGTAAAATAAATATATAAAAATGTGACTTCTGTCCCAGGCTCTCTGTGCACAAGTGACAGGCAATAAGGATGAGTGTTTCATTTACTCAGTTGCAGTGAAATCATTTCTTAAAAGCTAGTTTTTAAGCTCTGTATTTCAGCAAAGCCAGAATGTAAAAGAGAAAGCGAACAAACTTTGACAAGTAATGATTTCATTCACAATTTTTGTGGTAATGTTTCTTAGTAGCTGATGATATAATCTAGCTAAAAGCTTAGTGCCATAAAAGTTGTTAGAATACTATCTCACATAATTCCTTAAAGAAGGTTTTTAAAGGAATCTGCAAAGGCGAGATAGCACACACCAGTTTTCTGAAATTCTTGGGGAAGAAAACTAGATGCTCTGGACTTGACAAAATGTGAGAGGAGAAAACCACTGACAAATGGGTTCATACATTAGACATATTTTTAAGTCAATCACAGTGCCAATTTTGGGGAAGGCAGTTATAAAGAAGGTCCGAGTCCCCGCCTCTCTACAGAAAGGAGAAGGGCAACTAAACACTCCCTCTGATTAAGTGCTCTAGCGCAATGAGAGCACATGTACAGGTGCAGTGGGAACCATAACAGAAACCCTGACCTGAACTGGGGAAGACATGGGGATCCAGGAGGGCTTCCTGGAGGAAGTGACATCTAGACTGAGACCCGAAGGGTCAGTAGAATTTAGCAAGGTGAAGAGGAGAGGGAAAAAAGCAGAGGAAATAGCTTATGTGAAGACAGAGAAAGATCATGGGTCCCCAAAGAAATAGAAGTTTAATAGGGCTGGAACCTAAACCCTCTAGATTGTTGAGAGGCAAAAAATGAACCTGAAAATATAGGTAGATGATAGGGCATAAAATGCAGACTTCATAACGTAAGGAATATTGACGTAAGGTCAACAAAAAAGCCTTTGAGGTACATGTTTTACAAGGATCACTCTCTAAAGAATGTGCTGGCAGAATGCAAGAGAGGTAGGAGGATGGCTTGGAGAGGTAATAGCAGTGGAGACAGATTAACGATGAGGCTAAAGTGTATTTAGAAGATAGAATTGCTAAGGCCTGGTGAGAGATGGGATGTGAATGATGAGGAGCAAGAGAGAGTCGGGGATGAAGGTGATTCCAGGTTTCTGATTTAGGCAACTGGGTACACGATGGTGTCATTCACTAAGAGGAAATGTCAAGGGAAGAGCAGTTTGCGGCTGGCAGGTGGATGAGTTTGGGGCTTGTTGAGTTGGAAATCTCCAAGAGCCTTCCAAGGAGAGATGCCCAGTAAGAGCTGGAGCCATGGAGCTGGAGCTCGGGAGAGGGGCCCGGATAGAGGTGAGGATCTGGGAGTCATCAGATTACAGATTGTAATTTGTATATAGTAATATATATATTACTCATATAATATGTATTATTTGTATAATTAGATATATGTTTTAAATATATATATTTTACAAAAACCTTGGGTGTGGGTGATGTCTCCCCAGAAGAACGTGTATTCGGAGAAGGGAAATGACCTAGGAGGAGCCCTGAGAAGGATGGTCCTGTGTCTTAGCCCAGGTTCCCTAAGAAGCAAAGCCAAAGCGAGGCTCCATGCTAACACTTCACTGGAGAGCTGTGGGGGCACCATAGCGGGGCAGAAAGAATAAGAGAAAACTAGGAGTGAAGTAGGACAGGCAGGAACACAAAAACACGGTCGTGCATTATCTTACTGGTCACAGCCTCACAAGAAAACGCAGCCTGGTGTTCAGTCATGCAATCTCCAGACACCCCGTGTAAACACTGCCTTTGAAATAGGCTCTCAGGCAGGGAAAGGGCATGCAGTTTATCTTCTAGCTCCTTCTCATGTCCTGCCTCTCATTAATCACTCAGCCTCCCAGTACATTAACTTTCCTACATTTCTTGCTTGTGTCAACCAGCCCTTCAGGCAGCCATTTAGGAAGCAAAAGCCTCTGTGGGTCTGTTTTGCTCAAGTCTCAGTACTAGAATTTCTAATACTTTCTCCACAATGTGCACAATGTGGGCTTTGCCAAAGCCCAACCCTCAGGAGAGCCTGAGACAGATGGTGCTGTCAAGAGATGTGGCCCTCATGGAAGGGAATGGCGTTTTGTAAATGATGAAATGATGTGAGTCTCACTGGGAAAGACTCGATTTCTAGTCTCACTTAGCTAGCAATCAAGGCAAGAAGTTGGAAGGTTGAAAGAATTTTGAAAATACAGAACAAATTCTTGAAAGTGAGAAATGAAAGTGGGTCTGGAACCTCCTGTGAGGAAGCTGGGAAGTTGGAGAAGTGGAAGAAAGCAGAATGATGTCAAAGATGGGAAGGGAAGAGCGTGTATAATGTTTCTGTCAAGTCGTATACAGTAAACCCTGAAGCAGATGTATACGGACTCCCTGTGCTTCTGGTAATGACTTCAGTTTTCCCGTGGGAACCATGCCTCTCCTACTCTTGCCTCATTTGGTTTTGGTTGAGGGAACCCCACACAGTGGTTTCCAGGCACGAACAATCAGTGTGTGACCTCCCTGAGCACAGGGATGGCCTGTGAGTCAACCAGGTCAATGGGAGTCCATGCCAGGAACTTCACTGGAACAACTGCTGAAGAGCTGGAAGCCTGAGACTGTTACATTTTGGGAGCCAATAAATATCTTCTCTTTGTTTAAGTCAGTTAGAGTCGTTTTTCTGTCATTCCGCCATTTCTGTCACTCCTAACTGCTCCAGAGGAAGAGAAGTGTCCATGGATTTGATTACAGAGAGCATGTGGCCTCGGTGAGGATTTCAAATGCAGCCTGCTTGGCACCTTTGAGCCTGCTGCTCCGGACCCCCTGGGGCAGGGATGCTGCCTCTCACTGGGCTCCACAGCGCCACCAGAGCATAGCCCCCATCAGTTTTGACATTGCAGGAACTCCATGATAGCAAATAGTTTTGCTTTGAATTTGTGTTTCTCCTGAGTACCTAAGCCTGTAACCGGTACAGAGTGGACTTCTATTAAATGTGGGTTCACTGGAGATGCCCGATCTCCTGAGCAAGGAGCAGCCTACAGGAGTCACTCAATTTGGAGTTTTCACAGAAGATGGTGTCCTTCTTAAGGCTGAACAAGGTTATATTTTGGTCAAATTTCCAAAATCTGATTACCCTTAAGACCACAGAAGTAAAAATTTTTAGATTCATTTTATGATTCTTTCCTTCATCTCAATTGTTTTCCTTAGAATGGTAACAAATCTGCTACTCAAACCTCAGCTTTCTCTCACAACATTCCTCATACCCAATCCTTTCTTACTCCAGTTATATTCCCAGATTCAGGTGCTCTTCACCTCTGGCCTATAGAGGAATGACATTCTAATTCGTCTTTGTCCTCTTTTGCATCATTCTACATCTTATTACCAGGTTCATAATTTCATAATCTCATCAAATGTCTGAGCCTAGGTTAAAGCAGAAGCATTGAATGGCCCTATAACTACAGTGTTTACACTTCTGTTACAGCACTGATAATAGCCAACCTTTTATTACAATTAGCTGTGGGCATTTGCGTCTTTCTGTTTTTCTGTCACTCTTTCGTAAAATACAGTAAGTTGTTCAAAGTTGAGGCATGACTGAGTGGGCCTTAATTCACTTATAAGGCCACAAAGCAATAAAACAGAAAGAGATTTCCTTAAATATTGGCATACGGCGGGTAGCTATTGAGCCCCACATTAGCTATTGGAAGTGTGATCTGACACCTGACAGCTTTGTTGGCATTTTATTTCTTGGCTCTCGTCAAGAGGACACACAATATCACTCCTGGTCTTATATTTTTACTGATTTAATAATTATGTGTTTAGATAACAAAAACTTGGTGTGAGCATAAGTAACAATGATGATCGACTGAAACAACGTTTTCTTTAAATGAAGAATTCTCCTTTGCCGTGTCTCTTTCTGCTTTATATTTTTGCAGGATATTAACTGAGACTTCACTCTTCTTCAAACTCACAGAATATCTATGCTAAACAATAAGATGTATATGTTTAAAATCAAAATTTATTTGAACATATTTTCTGATTTCTCATCTGCACCTGCAAAAAATAAATTCTTTTCTGAAAAGAAAAGGGAACACATTTGCAAGGTTAATTTCCTCTGGGAAAAGTGGGCTTTTCAGAATGACTTTAATGTTTTTTATTTTTCTTTAATTTATAACTTGTGGTTTAATTTTTATTCACATTTTATATTCATATTTGCGTGATAAAGAGATGCTATGTCATTTTTAAACACCTCTTTATCATCTCAATTGCTGAAGGAAAAGAGCTAAGGGATAAAAAAGAGTAAGGAATTTTCAATCTCATATGGGATCAGCTTCCCTAATCCTCCAATATTTGGCCCTAATTAGCAGTGGCAGACAACCATCTTCCTCATGGAAGGTCTGGAATGAATATTTTATGACAATTTTCAGATTTTCGTGGCAGCTCAATAATGTCATCTCATCCTTTTTATTTTTTTTTTAATGAGATCACCTCTGTAGTAGAAGTTTGGGCCTTCGATGATAAGAATAATCATCAGAACTTTCTCTTAACAGAAGTCAGCATTAGCTTGGTTGGCATGTGATCCAAAAGCTCTCCTCTCACTTTTGATCCTGCAGCTTATTCTAAAGCACTGCCAGGGCAGATGCTGAACCACGGTATTGCCAAAGACTGATAAAGGATAACTTCTTATCCAAAAATAACAAGCCAAAAATAAAGCTCCAGAGCCATCTTTTTTCTTTTTCAGTCTATCTGCAAAATCTTTCTGCGGATGTTTTGAAGAGGTTGGTAAGATGGGGTAATGAGGAGAGGCCTGGTACATGCCAAGCCCTTGTTCCTCATTTATAATTATGTTAGTGGAGGAGGTAGCGTGTGAAGAATCGCTTACATTCCAGGAGGCGACTCCTATATGCCAGGCCTCTGCCACCAACTTTACACACAGTACCCTCTTACGTGATTGCACATAGCATGTTGAGAAAGGTAGGCTTATTGTACCTATTTTGACAGAAAGAAACCAAGTCACAGTTTCATAACTTAAGAGAGACAGATCAAATACAAAGGGTCAAAATTTAGAATCTTGTCAGATTTCTCAACAGTCACAGTGAAAGACAGACGACAGTGAAGGGATGTCTTCAAAGTTTGGCAGGAAAAATATTTCTTCCTTAGATTATTTACCAAGCCAAACTGTGACTCAAGCCAGAGCAAAATAAGGACGTTTTCAAACAAGAAAGTTCTCAAAAAAAACCCCACCATTTCTTAAAAGGCTGCGGCTAAAAAAAAAAAGCAGAGTGAAAATGGAAAAGAAAAAGAGTAACTCATGGACTACAGGAAGCAGAAGATAGCAAATAATACAGAAAAGCTTTCTCCACCCCCCTTGACTCTGGACTAGCCTGGGACCGTCTTAGGATAATGAAACAGTAGCAAAAGTGACAAAAGCAGAGGCTTAAAAGAAGTTGTGTATTACAGCTTCTTAGTTACCACTCCTGGGACCCCTGCCATCCCCACTGTGTGGAAAAGTCCGAGCTTGCCTGCTGGCTGATGGAAAACACATGGCCCAGTCATGCACCCAGTTAACAGGCCCAGCCAGTTAACCCCAGAAGCAGAGGTCCCCAGCTGAATGCCATTCAGACCCATAAGGGAATGCAACTGAGATGAGCAAAATCAAAACACCATTTGGCAGAGCCCAGCCCAAATTGCTGATCCACAAAATTATAAGTCAATGAATGGGGATTGTTTTAAGCAACTGAGTTTTGGGGTAGTTTTCATGATGTAAGAGATAACTGATTACAAAATTAAAAGCTAGATATGGAGTTCTGCCAGAAGAAAAACTGTGGCGTTGGCTTTGAAAATAGGCAGCAGGCAGAAGCTGGGGAAACAGTGAAGAAGGGGTTTGCGAATTTAGAAAAATGATCTGAGTTGTATATAGGAGGACAACCAGTGACCAAACTAATACCTGAGACCACTTGGAAAAGAGGAAGTACCTAATGAACTTTCGAATTTGCTAAGGAGATCACCAGACAGCATCTTAAGTATCCTTTCATTTCTTTAGTGATTAGGCACGGGAAAAGGGAGGTAAGTTAAAGAAAGAATTATTTAGTTTTAAAGCACAGTTTCGAAGGAATTTAGAAAGCTCAGGATCCAGTAACTTTCTCACATTCCACCTCTCCATACAGTAAAAAAATTGTTAATGGTAAAGATCAAATCAAGAGTGTGGCTGTAAAATCAATTGTTAAAATCTATAGAAGATTTAGGGCAGTGCCTAGAAACTCCTTTTAACCAGATAAAAGGGCTCCCAAGAAACTTAAACACATGTTTTAAAGGTTTTATCCCAGCAAAAGAGCTGCCAGCTTCAACTTAAAGGAACTGAGATTGTTCAGATTGCAGGAAGGCCTCTGAACTCCCAAAATTCCACTAGCAGAGAGCATGTTGAGACAGCTGTTCACATGCAAAATGGCCATTTTTTTCATGAGAAAGAAAGGACATTTCAGAGAAGGAAAAAAAGCCCAAAAGATAGAGCGAACAGTTCTGGAGAGCAATGGGTCAGAAAATCATTCCCAGGGTACAGTAAAGGAAATGGGCTAGGAGCCACTCCCAGAGAGAATAGCCAAGGTCTAATCAAGGAGTGTCCTCTGCTTATAAAGCGAGAGATCTGACATACTTGTCCTGCAGGGTTTCAGAATTCTTATAAACCAGTGAATGTCTTTTTTGATTGGGAATGTTTACTATGGGATGTTTATCTATATGGCATGGCACACCATGGTATGGTATGGTGTGTCTCTATGGCATGGATGTAGGAGTAAGTGTGATGGAGGGCATATATCTCGTCTTAGTTCACTGGTCTCTGGTTATAGAAGACTCATGTCCAAGGAAATGCTGACATCCTGGACTTCAAATATGACAGCCTAATCATTTAAGACTTTTGAGGGATCTGAGATGAGGGACATATTTTGCGTGTGAGGAATAATGTAAGTTACTGTGGCCAGGAGGCAGAGGTAAATTGCAAAAATATGCACACTGCTCTGTAGCTCCTCCCATCAAAGTTAGAATGTTCCTCCACTTCTATGAGTCTAGATTGGCCTTGTGATTTGCTTTGGCTACTTGAAGTAAAGATGATGCAAGCAGAAGATTGAAAAGTACGAGTGCATTGGGGATTCCTCTCTTGCTGCTTTTGGGACTATGTGAAGAAGTCTGAGCTAGCCAACTGGATAATCAGAAACATACGGTCCTCAAGGGACAAATGGATAAAGAAGATGTGGTAAATATACACAATGGAATACTATTCAGCCATAAGAAATGATGAAATCCAGCCATTTGTGACAACAGGGATGGACCACAGGGTATTACGCTAAGTGAAATAAGTCAGAGGGAGAAAGTCAAGTACCATACTATCTCAACTCATAAGTAGAAAATAAAAACAATGACGAACAATCACATAGAGACAGAGATTGGATTCCTGGTTACTAGAGGCGAAGAGTGGAGGGAAGAGGGTGAAAGGGTTGATTAGGCACATGTGTGTGGTATGGATTGTAATTAGTCTTTGGGTGGCGAACATGATGGCATCTACACAGAATTCGAAATATATTACAGTGTACACCTGAAATTTATATGTTTATAAACCAATGTTACTGCAATAAATAATGAATAAATAAATAAATGAAAAGAAACGTATGGTCCCATTACCTTCCCCACAGCTGAACAGCCAGCCCCATGAATTCCTAGAAACTGAGCCACCTAGCTGACAGGCAGCTACTGAAGATACATGGATCAGAGAGCCCAGATGAGACTAACGGAAGAATCAGTCAGCTGAGCCCAGACCCGTTTGCTGACTCACAGATCATAAGCTAATTAAATGGTTGTTTGGGGGTACCTTGCTGCACAGAAACAGCTGATACACTCACCATGCAATGATTGGCTGGTGAACCATTCCTTCTACACTTCAGAAAATGACATATTACCCATTCATTTTGCTTCCTTATCCCTATTGGCCACACTTTTATTCCAACCTGTCCCAGTGTGGATGGGCATATTTTTAAATGTCAGAATATACTGAGCATTTATGCTCGAGCATATCTGGAGAGCAGTGATGGTTCAATGTCTTGAAAAAAGAGCAGTGATGCCCTGAAACACAGCTAAAACTTAAGAGGCCTAGCTTACTGGAGAGACAGGCATCCATGTGTCCTTCCTCCATAAGGATATTTATCATTATTTCATTCCTCCTGCATCTGTTTTATTTAAATATCATTCATATCTCTGTGCAATCACTTTGACACTAAGCTTGACCATGCCAAGCTCACAAAGTTAAATTAGTACCACAGCCAAGAGGTAACATGAAGGACACTCATTTAACTCCATCTCCTCGTGCCTACTGAGCTGACTTCCAAGAGTGATTTATTCAGGTTTATCTCTCCCGTCCCCATGAGCAGCAATGACCCACTTTGTTAGGACTCACTGTGTAAGGACTCACTTTCATGCTGCCTCAGCTCTAACAAAGAGGTTGAAGTTAGACCTGAGTTCAGATCCTGGCTCTGGCACTTACCGGCTATGTGTTTGGGTGATCATACGTACCTCACAATGTTTTGTAAGTATTAAATGGGATGATACATGAGAAATACCTTAGGGTCTTGCATGTATTCAACTCTCAATTATTTAGTAGATTAATGTAACTGATAGGTACATTGTACCTGGGCTATTGCTGTTGTTGTGACGACAAAGGGCTTATGAGACTGAGGGGCTCAAGCATGGTCTGCTGCTCTGGGTGGAGGTGGGAGGTTGCTTCTTTGTCGCCCTGTAATCTCTTTAGTCTATGCTGCTTTCTGGTCTAAGGGTAAGACTAGACCTGGCTGTGCCGTGGGCTGCATCCTCTCTGGCTAGCCCAACGCCTCAGGGGGAGGTCTGCCTGCTTAGCTGAACTGGAGCCACTCCTGAAATGGTGTCATGGTTTAGGGGCAACAAGTTTCCTGGACTGAGCACAGGAGCAGGAATCATGGGTCCTGGGCTTTATGCACGGTCCCAGCACTAATTTGCTGAGTAACCTTGGGCAAACCACTCCTCTCTTCTTTCTGTTAAAGGAAATAATTGATCTTATGGCCACATCTCACAAAGAGGTAGTGAAGATTAATTTGGAATATCTAGAGCAATTTCAGAGGGCAACACCACAGAGATTATAATTAGTTTTATAATCTATAATTAAGTCTATAAATAGTGAGGAGGTATCCACACCTGAAGGGCACGTTTAAAAATGAAAATTCACTTTTTAAAAAAATCTTTCTAAAGAAAATGAAGACCAGTGATTTGGCCATATTTGTAGAGATTGTTGACACGAATAACCAATATCCAATCTACAAATCAAAATTGGGGTGCATTTATTATATGAACCAGTCTGAGGACTATAGCTCGGGAGGAGCAACCTCCACCAGAAAAGAAAGCGCTGCAGAGAGGGAGGTGCACAGCATGGTCGTTTACCATTTTGGAGCAAGGAACATACATCAAATTTGACAGGAATACCTTTCTTCTCTTTACAACAGTCACAAGATGTTCTGCTATGTGTAGGACGTCAGTGGTCACAAGATGTACCCAGCAGGTCAATTTGACCCTAGTTTCTGGGAAGAACTGCTCATCTTTAAAGAAATGCTGCTGTGGGGAAGGCATGCATCCCTATGTTTAAAGGCAGCATCTTCGCTCTGGGATATTGTAAATGTTTAAAGCAGGTGTCCAATGCACGCTGGACAGGCCACGTCAGGCCATTCTGGAAAAACAAGGTCAGGCTGAATTAGTTTTAAGCCAAATCTCTTCCTCATATACTTCAATATATGTTAACTTTTCTTATTGCTTTTCATTCATTCCATCAAGATGCCGAACTAGAACTAAGATCATAGTGTAGCCTTAAACTTGGACTTTCCAGTGAGAAAACAAGGCTGCTCAAGGAGGATCACATGCACATCAGATCTTCCAAACGAAAACTAAAGGGCAAAAGATGATTAATGAAACATTAACTCACAAAGGAAAGTTATCAAGGGCATTTACAGACTAAAGGGTTAGACTTCAACACAGTTCTGGATATGGGGATTTTATGAGGGAATGAAAAGTGGCAGAGCCTTCAGCAAACGCTGGAGAGCTCCTTTCCTTAAGCCTTCTCTCACACCCTTCAGATCCACATTCCTCAGTCCCGGTAAAGTGATGCTGCGGGAGTAACGAGGGCTTCTCAACAGCAGCCCGGAGTCCACACGGTCACTGCCTTCTTGGGAAACTTTTTCATAGTAACCTTCTGGGCATCGAGAGATTTTCCTTTTGTTGGCCTTTCCCCTCCCATCCTCCAATTGAAAACCCACTGCGAACAGTACAGCACAGCTTGGTGTCGAGTGCACAGTGTAATCCCACCACCGTTTTAGGGATTTCAAAATACTCAGTAGAAGCAAATTAGGTGAGATAAACATCCACAGTTCAAAGGGGTTGCAGAACCACACTCTTCCAGGTCACTTAGCTTTCCTCCCTGGGTCAGCAAGCTCATGCTGTGAGCTGGAGCTTCCGCTGTTTCTCTCTCCACCCCTTCCCAGTCAGGCTCCACTCTCCTTGAGTGATTATGACCATTGAAGATGGTGATGCCCTTTTCTCTCTGAACTTGGCTTCCGGCTGAAGCTGCTCTTCTCACAGTCCCTGGACGTCCCAGTTGACAGATTGCAATTTAATACATTGGGGTCATAAAAACAAATCAAGTGGCAACTTTTTACTACCTCCAGCTCACTTACTCCTCCTCACCAGCCTCCACTTCCATAGACTGGGACAAAGGATGGGGAGATGTAAACTCAGCAGTCCCGCAGTCTCTGTGTCGTCTCTACTGGGTAAATAGTCCATCGATGTAGTTCCACTCCTAACAGACCTGTTCCTCCCCTCCCTCCTCTGCTGCTTCCCCAGATGGTTGCTGGCTGTAGGGGAAGCTTCCCATCCTCCTGATGTCAGGATGGGGGAAGGGTCCCTGGCCTCATGTGAGGTCTTGCACTGGTCCCCCTGCACCAACTCGTTGGTCCTGGCTGTCCTCTGGCTGGTCTCTGCTGAGACAGGGTGGATCCAGTCTTAGCTACGGAGTCCTGCCTGGGTTTCTGCTCAAGCCCTGGCTGGTGTACCTCCCAGTGTGTGTGCTCAGCCAGGCCATGCTCCTGGGGAGCCCCCAGCACCCCGTGCTGCTGAGCACATTCCTGTCCAGCTCTGACTAGTACAATTCACCTGCCAAAGTCACTGTGTGAGTCCTGACAATCCTGCGCCTCAGCCCTTGGATCCAGGGTCACTTGGCCGGTGCCAAAATAAGCCCCTCTGAGGCTCCCCAGCTCTTGTAACCATCCCTTACCCCACAGGAAACCGTAATTTCTGGTTACTTCTGTGCTACAGAAAATCCCAGATGGCTGAGGAGCACTAACCACCCCCCTTCCTACCCAGACACACTGGGCTGCCATGTTTGCTGTCTGTGGTTTGTACAAATTGTAGCCCTGGCCCTCACTGCAAAATGCACAAAGGGAGGTGGGCAAATGCACCCTGGCTTTCAGACTTTCCCACAAGGTTCTTATCAAGCCCACACCCACACCTCCCCACCCTAGCTAGGACTGACTGATTTCTGTGAAATCAGTATTTCTTTTAGACATATCAACCATTCCTAAGGTAGTTAAACTGAGTTCATGTTTCTAATTTTCTAATTTTCTTTCCCTTTAAAATCCTTTAGCTTTATCCTCTCCCTCACAGGAGTCATCTTTTCCTCCTACCCTTCGGGGGGACCTGGTACACAATGGTCCTCAAAGTCTATATATCCAGTCTTTAGACTCAATCACAATATTTGCACACAACTAATATGTAATGAGCTGGGCTCTCTTCTTCATGTTGGGAATAGAGGAGTCCACAAAAGAGTCGAAGTCCCTGCCCTCATAGAGCATACCTTCGATTGTAGCCAAACATGGTTTATTTTTATTAATTAAGGAACTAACTTGTTCCTGCATTTATGCTAAATTCATTGGGCACCTACTATGTGCAAAGCACACTCACAGATATTGTGTGTATGTGTGTTTGGAGGAATGTTTGTTAATGGATAACTCTTGCCTTCAAAGAACTTCTGTATTCAACTATGGAAAACAGAAGATGATCGATCAATAGCTAGAGAAAGAGCGATGAGAATCTTATTAGTCTTATGGAGCAACATGCACGTGGCCTAGTGGGAACTGGAACAGGCGGAAGCAGCAGGGGTTTTCTGATGTTTCAACACTTCCCTTCACTTCACTATAATCCTGTGTCTGGCTTGCACACCCCTCTTTCCCACCTGTTAGAATGGGTAAACGGCCCCAGTCCTGGTCCAAGGTCAGCTCCCCTACTTTTCTGTGGATCTTGTTCCCTGTCACCTAGTTCAGGCCCACTGCTCCTACAGTCATGACCCATCTCCCTGTGTCCTCATTATTTTTCTCTTTAGTGTGTTTGTATTAGTATACAAAAACAATACAGTTACTCCTCTCATGGGCAAATAAACAAAGTTCAGTCGTGGACCCCTTCTCTTCTCCTACTACCCTCAAGCCTTAAAGTGATTTCACCCTGTTGTTTGGTTTCGAAGACTGTGCATAGGTTGATGACTCTCAAACAAACATCTTTAACGATTTCTAGAGTTGTGGCATCTCCACTTGGTTATCTAATATGACACATGGAACTTAACATGTCCAAAACAGAATATGTCATTTTTAACACTGGCTCCTCCTTAAGTCCCAGGAGACCTTTGGTCAGAATTCCCTGCATTAGGACTAAAGACCCTTTGTACTTACCATATATTTAAGTATTGATTTATTCCTCATCTAAGAAAAAGATGAAAATAACAAACTGTGACCTTTGACTAAACGAGGATTTACCATAAAACTAATGAAGCTTAAGCTGAGGGCCCTGCACCATACAAGCCCCTTTCAAGGTATTGGGAGGGCCCACATGTTTCCATACAAGTGGTATAAGGCAGATGTTTTAAACCATAATCGGTTTAGAATTCTCCTGCGTTCGTACTTCCGCTCTGTCACCTTTCCCTTTGTGTAAGGTGATGTGAGAGGAGATGCTGGCCTACGGGGAAGTTGAGTTGGGGATTCACTTAGTTTGGGCCCAGTGGCATCTCTTTATGAAGTTCACAGACACTTCTGAGTCTTGTTAAATTATTGTATTGTTCCAAGATAGAAGTGTCTTCCAGAACTTTCCCCATTCTACCTGAAATCATCTAACTCTTTCTCTTTCAAACTCCCTCTCCTGGGGCCAGCCCAGTGGGGCAGCAGTTAAGTTCCCACGTTCCACTGTAGCAGCCCGGGGTTCACCGGTTCGGATCCCGGGTGTGGACATGGCACCGCATGGCAAAGCCATGCTGTGATAGGCGCCCCACATATAGAGTAGAGGAAGATAGGCATGGATGTTAGCTTAGGGCCAGTCTTCCTCAGCAAAAAGAGGAGGATTGGCAGCAGTTAGCTCAGGGCTAATCTTCCTCAAAAAAAAAAACCAAAACAAAAAAAACAAACAAACTCCCTCTCCTCAGAGAAGCCTCCCCTGGCTATGCGCTCATAATGGCATTCGCTCTCCCCTTAGCTTGCTTTATTTTTCTATCACAAATAATATCACTTGTTTCCTGTTGCCTTTTGCCTTCCCCATTAGAACTGAAGCTCCAGAGGTCGTGGTCTTTGTCTTGTTCATTGGTGTTTTCCAAGTGCCTAAGAGTGAACTAGCCTGAGTAAATATTTGTTGAATGAATGAAATGATATCCATAAAGATTTTTGATAGTGTAAATTTTAATATTATTTTTAAAAATCCATATTTAAATTTGCAATGGAATATAGAAATTATATTTTGAAACCTAGTTGTTAACTAGCCTTGTGAGCTATAAGAGAAGAATTTGAGACCAGAGCTGTCTTCTTACTCTATAACTGGTGTGATTTCTATTATGCCATTCAAACCATCTTCCTCAGTGATATGGTAAATAAAAATGTGTTTATTTGAGATTCCATACATTTGTGTGATATTCTGCAATAAGAGATCTGGATCAAAAGTTAGATGTATTATGAAGTCGACACTTGATCTTACTACATACTGACATACACAGTGCAATTTATTTAAAAATAAACATAGGAAAAGAAAGGGAGAGGAGGCACTTTCAATTTATTTTTTTATATTTAATTATAGGTATAGATATATCCATATTATTAAAACTCGTCTCACGGTGAATCTATAAATACTTTCCTTTAATGTACATATAAATGTAGCCAATATTTTTGTAAAACTATTGCATAAAAGAAAAAAATTAAAATAAATGCCATAATTGAGTTTTATTTTTATACTCTACTCGCCTACAAATTTTAGACTGTGCTCCTCAAAACCAATATAAAAAAGACAGAGTGAAGAGGTGACACTAATCTTTTAATCTGAATCTTTAATCCTGCTTAGGTCACAGCAGAATCTGAATCAATTTTAATGTAGCTATAGCCTTTTCTAAATTTATATTTTTTTCTATTTTAGGGAAATTAGTTTTGTTGTATAAATTTGCGCAAAGTGTGTAATCATGCTGGCTTGTACGTGTACACATAACAAAAGATGAGGGAAAAGATACATATTGCAAAGCTATAGCAAAAGGTCTAAATGACTTCACATTCTATTTTCCCCTGGCTTTTTCTAGTTGGCTAGTTGAATGACTGTCATTTTGAATCCATTCCTCTGAGGCAATGACATAGTGCAGGCTGTATTGTGATGGATGGAACTGTCAGAAGCCACCAAGTATTTAGATATTGCACTAGTGAATTACATTTACAAAAGGCTGCATTATAGGAAAGTGTGATTGCTCTTCTACGGCTGTTCTTCTGAGTGTTAAGGAACTGGGCTGCTAGTTAAAGAACAATGATGCATTTTCCTTTTCCTCGTCCTACCATCTCTTTTGTGTTGCTTAGCTACGATGAAGCAAACTCAAAGACTTTTATCCACCGGCTTTTAGTCTAGGGATGAACTTTCTCTTCTTCAACCAGCTTCAAATAATCTAATATAGCAAAGGACAGGCATTTGGAAATCAGGTTCATTGTGCCAGATTCTATAGAAGAGAAGAAGAAACCACACTGCTTACTAGAAACTCAGAGGACAAAGACTTGACATAAATCCACTACCTTATTTTCTTGCTCAGTGTAATATTGCCAATAAAAGTATTTCTCATGAATTAACTGACTTCATCTGCTATTTCCTCCTTAAAGGTGAAATCATCACGAAGTCAGCCCTTGTCTCTTAGGAAGACTGCTCTTTATTATCTGCAGGGGACTTAGGGGGCCCAGTCTCTTCAAGTGGCAGAACATAGCTTGCAGACTTGCAATCTTTAGCTTTTCCCTTCTATGACATTTCAAAGAGTCATGTAGCATGATCACAAATATTGTCTCTAAGTAATTCCTTCCCCCAAATTGTCGTACCAGGGTAGTGGCATTTTACCTTTGAGATGTATATTTCTAGAAACATTTTAATTCTCTGACCAGTTTAAAATAACAAAACAAAATCATAGTAATCATACTGTTTACTCCTTTTGTAGCCTGGCTATCCGAAGAGCTAAGAAGTGCTGCAGATGCCAGTGTGCCATTTTGTCTAGATAGAGTCCATGCCCCTTCCTAATAGTACCCCAATTTCTTTGGGGGAGAGTTACTCTTGCGCTTCTCATCGCAGAAGCACAAGCTGAAGAGAATAGATCCTTTCTTCCCCTGCATGTTGCCTCCATTTGACCATATGATCCATATCTCCTGGAAGTTTGCATCTTGACCAAGCGAGGTGGTGAGAGGAAACGGTGGATGTGTTTCATCCCTCTTGTAGGGGGCCGGGATTCCTGTCCAGGCTGTTACTGTTTAGAGAGGGAGATTGTGCTGCCTGTTTCCTGTTGTAAGCATGTGTGTGTCCCTTTGATTCTCCCGTCACTACTTCCTGTTTCCAACCCTGTTAACTTCATATCAATTCTGAGACCCCACACATGGGATCACACACACATACACCCTAATATCCTTTCTCACAAACAAATCCTTGTTCCTTAAGTTAGAACTAATTTCTGCTGTTTGTGAAAAAAACCCCTAAATGATGCTGATACCACAATTCTAAATCCTATAGAAAAGAGATAACCAAAATCCTAGGGGGTATGGATTTGACCCAGTCTTCAAAAGTTGAACTTTCATAAATAAGTTTGTGAATAATGAAAGTGTGGTATGACTGGTGTTACAGAGTAAAAAAGTTCACGTAGCATCTTAAGATTGTAGAGGAAGAAGAAATTTTCCTCTACCCTTCTAGGTTCTTCTGGCTGGTCTAAGAATTAAATTGGCATCAGAGAGATTAACAGGAGAAAATCAAATTTAATTTCATATGTACAGGAACCTCATATACATGAGAGAGTCAGAGACCCCACATACATGAGAGATCCAGAGATAAGGTAAAATGAGGTGTATATGCCTCTTGAGCTAAGGAATGGGATGGGCACCTGAGGCTCCAGAGGGGAGGAGGGCAATTCACAGGAAGATAAGAAAAGCAGATGTTCACTAATTAGAGGTTTGCCTTGCCATACAGATAGGCCATAAAATGTTATTTCTGGTAATAACTCTTAGTATGGACAAGGCCCCTGTAGGGGAGGAAGACATTTCCTCTATCCAAAGTGGGTTTGTCTGGCCGGAGAACGAATTAAATTCGCATGAGACAGAATAGCAAGAGAAAATTAAACAAAGCTTTATGAGGAACCATGGCCCGGGGCCTTTCTTCCCAAAGGAAGAAAGGGCACCGAAGAAGTGGGGTGCACAGAGTGGTTATATACCCCCAAACAGGGTGTTTCACATATGATTGAAATGTCCCTCCCACAATAGTCACAAGATTGCCCTGTCAGCACAGCGCTTGATGGACACAGCAGGTTGTGGGTCTGCTATCTCAGTGGCCACAGCAGGAGGCAAGTCTATTGTCTTGAGCTGGGTGGTCACAGGTGAGTGCAGCAATCAGTTCCTAGCCTAAGGAAAGATGCTTAATCCTTAAAGAAATGCCAAAGTTGGGAGGGGGAGGGAAGTCAGTTACAGGAGGTTACCAGACAAGCACAATAAAATGCAGATTTAAGTCCTTGCCTTCCCCATTGATTAAGAATTTCTAGAGATATCTTTACAGATGGAGAGTTCTTTTACAACGTAAATGTCTCTTACAAAGGGTAAGTAAATTCTACTTTTCAGTGGCTTTCCTGTATGCAAAGAAACCAGCCTCAAATAATCCTCATGCCAAAGAGACATATCTTGGGGTGGCCATTTCCAGGTCCCCACAGCCCCCAATTTAAAATCTTTAAGGGAGGGGTAAAAGTTTCTCTTGAGCTCGCAGGGTCTTGACTGCCTTCAGCTCAAAATATTCCACATGCCAAAGTGACATATTTTGGGGAGGCCTCTTCTGAACCCCTTCAGGATACAATTACGTTTTCATTGACACTTTCACCTTTACATGAAACGTTTTAGAGTGCTGCCTTCATTCTCAAAGATCTACAATGTTCAATCCATATGGGAAATGCAGAAGGGGCTCGACTAAATTTGCATAACACCAAATGCAATTAGGCTTCCTCTCATCCTACTTTCTCTGATGAGTTGAGTTTTGGTTTTTCTTTTTCTTTCTTGAGAGCTTATCTGGCAACTTTGTGCTTTTAAGAATTCTATTTATGCCCAAGAACATTCTGTTATTTCCTTCAGGTGCTCTTCACAGTGATTTAACATTAAACTGTATAAACCGAAATTTTAGTGCCAAGATTGTATTGATCCGATGCTATAGATACGTAAGCACTTGTGGTATTAAAAAACTGTTCTAAGACTGTGCATCTTTCCCAGAAACATTGTTTACAGTGAAATTATAACACTAAAAATTGATATGGGCTTAGACATTTCTGTTCACCTCTCAGTGTTTTTATTAAAGAATTTGAGAAAATAAATTGTTCATAATAAAGTACTATTAAGTACAGTGTAGTGGAGGAGGACATTTTCTCTCCCCAAATGTGGGTTCGTCTGGCCGGAGAACGAATTAAATTCACATGAGACAGAATAGCAAGAGAAAATTAAAGCTTTATGAGGAACCATGGCCCGGGGCCTTTCTTCCCGAAGGAAGAAAGGGCACCGAAGAAGTGGGGTGCACATAGTGGTTATATACCCCCAAACAGGGTGTTTCACATGTGATTGAAATGTCCCTCCCACAATAGTCACAAGATTGCCCTGTCAGCACAGTGTTTGATGGACACAGCAGGTAATGGTCTGCTGTCTCAGAGGGCATAGCCGGAGGCAAGTCGATTGTCTGGAGCTGGGTGGTCACAGGTGAGCTCAGCAATCAGTTCCTAGCCTAAGGAAAGATGCTTAATCCTTAAAGAAATGCCAAAGTTGGGAGGGGGAGGGAAGTCAGTTACAGGAGGTTACCAGACTAGCACAATAAAATGCAGATTTTAAGTCCTTGCCTTTGGTATTGATTAAGAGTTTCTAGAGAGAAGGTCATCCCCTTTCTTCTTCCTGGTACAGAGAGGGAGGCACCTTTTACAGATAGAGATTTACCTTACAAATGTAAATGTGTCCTAACAAAGGGCAAGTTCCATTCCTCAGAGCCTCCTTCCCTGTCCCAGTTTATCAAAAGCAATCAGCCTCAAATAATCCTGATGCCAAAGAGACGTATCTTGGGGTGGCCAATTTCAGGTCCCCACAAAAGTATACAGTGTGTTTCTGTATTAGCATGGATACGTTATGTTGCACACAAACAAAAAAATAACTCACTTGACCTACAAAATAGATAAGAATGTATTAGCTTATATAACTGAGATGTGCAGATGTAGATCCATCGTTAGACATGGCTTGATCTTTAGGATTATGGTGTCATTGAGGCTTTGTTTCTGTGTCTTTCTAAGTCTCTTGTTTCTTTCTGTTGATGTTACCAAAAATGGCTGCTACAGTCCCAGGCCTCATATCTATACCCTATATCATTTGGATGAGAGTAATGTGCCTGTGTCGTCCCACAATTCTTAAGCGATAGTTTGAGATTCACTCCAGTTCAACTGAATTGAATCACACGTTCACCTTTGCATCAATCACTGTAGCCAGAATAATGAGATACACTGCTTGGCTAATCCTACATCATTTGTTCCATGCCTGCAGAATGGTGAGTGGGTACAGCTTCTCCAGAAACTCATGAATCCCCAAAAGAAAATTGGGAGCCTTTAAAAAGAGGGACAAAGAAAAGGAAATTTCACAGGTAACCAACAAGTGTCCAGTTGCCTTCCATTATATTGCTGTTGTAAGGGAGCACGAATGACATCAAGATGTTTCATGCAAGGTTTATCTTCACTATCTATCAGTTTGTAAACAAGGCTTGTGATCTGAACCAACAAAAGTATGCTTCACATGGAGTAGATTGATAGAAATTCAATATGACGAGGACTTAACTGTTTTTAATATCTCCAGGACATTTTAGTAAATATTATTAATATCAATGCCATCATATTCAGAGCCATGAACTACTCAGCTGAAACCTTTCTCCTATCTTTCATCATCCCTGCTAAACAACACTTATAGGTTCATCCTTCATGGAATGGGAATATCCTAATTTTCACAGTCTGAAATGCAGAACACATTGACTTAGCGTTTTATCAGCTGATAAGGATAACTGACTGATAAAGTTACTTCAAAATGGGAATTGAAATTTTAATATCCACTGTGTCAAATTCTCTCCTTTCTCTGCTCCTCACTTCCTCTCAGTAGTATTAAACACTTGTAGAGTATTACTAAAGTCTACTTCATTGTATGGAACTTGATTTACAGGTAAATATATATTTTCCTCCGTTGAGTAGAACGAGCTATATTCCCAAGACTTGGCATCCTCTGGAGAGGTTAGCTAGCATTGAATTTGCTTGTTCTAATCTCTTTCTCTTAGAGTCTCAGAATTTTGATTTTGTGTGTGCCCCAGAGCAACTGGAACAAGAGACACTGATCTACTGCTCCATGCTGACTAGCTCATACAACATTGATGTATTACTCAGAAATCCAATTTATTTAAACTAAAAATAGAAATATTATTGATCACAAGGGCCAAACACTTGCATGCTCCAAGCAACACATTCTCCCCCTATCAACAAGCTACAAGGAGAGTCAAATTATTACCCAAACATTGTCTCGTACTGTGGAATAGAACAGGGGGATTAGTTTTATAATTTATCTATTTAGTAGCATCAGGACAATAAAGTCAGATGCCCACATCTCCTCAGTGTGGACTTGGACTCAGCCACCTTCTATCCAGAACAAAACTTGTGTGAGCACTGCTCAAGCATGCCACAGAGACTCTTCTTTATCTCTGCTTTGTGGCTGACCAATACCCTTTTCTGAATGACCCACTCTTTCTTTAGATAAATATCTTCAATCAAACCTTTTAGCCCAGGAACTTGTCTATGTGAAATATGTTTGTATACCTTGGCCCATTATGTATCAAAGCCAATCTAATTGGCCAGAGTCTTATTTTTCCACCTATGTACCATGTAAACAGACTTTAGTACTAATTTTCTTTTTAATTCCTTAAGGAACATGTAACTAATTGATTGAGGTCCCATTGCTGGCACAGTGCTAAGCATTTGACCTATATGATCTTATTTAAGCATAAATGAGGCAAATAGTATGATTCTCATTTTAAGGAAAAGGACATTTAAGTTCAAAGAGGTCATGCAACTTGTTCAAGGTCAAAGATCTAATTAGTGATAGAGATAGGATTCAACACCATGTTACTGTGATTCTAACATCAATGCCCTTTCAACAAGTATTGGCCAGGAGGACGTATCAAGAGGGACTTTGTGTTCTCCCATCGTTTCTGAAAGTATTAAGATGTCAAAGTGTTGATAGCTGGAGATAACTATAATACCTGACTGAATATTAAATTATGGTTATGAAGTAGTAGTGTGGGACTGTGATTCCTGAGATAAGTGAAAGAAATGATAAGCACTAGGATTTCCCCAAAACATATCTAAAGGCAGTTCCCAAGCTAGAGAGCAGAGCAGTGGAACCCAGACACAGACCAGCATCCTCAGTGAATTAAGAGACAGAGATTAGAACTGAGAGAGCCCAAGGAAAATAGGATTTTCAGGGCCAAGTACGAGAAAAGAGGGAGC
Organism: Equus caballus; assembly: GCF_041296265.1. NCBI lineage: Eukaryota > Metazoa > Chordata > Mammalia > Perissodactyla > Equidae > Equus > Equus caballus. The sequence goes on from NC_091692.1 coordinate 22,683,290, forward strand.
TACAGAGAGAATGAGAGAGAGATACAGAGAGAGACAGACAGATAGACAGGGAGAGAGATTTTGGTTCAGATGTGAGGCTGAGCAAAGAACCAACAGAAAGCAGTAGTCTCGACAATTCACAGGCCTCCCACAGGACTGCAAATAGTTCTTTTCCTACCAGCAAGAGTGCAAAGATTTCAAAATATCGAGATATTTGACAGAGTTCTCAGAAGAGAATTACGTTAATAGTGGGGCTAAATTAGCCCTAGACTAAAGACAGTTCTGGATCTCCCTAACAAAGCCTAAAAGTAGGCCTTCAAAGGATCAAGCTGATGACAAATAACTGCCTGCAAATAACTGTCTGTAAGAACAAAGTCTGACACTCTTTAAAGGCACAAGAAAATCTAGCATGCAACAGTGTAAAGTTCACACTGTGCAGAGTTCAATTAAAAGTGGCCTGACTTACAAAGAAGTAGGGAAATATTTGGATGGAAAATATTTGGATAAATATGAAAGATATATTTTATCTTATACTTCTTACTTTTCAATTTCTTTAAAAGATAAGACCAGTTAAAGCAAAATATAATAACCAAGTTTTGTAGAGTTTGTTAATGAAATGAAATGTAGAAGTAAGATCATTGAAAACAGTAGCACAAAGCTCGAGAAAGGTAAATGGAAGTAGGCTGTGAAGCAGCTTAAAGTTGTATAATGTTTTCGAAGGTAGGCTTTGATAAGTTAAAAATATGTTTTTTAAATCTTAGAACAATCACTAAAAACAAAATAAAGAGGGGCCGGCCCCATGGCCGAGTGGTTAAGTTCGCATGCTCTGCTTAGATGGGCCAGGATTTCGTCGGTTCGGATCCTGGGCGCGGACATGGCACCGCTCGTCAGGCCACGCTGAGGCGGCGTCCCATATGCCACAGCTAAAAGGACTCACAACTAAAAAATATACAATTTTATAGTGGGGGGATTTGGGGAGAAAAAAAGAGCAAAAAAAAAAAGAAGATTGGCAACAGTTGTTAGCACAGGTGCCAATCTTTAAAAAAATAAAAAAATAAAATAAAGAGGTATGCCTAATAGGCCAACAGTGGAGGTAAAGAGGATCATAAAAAGATTCAATTAAATGATGAGATGACAGAAACAGAGGGAAAAAAGAACAAAAACAACAAAAGCCATGAAAACAAATCACAAGATGGTAGATTTAAAACCCACCATATCAATAATTACACCAACAGAAATGGTTTAAACACTCCAGTGAAGAGACTGGATATATGACGTAGAAAAGAGAATTGAGATATGACAGAGATCTGTCATATTGGATAAAAAGCAATGCTTAAACATATACTTTTTTTTCAAGAAACCCAGTAAAGACATAGATAATTAAAAAAAAAAAGGGGGTCTGGGAACATATATACCAGGCAAACACTAACCATAGAAAAGCAGCAGTGTCTATATTAATATCAAAGTTGGTTTCAGAACAAGGAATATTATTAGATAAAAAATAAGATGTTTTATAATAAGAAATGAGTAAATTCATCAAGAGCACATCACAATCCTAAATACGTATGCAGACAATAATAAAGCTTCAAAATATGTGAAATAAAACAAAACCAAAGTAGAGCAATCTACAACTCTACTTGGAAATTTCAACGCCGCTCTCTTCATAATTAATAGAACAAGTCAAGAGGAAATCAGAAAGGATAAATGGTCAACAAAATGAACCCAGGCTAATTCTTTTCAAGTGCTTATGGAATATTCAATTAGAGATTCTATTCTGGACATTTGAAGAAGTCTCAGAAGACAGAAATCATACAAAATATGTTTTCTGAACAAAACAGAAATAAACTAGAAATTAGCAACAGAAGGATATCTGAAAACTTCCAAATAATTGGAAATTAAATAATATCTTTCTAAATAATCCATGAGTCAAAGAAATTAAAAGAAAAATAAGGAAATGTTTTTAAATTAATGAAAATGAAAACATAATATACCTAAATTTGTGAAAAGTAGGTAAAGCAGTGCTTGAAGGAAATCAATAGCATTAAATGCCTATGTTGGAATAAAAGAAGTATCTCAAATCAGAGTCCAGAGTGTTAACCATTACACAATGGGGCCAGTAATATCTCAATTCAATAATCCACGTTAAGAAGCTAGAGAAAAAAAGAAGTAAATTATACCTAACATAAACAGAAGGAAATGATGAAGATAAGCTTGACAACATTTTTTTTGGTAAAACATAAGGATGTACCATTTTGCTGTAACTTTTACTGTGATTATCAGTTTATATAAAATTATGTGTTACCTATCGTCTGGGGCTAATTTTTCTTCATGTCACTCTTTCTTTGTCTTAAACTATTTGATCCATGAAGTAAAATTTAAAATACTTATTGGATGGTTGTGATCATTAATATATAAGGAAGTGTTTTGGAAACTGAAAAGCACAATAAAAATGTGAAATAATATTTTTTTGGCTATCTGTAACAACAGCCAAAGAGTCATAGCTATTAATTGTTTTGAAATTCTGTGCATTATAAAATATTCAGAATCCTGCATTCTTTTTAATTATCAACAAATCAATATTTCCAAATCAGTCTGATAGATATTGTTATGGAATGAACGTTTGTGCCTCGCTAAAATTCATAGGTAGAAGCCCGAAAGCCTAGTGTGGCTACATTTGGAGATGGGGTCTCTAAAGAAGTAATTAAGGTTAAAGGAAGTCATAAGAGTGTGGCACTGATTCAATAGGATTATTGTCCTTATAAGAAGAGACACTAGAGAGCTCTCTTTCTTCTCTCTCTCTCTCAGGACCCCTCCAGCATGTGAGGACACAGAGAGAAGGCACTTGTCTACAAGCCAGGAAGAGCAGCCTTGCCAGAAACCAGCCCTGCCGAAACTTTGATCTTGGATTTTCCAGCCTCCAGACGTGAGAAAATAATTTTCTGTTGTTTAAACCACTCAGTCTATGATGTTTTGATATGGCAACCCAAGCTAACTAATACAGATATTAGCAACTAAATTGAAAATTCTATAGTACACCATAGTTCCGACGCTTTTTGCTAAGACTTCTATTCAAGTGGGAATGTGTACATTTTTGAATAATATAGGACAAACTCATAAAAAAGTCATCCAAAATCATTGTAGCCTGAATTGTGCAGGCACCAGGGAACACCAACAGTTGCAAGGAGCCAGGTTTAGACCATTCTCCCCCATGATGGAACAGATAACTGAAAATCTCTGTTGCTGAACTTGAAGGTCAGAGATCCTGAAACTTCTCTGGGCTAGAAAGAAGGGAACTGGGGCCAGCAGCTACCTTCCCCTCCTTCCTTGATTAAAGGCTGCCAGGTTCACTCTCAGGACCACAAGGCAAAGGCTTGCCCATGGGGTAGGAGGTGATAATGGCCTAGTAGGAAGTTCCCATGGAACCAAGATGGGGCATGTTGTCTCGGGCTCATCGAATCCACCTTGTCTCGTGTATAGACCACCGTTGGGCCAACCATTCCTTTTAGCAATTATGTGGACCATTTTCTACCCAATCTGCTGTTCCTCTTAGCTGGTTATGTTTCACTCAATAGGCATCTGCCATGAAAGATGGCATAGAAAATTTAATTAAAAAAATAAAATCATCAAACTCAGACCTTCATGTTAAGGTGTTTTCAGTCTGTTGGATAATGCCCATATACACCACAAGCATGATACACAACAGAGAGTGAGAAGTGCTGTATTAGACAGCATGGATAGAGAAAGCCCAAGATGCATCAGACAGCTTTCTCTGGATCCCCGGGGCTGTGATAATTTGAACCTTGAGATGAATTCACAACATGAATGAAGTTAGTTAGGTCTTCACCATAGTCCATTTGGTATCGGGGGATTCTGTTCAAGGTAGCTTAGAAAGCTGTGAGTCTCAACACTGACTAACGTGAAAAAGCTCATGACATCTTAAGAAAAGTGCTCAAATGAACACATTTTGTGCCTAATGCATTTCCTATGTCTCACAGGTCCCCAGTGCACTCTCAGTGACACTAATGGTGGCTTTTATCCCCTCTTCCATTGTACACCATACATTGCGTTGACAGGTGATAATGCTGAGCACATTTTGTGTTCCCTTCAGTTACATTTAAACATACATCTGGGCCTTGTTATTCTGCTTTTGTTTTTAAATTACAAAGGAGACAGTAGTTTTATTTTTTTTTTTCCTTTTATCCTCTGTAATAGCTTTATTTGCTCTAAAGTACCCACAAACAGAAAGTACTTTTTCCTGCTGCTTTGAGGAAATTGTGCTCTGGAGAAGATTCCCAAGCATTGGGGAGTTTCTGAGATATCCACGTGGGAACAGGAATAGGGAGCTTGCATTTATTAATTGCCTTTTGCATGCCAACCTCAGTATCTTCACACAGGAAATCTGATGACCAGCCCCTTTGGTTCTTAATTTTCTGACTACCGGTCTTCTGGACTGGGTTCCAAAAGCCTGATTTAGATATTTTCCACAGTGTGACCCCAGCTGACACAGACTATATTGCTTGCCTGTGCCTCCCTGACAGTTGAACTAGGCCTTTGATCCACCTTATTCAGTATATGCCAGCCGCCTCCTGTCCGGTCACATTCTTGACCGCGGGCCCTCACAGGCTGACCTCGTCTATCCAAGCTACCAATTTGCAAATAAAACTGTGCTGTTTCATGCCTCTGAGCTGAGATAATAGTCTCAGCAATGCCACCAGTGATTAGGGGAACATGAGATTTGTATTTCAAGTAGAAAAAATATGAAAGTGTCAAATACTTGTTAGTGTCATAGGTCACGCCCATGGGAAGCAGACTTCGAGACAGAGATTTGCTGCAGGAAGTTGACTGGGAAACGCTTTCAGAGTAACACCCCTGAGGGAGGGAAGGAAGCAGAATTGATCAGACAGAGAAATGTATTCATTTGCTGCCGTTAACAAATTGCCACAAACTTTGTGGATTAAAACAACACAAATGTATCATCTTACAGTTCCACAGAAGTCTGACATAGGTCTCACTGGGCTGAAACCAAGATGTCTTCCAGGATGTTTCCCTCTGGAAGCTCTAGGGGAAATCCATTTCCTTGCCTTTTCCAGCTTCTAGAAACCGCCTATATTCTTTGTTTCCTGCCTCCTTCCTCCGTTTTCAAATCCAGCAATGAAAGCTTGAGTCTTTCTCACATTGCATCACTCTAATCTCCTGTTTTGTTTCCCTCTTCCACATTCAAGGACGCTTGGGATTACATTGAATTCACTCAGATAACCCAGGATAATCTCCCTATCTTGAAATCAGCTGATTAGCAACCTAAATTCCACGCACAATCTTAATTCCTCTTTTCTTGTTAACCTAGGATATTCACAGGTTCAGGGGATTAGGACATGGATATCTTTTGGAAAGGTAAAGAGGCATTCTTCTGCCTACCATGGAGACGTTGAAATGAATTCAGTTATCCTACAGAGAAGATGACCCTTCAGAGCTGTCCTAAATTGGAACAAGGGTGATAGGCCTTCATAGCCCTCATGGACTAGTCATTGGATGTGGCCTGCCCGTGGGAAGGGGATATAATCTCAGGTGAGGCAGCTCATGTCATAGGAGGACCACCCCAGAGAGAGCTGAGACCAGCTGAGAGCTGTCAGTTCTTGTGCCACCAGCAGCTGGGGAAGGAACGTTTCTGCCTCAAATGGTACTGGAAGGGATCTGGGATCCACACCACAGCTTTCACTAAACTGAGGGTAAATCGGTCTCTCCATCTATTATTGCGTGGCTGTAATTTAATACAACTGGTGATACATGTTAATAACTTACTACAGAGAACAAGTTACATTATTTGTTTGCCATGCCTCAGCGAAGTTTTCAAAATAACTTTAGCCAAACTCTGTCCCAGAGAATTTGTAGCGTTGAGGTATATTAACTGATTAAAACTTCATCACTCAGTGTATTTTTCATAATACTAAGATACAACAAGTTTCTTGGTTATTTTAAAGAAGTTGCAAAATCATTCTCCAGGATTTTTCATTATTTTATGATTGTGAATTTGCACAATTTGTATAATCAAGCATATATCCTAAAGAATAGAATCCGTTTTTAATTAGGTGTTGAGAAGAGATGCAGAAAAAATCTTCATCTTTCTGAGCCTCAGTTTTCTCATCTCTAAAACATATTTTTACTTTTAAAATAAAATGTATAACATATAAATTACCTGCCTAGTACCTGGGAAACAATTATTACTCAAAAAATTGCAGCTTTTATGATAGGACATACTGTGGTATAATCCCAATTGTTTACTTGGCTCTTGCACTAAATAACTTATAGGATGAGATACTGTATTATTCATCATTTTATACTTAGCTCCCAACACAGTACATGGCATGCAGCAGCTGAATAACACTCATTGGTTGGGCAGTTGATTGATCAGGTGGCTAACTGAATAAACGGATGAATGATATCATTTCCATTCCTAATTCCTTACCTTGGCCTTTTTCTTTCTCCCCAAAGCCCCAGCATGGTTGTACATCCTAGTTATAAGTCCTTCTATTTGTTTTATGTGAGCCACCACCACAGCATGGAGACTGATGAACAGGTGGTATGTTTCCGTGACCAGGCAGCGAACCTGGGTAACGGAAGCAGTGACAGCACGGAACTTTAACCACTAGGCCCTCAGGGCAGACTCACCCTGGCCTTTCTTAAAAGTCTTCTATAGAGGCCAGCCTGGTGGCGCAGTGGGTAAATTCATGCGCTCTGCTTTTGCAGCCGAGGGTTCTCGGGTTCAGATCTTGGGCACAGACATAGCACTACTCGTCAGGCCACACTGTGACAGCATCCCACATAAAGTAGAGGAAGATTGGCACAGATGTTAGCTCAGTGACAATTTTCCTCAAGCAAAAAGAGGAGGATTGGAAACAGATGTTAGCTCAATGACAATCTTCCTCAAGTAGAAAAAGGAAGATTGGCAACAGGTGTTAGCTCAAGGCCAATCTTCCTGACAAAAAATAAAATAAAATAATAAAAATAAAAGTCTTCTATAATATCTTCTCAATAGGACTTTCTAAACTTACCTGCCACATACAAGTCTTCCATTCCAACTGGGCTGATCTCCTCATTTCCTCCAATCTAAAAATATTGTAATTTAATCAGACTCCACACATTATTTCACATATCGTCCCTCCTTCCCTCCTCATCCAAACCCAACCCACGTATCAAGGGTCATATCAATAGTCACTTTCCCAAGAAGACTTCCCACCTTACTTTTCTTGCCAGTTTTAGTCAATTTTGAATTCTCATTTCCCTACACATCTGCAGCACTCGCTTTGCACTTAAAAAATAACTTGTGTGGTTGTTTGTGTTGTATCTTGTTCATCATAATGAGATTCAAAGCTCTTTTAAGGCAGGAAGTGTTCCTCCGATCCTCTTTCATCTATTTGGAGATGTATTTTTTCACATTTTAACATCTCTGAAATCAGAATGCATTTTACAATCAATAGCAATTCAAATCATCTTAGGCTTGAATTGCAGTGGGTTCACGTAAAGAGTCTTTGAGTTTGCTTCTGTCAGAAACTGCCAATCTGAAACCACTTTAGTTTACACTTGTAGTGTATATTCAGACCACAAAGATGAGTGAGCAGGGGCTTTACATTTTCAGGTGAGATTTGTTTTTCCTCCCTCACTCAGTGGCGAGATTCAGCCATGCACCTTCCCTTGTCCTTGCCTGCCTGTCAGGTTTATTTCTTGTTTACTCTTATACAAGTGTATAACTTTTGTCTCAACTTAACACAGGGTCTCCTATCACTCCTCCCCAACTTGGGACACTCTTTTCCTTAATTGAAAAGAGAATAATGATCCACAGTACTAATGGTGGCATCTTAGAGTCAATTAAACATCATATTACTTTGTATTCCCAAAGTGCTTGCCATAGTCTTATTAGAAGATTAATATCTACATGCTAAACTGAATTAGCCTCTCTAGATGCTCTTTTCCTTCTTATTCCACAATCTACCTCCTTGTCAAATCCATTTCCTTTTACTTATTTAATAACCTGGATATTAGGTAAAGAGCTAGAGTCAGTACAGAGTAATGCAGGTTACTTTTGCTGTCTTTGAATTCAGGCTGCTGATTTTGTACCTCTCTCTCATGCCTCAGACATATAACTTAACCCCTTTAAACATCAACTTACTCATTTGCAAAATGGGGGTAACAGTAGCATTGCAGAGGGAGTATGTGAGGATTAATTTAGAAAATCATGTCAAGTGTTCAGCCTAGTTCCAGGGTCAGTGTAACGTTGGTTGACTCTTAGTATGTTTTTAGTCAAGTAATACATATAAGTCTTCCATGCATACCAACAAAAATATGTATATAATAAGATCTTACCATGTCTCAGTCAGTCATCTGTGCCTCAGTTTCTTCTTCCGAGAGTGGGGGAAATAGGAGTATTGATCGTCTAGGGCTGTGGTGAGGATTAAGTGTGACAATAAACTGAAAATGCTTAGCACACTGCATGGCACATGAGTTGTTGTTGGTACCTCTGTGTGTTATCTCATTTCATCCCCACCGCAGCCCTTTAAAATTGGTGCCGGAGTTGAAACGAGTTGTTCAAGGGCACACAGTTAGTGTTGTCTGAGCCAGGATTCAAGCCCAGGTCTGGCTGCTATGACGGTCTGAGAGCGCCAACACTTCCACCTGCCGATGGAAGTAACTGAAATGTGCCTTGTCATTTAAGCTTTCTCTGCTCAACACAGATCGTAAGTGCGTGCACTCTTTATCAAGCAAGAACATAAAAGGAGGCATTGAAAGTGATGTGGAGCCATTTTTCTAGCTGGGAAATGGGTGAGGTTAGAAATATGGTTGTAGTTTAAACTGAGAACGTATGGATATGATTCAAATGTGAATTTAGCAAGTTGAAGAAAATGAGCGAGCAATAAAAAGAAAATTTTAAGTAGAAATTTCTGCTTCTCCTGTGCTTTTATAACAAATAACTGACCAGAAATCTCTCCCCTTTGTCATTTCTAAAGCCATGTCAACTGAGTGGAATGGCTGCATTTCTCCATTTGAAGTGTCTTTTTTATATTTTCAGAGTCATGATAAAAGTCTTGCAGCCCCTTTTCAGTAAATGGGTGCTTTTCTTGCATGATTAAATGGTTCCTTTATCTGTCTAGTGCCTTCTAACCAGACCAGAGAAGAATAATTGCCTAGAAATTTCTTGCCCATTATGTCTTATCCTTAAGAATAAGAATGAAGCATATTAGTAATTATCCTGTTAGAATTAATCAGGCAGTAGGAAACATTAGTAGATAATGATCGAGTTTGCCAATCTCCTAAACTTCAGCACCAGTGCAAAACCTTTAAAAACACCCATATTTTATAATAATTAACCTTGAAGAATGCTATACCTTCCTACGGATAAACTGATATTTACATTTGAAGAATTAATGGCTTTGAATTTGCATACTATTTGCTAGATAATTATTTAGGAACCTGTAAATAGAAGAATGTCAGGTCACAGATAATTTGGGAATTTTATTTATCAAAGTTATTATTAAACATCAAATAAAATCATTTTAGTTTGTGAAGGCACTACCATTACTTCCTGAAACTATGAGTTTAGGATTTCATTAATTCACTTAACACATTTTGATTGAGCACTTAGGACCCATTCTGTGTTGTCTATAAAATGGGATAATATCTGTCCCTGCTGACTGTGGCTGTGAAGGTTAAGTGACATAATGTTTGTAAAGTGTTTCATAGTGCCTGAAACACACTGAACTCCAAATGGATGGTATATATTTTTACTAAAATGGTAATGAGAAGGGAAAGGATATGAGCAAAAAGATGAACAAATCTACAAAATAAGATACCTGGGGTACATCGTGGAGGTTGGTGAAGGGAAGAGGGGTTCTGCCCAGACAGGGGGATAATGAAGGACTCCCAAGAGGTGGGCTGAGCTCCTAAAGGATACAGAAGAAACATAGATGGTACACTAGGCAAATATTCTCTCAGTTCTTGTAGTCTGACTGTAATTTCTGCTATATTTTTTATGTGTATAACTGATTGATTTCAGAATGCCAATTCATCAGAGTACAAAAATGAAATCATGTCATTATTTTTCAATAATTACCGCCACTAATTTTTGCTATGTTAAATACGTCCTTGCCCACCTGGTCAGTGAACTCCCTTCACAAGATCACAGTTGGAATCAGATTTTAGTCATATTAATTACAAAAACCATTGCTTTGGGTTCTCAAAGCTCAGTCTTGCTCATTTTGGGATTTCAATCTCACTAATATTTCAAAGATCTTTTGTGTGTCCTGCTTTTGCTCAGGGAGTAGAATGGGGCTGTGCTCTGGTTCTCACAGACCCCTCCCCACCTCTTGCCATGTATCACTCTGATGTTGAGTGTGGAAGAGAGATGGGACAAGCAGAAGGCTAAGAGCACTACATCAGGGAGATTGCAGGTCTCCTTCTGAATAGTCACATCAGAAGGTTGATGGAGATAAGCAACAGCTCCATCAGTCCCACTAATGAGGGGCTCATTCTTTAGCTGCTCTCCCGGTCACTGGTGGTCATTCGTGAGATTTGGGCCACATCTTCTGACTAACCCCTGCTAATTAAAGTTTTTATTTTAAGATAATTTTATATTCACATGCACTTGTAAAAAATAATACAGATTGATACCATGTATGCTTTACCCAGTTGCCCCCAGTGGTAAGACTTACAAAACAATAGTTCATTATCACAACAAGGATATATAGCATCGATATAGTCAAGATATAGAACAATTCCATCACCACTAAGATCCTTCGTGTTGCCCTTTTATAGCAACACTAACTTCTCTCCTGTCTCTACCATCTTCTTAACCCCTGGCAACCACTAATCTGTTCTCCAACTCAGTAATTCCATCCTTGCACAAATGTTATATCATTTTTAACAAGGGGAAAAAGATAATTCAATGGGGAAAGAATAGTCTTTTCAACAAAAGAGTCTAGAACAACTAGATTCCACATACAATGGCTAAATAATAAATAATAAAGGTGGACACTTTCCTTGTGCCAAGTCGACATTAGTTGGTTAGCTATGAAATGAAAAGAACAAGCAACAAAGGAAAAAACAGATAAGTTGGACTTCATCAAAATTAAAAACTTTTGTGTTCCAAATCATACCATAAAGAAAGTGAAAATACAACCCATAAATCATATTTCTGATATTATTCCGATATCTGGAATGTATAAGCTCAATAATAAAAAGGCAAGTAATCCAATTAAAATGGGCAAAAAATGTTAATAGAAATTTCTCCAAATAAGATTTGCAAATGGCCAATAAGCCTGTGAAAAAATGCTCAACATCATTAGCCATTAATTAAGTCCATATTAAAATCACAATGAGATACCATTTCACATCAACTAAGGTGGCTATAATAAAAAGAAGTTAATAACAAGTACTGGTGAGTGTGTGGAGAAATTGGAACCCAACACATTGCTGGTGGGATTATAAAATAGTACAACCACTTTGGAAAACAGATGGACAGTTCCTCAAAAAGTGAAATACGTAGCTACCACATGAAAAAGAAATTCCATTACTTGTCACATACCCAAGGGAAATGAAAATATACACCAACACAAAAACTTACACACAAATGTTCATAGCACTTATTCATAGTAGCCAAAAAGTGGAAACAACCCAAATGTCTATCAACTGATGAATGAATAAACAAAATGTGGTATATTCATACAATGTGGTATTATTTGGAAGTAAAAATAAATGAAATATTGATACATGTTGCAATATGAATGAACCTTGAAAGCATTATGCTAAGTAAAAGAAGTCAGCCACAAAAGACCATTTATTATATGACAACTTATATCGGATGTCCAGAGTAGGCAAATCCATAGAGACAACTGATTCCTGGTTTCCAGGGCCTGAGAGGGGAGAACAATGGGAGTGATTGCTAATGGGTATGGGGTTTCTTTTTAGAGTGATGAAAATACTCTGAACTTAGATTTGGTGATGGTTGCACAACTCTGTGAATATACTAAAACCATTGAATGCTATACTTTAAATGGGTGAATTTTATGGTTGTGAATTTTATTTCAATAAAAATGTTAATATGAAAGAGAGTGTTATATAAATGGAATCATACAGTATATAATCATTTGGAATGACTTTTTCACTCAGCATAATTCTGTAGAGATTCATCCAGGTTTTGCACGTACCAATAGTTGACTCTTTCCTATTACCGTGAAGTTTGTTTAACCATTCACCAGCTAAAGGACAACTGGGTTGTTTCCAGTTTGGGCTATTCCAATAAAGCTCCTATAAGCATTTGTGTGCAGGTTTTTGTGTGATCACAAGCTTTCTCTTCTCTGGGATAAATGCTCAGGAATATAATTGCTGAGTCATATGGTACTTTCAGGTTTAGTTTTTAAAGAAACAGTCAAAATCTTTCCCAGAGTTACTGTACTATTTTACATTGCCACCAACAGCACATGAGTAATCCAGCTTCTTTACCTCCCCAACAGCATTTGGTGTTGTCACTCTTTAATGATTCTGATAGAGGCGTAGTATAATCTCACTGTGGTTTTAATTTACAGTTTCTTAAGCACTAATAACATTGGACATCTTTTCATGTTTATCTGTCATTTTTGTATCCTGTTTCATGAAATATCTCTTCAGCTTTTCAGTCCATTTTCTAATTGGATCGTTGGTTCTGTTTGTATTTACTTTTGAGTTTTTAGAGTTCTGTATAATTCTAGATATTAGTCCTTTGTGAGACATATGGGTTGCAAATGTTTTCCCCCCAGTCTGTAGCTCACCTTTTCATCCTCTTAAAGGGTCTTCGGAAGAGCAAAACTTTTTAGTATTGCTGAATTCCACCTTACCAATTTTTTATTTTATGGATCATGCTTCTGGTGTCAAGTCTAAGGACTCTTTACCTAGCCCTGGATCCTGAATTTTTCCTCCAAAGTTTTTGCCTAAAAGTTTTATAGTTTTAAACTATACATTTGTACAGTGATATTTATGATTTATTTTAAGATAATTTTTGCAATTGCTCTGAAATTTAGCACAAAAGTTTTTTTTTTTAATTTTTTTAATTTTTAATTTTTGATGGGTTTTTTGCCTATGGATGTCGAATTGCTCCAGAACAATTTGTTGAAAGGCTGTCCTGCCTCCATGTAAATGCTTTGCACCGTTATCAAAAATCAGTAGGGCATATTTGTGTGTCTATTTCTGGGCTCTTCACTTTGTTCTGTTGATCTGTGTATCTATGTGATCCACTCTGCTACATTGACCTATGTGTCTATCCCTCTGCCAACACCACACAGTCATGTTTATTGCAGCTACATCACTCTTGAAATTGGGTAGAGAGATTCCTCCTACTATATTCCTTGTCAGAATTGTCTTAGTTGTTCTAGGGCCCATATACTTCCATATAAGTTGTAGAATAATTTTGTCTATATCTAAAAAAATCCTTGCTGGATTTTTGTAGGAATTGCACTAAACATGTATATCAGTTTGGGGGAACTGACACCTTTACTATGTTGAGTCTTTGAATCCATGAACACAGTGTGTCTCTCCATTTATTTAGATCTTCTTTCATTTCCTCCTTCAATGTTTTGTAGAGCATAAAGTCCTGTACATGAGCTGTTAGATTTAACCTAAATCTTTCAGTTTTTGGAGTGATTGTAAATTGAATACATATTTAATTTCAATGTCTAGATGTTTATTGCTAGTATATAGAAACATAGTTGATTTCTCTATGTTTATCTTGTATCCTGCGACCTTGTTGAACTCACCTATTATTTCTAGTAGTTTTTATGTAGATGTCTTGAGGTTTTATGCATAGATCTTCATACCATCTGCAAATAGGGACCTTTTTCTTTGTTTCTGGTCTTTTCTTATCTTATTGTACTGACTAGAACTTCCAGGACTGCGTTGAATAAGACTAGTAAGAGTAACCATCTTGCATTAATCCTTGATCTTAGAAAGAAAGCATTTAGCTTTTCACCATTATGTATTATCTTAGCTTTGGTATTTTGTAGCTGCTCTTTATCATGTTGAAAAAGTTCGCCTTTATTCCTATTTTTTGAGAGTTTTTTTTTTTAAATGAATAGGTGTTGAATTTTGTCAAATGCTTTTTCTGCATTGATTGATATGATCTTGTGATTTTTCTTCTTTAGCTTGTTGATGTGGTGGATTATGTTAAATGATTTTTGAATGTTGGATAAGACTTACATTATTGGGATGATCCCCATTTGTTCATGGTGGATAATTTTTTTATACATTGCTGAGGTTTTTTTGCTAATATTTTCTGAAGAATTTTTGCATTTATTTATTTATTTATTTATTTATTTATTTTAAAGATTTTATTTTTTCCTTTTTCTCCCCAAAGCCCCCCAGTACATAGTTGTATATTCTTCGTTGTGGGTCCTTCTAGTTGTGGCATGTGGGACGCTGCCTCAGCGTGGTCTGATGAGCAGTGCCATGTCCGCGCCCAGGATTCGAACCAACGAAACACTGGGCCGCCTGCAGCGGAGCGCGCGAACTTAACCACTCGGCCACGGGGCCAGCCCCTGAATTTTTGCATTTATACTCATCAGTGATATTAGTCTGTAATTTTCTTTCTTTGTACTATCAGTCTAAAACTGTAGTGTCAGGGTATTATTAGCTTCATAAAACGAAGTGGGAAGTGTTCCCTCCTCTTCCATTTACTGGAAGAGATTGTGTAGAAATACACGTAACTCTTCTTTAAGCTTTGGAGAATTTGGAATTCTCCAGGGAAGCTATCTGGGCCTGGAGATGTATTTTTTGGGAGAGTTTTAACATGACAGATTCGATTTTCTTAATAGTTATTGAACTATTCAAATAATCTATTTCGTATTGGATGAATTTTCTTAGTGTGTTTTTCAAGGAATTGATCCATTTTGTCTAAATTGTCAAATTAACGTGTGCATGTGCAGAGTCGTTTGTAGTGTTCCCTTATTATCATTTTGATGTCTATAGACATACCCATGTTTCATTTCCGATGTTGGTAATTTACATCTTCTCTTTTTTGCTTTGTCAGTCTTGCTAAAGTTTAATCAATTTTATTGATCTTTTCAAGGAATCACCTCTTTTTTTCATTTACTTCTTTTTCATTTCTGTTATTTGTTGCATACATATTTAGGACTACTTTGTCTTCTTGCTGAATTGACCCGTATAGCATTGTAGAAAGTCCTCTCCGTCTCTGACAATTTTCTTTTATCTGAAATCTCTTTATCCGATAGTAATATAGCTTCACCTGTTCATCTTTTATTAATATTTCCATAATATATCTTTTTCCTTCCTTTTACTTTCAATTGCCTATATTCCTTCATTATTATATTTGAAGTGAGATTTTTGTAGAAGGCATGTCGTTGGGTCATCTTTTAAAATAGATTTTATTTTCTAGAGCATTTTTAGGTTCACAGAAAAATTGAGCAGAAAATACAGAAAGTTCCCACATACCCCTTACCCTTCTCACCCACAACCGCCCCGCTATCAACATCCTGCACTAGAGTGGCGCATTTGTTACAAGTAATGAACCTCCGCTGACACATCACCACCCAAAGCCTATAGTTTATATTGGGTTTCATCCTCATTATGAATCCTCGAGTTTGGACAAATGTATCCACCATTACATTATCACCTGTAATAGTTTCACTGCCCTAAAACCATCTGCGCTCTGCCTATTCGTCCCT
The DNA here is from genome assembly GCF_041296265.1 of Equus caballus. NCBI lineage: Eukaryota > Metazoa > Chordata > Mammalia > Perissodactyla > Equidae > Equus > Equus caballus. Next base: position 22,698,967 of record NC_091692.1, read on the forward strand.
CCCTTACCCGCAACCCTGGAATCACTGGTCTTTTTACTGTGTTCAAAGTTTCATCTTTTCCAGAATGTCATATAGTTGGAATCATACAATATGTAGTGTTTTCAAATTGACTTCTTTCACTTAGTAATATGCATTTAAGTTTCCTCCATGCCTTTTCCTTTCTTGACTGCCCATTACTTTTTAGAGCTGAATAATATTCCATTGTCTGGATGTATCACAGTTATTTAGCTATTCAACTAATGAAGGGCATTTTGGATGATTTCAAGTTTTGGCAATTATGAATAGAGCTGCTATAAACATCAATGTGCAGGTTTTTATGAGGACATAAATTTTCAACCCCTTTGTGTAAATACCAAGGAGCATGATAGTGGGATCATATGGTAAAACATGTTTAGCTTTGTAAGAAACTGCCAAACTGTCTCCTAAAGTGGCTGTACCATTTTGCATTCTCACCAGCAATGAATGGAAGTTCATGTTGCTCCGCATCCTCACCAGAATTTGGTGTTGTTCAATGTTTTGGATTTTTGCCATTCTAATAAGTACATGGTGGTATCTCATAGTTGTTTTAATTTGCTATTCTCTAATGACATATAATGTTGAGCATTGTTTCATCTGTACATCTTTTTTGAGGTATCTGTTTAGGTCTTTTGCTCACTTTTAAATTAGGTTGTTCATTTCTTATTGTTGACTTTTAAGAGTTCTTGGTATATGTTAGATCACAATCCTTTATCAAATATGTCTTTTGCAAATGTTTTCTCCTAGTCTTTGGTTTGTCTTCTTATTTTCTTGACAGTATGTTTCATAAGGCAGAAGTTTTTAACTTTAATGAAGTTCACTTGACAATTATTTATTTCATGGATCATGCCTTTGGTGTTGTATCTAAAAAGTCATTGCCATACCCAGGGTCACCTAGATTTGCTCCTATGTTATCTTCTAGGAGTTTTATAGTTGCGCATTTTACATTTAGGCCTATAACATATTTCAAGTTAATTTTTCTGAAGGGTGTATGGTCTGTGCCTACATTTGTTTGTTTCATGTAGATGTCCAGTTGTGCAGCACTATTTATTAAAAATACTGTCTTCTCGGAGCCAGCCTGGTGGTGCAATGGTTCAGATCACACGTTGCGCTTCGGCAGCCTGAGGTTCGCCGGTTTGGATCCCAGGTGCAGACCCATGTACCGCTTGTCAAGTCATGCTGTGGCAGGCATCCTACATATAACAAGTAGAGGAAGATGGGCACAGATGTTAGCTCAGAGCCAGTCTTCCTCAGCAAAAAGAGGAGGATTAGCAGCAGATGTTAGCACAGAGCTAATTTTCCTCAAAAAAAAATTATCTTCTCTCCATTGATCTATTTGTCTGTTCTTTCATCAATATGTCACTCTCTTGAGTACTGTGGCTTTAGACAAAGCCTTGAGTTTGGGTAGTGTCAATCTGCCAACTTAGCTCTTTTCCATTAACGGTGTGTTAGCTATTCTGGGTCTTTTGACTCTCCTTATATAAAAACTTTAGAACCAGTTTGTCAATATCCACAAAATAACTTGCTGGGATTTTGATTGGCATGGCATTGAGTCTATAGATAAGTTTGGGCAGAATTGATATCTTGTCCATATTGTCTTCCTTTCCATAAATATGGAATATTTCTCCATTTAATTAATTTTTAAGTTCCTGTCATCAGATTTGGGGTCATGCTTTTTAATCTATCCTTGCAATATCTGTCTTTTAAGTGGTGTATTTTGACCATTTACATTTAATAAAATTATTGACATGTTAGATGTTAAGTCTACCACTTTATTTTTTTGTCTTCTGTTTGTTCTGCTTGTTTTTCACTTTTCTATTTTCTTTTACCTGCCTTCCTATGGACTTTTGCCTGGACATTTTTTTAGAATTCCACTTTGATTTATATGAAGTGTTTTAAAGTATATCATTTTACAGAATTTTTAGTGATTGCAGGAGGTATTAAATTATACATATAAAACTCATCAGTCTACTGCTGTCAAACATCTACTGATGTATAAGTAAGATAGAGAAATTTTAGCTATCTTTAACTTTATTTACCCTTCCCCATTTATAATTGTTTTAAATGTTTCCTCTACATATGTTGAGAACCACACCAGACAATATTATAATTTTTCTTTACCAATCAAACATAATTTAGAAAACTCAAGAGGAGAAGAAAAAAGTCAATTAAATTTAGCCATATTTGTCTACCATATTCTTTCTTCCTCCCTTCCTGCTTACTGTTGCAATATTTTTTCTCTTATTTCTTTTCTGTTTAAATAACTTCCTTTAGACATTCTTTTGGGGTTGATCTCCTCATAAAAAAATTCTCCTACCTTTCCTTCATCTGAGAATGTCTTGATTTCCCCTTCATTCCTGAAGGATATTTCCACTTGATGTAGGATTCTGGGTTGACGGATCATTTTGTCAGCACTTGAAAAATGTGGTGTCACTTTCTTCTCACCTCCATAGTTTCTGATAAGAAATCCACTGTCATTTGAGTTGGTTTTACCTATAAGATGTTCCTTCTCTCTTGCTGATTTCAGGATTTTTTTTTTGTCTTTAGTTTTTAGAAGTTTATGTGTTTTTGTGTGGTTTTCTTCGAGTTTATCTTGTTTGATATTCATTCAGGCACTTGCATCTACAGGTTTCTGCTTTTGATTACATTTTGGAAGTTTTCAGCCGTTATTTCAAGTACTATTTTAGCCTTGCCCTCTTCCTCTTTCTCTTCTCCTTCCATAATGCCTGTGATACATAGATTAGATCTTTTGTTTCAGTCCCACAGGTCTCTGAAGCTCTATTTCTTTTTTTTTTCAGTCTAGTTTCTCTGTTGTTCAAAATTGGGTAATTTATATTGTTCTGTCTTCAAGTTCACTAATTCTTTCCTCTGTCCTCTCCATTCTGCCTTTTAGCCCATCAATATAGTTTTTACTTCTGTTATTATAATTTTCTGTTTTAGAATAACTTCTTGGTTATTCTTTATATCTTCTATCTCTTTGATGATACTTTCTTTTTTTTCAAACGGGTTTGGATTTTTTTATTGAAAAGTTTTTATTATGGTTGCTTTAAACTCTTTGTCAGATAATCGAACATCTCTGTCATCTAAGTGTTAGCATCTATTTATTGTCTTTTTTCATTCCATTTCCTTCCTGAATCTTGATATGACAACTGGGTTTTTTTGAAATTTAAATCTGGACATTTTGCATATTTTGTTATTAGATTATAGATCTTATTTAAACCTTCTTGTTTAGCTGGCTTCCTCTGACATTAGTCTGGATGGGAAGATGCAGCACTGCCTTGTTACTGCCAAGTGGTAGTAGAAGTCAAGGTTCTTAATAAGTCTTTATTAGCACCTGATGGGGGAGCTCCTTGTTACTACTTGTTTCCACCTAATGGGGTCGAAACTATGGTTCCTTACCAGGCATCTACTTATACCTCCCTGGCTGGCATGGGTTGGAGTGCTTCATTAATGCTCCATACCTGATCTTCACTGACACCATGGGGAAGATGTGGCTTTCTTACCGTTGGACATTGGTAAAATCCATACTCCACTGGCCTCCTCCAAAAGTACCCTAGTAGGAAAGTAGAGGGGTACTTCATTGCACCAGTGGGAGTAGAGACATCATTACAGATTCCATAGACATTGAAAAGATAATAAAGGAATACTATGAACAACTCTATGCCCACAAATTTGATAACCTAATAAAAGGAACCAATTCCTTGAATGACAAAATCTGCCAAAACTCACACAAGAAGAAATAGACACTCTGGATAGGCTTATATTAAATTTAAAAATGTAATAAACAATTAGTAACCTTCTGAAACAGAAAGCACCAGGCCCAAATCATTTCATTGATGAATTCTTCCAGACATTTAAGGAAGAAATTAAACCAATTCTACAATCTCTTCTAGAATATTGAAGCAGAGAGAGTACTTCCTAATTCATTCTATGAGGCCAACATTGCCCTAATATCAAAACCAGAAGAAGATATTACAAGGAAATAATACTATAGATCAATATCTCCCATGAATATATCTGAAAAAATATTTGCTAATTTTTATCCAAAAATGTACAAAAAGAATTATGCATCATTATAAACTGATTTATCCCAGGTATGGAAGGCTGGTTCAATATTCAAAAATCAATTAATATATCATATCATATCATAATCTATCATAATCTATCATATCAACAAGCTAAAGAAGAAAAATCACATGATCATATTAATAGATGCATAAAAATATTTTACAAAGTACAAAACTTATTCATGATAAAAACTCTCAGTAAATGAGGAATAGATGGAAACTCCTCAAACTGATAAAGAAATAAATAAATGAAGAGATATTCCATGTTCATAGACAGGAAGACTCAATGTTGTTATGAGGTCAGTTCTCAACTTGATCTATAGGTTCACTACAATCCTAATCAAAATCTTAGCAAATTATTTTGCAGATATCAATACACTGATTCTAACTTTTTATGGAGAGGCAAAAGACCCAGAATAGCCAGCACACTGTTAAAGAATAAAAACGAAGTTGGAGGACTGACACCACTTGATTTCAAGACATCATGTAAAACTACAGTAATCAAAATAGTCTGGTATTAATGAAAGAATAAACAAACAGATTAATTGAACAGAATAAAGAGCCTAGAAATAAACTTACACAAATAGAGTCAATTGATCTTTGAGAAAAGAACAAAAGCAATACAACAGAGAAAAGATAGTCAACAAATTGAGCTGGCACAACTGAACACCCACATGAAAAAAATGAATCTAGACATAGACCTCACACCTTTCACCAAAATTAATTCAAAATGAATCATAAACCTAAATGTAAAAAGCAAATGTAACAGTACAAGGCAAAATATAAATTCCTCGAAGATTACATAGGAAAAAATCTACATGGCCTTGGGTTTGACAATGACTTTTAGATAAAACAATAAAGGCATGATCCAAGAAAGAAATAATTGGCAAACTGGATTTCATTAAAATTTAAAACTTCTCTTCTAGGAAAGACAGTGTCAAGAAAATGAGAATACAAGCCACAAACTGGGAGAAAATATTTGCAAAAACATATCTCATAAAGGAATTTTATACAACATATACAAAAAATGCTTAAAACTCAACAATAAGAAAATAATCTGATTTAAAATGGGCAAAAAATATGGATAGACCACCCAAAAACGAAGATATACAGATGGTAAGTAAGCACATGAAAGAATATTCAACATTATATGCCCTTAGGGAAATGCAAATTAGAACAATAATGAGATAGCACGACACATCTATCAGAATGGCAAAAATCCAAAGCACTGACTACAGAAAACACTGGACAGGATATGGAGCAACAGAAACTCTCACTGCTGGTGAGAATGCAAAATGGTACAGCCACTTTGGGAGACAGTTTGACAGTTTTTAACAAAACTAAACATACTATTTCCATATGGTCCAGCCATCATGTCCTTGGTATTTACCCAAAGGAGTCGAAAACTTATGTCCACACAAAAACCTGCACATGGATGTTTATAGCAGCTTTATTCATAATTGCCAAAACTTGAAGTCATCCAAAATGTCCTTGAGTAATTGAATGGCTAAATAAACTATAGTATATCCAAACAATGGAATATTACTCAGCTCTAAAAAGAAATGGCTATCAAGCCATGGAAAGACACGGAGAAATCTTAAATGCATATTACTAAGTGAAAGAAACCAGTTAAAAAGGCTACATATTGCATGATTCCAACTATATGACATTCTGGAAAAGACAAAACCATGGACATGGTAAAAAGATCAGTGATTGCCAAGGTTTAGGGATGAGGGAGGGATGACTAGGCAGACCACAGAGGATTGTTAGGGCAATAAAACTACTCTGTGTTCTATTATAATAGTGGATACATGTCATTATACATCTGTCAAAACTCACAGAATATACAACACCAAGAATGAAGTCTTATGCAAACTATGGACTTTGAGTAGTAATAATGCATCAATGCAGGTTCATCAGTTGTAACAAATGTACCACTGTGGTGTGGAATGTTGATAGTAGAGAAGGTTATGCGTGGGTAGGAGTGAAGGATGTATGAGAACTCTGTCTTTAATTTCCAGTCAATTTTGCTGTGACCCTAAAACTGCTCTAAAAAATAAAGTCTATTTTAAAAAATAGAGGAGATTGCTGGGAAGATGGCAGGATAGGAGGACTCTGAACTCACCTCCTCCCACGGACACAACAAATTTACAACTACCTGTAGGACAATTACCCCTGAGAGAGAATCACAAATTGGATAAAAAGAATGCTGACAACAAGGGACAACACTGACTGAGGTGGAAAAGGCAGAAATAACTTCCTGGAGAGGGAAAAACCACATTCTAGTCATGGTGCTTCACAACCGGGAGGAATCTTAAGGTAAGAATGTTTTCCTGAATGAGCAGGAGAGCTTTGCCACAAGAGGCAGCTGTTGAACTTAGCACAACCAAGATGAGCCTTGCTGGCTACTAAAAACAAGGGTGAATACCCTCAGAAAAGCTATGGAAAATAAAAGAAAGAAAAGACTGCTCTTAAAGGGACCATGCACAAATTCACCCATTCCAGAAACCAACACAAAATCACCAGAAAGAAAGGTGCACAGTCCTTTGGTATGAGAGACTCACTTGATAGGCTCTGTACACATCTCAGGGAGGCAGGAGGCAGTTGGAACCACCTCCCCAGGGACTGAGACATTGGCAGCAGCCATTATTATGACCTAATACAGGCATCCTGACACAGACACCGGCAAATGCTGTTGGATTTCTTCCCCTGACTTGTTAGCGGTTTGCCCTGGACACTAGAGCACTGATTTAATCCAGTTTAGCCAGGACAGGCAGCCCACCTTAGGGACTGCCCCACCCACCAGCAAGCCCTCAGGGAATTTGCGGGCCCACATAGGCAGGGTGTGTGAGACCTCTGCATCTGGCAAGATGGTCTGCCTCTGCTGAGCAGGGCATGCATTAGGGGTGGGCCTGCATTGGTGGAGTGTGTGGGGCCTCTGCAGCATGGAGAGTAGGTCTCCTTCAGCACACCACTCCTAGGTATTTACCCAACTAATTTGAAAACCTAAGCTACCAGAAATACCTGAAAATGATTATTTATAGTGGTTTATTCATAAACACTAAAAACTGGAAGCAACCAATAAGTCCTTCAAAAGATGAATGGATAAACAAACTTGGTACATCTTTACAATGGAATATTATTAAGCGATAAAAATAAATCAGCTATTAAGCCACAAAATGACACTGAAGCATCTTAAACACATATTTCTAAACAAAAGAAGCCAGAATGAAAACGTTACAGGGGCTGGCCCGGTGGCACTGCAGTTAAGTGTGCACGTTCTGCTTCTCGGCGGCCCGGGGTTCCCCGGTTCAGATCCTGGCTGTGGACATGACACCGCTTGGCAAAAGCCATGCTGTGGCAGGTGTCCCACGTATAAAGTAGAGGAAGATGGGCATGGATGTTAGCTCAGGGCCAGTCTTCCTCAGCAAAAAGAGGAGGATTGGCAGCAGTTAGCTCAGGGCTAATCTTCCTCAAAAAAAAAAAAGAAAAGGTTACATATTGTATGATTTCAATTACACGACATTCTGAAAAATGCAGTACTATGGAGACACTAAATTATTTAGTGGATACCAGGGTTCAGAGGGAAAGAGGAAGGATAAATACATGGAACACAAAAGTTTTTAGGGAAGTAAAATTATTCTGCATAATACTGTAATGGTGGATAAAAGATAATATGTATTTGTCAAAATCCACAGAACTTTACAGCATAAAGAGTGAGCCTTAGTGTAGGTAAATTTTTGAAAAACCATTTAGAAGATTGGGAGATCTCAGGAAGGAATACGGACTACATAATCCAACTCTATTACAAATATATGAGAAACCTCACTGAAGGGGATTGGCTGAGAAGGTGCTGATCAAAATCTTGGGAAATGAGTGGAGTCTGTAAGACTAAAGGCAAAAAAAAAAAAATGCACGTAAGCACTGTACTCTAGTTGATAAATTTATTTTCCATGGGAGGATGCGTTAACAATTCTGATACTGCCATATATGTATATAGGAATGGAAAATTAAGTGGATGGAAGATGATAGGATCCAGGTCTTTCAATAATGGAGTGAGAGTTTACAAATAAGAAAGGGGAGGACGCTAAAGTGATATGTGTGATAACAGATTAGAGTTGGAGACCTCAGTATGAACTAATGTTCAGCTCAATATTGATGGAGACAGTTACATAGAGAAATAGATATACATATACACTGGTTAGCATCAACACACATGTTTTTATGCTGTGATTATCTTATATACCACTCAATAGGCCTACACTTTGAAGATTCAGAGCTCTGAGAAAGCCAGATATTAGACATGTATAGGCCAGGAACAGAGATGGCTCAAAGGCGTTGGCCATCCGTGAGTACTCACCATTGTCCCCATCATCAGCAGACTTGCCTGGTCTATCTGAGTTACTGTAGACAAATTAACAGATAAATAGTCCACAGCACAAGTTTATCTTAGCCCTAGAGAATTCTGAGTATAAGTTTTCTAAGACATTTTCCACTGTTTTTTGTAATAGGTGTGAATCTCAGTCCACATCTCAGGATACAAAATAAAAAATTAATTTTTCTGCTACTCAGCTTACTTTAAATATCAAACCACCCATTCCACAAATTTTGCACCTTCTCCAGAGTTGTGTTCTACCCAGGAAACCAGTTCTGATTTTTTCTGGTCTACAGAATGCCAAGCTTCCTGGGGTCTTTCCAGTGTCCCCAGGGACCATCCCCAGCAGGGTGAAGGCTCTCAGAACCATCAGACTCTTCCATGTCATTAACACATTTTAATTTCTTTGATCTTTTCCCTCAGCCAAGGGGGTCTTTCTTTTAAGTTTGGGTGGAGAGACTTGTTCTCTTTATAGGAACTTCTGCCAAACTTCTAAGTTCTTTTAAGTGATTAGGCCGTTGTAACAGAGCCAGAAGCTAGTAGGATCTTTCTATACTTGTATCTCTTATTTCCTTCTCCTGAGAAAAGCACAACAACTGTTGGCTTTAAAGAGGGAAAAAAGGGGAGGGGGGAAACAAGAAGAAAAAAAATGATAGGGTTTAGCTTCTCAAAGCTGTAATTCTGCCACCTCAGCACACGGCAAGAAACTGAAAGTTTTATAATGCAGCTTCCTTTGCCATCTTCTCTCCAATACATCCTGGACTGACGGTCAGTCTGGGTCCATAATTTTAGCAATGCAAAATTCACTTACTCATGAGAGTGAATTTTAGAACTGTCAGACTACTCAGGAAGTCAGTCCTTATATTGAGCCAGCATCTGATTCCACGATTGGCAGCATGACATGACAGGAGGCATCTTGACTTTGGGCCTAAACAAGCTGAGATGGTTCAAATAAAAGCTCTGCCTCTTGCCAACTGTGTCTTGCAAGAGAATAATAAGAAACTGAGGACTGTTAATTAAAGACTAAGGTGTGTGACCACAGAGGATCTCTTTGCTCTCATAGCTTACAAAGAGGCCATTATCTCCATCAGTGGAAAGACCAACAGAGCAAAAGCAACAAGCAGATCTAACAGAACTGCAGAGCTCCAGTGACATTTAAATGCTTGGTCAAGGCCTGACTGATTTGGTAAAGTCAGGGACCTTGGTGGGAATCATGAGATCCTGAAACACGGAATGGGGTCAACTGAATGACCCCCTGCAAGCTCCCCTGAAGCCTCAGAGTCTGCAGAAATTATCTATTCTTATCTACTAAGAGTTAGTACTGTCCTTGTTCTGAGGCTAAGAGGTAACAGGTTCACTTCTCAGGAGCTACCCCACCTCCTCCCACGTCCCTTGAGACAAGAACTAGAGCGTAACCCATCCGGGGAATGACTGGGCCTAATAAGGGAGGGAAGCAATTTTACACCAAGTCAGCTATAAAGATTAGCAGACATGTACTAGCAGAAGCCAGAGAATTCACCCTGGGACTGGATTATGAGAGTTCCAATTTCCTTTATAATACCAGCTTGGGGCCAGCCTGGCAGCATAGTGGTTAAGTTCGCACACTCCACTTCGGCAGCCCGGGGTTTGCAGGTTCAGATCCCACGCACAAACTTATGCACTACTCATCATGCCATGCTGTGGTGGCATCTCATATACAAAATAGAGGAAGATAGTCACAGATGTTACCTCAGGGCCAGTCTTCTTCACCAAAAAAATTAATTAATTAATCAAGAGTTAAACATTTTCCAGAAAATACTTGCAAACTGAATTCAGAAACATATAAAAAGCATTAAACACCACAGCTCCATGGGTTTTATCCCAGGAATACAGGCTGGTTTAACATACAAAAATTAATCAGTGTAATACTTCATATTGAGAGAATAAAGGAGAAAAAACCCAAATGCTCATCTCAAGAGATGCAGAAAAAGCATTTTAAAAAATCCAACACCTTTTCGTTACAAAAAAATACTCAAAAATCTAGAAATAGAAGGGAACTTCCTCGACCTGATAAAAGACATCTATGAAAACTCCACAGCTAACATGATATGTAATGGTGAAAGACTGAATGAATGCTTTCTCCCTAAGGTCAAGAACAGAGAAGGACGTGCACACTTGCCATTTCTATTCAGCATTGTACCAGAAGTTCTAGTCAGGGAAATTAGGCAAGATAAAAAAAATAAAAGGCATACATATTGGAAAAGAAGATGTAAAACTATCTCTATTTACAGATGATTTGATTTTGTATAAAGTCCTAAGGAATCCACGAAAAACTATTAGAATTAATAAAGGAGTTCTGCAAGGGTGAAAGATATGAGATCAGCATACGAAGTCAATTCTATTTCTATACACTGACAACGAACAATCTGAAAATTAAAATTAAAACAATTCCATTTACAATAGCATCAAAAAAATACTTAGGAATAAATTTATCATAAGAAGTGCAAGACTTATACACTAAAAACTACCAAACATTATTGAAAGAAATTAAAGAAGATCTAAATAAGTGGAATGATATCCCATGTTCATGGATCAGAAGACTTCATACTGTTAAGATTGCATTGCTTCCCAAATAAATCTACAGATTTAAAGCAATCCTTATCAAACTCCCAGCTGCTTTTTTTGCAGAAATGGACAAGACGACCCCAAAATTCAGGTGGAAATACAAAAGACGAAGAATAGCCAAAACAATCTTGACAAAGAAAAACAAAGTTGGAGGACTTACAGTTCCCAATTTCAAAATTTATTTAAAAACCAAAGTAATAAAGACAATGTAATACCAGCATAAAGATAGACATACAGATCAATGGAATAGGATTGAGAGTGCAAAAATAAATACTCTTATTTACGATCAGTTGACTTTTGGAAAGGTGCCAAGACAATTCATGGGGAAGAGTAGTCTTTTAACAAATTGTGCTGTGACAACTGAATCTCCACATGCAGAAGAACGGAGTTGGGCCCTGTACTGATATCTTATTGTTGTCATAACAAATTAACAACACAAATTTATTATCTTACGGATGTTTAGGTCAGAAGTCTGGCATGGCTCTCAAGAGCTAAATCAAGAGCTGTGTTTCTTTCTGGAAGTTTTCGAGAAAAATAAGTTTTTCTAGCTTCTAATCCCTTGAGTCTTGGACCCCTTCCTCCATCTTCAAAGCCACTAATGTTGCATTTCCGTCTGACTATTTTTCTGCATTTCACATCTCCCTCTCCTCCTCTTCTGCCCCCCTCTTCCACTTTTAAGGACCCTCGTGATTACACTGGACTCACCTGGATAATCCAGGATAATATCACTATTTTCAGATGATCTGATTAGCAATTCTGCTTTCACTTGTAGTTTTTATTCCCCTTTGCCATGTAAAATAACACACGTACAGCTTTCAGGAGTTGGAACATAGGCAGCTTTAGGGGGGCCCTTATTCTGTCTGCCACAAATCCCTTCCATATATCATACCATAAGTTAACTCAAAATGGATGATAGTTTTAAATGCAAGAGCTAAAACTATACAACTTTTAGGAGAAAACATAGGAGTACATATTTACGATGTTTTGTTAAGCAACAGTTTCTTAGATATGACAGGAAAAGGACAAGAAACAAAAAAAATTGATGTTTCACTACACTAAAATTAAAAACTTTTGTGGCACAAACAATGCTATCAAAGAATGAAAAATAACTCACAGAATGGGAGAAAATATTCTCAAATCATATATCTGATATGAGACTTTTTTCAGAATATATGAAGGACTCTTACAACTCAATAATAAAAAGGAAAAAAAACAATTAAAAAATGGACAAAGGATTTCAGTATGCATTTTTTGAAGTAAGATATACAAATGGCCAATAAGCACATGAAGGGCTGTTCAACATCATTAGCTATCGTGGAAATTTATATAGAAAACACAATGAAACCAGTTCATATCCTCTAAGATGTCTAAAATGAAAAAGACAGATAACAAAAAATTTTGGCAAGATATGGAGAAATTGGAACCTGTATACACTGCTGGTGAGAATGTAAAATGGTGCAGTAACTTTGGAAAACAGTTTGGCAATTCCTCAAAGATAAGCACAGAGTTACTATGAGGCTTAGCAATTCCACTCCTAGATATATATCCAAGAGTAATAAAAACACATATCAACACAAACACTTGTACGTGAATGCTCATAACAGCATTATTTATAATAGCCAAAACATGGAAACAACCCAAATGTTCATCAGAGGATGAATGGATAAACTAAAAGGGGTATATCCATACAATAAAATATTATTTGATAATTAAGAAGCAATAAAATACTCATACATACTACAACATGAATGAATCCTAAAATCATTACACTAAGTGAAAGAAGCCAGATACAAAAGACCATATAGTCTATCATTCCATTTATATGAAATGTTCAGAACAGACAAATCTATAGAGACAGAAAGTACATCAGTTGTTATGTAGGCTAAGGGAGTAGGGCGAAATGGAGAGTGACTCCTAATGAATATGGAATTTCTTTTAGGGGTCATGGAAAATTTTCTAAAATTATATTGTGGTGATGATTGCACAATTACTCTGTGAATATACTAAAGATTACAGAATTATATACTTTACTCTTTTTTTTTTTTTTGAGGAAGATTAGCCCTGAGTTAACTACTGCCAATCCTCCTCTTTTCGCTGAGGAAGACTGGCCCTGAGCTAACATCCATGTCCATCTTCCTCTGCTTTATACATGGGACGCCTACCACAGCATGGCTTTTGCCAAGTGGTGCCATGTCCGCACCCGGATCTGAACCGGTGAACCCCGCACCGCCAAGAAGCGGAACGTGCACACTTAACCGCAGCACCACCAGGCCAGCCCCCAGAATTATATACTTTATACAAGTGATTTTATGGTATGTGAATTATGTCACATAAAACTGTTTTAAAAAGCACATAAGACAAAGAAATTAAAATAAAACAGAAAATAATACAAAAGGAGTTTTGGTACATGTTAGAAAGATGAAGCTGGGCATTCTTTCTTTTTTTTTTTTGTGAGGAAGATTGTTGCTGCGCTAACATCTGTGCCAATATTCCTCTATTTTGTACGTGGGATGCCAGGACAGCATAACTTGATGAGCGGTGTGTAGGTCCATGCCCAGGATCCAAACCTGGAACCCCAGGCCACTGAAGTGGAGAACATGAACTTAACCACTACACAACTGGGCCAGCCCCTGGGCACTCTTTTATATAACTATTAATAATTCCAATATCAGATATTTGGGAAGAAACTCATAATATTCTATCTGTAGGAAATATATCTGATGAGAATAACCCAAAGAACGAAAAATGCTAGCATGAAATATTATTTTAGTTTTCTGGTCATTATTAATAACATTCCTATTTATTACTGTTGTTCAAATTACTAAGTAGCAATAGATACATATCAGTTAATCATCTTTTACAGAATTTCTCTGCTATACACTGTGTTGGCTAAGAAATATTATTTTAGAATCTGTTGGAGGGAAAGCCCTGGCTCTATGATGTACAAATTATTGTCATTGTGGGGACATCACTCAACTTCATCTCAGTTTTCTCACCTGTGAAGGGGGAATAATAATGGTTTCTGCTTCATACAATCGTTTTAAAGATTAAATGAGTTAACCTACGTAAAGCGTTTAGGGGTATCTGGCACATAGGTTTATGGAAGTAGCTAGTATTATTTTCTCATAAACTATCTCATTTTAGTAAGGTAACAATGACTTTCCTGCCAAAACATTATTGTCTGTCACTTGACATAACATTATTTACTGTCATAGATGACAAAACTACTTTTATTATTCTGTCGTCATCCTGAACATTCTTCCATTCAATCACATTTAAGATCCTGTTTTTGAGGAAGTGGCATTTTGAGAGTGAATGAGAAATCACTGGAGTGAAGAGACCCCATCCTCAGTTCTTTAGGGATGAATGGCAGTCTGATCAATGTACCGTTAGGAACCAAATGTCGCTTCATTTTTAATTTGATGTAATTAATACTAAGAAATTATTTCCTCAGGTAAAACAAAAAAGAAAAGTGGAAAGGGCAATTGATCTTGACAGAAAACTTGCTTTGGACTCTTAAGGAGCAGATTATGCAGAATTTACTCCCACCTGCGTTCAACAGAGAGCCTGGTGACGGAGGAAGTTATAGTGGCTTCTGGGGCAACAAGATGCTTGAGCAACCTCTTGCCGGACTCATCTGAACCTTAAATAAATGAAACGTGTGAGTTGAAAGGGACATTAGAAGGCCAAGTAGTCCAATTTCCATGGCTGATATTTAGAACAGTCGACAGAACGGGCAAGTAATCTGCAGAGTGTATTATGCTCTTCATTTCTACCTGTCTCTGATTGAAATTATTGTTATCACAAGAGTGCTCAAAGTTCCAAATACATGTGAGAAGAACCATTAAAAGGTATTTTAAAACTAGAATCTTAAAATACCCTCTACTTAGCCACGTTCTAAAATAGAATTTTGACATTTTTACATAGGATTTTAAAAGAGAATTGTGCATTCTCTGTGTGCTTCTGTAAACTGTTGCTTTTCTTTATGAGCTGGCAGGAGGAAGGAGGGGCCTATATATGATCTGATCAGTACTTCACAGGTACAACCGCTGGAGTTTTCATCCTGTAACCCAGGCATGCCTGTTGCACCTGTTTTCAATTTGCCAAACAGGTAGTAAGCCTCTGTTAAAAGCAAGAATGTTAGCTATTAAGTTATGAGATTTTTCAAACTGTTTAATTCTTATTTCAACTATTTAAGCACTTTTTTTTACATTAAAATGATCTTAGAGACGATGAAGTGCATATATATTCTAGGGAATTTAAAATTACGTACATGCAGAAGAAACGAGTCCTGTATGAGGGAAGTGCATCATTCTACATTTGAAAGTCTAAAATGAGTCTCTATAATTTTAGAAGCTGCGAGAATGGGAGGATTTGTCCACAGCTCAGGCTGCCAGAACATTCTACTTTTAGAGGCCATAGTAGCTGGGTTTCCACTGGCCCCAGAGAGGTCTGTATAAGCCCAGCTATGCACATTAACAATTCACCTTAGAACCATCAGGACCATGGCAATAAGAGTAAGGCTTGGGCTGAGTTCTCTGTTCCAGGAGCAAATAAATGATATTGCAGCCTCTGCCTTCCTTTCCCTTTATTGTGTTCAGCCTGAAACTCTTAAAGACAAGAGATAATTTATAATAGCAAGATGGAGAGCATTTAGGAAACTTAAACACTTGTAAGAAGGTAGATGCTGAGATCCATTCTTAAAGAACCAATGCTAATATCCATGTGCATCCAGGTCAGAGACAGGATCATGAGAATTCCTCAGGTACCTTATCAAATTCTGGTCTCTGAGCCCTCCTGCCCAGATATTCTTCAGCTGGTCTGAGATGGGGCTCAGGAATCTGTACGTCTGAAGAGCACCCTGGAGATACTGGTGCAAATCTGGAAGCCATGTAGTTGAATGGAGCAGTAGATGATCTCTGTAGGTAGGAAAATAGAAAATACAATGACTTCCTACCCCATGTACTACCATCTGTGAAGATTTATCAACTTCTTAACAAATAGAAAAGTGGAAAACAGAGAGAACGAAATCCCAGACCAAATCGTGAAATTTTGATGGAACTATATGGGAACAGAAGAATTCAGAAATAAACAATAGAGCCAGCCCTGATGGCCTCATGGTTAAATTTTGGCACTCACCACTTCAGCGGCCTGGGTTCACTTTCTGGTCACGGAACCACACCACCTGTCTGTCAATGCTGTGGTGGCGGCTCACATAGAAGAACTGGAAGGACTTACAACTGAGATGTACAACCATGGGGCTTTGGAGAGGAGAAAAAAGAGGAAGATCGGCAACAGATATTAGCTCAGGGCAAATATTGCCCTGAAAAAACAAAAACAAAAAACAATAGAAAAGGAGGCACTGTGCTATTCTCAGGAGAAAGTAACAAGGGGGAAAAATTCCATAGTAATAATTAAAAATGACATATATGTAGCACTCTGAGTTAGGTACTCTTCTAAGCACTATACATATATTAGTTTATTTAATCCTCATAATCCTATAAATTAGGCACTACTACTACCCCCATTTACAGATAAGGAAATTATGGAAAACATAGTCACTTGGCTTTCCCAAGGTTATCCAGCTGGTAAGTGAGGTAGCCAGAATTGTGCCCTAGGAAATCGGGCTTCATAATTCTAGGTCTTAACCATAACGCATGCTTCCTTTAACTTATTGTCATAGATGTCTTCATATATATGTTACTTGAACAAAGGGAAAGAATATAGTATTTACTGAGTATCAATGTTTTCCTGGCCCTGAGCATGAAATGTTATCACAGGAAAGTAAATATTATCTCATAAATGACCCTGACACTTTGTGGAACCCAGGAGTGGATGACTACAAATTCCCTTGAAAAGTAAAGAGTTGAAAGTTGGATTTGAACTGGCAATGTCTGCTAAAAGCCTACAGGCTCATGAAGACATTCATGAACCCGTGGAGAGAGGCACGATGGAGAGCAAATCGGCAAAGACAGGAGAGAGGATAGCGCTATAGACTGAATGTTTGTGTCCCGCCAAAATTCATATGTTGGACCCTGAACCCCCACTGCGATGGCATAAGGAGAGGGGGCCTTTGGGAGATAATTAGGTCCTGGGAGTAGAGTCCCCATGATGGGATTAGTGTCCCTATAAGAAGGAGGAGAGGCACCAGAGCCCTTT
Organism: Equus caballus; assembly: GCF_041296265.1. Taxonomy (NCBI): domain Eukaryota; kingdom Metazoa; phylum Chordata; class Mammalia; order Perissodactyla; family Equidae; genus Equus; species Equus caballus. The sequence continues at coordinate 22,716,187 of NC_091692.1, forward strand.
GTCTCTCAGCCAAGTGAGAATGCAGTAAGAAGACAGCTGGTTGCAAACCAGGAAGAGAGTTCTCAGGAAGAACGGAAAGCGCCAGCACCTAGACCTTGGACTTCTCAGCCTCCAGACCTGTGAGAAATAAACGTTTGTTGTTGAAGCCACCCAGACTACGATAATTTGTTATAGCAGCCTGAGCAGACTAAGACAGAGAACGGAAATGACACCTACTGGGTGTGCATTATAAGCCATCTAGCCAAATGGAGCCACGCTTTTCAAAACACACTGCAAAGTTTTTGCACCAGATAGCGGAGCATATTTTGAGTAGCACTTGTTTAAATAAACACCTCAGAACTGCAGAATTATCTCCCTGAAGGAGAGAGGGAGCTGGGGTACTTACCAGCAGCACCTGAGAGTTACTGGTTACAGAGAGAAAGGGGGATTTGATGGTATTAATTCACAGGCACTTCCAGCCTGCTGTGTATACTCAGACAGCCCAGCCCTCAGGGCCTCCTGAAAAAGCCCTCAGACAGGGAAGAGAGCACACTGGAATAACAGGATAATAGGCTTTAAGGAATACGGGCATCTGTTACACAGCTTGTTGCTGGGTGTGGGAACTCTGCGCCCAACGCAAAGCAAGACAGTTAACGACTCTGGAAACAACAGTCTGTCAATGACAGATGGACAGCTGGCGGATAATACTCAGCTTCTCGCGGCATCCCTGAGGGGCATGTCCTACACCACCTCCCCTGGGTGGGCGTGCTGCACACCCTCCTCCTCATCTGTTATGACAAGGATTGGGGTTAAAGCCACGTGGTTTATATGGTTAGTGAGCAAGAACCTTCCAAGGGTATAGCATAAACATTCTGCTTGCTGCTTTAACCGTACACACGATTTAAAAGGTTTCAGTTTGCAGGACAAGCACTGGAAAAGATTTTCTTTTCCTCCTGGGTTTGCTCTTCAACCATAAGCCCTAAATAAACAAACTACCTGCTCAGGGAACAAAGAAGCCATTAGCGAAATGTATTACATTTGTGCTTTTCATATTTAACATAATTTCTTTATTAGTTTAACATAAAACATACTACTTCCACTCTACTTATAATTACACATCTTGTTAGATCTAGAGTGAAAAGAAAGAAAAAATTCTAGATGCAGGAGAGTTTACCCCAGCATTTAAACATCATCTAACATACTGGCTTGCCTTTCTTCCTTCCTTCCTCCCTCCCTCCCTCCCTTCCCTCCTTCTTTTCTTTTTGTATCTCCCGGAAGGTTACGTTTGTCTCCTCGTCGCTGCTCCAGATATCCCAGTTACATGAACAAACAATATCCCCCGAGCTTATGGAAAATTAAAAGGCCTCGGTTAGCCTAGCTGTACAAACCCTAAAGCTGTTTGGTGATGTAAGTTAATGTGACTTTGAATTAGGAACTTTGGTCGCCTTTGCAACAAGTCTGACCAGGTTAAAACAGCGAGAGAAGTAACCAAGTGCTGACATGAAGAGGAGTAATTTAACTTTTTTTCCTTCATTTTTCCCAGTATCTTTTCAAGTAATAGTAATCTTCCACGGCCTAGATTCCCCAGAAAATAAAGCCTGCGGTAAAACTTCACATGCTAACGCGTTCTGAGGAGTTCACCCAGGGAAGCCAGAGGGAAAGGAAAACCCAGGAAGGCCGGGAAAAGGCCGCGCGAACTACTTTACCGAACGACAGGGCTTGGTGACAAGCCGAGCGGGTGCTCTCGCCCCAAGTCCTCAGAGAAGCTGTAGGAAAATACTGTGTTTTCAAACTCTGCGGGGAAGACATTGGAGGAATGTATCCACCGCTTCCATCTCCCATTGGCCGAATTCTCCTGGGGACAGTAACTTCTCCGCGCCTCCTGTCCAATCAGATGCTTCAGAGTCTCTAGCCTCTGCAGCCGCAAGGATGCTTCCCCTGGAGGCAGGAACACTGCAGGGAGCACTATCAGGGCGCTTGGCTTGAGGGTCAGCGCGGTTAGGAGCAGCTGCCAAGGAATGCACCCTGCTCAGTAGCAGGGATGGCTGCAGCAGCGACCACGAGACCACGCCCGTGACCACAGCGCCAGCCACTGCCAGGGCCTCTCCAGCCAGAAGGCAAGGCTAGTGCCTCAGTCTAGGGTAGAGCAGCTATGGACTCGAGCACAGTGCTGGGTATAGACCTATCTCCTGTGTTGTCTGGAGTGACACATTTACAAACAATGTCAAGTTTGTCCATTAGGCCTCACTCAGCATAGTCCACTACAAATGTTCAAACCTTTACGTGGTTTGAGACTGTGAAGACATAATTTATAATTTAATATGGAAATCAGTAACTCACTCCTGGAAATTAATCTGAAGAAGTTCTATGAATTAATTTGTTTTCCACATTATTTATTTTAAAAAGGGGGGAAAGTCTAAATAATTGACCATAAGGAATGAGTTAAGTAAATGATGATGCATCTACTTGAGCGATTATTATCTCATTTTTAAAGGGATGATTATTTCAAAATTTTGCAAAATGAAGAAACGCTAATGACAATGTTAAATTAGAAAAACAAACGTCAACCCTCAAATTGTGGTTCAAAATTGTGTTAGTCAGGAGAGGGTAGGTCACGCAGGAGTAAGAAACAACCTAAAAATCTCAATGGTTTAAGACAATGAAAGTTTGTTTACGGCTCGCAATTAGTCGGTTGCCTCTTGGGCAGGTTCTCCCCGCCTCCGTCCCGTGCATCGTCCATCTTTCTCGCCACTTTGTTGGAGCGCGGGATGAATGACGTCCTCGCGAAGCACCGTGCTAGCCAATTACTGGAGTTTCTGCCTCCTCCTGTAGACACGTGGCTGTCCACAGTCAGAAATCATCAGACATGTCAAGATCAAACATCATGCAAATCAGCATTTAGAGGACAAGCAAAAACAAAGGAAGTCCTGCCCCGGAAATGACTCCCAGTATTATGAGGGAGGCACTGCTGGTAAGGGAGTCTCTGCTCAGGTGGCACAAGCGCCAACGGGAAGCTTGGCTCAGCGCCTTCTCATCTCCTCCGAGGCAGGGTGCCTGCTGAGATCAGCCCGGGATGACTCTGCCTGCATAACCCATCATCCTGACAGCAGAGCTACAATTTGTCTGACTCCATGTCATAGTTCATCTTGTGCTGTCACTTTCAGTCCGGCCGCTAATATTACTCACGAGAGTCCAAGAGGGTTGAAGCTAAGATCATTGATGACAGTTGTCCGGTTTCCTGCAGCACAAACACCTTGTGGAGGAGGGCATTTGATTGAAAATCTCTTGCTCCAGCCCGGAAAGGTAGTATTTTCAGTTTATTTCACACAGACAGCGCTTCTTCAGATCCTATGTGGATGTCTGTTTCCCTAGAAAAGATCATTTATTCAGTTATTTAGGATTGAAACTCAAAATCCATGCACCATTAGCAATTTAATATGGATATAGGAAAAAATTTTCTGAGAATCTTATGGGTTATTAAACACTAAAACGTGCTTCCGAAGAAAATTGCAGGATATATTCTTTGGCTCTCTATTGAGCTGGGAGTACTGAAAACTGCTTCTCAAGGTGCTTCCCAGGCCCAGGATTTTACGATAGGAGCCATAAAATCAGAACACCGAGTTGAGGAAAATTACATTTTATCAGTCTGTGAAGAAAATAAATCTAAAATATTCTGGATAAGCATTTATTGGGCAATAAACAAGTGTTAATGCCTTAGCAAAGAGATTTACCCCGTTTCTTTGATTGCAAAGATCGCAGAAATGCAACACACTTGGAAAAAAGTTTAAGTGCACAGAGCATTTAATATAACACTGAATAGGGCAAAGATGGGGAAAGTGTTTCCTTAAAGGAAATAGTATCAAATTCCAAGTGTGGCTGTAATCAGGTCCTTGTTTAACAGCAAGAGCATAGCTTAAAAAATCGTTCACTGGGACAGCACTAAATTCATACCATAAAAGAATATGAATATATCAATAGACTGGCAAATATCATGCCATATTGTTTTTGAAATGATGTATAACATTTTTTAATTTCTTTATGCTCCCAGTTAAAATATTCAAGCAGTTCTCCATTTATACGTGAGTTGTCTTCTAAAATTTCTTTGTAACTTGGCTGCTAGGAAGTAAAAATGCATTTTTCCTGAGGAACAATGGTGTTTTTGTGATCAGACTCTTCTTCAAAAGTTTGTTTAACTCATAATATTATAGAAATATAGTACACTTACAATGAAAGAAATTCTTTAACTTTATTTTTTAACCAAAAATGAATTAGACTCAATAAAGTAATTCATTAATGAAAAGGATGTCAAATTAACATAAAGGAATCAATAGCCTTCAATACACAAACAATACCAGTTAGAAGACATAGTGTTGGAAAGAGTCCCATTTCCAATAGCGTAATAAAGTGTAAAATACTTAGGAGTAAACTTAGGAAATTTGCAAAACCTATGTAAGGAAAACTTTAAAACACGCCTAAAGAAAACAAAAGAACTCTTGAACAAACGGAAAGGTATCCTTTGCTCTTGAGATAAGACAACTTAATATATCGCTAAAATGTTATTTCTCCCTCAGTTCATTTAAAAATGTAAGATGCTCAAAAAATAAATAAATAAATAACTGACGCTCTTCTGCAGCTACACAAGTCAATACCAAAGTTCATAATGAAAAATAAAATGTAAGAAGAGTTATGACAACGTTGAAAAAGAAAAACTATGAGGGAGTGTAACCCTATCAGATGTGAAAACATACTTTGAAGCCCCTGTAATTAAAACGGTGTGGTACTGGCACTTGAATAGATGGACTAGCGGAATAGAAGAGAATCAAAAAATTGACCCAACAACAAATGGAAATTTAACATATGATAAAGATGGTATCTCAAATCACTGGGCTAAAAACACTTTTTAATTTAATTATTTTATTGAGGTCATATTGGTTCATATCATTGTGTAGCTTCAGGTGTACATTATTGTGTATCGGTTTCTGTATAGACCGAATCATGCTCACTCCCAATAGTCTAGTTTTTATCTATCACCATATACATATACCACCATATACTTTTACCCCCTTTGCCCACCACCTTCCCCTCTGTTAACCACTAATCTGTTCTCTCTATCCACGTGTTTATGTTCCACATGAGTGAAATCATACAGTATTTGGCTTTCTCTGTCTAGCCTATTTTGCTTAACATCATACCCTCAAGGTCCATCCATGTTGTTGCAAATGACATGATTTTGTCTTTTTTTTAATGGCTGAGTAGTGTTCTAGTGTGTATATGCATATATATATGCCACATCTTCTTTATCCGTTCACCAGTTGATGAGCACTTGAGTTGCTTCCATGTCTTGGCTATTGTGAATAATGCTGCAATGAACATAGAGGTGCATAATTCACCTTGAATTATTGATTTCATGTTCTTTGAATAAATACCCAGTAGTGGGATAGCTGGATCACATAGTATTTCTATTTTTAATTTGTTGAGAACTCTCCATACCATTTTCCATATGGCTGCACCAGTTTGCATTCCAACCAGAAGTGTATGAGGGCTCCTTTTCTCCACAATCTCTCCAACATTTGTTATTTTTTGTCTTGTCAACTATAGCCATTCTGACAGGTGTGAGATGATATCTCATTGTAGGTTTGATTTGCATTTCCCTAATAATTAGTGATGTTGTACATCTTTTCATGTGCCTGTTGGCCATCTGTATATCTTCCTTGGAAAAACGTTTGTTCGTATCCTCTGCACTGGGCCAAAAAATTTTAAAAAGCCATTTGAAAGAAGATAAAACTGGATGCTTAACTCACACCATCACAATAATAAGTTCTAACTGATCTGAGAAATAAATGTTAAAAACGAAATCATACAAGTACCAAAAGAACACGTGGGAAGAACTCATTCTTCTATAACCTAGGGATAATGAAGGGCTGTATTCATGTATCAAATCCACAGGCAATAAATGAAAAGTCAATAAATTTGACTATATAAATATTTATGTATTCTTATATGTATTATATATTATGTATAATTATGTAAAAAATTAATATTTTAAAATAACTTTTGCATTGCAAAAATATTTAAGTGATGGCAAACTAGGAGAAAATATTTGCACCAAGTATGTGGTAGGTAGAAAAAGCTGTCCTCTAGTCTTGGAAATCTAGGTAAGGGCTCTCCCTGAGATTTAAGAAGGAAGAAATGGAGTAGCAAGCAACAACAACCAAGTTACCCCAAGATCTACATGGGATTGGCAGAAGACTGATTCTGTCTGAGCCCTAGATACTATACTAAACTTTCTGAGCCAGGGAGGTCCTGGAGTCTCCATTTGGAAGGAACTGCAAGTGAGTGCCACATGACCCAGGTGGGAAAATTAGAGGGCTACCTGACATCATAGCCAGTAACATCTGGTGAGACATCGGCAATCTCATGAAGATGTCGCTGCCCAGAATTTCCATAGAATGAATGTCTGTGGGAAAAGTAGGATATTGACCAGTGAGTTGCATAGAATTTGGGAGGACCTCACGATGGGCAGGGTCTGCTGATTAAACCCTGGAGCCAGTGCTTCTCTTGTCCTCACTCCTGCCCTCTTCTTTTCATTTAATCCCCCTCCTCCTACAAAGGCATCAAGTTCTGAATCACTCACTTCAGCCGAAGGACTCATCCACCAGCCTTTCTACCATTCCCAGATCCAGCCGTGTATGATAGTTCAGGTTGTGCAATCATATGCAAACCTAGGAAAAAGATGTTTTTACTAAAAGATGAGAAGTCCCGCAAGATATTTTCCCAAACTGTGGTTGCCCATATCAAACTGTTCTCTCCACAGAGACATGAGCAAATCAGAACCTTAAAATCAGAACTTTTAGTTAGGAATATTAGTTGTTTCCTGCAAGAAGAGATTTCTTCTTCTTTTTTTTTTTTGAGGAAGATTAGCCCTGACCTAACATCTGCTGCCAATCCTCCTCTTTTTGCTGAGGAAGACTGGCCCTGAGCGAACATCCATTCCCATCTTCCTCTACTTTATATGTGGGACACCTACCACAGCAGGGTTTGCCAAGCGGTGCCACGTTCACACCTGGGATCCCAACCGGTGAACCCCAGGCCACTAAAGCGGAACTTGCACACTTAACGGCTGAGCCACTGGGCTGGCACCAAGAAGACACTTTTTTTTTTTTTATTTGATTTTTTCCTTTTTCTCCCCAAAGCCCCCCGGTACATAGTTGTATATTCTTCGTTGTGGGTCCTTCCAGTTGTGGCATGTGGGACGCTGCCTCAGCGTGGTTTGAGGAGCAGTGCCATGTCCGCACCCAGGATTTGAACTGACAAAACACTGGGCCGCCTGCAGCGGAGCGCGCGAGCCCCAAGAAGAGACTTCTTAAGCTTATGCTTGTTTCTTCTTTCTAGTTGCAATGTAGGTATAATGGCTGAAGCTAGAGCAGCCATTTTTCAAGAATGAAAATAAAAGGCAACACTCCACGGATGACAAAAAGAAAAGAAACAAAGACCTGGATCATTGACGGCATCATTGAGCTTTCAAGCCAGACCTGAGATTTCTTTTAACTACTGGACTTCTTGTAAAAAAAACATAATAAATACCCTGACAGTTTAAGCCACCATTGGACAAATCTTTTGTTACTTAGTGCTGAGAAAAATCCTATATGAAGGAGCTATTATTTATTTCATCAAATCTAAGGTATAATAAATTCAAAGTTGCAACATTACTTTCTGAACCACTTGGAAGGAAAAAACCCGTGAATTAAACTATGACACAGTGTTTTCTTTTTATTTTGAATTTTTAATTATATTTATTGAAATACCTTTTCAGATTTAACTAGACATGGATTTTTAACATGTAATACTTTTATATATAGATTAAAAGAAAAACTATAAATGAAAAGTATTTCGAAGACTTTTTCAAATTTCCTGCCCAACTATTCTGAATCACATTTCAACACAGAGGCATCAATGTCCATGTGTTTCTACATACTGTGGCATCAACAGTATCAGCGAGGAAGCCTTTAAAACAACTCACAAAATTAGACTGACAGCCACTGCTCACTAGAGGGTACAGGTTGATTCAATGTTGCTTCCTGGGCTCACATTCATTCTGCAAGTTTTGACTCAGCTCTTCTGATGTGCACAGAGGCAGTGGTAACTTTGTAGAGCTGCCACCTGTCAAACAGTGACTTCAAGACTCCATTTCAGAGATGTTAAGTGTAAAAGGATGTGCTCTTAGAGTCAATGTAATATGTTATACATGTGGCACTCAAAGACAACATGTATGCATTATCTGACTTAATCCAAATATGAATCCTGAAATAAGTTATTATCCCCATTTTACAGATGAGGAAACTGAGACTTAGCAAAGTTTAGGGACTTTTCTAAGTTTCCACAGATACAAAATGGCAAAACTGATGTTCAAGCCTGGGCTCGCCTGACTCCAAAGGCTGTGCTCTTAACCATGGGCTCTATAGGCTGCCGACAGGGAGTTAGAGTCTACTTGGTAAAACAGCAACATGACTTCAATACAGTGGGTGGACCATTTGATAGAAACATTCATGAGAATTTAGGAGGTGCCTAGAGTGGATTCCAAGAACTGAGCTGAGGGAAGTTTCCTGGGAGAAGAACCAAGGTTGGAGCTTCCTGGTAGAGGACTGGAGAGAGAACGGAGAGTACAAAGGTACTGAGACATGAAGCCATATGACTTTGCATGAATTATTAGTAAGCCTATGAACACCACCGAATATCCAAGAGTTCTCGAATATTGGAGGCAACAGAAATAATTATATGGTCCTTTTGGACTTTAGGTCAATCTCAGATCTCTTGCTCATCATTCACATTTCTGCCTTGATCCAGAGGTTGGCTTGGATGCCCTGGTGAGCTGGAACTAGGAATGCAGCAAGTCTAGGAAAAGGAGATGTGTTCTTCTTTAGGACAAAAATAAAATCCTAACTTTAAATAGAGATAGACAGATGGATGGATGGATGGATGGATAGACAGATAGATGGATGGATGGATGAATGGATAGATTGATAGATAGATAGGTGGATGGATGGATATATACACACTCAAACAAACACAATCAACTGAAAATACCTTACAAATATTCTCTAGTCTATACTTAGATTTTCTGGCTTCTTTTTCACTTTTATACTTCTCAATATATATTTAATACAATTTCTTTTGCATAAAAGTTTACAGAATAGGAAGATTGCACCATACAATATGACCCAGGTCCCACATGTTTGTATTCTTAGTTAACTATTGCCTTCTATTGACATCAGTGGTACACTTGAGAGATTTAAAATATGGACACCAATTTTTTAAGCATGTTTTGCATTCTTTGATTAAATGATATAATGTCTGGGAATTATTTCAAAAGAGTCCAGCTCATGAAAAAAGTAGGTGGTGTTATAAATGAAACAATATTGGCCATGAGTTAACTGTCGGAGCTGAGTGACGGGTGCATGGGGCTCCATTTTACTGTTCTCCCTGCTTTTGCATTTGTTGGAACTTTTTTTCTAGTTCAATTGAGAAATAATTGACATACATCACAGTATAAGTTTAAGGTGTACAGCTTGATTTACATATATTGTGAACATCCATCATGTCATATAGATACAATAAAAAGAAAAGAAAAAAAAACTCCTTATGATGAGATCTCTTAAGATTTATTCTCTCAACAACTTTCCTGTATGTCATACAGCAGTGTTAACTATAGTCATCATGTTGTACATTACATCCCTAGCACTTATTTATCCTATAACTGGAAGTTTGTACCTTTTGACCACCTACCTCCAATTTCCCCCTCCCCCACCCCCTGCCATTGGTAACTACGGATTTGATCTCTTTTTCTGTGAGTTTGGTGTTTGCTTGTTTGTTTTTAGATTCCACAGATAAGTGACATCATACCATATTTGTCTTTCTCTGACTGATTTCACTTAGCATAATGCCTTGAAGGTCCATCTGTGTTGCTGAAAATGGGAGAATTTCCACGTTTTTTATTGCTGAATAATATTCCATTGCATGAAAAGAAACTTTTTAATGAAAAGAAGCATGCTTCATAAAGTTGAAAAAAAAATTGTCACATTTTCCACTTAGAGAACTTCATGCACTATGTTTTTGTTTGAATGCTTCATGGCTTTATGTGGTTCTAGCACATAATCAAGAGGCAAAGTTCTCCTCTGCTACAGAAAACACTGAAATTTCCTTCAATTTCCAGTGTGAACTCGTTATCTGCTTTGACCTCTGAATTGTAAGAACTAGGTCCCTGATCTGAAGGGCTTGGTCCAAACCCCACAGCTCAGTGTTTTATATGAAAATTGCAATGACAGATTACGTCCTCTGTGGAAATAAAGTGAATTTAACACATTGATTGCAATACGGGAGCACACCTGTGAAGCACATAAGGCACACGCCCGGGATGTCCACCTGGGGCAGCCTTTCCTGTGCCACACCTCCTGACATGCTCTGAGGGCTCAGCAGAGACTCCTTAGAAAGTATTCCTACTGCTGTCATCCTCTGCCCCGAAGTGCTCCCCTGGTTGGCATTTAGGACCAAGCTGACTCATGCAGTTCAGTTAGCAGAGTTCTTCGGTGCTGGTTCACTTTCTAAACATGGTCGCAAATCCCCTCTGAATACACAATTAACCTTCCTTTCCTGCTCTTGGCCACATTGACAGAAGAAAAGACTTTTCCTTTTATATACCCATTGCCTGTTAAATCTTTTAAAGAGTTTCTATTGATGATGCCACTCTGCCCGTTTTGAAAACGTGATGATGAAGCAGCAACTTGTTTATAATAAAATGCTCATTAAGTTTTATCCTGTGTCCAGAAGAACATGGAATTTACCTATTAGAAGAATTTAAAAGGTAAAGGTCTCCACTGTTTTGCCACGGACATCAAGATAATAATTGTTCTTTTAATTCTTGGGGTCCTTGAGTTTGTGTCAGTGGTTCACCTGGAGACTCACACTGGTTTTCCTGGCCTTTGAGAGTGCTGGTTTCCACATCTTGCTCCCAGATGCTGCATTTTAGGGCACTTCTTACCACGCCGCTGAAACAATGATAGCATGTTTGTGCTGAATAGCAAGAGAAGGACTCCGTGGGACCTCGTGCTCAACTGTCAGGTGTTCACAGCTCCCTAATCCAATATTTCTGCTGTTGTATTTTTCATCTAATGCTAGAAATTTACAAGGGAGCAAGAATAACTTTTGCTCTGGTCTAGTGGAGATTTCTTATAATAAACAGGTGATTTTCTTTTTCAAAATTGTGTGATGTTTTCACTGATTTAAGTTAAAGGAAAAGAATTCATGTAATCACAATTGCTATTGTATTTTCAAATATGTTATCTCATAAAAAGGTATGATTTACAAATAAAAGCCATATTAAGTCTCCACTGTCAGTTCCTTGAAACTTCAAATGTCTGCATCCTTATCCTGATAAACATTAAATTGAACACATCATCATTCTCTCCCTGATTTAATCTATCTTATCTCCCTCTAGTCCATATAAACTATCCTTTTCTCATTTTCCAAAGGTCTCTATGCAGTGAAAGCAAGATCATTTATCTTGATCTTTCTCTGCCTTCTCTGCCTTCTCTGCCTTCTGGTCATCTTTAACACCGTTAATACCAGTTGCTTCTGCAGAATCACTTTAACTCCAGCTTTCAGGTTTGTCACAAATCCCTCAGTTAGTTTGTTCAAATTTTCAATGGAAGAAGACTTCCAATTGAGCACTCCGCTGGTGCAGGCACAGTGTCCTTGGCCCCTGCATGCAACCCTGAGCACCTTCATCTAAAGCAGTGTCTACACTGTTTGGTACAGTATAGCTTAATAGAGAAAGAACAAGGTCTGAGACCAGACAGGACAGAATTCAGATACCACTATATTAGTTTTCTTTTGTTGTGTAACAAATTACCATAACTTAACGGCTTGAAACAATGCACATATTTTATCTCACATTTCCTACGGATCATAAGTCCAGATATGGCTTGAGCTGCGTCCTCTGAAAGCTGTAATCCAGGTGTCAACCAGGGATGAATTCTCATCTGGGTGCTCGACTGGGGGAAGTCTGCTTCCAAGGTCACTCAGGTTGTTAGCAGAGTTCATTTCCTTGCAACTGTAGGACTCCTAGTAGCTTGTACTTCAAGCAGGGGAGCAATATTCTAGAGCAAATTGGCTAGTAAAATGGAGACTTATATAACATAAACTAATTCCTGGAGTGACATCCCATTACCATTATCATATTCTGTTGATTAGATGCAAGTCATAGATCCCGCCCACACTAAGGACGAGAATATTATAAAAGAGTGTGAATGCCAGAAGCAGGGATGAGTCAGGGTCATTCTAGGGTTGGTGTGCCACAATCCAACCACTGTCCTGTATAATATCTCAGATTCCCAATTTTCTCATCAGTGTTATTGGGATATGACAGAAGAGTGGCCAGCCACCTTACATGAGTCTAAGAGGCACCGTTCCTAATGGAAACTGTGATGATATGTTTTACATATCAACTTGGTTAGGCTAAAACCTTAGTTATTCAATCAAACATTAATCTTGATGTTTCTGTGAAGGTATTTTGTAGATGTGATGAAAGTCTATAATTTAAATAAGGGAGATTGTCTTAGAAAGCCAGTGTGGGCCTGATTCAATCAGTTGAAAGTCCTGAAGAGCAGAACTGAGGCTTCACAGAAAGAGAAGAAATTCTGCCTGTGGACAGCATCCTCAGCTCATGCCCAAGAGCTCCTACCTGCCCTTGCTGGTGGCCTGCCCTACAGATTTAAAACTTGCCTAGCCAGCCCCAACAATCATATTAGCCTGTTCTCTACAGTAAATCTCTTAATATATATCTCCTACTGCTTCTATTTCTCTGGAGAACCCTGACTGACACAGACTTTGGTACTGAGAGAAGTTCTAGAGGAACAGAATCTTAAGGATGGGTCTTCTGAGCTGGTTCTGGGGTCTCTGGAATTGATTCTCTAAACTGATTACATTTGAAGGCATTTATGGCTCTGTTTCCAGTGGTGAAAAGGGCACTGGTAGTCCATGGTATAGTGTGGCACTAGAGATACACAAAAGATAGCCATTGGCTATTCCTAATCACATACCTATGGAAGGCAAGGTTCAGGCTACCATGTATTTTCCACTTTATAATATTTTAGTCAAACTAAGGAGTATATTGAGATTGCCTGTTTACTCCCAACTGTGCTAGAGAAAGTTGGAAAAGAATAGGATGAGCTCAGGGTTTCAAATTCCTAGCTCAGCTTTAAATAAATAACCTGAAATCTTCTATCTCTGCTCTGAGTGAAACCATTATCACCTATTGCCATATTGCTAGGATTTCTGAAAATCAAACCCAGAGTCTCATCCTGTGAGGAGCTAAACTACAACACAAATTGAATTATCAACATTGCAAGGTGTCTTTTGTTAAACAGACGGCATTGATCGGGAAGAAATGGGATCTGAACATTTGAATGGAGATACACGGGTAGATGCCAATGAAGATGGAATATCAAACACCTAAATTTTTCTGAGTCTTCTTTGCAGTAGAAGCAGATTTTCCACTCGTACCTGAAGAGATTAGCCTGAGGAAACTATAAGGGCCTCCCCTGAGGGACTTGCCTTGAAAGACGCTGCTGATTCTTCTCAGGACCCATGCCTACTACCCTCTTTGCTTCTAGATCTGTAAGTAGAGTCAAGTCCCAGGAGGCCCAAAGGGTGAGGTACCTGTGTGGAAGTGCACTACACAAGAAAATAACTGCATGATCTTTTTCAATTTTTACAGACAGAAATCTGTGGAATACGTGTGAGAATGCATTGCAAGGTGTAAGATCATGGTAGAAGAAATATAAAGTTGTATCAGGTCGAATTTATTGATATTGACCACTAAGCAGAGATTCTGGATTCAATGTTTCTGCTTTGAGCCACTAGAAAGAGCTCTAACAGCTTGGTTGGTTGACAGGCTGAAACAGGAACCCATGAATGAATTTGCAATGCCAGAACTTCCTTGGTAAACTGTACCAAAGCTTAAGGAAACTGGAATGTTAGAGTAGATTTATCATGTAAGATCTGCTCAACTACCCTGGCAGGGTCCAGAAGACCTTTCACCACAACTTTGAGAAACAAATTTGTGTGAGGTGCCTCAGCATTCTTGAAGGGCTCTATGGTCCCTCTTCTATATAGGTCAGAAAGTACAGTGGCAATTGATACCAACAAAATGGGATCCCTGGGGGCCAGCCTGGTGGCGCAGCAGTTATGTTCATGTGCTCTGCTTCGGTGGCCCTGCTTGTCAAGCCATGCTGTGGCAGGTGTCCCGCATATAAAATAGAGGAAGAGGGGCACGGATGTTAGCTCAGGGCCAGTCTTCCTCAGCAAAAAGAGGAGGACTGACAGCAGATGTTAGCTCAGGGTTACTCTTCCTAAAAAAAAGGTGGGGGGATCCCTAAGTGCAATGGAGATAATGGGATTCTAGAGTATTAAGGGCCAAGTGGTGGCATTTAATCACCTAAGAAAAAGTGGGTGTTGTTATCATCCATAATGGACAGCAGAGCCAAAGGAGCAGTCAAAGTAGTCTCACTCTAAGGGATCTATAAGGTTGTCTAGTTAATCCTGGCGTCTCTAGCAAAGAAATGCATGAAAGTCTACTAAATTATTATTTGCTCAGGATAAGCAGAAGAGATCCAGGTCTAGTGAATAGAAGTCTAGAAAGAATCACAACACAGAGTTTCAGCCTCTCAATCGATTTTACAACTTGAGCAAGTGTGTTTCCCAGAACTCTGAATGAAGAGGAGGTTGCGTCTCTTTAAGGAAAAAACCTGCTACACAGTCAAAACTTTACATAGTTAATCTTTCTCCCAGCCCTCCCTAAAGGGGCCTAAGGCTTTTTATCAGAGTGACTATGCACTGAGGAAAAGGAAATGATGAAACTTTGAGGGGATTACTAGACACTAGCTTTGAACTGACACTAATATCTGGAGACCTAAAACACCTGTGCACCAGTCAGCGTAAGAACTTATGAAGGTCAGATGATCACTGGAATTTTAGTTAAGGTCTGTTTCACAGTGGTCCACTGGGACTCTGAATCCCTCTTACAGTTATTTCCCCAGTTTTGGAATACATGTTGGAATAGACATACTCAGAAACTGGCAGAATTCCCACATTAGTTCTCTGACCTGTGGAGTGAAGACTATCATGGTAAGAAAAGGCCAAGAGAAAGCCAATAGAACTGGCTCTACCTAGGAAAGTAGTAAAACCAAAGCAATATTGCATTCCTGAAGGAGCTACAGATTAGAAAGATGCAGGATGATAATTCCCAGCACATCCCCATTCAATTCACCTATTTGGCCTGTGCAGGAAACAATGGATCTAGAACAATGATTATAGATTATCCTAAGCTGAACCAGGTGGTGACTCCAATCCCAGTTGCTGTTTCAGATGTGATTTCTTTGTTAAGCAAATTAACACATCCCTTGGTGCCTGGTGTGCAGCTATTAATATATGTGCTTTTCTTCTTGATATCTGATAGCAATGACTGCCAGAACAGTTTTCTTATAGCTGGCAAGGCTACTAACACACTTTCTCTATCCTACGCCACGGGTATATCAACTCTTTAGCCTTATATTTAGTCCATATAAATTAGTCCAGTTGTAATTTAGTCCATAGGGAACTTGATTGCCTCTCCCTTCCACAAGACATCACACTTGTCCATTATATTGATGACATTATGGTGATTGGACCTGGTGAACAGGGAGTAACAGCTACTCTAGACATATTTGAAAGACATTTGCATGTCAGAGCACAGAAAATAAATCCTACAAAAATACCCAGACCTTCTATGTCAGTGAAATTTCTGGGAGTCCAGTGGTGTAGGGCATGTCAAGATACCCTTCTAAGATAAAGGCTAAGTTGTTGCATCTTGCCCCTCCTATAATCAAAAGAGGGCCACAATGCCTAGCAGGCTGCTTTGGATTTTGGAGGGAATATATTCCTTGTTTAGGTGTGATATTCCTTATTTGGGTGTGGTACTCCAGCCCATTTACTGAATGAATGGGCTGGAAAACTGCTAGTTTTGAGTCAGGTCTATAAAAAGAGAAGGCTCTGCAAAAAGTCCAGGCTGATGTACAAGATGCCGCATGGGTGATATGTTCCTTTAGAACGAATGGTGCTTGGTGTCAGCAGCAGATAGGGATACTGCTTGGAGCCTTCAGCAGACACCTGTATGTGAATCACAGCAGATCCCTTATGTTTTGGAGCAAAGCCCTATAATTCCCTGTGGATTAAAACTCTCCTTTTGAAAAATAGCTTTTGACTTGTTAATGGGCCTTAGTAAGAAGTGAATACTTAGCTATGAGCTACCAAGTTACTATGTGACCAGAACTTCCCATCATACACTAGAGGTTGTCTGCTCTACAAGCCATAAAGCTTGGCATGAATGGCAGCACTCTGTTATTAAATGGAACTGGTATATATGAGATTGGGCTCAATCAGTCTATAAAGGTACAAGTAATTTGCATCAGGAAGTGAGCAAAATGACCATGACCCCTACTCATGCTACATTGCCTTCTCTTTACAGCCTACATCTATGGCCGCATGGGGAGTTACCTACAACGAGTTGACTGAGGAAGATAAAACACGGGCCTGGTTTACAGATGGTTCTGTTCAATATGCAGGCACCACCAGAATGTAGACAGCTGTAATGCTAAAGCTCCTTTCTAAGACTTCCCTGAAGAAATTGGAGAAGAGAAATCTTCCCAACAGACAGAACTTTGAGCAGTGCACCTGGTTATTCATTTTGCTTAGAAGGAGATGGCCAGAGGTATGAGTCAATATCAATTCCTGGGCTGTAGCTAATAGTTTGGCTGGAAGATGAGGGATGTGGAAGGAATATGACTGGAAAATTGGTGAGAAGGGGTCTGGTGAAGAAGTGTGTGGATGCACCTCTCTAATGGACACCAAATGTGAACTTATTTGTGTCCCTTGTGAATGTTCACAAAAGGGTGGCCTCAGCAGAAGATAATTTTAATAATCAAGTGAATGCGATGATCCATTCTATGGATACCAGTCAGCCCCTTTTCCCAGCCACCCCTGTCATTGCCCAATGGGCTCATGAACAAAGTGGCTACGGTGGCAGAGAGAGGTTATACAAGGACTCAGCAGCATAGACTTCCACAAACAAGGCAGACCTGGCTACAGCCACTGCTGAGTGTCCACTCTGCCAAAAGCAAAGACCAACACTTAGTTCAATATGGGACCACTTCTTGAGGTAATCATTCAGTTAACCTGGTGGCAGGTTAACTGCATGGAACCATTTCCACAACGGAATGGGCAGTCTCCATAGGCATCCTTTTACCAGGGTTGGAGACCGTCTAAGAAGAGCTGCTTTGACCTTAGAGGCTGGCCCCAGAGGAGACAAGATCAGGTTCCTAGCTGTCTGAAGGACCTCAAGATTCCCAACTCCATTTTTGGAGTTTGTCTGTATTAGGGTTTCCAACCAAGTAGCCACCAGCAGATGGAGACCCAGGTGAGCAGATATTGTTTCTCCTGGACTCTGGCCGTACAAGGCTGGTTGGAGAGCAAGGGCATGATGAAGTGATGGCTGCTGATCAGCTGGACAAGGAACAAGGCTGCAAGTGATGTGTGGGAGCTCAAGATGGACCTCTATACCAGAGCTGGGCCAGGAGCCTGGCAGAAGCCACAACTTTAAACAAGGATCATTGGAAGGGCGGGGGTGCTGAGACTGGGCCTACATGAGTGAGTGCTGGTTCTCACCCTTATGCAGCTCATCAGAAGAGAAAAAGCCCATGTTCTGCAAAAAAAAAAAAACTACTTCTCACCCAGGTTTTAGATCTCAACTTAATTTGGAGGTGAAGAATTTGAAGAAGGAAGGAGAGTGGGTCATGGACAAAAAAACGATAAAAGGGATTCGTTTCAGTATAGGCTCAAAAAAGACTAAGAAATAGAGCCAGGCCTGGACCGTAACTGAAGACAGGTCTGAGGAACTGGGGAAGGCAGACCCAGGGGAAGCAAAGCAGGGACTAATAATGCGTATCTGTGGGTTTTGCTTTTGTCTTCCATTCCAGCTTCCTATTGGGATCACTAGATTTAATGTGGGATGTAAATTTGGACTTCTTGCTTACTTTCCCATTCCTGCTTCTTTGAACCCATTGAAAGCATGCTCATCCTAGCAGTACTACTGCTGAATACTGAAGAGGCTGCTCATGTAACATCTCGCACCTGCTATCTGCAAGATATGACACGTGGTGCCTTGAAGGAGGCAGGAGAGTACAAAATATATGACATGGTTGTTCAAAAAGCTAAAATCTCTTTACGCTGATGAAATGTGGGCACAAATAACAGGGCAGTACAGATCAGTATGTAAACTGCCATGTCTAAACTTAATCGATGAATTTGGTCAAGTATGTGCCACTGAAGTCACAGCACTATCCCCAAAGGAGTGATCCTTGGGAAAAACAATCTCCCCCATCCAGACTGGGCATGCATAAGGCATTGGTAAAGGAATGACAATCTTGGTACTCTGGTCTCCAGGAACAATTAGATCTGTTGTCAGGGGCATGGATGGTACAACAGAAAGAAAGCCTCCCCATTAATTGACACTAAGATAGCTGTGTTAGTTTCCTAAGGCCACAGACTGAGTGACTTAAAACAATAGAAATTTATTCTGTCATTATTCTGGAGGCCAGAAGTCCAAAATCAAGTGTGGGCAGAGTTGGATCTTTTTGGAGGTTCTAAGGGAGAAGCTCTTCCATACCTCTCTCCTAGCTTCCGGTGGTTGCCGGCAATCCTTGGCACAACTTGGCTTATAAACTCATCACTCCAGTCTCTGCCGCTTACTTCACGTGGCTTTCTCCCCTGTGTGCCTCTCTGTCTTTCTCTCTTCTAATAAGGACACTTGTCACTGGATTTAGGGTAGGGCCCACTCTAAATCCAGGATGATCTCGTCATGAAATTAACTTAATTACATCTGTAAAGTTCCTAGGTCCAAATTAGGTCGCATTCGTAGGTACTGGGGCTTAGGCATATCTTTTTGGAGACCACTGTTCAACCCGCTACAACAGCGAAGTCCCCTTGTCTCTACCACATTTCTCCCTCAGAGTAAAGGGGAAAGAAACCTAGAGCTTTAGAACAAGGGGATAGATTTTCTAAAATCTAGGCATTTCAGAGGAAACGATTGTTGGATCCAAGAATATGAGGATCTTTGCAACTAAAATTTTGGCTACTGAGAGATATACTCTGGGAGGCTGCCGGATGTTATCAGTATCATCACTTGCTTCAGAAATTCCTAGAAGGTTTGGATATGTGATTGTTGTTTAAGAGATGCTACCATGGAGGGACTGAATGGGGTGAAAGAATCATCGTGAGTCTTCTAGACTGGATTTTATTTGGAGGTGCCTTCCTGCATGGAGAGTAATTTATTATATGTAGACCCCACATTTTGGGGGGATGGTAGTGAAAGTAAGCATTGAAGTAACCTAAGGGTCTCTAAGAACTCAGGAAAAGAGAAATTGGAGTGGGGCACTTAAGCTGGGAGGCAGAATGGAAAATGTGCTCAGTTTGTGGGAAGGACAACTTGGGAAAGCTGACAGACTGAAAGATATTTCCCCTGAGAGACGCCCTTGCAATGAAACAAAGAGAAGATAGAATGTGTTAGACATTCATAAACTGGGACACTGAGACTTACGCCCTGAATGTTATTTGGTTGACTTTGCAGGAACATCAAAAATGAAAGAAAAGAGAGAGAAAGAAAGATAGAGGGAGAAAGAGAAAAAGAGAAGGAAGGGAGGGAGGGAGGGAGAGAGAGAGAGAAAGAAAGAGAGAGAAAGAAGGGAGGGTGGGCGAGAGAGAGAGGGGGCGAGAGAGAGAGAGAGAAAGAGAAAGAGAGAGAGAGAAAGAAAGAGAGAGAAAGATGGAGAAAGAGAAAAAGGGAAGGGAGGGAGGGAGAGAGAGAAAGAGAGAGAGAGAAAGAATGGAGGGAGGGAAAGAGAGAGAGAGAGAGAAAGAAGGGAGGGAGAGCGAGAGAGAGAGGGGGAGAGAGAAAAAGAGAAAGCAAGAAAGAAAGGAAAGAAGGAAAGAAAGAAGGAAGGAAGGAAGGAAGAGAAGAAGAGAGAAAGAAAAAGTCTGTTCTGCTTCAACAAGAGTCTGTCCTTCTTTGAGAGAAGCTGAGGGGTAAGAAAAGGAATGAGACCAAAACAGGATTTACGACACTTGCTGTCCCCCTTGTCATATATTTGCTTATATTAAAAACAGCATTGAGGTCAATAATCCAACTTGATATTTTTCAGGTTGGCTAACGATTTGTTATGCAAGATATAATGAGGAAAATTTTTAAATAGCACTTTGTTCTGCTTTCTGCTTCCCCATGAGCTTCGTTCTTTGCCGTATCACAACAGCCACAGGCCCCCTCAAGAGTTCTAGAGAGAAGAACATGATTTCCCTAAGACTCAGAGATCTGGGTGGAGGCATTGCTCACCCTGTTACCATATTTGGGAGGAGACGCATAACAAGTGTGGAGAATGTGCTAAAGAATGTGCTCTTGGCTGGCAAATATATATTTTTCAATTTAGAATTATGACTTTGCTATTATGATAAAAAAAAAAAAAAGACAGAGATCTACCCCAAAGCAAAAATACATAGAAGTTTTTTCTTCCCTATCAGCAGCATCAGAAAGCGGGAAGGAATGTCTGCCCTGTTCTCAGCCACATCCCAAGATTTTCAACCCCACCTCTGAGCTCTGAGAAGAGTCATCACGTTCCATGGGTGAAGAGGCATCCTACCTCTCTAGGTCTTGAAAGATCCCTAGACTATAGTTAAAAAAAAAAGAAGATGGATAATTTAAAGGGCAGTGTAAACAATAAAACTACTAAAGGTCAATTGATCTGAACTGTCTGGCAGCCAGAGCCTGGGGCCCTCAGTGATAGGAGAGCGAGGCTGCAGTTACAGAGCGCTGGGTCAGTGCCAGCTCAAAATGACTGACAGCAAAAATCATTCTTCCTTGGCTTAGACTGTCTCAACACCTCGAGAACCTCATTAGGAAAATCTTCCCTCTGCACAGTGACTTGACCCTTCTCTATCAAGTGATTCTGCAGGTTGAGACCCTGTAATTGAGAGATGGTTGATTGTGTTGGTCAATGGATACAATTGGAAACTGAAGAATATTTTCATGATTAATCCTCACTTTTAGAGGGGTGCAGACTTCTTAAGGATCCACACGTGTGTAATCTTTTATTGGCAAAATATAAAACATCTTAGTGACTGCTCTCTAGAAATTTACAATCTAAATTCAGTGGAGAAAAATATATGTATCTTTTAAAGGGAAAAATGTGCTTTAAAATTTTTTTGTTCAATCTAGAAGTTCTTTTCATATGAGGTAAGAGGTACATTTTATCCGGAGAGAAACTTTTTCCACCTGAATTGGACCCTCGTTAGCTTCCTTGTCCATGGAGGGTCACAGGAGTAGGGAACCTCACCATTTGCCCTTTGGAATAAATTCAAGCTTAGTTTCATTTTTCAAATATTGTTCTCCTATGCATTTTTACTCTCTTTCAATATTCATCCCCTGCTGCTACTTTGGATTACCTAGTTTAACTAGCATTGGATTAAGAACTTAATGCAGTGTTTATTTACTCCAGTGTAGACAGATGTGTGAGTGTGGTTGTGTGTAGGGCACACTAGAATAAATAAGCAAGCTTCACTTATTACTCAAGTTCAATAAATTAAAAATACCCACCGAAGTGCACCACAACCTAGATGTTAACATCAGTTAGGAAATAAGTTTAATAAGAATTTTGTTAATTCTACCTCATTTATTTTTATTTGGTTTTCAAGAGTTTTCTGAGAGTGTGGGAAATTTTACTTGCTATTCTTGCTGTACTTGTGATTTTATCATTAAGGAATATGAAAAGGAGAAGGGAAAGGAATTGGGCAGCTGGCCTGAGAAAAGGTATATTGCATATTTAGGTAAAGTGAATGTGGATTGCTAATTATTATTCATTTGATTCTAAGATTTATATTTAAAATTTCTTCAAATTATTACTTGTGTGATGTTATCAGGGAAATCTTTGGCATAAGTATTAAAAGTATATTTTTACCACTTTAATTTTTAAACTTTTGAGAAAGATTTTTCATTATGAATAAATTGTTAATGTATGTTGAAATAAAAAATGAGAATTCAAAAGGCTTGATTATAAAAAAAAACTCATATCTAAATATCCATAGTACATATACTATGGTTTATTTTAAAATCTTTATACAAGGTAAGGCAATAGCACCTGAAGTTTGAGCTTGGCTGGAAAAATACATCTATTCCTTGTCTGACCCCTACTGTTTGCAGCAAGTATGGAGTCTGAAAATACCAAAGGAAAAACTTGGCAGTTTCTTTTAAGAAATGGCATTTTGTTTCATTCAAAACAAGAAAAAACAAGTGTTCGAGAATAATAATTCACCCCCACTAGATTATATACTTAACACAGAAAAACTAGAAAGAACCTTAGGTATTTTCAGATTCAGCTGCTGCATCTGATAGAAGGGAACTCTGAGAAAGACTGTCGTCAGGACCATGGAGCATGGTTTGAACAGGTTTGTGGGGCCCCCCTTCTATCTCCCTCACTCCACTGGTCTTGAATCTGTTCTACAAGGGCAAGGAAACAATCTTCTAGTTTTCAGATCTTTCCACCACCACCCTGAACAGCATCACCACCACCACCAGGACAAACATTGGCATCCACCATGACTGCTCACCTTTCCAGGAAACAGATGCTCTCTCCTTCTTGAGCCTGTGAGGACAAATAGATGTTACACCAGCAAAGTGAAAGACAGACAGGCACAAAATTCTGTCTTTCTTAGGCCAATCCTAGTTTATGTCTTTCTGCTTTTCTTATGGCAAACTGAATGGCTTAGTACTTGTCTATCCCAACCACAATTTACACAGCTTTCCTTTTTCATAGAGCTTCTTACAACTCAACCAATCATGTCTTCTTCTCCATTTTCTCTATTTGTAGATAATCTCTTTTTATAGTTGGAAACCCTCTAAAGATTTGCATGGAATGTCATACCATGTGAAATTATTGAGTCTTATATTTTTCCCTGTGGCTTCAAAATCAAACGCGTTCTATTGTTTCTGCTTGCTTGTTTGTAGTGGTACTCTGCTGGTTTTTTCCATATGACATGTAGTATCCATTACTTTTGGTCTCTTGGCTCCTTCATACTTCATACCATCCTCAATTTAATTCCCCACATCTGCTTTCTTAAAACATTCTTTATTCAAGTATTCATCCCCTTCACTGGATACTGAACTCAGCCAGTTCATAGATATTTTCCCAAAGGCGAGTGTCTAGTTTTAGATCTTCAAGAAACTCAACTCTGTTTCTAAATTAATAAGAACATTTGTCCTAATTAATTTCTGTAACTCTAAACCAGGAAATTTTCCCTCAGGTGTTTTAACATACTTCAGACAAGACATGACATTTCAGATCGGTTGTTTAGCAGAAGTCTACATACCTAGTGTTCTAATTATGCTCAATTCTTTCATTGGGAATATTGCTAAATGTCTCAAAGAAGGTCATGCTTGAAGACAGGATGATTATTAATCTCTACTCTCTTGTGCCTCTATCTATTAGACTGAATATTTGGAATATAAAAACTCTTTTTAGAGATAATGGAAACTACCTTTAATAAAATTCTTCAAATATTTTGCAGATATATGTACATTTAAGTTTGTTTGTTGTGTTTAGAAATCTGTCAGGATCAAAAACAGTAAATATATGCCAAAATAATCATTTCTAAGAGTGGACTGACTTCTCTAACCATGAACCATAATGGACTCTGGCATCTGTGTCCTTGTCTCAACACAACTGTCACCCGTCCCACCCAGCCCTCTGGGCTTCCTGATCCCTGCCTGCTTTCTAACTCCTGGTCCAGCCCTCCATCAATTGTATGAGCTCCTCCAATAGTATTCTGATAAATCCCTCTTTTTGCTAAGAGATGATTTCTGTTTATTACATCCAAAAACCCTACCTGATCCAGAAATTATGTCTAAAGAGTGATTGTAGATAACAGGCTTTCAAGGAAATAGAGGGAATTTGGAACTAGTCAACTGTCTAAGATAAAACAGAAGGGAGTGAAATTCATAATAATACACTCACACGGGAATTTAGAACCTCATAAAGCGGCTACAAAAACTAATTACATTATTACCTATGGTCACCCAAAATCAAGGGTTTTTTAGGGTAAAGCTTTGGGTGGCTGCGCTGCTGCTGACATGAAAAGAGTTTTAAGAATGTAAGGACCTCAGACCACCAAAAGTCAAGTAGCAGCATTTAAGAAAAAGAGGCTAAGTGGGCATGGTTATCCTAATAAATAGCAGGTACCCACGTGGTAATCACATAGTCTAAACACAGTAACATTGATGATGGTTAATTGAGCGAGGATTTCCTGGAACCAACATATATAAGCAGCCCAATAATATTCTGCTTTGTTGGTATGGAAAAAAAATCCAGATCTGGGAAACAGAAGGCTCTTTTCAACTACACAGTGGAGAATTGTAATCCTTGTTCAACCTCTAGAAATTAATTAGTTCATAGACAAAGAGTTCCTTGAATAAAGAGAAGACTGAGTACTCTTCAATAAGAACTCTGCAGTAAATTCATTGTTGTATATTTTGAATAGATGTCCTTAAAAATTGTTAGAATTCCCACATTGATTCTTTGATCGATGGCTATTGTGGTGGAAAGGGCTGAGTGGAAGTCTCCAGAATTCCTTGTTCTAACTAATGGTACATTCCCAGGATAATCACAGGGATAAGAACACCATTAACAACTTGAAAGATACAGCGCTGGTGGTTTCCCTCACCTCCCCATTTTATTCTTCAGTGTAGTAACACCAAAGGTGAATGGGTTTTTTGAGAATGACAGTGAGTTGTTATAAACTTAATCAGGAGATGACACAAATGAAAGCTGCTGTTTCAGATTTTATCACACTGACGCAAATCTATACAGACTCTCACACTTGGTACACAGCTATTTAGCTTGCAAATGTTCTCCTCTCTTTTTCACTAAATTCAAAAATTTCAAAACAACTTTCTTTAACCCAACAAGGGCAGCAGTAAGCCATTAGTGTCAAGCCTCAAGGGTATAATTTATTCCACAGGATCTTCAGATATTTACACTATTACATGGGCTATAACTTGGCCTGCTACATTGGTAATGTCAGGCTGGTAGGACTCGGAGTATAGGTAGTAGTAGGAATCCTAGATGCCTTATGTATGCCAGAGGCTGCGGAATAAATTTCACATGACACAGGAGGTGGGCCATCTTTTTAAATTTTAGTCTAGGGCAGGGGTTTTTAACTAGGGGTGATTCTCCTCCAGCCCCCAGGGAATATTTGGCAATATCTACAGACGTTTTTAATTGTCATAACTGAGAGAGACAATGCTACTGCCATCTAGCGTGTAGAGGCCAGGGATGCTGCTAAACATCCTATAATGCACCACACAGCCCCACAACAAGAAATTATCTGACTCAAAATGTCAATAGTGTGGAGATTTAAAAACTCTGATCTACAATGCAGACTATCCTCTCAAAGTAAAAGAAAATGGACATGAGTTTTCTTTTTAGGAAGATAAAAAAGAATTTCAGTTGGATATTATAGTGATAATTGCAAAATTCTAAATTTACTGAAAGCCATTGAATTGTACTCTCGAAATGAGTGAATTTTATGGTATATCAATTAAACCTCAAAAAGTTGTTTATTAAAAGAAAGGAAAGTAAACATTGTACCCTTTACATTAAGGAAAATGTGATCTTTTTGGATTTTAAAACCATTGCTCTTGCTCTAAGCCATTGATTGTGTGCCTCAAAAATCAGAGTGGGCCTAGAGCAAGAGAAGAAATTTATCCAGTCCAAATTGCAGTGAAAGTTGCCACTCTATTTAATCCTAATCCTCCATCCTAATTCAGCAGATCCAAAGGCACACAAATTGTCTGTAGAAAATCATAAAATTGTATGGAGCCTGTGGCAAGCCTCAATGGTATTGTCCTCTAGGACTGAGTTGCAAAGTACTGCCAGTTTCAGCAAATAATTCTTCTTTTGAGAGCAGTTTATGGCTTGAAAATGTGTTCTGGTGGATACCAAATGACCAACCACCGGATCCTAAATAACTATATAAACTTAGCTGCCCACCATGAACTGGACATTAAGTGAACCATTTTGCCTGAAGTTGGGCATGCCCCGCAGCACCCGTCAGATTAAAAGGTGACATGTAGAACCATGTCGAGGCAGACACCAAAGTCAGTAACCAAGTGTAACAGAGAGCTAGACATCCACCAAAATGCTTTCCCCTTTTCATGGTATGCGCTTTACAATGGAAAGGAGCAGTCCAGCTTGTTCCTCTCCACCCTTGCACCAAGAAATAACAAATTATAACAAGTTATTAGTTCTCACCAGTGGAATATGAATGAAAATGATGTGTGTCTCTTCTGAGCCATGGAATTTTAAAAAGCAAATGTACCCTCGTCAGTTTCCCTTTTCACTGGCTGGAAGCAAAGGATTACAAGACTTTGTGGGATGGTGGATTGTACGATTGGAAGGAGCCTGGACCCCTAAATTGCCACTTGGAGAAAAGTTACTCATGAACCAAGAACAGTCACACTAGACTGTTACATGACTGATAAATTTTCATAGCGTTAGACCCCTGAAATTGAGTTTATTTTTTCAACAGGTGGAGTCACTCTAAGTAATAGATCAGTTGCATGCACAGGTGTAGCTTGCTCTCAAAGACTTACCCTAATCATACTTCCATCCCTACCTCAACCCACTCTTATATCCTCATCAGGAATTCCCTATAAAAATTTGACTAGAGAGGAAACAACTTGAGCCTGATTTTGAGATGGTTCTGCACCATATGCTGACACAGGCCAGACGAGACTATGCAATGATACAGCCCACTCAGAGTGGACTTGGAGGACGGTGATGAAGAGAAATATTTTCACTGAGCAGAATTTTGAAGAGTACATCTAAATGTTCACTTTTTCTAGAAGACAAGATGAATTGTTAAAGATCTATATTAACTCATGAGCAGTAGAAAACACTTGCCCAGTTGATCAAATATTTGGAAAGAGAAAGAATGGAGGATTGATGACAAAGAGGTTTGGGGAAGGGATGTGTAATTGGACCTCTTGCAAGGGCCTAGAGCGTGAAAGTTTGAGAATATTTGTATCTCATATGAATGCCTGCAAAAAGGCCACTGCTATAGAGAAATCTTTTAAGAATTAGGTGGACAAATTATCCTCCCTTCAATTTCTTCTTCAGCATGTCACTCCCACCCATTTATCCAATGGAATGATGAAAGAAGTGACCATGGGCACAAGAACGGATGTTTTAAATGGACCAGCAGCTTGCTTGTCTGGCCAGAGCCTCTGCCAAATATATAATTTACCAGAAATAGTGACTAACTTCAAGTTCTTGATGAGGTCCCATTCTTCAAGGTGACTAAGCAGATATTTACAATGAACCTCTTCCACCGTGAAATGTTCGGTCATTAGTAATCGAAGGAATGCTTATTCTAGATTTGGATTTGCTCTCCACTTCTCTCACAATATGGCCAGCACCGCCAACTACAGAATACCAAACATCTTATATAAAATTACAATACTGCCCATAGCATTGCTTATAACTAAGAACTTCTCTTTAAAATGAAAGAAATATAGCATAGGCTAAAGCTGGTGGAATTCACATGAACCCCATTATCCAGAAGTAGCTGGTTTTATAGAACCCTGCGATGATCTAGTCAATCCTCAGTTACAGTGCTAGCTATAATTTTACTTGTTTTTTGTCTCACAGGATATAGAGAATTGTCTGAAGTAGAGAGTATTCCATGGTACTCTTTCCCCTATTTCCAGAAAGCCCAGGTCCAGGAGCCAAGGGGTGGAGCTGGAAGCTGTACTACTCATGATTACATCTAATCACCCATTCACAAAATATTTGCCTTCCATCCCAGAGACTCTGGGCTCTGCTGGTTTAGAGATTATAGTGCTTATTTTGGTTATCTATTTCTGCATGAAAAACCTCCACCAACATTTAGTGGCTTAAAAAAAATCAAGAACATTTTATTTTTCTTATAAATATGCAATTTGGGCTGGACTTGACAGGAACAGCATCAGCTAAAGAGGCCCAAAGCCTAAGGGCTGGAATCATCTAAAGCCTCACTCAGTCATGTGTCTGAAATCTAGGCCGAGAAGACTCAAACAGCTGGGACCTGAAAGAGTTAAGACTCGAGCATCTCCATCTCTATGGTCTCTCCACATGGTCCTTTCTGCACAGTAGCTTCAGGGTAGCTGTACCTCTTTTGTGCCAGCTCAGGGTTCCCAAGCACATGTCGTGAGAAAGAGAGACAGCCAGGTGGAAGGAAAATTGCTCATAGTCACACAGCATTACTTCCCCTGGAGTCACCCAGATTCAAAGGATGGGAATGTAGACCCCCAACTCTTGATAGAAGACTATCAATGTCACAATATAAGAAAAGCATGTAAGAGAGGACATATTAACGTGACCATTTTTGAAAATTCACTCTGCCAAAATATCCAATGGAGGCAGACTTCTACCAGGGACACCACATGGTTCCACCCAATGGGAAGCTGAAGCTGACATTGACACCTGACCATTTTAAGATCCTCACATCACTGAACAAACAAGCATGAGAGAAGTCATTAATTACTCTAGTAAAATCCTGAATATCAAGAGGAAATAGGGTAGCTGTTGCACTTTGAGGGGAGAGAGAAGCATGAAGGGAACCTAGGCGATCCCCTGGGATGCTTTATTGTACTACCAGGTTCAGGAATGTAATTGAATAGAAGACACTGGTGATCCTACACAAGTATAACCATCAAGTGCTCAGCTACCTCAAGAATAAAAGTTTGAATCACTACACCAAGAAAGAATCTAGACTAGCTGAGGTGCAGACTGAAGGCAAAAGGAACTTGCCTCCACTTTGAAGGCAAAATAGAATAAGCAGTAGAAAAAAATATGTTAAAATACTCAGAAAGAGCCTTGTGACAAACTGTAGAAACCAGGACTATATACCCTCCTCCTGAATTTCCTTCCTTTCTTATATCACAAATATATATATTTATTTATATATATATATATATATATATATATATTATAATTTCTGTTAGGGTCTGAATGTCTGTGTGTCCCCAAAATTCATATGTTGAAGCCCCAACCCCCAATGTGATGGTATTAGAAGGCAGGGTCTCTCAGAGGCAATTAGGTTCACATGAGGTATTGAGGGTGGAGTTCCCATGATGGGATTAGTGTCCTTGTAAGAAGAGGGAGAGACCAACGTTTCCTCTCTCCACCATGTGAGGATACAGAGAGAAGGCAGCAATCCACAAGCCAAGAAGAGGACTAGGAACGGAACCCATCAGCACCTTGATCTTGGACTTTTCAGCATCCAGAACTGTGAGAAATAAATGCCTTTTGTTTAAACCAATAAGTCTATGGTATTTTTTTTAATACAAGCCACAGCTGACTAAGACAATTTCTCTCCTCTTTCCTCAACCTTTCAATATATGATATATTTCAAGTAATTGACTTTACAGTTTCACAATTTCTTCCATACTAACAGACAATTATCATAAAATCATTCAGACCTACCTGTAGGAACTGACTAGACTTTGGATCATCTCCCTTTAGTTGTGTGAGAAATCTGTTTGGTGGAAGCAGGTTTGATTGTGAAGTGTAAATACATAAAGATGGTGCGTGTGGATGTTGGATGGGCAAACATTAGGCCCAGAATGGACACTGGTCAGTTTTTGGCTGTCTGGCACCCAACCACCCAACTCTGCCAGCATCCCAAACTCCTCTGGGGAGTTCTCCACTGTGGGAGCCTGGAGAAAGAAGTAGTCCCTCCCCATTGTGGAAGCAAGAGTCGCTGACCCTCCATCTACCTAGATTGCGGCAAATTGTATTCTGTGGGTGCAATCGAAGTGACTGAAGGAAGAGGGGATGATTGGGAGCCAGATTCATTGAGTTGGCACCGGCTGTGTGAACAAGGCAGCAGAGCTCTTTGGGCTCCTGTTCTTTGTCCAGGCTTCTCCTTCAAACTGAGTTCCTAATATATACTAATAAATTCCATCTCTTTTTTTTTTGGCTTAAGCTATCCAGAAGTCCTGTTTACTGTTTTCAACAAGGAATATTCATATACAATTATTGGTGCTTTATTGACAATGTGGACCAAATGTCCATCATCTTTAAAGTAAAATGGTCTGAAAATGTAATTTTTTTTAGATTACCCACACTTTTACCACTTTCTTAGTCTTTATTCTTTCTTGCATCTCAGCATTTCATCTGGGATCTTTTTCATTTAGTGCAGGTCTGCTGGGGCAATCTATTTTCTAGATATTTTTTAAGATTTTCTAAATTTTATCCTATTTTACCATTTTATTACAATGCGGTTCCGTGTAGATTTATTTGTATTTATCCTACTTAAGATTTTGTTTTTTGGTTTTTTTATATTCATGGATTGATTTTAAAAATTGCCACCTATTATCTTTTCAAATATTGCTTCTGCCTATCCTTTCTCTCCTCTTTTGCAGAGATTCATATTTAAACTTTCTCACTCTCTCCTCTATGCCTCTTATCTTCTTTTCTGTATTCTTCATCTTTTTAAAAATTTCTATATGCTTCATTCTGGATAATTTCTTTTGATCTATCTTTCAGTTCATTAATTCTCTCTTCTGCTCTGCCTAATCTGCTGACCTGTCTGTTGAGTTCCTGATTTCTTCTTCAAATCTGCTGTGTCACTGTTTATACTTTTCTAGTCTTTGTAGATATTTTTAAGCTTTACTTTTACATACCTAAACCTAGAAAGCATCATTATTTTATAGTCTGTATCTAATAATTTCTATATTTAAAATTTGGGGGCTTATTACTTTGTTTATGCATATTATTCTTCATACTGTCTTGACTCTTAGTATAG
Source organism: Equus caballus (assembly GCF_041296265.1). Lineage (NCBI taxonomy): Eukaryota > Metazoa > Chordata > Mammalia > Perissodactyla > Equidae > Equus > Equus caballus. Next base: position 22,747,141 of record NC_091692.1, read on the forward strand.
CTAATATCTTTGTGTCATAAGGTTGCATTTTTTATCTTATTTTTAGAAATAATTTTAGACTTATGATAAGATATCTTCCTCCAGGAAGTTTTTTCCTTGCAAGTGGAATTACATTTAGGAGTAGCTTAATTTTAAGTTCAAAGACTGAGGTTTTCATAATGAAAGCAAGAACTATAATCAAAGTGAGTGCTGTTTTATTACTGGTTTACAATTACCCTGTGGGTGTAGCCATTTGAAAAGCCAGTTTAATGTGTATGTGCTTAGAGTAGGGAAGAGAGGAAGTAGTTTATCTTCCGCCCCACCTTAAAGGCCCTGTAATTCACTTCCATTCCCCCTTGTTGTCTAAACTACAGCTCTGTAAACTTCTTCCATGTTGGCAAATGAAAGTAGGTTTGAGTATTGACCTTGTCTCTGGGTTCTCATTTTATACAGTAACTTCTCCTAATCTGATTAGCTCTTCCAATACTGTAAGCAGATGCTTTTTTATATTTCTTCCACTTTTGTAGGGATTGTTCTAGGTGGGTCAGTCCCAGGTACCAATACACCTTTTGCTACTTTTTGACTCTATTATTGTATATTGTATATGATTGATCATGCTGTAATCTCATCTTATTTTCCTTTCATGTTTCACTTCAAGGTCTTTTGTAAAGGAAAAAAAATTTTATTTTTGCTTAATTATGTTTTAAAAATCAAGTCAAATAAAATAGCTAATAGATAAGATTAAACCATTCATTATCAGTAATATAAATAGTGTGAATTTGAGTGAATGTTCAAGCAATCACATCTACATCTAAGAAGCACTGTAGCATCAAATATCTTCTTTACATATGTATATGTGGTCAATGGGAAAAATGAAAAGATATACACTATAATATTAATACTAGTTATCTCTGTGTTGTGGATTAAGAGAGAAATTAATTTTTTCTCACATTTTTCTGTGCAATGAATATAATCATGAAAAAGGTAAATACTATTTTTCATGTGAAACTCTATTGTTGCAACTAGTGAAACAACCCCAAAAATCTAAAAAAAATAATTCTCTCCTGCTTATACAGATGACAAGAGAATAGAAAGTTAGATAAATAGATAGATAGGCAGACAGAGATAGAAAGATAAAAAATTTTGGCGACTTTGAATGTGCATTCACACAAGACATCTGGAGGAAAAATGACTTTCCCATCTATTCTGAAGCTCTTGGTAATCCATAATACATTGGTTGGTTGTTTAAAAGAGTTTTACTGCTCATTTAATGCATAGTGTGGAATTATCTGCTTTGTAATTATGGCATAAAAAATTTTATTCTTAACCTTCCTTGAGTAATCAATCATTATTCTCAATTTGGATTTAGAAGAGTTTTATTGCTAGTAATGAAACCATGAATGTGTCTATAATATAAAGACTATGGAAGGACTTCGTATATTTATTCTGTTATTTTCCTGTGTAGATCAATTTCAAGTGTACATAGTTTGATGCATGGTTACTCCTTCACCAAAAATATTTACCTATTGTATAGCTTGCTAAAATCTTCTTTGAATGTTTTAAAACTTTAACTAAAAATTACTCCTTTAAAAACCCAAGTTTATTTCACCTTAGGCAATAAAATAAGCTCTACAGGGAGCCCAAAGATTCTTGTAATATAACTTAGGATCTTCTTATTTTAAAGAGATGGCTTCTGTGAAAATGGAAAGGGACTTTCCAAGCCAACCAAGAAAGACAAGGCAGTGAGCACAAAGTCCACTTTTATCATGTGAAGTAGCTGCTGACTCCATGAGGTTCGTGTCACAAAGCAGTGCCATATGGTGCCTGGTAGGTGATGGGATTATGATGTGGAGTAGCGTAAAAAAGATACGTGTCCACAGTAACTTACTTTAGAGAGGTCATGGGAGAATTAGGTCTATTCCTCAATTTCTTCACTCCTCCAAAAGTCAAAAGCATACTTTGTAAAATCTGTATTTTTAACCAACCTCATTGAGATATAACATACATTCAATACAACGCACTCATTATAAGCATACAATTCAAAGAGTTTAGAAAAATGCATATATCTATTTATCAGATATATATTTATATTTATTGTATACATATTGTATACAATTGCATATTTATTGTATCCAGCAGAAACAAGATTTAGAACATTTCCAGCACCCCAAAAACTTCTCCATACCCTTTGTAGTCAATACTCACCCACACCGGGCCACAGGCAAATACTGATCTGTTTTCTGTTACTATAGATTAGATATCAAATTAGAATTTAAATACTGAATAAGAAACTTGTAATTATATAAAGCCAATTCTGTGAATGATAGTGGAAACTTTTCACCACTCATTTAAGAAACCAAATGTGTTATCCCAAAATAACCCTCACAATCATGCCCATGTGAATACACTACATATCAATGCTACTGGTCAAGATGCCAGCCCACAGAGTGTTTGTTACTATTCCATCTCAATATGTATACAGGATTTACAAGTAGGGGCTTAGAAACTTTTGTAGCAATTTAATATTATCACATCATCCAACTGTATGATCATTTTTCTCAGAAGTTCAGTTTTACCGTATTTTATAAAAGTATTGGTCAGCAACAGGGTAGAAATTTAAAAACAGAACAGCTGGAACTTCACCACAGACAAGCAGAGAAGCACTGCTCAGGCACACTCTCCATAGTTTCCACTTCCAATAGTTTGGTTTTCCTCCTTCTGTTCTTTGAGTAATGGCTTTTAGCCTTTTAAAAGATATGCACTGAATCTAGTGCAGGAAATGTCTGAGTATTTGTCCAAATTTTTTAAAATATGTAAGTAGAGAAAAAAAATCTCAGTGATTCATTTAGAATTAAACCAAAACAAATGTCCAAGCAGGGGAAAAAAGTGACTCATAAAAAAAGGCTGAGGAAATTGCTGCTGCCCATTAGTTGATTTAAGCTAATGGTGCAAGTAGTCATTAGTTCAACTAATGATAATGGACCTTCTGATGAGTGATTTAGTGAAAATGTCCCAGATGCTTCCATTCTGCAAAAGGCTCAGGAGCGGGGGGAAAAAAGGGGAATTTATTTTCTAAATTAACAGTGAACAGATGGTAGAAGTAAAAGCAATATATGAGGATATTCTTTAGCAATGATAACTAATACATTATTTTTAAAATCTCTAATACCTTGGGTCCTATAAAATGATTTACTAATAATAATATTGGCAAACACATCTAGCACATATTATATGCCAGGCACTGTTCAAACTCTTGGATATATGCTATCTCACTTAACCCTCATATCAACTCTGTGAGGTAACCACTATTGCCACCATTTTACACATGAAGAAACTAAGAATAAGGACATTGAGTGACTTGCCCAACATTACACAGCTAGTTAGTAGCCAAGCTGGGTTTTAAACCCAAAGTAATGTGGTTTCCAAGTCTACGTGCCTAAGCTCTATATTTGCTGTCTCTTTGCCATTGAGAGGCTTAACCTTCACCACACCAGCAATTGAAAGAGGGAGCTGGAAAGAAAGAAGTAAATCAGTGCTCTATCCAAGGCATTTTCCTACAAATTTGTCATATTATTTAATAAGTTAAGGTATTGAGCATAAACTTTTTCTCTTTCCTAAGATATTTTCCCAGTGGCTTTTGCTAATCATGATGGAATTATATAATGTCATAACAGTCAACTGAAAGATTAAAGAAAAAATAAACCACCAACCAATTGGTTTTTTAATGAGGTTAAATAACTATTTTCCCTGCTTAAATACCTATCTACTTTTAGTGCTGTCAAGTCATGGTCTACTTTGATAATGGCATAAGGCCTGATCGAGAAATAAATGTTTGCATGAGACTGCTAATATTATGCTTTCTTTCTGATGGAGCAAGGTACCAGTCATATGATTGAATTTCTTCTCTTATTTTACATCTCTCTGGCTCCAAACACCACACTTCGTTTACACATTTGGAAGGCATTCTGTTTTATGTCTCACAAAATTAATATAAAACTACTCAGAATTTTGGTCATATTATAGAAGTTCTATAACTTGAATTTTTAAGTCTAGAAGACTTTGAAGGAGTCACAAATATTTAGAGAATTCAGATTTTCTTATGATATTTCTACTAAAATAGGATTACTTCTGCTAAATAAACCTAAATGAGATGTTTAGCTTCTCAACAATGAATATATATGTGTACTCAGTTTCCCTCAGTTCAGAAACTAGCTCGAAAATACCATTCAAATATATCAGCACCAAAGAAATTATGTCTTCCCAGAGTGTTCCGTAACAGCAAATGCCTCCCATGCGGATTCCCATTTAGGTTCCCCCTAAAGTTGAAGCAGTTGCCTGATAAAAAAAAAAAGGTGAGAAACATTGCATCACACTTTTCTGAGGTTGATGCACAGGCTGATGTGTAAGTTCTTCTATATCCATCATGAATATAACACAGATGCAAATTTTGAATTAGAAAGAAAGTAAATTTGGGAATTAAAAAAGATAATCTGAAAAATCCCTCCATTTCATTTGAAAAGCATCATTAGACATATACCATATACTGAAATAAAACTATATTATAGTTCTCCACTCAAAGATCTTCTATTTGAATAACGACAAAGCATACAATGCAAATTTCAAAACATTTATACCTGAAGGCATGATACATGTCCTTGGCGAGGGCAACAGGAGAATTTTTGTACACCTGGTTAGTGGCAGATTAGTTTCATAAACATTTTAATCCTCTGACAGTGGAAGATTTCCAGCTGATCAGCTGAGCTACTCAGAGCTGGCTAGGGAGCAATTTCTTACAAGGTGCACAGAAATATCTCATGAAAACAAAGGGTACAAAAATGTGAGAACTGATGTGGGACATGTCAGTAGTGGTTTAAAATATCGCATAAACTACTGTATTTTAGCGTAGATTTTTCTTTATAGAAATGACAAAAGCTGTTTTTTCTCTCACTGAAGTTACCATAAACCATGAAAGTATTAAAATGTTTAAGCATTTCTTAAAGAGACAATCATTCATCATATTTCCTTAAATAAATTCCTCTGCCCTCAAATTTGCCTCTGTGTATTTATTGACTGAATACTATATGTCAGTCACTGTGCCAGCTTACTGAAGATAGAATGGTAAACAAGATATGGTCCCTGCCTCTAAAGACTTGTCAGTAGAGACAAACAAGTAAGGGGCTAATATTTATATGATTTTAATCACCTATACATACAAAGTTTGATTAAATGTGTCTATAAAAACAATAGCACATTATTTAAGTGGCTTCTATCTGGGGAAAAAACTCAAAAAGGACTATGCTTAATTTTTTAGTATGGAAAAATTCCTTAAAAATAATAGTTCAAAAAATTAATATTAAAAAGAAATGGGCCAAAGACCATAAAAGAAGCCTTGAAGATGAAATGTCTGTAGAGGTCTTTGAAAAGCTCCGACATATTCATGGGACTCTAGAAAGCCACATGCACATGTAACGCTGTGGGCATCTCAAGGAAAGACAGAGAAAGCCCTACTATCTCCCCTCAGGCCAACTTTGAGGTTCTCTGAAAGAAGGAGCAAAAGCTAAAGCACGGTTGAAAACTGGTATTTAAGGCATGACCCAATGCACACACAGAGCCCCTTGACAAAGAATAGGAGACTTATTGCTTCAAAGAATTTAAAGAAAATTCTGTCTAATCATTAGCTGACCATTAAGTTAACCAAGCAGAAATTTCAGTTTACACACAACAAAGACTGCAGATTTTACAGAATTAGCTCAGAAAAGTCACTAAACAAATAGCAGCAACAAAAACTGATGGTAAGACAGGATTTCCAGAATTGCCACATAGTATTATTCAAAATATCCAGTTTTCAACAAAAACAAATTATGAGGCATGCAAAGAAACAGGAAAGTATGGCCCAAGTACAGAGGGAAATAGAATCAGCCAATAGAAATACTCTGCAAAACAGCCCACATGTTGGATTTACTAGACAAATACATTAAAGCAGCTATTATAAATGTAGTCAAAGACTAAAGGAAACCACGGCTAAAGAATTAAAGGAAAGTATAAGAATGATGTCTCACCAAGTAGAGAACATCAATGAAGACATAGAAATTATTTTTAAAAGGTAACCAAACAGAAATTCTAGAGTTGAAACATACAATAACTGAAATGAGAAAATCACAAGAGAATCTCAAGTGCAGACGTGAGCTGGCAGAAGAAAGAATCAAGTGAATTTGAAGACAGATTCCGTCTGTAGAAGACAAAGAAAAAAGGAGGAAAAAAATGAACAGAGCCCCCGGATACATGCGGGATACTATCAAGCATACTAACTTGTGCATCATGAGAGTCCCAAAGGGAGAGAGAGAAGAGAGAGAAAGGGGCAGAAAGAACGACTGAAAAAATAATGGCTGAAAACTTGGCGAATTTGTAAAAAGTATTTTATCTATAAATCCAAGAAGTTCAACAAACTCTTAGGAGGATAATCTCAAAGAAATCCACACATGGGCACACCATAGTCAAACTATCAAAAGCCAAAGGAAAAAAATCTTAAAAGCAGCAAGAGAGAAACAATTCATCACATACAAGAAATCTCTGATAATATTAACACCTGACTTTTCATCAAAAACAAAGAAGAAGAAACCAAAGGCAGTGAGAGGAATTGTTCAAACTGCTGAAAGAAAAAGACTGTCAACCAAGAATTCTGTATTCAACAAACTATCCTTAAAAAATAAAGGAAAAATTAAAATTTTCCCCAATAAATAAAAACTGAGAGATTTTGTTGCTAGCAAACCTATCCTACAAGAAATACTAAAGAAACTTCTTCAGGCTAAAATGAAAGATCATTATGCAATAACTTGAATCTATATGAAGCAAAAAAATAGTACCAGTAAAGATACCGACAAAGATAAGAACAAAAGACAGTATAAATGTATTTTTGTCTGCAATTCTTTTGTTCCCATATCTCATGTAAAAGACAACTGCATAAGGCAATAATTACATAACTGTGTTCATGGATGTGTAATGTATAAAGATAGAATTTGTATGAGAAAAACAGCAAAAAGGAAGGAGGACAGAACAGAGCTATATTGAAGTAACGTTTTTGTATATATGGTGACATTAATCTGAACTAGATTTTTAAATTAACTTTCTTGGGACTAATAAAATCATAATCTTTGGGACTAATAAAATAACTCAAAAAATTTTAGTAAAATAAACAACAAAGAAATTAAAATGGTACACTAGAAAGTATCTGACACAAAAGAGACAGCAATGGAGGAAGAAAAGAGTATAAAAGACAAAAGGCATATAGAAAACAAAAAGCAAAATGGCAGACAAAAATTCTACTTATCAGTAACACATTATATGTAAATGGATTAAACACTCCAGCCAAAAGGCAGAGGTTGGAAGAATGGATTTTTTAAAATGTTCCCACTATATGTTACCTAAGAGGCATACTTTAGATTTGAAAATGTAAATAAATTTAAAGCAAAAAGGTGGAAAAAGATATACTGTATAAACAGTAACCAAATGAAAGCTGGAGTAACTATGCAGGCACATGCCACATAATAACATTTCCGTCAATGACAGACTGTATATACAATGGTGGTCCCACAAGATTAGTACCATACAGCCTAGGTGTGTAGTAGACTATACCATCTAGGTTTGTGTAAGCACACTCTGTGATGTTCACACAACAATGAAATCACCTAATGACACATTTTTGAGAATGTATCCCTGTTGTTAAGTGATGCCTGACTGTAATAATGTCACGAAATAGGTATGAAGATAAAAATTGTTACTAGAGACAAGGCAGGACATTTTTTTAATGATAAAAGTATCAATATTCATCAAGTAGATACAATAATTACAAACATATCAACAAAGTAAAAATACAAGCCATAAAATGGGAGAAAACATTTGTAAATCATATCTCTGAGAAAAGTCTAGTTTCCATAATAAACAACTCTTACAACTCAGCAGTAAAATACACAAATATCCAATTAAAAAATGGGCAAATGATTTAAATGCATATTTCTCAAAAGAAGATGTACAAATAGCCAATAAGCACACAGAAAAAAATACTCAACATCTTTAGTCTTTAGAAAAATGCAAAGCAAAACCACAAGGGGAAACCACTTTATGCCCACTAGAATGGCAAAAATAAATAAGACAATAACAAGTGTTAAAAATAATGTGGAGAAATAGAACCCTCATACATTTCTGATGGAAGTGTAAAAGGATGCAGACACTTTGGAAAACAGTTCAGTGGTTCCTCAAGAAGTTATATATAACGTTACTATAGGACCCAGTAATGCTACCCCTACATATGTACATGAAAAGTATTACAAATAGGTGTTCAAACAAACATTTATATAAGAATGTTTATAGCAGCACTACTCACAATAGCCAAAAAGTAGAAGCAATCCAAATGTCCTTCAAAGGATGAATGGATAAACAAAATGTGGTATATCTATGCAATGAAATATTATTCAGTCATAAAAAGAGATGAAACATTGATACAACATGGATGTACCTTGAAAAAATTATGCTAAGTGAAAGAAACCAGTCACAAAAGGCCACCTATTGCATAAATGCATTTATATGAAATGTCCAGAATAGGAAAATCTATCAAGACAAAAGTTTCCTAGTTGCCAGCAGCCGGGAGGCGGGCTATGTGGAGAGTGACGGCTAACGGAAATGAGTTTTCTTTTTGGGGTGATGATAATGTTCTAATATTAGGTAGTGGTGATCATTGCACAATTCTTCAACATACTAAGTATTACATATGAAAAAACTCACAAATTTTATACCTTAACTGGATGAATTATATGGTATGTAGGCTATACGTCAATAAAGCTATTATTTAAAATGTAGTAGACATGCGTTTTTCCACCTGATTCTTTGTAATCCTTGTATTCTTGGATAACCTGTAACCTCTCTCTACCCCATATCTTTGAATCCCTTTTGCAAAGGAGAAAATAAGTTCAAAACACAGTACCTTCAAAGAAAGTATTCTAACACTGAAAGGATGCAAATTTTGTGGTATGAAAAATACACTATATAGTGAATTTTAGCAATATAACTATCCTGACGCCTCAGGTGTGTAATGGCATACCAGTCAGGGACTATCCATTGTTGTTCTAAATAGATGGTCGAGAATCACGTCACCCAAGAAACAGCTCCTCAAAAGAGAGTTCAAAAACTATTAACCAAAGAGACACAGCTATAAAATGTAGAAAGCTGACTGCCTAATGTGTTTCATACCTCCAGGGATATTGAAAGAGAGACTTTACCCTCAGAATTGAAAAGACCCTCTTAAAGTACAGTCTCCACGGAAACCTCAACTTCACACTCTACTCTCAGCCTTTGTCTCCAGAAGAACATCCTCTTGAACCCATGCTAATATTGACCATGGAATGGTTTTTTATATTTTGTGAAAAATGCTTGAAATATAAGAAAACTCTTTATTCCTGTTATCAAAACACAAGTTTTAAAGGAAAACTTTCAGTTTGGCAATAAAGAGTCTGATACTTTCTGACTGGAAAAGTGTTTGTCTTTTTTTAAATTAAAACTATGAACATATAAGCGCCAACATAGGGTAGTTGGAACTTGGATGTCATAGGCTAGAATTCGGGATATCTGAGTTATAATCTTCGCTATCATTAGAAGAAACTTAGCCAAGGCATTTAATCCTTCTCAGGTTAGTTTTCTTTCTTGTGAAACTAAGGGATTGAACTTGAAATTTTCTTAGATTCCTTATACCTTCAATATTCTATGTTCCCATGAATTGGAAGAATAACTCAAATTCTGGACAATTCTGATAGTAGAACATAGTACCCCAGAGTCTTCAATGAACCAGAGCACTGGACAAGATCTCACCTACAAAGGACAGAACCTATCCTTACCATCAGGCGAAGGAAGGCCTGGTTGTGTGGAGTATATCAGGCTTCCCCAGAAGTTTCTCTTCCATCTTAAAGGGTCAAGATATAGGACACACACCTTCTTCTTCAACAGGCATTACAATTGGAACACGGCTCGCCTCCTTCAGGCGTTGTACCTCCCCATCAGGGATGAAGAGGGAACTCCTGAAATCCTGAAATGTGCAGTTTTCTACCCTTCAAGACCACACACTGACTTGATTATCCACAAGAACTACACTCATTCTGCCTTTTTTCCCTCCTTGCCAGTCAGGACCTGAGGCCTTAGACTCCCAGTCATCCTTCATCCATCCTCCAGTCCCCAATCCCTGTAAGATTGTCCTCTGCACTGTCCCTTTTCTTTCTCCTCCTCTCACTTGTCTCCATCTCTAGTTCCAGAAATCCTTCCACTGTGCCCTTCAGAACTCACCATCCATCATCAGCAAAATCCTGCGTATTCTCAACCTCAGCCCTAAATGTTCCTTTCACGTTCTTTATAGAACAAAAGCCTGCCTCTCTCTGAAGACACACTTCCCCGTAACACTCCCAAGAAATGGCTGTTTTTCTCCTACCATCCTCACACTGTTTCACTCAGAGCTGGGGTAAATATCCTTCTTCTTCCTCCTTCTCACTTTTAAATCATTCTCTCTCCCTTTTCTCCAAAACCTTCCAGATTTGAAGATCATGTCATAAAATAGCACTGCTCGTAACGCCTCAATTTTGCTGTCACATATGGACCCCCAGGTCATTACCCTACATTTCTCAATGACTCTAGCTTCTGTATCACTATCATTCTCCCCTAGGCTAGAGACTCTCTCCTGAATTAATTCTTGGAAATTTCAGTTTACAACAGCCTGATGTCTCTGTTCCTGATCTCCTCTCTACAACGATCTTGCCCACCCATCATTCCTCGGTCACTCCCTCATCGTGATATCCCAGGTCTGTCATTACCAGTAACTGCAGAACAGGATAGCAGCCTCTTTCCAGCCCTCAGTCTGTAGCCCCAGATCTAGGAGAAGAGAGCATCCCTGGTCATAACAAAAGCCCCTAGAGCAACACTGAGGAATAAATGACCAAGAATTTGGAGACACCAGTCTGGCCAAACTTACTTCTCCTACCTCAAAAATAAGAGATGGAGAGTCTTCAGTTCTACGTGGAGAGGCCCACATGAGACGAACACCAGGGCCTATTTGTGTTATTTATACCATTGCTCTCTTAAATAAAATACACAGACTGTCTAGTATCCACTCACATTCCCTATAAAGGCATTTAAGTAAACCAACCAACCAAAACAAACATAAATAAATAAACAAATACATAAGCAAAAAGGGGCAGGAGATCCCAATGTAAATTTTAAAAAGTTTCATCTCCCCCAGTGAAGTCAACTCTAGTACATTGCAGTTTAAATTTATGTTTGCAAACAGTCTGCGTGAGATTGACTCAGTGTGCTACCCTAAGGTAGAGTTAGGATTTTCCAGCTTAGTTTAATTCCAGTTCTGAATACAAGTCATTATCAAAATGCAAGAGATTTTGTTTGCCCTAGCAAAAGAGCACTATTCACTAATTACAGGCTTAATGTTAAATTAGGTCCTGTTTCTCCACAGCAGCAAAGTAATCAGTTGAGAATCCCCTGCCTCTATTAAACATTTACATTAGAACTGCCTAATTACACCAGGATTTGTTTGGGTGGCACTGGCAGATGTTCTGAAAGGCTATGGAAAATTCAGTCACTGTTTCATAGGAGATGGGCACCCACGTAGGACCATCCCGACATCAGAATAGGGTACGTGAGCTCACGTGCAGATCAGGAAATGAACAGGAGGCTTCCCAGTATAATTCAGTACAATAGAGCATCTGAGCACCTGTGATGAAGGTATTTGTTCTCCATCTGCCTCCAGAAAATATTGCAAGGATTCAAAAAAGAAGTCCAGAAAACTTTGATATTTCCACAATTAAGTGTTATGGAAACAGAAGGTTATTTAAATTATTATAATCAGAGTTTGAACCTCATTAAAAAAAAAGTAATATACCCACTTAGATCTCCATTGTGCCAGTTGACAGTGCATTTTCTAAGACCTCTTTACACAACATAAGGCAGGAGATTTGAGAGGTTATGAAATTTTGCTTATTTTAAGCCCTGGGGGTTCATAATTGAGTGGGTGGCACCCTGCCAGCCATTTCTGCTTAACAAAGGAATGAAAAGAACAGGGCTCTGTTTTCTGTATTTCATCTCATGCTGGCATACTTGAAGGGGTAATCTTGGGCCAAACAAGCAACAGATGGCGTGTTTGCAGCAGTGGGATCTGCCAATGCAGGAGGCTCTTCCCTCCTCGCCATACTCTGAACTGCCATGGCCTCATATACATATTAGATTGCTCCAGAAGCACAGGCTTACGGCACCCTTGCTTGGATAGGCTGGCTTGGCATTAACTCTGAGTTTGGCAAATGTCATGGATGACCCATATGTGGCTTACCATAGTTGAGTCATCACTGGACATTTCCATTCTCTAGGAATTCTACCAGAACATTAAAACTGCATCCCACTAGAACCAAGAACTCTCAGCACTGACTTTTCCTGAAAAAGAGAAGTTAAGTTTATGTCTGGAAAATAAAATCGTCCTTTCGAGGTAGTTTTTGGAAAATTCCGAGCAGGTAATCCTGCTTCCCTTCCAGCTCACCTTACCATGTCACTAGCTTTCTACTGCTGTCCTTCGTGTCTTGCTCTGTCTTGTTGTCTTTCTCCCCCTGCTGACCCCATCCATATATTCTTTCTGTAATTTTGTAGCTAAGAAAGTGAAAATTTCTTGAAGACAGTGACTGATCTTAGTCACTATGATGTCCCCAGCATCTAGCACAATGCCAAAAATATAATAGGTGCCTAATAAATGCTTATTAAATAAGTTTTGAAAGGCCTATATGATATCAAGAAAATAAGAAGAATCAGGACTATGTAACAATGTATATTCCCAAAAGAAATAAGCCATGTTAAGACATGTATTAGGTGTTCACACTCCTTTGCAATGTGTTCTTGCTGCTCTTCCCATCAAAAGGTAGAGCCGATTTCTCCACCCCTGGCCTTGGATCCGGACTGACTTTGTACCTTCCTTTGACCAATAGAGCATAAGACAAGACATATCACATCAATTACAAAGCCTAGACCTTTAAAGACTTTGCAGATTCTGCTCTTGCTCTCTTGGAAGCCTGAAGCCGGTACATTGTCAAGAAGCTGGGTCTGGGCCCCTGGAGCATAAGAGGCCACATGGAGGAAAACCAGGTTTCCCTAGTCAACAGCCAGCACCAACTGCCAGACATGAGAGTGAAGCCAGCTTGAATGTGGCCCCTGTCAAGCCAACCACAATCAGCGAAGAACCACTCGTATAGCAAACCAGCAGATTCATGAGAAGTAGTCAATCATTCTTGCCTTGTTGGGGGTCAGTTGCCCAGCAATAGATCATTGAAACACTCCATGCTGTCCAGGTCTTCAGTACCTCTCCTCCCATCACCAAGGCCTGAAACCTACAGTCCTATGTAATGAGGTTGCCACTAGTTTTTTGGATTCAGAGTATTGTTTTAGGCTCCCCCAACCAGCCACTGCTCAAAATTTACTTGCTTTCATCCTTTTTTTTAGGATTCTATACCTTTGCCTAATACTTGGATCCTCTCTCTTTACCGTCCTCTCTGACAAAGAAATTGGTTGGTTGGTTTATTTGATTTTCATTTGAAATTCTTCCCTATGAACCTACTGCTTGCTTCGCTCTCTCTGGGTTCCATGCAGTACGGACCATGGAGAGCCGACCACCTTCACATGCACTCACTTCTCATTGAACCTGAGCAGATTCCTGGAACACACAATGCCCACGACCCTGGTAGGAAAGGGGTTCTTCTAACTTATGCTTTAACCTGAGATATTTTAAAGAAAAAAAAAAAAAAACTTATAGATAATGATAACTCACATAATGGAAAAATAATTATGAAATATTATCTTAAACACAAAGCTATACCCTTTCTGTTCCATTAAGGCCTTTACTACTGTTTGTAGTAAGTTGTTAGCCTTTATATCTGCAAATGCTCAACAGTGATTGTCAGGAAGTTCACAACCAATTGATTTCATTGTTATTCATTATCCCAGGAGTAGCCTTGTCTGTTTACTTGGTTTTGTGTGATCTTTACAAGCCTAATGGCCTTTGACCTGGGTCTAGAGTCTTCTTCTCTGGAAACATTCCGCTTTCATTAATTTCCTAGATACTTTGGAAATAACAGTTATTTCAAGTTCTTTTTAGTGGAAACATTCATTATCTGGTCGGGGTACCTGCTGAAAATAACAAGAAAAACCCTCCAGAATTCCAGATTTCCAGAGTTAGTGCGGCCACTAACCTGCTCCATGGCTGCGGCTGCATAGGGCTGTGTTTCATCTCGAATCTTTCAGTCCCTATCACTGCACGTGCAGATTCAGCCACGGTGCCAGTGGCAGCCCATCACAGGAGGGGGCAATGGAAATCACTATTCTGCTCTTCTCTGGTCACCAGCTTTCCTTTGGGGCCATGGATTCCCTCCTGAATGTTCACATGCAAACCAAGATCAGGATTTAGGCTCTGAGCTGAGCACTAACCTGTCCATTTAATCTGCCCATTGACTGCCACTCTCCAGAAAGGTGATAGTGGCTGAAAGTTTTTCTGGAAAAAAATGAGTCACTCAGTGGCAATTATCTTTCTATAGAGACATTGTGCCTGCCTCTGTGTCAACAACAAAAGACAGGGCACAACTCAATGTCGACCAAATCTAGGTACATCTGGTAGAATGCATATTTCCTTTCTAATTTAAATTTTAACATTTTGTATCATAATATTAATGTAAAACAATTCTTAGGAAGATACTAACAGGAATATGCCCCAGAGGTGGTTTAAGTGTAAACTTTATCTCTCCTTGGTTCTAGAACTTTGATGTTCTCTGTAAAGACAGTATTTCTGATTGTTTTATATGAGGACCATATAGAAGAGGAGTAGGCGGGAGGAAATGAGAGGAGCAATTTTTCTCTCCCTCTTACCTTTCCAAGACTAAACCAGAGGAAGATGCTGTAATCTGTAACCTGTCTCATGCCCATATTCGATCAAATCTCTATAAGGAGGAGGCGTGAGAGTGATGCACCAGAAAAAGTGCAGGAAAAAGTCTCACCTAGCAGATAGACACAGAACATCTGTCACCAATGCAAAGGCTCCCATCCTCTGGGATTTTGACATTTTCTGGAAAACCACAAGTGTGGTAAAGTAGAAACTGCATAAGTTTTAGGGTCTGGCAGACCTGGGTCTTAATCCAGATTTTGCTACTTTCTTGCTACAGATTTTGGGCAGCGTCTTCATATTTACAATGTCGCCTTGCAATGTGTTAAGAGAACGTGGATAAAAATGTAAGTAAAGTAGAAATGTGGTAGCCATTATTGAATCTGTAAATGATTTTATGAACTAATCAGTTTGCATTAAATATAATTCACAAAACTAAATTACATCTTTAATGATTTCTCGATAGCTTTTGTAGTTCCTTCAGGCTTCTGGCATATTTTTCTATAATACCTGCTCCCCCAGCTTAGTTTATTAAAAGAGAAGTGTCTAAAGCAAATTACGCCATTATATCACCCCAAATCCCACTATCATGAAAAAGCACTTCTTGCCTCCCAACCTGTGCTGCTGGTTGCCCATGAGTCCACTTTCTTCACAACAATGCTTCCACAAGGACTCCAGGCCTCTATATACAGGGTCCACAATTGGTCCCAGGAATGTATTAAAGACCAGACTCTACTCTGTGCTAAAGCCACACCCAAGGATCACGATGACCTCAGAATGGTGAAGACCATTCTAGAGTCTTCCTAACTTTCTAGAGCTGAAATAATCACAAAGGTATTAACAGCCACCATTGTATATCGAGTGCTAACAACGTGTCAGGCATTGCAGTAAAAGTTTTATGCTCATAGTCACTCTTCTCCTCATAACAACCCTATAAGCTATTATTACCCTTACTCTACAGACAGATAATTTGAAGCTTAGATGAGTTAAACCACCAAAGGCCACATGGCTAGACAGTGGTAGAGCTAGGATTCAAATCCAGACTTTTACCTGACTTTATTCATGTTTTTCAAATTCTTTTTAAGTAGCAAATGCTTTTTATCTAAACATTACCCAATCCCTAATAAATAAAATGAACAACCCCAGTTGGTGTGGTTTAGTGTATGGACGCTAAGAAATCCCCACAAAGCCCTGGGATCTGTGGAACAAAGAGAAAAATCACTTACTCACTAGGCTGTTGAATGGTGTGCATGAAAGTCCTTTGAGGAATTTTAAGTAACAGAAATGCAAGTGCTGCAGTGTTGGGAGACCAGGTAGCCTGGATGGTTTTCCCACTGTTACTTTAGTCAGAGCATGCTCCTCCTCGCTTCCACTGGGCCATTTCTACTTGTAGTGGAGGGCCCCTTCACCCAGCTTCCAAAGAGAAAAGAAGTGTGGATCATCCACTCTCCAGCTGGGTTAGCTACCAGAGAAGAGACTGTCAGAAAGAGGATCAGGGGCAAGAAATTTTCCCAAAGAGGAGTTTTGGCATAGGCTGTTACACACACACACACACACACACACACACACACCTGTCCCATGGGTCCCTCTGATGGTTTGATCCAATAGGGCCACCAGCCAAGGAATGGGGCTGTGTATCCAGCCCATCACCTGGTTTACGGCTGGTCTGCAGGTGTCTGTGCTAAAGCACTCTTGAGTAGCAGTAACCTCCTACTGCCTTTATTCAGCCCAACCTACTTGGCATTGTCAACTTTATACTCAACGTTTCCGTCATCTATGTGTCCCAGGAGTCTATTTCAACCTCCATTTCCATTTTCATTCCTTTTCTCAACTTCAGCGTTTCTGATGTTTAATGTGGGAAATGGTCATTTTCTAAGAAGCTGGAATTTTCAGATTGCTGTTGAGAACTGTCAGTTTACTGAAAGAGGCTTTGATACTTAGTGAGGGCCCAGAAGAGTTAGCTCTGTTTATTTGATGAGCTCATAAAAAGGCTCTTCTCAACGGTCCGTTAATTAGATGTGTTTTGTTTGTTTGGTTGGTTTTTTGAGGAAGATTAACCCTGAGCTATCATCTGCCGCCAATCCTCCTCTTTTTGCTGAGGAAGACTGGCCCTGAGCTAACATCCGTGCCCATCTTCCTCTACTTTATATGTGGGATACCTGCTACAGCATGGCTTGACAAGCAGTGCAAAGGTCTGCACCTAGGATCCGAACCCACAAACCCGGGGCCGCTAAAGCAGAACGTGTGTATTTAACCGTTGCGCCACTGGGCGGGCCCTAATTAGATGTGTTCTGGTGTTTTTTTTAGAACTTTGTTAGCACTCATAGTTATCAGCTTAGGGAAGCTGTTGACCTTCTGTCCTGTACCCCAAATCACAGTCTGTGGCAAATAGTGATAAAATGGTGCAAGATCTAACAGTTCATGTGCACACTTTTTATAATTTTTCTGTAAATTCATCTATTAAGGTGACCCAAACAAATCAGAGGTAAAAGATGTGCAACTTTGCTGAGAAAAAATTTAGAATGAGTTCACAGTTATGCCCTGTGTGAGATATGCATTGTAACTTCCTTCTCGAGATTAAATTGTCTAAACACTGCTGACAGGGTTCAGGGCAGGCCGCCCCAAGATGCGCCACTCTGGTATGCAGACTATTTAGAGCTGAAGACAGTAGAGGCTCAGAAGACTCAGGAAGAACATTTGGCCTTCCCTGAAACGGCCTAAAAGAATTTAAGATAGAAGGCCTGATCCAGGAAGGAGCTAACACCATGAGATAACTATAGTATAACGTAAAATAGGTGTGGTAAAAAATGCACAAACAAGCCTACCTTAACGAAATTCTCTCAGGCCAGATTCTCTGTAAGTGGCCCTGTAAATAGTTGTTCAACAAACATTTGCTTCTCCATCCCCATGTGAATTGCCTTTCTCCCCTTTGTATTCACAACCACTACCCCAACATCCTCCCTGGTCTTTAGTTGAGATGTTTAAGGTGGCAACTTTGGCCATTGTGGCCAGTGCTCAGTTTTGCCTGGGTTTCTTCCATGTATACATGTTGTTAAACTTTATTTTCTCCTGCTAACCTGCCTTTCTAATTGTTTGACCAGCCATAAGATTAAGGGAAAGCGGGGTGGGGAGGGGTGGACTCTCTCTCTTCCTCTACACTGCTGAAAGCAGTAACAGCCAATATTCCAGATTTATTAAAGTTGGAAGATGTAGAGAGGAAACATGTGCATACACGAGGTGCACAAATTTAAAAATTCTACCTCTTTATCAGTGTAGTTCGATTCTAAAATAGACCATATTTCTAGCCCATTACTAGGGTATTTTTCTTCACTTTTACGCAATATCTCCTGGGAAATGTCAAGGCCTGTTTAAAAATCTTTTTCCTGTACCCGAGTTCGGAATCATTCCAAAATGTTCTGTTCTGCTTACCTATAATCCTCATCTGCTCTGTAAACAACTAGGCCTGCTGGCCTGAAAATAGGCACCAACTTGGATTCCGACATAACCAAGCGGTTTCTTCATCAGGAAACAATAAAATGAGAAGGAAAATATCAATCCTATTTAAATATTAATAGAAATTTTAAAATATTGTTTTACTTATGGAAAAGAAAAAACTGCTTTAAAGTAAAAGAATTATTTTAGCAAGACAAATATATTTTAAAACAATTAATAGAACCCTAAAGTAAGAATTCAGAGGAAATTATTCCTATCAGAAAATGACTAGGTATGTCACTTAGAATTCTTGCCATATTTCAATGGATGTGTCTCCTATCACGTTTAAAATATTATTTAAGATATAAAATTGAAGGTAAAATACAATTACATCTCCATGAACTCTAGAAAGAACAAATCTCATCTATAGTGCTGGCAAGTAGACCAGCAGTTGCCTGGGCTGAAGAACGGGGCTAGGAGATAATGGAGGAGGGGCCCAGGGAAACTTTCGGGGGTGACGAAAATGTTCCATATCTTGGTTGTGGTGGTAGTTTCATGGGTGCATACATTAGTCAAAGCCCACTGAATCATTCACTTAAGAGGAGTGCATTTTATGGAATGTAAATTATTCTTCCATAAAAGTGGCAAAAAAAACAAAAACAAAGGCATGTACAACATTTCAAATACATATATATTTTTACAAATATTTAAACAAAGGTATACTTCTAACTTAATTTTGAGAATCATACATAAAAAACCTTAATACGTCCCCCAATTCTTCACATTTATTGTTTTCATTTCTTTTCTTTTTCTGCCATGTTCCATTACTGACCTCTACTGAGCATTAAGTAGATTTTACAAGAAAATTTAGAAGTCCTTATCTTAATAGATTTCCTTCCTATCAATTACTGTTTGTCCACAAATATATATGTTTATTAAAACTATTGCATCTAAGTCATACATTTCTAGTAGAACGGCTAGTAGAGCCCTCTGCAGGGTCAGGGTAATCATACGCCCATTGGAGATGCTTAGTGGACTCAAAACTTATTTGCCTTGGGGCGCAGCCTCTTGAAATCATTCACCACTTTCCAAAGAGCTTTAAATTTTTTACTAAACTTTTTAAATATATCTCCTGGCTTCAAAATTAGTGTATCTGTATTAGTTTCCTATTGCTATTGTGACAGATTACTGCAAATTTAGTGGCTCAAAACAAGACAAATTTACAATCTTACAGTTGTGCAGGTCAGAGGTCAGAAAAGAGCTTTGTGAGGTCGAAGTCCACATGTTGCGGGGGGGGGGGCCATATTCCTTTGTGGAAGTTCTAGGGGAAAATCTGTTTCTTTGCGTTTACCAGCTTCTAGAGGCCACCTGGCCTGTGGCCCCTTCCTACTTCCTCAAAGCATGTTACTCCAATCTCTGCTTCCATTGCCACATCTCCTTCTCCCACTCTGACACTTCTACCTCCCCCTTGTAAGGATCCACGTGATCACACTGGGCCCATCCAGATAACCCAGGATAATCGTCCCATGTCAAGATCCTTAACTTAATCACAACTGCAGTCTTTTCTTTCTATGTAAGGTAACATACAGGTTTTGGGAATTAAGATATGAACATCTTTGTGAGATCATTCCACCTATCATAGTATACAAAAATAATTGTCAATAAATCTGTTTTTTTATTTATTTATTTTGGTGAGAAAGATTCACCCTGAGCTAACATCTGTGCCAACCTTCCTCTATTTTTTATATATGGGATGCCTCCACAGCGTGGCTGATGAGTGGAGTAGGTCCGTACCTGAGATCCAAACCCGCGAACCCAGGCCTCCAAAGCACAGAATCTTAATCACTCAGCCACAGGGCTGGCCCCTATATCTCTTTTTTTTAAAAACCAAATGAACTCAATAACAGTGAACAATCAACCCAATTTAAAAATGGCTAAAAGATTTCTCCAAAGAACATATGCAAATGGCCAACAAGTCTATGAAAAGATGCTCAGTGTCATTAGTCATTAGGGAAATGCAAATCAAAACCACAATGAGACACCATCTCACACCTACCAGGATGGCTATTTGAAAAAATGAAAAATAACAAGTGCTGACAAGAATGTGAAGAAATTGGAACCCTCATACTTTGCTGATGGGAACATACAATGCTGCAGCCTCTGTGCAAAACAACTTGATGACTTCTCAACAAGTTAAACACAGAACTACCCTATGACTCAGCACCCTATGACTCTTAGATATATACCCAAAAGAATCAAAAACAGGTCTTCAAACAAAAACTTGTATAATGTTCATAGCAGCACTACTCACAATAGCCAAAATGTGAAAGCAACCCAAACATCCATCAACGGGTGAATGGATAAACAAAATGTGGTATGGAATATTATTCAGTCATAGAAAGGAATGAAGTACTGACACATGCTACAATCTGAATGAACCAGGAACATATTATGCTAAGTGAAAGAAGCCATATCCAAAAGGCCACATATTGCACATAATTCCATGTTGGTGAAATATCCAGAAGAAGTAAATCCAAGGAGACAGAAGGCAGCTTAGTTGTTGCCAGGGGCTTGACAGAGGTGGGAATGGGGAGTGACTGCTTAAGGCATAAGGAATTTCCATTTAGGGTGATAAAAATTTCTGGAACTAGATAATGGCAATGGTTGCACAACATTGTAAATGTACTTTATGCCACTGAACTTCACATTTTAAAATCATTAAAATGCTAAATTATATATTTGGTGTATTTTACCACAATTTTAAAAACTAAGTAGAACTATTCCTTAATTTATGTCTTTTAAAGTTTCTTTTAATAAATATTTACACGCTTGTATCTTGTTCTTACACACTTAAAATTTTTCAAACCCTAAGTCAGTCTTTTCTCCACACCAAAGCAGAGTTCACTCAGCAACCTGTAAATAAGATATTCAAGCATAAAATGAGCTGTTTTCAGCTTCTAGACCTTCCTGTGAGGAGGATTTCAAATCTGATTCCTGTAGTAACATCCAGGTTATTTTCTACTGCAAGTCATTAAATGTTTAAGTGACATTCTAATGGAACATCCCAAATCATCAGGAATGTAAATATCTGACTAATAGGTAATTTTTTAAAGGTTGAGAGAGACTGTGCATCTGGAGATCACTCTCTCTCTCTCGTTTTTTTTTTTTTTTCGGTGAAGAAGATTAGACCTGAGCTAGCATCTGTTGTCAATTGTCCTCTTTTTGCTTGAGGAAGATTAGCCCTGAGCTAACATCTGTGCCAATTTTCCTCTATTTTATGGGACATCAACACAGCATGGCTTGATGAGCAGGGTGTAGGTCTGCGCCCAGGACACAAACCCGTGAACCTTGGGCCGCTGAAGCGGAGCAGAGCGTGCAGTGCAAACTTAACCACTATGCCCCCGGGCCAGCCCCAGGAGATCATTCTTAAAGAGCTTTGCTTTTCTATTTTTCTTTTTTTTTAAAGATTTTATTTTTTTCCTTTTTCTCCCCAAAGCCCCCCGGTACATAGTTGTGTATTCTTCGTTGTGGGTTCTTCTAGTTGTGGCATATGGGAAGCTGCCTCAGTGTGGTCTGATGAGCAGTGCCATGTCCGCGCCCAGGATTCGAACTAACGAAACACTGGGCCGCCTGCAGCGGAGCGCGCGAACTTAACCACTCGGCCACGGGGCCAGCCCCTGAGCTTTGCTTTTCTTAGACACAAATAGCGCTCTAGCTGACCTTGGGAGGGAATTGCCAATCCAGCAGGCTGCACATGTGGTATTTGTCTGCCCTTCCTTCAGGATGAGAGAGAGAAAACCTGATCTTTCATCTGCAAGCAGTTTACAGATTATAAAATTGCAATTACACTTTTATAAAGAGAGGATAAAAATGGATTCTGTGTGAGATGCACAACTGAAAAATAAGGTTAAATCTTACATTTATTGTGCCTTTTTGTGCTTGTATAAGCCCAGTTGGCCCACCAGCCTCCCAAGCATTTACCAGGCAATGGGAGTGTCTCCCTTTCACCAAAGAGAAGGTGCAGCCCAGGGGAAGCCGAGAAAGTCCGAACGTCTGGCTTCTAACACCAAGGCTTGACTTCAAGAGAACGCTGCCTTCAACACATGTTCTGTGAACGTCAGCCAGGTTTGCTTTTGTAATTAAAAGTTTCTGGACGAAATTAAGTTTGGAAAATATTGAACAGTATGTCCTCCTTATGAATCTTGGCCATTCATGTGAATATATTAAAGGCTCTGAGAATTCCTGCAGTAGAGAAACTTGCTAGATTTTGTGCAGCCTAGTATATATTTGATTCTATAATTCATTATTGCAAGTAACACTGTCTCCTATAGAAAACTCTCTGGAAATGATATTCTAAAAGACTCGTCCTTATTAGACTTTCATACATTCATTGGTATTTCTTTTTCTCTTACCTTGAATAATTAGGTCACGGGCAGTAATATGGTCTAGTGTAGTATAGAACCCTGAAGCTCATCTTCACTCAGATGCCAAATAATGTGCTATCATCTGCCAATTACGATTGTAAACAGGTGAATTGCATTAATATTGAGTACAAGAATTACATACCATCATTAAATTCTACTGTTAATTATACATTTACTAGAGAGAGTAGGTGTCCATAAAAGCACGAATGGGAGCAAACGCCCATTCTTCACAGGATCCTCGTGAGCTCTGTGACAAAGATTTGAAGAGCTACTGCCAGAAAGCACATGCTGGAGTCATGTTCACAGACCAGGAGTCCCGCTGGAGCAGGTGGCCAGGGGGGACTCCTACCCCAAAGCTGACCTGAAGGGACTCAAGGGCAATGGTGGCTGATGGCATCAAGAGAGAAGAAAGGGTGTCCCCTTGATCCTCTTCTGCAGTGATGGCTCAAGTTTCCCCATCTCTGTGAGGGCAAGACCCTACCTGGGATAGAACACCATCTCCATCACTCTGACGAGAGGCTGGCAGCTAAGGGAGAGGATTGGAGGGCAGTGTGCCTGTGCGCGTGCGTGCGTGTGTGTGTGTGTGACATCGAGCACACCTGTAACATGATTGGATGTTCACTCTCTACTCCTCTTAATTTTTCTAGTTGAAATCTAAAAATAGTTGATCACAGTAAAAAAACAAACAGGAAAATCCAATCGATTACACCATCTTTTCTGGGGATCAGCAACAAAAATACCTTACTGTTTCATAATTGTCACAGAAAATGAAGTGTGCTGCTTTCTGACCTAACACTCAACAGTAACAACTGGCTTCCTCCAAGGATCATGCATATAGAAATGAGTATTATAGGTAAATAAAAGCACATAGAGTGCATGCAGTTAGAATCAGACATTAAATTTCATGGCAAATTGGTATGGACTACTCAAAAGCAACACAAACAACAATAAAATATTTTTAAGCCTTGTGAGATCATATGTTGATGATAATTTGATTTTATTTAAAATACCCCAAACAGTGCTTTGAGACATCCCAGGGTACCACGATGAACTCACAGTGATGTTGCAGGATATTTTAAATGCTCTCCCACATTTGTCAGTCACCCTGCAAACTACTAGCTCCAGTTAGTTCACATTTTCAGTGTTCAGTTGTGCTACATTCCTTTAGACACTAGTGGATCTTTGCAAAGCTATGTTTTTCTGTAGTTGCTGTGATAAAAACAAGTGCCTCGACAAAAATTAACATGGAACAGAAAGTGAGGGTGGAGGTGTTCAATCTTCGATCTGATGTCCAGCTGGTTGCAGATGCTTCTGCCTCCTCCAACCACCATTGAGAACAGGAATCATTCTTACCCATCTTTGCACAATGTCCAGTGAGAATGCAATGCCTTGCATACAGCAGGACTATTTGTGACAAGTTATTGTTGGATAATGCCACGGAAAGCAGCCTATCACTACAAAGCAAAGTACATACACTGTGTATACAACAGAGGTGAATGTGTTTTTGGAAAGTGGGGACCGTGCTGATAATGGGTCTATGGATTAATAAGGGGAAATCCATTTTGTTCATATGGGATGAAGCAAGAAAATCCACGTGGTATTTTCTCACCCATCTGGGATGCCATACAGGCCATAGGGTTTCTCAGTCTGTTGGAATAATCTGTGCAAAATGGGTTCCTAAGTGAAGGGGGAAAGGTGTCACCAAATAAACTGCTCAAAATTAAGAACAGGATAAAGGAGACACTAAGTGTCCTAGTGTTCCAAATGTCCTGTGTCCCAAGAAAAAGAGATGGAGTGCACCCTTTTGGGGGAATGGGTAAGGAATGAGAGTCACAGAGACCCCACTGTGGAAGGGAAAGGAGAAGAAGAGAAGGGACATTGTTAAAAAGTAAATCTATGTCTGTGTGGCTTCAGTGGCCACATCAGAGATGGCCTGACGGGGAAGACAAGCAGGCAGAAGGAGGTGAGCAAGAGGGAAGCAGCGCCCCGGCTTAGGCTGCCGCGGTTAAGAAGGGAAGGGACTCAGTGCAGCCCCATTCAGAGTGGGAGGACGGGAAGGGTCTGGCCACACTCTGGCCATGAGCAATGTTCCCCAAACGTGCTAAACAGACCACTGTAGGCACTGGAGGGGGATTCGCTAGTCCTGCAGTGATAGATGTCTTCTTTGTTGTAATAGCTGTATACATATGTCTGTGCATTTCCATGCATTTAAAATACATACCTAGCCTCAGAGGCACAATTTCACAATGTAATTGCTGACAAGAAGGAGGAAGGAATAAGCTTTGCTGTCACCCAGCTGACACATACTACATGGACCACAGGCGTGCCCCAGAGCTGCTAGATGGATATGTCTGGACTCGTGAAGACAGTAAGTAAATGCTGGAAACTGGAGAAACTCTGTTTATGACAACTCCCCAAAAAACTGACCCTGGCTTTTCTCAAACTTTGTAGGGCCTTGTTATACAAATTCTTTGAAGATGCGAAGCCCAACTTTTATTTGCTGGTGCATCTGGGCAGGAGAGCGGTTGCTTGGAAAATCATGCAGGGAGCAAGATAAACCTTCCATGCTCAGGCAAACACAGGCTAGAGCTGCCCAGATGAAAAAGGAAAGAAGATGAGGTTGGCCCAGTGGCACAGGAATTGTGTTCACTCGTTCTGCTTCGGCGGCCAGTGGTTGGCAGGTTCAGATCCGGGGTGTGGACCCAGCGCTGCTTGTCAAGCCATGCTGTGACAGTTGTCCCACATATAAAGTGGAGGAAGATGGGCACAGATGTTAGCTCAGGGCCAACCTTCCTCAGCAAAAAGAGCAGGATTGGAAGCAGATGTTAGCTCAGGGCTAATCTTCCTCAAGAAAAAAAAGAAAGAAAGAAAAAGAAAAAGGAAAGAAGAGTCTATAGGTGTATAGAGGAGAAATATCAGGCTTCTGTATGTTTTGAATATCTAATGTGGCACAGGTCTAAGAGGAAAAAACTTGCTTTAATCTTACATCGTATCATTTTATGCCTGATATTTCCTTTTACCACAAGGAAGGGAAGAGTTTGCACTTATTTGAGTAAGTTTATTATTCTAAAGGAAAAATATAACAATTAAATTCAACATTGAAAATATTTTATCATTCCCCTCCCTAAAGCATGATCTTCAAAAAAAAATAGTAAGAGGGTAATATTTTGTGTTGTTACTTTTGCACACTGATTTTCAGCAATTTCCAAAGTATTTCCTGTTTTTTGTGCTGCAATTCACTTATAACCTCCTCAGGGAAAAAGATGATCAACGAATATTTCTTGGTAAATGCTCTGGATTTAGTCCAGCTTGTTTTGAAATCAAAAACCTTCTGGAACATATTAGTCGGTAGGAATAAAGCAGAGATGGTAGGAACAAGGTTCTTTAACAAGAGCACATTCCACATGCAGAATATGTGGAAATGCCACCAAGGCAGAAAATCAAAACAGAACTGAGTGTTGAGAATTATTGAGAAGAGCACTGGATGTGAGGGAGGGTATGTGTGCATTTGTGGAGAAAGAGAGACATCCTCACTCAATTTAAAAAACATGCATTTTCTTTTAGAACGAAAAAGCACCTTTAGAACTGCTCTTTAGTTTTTTAAAACTAAAAAGCAGAAAAAGATTTTAAGTATTCTCAGTTACCAGTAAATAATTTTCCCCAAGGAGAGGAAAGCAATGCAATAGAGGATTTATTGATATAATGAATTACTACTGAATTAATAAACCACAAAGAAACCCATGTCTCTATGGATGCAAGTGTGATTGATTAAACACAAAGAAGCCATAATAGTAGCCCCAACTCCAAATCTGAATGTACACAAGTGAAAATTAAAAGCAGCAGCTACCTATAGTATTTAGAAGCTAACTTGAGAATTCACTCAAGAAGTGGGCTAGTGTATAAATGAAAGTCGTAAAACATCACAGGACCCATCACTGCCAGTGTGAGGCAAATATAGAAGAAATCAGAACACACAGCTGAAAATGGTTTGTTCAAAAATTGGATTATAAATGAAGAGGGGTGGGAGTTGGGAAGAGAGAGATTGCTGTGCCAGAGGGCAATGGAGCAGGCTTCATGGAGGAAGTGGCATTTGAACTGGATCCTGAGGAGAAAGAAGTATGACATGGACATGCGGAGATAGCTAGGAATGAGAGAAAGAAATTCAAGACAGAGGAGCCAGGACAAGTAAAACAACAAAGAGAGAAAAGCATGGATGGATAGCCTTCAAGAAAATGAAATCGGTTTGGAAAAAGCCAGCGTGTATAAAGGAAATTACTCATAATAGCTGAAATTGAGTATGAACTGTATGCCAGACACTGTTACAAACATTTTATAGACAGTATGCTATTTAATCCTCACCAGACGACTATGAGGTGGGTACTGTTTTTATCATGACAGTACAGTGAGAAAACCGAAGCACGAGGAGAGTGAGGAATCTGAGGTTCTACAGGTGGGAAGGGACAAAGCTGGTTTTCAAACCCAGGAAGTCTGAGTTCAGAGCCCATATTCTTAGCTGAAACATTATGTTTTACCCAGACCGAATTCAGCACCTTCTACTCTAGTTGTGCTTTTCCTCCTGGAGAAGAGTTTATCTTATCTGAGTAAACAGCATCCATCCACGCAGGAGCTCACACCAGAAATCAGACCCCATCCTTGACTCTTTCCTCCCCCTCACTTCCAATCCCATCAATTGCCAAATCTGGAATTGTCTGACTCCCGTACAGCTCTCAAGATCTCTGCACTTCTCTCCGTCACCTCTACCTCTCCCATAGTCCAGGTCACCTGCCATGACTCACCTGGACTAATAGCCTCCTGGGTGGCCCTTCAGCCACCAGTCTTCCTTCCCTCCAGCAGTGGTTCTCAAAGTCTGGCCCCAGGAGCAGGGACCTCCTTCAGCATCTCCTGGGAGCTTGTTAGAAACGGGGATTCTTGCTCTCTCCCCAGATCTACTCAGAGGTGAGATCCAGCAATAGGTGTTCCCTCCAGAAGATTCTGACACACACTGAAGTTTGAGAACCGCTACTTCATATCATTTCTCTATGCTGCAATCTGTGCACACCTTCTAAGATGCAAATTAGGTCTAACTCTTCCTTCTGTTGATTAATTTTCACGCATTTAAATGTAGGTGTTATTTCTTCAGAGAAATCACCCTTCTCAACTAATTGGGGTTCCCTGTGCATCCTCCTTTCACCTCCACACTTTCCTGTTGAAGCACTTATCACACTTGACCAGAATTGCTTATCTATCTCTCTTTTATCTGCACACACTAGAAAGGCAGGGATGGAATTTGTCTTCCTCACCAGCATATCCCCAGCACTTAGTACAGAAACTTTTACAGTATGCAAATGTAATAATCATTTGTGAAGGAGAGGAGAAGGGAAAGGAAGGAGGAAATGACAGCTAAGGCCATATCCTAGAAAACCCTGTACATCAGATCGAAAAGTTAAAAATTCAGTAGATAATGGGAAGCCATTGAAAGTCTCTGAGCTGGGGCCTAGGAGGGAGAGTGGTTGAAATGATCAAAATCACAAGCAGAGGATGACTCATCAGGCTGTAGTGCAGAGGACAGACTGGGCTGTGTGAAAGCAGGAAGAAGAGCAGAGAAGTCCTCCCTGCAGAAGGCAACCAGGGCCTGAAAGGCAGAACGGGCTTTATGGGAAAGGGAACAGAAATGGACCAATGTTACTTGCCTTTGAGTTAGCTGGCCAGAGCAATCCAGATGTAATACAACCCAGAAAACGCTTGTATTTCAAATCCAAGTGAATAAAAAGATAGTGACACTATTAGCAAAAAATAATAAATATGAAAGGTCAGCTGAGTTCCGACTGAAGGGATGATGAGCTTAGGGACGTATTGCATTCAAAGCAACTGTGAGCTATCTGGATGAAAATGGCCTGTGTAAATGTGGGGGTGGACTCAGGAGAAAGAGAGACCTAAAGAGACAAGCTTGGGAGGCATCTGTAGAGAGTTCAGGAGGTTTACCCAGAAGTGTTTACTGTGCATCTTTCCCAGGCTTTCCTTTGCTTATTCATACAGAGCCTAAGGCTTCCCTTGGGATACACTCCCACCTCAAAAATCCATACCCTTCCTATTCCTTCTCCAACAACGTTTACAAACACCAGTGGGCAAATGGATTCCTCAGCTCAGAAGCATGCAAACCCATAATTATGGTTGTAGAGAGGGTAACATATAAAACATTAGCATTAGGACTGAAGTACCTTATTAAAATGTAGGGTTCTTGAACTATCCACTCAAATATTCAAATGTCAGTTTTTAATGGAGAAAAACAATTATAAGTATCATGTTAATTAAGCATTTAAATGCTTTAGATGGTTGATTTGACATTCAATTTTGGTTGCTTTACCTTCCTATAAATATTCAAAACAAAAAAGTAAAAATTACACTGAAGAATCTATAAAAGCTTTTATGAATTATCCTTTTGCAGTGGGAGTAGAGTTATAAAGATTCAATGAGGATAATCAGACCACTCAAGTGGATCCCACTCCAACAATCAGGAAAATTAGCTAATAAATCAGCTTTTGGACAGTACAGACAGAGGTAATAAAGAACATTTTTCCCACATTCAGATAAAGAGTCTCTAAATCTTTCTAGTCACAAGTCAGCACCAATGGGAACAGCTAACTTCAAAAATGAACAATAACATAAAAGAGTACTTATTTGTTCTACTGGTGTGATGAGTGGCTAGTATCTAGCCTTCTGTTAGACTGCAGGCTCCATGAGGATGTTTCTGTGTTGTCTTCTTTCCTATTATATCCCCAGACCTTAGCAGCATTACATAGAGTAGAGGATCAACACCAGTGAAGGGTGAGAGGAACGGAGGAAGGAAGGAAGGAAGGAAGCAAAGATGGAAGGAAGGAAGGAAGCCTCCCCATGTGGACCCACTGCGAAAACCAGACCACCTCACGTTACACTCAGATACATGAAGTACATTCTTAATGGTGGCTGCTCACACTCTTCGTGCTTCATTTTAAGGAAGAACAAGAAAGAAAGCTCTAATTTCCCTGGAACCATTCCCTCCTGGCCCTGCATCACCAGCGAGCTACGCTTTGCGTCCTTGTTGGAGGACAGCTTCCCAAGAATTATTTTCAAAAATACGAAGTCAGCCACTCCACATTTTTTAAGCATCTAATCAAAGGTCTCATTTATTTTTCTATTCCACCACTAACATGATCCCAGTCAGAAAGATACATAAAATAAAGATCTAAAAATCTCCTTAGGAGAGCAAAAAATGAGTTAAATATCATATTTATCATGTTTGTTTTAGGAAGATAAGAAGGTTCTCATCTCGATTATGTTGAAACTAACTAATTTGGTGAAAATTTTCCTTAGGAATAAATTGTATTTTTAAAATTATATTGCCATTTACAAAATACTTTTAAATAGGTGTTCCCAGCAATCATGCGAGAAAATAGGAATTTTCATTTTACAGATGATAAAATTGATACTGAGAAATATTTAATAATATACTTAAGGTGACAGAGCTTGGAAGAGAAGGAACAGATATGTGAACTCTGATCCATCTGCTTCTTCCCACCGGCTAGATGATTGTTAGGAAAAAGAAAATTCAATTATTAGTATTTGATTCATAAACCAAAGCAAGCATCTTTCCACTAGACTTCACTTCCTAATCTCTCACAAGGTTATTATGGAAGATAATAGTTATGTAGGAATGGATTAAACTCTCCTCAATGTGGTTAAAAAGCACACAAATTGTTGATACGTATGCTTCAAATCATCTGCGCATGGAAGAAGTGCATTTTAGACTGCGCACAGAAGAAGTTTTACTTGCTCCATCCATTTTATTTGTTTTGAGATTAATATTTGCATACCTTTCCATTGCTAATGCCTCCCAGTGACCTTCTAGACTGACCTTGCCTTTAAAGAACTAGAAAAACTGCCTGCCGACTGCATTAGTCAGCAACATAAGGCTACCCCACCATCCCCAGCCCGTCATGGTTTTTAGGTTACTCCGCTGTACTGAGCCATCAAGCATAAAGACCTCAGTCAAGTGCACATGAATGGCTGACAGACTCCGAGGTGATGGAGAAGTTTCAGGTCTTTAGTAGCCACAGATGATGGGACTTTCAGGATCCTCTATCTTCTCCAGCCAGTGGCCCCAGAGACATAAGACCGCCACCAGAAAGTGCTTGATGCTGTAGGGAGAGAAGCAGCCCCTTCTGGAACTGATGTTACTTTGCAAGGTATTTTATTCAGGGTAAGCATTTTCGTTGGACAATACCCGCTTAAAAAATAGACCACATGTAACGCCATATGGAATTAAATGGGGGCTGTTTGAATGGTCAGCTCATTGGGTCTGTTGCAATGGGCAGAGGGCCAGATTTGAAGCAAAGCCTGGATGCAAGCATAGCTCCACCATTTATTCACTGAGAACTATAGGTGAGCCCCTTAATTTCTCTGATTCTGTTTTCTCATCAATAAAGTCAGAGATTTAGCACAGGAAATCACTGACATCCCTTTAGAGCTAATGTCTTGTAAACATATTATTTTGAAGCATTACAAAATGAAGTAATATCTACAAAAGCATTATAAACTGCTGAAAAGGCATATGTTCTTTTATGACCATCTTAAGAGTAAATCGACATGATGTGCTCAAAAGGGAAGACCTCTACAGAATTTGGTTGAATTAATTTTCCATTTTGAAGGTGAAACTGAATATTAATGAAATTAGCCAGGCGACATTTCCTCTAAGAATTTCAAATGGGGTAAAAAAAAAAGCAAGCTAAAATTTAATGAACAGTAGCCTCCATTGTTTGTTTATTTGGGTTTACAAAAGTTGAAAACATGGAGGTAAAGTGACCGAAAGTAAAACTGAAACGGAGAACTAAGGAGTTCAAAATTTTTCCCTAGAGCGAAAACTCTGAGATCAGCTTTGCTAACTGCAGCCATGCATATTCAACATAATCAACTGTTGTTCGAAACTAGCCAGGTCTTTCTGCCCCTCCTTAGGACACGAGTGAGCTGTCTTTCCCAGAGATTCAAAGTCCAGACATCAAGATTCAGTTTTCAAGGCCAAATACAGGCTGATGGAAAGGCACCAACAAGCAAGGCCATGTGCTCCACCTCCCCTACCTAAAAGCCCAGATAAAAACCCCTGCCTTTTTCCCTTCAAGGGGGTGGATCTGAGTTCTAACTCCCATCTCCTCATCAGGCCACCTTTTGATAGAATATTAAAACTCTTTCTTTGCCACAAGCCTGACGTTTCAGTTATTGGCCCCACTGTGTGATGGGTAAATGAACCTGTTTGTAACTGGTAACAAAATTTCACTGTATCAGTATCATACACATAGCAGCTGCTAACTACTGCTAAAATTTCCAATCCTCTCTAAGAAATCTAATTAGGTGCTGTATGACTTGATCACAGACATTATAATTAGCCTGATTTAGATCCCTTTCCCTCTAAAAATATTGCTTTAAATGTTTACTAAAACTCTGAGTTTCATTGTTCTCATTGTACAAGTAAACTTTTCTCCTCTCCAAATTCAGAGGAACACAGTAGAAAGCACATGGAGTCCACAAGTGAGAGTTTTAGCCCTGTTCTTGTCATTAAATAGCTTTGCGAGCTCAGGCAAATCACTTAGCCTCTCTGAGCTTCGATGTCCTAATTTGCTAACAATAGGTTCCTGGAAGGTCAGAACAGAAAACTTCAAGGGCCCTTCCATGCCCAAAGATATTGCCGCAGAACCATCTGTGAGAGAGAGATGAAATGTCTTAGATGTATATCTCACTTGAGACGTCTAAACGTAACTTCATCTCTCTCAGCGCTCAAAACAAGTGCAGGCGGAATCTCACAGGAAAAACAAGACATTTTATAAGAGGTGTATTTTGAAATTCTTGCCCAGAATTACCACATCCACTACCCTGGCAAGGCAGTATTCTCCTACATATACCCCTGGAAATTTCCACCTTAGCAAGTAAAGACAAAATGTAGCAGGCAGATCAAACACAGGTTTTACCTGAGAGGGAATTGTAGTCACTGGCCTTCTGTGGTTATTCCTTTATCAGGTTAAGCAGTGGTCACCCTGGAAATTGTCCAGAGTGTGATGAATTATAGAATAGCCAGAAAACTTTTACTTATTTAAAATATATATATGGCTGAGGATGGAAACAGAAGGCCGGAGAGCACAGGTCCTAATGATGGGAGCCTAGAACAGACAACAGTGATAAGAGAAGACAAAATGTTCCAGCCTATGCTGGAGGATAGAGTTTTATTGCCTGGGGATGCGATCAATCCAGCTCTGTACCACTGTATGATGTGTCCTAATCATGTGAAGATTTTATATAAGCGTTAGGTTTTCTTCCTGTTATCGGAGGACTATTTTGTGGCTCTCTTGATGTGACAGTAGCTGCACAGCAGCATTGAAGACTTTGGATATCACACTTCGAGCACTGCAACACAGACAAATAATATGTGGAGGATTATAACCAGAGTTTGTAGTCCATTTAAAGCCAGAAGTAAAGAGGGCTCATGTTAAGCCAAGAGAACAGGTCTCAAACTCAATCCAAAGAGTGTACCAAACCAGAAGCAAGGGACGGTTTTGCAGTGATTCAGGAATGGTTTGCAGGCCGGCCCCATGGCCCAGTGGTTAAGTTTGCACACTCTGCTTTGGTGGCCCAGGGTTTTGCCAGTTTGGATCCTGGGTGCAGACCTAGTACAGCTTATCAAGCCCTGCTGAGGGAGAGTCCCACATAGCAGAACAAGAAGGATCTACAACTAGAATATACAACTATGTACTGGGGGGCTTTGGGGAGAAGAAAATAAAAAGAGGAAGATTGGCAACAGATATTAGTTGAGGGTCAATCTTTAAAAAAAAAAGAATGGCTTGCGTCCCTTTAATTGAGAGCCATAGACCTCCCTAAGTTTAGGACCACCATCCTAAACTTTCACTGTTGTGTTCATTATTCACGGTACCTGATGAGATCCTGTTCAACGCGACTTACAAACAACTTTTTTCTAACGTCTTTTCTAGAAAGCCAAATCTCTGAAACATTATCAGAAATATCTTCATGGACATATTGGACAGGACCAAATATGACCAAATATTAAGGACATTTTGGCATGGACTAAATGTCTTATAGATATCTTGGACAGGACCAAATGTCCTGCAAGGCAAAGGAGTTGGTCTTTATGTTACCTTGTGACCATTCCAGAAAACTAAAAGATAATTTAGGTTTAAAGGGCATCTTAACAGTTTGATTATTCTGAATTTGTGGTCTACATTTGAGAAAGACAAAATCAAGGAAAGTTGTCAGAGGAGACAAAATACAAATATAAGTTGCGGTATTTAAAGGCAAGAAATAGTTACAAGCAATATTTTGAAAACATACAATAAAAAGCAGCAACACAAACCGACCCAGTGGCATAGTGATTAAGTTCGTGTGCTCTGCTTTGGCAGCCTGGGGTTTGCAGGTTTGGATCAGGGCATGGACCTACACACCACTCATAAAGCCATGCTGTGGAGTCATCCCACATACAAAATAGAGGAAGATTGGCACAGATGTCAGCTCAGGGTCCATCTTCCTCACCGAAAAAAAAAAAAAGAAGAAAAGTAATAATCCTTATAAGCTTATCTTTTTTCAAACATGGGAAACTTTTTTCAAAAGGATTAGGAGTGTGGCAACAAATTCAGAGTGTTAGCAGAATATCTTGAGAAAAAGGAATCTCTGTTATCTGGGCAGAGAATAACTTGGTCATTTTACAGGAAAAAAACCCCTCATATTCTAATTTTATGTTTTGCATATCATCCATTTTCCAATTTGCAGTAAGGAATACATAAGCCCGTCTCTTTAAATAAATTTATTAACACTGAGTCAACTTTGTCAAAACACAAAATAAAACACAACAAATGTCTAACACAATTCTTGTTTTCTTCAAAGTCAACATCTTTGGTATTAGAAACCTATATTATCATCTTATTTAGATTGTTTACATTTACAATATGCCCTCAGATTTGGCTATTATCTTGTTCATTATTTATAAACTTTTTAAAGTAATCTAAAGCGATTTTTTATATTTATTGTTTAAACATACATAATGTATAACTAGGCAAATGGATGATAAAATTAAAGCTATTAGGGCCTGGTCCCATGGCAGAGTGGTTAAAGTTCTGTGCACTCCGTTTCGGCAGCCCAGGTTCACTGGTTCAGATGCTGGGCATGGGTGGACCTACTCCACTCACCAGCTATGCTGTGGAGGTATCCTATGTACCAAAAAAATAGAGGAAGATTGGCAACAGATGTCACTCAAGGCAAATCTTCCTCAGTAGAAAAAAAAAATTAAAGCTATTAACTTTAAATCTAAAGTACAACTGTCAGCATATTAGATTTTAAAATTCTGTGTGTGTGTGTGTATCTATATGTCTGGTGGAATTTGCCATCTTAATAAGTGATAACAATTTCCTTAAGAAGGAAATAGACTAATATATTTATCTTACATACCATTTGTATTTCTCTGTAATTATAATATCAACCCTTTTTATTAATTGTCACCATGGATAATAATTTTCACATTTAATCAGATAATGGAAGAATTCTTCAAATGATTCCTTATTCCTAGAAGAAAAAATCAACTTATTTGAAAATAAACTCAGCAACAGCAAATAAGAAGTTGGAGTCCAGACCTAACCCAGGTCCCACGTATGGTCACAGTTGGAGAGCTTCTGAGTGGGAGCCTCAGGGGGCCGCCAGGGAGTGCCCACCCCTGCAATCTTGGCCTCAGCAGCAAGAAGGTCTTTACTAGATCCCAGTGGAACTTCCAGGATTCTTGAAGACTGACCTCCAAAATACCACCAGAAAAACCTATTGCTCAAACAAAGCTGAGTTTATTGGTCTTGCTACGTTACGGGAGACCACTACCTGACAGTCTGTCTTAGTGGGGAATCAGAAGGGAGAAGTCAGGGGGGATATTTACAGCATTTGAAGGGTTAGGCTGGGTGATTTTCTGCAAAGCAAGCAACTAGTTGGGATGGGGCAGAGTTTATGCCATAATATTTTTGAATGGGTGGGCATAGTAAGGAGAGGGGCTTAAAGTGGCTACTGATGATGGAGCTGTTAGTTTTGAAAAATAAGCAGTTTGAGTTGGTTCACAGTCTTTTCTTCCAGGAGCAATTATTTCTTGGAGCAAGTTGCTAAGTGATTTTTGTCTGGTCTCAACATTGACTAGTATGCTTCCTCTCAGAATTGTTTAGCACAGGGACAAAAACTCTGTCGGTTTTGGTTTTCATAATGAACAACCTCATAGAGCTTCCAAGAACAGGCCTTGGAGTTGTACTGCCTATTTTCAAATCCCAGCCTTTTAGCTCGCTAAAGGTGTGACCCAAACTGCTGAATTATCTTTTCTTAGTCTCGGTTTTCACATCTGTATAATTTTAGCTTATATTTATTGGCCTATTCCTACTGCACTCCTGACTCTGTTTTAAGTATTGTATTTAATTCTTTACAACAGCCTAATGAGGAAGACACACTCATGCACTTTTGCCAGATGAGGAAATAAAAACAGAGAGGTTCAATGACTGTCCCATCGTGTCACAAGAAAGTGGAGGAGCCACCGTTTGGCCCATGACTGACTTCGGAGATATCACAGTTTATTGCTCTGTTCTATGGCCTCCCACAGGCTCAGTGGGAGGATGGAATGAGATAATCAATGTAAAACACTCAGTCTCTGGTATGTGATAAATGATCACCAAATGTTAGCTGCTATTAAACTACTAAAACGAAAACTCACTGAAAGGGCAGAGTTAGGAAGAAAACAGTATGTAGAGATTGCTCTGTCCCTGACTTTGTGAAGATTTCTAAAGGGGCAAATTGTAAAAGTCATGGTTGTTTTATTAAAGGAGAAGAAAAACTTCCCCTATAAAATAAAAAATGGTAGCATATAATACAGTACAGTCTTTCTCGCTGCACCAAATGGTCAGAGATTACAACCCTTGCAGAGACTTACGTAATATTATGCACCATGCTGCTACCCTCACCTTAGATAAGAAAGTGTCAGCCTTCCAAGTTGGAACCGAGGCTAGCACCTATCTGTGGGATGGATCAATATTTTCTCTCCATCCTTAATTCTTAGTTCTAAACCACCTACCTCAGGCAGTCTGAAAATCCCACCGGCTAAAAGAATGAGTAAATGCCTTACTCTGTCAAGGCAGTTCTATCCCAAGACATGAGTCTCAGGCAGCAAAGGACCAATGGTCCTGTGGATGGCGCCTGTGCCCTCTGGTAGAGTAACGTGATTGGAACAACAGCAAACATACTGAGTACTTGCTATATAAAGATCCCTCTGGAGTGTTCTGTATCTAACAGCTCATTTAACACTTACTCAGCCCTGTGAGATAGGTGCCATCATTGCACACACTGTAAAGATGAATAAACCGGGGTGCAGCAAGGTTGATCACTTGCCCCGAGTCACACAGCTCAGTCAGTCACAGATTCGGACCTGGGCAGCTTGGTTCCGAATTTGTGCTCATAACAACTTTGCTATGCTGCTGGGGTTAACCTGGACCCTCCAGTGAGCCTCCAGCTATTATGGCTCCGTGCTCTACTTCTAAAGAGGCTGAGTTCCTGCCACCCTTGTCCTACATCAGCCGAAGGAGCAACGAGTCCCGTTCTGTTTGTTCTGAGACGAGGGAAGCCACAGAGTCCTAAAGATAAGTCTATAGTCGGGAGTGACAAAGATTTGAAACAGAAGCTAGCAGAAGGAAAAAGGGAGAAATACCATTATAATGACACTCTGTGATGCTTCTGAAATGGCATATAATCAGTTAAATACAGAAGAGGTTTGCTGGTGGCTAAGAGGAAAAAGCAGAAGCAGGGATGGAGGCTGACAAAGAGATGTGGGAAAAATTAAAAGGCAAAATTTTTACCTCGTGGAAGTAAAGGTACAAGTGAAGATAAATCAGAGGGAAAGAGTAAGGACGCAGGCATAGAGCTGGCACATGGGAAAGGCGAGCTGATTGACAGGAGGTGAGTGTCGTTACATCGCTGCTCTTAGGAGTTTCATCATCAAATGACCTAATTATCTTTCTGCAAAACACAAGAGCTTCTGACCTAACAGGGTGACAGATATATTTCAGTGGAGTATAGAGCAAAGGGCTATGACTGGCAAGAGTAAAAACCCCAGTGGGCTGAAGAAGCCAGCCCAGTCACCCATGTGCAAGACAGGAGTGTGGAAATCTGGCGTAAGAATGAGAAGAAGTACTATTTGTCACTGCCTTTTTTGAGATGTGGAGATAAACCTACTTTGGGGTGGAAGCCGAGTTCCAGGGCCTGGGTGCCAGCTGAATCCAGGCTTTAAGGCAGGAAGGAAGCCACTCTGCATAGGGGAGGAAAGAGGAATTTGACTTTGGTGTAGAATCCAGAGCTCAAAGGGAGGAGTCCCAGGGAGAGCTGGGGGAGGAGGCAGAAGGGGAGCTTGGTGGCCAAAGCCAGGAGGGGACTTTAAGGGAGAGGATCAGTGTCTGACGGGGATTGTTGAGCTGTTCCTGCACAGCGAGTGGCGCAAGAGCCTCATGATGAAATCCTCAAAAAGAATTGCACTACTCACCAGCAGGCCCTGTTGGTGCTCGAGTCACATGCCTGGGCCCCCTGGATCACAGCCAGCTCGGTGATGGTCTCAGCCGGTGTGGGCCCTGGAAGTGCAGAGGAATTTATGCCACCAGGAGCCGGAGATGACTGTCCTGTTGTCGACAATTCTTGGAGGCACTGCGTACATTTCGCAGAAGTCCTGACAGAACAGAGCCTTGCTGTCTGCAACAGCGACCTTGATAACACGCCATTCGATTTTTCCTCCTTTTGTCACTCACCTTCCTACTCCCTTGCCCGGCTTCCTGAGCTCACCTCCCAAACGAGCTCCCTGCACTGAAGTCTCCTCTCACTTGCTTTGTGCAGAACTCAAAACTGACAGTCTTCCCTTTGTTTGTGAGAATGGAATGTGAAGACGTCGGGAACAGGGTACTGTTCTTTAGTTCAGCCTGACAAATAGCAAAGTAGAAAGTGCCCACCTAGATGCAGAGGCTCATGGACAAAAGGACCTTGGTACCTGAGAGACTCTGGGACTTGCTGTCAAAGATGTGTGTTTACGGTGCCGGCCGGTGGCGCAGCGGTTAAGTTCGCATGTTTCGCTTCTCGGCGGCCCGGGGTTCGCTGGTTGGGATCCCGGGTGCGGACATGGCACCGCTTGGCACGCCATGAAGAAGGAAGATGGGCACAATGTTAGCTCAGGGCCAGGCTTCCTCAGCAAAAAGAGGAAGACTGGCAGTAGTTAGCTGAGGGCTAATCTTCCTCAAAAAAAAAAAAAAAAGAAAAAGAAAAAAAACCACTCTTGGACTGGCCGGTGGCGCAGCGGTTAAGTTCGCATGTTCCGCTTCTCGGCGGCCCGGGGTTGGCTGGTTGCGATCCCGGGTGCGGACATGGCACCGCTTGGCACGCCATGCTGTGGTAGGCGTCCCACATATAAAGTAGAGGAAGATGGGCACAATGTTAGCTCAGGGCCAGGCTTCCTCAGCAAAAAGAGGAAGACTGGCAGTAGTTAGTTGAGGGCTAATCTTCCTCAAAAAAAGAAAAAAACCACTCTTGGACTGGCCAGTGGCGCAGCGGTTAAGTTCGCACGTTCGGCTTCTCAGCGGCCCACGGTTCGCCGGTTCGGATCCCGGGTGTGGACATGGCTCCGCTTGGCACGTCATGCTGTGGTAGGCGTCCCACATATAAAGTAGAGGAAGATGGGCACAATGTTAGCTCAGGTCCAGGCTTCCTCAGCAAAAAGAGGAGGACTGGCAGTAGTTAGCTCAGGGCTAATCTTCCTCGGAAAAAAATAAATAAATAAATAAAATTAAAAAAAAAAAAAAAGATGTGTGCTTCCTGCTGCCTTCACCTCCCTTTCCTGCATTCTCTTTATCTCTCCATCAGAGTGTCTGGCTGCCTCTTTCCCTTGTGTCCTGCTAGTAGTGATATTAACTGCACAAATAATCCAGTCAAAAAACAAGCAAAAAGATTTGAATACAGACACTTCACAAAGGAAGACATGCACATTGCTAATAAGCACACAAAAAATTCTCAACATCATTAGGCATCAGGGAAAGGGAAGTTAATACCACAAGTAGAAACCACTCTTCATTCACTAGAGTGGCTAAAATGAAAAAGAATAAAGCCTCAACTTCTGATAGGGATGTAGGATCATTGCTGGTGGGAATATAAAACAGTACAACCACGTTGGAAAACAGTTTGGCAGTTTTATATAAAGCTGAGCAAATACTTATGGACCAGCAGTTCCACTCAAGAAATCTTCCCCAAGAGGAATGAAAACACTTGACTACCAAAGACTTGTGCAAGAAGGTTCATAGCAGCTTTATTCAGAATAGAAAAAAGTGAAAGTCGCCCAGGTGTCCAGAAGTAAGAGAGTAGGTAAACAAACGCTAGTCTATTTAGATAAAGGAATAAACATGGGTGAATAAGAAAATACTATGCTGAGCAAAAGGAGACATCAAAAGATAATATAGTTTATTCTATTTATATGAAGTTCTAGGACACCCAAAACTAATCTATATAGTTGAAAAAATTTAAAAGAATGGTTGCCTTAGTGAGTAAGGATAACGACTGATTGGAAAAGGGTAAGAGAGAACTTTCTGGTATGAAGAAAAATGTCTATATCTTGATGGAGTTTCAGTTACACAGCTTTATGCATCTGTCAAAACCCATAGAATGGTGCATTGAAGATTTGTGTATTTCATTCTGTTTAAATTTTACCACAAAGAAAATAAAGAATCATAAACAAATGTTGAACTCTAATTAACGTTACACAAAATGAAGTATTTAGTGGGAAATGTACTAA
Organism: Equus caballus; assembly: GCF_041296265.1. Lineage (NCBI taxonomy): Eukaryota > Metazoa > Chordata > Mammalia > Perissodactyla > Equidae > Equus > Equus caballus. The sequence continues at coordinate 22,787,789 of NC_091692.1, forward strand.
TGTCTGCAACTTACTATGAAATGCATTAAAAAAATGGATCACTGTGTGCATAGAGAGATGATGAAGTAAGTATGGGAAAATGTGAATTGTAGGATCTAGGAGTTGGTATATGGGTGCTCACTGTCCTTTCAACTTTTTGGTAGTTTTGAAATTTTTCATAATGTAATGTTCAAAAAAATCAAGAATAACAACCGAAAAAGAATAGCTGTTTTTAGTGAGAAATTACTTTGTGCCATGCTGTTATCCTCATAATACCTTATTTAATCCTCTCAAAATCCTGAGGGTTGAGTATTATTAGCCCCATTATCCTCAGGAGAGAAAACTAACACTCTGAGAGGTTAAATTAACTTTTCTAAGATCAAACTGTAGAATATTAACGGATGCAACTAGTTTGGAAACAATTTGACATTTTAAGTAAAACTAAATGAATGCTTTTGGCCCAGCAATTGCCCTAAAGAAATCCTTCCCAAGAGAAATGAAAACATATGTCCACCAAAAGACTTGTATAAGAATGCTTCTAGCAGCTTTATTTATAATATAGGATTCAAATCCAGATCTTTCCCAAGTTTACGCTTTTAACTTTCATGACTCTTGGTTTAAAAAAGAACGGGGGCACAATCTCTGCCCTAAGGCAGCTCTTGTTTATGTGGGCAACTGGATGTACATTTACAAAAGAATGTGTGTCTCTCTGCTTTTCCTGGCTCTGAACATCTGTCTGGATCATGACTCCCAGATGGTGCTAGGACACGAGGCTGAGGGTGAGGAGTCAGGGTTGGGGAGGTGAGACGCTATTCTCGAGGCAGGAAAGGGTAAGAGGGGCAGGCTGGCAGCCCGGCTCAGGTGTGTCTGAGGAAGCCGAGGGAAGGCGGGCAGTAGGGCGTTGGGAGTGCCCAAGTCAGAAAGGCCACGAGTCCACACACAGTGGTCAGCAGAGAGTTATGGGCCCTGAGACCAGAAGCAAACCGTCCCAAGAGGACATTAGGCCCCAGGCCAATCTAAAGTCTAAGGCAAGAGGTTGGGCCTGAAAAAGAACTGGATTTATAACCATAGGGCCTAGTTGCTGTTGTTATTGTTTAATAGACTTTATATTTTAGAGCAGTTTTAGATTCACAGCAAAACTGAGCAAAATGTACAGAGATTTCCCATGTACCTCCTGCCTCAAGGTGTGTACAGCTTCTCCCACTGTTAATACCTCCCATAAGAGTGGTACATTTGTCAAAAATGGTGAATCTACATTGACTGACACACCATTATCACTCAAAATCCATAGTGTATATTAGGATTCACTCTTGGTGTTGTACATTCTATGGGTTTTGACAAATGTATAATGACATATATCCACCATTATGGTATCATACAGAGCATTTCCGGTGCCCTGAAAATCCTATGTGTCATAGAGATGAAATTATACAGTATATAGCCTTTTCAGATTGGCTTCTTTCACTGAGTAATATGCCTGTAAGTTTCCTTCATGTCTTTTCATGGCTTGATAGCTCTTTTCTTTTTAGTGCTAAGTAATATTCCATTATCTGGATGTACCACAGTTTACTCATCCATTCACCTACTGAAGGACATCTTGATTGCTTCCAAGTTTCGGCAGTTGTGAATAAAGCTACTATAAACATCCACGTGCAGGTTTTTGTGTGGACATAAGTTTTCAACTAATTTGGGCAAATCCCAAGGAGCAAGATGACTGGATAATATAGTAAGAGAATGTTTAGTTTTATAAGAAATTGCCAAACTGTCTTCCAGAATGGCTGTTCCATTTTGCATACCCACCAGAAATGAATGAAAGTTCTCACCGCTTCACGTCCCCCCTAGCATTTGGTGCTGTGAGTGTTCCAGATTTTGGCCGTTGTAATAGGGTTGTAGTGGTATCTCAGTGTTGTTTTAATTTACATTTCCCTGATAACATATGATGTTGAGCATCTTTTCATATGCTTATTTGTCATCTGTATATTTTCTTTGGTGAGGTGTCTGTTTGGGTCTTTGGCCTGTTTTTTAAGCAGGTTGTTTGTTTTCTTACTGTTGAATTTTGAGCTCTCTATATATTTTGGAAAGCAAACCTTTATCAAATATGTATTTGCAAATATTTTCTCCTTCCCAATCTATGGCTTTTCTTTTCATTCTTTTGACAGTGTTTTTTGTAAAGTGGAAGTTTTTAATTTTAATGAAGTCCAGGTTATCAATTATTTCTTTCATAGATCGCGCCTCTGCTGTTTTATCTACAGAGTTATCACCATACCCAAGGTCATCTAGATTTTTCTCTCTAGGGCTGAGAGGCACCAGAATATGCCACCCCAGAATATGCCTTTTCGGCATATGGATTATTTTGAGTTAACAGCCATTGGGAACTAGCAGATGCAGGAAAAGTTCTAAAAACAGGCTACAGTTTTTATCCGTTTTTTACTTTTTTGTACGTTTTACTTTTGTAAAGTAAATTTACATATATAAAGAAAATTTCCTTTTGTAGATATGTCTCCTTCTCCCTTACCAGGAAGAGGAAGACCTTGAACAACCCTTACCAATGGAGAAGGCATCTACTTAAATCTGTATAACAAACCTTACTAAACAACCCTTGTTAACCATACTTTTCCTGATCACCTTTCCATAACAAGCCTCACTGCTAGAAGCCCAAATCACCTTTTCCTTTGTTTTGGCTTAAGATGAAAGATAAACCCAAGTTCCAACCACCCCTTGAGTTACTCTTCTCTGGGTATTCCCATGTGTAAGAGCAATGCACATGCAAATAAACTTATGTTTGTTTTTCTCTTGTTAATCTGACTCTGGCCCATCTCATTTACAGGGTTGATGTTAACCAAATAAACAGCCAGTTTTTTCTCCAGCAAAAATGGGTTTATTTGGGATCAGCAAAGAATTACAATTTAAGGTTTGCAGCCATAGCTAGCCACTGTGAAAGTCACACCACCACCCTCCCCAACAAAGGAAGGAGAAACTCTTTCCCAAAGGAAAGAGGAAGTTGGGAGGGCTGCTGTAGATACAGAGGTCAAGGTGTAGTGGCTTTTCATTGGCTGAGTTGTGACCGTCTCATTGGCTGAGCTTCTTGCCAGTCAAGAAGAGGGAGTCTTTCTTCTCCATGTTGGGCTCTGCTATGCAGGTAGGGTGTGAGAGCTCCCCCGTTTGGCCTCCAAACTCCACTTTAATGAGGTTTCTGTTTATTAATTTCCACAACAGGGAGCCAGCTGGAGAACCTAAGATGGGTAAAAGAAAAGGGTTTTCTTTCCTCCCCTACAGGGCCTGGTTTTGGAGGACCTGTTTTTCAATGTACCTAGTAACCAAAAATGAGTTACTCAACCTCACCGAAATTCTGCCTTTTAAAATGGGGGAAATAACAATAACAATACGCCTGCGGTTATGCTCAGACTAAGTGAAGCAATAGCCAGCCCTGGTGGTCTAGTGGTTAAGATTTGGCGTTCTCACTGTGGCAGCCCGGGTTCATTTCTCCGTCAGAGAACCACATCACCTGTCGGTCAGTTCTCCTACTGTGACAGCTGCGGGTGTTGCTGTGATGCTGAAATCTATGCCACCAATATATCAAAAACCAGCAGGGTCACCCCTGGTGGACAGGTTTCAGCGGAGCTTCCAGACTAAGACTAGGAAGAAGGACCTGGTCACCCATTTCTGAAAAAAAGGCCCTGAAAACCCTGTGAATAGCAGCAGAGCACTGTTTGATACGGCCTGGAAGGGGAGAGCATGGCTCAACACGACCGGGCAGGGTTCCCCTCTGCTGCCCACATGGGCACTAGGAGTCAGAATCCACTCAATGGCACTGTAACAACCAAGGGAAGTGGTGGATATGAAGAGTCTGTGGACATTAAAAAAAAATTTTAAATAACATTTAAGAGTTTTTTTTGTTTGTTTGTTTTTGAGGAAGATTAGCCCTGAGCTAACATCTTTTTGCTGAGGAAGCCTGGCTCTGAGCTAACATCCGTGCCCGTCTTCCTCTAGTTTATACGTGGGATGCCTACCACAGCATGGCTGCCAAGCGGTGCCATGTCCGCACCCGGGATCCGAACCAGCGAACCCCAGGCCGCCGAGAAGCGGAACGTGAGAACTTAACCGCTGCACCACCGGGCCAGCCCCAACATTTAAGAGTTTTAAAGTCACCAAGAACATCATTTTGGAGCCATGTAAAGAGCAGGACCCAACACTAAGGAGTCTTAATACTCAATCTTTTCTACTTCTTCCTGTTTTCTGTGTGGTATGAGAAAATTCTAGCTGAAGCTAATTTTGGACTTTAAACAAGGGCGGCTGTCCTTACCAGAGTGAAGGCTTGGGCAAATAATCTCTCCTACCTCGGTCTCCTCGTCTGTAATGGGGGTGATGATAGTTTCCAGTACTTGGAATTGTTGTAAGCTTTGGTAAAAAGCACAACAGGCCCAAAATGGAGTTGTTTATGCTAAGGCCCATGTCACCAAACTGAGACTTACCTTAATTACAGTTTCGGATCTCCAAGAAATGAATCTTAAACTGGTCAATCTGTGTTCACCTGATCAGTGCTAGTTAGGTAATCTACCTGAGAGACCCCGGCCACCCTCTAAAGGAAAGTAACCTTGCCATAATCAACCTGGTTTTTTGCCTTTCTTCCTTGTTCCCGCTCCCTTCTGCATAGGAAAGACTTTCATTTTTTACAGCCCTCAGAGCTCCTTCTAGCTGCTAAGTTGGATGCTGCCCGATTCCAATTGATTTTTGCTCAAACTCATAAAAACTTTTAAATGCCTCAGTTTCTCTTTTCACAGTATTAAACGAGTTAACACATAGAAGAGGTGCTAGCACACAACAAGGGGTCCTTGAGAGTTAGTAGATATTGCCAGAGTTGTTCTTGTTGTGAACCAATTGCAGACCCTGTGTGAGCAGTGGGTCTTGGAAGCTTCTGGTTAACCGCTCCTGCCACTCTCTTTCTGTCAGCCTCTCTGGCTCTATGTGTCTTTGCCTCACCTAGTCATAATATGGAGCCCATGTGTATGCATGTCTGTGTTTTAATTTGTGCTTTATTTATTGTATAAATAATTTATTTCACGAATAATAATTTCTTGTTCCTAGTTTCTACAATGAGTTAGAATTCTTTTATCTCTCTCTCTCCACTCACATTCACGTCCCTCTCCTCATCCTTACTTCTCCACCACTGCCAAAGTCAAACAAACCAAACTTAGCTTAAATGGCTATTTGTTGTGAATTGCTTATGCTGGATCAATAGCCTTCAACAGAACAGAAACTTTTCCCACCTCCTCTGAAACTTCGCTTTGCTTTTGTTCCTATACTCATGGCTTTGCTAAGAAAACAATCTCGTTTTAAGATTAAATTTATTTGCAAAGTTCTTCAAAACAGCCAAGTTGGCTAGCTCTCAAAACCAACATCAATTTGGCATTTCCAGGCATGAAAAAAAATAAAAGCAACATCACCAATTATGCAGCAGATAAGCAGTCTTTAAGTAAAGGAAACTGACATCACAGGCAATGTAGAATGGTTAAAAGTGCAGGTTTCAAACTCTGACCTGCCACTGTTAGCTGTGTGACATTGAGCAAGCCTCTCAACCTCTCTGAGCCTCAATTACTTTAGCTATAAAATGAGGATAATAAAGTGTAGCTCTTAGTGCTGTTGTGGAGATTAAATGACATAATTACCTTAAAATGCTTACTACACAGGCTGGTCTTCTGAGATACTAACAAATATTTTAAAGTCAAATGATTTTAACTTTGAATTGTCGCTTTTATACGCATGTGAACTTTGGACAGTACCAAAGCTTTTCTAAAAATCTTTAATTCTTTAGCTATGTGTACAGTATACACAGTTTTGTTCTAAACTATGTCACTTGATTCATGGCCATAGTCTCTCTTGTTTGTGCGTATGACTCATTTGATTTGGGAGCTGGTGTGTCCCTGAACGGGGACAAGCATTTTGAGCCCTATTATCATGCATGACCAGAAAGAGATCAAAGTAGCCTTTATTTTCTTTCTGAAACTTAATACAAACTGACAGACCATAAGCAGCAATTTCTGCATCCTGCGTCAGTTCCAAGGAGCACACCACACCTCCTGACCTCCCCCTGAACTGTGTTCTCTACCGTTCCTCCGGGCACTAAAGGAAATTTACTCCCCAGCTCACTCACTCCCCTCCTCTTTGCTCTCCCCTCCAAGATCTGCTAAATAAAAAGTGTCAAACTTCCAGGTTCTTTTCAAAACATTGTCCACTACTTGTTTGTTTGAAAGAAAGAAAGCAAGCTGCATGTGGTTCCTGTCTATGAGAAGCATAGGGTAGATTTAGACACAGTCCCGTGTGGGGTATGCAGCGCCCAGAAAAGGGCTCAGCTGAAGACGACTCTGGATTTGATTGAGACAAGTGCACCCCTAAGATGTATCTCATTATTCCAATTCTAATTATTCAGGCGGCTACTGAACTGATAGCTGGAGGAGAGCCTTTCAGTTCAGTCCTGGACAAGCCTTGGGGCAACTGTGTGAGCTTGAACAAATTCTACAGGATAGCCCGTAGTGGAATAGGACCTGCTTTCATCTAATAATCTTTGTAAAAGTCATTTGGAAACTTAACAAAAAAGATTTCTTTTTTTTCCCAAAATTCAGAATGCAAAAGACAATTAGATAAAAAAGTGAATCTTGGATGTCTCCTAAGCTACTTTAAAATTCATATCTTTGATATTAAATTTAATGTTAAATCTAGCATTTCCAGTTTAATACTGAATTCAGTATGGAATTAAGTATGACTGACGTTTTTGCACGCAGAAGCTGTGTATCCTACCTGAAAATTTCTAAAAGCCAGTTATTCTTTTTTATTAGAAGAATAACTAGAGTTGCCAGACTTAGCAAATAAAAACACAGAACTCCTGTATTCTGACATTCAAATTTAACCAGGGGTCCCGTATTGTGTCTGGTAACCCTAAATTAGAGAAAAATTTAACAATAAGGAAAAATTAAAAATAAAAATGTAGTCAATCACATAGATCTAGAGTAGGCAGGGGCTGGCATCAGATTCATAGAAATCAGGAGATCAGTATATGAGGCAGGCACAGAGATCCTGGACCCTGATTCTACAGATCAAAGATATCCAGATAGAACCAGAGAAATTAGTTTTAACATAGCCAACAAGTAAATGTTTAATATCTGTAATTAACATAGAGTGCTTAAAATTTTACAAGGAAATACCCGTGACCTACTGGAAAGACTAGAAAAGGCTATGAAATATAGTTCACAGAAAATCAGGTTCAAATGGTTAAGAAACATGAAATAAATGGGAAAATGCAAAAAAGCAAATAAATATTGTTATAACCACCAGGGTGACACTTCAAGTGCCCAGCTAGAAGAGTGAACCACACTTTATTCCACTTAAAATGGATCTCAGTGGGATCATGTATATCCATATGCACCCTGTGAGCATTCTTGTCAAGGATTATTTGAGAAAAATAAAGACGGGGATCCTGACTGATGTACTACAATTCAATTCTGCACTAACCACTTGGAATCAGTGTAGACTCCACAAGCTAAAGTCTGGGTCCCCCACATGACCGCTCCACCTCAGACACCAGCTACACTTTCAAGGGATCCCCAAGCCACTCTGGCTGACTGGTTGACTGGCTACAAATTTGAAGGTTCCCACAGCCCCCCTCAGTCTCAATAATTTACCGGAATCACTCACAGAGTGACTTAGAAATGGCCAAATAAGGAGACATCGAGCAAGGTCTGGGAGCGCCCCAAACACAAAGCTTCATGCTCTCTCTTCATGGAATCAAGGTACGTCACCCTCCCAGCACATGGATGTGTTCACCAACCAGGAAGCTTCGCTGAGCTTTTTTTGGTGTTCAGAGTTGTTATGGGTTTCTTTAAGTAGGCTCAACTAATTAAAACATTGGCCATGTACTTGAACTCCGTCTCCAGCCACATTCCCTTCCTCAGAGGTCAGGCGGCTGAAAGTCCCAACCCTTTAATTTGGGCTTGGTCTCTGTGGTGACCACCCCCCATCCTGATGATATTTAGGACCCACCATGAGTCGCCTTTTTAGCATAAATTCAGGTGTGATCCAAGGGTCTCAGGAATAACAAAATCACTTGTACGCTTGGGAAATTCCAAAGGTTTTAGAAGTTCCATGCCAGAAACCAGGGACAAAGACCAGACAAATTCTTTATTATACAATAAAGGGTGAGTGAGGAAAGAAGTAAGCAGCAAGTATTGGAAAAGATAAAGTACTCTAGATCAGTGTTTTTCACACTTGAGGGCGTGACCTATTTATGAGTGGAAAAAAGCAATTTAGTCCACTGGGAGCCGGTATTACTTTTAATATAAGATAACATAGAATAGAATGGAATGGAATCAGATAGAATAGAATAGAACAGAATAGTATATCCATATAGTAAAGACAAGTGTTATTTTCTATATAGATATATAGTCTATTAAACATATATACACAGACACATACATATACATACATTTACATAAATGTAAAATGGACTTTTACTGTGGTTTAAGGTCAAAAATATTTGAGGCCAGTGGCCCAAAAGGACAAATAACATTTCCAGATATTTTTAAGATCTCATGTGAATTGCAGTATTATTTTATCTGTGTTTTCTTCTCACTCTCAGTTACTATTAGGACTTCAGTAAACATTTTAATTAGCACCAAAGTTATCTGAAAATGACTCAGCTCATATGAGGAATCGTGCTTATTTCTCTTGTTAAAGCAAACATGTACTACAGTATCTGTTAATTTTTCATTTTACGATCCAGTCACCCAGCTGAAAGTTATAAGTTCACCCTGCTCCATGGAAATGTGGCCACTAAATGGTCAGCATAAGAAAATTTCACCCAGGAATTCTTCCAAGGAAGAGTTATTGAATGATAGTGCTGTTGTAGAATATATTTCCAGGTTGCCTGTGTTAATTGAATCCCTTTCACAACTGTTTGGTCTATGGAATACTAATTCATATATGTTACTGGTATTTATGGTGCCAGGCCCCATGCTGGGCACTGGGGATATGGCAGTGAAAAGGCAGATGTGGCATCTGCCAGATGCAAATTTTGTAAACAGAGGCACCAAACTCAACCTGGGCAGTGAGACAGGCCACCTTGAGGAACCAGTGGTTAAACTGACATCTGAAGGCTGGCCAGGCAGGGAGAGAAGCAACAGGCCCCAAGATGGGAGAGAGCCAAAGAAACTGAAGGAATCACAGTAAACGGGAGGGGTAGGTAACAAGATGGGAGGCAGTAAGAGATGAGGTCCTAGTCAGGCAGGAGCCGGTGTGGGAGAATTTAAACGCCATGTTATGTATTCTAGACATTATTTGAAAGCCGATTCCTATAGGGTGATTACACCTTTCCATTTGATGTCTTCTCCATAGCACTATAGGGCAAAGTATAGAATTCTGCAAAATTAGCACTGACCTGGATTTTCTAACATATGAACATTTATAGTCCAGTGAAAAATGGCCAAACTAACTCACATAGGTTAGGGCTCTGGGAAAAGAATTGAGAGCATTTTGAAAACAGCATTGAAGGATGCCTATAGAAAAGCTGGTCATTCTAGAAATAAGAGCCAAGGACAACACTTAAGTTTGAGTGTAGATAAAAAAGACAATGAAAGCAGAAAGCAGAAGAGGATAGAGAAACAAATTATATTTTAAAAGCTACAGCAGCTGTCACTCTTTGTTTTAGAATTTGATGTTAATCCTTTCATTTGCTGTCTATAAAGTATATATACCAAAATTCAGTTCCATTTTTAATTTTAGCGCAGTATAATATTTAACACATGGCTGGTACAATTAATTCAGGCGGAGGGATTTCAAGTTTAAATTGTCATTTTTGCACATCTGTTTTGCTTTAGCTATCATAATAGTAGTATTTTTAAAAAGACCAACATTTGGAACTGACTCATTTAGCACGATATAAATAGAATCTAGTACTTGGAGACAAGAGTAGCAGGCCCCAACTTGACTTAAAATAAAATTCCCACTTTTAAAATCTAAGAGGCTGATTTACATTTTTGGTTTCCTTATATAGTTTTTTGGAGAATTTTCAGATTTTTAAATAGACTTTAAATGAATTCTGATGCTGTGCATTTTGCCTTGATACACTTATTTATATCATTCATATTCATTCTTTTCCATTTTTAAAATAGCATCTTATTTTCATTTTGCCTTTACTTCAAAAGTTAGAAATAATTTTATTCCTAGGAAAATTTTACCCTAAAAAATATTATGCCATATAAGGACTCTATTACTGAATTATTTGGGACCCTTTTGATTGCAAATGACAGAAACCTAGCTCAAATCAATTTAAACAGAAAAGAGGGATTTTACTGGCTCACATCTCTAAACCCCACGACTTTAGGTATGATGAGAACCAAAGGCTAACAGTCTATCAAGTAATTATCTCTGCCTCTTGTTTCTGATTTTTTCCTGCAAGTTCTCTGAAGCCGCAGGTAGGTTTGTTCACATGACAGAGGACATGACTGTCAGCTGCTCACAGCACACATCCTAATAGTTCTGCAACCAGAGAAGAAAGATTACTCTTTCCCCAGATCAATTGTGAAAAAGTCTCCCCAGGGGAGAATTCTGATTGGCCTAACTTTGGTCATGTGATAAGCTCTAGTTCAATTACTGTACGTGAGGTTGCATATCATGACTGATGGCCACCACTAAAACCACAGGCATTGAAGAAACACTTCCGAGGACACAAAAAAGAAGGAGTTATATTATAAGCCAAAAAAATGTTAACTTCTTTTATTAACTAGAAAATGTGAACAGAAACATTTTTTTAAGAATAAAATTCATTATATTAAGTCAAACATATCTTCTTCCATCAAAAACTCCCTTTAATATACCATAGTATATTGACATGTTCTTTATTTCTTTGTTTCTTGCACTGAATGGCAAACTCCCCCGAGAACCAATTACATGATATTCAGATTTGTAACGCTAGTGTCTGACATTGTACTTAGCACATAGCAGATTCTCAAGAAGTGTTTGTTGAACTGAGCAGATAAATATACATTAAAATCATTTGCATAGCAAGAAAAGCATGAGTAACATTGGCCTATTCACAACCACAACTCTAGACATCCCCAAGACACAAACACACACACACATAATTTTTTTTTTTTTGCTGAATAATGGATAGTGTAGAGAACTTTTGATTACTCAACAAACCTATTTATTACTCATTCCTTATTCCTGGATACATAGCTAAATCACATTTCTCAGACTTTCTTGTATTTGAGTGTGGCCATGTGAGTAAGTTCTCATAAGTGAAAATTTTATATGCTTTCGACTGGCTCCTCAGTATTCTATTGTTCTTTCTGTCTACTGGAACTCAGATTAACTAAACCTCAATCTTGCGGATGATAAGAACGTTTTAGGAAACTGTGGAGTCATAGAATGAAAGAAGCCTGGGTCACTGGAGCAGAGCTGACTCACCAAGCTAGAGCACTGACCTCGGAACCGTTAACATGAGAAAAAAAATGTCTTTGTTCTTTCAGCCACTGGATTGTTGGGTCTCTTTGTTACAGAAGTCGGCATCTTATCCTAAGTAAAAAAAGGTGAAAAGAATTGAAAAGTTGTGAAAGCCAGAAACTGGGAGGTAGGATCTTATATTGAAAATGAAAACAAATAGTAGAGGAAGGAAAAAGTGGATTTAAAAATGTAGGGAATCTGCATGAAGATAAGGAACCTTCATTGGAGCTGAGAAATAAGAGATGTTTCAGGTTTGGAGAAGCATTTTGCCATTTGTAGAATGTGTAGGAGACAAAGAGATTTTAAGAACCTGTTAGTTTTTATTGAATTTCCTTTTAACTTTTCTTTGAGAATGTGGATATTTAAAATAGTCAAATCTTTCTTGGCACCATGCTTGTATTAATTTAAATGTGATACTAAGAAAATGGCTAGCCCTAGCAAGTCAAATTAAATCATCTTACACATATTTCCATAAGAATTGAATGAATATTGTTTTCCTATTGGAATTGCAGCTATTAAATTGCTTTTGAAGTTTAAGTTTTGTTCTACTGGCAAAGATTTTTAAGCTAGTTATTGGGCCAAGTGTATTTTTACTGATACTGAACAAGCATGTTTACAAATATTTCCAGAAGTGGATCAGGCTGGGAAGTAATTTAGAAAATGGGAAGACTCGCATATTTTTTTGTTGTCATTGATCTTTTTATTTTGCTTCGTATTTTATTTTGAAAAATCTCAAAAGCACAAAAAGTTGAAAAATAATACAGTAAGCACTAATATACCCTTCACCTACATTCATCCTCTGTTAATATTTTGTCGCTTTTGCTCTCACTCTCAAAAATATTCCCTTGTACTATCTCTGTTTTCTTCTAAAGGGTTCTACTTTCCTTTCATCTTTAAATTAAAAATCTATCTGGGTAGATTTTTGTGTATAATGTAAAAGGGATTGAGATTCATTTTTTAATGTGAATATCAGCGCTATATTGCATAATGCTATTTTCTGAGCTATAACCCTCGTTTTTCTATTCTGCTTTGTAATATTGGGGTGGAACTCCACAAACCCGTGTCTCATTTGCCACCCTGCTGCCTATTATATCACATCAATAGGAAACCATGGAGGGAGACTAGAGGTTTGAAACGGACCAGGAACCTGCTCCTTCCTGTTAGTTCTGTTATTGTTCCTCTAGCCGTGACCCTTCAGCACAGCAATTGCCTTGTTGTCAGTAGCAATTGCTGGATTTTTCCACCTTCCTAGAACAGGCCTCATTGAACCTCTTCAGAGAAATCAGCACCAGCCAGTTAGTACTTCTTCCTCTGAGGTCAGGGTCCCCACTCTGCTGGGCCTCTCCTGCAAGCTTCTAGGTTCTAGTAATCACCAGCTCTTCCTTTCGAACTGCTAAGCCCTAGCAGTGGCAGCTGCTTCCCACATACTATCTCTGTTACCTAACCTGTGTCCTTTTCACCGTTGCCATTCTCTGACACTGTTTACCACGTTCCTGACGCTCAGTTCTCTCTGTTGAAATAAATGGTGTGATTTCTGGTTTCCTCATGGGACCTTGACCAATACAATATCCAATGACTCAGCATCATTTACTAAAAGACTATTCTTTCTTCCAGCGTACTGAAATAGCATTTTGCACAAATCAAACTACTATACATGGGTGGATCTATTCTGAACCTTTTTTAGTTCCTTTTTACTGCTTATATTTGTCCATCTTTATGCCAGTATCTTACTGTCTTTCTTACTGTGGCTTTATAATAAATCTTCGTATCCAGTAGTGTTAGTCTTCGCATTGTGTTCATTTTCTTCAAGATTAAGTTTTGAGAGTGCCCAGCTGTCAGCTCCTTTAAGGTCTCCCTCAGCTGTAGAGAACGACTTTGCCCAGGGTCATGCCCCTCCTGAAGCAGCCTGCATCCTGTGACTGTGAGATGCAGATTTGGAAGGATGTGGCCATTTCCAGCCAGTGTAGGACATTCTGGTGGGCAGCACCTATCATTCCTGAGCTCCCTAGCAGGTTAGTTGAGGCTTGGGTGAACTATATGGTTGTTTGACATCTCCTTCTGTCCATCCTTTCACAGGTGTTGATTCCTAATAAACATCTTGCTCTTCAATGTCCATCTTCACATCTGCTTCAGGAGACCCCAACCTGCAATAAGACCTTATCTCTGACACCTGGTGCTCTCCTGGTTTCTATGCTAAGAACTGAAACCAATATTCTTGATTATGAGGATCTGTTTGCTAACCGGGCTAAAGGGAAGTGAGTCATGAGCACTGTGGTAAAAAGAAGTCCACAAACTCAGAATGTAAAACTCATGATGGAAGCCACCACACAGATCATAATACTCCAGCTCTTTCATAATACTATTTGGAGTCTTCTCTCTTCTTGATCAGTGTTTCCAGAGATTTGCCTATTTTAGTTAGCTTTTCTGAGAACTAACTTAAAGTTTTATTGATAGCTATCATATCTTTGTTTTCCGTTGTATTGATTTCTGCTCTAACTTTTCTCTTTTATTCTACTCTTTGGGTTTATTCTGTTGTTCATTGTTTAACTTCTAAAGATGGATACTTGGCTCATTAATTTTGCTGTTAACTCTTCTCTAGTAGAAGTATTTAAAGCTATGAATGTCTCTCAAAGCATCATTTTTATGTAGTGTTTTCATTCCCCATTCTGTAGGTGTGGGCTGTCCATAGTGACTTCCATTGACAGAGTACACTATAGAAAGGGGGAAAAAGTACAACTTCACAGTGGAGAAACCTGACAAACACTACTTCAGCCAGGTGAACAAGGTCAACATCAACAGTGTAAATCATATTGATGGTAGTTACCGTTGAGATGATGTGATGGCAATGGCACTTTACCTCTGCGGTCTCCCTCCCAAAAAACCACAACCCGAGTCTAATCATGAGAAGAACATCAGACAAATTCCGATAGTGGGACATCCTACAAAATATCTGGCCTGTACTCCTTAAAGTTGTCAAAGTCAGCAAAATCAAAGGAAGTCTGAGAAACTGCTGCAGCCAAGAGGAGCTTAAGGAGACCTGACCGCTAAATGTAATGTGGTATCCTGGATGAGATCCTGGAACAGAAAAAGGACATTAGGGAAAAACTGAGACAATCTGAATAAAGCATGAAGTTTAGATAATAATAATGTATTAAGTGGTTTATTAATTGAGGAAAATGTACCATACTCATGTAAGAAGTTACTAATAAGGGAAAATGGCTGTAGGGTATATGGGAATTCTCTGTACTATCTTCTTGTTATCTCTGGAAATCTAAAACTGTTTGTATTCGTCAGGGTTCTCCAGAGAATCAGAACCAATAGGAGATATATAGATATACAGATATATAGAGAGAGATTTATTATGGGAATTGGCTCACACAGTTATAGAGCCTGAGAAGTCCCATGATCTGCTGTATGCAAGCTGGAGACCCAGGAAAGCTATGGTGCTGGGGGCAAGAGGGTGCTGGTGTAAGTCCCTGAGTCCAAAGGCCCAAGAATCAGGAGCTCTGATGTCCAACAGCAGGAGAAGACGGATGCCTCAGCTCAAGAAAAGAGGAGAATTTGCCCTCCCTCTCTGCCTTTTTGTTCTATTATGGCCCTCAACCGGGTGGATGATGCCCACCCATGTTCCTGAGGGCAAATCTTCTTCACTCAGTCTACTGATTCAAATACTACTCTCTTCTGGAAACATCCTCACAGATACACCCAGAAATAATGTTTTACCAGCTATGTGGGTATGTCTTAGCTCAGCTAACTTGACACATAGAATGAATCATTACACTGTTGTTAAAAAATAATATTATTAATAAATATCTGTGTATATTTTATTGTCGGTTCTAAATATTTTTAAATTTTCATTATTATTCTCTCTTTAACTCATGTGTTATTCAAGTCTTATTTTTTATTTCCAAATATTTGAGAATTTTTTTATTCATCTTTTTTAAAATTAATTTCTGCCTTATTTGCATTTTTGTCAAAGATCGTAGTCATATAATATCTCTACATCCAAATTGTTGAGGCTTTCTTATGGCTGAGTATATGATCAATTTTTATGTTTTCTGGGGAAGTATATGTATTCTATTCTTGTTAGAAGCAGAACTCCTAAAAGTCCATCAAGTGAAACTTATTGTTTTGTTGTTTAATTTTTCTATTTACTTGCTCATTTTTGTCTGTTAGCCTTCAGCAGTTATGAGGGGTGGGCTGAAACCTCCCATTAGGAAGGTGAGTTTACCAGTATCTTCCTACTGTTATGCCAATTTTTGCCTCACATATTTTGAAAGTTTTATTAGGTGTATAACAACTTGAACATTTCTCATTATGCAGTTACAATCTTCATCTCTTTATCTTAAAATCTCTGTCAATATGAATACAGAAACTCTATTTCAGTTAGTGTCTTTCTGACGTGTTTTTAGCATCGTCTACCTTCAACCTTTGTATTTAATATGCTTAGGTGTGGCTTCTGTAAACTGCATATATCTGTCAATATTTGTTTTTTAACTGGCATGTGTAGTTCATTTGCTTTTTTGTAATAACTGATATACATTTATCTTTCTATGGTCTTTCTTATTTCAGTTGTTCTCACTTTTTCTATGCTTTATTTTAATCACCCTAAAAGACAAGTATTTTAGCATGTTCTCACATCCCCCGGCCTACGACACCACCAGTACTCATCAGGTTAATACCATGCAATCATTTGGTGGTCGGTCACAGCAATCTGTAAAGACAGCAAACAGTGTCAAAATATTTGATCATCATTTCTGTACACTATCTCTTGCAACATCTCCTAGATTTGTCTGTCTTATTTAAATACTTTACATAAAATGTTTTTCAATGAGCTTTGCAGGGCAAGGTGTCGAATGTTTATGCTAGCAAATATTTTTTTCATGTCCTCATATTTGAAAGACAATTTGCCTGGATATAAAATTCTATGTTCTGAGTTTTTTCCTTCGATACCTTTAAAACACTACTCTATTCTCTATAGCAATCTGATTTTTGTTCTTTTATATTCTTCTCTCTATAGATGTAGTTTTTAGAATTTTCTCTTTGTCTTTGGTGAGATTAAATTTCACTATAAGGCGTGGATATTTTTCCTTATCTCTCCTCTTTAGTATTCTATGTATCTTTTCAATCTAAGGCCTATTTTTAAATTAATTCTGCAAAATATATTTATATTTATAAATAAAGAAATTAAATTAAATAAATTTTTAGATGTAATAAATATAATTGATTGATTAAATTTATTTATTTATTATGTCTTTGAATATTTCTTTTTCTATTTCCACTTCTCCATTTTTTATTTTTCTCTCTTCTGTGTACCTATTATTTAGATTCCACTTCTATCCTCATATCCCGTAACTTTTCCTTTATAATGTCTATTCCTTTGCCCTTTCCTCTCCTGGGAGATTTTCCCAGTTTGGTCTTCCAATTTGCCAGTTCATTCCTCAGCTGTATCCATTCTGTTACTCTTCACATTTATGTGTGCTTTATTAAAAGTATAATTGTGGAAATACCAAATATCTCTGCTTGGTTCTCATTTTCTTTTTCTTGTTATTATTGCTAATACCTTTCCTTTTTCTCATTTTTCATGCTTATCAGGCTACATTTAAGTTCTTGGTCCATCCGCTCTAAGAGTTCTACCTCTCATGGGAACTCTCACACAGTATGTTTTTCTTTTGAAATGCTCCTCAAACATCTTGTTATTTTGTTTGGTGAGCTCCTGTTTGTCCTGAACCTATAGGGCGGTGTATCAGACAAGACCCCAGAGAGTATGAGCCTAGTGAGCTCAGAGGAGGAGCAGTGGATGGACCCTGGTGGAGAGCTCCAACCACTACACCCTGTCAATCAACCAATCCTCATGACTCGAAACAACACCTCAGCTCTGAGGTTCTTCACTCTTACTAGTCCCTGCCATTCCACTGCCTCTGAGCAGTGTGAGCCTGGGACACTCTCTAGATGATAATTCCTCACTCCCTGGCTGTGGAGGGACAGGGGTGGAGAGAACACTGTCCAAAGTCAGTCTCCACTTGTTTTTCTCAGCTCTTCTTCAACACAGGACATCTCTACTGCCCTGATTTTCCTCCAAAGACCCTGAACCAGAGCTCTAGGTTTCTGTAGTTGGCCAGGGAGGCACTGTGTGGCCCAAGGCCATATTAAGAAGAGCAAAAGCAGAACTCTACCACGTCCTTCCTATTTTATCCTCCCACCACATCAGCATCACCGCTGGTATATAAATATACACTAAATATAATGTATATTTATAATTATAGGTTGCCCAGCATGCCAAGCATATTTTTGGAAACATAAAATGGAGGAAAAGAAGAAAAAAGAAAAAGAGCACATACGTATATATGCTTAAAGAAGGCTAGTTGAACATAAACCAAAATGTTAACAGTGAGTTCATGGTTAATTTTGTTTTCTCTTTTATTGTCCAAATGCTGTACAACAGTCAAATAGTGTTCCTATAATCATAAAAAGAAATATTTTATATTTAAAAAGGAAATGTTTAAGACCAAATGAACTTTGCCCTTTCAGGATATCTTAGTCTTGAAAGGAAGTAATATTCTGAACTACAGAACATAATGCAGTATATTAGTACAGACTACTTAATGCAAACAGTAATTCCAATGAGTCACTTTCTTTCTGGCTATTTTGTACTGTGAGATGACAATCAGGCCTAATTATTTAGATTTATAAATATTTACTCTCAAGACAAGTTCCTTATTTTGATAATGTTGACTTAATAAACGCAGGTTGACATTGATATAGTACCAGACTTCCTTTTGTAAGGGTTGTGTATTGTACTGAAAGAACTTAGGGAAGGAGAATAAGAATAAAGCAGGCAAAGAAGGCCTTCTCTGAGTGTCCAATTTTAGCTTATAGCCTCTCCAACAAACACACACCTACATTTCCTATTCCCCTTTCAACCTTATTTTCCTCCATAGCACTAATCAATGTACTATCTATACCACCGGTTTGTGTGAGATCTGATAAATACATATACACACATATATTCATGTATCTTTGGTATATATTAAATCAGAAATTCTGATGTACCTGGTCTCTGGTAAAATGTGAGCACTGCTATTTTTGAAAGTTCCCAAAGTGATTCTGATGAGCAGCCAGTATTCTATATTATCAACTCAGTTAAATTAAAATGGAATTTTTGGAGGTTTGCTCCCTTGTTCCGTGAATATCAAGACGTTCTCTTGGCTGTTAACATTCCTGCCTCCTTTGATGTCACAGCCATCTTGAATACCTGGTTGTTTGGTTCCCAGATCATCACCAACTAGTAGAATCCTGATACACCTATTCTCAGTGTCTGACTTTTTCTCTCCTTTGGGAAATTTAACTAAACAAATCAACTAAAAATGAGGAAATCAGATGCCTAAGGTCCTTTGAAAAATAATTAAATAAAGGACAAATCTTGTCTCTGAGGTACTTCAGAAAGGCAAAATGAAAGAAACACCTTCGACGGAAAATCACACCTGCAATAATTGTCAAGGGCTGCTGTAAAGTGTTTAATGGCGAGCACTGAGCCCCAGCTGGCAAGAGTGCTGCAAGGAGGCTCACCAGAAACCCTGGAGCAACAGCTGGCAGGGCTTACACAGAGCTGCTGTAAGGAAGTTCATCCGGGATCATGAAGCAGCAGCTGGCAGGACTCCCACAAGTGAAATTGACTTAGGTGACAAACTGTATTTTAAAAAAATCACTTTCTCAGCCAGCATCTTTTTTTTTTGCAAGTTTTGGTTTTGAAATGAAACAATTATAGACTTATAGGAAATTGCAAAAATACAGAGAGGCCTCATGTACCTTCCCCTCAGTTTCCTCTGATGGTTTCATCTTGTGTAACTACAGTCCAATATCAAACCAAGGAAACTGACATTGGTACAAGGTGTGTGTATAGTTCCATGCCATTTTTATCACGTGTGGATTCATGTATCTATCACTGCAATTGAGATATAGAACTATTCCATCATTTTTAATGTCTCTGGGATAAATGCCCAAGAGTGTGATTGCTAGGTCTTCCTGGTGAATTGACCTTCTTATCGTTATGGTCCTCTCTGTATCCGGTAATTTTCTTAACTCTCAAGTCTGATTTATCTGATTTCTTCTGACTGATATTTGCATGATATATCTTTTTCCATTCTTTTACTTTAAGCCTACCTATATTGTTATAGTTGAACTTAATTTATTATAGACAGCATATAATTGTGTCATTTTTTTTAAAACCTTGAAAAAATTACTATACTTTTTTTTTTGGTGAGGAATATTGGCCCTGAGCTAACATCTGTTGCCAACTATCTCAAGTGGGGTCAAATTTCAATAAGCAAATTAATATAGTAAATGATTAGTTCTTATTGAATGAAAAACTTGTTACCCTATTTTAAATTCATTTTGAACTTAATATAAATATTTGCATGTGAGATTTCTCCATAGCATGGCTTGATGAGCAGTGTGTAGGTCTGTGCCCAGCATCCGAACCTGCAAACCCCAGGCCACCAAAGTGGAGCTCACGAACTAAACCACTGTGCCACTGGGCTGGCCCCTAGACATTATCTTTTAGAGGTTTTACATTTATGGAAAAATTGAGCAGTGAGTAGAAAGCTCCCATATCCCCCTCCTCTCCTTCTCCTTTCCTGCCTCCCCACAATTTCCCTATTATTAATATCTTGCACTCATGTGGAACATTTGTTACAGCTGTTGAACCAATATTGATACATTATTATTAACAAAAGTCTATCATTTACATTAGGATTCACTCTTACGTGTTGTATATTCTGTGGGTTTTGACAAACGCATATTGTCGTTTATCTGCCATTATGGTGTCATACAGCATAGTTTCACTGCCTGAAAAATCCCATGCTTAACCTATTCCTTCCTCTCTCCCTCCCCCGCAAATCCTCAGCAACCACCAATCCTTTTACTGTCTCTATAGTTTTGCCTGTTCCAGAATGTCATATGGTTGGAATCATACAGTACACAGCCTTTTCAGATTGGCTTCCTCTACTTAGAAATATGCATTTAACATTCCTCCATGTCTTTTTGTGGCTTTGGTGCCTTTTTTTTTTTTAAACCCTGAGTAGTATTCCTTGTATGGATGTACTGCAGTTTTTTATCCATTCGCACGTTAAAGGACATCTTGATAGCTTCCAAGTTTTGGTAGTTAGAGGTAAAGCTTCTATAAACATTCCTGTGCAGTTTTTTGTATATACGTAAGTTTTCCACTCATGCAGGTAAATACCAAGGAAAATTGCATCTATTCCATCTTTCTTGAAGAAGTCTCCTAGCCAGCACTGTGTGAGAAGAGGAAACCAATATATTGTTAATCTGTAGCTGATTGATTTTTTTTTTGACCCTGACCATAATTTATTTTAATTCTCGTATGGACATATCAAGCCTGCTCTCTTTAGCCAAAGGATGAAGAAAGGGGAAGCCTAGAAAGTCGGAATCTTTTTGGTATTAGCAGTTACCCAACATTAACTATTAGTGGGCCCAGAGTGCTAAACTAAATATGGTTTAAAAATTAAAGATAGTCTATACGAGGATCTTTCACATTCAGAGCAAATAAGTCGATCCTATCACTCAATACAAACTTCTGCATGACTTACTGCCCACAACATCATTCATATTTTGGTGACAAGAATGAAGAGATTTTTTAAAAATATTATCTGACTGTCTTAAGGAATCATAAACTACCCAACTGCAAAAGAAAACTGAGAAAGTTAAGTGAAGTTAACTGAAAAATAACTCAAGAGGAATCAAATTTCAATAGCAAAATTAATATAGCAAATGGTTAGCTCTTATTGAGTGAAAAACTTGTTCCCCTATTTCAAACTCATTTTGAATTTGATAGAAGCGTTTTTGTCTAATGATTAGCTTTTAAACCATGAATTAATATTTTTCTTCAACTGTCAGTAGTCTCTGTTTGCCGAATTATAGATAGGCAATAGATGTTCCCAATATGAAGACAGAGTATGTTCGCTGGCTTCTAATGTGTTAATGCTTGGAACAGCTTTGTCTCAGGAAAAGGTGACTTTGCTACCTCTTACATAATTTAAGTCTGTGCTGTTTTCAGCTACTAATATTTTGTACAACTGAGAGTAAAATGTATTTTTCATTGTTTAAAATAAGCAATGACAATATCAATATTGTAGATTCATCCTGAAAGTGATTGAAACTTTGAACAGAAAGGGAAGTCTTTGGGAATAATAAAATTTGCTTACTTGCATAATACAATGCAAGGTCATTCAGGGAAATATGCAAATTCCACCCAGCAGTCTCAACAATCCTAACTCTTCAGTTTATTAATAGGACATGATGTCTTCTCTGAGCCTGCTTTGCACCACAGCTCAGTTCTCCCCACAACTTCCTCTTCCCAGGCGTCTGCATGAACCACTCCATCAGGATGTATTCCAGTGTGATGGTGGCTATCTAAAGCCCAGCATGCCACATCAAGTACCTCCAAAGGCCGGGGAAGCCTCCGTTGACCCAGGAAAAGAAATGGGAGTGGTACTTCTAACCAAGCCCACCATGGTCTTCCGCAGATGCTCGACCCCCTTTCTAGTGTTTGCTCATCTTAAATGACCAATTAAAGACAGGATACACATTGTCCAGCTACTCATTTATTTATTCCATAAATATTTATTGAGTACCCACTATGTGCCACACATTGTTTTAGGCATTGGAGAGACATCAGTGTACGAATTCTCTACTCTCATGGAGCTTATATTCCAGGTTGAGCGATAGATAATGAATAAACACAGTCATGTGCAGCATAATGACATTTCAGTCAACAACAGACCACATGTCTGACGGTGGTCCCATAATATTACTACCCTACAGCCTAGGTATGTAGCAGGCTATACCAATTAGGTTTGTGTAAGTACACTCTACAATGTTCACATAATGACAAAATTTCTCCTAACATATCCCTTTCTTTAAGTGACACATGACTACACACAAGTAGAAAGATAAACACACATATATAATGTAATACCACAGTGATAAATACCATAGAGAAAAGCAAAGCTGGATAAGACAGTAGAGATTGACAGGATGAAATGTCATAGATGTGTCAGGGAAGGCCTCTTTGTGGCAGTGACCTCTGAACAGAGATCTAAGGAAGAGAAGAATGAGGACTTATGGATACATAGAAAAAGAGAGTCCTAGGCAAATGCAAAGGCCCTGAGGTAGAAACATGTTTGCTATGTTTGAAAAAACCAAGAAGCCAGCATGGCTCAACCAGAGTGAGTGAGCAGAGGAGGAGGTAAATTCAGAGGAGAAGCCAGGAACCAAATCATGTGTGGCTCTAGGGGCCATGAACAGGACATTAGATTTATTCTAAACTAAGTAGAAAGCTACTAAACACTTTTCGTTGGTTGCTTGCTTCTGACTGATACTTCCCAATAATCACCTTGGATACTGTAGGAAGGACATTCTACAGGGTGCACATGTAGAAACCGGGATCATTTAGGAGCCACTTCCAGGAGACAGTGAGGACAACTGTGATACAGAGCATATGCGCAATTTAGAGCCAAAATAATTTGCTGATGAGTTAAATGAGCAGTGTGAGAAAAACAAAAGCATCAAGGGAGATGCTGAGTTTTTTGAGCCTGAGCAGTTGGGTGAATTGCTGTGCCATTTTCTGAAAGCGGGTACACTGAGGGAGGAGCAGTTCTCTGCAGAGAAATCAAGACACTCTGGTACAGTAGACGCTTGACCTTAACATTGTTCTTGAGATAAGGATAGGATCTTCAAGAATCTCCCAAATCCATAAATACTACCCTTGCTTATAATATTTCCAATAAAATACAGTATAGTGGCTTCTTCCTGTTTAGTCCCTTAAGGATCTCCCTCTTGCTTGAGAACAATCGTGCCTGAGGCCAGAGCACTCTCTTGAAATGGTGTCACAAGTGTCTTCTGCTCATTGCTCTCTAAGACCACACAGTGCACCCATCCAGGGTGTGACCGTTCCCCAGATGAATTTGACATTTCACTCTAGTTTACCCAGAACTTTTCATTTTTAGCTAAGGATTCTTTCAGGCATTTCACTTGCATCATCAGCATTAGCAGTGAGTTTCTTTTTTGGCCACTTTTCAAAAAGAAATAGAATTGATTTCACCTCACAGGCATTTCTGAATATGGGACAATGACTCAGCATCAGAAAGCCAAGTCAAGGCAAGATTGCTAAGTGAACTCCGAGCATCTTCCAGCAGCAAGTAGATCATTCAGGAATCTCAATTTGCCTATCGCTGAAATATTCGACTATATGAATCAGTAAAATCTGAAATTCTTTCAAGTTATGAAAAGGGAGTCTCACAAAGGGTTAAAACCATGAATTTTAAATCCTGGAATGTCAATGATCTGTCTGAATTGATCACATCCAGTTTCTGCTAATAAGTTTTATCTCCTATATGCTACAGGTGAAGTTGTGCCATCTGAGACGCCTCCCCCTCTGCTTTACGGTAATGCAAAGCTTCCCCTGCCTCCTACTGAGAATTGCTTAAGAACCTCAATAAAGGTTTAGATATCCTAAAGAGTTTATGTTTGAAACAGAAACAGAAGGAACTTGGTTTGGGTCCTGTCTCTGCTGTTTACAAGCTGTGTGACTTCTGGAAAGTTGCTTAGGCTCTCTGAGCATGTTTCTCCATCTTTAAGTGTGGATAATGACACCTACCTTGTGAAGTGTTTGAAAATGGCCCAGAGTAAGTGCCTGTGGTGGTCATAGAGACGCACCCCTCAGATTGCCCCTCCAGAAATCCTGCTGTAAGGAGCTCTGTTGGCCAATAGCTCTGGCCACCACATCTTTGGATTCGCTGTGGCATTTACATCAGCCATTGATCCCAACCCATGCGTGAACACAGCAGGAGTAATAGAGCTTCGCCATTTGACCTCTAAAGGTCAAACTTGGCTGAGGACTCCCATTGGCCTGGCTGAGATTTTTCTCAGCGCTGCTCTAAACAACCTATGAGTGGTTCTACCCAATCGTCTCTCCTTTTCTCTCTCTACTCACAACAGTCAGCCTGCATCCCAGGCTGAAGGTGCTCCCTGCCCACTCCTGCTCTCTAGCCCTTTATCCTTCACTGCTGTTTCCCTCACTATACCTCTTGCATGTCTAATTGCCTCTTCGCCTCTGCCTCTCCTAGGACCCTAACTGACAGGCTGCCCTTAATGGAGACCAGACGGACCTTGGGCAGCGGTCTTGAGGGCTCCGGCATTTCTTCTCACCAGGTCGTAGAGAACATGCCTGCCTCTCTGCAAGGAGTTACTTGTGAGTAACTGGTTCAGCATTAGCCATGCTTGAAAATTTCTGTTCCTATAACTGCTCTTGACCTATGACCTCTAGAGCACATCCTATCAACTTCCCAGCGTGGTTTTGCCTGTGCTCTTCAGAATCCTTAACTCCACCTTTGTGTCGGGTCCATCAACACAGCTCCAGCCCATCCCATCGCTATTCCAGCTCCTTAACTTTTCCAAACTCCTGGAAATTCATATACAGATGACTTCAAGAAGTGGGTCATAATCCCCTATATTAAAATTACCAAGGAAATAAGAACTCTACTGTGCAACCACCCAGACAGCCTCCAAGTTCAGGTAATGATCCTCAGTGCAGAGTGGCGGGTGAGGTACGTGCTAGAGAGCTGGACTGCTTGCGTGCAGATACTGAATCCGCCACTTATTAGATATGTGGTCCTGGCTGCTAGACATGTGACTTTAAGTAACTGGTTCCTCAATTCCTTTGTTTTGTAAAATTCAGATAATAATCACGCAGCAAATTCTCACTGCTCATTAAAGTCTGCTAGTACACATATAGCCATAAAATGTTTTTCCAGTCAATTAGGATGCCTTTATAAATTTGGTTTTTAAGAATGGATCTTTTTTTTTAGAGAATAAAATTAAAGTTAAGGGATTGTGTTTTCCACCATTGTTAATTTACACAAATTTCACAGTAATAGTTAAGCCACATCAGAGTGCATAGGGCCTGAACGTAAGTAGCCCACTGAAAACAACTAGCCTTCATAGACTGTAATGGTTGGGTGGAAAGAAGAAAGAATTAAAGAAAAAGAAAAAGAGAAAGAATGGAGCAAAGAAAGCTAGACGAGAAATAAAATAATTCAGGACCATAGAGTAAAGATGAGGTACCAATATAGAAGGATGCTTATTTCTGAATTTGTGAAGTAGAGTAGTGGAAAGAACAGTGGCTTGGCTGTAAGGCAGTGTTTCTCAAGATTTTTTAACAGCTTTGTTGAAGTGTATGTGATATATAAAAACCTACACTTATTTAGTATATATAATTTGATGAGTTTGAACATATACCCATGAAACCACCATAACCAAATCAACCTTTTTAAAAAAATTGTCACTCACCCAGTAAGAGGCCTTTTTAGATATCTCTCTCTTTTTTTTTTTTTTTTGGAAGATTGCCCCTGAGCTAACATCTGTTGCCAATCTTCCATTTTTTTTTTCTCCCCAAAGCCCCAGCACATAGTTGTATATCCTAGTTGTAGGTCATTCTAGTTCTCCTATGTGAGATGCAGCCACAGCATGGCTTGATCAGTGGTGCATATGTCCGTGCCCAGGATCTGAACCCTCAAACCCCAGGCCACTGAAGCAGAGCACATGAAATTAAACACTCGGCCACAGGGCCAGCACCTAGATATTTCTTTTTCTGTAATCATAGCTTCACTCCATGAAAAGTGGATACCACAGATATGCTGCGTATCTGTTTCTGTGCTATGGCCCTTTGGTGGTGACCTTTGTAATATCTAAAAGTTTTTTACCCTAAGAACCGATTTTCACCCCATTGGGGGTGACATTGCCCTTGCTGAGAAGACATGCTGTAAGGTAACTTGAGTTCTAGTTTTGCATTAACTGATAACTCAACCTTTTGCAAGTCATTTTCACTCTTTGAGACTCAATTTTCTCATTTGTGAAATGAAGAGGTTGAACAACATGCTCTTGCAGACTCATTTGCAGCCCTCGAATCCATGACTTTTATTTGGCATGCATGGACCCACCTAGCTGACTCCTCTGGCCCTCCCTGTGCCCTTGTCCACCCATCTGTGCAGGCAGAAGGAGAAGCCAGCACGCTTTGTTGTGACTGCTAGTTTGTGTGATAGTCTCTCTCCAAAATGACATGAGCCCCTTGAAGAAAGTCCACATGCATTTGGTACAGTAGCTGGCAGGAAGTAGGTACTTGGTTGATGTTTGTAGAAAGGGCTACACAGTGTACTTAGAGGTTGAACTAGATGAAATTGTCAATGATAGACCTTTTTGACATCAAATATATAGGCTAACTCAGGCGCCATGGAATTAAATGACACCTGTCTTGTACTGTAGCTCACAGGGTAGTAGTTGACATGTCAAGAGGTCAAGAAATGTTTAAGGAAGGAAGAAAAGTTGGCAGTAAGAGAGGGAGAAAGCAGAGAAGTCATATTGTTACCAATTTCATGTATCTTCAAAAATGCCTAACAACTTTACCAGCTTTACCAGATTGTTTTGCCCTAGATCCAGCAGGTTCGTTAAAGAGCTTGGTCAAAACTGGGCATGTAGGAGTATTGCCACTGAAAAATTTTGTGCTCTTTATAGTATAAATCTATGTCATAAAAATTAAGAAGGAAACAATTTCCTACATTTGTAAAGCATTTTCAAGTTTCCAAGGGACTTTTTTGTTCATTATCTCATTGCAGGCTCCAGAAAAGTTTCATATCGTACAGAAGGCAGTTGAACTAAGTAAATCCCCTGAACCAGTAATAGGATCATTCCTTAGTCAACCACATTTATATCTTATGTAAATTTCTTAAACGTTCTCTTCACAGACTAGTCAATAGTATTCAAAGTTGCCATGGATATAGGATAGCCAAATAACTCATTTGCCATTCTTCATCCTCAGCCACCAAACCTGTGAATAGACTAAGAAAATGTAAGAAACCATTCTCATTAGTAGCTACCAAGACTTAACATCATAGAATGCAAGAGGTAATAGGAAGTGCAGATATCCATAACGTTGGGTACATGAAGCCCTAATGTCCACTAGAAAACTTTATGGCTATGAGAATGTTTCTCACGACTTTGCTTTCATCAGATTATGAAGGCAATAGGCTCCATGATGATAGCCCACCATTTACATAAGAGATAGCTGAGCCTGGAGAGGTCAATGGAATTTCATGGAGTTCCACAGCACAACTGGTTAGAGGTAGAATTTGACTTGTGGCACTCCTAATTAAGTGCTGTCACAAATCCCCTGTCATTCAGGGCCTTCAGAAGCCATAAATTTTTAACCCTAATCAGGGAATAGTTACATCTGTATGTTTCTGAAGTTAGAATATGAAAGGGTCTTGCACACATCTGCCTAGTTCATCCTAAGTTTCCAGCTTTTAATTGGGATGAATTAGTATTGTCTTAATTATACAATCTTAGCAGTAAAGTATACAGAAAATGAGTCATTTCACAAGGTGACAATTTGGTGAGTATGCATTAAAATTTGAATAGAACTGGTAATGTTCCATGATTACAGATTAACACATATATTCAGTTTCCTCAGAAATGGTTAAGGCAGAGGCCATTATTTAGGAATTAAGAAACTGGGAGCAAAGCTCATTTGTAACCTGTAACAGCTTTAGAAAAAAGCAGCAATGAAGATGCTGAAAAAGCTTATAATCATGTAAATGTCAAGGGCAAAGTTTTTAAAAGGCAACAATGCCAAAAGTTTAAGTCGGAAGATAGGAAATGTTCATAGAATTATGTGAAATAAGATTTGCCTGGGGCCAGCCTGGTGGCACAGCGGTTAAGTTCACATGGTGTGCTTTGTTGGCCTGAGGTTCCCCGGCCCATATCCGGAGTGTGGACCCACCCACTGCTTGTCAAGCCATTCTGTGGCAGGCATCTCACATACTAAGTAGAGGAAGATGGGCACAGATATTAGCTCAGGGCCAGTCTTCCTCAGCAAAAAGAGGAGGATTAGCGGCAGATATTAGCTCAGGGTTAATCTTCTTCAAAAACAAATGATTTCCCTTAGTTTTTGTATGTGGGAATTTGCCCAAATTATCTGAACAGTACTTTATCTTATCAGCAAGAA
The DNA here is from genome assembly GCF_041296265.1 of Equus caballus. Taxonomy (NCBI): domain Eukaryota; kingdom Metazoa; phylum Chordata; class Mammalia; order Perissodactyla; family Equidae; genus Equus; species Equus caballus. The sequence continues at coordinate 22,816,338 of NC_091692.1, forward strand.
TATAATCCAAGGATAAGCAACTAACTGGATGCCTAATTTATGTAAAAGTAGGGAAACAGTTGTAGCTGGTTTTTCAAAAATAGCATTTTACACCTCTTCTATCCTCATCCTTTATTCTAGTTCCTTCCTCCACTCAGATCTTCAGATGCCATATATTGTCGTCCCATGAAAATCAGCTCTCAAGAAAAAGATCATGATACTAAAAGATAAAGCCCTAACAATACGCTCATGTCTATATGGCAAACTGCCAAAATCTGAAAAACGGCAAGGGAAAAAACCCCAAAAGCATGTATTACCTTCTTGGTAAATGTCCAAATATAGAGTGTGGGTCGAAGGAAAGGAAGTACTGGCTTCAAAAGGAAGGAGGACACAATGCCTGCATTCTCTGGTTACCAAGCAGCCAACAAAGTTCCCCTAAGTGTAACAGGAAGCACCACTCCCCATTCTTCCAAAGCCTTCCAGATCACCCCACAGGGGAGGATGGAGAGAGGACGGTGGAGAAGAGAGAGGCCTTGGAGACCAAGATTTCTAAGCACAGTGGGGAAGAGGGGGCACGGGGGGATGCGGAGGTGGACCTGGCTCTCTGTACTCCTGTGGCGCTGCTCCCTGGCACTTTAGGAGAAAGAGATTGATGGTGGCAACCCAGAGATACACAGACAAAGGCAGGGACCTCTAGAAAGCTTCTTTACAGTTCTTCTAACTCTATAGGGGCTCTCTGAGTGGGATGAGTGGGAAATAAGGAAGTAAGCAAATGGTGGGGAAAGCATCAGATGCGGTGTTGGGAAGCCACCCATCAGTCACGGTCACAGGACTGATACCACGGAAGATGGGGGAGACGCCACTTCCCTCTCCTGGTTACTGCTCCAGCTTTTGGCCATCCAGAAAATAAGAGTGTTCAGAGCAGCCAAGAATTATGGCCCTGGGGACTGGGAATATTTTTGGAGCAGGAAATCTTTTAGAGAAGGTATCACAAATGGTGGTTCCATTAGCCACCAATCACCGGAGGGCCAGACTACCAGGTGGAGGGTCCTGTGGTAAGTGTTGAGACGGGGAACAGAAGGGGTAACAGGAAGTTCTTTCCCTAACTATCTTAAAATCTGATTAGGATCTGCCGATGGCAGCAACTGCAGGAGTCCACCATCCACTCCTGCTAGAATAACTGAGAAGAGGAATAGTGGGTCTGGGGTGAGGCCTTCCAACATGATGGTTGTGCTTGCCTTGGGGTAAGCAGTGGGCCCCAGAGAGTGCACTGTGCCAGCCATGCTTCTCCTGTAGGCCTTACACCACTGCCTGTTGGTAAGGTCTCCCCATCCCCCGCTCCCAAAAGTAAATTTCTTTGGCTAGTCTCTCTGGCATGGTGCCTTATTTAGTTGCAGAGTTGTTATTCTGTAGAATCACAGCCAGAGGCAGGCCAAGTTTTTGCCAGTCATGCTGAATCTGCCATCCTTCCACCTTCACAACTTGCATTTTTCCTGGGAGTCCTAAGTGTGGGGCTAGGAGGAGGGGGCTTTCTGTTGATTGGGGGGATTCTTCCCAGTAACTCTGGGACTTCTCTCCTGTTTCCTAAGCCTCAGCCATAGAAAGCATTTTAGCTCTGAGTGCACAGTATTCCCCAGCCTGATAATATCTTGCATTGTTGACAGACCAGGGAGAAAGGGTCAGGGGGTAAGGGAACAGCAGGTAACCAAACTCTGAATGTTCCCCTTTTCCTTTGTGCCCAACACGTGTACCAGAGTGAATTGGGGTCACCATCACGAGCAGCTTTAAAGGGGGAAGGTCACTAGAGCACAGCAGAAGGGGAAGGGGCAGACATTCTCATACATCCTTCCTTGATGCTTTGAGGCAAAGAATGATAGAAGAGCGAGGGGCTCAACACAGGGCTTGGTGCTGGTCACCCCTCCTCTCTAACTTCCTCTGTTATGTGTCATACCACACACACAAGCACGAGTCAGACTTGAACTAGCATAATTCAATGAGCATTGCTGCTTGTAAGATCTGCTCTTTCTGAGAACATGACTTAAGTCTAATGAGTCCAGTTATAGTATATCTTTAACACTTGAAGTGATCCTTTTGAGACTTGACTTTCTTGTTTTTAAGGATTGGATGAAAATCTGAACCGATAATATACAATAACCTATGTGAATTTACCAAATTCTTAACGTACAGGCACACACTTCCAACCAAGTATAAATAATATTGAGCACAATTCTGGTGTTAGAGCTAATCTCTCCTAACTGGGAAATTGAAAAATGAAGACCCAGGCAAACGTAGCTAAGGGAATAATGGGATAATGGGAGTTTTTTCCATCCTGGTTCTATGTCATTCCCAGATTCTCTTCTGTCACATGCTGGTCTGATTTAGGAGTCACACCATTACTTGGAGGCTCTCGTTCTAAATGTAGAGAGTTGTCACTTTATCTGTTTATAATCGGTCAGATTTCACGTTTTGTAGGTATTTGTTAAATTTAGTTCTCTGCCTCAGGCTGCCTAAGTGATTACTGCACAGATTCATACGATGCTTCCTTCTCCTCCTGTGTTTGCTTTTTAATTTATTCATGGCTGCCCACAGCTGTACAATGGGATAAATGCTAAATGGGCTACCCCTACGTATTTTTAAGAAAATCATTAAAATTTTAGGTTGTGTGCTATTTGAAAAAATTTCCCTTCTGTCAAAAAGACATTGATTTTAAATATTTTTGGCATTACTATCAAATATAAGCCCTTCCCTTACAAATATAAGCAGCTTCCTAGTGTCTTAATGGCTAACTACTTATTACCCATGCCTAGAGTGCTCACCAAGAACATATCAGCTTGAGAGGCACTGTAGGGCTTGGGGCTAAACCGAGAGGGTGACGAGAGTCCTAAGGCCCTCTGAACTGTCTGGCAAAAGCATTCCGCAGGCAGAGGAACAGCAAGCGAAACATTTATGTAATACCTGCTCTGCACTAGACGCTGCCTGATTCACTGGGGATACATAGCTGCGGAGGTTGGCCGTCCTCACTCCACTCTGCAGCCTGCACATAGTTTCCTAAATATTGTTTGTGACTTTATTTTCATACAAGCCTAAGCATTAATAGCTGTTCATATTTGATTTTAATTTTCTGAAATTTGGGAAAGAGAATTTGTTTTAAAAACAATCTCTTGGGATACCGCTAAACAGTTAAAACTTCTCCACTTAGGTTTTTACACAACATCATCTCTAAGGACACCTTTTGATAGCTGCATTCCTCAACTCTTCTTTTGTGTTGGAGATGATAGAAACATTTAAGTGCAATATGGATGCCATAAAGAAGTAGAGAAAACAGAACCATATAATTTGTGAGACAGCTGCTTGGAAATGATTTCCACTAGGTTTTACTAGATTGAGATGCTTTCTCGTGCTGGGAGGAGGAGCTTCAGCGAACATCTAGGGTACCGGTATCTGTCTCTAACTCAAACGGATCTGCCGACAGAGAAATGAGTTTCTCAGGTGACGAAGTCAGCATTGTAGCAGTTCCATGAAGAATTACGAAATATTCAGGACTATTAGTTAATAGCCACAATATAATGCTAAACAATTTTTAAGAGTAATAAATACTGTACTTCTTAAGTAAAGAAATACTGTAGAATTTCAAATATATTAGCAGTGGTCTTTAGGTTAATAAAATCTTGGTGCAATGATACAAAGAGACCCTCCCTATTTTCCATGCTAGCAAGTTCTTTGGCAAGACTCTTAGGATTTATTTTTTTGTATGGGTTCAGTAATGTGTCTCATCTGCTCATGAAACTGCAGAATAGATTCAAATCAGAATGATGACAGTATAAAATGGGCTGAGTTAATACCAATTTTATGTAAGGTATGCATGATTTCCCATAACTTGCAAGGATTTGAGTTGACTGATTCAATTTTGCATATTGTAATAACACATTTGTTGTAAGGCAAGTACATCTGCTCTACGTATTTAGGATTGACGAAATTGGAGGATCCTAGAAAGTGGTATCAGGACACTTTTCTTTGGATCAGGGACCAGTTTCCAACTAAGGAGAATGGTTCTCATGAAAGACAGAAATAATTACTTTAGCTATAGATACACACTCATTAGATCCTTGAGGCAAATAGAGTTTAAGTAAAATTATCTCGCAAATTGAATCCTTGAGATTTTACATTTTTCTCTTTTCTTGATTTCTCTATTACTTTCTAAAGACTCCTAAATCACATTAATATCTCCTTTTGTATATCACGCAATTGCCATGCTTATAAGCAGTTATTCTCTAATTATTTGACTTTTTCTTCATGCTTAAGCTTCTTCCTGGCATTAAGTTTGACTTAGGAAGACTCAATTGTATCAGTTCCCGATACTAGGAAACTTAAGTCTACCAATAGCCATCACTAAATGCTATTTATTAGGAAGGGAATTTGGCACTGAGAAGTACCAATCCTGATAGAAAATGTGAAGAAGTGAAATGAAAAAAGAAATGATAGGTTTCTTAGCTAATATGTTTTCAGATTATGTTTCCATATTACAACACAATATTTCTAATTCTAATCTGTTTTTGACTAGATTTAATACTACTTCTGCTCGTATAAATTCATTCTATATATTTGCAATGTAGATACTAGCCAGGCTTATTTGTTCTATGGTGATACAAAGTCAAGCTGTTTGATGAAAATGACAGTTCAGTTACTTGTTGAGATATAACTCATATGGGAATAATTGCTTTGAGAACACTTTGAGTACAGAATGGTTTAAAAGTGCTCTTGTACTTAACAATATAACCTTCATTGCAACCAATTCCACTAATGTAAAACGAAAAGTACAATTGAATCATGAGCAGCTGAAATTCATTTTTTCCACTATGGCAGAATTTACCATGGTAAATAAAGATGCGGAAAATACTCGTTTTTAGTTTGCAATAATAAAATTTCACATTAGGAGGACTGCATATATATGAGAGCCACTTTCTAGGAAGCAGATTAAAACCGTTTTCTCACAGGTATAACTAAGTCCAGAAATATCTAATTTGGAAAGCATTTGGCTGGAGATTGTGGAGGGTCAACACAAGGAAAGAAAAATAAAAACTAGGGCAAATCTTGTCCTCAGTTCTCACTTGCAAGTCCCAGTGAAGCCAATGGAAAGTTTATGGAAATATCTGAAAGGCGCATTTGGCCTAGTTCAAAAGCTCTATTCAATTAGTATTTTAATACACTGTCCTAGTTAAGTCTTGTCTTTATGGCCCTTTTAACATTGCTTCACCCAGGGTTCATTCATAGTTTACTCAGAAATCACAAAAATGAGGATCGGCTAACAAGAAATTTTTGACCTTTTATTCAATTTCAAAGAGACTTTGACTTCCTCACCTTTCTCACCTCAAAGCTGAGAAAAAGACCTATGCGAAGAAATTGATGGTTCCCAGGCAAGCTTTGTGGTTTTTAACGCTCATACAGTGGGAAGTACAAACAGATGTAAAAGGCACCATACCAATACTTAGCTTGGCGAATTTAGTCCCTGAAACTAAACTATATATAACTGACAGTATCTGATATTATACATTTTATTGTATAATACTGTGTATAAATGTCATTGTAGCTGTTTCCTATGGTACAAGGAGGAAGCCAGGTAACCTTTAACTTCCTGTAATCTATATTTACAAAGCCTCCATTTGGCCTGGTACTGCCTAAGATTACAGCAATGTACCTTGTCAATGGCACCAGATTTGGTTTCTGGAATGCAGGAGCGAAGGTTCACTTCAACATTTTGGATTCAGGCATCAGAAAAACTTGATTTCCTCAGAGGTGGACTTTGCTAAGCACCCACCATCAGGTTTCAGATCTATCTTTGCAGGTAGGACCAAGGAGGCTTCAGGGAAACATCTCCTAAGAGAATAGGAAACCAGGTGAGACATTCTCTGCTCAAAACTAATCCTTGTCCTGGAAGGAAAATTTGCACCACAGACTCTGGACCCAGATGGACTGAGTTCATATGCCTGCTCTCACACTTACTAGCTCTGTGACCTCAGTTACTTTGTTTAACCTCTCTGGGTCTCTCTTACCTCACAATTACAGAGTTTTGTGAGAATTTAAGAGCTCAAATATCTTGAGCATTGTTTTTCTCAGCTTAATTCTCATTATTATTTTATATTAAGTACTATCGCTTAGATTTGTCTCCTAGCCCAGCTCCCCTTCT